>NC_136063.1:1220572989-1225372989 GCF_964261635.1 Lissotriton helveticus
AACATGTTTCTGCTGTTTTTAGTTGCAATTTGCTCAGCATTCGTCAGGACCTAGCAAAAAGTCCTCCGGTGGTGTGCGCGCGCTAAGGCGCACCCTGCCATGAGGCTCTATATGTGAAAAATTATTTTATGTGATGATTCACACGACAGTCTCCGTCGTTATCCACTGCGATTTGCAGGAATAAACTAAAAACCTGTTAGGAGAAAAGAGACAGACAATGACACATAAGCGGACCTCTAGATTAAGTCCTTTGATCACAAGCATCAGTTATTAGTGAAGGTCTTTAACATTTCGAAAATAGAAGAAATGTGTGTTTAACATAGATTTTACGATAGTCGACCATCCAACTAATATGGGGTGATTGCCCTAGTTCTAGGGTATCATACTAACGCCAGTCAGACTTGACCGGCCATGAAGGAAAGGCGTCACGTGTCTACACTGCTGCTTGCTTCAACATAAATTACTACGTGCATTATGCTGTTCAGCTCGTGACTACCATCTAAATTAGAGTTACATAATGTTTCAGAATTTTCGTCATCTAAGAATGATGATAATCAAATAATGGATAAGCCAGGAAACTATCCCCCTAACTGAGGGAAAAATCTGTTGCAGTAGCAGCTGTCGTAAATGCTGATAAAACTCACTTCGCAAGAGACTTGAACACGCCCCTTCGGTGAGGACAGCGTGGGTTCCCTTCACGCGGTGTCTATCTGCAAAAAGGAAGGAGCAATGCCATGAGCTCTCACTAGGTTTAGAAGAGCCCATGCTCCTAATGAGTAACGAATAAACAGAGAAACAACTTACTTCGGCACTCGCGTCTCCCCGCGGAATACCTGCACTCTTGGCTGCTGCCTCCCGGGAATGCCGGGGGAAGGGGTGGGGACGGCTGAATGTTGTATGCTCCCAAGAATGGTCAAAATTCATCACGTGGGCGAAGTGACATCACTTAGCCACCACCCAACCCTAATTCTTAAAGCGGTAATCGCCTGAAGGTGGATCCGGGACGGAGGTTCGAATCATGATGTGGTCCCTGATATAGATTCGAAAACTAAAAAGGAGAATGTCATAATTCTAAAATCTATAAGCCCATTTATGGTGTACAAAGGGGAAGGAAGTTTACTCTCACTTACTGACCCGGAGGATCAAAACTCAGGCTCACGCATAAAGCGTAAGACAACCAAGGAAAACGACGGAAAACGTAAATTAAGTAGAAAAAAGACCCCATAAAACAAAACCGTGTGATGTAACAGCAAGCTCTGATTATGGAGTATGCAGGAAGCCTAGGTCTCTCTTACAGGTCCCTACTCAGTAATAGACTAACCTTGAAAAAGGGATTTATGGACCTGGGCACGAACTTAGGTGTAGCCTACTAAGTAGGTGGATAGCGAATAACATGCAGTAGCAAAAAGTCTCCGATCTGAGTCTGAATGTATTATCTTCTTAGCACACTACCCCATGGTATATCATCATTTAGACCAGTTTTATTGGTGCCAAGCCGATATACCCAACGCTGTTCTTTTTCGAACAGGGTGGCCTCCGAACAGCTTTCTAGATGCTCCAATACTGTCCACTGTAGATCGTTCGGTGTGTGATTCAGTTGTAAGAAATGAGCTGTAAATTTAGTTGTTACTTTTTTACAACGTATATTGCTACGATGTTCGCATATCCTGATTTTAATGCGTCTAGATGTCATGCCTACATACTGTAGACTGCATCTGCAGGTGATCAGGTACACAACATTGGGGGTGTTACAATTTGTGTGGCTGCGTTGTTCCCATCGTGTACCATCTGACAAATCCAAGAATTTTGTGTTGGAAGTGAGGTGGCACACGTTGCAATTCCCACACGGATAGTGTCCTGTAACTGGTGGTAACCCCCAGGCATTTAGAACACTCGGTGCAATGTTGTTGGTTTTTTCTTCCCTTGGTAGTGTGTGGACTAAAGAGTCTTTAAGACTAGTAGCTCTTTTGTACGAAAAGAGGGGCTTCTTCCAGTGTGTTTTGTTGCTGGTGATAATTTTCCAGTTTTTTCTGATACATTTACTCACTGCATTAGACAGTGAGTTAAAAGTTGTCACACATGTTAGGTGGATCTCCTCACTTTCTGTCTGGTAGTTATCTTCCAACAAAGCATCCCTTTGTTGATTTCTGGCCCTCTTTTGGCTCTTATTTATTATCCCCTTGGGGTACCCTCTGTTTTTCAACTTGGCAGTCAGTGCATTTGCTTGTTGTTTATAATCAGCAAGATTGCTACAATTACGACGTATCCTGAGATACTGCCCATACGGGAGATTCCATGGATGTCAGTATCAGCAGGAAAGGCAACCGGCTTGAGACTATGACCTTTTACAAGCCGACTGCTAAGAACAATCTGCTACACTTCACCAGTTACCATCCCCGGGCCCTACGGGAGAATCTAAATAAGAGCCAAAAAGAGGGCCAGAAATCAACAAAGGGATGCTTTGTTGGAAGATAACTACCAGACAGAAAGTGAGGAGATCCCCCTAACATGTGTGACAACTTTTCACTCACTGTCTAATGCAGTGAGTAAATGTATCAGAAAAAACTGGAGAATTATCACCAGCAACAAAACACACTGGAAGAAGCCCCTCTTTTCGTACAAAAGAGCTACTAGTCTTAAAGACTCTTTAGTCCACACACGACCAAGGGAAGAAAAAACCAACAACCTTGCACCGAGTGTTATAAATGCCTGGGGGTTACCACCAATTACAGGACACTATCCGTGTGGGAATTGCAACGTATGCCACCTCACTTCCTGAGGTACTGGGTTTTTAAGAACCGGTATAGAACCGGCAACCCAGCGGTGTCAGGGTACACCCGAAGACCTCGATTCCTTTCCTGATTCAGACCACAGAAACTCAGAGTCTTCTAGGTGAAGTCATGGATCGATTTTATTGGCTGCAACCAAGGTAACAAGTGTCCTAGAAGTACAACACACGGGAAGTATATTCTCAGGAGACTGCTCGAATTCACAAAACCAGGCTTCTCTTTTTATACAACATATTCAGCTTCAGGCAAACATTCTTGAATTTACAGTATACTATTAACATACTTTAGTTTACAAAGAGAAAGCAGAGTCATGGTGACAAGCCCATATTTCACTTCATCCAGCCCAAAATAAATTACCCAGCAAGGTCCGGTAGTTCCATCAGATATCAGTGGACCCCTATATAAAAACGGGCACCTCCCCATCATAAAGCAAGCGAGAGAAAAGATGTGAGCAAGATTCGGCAGGGTGTGTGTGCGATAAGGTTTTATGGCTTGTGGAGCCTTGATGTTAACTTGTTCGGCCACTGGGAGAGGAACTGACCTAACAGGTTCGGCCTGGGGCAATGGTTCCAACTTGCACAGGTCATAGGAAAGTCGATTAAGGTGTACGTGTCCTTCTGGGATCGAATCTAGCTGGATTAAAGCCTATGTAAAGGGCAACTCACAAAATGGCTGCCGTATACAAAATGGAAGCCAAGGGTTCAAAACGATAATGGCGATTTCAGGTGAAATCGTCACTCGAATATGCTGAAAATGTTTGTACATAGTGTACTCGTCATTTTCGGTCTTTTGATACCAAATTCGTCATATTTCGACGAAGTTTAATTCTCGAGTCCAGAATTATTATACGAGTCCAGAATTTTCAGAACCACAAACCCTCCTTTTGCCCTTACATAGGCAATTAATCTATACTCATGCTAATCTGAGTCCAGATCTATATTCCTAAAGTCATTGAGATGTTGCTGTAACATCATTCTAGTACTTAGCTCGTCTCTTGATACAGGCTTCCTTACACATGATGTAACACAGAGGCCACATATTGCAGGAGCACACTGTACGCACAGACAGAACAGGAAAAGAATGGCTAAGACCATCCCAATGACCATCAGAATTTTCCATCCCCAGGCTGATATAAGTTCCCAGAACCATCCCATTAATGACCAATCTCCTTTATCCACATGAATAAATTCGGAAATCTTATGCAGTTTAGAGATGGCCTGGTACACTGTTGGAGCGTTATCTGGAATGAAAACACAGCAACTCGATTGGATCAATCTGCATACCCCACCTCGGTCTGCAAGTATGACATCTAATGCGACCCTGTTCTGAAGGGTCATAAGTCGATCCGACTGGAGCTCAGCAGTCAAGTTACTAAGGCCACCAGCAGTTTCTATCACAGTGGACTCAACCACCCTTGTCAATTGCCTTATGTTCCTGCTGTTAGCCATCGGTCCCCAGAACGGCAGAAAACCCTTTACGAAGTCACCAAATTCTTGTCCTGCAGTCTCTTCTTGACTCAAGGCACCTCTAACTATCCTCGTCTTGTGGTAATCTGCCGCTGCTGTGTAGGTGGGAGGCAACAGGAATGAAACAAAACATGAGCCCGAAAAGTAAGGGGGGGGGGCAACCATGTATAGGCTCTATCATGGCAGATGAAGTAGGTACCCGTAGCTGCTAAAAACGGAGGGGAAGTCTGGGCTGCAAAGACATACGTTTTAGTGCAGATACTCTTCCCTAACTGAGCTCTGGGATTCGTGCCATTACCTTGCAGACACAGATGACCCTGATGGGGTACAATCCAGATCGGGGAAGATCTCTTAGCTTGCTGTTTCTCACTCAGAGTAGTTCCATATCCGGTCATGTTCCACCCTATGTATACTAGTGTCTCATCTCTCGGGATAGTCTCATAAGAAATACCTTCCTTAATCATGTCTACTATACCCTTAACTAGAGCACTATTTTTAGGATTGTCTGTTACAGAACGTAGGGGGTAGACTTCATGCGCATATATGAACATCGTTCTTTATGCCCACACAGAACCATTGTGGCTGAAAGGCAGGACCAGATAAGGGATACCTTTATCCGTTGTGTGCGGCATAAGACCACACACCCCGCAGTTAGTTGTGTTCATTACAAGCTGGTGTTGGTGCAGGAGCTGAACAAAGGAGTTATTAATGAACTCTAATCTCCTAGCTGATTCGTGTTCAGGAAGGGGTTGAAAAGAATGTGGGGAAACAGTAGAAGGGGGAGGTATAGGCGATGAAGTGGGTGCAAACGTTACTCGAAAAGAGAATAACACATAACTTATTAAAAATATCATCACACTGAATAACATGAAAATGCACAATATCAAAAAACTTTTCTTTGTCATTATATTACAGATCCTTGTTTTAAAGTTAATTTCCTTGGCAGGTCTCTCCATCTCGGAAAACTCCATCCTCTCTAAAGTGCTGCCCGCGACGGGAGGTTGATTCTGCTAAGGAATGCTTCTGTCAGTCCAGGGCAACTCCCTTAGACCAACCAGAACTGCCGACCTAACGTCGTCAGCTGCACCCCAAAGACTTTAAGCAATCGCGGCCCTAGCAGCGGAACCCGGATGGCGGTTCAAAAAAACAAAAATAAGCAAGTTTCTCAGATGGGAGAGCTGCACTTAAAAAAATAGTACTTGGAAGAAAAAAAAATTTCTTTATTTGTCCATAGGTCTCGGCCTCAAATTGTAACGTTGTTCTCCTGGTATAGTGTTGTCTTGGAACAAGAGTTCAGGTTCTGTAGTGTCCAATGGAATTGACGGTGATACAGCTGGTTGCAAAAGTTTATCGCTCTCTTGTTCAGTCAGTGTTCCTTTTACACGTGCATCACTGAAAGGTAGGAAACGTGGCACGGTTTCAGTTTCTGAGTCAGCGACACCCTTCTGGACCCACTGGTCATATGGCAGAGGCAGGGGGATCCGTTTGCAGTGGATCCCGTGGATCCAGTTCGCCTTCCCCTCCACTCGGACTGCTGATCTTGTGAAAAGAAGGACGAGGTGCGGTCCGGTCCACCTGGGCTGGTTGTTTTTCGTTCTCTGGAAGTTCTTAACAAGGACCCAGGAACCAGGGTCAATGGCGTGACCTGGAGTCTCAGAGACCGGAGGCAGGGTGTCGTGAACCTGTTGATGCAAAACACGCAATTTAGCCGTCAATTCATACAGATAATCAAGCAAAACAGGGTGTTCAAGTTAGCTGAATTTAGTGGGCCTAGGCACTCCCCATATGTTGGCTGGGCGGCCAAAAACAATTTCATAGGGGCTAAGTTTCACTCGTGAATGCACAGTCATTCTGGTGGACAGGAGTGCTAAGGGTAGAGCATCAGGCCATTTAAGACCTGTGCTTGCTTGAATTTTGGCCAGTTTTAACTTAAGCGTGCCATTGTAACATTCTACTAATCCAGCTGATTGGGGGTGATTTGCAGCGTGGAACCTCTGTTGAATGCCTAGCCCTTCACACACTCTTTTCATCACTTGACCCACAAATTCACTCCCATTATCACTCCAGACCATTCTAGGCATTCCGAACCTGGGGAAGAACTCTTTCACAAGGGCTTTCGCTGTGGACAAGGCAGTGTTGTCTTTTAGGGGATAGGCTTCCACCCATCTTGAGAAGACACAAACAATAACGAGTACGTATTTTAAATTGTTGCACCTCTCCATGTGAATGAACTCTAGCTGCAAAACCTCGAACGGGTACGTAGGAGGTGCAAAATGACCAGCTGGAGTTGGGGTTCCCCTACCAGGATTATGTTTCAGACACACCATGCAATTCTTGACCAAATTCTCTGCACACTTGGGAATTCCTGAATTCTGCCATACTGGAGCCAACAACTTGCAAATCCCTTTCACGCTGATGTGAGCCATTCCATGAGCCATTGTAACTACTGCAAGCACATATGCATCGGGTAACAACCATCTCTGATGCTCTGACAATTAAATCCAACAACCATTTACATCCATTCTACCCGTATTTTCTCTCCACGTGCTCAACTCTCTCTGTGGCCTCAGCTTGAATGGACTTCACACTCTCTATCGTGTCTTCACACATTCCAACATCACCAACCCATCTTGCAGGACCTGCAACATACATTCGGCTCATTACATTCCTTGCCGTTTCTTTCGCGATCTCATCAGCAAATGCATTTCCACGACCAACATCATCAGTCACCTTCTTGTGAGCACTACATTTCACAATCGCCATTTGCAGAGGCAAGGTCAGTGATTCAAGAAGCTCATTCACCAACTGACCATGCTGAATCTTAGCTCCATGCGAAGTCAGGAACCCACGTTCTCTCCACAATCGCCCAAAACTGTGAGCCACACCAAATGCGTACTGACTATCAGTGTAGATAGTCACTTTCATTCCTTTAGACAACACACATGCTCTCGTGAGTGCAATCAATTCTGCTGCTTGAGCTGAATTATGTGGGACACGTGCAGCCTCAACAATCGTATGCAAAGTCGTGACAGCATATGCTGCAGTCGTGTCACCATTCGGAAGCTTGAAGCATGAACCATCCACCCACAATGTACCTTCACATTCAGCAAGAGGAGTATTGTAGAGATCTACTCTCCCTTTCGTCTCTTCCTCTGTTCTAACAAAGCAATCCTGCTGTTCTGAAGCACCTGATTCCTATACAATTGGCAACAACGTGGCTTGGTTTAAAGTATTGCACCTTTTTATGTGCACATCACTCGCTAACAATGTTAATTCGTAACCTGACAATCGAGCACTAGTTAAGTGCTGTGTCTTGGTTCTATTTAACAACGTGTCTACTGCATGTGGGACCATCACGACTAGTGTATTATTCATTACTAAACCAGCAGACTGTCGAATAGAAACAGCTGCTGCCGCTGTGGCTCTTAAACAACTTGGCAACGCTCTAGCTACTGGATCCAAAGTTGACGAAAAATATGCACATGGACGCTGCCTAGCTCCAAACAACTGAGTCAACACTGACAATGCACAACCCTCTTTCTCGTGGACATACAATGTGCAAGGCTTACTGTAGTTGGGGGTACCTAACACAGGAGTCAAACATAATGCTGTGCGCAATTCAGAAAAACTTTTCTGACACTCTTCAGACCAAGGAATGGGATTGGGTGTATTTTTACACGTTAATGTCACCAAAGGTTTGGCTAATAACGAAAAATTTGGAATCCACTGTCTACAGTACGATGTAATGCCCAAGAAAGCACGCACTTCTCTCTGTGTTCTTGGCACACTCAATTTCGCTATTGCCTGAATTCTTTCTGGGGTCAGTTTCCTTCCCTCCTTCGATAAGAGGTGACCTAAGTAGGTCACTTCTTGTCGACAATATTGCAGTTTGGAAAGTGACACCTTGTGATGCAAATTACACAGATGACGCAACAATGACAACGTGGCTTCTTTACAGATTTCCTCAGTATCTGCAGCAACGAGCAAATCATCCACATACTGAATAAGGGCAACACCTTTAGGTAAAAAAATTGTATCAAGCTGTGTTTTTAGAGCTTGACTATATATTGACGGACTTTCACAGTAGCCCTGAGGAGCGCGTTTAAAGCGGAAGCTGCGTCCTCCTAAACTGAAGGAAAAAATATCCCTGCTCTCCTCAGCAATCGGGATGCTGAAGAAAGCATTCTTCAAATCGATCACCGAAAACCAGGTGGCAGAAGCTGGAATCATAGTCAATAAAGCAGTAATGTCGGGGACAACTGGAAATTGTGGCACAACTATTTTATTTACCTCTCTGAGATCAATCACAAATCGGTACACAGGTGGCTGAGAGGGATCAATTCGCTTTAAAACAGGCAGAACAGGACTATTGCAAACGTTGCCTCTTGTCTCTTCAATCACATCTTTTTCAATTAGATCGTAAACGATCGCTAGCAAAGCCTTTTCACCTTCACTAGATATTTTGTATTGGGGAATTCATGGCATTTTAACATTGGCTTTCAATGTTACAACATATGGTGGTATTTCTAAAAGACCCACATCATTAGGACCAGTAGCCCAAAGAATATCTGGAAGAAGCGACAATTCTGCTGGAAGTTTGTCCCTTGACAAATACATTGGAGAAACCACTTTCTTACCCAGTGTAAGTTGTACTCCAGAAGGAGAACAGTACAAAGTCGCATACAACCTTTTTAACAGATCTAATCCTAACAAGTTTTCACCACAACCTGTTGTCAGAATAAGGGGTGCTTCGAATTCACAAGGACCAACAGAAAGAGACAAAGGGTCAGAAATCGGGTTCCTAACCGGGGCGCCAGGAAAACCTACAGAAACATTCATTTTGCCAGACAAAGGTGCGCCAGGGAGTTTGGAGTGCATAATAGAACTCTTTGTAGCACCAGTATCCAACAGGAAAGGTTCTGACACACCTGATGTAATCACCTCAACGTATGGTCTGAACTACTGGAACTGAAACAACTCCCTCTCTTTGTCTATGGCTGTCCTAGCAATCATTGCCTTCCCAATGCTCATCTTCTGTATAGTAATCATCCGCATAATACTGAGCTGTCCTACCAGATGCGTTATTCTGCTGATCAAACCTATTCATAGAATTTTGAGGTGGAAGGGGACGTGCGTTTTGGGGGACGTTTCTATGTCCTCTACCTCTAGGTGCTTGCTGAACACCACGACCTCTTACACCAGAAGCACTATTTGCACGCTGTAGCAAAATAGGACAACTATACTTGAAATGACCCTCTTCCTTGCAATACGAACACTGGTTGGGGACTACAGGGACACGTGGCTGAGTATACTCGACTCTTTGCGAGTTCCTCTGATACTGTTGAGGCTGCTGATAATTATTTTGATAGTTACTCTGACCACCATTATTCTGACCACCACCACCACGTGGCGGATATGCTTGCTGCAACAAAACCTTCGTTTTCAGCTCTTTAGTTTTCTTTTCTGCTCTATCTTTCTCGTCTTTGTCTCTATTTTCGTAATATTGTGCAGTAGCCAATATCTGTGCTGAAGACGAGACTGCCCAAGAACTCTCTGAATCTTTTAGCTTTTTACACAACTCTGGAAGCAGATTGTGCACGAATTTATCGACAAACAAACGCTGACCACCTTCTGTGCTCATATCCTGACCACTGTGGTCGACAAATGTTTCTTCAAACCTGGTGAAGAAATCTGACACTGTTTCATCTTTCTTCTGCTTACATGCAGACAACTTATCCCAATTTACACGCATTGCAGGCATTATCGTTTTCATGTAATCGATTATTTTACCAGGCAGTTCAGCTACTAAAAGCTCAGGTTTAGCACCACCAACTTGTCGAGCATCTGCAGCAGCAATATTAGCCCATGAGTCACCTAACTCCTGATCATGATCTGTATGACGAATCTTACCCCATAAAGGCTGTGGAACAACATTCCCAAATAACATATCGATATCGGCTAAATTCATGATACATGACCCAGCAGTCTGTGACAACTCTTTGTAATACCCTGCAGGATTTTTACGGGGATCAGGTAATGTCTGTTTAAGGGCTAAAACTTCAGCTCGCCTCCATGGGACATGTACCCACACACGCTGGAAATGAGGCTGCACAGGTGGGTCAACTTGTAGGTTCCCTTCCCTCCACTGTGGTGGAACCTCTCTCATGGGGTACTGTCGCACCTTTTTCTTACCCTGCTCAAATAACGACTGAGAAGGCCCCCCCTTACTCCGGTATGACAACAATATCTCAACCGCTCTCTCGACATCGCGACCTACAATCATGCCATCTGCGAAATTGAACCGCACACGACACAACTCTTGCGGGTTGTATTCCAGATCATTGTCTTCCAAATCCTCACCGAGAAAAACACACATTTGTTCAAAAACATATCTCTGCGTCGGTGCTTCCCATTGACGGAAGACTTCCATGACAGACTCTACATCATACTTTACAGTGTCCATAACCCATTTATGTGCTAAACGATTCAGGGAATCTCTCTCTTGATAGTCAGGCAGTTGACTTCGCAACTGTCTTCGTCCCATGTTAGGGGTCGTAGTAGGAGACCCGAAAAGAGGTGAAAAAAGATCAGTAACAGTGTTGGCCATTCTCTGTCGAACGGAAGGAGAAACTGACGGAAGAACGGGTGCTAAAACAGGGTGAGATAAGGCAGGAGCAGAGACAATAGCAGAGGAAGCATCAGGAGAAATAGAAGGTGCACTAGGCAAAGTCGTAGAAAGCACAGGTGAAGCAGATGTGGTCGGTGGGCCGGAGGAGGCTGCACCGAAGGAGCAGGAGCCAGCTGAAGAACAGCTGGTGGGTGCTGTGGAGGAACAGGAGGCACAGCAATCACAGGTTGCGCAACTAAAGGTTGCGGGGGTGCCGTAGCATTTTGCGCATAGGGAGGTGGTGAACTTAATAAATGCGACATTAAGGGATCTTTTTCAAGCCCTTTTGCTGCATCTTGCTGAGTAGGTGGCAAAACTGGATAGCATTTATCTATTACCATTTTACGTTGCCTGTGCAACTGCTCACTCATCTGTTCTTGTTCATTCTCTTTAAACTGCATAGCAGCTTGCATTATCGAAATTCCCCCTTCTCCCTTATTTTTCTTTGCTAATTTAATTTCCTTCTGTTTGGCTTCTTTACGCCATAGGCGGAAAGAGTCAAACATCGCCGGCCGGGCTTTCTTTTTGAAAAGTTTAACTTCGAGGTTATCTAGGATTTCGGTATCAAAGCTACCATATTGGGGCCATTTTAAAACACCATCTTTTCTGGTGTATTTGATCCACACTTCATTGTATGTGATGGGGCCTACCCCGTGTTTCACATATAACTCGTAAGTTGGAGTTCCAACCGGAGGAACCGGACATGAGTCCTCCAATCGGGAGTCCCTATTATTACAACCAAGACAAAACAAATTTCCAAGTCTAAGACCAGGCATCTTCGCTCTCTAGTATAGCTCCAAACTTCAAAGGATTGTCGATTACGATATTTCTCGTGAATACACGAGTCCTTTGGCTTTGGCACTTGCAAGTTCCAAAAATGATCCCAAAGGATACCCAAGACTAAGAACCAACTAAGGACTGGGAGACGCTCCACTTATACTTAACTGAGATATCGATGACGTCACCAGAAGACTCGTCTTAGTGTTTCGCTCTACCAAACTTCAAGGGTCCAAATCAGGGCGATAGCCTGGGCAGCAGACCTTCGTAGCCGTCGGGAAGCGGGGAACCTCGCAGCAAAGACCTTCGGACCACGTCGACATGCAGGGGTCGATGAAGTGGTTGGCCGTCCTCCGGAATTTTCACACGAAGCTCCTCACGAACCTCTGGCTGGGCTGGTACCACTGGAATCGCCCTACGTTGGGCGCCAGCTGAGGTACTGGGTTTTTAAGAACCGGTATAGAACCGGCAACCCAGCGGTGTCAGGGTACACCCGAAGACCTCGAGTCCTTTCCTGATTCAGACCACAGAAACTCAGAGTCTTCTAGGTGAAGTCAAGGATCGATTTTATTGGCTGCAACCAAGGTAACAAGTGTCCTAGAAGTACAACACACGGGAAGTATATTCTCAGGAGACTGCTCGAATTCACAAAACCAGGCTTCTCTTTTTATACAAAATATTCAGCTTCAGGCAAACATTCTTGAATTTACAGTATACTATTAACATACTTTAGTTTACAAAGAGAAAGCAAAGTCATGGTGACAAGCCCATATTTCACTTCATCCAGCCCAAAATAAATTACCCGGCAAGGTCCGGTAGTTCCATCAGATATCAGTGGACCCCTAATAAAAACGGGCACGTCCCCATCATAAAGCAAGCGAGAGAAAAGATGTGAGCAAGATTCGGCAGGGTGTGTGTGCGATAAGAAGGTTTTATGGCTTGTGGAGCCTTGATGTTAACTTGTTCGGCCACTGGGAGAGGAACTGACCTAACAGGTTCGGCCTGGGGCAATGGTTCCAACTTGCACAGGTCATAGGAAAGTCGATTAAGGTGTACGTGTCCTTCTGGGATCGAATCTAGCTGGATTAAAGCCTATGTAAAGGGCAACTCACAAAATGGCTGCCGTATACAAAATGGAAGCCAAGGGTTCAAAACGATAATGGCGATTTCAGGTGAAATCGTCACTCGAATATGCTGAAAATGTTTGTACATAGTGTACTCGTCATTTTCGGTCTTTTGATACCAAATTCGTCATATTTCGACGAAGTTTAATTCTCGAGTCCAGAATTATTATACGAGTCCAGAATTTTCAGAACCACATTCCAACACAAAATTCTTGGATTTGTCAGATGGTACACGATGGGAACAATGCAGCCATACAAATTGTAACACCACCAATGTTGTGTACCTGATAACCTGCAGATGCAGTCTACAGTATGTAGGCATGACATCTAGACGCATTAAAATCAGGATATGCGAACATCGTAGCAATATACGTTGTAAAAAAGTAACAACTAAATTGACAGCTCATTTCTTACAACTGAATCACACACCGAACGATCTACAGTGGACAGTATTGGAGCATCTAGAAAGCTGTTCGGAGGCCACCCTGTTCGAAAAAGAACAGCGTTGGGTATATCGGCTTGGCACCAATAAAACTGGTCTAAATGATGATATACCATGGGGTAGTGTGCTAAGAAGATAATACATTCAGACTCAGATCGGAGACTTTTTGCTACTGCATGTTATTCGCTATCCACCTACTTAGTAGACTACACCTAAGTTCGTGCCCAGGTCCATAAATCCCTTTTTCAAGGTTAGTCTATTACTGAGTAGGGACCTGTAAGAGAGACCTAGGCTTCCTGCATACTCCATAATCAGAGCTTGCTGTTACATCACACAGTTTTGTTTTATGGGGTCTTTTTTCTACTTAATTTACGCTTTCCGTCGTTTTCCTTGGTTGTCTCACGCTTTATGCGTGAGCCTGAGTTTTGATCCTCCGGGTCAGTAAGTGAGAGTAAACTTCCTTCCCCTTTGTACACCAAAAATGGGGTTATAGATTTTAGAATTATGACATTCTCCTTTTTAGTTTTCGAATCTATATCAGGGACCACATCAGGATTCGAACCTCCGTCCCGGATCCACCTTCAGGCGATTACCGCTTTAAGAATTAGGGTTGGGTGGTGGCTAAGTGATGTCACTTCGCCCACGTGATGAATTTTGACCATTCTTGGGAGCATACAACATAAAGCCGTCCCCACCCCTTCCCCCGGCATTCCCGGGAGGCAGCAGCCAAGAGTGCAGGTATTCCGCGGGGAGCCGCGAGTGCCGAAGTAAGTTTTTTCTCTGTTTATTCGTTACTCATTAGGAGCATGGGCACTTCTAAACCTAGTGAGAGCTCATGGCATTGCTCCTTCCTTTCTGCAGATAGTCACCGCGTGAAGGGAACCCGCGCTGTCCTCACCGAAGGGGCGTGTTCACGTCTCTTGCGAAGTGAGTTTTATCAGCATTTACGACAGCTGCTACTGCAACAGATTTTTCCCTCAGTTAGGGAGATAGTTTCCTGGCTTATCCATTATTTGATTATCATCATTCTTAGATGACGAAAATTCTGAAACATTATGTAACTCTAATTTAGATGGTAGTCACGAGCTGAACAGCATAATGCACGTAGTAATTTATATTGAATCAAGCAGCAGTGTAGACATGTGACGCCTTTCCTTCGTGGCCGGTCAAGTCTGACTGGCGTTAGTATGGTACCCTAGAACCAGGGCAATCACCCCATAAGTTGGATGGTCCACTATCGTAAAATATATGTTAAACACACATTTCTTCTATTTTCGAAATGTTAAAGACCTTCACTAATAACTGACGCTCGTGATCAAAGGACTTAATCTAGAGGTCCGCTTATGTGTCATTGTCTGTCTCTTTTCTCCTAACAGGTTTTTAGTTTATTCCTGCAAATCGCAGTGGATAACGACGGAGACTGTCGTGTGAATCATCACATAAAATAATTTTTCACATATAGAGCCTCACGGCAGGGTGCGCCTTAGCGCGCGCACACCACCGGAGGACTTTTTGCTAGGTCCTGACGAATGCTGAGCAAATTGCAACTAAAAACAGCAGAAACATGTTGACCATTTTGTATATTCAACAGGACTCCGGTTCCCTAACTCAGAACCTTGTGTAGTCCGTTCATTTGGTTTTTAATTCAATGCAGGTTGGCCATTATTAAAGATTTTTGTAAAGGCTACAACCTTTGCATTTTTTAACACACTGGCACACTCATTTATAGTCACTTCTAATTTGGGCACTGTTGCACTCACCACATCCCGCTCCGCTGTAACCAGGCGTTGTAGCACGCTGGGGGGACATTCGGTCACCCCAGCGGGGACCCAATGATGAAGCATGTCACCAACTAGTGGTGAGTGAGGGTCCTTCATAAAGAAAAGAATTTCCCTCTCCCTTACGATAGTCTTGGGTGAGTATTGCACTCGACGGATTTTGTCCTAGTAGGGTAGCTTGTTGGGTATTCACAGGGGGACAGAGATTGGATACTATGTACATGTGTTTGTGGGAGTAATGACCGCATTCACAGTACTGAGTAAACAAACAGACTTCACATTTTTGTTTATGGCAGCAACTTCCTGTTTTTCTTTTTTCCTCTTTCACCGAGTCACTCCTCTGTTGTTATTTGCGAATCTGTTTGGGGTACAGGAGTGTCTACTCATACCCTCTCTCTCTTGTTGGTATTAACTGATTATGAAGAGAGGGCATACCTCCCCACGCAGCAAGATGCTATCTGGGGCTCCCATTTCGCCAGGGCTAGCTCATCGGGAAATTATTGTGATGGGGCATGCATGAAGTCCCCCCTGAATTATTTGAAGCACCCGGGGGCTCCCATCTTCCCTTGGGCTGATGCTTGTTTGGTGATGACTTGGTTCCCGAATTGAAGAGGATAGTGTGGCGGTATGCTGCTCTCCTTGCCTGGGAGAGCAGGGCACACACTGCACCTAGACACTCTACCCCACCAGGGAATGGATAGGAAAAACAAAGCTCCTACCTGTCAGCACAGTGTGGTGTAGGAGAGGACTCCATGCCCTGCCATTGTAATAAACAAAAGGCTGTGGGGACCGCAGTGGGAAAAAAAGCGCTGTAAAGTCACAATACTGTCTGGGCAGCGTGAGAGTGGGCTCCTCGCGCTGCCTCTGAATTTAAAGGGAAAAAAAAGATAGGAGGCTGTAGGTTCCCCTGGTTGGACCAGGGTACCTACACTATGAAATAAAAAAGACTGGTGGCCTCAACACATCAATAAAGGAAGCAGCGAGGCTGCTCATTAAATAGTCATTGCACTCCACTGGAGTTCCCATAATGGCTTGCATAGGCTTTCTAGTTTAGTTTGTGTGGTGCTCCAAGAAGGGGCAGGGACACCAGCAACCTTTAGGTTTTGTGGGGCCTGCAGGGAGCACAGCAGCTCCCAGAAATATTTTATGAAAACAATCTAAGTCTCCTGGGTCATTGAATTCATGACCCAAGGAGAGGCCTTACTTTATATTTATTTATACCAAAAAGGGGTAACCCTGTGTCCCTCAGAACCTGGGCATGTATGGTTAAAGACAAAAGTGGTTCCGTCGGGTCAATCAATTGCTTTTACGTGATGGCTAGGTTAGCTCATAACAGAAAGTAACAAGTTTTAAGAAAAAACAAATTATAAGAACAAACAAATTTTATAAGAGAAAACCTCTCTGACAACAAATAAAATTCAAAGTATTTTTATGAAAAGATAAAGTCACATTAAAATACCGGAATTACTTCATTCCACTTCAATTCCAATTATAAGTGAAGGAGTGACTATTGGTGAACAAAGTGAATAGTGCAACAATTTCAGTGACACTTATTTACAAATATATACAAAATTATACATGGGAAAAAGGGGCAAGGGGAAATATTTTGGCGGTCAGAGTTCTGAATTAATATTCCAAGGAGACAGATGGTGACTGTGACTGTTCCCGGAGGGTTCTTGACCAATATTATGCGTCGACGTTTCGATCCTAGTGTGCCCCGATTGGTGGTCACGCGGATCTTTATCAAGACAAGAGGGGGGGAGATACCAGGGGTAGGGGGGGGGGTGGTTGTTATCTGTATTGAATTCCGGCTTACAAGTCTCGCAATCACTCGGTCTTGACCGAGTGATTGCGAGACTTGTAAGCCGGTTACTCGCTCTATGTGAAAGCGGTTCCCCATATGAGATTGACCGATTGGCCTTTGCACAGCGTGTGACTGCTGCCTCCTGTGTATCCGGAATTCAATACAGATAACAACCACCCCCCCCCCTACCCCTGGTATCTCCCCCCCTCTTGTCTTGATAAAGATCCGCGTGACCACCAATCGGGGCACACTAGGATCGAAACGTCGACGCATAATATTGGTCAAGAACCCTCCGGGAACAGTCACAGTCACCATCTGTCTCCTTGGAATATTAATTCAGAACTCTGACCGCCAAAATATTTCCCCTTGCCCCTTTTTCCCATGTATAATTTTGTATATATTTGTAAATAAGTGTCACTGAAATTGTTGCACTATTCACTTTGTTCACCAATAGTCACTCCTTCACTTATAATTGGAATTGAAGTGGAATGAAGTAATTCCGGTATTTTAATGTGACTTTATCTTTTCATAAAAATACTTTGAATTTTATTTGTTGTCAGAGAGGTTTTCTCTTATAAAATTTGTTTGTTCTTATAATTTGTTTTTTCTTAAAACTTGTTACTTTCTGTTATGAGCTAACCTAGCCATCACGTAAAAGCAATTGATTGACCCGACGGAACCACTTTTTACTTTATATTTAAGCACTTACAGATCTGGAATGTTTGTTCTTGGTCCCTGGAGCGCAGGTCTTTTATGGTTCTATGGCTACATTAGGCGGGATTGATGGTGTTAAGAAACACATGTCGATTATTTTGAACAAAAATGCTTTATTGACAAGTTCATTAATAAACATTTATATGTTTTTATTAGTAAATAATGTATTTGAATAGGGTTATTGATTTTATTGGTTTATTTGACGGATCCTAGCTTGTGGATACTGTTGGTATTAATGTGGTAGGCCTTTGACAAAGCCAGCAGCCCTGCCTTTTATGAAATTATACCCCTTTATAGTGTGGTGGATCTGATATAGGCGGGGGTATTGTGGTTGAGGATTCAGGACACACTAAGGGTCAAAGGTGATTTGAGGGTGTCACCAAAGGTATGTATGTAATGCATAATGCTCAATTATTCCAGTGAGATTGGAAAAGCAGTTAAAAAAAGTGTGGTGGGTGTCAGTTACCCGCCTACAGGGGGTGGGGCATGGGTGACGGTCTAGCAGAAGCAGCAGGTTTTGGCACAGTTAAGTATGATAGTAAAATCTTACTTTGTTAAACCCTAGTAATTCACTGAAAAAAACAAATGTTGCATTGACGTAGTAGTTGCGTATGGTAATAATGTCTTTACATTAAAAAAAACTCAAACTGAAGAAAATAATTGTTAAAGTGATGTTACATGAGAAAATGTAAGTAAAAATTTAACATATTAAATATTAAAAAACACTGAAATTTACCAGTTATAATTAACTGAAGTAACAGTAACATGTGCCCTTGCCATGCACTGCTAATAACCTTACGTATTACATCACTCATGACATGTTTTATGACATCACTGACGACATTTGAAATTAGATCATTGATAGCCTCAGTGCACATTGGGGAGGGTACAAGTTATAGTTACTAATTAAGGTGAATTTCTTTTTTTTGTTTCATGTGTTTTAACTGACCTTTTCACCTAACTATAATGTCACTTTAACCTTTGTTTTTCAGTAAATATATATATATATATATATATATATATATATATATATATATATATGCTGTTTGACGAATGCTGTTTGACGAATCTTCCCAAAACGTCCCAGTTCATCCACCACAGCTGCTTCTGGCAAAGTTTCAGGGTGGTCCGTCAAACAGAGGGCTAAGAAAATGGTGTGGTCCCATAACATGTTTCCATAGGAAATATTGGGAAGCAACACAAAACATCTGAATGTAATTACAACAAATTTGGTAAGGTTGGAACTTCATAAGAAAATGTGCTTTTTGTTATCGGGTGAAATTCTGTTTAGCAGTTTTCCAGACAATTGTGTGGCGGTGCTTGGGATGATCATGAAGAGGCTAACAATATAGTGATATCGGGATACATAGTCCAACAGGAGTCCACCAGTACTGGAAACGTTTTAAAAAAGAGGGGACTTTGATTAGCTGAGGGAGTTTTTTCTCTGGTTGCTCTTTTTGGTACTGAGGAATCAGTACTGGTCCCTTGGCACTGAGCAATCTGATTGGCTGGTCGCAACTTTGAGAACAATGGTGCAGCCACCATTACTGGACACAGGGAATTCGTCCCTGTGTCCTGAATATGTGTGTAAAAATAGTATAACGTGCCACTCATGACCGAAGCCAGTCAGCCCAGTAGGTGCCCAGCAAGGCCCTCCCATGAGGTACCATAGTATTTCCACAAGAGCTGTACCACAGGATCATGTAAACTCATATGCAAATGTTAAGAATTAGCTAGTAAAGGGGGAAGAGGGTGCACATCATTATCACCTTAGTTACTCCAAAACATTTTTAGTATCTAAATATTGGCATCCAACTCTTTTTGTAGGTTGCAAAATCAGTTATTTTGTCTGTGGTGGATGCACTGTATCAGACTCTGTTTAGAGTTATCATGGAAGGCTTGTCTCATGAACTGGCCGGTGCAAAATTGGCTGAACACTGCAAGCTACTTGACAGCAGGAATCACAGTTGCTACAAGCAGACTTTCTTATGCAATGGCCTTCCCTTATCTATGGTATGTTATGCCAGGGTAAGCCAGAATTCCATTACGGATGGCCATAATATATCAAGCAGTGAGTCCCTGTGGATAAAAATAACTGAGCTTTTTGTATGAAGGGATGTGATTTCTAGACATGTTAACTCACTGAAGAGAATCAAACGGGGTTGGTATCCTGCGTGCTAGAGCCTTCCATGCAGGTCTGTGCAAGTCATCTATATGTTGACCTCCTGGCTGAGGGATTTTATTTACACCTGAATAATAGGGATGGTAATTTTACATGGCCCTGCCCAGACGTCACTGTTCCCTTGTCTCACATTAGTCCGGGAACTGCCCTCAAAGTATAGGACTGAGGGGGCGCCTGACTATAATTTTAAAGTGGAATTATAAAATGGATACCAGCTACAGGGTGTCTTGGCTCTTCCAACAGTTTATCCAAAGCTTTTTATTTCCTATGATTCTTATTTCTTGGAATTATTTGATTTGACATCCACTTTAAAAAGAGTCATTATTCAGATTGGGCTAACTACCGCCTTATTGCTGTGTTGGAAGTGTAGACAGTGCAGAATCTTATTAACAAAATTATTAGCCTGGGCCTAGGATAATCGTCTAATCCCTATTGTTCAGACTAATTTTAGACCAAAATGTTGCAATTTCCACAATGTGTTTGTATTATCCATTTTAGTCCTGCAGTACAGGAATTAAACATAAAATCCTAATTAGGGTTCCTTACTGGCACTGTTAGTGCTATTTAAGTACTATATACTAACACTGTGTCAGAGGCAGGAGTGGCTCGTGCAGGTAAGAACGGGGGGGCAGGTTTGGAGGGGAATCGACAGACGACTAGGGAAATTAAATAAATAATTAATTTTCCATTGTCGGTCAAATCCTTCACCCCCCGCCCTGCCACTCTTACATGTACGAGTCGCTCCTGGTCAGAGGTCCAATACTTATATATATATATCCCTTTCTGCCTTTGAAGTAGGCAAACCTCCAAAGAAATTCTTTTTAGTGCACAAGATTCTTCCTTTCCCTGATCTGGCTCCAGATGCACTACTGGGGGGTGGAGACCGCTTTGTGTAAGGACAGGCACAGCCCTATTCAGGTGTGAGTGACAATTCCTCCCACCACTCTAGCTCAAAAAGACCCATCAGCCTGGTGATGGGCCATCGTGATATGCAAGGCACACCTCTGCTCCCTTGGTGTAACTATCTAGAGTGAATGCACGAGCCCAACTGTCAGACAACCTAGACTTGTATTCTACAGACAGTCATACACACAGAATCGTCATGCTTTTTAAAAGTGGAATTTTCAAACACGCAATTTAAAAACCAACTTCACCAAAAGATGCGTTTTTAGATTGTGAGTTCGGAAACCCCAAACTCTAAATCTCCATCTGCTCCCAATGGGAAATACACTTAAAAGATATTTCAAGGCAATCCCGTGTTATCCTATGGGAGAGCTAGTCCTTGCAATAGTGAAAAACTAAATTAGCAGTATTTCACTATTATGATATGTAAAACACACCAGTACATGTCCTACCTTTTAAATGCACTGCATCCTGCCCATGAGGCTGCCTGGGGTCTACCTTAAGGTTGACTTACATATGGAAGGTTTGGGCCTGGCAAGTGGTTGCATTTGCCAGGTCTTAAAGGCAGTTTAAAACTGCACTCAGACACTGCAGTGGCAGGTCCGAGACATCTTTGCAGGGCTACTCATGCGGGTGGCACACTCAGTGCTGTAAGACCACAATTCGCATAATATTTACAGGCCCTGGGCACACTAGATGCACTTTACTAGGGACTTACGAGTGAATCAAAACCAATCACTAACACAATTTACACAGGGAGCCCTTGCACATTAGCATTGGTCAGTAGTGGTACTGAGCCCAGAGTCCTAAAACCAGCAAAAACGAGGCCAGAAAACTACAGGAGAAAGGCAAAATATTTGGGGATAACCCTGCAAAAAGGGCCAGTCCAACATCTTCCTAGCATGGAATTTAAAAGCAGCGTGTGCATATACATTTTGCATCTATATTATCAGCTCCTATTTTAAATCAAACCCAGCTATTTAACCCCCCTCAGCAGCAGACAAGAATTAAGCATTGTTTAGATCCATGCAAGTTTCTCTTTCAGAATACGGCTAAAAGTGACACTCTATTCCCAGCAAGGGAAGCCTCTGCAGGCAATGCTCTTGGAAAATCAAATTCATTGTGCCCACATCCTGCACTTGCATAGTTCTTATACCAGTTGTCTGTGTCAGATATTTGTGCAGCTTGGATTTATCTACTTGAAGAGAGGCAATACATGTTTATTTTAACATGAATTACCCCATGTTTTTTGTAAAATAATTTTTTTTTGGGTGTGGCAACTAAGGAGTTGGCTGTTGATTTGTAGATTACTATGAGCGTTCTTATTCTTTTGAATTATTTTGTTATTTAATTAATTGTTTAATTATTTAATTCTTTACATTTTATTTATTTATTTTTAACTTAGAAATGCAATAGTGTTTCAGCATGAATTCATCAAGAACGGGTTACTAGAGGGGAGGAGCCTAGCTCGCGGCCGTAATGGTCGCCCTTTAGCTCGGCTCCCGCAGCCCTCCATCCTGACTGCCTATCCTGTCTTTTATCCTGTCCCGGGACGGCGCATTTTCGGGGAATTGGAAACATAACGGCTTGTTTGTCCTTACCATCTGACCCCGGGGTCTCGGCGTGCAGTGGCTCCGGAGTTGTGGCCTCCGTGAGATCGGGTCCTCTGCGAGACTTGGACCGGGACCTGGCCGGTGGGATCCGACGGCTCTCGGCCCCGGCCGAGAGCGAGAACCAGTGTTGGGAGCCAATGTACGAAGATCCCGGCGATACTGATCCGGTCCTGCCCTGGTGGCCGCGTGGCCGACACGGGTGAGAAGCCCCGGGACCTGATTCTGAGAGGGGGTCTCCCCCCGCCGCTGCTTTGTCCGGCGGCCCTGGTCCTCGGGGCCCGGACTCCGCTTGTTTGGGGCACCGGTGCTGGTGCTGGCGGAGACCCATTTTGGGCGAACATCCTTTTGGCATCGAGGCCGCCCTTGCTGGGACCCCCGGCGCTTGTAAAGTCCTACATTTGAGAACTGTTATTTCCGGGGGTCCTCGTGGGCGGCGATTGGGCTGATTCACGAAATGGCGGCCGGCCCTCTGGAGCGAGAGTCACCCTGTGGCGGCGGACCCGAGTTGCCTGATTGTGTGGGGATCGGATCTGGTGGGCGTGAGCCGACAGTCAGAGATATCCTGGAAGCCCTGAGATCCCTGCACGCTTCCCTGGCCCTGGGCGTCTCGGTGGGTCCGCCACGATCCGCCGCCATTTTGGGCGGCCGTTTCTTCTTGTCGCCCTCTTGTTTTGATGACTTCGTTGCCTCACCCCCCTCGATTGACCTGGGTGTCTCCACCGCTGATCGAGGATCGTGCAGTGTGCTGGTGACTTTGGGGCGCCCTGCCTTTCAAGGTTCGGACCCCGGGGACTCGGATGCTGTACTGCGGCCCTGTTCGACATTGTTGCCTGAAACTATGGGTGGACTTCCTCCTGTCCCTGTTTCGATGACTTTGCCTGTGACTATAATTGGGACCACCTCGCCCGCTCCAGTGGCGCATCTGAACTCCTGTTTTTCATGGCTCGTGCTTCGATTGTTGATGCATCGGTATTTTCAGTTTGGACTACTGCTCACTTGTGAATCTATCTACACCCCACGTAGCTATGCTAGTCACCATTCCACTCGATTATATGCTGATTTCGTATTTAGTGTGTGGTTGTACATTGCCGTGTGGTGGGTGGGGTTTGTCGCTCGGAAGGGTTGGGGGTGAAATGTACGACTTCTGCTTGATTCCCGGTATGCGATTTCGTTGCACAATTGTTTCTGATCGTAGGAGGGTGGGAGGTCCCCCTCTCCTGATATTTTGTGGCGCGTGATGGGATGTCGTCCTGGTCTGTTTTTGATTGTACTTGTCGGGTTGGGCGGAGGGCTGCGGCCTATCGTTTGTATTATAGTTATTCTGCTCCTCCCACCTGTTTTCTTTTCTCCGCTTTTGTGGCTTTTTTGTCTCGTTTTTCTTTCTTTCTTCTCGCTATATTTCGGGTTCTGGTTTAGGGCGACAGGCACGCTGTTTGAAGGGTAGGCCATAGCCTTCTACAGGGGTGCAGGGTGGGACGGGTGGGTTGGGTTCTGTTTTTTGTTTGTCTTCTGGTTCTATGGCCCTTTTGTATCTCTTTTTAGTGAGGCTGCGTCTGTCCCGACCTCCTATGGTGTGTTTCGGGTGGGGGTATGGCATCGTTACTTCTCCTGCTAAATTTCGGCTGTCTTTCTTCCCGATCGCCATGCCCCGCTTGGGCCGCTAATCCTTTTGTCTCCTGTCCTCCCGCCACGGGGGGCCGTGTCGGCGTGTCTTTTACCTTTCTTTTTTCATATTTCCTGATTTTCCCTTTTTATTGTTCAGTTTTTCTTCCCTCCATTTTCCTTTCCCTTCCTCTTCCCCCCTCCCTACCTAGTCCCCCCCCCCCTTTTTCCTTCCTACGTCCCAGAGGGTACTATGACGGGCAGGTTTTAATGCATTGTCTTCCGATCCCTCTGTTCTGGCTTGGTAGTGTCTCGGGTGGCGGGCGTGTTACGATGATAATGCTCAGGGGCTGACTGTATCTCACATATCCTGATTTCTTGACTGCATTGTGTTGTCCCCCTGATATTTTGCCCCATGCCCCCTTCTTAATGTTGAGGTTGGTTACGGGATGTTGGATGCCTCCGTATTGCAAGTGTGCCTGTCATGTGTCCTCTCCCCTTATTGTAAAATTAAGCCTTATTTACTCCTGTAGCCCTTTAGTTTCTGTATCTCTTCTCCCCTATTGTGATTGTGCTGCCTCTGCTTTGTATTGATTGCTTATGTAATATTTGCCTGGTGACTCCTGACTGTTTTGTACACTGCGGCAGGCCGGCTTGGTTGTGGGCCTCGATTTGTCTTCTTTTGATGTCAATAAAGGTTTAAAAAAAAAAAAAAAAAAAACGGGTTACTATGGGATAAATGGAATGTTTGCATTATTGCCCAATGAATGTCAAGGATGGCCCACTGAGCCAGACACTGCCAGAATGTCATACTAAATCCCAAAATGTGGCATGGGTGGGCACTATTATGCCAAGAACAGAAAGAATGTCCCAAGAATGGCTGAAATATGGCTGCCACAGGCACTGTTATAAGGGCTGCAAGAAAGCCATACAGTATGTTGTAGATGGGGCCTATTGTGGCAGAATGTAACTAAGAATGGTTATAATATGTCTCAGATTGACCCTTTTGGTGCAGAGGTAGCTTGAATGTTGCCAAGAATGGTCCACAAGTAAGCAGATATGGAAACTATTAGTTGCGAGCAAGCTTCCTCCCTACACTCTGACCATACCCCTTGATGCCCCGAAAAAACGCACACATGCACTTACACCATTTGACGTACTCCTACACACAGGCTTAACAGCAGGGGCAGGTAGAGCAGATGAGCGAAGGATCGGGGTATTTCTTTGCCTTCATCATTGCTGGTGCTTGCACCTCTCCATACTTAAGCAAAGCTGTGATTCTTTTTGTCCATGCCCATTGCTATGTCTCTGCCTTTCTCAATTGCTTGCTGTGCGCATGTGCAAGGAGGTCATTAGATAAGTTCTCTGCCTCAGTGCAGACCCTCAGCTTTGCTAGTGACTCCCATGGTGGAAGGAGTGGGGGTTCTGCCCACCACACATAAATGGACCAGCTGCCACTGTTATTTCCCTAGGTAATTAATTGTGCAGTAAAATGTTTTTTTCACATACTGCCTTAGCCATGCTTCAAAAATCTACTTCTGCACCCAGGACATACGCCAGATCGCCTGTTTGCACTTGTTTCCTTAGTATGTATCATTTTAGTGCCATGGAGGTGAAGGGCGTGAACAGGATGTGTCTGCAAGAGACAAGATTTTACTTTACCTAGGCCAGTAAAAGTAATTTCACTGGACATCCCAGTGCCATTTTTCAGGGTTGTTAGTTCATTTCAGCAGTACTTGTGGGCCTGGTGAGGTTGGATTTAGATATTCCTAGTTTATTACTGACTTGGCACAGCAACCCCCTGTACTAGTACAAAGCCCCACACTGCATAAGTGAGAAATCAGTAGACAACTACAATCAGTTGTTATTGGGCAATTGACGATCCTTGTGTATTTTGTTTGTTATCAATGGGACATCCCACAGAAGGCAGCCTTATTGGGTCCAGTACCTAAAGCTTCGATTTATCTTACCTTTAGAACAAAGGAGCAAGACATTTCTCGTGAAGTTTTTCAATCCGCTAGAGATCATGCTGAATATGTTCACATGTTTGCTTCTTTATTTTTATAAAATGGCAGAAAACTGCGAATCTCTGCCAATAATGTCTCCTTCTGCCATTCACTTTCGTGTTCATTAGCTAGAAGTGCTGTAACCATCTTTGACCTTTCATTGAGTTTCTCTGAGCTACTTTCTTCAGTTGTGAAGAGTGGTTGCTTGTATATTCGTAGACTGCCCAAAAATGTCATTTAATGAAATTGCAGGTTCGGCGTTTGGTTCTTTCTCGCATCAGGCATTGTTCTGTGTATATGGGTAATTTCCAACTCCATTTTCTAACTCCACTTGGGTCTATGAAAACTCCTTTGTTTGTCTTCTCCTTTATCTTAAGTATTGTACTCCTATTCCTTCCTAGCGGTCTACGCTTCTTTGGCTACCACTTACATCTCATTTCAGATTGTATTATCTGTGCATGTTTTTAAGTGCCCCGCTCTCTTACTTCATCTTACCTATGTTCTCTGATCTCTTAATACACCCCACCTAGTCCCCTTTGCTTTAGCTCCCATGCTCTTCTCTTTTTCACAACCTTCATGTGTATCATCATGCTTTTGTTCTTTCATTTTTATAATTTGAACCTCAAAACTCTGCTCAAAAATACAGAATATGAATACATATGAAATGAAATGAATACATCAAACGAATATACAAATTAAGATTTTTTATATTTAATTCACAAACCAATATAGAACAATAACATTTTTATTTTTAATGGGAAAAGTGGATTATTTCTACTTTTTTCCTTATTCTAAAAGATAAAGGGATATGCTAGGCTCTGACATATTACTTTGTTTTTTTTGCTCCTAATGTATGATTCCTGTTTGTTAGCGCTTCAATTGAGTACACCTTCATCCATACCGTATATTTCTGCCGCAACCATGAATCAAGCTAAGGATACCAACTTAATTATTACCCTCAATTTTTAAATTCCTTCACATTGGCACAGCGTTTTAAAATGTAACATTTTGAATGTTACACTTAGCTTCCTTATTCATGTATGCTTTATTACCCTGCTAATATGTTATTTTCTATACAGATGTGGACCCCATGAGTAGGTGTCACAGACGCCTGAGAGGTCCATAGTTTGCACACATTAAATTCCCCTGGGGTTGGTATATAGAATATGTTTGGGAGACATAGATTTGCAAGCATTGTGTTCAGAAATGGAGTTGGCCACTCTTGTGTGCTAATAATACACAACTGTGAAGGGTCTATTGGTGCCCGGATCACTTTGATGCAGGTATTTTCTCTTGTGACAGCCGGTTATCATTATATAGGTGTTTTGTGGACTCCAGTTAAGTTTGGTAACATCCTCATTTTCGAAGAAGAGCTCTGTGTGTTGCAGTCTTCCATCTTACAGAAGACTATACATATAGATGGCCTACCACTGGCACAAGCTTTCACCCCATTGGGTAGACCGAAGGTGACATGGATTGGCTCCTGCCAGGAATGAAAGTCTTCTTGTGGGATCCTACAATAGTGATCATGACTATATTTGCCTGTGGGCATACACGCACAATCTGTCATAGCCAGGTTCAAAATGACATACATGGCATTGAAGGGACAAGCACCCCCTGCAGTTAGACCAGTCCTTTTCTGGTCTAAGTGAGCGAGATGTTTGCGGAATGGAATAGCCGGTCTTCCAGAGGTCTTCCATTGTGTGGATTGTGGGCGAAGCCATCCATATTCGAGAAGCTCACAACGGATGTCTCCCCGCCAATGGACACAACACTTCCCCTCTACTCCCAGTGGAAAGGTTTCTGCTCAACTCATCAGTAGATGACTGGGCAGGATTATTCAGGTAGATTGGAAACCAATTCACTCATCCCTTTCTTTTTCGCAGGAGTACTTCGTGAAAACCCTCTCCTCAATGGCTCTCCTGCTCACTTTACCCTATATTTAAGCATACCTGATGAGGGTCGCGGCATCACATACCAACAGAATGCAACATTCAAAGAAGAGGGCCTCAACACTCTGTAGCCTGGTTTTCACTGAGGACCAGCAGCGAGACTGCATTAACTTGCAGACAGATACTTAGTAAAGCCTAACGTTGTCTCATTGAACACTGCAACTTTTGTTTCTCAACTTCTAGGCACCTGTTGACTGCTTCAAAGCGAGAATCCCAATACCCCTATGAGTTCTTTACCTATGTAAAACAGTTCTGTGTGGTGCAGGACCCCCCTGTGACTTCTAATAAATGTAGCATTCGCGGTTTCAGGCACATTGTTATGCAGTGCGTGTTTTTTAAAGGAATGAGTGCCGGATCTCAATGCTATTCTCAGAAGCCAGGCGATGCTATTAAATGTCGGTGCTCCCAAAGTGTAGTCTTGAATCCCCCCATGTGTCTTTAACCGCATGCGCGCTAGCGGTTTTCCCGCTGCGCGCTGCGTTTTTCAAAATACAGCATTATGTGACGAGCTGAGCTCGTCATCAGCGCACGGCACGTTACGCTCATGACAAGCTCAGCTCGTCATCAGCCCCGAAGGGGTTAATCTACTGTCACACATCCCCTGTCGCTTTAGCTCACTCCTGCTTGCTTCCTCTGAGACAGGTTGTCTAGCTTTCTCTTATTCCTCCAGTGTTTGCTTTTTCTCCTTTCTTACTCCTGGTCAATAATAAGTGATTGCCCGCAAAAATGAGTGCTGGTGAACCCCACCGGCTCAAATTAAGCACCGTTATGTACTTAGCCGGCTTGTTACTTTACTATGAATAATTCTGTTTTTCAGACATAACTGGGTATTTATTACAAAATGTAATATATATATTTTATTTTTCTAGGAGCTTTTATCCCTGGAGTTCCAGTTCAGCCAGTTGTTTTACGCTATCCAAATAAAATGGTATGTGCACATTACAAATTTGATCCACCATTATAATTACGTCAGGCCTCAACTTTTGTTAAACACTGTTAAACAAGGCCAGTACGTAGTGCATATCAGTATTGCATACTTCAAAAATGTTAAGACAACAACCATCTAATATTATTGCATGTTAAATCATTGCCTTTGTCCAAACAATATGAGTAATGTTAATTTTTATGAACTATCGAAATGAATGGAGAGACTTAAAACAAACCAGGTTATCGTTAAAGGATTGTTTACTTTTATTTGTAATATGAATTAGTAAACTCTATTATGGGGTCTATTCAATGGGAATTTTTGGGGCCCGCAGTACTAAGCATTTTTGAGGTCACAAACAGACCGATTCACAGAATAGGGACATCTTTTACCACAAAACTGCTGTTGCTATGTACAAACACCAAATTGCGAATGTACAGAAGCGCAATTTGGGTTTGCGATCCAGAATTTAAAAGAGGGATGGCGTTTAGGGTGTTCCTTCCAAATCAAGGTGCCTTGTATTAACGAATTCAGTCGCAAAAACATTAATATTTAACACCTCCTCAAAGGACCGCTTCCCCTTTGTGAATTTTGTAAAAACATATTTTAAGATTACCACTGACTTTTCTTAAAAAATTAAACTTACACTTTTTGTTTATTTTTTTAAACACCTCCTGTTTTCTGGTAAGGAAAACAAATTGCATTTAAAAAAAAAAATGTTGTGCTTTGTTTAACAGTAATTATAGGCTTGGTGGTCTGCTGACCCCAGCAGACCACAGTCCATGTGAAGGCTAATATTCCTAATGGGTTGCAAAATCCGACCTACCTCATGGATATTCATACGGTAGGTCAATTTGTGACCCCTAGGAATCCTACATGTAATTGTAAAATTTCATACATTAAGAATTGTGATTTCTAATTTGTGATTAGGTAAAAATCGCTATTTGGAAATCGCAATTCCCAGTGTTAGTACATCTGGTCCTTGAATTGTTACTGTTTCTCTTTAAGTGTACAAGCTGACTTTCCTTTATATTAAGGTTACAACTTTGCAGCTTATTAATTGCAGGATCATGAAATTCAAATATAACTTCAATCAACTACTGACAGTTTACCCTTCATTTATGTTTGTACTATTTATATATTTAAAAAGCATTTACAACGAGACGTTAAAATCCCTGTGCGGACCAAAAAAAAAGAAAAAAAAAGACCTTTAGAAGAACACACATCTAAAACATACAGTAAAAAAAATAAAGCAGTGAAGAAACAGATAATCTTGTTAATGCCATACGTTTTCTTTATTTCTCTGGTCAACTTTTTGTTGATGGTTTTCAGGACTGCAGAGACCTGTCCATGGACCCACATGTTTTCCAGTCCCAGCGAACATCAATATTTCATTTTAAAAATGTTGTTTACAGTAACTGTCTTTATCTTCTGACAGGTTATGGAAGGTTATATCAGGTTATATTTCCTTCTAAAACATGTACTTGTTTCCTTCCAAAGTAATCAAATGTCTTGGGTTCTGTGTAAATTAAGAACCTTGCTTGGATCAAGACCTACACTGAATTTTAAACATAAGGTTCCTTTACTGTACACCTGCAATACGAGGTCTCCTATATAACTTGACCATTTATGATCAAAAGATTCTTTGTTTTATTGGAAACGATTTTTATGTTTTGTGATTCATATCAAACCAATTCACAAAGAAATTATTAACTTTGAGTTTTAAGTTATGCATACCTTATTAGTAACATTCCTACTTTTTAGGGATTTTTGAAATTCTTCAGGGGTGCACCTACGTCTCCGAAAACTGTAGATTTCAGTGAGTATGTATAACATAAAACCAGTAAATTTTCAGTTATTGGAAAATCACCAGGATTACAATTAAGATGCATATACACGTCAAAAATGCCTGCTGGCTTGCAACTCTCTAAGCACCCCAAGCAATGTCTCCCTCAACCCCAAATCAATTTGCCATATCATTAACACTCAACATAGCTGTCTTTCTTTCTGCCAAAATGACTCCACGCCAAGTAGTATTCATAAATGGAAGTTCCTTCCACCCAGTTTAGGCCTTACGAAGTGTTCTTAGTAGGTCATACCAATGCATAGAGACTACTGCTTTAATACCTTTTAGTCGATGGTTAGATAAAAAATCTTGTAGGCTCTTCTGCAATGTGCAAACCTTTATCTGCCACAACCCTTAGTTATGGAAAATGGTGGTTGTGGCTTTTGTGTATTATCATTAAAGATGAAGGACCAACATATTAATACCTCCATTCTGTTAAATATCGGCGATCCCTGTCTAAAAGGTCAGGCCCTCTGGCTTGAATGATATTATCAAAAGGCTCAACATTTGCTGTAATTCCTTTTGATTACTAGTACAGAACTCTACTATTTCTAAATGTCTTCCTAAACATTTTGTTGTTTTACATTTTTCTAGTTTTAAACAGAAACACTTTTTGGGTTGCCAGCTGTATGTAAGGAGACCAGTTTGGTTGGTAGAGACCTACTAAATTGTTTTTCTCCAGAAAATGGTTACTTCAAAGAATAGCATATAAAGCAGGCACATCCACTGTAGGTTCAGAAGGGCTATATCCACCCACAGAAAAACCTGTTTATATATAATAAATCTAAGTAGAACACATTTCAAAAGTCAGTGACTTTCGAGAAGGCCTGGCATGTATCTGGGACCTTTGTTCAACATCCATGGCCTCAGGGATATTATCCTGGATTACCTTCAGAAACTATACACATGCTATATTTCCATCACTTTATATTAACTACTACTGCATTAAAGAGGAAATTGTGGATTTCTTAGAAACATTCGTAGTGTAAGTCCAATGCAGCCGAGCAGGCGTGTTTTATTTTTTAGACCTGGACTGCTTCCCAAATACTGCATAACTGTCTTTAATGTCACCATGAAATGAAGGGCTGTCATGTTAAGAGTAAGCTTGAAACCCTGCATAGGAAGTTTAATAGCATCCTGTTTCTCTGATGTGAAGAAAATGGTCACACATCAGCTCTAAATCACCCATGCTGGCTCTCTAATTCAGTGCCTGGCTGTGCTGCTGTTGACAGCACTGGCTTGATTTGATTTCTGTTTTCATCATGAAGTGTGTTTGCAGGGAAAAATGAACCAAAACCCTTCAGCAATGATTTGCCCTTGGAAAGTGACAGATTGAAAAATGTGTAATTGTGATGGAGAGCTTTATAGTGGAGACGTAGAGAATGCAAAAAAACACAATGGGATTTGCTCATGGACAGAATTGTTTGTTAACATTGCTTTCTGTTGCTTTGCTTATAGGACACAATTACATGGACGTGGCAGGGACCAGGCGCGTAAGTACTGATGTCATTATTGTTATGGTTCCTTTATTTCAAGTCACAGTATTTGGGTACTTTCTTACTTTCCCAGAATCACAACAATGGAACATGACCGAATGTTAAGTAATTGTCCCTTGTGGCTCTTGTGACCCTTCACACCGTTATGGATATGGAGAAGATATGATGGTGCCCCAACACATTCTGTCTGAAAGTAGAACAGACAAGAGTATCTACTTTTCAGGGACATGCGTTCCTGAATCATTCTCTACGTACCGTAGTTCCAGTTTGGTAGTTGCGGCTGGCAATGAAAGGGAGCAAGATCATATTTAAATTGGGCATGCTCGTTGTAAATGTTTTCCATGCCAGTTTGGTAGTGTCACTGGGAATACCTACTGTCAGAACAAAACAGTAGCTATTCTGAGAATTATGTACAGTGCAGTGTCTACCTCTTTGATGGAACTACCACACCACTCACATCTAGCTTTGGTTGATATATATTCTAAGTATGAAATTATGATTTCCTACCAGCTGTATAACGAGAAGGATAGAGTGCAGTGGCGGCTGCCTCTGTACGAGGTGGTGAGGCGGTGAGGTACCGGAGTACGAGGACGGTGCAACAGGTACAAGGAAGGCTCTGACCAGAAAAGCTGGTCAACTCCTTACCGCTTCACTCCTGGAAGCATTGGCTGCAAAACCTAAGCGCATATATGAGAAGGGAATCCCCCCTCTCACACTTAGAGAAACACCTTGTTGAGTGTAACACATAGCCTGGATTACACTCCTTTTTAACCTGCACTACACTCTATTTTAAAAAGGTCCTGAGGAAAGCCAGATTTAGTTTAAGGCACTGGCTGAAACATGTCGACCAACTGATGGATGTAGGAGGTAGTAACTCGCCTACCTTAAACATCCCCAAGCCTTATTTTAACCGCTGACGGGGACCCAGTTATTGAAATTTAATTTACCCTCGGGTACTGGGACCCTCGCCAAGCCGTTTTAACTCACACTTCATTTTACACCTCACACTGAACTCTCAGTAAAATACCAGCTCCGCTGTAATCAGGCGTCGCAGCACACCCGGGACACATTAGGTGTCACTGGGTGGGCCCGATGATGAAGCATGCCACCAACCAGGTTGGTGGGTGAAGGCTTCATGAACTCACCAACGAGGTGCCCATGACAAATCTAATCAGAGTCCTAACAATATTGGTCATATTTAAGCTAGTCTCTTTTGATAACACATATAAACTACGGGGACTCTGACTAGCTTTCTAGTCCTCTCTCTCTCTCTTGATACGCGCATGGAAAAAAACATGCCTTCTTTGCCGCTGCATGTCTCTCCTCCGTCGCAGACCCGTTTGCGCATGCTAAACCTTGCCGTACATCTGCCCGTAAACCTCTGGAAGCTACTGGCTGAGACTGGGGCAGACTGAAGGCACCAGAGGCAGATCAAGGCAATCCAGATTCAAGCCTGTCTTTGCCAGGCATAAGAGGTAAGAATTGGATACGTGTAGTCATAATCTGGGCCAGGTGATTTTTGACCAGGCATTCAGTGGACACCCCAGCCTGCTAATTAAAAGCAGTTGTAGCTGTTTTCGGACTTGAGTAGTCATGTAAAGTGTGTTTACTGGAATGTGATACCCGTTTTTCACAAATATATACAATGATATTTTAGACAGCTTCATTTCCCAGACACTCTTTGCACTCCAGACCAGTGGTGATGAATAACTATTGACCATGTTAGCACCAAAGGCAGGTATTTTGTCTTATTCTGTTATTGTGTAGGTATACCAAAGACTACACTTACACTTAAAAATCTACCTGCCAAAAGCAGCTATTTGATGTTTGAGAACTGGTGGGTAATGTCAATTCCTACATCATTCTCCTACCTTCAAGTGCCTCTGGCAGAATATTATCAACAGAAATCTGGAAATTCATATTGCTGTGTACAGCACACTCAACTGGCAGTTGCATGTTGGTGTTAAATTCGAGGAAATTAAGGTCAAATTACTTCAAGGAAAATGTGGGGGGGAGCAAATTAGCCATCTTCACATGTTACATGCAGTTTGGGAAAGAAAATCATGAAATCTAAGAAGGTAAGAGTAGGAGGTGTACGAGTTTCTCCAAGCAGGACTCAGTAGCCGCTTACAGAAGAGGTTTCTCCCAAATGTTCATGATGGGTACTGGTGCTAGCGCAACTACGCGCTGATTGCTAGGTGTACAACGATTCATTGTGTATTTCGTGTGATAAAACAACTAAGGCTGTCATTACGAGTGGTCAGTTCTGATGGGCCTAGTAGCAGGAGTTACAGGCCCCATTTGACGAAGTGTTTAGTTGAAACATTGCTGCTATGTGGCATTCCACACAGATATTTCACCCTCTGCAATCAGGCGACATTTCTGGATGGAATACGTGGGAAAGATTTAGAAACTGTATGGTATCAGATTTCTGCATGCACGTTCCAAACATTGGCACTCCTGTTTGAAATTACTGGGATCCTTGATTATGGTAAATCTGGAGGAGAACAATAATTGTGATTTTTATGGGCCTGTCCTTATAAAGTTGTAAATGCTTGATATCAATGTGTTAATGTTGTCTTTTTTTCAGCTTTGATGGAGAGACTTTATTTGATTGCTTTGAACATTTTGATAATTGGGCGAGAGACCCATTTTCAGCTCTCCTGCCTTTCACCCTCCTTCCTTCATTTAAACGTAATGGTGCCCAGCCTTTGGACTGTGTATATTTCCAGTTTTCCTTTTACTATTACTTTTACCGTTGTAGCACAGACCCAGCATTCCACTGAATTTCAGTTGAAGAATTGCCTTTTTGTGTGTGTTTTGCTGCCAAACAATTTTAGATTTCGCGCAGAGTGGTCTACCACATGGCTTTACATGCCACACAAGGAAATCAGGAGATGATCTACATGGCGGTCTGACAACAAAGTTTCACTTTCAAGGTCAGCTTGACCTTCAAGCATTTCATTTACGAGTTCTGTGACTCTTTAGGTCTGTTTAAATACAGTTTTTGGATGGAATGGAGCTTTGAATGCCTTCATCATTCATGTTCTGAGCAAGCGATGGATTAAAAACCACCTTTAGAAGTGCGGGCAAATTATATCTAGGGATCCACTCCTTGGCCATTCCTGTGATGCAACTCTGAGACATCTGTCACTCAGTTGAGTCTGAGCCGAGTGTATATGCACCGTCTATTAGGTATGCTGCATTATTCTTTTGCCCTGCTGAAGTCCTGTTTCACGTTTGGTATAGGGCAGAAACTTCGTTGACTGATAAGATGAAGCTGTAATTGGACTTAAAGCATCCACTGCTACGCCCGTGATGTGAATTAACAGCAGAGTGCTGGCAATAATTTTATATTTTTTTGTTAAAATTTATATTGTCAGGTTTTACAGATATTCTATTTAGATGTGACATAGTTTACTTTATTGCTGTGTTAGTCCCTTTGGCTGTTTGCTTTTAGGCCTATTAGTCATGCAAAAAAAAATACTCAGACACCTAATATATTGATTGCATCTCCACAGAGATACATCTTTACTCTACACACGGTATAGGCCTCAGTTTAGTGAGCTCTACAGCAGGATTCAATGTGAACTCTAACCTTAAGGGCAATAGACTAGTATTATGGCTCAGATTCGTTAACCTCATCGCTGCGGCGTCTATTCCGCCGCAGCGCTAAGGGGGCGGGGCGGCCGCGCGGCGGCCGCATGCTGGTGACGGAACCGCTCCGTCATCAGCCGCGGTTGGGCTGTTCTCATGATGGAGCGGTTCCGTCCTGGCCCCGCCCGCTCAATAGAACGCCCAGCGCAGGCGCGGAATCCGCGCTGCGCAGGCGCGGTGGCCGGGCCATGACGGAACCGCTTCGTCATCAGCACAGCGCCACCGCAGCTGATGACAGAGCGGTTCTGTCATCAGCATCGAAAGGGTTAAGGAATATATATATATATATATATATATATATATACATATATATATATATATATATATATATATATATATATATATATATTCTCTTCAATCCCTAGGTTTGTAAATTCAGTGTCTCCAAAGCTCTGCAGCATAAACCGCAGCATTAATTGCTTGAGCTTTATACATTTCTATTACAGGGGAGATTGGGTGCTAAGAGTGCGCTTAGCAATTCTGAAAATGGCTGAAGCCCTGTATTGAATGAGTAGGGAGCTTTCTGTAATTTGTGACATGAAATGGAGTTGGTTAGGCTGATTCCCAAATAATCCAATTCATTGACTCACGTGAGAATGTTCTCCCCCAACCTCAAGTGCTAACATTTTCTTGCCACCAAACGTCAGAGCTACATAAATACACAATTCTGAGAGTGCAACAACTTGATTTCGATGCATGGTAAACAAAGTTGTAGCCTCTGCATGCCGTTGTATTAAAACGTATAACCTTGCAGTAGTGAGACCTATGTTGATCAAATCAGTCCATGGCAAATGCTTCTGAATATTATGAAATGCAGGCTTAGGTACACGATGACCACATAAAGGGATTTTTGTTTTTTTCCTTTAAGAGAAATATTTTTCTGCAGTCATAAAATCCAAAGACTTGGTCCACAATAGGTATGCTCTTCTTGAAGCAAGGTTGACAGTGTGAAAGAACGTCATTTTCCAATTCAAGTCATACGAGCATCAGCCCGCCCAAAGATGTTTTGTGAAGAGTCAATGAGACTGATTGGGGTAATTAGCCTTATCTCTGTGGCAACCCTCTTTGTGTATATGAATAATCTCTGCAAGAGCCGAGCCCTGAGCCATCCTTCAAAATGACATTCACAAAAATCATTCTATGGTGGGGCCAGATGAAAGGCTCAGCCTTTCACAAGTACATTTCTGCCTTATGTGGACCAGGCACCCTGCCTCCCTTTTTGGGACTAAATACCACCTATCGTTTGCGTGTTTAGAGAAATGGCCCCCACAAGATTCTTAGCGGAGGTAGCGGCCGGCCTGGTCACCCAAGTTACTCATTAGGTGTTAGCAGGAGTCTTTAGGAGTTAACCTTGGGGAAAGGCTCCTCGAGTTGTCTTCCCTTCTGGATCGTGCGAAGCCTTTGTAGAGCAGCTGAAGGCCCTGGTGGCATAACTCTTCAACTATATTTTATCCGGGGTAGTATTCTTTTTGAGAAGAAAAAATTAAAGGATCCCGTCAAATTGAATTCTTTTTTGCCTATAACACGTCTCAATCCTGATTACAAAATCCTAGCCAAATTAATTACTGCAAGGCTGGCTGTGCTGTTACACAAAGAGATGGAAATGGTGTTGTGCTCGAAATACAGCACTGTGTTTTATTACTGTTGCTTCTTTGTTACTTTTCCTCATAAGTGATCAATTCAACTGAGGCATTGATAGCGTCCAGTTGTATGAGTTACATACCGCCTCTATCTCTCTGTGTAGCCGTCGGTACTCACAGTTGTTTTGTTTATAATGTCATTCCTTGGTGTAAAATCGTGTTGTAAAGTCAGTACCTGTATATCAAAAAAAAAATAGATATTAAAAAGAAAAAAGCGTATCGCTCTTGCTGTGGAACTGTAAGATAAGAATTGTGGTGCCTTAAATTATACACTGCTTATAAGTCTGCAACCGTCCATCCTCATGTTAGTGTTTACTTACAAATCTCTCACACTTGATTTTCTGCACTTAGTCTATATGTTCATTCCCTGTGTCTCAGCACTTACTGATGCACAGGTTATGTGTACACAGGTATCTGTAATTGTGAGCATAGGCAATTGATGTCTCTGTCCTTCTAACTTTCCTGTCCTAACAATGTAGATCAATATGAACCAGCCTCTAGGTGTCTCTGCTATTTCTTCTCTCTCTCTGCACGGCATTGGTTGGCACCCTGCTGCCCAGAAACTGTTCTAGTGTACTTTCTGCCGGTTTGATCCCAGCCATCTGTCTGGATACTCATTGGTGTTGATCTGCCAATTAAAACATTCAAACTTCTTCTCCCCCTGACTTCCCTCTGTTAATGGCAACCAGAAGGTTGCAGTGCCTCCATTTAGCATCCACGATTCCATATAAGTTCTATAGTTAGGGAGTCCAATCCCCAAATAAAGTGGGCGTCGGTATGAATTGTGTGAAGGGTAAATTCACAAAATGATAGAGTGATCTTGGTGAAGCAACCATCCCGGGCAGCGCTATTCAGTGTGCCGCTGTAGCTGACATCACATTGCCTTACTTGTGATGTATTTGCGCACCTAAATATCGAATTCTATCTGATTTCCATTGTGTGACTGGGGTGGTAGCGGGGGGTTGAAGGGGAGGATCCTACCATGAAGTTATTGAGAAGAAGCAGGATCAGGATTTGTTCCATTTTCTCCAAACACCACTGTTCATTGCGGTACCTCGGCCAGTAATGACACCATTCAACCATAAAAGCACATTTTGGGATACTATGAATTCAGGTTCCTCTCTCCAGCTACTTCTGTATCTGTAGTATTACTACAGTCCATCATATTTATTTCTAGTCGATCCATGTCTAGAAAAATGGGGGACATTTAGATCTTCCTTTGATTTGTTTCCTCCCCTGCTTTTTTTTGCCCCCCCCTCCCCCAAAAGCAATATGATTCTTGTCTTTTGGTATTTGTGGCCTAACTAGTTCCTCAACCAATGTTTCTTGTGTAATAATTTCTTCTGTGTTGGAAATCTGTGGATCCCAGTGTACCTATTGTTGAAGAATAATCATTGGTAGTTGGTTATGTGCTCCATTTGCTGACTTGTATTTAACATAAACTTGGTTGTTCCAGTAAGCGCATGTATCATGGCTTAGTTTCCATACCTTACTGTCATTACTTTCCCTTAATATTGTTCCAGTTTTGGTTTGTTTCCTTAAATCATTAATTCAACTCGTCCTGTGGCATATGTGTTGCTAGTTCTTCCTGTACTTTTCTAATGTCAATGCTTGAAATCTGGTTGTTTTTTCTGGATTAATTTATTAAGTGTAAGGATCATTATTATGCACTATTATTAATATTGTTGGTGTTATTATTTATTATCAAAATCATACACTTTTTAATGGTATATTCTTTTGATTGTTTGCAAAAGGACTGCTTTAGTGAAATCCTATGACTTGGGGTATTTGTTCATTAGGGTGTATTACACTACGGTTAATGCATGTATTTATTTTGTTTTATTATCTTGCATAATTAAGTAATTCAACCACTTCATAGATTTTTTGTGTGTGTTTTATTGTTATTTTCATTAAAGAACGTGTACTTCACAGTGGTCTTTCCATATTTTACACTTGAAATAAGTGTTTCTGATTTATTTTTTTAAAATATCTCCTTCCTACATTTATGTTTGATGGCTGTTTAGGCAATGCTGAAGGGAAAATCTTATTTCAGTGCAGCTTCTGTAACCCTCTCTTTAAGGGTTTATTATATAATATATATCAATTTATATATCCAGAGTCTTCCCCCTGCAGTTCCACACACCTTTAGAATAAAAGACCTGGATGGAGACCTTGCCATGCTGTCAAAGTCTTGTTGAGATGACCTAGGGCCACATGTATGAAGCATTTTGCAGTCGGAAATGGAAGATAGGGCCGTGTCGACTCCAAAAATGCTTTTGCTTACATACAAAACAGAAATTGTGATTCAGTAACACAGTTTTTAACTGCAATTTGTGTTGCGATTTGGTATTTGGAAGGGGCATGTTTAGTGCGTCCCTTCCAAATTCCGAATCTGAATGGGATTAATAAAGCTTTTGCAACCAAATCACCATCTTAAACCATTCATATTTCTCATTGAAGGAGGTGGTAACCCATTCGCAAATGTGGAGGGGGCCCAGGTGACCCTTTCCCCTTTAAGAATGGCAAACAGATATTTTTTAAGAGCAGGCAGCGGTCATGCGAACCACTGACTGCTCCTAAAAAAATTGAACTGCAAAGTTTAATTTTTTTGTTTTTAAATGCCTCCCATTTTCCTTTAAGGAAAGCCAGCTGCATTAAAAATATATATTTTTTTTACCTCAGCAGGCCATCACCCCTGTTAACGGCTGCAATTCCTACTGGGTCACAAATTGCGGCCTACCTCATTCATATGCATGAGGTAGGTCTGTTTGCTAGCCACTAAGAATTGCTAATGACCGTTCAAAAGAGTTACATACATTAGGAATGCAGATTTCCAGTAGCGATTCGGAGAGAATCGCAATTTTGAAATCGGTATTCTTAATGTTAGTACATTTGGCCCCAAATTCTTTGGCTACCGGGTGCTGGGATTGAGGGTAGTCAGCTGCAGTGTATAACTGTGTCTGACATACGGTGTCTAGCTAGAAGTGGGGTCAATTAGCTACTGTGGGTGAGGGCACTGCATAGAGAGCATGCACTCTGTGTCCTTCAGGTTCGGGGGGAGTGTTATTTCATGCAGGACATTGCCTACAAGAACTAAATACCATTGTCCAAGGTTCATACCCAGCCAGTACTGCAGGTAGGGAATGTCAGCAGGGCATTACCAAAGACGATGCACCAAGAAAAGAGTTTGCTAGGCACTGGAAATAGGGAAACTGGTTGATGGGACTAGATGAAAGACATGCTTTTCACTCAGTTACTCTTGAAGGATGTACTAGGTATGTAGTGGCACAAGGTGTGAGTGCGAAGGCCACTTCCTCTATGTCCTGGGCAGAGCTAGTGGAGAAGTGTGGCTCAGGGGTTAGAGGCAGCAGACCCGGAAGCTGAGATCGGTCCTGGACCAGGGTTCAATTCCCCGCCTCGGCGGGGTCTTGGGCTAAAAATTCCACGGACTCGATAATTCTCGCCCCGGTGCCTCCTCGACTCATGGGTTCACACTCTGCGACTCTGGGCAATAGCTTGCTTAATCTCCACAACGGCCCCTCGCGGCGGGATGCCTGACTTTCACCTTGTGGATACCCTGCTATCTCACAGGGGAATACCAGGAAGGGTTCCCTAAGCAAGCGCCGGGACACCCACTGCGGGTAGCTGTGCGCTATATAAGCTCAACTACATTTACATTTTATAACAAGTGAGCATTGTGGTTGGGCCACTAGATTTATGTTCTTTCCAGAGTCCTCCTCCTGCACCGAGTACTCTTTAGACTTGTTCACTCTAGTGGTGGGGAATTGGTTGCAGTGCCTGACAGGAAGCCATGTGCTGGTGACGTGGGTACTTGGCTTCCTCCAGTATATTACTTCAAAACCCTAACAGTTCAATGAACAAGTCTATGTGATGGCTAGACTCAACAGATCTTAAATGCTTTTTGCCCCCACAGAGATCTCGGTACTCGTATCTTTTTATTGAAATAATTCAAGATCGCTGGCCCGAAAGGGTCTTTGTTAGTAAAGTAGGAGTAAAACTCCCCATGTATACTGTTCTCACCCACCAAGTGACATAAGTACAATTGGAACCTTCACTACAGTTAATATAATGACATTGATGATATGGTACCGAGACTGTGTGTCATCCAAGCGTGATATACCATTCTGGTTCTGAGTGAGATGTCGCATTAATATAGTTTATTCTAGTGCATGTTAACTTCGAACCGGGACCCAAGCGTTTCTAAGTAATTTGGAACCAATCTAGTTTGGTTGTTTTGTACCACCACATATAGGGCTCTTCAGAATGCCAATATGTAAAGCCAGATATTTGAATCACCCATGAACTCAATCCAGGATTTTAAGCATAATTAGCACATTGGAATGTTGGGAGCTCCATTGAAAACAATGGAGTGCTCCGAGCTTCTAATGGCTGGTATAAGCCTGGAGCTCCAACATTCCAATGTTTCTTTGTTCACAGCTGTGGCTGTGAACAAAGGCTTCAAGGACCCTGAGGGGATTCCAATCCCCTCACGCTCCTATAAGGCTTTGTTATTTTTTGTTAGAACATTCTGCCCTCTCGTGTCAGAATGTTCTAATAGCCCTATAGACCTTCGTAGAGGGCTATACCGGCTATTAAAGTTCCTCTCCCTTGTTAAAGGCCCTCGCCTTCGGCTCGGGGCCTTTAACGCTGGAGAGGGCCTTTAATAGCCCTCTACGGCGGACTATAAGGCTATAGTACTGTTTGATTGTTTGATAACAATGGGCAGAGGATGTGGTCTCACGGCTAAGGCGGTGGACCTCAAATCTGGGGAAGTGAGTTTGTGTCTCAGCAACAAATTCAACGTCCTATGATTCTAGGCAAATCACTTAATCTCCCCGTGCCTAACAAAAATGAATGTCTCCGTGTGTAAAGCAACTGGTGCTCATGTAGTTCCTCTGATACCTTTGGGTCAAGTTTGCGCTATATAAAACTCTGAGAAAAAAAAAACATGGTGCTTGGGCTAAGTGTCTTCTGTGGCACCAGTGTCTTGTTCTATTAGAACAGAAAAGTGGTACTCCAAAGTTCAGCTACACTTATACCGATAAATTGACCAATAAAAAATGGAGGTATGCCAAAATAGTGAACCACTGAGTGAGTGATCTTTGGTGTTGAACTATAGTACCGACTCAGTATGTCAGGGACCAAGTATACAAATTTACTATGGAGCGTCCATTAATTGAAGCAATGGGGCACCCGAATCAACGTATCAGCTGAGTGAACGTATCAGCCTAAAGCACCTTCATTCCGAGCAAACTATTGCTTCAACTGACATACACAGTATTTAGCATGCCATTTTGATCAAGGAATGGTCTTTTGTTACCTATAAGACCTATAAAGATATTTAGTAACAGTCAGTCCTTCTGTCACTCTAACATGACTACACTACCCTAAACATTAAAACTCTACCTCTACACAACCGTCCCCCTTCCCCCAGTCCGTGCACTTCACTCTAACACTACTCTGTACGACCCCCCCAACACTACCCTAAACCACTACCCCATACTACACATACACTACAACACTATCCTAAACCCTAAAGCACTACCCTACACTACACATACACTACAACACCACCCTAAACCCTAAAACACTACTCTACACTACACATACACTACAACACTACTCTAAACCCTAAAACACTACCCCCTACTCTACACATACACTACAACACTACCCTAAACCCTAAAACACTACCCTACACTACACATACACTACAACACCACCCTAAAAGACTACCCTACACATACACTACAACACTACCCTAAACCCTAAAGCACTACCCTACACTACACATACACTACAACACCCTAAACCCTAAAACACTACACTACACATACAATACAACACTACCCTAAACCCTACAACACTACCCCTACACTACACATACACTACAACACTACCCTAAAACACTACCCCCTACACTACACATACACTACCCTAAACCACTACCCTACCCTACACTACACATAATCCACAACACCATCCTAAACCCTAAAAAACTACCCTACACTACACATACACTACAACACTACCCTAAACCCTAAAACACTACCCCCTACACTACACAAACACTACAGCACTACCCTAAACCCTAATACACTACCCCCTACACTACACGTACACTACAGCACTACCCTAAACCCTAAAACACTACCATACACATACACTACAACACCACCCTAAACCACTACCCCTACACTACACATACACTACAACACTACCCTAAACCCTAAAACACTACCCCTACACTACTCTTGTTCTATTAGAACAGAAAAGTGGTACTCCAAAGTTCAGCTACACTTATACCGATAAATTGACCAATAAAAAATGGAGGTATGCCAAAATAGTGAACCACTGAGTGAGTGATCTTTGGTGTTGAACTATAGTACCGACTCAGTATGTCAGGGACCAAGTATACAAATTTACTATGGAGCGTCCATTAATTGAAGCAATGGGGCACCCGAATCAACGTATCAGCTGAGTGAACGTATCAGCCTAAAGCACCTTCATTCCGAGCAAACTATTGCTTCAACTGACATACACAGTATTTAGCATGCCATTTTGATCAAGGAATGGTCTTTTGTTACCTATAAGACCTATAAAGATATTTAGTAACAGTCAGTCCTTCTGTCACTCTAACATGACTACACTACCCTAAACATTAAAACTCTACCTCTACACAACCGTCCCCCTTCCCCCAGTCCGTGCACTTCACTCTAACACTACTCTGTACGACCCCCCCAACACTACCCTAAACCACTACCCCATACTACACATACACTACAACACTACCCTAAACCCTAAAACACTACCCCCTACACTACACATACACTACAACACTACCCTAAACACTAAAACACTACCCTACACATACACTACAACACCACCCTAAACACTACCATACACTACACATACACTACAACACTATCCTAAACCCTAAAGCACTACCCTACACTACACATACACTACAACACCACCCTAAAAGACTACCCTACACATACACTACAACACTACCCTAAACCCTAAAGCACTACCCTACACTACACATACACTACAACAACACCCTAAACCCTAAAACACTACCCTACACTACACATACACTACAACACTACTCTAAGCCCTAAAACACTACCCCCTACACTACATACACTACAACACTACCCTAAACACTAAAACACTACCCTACACATACACTACAACACCACCCTAAACACTACCCTACACTACACATACACTACAACACTATCCTAAACCCTAAAGCACTACCCTACACTACACATACACTACAACACCACCCTAAACCCTAAAACACTACCCTACACTACACATACACTACACCACTACTCTAAACCCTAAAACACTACCCCCTACTCTACACATACACTACAACACTACCCTAAACCCTAAAACACTACCCTACACTACACATACACTACAACACCACCCTAAAAGACTACCCTACACATACACTACAACACTACCCTAAACCCTAAAGCACTACCCTACACTACACATACACTACAACAACACCCTAAACCCTAAAACACTACCCTACACTACACATACAATACAACACTACCCTAAACCCTACAACACTACCCCTACACTACACATACACTACAACACTACCCTAAACCCTAAAACACTACCCCCTACACTACACATACACTACCCTAAACCACTACCCTACCCTACACTACACATAATCCACAACACCATCCTAAACCCTAAAAAACTACCCTACACTACACATACACTACAACACTACCCTAAACCCTAAAACACTACCCCCTACACTACACAAACACTACAGCACTACCCTAAACCCTAATACACTACCCCCTACACTACACGTACACTACAGCACTACCCTAAACCCTAAAACACTACCATACACATACACTACAACACCACCCTAAACCCTAAAACACTACCCCTACACTACACATACACTAAAACACTACCCTAAACCCTAAAACACTACCCCTACACTACACATACACTACACTACCCTAAACCCTAATACACTACCCTACACTACACATACACTACAACGCTACCCTAAACCCTAAAACACTACTCCCTACACTACACATTCACTACAACACATACCCTAAACCCTAAAACACTACCCCCTACACTACACATTAACTACAACACTACCCTAAACCACTACCCCCAGCACTTCCCTACCCCTTATCCCACTCCGTCCCCTATACTTTAACACTACCCTACACAATCCCCTGTCACTTCCCTAAACTCTAAAACACTACCCTACACTACACTACAACACTACCCTAAACACTACAACACTACCCCCTGCACTACCCTAAAACTAAAAAAACTACTCCTCAGACTCCTGCTGACAAGCACGTGAAAACATCACCAACAGACCACTCCGGATGAAGAGATCAGAGGCCACAGCGGGGAACTTGTGGAGGAATCTTTATTGAGACAAATTGCAGAGCGTGATGCATTTCGGCGAGTGTGCCTTCCTCGGACGCTGTAGCAAAATCAGGATACGACCAAGCCCCTCCCTTTGTACTTCTGCGGTCCTCCCCCGATAGGGAAGTCAGCTGACCTCACTAGATTGCCTGCAGCTGTAGTCAGATCGCTAAGAACTACAGCTCCCATCATGCAACAGTCAGGTAAGTACCCTGGCGGAGTTCTGGCACGATATGCCCTGGAATACCTGGCAAAAGGGGGGATGTTGTACTTCTTGGCAGCACCTGTGAATACAGTCAAGTTCCTCCTCAGGTCCCCAACGTTCTACCTCAGTGCACCAGTGTCAGGTAGGCCCATAAAGCGTGGATATAATAATCCCGCCTTCACGTGCAGTCACGAGCTGCTTCTGGCAGTGGCCACTTGCCCAGCCTGGTGTCTGAAGCGGTCCTGCGGCATCCGATCCCTCGGAAAATAAAGAAAGTGTTGCCACTTGTAATATATATATATATATATATATATATATATATATATATTAAATAATATTACCTACTGGCGGTCGCCAGTAGGTATATATAGTTAGGACCTAGTTTCCATAGGAAATACACAACATTCTATTGGGAATAACTTTGGCGCCGGTTAATGAATGTACGCGATTTTCTCAAAGAAGATGGCCCGTTACGCTCCGCTCCTTCCCTGAAAGTTTCGGGGGGATTCGTCAAGCGGGGACCGAGAAAAAAGGGGGGTCTCAAAACGTGTTTTTCCCATGTTAATTTCCATAGGACATTTAGACACGGCTACAGCCCGAACCGCTGAACGGAATTACTCCAAACTTGGCAAAATGGTAGGGACTGGTACGCAGTAGGGTCTTTTCCATATTTAGTGAAAATCGCTCCAGTGGTTTTTATGAAAATTAACTTAAAAAAAATATATATATCTATATGCGCGCTTCGAGCGCTGTGGGTACGCGTACCGGTAAGCGCACCCGGCGCGCCATGGATGTGCGCGAGCGGAAAGCTGATTGGCTCTCGGGTGTCTGTGAACATTCCAAATGGTCCGGAGAGTCCCTCATCTTGTGTCTCGGTAAAACCGAGACACAAGAGGTGAAAAACAAAAGGGGAAAACTTTAAAACGGGGCAGGGTAGACCCCCTGACCCCCCAGGTTTTCTCAGGGGGGCCTAGGAGGACCCCAAAGGGCAAAAAAGCTATTATTTTTTTTTACATTTCGCGGAGTACGCTAGGGTGCATTTACATGTACGCGTACATGTGCGTGTACCCGTACCCTGAGCGTACCACAGGGGAAAACAGTGAAAAAGGGGGTCCCAAAACGTGTTTTTCCCCATGCAATTTTCCATAGGACATCTAGCCCTTCTCAGGGGGTCCCTAGAAGAACCCCAAGGGCCAGAAAAAAAAAGTTTCGAAAACGCGTACTCCGCATTTTCCACTCTTGTTTTGGGCTCTCTTGTACCTCAGTTCTCCTGAGAAACAAGATGGTGGCCAACACTTCTTGGTTTGGACAGTTTGGAATGTTGACAGACGACTGCCAGCCAATCAGGAGTGCGTGCAGACCTTTCCGACCATGGGCTGCATTGATTGGCTGTGAACACTCCAAACCAGGAAGTGTGGGCAGTCATCTTGTGCTCAGTAGACCGAGGCACAAAAGAAGCAGAAAAACAAACGTGTAGAATGCAAAAAGGGGGCTGGGTAGAAACACCCTCACCCCCTAGGGCTGCTCAGGTGGTCCCACAAGGATATTAACATATTTAAATGTTATCCGCTAATAGAATTAGCATTTAGAAAACCTTTGAAATTTGTTGAAAAAAACCATAGGTTTCACGCCTGATATAGTTAGGAATTAGCATTTAAAAAAACCTTGCAAATTCACTGAAAAAACCATAGGTTTCAGGCCTTATATAGTTAGGAATTAGCATTTTAAAAACCTTGCAAATTCACTGAAAACCATAGGTTTCAGGCCTTATATAGTTAGGAATTAGCATATAAAAAACCTTTGAAATTCACAGAAAAAAACATAGGTTTCAGGCCTTATATAGTTAGGAATTAGCATTTAAAAAAAACATTGAAATTGCTCCTATATAGTTAGTTGTACTAACTATATTTCGCGCACCCGCAATCCACTGCTGATGATGTCACATATTACATCATTCATGACATGGTCAGTGACATCACTGATGACATCTCAAATGACATCACTGATGACATCATCCACGTGACAATTTAAAAAACCCACTCATTGATTCCTAGATGTATACACACATCTAATCACTTACCTGTAGATTCACTCATACATGCTGTCAATGAACAATAGAACACTATCAAAAATACTTATACACCTATACCGACATTACACACCAGCACACAACCTATTCACATATGAAGTTATACTACTCACTTATGCAAACAATGGATCATACTTACATACTTAGGGGCCGATTAGGATGGCGGATGGACCTGCGTCCGTCCGCCACCCCAGAGGTGGAGGGACCGTCCGCAGGGGCAGCGGCGGTCCCTCCGTGCAAATTAGGATGTGACCGCCACCCTGGCGGTCACATCCTGTATGTTTAACATTGCGGCGGGTGCTGCTAGAAGCAGCATCCGCCGCAATGTTAAAACTGCATGTTTTACATTTACATGCACAAAGCGGCAGGCACCGCGCGGTGCCTGCCGCTTTGTGCACGTAAATGTTGGGGGGTACTATAGGTACCCCCCATGTGCACCCCCTGACACCCTGGGGGCCCGCAACGGGCCCCCAAATGCCAAAGTCCACATGCTTTTCCACGGCGGAAAAGCATGTGTCCGTGCACATCCTAATTTGGCTGACGGTGTCTTGCAGGCACCGTCACCAAATAGACCTCCCCACCCCACGGATCAGCGGCGGACGGACCAGCCGTCCGCCGCTGGTCCCACCGCCGTCCTAATCTGGCGGTGGGTGTTGTCTGTGGCCGCGGCGGTTAATCCGCATCCTCCAGGCCGGCGGTGGCTTCCGCCGGCCCGGGGGATGCGGATTAACCGCCATCCTAATCGGCCCCTTACTTAGCTACACACTTATACAAACACCACTTCATCTATTCATTTAGATAGTAAGTCATATTTAGTATATTATAAAATCATTATTACAAGTATACATTTATCCATACAGTCACTCACACAATCATTGAGTCTTATGTATACTTATTTATATACAACAACTGACACATACACTGCCTTTTATTTTTCTAGTTTGTTGGACATGTACCATTGAGAAATATATTTGCTCATCACCACACCCATAAAGATGTTCACTCACCCACACAACTGTTAGAACATGTAGTTTTAACTTCATATATCTACTGAATCAACTATTCACACATCTTTGGGCAGTCACACACCCTCTACCGAACCACACACACATTCACTCTCCCATACAAATACTCACTTAACTAATCAATAACTAACATAGACTTTCATATAGCTAGTAACCAACTGGAGAACCAGTTTACACACCAACTGTCAAAGTGATACAGATATTCACAGTTTAGTCACTATCCACTATATTTAGAGAGACTCTATAAATTGTTAAAGTCCTCCATCCAAATATTTATTTTTATATATCCACTCATACTTTAATGCTAATTGCTATATATATAATGCATATTTAAATAACGAAGCAAACCACATTCACTGGATGATGTAATCAGTGATGTGATCATTGATGTCATTTGAGATGTCATCAGTGATGTCACTGACCATGTCATGAATTATGTAATATGTGACATCATCAGCAGTGGATTGCGGGTGCGCAAAATATAGTTAGTACAACTAACTATATGGGAGCAATTTCAATGTTTTTTTTAAATGCTAATTCCTGACTATATAAGGCCTGAAACCTATGTTTTTTTCTGTGAATATAGATATATATGTATACAAAGATTAATATATGTAATCTAGCGTGCTGCATTGAAATGACTATGCTGTTATTTTTCTGGGATATTTGCTGGGCAGATAGATGTGTTCCGTTATATTCATAATTCAATTTTATAGTAACATTAAATTGTGGCTCACACTATCGTTTTTTAGAGGATTACTGGGGAAGATTGCAGTTGGCCCATTAGTGGGGTGAATTTGTCACTGTGAGCACAAGAATCCGCCTCGCAGCCCATCTACTAACCACCTCTCTTCACTTCAGCGGCACAGCCCCTGCTGCTTTATCGATGATTGTTTAATACAGCTGGATACAGCCCACAATGTTGGCCTGTGGTTTGTACAGCTTCCAAATTGTACCCACCACTTCTGCACGCACTTGCGTTCCATGGTGTGCCAAAGTGTCCGAACGGTGATATGATGTGTGGTAGAAAACAAAGAAGTAAATAAATATATTAACAAAATAATTTGGCAAATTATCTAAGCAACACCTGTTTCCCAAGGCGAGATGGTAAAGGGATGGGACTGCATGGTAGGAGGAGCTTAAAGTAAAGTGCCAGTAGCATCGAAGGTAATTTAGAGTTCAGCAGATAGGGGACATCCTCCAACAATTGCAGATATCCCCTCTGCCCAATTTAGATTGTTTACATTTAATGAGGATGGGTAGGAAATTATTGTATACATATAATTAGGGTGGAAAGACATTTGCTTGTGTGTGCTAAATGTCCTGTATCTGCCTAATTTAAAGTAAGCCTTCCAGGTTTTAAAATGATGGGTATCTAATCCATATGTTTGATAACCATGCGTAGAGGCACAGGCCTGGGCCTTGCTTTAGGTGATGAGAAACCTGGTCTGGATTGATTTGGCAGAAATCTCTCCCAATAGTTGTCCGTGGTCATTTTGTCCCACAGATCAATATTGAAGTCCTGGTGGGACTGTTTTTCTCCATTATGTTGTAATGGAGCCCATTACGTTAGAAGCAATTGTTTATATCTTGTTTATTTTGCTGAAAAGTCTCAGCTGTTTTGTGACCCATTCTAATAGTCACACTTTTTACTCCATTAAAAAATAACAGGAAACCACAGGCCCCGCGGGAAGGCAATATTGATCCGTGTTGCAATCTAATGCACGGCGACCATTGGACCTGTAGCAACAATAACACTTCGCTGAAGGCCTGCAGTGCGTTTATTTTTGTTAAGCCCTTAAGTGCCTGCTGTGCATCTCGCTAACAAGCATAGCCATTGATGGTGGCCCTTCTCCCCCAGAGCAAAATGTTTATAGAGTCTTTGCTCTGTGCAGTTTTGCAAGGCAAACACTCTAAACTTTTGTCCATTGGTGTCTCCACTACAGATTCCATTGGTGCCTTCACCATAATCGTTATCCAAGCAGTATTAATCACAGACTTTGTCCCACAAGCTAGTAATAAATGAGTGGTCCATTCATTCACAATTAGCACTAAAGGGGATTTGCTCACATTCACAAATGCGAACTATAATCTGATCTAAACCATTGTTAAAGTTCCCTTCTTACTGAATTTTGATAAGGCAACTTTACTTGACTTACGGTTTTGTTGATTACATCACAAATCACATACAACATGAATATAGCATATTCCACCATCTGGTGTTGGGTGCAGAAACCTTGTAAAGCGTTTTATTTTTTAGCACACAATTTATAAAGTTTTTAAACTTTTGTTTGGGCGTCAACCATTGGCATGTTTCGAATTACGCTTTATAATGTCGCACAAATTCTCCCCCCTCCCCCAAACCATCGCAAATAGACTTCACCTTGAAAAATTTGTATCCAGCCCTAAGGGGTTGGAAGTAAGCTGGAGGAAATCAAAGCAAAATATTTTCATAAGCAGAAATGGGAGCTGGGAAGCAAGAAAAGGCACTGAGCCTGCAGCACATCTGTTGAGTACACTCACTGACAGACCTAAGCGAGTTATGGACCTTTTTGTCTTTGCACATCGGCTCTTCGGTGTTTCCTGTCGTATGATATTGATTTTATTCACATTTTCAAGTAGACACTATACACCAAAATCTAGTTATGGAAATTTCTGCTTTTATATTATGTGCCTCACTTTATACCTTTTTTGTGTATGGACCTGCATAGGCTCCACAAGCTTTGCATGGCCTGGTCTCATTACCAGTGCCCCGAAATAATCCCAGTTATTTCTCCACCGCTTGAATTATTATTAAAGGTGGTTCTGCCATTCCAGGGTCAGGGAAATATGGGACAATGAGGGGGATTAGAAGTTTTTCGGGAATAACATGCAGGAATTGATGTTTCTTCACCCATTATTGGACACCTGCTAATGAGGTAACAAGGGGTACTTTGTAATGTTTTTTCAAGAAACATATATACAAGTACAAACTAAAGGGCCATGCTTTTCTTGAGGTGAAAATTATTTTAATATAATAAAACAAAAGAAGTAATTTTCAAAGTAGAAAGTGAGTCCTCCCTGATTGCGCCCAACTCTATGGGCATGGGTTTGTCACCAGATATTTCTGGTACATTTAGCATGTAAATCTTTCTTATATCAATGAAGTGATTATGGGAGGATAGTTGATTCCAGATTCACTGAGCCTCTTTGGGTAAAGGAGAGTATGCCTCATTTATTGGTTGCATCACTGGAAGCATTGCTCTATAAATGATTCGCAATGCCAAAATGCTCCTAGTGCGAGAAGCATACTGCACAGAGTTAATTAGGTTCATTTTGATTTGTTTTAATTCTGGCCCTTGAGACCGTTTTAGCGGTTACAGCAAAAATTCCTGCATAACATACATGCAAAGACAGGCTTTCCGCCTGTGGGCTTCATCCATTGGTCTGTTAAGGTGTCATTCACATTTTGTTCCACTCATGGGGCAGTGGGTCTGTCCACCTTACCAAGTGACTCCCTTAAATTTGAGGGATTGCATAAAGGTTTTGCACATTGTTAACATTGCCTAAAAAGTTATTTTCTCTTCAGTTGCAAAGCTGTTGCAAATTGTGCTTTTAAAAAAAAAATGTATTAACTTTAAATACTTGTTATTTATTTTGCCTACACTTTAATTTCCCAGTTAGATAATGGTTTATTTTTCAGATTTATTGTTGCTGTTTTGGAGTGTTCGAGTGACATTGTACAATTGTAGCTGCTTGTAGTATGTTTGGGTAGGTTATTATTGAATCTTGTGTTCTGTACAGAGAGTAATAATATTAGAATGCATTGTGCAACTGAAAGGCTGTTAAATAACTTAATTAGTTCATAGCAAGATGGTGGCCAAGTTTAAATGGTGGCAATTTGTTTTTCTAGCTAATTTTTTGGCATAAACTTGCAATAAAAGTTTTAAAAAATAGCAAGGCCAGATCTATTGCCTTGGCAATGCTTTTTGGGTTCGTTTGTGTACTAGCATATGGTGCTGCAAGTGGACACATCTTCACATTAAGAGGCAATGATGACACTAACTTTCAGATCAGTTTTTTTGTTGCGCCTTCAAATGGGACATGTAAATGCGGATGACACAATAATGCCCTGGTCAAGCCACATTGAAAACATTCAGTTTAATTTTAAGACACCGTACATGAAAGTGACTTTGAGATGGTTTCAAGATGTAATGCCTTACTTCTTAAAGTGACGGACAACTTATTTTATGATACGTTGTTTAAGATTCTGTTTGTGTGCCTCTTTAGTAACACTTTTGTGCTCGGCCCCTTCAGACTGATGCGCTCCGGACAGTGATGGACACACCAAATGCATGTTGAGGCCACTGCATTGAAACCCTGTGTCGGCCCCCTAAACCAGATCACAATCCGAATATTTCAATGGTAGATGCTGGAACCTGAATCCTGCCAGTTCTCGCTCTATTCCAGCATTACGCGGGCAGCCTTTAACGTACTCTTTCCTGATAAGGTCACCAGTGTAAGGACCACGATGTTGCTAATGGATTGAAACGTTGTTCTCCCTCTCCCAGTGCTCGCACCTCTCTGTGGCCCAGTTACTTTTCTCCGGTGTGCTCCATTCTCTTTGTTTCCTATGTGTTCCCGCCCTGTGTAACTGTGGCTCCCGGTGCTCTTTTCCATAATGTTTTTCTTTCTTTGTGTTCACTGCCCCCAAAGCAATTCTAGTCCTGGGTGGGGTTTCAGTGTAGGGTTATCAGGTGTTTACTGACGCACAGTGGCATAAAAATAGAACACCAATGTATTTTCCATACACCAAAAATGAACGCGCTTACCTGTCTGTAAAATGTAATAAAATACGTTGAAATAAAAAAAAAGAAAACAACACAACATATACACTAGAAGAGGCAGTGCCTCGTACCATTATGTCATTATGTGAGGTCATGAGCAGAGCACGAGGGGTCTTATGCTATCCAGAATTAGTGAGTTTTAGCCTTTATTAATATTTAGGCTCCTGGCCATAAAATGATCTTCAACTGTAAATATTAAAACAATTTGTATGTATTTTAGATGCTACAAATTCGTTTATGTTGTCTTCTTAAAATGATTTTCAGTAAATGTCTTGTAATGGTGCTCTTGGGCCCTTGCCAGTTGACATCCATGTCTGCTGGGCATGTAGCCATGCCTTCAGCACTTTCCATGGCTGCGATCAATTATTGGCAATGACATTTGAATACCCCCAAAGATAAGATCCATGGACATCCATCTTACCATCAGAAGACTACTCAAGAATTGGCTGTTCCCTACATGACCGCCATACTCAAAACACAAATGTACAGCAGTACTATACACCAGACACCAGTAGTGCACATGTGTGCATGTAAACGTGTATAATTATTATACATATATATTTATAGACATGCATTTCTTTTTACAAAAATTTATATCACTTATGGTTAAAATATACAAATTCTTATATTTATGCTTAACATGTATATAGGCCCCTGCATAGGCAACATGAGGATTTGACTATATGTTTATGGGGTCCTGTTTTATTATAATAACATATATAAACATGATTACACAGGACATATGACTAAATGTTAAACTAGGATTTGCTTTGTTCGCCCTAAGTTGGCAGGGTATGCCCAGATGTGGGTCGCTTGCTCACTTTGCCACTGGATTCAAGCTAGCCTGGCTGATGACGGATTGTTTCCGGTCCAGGGAAGACATGGCTTGGCAGTTCGGGCTGGACTGTTCCGATGAGGCACAGGGTCAGACTGATTTGCATATGGCCATGTCTGAACTGGGGTGGCGGAGTGAGCTAAAGAATAATGATGGATTACACCCAGATCAGTTGATTGGGGGTGAGTGCTTGCAATGTTCAACACTCCGTCCGTCATCCCCTCTGGTTTTGCTAAATGTTAAACGATTCACGACACTTAAAACTTCAAAAAAAGTATCATAATTTATTCACAAATAAATAATAATACTAATAAATTAAATAAGACAGAAACTATTTTTATGTTTGTGTGTGTGTGTATACCTCCGAGATTTGGGAAGAAGATACAGCGGTGTTGGAGCTATGTCGCTCCACATTGGGAGAGCTGGATTTCTGGACTTACCCCCGCTATTGGAATCCCATTGCTTCTGGGGTTGATGCGGTCCAGGGGACTCAAGAGGACAGCTTAATTTTGGCGACCTGTGGGACACTTGTGCGAGTGACTGCGAGAGGTCCGGCAGTCCGCACCAGCATTGGATTGTCGGACACCTGGGCCAGGACAAGACCTTTGCGAGGCTTGTCCCACACTTTTATTGGCCCAGGATGAGAGTTGCCTCTGACACTTTTTGCAAGACCTGCAAGACTTGCCAGGCCAGTGGCAAGACGGGGACCAAAGTGAAGGCCCCATTGGAACCACTCCCGGTGGTCGGGACCCCTTTCGAGCGGGTCAGAATTGACATCGTTGGACCCTCCGACCTCTGCGGGACTTCGGTTCATTCTGGTGTTGGTGGACCACGCCACTCGGTACCCGGAGGCCATCCCTCTGAGGACCGTTACTGCACCTGTGGTGGCGCGGGCCCTGATGGGGATATTTACCCGAGTGGGATTCCCCAAGGTCGTGGTGTCGGACAGGGGCACAAATCTCATGTCGGCCTACATGCAGGCCATGTGGAAGGAGTGCGGAGTGACCTATTGGTTCTCCACTCCTTACCAACCCCAGACTAACGGGCTTGTAGAGTGCTTCAACAAGACCTTGAAGGGGATGATCCGGAACCTGCCAGAAGGGAGTCGGGTTCAGCCCCTTCGAATTGCTCTATGGCCATCCCGTTAGGGGACCCCCTCAGTCTGGTCAAAGAGGGGTGGGAGAAGACTTCAAAGAAGCTTCCCCGTGATGTTGTCCGCTACATGCTGGCATTCCACAGCCAGGTGGCCAAGCTGTGGAAAGAAGCCTCAGACAACTTAGAGGCTAACCAAGCCGTCATGAAGGAGTGGTATGAACGCAACGCTTGGACGGTAGAGTTGGACGCTGGACAGAAGGTGTGGGTCATGGAGCCTGGGGAGCTTAGTGCCCTCCAGGACCGGTGGACTGGTCCGTACGAGATTGTGGAGCGTCGAGGCCATACCACCTATGTTGTTGACTTAAAGACCCCCTGTCAGCCCCATCGGGTGCTCCACGTCAACCGCCTGAAGCCTCATCATGAGCGATCAGAGCTTGCTCTCCTCATGGTGACGGATGGGAGCGAGGAGGAGGAAAGTGAGCCTCTTCCTGACCTTCTAGCGGCTCAGGAGAAGGATGGTTCAGTGGAGGGAGTTGTCCTCTCCCCATCCTTGACCCCAGAACAACAGAGGGACTGCCGCCAGGTATTGGCGCAGCACGCCTCGTTGTTCTCCCTCACGCCTGGAATCACACATCTGTGTACCCATGATGTGGACACAGGGGCAGTCCGCCAGTGAAAACCAAGTCTTACCGGCTGTCCGAGAAAGTGAGGAACAGCATCCAGGGTGAGGTGGCCAAGATGCTGGAGCTGGGAGTGATCGAACCCTCCAGCAGCCCGTGGGCTAGTCCGGTCGTGCTGGTGCCGAAAGCGGCTCCACCGGGCACCACACCAGAACTTCGGTTCTGTGTGGACTATCGGGGATTGAACTCTGTCACCAAGACAGATGCTCACCCGATACCACGGGCAGACGAGCTGATTGACCGGCTGGGAGCAGCCAAGTACCTCAGCACCATCGACTTGACATCAGGGTACTGGCAGATTGCCATGGCCGATGGAGCGAAGGAGAAGACAGCGTTCTCCACCCCCGAGGGCCACTTCCAATTTCGAGTGATGCCCTTCGGGCTCAAGAATGCTCCGGCCACCTTCCAGCGGTTGGTGAACCAGGTGCTATCTGGCCTGGAGTCCTTCTCAGCGGCGTACCTGGATGACATAGCTGTCTTCAGTAGCACCTGGGAGGACCATCTGCAGCATCTCCAGGAGGTGCTGCGGGCGTTACAATGTGCTGGCCTCACCATCAAGGCTAGCAAGTGCCAGATTGGACAGGGATCTGTCGTGTACCTGGGACACTTGGTGGGCGGAGGTACGGTGCAACCCCTCCAGGCCAAAATTGAGACCATCATGGCCTGGGAGCCCCCCAAAACTCAGACTGAGGTCCGAGCTTTCCTCGGCCTCACTGGCTATTACCGCAGGTTCGTCAAGGGTTATGGCACCATCGTGGCCCCCTTGACCGAGTTGACGTCCAAACAGCAGCCATGCAAGGTCATCTGGACGGCTGCTTGCCAGGAGGCGTTTGAAACACTGAAGCGCGCGATGTGCACCGCTCCGGTGCTGGCCACTCCGGACTTCAAGAAAGAATTAATCGTGCAGACAGATGCCTCAGAGCATGGCGTAGGCGCCGTGCTGTCGCAACTCAACGATGATGGCCAAGACCAACCTGTGGCCTTCATCTCCAGATACCATCGAGCGAGAAGCCTTCGCTGTGGTCTGGGCTTTGAAGAAGTTGAGGCCATACCTTTTTGGCTCTCACTTCCTAATTCAGACCGACCACCGACCCCTTCGCTGGCTCATGCAGATGAGAGGCGAAACTCCCAAGTTGTTAAGGTGGTCCATTTCCCTACAGGGGATGGACTTTAGGGTGGAACATCGGCCCGGAGCTGACCACGCCAATGCTGACGGTCTCTCCCGGTTTTTCCGCCTTAGCGACGAGAACTCCCTAGAGGTTGGATAGTTCTCCCCTCTTTCGGCTGGGGGGACGCATGTTAGACCTGTCAGCCCTAGGGTTGTCTCTCCCTGTGTTTTTTTTTTGCCCTTGCCTCATTTTTCCCACCTTCTTTTTGTTGGCCCTTAGGTCTTCGGGCACCTTTTCATGGCTAATCTGTGTTAGGGTGCAGGTGCTCTCTACTTCAAACATGGCTGCCACTGGCCCCTGCTACTGCAGCGTGGTCTTTTTAGTGTAGCACCCTAGTTGCCAGGAGCAGGCTGGATCCCCATACAATGTTGCAATGCCAGCCACCCATCCCTTGTCCATAGGTAGAGTGGGGAAGCTCCTGGAACCTTCCAGAAGAAAGGCGGACCTGATTTTTGCCGCCTTAGAGAGTGGTCACCTGACCTGGGCATACTTAAGCAAGGGAGGGAACTTTTTCTAGTCAGTTGGGGCATCGCTGACCTGGGGAACCCACGCAGGAGTTTTAGGCGGGAGGGCCTAGATAGGAACCTATGCTACTGGGAGTGACAGGATTTAGGTGCTGCCTCTTAAGCTGGGTGAGGTGTCCTAGACTAGCCCCCTGATCTGGCCCAGCGCAGGGAACCCCAGGGTCCATCTGCAGTGACTGAGTAAAAACTCATCAAGCCTTCAACTCAACCCCCCCCCTCTTCAACTTCAAGTAACCAACATCCAAGGGCACAGAACCAGCCAAGCGCCAAGAAGTCTACTTGCCTGTGACCAGAGACTGCTGGGGGATCGACCAGGTACTGGACTGTGCTGCCCTGCGCACCCCCTGCCTGCAGTGGGCCCACCTTGCCCCACTTGTCTCCCCTTGACTGAACTATCCTGCCCCCTATTCTGCCTGCAGTCCCTGCTGAACTGTAAACATAGCGCTATATTCAATTCCCCTGCCCAGCGCTGTATAAGAGACTCCCTTCCCTCCTGCCAGCACTGCCTGCTGGCTTACTGGCCAAGCGCTATACTCTGTGGCCCTGCCAGCGCCGAGAAGCATCACCCCCAAGCGCTGGATTGCCCAAGACCACGCGCTCTCCTGTGCTGATTGATTTGGCCTCCCCGAGTAGCACTGCGACGCATGGTTATCACCTCTACGAGGCGCTATTGATACCCCCACTCACCGCCGCAGCCCGGAGCTGTTTGAGCCGTCTGAGGCACCCGAGGAGGCCTGGCGTCCATCGCGGTGTTTGCGCCGCCCACGCGACACCCCTGAGGCGCGGCTGCCCTGCCGTTGCGTGGCGACCTGCGCCAGCTTCGATTGCCCCCCCTCGGCGGCCTCCGTATGTGAGGAGAGGGCCGCCGTATCCCGCGCGTCAGGCCGCGGTAGGCCCGAAGCCAAGCTGTCCATCCCCACGTGACCGGGGAGCTCCTCCACCCCGCCCCCGGGCGCCGCGCTGCCATTGGTCCAGGCAGGCGCGCCCTCGAGGCGGGCAACGCGATTGGTTGGAGCGGCCCCGGTCCTGATTGGCCCCAGCCCGGAGCTTTGCCGGGGAGCCCAGAGAAGGCCCGGATCCACCGCGGAGGGGGCCGTGGAGCCTAAGTGCCCCCTCCTTTCAGCCCCGCATGTTGGTCTCGCCCCGGCCCCGGCGCTGGTGCCCAGAAGCCGCACCGGCACCGCGTCGGGCCGAGTGAGTCCCTGGGAGGGTCGCGAAACCCTCCTTTCCGCCAGAGTCCACTCAAGGGCCCCGGAGGGCCGAAAAACACCAGGTAACCCCCGGGGAGGAGGGCGGTAGGCCGGGAAAGGCCCCGAGGTCGCCCCTCCCCTGGGGAGAACTGTGACTGGGCTCCGTCCCCCCCCCCCCCCATAATGTGCCTCGAGTGTCTGGGAGGCCTGGGGTACAGACTTTGTCCAGGCCCCATCGTGCTGCCTTACTGCCAGTTAGGCTTGGAGCCTGGTAATTGAGCTGTGAGTTAATGTTTGGGTAAACAAATAATCCACTTCATTGACTGTTGGTGCATGGTGGTAGTCTTATGCTGCCTTTACTGTTCATACTGGCTTATATGTTTTCATGCCTGCTTATGAGAGGATCGTTTTCCCTGTACTGAATTTCTTGCAGGGGCGGGCTTCTACAGTTCCTGATGGGGTTAGGTTCTGGACCCTAGTGATTTATGCCAGTACTGTTTCAATGGTCTGATTTTGGCTGCAAGACTGTTGATATTTACAAGACGAAATGCTTATGATTGCTTTCTACAGGTTAACCCATGGTTTATGAAACTACCTTTTAGCCTGCTGAATAGTATAACGCGACAGGCTGTGTTCTTTGGAGTTTTCTGCTATACTGAGAGTACTTAATGAACTGTTTTACCATTTTACAGGAAATGTATTTTGAAAGGTGTTCCTACAATGTTCTAATGAGATATTTTAATGAAATGCTAATGCTGTGCTAATGCATTATGTGCTTGATCTAAAGCCTATATAAAAGAACTTGATTTTCAAACACAACCATTGGTGTGGTCTCCATTATTGCGCCCACTTCATGTCTCATTGGATGCGTGTGTTGAGTAGCTGCTTTACACATAAGCCCCTGGCCGCCTTCCTGCTCGAGCCAAGCTACACCCCGGAGAACTGGTGGTCCCAGTTCTTACACATTGCCAATATTCAAAGCGGGAGATTTATAAAACAAAATTACCAATTAATCTTCCCATTAACTTATATTTGAGTCGCCAAAGATTTAATTGTTGAATGAGGAAGATACAGCCGGATCCCTGATCCAGCAGCTATTATTTAGCTGGATCTTTGATCTGGGTTGGCCCTGGTGAAATATGCTGAATTTGCCGCAGTGTACTTTTCTGACGCAGGGCACATTTTGCAGCACCTGTATGTTGCTTGCTCTCCGTTCGGAGCTGCAATCTGCAGGCGGTGAGGGGACTTTATTATTTTCACTCCCGGCTGGGCACAAAACAAAGACCTCATTTAAAGGGCCATTTGCCCTCCTTTTCTTTGAGTATCATCCTGACTGCAAGGTAGCTGGAGTCAAACACCTAGATGCCAATGCAATGAAGGGAAACAAAGGCCACAGTTTATCACTTCTCATGTACTTAAGGGAAACTAAGATTTGGAGGCTGTTTTTTTAAATCTTTGTTCAACCCTTTATGTAAGAGATGCCGCACTGCAAGAATGACAGATGTATCTGTCTGTATGAGTAATTACACTGATCATTTAAACAACACTTACCAATTCATTTTTTACATTTTTTATGATGCTACTCATCCCAATAATAGGTGTCAGAGCTCTTTAAAATCTCTCTCTCACGCACACTCACACACACACTACACATGGACAATAAATAATACAAGCTTGTAAATCTGTGTACAGAAATGTTAAGTAAGAGTTAGAAGGTGTTGGAGGCACATACTGTCCATACAGGGAGGCATTATATGTTAAGATTGCATGAATCACAAAATTAGGATTTAAAAGATACCACCGTGATTAGGGTTGCTGTACAAATAAAAGTTTATTACTTCCCAAATTGACCCTTTTAGCGACCTTAGAATATCGAAAGATTGGCAAAAAAGAAGGTTCTAAAACCTTACCATGCATTTTGCACACAGCTCCTTGACGCAGGTTCATAGCTCACTTTGCTACATTATAAGGATAGCAACTTATGAACTGCAAATCAATCACAATGATCTCCTACAAAAGCAGCAACACACGGAGTTAGCTACATAAAATACAAATCTATGATCTGTATGTTGCATGATGTGCTTTGCAACAGGCACATTAGCCCCCTGTGCCACTTTCAATCAAAACTGCGACTTGACAAAACCTGTTTCCAATATGGACATATCTAAGAAGTAAAAGTGACATTTTCTGGATGTGATGCACATGACTGTTGATCATGCTCAGGGCACATTTTACTGCCTGCCACTCTTTACTACCATCTTATCTGAGCTTGTGTGTTTTGTCTTCTGCTGCAGTGGGAGTGTCATAAGATACTCTGCAGTTCCGTTGTTGATGGGTAGCAGATAGGTGAGATAACATCAGCTTCCGTCGTTGCTGGGCGGATTTCTGTTTACACATTGCAACAGTGTCATCGGTCAATAGTTGCAAGATTTGAATAATCTTTTGCGCTGAGTTAGTAGCACGGGTGTAACGAAAGTTGAGGGCCCCGCCTGCAAGGTACATGGGGGCCCCCGCTCTGGATTTATTCTGGAGCTCTCGAGTCATGCCTGAGTACTGTGCTGAGGGGGCCCGCTGCAGTTTGGGGCCCCCTCGCACCGTGGGGTCTGCGGGGGCCTGTGTTACGCCACTGGTTAGTAGTTCACCTTCGGGGTTTCTGGGAACATACGTCGACAAATTGTGCTTATTCTTCAAAAATGTTAATTAAAATACGCAGCATATAATGACAAGAACCCCATGTCTGTAAGAAAGCTCCGCAACATCCCTCTTATGCATCTTGTCTGTAGGTATAGTGCATTTAATAATTACATCAAAATGAAATTCACTGCGGAATTATTCATTTCCAACCCCACCTCAGTCAAAATCAATGGTCCCTACGGCACCAGTCAGAGAGGACTAACATGGGAGCTGGTAGGAGACATATAAAGACAGGAAGAATGTGCAATTGAACAACTACCTCGATAAGCTAACCATTGAAAAACCAGTTTGACCCATCATCCACCTGAAATTCCAATCCAGAGAGATGACACACAACTGCAAACTCGGAGCCACAAATAGTGACTCTCTGCCACATCCTTGAGCACAGTGGCGGAGCAAATGGAGTAGCCGGAAGGGGGGCATGGCCCCCCTGGTTTGCTTTATTCCGAGGTACTCCTTGCCACGTGCATGTTAGAATCCGAATAATAATTACTTGCATTTTACATTTGAGAGGCAAGAAATTAATATGCGAAAGTAGTCACACAAATAACATCATGGGATATGGGCTGATTAATTCGCCAAATTAATTGTTTGAAATTCAAATGGTAAAATGTGTCACAATATATGTACCAGGCTACCATGAAGGGGCCCTGGCAGGGTTAATATGTGGATCACCAAAATGACAGCCTGAGACAGTGGTATACTGACTGGGCCTCTAGTGAAAGGATTGCCTGTGGCATAAGAACGCTCTACTGGGCTTCTGGCACAGTGACAGCCTGAAACTGTTCTGTGCTGGATTGCTCAGCACTGGATTCGGCTTCCGATGAAAGTACAGTCTGAGGCTGCACTGCATTGGACTGGGCCTCTTGCTAATTTTACTCACAGCAGGAAGGAAGCTTGGTAGTAGTGCAGAAGAGCCTCAATGGGTAAAAAAGTGAAGAACGCTTCTCCAGGGGCGTAGCTATCAATAGTGCAGCAGGTGCAGTGTCACCTGGACTCAGGGGCTTTAGGGGCCCACGGTGGCCAAACTCTTCCTGTCAGTTACTATCCAGCCAGTGGATGGAGGTCACATCCTCCTGACTTGCACTAGGACCCATGACACCCTTGCTACTCCACTAAGCTTCTCAAGGGTGCAGTGCCCTGGGAGGCATGGAGAAGCCTTCACAGTGGTGAGGGTAAGGTTTATTAAATAGCATATTACCCATGTGATCTCGGATCCCGAGATCCCCATATCCAAGACTATCTATCCCCTCTAGTACCGCCTCGCACCATAGCCCGTCCAGGCAGACGCGTAGAGCCCCCAACAACAGCGTCCCTGACGACAGGCATCCCGCCCCTCTCTCCTGTGCAGGAACCAATCAGAGGTGCCGAAGGACCGGAAGGGATACACCGTGACCCCGGAAGTCCCGCCTTTCCACCGACTGTCGGATACAGAAAAGCCGGAAGAGAAGACACGAGCGGGGTCGAAGGATTGTGGCAGGAGATTTCGGCTGGACCGGTGACGGACGGAGAAGACGGGAACGGAGAACGCGAGGAGTGGTCCGAAGAGTGGTGGAGTCCCACGGAGGTGGCTGGAGAGCGGCCGTAACTCGGAGGAGAGTTACGGCGGAGCGCGTGAGTACCAGTTACTCCCTTGAGCACGCTAGGTGCCCGTGTATATAGTTAGAAACCCCTCCCAGTGTAAATTGTTCCCGCTATCCTAGGCACGTCACAAGTAAGCACTAAGCAGGTTGTAAATACGCACTTCACACTGTATAAAGAGCACCCCTCTCCCCACATCCCTGAGCACTTCCATTCCTTTCCTTTCCTTGATCCATACCCGTACCGCCCTCACTTCCCCTTCGTATCCACACACTCCCGGGTTAACGGTGAAGGTACCGGATCTCGAGTCCAAGCACAGCTAACGGCTCCCTCTTTTCTCTTGTTTGCCCTCCGAGGTATTCTCCGACCACAACGAGGCAGCTACACCAAAGACCCAGCCTTTCCTTGGACCCTCATCCCGCCCAGACAAGAAAGAAGAAGACGTACACCTCTTCCCGGGATTTGGACCGGACTCTCCTACTGTCCCCGAAAAACCTTGTACAAACAAACCCCAATAAACCGCTATCGCCCACTATATCCGGCCTCCTCGCCTGCTTTACCAGTCCGCTGACCGCCCACGATCACAACCCTGTATTGTGGCCCACTATTGCCATTGAGTGGTTCTGGTGACATCAACACCCACATGGCTGAAGGTCATGTGGTTTGTATATATCACCAGAATCCTTGAATGACTATATAGGATCGTATTACATATGGTACCAGTTATCTAATTGGGTACTAAGGCTGTGGGGGTGTTGTCTGTACAGGGAAAATAGACGTCTGCCCAGTTAGCGTAGTATACAGACAGTACAGAACACGCAACGGGCGCCAAATCACACTGAGAGCATACTCGCGACAGATCTAACGCTCCATTACGGATTACCACACATTGATGATTTGAATATTTTGGCACGCACGAAAAGGATATACAACTGATACTCGATATTGAGGAATTGAACCTAACCTTTGGAAACTTTAATGGAATTTTTATGGGAAGGATAATCAATTGACCAGCCGGGTCGGTATTATCACCGGCAGAGCGGCTTTGGAACACTTAATACACAGAACTGAACAGCCCTGAAGAAGTCGAGGGGTAATCCCCACACGACGAAACACGTGTTGGCTGGACGTTTGTTTGAATAAAAGCCAAAAAAAGATCATAAGAGACATTACTCATCTTTTACCTTGTACTCCAACTCTATGATAAACGTCCGTTTGAACACTAGAGTGTGTGCATAGGACAGGATATCAGTTATCTAATTGTTATTATTATTTGTATTTAGGTGTAGTTAGTTGAAAAAGTTGTTTCTATATTTTGTATAGCTTCACTTAAATTCACAAAGTAGTGAAATGGTTGGAACTGGGTCCCTGAGGAATTGTTTGCCCTCACAGGCACCCATACCTGCTCCCCCCACTGCTTGAGCATGCCATCCATTGCAGTCCCCTAGAAAGGCTGGACAGAGTTGGCTTTCACAAACTTATGCACTCTTCATTCAGTTGAGTCTTGACCGGTACAGCAGGGTCACTTCTGCCCCTCTCTCACACTTTGTAGGGACAGCTTTTTTTGCCTCTCTCTCTGCTTCAACCAACAAAGACAAGTTTGGAAGCAAAACATTGATGGAGCCAGTTTCCACAATTGTTGTAGCATTCTTCTTGGTGGTATCACCCATAACCTGTATGGGGAGACAAATCACAGTTTACACTATCTCTAAAATCACCTTTGTCTCAGTCATCTTGTCAGAGGTCAGAAATCCATGCATCATACTGACCCATTTTTCACCTATTGTAGAAGCAGGGAAGCCTAATAATGGATCTTTTTAACACTGTGTGGGTAAATAACATGGAGCAAAACAAAAATTTATTTAAAGTTACTTTTAGGCAGGGACAGGTTCCTCTAAGACGTTTCAGGGAAAACTGATGAACGGTGCATTTTAATGCATACTGTCCCAGCAGCATAGATTAAAACATTAAGATGGATGTAAGCAACATTTCCCTCAGATTTGTAGTTTTCTTTACTGGTGATTACTTTAAAAAAAGGCCTGGTGCACGTAAGACATGGGGCGGTAGCAATAGTCAGAACATATTGGGTTTTGAGAAGAAGAAAAAAACCCAGAAGGGAATTGTTTTAATGTGGACTTAGACATAGGGAGTATTGTATAAAATACAGGTGTCTATCAAAGGTGGCTAAGGCTGGGATGGAGTCATTCACATGCTGGGCAACAGAATAATTAAGGTATTCTCCGACAGGTGATTGACCCAGCTGTCAGCCTTTCAGAAACACCACCTCTCTCCTCATTAATCACCAATCATCGGTAGGTGTGCCTATGTTTCACTGGTGTGGCCTGCATTTTTTATTCAAGGCCAGTAAAAAACAATTGGGAAAATAGAAAAAATCCAGATTTTCTTCAACTTTGCGATTTCAAGTTATTACAGCAACTACATAAAGATATCACTTCAAAAGTTCTGTGGAGTTGTTTAAACTTTTTCTAAAGGATGTTTAAATGAAACAGGTGTGCATTGCCAGGTTGAAAAAATGCAGGGAATTTTACACAAAGTTGAATTCAGGCAACAGCATGAGAACCTGCCAGAATCTCAGAAATGGCCTGTATTTTTCTGGGGAAAACGCTGTGACTCAGTAGTGAACAGAGTCAACTTTGGATACAGAAATTAACGCCTCTCACTAGGTTTGGGGGTGCCCCTCATGAGGAAGTGGAAAAAGCATGGAATTGCCCTCTTGCTAATGGGATCGACAAAAAGCACAGACCGAAGCTAAAGTGAAACATTAAAAAAAGAAAGCCGAAATGGGTGCTTTCCTACTTGTGGACCGGGAAATCCCTTGTGTGTGCCTGGCCCTCCTTCTAGATTAGGGCATGCTGGCCACACAAAGATCTCTACAGCAGGTTCCTTCACCCTGTAAGATATTTAACCCCTTGCGTGGTGCCGTCGGCCAGCGCTACCTCGTTAGTGCGGCCGTCGGCCAACGGCCGACGCGGCCCCACCCATTTTGCGGAAGTGCCGCACTGCCGCGAAAACGCGGCCGCGGCAAAGGGGTTAAAACTGCAGTCTCTTTGTGACCAACTAAGCAAGCCAGAGCAGATTTACTGTCACGTTTGCCCTTTTTGACAATTTCTTCGCACTGTCGTTTTAAAAATAAATAAATATATATGTTCTCAAAATCTGCTTTCCGTGCATTTGCCCCTTGTGACTCCACCCCCTTTCTATTGCCGCACAGTGACTCTCAACTTATGGCCTCCAGGAGTACATGTTTCACATTTCTGGCATTGGTTTAAGTGATGGAAAGCTAAAGTAGTGTAATTTTTTCGAAGGAAAAATCGAGTGTCTCCTACTTTAATCAGCAGTGCTGGCGGCTTTTATGCGCAAGTTGATTGCACTGAACATACCAGGCAACGGGAAGTCATGCGCTAATAATTATTTTGAAAAAGGGCTGTTCTTTCTAAAGAGGAGAGTTGGGAGCCAATTATAAACCTTTGTCTCTGCTGCTTAAAGAACAGGGAAGAACCCTGTTCTTGAAACAACAGAGACAAAGGTTTATAATTGGCTTCCATCTTTCCTCTTTAGAAAGCACAGCCCTCTTTTTCAAGTTGATTATTGGTTTGTATGGTTCTTTCTCAAACCAGATCCTATTTCTGTCGAATAATCAGGCAGTACAAGATGGGAAAATTAATTTAACCATGAAACTGATGGGATTAACCTAATTTTCTGAATTTTCACAATGTACTACACTTACCATGATTGTGTCTTTTTTGATATTTCAACCTACCCTGTTTAAATCGTTATGAATCTTTCCATCACTCTCGATGTGAGAGTTGACAATTATGCCCTAGGTTTGTTGAGTCCTGCGTTGTTTTTAAAATGCCCACGTTCCCCCTTATCCCGTTGTTAGAGTGCCGAGCAGTGATGCATTTGTTTTAAGTATTTTTTTTTTGGGAGCCTGCTACTAAAGGCCGGGGTTGCTGATTACCAAGGATGTGGCGTTACAGCCAGAGCTGTGCACTTTGGAACTAGGAAAACAGGTTAGAGTGTCTTGTGTCGGAACAACATACTGTGATTCTGAGTAAAAAAAAAAATGAATTTGTCCGCTCAAAAATAAATAAAAAATAAATGTGACCTTGGGTAATGCAGCTAGTGCTCCTGTAAAGCGCTTCACGGTCGAGTTTGAGCTATTAGAAAAACAGCAAAAAAGCGTGTCTAATCTTTTTTTTAGTTTGAAAGCTTTATTGAAATATTAGTTATAAAACCAATAAGGTGGCAACAGTAGAACAATAAAGAAACAGATACATTATGCAATAAGTGAAGCAAATATATACTACTGAAGGCACTAATAAAGAATCAAAGCATTTTCTAATTTTTGGAAGGGAAGAGGGGGGAGGGGAGGGAGGGTAGAAAGGGATATGATGATAATAATCCTATAAATATAAGCATAAACATAAACATTGTTGGCAAAAAAGTCAATTGTACAATAAATACATAAGAGAAAGGAAAGAATTATACAATACATTAAATAATGGAACTAAGAAACTGTGAAATCTGTGGAAGAAAAAACTGTAAGCAGGAGCATAACTGTTCAAGGAGGTTTAACGTTGTCAGGAGATAACGGAGTATAATTACTTTTGGCAGATTGATCAAGGTATAGAGTAAGAAGCAACCAATAAAGTTCAACATTGCGGGAAGGTTTACAGGAGGAAGCAAAGGCGACATCCATTCTGTGGGAGTGACATATAAGATTCCACCAACAAGTGACGGAAAGTTTGGTGAGGGACTTCCAATTGGATGCGATGAGTTGGAGGGCAACGGCTATCATAAGATCAAAGAGACCAAGTGAATGTGTGGGGAGATCTAAGGAGTCAGAAAGACTCCCTAAAAATACTAAGGGAGCAGAGTAGGGAATAGAGATATTGAAAATGCGGGAAATACGGGACCAAACCTGAATCCAAAAGGTTTGAACTGAAGGACAGAGAAAGAAAAGATGAAAGAGATCAGCGTTAGGAGTGTTGCATGTCCAGCATTTGGCGTCAGAGGAGGGAAGGAAACGAGAAAGAAAAAGAGGAGAAAAATAGAGCCTATGATAGAAATAAAAGATGGATTGAGTGAGAGAGGCAGAACGAGAGGTCTTCAAAGATTTAGTCCAGAGCTTATCCCAAACCGAAACAGACCATGAGCAATCCAGATCTTTTTCCCAGGACAACTCCAATTTTGATTTGTTACGTTCAGGATTAGGAGCGGAAAAATGACGATAAATAAGAGAAGCTTTAGGAATAGTGGCTAGAATAGTAAGAAGAGGGGAAGAGGGGAGAGGTAGTTCTGCAGATGGGAGAGAGTAATAACGATCAAGAACAATTTCCATAAGAATATAATATTTCTGCGCAAACGAGCGGGGGCAATGAAACTGCAGTTGAAATTGAGGAAAAGAACGAGGTGAAGAACCATCAAAAAGATGGTGAATCCAAATGATACCTTTTGATCTCCAGGAAGGCCAGGCAATAGGTCTGTTACATAAAAGAACGAGTGAATTATACCAAATGGGCATAAGCAGAAAGGATTCTCGAGACACGGGTGATATAGAGATTAAAAGGTCTCAAAAGAGAAGAGGTATGGTTGAATAATGGCGATTTAGGATAGGGAGACTTGGATGTGAAGTGAAGTGTATCTTGAAAGGAAAAGGGTAACATTAAGGAATGTTCAATATGAAGCCAAAGTGGAGAAAAAGGTGACAGTTCTGGAGATAACCAACGAGAAGCTTGACGAGAGAAAGATTTATGGTACAGGCGAAAATCAGGGAAATTGACCCCTTCATTTGACTTAGTTCTACGGAGAGATACTAAGAATATACGAGGTTTCTTCTGTTTCCAAAGAAATTTGGATATTACAGAATAAATGCGACGAAAATAGAGAGCTGGAATATGAACCGGAAGCATGGCGAGCAGATAAATCAGGATCGGAGCAATCATCATCCTAACAGAATCCAGACGACCCCACCAAGAGAGAAAGAGCGGATTCCAAGAAGAAAATAAAGATTCAATTCTCGAAATAACCGCATTCATATTAAGTTTGATAGAAGATGAAATGGAATTAGAAAAGAGAACTCCAAGGTATTTTATCTTAGTAGTGGTCCAAGCAAAACCAGTCGAAGAAAAATAGTGCGGAAGGCAAAATTTGGTTAATGGGATAATTTCTGTTTTATCAGAATTGATCTTATATCCTGAGACAAGGGAAAACTTCTCAAATTCTTCTAACAAGGAAGGGACAGAAGTCTCTGGATCTGAGATGAATAAAAGAATATCATCTGCATGGGCAGACAATTTGAGATGTTGATCTCCATATGGAAAGCCAGAAATAGAGGGGTTATTGCGAATAGAAGATAGAAAAGCTTCAAGAGCTAATATAAATAGAAGGGGAGAGAGAGGACAACCTTGATGAACTCCGCGTTGAAGCACAAAGGGGGAAGTGAGTTGACCATTTACAAGGACTGAGGCTTTGGGCGTTGAATAAATTAAAGATATTAAGGAAATGAACTTAGGACCAAAACCATGCCATTTCAGAGAAGCCAATACAAAAGACCAATCAACCCGATCAAAAGCCTTTTCAGCGTCGACAGAAATAGCTGCTAATGGAATGGAGAGAGAAGAGGCTTTATTTAAAACGTTGAGAAAAAGTCTAGAATTATCCGACGTGAGACGACCCTTTACAAATCCGCATTGTTCTTTTCCAATGAGGTGAGGCATAAAAGGGTCAAGGCGTAAGGCTAGCAGTTTAGCAAATAGCTTAAAATCCACATTAACTAACGAAATTGGTCGGTAATTCTTGCAAAACTTAGGATCGCGGCCTTCTTTAGGGATAAGACAAATAGTCGCATCCTGAAAGGAACCTTGAGCAATACCAGTAGAACAAAAAGACTGAAAAAGAGAAAGAAAACGAGGTAGAAGAAGATCGGAGAAGTGTAAGTAGAATTCAACCGGAAATCCATCCGGGCCCGGAGTTTTGCCTTTGGTAAGAGATGTTAATGCAGTAGAGAGTTCGTGAAGAGTTAAGTCTGTTTCGATGTCTGAGAATTGAAGTTGGGTTGTATTTGGTTTAGGCAATTTATCAAAATAAGATTGAAGAAGAGCAGGGGAAGGTGGGTTCTCAGGAGTATACAAGGATTCATAAAAAGATTGAAATTGTTCTAAAATATCTTTATCTGTGTGCAAGAGAACATTTGAGGGGGAATAGATAGAATCAATAAGAGTACGCTCTTTGCGTGACTTAAGATAATTAGCAAGAAGTTTACCTGATTTGTTACGTCCACCATAATAACGAGCACTGCTTCGAAGAAGAAAGGTGGAAGCCGAATCGGTGGTGAGTTTATTGAACGAGAGTTTGGCCTTAATAAGGTCTGGAGATACATGAGTGGGGGAAGAAGTATAAAATTGATTTTCTAGAGTCTTGATATGAGCAAGGGCAATCTTACGTTTTTGAGTAAACTGTTTCTTCTTTTTGGAAACGAAGTCAATAATGAAACCACGGGCCGTGGCCTTGAAAGAGTCCCAAAGGACATGAGGGGATGTTTGTGGGTCAGAATTAATCTGGAAGAATTCGGAAGTGAAAGAACGAAAAGAAGAAGAGAAATGAGGGTCAGTTAGTAAGGAGGAATTAAAACGCCAACGAGAAGATGCAGGAGTAGGAGGAAGAAGGTCAAAGGTTGTAACAATAGGAGCATGGTCAGAGATTACAATAGGTTCAATAGAGGAAGACAGAAGATTTTGAGACAAGGAGGAGGAAAGGAAGATATAATCTAGACGTGAAAAAGATGCATGTGGAGGGGAAAAGAAAGAGAAATCTAAAACATCAGGGTGAGTAAGTCTCCAAGAATCTACTAAATGAGCTTGTGTAATGGTGTCCAGAAACTGTTTGAGGTTTGTGTGGAACAAAGCAAACAGATGATTTGCGATCAAGGAAAGGATCAAATATCTGATTACAGTCGCCACCTAAAATAAAGTACTTATCTTTATGTTGAATACATTTAGAGGTGATTAATGGCCAAAAGGAAGAGTCAAAATTAGTAGGACCATAAACATTAAATACAGTGATAGGAATTGAGTCAATAAGGAGTTTAGCTAGTACCCAGCGACCATCTTCATCCTTTTCTTCCAAAATAATCTTACATTTGAGTCGCTTGTGGATCAGAATAGCAACTCCATTCTTTTTATGAGAGGCAGGGGAAAATAATACAGTACCAACCCATTGTCTTTTTAACTTCAAGGATTCAAGATCAGAAAGGTGAGTTTCTTGAATAAGTGCAATGTCAGGGTTATATGAAGATAAGTGGGATAAGACTCTCTGCCGTTTAATAGGATTGTTAAAGCCTTTCACATTCCCTGAGACAAATTTAAAGGTTAAAACCTGGGAAAATATACAGGATAAAAGAGTGCAAAAACATTGGTACAAACAACAAGCCAACCATTAAATACTGAGAAAAAAGACAGAAAGAGTAAGAAATGAAAAAGGAGAGGGGAGGGGGGAAGAGGAAAAGGGGGAAAGGAAGGAGAGACATCAATAGGAAAGGAAGAGACAGAAAAGACAGTACAAATCCAAAGGATGACTGCAAAAAACATACCTGATGGGGAGGGTATACAGAGGGAGGTGGGGAAGTGGTGATGCGTAACAAGACGGGTAAGACCAGGAACAGAAGCATGACCGCACCGGGACCTCACAGGACCACAAAGGAGAAAAAACATAGGATGAGGGGAAGACCGGTACATATCTGCATAAGGGAAGAAAGAGAACAATTAATGTGAAAAACATGCAAGGGACAATACAAGATAAAAAACAAGAAAAACAGCTGGAATACAAGTGATGGGAATTTCGTTGAAAAGTATATAACATTAACAAGTGAACATATTCAAACTAAGCAACAATACTCAGGTATATAAGTCATAAGGGATAAGAGACACAGGAAACCATAGAACTCTTATAGAGCACAATCAATAAAATAAAAAAATAAAATAAACAATTGTCAGCCACTGTTTGAAGGTGATGAATCCATTCCTTCATTGTTGTGCAGAAGGATGAAATTTCGTAGCTCTCCAGGATCTTGAAAGGACCAGGATTTGTTTTGGTAAGTTACTCTGAATGTGCAAGGATGGAACAGACCATAACGCGCTCCAAGAGAGCGCAGCGAAGGACGAAGAGCTAAAAATTCTTTACGTCTGGAGGCAGTAGCATTAGAGACATCTTGAGACAAATACACACGTTGACCAAGCCAGGAGATTTGTTTTTTAGCTCTAGCTGCGGATAGAATGGAGAGAAGGTCTGTGAATTTCAAAAACAAGATAACACCTCGAGGTTTCGTGGAAGTAGATGTACGTGAACCAAGTCTGTGAGCCCTTTGAATACTAATGGATGTAGAAGGTGGCATATCCAAAAGTTTCGGTAGGAAGGTGGTGAAGTAAGTGACTGGATCATCTCCCTCCAAATTCTCCGGCAAACCGTAAATACGTAGGTTGTTCCTCCTATTTCGATTTTCCAAATCCTCTGTATGTTGTTGCAAGGATAGAACAGTCTTCTCCAGAGCTACGATGCGTTGTGTGTTAGATTGGACTTCCGGAAGTTGTTGTTCAATAGAAGAGATTCGGGTATCCATAATGTCCCATTTGTCCTTTAAAAGTTGCATATCTTTACTTGTGTCTTCAATAAATGGGCGTAGTGCTCGAATCTCCTCCAAAATTAAGTCAATAGAAGATGAAGCAAGAGGTGCATCTGGTGCTGGAGAGTCTTGCTTCAAACGCTTAATAGAAGTCGCAGGAGGCGAAGATTTATTTGTTGATGACTGTCCTGAAGAGGAGCGATGAGAAGATGAAGTCACCATCTTGGGAGAGTGTGGAGATGAAGGTACAACGCCTGGAGGACTCACAGGAGACTTTACAGTAGGAGTGAAAACAAATGTTGGTTTGCGTAGGTTCACCATAAGAGAAAAAATGGAGACAGAGATGCCTTTGGTATATTAGCACTCCGACAATAAAAGTAAGCACTATATTTGTTTGAAGGAAAGTGCACCTAAATTAGCAAGAGTCAATAGACATACAGTAGGTTCCGCAGAGAGAACAAGGCCTTCGAGGAAAATTATTAGAATGAGTGTAGGAAGGTAGATCCCTGACTATGGTTGCCCCCAACTTTTTGCCTGGTGTTTTGCTGGTTTTCTGACTTAGTTGACCTGGGGCCCTGCCATTCAGGACCCCAGGCCCACTGCTCTCTCTGTAAAATGGATTCCATGTACCCTAGGTACATACCTAATTGGATACTGAGTCACCTTATCAGCCCCTGTACAGTGTACCTTAGGTACCCAGGGCATAGGTGCACCCAGGGCCTACCAGGGGCTGAAGCATGTATTGTGCCACCCCTGGCTGGCCATCCAAAACTGACACAACTGGCTGCTTGACAGCTGGGGCAAGGTGGTGTAATCACCCTTTGCTTTAGATATAGTATTCCTATATCTAACCCTAAAATGGACACATATATTCCTATCAGTCACTCCTATGGCAGGCCTTAACAATCCTGAAGGCAGAGTGCTTGGAATAATGTGAAATGGTGCTCTGGCATGAGCTGAGCCCGTTTGCAGCTTGCGGAACCAAGTCCTAATAGCTGTTCCATGATAACGCTATACCATATACTCTTAAGTGCATTATGTACCTCGCGGTCAAATGCTAACTTTGGTATAACATTATCAAAACATGTCGTGTAAGGTGTCATACGCTTTGGAATACTACCCCCTCGCCAATTCTGGCGACGGGGGTAGCATTCCACCCCTCTAGAGGGAGAAGACATGTTGGTAACCTGTAACCCCGGTTAAAGTCGAACATAGCCTCAGCTCCACAAGATGGATGCTGCCACCGAGACACAAGTCTGCCCTCCTGCTGCTGGGAGTCCTTCCAGCGCGGGAGGCAAGGACACAGGGTTTCCTGCCAGGGGCGGTGCCAGCACCGTCCCAGACAGTATTTTGTGTATCCCAGGTAGGCAGGGCTATAGAGGAAGGTGACTGCAAGTGGCACCCCGGTGCTCACTGTGCATAGGCCGGCTAGAACCAGTTCCAGGGGCACACCAGCCCCTGAGCTGGGGAAAGCCCGGCATGGGAGAGGGGTGTATCCACCCCCCTTCCTAGTCCCACCCATAGGGCAGGACTTAGTCGCGTGCCAGCCCCCTTTTGCAGGATAAAGGCAGGAGCAGGCCCCCTTCCAAACTAGATCATCTTTGAATCCTGAAACTACTTTCCACGAAAGGAACTCAAGACTCTTCCTAAGATTTCTCCCTTGTGACTAAGGAGTAGTCACCCTGCAGCAGCAGGCACCATCCAAGCATCGCGGTTTGCTGTAAGTCTCTCCTCCGGATCAAGACTGCCCAGCTCGACGAGAACCGGCTTCCCTGGCACCTCTGACCTCTACCTACATCATCAGCCCAGCTGAGACCCGTGGGTGCGACGAGACCTCGAGGGACCGGCCATCTTCAAGACTGCACGACGCTTGCCCAGCACGACTACTGAGGGATCCTCACGCGAGTGCTTTGGGGTCCGAGAAGCCCCAACCCTGAGCAGCTCCAGCACCGAAGTCCAGCCCCCTTGCATCCACGAGATCTGCGTGGGGCCCTTCTGCTCTTTGCTGCTCACCGCGTTGTCCAGGTCGCTTGCCGTTGGCTAGTGGTCCTTCTGACGACGAACTACGACGACAACACCGCTGGTCTGGTTGCTCCAGACTGGCCTTTGCTCCCCTCCAACAGAGGAGAACCCCGGACCCTCCTGGTCCACTCCAGACGCCATTTTGAGTCCACCGCGTGGGCTTGCATTTGCCAAGAGTTGTTGCCCCAATCCTGGGTCCAGCGACGTCGACAGCAGATACCTTTGTGGGACAGCTCGCCCCTCCATCCTGGTCGCCGACAACGCCTCCTGGTCCGAGAGACTGCAGAGCCCAGCGTCGCCCACTCACCTGGTCGAGGTGACTTCGTCCGGTGCCATCCTGGTGCCCACCTAAATCACTGGCTAGTGATTCAGAACTTGGTCCCCTCTGCTTACAGGTCTTCTTCTCCCTGATCCAGGCTTGGATCACCACGAACTTCTTCACTGGCCGCCTGCCAGCAACTTCTTTCTTCAGGCTCCTGGTTCGTCAACGAAGGTTTCCGACGCCACTTGAACCCTATGCAGCCGCAGCCCTAGGGCTAGGTAAACCGAGTACTCCGGTGCTCCAGCGTAGTCCAACACTCTAAGTGTCCGGATCCACTTTCGTTTTTGACCTACCTAGTCGGGTTCGCCCAAGAACAGTAACTTTGTCTTTACTACCCTCCATAGACTTTTTCCCGCCTTACGCGTGAGAGTTCCCACTCTGCACACGACGTCCCTAGGCCTCCTGCTTGCAATCTAAAGGTTCAGTAGTCCCGTCCTAGCGATTCTAAAGCCTATGAGAATAGTACTTACCTGCTAGTAATTTCGCATTCCACTTTTTGTGTATATGGTTTTTCGTGCCCCTCGGGCATTTGTGTAAATTGTGCGACTTGAAGTATTTTCTTAAGAGTTTTGTTGTGTGCTTAGCTCCCTGTCTCATAAAGAGCCAGGGTAGTCTTGTTAGAAATAAATATACGTTTATTTTCATAACAACTTGTGTGGTGTCCTTTCACTTGGTGTTCAAGGGGTATATGTGATGGTAAAACAGCTGGCTTAACACGCCCTCTAGAGTCTTAGCCTTAGACTGCTCGTATCCATGCTACTAGGATAGCTGGTCTATAAGGTTGACTTACAACCAATCATCAATAAGGGTTGTCTGGACTGATACATAGTGATCACTAGAATAGGGAGCACTGCATATCAGGCCAACTTCTCACAATGAGGAACATACCATTCTGCAAGTAAGCATTATCAAAGTTGGAAAGAGTCACAGTGAAGGCAAATATAGGTACATATTACAATAAAAAGTTACTTTGCAATTGGGTATTTCCTGTGTATCCACCAAGAAACCTTACAAGGAATATAAGGTGAGTATACCATACAGAACAAAAGGAGAAGTCATCAATGGAAGAACAAAATGTATGGTACGAATAGGACTGAAGAGACCATGAGGAAATATTCTGCAGCAAAGGACCGTGTTCCAAAATTTAATCTTAGTTCCAAGGTGACAAGATAAATAAGTAACTTTTACTAGGTCAAGACATTATAGACACGTCGAGAATATTATGTAGAAAAAAGCCGCAGCTCTCAAATCAGTCGCGGCTTGTAGGAGTGGTGGTGCTGTGACGCACTATTCAAAGACGTGTTATAAGGCAGGGCACAGAACACAGTAAAGCTGGGAATGTAGCATGTTAGAGCATTGCAGTATGTAAATGATTAGTTTCTTGAAGCAAAATGAGCAAACCAGTCAATAAAAAAGTCACTGAAGAAACGCCTGTATTTTGATAAGCTCAGCAGACATTAGAACACCTTCATAGATAGTGAGGGTCAACATATGGCACGTGAACTGGCAAAAGGTTTCAAAGGAGCAAGAAAAAAAAAAAAAAGAGTCCTGTGGTAATGTTTCAATTCACTGCATATCCTCAAAAAGCTTCAAAGGCATGACAAGAAAAGAAAAAAAAGAAGAAAAAACAACCAATGGAACATGTTGTCCAGGGTGCTGGCAAAGCGGCATCAACAGAGCGGTGAAGCACCGTGACTATTCAACTCAGTCACTGCATTCGGGAGCTATCAGTGTCATGACGCATTAAAAAAAAAAAACGCTTATAAAAAATATTGCACATGGGCCAAAACTAGTCACAAAAAAACGATGAATTGTGACCCAAAAGCGCACAGGGGAAATGAATGCACGTCAGTGTGTGCATACCTTGTGTCCATGAAACGATTGAATTCCGGCGGCGTCACTCCCCGGCGTCTGACATGGCGCACCCTGAGGTAAAACACTCGTGCAGGCGTTCGGGTCGAAAGAGCTGGCCTCGGAAGTCCAAAGTCGGTCAAAACGTCCCCAGCATGTTCCGACTGCAGCTGCCACCAAGTGTTGCAGGAACGTTCCCCAAATCACGGGCAAAACCTCCGTGAAGTGCTACAGTGCGGCGGAGCTCTGAATCTAGCCGGCCATCTTGCTCGGCGTCCAAGCCACGCCCCCAAACCTGTCTAATCTTAATTTCATCTAATGCCTTTTTATTCCAATAACTACAGTTCATCATTTTATCAGGTCTGTAGGTTTTTTTTTCTCGGTTTATCTTTTATTTCTTCCTCCTTTTTGCTTCATTTTGTCCTTCTCTCTCTTGCTCTGCTGTCATGGTATGATGACAAAAAAGAAGTCACTGTCTCCAAAACTGAGGGACATACCCCTATCGCCACCACAACGTCACTTTCAGTGACCTTGTGGTGGGGATAGGGGCCTCGCCTTATTCACAAGGCAGCATTAAGCCACTTAACGTGACTTAACGCTGCCTTGTGAATAGGCCCCCTTTTACTCTGTGTTTATCTTGGAAGCGTCGTGCAGTGAGTGTTGTGGTGGGCGTTCCACCGCAACACCCATTGATATTTACGCTGCCCCCTATTCACAATGGCAGCGTAAATAGGAGCTAACGCCAAACTTAAGACCAGGAAAACCCGAGGGCCATATTCTCAAGGAAGTGGCAGAGAGAGGCCTTAGCCTTCTTGGCTTTACGCCTCCACCACTTCAGAAACGTGAGGCTGCACCCTATTCTCAAGGACCGGATGCAGCCTCGTGTTTCCCCCTGCGATGGCGATTAGTTTCACAACTTAGTGCCAACGCAGGCACCCTTGCACCAGGGACACCTTCGTGTACATAAACAACCCATGGCATTTTGCTTTTTCCATTTGTGCTGCACAAGGCAGCACACATGGTAAAAGCAAAAACAAAGAGAACTAAAGCATTTCTCCGCGTTTGGCCTTCTTAAGACCAGATTTTTCCTGGTCTTAAGTTTGGCGCTACCTCCTATTTACTCTGCCCTTGTGAATAGGAGGTAGCATCAAACTCAATGGGTGTTGCGGTGGAACGCCCACCACAACACTCACTGCATGCTCTTTTCACGCTAAAAACAATGTGAATGGGGCCCTATACAAAAGGCAGCGTTAAGCCGCGTTAAACCACTTAACGTGGCTTATCAATGCCTTGTGAATACGGCTAAGCCCCTATCGCCACAACAACATCACTGAAAGTGACGTTGTGGTGGCGATGGGGGCTTGAGAATATGCCCCCATGTCTTAAGTTGGTGATACGAGGAGAAATGCTTTATTTCTCTGCATTTTTGCATTTCCATGTGTGCTGCCTTGTGCAGCACACATGGGAAATGCAAAATGCCCTGGTTTTTTGTGTACAGGGAGGTGCCCCTTCCTGTACATAAACAAACTTTTTTTTGTTTAAATGCCGTTATGCAACTTACATGTGTGCTGCATGAAGCAGCCCACATCTAAGTTACAAACTGGCCTTTTAGGTTTGTTGATGTGCAGGAAGGGACACCTTTCTGTACATAAACAAACCTCCCTGCTTGTAGACACCCTTGCACTGTGGTGCAAGGGTGCCTGCGTTGGCGCTAAGTTGTGAAACTTAGCGCTATCGCAGGGGGAAAAACAAGGCTGCACTATGTCCTTGTGAATATGGTGCAGCCTTGCTTTTCCGAAGTGGCGGAGAGTGGCGTTAAGCCAAGAAGGCCAAAACCTCTCTCCGCCACTTCCTTGTGAATATCCCAGAGTGCCGTGCCTACCACTTCCAACTTCTTGCGCACATTAAGTATTGATTGCCCTCGTGTTAGTTGCTGCCTGGAAATAACACTGTCAAGAATATAGAGTGCTGACATAAAAATCATCGAGTTGCCTTAGAGCATTTTATCCAACATCACAACATTGCCCTCTAGTGGTCGATTATGTCTTTGTCGTTATCTGGCTGTACTAAAATAACAAAAGATGAGCAATTTAACTACACAAGCTCTGACAAGGGCTTTCAAAGGCCGATATCGAGGCTCTCGCCTTTTTGTTCTGGACCAGCAGCCCTTTTTTTAGTAGAACCCTCGACCTCGGAGGGGTGTGGAGTTGGGGCTAACCTTTGGGTAGGTCTATCAAAACAATGCTTACTTAATAGTAATAAGATGTGTCAGCATCTATCTATCTATCTATCTATCTATCTATCTATCTATCTATCTATCTATCTATCTATTACAATAAAGTGCATTAAAGTCACAAATCAGTGAGTAATGGCGCTGTGGTTCAGAAGTGCCCATGCAAACTGGATAAATGAAGAGCCCAAATGTACATGTTCTCAAGTGAGAGAAGGAATATACATACATACATAAATGATCAAAATTTAAATTCGAATGATGCAAAAAATACACTGCTCCTTTTACAAAATGTAGTCCACTTGTTTTAACATCAATAGATTTTGATCCAGTTGGTCTAATCTGTCGGTCAATCTGTTGGTCGTCATCGGGCCGGACTCTTAACCCAAACCAGCCCTGGCAATTGTGATGGATCAGCCCCCCTGCTGCTTTTGTTACTGAGGGCCAATATAGCACATCAATTCAAAACCGGGCCCCGGTAAGAAAACCAGCCCCCACCATTGCAAATTCGTCCCCCACCCTTCCAGCCTCCTGGGGGAAACGCCCGATGCCCGCTACAGCTAGTCCGGCCCTAGTCATCATCAGGATGTAATGGGTATAAACATCTGTGCAAAACTCAATGCAGCAACCATAACTGTTAAAGAAGCATGAGTCGGAGTCCATTAAATAGTGCCAACTTCACCAAGAGCGAGCAGGTCTGTGTATTAACCGAAAGCCCCATGATGATCAAACCGTAAGAGTAAAGGCATCAGCAGGAGTGAAATGCTACACAGTCGCTAATAGTTATGGCTGTGTTTGCTTTTGTTCCTCCAGGTTGACTTCTGGGATCTACAGTTCACTGGAGCTGGTTGTTGTCAGATGTATGTGAGGATGGTGTCCTTGTCTGTGGAATGTACCAGTTGCATCTGTTGTCATGTGACATCACTTCTGGCCAGGCAGCCTGCTTTGGCCAGTAAATGGATGCAGGTGCAAAGAAAAGCCTCTATCGTGACTGTTGTTCCTCGGGCATGATTGCACCAGGGTTCAGTATCTGAACACATTCTCCCTTGATGGTATCAGTTGTCTCATCAATACAACAACAGAATTCCAGTGTTGAAAGAAAAAAAGGTGCTATGACACGGCTACCTCTGGCTGTGTCATAGCGCTATTATTTTCTTTACTTTCAGCCGCTACTGTGCAACATGTCTAAAAAACATTAACAAAGCCAATAGACCTTGCATAGGAGAAACCTTGTGGCTTTGCCAGTGCTTGTTTGCAGCTTCGTCCGTTGCCTTGCTACAGAACAGCATGAGTAATGAACATGTACCACTGCTGGATGGGAGGGGCGGTGGGAGAGCCGGTACAGGCCTAGTGGGAGAATAGCGTGGGCCAGGGACTGATCCGCCTGGCCTGCCTATGGTGATTACAATTGTAGAATCCTCCAATGAAAGGAAAAATAACAATCCGCACGGGGTAGGTGCTGGGGAGGAGGGAGGGAGCACCAACAACAGACAGTGGCAGGGGGCGGGGGGAAAGCAACATGCGGGAGACTGACTGTAGAAACATGCTCTCTTTGAGCGTGAATGTAAAAACTAAAAAACTAAAAAGAATCTTGGCAGGAGTCTGCAGCCAGTGAAAGGACACTGGCCACAGACAGGAAGCTATACAAGGCCCATGCTCCATGGAGGAAGGAGCAGGAGACACTGGCCAATCTTAAGCAAGGAAACCAGAGTGAAGTGGTAGCCAACCAATGCTAAGTAGTAGGGGGGGGGGCTCTAAGTCCGTTTTAAGATTTGTTTTGTAAATTTTCCAAGCACAGCACACATGCAGGTGAAACCTAAAAATGTAGCCAGGGAGTTGGGGCCTGTGATGACGAAAAAGGGATTAGAGTAATCAGATTCCCATTATATTATTAGACATTACAAGCTGCACTCAAACATTGGAACACATCACATAATCCGTCCCCCAGGGTAGTACTGAAGAAGATCTCCTCTGGCAGAGTTTTCTGTTATTTTATTTTTCTATTCAATATTACTTTATTTCAAATATCTCTAGACGCATTTGTACCACCTGCTTGTCTATAACTTGCCACTTTTTATAATGCTACTGTAAAGTTTGGAATGTGAACAGTAGCCTGTTTCTGTCTTTCCTGATGAATATCAAAGCAGTAATGTGTTTTTTAGGTGTGGCCGATGACTGCCTCACTTACACCTTTGTGCATTTTTGAAACGTCAATTAAATTAAAGAAACTAAATTACAAATAGAATGCGGCAGACGTTTCAGTTCAATGCACACCTACTTGAAGACCTCGATGTGTAGGGGCTTTTTCATTGTTTGCACCAGGTGCACCTTTTAAAAGGTACTCCCGTCGCAAATAATGAAAATGCCCCCTACTACCATGAATGCTGGCTGCCGGGACACTCTGGTTGAGCAGCTGTGCACTTTATAAATGAACTCATTCATTCATTCATTCAATGCGCTGCCCCGAACTTGCACTGCTCCCAGGGCAGCACATTCAGGTGAAAAATGGAGCTGCTGCTTTAAAGCCCCTCCGTGTTTTCACAGTACAGACGGCAACCTGCCTGCACCTTGAAGGAGTATTAGGGATCCCCTTACTGGCGGGTGCAGGCAGTGACTGCACCCACCTGCAAGGGGTTGTTTGGGGGGGTCCATAGAACCCCCTTTTCCCCCTGCAGAGGGTTGCTCTCAGGAGGCACACTGACCGTGCACCTTCTTTTAGGTGGTGCACTGTCAGAGCGCCTCCTGACAGGTTCTTTGCCTCTGGGTCTGTAATATGGCACGGGCGGAGAGGGAAAGGGATTCCCTCATTTGCCTAGGTCATGCACCCATGCAAATGAGGGAGCACCCCCTGCTGATAGCGCTGATGCTTTATGTGCTCCAGCTGCTACAGAAGAGGCGCACAAGCGTCTGCGGCCCCTTCTAATACCAAAGTGCCCGAGGGCACGCAAAGCGAGTGCAAACGCCCGGTGCGCTCCCAGGGCCCAAGGTTCTCAATTATTCATTTTTAGACTGCCTGCCCTGGGTCTTTGATTACTCTTCAAATGAGATGGGGAGAGGCTGTGGGGAACATGGTGTTGCAGAGGAAGGATGAGTTCCAACCGGAGTAGTGCGCAAGACACCGGGCAGATTGTTCTGTTGGGAAACTGAAAAACGTGAGAGGCACAGATGAATTGCTGGCATTAACTTGAGGTGGAGTAAAACAATCAATTGGGAGCAAGCAGAGGAGTTAAAAGAAATAGCAAAACAGTAGATTAAAGCACAAGAGAAAGTCACCGGGAGGAAGGTGATAGAAGAGAAGAAAAGAAAGGAAGGTAATTCATGACAAAAGAGAAGTAAAAAAGAGGAATATGATGGAGCAGAGGTTAAGGAAGGACGATCAGAGGTGAGAAGAAAAAGAGGAAAGCAGTTGATTTCAAGAAACGGAGAATAACGAGAAGGAGGGAAGTTGATAAAGGAGAAAGTAACAAGATCAGAAGGTAAAAAATGAAGATGAGACATAGGAAAGCGATAGATGGCAGAGAAAAAAAGAGAGGAATGGTAAAGAGGGCCAGAAACATTTTGGGAGATGCGAGAGCATGGGAAGAAAGCTAATGCAGAGAATACAAATAGTCCAAGGGGATAGAGAAATAGAGAGTTGGGAGTCAAGAAAATATAGGAAGGGCAGAGAATGAAAGGAAAGAGAATGGATGGGAGAGGAATGGAAAAAAAAATAAGAACAACAGAAATAATGAAATGGTAGATGAGGGAGAAAATGGAAGGAGATATGGAGGAGAAATAGGGGAAGCGTTAAATGAAGGAGAGAAAGGACGAGCTATGGAGTTGAGAGAAAGGGAGAAGATGATAATCGAGAACTAGAAATTAGAGCAGAAAGATTGGGAAAGGTTAGAGGTAGCAAAGATAAGTTAACAGGGAGTGAAGGGAGACCCAAATAAGGATAAGAGATTGTAAAGAGGAATGTGGGAACCAGCAAGAGGGGGGCTGACTGGAGATAGGGGACAGAAATAAGAATGTTAGGAACAATTTGTGAAAGCAGGGAGGGAAGAGAGGAAGAAAAGAAGATATAGATGGGAATACGAAAGCGTTGTAGAGTTTAATGAAGGCAGGAAAATTAAATGGACTGGAATGGGATAGGAGAGAAGAAGACTCAAAATTAGAGATAAAAAAACGAGCAAGGAGAGAAGGCGAGAAAGGGAAGAAGGTAAAGAAATAAGGTGAGATAGAGAGGTGAAATGAAGGACGGGTAAGATGAGGAGCTCAAATTTCCATATCCAGAGTCCCAGCTATTATTAGTACAGTAAGTGCTGTCTCACAGGTAAACCGAGGTGTGAGCGGACCGCTGCACCCCAATTGTGGCTCTTTTAATGCCGATTGCTGAAAGAGTAAGAGTGCCCTTTTGTCTTGCATTCATTAGGGCCTACGACCCTTGCTAAGCCACTGATTCTAACTTCAGAATTTTGAAATTGGTTGTGTGACTAATCAGAGTGTGAATATTAGTGGCTTAATACTCTCCTCTCTCCAATCAGAAAAATATTTCTCACAATTGCTGTATTCATATATTACAACTTTGATATAATGTGCCTGAAATGCATCTAGCCCATTTCATAGTTAAATGTTTTCTTATATTTTTCTGTCTTTCAGTTTAGACATTCTATGGCTTACTCTGTGCCAGTTCCACAATTATGTGGAAATTGAGGTGAGTAGATGACCATTTATTTTTATAAAACATTTTGATATTTACAGTATGGTGGCAAAAACATACTGTGCTTAAAGATAGACTCGGTGGAGACATATGGAGTAGCATAGATATGTTTTAGGTTCTTTGTAATATTTCAGATCTCCTAAAAAAGAATATATATATATATATATATATATATAAAGAGCCAATGTAGGCAATACCTAGTGAAAGTGTTAACTCAGTAGCCATGACAGTGCTATGTCAAATCCTTTGTAGGCAGCTGCCTTACAAAGCCACCACAAATTGCCACAATAGTGTCATCTTGTAACAAATGTTCTAAAATAGCGTTGTTACAAGGGGAAAGGGTTCTCCGAAATAGCCACCTCATAACTCACCAGGACCAAACAAGCTATGAATGCAGTCCAGGTATTAGATACCATAGCAGAAAACTCACATAAAATATATAATTTGTGCTTGGTTAGTAGGAATTTGGTCAGAAACATATATATAGATATATAGATAGATAGAGAGATATATAGAGAGAGATGGACAGACAGATAGATTTATTCACTGAAAAAGCAAAGGTTAAGAAACGTTATAGTTAGGTGAATTTGTCAGTGACAACAATAATGTTTTGAACTAAAAAAAACAACCGAAATTTACCAGTTATAGTGAGGAAAGCTAACTAGAACTTGCGCCCTTGCCATGCACTGCTTATGACCTCACATATTACATCACTCTTGACATGTTCTATGACATAATGTATGACATTGCTGATGACATCATCCAATAAGTGTGCTAGCTTGTTTTACAGTATACATAGTGACAGGTAGCTGCCATATTACTTTCCACCTAATTTTGTACAGCCTGTGTCCAGGTGATTGGTGTAAGTGTTTACAGAACGCATGTGCTCCTAATGCATCATAGGTGTGTAGAGGTATTGAACATGTGATAAAGTTGTCATTGAAGAGTACCCTGTGTGCAGGTGACAGTTGACAACCTGTGTCCAGCATGTTCCTCACAAGTTTTTATGCTCTGTAGAAAAAGTTTGCAACAGGGCAAAGATTATAGATACAACGTACTAAGGGCCGGATTACAGGTTTGGTGGTCCGACCGCCCGATGTCCATGGCCGCTGTCTCTAGAAGACCGCAGTGCCAGTGGTCTTCCGTCCGCTGTATTATGAGGTTTCCAACATGTCAGCAGCAGCGATCTTCTTGGCGGCAGTCAATGTTTTTCCATATTTATAGATGCATGTGTGTATATATCGACTGCACATCAAATGTACACATGTGCATGATAAATGTGTAAAGATACCACCTACCTATTTTTTTTTTTTTGAAAAACTTTATTCACAGCTGCAGTTTCAGTTTTCCGCTTATCATTACACAGTGTCAACATATCAGCCGGTGTTTTCGGTTTTCTCCCCATGCATTACCCCACTTGTCATTTCTCAACCGTGATACTAGACAGGAGAACTTAGACCTTAGTAATTTACAATTCCGCCTCATTTCAGCATCGTATTATGATACAAAGGTAATGTCACAACATCCCTTTCCCCTACCCATCTGTGTACATGAACTTCCCCTCTCCCGGCGGTGTATCAATTTCCCTATCTAAAGATTGCTCGGGTGTACCCGGCTGTCGTGGACGGTAATATATGTTGCCTCGTGGGGCATTACAGGTACTAACACGAAGAATACAGCTAACTGGGGCCCTTCCTCACTCGTTATATTCCGTGAGGTCTTTCCATTCTAGGTCTCCGGCCCATTCCCTACACTCAGGCTGAGGTCCTCGCTCTCCAGTGTAATGAGCATAGCCTCCCATTCTAGGGAAATCGGAAATTTCCAGAGGCCACGTGTTTCCTCCCTCCGAAGTGTTGTCCCCTCCGCCCTGCCCCATTTAAGTACTTCTGCCTGCCAAAGGAGTATCCCTGGGGGTCTGGGGGACTTCCATCTCATTGTGATCGTCCTGAGTGCCAACAGCAGTGCGAGGTCTAGTAATTTCAATTGGGCCTTTTAGCGTCTTAAATCTTCTGCGCAAACCCAACAGGCAGTAGAGCGACTCTTCCGGCACCGGCAGGTTCGTTACCGTCCGCAGCGTCCGGCACACGTCCAACCAGTAATCCCGGAGTCGTGGGCACAACCACAGCATATGTAAGACCCCAGCTAGGTCCTCTCCACAGCGTGGGCAATTATGAGAGGAGCCCGGGAACATCTTATGGAGCCTCAGAGAGGTTAGGTATGCCCTGTGCAGAACCATCACTTGTATAAATCTGAACCTAACATTACGAGATACCCGCCTAGGATGTTCTAGTATCATGGCCCAGTCTTTTTCAGACAGCTCTTGACCTGTGTCGTGCGCCCATGTTCGCATAAGCGCAGTGAGTGAGGCTGCTGCATGTGCCCTAACCCCTGTATACAACCATCTCACTAGGTGACCTCCCGATCCCATGTAATATAGCAAGTTTACTAGTTCGTGTTGTGGGGGTTGTAGACGTTGTGGTGCCCATCTGTGTTGTATGAAGTCCGTGACAGCAGCATGTAGTAGGTACAGTCCAGTGGGGGCACCAGTGGCCTGTACGAAGGCCTCATGTGTAAGCAGGTGATCATCTCCAAAAAATTCCCCGACTCTTTCCACGCCCGCCTTATGCCATGACCGGAGCGCTCTGTCCGAAAGCCTGCCTTGTGTCGTAGGGACACCCAATAGGGGAATGTTAGCCGCATACGCCTCAGCCGAGGACGTATACGCTAAGGCTTTCCGCCAGCACTGCAGGAGTGGGTGACATTCCGCAGGAATGCGGCTCTTCGGGAGTAGCAGGACATGTAGCTCTCCGCGACGCAATCTGTCAGTCGTGTAATCTATTTCATGCAGATTCCGTCCCGCCGTCCAGTAAGATAGCCATTGAAGTTGGCTAGCATAGTAATAACCTCTAAAGTCCGGGGCCCCCAGCCCACCGGCTCTGGTGCCCAACTGTAACTTCCGAAGTCCAATCCGTCTTCTCCCCGCCCCCAGATCAGGCTGGTCAAGAGTGAATTGAGGGTGTAAAAGATAGATTGTGGCAGGATTACCGGTAGATTAACAAAGAAGTAAAGCATGCGGGGGAGCATGACCAATTTAGAGATCGCAATTCTTCCCATGATTGAGAGTGGCAATGTCGTCCAAAACCCCACCGAGGCGCGGAGGCTTGAGATGGCTTTGGTAATATTGCCCGCTATCTGGTCCTCTTGTCGTCTATAGACCTGAATCCCCAGGTATTTAAATGTGGCGGGAGCCACCGGGATAAGGTGAACCCCAAAAGGTATAAAGCCCGGATTCGGTGCATCCCTGAAGTAGAAGCCGATGGACTTCTCAGGGTTAATGGCCAGGCCCGAGATTGCAGAGAAGTTCTCAAAGATCTCGTATATGTCCGTGTGGTCAGTCTCTAGGTCGCGGAGGAACAACAATATATCGTCCGCATAGATTGATATCAAATGTTGAACGCCACTGCTGGGGATACCCCTCCGTTCCATCTTGGTACGCAGGGCCAAGGCCAGTGGTTCCAGGGCCAGAACGAAAAGCAATGGGGACAAGGGGCAACCTTGTCTAGTGCCACGATGGATCGCGTATGCGTCAGAGATATGCCTCCCTGTGCGTGCCCTTGCTGACGGAGCAGTATAAAGCACTCTAATCCACGCCAATAGGGGGGCAGGGATCCCAAATCTCTCCAAAGCCTGGAATATATACGACCAGGTCAGTGAATCAAAAGCTTGTCGGAGGTCTAAGGCTATACAACCCGCTCTAGGGAGGGCCGGAGGCGTGGACGCCATTAGTGCGTGCAATCGTCGCGTGTTCATGGAGGTGCTTCTACCTGGAAGAAACCCGCACTGATCTCTGTGGATCAGGGCCGGAAGGTGCGTCTGTAATCTCAGCGCTATAATTTTGCTAAGTATTTTGTATTCTGTGGAGAGCATCGATAGCGGCCTGTAGTTTGTCATCTCTAAGGCATCCCTCCCGGGTTTAGGTAATGAGACGACCAACACCTGCATCGTGGAGTCAGGCAATCGGCCTTCTACTAGTGCAGCTCGGTAGACCTTCTCCAGGACCGGCACCAAGATGTCTGAATAGGTCGCGTAAAACTCCACTGGGAGTCCATCCATGCCCGGCGTCTTCTTGCTGTTCAGGGATTTGATAGCCACCCGAATGTCGTGTTGGGTAATAGGGCCCTTGAGGTCCTTCTGGGCCTCGGCGGTCAGTACTGGGACTTGGAGTTCAGACAGAAAGGCAGATGTTCGATCCGGGTCGGCGCGTATAGGTTGCGCATACAACACAGTCCGGTGATCATGGAATGCCCTGTTTATTTCAGTTTGCGTGTCCACTAGACGTCCGTGATGTCTGGGTGCTCCCGGACCAAACGGGCTAGCAAAGCGCCTGATCTATCCGCCTCTGCATGTTGTCTGCGGAGGTGTTCCTTGTGATCAATGACTCGTAATGTTTCGAGAGTATCCGCGTGTTCTATGTTTTCTAATTGTAGTTCTCCCCTCTTGGTGGGGTCAACCCCCACCTCCCGCTCCAGTCGTTTAAGCCCGTCCTCTATGTCTAGTAGTTTCCGGTGTATCTCCCGACGAGCACCCGCAAGTTGCCCAATCGCCGCTCCCCGTACCACCACCTTCATAGCATCCCAAACCACTAAATTCGTAGAAGCTGTGTCCCAGTTCTCTGCAAAGTATCTGCCCAGTGTCTCGGACAGGGACGCCCTGAAGGGGCCATCCTCAAGTAGGAGCGGGTCTAATCGCCACGTGGGGACCGGGGTAGGGATCTTCCCCCAAAGGAGAGTGCACGTCAGGGGCCTATGATCCGAAAAGGTTTTTGCCAAATATTCCGGATTTTCAATTCTGGACAACAGCTGTTTGGAACAAAGGAATCGATCAATCCTAGTGTGGAGCATGTGTATGTGGGAGTAATGAGAGTATTCCCTGTCCTCGGGGTGGAGAGAACGCCAGACATCTCTTAAGCCCCATCCCGCTGCCCATGTATTAAATAGCTCCGTCAATCTAGAGACACCTGCCACCTGTAGGGGGGGATGCGATCTGTCACGGTCCAGATACATGATCATATTCCAATCTCCGCCTAATATCCAAGGGGTAGTGGTCCAGTCTGCCAACACCTGTCCCACTCTCTGCAAAAATGTATCCTGATCGAAATTCGGGGAATAGATACAACCTAGCACCACTGGTGAGCCATCTAGTGTACCCCTCACTAATATGTACCATCCCTGATCATCCACCCTCCTTTCTGCTTCCAGAAACGGCGTGCCATGTCGAATCCAGATGGTTGCACCTCTAGAGAAAGCAGAATAGGTCGTAGACAATATCGTGCCCCTCCATTTTTTCCGCAATTTAAGAGCCTCCGATGTAGTAAGATGGGATTCCTGTAGAAAGGCTATCTGAGTGTGGTGTCTCAGCAGGAAGGCATGTATTCTGTGTCTCTTCTGAACCGCCCCCAGTCCTCTCACATTCCACGTCGTAATCCCATATTTCCCCTTCGTATCAGCCATATTCAAGAGTGTGCCTACTCTGCAACCTCCACCGCCCACCAGCCTGACCCCTACTTAACAACCGCCAGGAGAGAACCCACACCCCACCCTCAAAACAACAAAAAAACAAAACGGCGCAGCTATAAAACCAAGCTGGGCCCAACACTTTAACAAGTCTCGAAAGGACCAAAGAGTCAATGCGTTCGCCATCGGGGGGTTGGCCGAGCACCATGTCAGTTTTCATTTGCAGCCCAGCGGGCTCCGCCAGCTCTACGGCATACTGTTCTTGGGGCAATGTTACCAATGTGTAGCGGGGGAAATGAGTCCCTGATCACCCATGCCTTACATTCTTAACGAAATACATCCGTTCTGGACCAAGCAAGATACCACCTACCTATTACTGGAGTCTGGCCCATATGCGGCTAGTCCTGTCAATGGGTATATCATACAAAACGGACTTACCTGTATTTTGGTGCCAACAGGGTTGTTTTCTTTGGGGTACAGATTCTGCTGTGAGGGGGGACCTGGATAAAGGGATCTACACCGGAATCTGATGGGAAGAACAGGAAACGGCTGAGTATGTACCCTAAATCCTTCGATTCTGCTCACTCAAAGCAGGCAGTCTCACCATCACGGTTGACTCTTTGGAAAGCCAACTCATAATACGGACAACGGTGAACTTCTCTGTACCTCCTTATGAACGTTGCTTTCCTCACACTGCCGTTGCAGCAGCCTGCAACTGGCTGGCGATGTCGGTTATTTGCCGGTGGTCTTTCCACAGCAATCTGACAATCTCGTAGTATGGCAGTTGGACCGCCATGGCGGCTATGGTGGTCTCGGGAATGCCAAACTCGTAATCAGAACCTAAGTATTGTAAGCATCCTTGAGTTATAAGATTTGTCTCAGCATGACAATTTATACATAACATAGAAGACTGTATGCACCAGGTTTCAAGCAATGTACGAGTGCTTGTTTTGCTTCAGAAGATGGACTACCTGTAAAGTTTTCACCACAGTAAGAATGCTGCTGGTAGTGTAATCTTTAGCACCTTCAGACATTTTTTATTTTAAGCGCAGTTTGCCAAGTGCTACATAGAATGCACACTGTTCTTAGTAGATACTTTTTAAATACTCTCTAGTGTATTTCTCATCCGAGTTTCACTGTCTACAAACAGTGTGCTACAGGACGAACACTCTCTATAGAGTGAAAACTGTTTACGGTACCCATTTCTCTACACATATCAACATCCTTTCGCATCGCAGGTTTGGTGACTGTCAGAGGTTTGAAACAAAAGCGTCCATAGTAAGGCATTGTTTTGGAACAGACATTAAGTATTTTTAGGAACTTGGCTTAATCTAAACAGTAACCTAAATCTCCCTGGGCCAATCAGGACACTCTATTTTTAAATTGGCGCTCCCGTAAGAGTCATTGACCCAACCATCCAGATATAGTTATTTTTTAACCTTATTTTCTCAAAAACTACTGAAATCACAAATAGCACAATATACGGACCAAGATCTAGCTTCTTGCCAAATTGTAATTCTATTAAGCATTTTTTGCTGTACCCTATCTTAAAGCAGTCTGTGGAAAATGCATGGGTATTTTGCGCTTTGGGACCCCTTTTCTTTTTTCTCTGCACCCATTTGTCTGATTATCACTAAACTTTTCATGCACAAACTAGTCAAAAGTTAGCACCTTTTTGGAAAGTTTCGTGGAGAGTAGTCAAATAGTGCCTAAGTTATTAGCAACACAAAAACGCTTTTCCATTGGAACAGCTGACATGAACATCATTAGAGGGTCAGCAGGGATCATCTGCGACCCCTGGCTTGCTCCTTGCGACCCATGGCACTGCTTTTGTGACCCCTGGCCTCAGAAGTGGCAAAATCAGTGCCTGGAACACAGGGGCAGCTCTTCCTAATGGACTCTGGTTGGAGCTCCACCTGCCTGGTTTCTTATAAAAAAAATATATTCTACAAATAGTGAATAGTAATATTTATGATGGGTGTATATATTGGTGTCTATCTGGAAGCTAACGTAAGTAAAAAAAGGCTGTTAAATGTTTGTTGTATTCATGCTTGTGGGTGAGAGTGTGTTTGTGCGCTAAAGTGTGTGAATGTGTTAGTATGTGTAAGTATGTGTGTGTGAGTCAAAGTAAAGGTCAAATGACGTGCAATGTCACTTCCGCTACCCCTGGCGTTTTGGTGAATTGACGTACATGACAGTTGACCGAACTATACCTAGTGGCAACCGCCACTAGGTAATATATGTATGTATAAAATCCTAGCTTAACATGCAGGGAGGGTTCCTTTACAAGTATTTTCACCCATTTAGGAAATCTTTATCTGAAAGGAGTGCTGACTGGCTTGCCTGATGCTTTCGTTGTAGCAGAAATTGCACAGAATTGGGAATACAATACACTATGCTTTTTGCCAGACCGAGACCTGCCGTTTCTAGACGCAGAAATCTGCATTCATAATAGAGCTGCTGAGTGCATCTAAGGTTACCGTTATCAAGGCTGCCAAAAAGAAAGCACTTAAATGGATTTATAGGCATGTTAAGTAGCTTCTTTAAAGTTTACACCCAATATTGAACGGCACCGCCACAATCAACCTCCCCATAACCAAAGTACACCTCACTCTTGTTTTTAGGTTGCAGAACTTTAATAGTTGCTTATATTTTGTCATCTGCTGCCCTCTTGTGAGTCGATATGGAATAGCCTACCAGAATATTTGAAAGCACGCATTTGCCATCAGCTCAGAGGATTAATGCAATCCGGCCCAGTTTAAGTAAAAACAAAACAGTTTGACTTAATCGGGCCCAGTTTAAGTAAAAACAAAACTGTTTGACTTCAGCTCTTTACTTGGATTTATTTGCCAGCGTCATGCTCAGAAATCACCCAAATCGACAAGGTCATTTTGTTTCTTTGGTGTCTTCAAAGAACATCACGACACACAGTAAACAGGCCTCCTCTCAGAATCTCCCATCCCCAACGAGATGTACTCTTTGGTTGTATCTCTGCATTTGATCCTGTACAGTGCACTGCTGTATTTTAGGTCGGTTAGTTGCAGATCTGTGTTTTTTTTACATTACATGCGATTTTCACCATCTGTCTAGCGCAAGACAGAGGAGTAAAGCAAATCCCAGATCTGCTCTGTGAGGAGACCTGCAAGGTTCTGAAGACCTTCCTGAATTGTATGAATGTGTTATTGATTTCTTTTGACTGTAGATTTCGACTTTGTGAGCTCAGCAATTAATTTATCCCATTTAGGTTTTGCTTTATTTACTTTTTATTATCGAAAGATGGCTAATCGTGATGTGCTTGATGGATGGGTGCACTATCCGGCATCACCCTGAAATTCAGACATTGGCATCCTTTCAACTGCCTGCCGTTCAATGTACCTGACGAGCTGAGGCCAAACAATGGCCGGGTTTAGAGCATGAGGCGCCCATCTCTTCTTGGGAATAGGGTGACGTAAAGATGCTTCTTTGGAAACACCTGCCTTCTCACCAGCCTCATTCTGTTTTGAAGCCTAGCTGTGTCTGCTTGGGATTCTGGGGACATCATTTAATCTCTCTGTGCTTAACAAAAACGAATGTGGCCTTCTGTAACGCAGCTGGTGCTCATGTAAAGCGCTCGGATACCTTCGGGTCGAGTTTGCGATGTATACAACTAAAAAAAAGTGGCACCAGTGTGTTTGAAGCCAGCACGGAGGTCATCTTTCCATGTACGTTGAGGTTTTTTCCCATAGGAATACCACTCGTTGTTAATTATTGACATCTCTGCTGACATTGACGTGTATGCTAGGTGATGATCGCCTTAGTGCCTTGGAAGACTATGAATGAACAAGTTACAATCCTCATGAATGGCAATCCTGTAATTCAAAGAGAAAATGTTGCTCTCTATACCTTCTCTGCCTTATGAGACAACCCCTTTTAGTACCGTTTAGTACATAAAGGCGCTCTAAAACATCCCACTAGAACTGGGATTGACAAACCTTTCTTGTTGGAAATGTGGACATCCTGACCAACACCTCGGTTGTGTCCATTCCACTCAAGAACACATTGGAGATGCCACAAAAATACATTGTTAAGATCCAGCAAGAATGCCAAGACATTCCACTGGGTTTATAGCCCTTCTAAACAAGTGTGGGGTTAGAATATTTGTCAGACTTCACGTCTCTTTTTTCTATCTAAATTCTTCTCTTCCCTCTTACAGTAGAGATGAGCGACTCTGTGCACTTGCCCAGGCAGGCTGCATCATGGTTAACGTGGGTGTAAGTGTATAAGTGCAAATAATGTGGCAGAAATCATTCAAACGTGTATGAAAATCCACATAGTTAAACCTCAATGTGCTCCTTTCCCTTACATTGAGCAGGCGCCGAGAAATGCCCCAGCGCCACTTTCAAATGCAGAAACAGATGCCAAAGTCTGCATGCATAACTGATATTTGATATTTATACGTTTATATAGCGCCCAAATCACCCCGACAGGGGTATCTCCGCGCTGGGGCAGCGTGCTACAGCCAGACAGACATACCTCAGAATTGATAGGTTTTTAACAGTTTTCTAAAATGTAGGAGGTTCTGGTATTCACGTAGTTGGCAGGGAAATTCGTTCCAGAGAGTAGGGGCACGATGCGTAAAGGCCTAGCCACCCATGCTTGCAAAACTCCCTCTAAGCTCTCCTGCCAGGTTTGCATACAGAGTTTGTGACTTATTTTTCCATGTGCTAGTTTGACCTAGGGACCTCAAAATCTTTAAATTGAACGATGGATGCTTCCTGATTTGTCCAGAGTGTTCCTAACCCTGCCACAAGGTGGACTTAGTGTGCAAAATGTAAATCAACGGCAAGCACCAACTTCGATAAGCAGCAATGTCTGCTTACATATAAGGAATGTCCTATCGAATGATGTAATTGATGGAGTGGTGATGGCCAATGAAGTATCAAACTACAGTACAGTGTAAAGGAATCTATAACCGTGCGAAGCCCGCTGAGCATCGCCCAGAAAATAGTCTTAGAATCCGCAATTTTAGATGTGTACATGTAGAGGGACCCAGTAGTGACACATATGGTAATACATTTCAAGGAGGTGCAAAAACTTTAGTCCCTCGATGGTTGGTGTCTGTCTGTCCTGTAGGATGATTTTAAAGTGAAATTAAATTGGAGGGGGTAACTTGTGTTTCTGCGCTTGGGCTAACATTTAAAGCAAACCCTATGTTTGCCAGTCCTTTGCACGCTGAGGACGTGGCTATGTTCAACCCCTTGACCGCTGCGCGAATTCTGCTTCGGCGCTGGGGGGGGGGTCTGAGTTCGGCACTGCTATGCTCGTGACGGAACCACGCTCATTAATTTGCCCACACAGGCGGGGAATTAATCCTACGTGGGCGGAACGGCCGCAGCATGACGGGACCACGCCGTCCTGCACACGCCACCCGTGGCTCATGACGGCATGGTTCCGTCATAAGCAGGCAAGGGGGTTAAAAGTCTGTCTGTGCTTTCTATGTCTTAGGCTTTCTTTGGATGTTCCCATACTAATTTATTCACTTACACGTAAGTTCTGGTGGATAACTAGCAATCCTACTAAGACAGGGGCTGAGGGGCGCACATCAGTCAAAATAGAACTCCACTTCTTAGTTATATAGCACCACAGATCCATATGAATAACCTAGGGTAAGCTTTGAGGTCAAGGTCTTAATGTTGAAGTTACATCAATATAACCTGCTTCAATATTTATGAACAAGTGAGCTTTTAAAAGGACAAGTTGAGCTGGAAAGTGGGTCAGATTCGGTCTCCTCCTCACCATGTATTGAGCAGAATAGACTATTACGCTGGACAGAGAAAAACAAATGTTCAACAAGCATGATTATTTATCTGAATGTTCATTCTAATGATTCTGAATGTGGGTTTCAGGAGTACCGCAGGCCTAAAACAAATTATTCAGAGAAGCAGGTCATGGTAACGTTACATCACTTTGAAACCTTTACTTTAATGAAGTCTTTTTGTCACAGTTTCTTCCGATCTACACACCTTCCGAAGAGGAAAAGAAAAACCCCGCTCTGTATGCGATTAATGTGAGGCGTATAATGGCAGAGTAAGTATGCTGTCATGTTGTTTGCTGTTTTGTCTTACAAGTCTTCAGTGTCTCTTGTTAGGAAGTGCGAGTATTGCTTGGAATGAGGTTGCTGGCGCTGATGTTCGTTTTTCAGTGACCTACTTTGTCCAGGTGTACATTTATGATTAATTTATTTTTTACCCAACTATCATAAATCCCACTTGGTTCATCATTCACAGGCAGTTGCCCAAAGGCGCACAGAATTAAGTATTTGGAGACAAAAATGTTACATTCGTGGAATCTTGATGTAATATCCTTCAAAGAAAGGCTGAATTCGCAATTGTTTGCACTAAGTAGTCCTACTGGGAAGGCGGGAAAAATGCAAGTCATTCTGAACCAGCAGCCTTTGAAAAATGGAGGCGCTTTGATTGTTCATGTTAGTACAACAAAATCAATAACATTGTTTTCAATTTTCTTAGAAAAAGTTATTATATAAACAAGTAGATTGATTACTTAATACATATTATCAATTTTCTTAGATCGAGGTATATAGAACATCAGACTGATCATTTAACAATAAGTTTGCTGATTGAGGCCTACTTTGTTCAGATATAGGGAACAAAAGACATGCATCTTGTTATGTTACTGAATAAAAAAACTGTTATTGTGCTTATATGCTCTAAGTTGAGAAACTGGCAAGTTTTCCAACTTCGTTTAATTCTAAATTGAACTTGCTTACAGATACTACTAAGTGCGAGGTTTATAACTTTGAAATACACTTTTTTAGTAAAAGCTAGTTTAATGGAAACCGCTCCTAGTACTGTCCTCCAAATGTCTGAAAACCCCCCAAATATGTGTCCAAATTCTGTGCCAAGCCCCACCATAAGCATAGCCTTCAAGATTTCAAGAAGTCTTCTCAAGCTAGTATCGAATCGTTTGAAAATTAGTTCATTCATAGGAATAGGTAATTCTCGTGAGTTTCAATATTAAAGCTTTATTGGGTCTTAAGTACGAACAAAAGAACTTGAAAACTATAATGGCAGAAAAGCCTTGGACAGAATGCTGAAATCAATCCTCACACACTGCATTATTTCTAAGGGACATTGACACAAATGTGTCCTCATTCTCCATTCCTTATTGATATTGCACGGCACCCATTAGTTAAAAGGGTTCAAGACAATAACTTAGTTATAACTTAGTTAGAAAGCCAAGGGTCAAAGTCATATCGTACGTTTGGAAATCAATCACTTAATGTAACTATTTGGGAAATCAGAAAGAGAACAATTTTGGAAGTCATTCCTTGAAGCAGCATTTTTTTTTTTTTGTGAAACTTTTTATTAATTTTATAAATACAAACACAAACAACTTGCAAGGAAAAAAGAAAAAGAGAAGACAGCAATATAAACAAAGTTGCATTACATGGTGTGGGAGCGGGAAGGTCAACCAATGAGCGTATGTTTCATCAAGAAAGAGTCTCGCATGGGGGGGGGCAGTAGGAACAAAATGTATCCAATACACAGTAGTAAGTGGAGGAACCCTCGGGTTACGGGGACGTAGGTGCAACATCTGGGTCTGAGAGAGGGGGGGTACATATATCGCCACGGTAAGTGTTCCACTGAGTCCATATCTTCCCCCATTTTCGGGGAGTACCCCGAGAAATATATACAGTTTTTTCCCTGAATATGCACCAGTCCATGTTTTGTTTCCATTTCCGAATCCCGGGTGGTCCCTGAGCGCCCCACAGTTGCGCAATGTCTCTTTTGGCGATCATATTGCCCAAGGTCACCCATCGAAGCTGCGATACGGAGTAGTCGTTCGGTTCCCATACATTCAGCAAGCATCTCCTAGCCTCCGGCATCGATCGCACCCCCGTAACCTCACTCATCACCTCGTGCACACGGTTCCAGAATCGCACTATCTCAGGGCACTCCCAAATAATATGTAAAAAAGTGCCCAGGAGACCGCATCCACGCCGACACAAACCATCCACAGAAAAGCCCATGTGTACCAAACGGGGACCAGTCACATACACTCTATGCAGGATTTTAAGTTGCACAAATCTAAGGCGCGCCTGGATGGCCACCTCTTTAGGGGAGGAGATCGCCGCCTGCCAGTCCTCATCGTCCAGCTCCAGCCCATCACCAATCCAGACCTCTCTAAGGCGAAACAGGAGATCAGACCTGGAGTTGATCAATTTTTTATAAATAAGCGAAATCGTACTATCAGGAACATGTCCGTCCAGTACCCTGTCCTCAAGCGGGGACGACTCCGGAATCTCCACACCCGAAGGGAAGACCGAGAGCACCGCGTGGCGGACCTGCGCATAGCGAAAAAATTCGCGATCGCTCAGAGCGTACTCGGTTTTCAATTCCTCAAACGTCTTCATTCTCCCCCTGGTCCAAACGTCATCAATCCTGCTGATACCTATCAAGTCCCACCTATCAAACCCCTTCGACTGCCAGAGAGAGCCAAGTCTATCGGATGCATACAGTGTCAATTTATCACGAGTGTTATTCAGCACGAGTCAATTTATCAGTCCACCCAAGCGCCATGGAAGCATATCTCCACACCTGGACAGCCGTCCTAGTGGGGCACGTTACGTTTCGAGGGGTGAGTCTCGAGTAGAGGGCTCTATTATAGTCACCCCCCGGTAACAACCATTTGTCCATCTCGAAGGCCGGATTCGGCAAAGGGCCATACATGCAATGATTTATTGCCCCCAATTGAGACGCCCAATAATAGCGACGGATATCAGGCAAAGCAATGCCGCCGTCGTACCACGGGAGCGACAGTTTAGCGATGGCGATCCGGGGCCTACCTCCCCACACCAGTTGTCTCTGTAAACTCTCAACCTCACGGAAATATTTAGCCGGGACAACGTCAAGTGTGTTTTGCAATGCGTAGAGGAAGCGGGGCAGTGACATCATCTTAAACAATGCCGCTCTACCTAGGGGAGAGAGAGGGAGTTTCCCCCAAGCGACAACATCTGCCCGAAGGCGCTGAAGAGGGGGCAGCAAGTTCCGGTCAAACCGCAGTTCAGGTTTCAGAGTGATAAAAATGCCTAGGTATTTAAATCCATCTCGCACAATCGCGATAGGACAACCACTTGGCAGAAGAGGGGCGTCTCCCGACAGGACGTATACACAGGACTTCGACCAATTGATGACAAGACCCGAGTTTTTGCGAAAGGACGTTAGGACATCGAACAGTACAATGAGGGATTTACGGGGAGATGTGAGATACAGCAGAATATCATCAGCATAGAGAGATACACGGTCCTCAAACTCCGAATTCCATCGAATGCCCTTCAGGGACGGCTCCCACCTCAACCAGGCCGCCAGCGGTTCCAAGGCGAGAGCAAACAACAAGGGGGACAGGGGACAGCCCTGTCGCGTACCCCTGCCCAGTGCAAAAGGTGCAGAGACCCGACCATTGACCACCACCTGAGCCATGGGACCGGCGTAAAGCAATTTGACCCACCGAACGAACTCCGGACCGAAACCAAACTTGGCAAGAACCGCCCACAAATACGGGCATTCTATTGTATCAAACGCCATCGTAGCGTCCAAGGACGCCAAGATGGCGGGCTCACGTAGCGTCTCGGCTCGTGCCAAGACGCCGTGCAACCTTCGGAGGTTAAGCGCCGTGTTGCGATGCGGTATAAAGCCGGATTGATCAGGGTGAACCAGGTCCCCAATGACAGTCGCCAAACGTGTCGCCAGCAGCCTGGCCAAGATTTTAGGCTCCGCATTAATCAACGAAATGGGTCTAAAAGAGGCACAGCGATCCCGAGGTTTACCATCTTTGTGGATGACGACTATAGTGGCCAGTCTCTGGTCTGGTGGGAGAGAACCCACCTCCAAAGACTCGAGAAACATAGAGCGCAGATGTGGACCTAGCGTGTCCGGGCGTAGTTTATATAGCTCAATGGGGAGCCCATTAGGGCCCGAAGCCTTGCCGGATCGGACCGAACGGACAGCAGTGGCAATCTCGTCCACAGTAGGCGGCGCATCCAGAGCATCCCTATCAATGTCAGGCAATCGGGGAAGTGCAATATCCCGCAATAGCAGGTGGGAGTCCTGCTCAGATCGATCAGACACCTGGGAATACACCTCGTGGAAGTAATCGGCAAAACATGTAACAATATCAGCAGGGTCAGTACAGCACTCTCCATTCTCCGCAACAATCACAGGGACGACACGACTTGCATTCTCCCTCTTATCCAGCCAAGCAAGTAATTTCCCAGCCTTATCACCCACATCATACAGGCGGCCCTGCTGTTCCCTTCCCATTTCCTTAGCAGCTTCCGTGACCAGAGCCCTGTATTCATGTTGTTTCAACTCCAATAGATGTAACCCCTCAGCGGTGACCCCAGATTCCAAGCACCCCTCCAGGGCTGTGACCTCCCCCTCAAGGCGAACCATCTCAGCACGGTTGGCCAACTGCACGCTACCAATCAACGAGAGGGCCTGGCCACGAATGACAGTCTTGTAAGCTTCCCAAAGTAAACTTGGGGAGGAAACAGAGCCCACATTTTCCGCAAAATAACAATCGTGTGTTTTAACCAGCTCAGCCCTGACCCTGGGGTCCTTCAAATACCAGGGGTTTATCGGAGCGACTCGGCCCGCCGAGCCCCGCCGTGCATCAACCACCAGCCAAAGCGGAGAATGGTCCGAGATACCCCTTGCCAGATGTTTAACTTCCCGTATAAGGGATGCATGGGCCGAGGGCAGTAATATATGATCTAACCTCGAGAGACTACCATGAGCACCAGAATGATAGGTATATTGCAACTGCCCCGGGTGAAGCAAGCGCCAGCAATCAGTGAGCCCCAGCGTCTCTAGGAAGTCACTCAACCAAGTCTGGGCCTTCGGCAGTTCCCTGGGAGGGTGACGATCACACATCCCCGAGACCACCGCATTAAAATCACCCCCAACCAAAAGCAGACCCTCGGGGAGACCCAGGATAAGTCCACTCAGATCAGCGAATGTGGTGGCTTGGAGGCCCGGGGGCACGTACACGGAAATCAAAATAAGAACCTTCCCTTCCCAGCGCCCCACAATGGCGGCGTATCGTCCCTTATCATCCAGTATGACATCATCAATGGCCAAGGGGAGGGAGGTCCGAACCAGAATGCCCGCCCCTCTGGAGCCCGAAGTGAAACCCGAGTGCGCCACAAGGCGATAACCACGCCTATTCAGAGCGTAGCACTTGTTGCCGAGCAAATGAGTTTCCTGCAGTAAGACAACATCAGGAGACAAACGTTTCAGCAATTGCAGCACCACCCTCCTCTTGATCCCATCCCCCAACCCATTCACGTTCCAACACAATATCTGAAGTCCCCTACCCCCCATCCCCGAATTCAGCCCCTCCCCCGCCCCACACCCAAAGCAACTGCAAAAAACAGGAGTTCGCCTTTCCTTCGCCTTGCAAATAACAATAAAATTCAAACCAACAACCCAGTCCCCCCAACAATGCCAAAACAACTATACCCCCCACCCCGCACCCCTGCTGAAGACCAAAAAGCCCCATAAACTTGCAGTGTGCCTGTCGCCCAACCGCCCCACTAATCTACGAAAAGAAAACCCAGGATGAGAAAGGACCCGCTCACCCCCCCCCCCCCCCCCCCCCCCAAAAGGACTGATACTTGCAAACATTAATGACACAGCATTAGCACAGTTCTAAGCCAACGTGAAGGGTACGGGGTCAAGGTCAACATCTACTCCTGCTCCGTCGGGCCACCGTCCACCCGATCCGATCTGCCAGAGTCCTCAAAAGGTTCTTGATCCGCAGGCAGCGAGTCAAGCCAGTCACTCACGACCCCAGGATGGTCGAAGAAAAAAGTACGATCCCTATGAACCACCCGCAAACGGGCCGGGAAGAGCATGGCATACTTCATAGACCTTTCCTGGAGTCTCTTCTTGACCCCTTGAAACCCCAGCCTCTGTTTCTGGACCTGTTGTGTAAAGTACGGATAGAAGCTGACAGTAGAGTTCTCAAAGGCAATGGGACCAGACTGCCTCGAAGCCTGCAGGATAGCGTCTCTGTCCCGGAAATGAAAGATCCTCGCAATGATGGGTCGTGGGTTAGCACCCGATTTAGGTGTGCCGCCGGGGATCCTATGTGCACGCTCGACAGCAAAAAACTTGCTGAGACCCTTGGGCGCCAAGTGATTCAGCACCAGGTCTTCCACCAATAAGTCCGTCGAGGCAGCAGTCGATGATTCCGGGACCCCAATCAGGCGGATGTTATTGCGCCTGGCACGGCCTTCATAGTCCTGTAGGCGCCCAGAGAAATAGTCATTAGCTTTCCGCAGATTCCCGACTTCAGCCTGTAAGTCAGAGACGTCAGTGACCAGGCTAGTGGTCTTGAGATCCAGGGATTTGACCTTTTCGTTTGTCTTCGCCAAATCCGCCCTGATCAGATTGACATCAATCGACACAGTATCCAGTTTGAGAGTCAAGGCCTCATATTGTTGCCCCAATGAAGCCTTCATACCGGTAATCGCGCCCATGACATCCCGCAACGAGGGCTCTTCCTCAATCGATGAGTCCTCCGGCAGTGTCGTCGAGGGTTTAGATGCTGCGCCCGGCGAACCTTTAGTAAGGGTGTACCGGTCCATAATGTTCGTTTGCAAAGCACTCCCTCGAACGCCCGGTTTAGCCTTGCGCCTCTCACTCTCTGGCTTGGTGGCCATCTTAGATCCTGGACCCGTACGGGTCGCCTGTTGTCGGGTGAAAATGGTGACTGCGGAGGCAAATGCAGGACCAAAAGGGCGAAGGTGGTGCCAGTCTCAGAACTGAAAGCCACGACAGATCGGCATCAGAAGCGGAAAGACCAAAAGTATAGGCACGTCCGGCTGTCTACGTAGCTAACAAAGTCAGGTTGATCTCCGGACAGGAATCGAAACCAAAAGCAGTCGCCAAGCCCATGCAAGTCCGGGAGTCCGTTGTTGTTCACTTACTGGACGGCAGGCCAGACAAGATAGCTCGGGGCGTCACCTTGGAGCAGGCCAGAAAACTGCGGCGATCTGTAGCTCTGGACCCCGAAGTCCAAAAAAGTTTGTTGGAACAGATAAATGATCAGTAGAACTACGCGAATAAACACCCGTCGTCCGAACCAGGATAAAGTACAGGATAGTCGATGGAGGTGGCGAGGGTCCGGGAGCCCTGTGCTCACGCGACCATCTTGGGTGCGCGCGAAGCTCCTCCCTGAAGCAGCATTTTTGATGGAGCGTTTGATGGAATGGCCCCGTGATGAATTTCCAAAAGTTTAAAAACAATCTAAGAGAAAGTGAAATGAAGAGCTATGAGTTTTTGAGGTTGACTGTTCTTGAAAAACATCTTTCTTTGCTTAGATGAAAGACCCAATCGACCAGTACAGCCAACTGGTCCAATCTGTATGCAGCATGCTCAGCTAGTTTTTTCCAAACACAGGAATTCTATTTCTAATCAACTTATTCTCTGTTTATAAGAGGATTTGTCGTACAGTCCTGATTTCCAACTAAAATGTTTATTTTGGTCCCGCTAGTGACTGAACTTGCAAAGGTAAGGAAGCCTGCACAGGCAGCAACGCAACACACACAATTTGTGTGATGTCTTTGAAAGAATATCCATGCTTCTTAACAGAGACAATTACTGTTGGGAAATACAGAAAGTATTACAGGGGTCGTCTTACTTGCAAATAAAGTTGTACTCTGACTTTGGAAGAACAATAAAACAGGTGTGTACTCCTGGCTAGTTTGTTGGAGTAATTTTATTTAACCTCGCTTGAGGAAAATCAACAGGTTTTGAATAAAGGTGAAGTTCTTCTATTCATTTGCACACGTTATAATTGGTATGTGATTTACTACCGTGGTGTTGGATAACTAAATTCCCACTTTGGGTGTCTTTACAATGCTGCTCATTCCTTCCCCGTGTTTCACCCAGTACAAGTCATTAAGACTTATTCTACATCTACACAGCAAGCCTCTTTGTGGTTAAACAAAAGTTAAATGTAATGCTGATCTAGTGCAACACTGCCACCCTATGGATTCTGTGGGAATCGCAAAGCTTGGCCATTTCTTATCGGCTTTGCATTTTACTTTAAATCTGTCCAGTGAAAGTTGTCATACGTTGCCTATTAACTTGTAACTTTTATTTAATAACGGTGGTCATCCTATATATCTATAAATATATGTAGAACCACCTGCAGAATCAGAATCCCCAAAATAGCTAATTTTATTACTCGCATCGTTTGATTATTGCGCATTTTGCTGTAGCATTATGCAACATTTCGGGAAGATTGTGTGAACTTACGTGTGTCTTAGCTCTGACTGCAATGTTCCGAGGATGTTATTTGGAAAACATATTAAATCTGCTTTTTGATATTAAGAGGCTGTGTTGTCTGTGTAGACTCTAGTTCTCGGAGCATTGATTTGTGGTGGGTCGAATTGATTTGATAGATTATTGCCTTTGTACAATACAGAGGAAAACAAGAAAATCCAGTTCCTGCACATCAAAAAATAAATACATTTGTAAAAATATTGGTACCAGGACAGGTAGAGAGAGATACCTTGTTCTGGTTCCTCTGCTAATTTATATCTTTGTTTGCACTGAATATAAGCGTTGCACATTATGTTCATTTGGGATTTTAACATAGCCTTTCATTTCGTTTTTTTTGACACAGAAGCATACAAATGTGTGTAGTTTATTTCAAGGACGTAATTCATCCTGCTTTCTTTCTTTGTAGGGCTCTGGGAGTTTCTGTCACAGACTACTCGTTTGAAGATTGCCAGCTGGCATTGGCGGACGGGCAGCTGCGTCTCCCTTCGAACACTTCCCTTCTAGAGTTTGCAAAGCTCGTGAGAAGCCTCGGGTGAGAGCACCTTGTTTCTGTCTCCATTATTAACATGCTTTGTTCTGAGCGGAAGTCGCCTGTATTGCATTATGGGTAAGAGCTGAGCGCGATACATCATTAAAATTTGCTGAACCAAGATCCTACTTTTCGAATGGTAGGTTATTGTGTGAGCCTGCTCCCGGATTTGTTTGTGTATTACAAAGCTGTTGCCATGCTCATATAGTGCCTTCAGGGCAAGAAAGCAAAAGACACACAGTTGATGGATGGATTGCAGAACAAATCAAATCAAAACATTCCCACAGTCAAGAGATCTGGGTTAAATCCATCATTCTTTTGCTCACCATGGCCCACAGTTTAGACCTGGCCACATGCAAATCAGTCTTGACCCTGTGCCCCATGGGAACAGTCCAGCCCGAACTGCCAAGCCAGGTCCTCCCTGGACTGGAAACAAGCATCCTAGGACAGGTTTCGGGGTTTCACCCCTCATCATTCTTTTTGCATTTAATGCCTTCAGCAGCTATTCATTTCGTTATCATCACCTAGTATTGATTACATTAATGACAGTCTTCCCCAGCCCTTCACCACAAAATACATGTTGTGCCTCATTCCCAAAAGCTTTTGCAGTCAGAGATATGAATATAAAATGGATTTAGGGTCTCAAAACCTGCTCCATAGTATTGGATTTTGATGATTTCTCGACCCTAAAATCAGGCATGAGTGCGCATAGATCACACCTCGATACCCCTGTGTGCATTTCCTTTGTTAACTATGTGAGATTTCCATTGGCTTTGCTATGTAACGGGGGTGATGGGGAGGAGGAGACAAAAAATACATTTAAAAAAAATCCCTTACGTGGGGGTTGGCCACCGATTCTCCTCCATCCTTCTTCTGTTTTTCAGTCGAAGCAGGAATCACATAGGCTCCCAGACTTCCCTAGCCAATCACAACGCTGCTGTTACCAGCATGACTGCAGCATCGTGATTGGTCTGAGCGCCGAAGTTCGGCGCTCAGGCAGGGCCTGGGAGCCTGCGCATGTTCTCCACCCAGGCTGTGTAATACAGCCAGGTGGAGAGCATGCTAAGTACACATGACTGTTTGGCCAGCGGTGGGATTTGTATAGTCGAAAGCTTGTCGGATAGCAACAGAGCGCTGCACATGAAGAGGGAGTATTTACATATTTGAATTTTATAATGATGTTGACTTTCACATAGTTCTGCATGCATCACATTTCACTCCCATTTACAGGATTAGGTACAGTGAAATTAAGAGTTTTTCCTAGAATCATATGATTTACAGTCCGTGTCAGAGCCCAGATTCGAACCCTGGTTCCGCAGTCACCAGACAACATTTAGCTGCTTAGCCACTAACCACATCTCCTTGCTACTTGTTAGCCAGGCAGAAGACACTGTTGGTTATGTGGGATGACTCTTAAACGAATGTATGACATTATTCCGCTGTATTTCTCCCCGCAGGGAATCATAACGCGGTCATTACAATGACCGCGTTGTGATTCTGCATACCATTACTCCACAAGTCGGAACAACGACTTGCGGAGGGGGGCGCTGGATGTTGGAATAGTATAATTTACTTATCCAACTCTAGTCTGTGCGGACAATAGGGAAGGTGTTGGATTTTAAATCCAACACCTCCCCCCGCAAGTCGTTGTTCTGACTTGCAGAGTAATGGTATGCGGAATAACAACGCGGTCGTTGTAACGACCACGTTGTGATTCCCTGCGGGGAGAAAGATTTGTGGTAAATGTTTTTTTCCCTCTTAAACAGGAAAGCTCATCTGACAAAAAGGAAAGAGCAGTGAGTAAAAGTAGGGGAAGTAGAGTACACTAAACCAGTGCGAAAAAGAGACCTGGGGAGGGAGTTGCTTTTATTTGCAGCGCGCTTCAACGGTGTCTGGATGTGACAAACTCGATTCAGCCTTATTCTACAGTGAATTTGATAGTTTACTCGTTAAATTGACACATAACTTCTAATTGTATATGGATCTTATAGCGTAATGACACAAGATTTTACAACAACATTAATAACCATATTTGAAACGAAAATAGGTCCTTTAGACACTTTATTTTGGCCCTCTAGTTATGTTGGTATTTAACAATTCCCACCTCATTTACTGTTTTTGGGTGTACTTTCTTGCATTTTGGATTAAGGCGTGCATTACTGTTGCTGTATTTTTGTATTAGTCACAATTTGTTTGTCTTTAAATAGGTTAAAACCAGAGAAACTGGAGAAGGAACTTGATAAATATTCTATGAGTGCCAGGAAAAGTAAAGGTGAACGAATAAGTCTGAAAGAATTTGCTGCATACCTAGAAGTTCCGGTGTCAGAAGTATTAGAAGATTTGTTTGCTCTTTTTGACGAGGTAAGGTGCTTACATATAATTTGGACATCCATTTTGCTTACCGTCATTCCGTCTTCATAGTTAATTTAACAAAAACTTAAAACCTCTTAGACTTGGAATTTCTCAAAAATACTTAAAACTACTTTGTTGTTAAAATGTAAGCACACCTTTAAACTCGGCCCATTTATGAATATCCGTATATGTATCTAAGATACAAAATATGATGCCACGTATGTTCAAGTTGGGCTAAAATTTATAAGCATGCATGCATCACTGAGCGGCCAATTCTGAGTTGGCCGGAACCTGGAGGAGGGAGGTACTGGACTGGAGTTACCTCTTCTGGTTGGCATCTGCACCCCAGTTACTAGTAATTACATTTTTTTTAGCTCTGAAATGGAGAATAACATGTGAGACCTAAAATTACTGAGTTCAATACTGCATGAGACTCCCTATTCTTGCCTTTTTTTTCTGTGCATGTTTCCCCTTGTTTTCTGTAAGACGAAAAAGTAAGTGGAAAAGGATTGCTTGACTGGATGCGTTCCACACCTGGTAACACTTTGGATCATGTGGGGTGGGATCTTCTGCAGAGATACCTCTCCACACTTCTCAATATCACCCCCTTAATTTTAATTTTTTTTAAATTGTAGAAAAGTCTAACTCATGCATTTAATGGCGGTGCATCCCAAGGCATGCGACAAATGCTCCCTGATGGATCCAAAGGCCATCAGGGAGTAGGAAGCCAAACTTGACATCACTTCCAACCCTAGCTTCACCGTTCAATTCAGATCCATTATGGTTCTGGACCCAATCAGTGCCTAATTTGAGCCGGTGGTTTCCAGTGTTCACCATCTGCACTTAATCATCAACATCAGCGCTTTCCATGAGCACCAGTTAAGGACATATTCATATATGGTAGGCGCAGGAAGATTAAGTGATTTGCCCAGATTCACAAGATGGTGTACCTACACACATACTCAAACGTGGTTCCCCAGCTCTGAAGCCAACAGCTCTGGCCACTATGCAACACCCTGTCCCCACTTTCATGGTTAGTAGTTGGTTCTGATTTAGGCGGCGCTAACAGGAGAAATGGACTGGTGCAATCCTGACGGCACTTATTTTTTTTTACATATTAACCACTGGAGACATTATGCCCCACATTTTCTGGACTGTTCTCAACAGTGCTACAGAATGTGGCCTTCGGAGGAGGGTGTTGGGGGGGGGGGGGGGGGGGCACATCCTGCAACATATATTTTTTAATGGTTCTGTATCATCTGGTTTTCCTTCAGATCCCATGGATCTGTTGTGGCCATCAGTTTATTTATTTATAAAGTTTTATATAGCTTGAACTTGATCCCGAAGGATATCAGAGCGCTTTACAGTTAGAGGGAGAGGAAGGAAAAAGATCACAAGAAGACATTAAACGGTGAAACTAATATGCATAGAATCATATGGTGCAAACATAACAGATCCTATCTAATTCAGGGTTAACGCAGAATGGGCTAGTCAATGATAAGATGACATCAAGGGAGTGATGATACATAATGATGTAAGGGGGGCGATTACAATTGTAACAAACAGAATTATTAACCAATGCTGTAATATTTACAGAGTGATTAGGGTCCGTCGTGTAAAGGTAAGAACTTATTCATGAGGAATCTTTTTGCTTCCACTTTGAAAGCAATCTTGGAGGAGATTCTACGAATTTCCGGTGGAAGAGAGTTCCACATTTTTGGTACAGCGCCAGAGAAGGCTCGTTGGCATGTTCTCTTTTTGCTGAAGATCTGAGGTTTCAAGAGGAGGGAGTTAGCACTCCTTGATGGTCTACCCCCTCCTGATAGTACTAGTTTTTGCGCAAGATAGTTGGGAGTTTTGAAGTGGAGAGCTTTGTGAGAATGGCAGGCAATCTTCAGTTGAATTCTAGCTTCAAAGGGCAGCCAGTTTAGAGATTTTAAGACCGGGAAGATGTCGCTTGGTGTTCGTGATCAATCTGGCCACCGCGTTCAGTGAAGCCTTTAGGGGGGCCAGAGTGTATTTGGGGAGGCCACATAACGTAGTACTGCCATAGTCCAGCTTCGGCAGAACAAGCGCTTGGACCACTTGCTTGAAGTCAGATTGAGGTAGGAAGGGTTTGAGATTCCTGAGTGTTCTCAACACGTGTTTAGCACCCTTGCACACGTTGCTAATATGGGTCTTCATATTCAGATGCTTGTCCAGGGTGATTCCTAGAGATTTGGCTGAATCAATAATGCGGGGGGAGCAGTTGAAAGCGGTGAGTTGGTTCATCCATAGGTCTATTGTGGGAGTATGTTTCGGGGGAGAAATGAGGAGGAATTGTGTTTTGGATGAATTTAACAGGAGGTGGTTCTCCATTAACCAGTTTTGGATAGTCAGTAGAGGGGAGTTGAGTGAAGTGATGTCATCCGGGGAGGAGATTTTCAGATAGAGTTGGGTGTTGTCTGCATACATGTGGAAGCGAATGTCCAAGGATTTTAGAACATTAGTTAAGGGTTCAAGAAATAAATTTAAAAGAATGGGTGATAGGGAGGACCCTTGGGGAACCCCCATGGTGACTGGGGATGGCAGGCAGAGGGAGTGGTTAGCTTGAACTCTTTGTGACCTGTGCAGCAGGAAGGATGAAAACCAAAGAAGCACCTGACCGGAGAGGCCCATCGTATGTTCAAGAATGAATAAAAGGTTGTCATGATTGACCGTGTCCAAGGCGGAGGAGAGGTCGAGTGAGATAAGGAGGCAGGATTCATTTAGATCAAGCATCATTAAGATGTCATCCATCACATGAGTGAGAGCCGATTCTGTGCTATGCCCACTCCTAAAACCAGATTGGTGTTGGTCCAGAAGATTGAAATTTTCGATATGCGCACCAAGTTGAGACTGGACGCATTTTTCAAGGAGTTTGGCTAGTGTAGGGATACTGGAGATAGGTCGGAAGTTGATCTGTACTGTCAGCTGTTGTTTTTTTAAAAATAGGTGTTACCTGCGCCTCTTTTAGGCAATCAGGGATCGTGCTTTGTGACAGATATGCATTGACCATCTTTGTCCAGAAGGGGGAGATTTCTTCCTTAATTTCTTTGAAGATGGTGGGAGGTAACGGGTCGTTGAAGTGATTTGATGCGTTAATACTGCGAAGAACCTTTTTGATCTCTGTTTCAGTTAGGGGAATAAATGCATCTCAGGAAGCGTTGTTCTTGATACCCCATCTGACTGGTTCTGCCAGTGTCAACTAAACCCATTTGGCATCAGTCCATTCGGGCTTCAAACCTTGACCCTTCGGCTGCAGCTCCACTGGTTATTCCAGTTCCGGGGCCAGCTTCGTTGATTCCAGTTTTAGATTCTGCTTCAAATCTTTAGGCGAACCCATAGCCAACAACCGCTATAAGATTACCAGGAAATAACCTCTGGTAGGTCGCACCTCTCCTCTTGTCCCCTTGCCTTGAAGGCAGTATTTCAAAATGATGGAGTCCCTCTTTGACCCTGACTGCATTGCTTTTCAAAGATTGGAGCATGTCCTTATAATGAAGAAAGACAGAAGGTAGAAAACTTGCTCTCCCTCATTGGACTGATGCTGGCTTATATCTTGACGTTCCAAATTCCAGTGGCTGGGACACATCACTCAAAACAGAACTGAATTTACAGTTATAGGCTTCAATTGAAGAAAGTGCTGTTCTGTAGTGGTAGTATGCAAAGCCACAGAGTTGGGTCTACAGTTGCCCAGTGTGGAGATTAAGGCTAACCTTTGGACCAACATCTTGCAGCCGGGACCTTCAAATTCAGAGCCATTGCTTCCATTTAATGAAGCCTTCAATGAGCCATGGCCTGGTCCAGAGCTTGCTTGGCCCCACCAATGAGTCGCCCAATTGCTCAGTGATGCCGACGTGTGCCAGATGATCCTATCTTTTTAGGCACCTGTCTCCTGGGAGCACTCTAGTTCAAGCCTCTACAAGTATTGTTAATCTTAACTCATTTTCAACAGCACCACTGGACAGGGAGCCCAAGAAAATGATCCATGGACAAGAGGATTCCCTTTGGTGGGCCTTGCACTAAGATCAATAAATGATGCGTGCTGCTGGAGTCGCTCTCTTCACCTGAAATATCAAGGATGGCCAAGAAGCAGCAAGGCACCTTTTGAGGTCCTGACACAAAATACTGAGTAGCCGGGGCTATGGACAACAGTGTTGTGATCCTTGTAGACTCACTACCAGGACTTCTAAGGTTCTCTTGTGGACATACCCATTAAACTTGAGTCGGGCTGTTTGGAGAAAAGGCGGATTCATCCCTTAGTACTTTAAAGACAGCAGATCTGCATCATGTTCTCTGAGGCTGCTTCCTCCGCTGGCCAGTTCTACCTGCAATATTGCAGCCCGACCAACATTTGGCTCAGTTGTGTAGTTGCTCCAATGGCAGGGGTGGTGATAGGGGTGGAGGCCACAAGTAGATGCAACAGTCCTCCTCTTTCCTGTCACTGATCATTAATTTTAGTTCCTCCTACAGCTGCTATCTGAGGTTGGTAGACTGCAGGATTCAATACTGCTTTTCCGTCAAATAGTTCCGTTTGGGCACCCTCTTTTTCTTGCCTAATCCACCGCAACATTTCCCTAGATTTTACCCAAACGTTGGTGGATCATACTGACATCTCCAGAGAAGTGCAAATATTGCTTACCAAAGTCAGAATTGAGGTGGTGACTGAGATAGAAAGGGATATTTGGTGATATTCTCTATACTTTTAGCTCCCCAAGACGGAACACTGAGGGTGATTGTGGACCCTAGGCTCAGTGGCGTAGCTAGACGTTGAGCCGCCAATGCCCTCACTGCATTTGCAGCCCGGTGGCCGCATGTAAGCGTGGGGGATGGCGATTCCCACGATGGCTGCAGGTAAGAGTGGGGGGGAGGCCGTCGCCCCCAAAACTTGTGCCATCTGGGGAGAACCGCCCCACCCTCCTTGCTAAGTCACTGCCTAGGCTCTATAGTACCTTCTTCAGGAAGAGAAGTTCAAAATTATAATACGGTCTCAACTCCTATTAGCCTCGAACCCCAAATACCAGAGGGTGTCCTAGGACTTGCAGGACAGGTACTTCCAGGTGCTGATTCTGCACTCCTTATGAAATACCTTGCAGGATCTCCCTGAGCATCAGTCGCCTGGCAGGTTTGTTCAGCATCAGGGCGAACAAACTCAGCAGGTGTCTTTTTACCATTCATTAATGCCATCTGCATCCAGATGCGGCATAGGGAATCTTGGCTCATTAGATCTGTGCACTGCTTCCAAGAACAGTCAATAGCCAGCCTTTTGCACCCTGGAGTTCCCTTCTCCCTCGGATACGTGTTCCAGCTCTGGTGGGGCTTGGGCCTCCTATATGCATTTCCTCCTCTGCTGCTTATCCTACAGGTCCTGAAGAAAGTCCGTAGGGACCACGCTTCGCTTATTCTGATAGCCCTGGACTGGGCAAAGAGGAGTTGATACTCTAAGGGTTCATGAGTCTCAGCATATGCTTTAACTGCCTCTTCTGTCAAATCTGCTGTTTCATTAACCAGGCAGGCCCCTGAATCAGAATCTCCCTAATCTACACCTCTATGCAGAATCATCTGAGAGGTTTTGATATACCGTTGTAGGTGGTAGATGTCATTTTGATCGACTCTCTTTGTTCAAGTTACCCGTTGTGATGCATTTCTTGTGAGAATTTTTATATATGTCCCCTTTATTATTCCACAGTTCAATATAAATGTCCTGCTTACTTTTCTAATGCAGGCTTCCATCAAGCCTCTGCATAGTTGTTTGTACCCTGAGGCCCTTGACTCTGAAAACCAAATTTATCATGGCCATTACTTCTGCAATTGCATTAGGTTCAGGGCCACATTCCAGTGCATTGTTGTTCATACACTATGCAACCTGGACAGAAGCCACCCTGCCTTATGCAAATCAATACTAACCTTGCTCAGCATGCGATCAGTCTACCCCAAACTGCTTGACAACGGTCTTTGATAAGGATACATAAGCAACCCTAGGTCAATTTCGGTCTATTTGGGAAAAGGCTTTATGCTGGCAGAGTCATCTGAGACCTTTCCCGTGTAAACCCATCTAAACCCATCTTTTCTCTCACTCTAAATTGAGCAGGAGAATCACAAGTTTGGCAGGGCAGGAGCAATGCCAAACTGTAAATGGACCCCTTTGTTGTTGATACTAAACAGTTTACATGCTGTCTTGTGATGTGTTGTGTTCAGTGCTAAAACTGAAATTTAGGCCTTCCTCCCAGATCAGGCAGAACTCAACACGTGCAGAGAGAACCCGCTGAGTGTAAGAAATAGTCACTATTGCCTAAACTTTCTGCATATCATTTAAATAGTATATACAGTAGTAAGCCGTAAGTTGGGGAATCTGCTAGAAATGTGCAGGCTTTTATTGCGGTTATGTTTTCATATCTTGTACTGTTGCATAGTATTCCCTCACGAAACCGTTAAGGTTATTTGTCAATAAGCCGTGGAAAGACTTGAAACTGTAGCACTATCTTGCCACCAGCAGAGCGGATGGATCTTGTGATTCCTTTCTGTTCTAAAATTCTATATTCCTTTGTCCTTGGTTGAACTTTTATTTATTTATTAATTTATTTATTTATTTATTTATTCAATGTTTTTTATAGCGCGAACATGACCCAAAAACATGAGTGTCAGAGCGCTTTACTGTTCGAGCCCACTACAAGTTCAGATAATATCCCTGTTTTACACCTGCTACCGGGGATGTGTGACTTATCCCCATTGCATGTTCTAATATTTACAATACCACACACTTGATAGTACTAGACAACCGAAATACAAATCACATAACCCTTATTTACAAACCAAAACCAATACTGTAAATTACTACGAATACACAATGATTGAAGTATTGTATGACAAGTACAGTAGAAGACCAGAATGACAGTGCTTTGGTCAAGGCACCTGACGTAAGTCCTCTGAATTGACCTTATACCGCTCTGGGAGGAATTTACTTGTCAGAAAGGAATAAGTCTCCTTCTTGAATCGAGTAGCATGGGTAATCCTTCTGATATTCACCATTCTGAAAATGTCACACATGGCAATCTGAAACCTTGAATTCCAAATCCTACGTGCAGCTCCTGTGAACGCTCTATCATATGATCTCTTCTGGAAGAAAGCTGTTTTCAGTAAAAAAATCTCTAGCCCCCCTAGAGGATCTACTACCTCCAGAATAAGTAATTTTCTGGGCAAGGTAACGAGGATTTGAGTGGTGAAGAGCCTTGTGTGTTATACATGCCATCATTAGCTGTATTCTTGCCTCGAACGGTAACCAATTGAGAGCTTTCAGGTGAGGAGTGATATGGTCAACTTTTTTGGATCCAGTTATAAGTCTGGCTGCCTCATTCAGACAAGCTTTAAGGGGAGCAGTTGAAATCTTAGGAAGACCAGATAAAGTTGAGCAACCATACGCAATTCTAGAAATGGCAAACGCCTGGACTGCCGTTTTCAAGTCCTCTGTGTCAATGAATGGCTTCAACTTTTTAAGTTAGCTTAGATGGAAGAGGGCATTTTTTGCCATTGTGTTGATGTGAGTATGCATGTTTAACTCCTTATCCAGTGTGATTACTAAAGACTTAGTTGACTTTACTATAATCGGAGAGCAATTTAGCGCAGTAATCATCATGGTCTATTCCGTAATCTTGGTGTCACTTTTAGGAGGGGAGTTCAGAAAGAATTTTGTTTTTTGTGGGTTAAGCTTGAGATGATTGCCCGAAAGCCATTGAACGGTCTTCTGAAGTGCTTGGTTCATTATGATGATCTCTTCCAATGATGTAATCTTCATGTACAGCTGAGTGTTGTCTGCATACATGTGGAAGAAAATGTTAGCCTGCTGTAGTACTTCTGTTAATGGTTCAATGTATAGATTGAAAAAGGAAGGGGATAGAGTTGATCCTTGAGGAACTCCGATTTGAATCTGGGATGGCGGAGATAGCTTGGGTTCACCATTAATCTCTGAGATCTGTTCTCTAAGAAGAAATAGAACCACTTTAAGACTGGTCCCGATAGGCCCAGCCTGTTATTCAGATGGTCTAAAAGATTGGCATGGTTCACGGTGCAAAAAGCAGATGATAGGTCTAAAAGGACAAGGAGACAAGTTTAATTACAGTCAAGAGCAAGAAGAGCGTCATCCACTAGGTGCCGAAAGCAAGTTCGAGGCATATGAGCTGCAGATTACACACTGTGCATAGATCGCCACCTAGTGTTGGGCCCGGATGTTTGCAGTTTGCTGTTGTCCTGAAAAGTTCTTTGGAAGTCACGAGATAGGTGACTCCTCCTTTGGACCACATTGTGCATGGGCATCGGCTCCATCCTCAGATTGTTTTTTTCTGTCATCGGGCTCGGATGTGTTTCCTGCGCTCCGGTTTGGAACCGGATTTCCTTCGGCACGCAATCCTCACCCAGTTCGACGGTATTGTTTCGATCGTGATCTACGACGTGATTCTTCACCAACTTCGAATTCTTCGATTCCAGTCGTCAACAAAGGCCTTAGGGCCTACCTAGGCCTCATCTTCTGGCTCATGGAAAGGACGCCATTCAAGAAGTGTCCACAATGTGGGTCAAAGTTTCCCCACACCGATCTACATGAGGTGTGCAGCCTTTGCCTCTCACCGGAGCACGAGACCAAAGACTGTTCCACTTGTGCCTCTTTCCGCTCCAAGAAGACGATTCGGGACCGACGAGCTCGAAGAACAATGGCTCGCTCGTCAGCTTCCATCCCCGACGACATCTTTGGAGAGGGCGTCGACGTGCCAGAACATCAGCACGCCAAAGAAAGTTCCAGCTCTTCTGATGCCGAAGACTCATACGTCAAGGACATCACTCCAGCTCAACGGGTCGGAAGTAAGACTGTCGACCCCAACCCTTCCTCGACACCCTCAAAAAAGGCTTCGGTCACACCCTCCCCGACCGAGAGACCGCTTCCCATGCCCCTCCTTCGGGCCCGGTAAAGAAGCCTAGTAAGCCTTCAGGTGGCTCGGGCTCGAGCCAGTCTATTCCCGGTACCGATCTGATACCAATACCAAAGAAGAACCGATCTTCCTCGACCACGCCAACTGCTGCTCCAACACCCAAGCACTCGGCGCCGAAGACTGGCACCAGCTCATCGATGCCCAAACCGCACTCTGAGCCAAGTAAAAAACCACCTAAAGGTCCTGATTCACATGCTTCAGAGCTGAACAAACACCTGGAACTGAAAAAACATGTTCCGGTAAAAGACATTTCAAAAGGTCACCCAAAAGACCCTAGACCATCTACCGACTCGGTGCTGAAAAAACCTCCGGAACCGGAAACTTCAACGCCGAAGGATCTGCCCTATACAGAAGAACTTTTTACACCAGATCCTCACCAAAAAACTCTTGTTAAAGATCCTAAGACTGGCCAACTACCTCTTAGCTCCAAGAAGAGACCACTAGAAGCGCCAGCACCTCCTCGCCTCCAAAGAAGAGACATTGCAACCTCTCCATCAAGGTTCCCTTCTCCACCACCTCCCCATACTGTTCCTCCTCCTCCTCCCCCTCCTCCACCACATCATTCTCCTACACCATCCACTAATCCAGATGATGATGTGGATACAGACTCTGATTACACAGGTGGGGGTGCACATGACCCAGCAGGGACCAATAGTCTCCCTCAGTCACCTAATCCTTGGGATGATTATAACACCCCTGATGTACCTTACGTCCCACAAGATGATGTATACCCTTCCAGACCTTCCCCACCAGAGGACACTATAGGTTTTAACCTACTAGTCCAAAGAGCTGCCCAGTACCATGGGGTTGACATGCACACTGATGCTGTGGAGGAAGATTTCCTTTTAGACACTTTTGATAACACACAAAGGTCTACTGCCATTTTGCCAATGCTTAAAGGCGTCACTAAGCACGCAACAGAGGTATTTAAAGATCCTGTCAGGGCTCCGGTCCTCAACCCTCGCATTGAGAAGAAATATAAAGCTGCCCCTACAGACCCTGTTTACATCAAAGGTCCAGCACCACTAGATTCTTTAGTTGTGTCTAATGCATGTAAATGTGCTAACTCACAAACCTCAGGTGAGGCCTCACCACCAGATAAAGAATCTAAGCTCCTTGACGCCTCCGGTAAACGAACAGCGTCACAGGCCGCTAACATTTGGCGCATTGCCAATACCCAAGCGTTGTTGGCAAGATATGACAGGGCACATTATGATGAGCTGGAGTCCATAATGCAGCATCTACCAGACAAATCTAAAAATAGGGCCAATGAACTCCTACAGGAAGGTAAAAATATTACTAATACTTCCATTCATTGTGCCCTAGATGCTGCAGATACTGCCTCAAGGGCAATCAATGTCAGTACCCTTTTGCGGAGACATGCCTGGCTACATATTTCAGGTTTTAAACCTGAGGTGCAAAATTCCATCCTCTATCAGCCATATGATGAGACACATTTATTTGGCCCTAATGTTGATGTGTCTTTAGAAAAGGTGAAAAAAGAAACCAACACAGCAAAATCTATGGGAGCTTTGCAGCTGCAAGCTCCCAGACGATCTTTTCGTCGCTCATCATACAGAGGCAACACAAGAGGCTACTTCTCTGAAAGCCCCTCCACCTCCTCCAAAACCCCTAGTCAATCCACATACACTAAGGGCTAACAGAGAGGGGGTTACAGGGGTAACAACAACAAACGCAGAGGCAAAACCAACAACTCCCGCTCTGCCTCCACCCCTACCTAATGACTTTCCTCCCCTTCCCCCCCAACATTCCACTCCTGTGGGGGAAGACTGCAGCAATTCCTTCCTGCCTGGATCAACATCACATCAGACAGGTGGGTGCGACAAATTATTCAGTCAGATTACTGTCTAGAACTAACATCTACCCCCCAAACATACCACCCAAACAGCGTCCAATGTCACAAGAACATCTGTCACTGTTAAAGCAAGAAGTAATGTCTCTGCTAGAAAAAAGCGCAATAGAACCAGTTCATCTGCACCAACAAAACAAGGGGGTTTACTCCCTATATTTTCTTATTCCAAATAAGGACGGCTCTCTAAGGCCTATTCTGGACCTCAGACCGCTAAACATATACATACAGTCAGACCATTTTCACATGGTCACACTCCAACAAGTCCTTCCTCTCCTGTTACAAAATGACCTCCTTGCTACTATAGATCTCAAGACCGCATACTTCCACATTCCCATTCCCAAGGCTCACCGGAAGTAACTCAGATTTGTAATAGACGGGCATCACTATCAATTCGAAGTACTCCCATTCGGAGTCACAACAGCACCAAGAGTATTCACCAAGTACCTAGCAGTAGTGGCAGCACATTTATGAAGACAGCACATACATGTCTTCCCATACCTCCACGACTGGCTCATAAAAGCCAGCTCATACAACCAGTGTGTGGAACACACTCACGCCACGATCCAACTGCTCCACAACTTGGGGTTCACAATAAATCACACCAAGTCTCATCTGCAACCATCCAAAGTACAACAGTACCTCTGTGCTACAATAAACACCTCAACAGCGCTAGCTTATCCCAGTCCAGTAACGATAGCCAGCATGCAAACTCTTCTCACAAAGTTTCAGCCACAACACTCCCTTCCAGCACGAGTGTTCATTCAACTCATAGGGATGATGGCCTCTCGCATTTTCATAGTGCCCCATGCAAGACTTCAAATGCGTCCTCTACAAGAGTGCCTATCACGTCAATGGAACCAGGCTCAAGGTCAATTAACAGACCTAGTGTCGGACTCATCGCTCTCTGCAGTGGTGGAACACCAAATACCTTTCCAAGGGGCGAACGTTCCTAGAGCCAGTTCCCAAATAGGCTTGACAGTGGACGCATCGCTCTCCGGCTGGGGAGCCCACCTGCTGCAACACACCATGCAAGGCAGGTGGACACCACAACAAAAGTTACTTCATATCAATCACCTGGAGTTACTAGCTATATTCCTAGCGCTGAAAGCTTTCCAAAAACAAGTATCAAACAAAGCTGTTAGTTCGCACGGACAACATGACAGCCATGTACTACATTCAGAAACAGGGCGGAACACACTCCCTGCAACTGTCTCAACTAGCTCCGGACATATGGCGCTGGGCTATACCTCAAAACATATTCTTTCTAGCCCAACATGTTCCAGGAGTACAAAACACTATAGAAGATCTGTTAAGTCGTCAGACACAACAGACCCATGAGTGGGAACTTCATATGCAAGTTGTTCAACCATTCTTTCAGATGTGGAGACAACCTCGGATAGACCTCTTTGCCACTCACGAAAATGCCAAACGCCCAAGCTTCGCCGCCAGATATCCACACCCACTGTCCAAAGGCAATGCGATATGGATGAACTGGTCAAACAGATATGCGTACGCTTTTCCATCTCTACCACTCATGCTACTAGTAGTACGCAAACTACAGCAGCATTCTCTAACCCTCCTCCTAGTTGCTCCAACGTGGGCCAGACAGCTGTGGTACACAACACTGCTACAACTGTCTGTGGTATCGCATCAAAAATTATACCTGTCTCCACACCTTTTAACACAGAACCATGGAGAGATCAGGCACCCGGACCCAGCTCAGCTCAACCTAGCGATTTGGCTCCTGAGGTCTTAGAATTTGGATATCTGAACCTTCCACCAGACTGCATGAATGTCATAAAAGAGGCTAGACGACCAACACTAGAGCATGTTATGCAGCCAAGTGGAGGGGGCAGGGTAGAAACACCCTGACCCACTAGGCCTGCTTAGGGGGTCCCACAAGGACCCCCAAGGCCAAAAAAACTAAAACAAATGTTTTTTTAAAAATCGCGGGATGCGCGTAGGATACGCGTATCACACGCTTTAATGTTAATTAGCCCCTGGGGGGCCAAATCCCGGGGGCTTTATAAAAATAAAGTGTGGGGGGGCCCCAATCCCCCCCCCCCAGCCCAGGGGGCCACCACCCCCGGGGCTTATAAATGTTGGGAGGGGGTCCTCCTGGAGCCTTGTGGTGGCCCTGGGGACCACCATCCCCCAGGGCCGGCACCTGCAGTGTCCCGGAGTGCCTCGCGGCTCCCGCCCTACCATAGCAAACTGCTTTGGTTTCTGGAAGAGAGAGCAGGAAACCTGCTCTCTCTTCCAAAAACCAAAGCCTATTGCTTTTCTACATGGGGAGCAGCATGTTAGCTGCTCCCTATGTAGAAAAGCAATGCCGGCTCCCGTCGGGTGCAGGGAGCCGGCAGGGACCGTGGGGGGCTTGGGGACCCCCCCATGGCCCCCAACGGAGAGGGCCAGGCCCCGGGGGATGGGGTCCCCGGGGCCAGAAGTAGCCCGGGAGGGGGGCCACGCGGCCCCCGTCCCCAAATAATTAAAAATTTTTAAAAATAAATAAAAGGAGGCAGGCCGGACCAGGGGGATGGGGTCCCCGGGGCCTTAAGTGGCCTGAGGAGGGGGCCTATGCAGCCCCCTCCTTAAAAATATTTTTAAAATGTGGCCATGCCCCGAGGGATGGGGTCCCCGGGGCCTGGAATTAGCCACGGGAGGGGGGCCACGCGGCCCCCTTCCCGTTAAAAAAAGAAAATAATAATATTTGGGGGGCAGGCCCTGGGGGATGGGGTCCCAGGGCCCAAAAAAAAGAAAAAGAAGGGGTGCTACACAGCCCCCCCTTCTTAACATTTTTTTTTCTACCAAAAGCCGGGATCGAGGAGGAGGCCACGCCCCCTCCCTGCACCACTCGGCAAACGCTCCCCCTGGCGCGTTTGCAGAGGGGGAAGTAACTCCCCTTGAATTCCTGGGGTCCCTGGGGGCCAAGTATCTCACCAGGAACCTCCAGTATGCACCAGGGGGCTGCGTTGCAGAGAGGTGTAATGAGGCCACGCCCCTTTTTACACCTCTCTGCAACGCAGCCCCCTGGCGCATGGGCTACTTGGCCCCCAGGGACCCCCAGTATTCAAGGGGACTTAATCCCCCAACTTAGAATGCGCCACGGGGCGCGTTTGTACAGTGGTTAAGGGAGGGGGCGGGGCTTGAGGTGATGTGTGTGCAAACACGCCCTGTGGCGCGTTTTAAGTTGAGGAATTAATTCCACTTCAATCCAGAGGACCCCTAGGGGCCAACTAGCCCACCAGGTACCTCCAGTAAGCGCCAGGGAGCTGCGTTGCAGAGTGTTGTAAAAAGGGGCGTGGCCTCTGAACACCACACTGCAGCGCAGCTCCCTGGCGCATACTGGAGGCACCTGGTGGGCTATTTGGCCCCTAGGGGACCTCTGGATTGTAGAGGGATTAATTCCCCAACTTAAAACGCACCACAGGGCGTGTTTGCACACGTCACCTCAGGCCCCGCCTCCTTCCTTCACTGTTGAGCAAAATATTCCTCTAAAATCAGCCTAATTACGAATTCCAATTTACTCACCTGATATCAGGAGAGACCTCAGTGCTGCATCTTTCAGCCCACTACTGATCCTGAAAAGTAATTCTAACCATACTTACAGTAACTTCAATTTCCTCCATAGGCTAACATTGACTGGTTTCACTTGGAAATTCTTCTAAGTGTGGAGTTTTGGAACTTTAAAATATTCCTCTAAAATCAGCCGAACTACGAATTCCAATTTACTCTCCTGTTATCAGGAGAGACCTCAGTGCTGCATCTTTCAGGCCAGTACTGATCCTGAAAAGTAATTTTAACCGTACTTACCAGTAACTTGAATTTCCTTCCATAGGATATCCTTGCCTGCTATATACAATATATATAAATAAAAAATATATAAAATGCAAAAAAAACAAAAATATTACAATTTCAATATTAACCTTTTTTCCAATTTATATTAAAAATATGTAATGTAATTTAAAAAATAAAATATCTAAAAATAAATACTTTAAAACAATGTAGTAAATCAGTATAAAAATATAACAATTAATACATTTAAAAATTATCATTTACAAAACCTTTGAAATTCACTGACAAAAAACCATAGGTTTAAGCCACGTTATAGTTAGGAATTAGCATTTAAAAAATCTTAGAAATTCACAGAAAAAACCATAGGTTTCACACATGGTATAGTTAGCTGGACATTTCACTCATACAAAACCATTGCAATTCCCCTGTTATAGTTAGTTCAGCTAACTATAACTTGCGCGCCTGCAATGCACTGCTGATGACATCACATATTACATCACTCATGACATGGTCAGTGACATCACTCGTGACATCTCAAATGACATCACTGATGACATCATCGTTGTGAAAGAGTGGCAGACCTCCTTTCACTGTAATATAACCTTTGATACACACATTAAAAAATAGAGACTAACATTTTCAAAAAAATCGAGATACCAATACCAGTTACAACAACCTATTCAGTAATTCCAACCTCTACATACACATCCACTCATTCACCAACAGTTCTATATAGTCACTCATACATGTACTCACTCATCATATGTACTCGCACACCTATACATCCTGTTACTCACCGATACTCATCCATAGAGTTACTCACACATACTCATACATGCAAATATACTATCATACATCCATTTACTTGCATATACAGCTATACACACACCACTACACTTACTTCTACAGAAACGTACACATACTTACTCTCTTAAACAATCACTTATAGAAACACATACTTATTTATAAAGGAACTCTTCCAATCTCTCACTCTCACATATACTCACTTATATACATTAATACTCACATATACTAGTTTAAAACATATGTAGTTACTCATAAAGATACTATTGAGACAGTCATTCACTCACTAACACACCCATACACACACTCATCCACCCATACAGTCCTGCACACATGCTGTCTTCAAAACACATACAGTGAGTCAGTCATTCATGCATCTGTGCGCTAAGTAATACCCCCCACCAAACCATACAGACACTCATACTGATACTCAAAAAACCTACTAATAACCCATTTAGAGACTCATGTAGCTACTCACCAACCCATGCACCCACTTATACACGAAGTGAGACACTGATACAGATATTTACATATTTAAACATTACTCGCTAATACATGTATTCACTAAATACACCACAGTCAGTTATACAATCAATTTTACAAAAAAAACATCCTTTTAGACACGTATTTACCCATTTATTCTTCCATCGACCTTTAGATATGCATATATAAAAATATTTATTTTTCAGAAAGACACACATTCACTGGATGATGTCATCAGTGATGTCATTTGCGATGTCATCAATGATGTCATGAGTGATGTCACAGACCATGTCATGAGTGATGTAATATGTGACATCATCAGCAGTGCATTGCAGGCGCACGAGTTATAGTTAGCTGAATTAACTATAACAGGGGAATTTCAATGGTTTTGTATGAGTGAAATTACCAGATAACTATAACATGTGTGAAACCTATGGTTTTTTCAGTGAATTTCTAAGGGTTTTTAAATGCTATTTACTAACTATAACATGGCTGAAACCTATGGTTTTTTTAGTGAAAAAAAAATATATATATCTATGTATATGCCACAAAAACTTCCTCTGAAAAGACGAAGCAGGAGCCCAGAGGGGAACAGGTCAAACGGGTTTATTGAGCTGCAAACAGATCCAGTTGCGGCGAATGCATTTCGGCATATCCGCCTTCCTCAGCGCCCAACACCGGATACAGTCATCAGTGTAAGTTCTTTCCTGCTTGTTAAAATAGCTAACATCGGTCCGCTCCTCCCCTTAGCAGTGTAGCACACCTGTTGTAAGTCCTCGCAATATCCAGCACTACAACTCCCAGGATGCTTTATGTTGAAACACCTCGGGTCGGTGAAAGTGTGGGGAGTGTTAAATGGCATTCATGCTGCGGAACTCGATGTTAGCAGGACCTGATGACCACATTTACTGTCCTCTGCTCAAACTGCCCGTCATCGAGTCTATATATATATATATATATATATATATATATACGCGGAAAGTACACCTGGGTGCTTATGGTTGTTGCGATGTGGGGACCCGAGGGAGCGCCTTTAACTCAAGAATACAGAGAAATGGTGGCACGCTCCGCTCCTTGACTTACCTGCCAGTTATTTTCATCCAGTGTGGTGTTTCCCTACCCTATGGATTCCGTTTGCTGGAACCGAGCATTCCGGGACGTGTAGTCTATTGAACTTTCGGGGACTGCACGTCGGACATCCCGCTCCGGCCGGAGTGGGAGGGACTGGGTCACAACCTATCAGAACTGAGCAGGATGATTATAGCAGTTCAGGGAGAAGGGGCTTGTTCATTTCAGCATTACTGGGCACCGAAGAAGGCGTCACGGCCGAAATGCATTTGCCTGATGCACTCATGAGAATAAATTGGCTCCCTGGCACCCCCCCCTCTGTGGCTTCTACTCTTTTCTTTAAAGGAGGAGCGCTGATATCAATTCACCGTGTTTTGCCTGTGACACGTACAGAAGCCCACGCAGCATAAGAGACACCGGAATCATTGGCAGCGGCAGCTCCGGCTGCTGATTGGGCGTTTCTGTGGTAGAAGATTATCTGGAGTCCACCATGTGACCCCAGGAGAAGGAGAAGCGTTGTTGAGGCAATTCAGCCTCACATTGGGCTCGGTGTATGGCCACTCGGATCCACGCGGAAAGTACACCTGGGTGCTTATGGTTGTTGCGATGTGGGGACCCGAGGGAGCGCCTTTAACTCAAGAATACAGAGAAATGGTGGCACGTTCCGCTCCTTGACTTACCTGCCAGTTATTTTCATCCAGTGTGGTGTTTCCCTACCCTATGGATTCCGTTTGCTGGAACCGAGCATTCCGGGACGTGTAGTCTATTGAACTTTCGGGGACTGCACGTCGGACATCCCGCACCGGCCGGAGTGGGAGGGACTGGGTCACAACCTATCAGAACTGAGCCGGATGATTATAGCAGTTCAGGGAGAAGGGGCTTGTTCATTTCAGCATTACTGGGCACCGAAGAAGGCCTCACGGCCGAAATGCATTTGCCTGATGCACTCATGAGAATAAATTGGCTCCCTGGCACCCCCCCTCTGTGGCTTCTACTCTTTTCTTTAAAGGAGGTGCGCTGATATATATATATATATATATATATATATATATATCTCAAGTGAACTTAAATATTTTTAGAGTAACCCTTTTGTGACCGTGATCCGGGCCCGACCAAAACATAGGCTTATTTCTATGTCTATAGCTGTCTTAGTTTTTCATTCTGAAAATCTAGTCACCCTACACAAGAAGGATTTGAATTTTGCCATGTAACAAACACTGTGTTTCAGGGCTAGGCCTGTGCAAAATTGTGATTATGCCAGCAAAATTCCAGAGTTTAACTTCATGTGAAATTGCTTGAAATTGTGCATAGTTTTTGCTGGGAGAGATTGGTTCTTGCAGAAAAAGTGTAGCCGAAAGGCGTTTCCTGCTCATGCCGCCTCTTGCTGGCATCTCACATGACATTTTTTTATGTGAGTGTTCACCCCCTCCCCTTAATTTCCTTCTGTATATCGTTTTCACAGATTTATATCAAACCAGCCGCCTCCATTGCTAAGAGACTTTTGGGACCTATGCGGTAAAAATGTGGAACCATGAAAAATTGTTCACCTGTCAGACAATGATTTAATTGTGAAAAATAAAAATGTTTTATTCAATTTCTTTTTATATTTGTTTGAACATAACTGTTTTCCGAATACAAACATTTTGTTAAAGCTTTTTGCAGAAAAATACATTGACTTGAAAAACATCTGTGCATTTTTATATATTGTTTATTGTCTGAAATAAAATACATGCTATCCACACAACCCGGCTATCCTTCAAATCGTCATCTTGAGTGGCTACCGCAGTGCAATGTTTGGAATGTTTATCTTTGCTGTTGATACTACGTTATAGGGGCAACTAGGTACTGCCAGTTTCATGTTGATCATTCTCTTTAATGGCCATTTGTTTTTTTTTTTTAAACAATGTTAGTAAGTTAAAGCTATTGGAAAGACACACTGGAAATACTTGTAAGATAATTTCTTGTTTCTTATAGACTGAAGAGGGTGCCATTGATCTCAGAGAATACATCATCGCTCTGTCGGTTGTGTGTCGACCTTCGAAACCTTTAAAAACGATTGAGCTGGCGTTTAAGGCAAGTGAGACCTCAAACATTAGGATTTAATGCGTTTTTGACATTAACAATTACAGCCAAAATGTTCTTATTATAAATCCAAGGGTGGTAGCCCTCACCATCGGGGTAACGTTGCAACGTTTGCATTTACCAGAACCTCCTACGTTACATAAACCCTCAGAACTGCATGCTAGTAAATGAATACTTGCGTTCATTAAGAAATGATGAGGGAAGGTTTGGTAGATTGGACCAGATGTTCTGGGCTCTCACGATCCCAAGGTTATCATAGTTTGAGCTGATGTCAGAAATGGCATCTAGGAGAGCATCTTCAATTGCGCTTTAGTTCATGGAGATCTGGATGTCTGTAGGAATGGGTAAGGTGAGGCTTAAGAGCAGGCTACAAGTTTTCCCAATTGTTCATGGTTTGTGAAGATAAGTTGAAGATGATTTCAAAACCTACTCTGGTCTTTCGAGGACAGTTATAAGGGAGGTTTCCATATCAAGGGATGTTTGTGCTATGGAACACTGGGGTTGCGTCATCTCTTAACCATGTTTTGGTGATGTACAGTAGACACAGTTTTGCATCTGAGATCAGAAGTCTAGATGGAATTTGATAATTGATTGTGCATTGGTAAGGAGGCAACCCTTCCAAAAGAAGTATAATTGGTAGGAGGAGAGGGATTATTAGTGTGAAGTGAGGAGAGCTGCAGAGGAGAAGTAGAGAAAGTGGATGCAATTGTGTATTTGTTAGTTTGACGACCTGCCTTCCTTCTCCAGGAAGGCTTGTAGGGCCTTACCCGGGTTAAGGTATGTCTGAGGAAGCAGTGGGATGGAGTTGGTTAGTGAAGGAATTGCACGATATGTAATAAGGAAATATGTAAATGTAAATGTAAATGTATTTCGATTTATATAGCGCACGAATCACCCAGGGGTCTCAAGGCGCTTGCTTAGGGAACCCGTCCTGGTCTTCCCCTGTGAGATACCCCGGCAGGGTATTCACAAGGTGAAAGCCAGGCATCCCGCCGCGAGGGGCCGTAGTGGAGATTAAGCAAGCTATTGCCCAGAGTCGCAGAGTGTGACCCCGTGAGTCGAGTATGCACCGGAGCGAGAATTGTTGAGTCCGTGGAATTTTTGAGCCCGAGACCCGCCGAGGCGGGGAATCGAACCCTGGTCCACAGCTGATCTCAGCTTCCGGGTCTGCCGCCTCTAACCACTGAGCCACGCTTCTCCACTTTGATACTCCCTTTGATTGAAAATTACACCATTGCTACACGAGGAGACAGGGACCATCGACCCCAAGTAATTGCCTGGCCTTCTGTGCAGCACTGTTGTAAGTTAGTCAACTTGTTGGTGCCGTGCACTGTTCACTAGTCTCTCTTAAGACCTACAAACTCTTCAAACAAGAATCAAATTAAAGACATTTTCTGTTCAAATTATTCACATCATTTAATATAAATGTCACTTTCATTACTCCACATTAATGTGACAATCAGTATTTGGACATTTACAATTCATGTTCATAGAAAGTTACATATTATATACATCAACAGTGTGCATCCACGTTTAGATACATAAACAATAAACAAATCACTCTTATTTGTGCCAGATACATTTCGGGACATTGGAGTCCCTTCCTCTTGGGCCAACCTATAAAGAAAACATACTGTTACCAATCAGAATACACAACTTAAATTGATTTAATACACGAAGTTAACATTACCCAACACACCACTCTATTTTGGTGTAATTAGCATCATGGTCAGTGTGCCCCAAAGGCAATCATGTGCCTATTAATATGCAAATCCAAAGAAAATCCATTGGTCTGATCATTTTCTAGAACAAACTCATTCCGCTTGCCTTCGCTCTGTGTTGTGATAAATCAGAACATGTCGTCACCCTTATAAGTGCATAGCCAAATGTAAAGTGAAAAAATGTAAAGTAAAAAAATACCGTGCCGTGCCAGCGGACCCTTTTCAAAAACCTGTCAGGAAATGATACGGAGAACGGTTGATAATGACTGATTCCCCCCCAGCATGAGAAATCAACAATTGAATTTTAACAAACACCATACACTGTATTTAAAAAAACTCCGATATATTCGAGTTTTATCAGATCTCCAAAGGAGAATAATTCAGCTGTGTATGATTTAAATACAGACCGCAAGAAAATGTGTTTTTGCCCTGAAGAAATCCGAGAGGACGAAAAGCTTTGGCTACGGTCTTTTATGCTGCTGAAGAAAGAATTTAAGAATAAAGAAATTTGCTGAAAACTACTCTGCTAAACTGCCACTGTCTTTATGAAATTTGATCGATTAATGGATATATAAAAACTATTTATCTCTTGCAAATTACAATTGAAATTAGAGTGCTGGACCATTGTATGTTGTTCATGGAAATTAAGACAGTTAGTGTCTTAGGAGTTGTAGGGGTTTTGGATCTCCGGTCCATAGCACCTTACCTATTAAGATATAAGATTCACTAAGGATAGGTGCAATTTTGCTTTGCCCCAAACCGATTTCTATTGTGCATCATGGCTTTACACAAACTGTTACATTCAGACCCAACACACACCTGTGTAGCCTAATAGATTTGCACAGCCAGCCATTCGCCACATAGTGAATTGCAGCTTTTGGCTCCAATGGAAATTGTAGCTGTTCATTAGACTGAAGTATTTTTATTTTGTTTTTGTAGCTGTACCAGTCTGAAGAAGAGGAAACGATATCTGAAGAGGACTTTAATTGCATTCTGAAAACAGCGTTGGGGGTGTCGGAGCTTAATGTAGCAGACCTTTTTCAAGCGATAGATGATGAGGAAAATGGGAAAATTAAATTTGGTAAGATCTGCGTACAATTGTCTAAAATGAAATGTATCATAGGTATTTGTACTGTGTGTCATCAGCATCCCTAAATTGATCTGGCCAAGTTGTCATCAAGCTATGAAATATACCATCTAGTAAAAGTAATATGAAAAGGCAAGCCTTACATTATGTTAAAGAGAGGCGAAATTACAAAAGACGCATAACAAACATAAAACCTTGTTTCAGTGGAAATTGGTGACGCCCAGGGCAAATACCCATCACATATATGACATGAAGCTACTTACTAATTTGAACAACTTTTAATATTAAAATCCTTTTTACGGAAATAAAATTAAAGGACTCATATTTTTGTGAATATATGATTGGGATGGGTACTCCTTGTCTTTCTAACATTTTATTAGGTTCACTTTTATGTAATAGGTAGACTTCTAAGTATTTTGAGTTGCTTTTTAGGTCAAGCCTAGAGGCAGCACGCATACACTGCTCTGCGAGGCATGATGCAATCCTTCTGTGGGCTTGGAACACACCTACCACTTTTTGATTGGTTGCTTGGTGGTCTGCTTTTACAAATTCCACTGTTTTTGTTGGTAAACAGTGAACATTTGTCCCGTCTTGTGTCTGTTTTATTACCGTTCTGGCGACTGCCCCTGCTACATGGGTCCCTTCAGTAGTGGGCGTATGTTTTCTTCTAGTACACAATTTTTTCTTTACGCCATTTCCTCACCACTCGGTGCATGGCGCTGCCTCCATGACACTGCACCACAAATGTTCAACGCAAACGTTCAACTTTGGGACAGTCTTGCAAAAAGTGGGGCACAGATGGCACGTGTGTGTAAAGGTGGTCTTTGATAAATATGGGATTTTTGCCAGACTTCCCCCTACCCCAAACACCCCTGCACCCTTTCCCAGGGGCAGCTAGTTGGTTACCTCCTCCTTCCCTGGACCTCTTTCTGTTACACTCCCATACCTGCTGCCACCTAGAGAGACGTAGTAACATCAGTGCCTAATTTGAGTCAAGTGGTTTCAGGTACTTGGCCCTGGCATTTAATTGTCGGCACCTGCACTTGTGACAGTTTGCCACAAGGTGGCACCATCTCCGATGACCACAACAAAAGTAAATTATTAATTAAATTTACATTGAGAATGACTTTTACCTGCCGCCCAAGCCATTCCTATAACTTTGGGGCTCTGGAATAGTCTGAATTGTCACACTTGTAGGAGTGTGAAGCTTAGTAGTTGGGTTGTTACTATCATTGACAGCATGGCAGAGGCAATGTGTGAAGCAAGTGGCAGTGGTCTCTTGACAATAGCCCTAGCACATATTTATTTACAAATTAAGCATTGAGTAACATGCCTAGGTGGGACAACCCCAACTATTCACTCCACACACACACACACTGATGTGGAACAGGGATGCAACACATTTTAATCTCTGCCATGTAAAAGGAAGTGCGACAGCTTGCACACCTGGTTAAATAGATGGAAAAACAGAGAAGTGCAAATAATTTTTCTAATGCAATTATCCGAATAAGTCGGCTGTGGTAGATAGAAGCAAAATGAATGTAGGTGTGAATCTTTTTGTCAGCAACTAGTTATGAGGATATGGCACATCAGGCCCAAGTGGCTTAGCGCCCCACAAAACGTGGAATGTATTTTTTTTTAATATATAAACTATGCACTTCTGTGTAAAAGAAGGGCACAGGCGAAGGTTCATGCAAGTACAATTTCTTTTATATTAAGGCAAAGGCTTTTGAAGGCATGGGTAAAATGGGCAATTGCCCAGGGCCCCCACCTTCCCAACGACCAATGCCAAGAAAAAACTTAAATAGTGAAAAATCAGCAACACCTGGTATCCCCCTTGCTACTCTCCCGAGAAATATAAACAAAACAAGTTAAAACAGCAAACCAAAAAGGACATTTTAAGTTATCTTACCAAGGGTTTTAAGTGGGATGAAAAAAACTGAGGGGGTCTCTTAAAGGGGCGTGGCGATGTAAGTAAGGTTGTGGCTAAAAAACACATAAGCTAAAAATCTGTGCTTAGCATAATGTGCTGCCTGACTGGTATTGTGCTGTTTCGGTCATTGCATCCATATGATACATCAAGTAACATTATAGCTACAACAATCCAGAACTCTTGACTTTGCCAATGGTTAGTTGCATAAAAAATTAGCAACAACTATGGCTTTCTTGTATATAATATTGAAAATGCTCCAGTTCTGAAATGATGAGACTGAAAGAACTAAAACGAATCTTTGAAGTGTGCTTTAAGCAGTGTTACTACTGCAAAGTTAAGATTTTCTTTTCATCCTGGAGGTGAGGGTCAAAATGTAGAGCCGATAGGGACACGTTTCAGCACCTGCTTTTAAGAACTTCCAGTTCGGAGCACAAGCAGGGCCCGGCTTACCGATCGTATCTGAAATAAAAGGAGGCAGAATTGCATGGGAAAGTCTAGGCTTTTTAATAATAAAAAAAAAATCACTTGTCCTTACCAGAATCGTAAAACATAAATATTGGGATATTTTTCTCTGTGCAAAGGGGCAAAGGCGAAAGTAGTGCATGTTAACAGAGGAATGAAGAAGTGAAGTTAAAAAACATACGTTCAATACCCTAAGCCTAATACGTTTGCGGTAACGTTAATAAAAAATATATATTTGAAGGACTTTCTAGAGACAGGTTGAGGGAACAAGCGCCCTCTCCACAAGGCAGATACTCGATGCAACAAATCTCGTCCTATAAAGTAACCTAGTTATCCACGCCTTCTATTTAGTAGCAGGAGGACGCAGGGTAAAAGTTGCGTAATTCACAGAGACTTCTAGTGGAATAATATGGTGTGTGTGCCTTATGTAAGCCTTGCTGGGTGCATAAAGTCTCTATAAAAATACCAACCGCTCTAGACAGGATTCAAAATATATTTAAATGTGCAATCGCGTACTGTTTATCCAGAGGCCGTGGTGACACAAATAAACAAAAGACAAGAAAACCGCGTGAGAACAAAGGTGGAAAACAAATAGGTGCATTTTATTACTGGGAGCTGGGGCTGCAGCAAGTGTGAGTGAAGAGTAGAGTTTTGTCATTTAGGGCAGGTGCACTCCGAAGTGCCAGCTTGTATTATTATTTTTAATATATTTCCGGGCATCGCCTGCTCTTGTACACAGGTTCCGTAAACTACCTTTTTCTCTGGTCAACGTTGGATTTGACATCCAGCACGGAGAGTGCTGGCAAGAAGTGAGCCGTAGGGGCACTGCACAAATGTGGCACTCTCTCAAAAAACAGCAAAATAATCACATATTGTACGGTAAGAGTGGGGTGTGAAGGAGAAAAATAAACAAAAAATGCCAACTAACAATAAGCAATAGTTTAACTTTTTAACATTTCTCGTTTCATATCGACTTTAAAAATAAAATAAAAAAACTTGTACAATTATTCGAAGATGTTAAGAGTGTGTGGGCATGCCAGTGGGAGATAATGTACTGCAGTGCTAAACACTTATAAGGTCACAAAGACGAGTCTTATTGGCTATTGCAGTGCTTGTTCCAATATGTTTTTACAGCCTGTATTATTGTGATGTTGAGTTTTAAATTGTCATATTTGCTTCGTGCAGATTTAGTTTGTTTAAAAAAGGAACATAGACAGTTATACTACAAGATTAATAATCCACTAGCTTTATTTAACCACCACGAGAGTGTCCCCCCATGCTGCCTCCGCTAGAAGGCTGCACCCAAGTGCCTGGTGGGCACGGGCTCCTGGTTTTTGAAAAAGGATCCTAAGATACCAGGCCGGTATACATATCACAAAGCATTTTTGGGAATTGGCAAAGCCTCTAAAACATTATTCTTGTTTGGGGTGAATGGAGCGCCTCATAACCCCTGGCAAGGGCTCAAAAAATTGCAAATTACATATTGTGCTTCATGGAGCCCCACAACATTTCCAAATGGTGTTTGGGGGCTGCAGGAAGTGGAGCAGCCCCCCACCCTAGAGTGGTTCTGAAAATCTGCAACAGCCCCCGTATGTTTCTCAAAGCTACCACAAGTCTCAGTCCATTGAATCCCTCGCCCTGGGAGAAGTTTCCCATTGTTATAAAGCCCCCTTGTGCTGGTGCTTTTGTACCTGGGCTATGAAGTGCAGGGACTCTTGTTGGATGGTCCTACGCCTGCATTGGCATCATAGTAAAAGTATAAGCAAGACTCTGCGACTCGTGTTATTTAATTCAGTGCTTTATTGGCCCTGTTGATGGCTGAAAATGCAAGGTCAACCCCATTAAATTCAAAGATGGGTTATTGCATGTACATTGTTGCATGCATATTGGTTCTGTCCCCATTGTTTTCAGTGGTGTTGCACTGATAAAGAATAACATAGTATCTGCTTCTACAAATAAGATGACCCCCTGGCAGTCAGTAGGTCTGCTTTATTGACAATGACACTCCCTTATGTGATATTGAATCTAGTATAGGTGGGGTATTATAGGTTCAGAACCCACTAAGGGTATAAAATGATATAAGGGTGCCAAAGGTAGTTCTAGCTACCTGGTTGTACTGTACAGATTTGTGGTTTAGGACATAATATTAAGTAGTGTGTGTGTGTGTGTGGGTGTGTGTGTGTGTGTGTGGGTGTGTGTGTGTGTGTGTGTGTGTAAAAAAAGTACTTTCCTTTTTATAAGAAAACGCACTGACTGGGCAATTAATTTTTGAGTGTTGATGTGTAGCTGGGTTACTAGCCCACACTACCTCTCCTGAGCAGGCCTTGGACTGATCTGCTACCCTGAGAAAGTCTAGTGTTCCGAAGGGATACTTGGTTCCCACTGAATAGAAAGTTGGGTGCTTAGTACTTGTGAAGGACATGCATCATTCGCAGAAAATTACCCAATCTCTTACAAAAGTCATACACATGAATGGCAGTAACCACTCTTTGTGATTGTTATATTTGTAATATACTCCTGCATACAGTTTTGTACATTCTTGTTGAACTTAGGGGTCGATTATGATGACGGACGGACCTGCGTCCGTCCGCCACCCCCGAGGTGGAGGGACCGTCCGCAGGGGCAGCGGCGTTCCCTCCGTTGAAATTAGGATGTGACCGCCACCCTGGCGGTCACATCCCGTATATTTAACATTGCGGCGGGTGCTGCTTTAAGCAGCACCCGCCGCAAAGTTAAAAATGCATGCTGTGCATTTGCATGCACAAATCGGCAGGCACCGCGCGGTGCCTGCCGCATTGTGCATGCAAATGCAGGGGGGTACCATAGGTACCCCCCATGTGCACCCCCCACCCCCCCTTCAATCTGGGGGCCCGCAACGGGCCCCCAAAGCAGGAACCGTATGCCTTTTTGTGGCGGCATTGCTGCCACGGAAAGGCATTCCTCCCAGGCCATCCTAATATGGCTGGCGGTGTCTGATAGACACCGCCACCATATCAGGCCTTTTCCGCCGCGGTCGCAAGTCGACCGCGGCGGAAAAGCGGCGGACGGTCTTCCCCTCCGCCACAGTCCCCCCTGCCATTGTAATATGGTGGGGGGATAGAAAGGTGGCGGACAGGCAAGGATGGCGGACGGATCGCTACCGCCTGCTTGGCGGTGGAGATCCGTCTGCCATCCTAATGGACCCCTTGGTTATGTCTATCAAACCAACTTTAATTATGTATGTGCATAGTTGGTTACTTCTTCCTCTGAGGACTATAGCAGAAACACTGCTACCTCGTCAAAGAAGCTGCTGCACACACACTGCATACTTGTAAGCTTGAAAGGCAGCTTTCATCTTCAGGTTTCACTGCTATACCGCAAAACTCTGCACTTCATTATAAGTCAGTTAAACCATTACCTTCATTATTACAAAAATTATGTGTATAATGCATGCAAATTAGCAATAAAGACGTAATATTTTGCCCGAGTTCTCTGGCTTATTCCGATGATTAGGCCATAATACCATCTTGTGGCCAAGTGTTATGTCCATCCTTATACCTTTTTCCTTTTTCGTTGGTGCATTGCACCTTGGTACTTGTAGAATGGACAAGTTGGGGTATAGTATAATATTGAAATTATGACCCTATTAATTTACCACATTCATAAGTGGGCAAATCCAACAGATCAAATTGATGCTGCAGAATGTAACTGGCTGCACAACTATGGTAAAATGTGATTAATGCAAAACAACTTTCTGGTTCTTAGTCAATACTACTAAATCCTATCAACTACTAATCTTAAACATCACAGAGAGTTCCTAATTAACGTACTATTGAGAAACAAGGCTCCTGAGTGATGAAATGTTATTTTTGGTTAGATGATTCGTCAAAAGACAGTTGTCACATGTAACCTATTTAGGATTATCAACCCAAGGACCAATGTAACCCTTCATCTGCATTATAGGCCTTAGCTTACCAAATTGTCATTCTTATGATTTGTTTTCGATTTCAAGTGTCTCAGAGAAATGCCAAACTTATGCGATCGTTAACATGTCTTTCCAAAAATTGCATTGCTTTAGAGAAGCGTGGATCCGATAATCTGACTGTTTTGTGTGCCAATTACACATATTTTATGGTGTGGTGCTAGCTACCGGTTATAGCCCAAAGGGGGATATCAAAAAGCAGACTAATAATGTAAATCCAGATAGTGCATGTCGTCTTACCATATTTACCATATTTTGTTGTTAAGTATGTTGTGTTATTCATACCATAGATGCACACATTGCAATGATCACAAGTGTGGAAACTATGCATGATCTGATTACTGTTGTGCGCAATTTCTTATAGGTAATCATTAGAAATTTACAGAATACATACACAATTTAAGATCTTGATTTGCCACCAATTAACCCCTTGGGCGCGGCCGCGATTCTGCGCCTGTGCGGCAGGATCGCGAGTGGGCGTGTTTATGATGGCCTCCAGCCGTCATCACCACACGAGCCCCGTGATGCATGATGGCTGGGGGCCGTCATCAGCATCGAAGGGGTAAAGATCAATATCGGTTTAACATTTTTCGGATGTAAAAAGCCTGGTCATTATGTCATTATGAACCTCTCTGCTTCAAATGTATCTTTATTTTGAGAAGTTTTCTCAGCAGGTAGATCAGCTCACTTATGTCTTGCAGGGCCGATTACATCATCTCTATTACCTCATTGTCTATATGTTTCAGGCCGCAAAAACAAGTTGTGGTATCTGGACTTCTATGTTATGCCTTCCCTCTCTGTGGAATACTCATGTGATGCAATCCTCATGTGATGTCACTTCATAGAATTTTGGGAGTCAGATAGCCACAGGTGGCTGGGCTGAGCAGCATGCTGGCTGCTCCTGGTGGGGTCTCTCTCTGTGGCCTTGTTCCTATCTACTTATCATCTTGTAACCATCCTGAAATGAACCATCTTTAAACTACATGATCATTTGTGGGCTTGATCATTACAATTTGGCGACGAGGTTTAAAACAACCTACATCTGTCACCTCTCCAAGGACTTCAAGCAACTTACAATGCAGAATCTCCTGCAACTTAAGTCAAGTTACCCCAACTGGCATCCTGACCCCACCAGTGACCTCACATCGGTCGCCTACAGCTGTCTGCCAGTTGTTCCTGTTCATTTGGAGAGCCTACTAACGTCTGGATTGGAGCAGTGCCCTCATGACATCGTTCACACGTATCTGCAATGGGACAGTTTCTACCTACAGTTGTTTCTTGCAGATGTTTCTGCTCTTCAAATGACTGCAGTCTTGCTACCTTTCTGCGCCCAACTGAAGTGGGCCACTGTTTGATAATAACGATATTGTACCGGTTTCTGTTTGCTGATCGGCTGCCTGCTGCCTGACATCAGAGATGTTCCAATTGCTATTTTATCTCAACTTACAGTGAATTGTGAAGAGGGGAAGAAAAATCTGAATCGGAACAGATAATAATAAAAAGAATGGTGAAAACCAGAACCGGAGCTCAAAGTCAGCAGTGGTGAGCTAAAAGTAATCCAGTTACAAGCTTTAGTATGACAGAGGGCTGATTGAGAGCCTTGTGAACTGAAGGGTTAATTCCATCGTTTTATTACAAATTAAATGGTGGTGTAATTTCATTAGCTTTGCCAGCTTGAGGGAATGAATACTTGCTGCCACCTAATGGAGGAATATTTAACTTTTATTTTGCTTTCACCTTCATTTTAATGTATGCAGAGCTTGAGCTGGAAGGGAAACGTCTTGTGACTGCTCATTTCTTGCGTGTACAAGTGGAGAACTTTGGCTCTTCTGTTCCGTGTTACTGGGTGAGGACATGTAGCTTTTGTTTTTATGACAAATATTGGCAGTTAATCTGCCTTTGGTGCACACAGGCTGTGGTGGCAGTTCAACTGTCTTTTACTGCTTAACCCCTTCGATGCTTGTGATGGAACCATTCCGTCATCAGTCATGGTTGAGCCGTCACGACCGCACCCTGTTCTGGAATGTCCAGCACAGGGGGGGAATCGGCGCCGCACGGAAGCGGTTAAAGGAGAGCGTGCTTCTTTTCACAGCGCGCGCAGCTTACCTGATCTTGCTCCTGTGATGACTCTTCATTTTCCCCTGTGACGTTCTTCACCATCACCGCAACTACACAGGAATCTCTGGAGCAATCTTCTGCCTTGAGCCACCCGGTGCGACGTCGCTGTACGTCCCGCCATCTTGTTTTGACATCTCTTCACTGGTGTAATTCAAGTCTTTGCCGATCTCGTGTCACGAGATAAAGTTATTCAGAAAGACTTCACTCCGTCCGGCACTCTAGTGAAATCTTCACTACTTGGTGATTTGTGCAGACATGATTCTTCGAATTACGCTGTCTTTGAAGATCTATTTGTATTTCAGTGAGACGATTTTCCTGGAAATATTATTGCTCCGTTTATGTCTCCATGCATATTTCTTCCTGTCTGTTTTCCTCATCTTACATCAGTAAATAGTTATGTAGGGATAACATCAGCCACTTTATTTTGCTGCAGTTTTCAGTGACGAGTTCATCAGGGCTATCTACTTTAGAATGTGGAATATGTAACAGTATTGGAAATGTAATCTTTCTAATTCAATGTAGTGGAAGCCACCTATGTTATTCATACTGGAGTTAGAGCGCCATCTTCTGGGCACGTTAATTAATAGCTAAATCGTAATTCTAACAAGCATTTATTTCCACAGGGATATCATTTTTGGTACAGGTTCGCCTTTCTAATGTATTTCTTGTAATCTACATTGATAATGCACATCTTGCTTATGTTAATGTCCATTTTAAATTTAACCTAATGGTTTGCATTCATACCTTCAAATGAATATTTGTATGTGGAATTTTATTACTGCTTATATTTAGAGTTACAGGTGTAACATTCATTTTAATGTTTCCACTTGTGCATATTTTTCAAGCAAAAGGCCAGTTTTTTTTTTTTTAAATGTACTCTGTGACAGGAGGTTGTTTATTGTTTACAGCATATAATTGCATTATCGTTTCTTGGTATGTCTTTGTTATGTTCTCTTCCAGAAAGGAGTTTCCAGGCAATTGTTACTCAGGTGATTCTTGTTCCCCTACTCTGGGTTTGCAATGGGTTTGTAGTCCCATTTGCCAGCAGTGGGTTTATGTCCCATCTGCTCATTTTACAGCTACTGTTTTATGTCTTAAGTTGTGTTGCTACGTTCACAGAGCAACTATGCATCAGTTTAGTCAGTTTTGTATCTTTTGTGCTTCTCTATCCATAGAGATTTGTCATGGGTTCCTATCCATTGCTTCGGGTTCCTACCCACATTTATGGTTATGGGTTTCTACCCATGTTTCTGGGTTCCTACCCAAACGTTCATTTGCGCACTGTGTAGTAACTCCACATCTGTTGTCCATACACGGTCACTTCTCATTTGTTTACCCTATGTAGGGTGTGCGCAACTTGGTTTTTCCTCCTTCCTGGGAGCTATGCAAGGGTGTCAGTCCCTGTGTATTATGTTTATGGGTTCCTACCCATTGTTACTACTCACAGTTTTGGGTTCCTACCCAAACCTTCACTTTACATTAGTGAACGTTGTGGTAACTCCGCACCACTTGTCCATACACAGACATTTCTTATTGTCAGTCCCTGTGCATTATATTTTGGGTTCTTATCTACCCAGACGCTGTCCGTTACATTTTTTTTTACAAGGGAGTTATGCAAAGGTTTAGTCCTTTTGTATTTACATGGGTTTATACCCTATTACATCATGAGTATCTGCTCATATGTGGTGTTTATCACATTGACATTCCTACAGTCCTCTGTGTCTGTTTGCTTACATATTTAGCTTATGCTTTATTTAACTGACTGACTTTTATGCTATCATTGCTAAATATGTTCTGTTTATATTGTATTTTTATTACTACTTTTGCACCGTTATCTTTGCATTTCATATTTGTCTTTGCTTAAGGATAATGGTGTTTAGATAGGGAACCTTTCATTTTTCCTCATTTTCTTGCTTGTTTCTTCTTTTCTGTTTTCTTACTGAAGTCTTATTCTTGTGTCTCTTGTGGACTCTGAGCTTTTCTGTCCCCTCCTGACGTGTTTTCTTCTATGCTATGCCTTCCCTCCCTGTGGAATACTCATGTGATGCAATCCTCATGTGATGTCACTTCATAGAATGTTGGGAGTCAGATAGCCACAGTTGGCTGGGCTGAGCAGCATGCTGGCTGCTTCTGGTGGGGTCTCTCTCTGTGGCCTTGTTCCTATCTACTTATCATCTTGTAACCATCCTGAAATAAACTATCTTTAAACGACATGATCATTTGTGGACTTGATCATTCCACAAGTCTTTGTCAAACTCTCTGGCAAATCGACTGTTGCACCTCACTTGAACCATCTCACCACATGGCATGCTTTTCATGATTCTAGGTGGATGGGAAGTTCGAGTTTGCAATTAACTTTTAGAGAAAGTTTCCTTTCTGAATATACTGGTCTCGTTAGAATTCCTAATATTCAAATCAAAATTCATCCCACATGGACCAGTCAGTGTAAGTTGTTGATTTTTGCTGTTCCTATTAAGAAGTTCCTAGCACATATTCAGTTTTTCTTCTCCACCCTCCTGAATCACAAACAGCTTGTCTTTATAATGGACTGAGAGTGCCGCATGGCCATAAAATCTCTTTATCTTCCTCCCTCTCCAAATATGAGGGGGGTACATTAAAACCCCAGAGTGGTGCACTGGATCTACAAATAGAAAGGGACATTAAAATGAAATGATTATTATGAAGAATGTGTTCTGCCATTGGCAGTAGCATCTCTGTGTGTCTAAAGGAGGGGTCAGGGCAACCACAGAAGAAAAAATGTAAGCACCTCCAGCCCATCTGATATTCTTATACTTGTGTATTGATTCTCATTCTTGTGTAATACATCCTTCACACACAAAGGCCATCACCATGCTAACCTTCAAGCAATCTAAACAGTTTATTCTGGAGTTCTTGGGTGCGATCGTACTCAAGTTGCAAATAATATTGCTACCTCAAAAATTTAATTTCTAATGTTTTGAGTTACTATTTTCCCACCCTTTTATAAGAATGTAATTTTCATGTTCTCATCATTCCTAAAGAAGACCTTTATTTCTATCCGAGATGTGGTCATATTGTCATATACGTACAATTAAGTGTTACTAACATATCATTTTGAAGGCACAGCCTCTGTAAAAAATCTCTTAGTATTATTTCTTATTAGCTGCCAGAATCAAGACTTATTTTGAAACGCACTAGGATACATTATTATCATCTTCCACCTACTTTAGACGATGCAAACTGAGAACATAAAGAACATGTCACTTGGAAGGTGGACAGCATGTTTGTAACCTTTTTCTACCGAATTTCAATTTTGTAAACAACATGTGCAGCATTTCAGTTTTCTAGTAAATTGAAATAATTCAATTCTTAAATTAAAAATATGCACCTACAGAGCTCCTACAGCCACACAGCTAGTAGACAAAGAGACTTTTCAGTGGTGCTCAGGGGCACACAGTGGTCTTCGAACCTGCTGAGTATCACCCTCTCCTTGAATAGGCTGACCGGTTTTTAGTTTTGAAAGATTCTGTAGCAAATTAAATGACTTATTCTCCATCTGCGTCTTTACATCAAGTCTTATCCCAAGACACTTATAATTTTTTACTATGGTATGGATTTTTCTACTTGCAGAGCTATATATGAGAGCACTTACAGAAATAAGATGATGTTATTTGAAATGTGTTCAAGTGGCTTATTAACTAGGGACCTGAATGACACTTGCTGATGTCATGTAGGTCATGTACTCCAGCTAAATGTTGCCAAAAACTGTAGACCAGGGTAGTCTTAACATGGACCCAAGAGAGCTGGCTCCACGCCAGATTTTCATGCCATGCATATAAAACAAATCCATTCGCACTAAATTTAAATGGAACTCATTTACATAATGGTTATCCTAAATGTCTGATATGGATATGGATGTCTTGGATCTACATTACATATGGCACTGTTTATAACAACCTGATTCAATGATGAAGGTGTGGAGATTGCAAAAACTGAAATTGAGGCACCAATCTTTCAATAAGCTGATAATGTTCAAACAATCGTTTCTTGGAATATTACATAAGTGAGAAAAAGGTGCATCAGGATCATAGATAACAAAAGTAAAAATTTAGGAATTCAATTATTGCCAGGTTAGACATTCTGGGCCTGATTTGAGAGTTTAGTGATTTTGGTGGTGTTGCAAATGTGACCGAGTACCCAGTCTACCAAACCCTCGATCTACTTGCTTTATTTACAGTCAGATGGAATACTTCTTTTCAACAGAGTAGGGCCCATCGAAGGAAGGACTTTACACAATTTACCTTATTTAGTGTAGGCATTTAAAGTCTAATATTTCCTATCCGTCTCTGCTAGGAAAACCCTTGCTGAAAGGGGCATAAAAAAGACACTTATAAGGCCCACACTGTGGGGAAAAAACTCCCATGGTGTGGGGCATTTGTGTTTTTGTTTTTCAAAAACAAACCCCCCCTTTGGAAGTTCGTGTCTGAAAAAACAAAAACATTTGAAACATTTGATGGCCAGCAAGGTTGGCTGATGGAACCATCTGCCCAAATCAAAATAAGAGAGAGAGAAGCAGAGACTCATTCAGCTTCCAGTGTTAATGAGTTATTAATGATAGAGGAATGAATCACTAGTGACAAAGAACCAGAGTCTCACATGTGTTGTAACGGAGACCTTCAACCACACTAACATAGTGCGCAGTATATGATTTCTCCGCTCGTGTGGTTAGGTGGATAGTGTCATCATTGGGTCGTAATTACCTGAGTGTTTGATTCTCCAGGTGATTAACCAACCTCCACCATGAGGGAGACTGTCTGTGTGGTTCGCAGTCTTGAAGCGTAACTAGTGATTAAAAATATCTCCTATCCTGTATGAAGAAAACTTTATTAGGGCAGGGACATGATTAAAAGAAAAAGCAGTGCGTAAGTCGATTAGTGATTGCTCCACTGCACCTAGTGAGGGGTCAACATGTTTCAGCCTAGGAATTCCTCTTGTGAGTCGGGTGGCCTTCTTCAGGACCGTGGAATGAGAGGTGGTCTTCAATTTTCAGATCACCTTTTTTTGCAGATGGGGTTAGTATTGTATTGTAATTGCATTTATATAGTGAACAAAGAAGAGGGTCAGAGCATAAAGAACCAGCACCAGACATTTATTAAGTGCAATGGCCTCTAAAACCTTTCAAATACCTCTGTGCATTGGGTCTGGGGTGTGACCCACATACACCCCAATTAGATGGTTCACGAACCACCACTAACAAAAGCATAAAATTGACCCAGCACCCGAGAAACACAAATAATCTATTTAGTGACAGCAGTGTAGCATCATATTTAAAAAACAGAACAGAGTTAAAATTGATAGCTTCCCAAATGAAAAAAGGCCAAACGATGGTATTTTGATTGTAGAAAGCACGATACTTTTATTCCAATTTTTTTTTATATTCCTAGACACAATAAAATTGCTCGCCAACGCGTTTCATCCCTTTCTTGGTACTTCTTCAGGGCTAAAAGCAATTACAAAAAAACGATTTACAATACAAAACATGTTAAAAACATCTAATATATAAGAACCAGACAATTCATTCTCATGGCTCATCTACAACCGTTAATCATATATACATTTTAGAAATGTCAATCTTTGGGAAGCTGGTTCAAGTTGTTTTACACTAAGCTACAAAATCGCATTTTCAATTTTATGCTAATAAATTGTTCTTTGTATTCAGTGCATTTTCTAAAGGGAGAAAAAATGGATAAAAAGAGTTTACAGTACGTCTCCAATCAAGTTACATCTCTCACAATATAATGTACATTTATAGTATTTAACGTAAAAAGGAATACATATAACCTCACAAGTCATATTCATGATGTGGATATCACCATAGCATCCAGTGTACATTATCAGTATAACATGGACCCTTATAACTACTGTCCATTCACAAGTATCACTTAAGTGAAAGGAACATGCTAGATTCAAAAAAACAAATTCATAGTTATACCCAAACTTGTAGGGTCATACCTCAAGCAGGTTCCTTTAGTTGTCGTGTATTGTGTCGACAATTAAATAAATCATTGTAATCGGCAAAGTACATATATACATGCTTTTTAATTCTTGAACTTCAACCCCTTAATAACCAAATAATCAATATCCTACATGGTTATTTCACTGGTTATGGTATTGTTGTATGTCTCATCATAGTACTACATACTATCAAGCAGGCCACACCCTCCTGCACGAGTCACTCATTGTCTAATATTACATTTAGTAGGTCAACTTGACCTGTCTAATACCCAGAGCACAATTATACAATACTATCATGTACCTGAGATCAATATGGTACCCATACGAACAGATAATCTCAACAATGCATCATGTATCCGGGCATTAAGTTGTTACGATTTCTGCAAGGAAGCACAGTACACAGCAAAGTTGATCTTACATCAAATATCGCAGTCCACAAGCAATGTTTCTTAAAATAAATAGTCAGATGCACTGTCTTTTCTTCTTTATGCCTTAATAAACTTCAAACTTAAAAAAAATAGTCAGATTATATTTTGACTTAAATTGTGTAGGGATTGCAATATATAGCTCATTATCAAGCGGCCAATAGTCTAAATGTAACCCCATCTTAATCAAATAGCTGCTTGACTGTTTTCACTCAATAACCTAATCTATCACAGTGTATACAATAGGCAGCATAATCATGTTAAATACGCTTCAGACAGTTGTACTCCAATTGTACTGTGTATAATTTGTCAGCAATGTTAGCGACTGTAAATCTAAAAGTTATGTTTAATTTTGATATGGTTTTCAATACGTTAAAAACACAATTTGCAAATGTCCAGGATGGCCCGATCTACCCTATCAGTCTTGAGCCAATATATCTAGCCAAATAATACATCCAAACCCTGCTATAAACACGAACTGTCCCAAAGTGCTGATCCGATTTGCAAGATCGACGCGATCTTTAAGCAGTATTTTCAGCGAGGTTTCATAAATATATGCCACAATTTAACAGCAAAGGATCACCCCGTTCTTGCATATGACTGCAAGGCGGCATTGTCAAAGATTCCCAAGTCAAGGACCGATTAAATAACATTTAACATTGCATCGCAGAACAAGCACGCGTGCCACTGTTACACTAACTAGGCTAACTCTAGCATCCATTAATTGCGTAAATGAATGAGTCTCTCCTTAATCTCAATAAATTAAATACCTGAAATGCACATGTCCGGTGTGGCACAGTCTACTCTATCAGTCCTCACCCGATATATGTAACCAAATTGTTACATCCAAACCACGCTATAGGCGCAAACTGGCCAGAGGTGCCGGCCCGATTAGCTAGATCGATGCCATCTTTAAGCAGTGAAATCTGAGAGGTTTCATACGTGTATGCCATAGTTTAACAACAAAAAAAACACTCCGTTTTTGTATTTGGCTGCAAGGCGGCATTATCAAAGATTCATAAGTCAAAGACCGATTAAATAAAATCTAAAATTACATTGCAAAACAAACACGCGTGCCACTGTTATACTAATTATGCATGCTCTAGCATCCAGCACTTACGGGAATAAATGTGTCCCTCCGCCTGTATACAGGTGTCCTGTTCTGAAGAATATTCAGAAGGAACCAAGCAACTCTATTTCATGTCTTTTATACAAGAATGAGAAATTTCCTAGTTCACACAAAGGAAAGTTTGAATTCTATTAAGGACGCGGAGGCGAGGATTTTGCTTGTCCTTTCTCCATTTTATTGGACAGCACGTTAAAAGTATAAAGAAAAAACATCATCCATGAACTACCCTAACCAACATGGCAGCGGTAGTCATGGTATCACATTAACCAATCACAGTCCATACAACAGCATAAAGGAATCCCACGTCGGTAGTCCTTCCTCTTTCGTTGCTGCTGCTGGAAAGAAGGCCTCTATCCTCTAGTCCGTTTTCTGATCGGAGCCTAGGGAAGAGAAATAATAATAATATTTCGTCCAGAACAATGTTGAAAGAATCCAACACATTGCAATGGGAATAAGCAAAGAAAATTGCAGTAAAAACAAGTTATATCAAGTAAAACATATCAGTCAAATGTATACATCAATACATAGGAAAAAAATTACTTCTCTCAAATGAAGAAACAATTACTGGAATCCATAGGTTCGGGAGGGAAGGCTAGATAGAGCCAGGGTGGGAAAATCCTCGCCTCCGCGTCCTTAATAGAATTGAAACTTTCCTTTGTGTGAACTAGGAAATTTCTCATTCTATTTCAGGAAGCGGAGGCGAGGATTTTGCTTGTTTAAAGCTTACTCACCACCAGAGAAGCAGCCTCATGGATTGGCTTAAAATAAAACTTTTTGAAAGTTGAATCCGAAGACCAATCCGCTGCATCCATAATATCCTCCAATCTGCCTCCAACTTGGACAGCCTTGGATGCCATAGCGCCTCTAGTGGAATGAGCGCCGAAGTTCATAATGTTAATACCAGCCTCAGACATAATCCACCTGACCCATCTGGCTATGGTAGGAGAAGAAACCGCCTTGAAAAGTTTCTTTATTGCAATTAGTAATTGTCTCTCGCCCGGGGGGCGGACTTCCAAAGTCACATCTTCATAAGTTTTGAGGCAACGAACAACACATAGTTTAGGTGAATCCGGAAAAGCTGGATAAGATACTGACCTGGTATTGCACTTAGTTCTTCTGGAGACGGTAAAAGTAACCCCATCAGGGGTAAAGACTCTGGCGGAGATATCAAGGGCATGAACATCAGAAGCCCTTTTGCAAGATATTAGACAGAGGAGAATAGCCAATTTAGCCGAAAGCTCCTTACATGAAAGGTACTCATTATCCTGCCAGGATAGAAGGAAACGCAAACCCACATTAACATCCCATAAACCGGAATAACGAGGTTCCGGGGGACGTGAAAGACGAATACCCTTGAGGAGTTTACAAACCCAAGGATGCTCTCCGACAGGAGAACCATCCACAAGGGCATGACCCGCAGAAATTGCTGATCTGAAAGAATTGATGGTACAGTATGCAAGTTTGTCATGGAAAAGCTTAGCAAGGAAGTTAATTACTTCTGTCACAGAAGAGCCCACAGGATCCAGGTGTTTTGCCACACACCAACGAACCCATCTGTACCAGGCAGATCGGTATCGTTTAGTGGTACTAGGGGCCCAGGCTCGCTTAATGAGGAGTTCAGCGTCTCTCGAAAGTGAGTCGTTAGACCAACATCCCCTGAAATCCTCCAGGCCATGAGACGTGGATGGCCTTGGAGAACCAGGGGGTGTGGATGACCCAATGGATCCGTCAGAATGAGGTCGAAAGATGGCAACCGAAGAGGTCTGTCCCATGATAACTCTAGAAGGGACGGGAACCAACATTGAGCCTTCCAGATCGGAGTGATCAAGATTAGAGAGGCCCGTTGTCTGCGGACCTGGGCTGCTACCCTCTGAATGAACAGGAACGGGAGAAACGCATAAGCTGGGAACTTGGACCAATCCTGCAGGAAGGCATCTAGTGCTTCCGCGCCCGGGTCCGGCTTCCAGCTGTAGAACCGGGGAAGTTGGGCGTTCCACCTGGACGCAAACAAGTCCATCACTGAAAGGCCCCAAAGATCCGAAATCTTTTGAAACACAGAAAAATCCAGTTTCCAATCGCTGGCATCCCGAAAATTCCTGGATTGCCAGTCCGCCACCGTGTTCAGATCGCCGGGGAGATACTCCGCCATGACGGAAATCTGACGTAGAAGGCAATAGTTCCAGAAATCCTTCGCAAGATCCGCTAGGACTTTGGAATGGGTGCCGCCCAGTCGATTGATATATCTGACCGCAGTCGTGTTGTCCATCCGAAGGAGGACACAACAAGAGACTTTGGTCGTGGTGAACGAACGGATGGCGAACGAACCCGCAAGGAGTTCCAAGCAGTTGATGTGGAGGTGAAGCTCCTCCTCCGTCCATCTGCCTCCCACCGAGAGGGAGCCACACCGGGCTCCCCAGCCCTGGCGACTGGCATCCGATTCGATCACAAGATCTGGACGGGAGCCGAAAATCGCTCTCCCATTCCAAGCCTCCATGTGGTCCAACCACCAAAGGAGTTCCGACCTGGCCTCCGTGGACAAAGAAATGAGTTCCGAATACGTGAGACCCTTGCGAAGATGGAAAGCCTTTAATCTCTAGAGAGCCCTGTAGTGAAGTGGGCCTGGAAAAATGGCCTGGATCGATGAAGATAGTAGACCCACTGTCCTGGCCAGTTGACGGAGAGAAATCCGGTCTCGTCGAAGGACCTTGCGAATCTCCTTCTTGATTTTGGATATCTTTTGAGAAGGGAGATGCAGCGTAGCGTCCATCGTTTTGATCAGAAACCCAAGGAAAGTCATTTCCTGTCGAGGAACTAAGTCCGACTTCTGGGCATTGATGATGAATCCCAGAGACTGAAGAAGAGAAATGGTAATTTGAAGATGGTGCAGAAGGAGAACCTTGGACTGATTCATTAGAAGAATATCGTCCAAGTAAATAATAAGGCGAATTCCCATGGTGCGGAGATGTTCTACAACCGGTCGCAGGAGTTTGGTAAAGCACCATGGTGCTGAGGAAAGACCAAAGGGAAGGGTACGAAACTCGTAGACCTGATCCCTCCAGGGAAACTGGAGGAATCAGCGATGCGGAGGGTATATTGGAACCGAAAGGTACGCATCCTTTAAGGCCAGACGAACCAACCAATCGTTCTGTAGCAGAAGGTCTCTCAAAAGATGAATGCCCTCCATCTTGAAATGTCTGTAAATCAACCATTCGTTGAAGGAACGAAGGTTGATAACTGGTCTGAACCCTTTGTCCTTTTTCTCGACCAGAAAAATGTTGCTGAGAAAACCATTTGGGTGAAGAAAAGAGGGAATGATGGCGCCTTTTATCAGCATATCTTGAACCTCTAAATCTATGAGCTCCTGCTCTGCGTGCGAAAAAAACAGTGGACGAGGTCGAGAGAGTTGAACGGGGGAACCGTAAAACTCTATGTGAAACCCCTGAACAATTTCTAGAACCCAAGAATCTGAGGTTAGAGCCGACCAGGCCTGAAGAAACAGAGCAATCCTTCCCCCCAGTTGTACCGGAGAAATGAGGGAAATGCTTACCGTTGAATCCCTTGGAGTTGGACTGATTGCCTCCACGTCCTCTGCCTTGGCCTCTGCCTCCACGGGATGGATAGAAGGGAGCTTGCCGTCCGTCATTCCATCCATTGTTCCTTCTGGGCTGACCCTTGTTGGAGCCTTGCTGAAACTGGCGGCCGGAAGAGCGATCCCTGCCTCTGCCGGCCCCGCCAAAAACCTTTTTAGGAAACATCTTTTTCATGGATGCCTGCGCCTTATCTAAGGCAGAAAAAGTTGCCACAAACTTCCCTAGTTCCTTTACAAAAGGGTCTCCAAACAAAGCACCTTGTGCCACTGAACCTGCTTCTGATGAAGATAACTCGCCAAGTTTGGGATCTATTTTAAGTAAAAGGGATCGGCGACGCTCCGCAGAGAGAGCACAGTTGGCGTTACCTAGGAGGCACATAGCCCTCTGTGCCCAACCCGCTACATCATCAACTGGAAGTGGCATACCGGTCTCTTTGGAACGTTGGGCAAGTTCGATGATCTTAGTAAGGGGCCCTACAACATCCAATAACTTGTCCTGACTAGCTTTCCAGGATCTGTCTATCCCTTTCTTAGGGTCCTTGATGTATTTGGCAAAAAACTTGCACAATTTTGGGTCTATTTCAGGAGTGGCCGCCACTCTATTTGGAAGAGAAGGGCATGGACACTCCGAACGTAGACGCAAACGCACGTCTTGAGAGAGTGGCTGTCGAAGTTTAGCAGCGACATAGTCCGCCGTAGACTTTTCAGGAATCCACTCAGAAGACCGGGGTCTGAAAATAGTGGTAGGGTCAAACATATCCATCGGTATTGGATCACCATCACCAAAATCCGAAACATTGGACTTAGAGCGCCAAGACCTGCCAGCGTCCGATATCTCCTCAGAGGAAGCATCCTCATCATCATCAACGTACCCGTCCTCGTCATCATCACCCTCTAGGGGTAACCCTTCCTCCGGGTCTAGGTCCTGGGTGGAATCACCACCAGTATTTCCGGGCGAGTCGTCCCCTTGGTAGGGTGAGCTTCTTAGCATGAGCGCACTCTTGTGGAAAACCACAGCAAGCCTGCTGAAGCCTTCCAGGTGCCCCGCGTCACGCTTCTTGGCCGTGCGTGGTGGCACAGAAAGTACACCACTGGGCCCAGCCCCACTGTCCCCCAAAATGCCAGAACCAGTTTTAAACACATGGGCAGACAGCTTATTGACGCTATCCTGCAGAGGCGCCAGCGCCTGGGCAATAGCCGTAGACAGGAGTCTGTCTACCTCTGCAGGAGGACGCAATAGGGGCTGTTGAGGCTGTTCAGAATTATCAGCCAAATAATCATGGTCTTGACGAGTCTGCATTTACGCAGAAGAATGGGCACCCATACAGTTAAACACGCCCCAGACTAATTAAAAGGGGGGTTCCCCAACACAGGTACCCACAGGCAACACCAGACAATGTGTGGACAAATCATGCCAAATAATGTGACCGACACGTTAGAAAAACCACATTTTGAAAACACGTTAAATCCAGTCACTAAGATTATCCTGCCACCATTCAGCAGCGTCAGTGTGGGGAACGAGGCACAAAGTGTTAAATTCGAAGCGCCGTGCCTCAGCGCGTGATCACCGCAAGCGCGGAGAAAGCGCTGTGGAGAAAGCCGGTCAGCGTCTGAGAAGACGACGCACAGACCGCGCACGCGCGCAACAGACGCTCGGGCAAGAAGCCTACCGCGTCCTTCACAGAACATATAAACAGCCTACAAAGCAGGACAACAGTCGCGATACAATATTCATCCAAAACCAAGCTGTCAATAATGAATAAATCAAACTGCCACACCACAAGAATAAGTGAGGAGAAAAACTGGACTTATCTTGACGCGGCAGCAATGGAGAAAGAGGAAGGACTACCGACGTGGGATTCCTTTATGCTGTTGTATGGACTGTGATTGGTTAATGTGATACCATGACTACCGCTGCCATGTTGGTTAGGGTAGTTCATGGATGGTGTTTTTTCTTTATACATTTAACGTGCTGTCCAATAAAATGGAGAAAGGACAAGCAAAATCCTCGCCTCCGCTTCCTGACATACAATTGTAGATAACACACCTGTTGCAACTCGTAGCGCGATGCAATTGCACGCTCTAGATCACATGACTTTCTATTCGAATATGCGCATCATCTTCACGTTTCTGAAGGCTTAATCTTTCATTCATGCAGGCAACAAGTGTTGTTTGTTTTGTTTGCTCAAATCACCCAAATATTCACACTTTACCGATGTTAGGATTCTCTTTTCTAACTAAGCATGACTCTATTCGGTTGCTTTATGTTTCAATTTCTGGCATTAGCCTAAATGGCTTACCTATTTTCACCCAATGTACTAAACAAACTCGTGATTTTACTCACATGACTTCCTAGTCAAAACTGCGCGCCATCTTAAGATGTGTGAAGAATAATATTATTCTGTTGTTATACGGTGTAATTACTATTCACTGACATACATAAACAGTGTCGAACACACTACTGAAATTCATTATTAATACTCCATTGTCGAGCTAAACCAACAATAAATGGCAGCTCTGATTTCGAATCTTAAGTGCAATCTAAAAAACGATTCACGTTTTACAAAGAACGCGTTATGTGCGCTCATGCTATTCATAATTGTTTGGGGATCATGCAAACGTCGATTTAATTGCATTATCCGGCAATAGCCTAAGTAGCTTATCTATTTTCACCCCATAAGCTGGACTCGTGTTTTTAGTCACATGACTTCTTAGTCAGAATGCGTGCCATCTTAAGGTGTATAGAGATTTTAATATTCCATTGCTATACCTTATAATTATAATTCGTTAGCATGCATAAAAAATGTCAGACACGTTACTGATATTCATTATTAGTGCTCCATTGTCGAGCTAAACCAAACAGTAAGTGACAACATTGATTTTAAATATTAAACGCAACCCAAAAAACGATTCACATTTTGCAGAGAAAGCATTATGGGTGCTCAAGCTGTTCATAATTGTTTTGGAACCAAACAAACATCAGTTTAATGTATCACTAATTCATATATAGTGAATACAAGGATACTGTTATGCCGAACCACAGCGAGATACAGAACATCATAAGATTCAAAGATGAAACAATATCACAAAAAATTATGGAATTCATTCTTAAAGTTAAGACCTAATCATACTGCCCTCAAACGACAGATCCACAAAGCCTCAGTCTGTCTTGACAAAATTGTCCTGTCGCCACCCCTGTCACTACCTTTCACTTGATCCAAAGCGAGAAATGTAATCTCTGGTTTCTCAGTAAGGTTTGTAAGTATATGTTGTGCAATTGCCGAGTGCTCATCCCTTTTTTTTATGCTCCTGACATGTTCTTGAATGCGGATTTTCAAACACCGAATGCTACTGCCTATATAAATCTTTTCACATGCACATCTTACGTACACTGTATATGTCGTATTGCAGTTGATAAAAGATGAGACCCTAAATAGTTTAGAGTTGTTATATTGAAAGCGGACACATTTGTTAATCACTAGTTTACAGACGTTGCAATTTCCGCAAATATGAAAGCCAACTGGCTTTTCAGGCAACCAAGACTGAGGTAGAATCTTTGGTTCCCTGACAAAACTTGGGCACAACATGTCCCTCAGTGTTCTCCCTTTGCGATATGTGACACGTGGCTTTCTCGGAACAATATTAGGGGTCAAGGAATTGGATTGTAAAAGGTGCCAATTCTTTCTTAGTATGTTATAGATATCCCACTATACATACTATATTCAGTAATGAATGTAACCCGTTCCTGGTATTTCGTGTCCACTACGGCCAATCTGGGACCAAGAATGTCTCTCCTGTTCAGTTTCTTAACCTTTTCTTCAGCTTTTTCGAAACACTTCACCTTATAGCCTCTCTTTTTAATGTCTCTCTTAATACCTTTACAGTTCTTTCAAAATTGTCATCTTCACTCCAATTGCGACAGGCTTGTACCATCTCCCCATATGGTATTGCGGAGATGGTAGAGCTGGGATGCCAGATGCCAGCATGAAGAACACTGTTACATGCAGTCAATTTTTAAAAAATGTCGCTCTGTCTCTTACCCTCTGCTATATACAGTCTTAGATCCAGATACATGATTTCTCGTTTGGAGCTGCTCATTGTAAGCTTAACATTAAAGATGTTGTCGTTTAAGTACAGAATATATCTATTGAGTTCATCATCGCTACCCTTCCATATCAGGAAAACCCATTTATATAGCGCTTACTACCCCTGAAGAGGCGTCAAAGGGCTTTTTTGGCGAGTAGCACGCTACTCCGGAACCCATAAAGGATTAGTGTTGAATTAGTATAGTGAAATATGAAAGCAATTTGAGTGGTGGATAGGTCAGTCAGTTATTTGGATTCAGGACAGCTAAACCCATAAAGTACGTTCACTTACCCTTCTTTGTAAGTGAGCGCAGTGGCTCACAGTTTATGTTGTCATAGGTGCAGTCTTTACCTATGACTTATCAAAGGAGGCTTCAGTCCTCCTATGATGCGGGAGAAGGCAGCCCTTTGTGAAGAGCAGCCTAGTCAGACGGTGCTGCAGTTTCTCCCAATCCTGAACAGACCCATCTGTCAAACTTTTCCTTCATTGCCAGGAGCTGTCATGTCTGCAAGTTTCGGTGAAAGATTCTAAATTTGGTGGTGGCGGTCCCTTGATATGGTGGAGATACTGTATTCTGCCATCCCATCTGGGCAAACACTGTCTGACAAATTCTAAAGTAGACCCTTTGTATCTTGCAATGCTTTGAAGATTTATTAGGGACAGAGCTTCACCTTCTCGACCTTCGTTATTCTCCTACCAAAGAAGAATTACTCCTCCTCCACATTAATAATCTCCCTGTAGTGACCTACATCGATAGATTTGTCAAAATAAGTCCAGGTTTAATCAGAGTATGAGTGGTCTTTAACAAGATCTGAAAAAATGTACCCCGTGGCATCTACCTTACGGCATCATTCTGAAAATCAGAAATGCCATGTTTTACGGATATGTACTAAGAAGAGAGGAAGTGGAGCAAAAATACTGACTATTTGGTGTCAGAGTGCATCTTCCTTATTTTTGTACTGGAAGTGTTATCCTCTCTGGAATTTAGTCATTCCAGGGGAGCACATTGAATGGTCCCTTTTTTAGTAATGTAGTCCTTCAAGAGGAGCTTGTTGAATGGTCACTTTATTTTTTAGGAAAGTAACCATTGAACTTGTTCCTCTGGAAGGGCTGAATTCCACTAAGGACAGGACTGCCAGTACTTCACTTCACTTAATCTGGTGTGCCATTTTCCTCAGTAGATAACTATTTAGGGATAGCCTCATCTTGGTGTGGTCTGTTGTCCCAGTGTCCCAAGTCAATCACTGACGCCATGATACATTGTCTTATCATATTTATATTTTTATTGTGCTTTTTCTTCTTGGTAGAGTGTGTATAATACAGACCTGTTCCTGGAGCTGTGCTCCACGAGTATGAAGCTGGTATAGGCTTTTCTAGCAGTATGGAGGGTCTATTATTTTCATGTTGTCAGGAATAAAGTTTTACAAATCTTTGGTATGTTCGTGGAGCCTTTATGATGGATTGCTATGTTTGCAGATGTTGGATTGTGACAATCTGGGTAAAACCAATGCAGGGCGATAATCTTTGTAACAATTTGATTTTCTTCCACCTTGTCATCCACTGTTAAACATAAAAAAAGGGACCACAGTCCAAAGCACCTTCCTATCCGAGACCTGACCAACAGAATGACATTTAAAGTCACAGCCTACTTTTTGCCAGGAGTGAAAGGATAAGACTGATCCTGTCATTATCTGTACCATGTAGATTAAGTGCAAGAAGTTCTGTGCCACTTAAAATTTAAGTGTCAAAACAGATTTTGCACAGGGCCTTTGGAGGTCACATCTTACCACTTCAACCACACACTGCACACTGGATTTTACTCAAATATCTTCCAGTAGTAGACTCAGGACTCATTTATATCTATTGGATCTAATTTTCATCTGTATGTTGGTCGTCTCTGAAGGATAATAGTAAAAAAAATATAAAGTAACCCATTTTACTACAATAGCAAAACTTTAAATACAAATAATAAAGTTACTTTTTTGGTAACTTGGTTACTCATAACCTCTAGGATATTTTCCTTTATTAACTTTGGAGGTACCTTTTCACGTAGCTGTGGGATCGGTAACTGCTTCGAATGCGGGTCAATATGAACATTGCGCCCTAGATATTTTTCTGATGCTGTGCACATGTCTGATCTGTGTGCCATGCAAAACCTGCCAACCTTTCTATGTGTATTTTTGTGCCTTTGCCAGTTCCCCCAATTGAGGTTTGTTTTGAACCAATGGCTGAGAGGTCACTTTCAGAGTAATTAAAAAGGGATAAAGCCTGTGGACTAAGAGTAGCGGTGTCACCATAAGGCTTTAATGTGTCTTACTCCTGCAAACTGGCTTTTTTCTTTTCCCTATTTTTTGTGTACATTTCACACCAATTGGGGATGAGAATTGAGATGGGTAAGGCATCATTAAGCACTTAAAAATGTTTATGAACAGTTCACGCAGTTCCTCCTAGCCAAAGTTACCACAGTGGAACAAAGTGTCAATAGAGTAGTGTGTGCAGAATATGTGTGGGAGTAAATGTCTGATGCAGCTGTCCCAATGCATAGTGTAGCAATAGGTAGAATACCTTTTACCTCACTGGCAAAATGCATTGTTGGAACCTAGCTTGTTGGCTCTTCTTCCCACTGAGGAGATAGACTATCTTCTGCTTGATCAGTACATCAGCGACGGCTGCCATAAACAAAGGCTGGTGGGTTGGGTGGGGTTTCGCGGGAGGCGTTCTGTACGGGGGGGAATACAAGGTAAAATAGTTGCTGCCGGCCTCTCCACTGTCGCGTCACTCCACCTCTCCTCTTCCTCCCTGCTGGTCCCAGCAGCCCCTGGGACAGACTCCCTGTGCAATCCCATCGTGTAGATTGGCCAGAGCAGACAGGAACGACTCCCTGCTCAGACAAGGGAGTCAGTGGTGTTTCTCCATCCTGGCTGCTCAGTGCAGCTGGGCTGGAGAAAACCTAAGTGTGCATGTGTGTTTCGGTTGGCCTGAGACGGCCGGCCAAAACACATATGTGCACTTAGGGAGTGGAGTGCACATAGGACTCCTCCTCCCCCTGCCATGCCTCTGCCCGCCCCGCCCAACTCCGCTGGCTAACAGCCGGCAAGTGTAAATTAAAACAATACAAGAACATTGTTTTAATTTACATTTGCTGGCTCTGGGCCAGCAGTGGGGCGACACTCCTCCGCCATTGTGGAGGAGCTGCAATTGCACTACACCCTTACTCTGCATGCTTCAAAACCAAGCAATTCTGGAGGGCCCTCATTCAGATGCACCCACCACTCAGGTGTGCCATGGATGGCTCTTCACCAAACAAGAGACACAGAGGCTATGTGGATCATCTGGTGTAGATGTTCTGTGACAGGATGCTGATTCTTGCTGAATAAAATCTGGTAGTATGGTGATATGTTTCGAGTCAAAGATTTGGGGTAATTGGTGGAAAAGGGTATTGTTTTAGGGGAGAAGGTTGTAAAATGCATGAAACCAGCATTTCATTTGAGGGGGTGGTGCTCAATTTTGAGAACTGGGACTTATTTTTCAACATCAGGCTCTGATGAAGAAAAAGAGAGAGAAAGGCTGCAAAGATAAATTCAGCAAAGGAAGAAAAAGACGAGAAAACAATGACAAAGGGAGAAAGAAAGGGGTAAAAATGAACCTACAACTTTGAGATAAAGGGACAGAGAGTGTAGGGTTGTGCATGAAAGAAACATGAAGTGGAGTTAAGACTGGGTAGCCTTGGTATCCTGTAACCCTGACATTCAGCAGCACTGGTGCCAGACTTCTGAGAATAACTTTGGGTCCAGGCACTTTAAAAAAAAAGTATACAAATTAAGCACTGCCTGAAACATATGTTCAAGGCATATGAGCTGCAGATCACACACTTGCATTAGATCGCCATCTGGTGTTGGGCTCGGATGCTTGCACCTTGTTGTCTTGGAAGAAGTCTTTGTAGTCACAAGATAGGTGACTCCTCCCTTGGACGATAGTGCGCATGGGCATCGACTCCAACCTTAGGTTGTATTTTTCTGCCATTGGGTTCGAATGCAACTTTTGCGCTCCAGTTCAAAACTTGAATTTCAAACTTTTTCGACGCGCAAAACTTTCTTAAAATCTTCAAATTCACTTCAGACATTGAAATCTTCAACGCGACTCTCATCGGCTCGATTCTGGTTGTTGGCGTGGGCCGCTGGGCCTATCGACGCCGTAACGCCTACGGCTTATGGAAAAGACGCCGTTCAAAAAATGCCCCCAGTGTGGAGCGAAATTCCCACACAGTGACAATCATAAGGACTGCAACCTGTGTCTCTTGCCAGAACACGACGAGTCCAGCCTGCGCCTCCTTTCGATCAAAGAAGGCCTGTAGATAAATCGGCTTCGAACATTTCTAAACCTAAGGACCACGCCTCGGCTCCGAAACCAAAACCTACGGAACCAAAAAACAAGCCTAAGGATTCTACCACGCCTCCTAAGGCCAAAGAACATAAAAATCAGCACCAGCCCCGCTCCGAACCAAATTAATCGACGCCGAAAGGGAGTATTGAGGAAGAGGAACTTTTTCATCCAGATCCTGTTGATCGCAGGCAGAAAAAGATCTATATTAACCCTAAAACCGGACATGTAACAGCTGTGACATCCAAAAACATAAAGCCAGTGCCTGTGAAGAAGAAGGACTCTGCTACATCACCTCTCCTGTACCTCCTGCTAATCCTATTCCTCTCCCCAAACCTGCTACACCATCTCTACCTGTAACTTCACCTCCACATTCACCACCACCATATGATGATGATGATGATAACCTAGGGGTGGGGGGAGACCCCAATGATCCGTTCACAGATCCAGACGACCCACCACAAGACAATCGGGATTACAATGATCCAATAGATCTTCCAGACCTCCCAAGCCCCCAACCATACCCAACACAACCATCTCTCCCAGATGATAATAGTGGTTTTGGACAATTAATCAATAGGGCTTCTGTTTTTCACGGTTTCGCAATGCACTCAGACAAATCAGAGGAAGATTTCCTTTTAGATACATTTGAACAGTCCCAAAGAACTGTAAAAATATTACCAATTAATAAGGGGGTCATTAAACATGCCCCTGACACATTTAAAGATCCTGTACGAGCCAGGATTCTTAATCCAAGGATCGATAAAAAAATATAGACCTTCCCCTGACGACCCTGCGTACATCAAGGGACAACTACCTTTAGATTATCTAGTAGTTTCCAACGCTAGAAAACGCGCAAATTCCAAAACCTCCGGGATGCACCACCCCAAATAAAGAATCCAAATTAATAGATGCATCTGGCAAAAGGGTAGCTGCGCAGGCAGCCAATCAATGGCTCATAGCGAACACTCAAGCGCTGCTAGCTAGATATGAAAGGGCCCACTATGATCAGCTAGAAACCCTATTACAGCATTTGCCTGACCAAATTTAAAACTCAAGCAAATGATCTCATCCAAGAGAGCAAACTGATAACAAATGCCTCAATTAAATGTGCCCTTGACACAGCAGACATTGCCTCTAGGTCCATTAATACCAGTGTGCTGCTCAGACGACATGCCTGGCTACGCATTTCAGGCTTTAAACAAGCAAACCAGACAACTATTTTAAATCAGCCGTTCAATCAACTACAACTTTTTGGACCGGCTGTGGACACTGCTCTTGAAAAAATGAAAAAAGACACAGAGACTGCTAAGTCCATGGGAGCGATACAGTCTCCGCAAACACGTGGCTCCTTTCGTCGCTCCTTTCGTCGCTCCTTTTACAGAGGAGCCTCCAAGAACATGGGCACAGATACCTCATCTTCCTTTAACAACAGTACCCAAACATCCCCATACAGGATATTTTAGAGGAGGATACAGAGGCAATAACAGCAATAACAGCAGAGGAAGAGGGCGAGGTAACAACAACACTCGCATCTCCCCTGCTGCTAAACAGTGACTTCCCTCCAGTCCCCCCGAACCGTTCCACTCCAGTCGGAGGAAGACTATCACAGTTCCTACCTGTCTGGCAATCCATCACTACAGACAAGTGGGTAAGACAAATTATTCAATATGGTTACTGCCTGGAACTTACAGCTACCCCCCCAAACATACCACCCAGATAGCGTCCAATGTCCACATAACATCTTACACTTTTAAAACAAGAAGTTCTTTCACTGCTTCAAAAGCATGCCATAGAGCCAGTCCCCTTACTACATCAGGGAACAGGAGTTTAGTCTCTGTATTTCCTAATCCCCAAAAAAAGACGGGTCCTTAAGGCCAATACTCGACCTCAGACCCCTCAATCTGTATATACACTCAGATCATTTTCATATGATCACTCTCCAACAAGTGCTTCCTCTACTGCAACAAAGAGACTTCCTTGCCATGTTAGATCTCCAGGACACCTACTTCCACATTCCCATACATCCTGCTCACAGGAAGTATCTAAGATTCGTAGTGGACGGACAACATTATCAGTTCAAAGTCCTTCCGTTCAGACTCACCACCGCTCCCAGAGTATTTACCAAATGCCTGGCAGTGGTAGCAGCACACTTAAGGAGACAGCAAATCCATGTCTTCCCATACCTGGACGACTGGCTAATAAAAGCCAAGTCGTTCAACCAGTGTGTTCAACACACTCAACAAACCATTCAAACACTGCACAACTTGGGGTTCACAATCAACTATACCAAGTCTCACCTCCAACCCTCTCATGTACATCAATACCTAGGAGCCACAATAAATACTTCCACAGCTCTAGCATATCCCAGTCCAGCCAGGATAGCCAGTATACAAGCTCTCTCTCCCAACCAGAGTGTTCATGCAACTCATAGGCATGATGGCATCTTGCATATTCATTGTACCTTATGCAAAACTTCAAATGCGTCCCTTACAGGAATGTCTAGCACATCAGTGGAATCAAGCTCAGGGACAACTTACAGATCTGGTGTTGGTGGACAGCCGCACACATCGCTCTCTGCAGGGGTAGAACACAAAAAACGTATCCAAAGGGCGGCAGTTCCTCGAGCCTGTTCCACAGATAGTACTAACAACAGACGCATCACACTCAGGATGGGGAGCACATCTCCTCAATCGCACAACTCAAGGCAAATGGACCACCCAACAAAAAGTGCTCCATATCAATCATCTGGAATTGCTAGCAATATTCCTAGCTCTAAAATCATTCCAAGTTCATGTACAAAACAAAGCTGCCCTGATCCGCACGGACAACATGACAGCCATGTATTACATACAAAAACAAGGAGGCACACATTCTCTGCAGCTGTCCCAGCTTGCACAGAGCATTTGGAGGTGGGCCTTTCCACAACACATATACCTCCTTGCAGAACATCTTCCAGGAGTTCAGATTGCTGATCTGTTAAGTCGACAGACACAACACATTCACGAATGGGAACTACATCCACAAGTTCTTCTACCATTTTTTCAAATGTGGGGCCCACCAGACGTAGATCTGTTTGCCACACACGAAAACGCAAAATGCCCAACCTTCGCCGCCAGGTTTCCACACCCACGGTCCAAGGGCAATGCGATATGGATGAACTGGTCAGGCACATTTGCGTACGCTTTTCCGCCACTCTCACTGATTTCACTAGTGGTACGCAAGCTCCGACAACAGTCTCTAAAAATGATCCTAGTGGCTCCCACATGGGCACGCCAACCATGGTTCACAACACTGTTGGAACTCTCAGTAGTCCCACACCAAAAACTACGCCTCTCCCCATCACTACTAAGGCAGAACCATGGAGAGATAAGGCACCCCGATCCAACTCAACTCAATCTAGCGATCTGGCTCCTGAAGTCCTAGAGTTCAGTTACCTTAACCTTCCACCAGATAGTATGAACATCATTAAAGAGGCCAGGCGCTCTACCACCAGAGATTGCTATGTAGCAAAATGGAAGAAATTTGCCATTTACTGCACTAACAATCATATCAATCCATTGGATGCCTCCATCCAAAACATCATTTGCTATTTGCTACATTTGCAAAGATGTAATCTAGCATACTCATCTATACGTTTACATCTAGCAGCACTTGCCGCTTACTTACAAAATAGACAACACTTGTCACTTTTTAGGAAACCAGCAATTAAAGCCTTAATGGAGGGCCTTTAAAGGATCATTCCTCCTAGATTACCACCCTCTCAGGTATGGAATCTCAACATTGAATTTACTAGGCTCTTGGGACCCCCATTTGAACCTCTACATAAATGTGAACTTCAGTTCCTCACATGGAAAGTAGCTTTCCTTATTGCAATTACCTCTCTCAGAAGGGTGAGTGAGATCCAGGCTTTAACCATACAATAACCCTTCTTACAAATACACCGTAACAAGGTGGTTCTCAGAACAAATCCAAAATTTCTTCCTAAAGTCATCTCTGCTTTTCACCTTAACCAATCAGTGGAGCTACCAGTGTTTTTCCAAAACCCGGACTCCGTAGGAGAAAGAGCTCTTCACACACTAGACGTCAAAAGAGCCCTACTTTATTACATTGACAGAACTGAACCTTTTCGCAAAACAAAACAATTGTTTGTGTCTTTCTCCCCACCGCATAAAGGTAATCCCATCTCCAAAGCTGGGATTGCAAGGTGGATCGTTCAATATATCCAAATATGCTACCTAAAAGCTAAATGCACTTTAACAATTTCCCCTAGAGCGCATTCAACACGCAAACTAGGGGCTTCCTTGGCATTCTTAGTGAACATTCCCCATGAAGACATTTGTAAGGCAGCAACATGGTCTACAACACACACCTTCACCTAGCACTATTGTGTTGACGTGCAAGCCAAGCAAGAAGCTGCTGTAGGCCAGGCTGTTCTTAAAACTCTTTTTCAAACAACTGCAACCGATACAGGTGACCACCGCTAGGCAAGTGTGTGATCTGCAGCTCAAATGCCTTGAACGGAATATGCTACTTACCAGTATGCATCTGTTCTTGGCATGTAGAGCTGCAGATACACACACGCCCACCCACCTCCCCGAGACCTGTATCTGTTCCAGTTCTAGCTTACTTAGATAAACATGCATGGACATCTTTTTCTTTACTACTAACTCCATCATTTCCCATCATGGCGAAAAACTATCTAAGGATGGAGTCGATGCCCATGCGCACTATCGTCCAAGGGAGGAGTCACCTATCTCGTGACCACAAAGGCTTCTTCCAAGACAACAACAAGGTACAAGCATTAGAGCCCAACACCAGATGGCGATCTAATGCAAGTGTGTGGATCTGCAGCTCTACATGCCAAGAGCAGATGCATACTGGTAAGTAGCATTTTCATTTCTTGTTGGTATTCACAAACATTATTCATGGCTCATCCCACCTTAGGGAAGAACGTAGATGAACTCCTAAATAAAGGTTTAAATAAGTGTTTTGGAGGTCGGGCATGGTTGTGAATACCCCCAAAATTAATGGTAGTATAGTAAAAAATGGTAAACCACCCTGGAGCAATATTTTGCTGATGAATCGAAAAATGTACAAATGTCTGCTCTGTTAACTGGAAAGTAAATAGGAAGTGAGTGTTACCGACCATAACGTATGCGTGAACATCACTTTTGTTTAGTGGCTGTGTAGGGAAATGTTAGTATATAGTTAAAAGTCGTTTCCTTTGGCATTGTTAAAGTTATGTCCTTCTTTTCTAGATCAATTCTACACGTTTACAGAGGTGCACCCGGACTTTGCAGAGGAGTACATATACCCTGAACATACAGGATACGAAAGCTGCCTGCACACTCCTTCAGCTGAGACGCCGAATGGTTTCTGTACTGATTTCAGCCCAGAAGAGGAAGAAAGGAACCCGCTGATAAAGAAGCTGGACTGATCACAGAACAACTCCATTGTACCTCTCCTGGCGAGAGGTGACGGTCTTTTCTTAGGCTCTGAACATAGTTGCTCCAAATGTACATGACAAAATATTGTATGTAACTTTTTGTGAGAGTTTATTATCTTTTTCACTTCCGTAAAATGTTAATTTATCATTATTTTCATATTAGAGATTGGGATGTTATTTTCAGTTCCATTTTTAAGTGTCTTTTGAAAGCCAAGAATGTGAATGCTCTCCATATGTAGTCTTTGTACTTCAGAGGAAGCCACACACTTATTTATAATCGACTTTTTCTTTTCCTGTACTGTACACGGTGTCTTACAGTGTGCACCTACAAGGGATAATGCTCTGACTACTGTGGTGTTTTGTGCACTTTGGTAATTAGTAGTTTATCTGTATCCAACGCTGTACCTCGTTTATTGCTTTTGCTCATTAGTTCGAGGCAGTTTTGGAAGACAGCCGTTATGCTCAGGTTGATGTGTTTTTTATTTTCGATGACGCAGTGATTGAATCTGTCGCAGTGCCCGCATCTGGGTCCTAGACCGGTGATTTCCGGCAGTGTTCCTTTTTCAGGAGCTCATCTAGAGCCAGAATAAACAAAACAAACAAAACACATGAAAGATACAGAAGACATTCAGGTTTGTGCGTTGTATTTGCGGTATCGCAAGCTGCGTGACTGCAACATACATGGACATGCTTGGTCAAGGCCGGCTTTAGTGCTGGTGGCGCCTGGTGCGTCAATCATTTTTGGCTCCCCTCCCCTCCCCTGCATCACCCCCCTCCCAATAGTCAGCGCCCCCTCCACATGTCAGCGTCCAGTGCAGCCGCACTGGTCGCACAGTCCTAAAGCCGTCCCTGCGCTTAGTGTAAGGAATGCACCAACAAGCTAGTTTATTTAATTGATTATCAACTGTATCATGCAGTTTGATTGGTTGATGTCCAATACTCCTGCACAGCCTTGCTCCCTCGATTAAGATGGTTTGGGAGTTAAATCAGGCCACTGACTTCAAACTATTTTATTTTCTCTGATGTTGACATTGACATCTAAGATTGCAAATGGGCTTATCAATGCCAGCACTGTACTCTTTTGGCGTTCCTTTCTTTTAAAAAGCACTGATTTCGTATTTGTGCATCAGTAAGGTTAGTCGCACCAGCAGCCTTACCATGAAGTCTTCCGTGGCCAAACATGTGGGACTTCCGCTCCAGAATTTGGATAGAACTGTCATGGACTCCTGAGTAGGAAACGCATTTTGCACATTTTGTATCTGCAGCACAGAATCACGTGTGACAATTTGTAAGGTGCCGTTTTGTGGAATGCAATAGAACCTAGCCTATATTTTTAATCTTGGTAATATATAGCATGTGCTAAAATTCCTACATTCCAAAAAATTCGATTGTATATTTCGGTATACTTTTTTGTTGCAAGTTAGTTTGATGTAGTTCCTTGTGATCTTTTTTAATGGAATTATTTTACTACAAGAGATCTTTTTTTTCTGGAAACATGTAACTTCCTGGAAAGAAAAGTTGTAGAAGTGACTTAAATGTAAATCCTTAGAATCCCAAACGTGTTAATAGTATATGACTGCACCATACCAATATCACAAACAAAAAAGAAAGCAAATGCACAAAAAAAACTTGAAGAAAGTTGGCAAGCATTCCTAGAAGAGCGGAGATACTTAATTTATTTGCCAACAATTCAGCTTGCTAATATCCATGTCGCCTTTCGGTTCCCTCTATATATTCCAATACCAGTATATCAGTGCACGTAAAATGTTTAAATTGTAACGAACATTGATTCCACATTTTTAATTAAAAAAAATGAATTCCTTACTACTTTGAAATCAGCAGTGCAGATGCTGTTACCAATATAACTTGTTCAGAAATCCGCACAGAGAAAGATATCGAGATGTGAGGGAAACATTGTGCACAAAGCTTCTAAAGTTGGATTTTGTCAACACCTTGACGTTAACTAAAATGGGATCGATAGGAAAGATGGCAAATAAAATTCATCTAACTAGATTTTAATCTAACTATCAGTGTTAAAACTAAGACAGTGATATGTTATGGCACCTAGATATTTTTATAACCTGGCGAAATTCTGCAAGTGAACTCCAAACACTTTCTTATGACAGGCACTGCTGAAGGATGCTTCCCTGATCTGGGATAGAAGATCAACTTCAGATAAATTTATGTTGTACGTAAAAATTCGAGGTCAGGAGTGTCAACGCACAGTTTTGATCGTCTACCAATATTTCAAGCATTCTTTGGGAGTATTGATTTACTGTTTTAACTTCACATCGACTTACCTTGACAATATGTTGATAGTCGTTATTGTGTAGTTGATATAAGTTCAGGTCTATAAAAATCCTTGATAACTTTGTAAAAATACCCAGAGAACAACTTATTTTTCAGGTAACAATCACTTATAATGCAGCCAGGTAAGACTCCTTAAATTATTGACCAACTTGTTGGCCTGTTTTCTGACATTAGTGAGTCAGAGTAAAGATCTATACATTTAGACTAGCCTTGCTCGATTAAAAGGCCATAATACTGTCCTACTTTTTTTTCAACACGCACAAGCTGATGCACTTTTATTACTCTAAATTGAGCTAACATAAAAACGAATGTTAGCACCACAAATATGAAGGAACATAAGTGTGTTGTTTGCAGATGTTGATATTTTCCTAATTCCAACCACATTTTGGTGTACCGAGACCATGGGTACATGCTGTTCTCTAGAACAGCGTTGCTATGCCTCTCACTCTTGTAGCTGGACTCCAAGGGTTGTATGTATATGGAAATTGAATTTTCTTGGCCATTGCTATATCCCATGGTGTTATTTAGATTTTCTGATGTGTTTTCAATCTGCAGAACTACTGTACATTCTCAACTTGTAATACCATTTTTAAAGATACACAATGTGAAGATTCTACCCTTTAGGAGAAGTGACTTCCTCTGTGTGATGGGCTTAAGCCAAGACCCTTTGAACCCCCCCATGAGTCCTGTGCAGTTGTAAAACCTATGTGAGTATGGTGAGCTCTTCTGCCCATCTCCTTTGGGGGGTGAGGGATCAGTGCGACCCGGATTTGAGGAATCATTTCTTAGAAAAGTACCTGAACAGAACAGGGATCTTTACGGGATTTAGACCCAGGGTACTCTTCAACAGAAATTTTGCAGTTATGTAGATCTGAAAATATAATTTTTACTTGAAGAGGGGTTGCATTTTATATGTTCTTAGATTTATTCATTCATCCAAAGAGATCTATTTTTCCAAAGTAGAAGCTATTGTACTCTGATCCTTGGAAAAAACAGGTTTGGCTTATTGTAAGCAGTGGTTTTCAAAAATGAGGGCAGTCTTTATCCTGTAAGGGAAGCATTCTGCCATGCAAAATGTGTGCAGAAATAGTATGTCTGTGTCGAAGCTGTTACTATAACTATGTTGGTAAGAGGAATGGAGGAAGCAAAGGCATGATAGCACATAGACCCTTCAGAACATAAGGGAAACACTTGACTTTTAATTGTACTATTATCCCTGCTTCCAAAGTTGACTTGCTTCATGAACCTTAGGCATTTTTCCTGCTTTTCGTAAAAATAGTGGTTAAATAAAAAGGAGTCCAAATCCACAACCAAGGGTTTGCAGCTGACGTCAGGACCATGGATCAAAATCAGCTCCCACTCCTTTCTTAGTTCCTCTCTCTTTATAGCTTGGTTACTGTGACTATTAGGGCAGTAGGGTTTGGCCAGTTCTAGATAGCAAGATGCCTTCTTTCAGTGTGTGAGGGCAAAGAATGATGCTTATTTCTTGCCCATTTTATGCAACATGACTTTTCACGTGGTCTATTTTTAATTATGACATGGTCTGTTTATTCAGAAATATTTTCTTTCCAAAGTTTTGACACAACTCCGTGATTAAACACTTATTACATTTTAATATGACTGGTACATTTCCTGTACTTTGGCAGTGACATTTGTACTTTACATTCCATAGTGTCAGTTACTGTAATGTTCTAATGGACTTTAAATCATGAGCTTGAATGTTCCTAGTATGTTTTTTGTTTATCATTGAAAGTGGAAATGATCAGTACTGCTCAATATCCTACTAACCTCAGCAGGCACACTCATTACCATTACCAGATATTTAATTGCATAATTTGATTTGTCAAACGGGTGTGGGCTTATCAAATACTCTCATAAAAGTATTAAGCAACTAGACCAGGTAAGGCAGCTTTTTATACCTTTGTAAGTCGATCAAGTTGAGCCGCTGAGCAAATTAGATGATGTGTTCTAGAGAAAGCAGTGAAGAATTGCAAACGTTTATTGCTTGTAAACTCTCCTAAATGTGTTTGAGGAAGATGTGATTGAAATGTGATGCCATGTTTTTATGTTGTGTCCTGGTAAAGATCAAACTAGATTCTTTTTAGTGTTTTGGGGCAAGCAGTAAAGTATATTTGTTACATGTTTCAATCACATAATGGTTCAGAAAAATAGTACACACCTTCTGTACTGTCAATTTTGTACTAATCTAGAAAATGTACACATACCTCAATAACTAATGTAGTAGAAATTGGTATAAGGTACGATGTTTATCTATAGAATTTCTTCTTTCCCCAACTTTGCAATGATTACTAGATTACATAACTTAAAATCCTATTAAAGTCTTGAAAACTATAATACGAAATGATTACCAACGCCACAGGTATCAAAAAGACGCGTAACTGTAAATAATACCTTATTTTGTTGATTTTGTGACATGATCAAGATATGAAAGTCATGGATTCAAAACATTGTCTGTTCATTGGATCACTCTACTATATTTTGAAACATCAGAAACCTTGTTTCAGGGCTTTGTTAAGTAAACACAAAATGAACCAATGAATTGTAACTTAATTTTTGCCCACTCAGTTAAGATTCCAAGCGCGATGGCTTCACCTGATGCTTTCTCCTGTGACTGCATCGAAGAGACCCTTTCCAGCTAAGTAGGGGGGGTCTGTCGTTGGGAATGGGATAGTTATGCCAGGTCTGTTAACATCAGCTAAGCTAGTGAGGACTATCAGGGTCGACTTCCAGAAGCTTGTAGGACATTAAATAGATTTGGTTGATGTTACTAAGTGTCTTAAACCACTGGCAGACTTTTCAGAGCCATGTTGAATTACCTGTTGTTTGACACTTCATATGTCATACTTACTCAAGCAGGATTGGCCACTATACTGACAAGAGCCATGGCACTCACCCATGGGAGCAGTGTTGTCAGAGGTTCCACTTTCGCAATTGTTTGGTAGCCATTCATCCTAATTTCTGTCAATGCACTTACTTCCACTCAGATTTTGTATTCAAATAATGGAGTTGCCCTTATTTAACACGGCTACTCATGGTTGCATGATACTTCATCATTTAGCGAGTACAGCCAGGTGTGAAAGTTGAGTACGAATAATTTATCAAAGATACTATACCTGGTATTTAAAGTAAGAGCTAGCTGAAAGAGTTTAACATATTTTAAGGGAATCAACGCTTTTACCCTTTAATACATGTTCTCTTCTTTGGTTTCTTTGGTTTTATGGAGGAATCCACACTGGCCTTGATCTAGCTAATTTCCAAAAAACCTTTCTGGAGTCTTACTAGTCATGGAAAAGTAAACATTAAGTGAATTTCTTGTCATAAGTACTACTTGACCAGGTCTTTTTTAAATTTTTCACTTCACACCTGCAATATTGAACTTCAGTATTTTCCCATTGTTAAGCAGTGTTGCATACATGTTTTCTGAACTTTAGGGAAGTATATTTTTAGGTATTAAAGGGTGAAATGTTATCTTCCATACAGTATTGCCTCTTCTGCTGGTACTTACAAGTACACAAAACCCCTTTGTTCTCTGTTTCTCTTTTTTAGTTTTTTGTTAAAGATTTTAAAGATAAATTGAAACTTCCAGTTTCGTTAAGTACTGGGTAGCTTATTTTGGCATCCTCTACCTGGGGTGTAAATAAAACAGGGAGCCCCAACGTAATTCCACCTGGCAAAAGGCTCTCTGATGTCAGAACCCTGAAACAGCACTTGTGCTCCCGCAAGTTGAATTGGAATAAGTGAACATTTTTTGCAGTGTAACTAACTCTTAAGACTAGGTGATAATAGGCTAGATTAAAGGTAGATAAAAAACAATCCAGGGATCATGTGAAACATGAGGATTTATTTCTACAACTAAATTAAATAATCATGTGCCAAAGCATCTTGTCCTTTAGAAAATTAAATTCAATTAGCAGTCTGCTTCTTTAATGAGTTTCTAACATTTGTCAGAAACCAAACATTAAAGCAGAATTATTATCATGCAGAATATCTGCAGGAGACATTGTCAACCAATAAGAAGTTGAACTACACACAAATACGATTTCTCTGGACCTTCTCTGGACTTTCACAGAAAAGTGTCTCCAGTACATGTGTTGTGGGAAAATTGCCCAAACCGTATTTGAAAATGTATTTTCAGTACACTATAGAATCATTATTTCTTTTAATTTTCAAAGGCAATAGCACCACACCCCTAAATAGCCATCAAACAAAACTCAGAGACAGGACAATTTTTTTTGTTATCCCTCATTGAAACAATTCTTTGGCTGCGTATATCACCTTTTTAAAGGGAATGATAACGTTTTTGTGTCTTGATTTTGAAAATAACCAAAATTATGGGCCAACTGTGTGGGTCAGAGTATGGAGACATTGATTCAACATTTACATCTTTTAATTCAGCTCAAATAAATGTTCCTGTACTGGTCCCCACAAGCATTTAACAGTATACAAGGACACAAGCGATAAAGTGAAACGAATTCTGATAGGTGTGGTCTGTTATGTATTGTTCTGTATGGACATGCACCACCACCTATACGTAGAATAACTCCTCATTAAAATATATTGTTTTAAAAATGGGAATGAAAGTATTTTTTCACCGTATTTCATGTGAATTAAAATGTCCTTCTCAAGAAAATTGTACTTCCTTAATGTATGCTTTTTTCAAAGGCAAGCCTCACTATTCCATTAACCTCTAACGTGCATTTTTGCATCAAATAATCATTTATGATTTGATTACTGAAAGGTGGAAGTAAGGTTTCAAAGAGAAATATGGGATCCTCACCCTGATCAAAATCTTATTTCTTCCTTGTAATTGTCAATTGTCAATGAATTTACAGTGTCTTGTTTATTATGTCCTTTGAAGTGCTATCTCTTGCACTGAGCCAAACAGCAATTACGTTCAAAATGCCCGAATCATGATTTTTTTATGTGTGATGCTGACTTTCTGGAGCACTGGGGTCAAAGGTAATAGTATATTATGATAAAATGGGTTTCGTACAAATTGTTTCATTTTGTAACACTAAATCGGCATTAACTCTGCACATTGGACTTTTCTTTCATGTGGCTGACTTACAGTGACTTTTCATTGTAAAATTAAAATTGAAAAGCAGAGTTACTATGTGTCTGTGTATGACTTCTACTCAGTGCAGTGGATTGGGGAAGCCAGCTTTGATAACTCGTAACAGCACATCTTGAAAACATGGTTTGTATCTAACTCCTGCATTTTTGATCATGCTCCCCCTCTTAGTCATGGGAAATTGCAGTAGACTGGCCATATCATGTGCTATCCAGGGAAAAGAATTACAATGCAGGGTCCAGAAGACTGTCCGTAGTTTGAGAAATGGGTGCCAAAGGTTTGTGAAATTCCACTTAGAACATTCTTGTTGAAGGAATCCTATCAGTGACTTAGTTTAAATAAGGATAATTAGGAAAAAAGCACTTTTGTGCCTTTTTATCTGTGATTTCTGAAGCTGTACTTTTTGTTGACCTGCGTTTTATGTGCTTGATTTGTGTTATATGCTTGTTTTGTTTTTCATGTTTAATCTGTCATCGATTGAAGCCTCCTCTTCATTAACTTGTTGCATGTACATGTGTCACTCTTGCCTTGCATGAGTTGATCAATGACTGTGAGGCTGTCACAGTATGCATGCGATGATGTCCTTTGGGTCCCAATGAAATACATGTTTTTCATCACCCTGTTGATATTGCTTATTGTTTAGTTGCACTTCAAAACAGCTTATTTTCTTGACCTTGCTTGTACTAACATCACAGCACCATATTGTTAAAATATGTTGTTCCTCTGTTTGCTTCTATGCCCATGTAGATTAGTTTGTCATTGAGTTTTTTCCAATGATTTCACAATTGTCACTGGCTGTTTTTTAAATTGTTTTATACATTCAGAAAAAAATGCTGAAAAAGATGTTTCTGCAAGCATTCTTGGTTCAAAGTATTGGTTTACTTTAATAGATGGTTTAGGAGACCTTGTTAAAATAATTGGTTGGTTTCTGGCTGTTCAAACAAATACATCTTAATCAGGAAGTAATATCTGCTGTCAAATTTGTAAACATAAAAATAACATGGGACACTTACGTCTTGGAGGTGATGTACACCTGCTCTTATTTTCTATAGCCATTTTGCTGTACCCCATTAATTCACAAGTTTGCACTTGCTTTCATGCCTGCGAGACAAAAGATTGTCCAAGGAAGTACCTATCCAGGTGTTATAGGATTGACAAGCCATCTCAGTATCCTGTGTAATGATTACATAAGAGAATGAAATAACGCTAATACCAAGGAGGTGAGAGTTCAATGACACTACCCTCCTGAGGACGGTGGAGCTCTTGATAACAAGAATGCTAGATTTTGGTAACCAGTCATTATTACAAAAGGGTAGTACTAATGAAAGAATGTACACAACAGAGATGCCACAGTGGAGGGTGAGTGATAAACACAAGAGTATTCTCTTTATGTAGAGCAGCTGCACTATTGAGTTGCAATTGAATTACCAACAGTGCAGCATCTAGAATAATTTTGGTCCTCATTGCAACCGGGTTTTCAATTCTGAATGGTTGGTTAACCACAACCACTGGTCCAGTCAGATGTATTAGCTTCATGGGAATAACAAGGATCTCTTTCTTTCACACCAAGATTTTGGCTCCATAAAACAACTGAAATATCTGTGTCAAAGTCCGGTTGAAAACAAGGAAATACCTGCGGAATCGGACTCGGAATAACAGATTACTTAGGTAATCCTCATTTCATAATAATGAACAAATGCGCACCTGATATGGGGCAAAAGCGACTGCACCTATCCCCAAGATTGGGTATGGTGATTGGTTTGGGTGCCCAGGATCTGAGACTCAATACCCTTCTGTCTCCTATAAAACAATCTACAAAACAATAATTTAGAAAACTGGTCCAGCACTCCATTTAATGGTAAGAAAGGTATATAAAGAGACAAATTTTCAGAAATGGAAAAAGCAGGTCGTGGTACAACTTCTGTATTCAAGATTCTTCTTTAAAAAACACACAATGTAGTCATAAAAACACAAAGTAGCCAACACGTTTCGTCCTTGCGGACTTCTTCAGGGCTACAAACAAATACATATAAACACAATTTAGACATTATATACAGGACATCATATATACAAAGTATTTATATAAAATTATTCCTTTTTTTTAATACAATATCAGTGAAAAGATCCCCTTTTAGGATCCCACACATGAGATGCATTAACATCATTAGTATATAATGAAATGCTCTCTTTTGAGGTGCATTGTTGGCAACACACAGGAAAAATGATATATTCCTATTCACAAATGTATGTTATAATAATGTAGGACCTGCTAATTCAAAAAGCAGTATTAAATTACATTTTCAGTATGAGCACAAAAGAAAGCGTGAAAGAGAAGAAAGAGAGAGGGTCATAAAACCACATATCGATGCTTTACATTTGCATTTATATTATATTCATATATGTCTATGACAAGACCATTGGAAAAAAGGCATTATCTGGTGCTTTGACCGACAACAACAACAACATGGGGGTCAAGAGATCTAATAGGTCAATGTTTTACTGTTTCATGACTAATTCTGCTGAATAAATTAAAAGGGCATTTCCTGTAGCCAAGGTTAAAAAACAGCAACATTAGGGTACCACAGGAAACATCTCTATTAGTATTAGTTCATGATGTCTGTCTTTAAACCTATACAATTATTACACTACAGGTGAGGGCTTACCCAATATGTTCATAAATGTGTTCTTTTCAGTCTCTCGATAGAATAGTCTCCTCAAATCATTTTTGACTATATCAATATGTTCCAATAGCTGCCTAAAGAAGAGATATTAATAAAGGAAAGTATATCAAGATAGGTCACTTAATAGAGCATTTACAAAAGAGCCTCTTAGTTCATTTATGTTTGGGTGCACATACCTCTATAAGGATAAAAGTAAATGTGAAGCGTTGTATACAAGAATGGTAGCTTCATTAATCGTTCCCGGCAACGGTGCTGTTTGTATATTTCAAACCCTAAAAGGATTAGAAACCACAATGTTTTTTAGCACAAACCTGTCTAAAAAACCTGCAAACAAGTCCGATCGTTTCAACTCTAATGATGTTCCCATCTAGTCACTTAAAAAAGGCTCCTGAGACAATACTCGGAATAACATACATTTCTACATGGGAGGTCAGAAAGCAAGGTCATGCCATTCATATAGCCAAAGCTCAATAATTTAGCCCCACAAACGGGGAAAGCATTTATATGGGCTTAGTATAAAGGGCCATCGATGCTGACATTAGCTCCATTTTTACAAATAACAGAAACCGATACATATTGTATCGTATCAATGAATAATGGCCTGAACACAGTAGGATCATGACCCACATAATGCTAAAACCCTCAGTCAAATTCGAAAAAATAAAAAAAAGAGCAATGTACTTAGTGCATAAGAAAAACAGCCCCAACATACATTTTAACCAAAGAGTCACCCGAGTTTGGCCCATAAAGGGTACATATGTTATATCCCCCTCGAGCTCCCTGTACTTACTTGTGTAGGGAAGACATGACTTGGTAGTTCGGGTTGGACTGTTCCCATGAGGCACAGGGTCCGACTGATTTGCATATGGCCATGTTTGAACTGGGGTGGTGGAGTGAGCTAAAGAATGATGATGGATTAAACCCAGATCAGTTGACTGGGGGTGAGTGTTTGATTTGCTCAAATGCTCCGTCCATCGTCCCCTTTGGTATCACTTGTACTACTACAGCACACATTGGCATGACTCAGGGGTACAGCTAAGAAACAGGATGGACCAGCTGCCTGCAGACATGTCTCCCACTGTCAACTTTATTGAAAATCAGTCACCTGGTAGAGTTGCTGAGGGGTGGAATAGTAAAAGTTTACCCAAAAGTCAAGCTCAAAACATAAGCTGAAAATATGAGACAGCAGCAAGACATAGATATAAAGAGTTAGAATAATCAACATAGTGATTTCCATCCCAGTTTTAGTAGCTGACTATAGACCAGCATCAAGTGAGCACTGTTCACCAGTAAACGTCTTCCCTACATTTTCCATACCTACAGTTTTCAAGTCTCATTATTCCAACATAGCCCACCACATCTACACAGCCACAACACAACATCGGCTCTTATCCCACTTCAATGTCTTTCACTTCTGACACTGCAAAGGTTGTGGATCTAACAGGCTTCTAATATGAGCTAGGGGCACAGCAAGCTCTAGCACAGTTAGTTTCCCGATCAAAGCATAGTGTGTTTTGCTTATTCTTACCCCCGCACCCATTGTATCAGAATAACTAGATCATTTTGACTTGTTATTGCATCTAGATTACTCTAAACTTTGCCTCCAGTTTATCACTGTGAGTACATTTTGAAGTGGAAAAAACACACAAAAGGAATTTGCAATCAACTCGCAATAAGTGTTAACTGTAGCAATGGATGTTAATGTTACTGGATTTTTCACTTTCAAGCAACTTATCAATGAGTGGACATGCTCTGTAAGTGGCTTTAAAAGGGAAACTATGATGCACCAGAGGGAAGAAGATGGGCATATCACAAAAATGCAGAGGCAAGGTTTGACAGAGATGCCGTTATTTTCACAGCTGAAGAAATGCCAGGTGCAGAGAAAAAAAGAGGATTGTCTTTCTGGAATTCTGGCCCACCAAACAGAAAGAGGTCTTGAGGCCATGTTCTCTGAGGCCTCCATCACTGAGAAAGAGGTAAAATTCATTGAGCCAGTGGTGCAGCACTTGCCATATCGGGGCCAAAGACTAAGTCGGCATAAAGCGCATCATCTGATAGAGACATCTAGCTGCAGATTCCTTAACTTAGAATATCTCCCCAGGTGTCCGAATGGATCAGGAAAATCTTTTTCCCCTAACAATACCTCTGCACGCCGGGAGGCGTCGGGCCTGCCTCCGTCCTGACGTCGTCCACAGAAGTGACGTCAATAGAGCCATATAAGCCCATCCCGGCGTGCTGACGTCAGTTTTCTTCTTTTCCGTGTCCTAACATGGATCCGGGAAAGTAATATCTCTGGCAAGTTTTTGTTTATTACAGGCCTTTTCAACACCTTTCGCGTCCAGGAACAGCGTGTTCGATGCCCTTGTGGGCTTCAAACCGTGCCGGTCCTGCTTGCGACAGATGCCAGCGTCGGACCCTCAAAAACTCTGTATATGGTGCTTGGGAAGAGTACTATGACTCCGTGGAGTGCGACGTTGCCGCATGGTGCTGCTGTCTGCCCTGTTGTCCCGAACTGACCCCTCGTGACACAAGTCGTCTTCTCCAGCGGAGTTGTCCACGCGACAGGGCTGGTACCGATGCCATCGCCGTCATTCACCTACCTCAAGTAAACATTGCCCCCCTTCCCTGGCACGTCTCCGGGCCCCATGGGGGCGGTAAGGACTCAGGTTGGGACACCGTCGGCGGGTTTACCCTGGGCTCCAACCGAGTGCCCCGAATCTGACACAAGAGTCGCTGCAGGTAAGCATTTGCCCCCCCCCTCCCTGGCTCGCCTCGGGCCGCATAGGGGGGGTAGGGACTTAGGTTGGGACACCGCCGGTGGGTTTTTACCGTCGGCTCCAACCGAGGGCTCTGACTCTGACACCAGAGTCTCCGCAACATCGGGACACGGCCCGGTGGGGCATCCCATGACATAAGCCCTTCCATAGTGCTGTTGCACAGCCTTCCGAGGCTCCCTGCGGCATCTCTGGAGGTGCATGACACCGCTTCGGCGTACTCTCTCCTCCTCGGGGAGTGATGAATCTACGCCGTTCCAACTCAGAGCAGTTGAGGCTATTTCGGAGGTTGCCGACGCTGGCTCGACTCGGATGGTTGAGACCTTTTTGGAGGTCCCAGACGCCGGCTCGACTCGAGGAGTCAAGGCCTTTGACGCCGCCTCGACTCAAGGCCTCATGCCAGCTCTAATCAAAGGGTCGAGGCCTCTTCATGGGTCGCCGTTCGACTCGAGCAGTCCAGTCCTCTTCGGAGGTTGCCGACGCCGGCTCGACTCGAGGCCTTTTCGAAGGTCGACGCCGCCGACTCGAGGAATCGAGACCTCTTCAGAGGTTGCCGACGCCGGCTCGACTCGAGGAGTCGAGGCCTCTTAGGAGGTCGCCGAGGCCAGCTCCACTCAAGGGGTCGAGAACTTTCCGGAGTTTTTTTTTTTTTTTTTTTTAAATATATTTTTATTGCAGAATTAGAGATAAAACCATTCAATAGGCCAACCTACACACTTATGGCCTCCCAACAGTTAGTAGGACAGAATTGCAATACACAGCCATTTAGCCCACATCCCGGAGGCTGGGCGGCGCTTCAAAGTACCATTCTTCGGGAAATGCCTCAGTGCGTGCCCTGTCTGGGCTTCAGGTCAGTTATGTCGTGTAGTATCTGCTTTTACCCCACAACGCCCATCCCCCTGCACCGCCAAGCCCCAGGCTGCACCTACGATCGCTCCCTGCAAAGCTACTCTATTTCCTCACTGGGCCATCCGGGTCTGATAAACTGCTTCGCGGTGCTAAACCACCCACTCCCCGAACACCCCCCCCCCCTTCCCCCCACAACTGCTGCTAATGCGGGCACCCATAATCTTTCCCAGCTCTGAGGTACGTCATCCACCAGGATATTCAGACAAACATACACACCACATGGAATTCCTTCTCATCGCTAATCTTCCTCCGCGTCGTCCGATACGTAATCCCTGTACTACCAACTCCCAGGACCGCGCCAGTTCCAGACATTTCTCGTTGCCAGTTCTAGTCGCCTGACGCATCTTAAGCACACTCTCGCAGCCCGACCACTACAACAGCTCATTCCTCCATCTCCTCACTGACGGGCCTTCCTTAGATTTCCAATGCCAAGTTATTTCACGCTGCGCCAGTATGATCCCCAAATCAATGAATTTGCTTGTTAATTTAGTCTTCCTGGTATGCTGGAACCAGAGGAGCAGGCATGCTGCCATATCAAAGTCTACCTCCCTGTCCGTGACAGCGTTCAGGAGTTCTCCCACTTCTGGCCAGTACTCCCCTAACTTCGGGCATCCCCACAGCATGTGATCCAGATCTACCTCTGGCTCCAAACATCTCGGGCACATGGCGTCAAGCACCTGGAAGTGCCGTCGTAACCTCTCCGGGGTCAAATACGCCCTATGGACAATAAAAAAATGCACCTGTTGAAACCGTGCATTCCTCGTTCCCTTCCAGGTCCTATGCAACACTTGGCCCCAGATGGTGTCTGGTATTTGTTTACCTATGCTGACCTCCCATCGCGACTTTAGTGCTAGCAAGGGCGCCAGTCCCTCATTCAGCATTCTGGTGTGGAGGCAAGTCACAGCCTTGACGGTGCCCACGGCCATTACCACATATTGGCATGCCATGGTCACCTCCGGCTCCGCCAGCCCCCCCCCCCAATATCTCTGCATCGCTGTCACCACCGCCACATGTAGTAAGAAGGTTCCATCTGGTAAGCCAAATTGCTCCTGTAAAGACTGGTACGGAACTAGCGTCCCGTCCATATAGAGGTCTCCTACCATCTGCAAGCCCAGCTCTTCCCACGTCAATAATCGGGACCAATCGCCCCCGTGTGGTAGCGCGGTCAACATTCCCAGCGATATCTCCGGTGCATACTGCCTGTGTTTCTTTGCTCTTTTCAGGCTCCTATTCCAACACAATTTAAGCGTCTTTTCCTCTATCGTAAGATCCCTCACATCCAGTTTCTGTTGCATTACGATAGACGACAAGACATGTCTCTGGATGCCAATCCCCCGGTCGCGATCCGGACCTCTGAATTCCCTGGCCACGTTCTGCGTCAAAACCTGGAGTTGCGCTGCTAGATAATATAACTCGAAGTCGGGGACGGCCATCCCCCCCTCGCTCTTGGGCCGTGTCAGAGTAGTCAGTGCCACCCTTCGTCGTCCGTGGCCCCAGAGGAAGCCGGTCACCAACGTCTTCAACTCTCTAAAGATTCTCTGCGGAATCCATACCGGCAGCGTTCGGAAATAAGAGTAGCCGCGGGAGTGCCACCATCTTTAACAATGCTACCCGACCCAACACGGATAGTGGGAGAGAAGCCCAGAAAGCCATGCAGCCCTTCAGCGCTCGAATACAGCGCTCCACATTCCCCTCTAAGAGGTCTGCTGCGTCGTGATAGATGCGTACCCCCAGGTAAATGAAACAGGAGGGTTCCCACACCACCGTTCTCGTGAGCTGTGGGCAGAGCGTAGTCTTCCGCAAAGGGAACACACAGGTCTTGGTCCAATTCACCCTGAGGCCTGACAGCCTCCCGAACCTGCTCAGCATGTCTACCGCGCCTTCTAGAGCTCGCCCAGGATCCGCCAGGTACAACAACAGATCATCGGCGTATAGTGATATGTAGTGCGACTCAGGTCCCTGCGCTATCCCGTCATATACGGTGCCTGACCTTGCCCGTGCTGCCAGTGGCTCCATCGCCATGGAAAATAGCAGAGGAGACAGCGAACAGCCCTGCCGCGTGCCCCTACAAACCGAATAAGCTGGAGATACTAGAGGCCCCAGCCGTACTCGCGCCTTCGCTGAGGAATAAAGCACTCTTGTCCAACTCCGAAACCCCTCCCCCACTCCAAACTTCAGCAGCACTCCATCCAGGTAATCCCATTCTAAGCTATCGAACGCCTTTTCGATATCAACTGCCAATACCACAGGATCCCGCTCCGTTGTAGCGGCATCATCAATGATCTGGACCAGACGACGGATATTCATCGAGGTGCTCCTGGTCGGGCTGAATCCCGCTTGATCCCTATGTACCAAGGTGGACATCTGCGGTAGGAGCCTGGTAGCTAGGATACGACTCAAGATCTTGTAATCCACCGTTAACATAGACAATGGGCGGTAAGAGGTCACGTCTAACGCGTCCCTGCCCGGCTTCAACAGCGGCACCACCAGCGCCTCCCTCATGGATTCAGGTAACCACCCCACCCGTTTCGCCTCCGCGTACACTATTAGCAGTCTGGGCGCCAAGATATCCACGAATTTGGCGTAGAACTCAATCGGTAACCCATCTACCCCTGGCGTTTTGTTCCGTGCCATGTGGTTAATTGCCCCTCTTATCTCTGCTAAAGTGATGGGGCCCCCCATGTCCTTCGCCTCCTCTTCATCCATCAACGGTAAGGGGATCAGATCCAGGTATTCACCTATCTCCGAAGCCTCTGCCTCTAGGTGGCTTGCGTATAGTCCCATATAGTAGGACTTGAAACGCTCCAAGACCGCTGATTGAGAATAAATCACTTCTCCATCCTCGCGTCTTATGCTCATGATCGGGCACCCTCTAGGTTCTGGATCAGCCAGCTTGGCAAGGAGCGTGCCCACTTTATCCCGTTCCTTATGCACCCTAACCATATACAACTTATAGTCATAGCACCGCAGTCTTTCCGTCTCAGTCGCCACCGCCTCTTTAGCTTGCATCAGTCGTTCCTGCAACTCCGGCCTCTCGGGTCTTCGCTGTTCCAGCCCTCTCAACGCCTCCTCCGCTTTCGCAAGGTCATTCAACACCGTCCCTCTCACATTCAGAAACCTACCCATGCACACCCCTCTCACCACAACTTTCAGTGCATCCCATTCGATCGATCTTGTTGCCGCTGACCCTGCATTGTCTGTAAAATAGCTGTCTATGCCCTGACGGACCGTGTCGCTGAACACCGGGTCTTCCAGCGTGTCCGGACGCAGTCGCCATGATGGAACTGCCGATCTCGTCAGCTGCCACTGCATGGAGATCAACAGGGGATTATGGTCCGAAATGGTCCTGGACAGATACTCAGAATGAGTCACTACATTCGCCAAGGAGCTGCCACATAGCACTGAATCTAATCTAACATGTAGGTCGTGCAGCGTGGAAAAATAAGAGTAATCCCTGATCTCAGGATGTTGCGCCCTCCACACATCCACCAGACCTCACCTGTCCTGCCACTCCCTCCTGTGGGTTGCTAGTCGGCGTACCGGGGAGTCCACTAGTGGTGGGTGCGATCTATCTAACAGCACATCAGAGATGGAGTTAAAATCCCCGGCCAGTAAAATAGGGCCCGCTAAATAATACGCCAGTGAGCGCGACAAACCCACAAAGAAATGAGCTTGATCAGAGTTGGGGGCATATATGTTACACAGCACCACCTCCCTACCATACAGACGTCCCTCAACCGCCACATATCGACCCTCTGGATCCACTCTCTGACTCGTGACTTGAAATGGCGTACCCGCCCGTATCCATATCAACACCCCTCTGGCGAATGCCGAGTATGTCGTGCCAAAGACCTGACCTCGCCACCTCTTCTGTAAAGCCCCGCACTCCTCCCTGGTCAGGTGAGTCTCCTGAAGCATTGCAATCTGAACGCCCCTCCTCACCAAGTAGGCATGCACCTTGTGGCGTTTCACCATCGTACGAATACCACGGACATTCCATGTGACACATTTCAAGTTAGGTAACGTCCCCATAAAATATCGTTCTACACAGTGGCGCTAGCCAATAAATGACTCCCGCATTGCAGCAATCGTACAGCCCCTTCAAAACATTTCCCAAAACTGCCCTTACCCCCCTCCCCAGGACAGGACCTAATAACCCAGCTTCAGCCCCGTTCCAAACCTTAAACACCCCACACATCACACTAACCTGTGGTCGTCACCACAGAAGACCTTAAGGGCCTGAAGAGGTCAATGGAGCCCCGAACCAGAACGGCAGAGCTACCACCCCGCGCCCGCTGTCCCAAACTGCTTACGCAGCCCCATACCTGGCAGTCCAATATAAGTCTGGAGAGTCCATACCAACAGGCATCCCGGAATTGTTCATAAGCCACGACCCTCACTCGTTAAACATGCCATCCGAAGTCTGTGGGGTGACCTCCGGCCCCCGTGCGCCCCCCACATCCGAGTCGTCTTCTCCGGTTTTCTCCCCTTCCTCTTCCGATGCCGAGCCTCCAGACGTTCTCTCCTGCTGTGATCCCGTGATGGTCGCTGTGGCCGCCAACGCACTCTTCCTGTCGGCCAGCATTTGTGCTTCTCGCTCGGCCCGTTGTCGCTTATTCCGGGAGCGGATGCGATGGGATTTCCTGAGCTTGACTGGTTGTTGCCGATCCCTGTTGGCTCCGTGTGCACGATCTGTCCCCGCACGATATAGCTCAAGCCAGGACCATGCCTCGTCGGGTGTTTGGAAAAAGTGGGTCCTGTCATCAATGACCACTCTCAGCTTGGCGGGAAAAAGCAAGGAGTATTGGATCCCCTCCTCTCTCAGCTCCTTCTTCACTGATAAGAAGGAGGCCCTGCCCCGCTGCACTTCCTGCGTGTAGTCTGGGAAGATCGTGACCCTGCTATTATCCACCTGGAAGGGACCTTGGGATCTCGCCCTCTGTATCAACAGATCACGGTCTTTGTAGTGCAACAATTTGACCACCATCGGCCGAGGTGGTCGGCCCTCTAGGGGCGGCTTGGCAGGCACCCTGTGTGCCCTTTCCAGAGAGAAGGGGGACAGACCCTCCGGCGCCACCACCGTTCGGAACCAGTCCTCCATATAGGACACCGCATCACCTTTCTCAATTTTCTCCGGAAGCCCCACCACCCTTACGTTGTTCCTCCGGTTACGACCTTCCGCGTCCTCCGCTCGTCGTTCCAGGAGTGCCAGTCGGCCAACAATGTCGGTCAGTTTATGTTCCGCGGTGACCACCGCCGGTTTCAGCTCCTGAAGCAGCTGTTCGTTCGATTTCACTCTATCAGAGAGCTTGGCGTGGTCTGCTCTCAGCAGGCCCAGCCCCGTCGCCACCTGTGCAGCGCGTCTTTTGTAGCGGTGATCGCGTCCAGAATAGCGTCAAGGCGTTGGTTCAGCCTCTGTTCTTGCAGCGATGCCTCCACTGGGGCTGGGGTGCCGCCATCTTTGGCCAAGGCATTCCCGCCCCCCTGCTCAGGCGGCGCAGCGGGGCCAGTACCCAGCGCGGCCATCTTGGTTGCGAGAGACGCGCCCCTCGAGCTGCCTCCACCGAGCACAGCTCACCGTGGCAATTCCTCCGGCCGTTCCGTCCCCGGCCCCTCCTGATACCGCCCAATGGCAGATAACGATATGGTCAGCACCCCCTGTCCCAGATCCAGCTTGTCCACACGGTACGAACAGGCCCCCTTCTGCGTGCAGCCGCCTACCTCCGATCCATAGGTGTGCACTGCGTATTTCCACCAACACGCACACAGCGCTTCCAGGATCCGCAATGGCTAGGGGAGCAAGCCTAGAGCGCTCCTCCAAGAAGGATCGGCGGGCGTAGTTCTGGGCAAACTGAGCTCTCTGTTCACATCAGCATCACACCACGCGAGCTCCAGCGTGCACCGGCCTCTAGCCACTGTTCCACCAACCCAGTGCTCCACGGCCCCCTGCCGGGCCGACCCCGCCACCGGCGTTAGGCCCACCGTCCACTGCCAGGTCCGTCCGCTCCCCGGGGCACACAGGAACCGTAGGGGGCTGGCCCCTGGTCCAACACCACGGCCAACCCGCTGCGCGCCGCTACTCCGCTACTCCGCAGCGGTCCTCAGCCGGGTGCTCGGGCCCCCAAACAGTGCTGACCCCGTCTGCCCAGCCCCAACAGCAGTCCCTTCGGTGGGCAGCCCTCACAGGCCAACAGCGTCGTCACCCGCACAGTCCGAGGCCAGGCCCTCCAGCAGGGATCGGAGAGCAGGGGCACCGCTCCTACCAGGTCTCCGCCACGGACCGCCTGTGCCGCTCCGGATCAGCTCCAGCGATCCGCACCCCGGCTTTCTGCCCTGCCAGCGCCGCCCAGTAGCCTCCAGCGCGCTGGCTTCTCCCCGGTGCACTGCTTCTAGCGCTTCCGAATCCTCAGCGCCGCCATCTTGCCTTTGTGCGCCTGTCGGGCCGGCCAGGCTCCTAGGTCCGGCCGCGCGCGTCTTCCAGGGCTCCGATGGGGTCCAGACTCTCCCCTCCGGGTCAGCGACCCCTCCCGATCGCGATTTACGCCGCCAGGGGTACCGAGGGCAAGTCGATCAGGATGATAGCGGGACTCGGCGTGGAGCAACTCGCTCACGCAGCCATCCCGGTCGGCGCCTAAGCCACGCCGAGAACTTTCCGGAGTTCACGGCACGATTCGGGTGGTTGAGGCCTTTTCGGATGTTACTGACGCTTGCTCCATTCCGCCAGTCTGGGCCTTTTCATAGGTTTCCGACTCCGGCTCGACGTTGATCGATGTCGGTCCCATCTCCAGCTTTAGTGGTGGAGAATGTGGTCCCGGTGGGTTCAGCACCTCCTGAGTCATTTCACTGCCCTCCAGAGCAGGCGCCAGTGGGGCATTGGCCTACTCATCCTGCTGCTGAGCCTCTATTTCGGGGCCGGTTTACATCCATCACCTGCTGATGACTCGCTTTCACTGCCACACGGGGCTACGGAGGTTGGTGGGAGTTCATCAGGGCTCTAGACATTTTAAGGATGGAGCCGCCCTCAGTCTCTAGGCCTTCGGAGCCTTTGCTGGATATTCTCCACCAGGGCGTGGGGAACATGGCACCATTGTTACCTTTTGCAGAGTCATTGTTTGTCATCCTTCTCAGAACGTGGGCACTGCCCTCCTCTGGGACCATGTGGATCGTGCTGTGGCACTTCGACCGACTCCCACTGACCCCGCCTGTTTGACCCTCCATCCTGGAGCTGGTGGATTTGTGCTTCAGGCAGCTCTGTCTGTGACTCCTGTTCCGTTGCATCCTCCCACTCGGGAGTGTCGGTGGTTGGAGTCATATGGCCGCAATGTGTTTGCATCCACCAGCTTGGGACTCCGGTCCCTCAACACGTTGTGTGTATTTGCTCAGGCTACATTTACCCTTTGGGATGCTGTTGACCGTCTCCTCCCCTCCTTGCCGGAGGTCTCTCGTGCCAATCTGGCCCTCCTAATCAGTGATGGCCATGATATGGCACACTTTCCAATTCGGTCTGCCATGGACACCACGAACACTGTGGGTCGTACTATGGCCAGGTCAGTTGCCATACGCCGCCATGCATGGTTGCGTGATGGCGTTTTCCCAGAGCATGTTTAGGAGGGCATTACTGTGTGTATTCCTCTCGACGTTCTCCATTTGGTAGACGGAGTTGGTTTTTGGCGGTGTAGGCTTTGGCACCAGGCTTCTGTCTGTGCCTTCTTCTGTCCTTTTGGGCAGTTTTGTAGTCTAGGTTTCCGCTTTCTCACGGGAGACCAGGATTCTTCCCCCTGTTAATTCTTTTCTGCATTCTTAACTGTTATGCAGCACACCAGTGATGTGGTGCCGCTTTCATTACTCCCCTATTTAGATTTAGTCACTCCACGTACGTGTCGACATTCCTGTCTATTGTGTGTATATCGTGGATTCTACTCGCCACTGGGGTGCTCGCATACGAACTCTTTTTTGCCTTAGTGTCAGACATTCTTGCTTACTCTTTCCTTCGGGAAAGTGTCCTCTGTGTGTTAATACCCTTGCAGGTTATCCACTCACAGTGGTGCCTTTTAATTCGTTTGGCTGCATGCCTACCTCCTGAGCTGTTGCTCAAATGGTGGCGCCTCTGTCTTTGTTGGCACTAGGCTCTGGGCTCGGGCCTGCAACTGTTGTCACGTGTCCTAGGTAGTACACATTACCTTGTTTTTATTTCCACCCACGGGCCTCATGCTGCGGCTCCAGTTCTTGGGTGGACAGTCTTCCGACTGTCCTGTTTCTTGTGGCTTCCACTATGGTGTGTGTTCAGGCGGTATGCTCTACCGTTGACATGTTGTTTTGACCCTTGGTACCTCGTTCCTCTTGGGTTATAGAGAACGATGCCTGAATCCTTCTCTGTAGGTCTCGCTGCATTGTTTCTTACTTTGGCACAGAACTTCTAGTTCTGTTTACCTTTCATCTATGTCTGGGTGAGAGAGGTCTCACACCGTCCCTCGTCGGATTTCGTGTCTTTACCATCCCTTGTTCATGCCCCCCAAGGTGGGTCATGGGTCTGATGCTTGTTGTCCTGGCATTGTGGTTTCCACCTTGTTTTCGTCAGCCTCTTGACGAATATGTTCTCCTGGAACTTAGTGGTTGTTTCGCAGACCCTCCTCCCATGGGGTATGGCTTTGGTATCTATGCTAAGTTAAGGAATCTGCAGCTAGATGTCTCTTTCAGATGGAAGAGTTACTTACCTTTCGTAATGATATATCTGGTAGAGATACAGTCTAGCCGCAGATTCCTTAAAACCCGCCAATCCACCCCACCCTACGCAGACCTTTTCATATGTGTCTTCCACCTGGACTCCCTCTTTCTGGTAACCTTAGTCTTCCGGGGGTGTGCTCTTGCACCTCACTCTGGGGTAGGGTGTGTTCTCTGCGGGGCCCTTCGTACTACCCTCCGTCCTAGTGTTCGTTGGTGATGTGCTCTAAGCACCTTCCTCTGTGAGCTCCCTTCAGCCCCTCCGGGGACTGGGTGCCTTTTCAGTGATTTTATTCTTTTTTAACATATACTGTTCCTGTGCTATTGCAGTTTTTTGCATGGCTCCGGGTTGTGGCGTGGAAAAGTTTTCTGTCAAAAACCGACGTCAGCACGCCCAGAGGGGCTTATATGGCTTCATTGATGTCATTTCCGTTGACGACGTCAGGACAGAGCTGCGCCGCCTCCCAGCGTGCAGAGGTATTGCTGGGGAAAAAAGATTTTCCGGGTCCAGTCTGACGCCTGGGGAGATATTCTAAGTTAAGGAATCTGCAGCTAGACTGTGTCTCTACCAGATATATCGTTACCGAAGGTAAGTAACTCTTCCTACCGTACCTAGAGTTCAGTATTGAGGCCCCCACATGTTAACTGAGGTACAGCACTGTTCCCGCGGAAGTCCAGAGTCTAGCCAGAAATGGCACAAACATGTTGGTCCGACACCTGCAGACGAAATGCCCCAGAGTTGAGAGGATGGGTCAGGTCTGAGTAAGTCCCCACCTAAGAAGACTAAACCACACCAAGTTCCCCAAAAACATAAAATTAACCACCACATCAACACCAAGCTGCAGCGAACTTGTGCTCTGGGCGAAAATGGTGCCAAAAGCCCCTCAACTTCTGGCATAGAAGCTCACATAGAGGAACCCCCTCTACTCCCAGGTCGAACAATACAGAGGTGTCCATCTTTAAGAAATTGTCAGATGTCCTGGACGAGAAACAGGAGGTGGTCATTCTTCTAGACACAGGCAATTTACTTGCCAAACTTCTTGCTGTGGGACTCACAACTTCCCAAAAAGCATTGGGCACCTTTGAGGGAGAACCAGGCATTCACTTTTCCACAACTCAAGTCCCCAAAGTCTTTGAATCTCCTCCATCAGTCCTATACTGTTCCACCTATTACCATCCATACCTCCTACTTCACCACCACCTCAATCACTCACACTCCACCCAGTCAGTCCCAACTATCCAATGGACGCCAAGGCCACAAGAGGTAAATGATTTGTGGGGCGATTATGCAGTAGATCCACAAGATGGCCCAGATCTAGAGCAATACCATGGCAAGCTGTCACCACCAGAAGAAACTACATTTCATGCAGTAATTCAAAGTGCTGTATAATACCACCACGTAAATATAAATACTGTGGAGCATGAGGCAAATAAGTGGTAAAAACTCTTTCAAATAGATCACAAGGTACATTAACAAACCTTTGCTTAAGGGAATGTAAAAGTTGGCCAGTAAGAACTTTAGGAAGCCAGTGAAACCAAGGTTGTTAGTCTCTGTTAAAGAAATATAGGCCTACCCCAGATTATCCAGTTTATTTTCAGGGCCAAATTGTCCCATATTTGTTAGTGGTGCACACTGCCCATTAAAGGGCATCTACACATGCCACAGGATATGTTCTGCCACCTGACAATTAAACTTGATGCTACAGGAAAGCAGGTAGCGGTTAGGGCAGTCACATACTGGCTCATAGCTAACTTGGTGGACCTTCTCTCCAGGTGTGTCCACTACCACTGGGAGGAGATGAAGGAGCTGGTAAAGCACATACATAGGAATTGGTTGCTGACGCACGACCATTAGCAATGATAATATTGGATTGACAGAGAAGACATACCACCAGGGGCATCAATACAAACGCCCTCTTCCGCAAGCATGCCTGGCTTGGGGAGTCAAATTTTAGTTCTGAGGTGCAAGAGCACCTATTAAATATCCCTTTTGATGTTGGGCAAGGAGCCACCCTGATGACCAGAAAAAAATGAAATGAACACCAACATTGTCAACTCTATGGGTGGTCTACAGCCCCCAACATGCTTTTTGTAAGCAGCAAACAGTCTGCGGTAGCAAACAAGGGAGCATAGGCCAAAGAGACACACTTTTCAACAATGCCAGCGGTCCTTTCAGGAACCCCAGCAGCCTAAGTCTTTCAATAAAGGAGCCTGTAGAGGGAATGGGTGTGGAAAAGGTAGAGGAGGCTATTAAATGAGCTCCTCTGCTGCAAATCAGTGTCTTCCCTTCCATTCCCTAGGACCATAATAGACCTGTAAGGGGAAGACTGAAGCACTGCATACTATAGTGGCAAAGCGTCACCTCATATCAATAGCTCCTTTCACAAAACCCCTCCCAAGATGAGATGACCTCTTGCTGGAGGTGTTCAGTGGCTTATACAAAAGGTGCAAAAGAACCAGTACCTCCTGCATGGGAGAGTACTCGCTTTACTTTTTTAACCCCAAAAAGGTTGAGTGCTTCAGTTCGAGTCTCGACCTTCGGCTACTGAACAGGTTCATCCTCTCTGAACACTTCCACATGGTCACTCTGCAAGATGTCATCCTGCTGCTATGCCAAGCTGAATTCATGTCAGCACTGGATCTGAAAGTCAAGTACATTTACATCCCCATTCACCCACTGCACCATCAGTACCGTTGCTTCATTGTAAGTGGACAGGAATAACAGTTCAAGGTGTGACCCTCCGGAATCACTATGGCTCCAGGGGAGTTTACAAAGTGCCTTGTGGTACTAGCAGCACATTTGTGTAGACATGCCATACATGTCTTCCCAAAGTTAGATGACTGGCTGATCAAGAGCAGCAGCAAACAACAATGCCTAGCACACACTCAAACAGCAGTTCCTCTACTTCACAGCCTTTATATCAATGGGAAAAATTCACCACCCTATAACATCAGGTTCAACCTTTCCTTGGCTAAATCTTAAATGCAGTAACCAGCAAAGCATATCCCAACCATCAGATGGTGGTGGCATTCCAACTGCTTCTGCCTCTTTTTCAAACCCGCAATGTATTGAAACGGACCTGCACTCCTCTTTGTCTACCAGTTAAACGTTCGTACTCTTTGTAAAGCTGTTTTTAGGAGCAACCCGGTTGTGAGTTGTGCCCACAACTCTCTGAAAACTAGCCCTGTAGAGGCCTGGCAGCAGCCAGGTCTGACCGGGTGCTCACCCTTAGTCCCTTAGGTTTCAAAACATGTAAATCAACTTTCACATAAGTAGTCCCAAATCAACATAACAAATGAATCACATTATTCTATGAATTACACTTGTTCTCCAAACTTTACTATTATTCAAAATATATCATTCCAGCTGTACTTGATAAACAAAACACAAATCGAACAATGAATAAATTCCACACTGTACATAAACTCAAAACCATAAGATCATTTACAGAGACAATTCCCAATGCATTTCGGGTCTCTTTGACCCTTCTTCAGGGGCGTGTAACTTAATCTTGAAAATTATTCACTCCGGTAACATGTACGTCAGTTCCGTGTCAGGGCACTGCAAAGGTGATATTATATACAATCATAATCAAAAACAAAGACTCTTGCAATGTACATATTTCAAATTTAAGTTTGACTACAGTTTCTAAGTGCGTCTAAAAGTGACAACGTGTGCTAAACCCGTTACTAACACAGAACATACAGTGAGGCTAATGAGCCAGTGCCAATGTTCAAAAAATAGAAATGAATAAGAGTAAACAAAACTCCCAAAACCTCGAGTCATAAGTGTATCGTATCAAGTACAGCTGGAATGATATATTTTGAATAATAGTAAAGTTTGGAGAACAAGTGTAATTCATAGAATAATGTGATTCATTTGTTATGTTGATTTGGGACTACTTATGTGAAAGTTGATTTACATGTTTTGAAACCTAAGGGACTAAGGGTGAGCACCCGGTCAGACCTGGCTGCTGCAGGCCTCTACAGGGCTAGTTTTCAGAGAGTTGTGGGCACAACTCACAACCGGGTTGCTCCTAAAAACAGCTTTACAAAGAGTACGAACGTTTAACTGGTAGACAAAGAGGAGTGCAGGTCCGTTTCAATACATTGCAGTTTAGTCACAGCCCATCCCACAGACCAGCACCCATTAAACCAATTGATTATGGCTTCTTTTAGAGAGATATCTAACCTCACATTGAATCAGGCTGAGACTAAAGTTTATGCTACAGAAGAGGCAGCAGACATTTATGCATTGATCGAACAAGTTCGTACGTTCAGTACATCGAAGGGCACCACGTCACAAATGTTGAAGCAACTTGAATACACCATGCGTAAGGAGGTGAATCAACGTTTACATGCGACTACATTGATAGAATATCACAAGGTCAAGAGAATACCTAGAGGTCTACGCATCGCGTTGAAACCGATGTTGTTCAAGTTCAATAAAACATTTATGATAAAGTGGCAGGCTATTTTAAATAAATGTTCATTGGACTTAATTCTCCTGATAATAGAGGAACTTTCACAAATATTAAAAGATTTGCAAGAAGACATATTTAAGCTCCAGCAAGATCTCACAAAGAATATACCAACTGAGGATTGGACGAAGATACTGGAAGACATCAACACAAGGTAGTTCTAAAACATAATGCTGACTGTAACACCACAGGTGTGATCTATGCGATCACATGTCCTTGCAGTTTAACCTACGTGGGAAGGACGTCGCGAAAAATAAAAACGCGCATTATTGAACATAAGAGCACAATTCGCAATAGGTCATCCACTTCCAGTCTAGCAACGCACTGGACTAGGTCCAACCACACAATTCCACAAATAAGATTCACAGTATTAGAAGTAGTTGAGAAACTTACAGGCAAAGATCACAACACAGCATTAGCTCGACGAGAAACATTTTGGATCAAGAAATTGGGGACCATGACACCGGGTGGGCTCAATGATCAGTATGAGATGTTATGTTTTCTTTAAAATGCAGTGACACCTTGTCACTCGGTTGGTTAGCATGTTTACCTACTAGGATAATTCGCGACAATTGATGTGATTGTTTCATGAATTCAATACTTAAGGTAAACACTTTTTTATGCATGATAACAATGTTTTGTATCCATGTACCATCTTGTGTAGAGTGGTTGAAGTGTATTTTTGTACCATCTGTGATGATCGATTAGGAGCTGTTTATTATACAGGAGATCAGGATAATCTCCTGTTGCAACAGTTGAAATCACGTATGTAACAAAGAAGAGACTGACGCCAGTTGATAACCCTTGTTCTTGTGGTTGTTAGTTGTTTATAAGATCTACAGGCGATCATTTATGAATGTCAGAGCTGGTTGCGAGAAATAGACATTTGTGCAAACAAGACATTATCGCCTTGTGTACAGGTTTGACTACAATTTCCCTGTCCGTAATTTGACACTGAGGGAGCCCCAATCACACATATATTTTTTACATTTTTTCAGGCACATCAGTACGGTGTAGATGACTGCGCAGGCTTTTAAAATATGTTGTCACGCACGGGATTCATAGGGTAGGACACGTCAATGCTCACATCACGTAGTTTGATTAAGTCCCATTTCTAGCTTCACGATAGCTGGGTTTTTAGGTCAGTGGCTGCAGAAACCGGTGACGGACCGGATACAGACGGAGACAGACGCCGACACTCGATCTAGGGCTGCAGGCACGCTATTACGCATCCACCAGGTAAACGCTGTTTTAGATATTGAGAGTCGTTTACTTTTTCATTTTAATAGTAAACACGCACACACTAACAAGATTATTGCGGACCTGTTGGTTTGTAGCTGTTTCTAGACGGTTGTTTGGAGGTAACCATCCTACGACGTACACGCAAGAGTTACAACACAGAGGGTGAGCCGCCAACATTGGGTAAGCCTTCATAAGATTTAAGCATTGTAATGCCACTTAATCGTGATTCATGCCGCATTAGAGTTTCTAATTCGTTGTCTGCCCACTTGCAGAATACTACTGACGCAGACTGCGTACCACACTATTATTTCAAACTAGATGGTCATGGTGAGTGGTCGGAAGACTTTTGGTATATCAACATGATGGGCACTGGTCGGTGCTTAGATAACTATGGCATGTGCGGGGGGAACACGGGGGCTTGTTGAGACGATACACTTATGACTCGAGGTTTTGGGAGTTTTGTTTACTCACATTCATTTCTATTTTTTGAACATTGGCACTGGCTCATTAGCCTCACTGTATGTTCTGTGTTAGTAATGGGTTTAGCACACGTTGTCACTTTTAGACGCACTTAGAAACTGTAGTCAAACTTAAATTTGAAATATGTACATTGCAAGAGTCTTTGTTTTTGATTATGATTGTATATAATATCACCTTTGCAGTGCCCTGACACGGAACTGACGTACATGTTACCGGAGTGAATAATTTTCAAGATTAAGTTACACGCCCCTGAAGAAGGGTCAAAGAGACCCGAAATGCATTGGGAATTGTCTCTGTAAATGATCTTATGGTTTTGAGTTTATGTACAGTGTGGAATTTATTCATTGTTCGATTTGTGTTTTGTTTATCAAGTACAGCTGGAATGATATATTTTGAATAATAGTAAAGTTTGGAGAACAAGTGTAATTCATAGAATAATGTGATTCATTTGTTATGTTGATTTGGGACTACTTATGTGAAAGTTGATTTACATGTTTTGAAACCTAAGGGACTAAGGGTGAGCACCCGGTCAGACCTGGCTGCTGCCAGGCCTCTACAGGGCTCTTTTTCAAACCCACCAACTCATTACTCTTTAAACTGACTTGAAACTGTTGGGAAGGATTGCTTCCTGCATAGCAATTGTACCATATCCCAGGTTGCACATGCACCAGCTACAAGAATTCCTTTCAAGGCAGAGACCACAAGCAGAACGTTGAGAGAATCTAGTGATGGTATTGACCAGGGCTTAGGACTCTCTGTTTTGGTGGAAGAGCAGTCCCATTGTAGACCCCTTTGCAGGTGGCCATCACAGCTGATGTGACTGCCTTTACATGGGAAGCTCACCGCTACGAGATGACTGTCCAAGATACCTTCGCACCGGAATCCCTACCTCATCTGTGGGAGAAAACAGTACTGATAAAAACAGACCATATGTTCGGCATGTTCTATGTCGTAAAGCATTTCGGCAGCTGTCTGCACCAGCTCAGGAGATTTGGCCCTGGGTAACAAGTTTGGTGTCTTCCACAGAAAGAATAATAACAAATGGATCAGAAGAAGTCTCAAGACCTCACCCATCAACTGCTCATCTTTAACTAACACAAAGAACTCTCTTACATAGCTAGGTTCCAAATGGAACCCATGATGATGTCACACATCTTCGCTCTTTACAGCAAAATAAACTAAACAAAGAAATAAAAGGTAAAAATAAGTGAAGAGAGAGAGAGACAAGCATGATAAAGTCAATTAAACAACCCTAGTGACAAAACTTGAAAAACATAATCTCTCAAAAACAAGCGTTGGCTACACACTCTCGGACTCTTAACTCTAATATTGAAAGGTAAAGAGCGAGATTCTGTGTGAGAGGAAATTACACCACTTGAGGATGAACATTTGTCAGAAAAATCCTCTTTCACAAGGACAGGATTTGGATTGGTTTTGACAACAACTCTGCTTTTATTCCAAATCCTACCATCCTCAGTCTTCACAGCCTTCTTGAACATTTTGACAATTTTTCTTACTTTGGTGTACTTAGACCATGGTTGACAATCAACAGGTGCCTTGATTTTTACAAAGTCCCCCACAGTTACATCACAGGTTTGTGCACATTTCTTATCATCAAAATACATTTTCCTTGCCCTCTGTTTATCAAACTCGTTACACCTCCATTCACCAATATTGTTGTTGTTCAGACCTTTGTTCAAAACATCCACCCTGGACACAACTTTGAATTAGAAGCCCTACCCTTGAACACCTCAAAGGGAGTTCTTCCAGTGGTCGAATGAGTAGACATGTGATAGGCAGTGATTCTGTTTTGCAAAACAGTTTTCCGACAAACATTAGCGCCCTGGCTATTTGAATACTTCCTTTGAGAGTTGTATTCACCCTCTCCACAACCCCATTCGTTTTTGGATGGTAAACTGAACTCCTCTTATGAACTATACCACAATCTTTCAAAAATGTCTGCATTTCTGAAGAACAAAACTGAGGTCCATTATCAGAAAGAATACAATTTGGATAGCTTTCTCTCTTGAAAATGTATTCTAAAAACGTTATCACACTTACTGATGAAATATCTCTTTACGGAGCTTACCTCAATCCATCTTAAATAAAGATCTACCACAACAATCAAATGGGGTGTATCACTCACGCCATGGAATGGACCAAAAATGGCAATTGCAATTTCATCCCAAGGATGAATGGGAAGTCTCCTGCAGACCATGGGCATTTGTTTGGTTTTCAAAATGTTTTGTGAGTGAATGAACAACGCTGAGTGTCCAAACCATATCAGTCGAGCGAAGGCACTACCAGGTTACCTGCGACAGCGAAGTTCATGCTCCTCTCCTAATGCACCTAGGTGATGTACTAAGGGCAAAATGAGGACAAAAAGAAAAAAAAATGTTGTCTCTCGCACAACACTCAAAGCAATCCCTGACCATCCTTTCAACTTCTTTATCCATTCCCGGCCACCAGCATTGCACTCCTTGGTTTTTACAATGCCTAAATGTCCAACGTGCAAGATTGAGAAGCTTACTCCGAATACCCAGGGGTGGAACAAGTTTTTTCCACGAATAAGCATACCATCCATCACAGATAATTCTTTACAAACTAGTGACCAAGGTTTATCTAGATGCTTGTGTTTACCTAACAACAACAACTCGATCAGTTCAGAAATTTCCACATCTTTAATTAACTCTCCCCTCCATTCTGATTCATCAACCGCACCCAAGGTTACTTCGCAGACATTTATAACTTCATCTTCAAGATTCTCCACCTCCAGATCAATCTCTTTAACATCCACCAAACTAGTTGAACAATCTCCAGAATTGTTTGTTCACACCTGGAATTTAATTAACTTCAAACTCGTACTCTTGACACCTTGCCCCATGATGAGATGTCCTAGATAATTAACCTCCTCTACACAGAACTTACATTTCTCCAATTTGAGCATTGATCCTGCTTTCCTCAGCCTTTCTAATACAGCACACACCCTTGAAAAATGTTCAACTGTCGTCCTTCCATAAATTAACAAATTGTCTTGATAGCATTGTACACCAGAAAGACCTGAAAGCACATTTGACACTATCCGCTGAAACACAGACGCTGCTGATACAAGCCCAAAACCGGTCCCAGGATGCTTGTTTCCGGTCCAGGGAAGACATGGCTTGGCAGTTCGGGCTGGACTGTTCCCATAAGGCACAGGGTCAGACTGATTTGCATATAGCCATGTCTGAACTGGGGTGGCTGAGTGAACTAAAGAATGGTGATGGATTAAACCCAGATCAGTTGACTGGGGGTGAGTGTTTGATTTGTTCAAACGCTCCGTCCATCACCCCCTTTTGTATCGCTTTGTTCGCCCTAAGTGTGGCAGGGTATACTCAGACGTGAGTCCCTTGTTCACTTAGCCACTGGATTCAAGATAGCCTGGCTGATGAGGATTATGAATCCGAAACCGGTCCCAGGATGCTTGTTTCCGGTCCAGGGAAGACATGGCTTGGCAGTTCGGGCTGGACTGTTCCCATAAGGCACAGGGTCAGACTGATTTGCATATAGCCATGTCTGAACTGGGGTGGCTGAGTGAACTAAAGAATGGTGATGGATTAAACCCAGATCAGTTGACTGGGGGTGAGTGTTTGATTTGTTCAAACGCTCCGTCCATCACCCCCTTTTGTATCGCTTTGTTCGCCCTAAGTGTGGCAGGGTATACTCAGACGTGAGTCCCTTGTTCACTTAGCCACTGGATTCAAGATAGCCTGGCTGATGAGGATTATGAATCCGAAACCGGTCCCAGGATGCTTGTTTCCGGTCCAGGGAAGACATGGCTTGGCAGTTCGGGCTGGACTGTTCCCATAAGGCACAGGGTCAGACTGATTTGCATATAGCCATGTCTGAACTGGGGTGGCTGAGTGAACTAAAGAATGGTGATGGATTAAACCCAGATCAGTTGACTGGGGGTGAGTGTTTGATTTGTTCAAACGCTCCGTCCATCACCCCCTTTTGTATCGCTTTGTTCGCCCTAAGTGTGGCAGGGTATACTCAGACGTGAGTCCCTTGTTCACTTAGCCACTGGATTCAAGATAGCCTGGCTGATGAGGATTATGAATCCGAAACCGGTCCCAGGATGCTTGTTTCCGGTCCAGGGAAGACATGGCTTGGCAGTTCGGGCTGGACTGTTCCCATAAGGCACAGGGTCAGACTGATTTGCATATAGCCATGTCTGAACTGGGGTGGCTGAGTGAACTAAAGAATGGTGATGGATTAAACCCAGATCAGTTGACTGGGGGTGAGTGTTTGATTTGTTCAAACGCTCCGTCCATCACCCCCTTTTGTATCGCTTTGTTCGCCCTAAGTGTGGCAGGGTATACTCAGACGTGAGTCCCTTGTTCACTTAGCCACTGGATTCAAGATAGCCTGGCTGATGAGGATTATGAATCCGAAACCGGTCCCAGGATGCTTGTTTCCGGTCCAGGGAAGACATGGCTTGGCAGTTCGGGCTGGACTGTTCCCATAAGGCACAGGGTCAGACTGATTTGCATATAGCCATGTCTGAACTGGGGTGGCTGAGTGAACTAAAGAATGGTGATGGATTAAACCCAGATCAGTTGACTGGGGGTGAGTGTTTGATTTGTTCAAACGCTCCGTCCATCACCCCCTTTTGTATCGATACAAGCCCAAAAGGCATCCTTGAAAATGTAAATGTTCCAATGGGTGTCACAAACGCAGCCCGGTCTTGTGAAACTTTATCTAACTCTACCTGATGGTAGGCAGAATCTAAATCTATGTTGGGTAGGTGAAATCTATCAACAACCACTTCCTTATTGAGAGAGCACAAATCAATGCAAAGACTGATTTCAACCCTAGCTTTCTTCGCAACAACAACTGGAGCCAACCACTCAGTAGCCTCAAAAGACTCAATGACTCCCATATCAACCAAACGTTCAATCTCCTTCTGCACACTGACTTGTTCATTTAACTGTACTCTTCTAACTTTGGCAACAACTGGATTAGCACCCTCTTTAAGTTTTATATAATGTTTGTACCCCTTGAGACAACCCAACTTGTCTTGGAATACATCAGCAAACTGTTCACTTAGAACAGCTACCGGATTGTCAACTGCCTGAACTTGAATTTGCGGATCAGCATTGGGATTAAGAAGCACCCCAAGAAGGCGTTGGTGAGGCCACCCTAACAATGCATCCCCTCTCTTAGCAACATATACCTTTCCTTCTGTCATTCTACCACTCAATTCAATACAAGTCATGAAATAACCCAGCAAGGTTATCGGCAAACCCCCATAACCAACAGGAGAAACATCTGTTTTTTTAAGAGAAACATGCTCTCCAAAATGAACATCAAATATCTCCTAGTTAATAATGGTGAAATGTGAACATGAACACCTCCAACTATGACACCATGAGAAAGATGTTTTGCTTTACCATCATTAATCTGATACAAAATTTCTTTAACTTGTAGTTATTCTGCTCTTTTAACTTTGCTCTTAAAATATTTTGCAAAATGACCTTTCCTCCCACAGGCCTTACAAGCAACCTGTAAAGATGGGCAAAATGAAGCATTCACCCTATGACCTGTCTGGCCACATCTAAAGCAGACAGACTTGTTGTCATGCGTGCTGGTACCTACAACAACACGAAAAGGTTTAACATTTTCTACATCAACTGACGTCTTATTTTTTATTTGACAGACCACCTTCTCAACATTAGAAGACAATGCATTTGATTTGTTTTTTTGCATTACTTAACTCATCTACACATTTCATCATATTTTTAACCCGTTTGGCAATTGCTAAAACCTTATCTAATGGAGGTTCATCTTTCAACTATAACTTCTCTCTAATTTTATCATGTGCACACTTTAATACAAATTGATCTCTTATTCTTTCCTCTACTGCTTCACCAAAGTTACAGCTGGCAGATAGTTTCCTTGGCCCGTGACAATCGCTTCAATTGACTCATCTTTCTTCTGTTCATGTAAACCAAAATCATATATCTCCATTATAGTGCTGACATGTGGGAGATAATGTCGATCTAACTGTAAGAGGCATATCCCATACTCATCTAATGTCCTCTGATCAGCCGCATTTAGTTCAGGTAAGTTCTCAAGTACTTCCTGACCTTCTCCTCCAAGACGGTGAAGTAACAATGAATGTTTACGTTCACCACTTAAGTTTGTTCCACACACTCTAAGATAATTCACGAAGATCTTTTCCATTTTTGCCAGTTAATCACTGGTTCACCAGGGCTGCTCAAGAAAAATGGCGGTGGAGTCACATTCTGCATTACTACTAGTAACAATAAGTGACAATGACTTTTAAACTTAGAAGACTAAATCACCTTCCTGTAAATGAAACTGTTATTCATCTATGCTTTTTTTTTTTTAAACTTAAAAAAACACAAGAAACGTAGTCACTCCTGGATTCTTAAAAATATATTAGTTTTGTCCAAGATCGTGAAAGACTTAAAGTTATAATAAAATAAAAAACATACTAAACATGTGACAAACAAGGTGTGCCAATCACCGTTATGTATTAATAATCACCACACCAAAACAAAATGCCGATAAGAATTGGTGTGCCAATCACCATTGATCAGCATTCTTTAAAACTGGCACTCGGTATATGTGAAGCAGCTACTCTCTTTCCCAAAAGAAATGGAACTGAATTCAGCCTCTCATACACAAGCGCAACAAAAACTGAAGGCTTACACATTGTGAAAACTGTTATTAAAACCAACAGCGTCTCGTAAATATTCTGAAAATACATCGTACTTCCCAATCTAAGATGGTGCCTGTGCGTGCCTACGCACATTTGATGAGAACATATTGTGATACAGTGGAATGAAATGCTTGCTCCTCCCACAGGTGAGAATGAGGCTTGAAAGCCTCGCGCTGTACGTTGCGCTGAGACAGTGAAACGCAGGTGCGTTTCACCGCTTGCCCCTCCTGCAAAACTCCTCAGCAGGGAAAGACTATTCCTTAGTTCACCGGCCAACGCGTCCATGCATGAATCAGCTGCTGCAGAAGTGTGTCGCTCCACTTCTCATCCGTGCCACAAGACTGTCGCTGGCGAAATATAACAATTTATCTTCTATACAGTACAATTACCAGGAGAGACAGCTCGAACTTGATGTTGAGATGAGTGGTATACAGTCCCACGCTCATCGCCAAATTAATGTGGTGTCTTCCACATTAAGAATAATAAATAGATCGGATGAAGTCTCAAGACATATTTAATCACCTCACCCATCAACTGCTCATCTCTATCTGACACATAAATAACTCTCCTACATAGCTCTGTTCCAAATGGAACCCATGATGATGTCACAACCAGCAACCACATTCACCTGGGGAAAGATTTTCCAGGAGTGGAGAAAGACTGTGTGGAGTGCCCAAGAAGATGCATCTACAAGTTAACGAGTCGGAACTCCACTTAAAAAGCATATAAAGGTAATTTCAGTGGTGGTTCACCACTCCCGAAAATGCAAAATGCGAAACCTTCAAATGCAGGTATCCACATGCGCAATTCGTGGCCAATGGACTATGGAATAACTGGTCAGGGATATTTTCCTACGCTTCTCCACCTCTCTCCCTCATCCAGTTTGTGGACAGAAAGATGAGGCAAGTGTCTCTGATTCTCATACTAGTGGTGCAAACTTGGGGGAGACAGTATCTCCTCTCAGTTCAGTTCATTTAGTCTTTATTTCGAATAAAATTCATAAAAGACAACAATATAAAAAACATTATCAACATTTCAGCATTTTTACATTTATACATTTTGCAAAGGAACCCCAGGTATTAAGAGGAATTGCCATCAGAATATATACAGGAATTAAAAATAGTCAAGTTAATAAACAAGGGGTTACAAGTTCTTTACACGAATCAGCCACATCCACCCCAAGAATTTGGAAACACAGATCACAGATTTTTCAGTACGCATATCACGTAATCTCAACAGGGCTGCACGATTCCCCTCACAATTTAAGATTTTGCAAATTGGTTTCAACCATTTGTGACGAGGCAGTCGATATGCTGGGCATGCAAAAAACAGATGGCCAACACTTTCAACCTGATCAGGACAAAAAGGACATTTTGTACTTGTACTCTTTGCCCACTTAGCGGTAAAGGAATTGATCGGCAAGGTGCCCACCCGAAACTGATGATACAGCTTACGGTCAAGTGTTTTGCATATCAAATCCCAATAGGGCTCAAGGGACGGTATAATCTTGTGTGTTAAGAACAGTCCCGTTAGGCTATTTTCTGATGAAAGGGAGACCAGTACAGATTTCTTTGCAGCCCAAAATAACTCTTTGAATTCCACTTTAGAAGGAAACCTAGAACATTCGGGATGTAACCATAGTTCGGGGAGGCCCATAGAGTACAGAATTTGTTTGACCTCCCGCAACCATGGAATTTTCTGGGCACCCCACAATGATCTAATCTCGCCCAATTCGTGAGCGAAAAGACTAAGCTCTTCGGTCGTCCAAAGGCGACGCCAAAGAGCAACAAGGCGATACTGTGCCATCTCATCCAGTGGTCTACAGCCTAAGTCTAAAAGCAATGGTTTTATGGGTGTCGATTGAGGAAGCCCCACTAGATTCCGAAAAAACCTGTTCTGTGCAATAGTAAGTGCTGACAAGCCTTTGTAGCCCCATATGTCCGCACCATACAGGGTAGCTGCATTAACCTTGGCCTCATAAATTCTTAACGCTGGTGTAATGCGTTTGGTGAAGGTTTTTTTGTGTTCTTTCAGCAAGCATCCTGTAAGGCGAACAAATTTAAGAATTAATACCTCCAACTGTGGGTTCCACGTAAGTTGATCGTCAAGAGTCACGCCCAGGTAGGACATGACTTTGACCTGTTCGATTGGGACACCGTCTAATAAAAATGAACTTTTAACTTGTTTGTTCCTATTAAAAACCATAAATTTAGTTTTTTCAGCGTTAATCTGAAGATCGTTTTCTGTGCAAAATTCTGCAAATCTATTTAGGGCCGCTTGTAGACCACTCCGAGTCCTGGAAAGGAGCAGGGTGTCATCTGCGAATATTAGCATGGGGTACTTAGAACCCCCCAGGGTGGGAGCATCTGTTTGTGTTTCACTAAAGAATGAAACCACCCGGTTGATAAATAGGAGAAACAGGGTAGGGGCCAACACGCAACCCTGCCGGACCCCACGTTCGACAGGGAAGCTAGCGGTCACCTGACCCTGTTTCCCCCATCTTACACGGGCAAAGTTATCCTCATGTAAGCGCCTAACTAGCTCTAATAACTCGGGAGGAAGGCCTCTCATAACTAAGTCATTATGGTACTAATGTACGAAAATCAACTTTACCAAGTCCTAAATTACCACTCACATTGAATCACCTATGAGAAAATGCTGAAGATGATTTAGACACCTTTACTCTAGGCATATGAGGATTCATAAACATTAAATTTTTTACAATGCAGATTACTAAATTTAGATTTAACGTGAATCGTGAATTGCGAGTTTCACACCTGCAGTGAATGATGACTATACCCAATTCAGAAATTCCTTTCACTAGGAGCAGTATAGCCCAGGCTGAGCTTTTCTCCTAGCTTAGGAATATCTGCTATCAAGATGTTCCACCAAGAGCGACAGGAGGAGGTGGGGAAGAAAAGAAAAAGAACATTTAATGATAGTGAGGTGGAGATTTTAGTGGACTAGAGTGTGGTAGAAAATGACAGACTGTTTGCTAAAACTTTGATGTATGTATTAAAAGCAACCAAAAAGCACATTTGGACCAGGCGACGGCAATGTATCAGTGCAGTAGAATGATCAAAAGATCTTTTTAAGAGATCATGAACAAAAGGTACAATCAGTGCGCCCACACCAAAGAGGAGAAGATGAAGAGAAGGAAGGAGGCAGCAGCAGGTACTGGGGTTAGGCTAGAGCCCAGACCACAACCCACCCCAATGAAAAAAATAATATTCCACATTGCTGACCGAAGCACTCTCAAGAGCTTCTAATGTTGAAACCTCTGTATCTGTTTTTAGATGCTCCAGTTTTTTTTCACATTTACTTTAATAAATAATTATTTAAAATATTTACTAAATAGATAACAATTAGTAAGTTTCCAATGCATGGTATTAAATAAAAAAAAACTTCAAAATGTTTTCAAAGAACTTCATGCACCATTGTGTAAATAATACATTTCAGACTTTCATAGTGTTCGGTCCAGTGCACTATGGGCAAAGTAGTCCAAATTTGTAAATAAAATACTATTGTACAATAAATTCCGATTTTACATTTGTAGACTCATGGCATAGCAAGAAAATACTGTTAATCATTCATGTAGGTGTAAAATAATCCTAAAATAAAAAATGTAAATACTATGTTGTTTTGACATATGTTGATTATTAATATTAAAAGCCTACTTTAATTTAGTTTCAAATTACATCTGAACCTTTTCAACCTACACAATCAGAAACTGAGGAAGTGGGTGAAACATCAGGTCACAGTGCCGACACAGTGTAAAATGAGACTAACATTCCCACAGATACTGAAAGTGGTTCAGGCAATTACTACAAAACACCTACATTAGTTTAGTCAACAGCACATATTGGATCATCGGCAGAAACTGAACACAAACCCATACCATCAATACGTATATTACAAAGAGAAAGAAAGCCTATAAGACCTATTGTAAGGGGTAGAATGTAGGATATCTGGAAAACGTCACCTTCTCCTGGACAATTCAATGTATTGGAGCAATCCATGCTGAAAATGCAATGAAACCGCGCAGGACAACCGCAGAATAGAGTTAAAGGTTGGCATATTATAAAAAGACATTTCTGAGGGAAATTAAATATTGAGGTCGGATTTGATGAGTTAACAATGGCTATCAAAAATCTGGCCACACAATTGGCTCAATAATTTGCATTCCACAGGCATCAGCAGAGACACAAGAACACATGACTGCAAACATGTGCCTGTTCATTAGTAAGGGTGGCTACAGTGGCCTCAACTATGCATAGGGGGAACAGAAAACATGCAGCTGGAGTTAGTACACCACAGTAGTGATGTGGCAAAGACCTTCACACAAATTACAGTTACACTTGCGGAAATACTAAAAGCTAATGCATGAAAAAGACCACCATAATCTGCTGGGAAAACTAAGGAGGGCTCAAGTGTGAGCAGTATTTAGTTTTGTGAGCCAGCTATATCAAGGAGTACTAGAAGCCAAACAAACAATGGTGGCTAGGGGACCCGATTGTCGCACAATCATGTGTAGCTGTAGTATTCGAAAACTCTTATCAAGTTCAGAATTGCCCACCTCAAGATATAGTTCTCCACCAGCTAGAACCACAAAAATTTAAGCAACAGACAAACAGATCTGAGAAGCAACAAGAACAACTTGTAATTGAGTAAAGGCAAAAGCCAAGTAGAGCTACTGAATCTAATTCTATGTTGACTCAATGCCGGAACCAGACATGGTTCTGGTCTAAGATGCTGATTATGGCTCTGCATCATTAGTGTGTATACACAATACACTCGTTACACAGCTCTTCATTGAAGACTCTCAGTGTCCATATCTTTTTGAAATACCTAAATGCAGAAGATAACCTACCAGCACAGATTCTGGGTCTCTAATGGTTTATCAAACTGGAACTAAAACTGATACAGAGGAGCTTTACTTCTTGGATACCCAGAAGAAGCCTGGATACGGGAGAAACGCGTTGGCTGTATTGGAAATTCATCAAACAACATGAAATATAGGATCCAATTCATAAAGATAACCTCTAGTTTCATTCGTGCATGTCTGGCAATTTTGCCTTCACTCAATTACATGTTGTTCTTGTTGCCTCTCATATCTTTTGCTTGACTCCGCACACGTCAAGTACCAGCGCCAGGAGGTGCATAAAGCTCTGTTGGGGGCCGAGCTCTTTGGGAACATCAAACACTGACCGGGCTTTGCTCCGTCGGTGTGCTGCCGGGCTTTGCTCCGCCGCCTTGTTGTTGGGCCGGGCTTTGCTCCGCCGACTCTGCCGACATTGTTGGGGGTCGCTCTGTTGCTCCCCCCCTGCTGGACACATGAGGGGCCGGACTCTGCCGGACTACATTACCCAAGTCTCCCGGGAGCGGCGAGGACACCGCACACGTCAAGCACCAGCGCCAGGAGGCGCATAAAGCTCTGTTGGGGGCCGAGCTCTTTGGGAACATCAAACACTGACCGGGCTTTGCTCCGTCGGTGTGCCGCTGGGCCGGACTTTGCTCCGCCGCCTTGTTTTTGGGCCGGGCTTTGCTCCGCCGACTCTGACGACATTGTTGGGGGTGGCTCTGTTGCTCCCACACCTGCTGGACACCTGAGGGGCCGGACTCTGCCGGACTACATTACCCAAATCTCTCGGGAGCGGCGAGGACGCCGCACACGTCAAGCACCAGCGCCAGGAGGCGCATAAAGCTCTGTTAGGATCCTCGCCCCACAAGACGCGCCGGGCTAAGCCCGGGACAAGGGCGGGAGCGTCTGTGGCCGTCCGGGGACGGAGGAGGACAGGAAGGGCCCGATCTTTAACTTTCGTGGTTTGGGAAGTGCCTGAACACTATTGCACAAGAATCGGGTCAGTACATGAAATATCCTTTGTTATTTAACTAACGGGTGATCTTGTGAGTCACCACTGGAACTAGAGACGCTTGGGAGTGATAGTGGGCAAGTGTTACTGCCTGGACATTTAGTGTGCAAAGTGTCTTGAACCTGGGTAACCCCTTGTTGCCCCACTTATTAAAATTGAATAGCACATGGACATGGCAAGCGCAGTGCAAACAAGGTCGTCAAAACTACCCAAGTGTACCCATCCGGTTTCCTCAAATGGTAGTAAATCTAAAGGTATGCCTATATCGATCCCGTATAAACCAACTGCCATTGACAGAATGCTACGTCAAGCATTAGGGAAAGTAGCATCTGAAATTGAGCGAACAGAGAGACGTCTCTCATTAACCCCCCAAACTGTTTTACCAAACCTGGAGCAGGATTCAGAAGTCCAAACATCCTTACTGGCTTCCCCTGACCTTGGGATATTTGATATCCCTTGTGCTCAAGATGGGACTTTACTGGTACAGGAGACAACTCTAAAGGGGGAAACACCACAAACGAGTGAGGTTAGGAAAACTAACAGGAAAAAGTCCAGGCGTAAGAGAGTCACCCCGAATGAGGCCCCGTTAGATATTTCCACCACAGAAACAAGGTCTCCTGGAGGGGCGATTTAAACACACAAGCGCCCCCAATGTGGGTAGCCCAAATAATATCTAACCTACAGAACCATTTAGAACAACTTATTGCCAACCAAACTAAATTGATCCTCAGCAGGTTGGATAAAGTAATAACTCTGGTTAAAACAAAGGGGCCATCCGGTGGCAGCAATCCTGCCTGCTTGGATAATAACCCATTGGGGGAGGATATTAGCACTAGCTCAGAAATATCATCTATAAACAGGCCCCGAAATGACCAAAGCAACACCATCACACAGCCATTGACCCCCCCGAATACACAACCAGCAGGCTTGATACAGGCTCCCCTGAGTTTGCCCGCTACCAGCAGGGAAGTCCCCCAGGGAGCGCCAAAAGGCATACACCGGGTAATGGTTCATTGACAAGCCCCGACCCCCCCAGTAAGCCAGAGCCAACTAGATAATACCACTACTAAGGGGCACTCTAACACGTCAGTAACCCTTAATCTACCTCCTGACGCAGCACCCTATGTAATTATCCTCACAGGAGTTCCAGTGTTGAGACCGGAACAGGTGGAGACTTATGGCGAACTCAAAAACAAAACCATGTTCTGGTTAAATAAGTGTAGGCCTCTGGTAGGCATGAAACAGGGGGAAATACTAATGGTTCGGCGGGTGAATTGGGTGGGAATCAGGCCCAAGGATGACATCGGGGATTGTGTGGTGGTGAACTTTAGAAATACGGAGGTGGTGGACCAGATATTAAGCTGGGGTCCAACTACGGAGGCGAGTAACATCAGGTCTATGCCCCTTAGTTTCTTTTACCCTAAGGGGGCCTATAATCGGGGGAGTGCCATGGATGGTCTGAAAGGTAGGGAGTGGAACTTAGCCGGGCATAGCCGTAGATCTCACTATGTAGCCATGAGGAATCAGGGTGGGATTGACCTCCAGAATAGATTTGACCCTCTGGCGACCCTAGAAGAAGTGGATTGACTAGGGATAGACATAAACCCTAGGCATAAACAAGTTAGGGATAAGAGCCCTGAACAGATTAAGACACCCCTGATTAAAACACCCCAATATGAGTTACTGCAGAGAGGGAAAGACAAGGGGTAAATATGGCAGAGAGTTCTCAACCATGTACTGCAGAGGAGATCGAGATAACGGGGCTAGATAGCACCGATTTAGGCACCCAATTAACACATATAGATAATGTAGCTGACCCTAATGAAATCACGATACTTGAGGGAAATGTGTTTACCCACCCCCTCATGGCCGGGGCAAGAAGACCAGTTGGGGGGGACGGATTAAAAATATTATCTTGGAATGTAGCAGGACTTGCCGCCAAATACGAGGAACAGGAATGGAGGCAATACATTACCGGGATTCATGTTATATGTCTTCAGGAGACCTGGATGATTGATTGTAACCATTTCTCACTGGAAGGGTTTAAGTGTTTCTCAGTCCCTGCCCAAAGGTCAGCTTCAGGGAGAGCCATGGCAGGGCTGATCATATATATATATCTTCTTATACAAGGGGTCTGGTCCAACCTCAACTGGGCATCACAGAACATGCAGGCGGTGGGCTTCCGCTCAAAAGGGCTAAACATCACCCTGGTTAATTGGTACAATGCGGTGGGAGCAAATGGTAAGGGAAACACAATAAAAGAACTGGACTCCCGCCTAAATGCCCAGTTGTCGATGGTGCCAACGGTACCGTCGTTAGTAGCTCCATCTGTAGTTCTTGTAGGGGATTTTAACGGTCACCTGTGCGCGAACCTAAGACCATTTAACAAGGATTGGTCACGGTGCACAGTGGAGAAAGAGCCACACTTCTTGCATTCTCCGAAAGGGGTGGAGCTAGATAAGGTGCTGAAAGGCCACAATTTGGTCCACACAATGGACCTGGTAGAAACGGGCAGTGGCGGGGAGCTCAATCCCACCTTCAAGGGCAGAGGATGTCAGTCGTACATTGACTATATTATGGTTTCACCTGTACTCAAAGCCTGGGTTAGTAGGGCGGACATAGAAGGTAGCATATTTAGCGACCACAACCCCCTGGTGTTAGAGCTAAAAGGCCCAATTATTAAAAATGCATCACGCCGGGTAGGATTGGTGGAGACGATATCAGACCAAGGGAGAAGACTTAGATGGTCCAAAATAGATGGGGATAGTTTTTATAAAAGCTTAATAATCACAGGGGCAGACGCATTAAACGTATGCCTCGACCCCAATATTGAGGGGGCCGCTGTAGTAACTGCATTCGAAAAGATGGCGCACCTCATTGAAGGACTATTAAAGACCACTAGGACTAGGATATCAACGACCTCCACACCTAGATGGTTCGACAAAGAATGCTCAAAGGCACATAAAGACCTTAAATCTAGCCTAAAATTACTTCCCAGAGATAATATTTACATAGCCCAATGTAGGCTGACATATAAGAAGGCACTAAAAGCCTGTAAAACTAGCCTGCAAATGCAAGCCTGGGTGGACCTAAGGGAGGCGGCGGAAAGAAGAGACCTGACCGAGTTCTGGAAAATTATAAATAAACCATGTTTCCAGGACTCAAATGCCCCACACATTTTAAACACCATTTTGCCGGAGCAGTGGCACTCCCACTTTAAAAATCTATATAACCATTCGGGTGAAATGAACAACGATGAAGGGCAGAGGCTAACATTGACTGTACGGCCAGAGATTACCCTGGCCGAAGTGGAAGGGGCAATCCTGGGGCTAACTACAAACAAGGCGCCTGGCCCGGATGGCATTCCTCCCGACCTATACCTCAGTAAAGTGGAGCTGTGGGCACCCATTCTTACGAGGGTCCTGAACGCGGCAGTGGAGGCGGGTCTGCCGCGCTCTTGGTCCTCGGCAACCATAGTTCCAATATTTAAAAAAGGAAATCGGGATGACCCCAATTGCTATCGCCTTATATCCTTGATTGATGTCACGGCGAAGGTCCTGGGTCGGGTTGTCCTAAATCGCCTGACTGAATGGGCAGACACCCACCAGGTAATAACGGACACGCAATATGGGTTCAGGGAGGGATGGTCAACCACGGACCAATGCCTGAACCTCTACTTGTTGGTTGCTAAGTATACCATAGCCAGCAAGGAGGCAGTCTACTTGGGGTTCATGGACCTCTCCGCGGCATTTGATCACGTGAACAGGGAGAAGTTATGGGCCCTGATGATAGGCCTAGGGGTGGACCAGGATCTAGTTAACATCCTTAAGGCCCTGTACTGGAATACAACTGCGTCTGTCCGTTTTAACCAAGACGGAAGTAAGACTTCACCATTTCCATGTACTAGTGGAGTGTGGCAGGGCTGCATTTTAGCTCTTTTTTTGTTTTCACTTTACATTAATAATTTAGAAAGGGAATTATGTAAACTTGGAGTGGACTCCCCTAAAGTAGGCACCCGCCCAGTCCCCATCCTGCTTTACGCGGACGACGCGGTGTTGTTAGCCCGGACACCGCGGGGGTTACAGAGGCTTATTGAAGGATTTGTGAGTTTTATGTCCACACTTGATTTGTCCGCAAACCTGGACAAATCATGTTATGCTCGCGGGGGCCAGACCAGATAAGAAATTTTCTTATAAGATAGGAACTTACAAAATCAGTCTGGTCCAGTCCTTTTCCTATCTAGGTGTACTATTTGACGGGCTTTTAAAGTTCAGATTTCTAGTGGGCAAACACTGTGCAAAACTGGTGGCCTCACCGGGGCTATAATGGGTTATGGGAGAAGGCTGGGAAGATGGTCTCCCGAGCAAGTGTTGAATTTGTATAGATCAATATGCTGCGCTAAGGCAGCCTTTGGGGCGGAAGTCTGGGGTTTTGTGAATATATATCGGGTCCTGGCAGACGAAAACAAATTCTTCAGAAGGATATTGAAAGTTCCACAAAGCACATCTGCCTACATTTTACATGAGGAACTGGGAGAACCTTATATTGAAGACCAGATTAAGATCAGGCCACTTTTGGCCTGGGTGAAAATCTGGTCCAACCCCGAGGCAGGCCTCAGTAGACAAATTATCACAGACTGTTTGCAACGAGACAAAAGGAGCTCTATCCCCTGGCTAAAATATGTAAAGTGCACTTTAGAGGTCATTGGTTGTAAGAACCTCTTTACTGAGCCTGAAGCCCTTACTGCCCAGAATAAAACGACAGTCAAGAAAATGTTTGGGGAATGGACAACTGTAAGTAGGGCGGCCACTGAAGAGTGTAAATCCACAGTTGCGGCTTATAGATTATTGACAATAGAGAGTGGAAGGGAACCTTATCTTTCACTGATCCTTAATGCACAGGACAGATTTTATATGACCCGATTTAGGTTTAACCTGTTGCACCACTTGTTGTCCGATCCCCCTGGTTTTACCTTAACGGTTGAGCAGAAGGGCACCTGCGGCTGCGACAATAGGTCTCCGCAGGATACCCTTCATTTTGTTTTGTTATGCTCATTTTATTCACTACCTAGGCGAAAGTTCCTGGTGGGAATACTGAAACAAGTCAAGTTTAAACACGCCAAGGTAGCATTAATGTTTTTACAGAAGGCTATACCCTGTCTTGTATCATGAGTTTTATTAAGATGGCAGTGAGGCTAAGGAATTCAAGAGAGATGAGCTGAATATAATGCCCTGTATATAGAGACTCTGGATAAAATGAAATGTTATGAATGAATTGTTTTTTAACGCATTTTTAACTGAGTTTATGTACTTTTATGGTATCTTTTCAAGTGCCGAATAAAGAAATATTTGATTTGATTTGATTTTTGTCTGTGGAGTACTAGAAGCCAGAGTGGGGAAGAGCAAGGAAGGAATTCCCAGTGTTTAATACATAGACCAAGTACTGGACGTCAATGGCATGAATAGTGAATGAAACAATGACAATGCCTATTTGAGAAGGAAGTCAAAACTTGTAATTTTATTTAATTCTAAAGAAAATATCCATCAAAAAGGTATATTCTTACATTTGAGATGTTCTGCATCTTCAAATTAATCTTTGATTAAACAGACAAAAAATGTGTTGATTACTCTGAACATTTTGTTTTTGTCTTTTTTTAAATTTACCTTGAAAGTAGTTGTTTGTGACATCTGTGAGCACATCTCTCTACATCTCTTGCAGCATCAGGACTTGGAGGTGGCAAGTTAGGGGTATTAAATCATTGATCTCATCATACTCCTCACTTACTAGGTCAATTAGTAGACTACTGCACACTGCTAGGTTGTGGTGGAGTGTTGCAGGGATTCTGCACATAAACAGAACTATGCGCTGGATTATGGGACCTTGGTGGATAGGGGCTAAGCATTCCCAACACCTTAGTGCCCACAAGCCCAGGATCGACTAGATATAGTGTCTCACTTGCTCTCCTACACACTCACAGAGAAGCAAATGATTAGACACCCCAAGTGCAGGTAGTCCAGAATACTGCGGCACGATTGGTCCTCAATGCTCCTCCTAGGACTACTTCCCGTCCCCTTATGCAGCGGCATTGGCTCCCTATTCACCAACGGGTAAGATTCAAAATCTGCTGCATTATCCACAAGTCGCTGTTTAATTTAGGCCCCTCTGACCTTTCGGAGAAATTTACACAGTTTCTACCTTCTAGATCTCTGCGCTCGGGTTCCAAACATTTTTTTTGTGGTGCCTCGAGTAAGGATGGCTAGATTAGGATGAAGGGCCCTTTCTCACCTTGGCCCTCGATATTGGAACGAGCTCCCCATAATTTTGAGACAATGCATTGATCACTTACAATTCAGGAAGCTGCTTAAAACTACTCTTTTTTTGCTCCTTATTCAGCTGAATCTGCAATACATCCTCATTGTCCGTCCCAAGCGCAGAGATACCCGATTCAGGGGCTATACGTAAATAAATAAATAGTTGACACACATTGGTATTTATGGGCCACAGTACCAGCCAAATCGAGTACTATCGGAGGAGTTGAGAGTACCGTTTAGAATAATTTCATGTAGGGCATCCAAAGAATAATTTTTACATTCTGTCCCTGTGCCGTAGGCAGACAATGGCGGAAATGAGGGAGCATTTAAATTTTTAGTAGTAGCTAAACCAAAACACATAGTCTGTTGTACAGTGTCATTTAAAAATATCAGCTGTGCCCTCGGTACCATGGACCTGCTAATCTTTAGTACCCCATATTGATTTCACATTAGTCGTGTCATTTTAGTAATTATATTCATTCAGGGGCAGGTCGGATAGGAATGAAGAAGAGTAGATTAATTTAGTTTGGGTCAACATAAATTTGGAACATGTGTGTATTTAGTTTGTAATAATATGATGTCGGGTCTGAAAGACTGTATCCTGAAAAAGATTCACATTTATTCCTCTTGGTCTGCAAACTCCCCTTAAATGGTGTTAGACAATGTTCCCATTGTCTATAATTTACCACAGGTCTAACAGTACTTGTTTTGTATAAATAATGATGACCATAATGTTCAAAACAGAATAAGTCAGCATAGTTCGCAGAATTTGAATACAAATCTTCTGTTTCAAAAGCAGTATAATATTTCAGATCCGAAAACAGTGAATGTACTGCATTGACATCCCAATCATACGAATGTATTCCATGAGTAATCACATTACCTAAAGAAACCTGAAACATGTATGGTATTTGAATTATTTCAGTAGGGCCGTGAATTTCAAATAGAATTTTGTCCCAAACAATACCATCAGTAACTGGAAATGCTGAAATATTGACAAATGTACCATCAAGTTTTATTTTATGAGACGTGTGTGGGGCCAAAATGCCTTCCACCATAGGGGCTGCAGAATGTTCAGGTAAGTAATGGCCATTGATTAGAAGGAGAAAAACTGTGACAAAACCAATCCACAGAAAGAGAAAGACCATTGTTGGTAACATCCAGATGCATTTCCAAGGAGGAATCAGATAAGTTCAACGAAGCCAGGATATGAAAATGCAGATCCGAGTTGGGGGCTCTTGTTCATTGGAAGCTGAATATGAAGTAGAAGTTGAGGGAAAGCTAAGTCTGTCCATATAATAACCACTTGCAGCCAGGTGAAACAATGGGGGTTGTTGTGTATTAGAAGAAGAATGGATTTCAGTACACGGTAGTTCAACTGTAAGCTCAACAGATGGAGAGGCATACTCATGCACAATTGAAGCTGAAGGATGTACAGACACCAAAAGCGACCGGAGTCTCCACCTCACTTTCCAGTTGAGTAGTAGGCTGTAAAGCAGGCGAAGTCATCAAACTCAAGCAAACATCCAACGAGGAATGCTTGTAGACCCACTATTCAGAATCGGCCATGTGGTGTAGCTTGACATTGTCAATAGAAATAAATCTGTTTTCCTTGCGGCCAGGAAAAGGAGGCAAAATCACTGTACGAGTACCCTTCAATCAAAGAACTGGGACAGGCGCACGATAAGAGATATCAAATTCTGTTTTGTTCTCCAGCTTTTCATGTACCAGATCACCAACTTTAAGAAGCCAGCCAGTAACAGAAATCAGCATCACTGCTTCAGTGGATGAGGGCAAATGATCTTTAGCCACTGTGTCAGGGGTCTTCTGTAGTTCCTGTAACATAGTAGAATGGTTATCTCATTCAAATGTTGGAGCAGCCGCCACAACGTCTCGACCATCAAGGTCTGGCACAAACATTTTAATGCCAAAGAGCATTTTGTATGGGGTCTGCCCACCCAGAGATCTTCTTGGGAGATTATTAAGTGCACGTTGAACTCCGTACAAATGAGCAAGCCAACCCATGCCAGTACCTAAGACTCTAGATATCAAAGATTGCTTCAAGGCATGGTTCGTTCGCTCCACTATAGAATTTCCCACGGGTCTGTTTAGAGACAAAAACTGCACCAGCACCCCCAGAGACTTCATTGCATCCTTGTAAAACTTAGAGGCAAACACATGACCTTGGTCAGAATGGAAGGTGCCATCGGCAAAAGTCCCGACAAAGACACGCAAATCTCTAATGACATTTCAAGCGTCAGCACTGCGTTGCGGCCAGACCCAAAGGAATCGAGTGCACGAATCCACCGCAACCAAAATATGTTTATATGCAGAGTCAGATGTCAAAGGACTGCAGTGATCAAGATAAATACATCCAAATGGTTGATTTTAAATGTATAGCTGTGTATTAGGTGGACATGCAACTGTAGAGGGTTTAATCTGTTAACAAATGTCACAAAATGGAACATAATTACGGGTTTGTTTATATAAACCACGCCATCACTAATGTTGCTGTAAAATAGAAACGGTTGTAGAATTGTCACACGTTAACAATAAGCATGGGCGGATTTTGCGGATTCGCAATCCGCGAATTTGCGGATTTGCGTATTTGCGGATTGCGACAATATGCAAAATCCGCGAATTCTCGCGGATTTGCGGATTTTTTTTGGGGGGTGTATGGTCGCACGGGTTTCTGCAAGTTCGCGAGGGTTTTGTACAATTTCGCAAATTGCGAACTTACTTGTCGGGTCGCCAGTTTTGCGAACTTGTTGTTTCTACGTGCCCAGCCTGTTTGCAAGGCTTTCTTCATCACTGCCACCCTCTGTCACCACTGGCACTCTCTTTGGTCACCCATGCCACCCTCTGGCTCACCCATGTCACCCTCTGTGTCATCACAGCACCCTCTGGTTCACCAGTGTACATTATTGGGGCAAAGCAAAGCACTGCCATCCTCTGTCAACACTGGCACTCTGGTTCACCCATGCCACCCTCTGGCTGGCACACCCATGCCACCCTCGGTGTCATCACAACACCCTCTGATTGACCAGTGAGTGTACATTATTGTGGCAAAGCCAAGCACACCTGCTAAGTGCTTTAAGTTTTGCAAACAACAACACCTGCCCTGCCCCAACTGACATTAATGAAGGCTGGCACCTGCTTGTCTGCTCCCTTTCCTTTTTGTTGCAATAACAGGATGCAATGGCATACTTGTAACTATTCTGTGACTGTCAGAGCAGGGTCACACAATAGTTGCAAGTAGGCAACCGGATTCTGGAGGGCCCCTTCAGGAAGCACTACAGGTAAATGGTTACAAATGATGAGCTCGAACTTTTGCACCTGCTCGTTGGTTTTGCTTTTGCAAAACTCGTTTTTCGGTAATTTTACCCTATTCGCGAGGCGCGGCGTCGTGCGAAATCGACCGTGGAAGCCGCGAACTCGTGCGAGTTACCCCAAGGTTGAGTATGGGCGCCGCCATTTTGTTTGCGTGACGTATTTCCGTTTCCGCCCGCTATGTGTAATCTCGCGCAATGAGCGCCTTGCGAATGCAAGTTCGCACGAGTTCGCGAGAGAAATCGCGTGCAAACTTACTTACACGCACGTGTTCGGGCCGCCATCTTGTTTTTCATTCATTCCTATGTGTCTGGGTATGGTGTTTCTATCCTCTGTATATCTCTGCCATCCTTTGCTTGTTTTGATATTTTTTTGATCTATTTAACTTTTTTTCTATCCCTCTATTTTTCTAGGTCTATATTTTTGTGTTTTAGGCTACTTTTGTTTACTTTTCAACTACTTTTTTAAACTTTTATTTCCTTCTTCCCTACTCTTATTCTTTTTCATTTTGTCTCCTTACTGCTAACACCTGCCCAGAACATGGTGAAGACAGCTGTCAAGCCGGCCAAGACGGGCACCGCAGCCCGTGCCCGGCTCCCGTGTGGCCGCTTGAGGGCGGAAATGGTGGTGCCCCGGGAGATCTTCAGCCCTGAGGAGGTGGGCTCACTCGTTTTTTATGTGCAGCGCCGTCTCCCCAGGACCATCGCGGCTGGCGGCAGGATCGCTGCTGGTTATACCAACAGCCAGGAGCGACGGAAGCGGTGGGGGCAGGTGTGCCGGGCCCTTTTTAACATCACGGGGGTCCAGCGCCCCTACAATCAAGTGACCCACCGCTGGACCGATATCCTGGACCGAGAGCGCGACCTGCTAGACGTGCTGGGAGTGGAGGTCCCCGGGCTTGGTGAGTAGTAGTAGCAATTTTTTCATCACTCACTACTCTGTTTTTTCTCCTGCTCTGTGTGACTGTGTTATATATTGCAAATGTTTGCTTTAACTTTTTTACAAAGAGCAATAATGCTGCTGATTACATTGATAGGAGAGGTAAATTAATATTTCAAAATCTTCTGTGCATTTCAGGTGCACTGTTCTCCTTCTCTGTGGCGGTGCCACTGCTTATTTGTTTTCTATTTTGTGTTCATTTAATTGGGCTGAGTAATGTATGAGTGTATTTTACAGAACTGCGTAATGCTAGACACAAAGGGGCAGATTTACAAGCCCCTTGTGCCACGTTTACGCTGCCTTACCTGACGCACAGCGACGTAAACGTGGCGCATTCCTGCGAGTCATGTACAACGTGATGCATCTAGGGAGATGCGCCACGTTAAGGCCTGGTCCTGCATCACAATGGGTGCGTTCCCATGCAGGGGGGGGGGGGTGGGGTGTGGGGGATGGCGGTCAGGCAGCTGTGCGCCTCGCAAAAGTGCCTGCGTGAAATCTACAAGATTTAATGCAGGCACTTCCGCGACGCTGCTACGTCAATTCTTTATGCCTGCTTGCTTGAAGCAGGCATAAGGACTGATGCGGTATGTTGAGTATTGGGCAGCCCTGAGCATTGCTATAGTTGCATCGCGCCTGCGACGCGACTGTAGAGATGCGCCTCTCTTTCGTCACGAGATGCGTCACGCATCTGCCTACCCTTGCGCCAGGGTTTGCCGCATTGTAATTGCGGAGCATCTGCCGTGACGTAAGGTTACTTTTGCGTTACGCATTTGTTCAGGTGCACATCTGGAGGTGTCCAGCTCAGAACTCGTAAGTATGCCCCTAAGTGTCAGATTAGCAATTACCTGCGCATCCCTGCAAAGTGTGCGGCACGCCAGCACCACCCATGGTGCGCCGTATTTACAATGCGGCTTACACACCATGGTCCCAAAACGTCACCGAAGCGTTACGCATCGGTGCCGTAAAGGCGGCTCATAGATGGAGTTGCGTTGCAACGATGGCGCAGCTCCAGCAATGCTGCGTCAAGCCGTAAGTCTGCTTCATGCAGGCGCAGGGTTTCAGTGACGCATCATTGTCCTAAGTGACTGATTGAAATTTTATATATTCCCCATAGCCACTTTTAGCATGCGTTCCTGCGCAGGAACGCCCTCCCTTGCGCTGGAACGCTCCCTAATGGCGCAGGGCTTTAGAATGGGATGCATCTCCCATATGCGTCACATTGTTAATATACGCCACACCATGGCGCCTCTCTTGTTGTGGCGCTGCGTCACAAAAGTGACGCAAGAACGGAGCAAAAGAGCTGCAAGGGGCTTGTAAATCTGCCCCTAGAGTAGAGGCTCAGGTGCAGTCCTTCCTTTGTAGCCCTCATTTCGGATGAAATAGTTGGTTCTTGTTCTTTCTAAATGTTTGATTTGGTTGACAAGGACATCGACAAGCAGCAATCATCAATGTTTTCTGTTCTTTCTTTCATGTTGTACGTCAGGCCCGCCCAGGGGCAAGCGGACAGAAAAATCGGATGCAGTGGCTCCAAAGGAGGAGGATGCAGGCCAGGGCGGCGAGTGCTCCTTTGCTGGCCCCAGTAAGTTTTCATTTAAATATAGAGGACCTATTGTTGTCCAAGCGTTCCTAATTTAATTTTTTCGAAATAGTGTTTAGATAGGAGCAAAATCAATAATACTACTGTTGCAGGGACAATTCTCCACAAACCGAACTATGGACACCAAAGACCAGAGTAATAATATTTCAGAGTGGCGTGTTTGGCACACTGTATAAACCTGGTAGTGTCAGCGGCACGGAATCCTCCTTGCGAAAATTGCAAAACCTTTCGCTCAGTCACTCTAGTCTGGAGGACCAAAAACCACAGAGTCTATTCAAGTTTAAAAGCTTTATTAAAAGTAAAAGTAAAAACATATATTAAAATAAAGTTAGTTGGAAATGGAAAAGTGCTTGGTGCTGAGTTGATGAGTAATGGAACACATTTCTTGTGGTCGAACCGAGCTTTCACCTGGTTTGAAGTTGATGTTGCTCTTGTCCTTAGAAGTCCAGTTTCTGTCTGTTCAGAGAAAAATGATGTGTGTTAAAATTAATCAAGCATTCATCAATTATGACAAAAAAATGCAGCAAGACAACAACCTTCCCTGGAAGGATGGACCTTTTTACTTTAGACTAGAGTAGACAGTCAATTAATTTTTCTGTTGTTTTCACATTTCTTCATTCCTAGACCAAATACTAGTGAGTGGTGTAATCTAACATTCTTAAATCTACTTTGTAGGTGGAACATCTGGTGGCGGGGCCAGCTCGGATGTGGTGGTGATCATAGACTCTGAGTCCGAGGACAGCTATGGGGAGAATGCGGCACAAGAGGAGGCGGACCAAGAAGTACAGACTGTGAGGAAGGAGACAGTGGCGGTGGCGAGTACAGGTAAGCTGGATCATGGTACTATCTGACTCTTAGATAGGATATGATGTGTATCCAGTGGTGGCCCAGTGACAAATTACAATATGGTAATTACAGCAGGCTGGGACCGACAGACAGACAGAGGCAGAGACAGAGAGAGAGGAAGACAGAAGGAGAGAGAGAGAGAGGGAGGGAGCCAGAGGAAGGGTGAGGGAGGGAGACAGAGAGAGAGGGAAACACACATATCGCCTGGGCCTGGTGCAGATGATACGGTTGCTGGAGTGGTTAATGGTTCAGAGGAAAAGTCACTCACTTCTGTCAGATCTCTTTCATATGAAAGAGCACCAAACCAAGGATACAAGTGAGTTGTGGGAAGGGAAATGGTGATTCAAGCGCCCCCCCTTGCCCCTCCCTGCGGACGCCCATGATACTGGCCTGAATAGTTTTGTACTGCGCTGGCTAGTTGCTAGTTGTACTGTGACACAACTTCCTGCTGAATCTTTTTGTGTTAATCATATACTTAAAGAACATTGGTTACAGATTATGTCTTTCTTTCTTCATATAGTTGGTCATACTAAAACCTCAACACCGAGCAGGAGTATGAAGGCTGTACTGGCCCGGCAACGGAGGCTGGATGCCACTGTTGCCCAATATCGGTGGCTGGTGGAAATGGAGGGGGACGACACGCACTCCAGTGCATCAAATGTAACATCTGCATCCTCCTCCGTGACCCCACGTTCTGCCGGTAAGCGCAGTGCTCCAGCGAACCGGAGCCGTGCTGGAAGACGCCACCGCCGAGCAGCAAAGGCTGCACCTCATAGTACTGTTAAGGCTCGCTTGCACCGTGCACTCCGCAGAGTGTCCGACCTAGAGGCGGAGGTCCAGAAATGGAACGAGTATCAGAATGTGGTGGAGGGCCTCCGCTTAGATCACGCCACCCTCCAGGAGAAGTACGATGCCCTGGCCCTAAGGCATGATGCCCTGGAGGCCAAACTCAACACCTTGCATCCCTAGAGTGTCCCTTGCCCCTTTTTTAGAGACTTTTGGGGGGTGGGAATTGGGTTTTTTGGGGACTTTTGAAGGACTATTTATTTGTTGGGGTTAGGGAGGGTCTTGCGGGAGATTATTTTGTTAGGGATATAAATATACTTTTTCAAACTTTATCTGAGCATACCTGTTTTTTTACTACTTTTGAGCTTGGTGGGTGGTGGTTTTGCAGTAAGTTCATTTAACTGAACACTGTCATCGTGTTGGTTCACGTGCAATAGGCCAAATGTTTTCCAAAGTAAATGCCTGTCACAGAGTTTGTTAATTAAGAGCCCTAGGACTTTACTACTAGTACCACTGTCACTCTCTCGCCTCTCCGAATACTCCATTATACTACCTCCCATCCAAACGCTTATCTTACCTGTAATTTGTGTTTGAGGGCTGGCTCCACCTGGAATTCACAGAGTCCTAAAGCGTTCTGCAGCAGGGCCACAACTGGAGTTTCCCGGCGTGGATTTTCTGCAAAACAAAAGCAATCAACATTAGAAATGTGGCAGCGGTGCTCACACACCACAAAAACCTAGAAGCCCCACAGACAGCAGCCCTAAGACAGGCAAGCGAGCAATAATAACGCCTAAACGTTCACGTGTAATAGGCCAAATGTTTTCCAAAGTAAATGCCTGTCACAGAGTTTGTTAATTCAAGAGCCCTAGGACTTTACTACTAGTACCACTGTCACTCTCTCGCCTCTCCGAATACTCCATTATACTACCTCCCATCCAAACGCTTATCTTACCTGTAATTTGTGTTTGAGGGCTGGCTCCACCTGGAATTCACAGAGTCCTAAAGCGTTCTGCAGCAGGGCCACAACTGGAGTTTCCCGGCGTGGATTTTCTGCAAAACAAAAGCAATCAACATTAGAAATGTGGCAGCGGTGCTCACACACCACAAAAACCTAGAAGCCCCACAGACAGCAGCCCTAAGACAGGCAAGCGAGCAATAATAACGCCTAAACGTTCACGTGTAATAGGCCAAATGTTTTCCAAAGTAAATGCCTGTCACAGAGTTTGTTAATTCAAGAGCCCTAGGACTTTACTACTAGTACCACTGTCACTCTCTCGCCTCTCCGAATACTCCATTATACTACCTCCCATCCAAACGCTTATCTTACCTGTAATTTGTGTTTGAGGCCTGGCTCCACCTGGAATTCACAGAGTCCTAAAGCGTTCTGCAGCAGGGCCACAACTGGAGTTTCCCGGCGTGGATTTTCTGCAAAACAAAAGCAATCAACATTAGAAATGTGGCAGCGGTGCTCACACACCACAAAAACCTAGAAGCCCCACAGACAGCAGCCCTAAGACAGGCAAGCGAGCAATAATAACGCCTAAACGTTCACGTGTAATAGGCCAAATGTTTTCCAAAGTAAATGCCTGTCACAGAGTTTGTTCATTCAAGAGCCCTAGGACTTTACTACTAATACCACTGTCACTCTCTCGCCTCTCCGAATACTCCATTATACTACCTCCCATCCAAACGCTTATCTTACCTGTAATTTGTGTTTGAGGGCTGGCTCCACCTGGAATTCACAGAGTCCTAAAGCGTTCTGCAGCAGGGCCACAACTGGCCAATTTCATCCCTTAATAGACCTTGCCAGCAATGGCCCAGCCAATACCCGTAAACCCAAGCGCAAACAAGTTGACACCCCCAAACATCCAAAAATGCAAATCGGGGAAAAAAAATCACACTTAGCAAAATGTATTTAAATGAGGACTCACTACTTTCAGTCCCTCTTTAGGGGACTCAACGTAAGTTTCTTCATTGTGCAGAATCCAGGCATCAGCATTACGGGAAATGGATAGGATGAGTGGAGGAGGAGGATAGACGACCAGGACCGAGTTCTTGTCAACTAACTGTTGTGAACATGAGGAATGCTGCGGCATCAAAATCAAGACAGTTCTGCTGATGGGCTTGTTGTTGCTTGTGATGGGGGTGATTACAGTTTTGTTGTGAATGTGATGAAGCACTTGCTAAACAAAGAAAGACAGACACACAGGAATAAAAGTGAATAAGGAGGACTAAATTTACAGTTAATGAATGATTGACTCATTTTCAGAACTCGCTGTCAGGGAAGCAGAACTCGTCCTCATACTCTGCTAATTCATCAGTCGGTTGTACTTCTGGTAACTGAGGAGAACTTTCCTCAGGTTGGTCGGTGTCCTCTTCTTCCTGCGTGCATTCTCGTACTTTGTAATCTGGTGGTATGAAGTGCTGGTTCATCTTTATCACGGTGAGCCGCTCCACATTTGCGGGCAAGAGGCGGGACCTTTTGCAAGTCACAATGCCACCAGCAGAACTAAAAACACGTTCTGAAGACACGCTTGCGAGTGGGCAAGACAAGTAATTGATAGCCAGGTTGGTGAGCTCTCGCCATATTTTTCTTTTCCCATGCCAATACGCCAATGGGTCCTCAGTAATATTGACCGCTGTTGAGTCATCCAGATAGGCCTGCACCATTGAAAGAATGTCCTCCCGCATTCCTGTACTTTGCACTTCTGTGTCCTTTCTGGGACAAGGAAACCCTAGCTCACTTAGCCAATCCGCTTCAGACATATCGCCTGGGCCTGGTGCAGATGATACGGTAGCTGGTGTGGTTAACAGCTTAGTGGAAAAGTCACTCACTTCTGCCAGAGGCACAGATGCAGAAGTGCTTTTTTGGGACGCCTGATGGCCTGCTGATTCACTAGTAGTACTGTCTTCTCGTACAGTTTCCTTCCGCTCTCTTTCAAAACGAATGGCTGACTGAGCTAGCCAACCTTTGTACTCTGTAACATCTGATGTTTCAAAAGGAATTATTACTTTGCCAAACAATGGCTTTTTGTAACGTGGATCCAGAATAGTAGCACAAATGTAGTGCTGTTGTTTCTTGATATTTACAAGCCGTTTATTGCTAACTAGGCGTTGTAATAATCTCTGCGCCAACTCATATGCTTCATTCTTTCCAGCATCTTTTAATTGTAAAGACACCACCTTGACTTGGTGCTCGAGCTTCAGCAACAATGGGATAGCTTTGCTCAAAGAACAGTCCTCCCTGCTGACGTCACGCGTGAAGACCTCAAAAGGACGAAGCATGTCTGTCAGGCTTTTAACTAGCTGCCATTGCTCCACCGCTAGCATCATTTCAGTCGTATCACCACCCAGGTTGTAGAAATACTCATTGACTACTGGAAACAGCTCATGCAGACGCTCAAGCATGTAGAAGGTTGAGTTCCAACGTGTTGCCACCTCCTGGATAAGTGCTTTCACTGGCATACTACGTTCATTTTGCTTGCGCCTCAGCTCCTTCCGGGCCTTAAACGAATGGTTAAAATGTGTGCATATTCTTCTGCAGATGGTCAGTATTTTGTCGACTGCAAGTTCTTATTTCAAGAACTTTTGCACGACAAGGTTCATACAGTGCGCCAAACACTGCACTCTGAAATAGAAACCGTCCTCCGTGGCCCTAACTACATTGCTGCCATTATCAGTAGAAACATAACCAACCTTGCATTTTCTTGGGGGCAGCCATTGGGAGACTTTTTTGTTAAAGTCATCCAAAATGTTGGCTGCAGTATGACTTTTCTCCATGCCAAACATGGCTAATGTTGCATGTTTACGAGCACCCTTAAAAATCTCGACCAAGTCACCACCTGCATTTATCTGTTTTGTAACCCCTGAAAAAGAGACCCAGTGTGCAGTGATGCACATGTAATCAAGGGCTTGGCAACTGGTCCACATGTCTGTTGTCAGGTGTATAGTGTGAACAGTGTGCAGTGATGCACATGTAATCAAGGGCTTGGCAACTGGTCCACATGTCTGTTGTCAGGTGTATAGTGTGAACAGCACTCTTCTGCAAAGCAGCCCCAACCAACTCAAGCACCTCTTTATATAGTGCTGGAACAGCAACCCTGGCAAAATAGAACCGGCTAGGAACCTTCCATTTAGGGGCCAGTGTTGCCACGAGTTCAAGGAAACCCAAACGACAAACGAAAAAGGGAGAAGGTCCACCGCTAGCATTTTAGCCAGCTTAGTGTTATACAGGCGTACAATTGGGTGGTTGCGTTGAAATTGCACATATGAGGAGAACATGGCTGAAATGGTGTGCTGGACAAATTTACGGGATGATGCTGATGCCTTCTTCGACCCACTTCTAATCAGTGTTGACATTTTCCGCATTGGTGTGTCTCCCAGACTCTCAGTGTGCCTCCTATGTGTTCCGGTGGGTGTGGTGCTGCCAGGGGTAGTGGGTGCAACCGGACACATGTCTGACGCTTCTTCTACCTCCCCGTCATCTTCAGATGAAACACCTAGTATGGGTATATTTTGGCCACTTGCCCTTTGGGATTGCTTTCCCTTGATGTTTGCTAGGTGCGCAAACCATTCGACAGCGTGCCTTCTTTCAAGATGACCTATCTGGCCTCCGGTTCCATAGTTGGTACCAGTCTTACCACTGCTAACGCTAGTCTTACAAATGCAACAAACGGCTATGTTATCATACTTTGCATGGACACTAAAAAAGTTCCAAACTGGGGACTTGAAACCTCTGGTTTTGGCGCACGAGATGATACTGCCAATGCCAGATGAAGCAGTGGTGGATGAGCCTTGCAGACATCTACTGGGTTGTGCAATTATTTCAGCAACCCTACTTGAGGGAGTCGAGCTGGATGGAGTCCCCCTCTGGGGAGAAAATATGGGAGCTGTAGGTTTTGTTGAACGTGTTGTACTACTTGACTGCATTGGTGGTGCTACCAGTGGCACGTCGCCAGGGTCACGCTCAGCCTGACGTCGGGATAGGGTATAAATGTCTGTCTGCTGCATGGCCGGTGTGGCTGGAATGACGTGTGTGATGACTAGGTCATTGCTGTCATCCTGTTCATCAACATCAGAATGAACCACTTCATCAAGTCTGACGTTCGGATCCATAAGTATGAGCTTTCCGGGCCCTTCCTTTTAACATTTGATACCTTTCGCAGCTCATGGTGTGCCTCCCTCTCAGACGTCGGAGATGGGTGCCAATCTAGATCCAGATCATCATCTGATGGAGCGGGGCTTGAAGAGGAACTTCTACACACACTCCTTGATCTTTTCTTTGGTGGGGAGCTGGGAGAAAATGAATCATCAGGAGGAGTGCCTTCGTCTTCCTGACATGATACCCCGGCTCCAAAGTCAATTTCCTCCTGTGCCCCTACTTCTGGAAGAACAACCATTGTGGGCACTTGCACCGCTCCATGCGCCGCTACATGGGCCTCTTCACTGATCGCTACTTGCAACTCTCCATGGACCTCTCCTTCTCGGCCTTCTCGTTCTCGGCCTTCTGCTTCTCGGCCTTCTGCTTCTCGGCCAGCTCCTTCTCGGACAGCTCCTTCTCGGACAGCTCCTTCTCGGACAGCTCCTTGCGCATGTACTTGTGCTTGTACTAGTAGCCCATACAGTTGTTGTTGCGGCTTTGGTTGTTGAATAGTACTTGTGAGATGAGTTACAACCTGTGTTGATGGTGTGCTGCTACTTTCTTGCGATGAGCCAACATCACTGGTCGTTGGTGATTCAACCACTAAACAGGCTACCTGTGCAGCACTCACGGTGGGCCTTTGTTTTCCCCACAAAAATTTAGTGGTGGTGCCACCAGTCTCCTTGGTAAGTGGTGCCACTTGCTTCTTCTTCTCCTTAGTAGAGACATCTTTCTTGCTAGAGGACCTACGGGCCCCTCTTTTTGGAGCCATCTTCTTCAGATGTCGGAACAACAGGCCGCAGCAGGACTTCTTCCTGGCACTGATGCTCAACGATGATGCGGATTAATTGACTTTATGCACCTACAAGCAAACGAAGACAGAGGAACATCAGTAAATATATGTTGCATATGTAGCACTTCAATAAATAGTTTGCAAGTAGGCATTTATGAATACACTCGTGCACACCACACAATATGGAAATTTCAAAATTAAGAATTGCTAAATTTTTGGGAAACAGGAATTTAACATTGATCCAAGAGAGCACACACAGAGAGGGTTATAGTTTCATGTACCACTGACTCCCCCTGGGCACAATGGGTGAAAGCAAGGCAAAATGGGTGCAGGCCTATGGCACAAAGCTCACTGCCTGCCTTCAAAATGGCCGCTTGACCCCCATCCACATGGCCAGGACCATGCCTCAAAATGGCCACCACCAACATAGCCAGCCCCCAACCCCTACTCCAAAAAGTCAAAAAACACAACACAAATCAAATCACCACAATCCAATGCCATCCATCAAGTTTCAGAAGGCTTATGCTGCCTGCTGGTGGTTTTCTGGTGCAAAATTGCAATTTTTACAATTTCGCGAGTGCGAGATTGTTGCTTCACGGCGCGAACGTGCCGAAAAACCAGCAAAATCCGCGAACAGACCGATTCTGGGCCCCCTGGCCATAATGGATGAAATCAGAGCACACTGGGTGCAGGCCTATGGCACAAAGCACACAAACTGGCTTAAAAATGGCCCATAGACCCCCACCCACACGGGACCAGGCAATAAAATGGCCCCCACCCACATAACAAGCCCCCAACACCACCCCAAAAAGTCGTAAAACACACAAAAATCACCACAATCCAATGCCATCCATGCCCTGGCCAGAATCATGTTAAAAATAAAATTCAACAAAACAGTTGTATCATGCATGCACCCATAACTAAGCCTGGTGGTTTTCAATTCATGTGCAGAATTGTAATTTTTACAATTTCGCGAGTGCGAGATTGTTGCTGCGCGGGACGCGAGCAGTGCGAACACAAGCAAAAAAATCCTCAGCTCGCGAACTTGCTCGATTTCCCCCCCAAAAAGTCGAAAAACAAGCAACACACACAAAAATCACCACAAACAAACAACATCAACTTACTTCCTTGTGAAATAAAATTTCGAATCCAAAAGTAATCCAAAAGGCCTCAAATCCAAATATACAGCAGCATCCACAAAAAGTAATCCTTCCCAGTCAAGATCGAAATCAAAGTGGCCAGGAAATGGACTAAGCAATGGGAGGAGCTTGCTGGACAGGAACAGGAAGTTGGAGACTGGGGCACTTCCTTCACCCCACCCCTATGGGAGGAGCTTGCTGGACAGGAACAGGAAGTTGGAGACTGGGCCACTTCCTTCACCCCTCCCCAATTGTAATTTTTGTACTTTCGCGAGTGCGAGATTGTTGCTGCCCGCACCGCGGACCGCGAGCAGTGTGAACACAAGCAAAAAATCCGCTTCGCACGGATTTGCGTATTTTCGCCACATCCGCGAGAGTTCGCGGATTGCGGATTTACCGAAAATCCTAAAAATCCGCGAGCGTAACGGATTTTCCGCCCATGCTTAGTTAACAAGAAGTTGGTCGCAAGCAGATCGGACTGCAAATACCTAAGAATTTCCGTATGTTCCGGTTGCCAGCTGGAAGACGAGAAGGTGGGATGTATCAATGCCTTAAGCAGCTTGATACGCTGGGCATCATCAGGAATGTATGTTCTCCCGCAATTTAAAAATCCCAGCAAGGTTGGGCATGGCTACCGGCCGTAGAAAATGGCCGCTTAGTCTAAGAGCTTCGGAGTCGACGCAGCCCTAAACTCAAAATCCGCACATTAATCCGATGCACCAGAGTTAACCGAAGGCGTCCCCCGCCGTGGGACCTGGAGCGGCACACATCGCTGCGTCCCCACTTACAAACCGAGGCTGTGGGCTGGAGATATCACCGCCGGACTCCGCGAGGCCTGGTGAGGCCTTGAAGACCGGGGACTGGAGTTGCGAGGTGGCCGGCGAAGGACGCATGGACACTGGTGTGCTCTAGACGACGATCCGGCCGCTTTTCCTGCTACCTGTGGTGTCCTCCCCTGCCGCCGGGACTTTGCTGCATGTTGCGGGGAGCCCGCCCACCACCCCCCGGCACTGTTGATGTTTTAGATGCGGCCTATTAACTCCGGTATCGGCTCCGGGACGGTGGAGGAGGCGGCCCTGGCCTTGGAGCGGTAACGTTTTTGAACTGCTTGTCTCCCCTGCTCCCCGCTATACGGCCTGCGGTGCTGGGCTGCCTCATCCCCTATACACCCCCTTCTGTGCTCGGGACTGTGCTCCTACATGGTCCTGGGGGTGTGCTGGACCCGTGGGTGACCTACCGGACTTGGGATACTCCCTATGTGGCAAGCCCTCCAGCCTTGTCATCAAACACGAGTGAACCGCGATTGTCTTGGGGGACACATCAGGGTTTGGGGGTGCACCAGTCAATTAACGTGGTTTTCACTAACGCTGCCCTGCTCCACAGAGCCTTCGGACTGAAAGCGGCCCCTGGGATGACACCCGCGGGAATTTCTGTCTGCTCAGCCATATAGGAGGTGTCTACTCCATCACCCATCTGGCCTCCCCCATCGCCCCTGCACCCACAACTCACGCTGCTACGTTCCTCTTTGCCTACACTCGACTACAAACCCTGTGACCTGACAGCTGGGAGAGGAGCAGTCAGTGTCTTAACGGACTGCCTGGTGGCTTCGCCACATCTACATCTTTTGTACGCCCTGCGACCCAAGGTAAAATGGCAGGCAGAGGGCCCAGAAATCAGACTGTCCAGGCCAAATTGGATAAATATGCTTATGAGAAAGGATCTCCTACAACGTCACCTCATGGCAAAGCACAAGAAGGCGATGGAGGGAAGAAGGTAACACTAGAAAACATCATGAAGGCCCTTGCAAATGTCCAGACGACGGTCAGAACGATCTCAACGGACGTTTCCCTGCTGCGGGCAGACCTCCACAAAATGGCGGATAGGGTGAAGGACGTGGAGATAGTGGCAAAATCCCTGGTTCAGGACACGTCGGACCTCCAAGTGTCGGTAGCCCGCCTGGAAAAGGACAACAAAATGCTCGCTGACAGACTGGACGACCAAGAAGGGCGCGCACGACGGAACAACGTCAGAATTATTGGCATTCCGGAGTCGGAAGGGACTCAGGCAATGGACCTGTATGTGAAAGAGCTGATAAAAACTAGGCTTCAGCCTAAGGGACTCTCAAACTTCTTTTCAGTTGAGCGCGCTCATAGAGTACCTGGTGGAAAGCCGAAGCCGGGGGCGCCCCCAAGACCAGTACTGGCGCACCTCTTTAACTTTAGAGATCGCGACGCGATTCTACAAGCGGCAAGGATCTCTCCCCCGGTCCGGATATTGAACTCAACCCTCTCCTTCTTTCCGGATTACACTGCAGCCATCTTGAGGAGACGTCGTAGCTTCTTCGAAGTTAAAAGACTGCTACGGGCACAAGAGTTGCCATATTCCATGGTATTTCCTGCAAAGCTAAGGGTGGTGGCTGAAGGGAAGACTTGGTTCTTCAACTCTCCTGAAACCACACTAGAATGGTTGGAGGGCTGGCGTCCGGTGCACAAACAGGACCGGAGATCGAAACCACACCGCCGCCGGAAGGGGGAGGATTCCCCTGAGGACATGGACTCCGGAGGTCAGGAGCCCCACAGCGACTTACATCCTGAAGAAGAATAGGATTTGTCGTATGGCGAACAATCCTCCATTATTGAAGATGAGGCATTAATGGACATTAACACTTGAACTGCCTCGAGGTTCTGCACTGGGGGAGGCCTGAGGGACTCCTAAAGGCTGCTGCATCATAGGACTCTCCCCCCGATACGCAAGTATTGCAGTTCTGGGAGGGAAAATAAAGCACTCTGCAGAGTTGGGGTGGCGGGCAGTTGTAGGTTCGCCTGGCAGGGAGGCAGGGAGGGTGGGTGGGACACGGGGTGGGAAGGTAACTTATGCACTACACTTCGCTACTTATGTTACGTATTTGACTGTTTCTTATTGTTTGGTTAGACTTACTTTGGTTATGACAGCACTATGGGACGATACTGCAGCTCTACGGGCCACACGCATTTCTAGAATTTTAGCACACCTCACTGTACATGTTGGTTTGCGGGCCAACTACGATCCTAGATACTTATTACACTTCTTTACAGATGATGCCTGAAGCCACCACGCAGGGGCCGCTGGCTCGGCAGACGACCCTCACCCTGCTCACCTGGAATGTTAGGGGCTTAGGAGATAAAGTAAAGAGAGGCCTGGTATTCCAGTACCTGAAACGATGTGGCCCTGCGGTGGTCTTTCTGCAGGAGACGCACCTGGTTCGGTCGGCGGTTCGAGCTATGGACAGATGGGGATACCAGATGCTGGCCTTTTTGCTGGACTTTTCCTCGGGCTCCAGGGGTACGGGGATTCTTATTAAGAAAAACTTCCCACTGGTGGTGCAGCAAACACGAATTGACGAATATGGCCGCTTCGCGGCGCTCACATGTCAGTGGGAGGGGCGCTTATTCAATTTGGTCTCTGTCTACATACCACCTGCGCTCCATGCACAATCTCACTCCGCCCTTACGTCATTTCTATTGACATTGCCAGAGGCGACACTCCTAATGGGGGGCGACTTCAACGATATAATAGATAGCTCGCGGGACAGATTCCCTGTTAGACCGGAGGTGCGGGGTGGGCGGCGTCTTCTTGGCCTGGTCGATGCCCTGGGACTCACGGACAGCTGGAGGTTCAAGCACCCAAATGAAACGCGTTACACCTACTACTCAGCAGTGCATAAATGTGTCACGCGTATTGATTATTTCCTGGTATCTGCAGACGCCCTACAGGGTATAGAGGAGGTCACTATCTGTCCCAGGGGCATCTTGGATCATTCCCCAATACTGTTCAAATACACCGTCATCAGGTCTGCCGAAGACGCATGTTCCCGGTACATGCTGGCTTCCTTCAGATTGCACCCATTCAATCGACCCTCGCACATACCACTAAACAATTCTTTCAGGAAAACCAGGGCTCGGTGGCTTCTCCCAGTACGCTCTGGGAGGCATACAAAGTGGTCTTCCGGGGAAAGCAATGGCATCAATCCTGGGTTACAAACGTGAGTGTCAGGCAGAGTTGGACAGCCTCGAGGCTGAACTGGACGTTGCCACCGCAGAGCAGGAGGCCCACCCTTCCCCTGGAACCGCGCGTTTGGTTCGCTTAAAACAAGCTGAAGTCTTGGCTCACCAGAGAGAGATGGCGCAAAGCAAGATACAAGCTACTAGACATAGGGTATACGAGCTGGGAGATAAGGCAGGGAAAATGTTAGCCTGGCTAGATAGGAAAGAAAAAGCGCATAAAGTCATTGCACAACTGGCTTCACCGGCAGGCTCCCCGATCTCCGACCCTGATGGCATAGTCAGTCTCCTAGCCGACCATTATGAACAAATCTATGCTCCCCGGGCATCCTACACGATCGCAGAGGCATATGAGTACATTAAGGATCTATCAATACCTAAGCTCTCCCCGGAGGATGCTCTTCTGTTGGAGGCAGACATCACCTCCGACGAGGTACAGACAGCTACCTATGCGCTGGCATCGGGTAAAGCGCTGGGGCCAAATGGGCTCCCAGTTGAAATGCACAAGAGACTGATACAAACGACAGCCCCCTTCTTCCTAAATATGATATCCGAAAGCCCTGAGATAGGGGAGCTGCCAGGAGATCAGCGACTAGCCACGATTGTTGCGATCCATAAGCCTGGTAGGCCAAAGACAGACTGCGCCTCCTACCGTCCAATCTCACTTATCAACGCGGAGCCTAAGATACTCGCCAAATTGCTGGCGTGGCGACTTACTCCTCACCTAGCGACGCTAGTCTCACCCGGATCAATCTGGCTTCATGCCACATCGGAGCACGGCTCTGAACCTTCGCCGGCTTCATGCGGTTCTGGCTCGTGCCCCCTATCTTAAAGACCCCGCTGTCATCCTTTCGCTTGACGCCACTGTGGCGTTCGACACAGTCGAATGGCCGTACTTATTCGCAGTGCACCAACATATGGGATTTGGTCCCAAATTTTGCGCCTGGGTTAGTCTGCTTTATACTAGACCACTAGCGCATGTTGTTGCAAATGGACACATTTCACAAGACTTTCCACTTGGCCGAGGCACGAGCCAGGGATGCCCACTGTCTCTGTTGCTCTTCGCATTGATCCTGGAACCACTTGCAATCTGGATCAGATGGGAGCCCTCCATCAAGGGGCTCCGATGGACTGATGTATGGGAGGATCGTATATCCCTATACGCAGACGATATCCTCCTGTACCTCACCTCCCCCAAAAAATCTATTCTCGAATTGCTGAATGTGTGCGAGAAGTTCGGTAGAGTGTCAGGTTACATGATTAACTGGACTAAGTCAATCCTTTTTGTCCTTGCTGGTCCGCCGCCTGTTCTGCCACTGAGCTGCCCCTTGAGGGCTACCACAGCGGCCTTTAAGTACCTGGGTATGCTTATCACGCCTGACCCTGACGAATTCTATACTCTAAATCTCAGCCCCCTTCTAGAACGGTTTAAGCGCGACGCGAAAGTGTGGCAGACTCTCCCTCTCACGCTTTTAGGCAAGGCAGCACTGTATAAAATGATGGCGCTCCCCCGTTTCCTTTATGTGCTTGAAAATACCCCGTCATTGATCCCTTCACGATATTTCAAGGCTGTTGCTGCAACAGTATCACATCTATTATGGGGAGGAAAGCCGCCCCGAATCGCGCAAGATAAATTAACTAGAAGTTGGTACGATGGGGGGATAGCACTTCCCAATATAGAACTATACTATTGGGCAGCCCATCTCAAACAGATTAATTTCTGGTTGCACGCTTCACAAACGGACTCTGCATACCTTGCTGATAGACACTCTTTGGATGGTAGGGGACTGTTGGGTAATCTTTATAGCCCTCGTCCGCCTCCAGACTTGATAGGTCCGACCAGTCACTCTGTACAGTTATGCTACCGGGCCAAAAGGCGTCTCAAATGCTTGGGAACTCTCACCCAAATTACCCCGCTTTGGGACTCAAGCAAGTTGGGCTTCCTCCGAAATAGTAAGGGATTCCAGGCCTGGGACAACATTGGTATTTCGGTAGTAGGTGATTTATGGAAGAAGGGTAAGGTGGTAGATTTTACCCACCTAGAAACACAATATGAGATGTCACAGACGACACTGTCCTAGAGGAGTCCTCTCCTCTTGAAGATAGGCTTCTGACTGAACACATGGAGGTCAAGGCCACTTCCCTTACTTGTAAGAAGTTCATAAATAACCTCCCGGACGCAACACCTACACTGAAACAAAACTGGACTGGGGAGGTGGGCCCCTTTGAAGACTCTGAATGGCAGGAGGCCCTCGCTCGCCCCGTGAAACCGCAATCCCCTCAAGATTACAACTGGTCCAACTCAAAATACTTTACCGCACGTACTACACCAGACCACTCCTACACAAGATAGGAAGGGCCGTGCACAAATTCTGCTTACGTGGCTGCGGGGAGGAGGGGACATTTTTCCACACCATCTGGGAATGCAGGTTCATAGCGACATATTGGACGGCAGTGATGCACACGATTTCCCAAACAATAAGCATCTCCCTACTACCGCAGCCTCGTCGCTGCTTGCTGAATGTATGGGAACCTAATGATCTGAATCACCGGCAGCAGGACTGGGCAATGTTAGGTATGTTGATGGCAAAGCGCAACATCGCCAGGCTGTGGGGCTCGACAGTCCCACCGACACTTTGTAATTGGTGTAAGGACATGGATGAGGCGATGGTGGCGGAGAGATCTGTTTACATCCACCGTGGCTGCCCAAGAAAATGGGGTAGGATATGGGGTGCATGGAACTCGTTTAGGGGTAACATCTGTGAACCACCAAGCACCGCTGGGGAAGATGTTGACCCAGACTAGCAATGTTGAGTTTGGATGTGCAGTGGATGTGGCGCTATGTTTTTTCAATACAATGTACAGTATTTCTGATTTGAACTTGAATGTGGCTCCGAAAGGCCCGCTGCAGTCTATATGTATTTGCTGTAATATTCCTGTGCAGATCTGTCCCGTATGCTTTGTTCTAATAAAAACAATAAAAAAAAAAATCCCAGCAAGGATTGTAGTTTTTTCAATGTAGATGGAGGTTGCAATTGGGCACATTTCTCCAGAAAGTGGGGGGATAAGCCCCGACCTTCATTATTCCGTTTGTACACCAGGAAAAGTACAGCCAAACTGGCGATATGGGATTTAGCGAAGTTGAATTTGTAACCATAGTCGGCAAAAGTTAGAATGATACAATCCACACGGACAAGATGCAGCATTAATAGGCTGTGGGGTTTTAGGTCTAAACCTATAATAACTGATAAAATCCCACTGAAAGAAAAATATCCCTCACCGGTGAAAACATATAAACACTGAAAAAACACCTGCACAACCACAAACTAAATGCCATTCAAAGAAAGGAAAAAGAAAGTGAAAGAGCCATTTTGTTCTTACTGAAGGGGTCAATAAAATGTAACTTTGTTATACAAGCTAGCAGTAAGAAAGACTGGCTAACATTATTCTGCTTGAGTTTTGTTCTTTAGGGATGCCACTAAAATATTGTTTCTTCTTCCTTTTATGTTTTTCAATTTTATGGCCTTTGGTCTAAAGATGCAGGGTTTAGTTTCACGTTTTAGGTTTAGTTTAATTATTTTATAAACCGTAGAGAATCAGGACATATCAAACTCACATTTGATATTTTGGCTGCATTTGATTCTTTCACTGATAGGTAAAATGGCTAGTTTCATAAAAATCTTTCCTAATATGTGTCATCACATTTACCCACAGAGAATGGGTAAAAACCCTTAATACATCAGACCATAGTTTCTAGTGGGTCAGTATTGATAGTAGGTGAATTGCCAACACCTCAGGCTTTAAACATTAAATGCAAGGTATAGTGACAAGTTTATATATCACCAAGCATCTGGGATAGTGGTGAAAGCGTGACGCCAGACTTTTGGAAAACATGGAACGCATTGTCACTTATTATGCTCTGCAAAAAAGGGTATTTCCAAGTTCAACAAAGATTGGAGTGATATTGTTTGTATTTGTAGTGATTCAGCTACATATATAAAATGATGACCTGTCAAAATTGACACCGTAACTGAAGTGATTCCCTGTAGGAGATCCTTGTCACTTGTTAGATGGTATGCTGAAAGCATCTTTACAATCTTCAGAGCTAATGAGGGATGCTATTGACTTTTTAGTCCATTCTGGTGCACTGTTTTCTTATGCCCAGGAACTAAAATGCAAATATTTATCATTTCGTGCTTTATGTGGTATCAAAGAAAGAGTAGGGTAATCAATGGAGAGAGCGAGGGTTTTGAGGGGCGAGTCCTGTCCCCAACTATGTAATCAAGAAAACAATGTGGACTGGCCCACTATGTGGAAGTAGAGGACTATCAGTTGATATTCCAGGTCACTTGTGAGTATAGCTTATCAGCTGGGCACAATAGGTTTTGTTTATAAACCCCTCACACACCAACCTGGTTGGTGTCATGCTTCATCATCAGGGTCCAACCAGGCTGCCGAATGCAGCCTGGTTGTGCTTCTACGCCTGATTACAGCGGAGCAGGTGTCGTGCAACAGTGTGATGTAGATGAAGGTGAGTAGTAAAATGCACCTCTGGGGGTCCTTACCCAATATTTTATTCCTGGCGGCCCAGGGTGTAAGATAAAAATATGTGATGCAACTACAAGTAGAAAAATTATGACTACTTAGTTGGCTAGGTGTTGGCGGTCTACATGTTTCAGTCCCAGAAGGAAGATAGGCGGGACTTTCGTCAGGACCAGGTAAAAGTGAGTAGCAAAAAGTAGTGCCACGTGTGAAAGTTCTCCTACACACGCGCTAAGGTGTGTGGAAAAAGGTAAGAAAATGCAGTTGTGTAACTTACATGCACTGCAGGTAAGCGAGAAAAATCTTCGCTAGGGGTTCTGATCCAGAAGATCGGGGTGCGGGAGAGAATCTCCCGTATGTGATTTGATAGTTAGGAGTCATCTGCGGAAAACCTAGTCTGGTAGCCACTGCGTCCCGGAAAGAGTCATTCCAACTGTGCCCCTTAGCTGACGGTTCTCAGCCCAAGGGGCTATGAATGCCTAGAGGGCCTTTTCACAGAAGTTTACATGGGAAGGAAAGCGCGAGCGCACATGACCAAAGACTCACTGAAGAAGTATTGTATGGTGTACTACAATAAGATTAATTTGCAAAAATCTCTTTGGACCTCATATACACTATACGTACACTGTCTATATACCATGTTCTTTCAGTGCAGAAAGCAAACAATGATAAAAGCAAAACGTTCCGTAAACACCGGAAAAACACTTTTTCTGTTGTTTTTAGTGCTGTGAAAATGTGTAACCACTGATAACAATTGTTTTTTAAGATATTGAAAACACTGAAAAAACCCCACCAGAATTTACCAAAAATAGAAACTGAAAACTGGACAGCCTAAGCATTAATTAGTCATCCATCAAATAGATGTCATCGTCGTATGAGAAGGCATCAGGATCAACTTTGTGGAGCTCCAGGACTATTCTTATAGCACATAGGCAAACACGTCAATCTTTTTTGATTGCTGACCGCTGTGAATGCTGTCTAATTACGGCTTTCTGGAGCCAGAATTTGACTATAGAACCCATTGGAAATTTCCAGTGTTGTTTTGTATTTTTTGCGAACAATGTTATTCACTAATGCAGAGCTGTTTGAGTTCTGTACTGAAAATGTACAAATTTGACTGTTCAAGTTTCTGCAATCCAAAACTATGCGATATGAACCGTCCAGTTTCAACATCAGAAAGAGAGGATTATTCATTGATGAAACATGGCTCAGTGACACCCTGATATTCCAATTGGGTTAGTATATCAAGCACAGACGCTTTTGCGTCCCTTTTGATTGGATATTGCAATTGAGGCTGTGGCATTGAACGCAACATTATTTCATGTGTTGGAGAATCCTTATTCCAGCAAACTTGATTACGATACACAGCCGGCGCAAGGGCTAATGCCCATTCCGAAGCGTAAGCTTGTATTGCCTCCTCTGAGACATAGCGTGAAAAACTGGGGAATATGATGTCCTCACCTCGTGAAGAAGCTAGGACAAATGGTGAGGGCCAATAAAATGTCATAAGAAGATGTAAGGTTTTCCCAAAAGACTGCCTTAATATTGCGTTTTATATCACCTTCAATTTGGAGGTCAACTTCGTAAAATCGAACCGGGGGCGCAACTCGTGTGTCAGCTGTTTCCACTGTAATGAATGTGTCAGTTGGTCTCGCCTCCAGACAACAGTGGAGTGTATCTCGCACTATGGTAACTTACACTGCTTTGTCGAGGAGTGTTACCACCCATCTCCAGTCCTGAAGCAGGTTTCTCACTGTCTGAGGCATACGTTGCTGTTAACGGTGCAACTTTTTTCTTCTGAAATGGGGCACAATATGAAGGTGGTCCCTCCTGTTTGGCTTTCATGTCAAACTGGCATTGCGGATCATGTAGCTCTGGTGTGGTCTCACCTTGTCTGTGATTTTGTCATTCTCCGCCACCCAATTGTTGATCCAATGTTTCCTGAAAGGAACGAGGAGAATTAGGATCAGGAACCTGAAACCTCTCGGTGTTTTAATTGTAGAGGGGTCACGCACATCATATCAACGCTCAGAAGCCGTAAGTGTCGGGGAACCGGCACATGAACCAGCACGTGAACCTTGCTTCTGTTGCTGCCGCTGATTTTTATTCCAAGCCTTTTTAGGAAAGACCAGACGCCCCTCCTTTTTTAGAGGAGGCTTATTTTGAGGAGGTTGCGTAAAAGGTCTAATTTCCAAACTATTGAGGCCCAATGATTTATATACATCTGCAATAATAGTGGCAACTCTTGTTGCTTGTCTATGTCCGCCACAGCTGATAGGTGGTTACGGGCCTGTAAGCTAACTGCTTCACCTTTGACAATGGCCATAATCATATCAGAGACTATAGGGAACATATCCACTAATCTCATACCTAATTCCAAGGCTGACCCCGCCCCATGCTCATCTTGAACCTTCTTTGGAACGGCCAGTAGAACTGTCATGGAGGGGTTGCCAAAGCACAGCGAATAAACTGCAGCAAACACCGTCCCCCAGATACCCTTCGGTAAACTTATTGTTAGAATTCTGTGTTTCTCAACCAGGGTAGTGTCTGGAAAAACAGCCAAGAGTTGCTCAAATTGTTCCGCTAGACAAAAGGTATTTTGAGGTCACTTGCCCATCACAGAATTAACCATGAAGGGACTGATGGTTATACCTCCACCATGACCTAGTGGTTGAAGTGCAGCTCCAGCCGGAGCCACCTGTAAATTACTTTACATGTATTGTATAACACTCCTGTTTATGTGAATTAGAGATGTATGTAATACTCTGAATTCTGCTAGTGTAACACCAAGGTAGTTAGGATGAGGTGTAAATCCCGCCAAGATGGGCCATGTGGCTCCATCGACTGATAAAGGGCCTAAACGGACCACAGAGACTGGGTGAGGAAGGGCGCCATTAAACCATATGGTATGCTCCCAAGCTGACAACGGAACTTCAAGTAAATGGTAAGGACGATACGGTTACGGAATCGCTGCTCGTGTATATTCATGAAATAAATGATCATTTCCATCCACTGCTGGAAATGTAACCCACGAGTAAAAAACTTTGAAACGGAATGCAGGATCAGCCTCGACTACAAAGATAAAATCCACTCCTGTATTAGATTTGGTGAGTCAAATGTGTGGTTACCGGCACGCGATTATGTGCCGCAATCGCCACTGCCATCACTAAAACATACAGAAGAAATCAGAAAAATTGTAGCGCAAATTTGGTTCAAAATATGAAAATAAAACCTTAGAATGTTATTGGTTTTTCAAGCTTGAAGTTTCAGATATAGAAGGCTAAATCCTCACACCACGGATGTCTCTGCAAATGGTGAGAGGGTATTATGGACAAGCACAAGCGCTACTCAAGCGTCTCGCAAATAAGAACCAGACTAAACTTTGGCGGCGCCATGTTGCAGGGATTCTGCACCTACACAGAACTATACGCAGGCAATTATGGGGCCTTGGTGGATAGGGGCTAAGCCTTCCCAACACCCTAGTGCCCAGAAGCCGAGGACCAACTAGATATAGTGTCTCACTTGCTCTACTACACACTCACAGAGAAGCAAATGATTATAGACACTCCAGAACACAACACTCCCGACTCTCTCAGGAATAGCGGTAACAAGACATACCCTTTCGCTTGCACTCTTGTTCTTGTCCACAATAAAGTCTTACAGAGACACAAAATAGTTTAGGATATTTATTTGAACTATCGTGCTCTATAATGCAGTATACGTGCCACAACAAGCAGAAAAATGCTTAATACAAATATTGTCAACATAGCAACAAGGCCATATATCATGAAGGGATATGTCATGATTAAAAGACAATAGAGAAAAGACAGTCCAGCCTAACCTCCCTTCCCTTGTTAGGAATTGGTTTTATTATATAACAGAAGATCTCTAGGCTTTGTCAGCAGACCCCATACCTTAGTACCTAGATGGTAGATCTACATGATAGGAACCGCATTGCTCTTCTCCCTGCAAAAGGTCCCTCTTCAAGTGTGTGTTTTTCATGCGTCCTTTGACCTGGTCAGACCATTCTATGGTGTATTTCCAACTCATGAGTCCCAGAATTCACCCCACCTCTAACACTCACACCACGTGCTGCTACAGGCCATGGCATAAACTCAAACCTGACCAATTCCAGACCCCTTTCTATTCCTGGAACACCGATACTGTTGCATATAGGTTAGAAGACCAGACATTTTAACTCCATCGTATATTCCACTGCAGATCACATAGCACAGCGGAAACCGCAGACCTACCCTCCCAAACATTCCTCAACTAGTTGGCACTCCCCTATCCTCCGGACGGAAAAGAGCCAATGTAAAAATTGGAACGGAAATGGCGACACTCACACAATGCACAGGTCAAAGTGAGATTCAAAGCCGCACTTTCTTCTTATCATAAAGTCTGCATGGAAATTGAATATCGCAAACAAACTAGAACAAGCTGGGAAGGACTCTAGGATCCTCTAGAAGATCCTGAAAACCCTCACTAACCCCAAGGCTTGCGATACCGCAGAGACTCCCTCACAGTCGCTGTGTGACAATATAGTATCCTTTCTAACCCAGAAAATTGACGACATCTACCATAAAATTATCACATCCATCGAAATTCCTAATAAATTCCCCATAGAACGCCCTACAACCTCCACCTACACCGCGCAGATGCACTTTTTTCCTTCGCTGACGGCGGAAGAGGTAGAATCTCTTCTTACCAAAGTCATATCTGGGTCCCCCTAGATGTAATTCCCGCAAAGATCTCCCGGCTAGCGAAACAGCTAGCCACATCCATCTGCACCATCCTCAACAGCTCTCTGAGAGCTGGCAAACTCTCCCCAGAATGGAAAGCAGCACAGATCATCCCCATTCGTAAAAACCCCAAAGTCCCCGCTACCGAGCTGTCTAACTATCGCCCCATTTCTCTGCTTCCCCTTCAGAGCATACTCCTTGAAAAACGTATAAAGAGGCACTTGTCTGATTTTGTGGAAACCTCGTATTGCCTGGACGTCTCTGGTTTCCGGGCCAAGCACAGTACCGAGTCCACCCTGATAGAGGTAACTGATAACATCAGAATGGGCCTGGACAAGGGCCACTTCTAGTGCTGCTTAACCTATCTGCGGCGTTTGACACCATCTGTCACCAAATCCTTCTGGCGAGATTCCAGTACATCAGGGTTCAAGGAGTTGCTCTGAAATGGCCGACAGACTTTCTAACAGATAGAATCCAGACAGCCACTTTGGGTACTTTTAGATCTAAGACAACCAAAGCTACCAAGGGTACCCCAGGGCTCCTGCTTGAGCCCTACCCTCTTTAACATTTATGTTACTCCCTTGGCAAAACTAATGAGGACCCTGGGGTTTAGTCCCATCGCTTAGGCGGACGACACCCAGCTACTACCACCCTTGATAAGTCTAATCCTAACATACAACTCACCTTCTCAGAGGGCATGAAGACCATTGCTGCCTGGATGAGAGCTAACTTTCTTCAACTGAATGCCGAAAAGTCAGAGGTCATGTTGTTTGGCGGTGCAGCTATAAGCTGGACTCCCAGCTGGTGGCCGCAGGAGCTGGGATCTGCTCCCTCTCCAAAAGGAGTGGTGAAGAACCTGGGAATCCGGGTCGGCCAGAATCTTACGCTTGAAGCACACACCACGACCACCGTTGGCACCTGCTTTCACACACCCAGCCTTCTGAGAAGAGTGTTTCCTATGCCATCCTCCACGGGAAAAACACTGATGCAAGCTCTAGTGTTAAGCTGTCTGGACTACTGCAATGCACAGGCGAGGCTTCCTTAAACAAGCTGCAGATAGTCCAAAATACGGCAGCCTGACTAGTAGCAAATGCCCCTCCCACCCCAGGATGGCCTCTATACCACTTCTTAACAAACTCCACTGGCTCCCCGTGAGAAAGCGGGTGAAATTCAAGATTTGCTGCACAGTCTTTAAAGCCCTTAATGGCCTGGGGCCTACCTACCTAGCTGACAAACTGTTAAAATATGCCCCCTCCTGGCCCCTTCGATCAGGTTCCAAGCTACTTCTTTGTACTCCAAGAATTAAAAAGGCTTGGATGGGTGACAAAGCATTTACTTACCTTCCCCCGACCTTCTGGAATGAACTCCCCAGGAAACTACGCGACTGCCAGAGCCTTCCCCCATTTCAGGAAACTGCTAAAAATTAATCTCTTCTTAGGTCTACCTATTTGACTGTATCATGCTTTCTTAGCCCAGAGCTACCCCTAATGGGGTGATTCGGGCACTATATAAATTAATAAATATCATATATCAAATATGCATGCATCTCCGTAATATCAAAATGCTAGTCAGCCACCAGCTGCATTGGTAGTTGTGTCTAAGTGCTAGGGCCTGACCAGAACATAACAACAAGGGGCATTGTTTATCGACCTTGCTCACAATGTTCAGACTAAACTCCAGGAACAGGCAGAGAAATAACACAGTGAACAATTCCCATGTGAAAGGCACGGACAGAGTTATTGCAAAATAAAAGCAGTTAGTAACGTCTACAAAGCTGAATCATGGCTGAAAGGCTCATGTTAACTTAGTGATGTCGACAATATCCCCACCGTCCACGTGACAGGAGCAGAGCACATGAGACTATAATTATACAATGAATCACAGCAAGGTATCCTACAACCTATCTCCAACAAAGATATTTGTTGAAATTGAAAGAGAGCAAATAAAATGCAATCCACAGCAAACCCAAGGCTGATGAGAAGATACCGGGGTGCCACTTGATGCCTAAAGGTGACATAACCGAAGGCGCGCCTAAGTCAAGCCCGTCTGCGCCACGACAGTGCCAGGAGCCAGGGATGCTGCCCGTTTCACTTCAGATCATCAGGTCAGGACCTGCCACACCAGAGAGGGTCTGCTAGATCTTCGACCGTCAGGGCTGCCTTGCCACCACACAATGGACCCTTAGCTCCTCTCTAGGAAGTTGCACCTAGGCTGTACAGGTTGCAACACTCACTGGAAGCAGGATAGTAAGAGCTGCGCGGATACTAGTGCCAGTAGGCCCCCATTTAAACAAACGGTCTCACAGGGCTTTCTTATAAATGCTAGATCTAATATTAAAAATACGATCGCTTTTAGAGATTTTGTCTCTGCTAGAAAGCCAACATGGGTCTTTGTCACAGAAACCTGGGCGACGGACGCTTCAGGCCCAGATCTGGTAGACTCAATCCCTTCTGGGTATACCCTGGCTAGATTGGATAGAATAGGATGGCGGGGAGGAGGGCTGGGAATCCTATATAGAGACGCCCTTATTTGCCGCACTCAGGCTTTGACTACTCCCTCTGATCCCTGCCAGGCCTACTACTTGTCCCTTAACCTTCACCCCACGGAAAGCTTCTCTGGCATTTTATGCTATAGGCAACCGAGCCCTAGGGCATCCTTCAGTCAGGATTTTAGGAAACTGGTAGAACCATATCTCGGGAGATCTAACATAACTCTCTTGGGGGATTTTAATTTTCATTTAGAGAATACCTCCTGTAGGGACACTCAATGACTCCCGGAAACTCTGAAATGCTGTGGTTTTGCACAGCTGGTCGGAAGCTTCACTCATATTGCGGGGCATACCCTCAACGGGGTTTTTTCTAATGATCCCAGGTTAAAGGTGGGGCAGCCAATCCCCCTAGCCTGGTCTGACCACTTCGCTGTCCCGTTTGACTTACATTTCCAGTCGTCAGTATCGCCTGCTTCTAGCGATAGGAAACTGGAGGAAAGAAGGAACTATAACCTCATAAATAAGGACGCACTTTCTCACTTCCTTAATAAGCTGGAGCCCATCAAGCATCTTGATGCCAATTCTGCTGCCGTGGAGCTATCTCAATTAGTGACAGCAGCAATGGACTCCCTTGCCCCGGGCAAGAAGAATTATTCAGAAAGAATAAGGCTGTTGGCTCCCTGGTTTACAGAGAGACTTAGAAAACTTAGACAGGGCTGCCGTAAGCAGGAGAGGTTGTGGCTTACTCTCTTAGAACCTCTCTGTAGGGAACGGCATAAGCAGTGTCTGAAAGATTATAAAGTGGCCATTATGGAGGAAAAGAGATTATACCTCTCCAGGGTTACTGCTTCTCTGAAATCTTCAAGGGATCTTTTTAAGATTATTAACTATCTTATGTCCCTGCATGTTACTGATCCCTCAGATGTTTCGCAGGAACTCTGTGATAAAATATCAGATTTCTTCCAAGCCAAAATTTCCGATATTCATGCACTGTTGGAAACAGCGAACTCTAGTATTAGGTTAGGGCTGCAATCTTCTACCCCCATGTGAGACTCTGCTTTTGGGGGAGACTCCCAGGCTCCTTATCAGGCTCCATGTCATTGGAGGTGACGGATAGGCTTCTGGATCACGTCAATTCGTGTTAAAAACCTGCCGGGAGATTGTAGTTCCTCCCCTCACTGAAGGTATGAACGCCGCCATCTCTGAGGGAGTGCCCTCGTTGTGGAAGATGGCGGTTGTGAAACCGCTTTTGAAGAAACCCTCCTTGGACCCTGGCGAATTGAAAAATTACCGGACGATCTCCTTGCTTCCCATCCCTGCCAAGATTTTGGAGGCCTATCTAAATCTCCATCTTAGCACATACCTCAAATACCACCACCTCCTGCATGGTTCTCAACATGGTTTTAGGACCATAGTATGGAGACAGCCCTGACGGCAGTCTTTAACAATATCAGAACTCAGGTTGATGCTGGCCATACCACTCTTCTTGTGCTTTTGGACCTCACCGCAGCCTTTGACACTCTATCTCCGCACAGGTTGGTGGCTCGCCTTAGAGAGATAGCTGTTGGGTGCACTGCTCTGGGTCTCCTTGCATCTTTTCTTAGTCAGCGAGAGCAGATGGTGAAGCTGGGCCAGTTCTTTTCAGCCCCTAAATCTTTGCAGTGTGGTGTCCCTCAGGGCTCTTCTCTGAGCCCTACACTTTTTAATATCTATGTGGCCCCGCTTGCAAAAGTGGTGAGATCTTTTCGGCTGGAGGTGTTGTCCTATGCGGACGACACCCAAATAATTGTTTCTATGTCACATAGTGTAAAAGATTCTGCCCTCAATTTTAGGAGCTGTATGAAGGCAGTTTCCCTTTGGATGGTGGAATTTTTTTTTAAACTGAATGGAGAGAAGACTGAGGTCCTGATTTTTGGGAGTAATCTGGAAATCTGGTCAGTGACTGGTGGCCGGCCTTGCTTGGTGTCTGTCCATGTCCAGTATCTCATGGGAAGAACCTTGGGGTGATTGTGGACAATGCCCTCTCTCCAGACCTGCAGGTCAATAGGACTGTCTCCACCTGCTTCGGGATCATCAGGATCTTCAGAAAAATCTCTCACTACCTCTCTTTCGAAGCACGCAAACAGGCCGTCATTGCTTTAGCAACGTCCAAAGTGGACTATTGTAATGCCTTTTATTTGGGCATTAATAAAGGCCTTATTCACTGGCTGCAGATGGTGCAGAATGCCGCGGCCAGGCTGATATTAAACCTTCCTAGATATCTTTCAGTCAAGGCCTCAATCAAGCTTTTGCGCTGGCTCCCGATGGATCGTAGGATTATTTTTAAAATCCTATGCCTGACTCATGAAGCCTTTTATGACTCTGGCTCAGAGGGCATCAAGTCGATTATCCATCATTATGCTCCTATCAGATCGCTCCGGTCCTCGAATAAAAACCTACTCACTGTTCCCAGGTGTAAGAAGGTTAAATGGGGTGGCAGAGCCTTCTCCACGGCTGCGCCCAAACTGTGGAATTCCCTTCCAGAAGAACTTTCTAGTCAGGTCTCCCTTTCGCTTTCTCGTAAAGCCTTAAAGACCTGGCTTTTTCTAGATTCCTCAGTCTGAGCATGTTCCCTCTCTCATCGCTTCCTGATGCTTTGTATTCAGTGCCTTGACGCCCTTGGGCTAAGTTCGCGCTCTACATATTCAATAATTATTCATTAATTCATTCATAACAGCCTTGATGACTATGTGAGCACAGCGACTCCCCACCCCCCCTTCTTATGTTGCGCGGACATCCTAAAATAGACAACAAATGCAAAGAATTGAGGGCAAGTAGACCCATTGCTTGTTTTATATATTTTGTCCAGACACAATAGGGAAAAGGTGCTATAGGGTGATTAGTACACGATTACAATTCCTGGGCTACTTTTTCTTGTTCTGATGAAAGCCCATAGTGGCAGTAGAGTAGAGGCTATTGTAGGATCATTGTATCCTACATGCACCCTACCTTTGTTTTTACTCATACCGTGGACATCTGCCATTAAAGGGATAATGTGGTGTTCACTAGGTATTTTTAAATTACAGTAAACACTGGCAAAAAATCTATATCGTAAAGTGCTACCTAGAATATGGTTGAGCACATCTTGGTTTTTAGGGACTAGTATGCAACCCGATTTTTGGTATAATTTTATAACACATTGGAGGGTCAAACTCAAAAGAACCCCACTGTTGGACTTGGCCCTTTTTGGCTAAAGTTCCCTAAACGCTTTGCTTTCCCCTAGATGATTTTTCTGACATGGTGTTGCCAACTAAGATGCTTTTGGCACTTTGCAACTGCTGATCAGTGTCAAAGTGCAAGTGCTCCCTGTATAAATTATATAGGTCATTGCTTGTCCATAATTGGTATGTTTGCCTTACTTCTAAAGTCCCTAGTAAAGTGCACTATTTGTGCCAGGGCTGGTAATGAAAAATGTACTAGTGGGCCTGCAGCACTACATGTGCCACCCACACAAGTAGCCTTAAAAGAGAGAACTCAGGCCTGCCACTGCAGCGCCTGCGCGCAGTTTGTTAAACTGCCATGTTGTCCTGACAAGTGCACCGACTTGCCAGGCCTCACCCTTCCCTTTCTATGTACACCAGACACCCCTATGGTAGATTTTAGGTACCCCCCTGCATTGGGTGCAGTGCAAGTGAAAGGTAGGACATGTACCAAGGTGTGTACCATGTCCTAACAGTGATATAATCTCCATTTCGTTTTCCACCACTGTTGAAAGGCCATCTTGCCCGTAGGATAGAATGGGGGGCTTGTTTCCAGCCTATCTTCCCAAAGGCTTTAGATGGAGAGGTGAAGTTTAGTATGCTTGAACTCACAATTCAATAACACATCTTTTTGGGAGGTGGTTTTTGCATTGTGTGTTTAGAAACCACTCTTTTAGAAGTGGCTGGGTTTTTGTGCTCTAACATTTCTGTGTGTCTCTGCCTGGTTGTGGATTGACTGCCTGGATCTGAAAGTAATAGGATCTGGGGAATGTCTTGGCCCAGGGGAGGAGGTGAGACAGAAACAGGCTGACCTGCACCTGGAGAGTAGGGGGAGGAGCAGCCCCTAGAGGTGAAGAGGCCTGGGCTGCCACCATAAAACAATGGCTCCATCTCCTGCTGAGTGATTAAGGAGCCAGACCCCTACTATCAAAGGAAGAAGGTGTCACTGGTAGGGAGACACCCAGAACTGGTTTGGACAGGGGTCAGTGCCCCCCTGAACACAAAGACTTTGAAGACATTTAGGGGTATAACTATGAGAGCTGAAACCCCTGAACATTGGATTGCTCAAGACTGAAAAGGATTGAAACTACTTTGTGGTCAAGAGGAACCTCTGCCAAGGAAGAAAAGGCTGAAGAGACTGGAAGAAAGGACTGCCCCTTGCTGTGTGTTCTGGGGCTGGCCGCCATTTGCTGATTTAACCAAGGAGAGGCTAAAGGGACTTTGTTGTGTGCTGTGTCCCCCTCCTTGAAAGGACGTTGCTGTGTATTGTATCCTGAAGTAACTGAACCCCAAGGGCCCGAGGAGAGCTGGCTCCCTGTTGTGGAAACTCAGAACACAAAAGTTTCCAGGAGAGTCTCAGCAAAGCTGTGTGCCTGTGCTTTTTGCAGCCTGAGACCCTCATAAGAATTGCCCTGTGATCGTGGGCACCTGGAGTCCAAGCGAGTCTCAGCAATGCTGTGTGCATGTGGTTTTTTCAGCCTGAGCCCTTTGTGAGGATTGTCCTGTGATCGTGTGCACCCAGAGTCCAAGTGAGTCTCAGCAACGCTGCATGCTTCTTGCAGCCTGAGCCCTTCGTGAGGATTGTCCTGTGATCGTGTGCACCCGAGTCCAAGTGAGTCTCAGCAACGCTGCGTGCTTCTTGCAGCCTGAGACCTTCGTGAGGATTGCCCTGTGATCGTGTGCACCCGGAACTCAAGTGCATCTCAGCAACGCTGTGGGTGTGTGCTTTGTACAGCCTGAGACGTTCATGAGGAGTGCCCTGTGATCATGCACACCCGAAGCTCAAGTGAGTCTCAGCGACGCTGTGTGCGTGTGCCCTGTTGCAGCCTTAGATATTCATTATCGCCAACGGCTAGGAATCCACTAAGTCGCATCAGAGGCCCAACTTGCTAGAAGAGGAGAGGAAAGCGAGGTCGCACCCCCCAGGTAATGTGTGTCGCTGCCTGGGGTGTGGTACGGGCTCGGAGAGGGATGCTCTCATCCTCTCCCATTCTTGCAGCACGAGCCTCTGCTTCAGCTCGTATCGCGGCCCGTACTTGCAGAGGAGTGGCAGTACCGGGGCGAAGTACGGAGCTGCACTTTCGTTTACACCATACCCTTGTTGGGGGCATCTGTTGAGGGAGTTAGTACGAGTGGCGGAGAGACTGTTTAAAGCAATGTGATTGGTGCTGAAGTGTATTACGCATTGCATTATTTCTGCATTACGAACTACCTGATTAGTGTATTGCGCATTGCATTATTTCTGCTTTACGATCTACCTGATTGTTGTATTACACATTGCATTATTTCTGCATTACGAACTACCTGATTGTTGCATTACGCATTGCATTATTTCTGCATTACGAACTGCCAGATTGTTGCATTACGCATTGCACTATTTTTGCATAACTAACTGCCTGATTGTTGCATTACACATTGCATTAGTTTGCATAACGAACTCCCTGATTGTTGCGTTACGCATTGCATATCTTGGCATTATGAACTGCTTGATTGTTGCATAACAAACTGAATTTTTTTACATTGCGAAGTGCCTGATTCTTGCATTACGAACTGCATAGCATTGCATTAGGAATGCAGTGGATCATCTAGAATTGCTCATTAACATCGCCAGAAGCTACAAGGGCTGGCTGGCCTAATAACGCTCCAGTAGGAATATTACAAATACGCATAATTATCTTTTTATATAAATATATACTTGTGTTTATGAAACTCTCGTGGAGTCCATTTGTGGTGTAATCCTTGGGTTACTGAGAGTGTGGTTGCAAATACTTTACATGCTTGCCTTGCAGATAAGCCTGGCTGCTTGTGCCAAGCTACCGAGAGGGTGAGCAGGGGCCATCTAAGAAGATGTCCTTCCTTTCCCTGACATGGAAGCACGGGTCCCTTTTTGACCTAAGGTACTAGCGACCCCCTGGTCTAACACCCACTTTTATGCAAACATTTAAATCTGGCCTGAAATAGGCCTAAAGTTCTCTTGATAATGCTCCTTGTTTATCTGGTGCAGTATTGTACCTACTTTGTTTAGGTGTGCTAGGCTGAAAGGAGGAGTCATAATCTATGGCTTTAATGACAATTTTTAAAAAACTGGTTTCATTTTCACAAAATCTAAAAGTGAACATTAATCATGACCTAAAATTACCTAATAACCAGCTGCCACCCTACTCTCCTCTGGATATACGCTCACACAGTTAGTAGTGTCCAAGTATGCAGGAGTCATGAGTGCTCCCAGTTTATTGTGCAACCAGGTCTGCAAGCCACCCCCGTGCTAAGCCTTTTCAGGCTATTTGTGTTAGTTCTCTATAACTTTTTGTCCGCTTAAGCTATCCATGTCAAATTTGTGTCCTTTTTTTCCAACATCCTGCGGATTCTAAAGGTACCCAAGGCTTGTGGTTTGCCCTCGAAGGGACTGAGAAATTAGCCACATTATGAGGGTTTTGGGTTAGAAAATTGGAAAAAAGTGTTGCAGAAAAAAGTGTCAGTTTTATTTGGTTGCAAATTGCATTATTGAAAGATTTGTGGTGCTAAAATCACCATCTTCCCAGCTTTCAGGAACAGGCAGACTTGGTCCAGAAAACCACATTTTTAAATAAAGTTTTTACATGGAGATTGCCTATTTTACCTATTTTTTATCCTTTCACCTCATTCCAGTTTGTGGTGGCAACGAGTTTGCAGTCCATGGTGCATCCCGGATAGATATACATTTCTGAAAACTAGACAACATTCTGAATTCAGCAAGGAGCCATTTGTGTAGATCCTTTAAGGTTTTCCCAAAGAAACTAAGGGGCCCAAAGAAACTAAGGGTCGGATTACGATGCGGTAAGGTTTGGCTCCGACCCTCAGTCTGAGCCATCTTTACCGCCTCGTAATGACCGATTCTGATTCCATTCCGACTGCCTTTTGTGCCGGCCTTTAAGGCACAAAAAGGCATTGGGAAACTGCATTGGGGGCCCCCAGCAGCAGGGCCCCCCTGGTGCCAGGCCACCAAATGGCGGCCTAGGGACCACCTATGGTGCCCCCTGTTGATTCCTGCGCCCGGTGGGGGTGCAGGGATGAACTGCACCTCTGCATTTAACAATGCGAGCATGCATTCCGTTCGGAATGCATGCTCCCATTGTTAAATATAGGATTCCGACTGAACAAGGTTCGGTCTCATCCTAATTGCAGGTCTGGAACGGATGACAAGAGGTCATTTGGTTCTGGTTCCTGAATGATGTCGGAGGAACTCTGGTCCCTCTGACATCGTAATCATGGCCTAAGTGTTGAAATTAAAAAAATATTGAAAACTAGTTGGAAAGAAGGCCATTTGTGGCAACGTTTTCATTTGTAACTTCTCATCACAATGGCTAATTTACAAAAGCAATATACCATTATATCTGCTAGACCCGTCTGGTTGCGAGGATATATAGGGCCAATAACTGAGCTGTATCTTGCAATGGATTTTCATTATGTACTGGGTATAGAGCAATTGATGTGGTAAAAAATAAATAGTGAAACATTGGTATCAAGGAAACCTATGTTCTTCCTAAATGGGAACAAGATATGGAGTTTAGGAGCAGTGGTTATTTACACATCTCTGAATTTGTGGGTACCCATGCAAGCATGGAAATTAGTGTGCATTTCTCAAAATGTCTTATTTCTTACAGACTGTTTTATATTTGGAAGGCACAAACACAGAGAAGTAAAATTGGTAATAACCCTTGTTTTACTATTCTGTGTTCCCCTAGGTCTCCTGATAAAAGTGGCACCACACTTATGGGTAGGCCTAATGCCAGTGATAAGAAAGGGCCCAAAATGCAACATGGACATATTAAATTTTTTCCACTGAAAACGTACCCCCTTTTTGTAATGTGCTGTGCTGGGGAATTTGGGCCCTAGCTCAGCCTGCACCTAGGGAAACCTAGCAAACCTGTACCTTTTTTAAAATTAGACTCCCAGGGGAAACAAGCATGGGATGATTTGCGTGGCTCTCATCAGGTTGTGTTACCTAGAATTCCCTTCAAACCTCTAACTTCGACCAAAAAAAACACATTTTCCTCACATTTCTGTGATGGAAAGTTCTGGAATCTACAGGGAGCCACAAACTTTCTTCCACCCAGGTTTCCCCTAAGTGTTCTGATAAAAATGAGAGGTGTGGCGCTGCGGCCAGGGCGACTGACGCTGGAATCTGGGGACCACGGTTCGATCCCCGGCTCCGGCGGCAGGTTAGCCCAGCACCATGTGACTCTGGGCAATAGCTCGCTTAATCTTCCCGACGGCCCCCCAGCGCCTAGAGACCCTTACGGGTGATTGTGCGCTTTACAAATGTGGACTTTACAAATGTGGACTTTTACTTGTGTGTCTGGGCCTGGTGCCTGTAACGGGGCAGTTCAAACAAAGGTGAATGAGGGTTCTGTCCCAGGACTCCCACTGATGTTAGTTTAATCTGTCCCTGCCACGGGCACTAGACCCAGCCACACAAGTGGGGCAAAATTAGTTTGGAATAAATGATTAAATGTTGGGTGGTAGAAATGGTGTGGATTCCTTCTAATTCTGGAAGAATATGACACAGAAACGAAAAGGAAATTGTGTGATTTTAGCCACATTTTGGAGTTTGCAAAGCATTGTGGGCAAGACAACTTTATGGTATTTGTGAGAGCTGCACAACCCTATACTCTGGGTGTCAAGTTTTCAGAAATGCCTGTATATGTCAGGGATTCCTGGGTGGCCACCAAACCCAGGCCCAAAAACTGCAGCTGCCCCTTCTGTTGATATTGCCACATTGCATCTTGAACCCTGAACTTTTGTGGACACTAGGGCCACCCACAGAGGTGAGGTACCATTTTAATCAGAAGAATAGGGAAAATGCTAGTTAGAGGAAGTTTGTGACTCTCACCTGATTCCAGTACTTTGAGGGATCCGCACGAGGCATCCTGGAGTCCCCTTGGTGTCTAGTTTATGAAAATGTCCAGAGTTTTATTAACAGGATTTCCCAAATATAAAATTCACAGTTAAAGTTCACAAAAACATAACCAATGACTCATGACTCGGGAGCTGTAAAGCCACGACAAGACACCAACTGCTTTACAGGCCATTCACACACCTTTCATGCATGATACACACAAAACCATTCATACTGCCAGCTGCGGGCCCAGCTTATTGAAACTTTCACATCAACAGACAGCTCCATTCCCTATCCCATCACTTTAATATGCCCACAGGAATAAGTAGTATCCTGTACGTATTATAGTACCCTGTACATATTACGGTGGTATGTTTCACTTTAATTCATGAGGGTTTTGCCATATCCTAGAATGCATTTGTTGCTTAGCGACATTAAGAATCTGGAGACAGTGTTGGTTGGACCTGGTTTATCGACCCCACTGACCATGTAGCTATTAATAAAGCATCTTTCTAAATGCTTCCGTGCTTTGTTACTACAAAATTATTGGCGACTATCTTCGGCTACATGGTTGAACCCATTCGTGCTAAGGAACTATTCCTAATGACGATTTCCTGCTTTTGACTCAGCAAGAGCTGGTGAGCGCCTAGGTTTACCAACATCTACTGCCGCATCTGGATTAGAGGTAGGGCCTCTTTTGACTTTTTTGGGCCCCATTTGGTTACTTTTCGGGTACTTTTATACATTTTTAAAAGAAGTTTGGTTACCTTTACAAACTCCGCTGCCCAACTGCCTGATTTGCCCCTTTGCCTCGCGCCATTGTTCTGCGCAGTGTGGCGTGCGAACTTCTTTCTCCCCAAGCTAGGCGCTACGCTTTTCGTCAAGTCCGCAGTGATCGAATCTCTACAAGGCAGCCCCTCAACGTCACGTCAAATGTTAAGGCGTACGTCAACGTCAGCAGCTATTTTGGAAGATTGGGAACATTCCCATTACACAGCATTGGTCGTACACTCCTATTCACAGCGCATTTTGTGTCTGCAACGTAACTTTTCAACAAAGTGTTTCATTGTTCAAAAGTATACAGTGTTGCACACGCCCTAAAACTATTTTTCTGAATATCCCTATTTAAACAACCTTGTGCACCCCTGTTGGTACTCGGTGATATGCACATTCATTGTGCACACTTACAGGAAAACAGTGATACACACATTTCTGTGTTGTGTTTCATTGTGCACACTTACAGGAAAACAGTGATTCACACACTTCTGCATTATGTTTAAAATCCCCATACATAATATTACAGGAAAGCAGTGATGCACACACTTCTGTGTTATGTTTCATTGTGCACACTTACAGGAAAACATGGTGATGCACACACTTCTGCATTACATTTAAATCTCCAACCATAATATTGTATCTTTTTATTTGTTTCTGTTATCTAAAGAGGTACTATTTTCTTGTTGCAGTTCCTCATTTATTGTGCCATTGAAACCTGTGCACCATGCAAGCTGTTAGTCCTCCACCCGCATTTTTTAACTCACCTGGAGAACCTCCGTCAGAAGGAATACTGGCATGATGCCTTTGAAACATATTTGGGTGCAATCGGTGCCTAAAAATTTAGTGCTGAAAGAGGTGTCTATTATTATTACACTCTTTGGAGTTCGAAGGAAGATCCATTTTCAAACATTTGCCTCAGTTACCACAAGAGGAGACTGAGGGTATTGATGAGTAGTGCAAGACTATCTTAAAACTAAAATGCAGGTTCGATAAACAACCCAGCCTTATTGTACTCAGACATAAGTTTTTAAAAGGAGGTAAAGTGAAACGGAAGATGTTGATTCCTACATTTTTGCTCTACGCAGACTTGCAGCTTAATGCAGATTTGAGAACTTCACAGAGCAACTAATCAGGGATCAGTTTCTGTGCCAATGCAAGAATAAGAAGATCAGGCAGAAACTACTTAACATGGGTGATCCATTCTTGGATGAGACAATCAAAGTGGCAAAAAGCATTGAAATATTGATGGTCTCGTTGAAGGAATTGGATGATAGAGCTAGTGATGCTGTTAATGTGGTCAATGTCAATAATACTGTTAAACAGCAAGTTAAGTCAGCTCAAAGTTTTGCCAAAACACCACCTAAGTCCTCTAAATCTGAGACATTTAATACCAATAAGGTGAATGGTGGAAATATGTGTCTTAGATGTAATAATCCTCCACATCTCAAGGGAGCCAGGTGTCCTGCCATAAACATTATGTTCAACTATTGCAAAAAAATGTGTTAATTTCGCAAAAGTGTGTCTCAAGAAGAAGGGTGTCAAGAAACCTACTGTATGTGTTGTTGAGTCTGACGATTCCGATACTGAGGTTGTTTCATTGGTTAGGAGTGAGCATGACAGGAATGTAGATAGCCCTAATCATGTGTTTGTCCATGGTATAACTGAGGGTGATCCTTCATCATGTGTGGATCCTATTGTTGACATAGAGGTGGGATGTCACACAGTAAAGTTGCTGGCGAACTCTGAGCAAAGATCATCATGATCACACAAAGGCTTTTTGAGGAAACATGGAAAGGGTCACAACCCCTATCCCCACCTGACCGTCACCTGTGTCATATGAGGGGTACAAAATTGATTTGACTGGACTTTTTGAAGAAGAGATGAGATTCAAAGGGAGGACAATCAGAGGGAAAGTTTATGTCGCGATAAACTGTCTAAACATTCTCGGCTAGTTTCACCAAGGCCTCGTCGGTATGAATTTGCAGCCCGGTGCAGAAGAACAAGTGTTGGTTGTGAGTAATGAAGAGGACGTTCATGTGTGGAAAAACAGATATCCTGTGGATTTCGGGAGTGGTTTGGGCAGAATACGAGGCTTTAATCACAAGATCATCGTTAAAGATGGGACATACCAGTAAAACATAAACTCAGAGGAGTACCCTATAGTGTTAGAGAGGATTTGGAGAAGGAGTTAAAAATCCTTTGTGCGAAGGGCAACATAGAATCCACAGAGTTCTCTTTGTGGTTTTCTCCCTTAGTGTTGCTATCATGATCTGTATCTCGCAGGTTTAACAACAACTCTGGAACTCCTTCTGAGATTGGCTTGTTGAAAACCCTCACCATTGCAAGGCAGAACAGTGTTCTCACACACAGGGGTAACCCCCTTAACACTAACTTTCACCACTCTGTTAAGATTCCTCCAATGACCTCCCCTGACTTTTACAGAATTTCCAACAATGTAAAGCACATTAACAGGATCACTAAACGTACTTTCTCCTTTCTTGGTGCGAACAGGAGATCTAATCTTGATCATGCCACCCACTCCAAGCAGAGCCACATTGACTCCCTTTTTTGTATCATACCACTCCTTTTGTTTAAACTGAGTACCAGACATGTTTTCTTTAACAATAGACATCAACTGTGAGACATATAACTGTGACTTGACCCATTTTTCTATCCGGGTCAGAAATTTGAGTTGGCCTTCCTGCCCCTCACCAGCTCAAACGGTGATATCTTTGTCGAAGAAGGAGGCGTTGTTCTATAAAACCACACCATGCTATCCAAGGCTTCATGTACATCATAGTTTCCCGCTCTGGCCCACTTGACACACTCCTCCACACATGATCCATCCTTTCCACAAGCCCATTCATTTAAAGGGTGATATTGAGAACACTTCTTGTGCTTTACTAGAGATTCAAGAACAAACAATTGGAACTCATGTGCTTATAAACTGTTTCCCATTATCCGAGACTAGAACTTCCGGAAAACCTTCTCTCAAGCATACCTCCCTTAAAAACTCACCACACTCTTGGCATTGGCTTCTTTCACCAGCTTGACCTCTGGCCATTTCAATGCATGATCCATGAGAACCAGAACAAACCAGAAACCTCCAGGGAGAATATCATAAGATCTCATGAGATCAATACCCAGTTTCATCCGCAGACATAGTGGCCATCAATGGACATTAAAGGAGGAATAGACACTTTGAGACTTTTGTCTGCAGCCCCACACACACAACAACCAACAACCAGGAACAAACTTGTCAGCTCTGAGAAGCAAACCATCTTCAAGAGTAAGTTCACTCTCCACCTTCCAGAATGGTTGAAGAAGCGGTGACAGGGCCCTTTCTCGGGGTCACCCATTCTTCACAAATGAACACACCTCCTGTAGCACACAGTCAGTTTCCAGAGCTTGCATCCATTCAGTTTCTGAACACAGATTCAAACTAGGTATTTCCAGCACAGCCACCAAACAATCATTAAAGTCCTCACTGGTGAGATCATCAAACTTGACCTCCTCTTGTTCATTCAACTCGACCGGGAAACAAGATAGAAAGGCTTCTCTCCCATTTGCTCTCCCTGATATGTGTTTCACCTTCAAATTGATATTGGAGAAGTCTAGTGACCATCTGTAATATTCTAGAGGTACAACACTTGGTCATACTGCCACCCAGAATACTCACCAGAGGTTTATGATCCATCTGCAAAAGGAAACGTTTACCTCAAATGTACGGGTGGAATTTTTCAATCGCTCAAGTGCATGCGAATAGGTCTTTCTCAGTGACTGAATACTGTAGTTCAGCTGCTCCTAACACCCTGGAAGCAAACCTGACCGTGTTTTCTACTCCACCTTCCAGCTGTGTCAAAGTAGCCTACAGTCCCACTTGGCTGTAACACAGCAGGGAAGGCTGGGATCAAAAGGCTTGAGAGCATTACTGTTCTGTAATGCAGACTTGACAGCATTTTGGGCTGATACACACTCATCACACCACTCAAACCTCACACCTTTTTTTAGAAGACTGCTGATGGGTCGTACTATGGACCCAAAGTTTGGAATGAACCTAGAATAATACTCACACAACCCAAGTAGGGATTTTACACCTGATGTGTCCGCCGGTGCAGGAGCATCAACAATGGCTTCTAACAAACCTGGCCTGGGACGGACTCCATCTTGTGAAATCACATGTCCCAGATATTCTACTCTTGAGCACATAAACTTGCATTTTTCTGCTTTTAATACTACACTGTGCTTTTGAAACAAGCTCAACACCATGTGAAGAACAGCATTGTGGGAAGCAGCATATTTGGCAAAAATTAGAACATTGTCCTGAAAGACCAGAATTTATTTATTTGAGTTTTATACAGCACTGGCTAGATCCGGAGGTATCAGAGCGCCTTACATAAGGATCCACAAAATTACATCAGTTACAAGTTACATCAGTTCCAAGAAAACATTTCAAAAGCGTTGTAAGATGAGGTAAATGGAGCTTAGAAGGGTAAAGGTGTGGGGTAAAGGTATATGAGGGAGAAAGGATGGAGATAGAGTGGATGGAGAGATGAAGGAGACTCTGCCCAAAGTCCGGCTGGGTAGGTGACGGCCGAGGGGGAAGTCCACAGCCCATCTCCTCTATAGCTAACAGGTAGCTCCACCGGGCATCAGTCAAGTGGCTAGGTCTCAATGAGAAAAAAGTTAGAGAGCAAAGAGGAGGAATAAATGGAGCGTAAAGGAGAAAGGGGGTGGAGTAAAGGGGTAGGATGGAGAGTACGACGGAGAGACAAAGTAAGGTCTGCCCAAAATCCAAAGAGAATTTGACACACAATAAAACAGAAGCAAAATATGTTGCAATTATTACACAACTTTTAAAACGCATCCATACAGGACAATAATGCTCATTTGAAATAAACAGTGAAAAAAAACGATTCCTTACCAAACACATGCAACTACACAAACTCCTGATCTTCCAGTGACAAAACTGCAAGCAGGAGCTGCCAACAAAGAAATCAAAAGCGTTGAATAAAAACGAGAAATAAAACATAAGGATCTCAAATGATGATAAGAAATAAAACAGTCAACATTATAAGGCACTATGAAGTCTGACCTTGGGGGCAGATCAGCATCACACACATCCAATGTGCCCCAAGGGGGCACAAAGCAAAGGCAAGAAATTGACTTGACTTGATGAAGTGACCATTACCCCAGTCAATCACCACTTCACACACAACACCATTCTAACAGCAAGCCACGTACATCGCCATCCATAAGCCAGTCCACACACCACCAGCAAAATCCTCAGTTCAAGTACACCATCTGCAAACACCAGTTCTTACACACTACCAACCAAATGCCAGTACACACAGACTGTCAGCCAAACTTCACTTCACATACACATAGGAACTTTTTCCTTGATGTCTAGTGCTGTTCCTAAACAAATGTCCGATACGCCTCTATGGGGGAAGAAAATAGCCAAAATATTGAACTAATAATGGGTGCCCCTCCCCGACATGTTCTTCAAATAATCCCTGGTGTCTAGTGGCTTTCTGTTCCCCCAGGGGTTAAGGAATATTGGCTCTTTATGTTATGATGTTATGTTATGTTATGTTAAAAAAATTTGATACCGCGCACATACACCAATTGGTTTCTTGGCGCTCAAAGACCAGTGGATAAGGGCACAAGGGGGTGGGTGCAGCTAGCCATGGGCAAGGCGGAACAGATGTGTTTTCAGGGATTTGCGAAAGGAGGAGTAATCGGAGCTGAGCCGGATGGAGAGAGGGAGGGAATTCCAAGTGAACGGGGCAAGAAAGGAGAAACAGGCACCACCGTGTTTCTTGCGTTTAAACCTAGGAGTGATCAAAAGATTGTAAGCAGAGGATCTGAGGTGTCGAGAGGGAACATAGGAGTGCAAGCGGAGGGAAATAAAGACAGGAGCAGAGGCAAAAAGAGATTTGAAAATAGTACATCCCAGTTTAAAGATGCAGCGTTGCGCAACAGGGAGCCAGTGTAGGGTTTTCAACAGCGGAGTGACATGTTGGTGTCTGGGCTGCTGAAAAATTAATCTGGCTGCCTGGTTTTGCACCACTTGAAGGCGTTGGAGATGGTATGCTGGGATCCCCACGTATAGACAGTTGGCATAGTCTAAGCGTGAGGTGACCAGGGCCATGATAACAAGGGTGAGAGCCTCTGGTGATAGGAACCTTCGGATCTTCCCGATTCTGCGGAGATGGTAAAAGCAGGCCGAGGTAACAGCGTTGATGTGCGGCCGCATCGAAAGGTCGCTAGAGATGGTAACACCAAGGCTCTTCACAGAGTTGACTGGGCAGGGAGGGGGACCAAGGGCAGGGGGCCAGAAATTGGAAGTCCAAGGGTGAGGGGGCCCGCCTATCAGGACCAACTCTGTCTTGCTCGGATTGAGCTTCAGCTGGCTGAAGTTCATCCACTCATAGATGTTAAGCATTGTGGTTTGAAAATTAGAGCAAGAAAGAGGAGAGGGGTCGATAGGAAAGATAAGTTGCAGATCATCTGCATAGTTAAAAGTGGTAACAGAAGAATGACGAAGAGAGACAAGGAGGGGCTGCATATAAAGATTAAACAAGAGAGGGGACAAGGCAGAACCCTGGGGAACACCACAGGAAAGTGAAATACGAGGAGCAGAAAAGGAAGACAGATGTACCGATTGGGAGCGTAGTTGGAGAAAGGATACAATCCAAGACAGGGCCAGGCCAGAGATGCCAGCATTTCTGACACGGTCGACCAAGATGTCATGGTCGACCGTGTCAAAAGCGGCTGAGAGATCGAGTAACACTAGGGCCTGGGCCATGTTCTTGTCAGCCCCCTGTCTCAGCGTGTCCATAACCGCCACCACCACTGCCTCCGTAGAATGGAACGGTCTGAAACCAGCCTGTTGGTCATCGAGGAAATGAGTTTCCTCGATGAAAGTGCTCAGGCATCGGGTGACATAGGTTTCCAAGACCTTCCCCAGATAAGGGAGGAGGGAGATAGGACGGTAGTTGCCCAGGACCGCAGGGTCAGAGCCGGGTTTTTTTAAGATAGGTACCACCACAGCGCTTTTAAAAGCGGAGGGGACAGAGCCTGTGGAGAGTGAGCGATTTAAAAGGTCAAGGGGAGGGCCGGGACAGGCCATAAAAGCATCTCTTAGGATTTGAGGAGGGCAACAGTCATTAGGGGAACCGGAGCCAACAGCCTGGAGTAGAGAACGAAAAGTATCCAGGGAGATAGGGGGGAATTCATGCAAGGAGTGAGGATTCGGGGAAGGGAGAGCACTGGCCTGAGACATGGTAGTAGGGGGGATATTATGTTTGATCATGGAGATTTTATCAGAAAAAAAAAAAAAAGTATGATACACATACTCTGTGATAAACATTTTAAACATCTGTTCATTCTACACATACAAGCATTTATGGGAAATGGGTTATGGTACAGATTTGGATTTTTGTACTTTCTAACTCTTCCGGGGTATTTGGAAATGAAATGTTATCTAGAAAATGTCCGAAACCCTGCATAATGCACTTTGGCAAATATCTACTGCAGTAGCCAGAGTTTGTTGATAGCTACCAGAAGCTACCAAGTGTAAACTGCACAATACCTGAAAATGTGTAGATGATGCCACACTGCATTGAGTAGCCCTATTTTTCATTTAGGGTACAACTCAATAATTAAACTAAGAACAGCATGTTTCATATACTTGTATCTGACATAAACCTACTTGTGTTTGGTCAAATAAAGTCACTCTCTGTCTGAATTTTTATTCTCTCCCCTACTTCATCTATTGAGCTCCAAGAATCCAGATCCTCCTCTCTATAGTGCAGAGTGCAGTTATTGCGAAAGATTGCAAGTCTTTTTGAGACCCCTGTTATACTTTGCCACTGGTTACCACCTGTTTCCAATTGATGGAATTGTGCACATGGCAAACGCTGTGTTTCATTAAATTTCCCAATTGCGAATGCTTTATACATTGAAATAGAGACTCACTATTTGGAAATCGTACTTAGCGGCTGACATTTCCTATTACTAAAATAGGAAATCACAATTTATTTGGTGCAGTGTGATATTAAAAAAAACTACTTTGGCGAACACTCTCTTTTGTGGTCAGTACCCAGTTGCCATCTGGTTACTGATTCACATATCTTTCATTATTCAGGACCAAAATTTGGAGCACTACTAGATTGTGCAGATCACAGTATCATTTATACACCTCCTCAGCTCATTTTAGCCTTCATTATTATCAGTAACTTTGAGTTATAGAACCCCAGAGGTGAAACCTGATTCAGATGTTGTTACACTGCTGAAGACAAGTTAATTTCCTGAGTAACACAGGAGAAGACTCAGAATCGATATATGACCATTGTTCGGCACAGGGTAGTCCCACATCAAACACAAATAGTGCATCAGAGGGCAGCAGAACATTGATATATTATGTTGTGCATTAAATGTCTGTTTTTGAACTAAAACATTTTTGTGCCTGAAAAGTACATCATAGCAATACCAGTTTGAACCACAAAAAGGATGCTTGCTAGTATATATCTGTCTTATGTTGCAGACTATGTGCAAATATCTTCTCATTGAGAACAGTGGGCATTAGAATGTGAAAAGTAAATGCCAGCAATTCTCTCGTTGATGTGGAACTAGTTGCTCCATAACACAACAGATGAAGGAGAGAACATCAAATTCCCTATAGAATAACAGCACATTTCACTTTGCAAAAAGACTAATATAAGACCCCTTTGAGCATGGAAAGGATTGAAATAGGCATTTCTCTGCATGGCTTTTTTATGTGTGGACGTGGTACTTGTGATCCTTAACTGGGAATATTAACATCCACAGTCCCTTCTCAGTGTCCTTCAAAAGTGATAGAAGAAAGAACCATGAGGTTGTTTTAAGACTAGGCGCCCTTGGTATTTGGCAGTACTAGTATTCGGCAGTGCTGGTGGCAGGCTCCTCAGGAAGAAAATGTCCACCTGCACTTATTTATTTACTTATTGGTTTTACAAATGCAGCACTGCATGACGTGAAGGTGTTAAAGCCTGTCTATACTTGAAGAATGAGTGGATATTTGTTAGTAAAACAAAACACGTCCAGGACTAAATGGATATGAAATGGAAAAATGTATGGGAAGCTATAAAATTCAATTGTTGCTTGTAAGCAAAGTGCACTCTGCATGATTTGATTGCTGGAGTTTGCGCAGAGTAGCAATTCACTCATACTGGACTGCCAAAGTTTGCCAACTGTATGTCCTTGCAAGGAAGAACAATGGGAGCCTAGCTAGAAACCTGGTCAATACAGGAGATAATTGGAGAGGTTGAAAGGGAGAGACATGCACTAGAAAGAGTAGTCTGGTTACAAACAAAAAAACAGATGAATGAGATGACTTTTCAAGAATTTGCAGAACCCTTATGCAGTTTTGATCAGAGGTGTGCATAAGTCCTGAATTTTGTGTGTGAAAAGGACATAAGGGAGGAGAGTGGGCACACCCTGATCCTCTGTGCCATGGGGGGAGGGGGGTCCCAAAGGGATAAGAACAGCTAGGGTGCTGGTAATTATGGTCCAACAATCCCAGAAATTCACTGATAAAACACAAAGGTTAAAGAGACGTTATAGTTAGGTAAAGTGATATGATAATCTCTTGCATTAAAAAAATTAAATAAACAGAAATTCACAGAAAAAGACAAAGTATACAGTGACGGTATAGGTTGGTACGCTAATAAGGTCTTAGCCTACATTAAGAACCCCTAGAAATTCGCTGAAGAATTCCAAGGTTAAAGTAACTTATAGTTAGGTGAACAAAATGAGCTAACAACTAATGTTTAAAACGCCTAAAAACTGTGAAATCCACTAGTTATTTTACAATGAGCTAACTATAACTTGTGCCCCTGCTATACACTGCTCACAACCTCACATATTACAACACTCATAACATGTTAAATACAAGCATTGATGACATTACTGATGTCCTATTACTTACCGGTAATCTTCATTACTCCGGGTCCCGTAGTCTTCGACACCTTCATTACAAAGTGAGATAATCCATCTCACTGACAGAAAAAAAAGAACGAAGGAATGCTGGACCTTCCCTCCCCCTTCGAGTACATAAGCGTACAGGTCCCAGCATTCCCTCTGAAATACCAAGCAAAGGGTGAAGGCGGGAGGGAATCTATGAAGGTGTCTAGGACTACGGGACCCGGAGTAATGAAGATTACCGGTAAGTAATAGGACATTACCCCAAGGTCCCTCTGTCCTCGACACCTTCATTACAAAGTGAGAAATACCAAAGCAGACCCCGGCATTCATCCAAAAACCCAACAAACCACCAGGACACAAAATAAACCCAGGGATTCATCAACAAAAAACAGAAGAAACCAGGAGCAAACACAGCCAAGCCCAGAACCAGCAGGAAGGCACACAGGACCCGGCAGTCCCACAAGGACATCCCCCAAGAACGCCAAAGAAAGAGACGGCCAACAGAGCGCAGGCACAAGCATCCAGACCAAAAGGAAGGAGAAGCACAGGCCAGAAACCGGCCCACCACCCCAAACCAAAAGAACGCGGCCCAAAGAGAGACCAGAGGAGGAAAGCCGGCTGAGGAGGCCCCGGAAGCAACAAGCACCCAGGAGCAGAACAGGAGCGAGAACCCGAACCAACCGACAGACAGGGAAGGGGAAAAAAAAAACCCAGAAGACCAAAACATCCCACAGGGAAGGAGGCAACCAACCAAACCAGGAAGGCCACCAAACCCAGAACAGCATGGGCAAAGGAGGCTAACCCAAAGACCAACGCACAGAGTCGCCCCCAGACACCAGCCGAAAAATGACCAAGCAAGGAGAGGCCAACAGGACCGGAAACCAACAACAAAGAAGCCCAACAAGGGCCGGCACAGAGCCATCGGCCACAACCCCCCGAAAAACCCAACCCCAAAAGGGAGGGAAAACAAGACAGGAGGGGAGCACAGAGCAAACGGGAAACCCCAGCAACCCCAAAACCAGGCACAGAGGACAGCACAAAGGAGGCGCCCACACGGCACAGGACCGCTCAGCTATCCCACACCCAAGCCAGGCAAGCCGCAAGGGCAGGAGCAGCGGAGAAAAAGAAAACCCCAGGGTGCACAGCAGCCAGGCCACAAGCACAAGGCCCGAACCCAGAACCAGGAAAAAAAACAGGAAACGTCCGGCAAAACACTCCCAACAGCAGCCCGAAAAGGGGCAGCACAGCCAAAGAAACCAGGAGGCCCAGCTTGAGGCCAGCCCGAACCAGTAGGAAGCCCGCAGACCAGGATCCACAGGACCTCAGAAGGACCCAACAGGACGCTGCCACAACAGCAGAGCACCCCTCCAGGACCCAAAAAGGCCAGGCAGGGACCAACCCGGCCCGATCACACAAAAAAACAGAGCGGACAAAGCCGGCTCAGAAGGGGGACACGACCACAGGACATCAACCTGAAGAACAGCAGGAGAGGAAAAACAGGTGGACCACCAGGACAAAGAAGCAGCAAAGACAACCAGGCCCAGACAGCAGAAACCCGGGAAGGAGCAGGAGGAACCAGGCGCAGACCAACATAGCCAGGAACCAGGAGCCCCAAGACCGAGGGCACAAGAAGGCACAGCGAAGCCGAAGAGCCAGCTCCCAGGAGATCGGCGCCCGAGACCACACGGCCAACCCGACCGAGGTCTAACTAACCAAGCAGAAGCCAGGAAGCGGAGGCGAAGAACCAGGACACCCAAGCGGAGCAGAGGCCACAGCAGCCAACCCACAGCGGAGGAAAAGGCACAGAAAAAAAACTGTGCACACAGCATACCCAAAGCCAGGGCACGCGCGCCCGCGAGACCCTGAGAAGCAGGGAGATGCAGAGGGGCAGCAAAGAAAGTGGAGAAACCGCGGCAGGCCAACAGGAACCCAGGGGAGGTAACAGGACACCCCCCCCCCCGGGGCCCAAGCAGCAAAAAAAATTACCCACCACCAGCAGGGGGAAGGCAGCGGCGAACACGGAGGAGCTCGAAGCAGGAGGGAACAGAGCCGCACTCCCAACAGGCCGCTGCCAAAGAAGCGAGAGGCAACGATGACACAAGAGCAGCAGAGGGCAAGGCATAAGCAAGCAGTCAGGGAGACACCAACAACACAGGGAATCCAAGAAGCAAGCACAAGCATAGCCAGCCAAAAAAGGAACAAGCCACCACCGAGGCGACAGGAACCCACGCCAAAACCAGGTAGGAAGAAGCGACCCAAAGGCAGAAGACCCCCAGCACGCCCGACCCCACAGAACAAAAGATAGAGCAGGGGTGAGCAGGAGGCAAGGCCGCAGGCCACGGAGACCAAGGGAGATGAGCCCAGGAACCAGCGCCGAGACCAGCACCGAACCCGGAACCACAGCGACTGACCATAAGGGAACCCAGAACAGCAGCGCCAAACCCACCACCAGCGAGTTTAGAGCAGACGAGAACAGGCGCAGGTAGGGTGAAATGGCTGTAGGCTCACGAATAAGAAGCACCCGGAGGCAGACACCAGCATCAAGACACGGGCAGGGCGGCACCACACGAACAGACGCAACCACCTAAGGTGGGGTCGGGGTAGAGAGCTCCAAAGAGCACCAAGAAGGAATCCTGCAAAGCGCACAGCCACCCGCGGGCATCCCGGCATGGGGGGCCGTCAGGAAGAGCAAGCAAGCCAAAGCCCAGAGACACACGGAACCGGGCTGACCTGTCACTGGTGCCAGAGATCCCCATAGAAACGTGAGCCCCAGCATCCGTCGGCAGACGCCCTGGCCGTAGCGCCATACCACCTCCCCGAACCATGATAACAGAGCACCAGGAGGCAGCCGCGGGAGCCAAAGCACCATGGAGGACAGAAGCGGGGACGTAGCTCAGCGGCAGAGCGCATGCACCACACGCATGAGGCCCCGGGTTCAAATCCCGGCATGCCCAGGAGTCCCCCACGCGCAGCGAGGCACCAGCACAGTGAGAAAAAACATCCAGGGCGGGGGCCAACAGCACAACAAGGCCCTCCCCCCCTCACAACCAGGAACAGGAACAGCAACCACATGCACAGGCAAGGCGAAACAGCACCCAAAAACCAGCGCTCGCCACCAGAAGCACAGGAACAACATAAACTGGCAAGAACACCTGAACACAGATAGCAAGTTCCACAGAATTCGAGCATCCTGCCTGGAAACTCTGTGTGCAAGTAATGCAGCAGTTCCATATGGGCATCAGTTAAACAGTGCTCACCTCCTTGGGCAAAACAGACCGCTACGCGGTACTCACCCAACCGGCCCGGCACACCAGGAGCAAAACCGCCGGAAAGTGAAGCGCCTGAACCCTTTCAGGACGGAAGACAGGCACCATCCAACCGGAAGGCATCAGCAGCAACCAGCCAATCCGGTGACACGGAGAGGCCGCGCCCCCCAGTAAGCCCAGCAGACCAGGAGGGGCGGCCATCGGGCAAATTCGGAGCCCACGCGGTATTACCACCACCGCACGGCTCGAGGAAACTTCCAGCCAGCCCGCGCCACTCCCCCCATGCCCGGCAGGGAGGAAGAGGCAATCCACCAGAGGGACCGAACAGCAGCCCCCCACACGTAAGTCCAACAACCACAGGAGCGCACACGCACCTGTCACGTCAAAATCCCTGTCAGAATGACAGAAAAAAAGAGCAGAGGGAATGCTGGGACCTGTACGCTTATGTACTCCCAGCGGGAGGGAGAGGGTAGGTCCAGCATTCCTTCGTTCTTTTTTTCTGTCAGTGAGATGGATTATCTCACTTTGTAATGAAGGTGTCGAGGACGGAAGGACCTGGGGGTAATGACATCTCAAATGACATATTTAACCTGTAGGATTGAAAGGCACATTCAAGGGTGCCTTATCAAATGTATAAAAGTATTTTCAACTTAACAGAACATTTTTTCCATGCCATGTATTACTGCATCTCATATTTTATATCGTCTACTTTGTATGCATTTTTTTCTGTTTCAATAAAAATTGTTTTAAAAATATGTGTTAGTGCAGTGGTTTGAAAGTTGCATCCAATAAGCACACAACGTGTTTTCTGAGTCACACGTTTGGTTGATATATATATAAACTGAAAAAAAGAGAAAATGTGAAAAAAAGTAAAAAAACAGTGACATGCTACTTAAACGATTGTAATAGGTGGTAAGGCGTCATGTGATCAAGTCCCAAGCTAGGGACGAAGCACGTCATGGCTGCCCCTTCTGTTTGTACAAAGGATTAAAATAAACTGAAGGTATTCCTAAACTGTGGTCCGTGCTCTTCATTGGCGTCCTGCGAGGGAAATTCAAAGAAGAAGAGTTCTGCTCGATATATATATATATATATATATATATATATATATATATATATATATATATATATATATATATATATATATTCACATCATACATACATACACATATACTACAGCCCATATGTGGCAATTCACTTCCATGCCACTGGTGCTTTTCCTTCACCAACCTGTGGTGTCGGTGACACCGGGGTAATGAACACCTATGCCACGTAGTGGGGCCAAACTTTAATGCCAAGGGATGACACAGACACTCACTGCTTGTTAGGGCCAAAGACCCCGAGCGGTCTTCCGGACGTTTATTTATACCCAAGGGCTACCCCGCCCCGGAGGTGCATGCGTGCGTGTGTGCATCTGTAAACTGGCCGGGTAGCTCCGTTACTACATCCCTCCAAACTCACGGATCAACAGTCTCGGTCATGGGAGTCGCTTAGGCGAACCCACTTTCCATGCATAGTCTCTCAGTCTCTGGCTAGGAGTCGGATTTGGCCTGAGGTGGTATCTTTGGCTTCGACGGCTCTCCATGTCCTCGACTTCCTTGTGTCGTTCAGGGGGGTTTCGGACTTCATTCGGGGCGTTCTCCGGATTGGTGGTCTTTTCCGTTTCAGGTCCTGGCGGGGTTGTGTCTTCTTCTTCCCGCTGGCTTGTCGATGACTCGTTGTCAACTTGTCCGTGATCCTCGTCCTCAGCCCCTTCGGATGTTGAGCTGGTATCTCCACGCCCTCGAGGGATGTGCTTGAACTACGACACGTTCCGTGTCACTGCACACTTCGGGTTCAAAAGCAGTGTCGTACTTCGAATTCTGATGTCTGTTTTTGAGGACTACTTTGTCACCGACCACCAGGGACCTGGTCTGGGCTCTCCGGGCCAGACTGGCTTTGTCATTCGTGCGTCTTCTTCGATCCTGGGTGGCACTTTGATTCAGTTCAGGTGGGCACCACGAGGGTGCGGCTGGCACACAGTTCTCTGGGCACTTTTTTGAACAATAAATGCGCCGGGGCACAACGCGTGGTTGAATGTGGCGTATGCCGGTACGCGCTTAAGAATTGGGACAGACATTCTTCTGCATCATCTCTTTTCTCTACCCCAATCTGAAGTGCGTTATTCAGAGTTCGCATAAACCTCTCGACTTCCCCATTTGCTTGGGGCCACTGTGGGGTGATTTTCCTGTGATGGATGCCTCTTACAGCGAGGTAGGCCTGAAGGTCTTTCCCTTGGAAGGGCGGGCCGTTATCTGATCTTATCTCTTCCGGCAGGCCCATCATGGCGAACACCTTTTCCATGGATTTTTTCACATGTGTGAACGCAGTGGAGGGCACCACCTCCACGACTGGGAATCGTGAGTAGGAGTCAATCAGCACAAGGGTATGTCGTCCATCCGGGAAGGACCCAAAACCCACACTGATCTTTGACCACAGCTCGCGACACGGATCCTCGGTGATCACTGGGTGGGGGGGCGGGTCCTGGCCTGTGATGGTGCACGAGTGGCAGTTGCTGACTTCTTCTTCCACCGCAGCGTCCATGCCAGGGAACCACACTTTGCTGCGTAGTCGTGCTTTTGTTTTCGACACACCTTGATGACCCTGATGAGCCAGGCGCACGACCTCGTTCTGTAGCTTGGCGGGAATTACAATCGCCGTTCCCCGGAGGACTATTCCGTGGGGTCCTACACTGAGCTCGCTCTGGGCTCTCCACATCCTTTGCCTTGACTGCTGCTCTGCGGCTGTGAGGGCACTGACTCCGTCCAGAAAATGTTTCCAGTTGCAGTTTGTTAGGGTGGCCTTTACCTTGTTGAGGCACTCGTCCTCGGTGGCTTTCCCGATGACTTCCAGCGTGAGGGCCGCTGGGCAAGCCTCTTGCGACAACATCCTTACGAATTCTTCGATCTCCTCCGTGTCTGCTGATCCCTGATCTGTGGCAGTGGTCCCGGGGTGTCTTGATAAGAAGTCAGCGGGGTTGTCTGCTCCGGGACGGTATATGACTTCAAAGCGATATGTCTGGAGTTGGACGGCCCACCTTTCAATTCGGGGAGGGGCCAGCCTGGCCGTTCCCGCAAACAGTGGCACCAAAGGCTTGTGGTCCGACACGACCTTGAACTCATGGCCGTACAAGTATAGGTGAAAGTGTTGGCATGCCCACTTAATGGCCAGTGCCTCCCGTTCAATCTGTGCGTACCTCATTTTGGTTGCCGTCAACGCCCGACTAGCATATGCCGTGGGCACCCACTCGTGTGCTTCTGTCTCCTGCATGAGGATGACCCGAGACCAACGGGGCTCGCGTCTACAACCATTTCCGTGCGCCGATGTGGTCTGAAGTAGGCCATGACTTTGTCATCTATCAATGGGTTTTTGATTGCCGTGAAAGCCTCGTCTTCTCTGGCAGACCATGCCCATGGTTGGCCTGACTTGGTTAGTACACGTAGCGGCTCCGAGAGGGATGCTAGGCCTGGGATGAAGCGGCCACAATAAGTGGCCATCCCTAGGAAGCTTCTGACTTCGGTGGCGGATGTTGGCTTGGGTGCAGCCCGGATAGCTTCGGCTTTTTTGGATCCACTTGAAGCCCTTTCCTGGAAAATATGTATCCAAAGAATTCCACTGATTCTTTATAGAAGGAGCACTTGTCCCGATGTAAGGTGAGACCATGATCAGCCAGGCGTTGTTAGGTGGCCCGGAGGTGCGTATGGTGCTCTTCTAGGGTCTTTGAAAAGACGAGTATGTCGTCACTTAGATTTATAACTCCGGACAGTCCTGAGAGCGCCTCTCTAATGGCGTTTTGGAATACTTCGGCGGCTGACGACACGCCGAAACTCAACCGCTTGTATCTCCGAAGTCCAACATGGGTGGAGAAGGTAGTTATGTTGCGGCTGTACGGGTGGCTGTCCGGGTGTAGCTCGAGCTGGTGATAACCGGCGTTAAGGTCCAATTTCGAGAACCAGCGGGCACCGTTGAGGTCGGCTACGATGTCGTCCATCGTGGGCGTCAGGTGTCTCTCCCTTTTCACTGCCTTGTTGGGTAGGCGCATATCTACGCACAGGCATATAGCGCCCGGCTGTTTAGGCTTTGGGGCTATCACCAGGGGCGATACCCATGGTGTCGGGCCTGATACCTTCTCTATGACGCCTAATTCTTCGAGTTTTCGCAGTTCTTCTTCAACCTGCGGCCGCAGGTGAAACGGTACCCTTCTGTGTCTTAGGACTGTCGGTCTGATGGTGGGGTCCACGTGAAGCTTGAATGTCTTCCCTTTTAGGCAGCCTAGTCCTCGAAACAGAGCTGGGAAGTCTCTCAGCATTGCGTCTGCGTGTAACTCATGCACTTGCCATGCAAAGAACACCAGTTGAAGATCTTCGGCCGTGTGGCAGCTGAGTAGCGTGCCACGTCTTCCACCCGTTACGTGAAACTTCGTCTTTACCTCTTGGTCATTACAGGCGGCTACTACTTCAATCACTCCATGCAGTGGAAGTGGGTCATCACTGTCGTAGGTATAGATTTTGGCCTTTGACGGAGATAGTGGTGGGCGTGGAGACAATTGTTCATATTGAGCACTATCCATTACGTTTACCGATGCCCCTGTGTTGATGAGTGCTTATACAGGTGAACCGGCTATGGATTTCTCGCACATGGGGGGTGGCCTTCTTCTCGAACCCTCTCTCCCTACGAAGGAGACAAAGAAAACATCGTCATCATCGTCTTCGAGGCAAAACGCCAATCGTGATGCGTCGCTGCATGGCCCTGGGTCCTCCAGTGATAGCTGTCGCATGGCCTCTGCGGGACCCTTCCCACTCGGTCTGGGGCGGCGGCTGCCGCTGCTGCGGCACATCTTTGCGAAGTGGTAAATTTTTCCGCAATTCGAGCAAACTTTGCCTCTCGCAAAACACTTTCCCCCTGCGGGGTGATCCATGCCGCAGTTTCCGCATGATGCGCGTGGCGTCGTTTGGGTACTCCCTCTTTGAGGTGGCGTACGCCGGCGAATCGCATCCACGTGCTCCTTCTTGATAGTTGGGACTTTCGCCGCCACTCCAGGTCGGTCGAGGGCCGCCTGCATCTTGTCGGCCCTGGCGTTGGAGAGCGCATGCGATCTCGCAAGAACAAGGATTTCATCCAGGGAGATCCGCGGTTGCCTGAGGATGAGGTGTCTGAGTTGCACAGACCTGCAACCCTGAATGAGCTGCGTGCGTATCTCTTGTCGCTGGTCCGGTAGTTCACAAGCCAACGCCAGCTTCCGCAGCCTTGCGTAGAAGGTGTCGATCGATTCCGTTTCGCCTTGTCGTGCTTGGCGCAATTTGAACCATTCGGAGTCAGGATTCACTCTGGGGTCGAAATACTGATTCAATGCTTCCTACGACTGGCGGACACAGGCTCCAGGGACACTGAACTCACACGCAACTCTCCGGGAGCCAGCGCGACCGCATCCATAGCGCCAACACGGTCTTCCCCCCCACATGCTCAACGCCACCACCCACATTGTGCTTAACTGGGCTCTGGTGAGAGGCCCCTCCTTCCCTTTGCTTCAAACTTTGCTGCCTTCCATCTCTGCCTGGGCGCCTGTGGTCTCTCTCCCCTGACCCTCCTCTGGTCTTCGGATTGAACTCCTCTGCCCCAGCTCCTCTTGAATGATGAGGCTGCGACTTTGCTACGGACTGCCTTTCTCCCCCTGGACCTGCTAGCTAAGCCAGCCCTCTTCCTGAACTTTCGGACTTGGACCTCCGTGCTCCCCGCCATTTTCTCTGTATGACCTGCCTCTTCTTCTAACTTTCTCTTCCGCCATTTTAGTGATCTCCCACTGACCTTACGACTTTCCTATTGTCTCTCCTGTTGCCTCTGACACACTCCTCACTGTCTTTTTCACCACTCTCTGCTTCCCTCTCGTTTATCTCACGTGCCTGCCTTCTCTGTGACTCTTAGAGTATATCCAGTCCTTTCCCTTCCCTATGTATATAGAGATAGCTCTAATCACTACTATATGCTGTAGAACGTTGTGCTCTCCACCATTCCTATGTGACTCTTAGAGTATATCCAGTCATATCCCTTCCCTATGTATATAGAGATAACTCTAAAGACTAGTCTCCCATGTGATTGTTAGAGTATATCCATGTGTATCCCCTCCCTATGTTGATAGAGATATTACTAGTTTAGGCCTAGAGTATATCCATTTGTATACCTTTTTGTAACGCTTGTAATCCTAAGTCCGTATGCTTTTAACTGGTTCTTTTGTAATGCAAAATTTTTGCAATCATTTTACGCATGTAACCGTCAGTCCTTATGTTTTCCACTGGATCCTATGTAAAGCGCTCTGACACCTTCGGGTAAAGTTTGTTATCTCACATGCCTGCCCTCTCTTGCCTGCCCTCTCTTAGAGTATTTCCAGTCCTTTCCCTTCCCTATGTATATAGAGATAGCTCTAATCACTAGTATATGCTGTAGACCGTTGTGCTCTCCACCATTCCTATGTGACTCTTAGAGTATATCCAGTCATATCCCTTCCCTATGTATATAGAGATAACTCTAACGACTAGTCCCCTATGTGACTGTTAGAGTATATCCATGTGTATCCCCTCCCTATGTTGATAGAGATATTACTAGTATAGGCCTAGAATATATCCATTTGTGTATCTTCCTTGTGTACGCATGTAATCCTAAGTCCGTATGTTTTCAACTGGTTCTTATGTAAGTCAAAAATTTGCAAATCTGTTCTTCCGAATGTAACCATCAGTCCTTATGGTTGAAACTGGGTCCTATGTAAAGCGCTCTGACACCTTCGGGTAAAGTTCGCGCTATATAAAATCGCATAAATAAATAAATAAATAAATGCTCTGACTGCGGCATCGTAGTCATGGTCCCCGCCTCTGTCCAGCAGTGTTTCGAAGAGCTCGTAGAGTTCATCTACCCCGTAGCACATTAGCAACGAGCGCTTTACTCTGCCATCGGTCTCTCTAACTCCGACGAAGTAGTGATACAGCCTCCTTATCCACAGGCGCCATCTTGCTGCGGCCGTGAATGGATCCGAGAGTTCGCTGAATGGGGGAAGGGGCGCTGCTAGACTGTGTCTGGTAGGAGCTGGCGCAGTGGCTGCCGCAGAGCCCGCAGTATTCGCGGCAAATTGAGGTGGCACCGCAGCGGGAGGTCCGGCTGGCGGTTGGGCCAGTGGTTGTACAGGTGCTGCAGCCGCGGCTCCATCATTCGCGGGCTGCATATTCATGGAGAGTTGTACGCCGGCACGTGGTCGCGTCCTGTAAAGTGAGACTGTGCCTCGCTATGAGGTAGGTGGGCGGGGCCTCTCCCCAGTGTGTCCGCACGCTGGTCTTCAATTCGAGGCGCAGTGTTGCAGTGGTCTCTTGCGTGTAGGACTTGGAGTTCCACCCCCAAAGCGCTGTGCAAGTGATGGGAGCGATGTGGAGTGCGCTCTGACACACCCTTTGTCCACGGGGCCTCACTGGCGTAGATGCAACCGGCGTGTTGCTGCCTGCCCTCCTGGCGAGGCCTATTGGACACAGGCACTTTCTGTGGGTCAGGGCCTGCAGTAGAGGAGCTGAGCGTGAGGGCCGATCTCTCCCCCCGATAGCTGGCTGCCGTCCGCTCAATGCGTGAGCAAACGCTGGGCCGGGTGGACTCGCTCGATTCGCAAGTGCGCGAGTCGGAGCTTCTTGCGCGTTAGGCGCTACCAGGGCGTGGGGGCCGAGACAGTCCCCCCGAAGCGCTTCACGGCCAGTGGGGACGCACGCCTGCGCTGTGAGCGTGTGCAAGCCGCCCAGGGATACGGCTGCGGGGCGAACCGGTGTCGGGCCGCAGGCAGAGCTGGGCAGTATAATGGGCCGCAGACCTCGTTAGGGTGGAGGCGTGGGGCTCACCTGTTGTGCCACGGCCTGGCACAGGGCAGACGGCGGGTACCGGAACAGGTACACGTGTCTGGCGAAAGGCAGCCAGGCACGCTTCTTCACGTGGCGGCACCGTGCCGACGGCTCAAGCGCGACAGGTGCGAGCCCTCCAGGCAGGAGCAAAACTGCAGGATACTGCTGCGGGGCGAGGCTTGGGGCGAGACCCGCCTCGTCGCCAGTGTGGTGTCGGTGACCCCGGGGTAATGAACACCTATGTCACGTAGTGGGGCCTAACTTTAATGCCAAGGGATGACACAGACACTCACTGCTAGTTAGGGCCAAAGACCCCGAGCGGTCTTCCGGCCGTTTATTTATACCCAGGGGCTACCCCGCCCCTGAGGTGCATGATGCGTGCGTGTGTGCGTCTGTAAACGGGCCGGGTGGCTCCGTTACTACACAACCAACTAACCATAACCTTTCTGGGAAGTTAAATAAGCCAATTGAATATAGCCAGTTTTGTTTTAGGAGAATAGCACATATGACAGACACTGAAAAACGCGCAGAGGCCTAAAATCAGCAAAACCAATCTAAAAAGGTGGGAGGTCAACTACCAAGTTATGTTATTCCGGACAGATACCAGATAACTCGTGTTTCTATCTGCAATATACAGAATATTATGTTATGATAGCCTTCATCACTGTGTGAATGAGATCGAACATTTAGCCTACATAGTACAGTGGTTTGTGGAGAGGGTTACTTGCCCTTTAACAAATATTTACAACTTGCTGTAGGCGCACATCCTGGCTGCGAGAGAACGCCGAGTAGAGCATAAGGCTGCTAGAAAGTATAACGGTGCAGAAAAACGTTAAAAGCGCCTAGAAATGTTCATTATGTACATGAGAGACACCTTTTGTGGTTAAACAGTGACAGATATTATCACGTTATCTAGTCTAGGCAGGGCAACACAATGGCAGGAAAAAATGTAATAATAGTGTACACGGTTCTCTGATTTAAATATAATTACTTTTAACAACCTGATAATCAATTTCAGAGGAACATCCCCTAACCCAAAGCGTGAAATTTCAAATAGTTTATTCGCCGTGTAAATTTAATACCTTGTTGCACTGTTCGTCCCAACAGGGTGAGCAGCCATGGTATGCAACTGCAAATGTTTCTATTGAAAAATAATTCCTCAATTCTGTAAGCGTGAGAACCTGCAGCTTCAAACTGATTTACTAGATTTGTAAAAACACGCAACCTAGGTAACTGCGACTTCAGTTTAAAATTATGAAGCCCTAAACCCACATCTGTGGTTTATCGATGAATACATGTAACAATATGGCGGTGTTTAGAAAGACTTATAATATTATATTGTACAAAGTATGTCATTACAATATGGGTGGAAATTGTTACTTAATAGGGCATAGAAAAAAAGTGCGACCAAAGCCCCTAGATGGCGGACTTGAGCTACGTTACTTTTCGCAGTCCGTTGAAAAACGTGATCAATAATTAAATCCTATATAATCTAGTCTAACAATTCTGCACTCACAACTGCTTATATTTTATAACATAATAGATTCACCACGAGAAAAGGATGCATGATGAGACGGTCAAAATTTGAAAATCTGTCAATTTCGACCAGTGGCTGAATCTTGCAGCCCTATTTAGTGTTGAGAGCAAGGGCTACGAACACTTTTAATGCCTAGTAAAGTTTTAACATTAGCACAGTTAGCGAGCTAAACAGAAAATGTTGAGGCTGACAATATTACTACACGGGCAAAATGGCGGCAGTATTTGCACAAGCGTTAACAGAGCATCACTTTAATTGAAGAAAACACAAGGAGCTGTTGGTCTTAGAACCAAACATGACTACTACCTAGAAAAAAATGGCAAGCATGGGCAGCCATCAAGAACTGGGGGAATTAAATCACAACTGGAAAGAGCCTGTGTCCTGGAAACTAATAGAACAAGCATTAGCAATGCAATAGGTCTCGCATGTGATTGTGTCAGAGCTATTCATTCATTCTGTCTTTATTTCGATCACTTGGATCATAAAAGATGTGCATCAAGGAAAAAAACACTCATGAGTGATACATGTTCATAAAACAAGAATTAAAAAATCATTACGATTATCATCTTATTGTACAGATTCAAAGTACTAGTGCAAAATGGGATACAGACTGCTAATTACTATTAAAAGTCTCATTAGTTGTAATTAATAAAATCAAATCAGTCGGAATAATTAATAAAATCAATTGCAGTCCATTCCAATTTAAGATTGTCTAGGCATTGAATTTTTATAGTGCCTATACCAAATCTATATCAGAGTTCAGGATGAAACGAGTGCGCTTGTGCCAAATCGCTGACAGGAACTTAGCTATCGCAAACACGGTCTGGGGTGATAAATCCGTCTTGAGTATTCTGTAAGCAGGAATGCAATGCCTAAAACCTAAGTTTATGAGAAGAGGAACATGCCAGTACTTTCTAGGTTTTTGATAGGCATTGCAGAAGAATAAAACATGTAGTTCATTCTCCAACTGGTGTGAACATGCGGGACATTGCTTGGTGGGGGAGGGCTGGGACCAGGTACTTGTGAAAGCTCTGAGAGGAAGGGTCCCATACCTCCACTGTAAAAATAACTTCCTGGTCAGGGCAGGACAAATTCCATCGAAGACCTGCTCCAAGTGATAGAAGTCTTTAGAATGGATAAAAGAGTTTGTTAAAATCCCTAGCCGCATATTCCCTAGTAAGGTGTTTAATTTTAAGTCATAGTAGTCCTATGATAAACATTTGCTTGAGACCTTGCTGCAAGCGTTTTCAGGGTCTAGCCATAGTTCTGGTCTTCCCAAACTTTCACATGTCTTTTTGTATGTACTTTAACCAGGGAGTATTCGTCATATTTAGTAAACTTAAAATCTATTTCAACTCCATCCTATAGGTCAGGAGCTCTGGGGTAGTCCAGAGTCGTCGCCAGAATGTTAGTGGTTTTAAACCCAGTTCTTCTTCTATTGGTCTAAGGCCCAAATCAAATCTAAGAGGGAGAAGCGGGGTGCTTGAAGGAAGGGCTGCCAACTGCCTGATGAACTTGTTTTCTGTGATCGTCAAGTTTTGGCCGGGTGTGTATGCCCCCACAGTTCCCCGCCATGTGTGACTGCCCCCCTGCCTGCATTTTGTAATTTTCAAGCAATGGACCGAGGGGCTTAAAAGTCGATCTATTTATCATCCTTGAGATGCCGCCCGTTAACTGCACCAATTTAAGGTTGGCCTTTGTTTGATGTGTGTCCCAGGTCTTATTTTGGTTGATAGTCACCCCTAGATACTCGAATGTGTGAACCCTCTCTAGCCTCGTTGTGCCTATGGTTGGGTTTGGGCGAGTTGTGGATGGGGGGCTGAAAATCATACATTTGGTTTTCAAGGCATTGATCTCCAGCCCCCTCTCCCCACAAAATGTTACAAAGCCATCGAGGACTCGTTGTATCCCCATCGGGGATTTAGACAGCAGCAGGGTGTCATCCACAAACATAATTGCGGGCACCCTGCTGCCATTGAGCCTGGCGGCATCTATATCATTGATCTTGGTCAAATGGGCGATTACCCCGTTGACAAAGAGGCAGAACAGGGTTGGTGCAAGCACACAAACCTGTCTCACCCCCCTGTCAACGGGGAATCTTGCTGAGAGCATCCCGTTCCTGCCGCACCTGACCCGTGCGAAGTTTTCTTGATGGAGTCTTATCAGTATATTCAGAATATCCGATGGAATGCCCAACTCCACTAGCACGGACCACAGTTTAGGTCTTTGCACCAAATCGAAGGCGGCACGCAAGTCTACAAAGACCATATATAGACTGCCGCCTTCGATTTTTACAGATTTCCAAAATAGCAGGTTAAGACGGAAAATCTGATCCGTTGTTGAGACTTTCCTTCTGAATCCTGCCTGGTAGGGGCTCAGAATGGAAAACTCTTCCTTCCAATCTTGGAGGCGATCTAGTATCAGTCTCCCGAATAGCTTTTGTGACACGTCGATGAGACTTATAGGCCTGTAGTTGGCTAGGACCAGAGGTGAACCCTTCTTAAATATAGGGACAATCTCTGCGCCCAGCCAAGTACAGGGAACCTCCATGCCCCCCAGAACGGCGTTAAAGATCATCAGCAGGTAGGGAGCCCATACGCATGGCTCTTGTTTAAAGAGGTCGCCCGGGAGCCCATCCAGTCCAGGCGCTTTGCCAGATGCCAGCCTAGAAATAGCAGCTCACACCTCTTCCTCGGTAAAAAGGTCCCCCTCTAGCTGTGGACCAATGATTGGCACTGGATGAGCTGAGACCCCATCTGTGTCCACATTAGCTCCCATATAAAGAGCTTGAAAGTGTTCTTCCCAGACCTTGGCTGAGATGTTAGGTTCGACGGCCGAAAACGGCTCATCGGATCCCGTATTTACAATTCACCAGAATTTACGGGAATCCCTATCTGCTAATGTGATGGCGAGATTCTCCCATTTCTCCTGGTCCCATTCCGCTTTGGCATGGGTGATCAACTGCTTATAATCCCTTCTCCTTGCCTGTATTACAGATCTGTCATTACCTTGCTTTAGGGAAAGTAGTAGGTCTGATTTAGCTTTTCAGCAGGCAGCGTTGTACCACGAAGGACGGTGACTCGTGCTGCCCCCGGTTTTTCCAGGGGAGAAAAGAACTTCAGCCATGTTCTTAATAAGCTCCTCATGAGCGGACCAGAGTCTTTTGTGCATATCATGGGCATTGGGTTGCTCCACTAATGCACTCACTTTTTCAAGTGTGGGAATAGCACAGCCATACAACTCTGAAATCTTTTCTGGATTAGTGGCTAGTTTTTCCCACTTCACTCTGCTTTTATTATTCGTCAGGGTCAACCCTGTGGCGGGCACATCAGCACCAGCCCGGTTTTCATTATCTATACCAGGGAGAAAATATTCTAATTCTAGCGCATTATGATCACTATCATCCCTTACTATCACCCTGAAGTCCTTGATTTTAGACCAGGAGGACAATTGGACTAAAATATAGTCCAGTCTTGACTCCCTCCCCACTTTATTGAATGTGCATTTAGGGGGAGTATCAGAATTGATTCGCCCATTGCAGGCCCTAATAGTGTGTTTGAGAGTCAAAGCGGTAATCTGTACTGCTAAAGGTGTCCAGGCTCTGGGGGGAGGGGCCACCGTGGGAGGTACTAACCACAGCGCATCTTCCTCCATTGATGTTCCATCTAGTAGTCCTGTTAGTGGCTCGTAATGGCAGTTCAGATGCCCTCCAACCACAAAGGGTGTACCCTCAGGAATGTCATTGAGGAAGGTGGAAAGTTCCTCGATGGTGCTTGATTCCCGAGTTATATTCACCGGCCTGGAGTAAATATTTACCACTGCCAATTTGGTGGAATTGGGCCATTCCATGAGGACGCATTGGACATCCTCAGAGGCTGTAAAAAGGGATGTAGCCTTGCAACCCAAGTGGGTTGCCACCCAAAATAGCAAGGCCACCAGAGGGGCGCCCCTTGCCCCCATCGGGCAGGAATGGAAAATGCAGCAAAGCCTGGGCGAGTGTATTCCTCTCTCGCCCAGGTTTCTTGGAACATACAGACATCTTTAGAGTCTATGAATGTGCTCCAGTCTGGGTAATCGAGCTTATTTCCTAAACCAGCCAGGTTCCAGGACAGTATCTTTAATAAAGCTGGATTGGAATTAAAGATAGTACTTGGAGTAGCCCCCTGGCCTATACAGCTAACCGGCAATGTTGCATTTTGATTCGAGTCCCCATGTCTGGCTATAGGTTGCATGTTTCTAGATGATGACCCAGCTATGGACTGTTGGCATTCCTTATCATGGTGCTGTTCTACGGGAGACTTAATCCCTGGGGTACCAGCAGTGCCTCGACCATAAAAGATGGTCTTTCCCACATGCTCACCCCTGGGTCGATAATGAACCACCCCCCTCCTCAGTGGGTAGTGTCAATCATTCATATCCAGGCAGCTAAACCTGTTGTGTGTTGTAAGATAGGCAGGCTGTTGAATTATGGGACAATGAAATTCCCGTCTCTCCCTGCTTCCCCAACCTCTCCCTCTAATGGGGACTGTATCCCATCCCTCCTCTTCCCGTGCATTGTACCAAGGCGGGTAGAAAAAGGATAGGGGTAAGGACTGGATGGATGTCCCTTGGTCACGGTAAGGCCACCCACATATGTGGGAAACAGTCCTGGGATCCCTGAAATTAATCAGGACACAGTCACCGTTGATAGATTTCCTTGTGTTACCTAGCCAGGGAACTCTTCTTACCATGAGTACCTCAGTCGCTACTCCTAGGGGGAGGGGTCTGTTTAGAGTGAGCCAGTTGACCACCTTGTTTTTTAGAGAGGCGGCAGATTCTTTAGTCTCTGGATTTAACTCTGGTATACCCGTTAAGATAACTACGTATGGGCTGGCCTCAGGGGGGAAGTCCATGGACAGGATCTTGTTTATTTTGTCACCCACCCCCTGTTTGAATTTGATTTTTGACTCAGGGTGATTAGTTGTAGTTGCACCTTGGTTGGGTTGGGAAATTACAGGATGGGTGGTAGGCGGCTGCAGTTGTGAAGTAATTGGAACTATTCTAGCGTCGTTAATAGGGGGTGCTGTTGTACCCCTCTTATTCTTAGATGAAACCCCACCCCTGTTGGCCTTGTTATCTAGTTTAAGACCATCAACTATTAACGCCGATGTTTTTTCTATGATTGTCAGTCTAGCTTCAATCATAGTTAAACGGGCTTCTAGGGGGCTAAGCAGTGAGCTCAGGAGGGCGCCAATATTTGCGATAATAGTAGTACCTCCTTCCGTTGTTGTGGGACTAGAGTTCGCCTGCTCTGTGACTCGCACAGTTCAAGTGACTAGGGGTATTTTCGCAGAATCATCAGGGCATATGAGAACGTTTTTACTCTTTTCTGCGATGTTAGCCTCCGCTGGGATATTATGCTTGGCAATTTTTGCCTTACGTCCCCCAGGGTTTTGGGCCCCTCTTTTCCTTTTGGGTACTGCTCCTTCCCTGTCTCCCCATTTTTGGCGGCTATCTCTGGCGCTAGGGGTTTCGATATTTGGAGTTCTTAGTACCGGAGGAGAAGAGCTAGATTGTATTTGGACGGGGGGTGAAGTCAATTGTCGTATTTCTTCAGTGCCTGGGGATTCATTGTCCCTATGTTGTGGCGTCGCTTTTGATACATTAGGCAGACCCATCGCCCCATTATCCCGTATTTCCAGCTCTAAAGGGTCGATTCCATTCTCAGGAGTTCTGGCGTGCGCTATGGTGCCATGGAAGATCTTTTTACCCATGCGATTTCCTGGGATATGCGCCTCTCCAATGTAGTAATTTCGTCAATTAGAAGGGAGCCAGCTTTAACAAAATAATTGTCCAAAGTACCTGTTGGGTGTCCTCCAGCCAGCATAGTTTTGCTCCTCGTTTCTCTCGTAACCATGGCCATTTGGACGAGGTCAAGTTGCTGGGTAGAAATGGGAGCAGCAAGCCAAGGGGGGGTAGCCCGGTCTGGTCTCGCCCGTGCTTGAAGGGGCTCAAACGGGCCCGCCCTTGGCCCAGGCTTCGCCCGGCGCGCGCCCGCGTGCGTTCCGCGGAGCGTGGGGGGGCCGTGAATAAGTACCACGAATAGGCGGGAGAGAACGGGAAGAGGCACCAGCTGCAGGTGATTAGGGAATGCTGGCCCTCGCAGTCCCGACCTCCCGCTCTGTAGGCCACCAGTGTTCCAATGTTCCTCAGTTGCTCCAACGGTCCGGGTGAAAGAATAAGAACTGCGGGCAATCCTAAGTGCAGAAACTGCTGCGAGCGGCTCCCGCAAAGCGGGGGCCGCGAGTAGTTAAGAGCAGGCAGGTACAGGTAGGCGGGGAGAGAACGGTAAGAGGCACCATCTGCAGGTGATTAGGGAATGCTGGTCCTCGCAGTCCCGACCTCCCGCTCTGTAGGCCACCAGTGTTCCAAAGTTCCTCGGTTGCACCAACGGTCCGGGTGAAAGAATAAGAGCTGCGGGCAATCCTAAGTGCAGAAACTGCTGCGAGCGGCCCCCGCGAAGCGGGGGCCACGAGCAGTTAAGAGCAGGCAGGTACAGGTAGGCGGGGAGAGAACGGAAAGAGGCACCAGCTGCAGGTATTTAGGGAATGCTGGTCCTCGCAGTCCCGACCTCCCGCTCTGTAGGCCACCAGTGTTCCAAAGTTCCTCGGTTGCACCATCGGTCCGGGTGAAAGAGTAAGAGCTGCGGGCAATCCTAAGTGCAGAAACTGCTGCGAGCTATTAGTGTTGTAAATAAATGACAATGGCTTCTACCTATGTGTTATGGAGTGTATGTATGTGGTGTGTATTGACAGTATTTTGGTTGGATTAGAATTGTTAGTTGTGGAATTGTGTGGTGTGGAGTGGATTTTTGTTTTGGAGTTATGTGGTATGTTGTGCAGTGAGTGAGCGTATTGCAATTACGTGGAGTGAGATTGTGTTGTGGAGTGCAATTATATGGAATATTTGTGGATTGCTATGTAGTGGAGTTTAATTATGTGGTGTGCTGTTAAATTTTGTGGTATGAAGTGGAATTCTGTGGTGCGGACTCGATGTACGTGGTGCGTTGTATAATTGTTTTGGATTGGATGCATGTGGTGTGTTGTGTAATTGTGTTGCTGAGTTGAATTTATGTGGTTTGATGTCGAATTATGTGGTGTGGTTTGGAAATGTGTGAAACCAACAAATGGTAAGCAATGGGCGGTCACACATTCATGTAGTGGATGTAAAAATGGAGGTTGCAGCGAATTGCAGATGTAAGGCAAGGCGGAGCATTTGTTTCTGTAAATCTGTGTGTGATAGTTACTTTATACAATGATCATTATTACATACATAACCATTTGTTTTGCAGGTACCAATAAGCTTTATTGAGCCTTTTCAACCGGTCGGCTGACCCATGCCTTATTGGTGTTTGGCTGATATCACGGAAGATAAGGCACAGATGAATTGTCAATGAATCCTGTTGAGTTCAACTCTGTTTAATCGTTGCTGTTGGTGGAGCTCGGTTACAAAGTACATGAAGATAGTTCGAAAGAAATGCTAATACAACCGTTCTCCCCATGGTGAAATCACGTAAAGTAAATATCAGTGAAAAGTGCAAGCAATTCCCTTGCAGCATTTTATGATAACCTTTTCATCTTATGTTGCGTTATGCTGTGTTAGAGAGATTTAGAGAACTTAAGTTGTACCGATGACAAAGCAATGTGTTCTGCCCACTTAGATAAAGTATATTGATTTGTGCTTTCTGTACAAGGGTTGCAGATCATATCTATCCTTTCAATAGATGTACTACTGCCCTTGACAGAAGTCAATTTCCAACAATAATCAGGGTGGGAACGTGCCTGGCGCATAATAGTAGAAAAGGAGTGTTACAGCCGGCTTTCTCCCAATTGTGAGCCCCCAGGAAGAACACCAGCAAAAAGCACAAAGTGCAAGCAGCCCCCCTGTAGCATTTCCTACTGTAGAATGCTAACTGTTCTGATGCAAGCACCCCTTAGGGTACTTCATGGGCATTGAATGCATTTTTTCAGGGGTTTATAAAGCGTGTTACTCACCCATGAGCGTCTCAAGGTGCTGTGGTGGGGAGATGGGTGGGGGAGGGTGCGGCTCCGAGTCAGTCGAAGAGCCAGGTTTGAGTCTCTTCCTGAAGGTGTTTAGAGTGGGGGAGCATCTGATGTTGACTGGGAGCTCATTCCAGCTCTTTGCTGTGACGTAGGAGGAGGCTCTTCTGCCTGCTCTGGTTCTGTGGATGTGTGGGATCTCTGCAAGGGGGAGTTCTGTGGAGTGGACGTTCCTCTTGAGCACGTGGAAGGAGACTCTTTCGTCTAGGTATTTGGGTCCGATGTTGAGGAGGGATTAGTCGGTGTGGGTGAGTAGCTTGAAGGATACTCTCTTCTCGATGGGGAGCCAGTGGAGGTCTCACAGGTGCGGGGTCATGTGCTTGTGTTATGGGGTTCCGAGGATGAGTCTGGCTGCAATGTTCTAGATGGTTTGGAGCTTGTGTAGCAGGGTTTTGTTGATTTTGGCGTAGAGGGCGTTACCGTAGTCCAGTCTGCTTGTTACAAATGCGTGGGTGACGGTCTTTCTGCATTTGTTGGGAATCCACTTGAAGGTCTTTCGGAGGATAGTGGAGGGAGTTGAAGCAGGTAGATGCGACGGCGTTGATCTAGCAGGTCATGGTGAGGGAGGAGTCTAGGATGATGCCGAGGTTCTGGGTGCGGTCCGTCGGCGTGGGTGGGTTTCTGAGAGCAGGTGGCCACCAGGAGCTGTCCCACGCCATGGGGGAGGGTCCAAGGACGAGGACCTCGGTCTTCTCTGAGTTCAGCTTTAGGCAGCTGTCGCTCATCCAGGCTGCAACATCTTTCATTTCTTCTTGGAAGCTGAGTTTGGTGTCTTCGGGGTTCTTTGTGAGAGGGAGAATGAGCTGGGTGTCGTCGGGGTAAGATACTATGCTGAGCCCATGTTGTCTGACGATGGCAGCAAGGGGGGCCATGTAGATGTTGAAAAGCGGGAGGCTGAGCGAGCATCCTTGGGGTACTCCACAGTTGATCTCTGTAGGTTCGGAGAGGAAGGGATCCTTTGGATTCTGCCGGAGAGAAAGGAGCAGATCCAGTAAAGGGCGGTTTCTCGTATTTTGGCGTAGTGGAGTTTGGCTGCGAGAGTGCGGTGTGAGACAGTGTCGAAGGCTGCAGAGAGGTCTAGTAGGATCAGGGCCACAGTGTGGCCCTGGTTGCGTAGCATGCGGATGTCATCGGTGGTGGCAAGGAGGGAGGTCTCGGTGCTGTGGTTGCTGTGAAATCGGACTGGGAGGAGTCAAGGATGGCGTTCTCTTCGGTGAAGGTGGTCAGCTGGGCGTTGTTGAATCTCTCTGTGACTTTTTCTGCAAAGGGAAGGAGGGAGATGGGCAGGTAGTTTTTCAGATTTGTTGAGTCGGCTGAGGGTTTCTTGAGGAGGGGCTTAACTTCTGCCAGCATCCAGTCATTGGGGAAGATGCTGGATTCGAGGGAAGTGTTGATGATCCGGCCTAGTTCGGGAGCTATGGTGGTGGCGGCTCTGTGGTAGATATGTGGTGAACAGGGGTCCGTGGGAGCTCCTGAGTGGGTGTTCTTCATGGTCTTGGTGGTGTCTTCAGTGGTAGCAGGTTTCCAGTTGGTGATGACCGGCCGGTTGTCGGTGGTGGTGTCAGGAGTCTGTTCGCTGAAGTTGTACTTGATTTTCATGTGGAAGTAGGAGTTGAGCTTGTTGCAGAGGTCCTGGGATGGAGGGACGTCCGTGGCTTCGCTGGGGGTTTGGTGAACTACTCTATGACATTGAAGAGTTATTTTGTGTTACCTGCGTTGGAGTGGATTTCGTTTTTGATAAAGGTCTTCTTGGTGGCTCTTATTTTTTTGTTTAAATCTGTTTTTATTAGTTTCAGATTTTTGAATTACAGTATACTTGACATTTTCCGGAAGTCCATTCAAACTACACTATAGTTTGACAATATCAATTCAGGCAATACAGTAGACAATCCGAGCATTATTGCGCATCAACAGATCCACAATGACATTAATTGGTACAGTTCCTCAATATACAGATTTAACAATAACCAACTCAACTTCAATAACACCCAACAGTTTGCTCTCTGCCCTGAGACCCCTTATTGTCTTAGATCGCCAGGCATAGTACATCTGCTATGTCCTATAGAATAACTCCTCCGCCCATCCCAACAATATACGGTTTGTATACATCTACGTGCACACTCCAGCACCCAGCACATGTAAATCACATGATTTGTGGCAACGACCAAGAGTGCTCCACGTGTGTTAACTAACTGACAGGAAATAGCTGGAGGGGCGAAACAGATCGAGAATCTCCACCAAGCAGGGAAGGAGGAGGGGGAAACAGCCATAGTAGATCTTGGATAAGAGGTGGTGAGGAAGTGGGGGAGCAAGAGGGGGGAAGCAGCGCTGTACTTGTCACTCATTTACAACAAGGGGTGGTGATGGACAGAGTCTCTGAATTAAGCAGAGTACTCTCACCCAGTCAAGAGATCAGGGCTAGATCCAACACCGTTTTTTAGCTCATTGCACCATCCCAGTTTCAGAACCTGGCTGTATGCAAATTAGTCTGTCCCTGGCCCAGTGCATCATGGGAACAGGGCAGACCAGACTACAAAAGCCAATTCTTACACTGGGAAGGAAACAAGCTTCCGGGGACCGGTTTCCCATGATGCACTGGGCCAGGGACAGACTAATTTGCATATAGCCAGGTTCTGAACTGGGATGGTGCAGTGAGCTAAAAAACGGTGATGGATCAAGCCCTGATCTGTTGACTGGGTAGGAGTGTTCTGATTAACTCAGATACTCTGTCCATCACCACCCCCTTTTTGAAATATTTTGGCCACCACAAGTGTGGAAGGGTATGCTCAGACATGAGTCCCTTGCTCACTGCACCATCAGGATTCAAGCAAGCCGGGCCGAAGACGGCTGTAATGCCAGAAACCGGTCCCCGGAAGCTTGTTTCCTTTCCAGTGAAGAATTGGCTTGGTAGTTTGGTCTGCCCTGTTCCCATGATGCACTGGGCCAGGGACAGACTAATTTGCATATAGCCAGGTTCTGAACTGGGATGGTGCAGTGAGCTAAAAAACGGTGATGGATCAAGCCCTGATCTGTTGACTGGGTAGGAGTGTTCTGATTAACTCAGATACTCTGTCCATCACCACCCCCTTTTTGAAATATTTTGGCCACCACAAGTGTGGAAGGGTATGCTCAGACATGAGTCCCTTGCTCACTGCACCATCAGGATTCAAGCAAGCCGGGCCGAAGACGCCTGTAATGCCAGAAACCGGTCCCCGGAAGCTTGTTTCCTTTCCAGTGAAGAATTGGCTTGGTAGTTTGGTCTGCCCTGTTCCCATGATGCACTGGGCCAGGGACAGACTAATTTGCATATAGCCAGGTTCTGAACTGGGATGGTGCAGTGAGCTAAAAAACGGTGATGGATCAAGCCCTGATCTGTTGACTGGGTAGGAGTGTTCTGATTAACTCAGATACTCTGTCCATCACCACCCCCTTTTTGAAATATTTTGGCCACCACAAGTGTGGAAGGGTATGCTCAGACATGAGTCCCTTGCTCACTGCACCATCAGGATTCAAGCAAGCCGGGCCGAAGACTGCTGTAATGCCAGAAACCGGTCCCCGGAAGCTTGTTTCCTTTCCAGTGAAGAATTGGCTTGGTAGTTTGGTCTGCCCTGTTCCCATGATGCACTGGGCCAGGGACAGACTAATTTGCATATAGCCAGGTTCTGAACTGGGATGGTGCAGTGAGCTAAAAAACGGTGATGGATCAAGCCCTGATCTGTTGACTGGGTAGGAGTGTTCTGATTAACTCAGATACTCTGTCCATCACCACCCCCTTTTTGAAATATTTTGGCCACCACAAGTGTGGAAGGGTATGCTCAGACATGAGTCCCTTGCTCACTGCACCATCAGGATTCAAGCAAGCCGGGCCGAAGACGGCTGTAATGCCAGAAACCGGTCCCCGGAAGCTTGTTTCCTTTCCAGTGTATAATTGGCTTGGTAGTTTGGTCTGCCCTGTTCCCATGATGCACTGGGCCAGGGACAGACTAATTTGCATATAGCCAGGTTCTGAACTGGGATGGTGCAGTGAGCTAAAAAACGGTGATGGATCAAGCCCTGATCTGTTGACTGGGTAGGAGTGTTCTGATTAACTCAGATACTCTGTCCATCACCACCCCCTTTTTGAAGTACTTGTCACTCAGCACAGGTGCCTTCAATATGGTAATAGTTGTCGCCCCCGTCATATGTGTGCTGTATGTCGCTCTCAATCATGTGCCCCTCCAGGCCCTTCGGGCTCAGCGTCTGATGCCTCTGGTCGATCCCGCCAGTGTGCTCTGTAATCTGACATTATTGTATCCCATGCCGATGCCACTGGTTGTTTCCGCAACCCCATGGCATCCTCCCAACGAAGCACCACACTTTCCGCCTGCACCCAACATAGCATGGATTGATACCAGGCTTTGGCGGCCAGGGGTTTTGGGGATTTCCAACAACCCGTGAGCAGGCACTTGGCTGTTATGAGGCGCAGGTCTATATACCTAGACGTCACCTTGTACTTTTTGGATCATTGGTACAATCCCAAAGTACATGCTTCCCATGTCCAGTCCAGGGCGCGTCCCATGCACTGGGCCAAGCATGTGGTGACTGAGTCCCAACACGCCTGAATAGCCAAGCATGTGGAGTAGGTCTGCCCTGATTTCGCTGCGTCTTGCGCAGCAGGCGTCATTACGGTCAAAATATTTATTTATGCGCTCCAGCGTCAGATAGGCTCCTTGTATTATGTAATACTGAATGAGCCAGAACCTAGTATTATGAGGAATCCATGTGGGGCCCTCAAGTATGCTGTTCCACTCCCGATCCGTGATGGGGCGCTGCAGATCGGTGTCCCAATAGGCACGGAGACATGTCAGTTGCGGTGCTGTGTGTATTCTAAGAAACTCCTTAAACCACCTGGTGAGGTGGCGGCCCGTGCCTAGCTCATGCAGATATTGTATTGTTAAGTGGGTGGCAGGCTCATGCCTCATATCACCCCACAACGCGCTCAGCATACGCACCACTGCGGCATGCAATAGGAACTGACCTTGCGGCAATCCCGAGCCCTCAGCCAGATCTGCGAATGGCATCAAGTGCCCATCTTTGTATAGGTCACTTAATGTCTGCATGTCTATCTCCTCCAAATGTGTGAGCTCTGTACCAGCTACTACCCCATACCTCCTAGGTGTGCCTAGAATGGATAGTGAAGGCACGTGGGGCAATACCCGTTTTGTAATACAAAGACTACGGCGGTAACATTGGTATGCTACCCATACCAGCAACTGCGTGGGTACTCCGCCCTTCCTACTCAGATGGAATACTGCCACTACCTGAGATTGAGTAAATCCAGGCACCTGTGTTGCAGTATCTTCAAGGTGGCTCGTGTTGAGCCATTGTGCCACCCATTGGAGTTGTGCTGCTAGATAGTATTGCTCCATGTTCGGCAAGTAGAGTCCTCCCCGTTTGGTCACCGGGTACATCTTGGCTAATGATACTCCGCTTCGCAATCCACGCCAGATGAACTGTTGCATATCGGATTCCAGAGTTTTAAAAAATGGTGACCCGAGCAACAATGGTAAGTTAGTGAAATAGTAAAGTAGACACAGCAGGACCATCATCTTCATTAGTGCCACTCTGCCCATGACCTCAAGCGGCAAGGCACCCCAAAAGGCCATCTGTGCCCATATATCTGTGCCCGTATCGATGTGGCAGCGCGCACCAGATTGCCCTCAAGGAAGTCTGTCTCATTTCTGTATATGAGAAGCCCCAGGTATCTGAACGCTTTCAATTGCCAGGGCATGGCACCGCCACTAATAACTAAACATGGATCAGGAGTTGATGTAGTGAAAGGGTACAAGCACGTTTTTTCCCAGTTTACCTTGAAGCCTAACACCGAAACAAATCGGGATAGCGCATCCTCAATTACCGCGCCCGATTGTCCCCCATACCTCAGATATATGCGCAGATCATCCACATATATGGAAACCCCAATGATGCCGTCTCCTAAGGGGATCCGCCACTCTTCTTGTGTGCTGCGTAGTGTCTCAGCTAGAGGCTCAATAGCGAGCGCAAACAATAAAGGGGAAAGTGGGCAGCCCTGCCGCGTGCCACGCTCTATGGTGATTATCTTCTTGGTGGCTCTTATGTGTTGGTGGTATTCATTCATGGGGTGTCTATAGTTGTTCTTGTCTTCAGTGGTATTCTTGTTCCGCCAGAGTTTCTCGAGGCTTCTTCAGTAGCGCCTGGCTTCTTGGAAGTGTGTGGTGAACCAGGTTGCCTTCAGAGGGTGTTGATGGACGGGGTGGTGAAGGGGTGAGAGCTTGTCAGCGCAGCTGGAGATCCAGCGGTGTAGTTCTTTTGCTGTGGAGTTGGCGTTGGTCGTGCCGGAGCAGGGGGGTCATGGAGGAGGGTGGGGTTGAGGAGTTCCTCTATGATTCATGCTCCACTTCCTTCGGGGCAGGCGCGGGCGGGTTTGGGTGCAGTGGTGAAGGTGAAGTGTACACAGTGGTGGTCTGTCCAGAGGGACTGCATGTTGTGACAGAAATGGATGTTTGTCCCTCCTGCGAAGATGGGGTCGAGGGCTTGTCTGCCTTTGTGGGTGGGGGTGGTGACGAGCTGCTTCAGTCCGAGGTTGTTGAGGAGGATGGTGGAGTCGGGGTCCGCGGTTGTCGAGGTGAAAGTTTAGGTCTTCGATGAGGATGTAGTCCATGGAGGCGATGGCGTGGGGTGCAATGAGGTCCTCAATGGTGGTGGTGGAAGAGGCACGAGGCCCGGGGGTTCTGTAGATGAGGGACCCACGTAGCCTGATTCTGGGGATGGTTTGGATCTGGAAGTGGAGGTGCTCTGTGTTGGAGAGGGGGTGGCTCGTGCTGGAGGTGGAGAATCAGAAGGAGATCTGTGTGCAATGTTGAGTACTCCTCCTGGGCAGTGGGGGGGGGGGGTCCATTATTTGGATCTTGTATCCATTGGCGTTGGTCCATGTTTCTGTGAAGAAGGCGACATCTTGCGAGATGGTGTCGCACATGTTGAGGAGGATGCATGTCAGGGCTTCGGTGGTAAGGGCGTCCGTCGTGGGTTCAGAGGTTGTGGGGGGGGGGGCTGTTGATGGTGAAGGATTGCCAGCAGTGTCAACAGGAGAACTGGCCTTGGGTGGTGTTCAGCGTCGATCTCTGGCAGTTGTTGTTTCTTCCGGGGCTGAGTGCAAGGAGGTCGACAGAATTGTAGTGGAGGATGGCCGGAGAACCAGGGTCCCTGGCTCTGGCTGCTGTCGGGTCGCGGACAGGCATGGACAGGTGCAGACAGGCTTGCCTTTGGCGCACCTTCGGCGTGCCAGTGGCGCGGCCACACAGCGGGCGCCTTTAAGTAGGGGAGGACAGAAGGCAGAAAAAGGCCGAAAGAGGCACACGGGCACAAGAGAGACAGAAAGTTGAAGGGTGGTACAGAGACAGACATGGACAGCAGAGGCCAACAGAAGAGAAAGGTTCTCCCACTGGACCACCAGGGATGAGGCGTAGGCAGAAGTCTGCGGGTGGAGGAGGGCCTCAACACCTACCAGAGAAGAAGGCACTTGACAGCGGAGCTGCGGGGGGAGAGCAGGTCTCTGACCAGGAGGTCCGGGGCCTTGCTCGCACTCCCTTGCAGCGGCCGCCATTAAGTGGGGGAGGGGGGCGGGAAGCGCAGCTGGGAGGTGGGAGGCGGGAGGCAGGAAACCAGCCTAGGCAGGAGGGCACAGGGGCAGCAATGGGCATGAACAGAGGAGAAACAGCACAAAAAATAGAATTAAAGACTGAGAGGGTGCAGAAAACGGAGACAGAAGGCAGAAACGGAGGCAGAAGGCAGAAAACAGAGACAGACGGCAGAAAGAGGCACACAGGCACAAGAGAGACAGAAAGCCGAAGGGTGGCACAGAGAGAGAGACAGACACTTGACAGCGGAACTGCGGGGGGAATCAGGTCTCTGAGCAGGAAGACATGCATTAACAAATTTAACTCAAATATGAATAATAAATAAATCACAAGTAATGGATTAATATTCCTGTGTGGCACGTGTTAGTGTCTGATGTTAGATTTACAGCTTTGCTGCTGATTGAAAGAAGGATGTCGTTCATATATATATCACGAAACATGTGTTTCAGGAGCGTCTGCAACCAATTAGAATGAAGTATATCTCATGTATGGGGAGGTGCTTCTAATTCAAGCTATTTTGAGTCATAATAAAGACATTTATTTTCTCCTTGCAAGCATGCCATTATAGTAGAGTTGCGACCATTGCCCACTGCTTCTGTTTATAATTATATTTTGAGATTACATATCGCGCCCCATAAAATATTTGTATGGATATTAGTCACTCTGTTCGGCTCACTTGTTTAATAACCTGTTTTTAGAAAGTTATTCATATCACAATTTCGAAGGCTCCAAAAGCAGGTGTTATTGTTAAATAATAGCCGAGAAGGCTTCGCTGGGATACAAACTTGTGCCCCCAGATATAAGCTGTCGATATTATGTAAAATAACCAAATCTACCAATGTACTTGGTCGATGCTCCTTAGCTGTTACCGGAAGTGAGGTATCGGCTTCCTAAACAACGTAAGAGGCAGCAAAGAAGAGCAACATAGGAGTGGACCAATGGTAAGTAGCAGGTGGGATTACACTGCGTGTAGTGCTTACAGCAGGTCTTGAAGACAGAGCATGAGCGCTGCCTAGGCTCTACCTAAAAAACCGGACCTTAAGTGGGGCTGATCTGCCGTGTCGCAGACCAAGCAGTAATTAAAAACTAACATGGAAACTGGTCCCTAATGAGCCCTATTGTCATCTACTTTACTATTCAGGCAAACACTGATCAATTTTTTCAAAAATTACTGTTAAACCCTTTAAGGAGGCCAAATCAACAACACAGTTCCTGTTCACATTTCACGTTTTACTTCATCTTGTATTTCCTAAGAGTTTTTTTTACTCTTCCTGTAGTTATTTTCATGCAGCATAGGACAATTGTATAGCGAGTACTGTAAATCGAGTCCCCTTTAGGGTCATGGATACGAGACGGTCAGTTTATTCTGACGAGTACATAAACCCAGGCACGGTCGGTGCAGGTAAGAGTGGTAGGGAGGTGGGTGGAGCGGGGGGGGGAGTCAACAGACGACGGAATAGGGAAAATAAGATGAAAAAAAAGAAAACCATTTACTATGTGCTCGACGCATCGCCGACTCGCCACGGTAAGTGGTCTTATTTATTTTTTCATTTTATTTTCACTATTCCATTGCCAGTTGACTTCCCCCCTGCCCTGTCCCCACCCCATAGCACTTACCCACACCAGCCGCGCCTGTCAAAACCCCTATTTATGCATGGTTCTGATTTAGGAGTTGGTAGTTATTTAATGTATCCGGTAATTATCGGATGCGTTCATTACCCCAACATTCATATAATGTTGGCATGTCAAAGGCAGTAACACCAGAAAGGGTAGGGTGGATTCAAAAGCAAGAACATGCAGTGGCACAAATAGTGTTGTATAAAACTGCCCTCACTCACACACAAATGTGTGTGACATGCTTCATCATCGAGTCTGCTTACAATACACCCATACGTAGCCACGCACAGGATGGAGCAGAGGTTAGGGGAAGACAAACAACACAAGACAAACCTAATAGGTGCCAATCAAGTGACTGGGAACAGTGATAGAGATGGAGCAGTGAAAAGTGACTAAAACTAACTCGGGGGTATCCTATAATAAAACTTTATTCAAGGGTCCCCCAGCCAGGATTAAAATAGTGAAGGATGTTCATGTCTAGAGCTATCTAGGTACTCCTAACACCCCTCCTTAAACTGCCGTGATTGTCAACATGTTTTGACCGTGCCAACATGCCCCCAGTTTAGGGTCAAACCGGTCTTCCTCAGGACTTCTACCAGTCCCAGTCGAAAAACCCCTTGTTACTTTTTCTTAGTCAATTATCGGAGCTCAAAACACATAGATATTCTTCCGTGTGGAGGAAATTTCCCTCACACGAGTACCTCTACGAGTTCATATCATAGTCGAACTAGAACTGGCGGAGGGCCAGGGGAGATTCCCTATAGTCACACTTATTCCAAGGGTGTTGCTCCTCTTAACGCTCCTCTTAACGCTCGCCTCTCACCGCCGTGTAGTTCCATGTCAAAGCTGCCTAAATTTAACAGGTAAAAGCATACAGTATGTATTGTATCATGTGGGTTTTGGTGCGTTAAACACCAAAAGCCATCTGTTATTTCCCATCAACTTGTATTAGGTGCTATTTATTGCAACTGGCAAATAATATACACCAGGTATCATTACTTATCCGGTGTGATAAATACCACCTAAACTCATATTCAGGACCTAGGTTTTTCAGTGAATTCAGGTGGGTGTTCATGGCAGGGCATGGCTGAGAGTGCGGGAGTTGCAGCTGAAAAAACAGCAAGTTTCTCACAGCATTTGTCAGTGGTCCATAAGGTGCTGAGACTATATTCTCATTGCATCCTTAGCCTCCCTGTGGAGCACAGAGAGGTTTGGTCAGATATATGGCAATTGTACTTACCATTTGAAGTGAAAGTGTGTGAAGACGGTATACATACACAGTGGTTGGAATTTTGACAGTGCCAAAGGTAAAGAATAGTCTTCATTTTTTGTTTAGAAGAGGAAGAGAGCACCATGAATGGGAGATGATAAAAAGTAGAACATGTAGCAAAAGGCCTGTTATAAAAAGAAAAGAGATAACATGAAATTTGCAAATTGGAGACTTTAGAAGGATGTCAGGAGGAAAATGAAACAAGTGTCTAACAGAGGAAAAGTGCTTTTTCCATTATCATTCCACTTAAAGCAAAGGAAAATGTGAAAACCATAAACTTTGCACATCCACATATGCAGCCTCTTTGAATGAATCAATATGAATCAATATGAATGCTACCACCATATGCCTGCAAACTGGAAAGTAAAAACACCTGCACAAACGTTGTCAGCATTACATACACATTACTCAGTCAATCAAAACATCCAGAAGCAAGTTTGTTCCAGTAATACACAGTTCATGAAATGGATACCTTAAAAAGAAACATACTGCAGTCAACACGTAGGCTTCTGTGGAATTGCCATTTAACATCAGCACGTACTCTTATTCATGGAAGTTGCTGTGCTGAAGGAGAAGCAGCTGGCTACCCATCATCTAAGAGCAAATTCAATGCACCACAACCAAAGGAAGTGTTTGTGTTGTACTGTCGGTGTTTGCAGGTTTTCAACACATGGGCACTGTGCTGTCATATCAGCCTACTATTGTAGTGTTAGACTTGGCATATTTTGGCATGATTTCCCCTGTCCTTTATGCTTCTGACCTCCTCTTTTTAACTGTGTGCTGCATTTAGTTTTTGCTGGTTTTAGGACTCTGGGCAGTTGATCAGTGCTAAAGTGATCGTGCTTCCTGTGTAAATTGTTTTGGTGATTGGTTTATCCATGATTGGCATATTTGATTTACTGGTAATCCCCCAGTAAAGTGCACCAGGTGCGTCCAGGGCCTGTAAATCAAATGGTACTACTGGGCCTGCAGCACTGATTGTGCCACCCACATGAGTAGCCCTGCAAACATGTCTCAGACCTGCCACTGCAGTGTTTGTGTGTGCAGGTTTAAATTGCCATTTTGACCTGTCAAGTGCTGAAATCAGAAAACTACAGCAGGATTAGGTGGCTGAAGTATGTAGAGATGGAATTGACGGCCATCGGTTTGAATCACCTCTTGAAGGACCCATCTACAGGGCCGGACTGGGAACCAAAACCAGCCCTGGCAAAGCGCTCGGCCGGCCCCCGGGGGGGGAGGTTGGGGGTGTGACCGAGCTCTTTGCCGGGTTCCGGTTTTTGGGCGATTTTGTAACAGGGCCGAAGTTGACGCTTTGCTGCAAAATTGGCCCTGTTACAAAAACGGCCCCAAGGGCCCCAAACCGGCCCCCACCCTTGTGGCGCACCAGGGGATTGCCCGGTGGCCGCAACGGCCAGTCCGGCCCTGCCCATCTACTTGTAAGACTACATCAAGACGGAATTGGCTGATACATTCATGCTGCAGACTCAATATCAGAAAAGGGAAGGAAATCATAAAAGTCAGTCGCCGTCATGTATGAAGTAACCCACATCTGTAGTAGGGAGGATATTTCTACTTGGCTGACGTAACTATACCATACCACAAATTTATTTTGTTAAGATTCCATCTAAACATGATACCCCTGATGATAGGACATCCAGGGAAGAAATTTAGCCACTCTGAACTTTGTTTGTGTCCATGTGATATGCAATCACCACAAAATGATCTTCACGTCCTATTCTCTTCTGGTTTCTATCGACAGGAAAGACAGAATCTTATCGTCCCAATCTGTAAATGATATAATTTAAAATGTTGTTGCGTAGCATTATATTTTTTTAAATCCCTTCCAAACTCTTTCTTCTGCTTCTCAGTTGCATCATTCCTATGGGCATGTATGAAAAAAAGGAAAAAGGTGGGTCCATAGTCAGTAGAGGGATCGTGTTCTAAATTTTATTTTTTGTACTATTTAATATTCTAAAACTGTTATTAAGTAGTCAATGTTCATACAGATAAAATGGACCGCATGACAAACAGGGTAAGTGCATCTTCTTAATTATTGGCTCTTATGTTTTATGTAATTATGTTTTTAATCTATTTAAATGTTCTGTACTATATGATCTTGTAAGACTGAATAAAGAATTGAACTGAACTGAACTGACCTGGCAAGTGCACCGACTTGCCAGGCCCAAACCTTCCCTTTATCGATGATGGGCAGGGTGCAGTGTATTTAAACGGTTGGGCATGTTTTGTTGTGTTTTACATGTCCTAATAGTGAAATACTGCTAATTTCGTTTTTCACTATTGCAAGGACTATCTCTCTAATTGTATTGTAGTTCCTATATTCCCTATAGGCTCTGAGCATTGGAATAATATATCCTATAGATTTGATGTAGGACTTAGGTCGACTAGGTCTCTATCGAATATATTAGACTTAATTAAGAGTGCCAGCTAGCTCAGAGGTCACTAGAAACGTTCTCGAATACACAAGAAGGGATTCGTTTCTGACAACCGCATAAACATGACAATTTAGTTTCCCCAAGATTAAAACGTATCTTCAGAGTCGTGGAAACAATAGATAGATATTTTACTCAGTCAATCGTGCATGCTTCGTTTCATCAGAGGTGCAGAGAAATAGAGAGACGGGCGTTTTTAATTAAAGGATTTATTGAACATTCTTCTTTCTCGTGCAAGTAAAGTGAACTGCTACAATCGTAATACTGGTTGCAAAGTATAATGTGTACAGTAAGAAGAGTATTATAAAATAATACTGTAAAAGAATTGTATGGTTTCTAAACCATAGATAAAAATATACATAAATAACAAAGGCTAAAAAGTACTCAACTGGTGCTTCTGAAATACCCCTACCCCAATGTACCTAATCTAAGTCTAGTACGTGGGAAGAAGTAAGTGAGGTGTAGCATAGGTTTAGTTTTTCTTTGCCAAGAATCTAACCAAGATTTCTCTTAGGGTCTAATCAGCTCTGTACTTTGGTTTTAGAATGACGGTGGTCTGGTATCTCTGTCTCGGGACTCGATTTCCCAACACCCCGCGAGGGGAGCTTGGAAACAGTGGAGCTGGATTCTCTCCGGGAGAAATGCAGCCTCTTGTTCAGTGCGTCAGCTGGAGGGTCGGCTTCCTTCGGCACTTCCTGTAGCGAGCTGCGTTGGACAAGTAGATAGTCGAGCTGCTCCGAACCACTGTGTGTTTTGCTAGGGCAAGTGTAGGCATAATTATACCTGGAAGGTGCCTAGTTTGACGTAAAGTCGGACAGAATAACGTCAACAAAGAACCCCAAGGGAATGGAAGTTCCTTGAAAACTCCATGAATTCGTGGACAAATCAATATTCAAGCAAGGGGATGTCCCTGGCTGCTGAAGCTGAGTTTTCCAAGAAATCGCTGTGGCTTTTTGGAACGAGTGGAAGTAGCCATGCCTGTATTTGGACTGCATGGGTTATGTCTAAATATGGTTATGATTTCTATGCCTATATAAGGGCAATGTGAATTGTACCTATATAAGGGCATGAATCGGTAAATTACGCTCGGATCCTAAAACGCAATACAACACAATAGGGTAACATGGGGATTGCCTTGAAGTATCTTTCAAATGAAATTTCCCATTGGGAGCTGATAGAGATTTGGTGTTTGGGGTCTCTGAACCACAATTTAAAAGTACATCTTTTGGTGAAGTTGGTTTTTAAATTGCACGTTTGAAAATGCCACTTTTAGAAAGTGGTGATCACACACCTCAGTTGACATAATCTCGCTTTATTTGTTCATTTTTTCCAAAAAAGACCTTTTTCGGTATCACATTCATATGTTTTGAAAGACGACCATTTATGAGCTTTTCGAAACACAGGAACACTAATAGAACAATATTTACAACAAAAGCAAATCATGTATTACATACAAAACAAACAAAATACAATGGCAACATTACAAGAAAATCATTTTAATGCCCAGGTGTGGTAATGTGCCTTTTAATGGGGACACCGCTGCAGGGGTCATCCTTCTCTGTCCACGGGTTCATAGACCAACAAAATAGAGATTGGCACTGAAGCTGGAATTCAAATAACAAGTTTATTAATCACTCATGATTGGCACTACATCCATACAACACCCTCAAGTGTTCCAGGAGTTAGAACATTGAATACACAGACCATGGAGCTTATATACAGAGTTTGTTGCAGAGTAAGCATGTAGTTACAAATAGAAAGTACAAGCACACACAAGAATAACTACCGACAAACATGGGGAGATGGGAGATCACTTAGTCAGCAAAGTGAGAGGGGGAACAGAACTGCTTACAGCAGCCACAAATAGTCGACAGTTACATCTTGGACCTGGTGCATTCCAGCAGCTACAGGCCTTTGCTTAGCACATACATTGCTTTTGCCCAGTAAAGAAGGAGTTAACTAAAGTTGATGATACACGCAGAATAGAAAGGCAAGCAACAGTGAATACAGAAGAATTACATAGTTAACAAAATGGATGCCACAACCAAAATGGCTTCAGCTTATGCAAACTGAAATTATTTTTGATTTCCACACAGGTTCTCGTTTTTTAAAAACTCCCCTCGGAGTTTACATTATTGTCCAGTATGTTTTAGCTCCTTACTATAAGGCCCAAAAACCAAAATAGTGTCCATACTGGGCTCAGGGAAAATTCTCATATACTTGAAGCTTGTGCTGGTTTTGAGCTTTATTAATGTCACATTTACAATGCAGTTGTTTGGTAGATGAAAAACAGTCAATTGATTTCGAACCATTCTGTATGTTTTTTTAGGATTCTCCTCAGGACTCAGAACACTAGAGAGCTAGAAAATAATAAATTACGCTTATGTTAACTAAACACTTCATCCATTCTTTCTGTGAAACGCATATACATCATCCATACACCCACACAATAGTACCTCTTTTATCCACTTATTTTGATTTTCCAATTCGACCTTAATATAAGGTTAGATAATCACCCAACGATTCACCTGAAACAATATGGAAAAACATCAATTTACAATCTCAATCTACTTTAGGATTATGAAAATCCGAAACGAAGTCACTCGTCTAAGCTGCAAAAACACTCACTTCCAATGTGGGCGTCCTTCCTCAAATCCAAATGTTCTCAAATAGCCAATCTTATCTATTTATTGAAGGACACTTGAAACAAATTAAATGGAAAACTAATATCATCCTTTTGATTTGACATAGTGGGCACCTCTTTCCCAGGAAGCACATTGCCCCTTTAAACCAAATTGAAGCTGTCTGTCTTACACACGCGCAGTGATATAAACAATGTTACATATCCAAAAATAACACATATTGCGTGCCAACTCATACTTCTAAAACAATTAGTGACACTGCAAACTCGAATCTTTACTAACACCGCTTATCACACACAAGTGTAAGGACTAGCTTGTGAATTATACCTTCAAAATCATATTGGTGAGGGCGTACGTCCACAACGTATGTGGTCCCATAGATACCTGCCACATACCTTGAAGGGGGTTTGGTTTGTCTGTCGCGTAAATCAAATTGTTACGCTTTGTAACCTGTCAAAGTGCTTCCTGGTATGGTGACCCGCGATGTCACTGATTTTATTGGATGGTATACCAGAAGTGTTCTTTACAGTCTTCTCAAATGTATCTTACGTTTGCACAACTTGGTTTGTTTTGCACATCCGAACCGGAATGTTCACAAAAATCAAAGGGCACAGCCTGAAATTGCTGTACCAGTACATACATTTCAAAATTTGCGAATAATTACCAGTCACCCCCCCACCACCCCGGGGGTGGGGGTTTGTGGGTGCCGCCGAGCTCTTTGCCAGGGCTGGTTTTCAGCCGATTTTGTTACAGGGCTGAGCCTGTAACAAAAACGGCCCCCAGCGGCCCCAAACCAGCCCCTCACCCATGCGGCGCACTGGGGGATTGCCCGGTGCCATCTACCACCAGCTTGGCCCTGATGCCAAATCAAACAAATGCTAATTTGAGAACATTGAGACTTGCATATTTGAAAAGATCGTAAGTCTGCCTGCTATTTCTGATATTACAGTGTGTCTTGTGACGATGCCACACCTGGATTTTGAAATGTATACTAAAAATAGTTATCCCCACGGTGTTCTATCTAGGGGACGCAGTTCATTATGATACAAATGAATACCAAATCAGATAAAAGATGCTGCCAAATTCCAAGTCCCTATCTCGGTGTGTGTCATCTTCAGATATGTGTCTCGTGACAATACCATGTGTAAAAGAAAAAGGTGACTTTAAATGAATAGGGCCGTGCCTGTCCTCACACAAGCTGTCTTCATTCACACCCCTGTAGTGTGTCTGGAGCCAGGTCATGGAAAGGCAGGGTCTTGCAGATCAATTCCGAAGGAGGGAGTGTTACATTAGGCATCAGTAAGCTCCGCTCATTGTTGGCGAATTAACTGAGTGTTTTTTAATTATTTTAGACTGTTGTACTGTTTCTTAGTGCTTTTTACTGGGCCTATCCTTTTTAGTGCAAACGCTGCTTACCTGTTTGGGATCCCCTGACTCCTTGATCCACCGCCGGATTACTTACGATTTGCGTGGAGAGAGCCAGGGGGAGGTCTTCACATACTTCTCCACACCGGCACACTTCCGCGCCGGTCGCCATCTTGGTGGGTGCGCGCGCGCTCCAGTCTTCCTCTCACTAACACCCAATAAATCACTGGGAGGGACTGGGCGCGCAGAGGACGTAAGCAGGGGGCATGCCGAAGGAGCGCCAAAGGCAAGACCGTCTGCGCCCATCCGTACCTGGACGGCACCAGGACCCCTGCTCCATTGGTGAAATACACGGGGAGAGAACTCTTGGCCTTATGCCAGAATGGTATAAGCAGCCATTGCCTCCCTCATGACTGTTTGTCAATACAGATAAATATAGGTGTCAAGGGTGTAATTTCGCCCCCATGTTAGTCGCTTGGCCACGGCCTGTCGCCCCCACACTCCCCACCAGAGAGGCAACTAATAGGCTAACGGCCATGAAGGTGCACTCCTGTATGCTGCTTAACTCGCGATCACTTATCAAAGACAAATATGAATTTGCAGATCTCATGTCCCAATTTGATCCTTACATAACGTTCCTTACTGAGACCTGGGCAGATAGCACATCTGACCCTGACATGAAGATCGCTATGCAGAAAGGCTTCAACATTGAAAGGCTAGATAGAACAGACAAAAGAGGTGGAGGGCTAGCGATTGTTGGGGATTTCAATTTTCATCTTGGGATCACTGCCAATGGTGATACAGGCTACCTGGTGGATATGCTCAAGTGTTTTAACTTGCACCAACTAACTGAACTACCCACCCATGTGGCAAACCGTACGTTGGGCGGAATTTTCACAAACAACGCAGAATTGGAAATAGATAAAATACTGCCACTTCCATGGTCAGATCACATGGCAATCTTCTTTTCAGTCATGACTCAATCAATCAATCAGTGAACTAGTAGAGCGCGCTACTTACCCGTGAGGGTCTCAAGGCGCTGAAGGGGGGGGTGCTGCTACTGCTCTAAGAGGCAAGTCTTGAGGAGCCTTCTGAAGGTGAGCAGGTCTTGGGTCTGTCGTAGATGGGTGGGGAGGGTGTTCCAGGACTTGGCGGCGAGGAAAGCAAAAGATCTGCCACCAGAGGCTGTTCATTGGATGCGCGGTACCGTGGCAAGGGTGAGGTTGGCGGAGCGGAGCTGGCGGCGGGGGTGTAGAAGTTGAGTCTGTTGTTCAGGTAGGCTGGTCCGGTGTTGTGGAGAGCTTTGTGTGCGTGGGTGAGGAGTTTGAATGTGATCCTCTTGTTGACGGGGGGCCAGTGCAGGTCTCTGAGGATGGAGGTGATATAGCTGCGGCGGGGAACGTTGAGGGTCAGTCGGGCTGAGGCATTCTGGATGCGTTGTAGTCGTGGCCGGTGTTTGGCCGGGATTCCTGCGTAGAGTCCGATTCCGTAGTCCAGCCTGCTGCTGACGAGGGCTTGGGTCACTGTTTTTCTTGTCTCAATTGGGATCCACTTGTATATCCTGCGAAGCATGCGGAGGGTGTTGTATCAGGAGGAGGAGATGGTGTTGACCTGTTTCGACATGGAGAGGGAGGAGTCGAGGACGAACCCTAGGTTGCGTGCGTGGTCTGTGGGAGTTGGAGCTGCTCCTAGTGTGGTCGGCCACCATGAGTTGTCCCACGCAGAGGGGGTGGGACCTAGGATGAGGACCTCCGTCTTGTCCGAGTTCAGTTTCAGGCGGCTGCTCCTCATCCACTCGGTGACGGCCTTCATTCCCTCGCGAAGGTTGGTTTTGGCAGTGTGTGGGTCCTTGGTGACCGCCTGGACCCTCATTCAGTCCGGTTGCTCCCCCACGCCACAGCTGAGCTACACGCTGGTATCGTCTGTTTCCCCGCATTTCAGCTCCTAACGCTGCATTGTCCTTTATTTATTTAACTGCTAGCGCTGCACTGTCGCTCCATAGCGCTGAACTGTACTCTCTGAATTGCGCTGCATTGTCGCTTTAATTATTTATATGTGCCGCACTGTCGCCTTATTTATTTAATTAGCAGCGCGACGTCTCTGAGGCTGTAACTCAGACTTTTCTGCTGTTTTGTGCGTGTAAGACTCGTTTCACGCTGTGCATTTGCTGCCCCTGGCCTTTGACCCTCCATTTTGTGTTTTGGTTTTTCCCCTGGTCCGCCCCTCCTCCCGCCACCGCCTCCTCCCAGCTGCTGCCCCTCCCACCCACGAGTAATACCCTTCCTCGCTCCCGAGCTCCTTGTGACCGCCTGGACCCTCATTCAGTCCGGTTGCTCCCCCACGCCACAGCTGAGCTACACGCTGGTATCGTCTGTTTCCCTGCATTTCAGCTCCTAACGCTGCATTGTCCTTTATTTATTTAACTGCTAGCGCAGCACTGTCGCTCCATAGCGCTGAACTGTACTCTCTGAATTGCGCTGCATTGTCGCTTTAATTATTTATATGTGCCGCACTGTCGCCTTATTTATTTAATTAGCAGCGCGACGTCTCTGAGGCTGTAACTCAGACTTTTCTGCTGTTTTGTGCGTGTAAGACTCGTTTCACGCTGTGCATTTGCTGCCCCTGGCCTTTGACCCTCCATTTTGTGTTTTGGTTTTTCCCCTGGTCCGCCCCTCCTCCCGCCACCGCCTCCTCCCAGCTGCTGCCCCTCCCACGCTCCGCCCCCTTCACCATCCATTTATGACCAATGACCTAACGCGCAGCGTTCACGCGCAGCGACCGCGCCCAATCCGCGCCGAAGGTGCGCCAAAGGTAAGCCCGTCTACGCCCGTCCGCGCCTGGACCGCGCCCAGCGCCAGACCCCCTGCCCCTCGCGCTGCCCAGCCCCCCGCATCACCTACGATGCCGCCGCCCTCCTAGCCCTTAACCCCGGTCGCGCCCCCAACTGCGTCCAAGCCGCCCCCGGACAAACCCATGGACCTTTCTCCTGCTACTCCTGCAAATTCAGCGGCACCGACAACATCTCCGCTACGACCACCCCACTGACTCCCGACCCCAACCACCTACAATGCATCCTTCTCAACACCCGATCGGTCCACAGGCACGCCATTGACCTATGGAATCTACTTGACACCACCTCCCCGGACGTCGCCTTCCTAACGGAAACATGGATGAACGCTTCCTCCGCCCCAGACATCACCATTGCCATCCCTGAAGACTATAAGATCACTCGCAAAGACCGTACCAGCCACACAGGAGGAGGAATCGCTATCGTCCACAAGAAATCAATCCGCATCTCAACCAGCTCTGACGCCAACCTCGCCAACTCCGAACACCTTCACTTCCAAATCCACATCGACCCCAAAACCACACTCAGAGGCACCCTCCTCTACAGACCACCAGGACCCCGCGCAAAATTCAGTGAAGACATCACGGACTTCATCACTCCACACGCGCTCCCCTCAAAAGAATACATCCTTCTGGGAGACCTCAACTTTCACCTTGAAAAGATCAACGACCGCAACACCACCACCCTCCTGGACAACCTCGCCAACCTCGGACTTAAACAACTGGTCACTTCCCCCACCCACATCGCAGGTCACACACTCGACCCCATCTTCACCTCCAGCAATCATGTCTCCTTCAGCCACACTACGGATCTCCTCTGGACTGACCACAGCTGCGTCCACTTCACCTACAACAAGCCCAAACCCACCAACCACCTCCAACCAACTCTGCAAAGAAACTGGAACAAAATCACCACCGACCAGATCTCCTCATCGCTCCTTCTAAACACCCCAGCCCACTCCTCGGACCCAAACCTAGCCGCCGCCAACTTCACCCTATGGTTATCCAACACTGCCGACACCTTAGCACCACTGAAAAAACGCCAAAGCAAACCTGGCAACAAGAAGGCCTCATGGTTCAACGATGATCTTAAGAAGTCCAAGAAACTCTGCCGCACCCTTGAAAAAGCGTGGAAAAAAGACCCAACCACCAGCACCAAGGACGCCTTCAAAAACGCCACCCGCACTCACCACCAACTAATCCGAAAGGCCAAGAAAACCGCATTCAAGGATCGACTTGACAACAACGCCCACAACAGCAAGGAACTTTTCAACATCGTCAAGGAGTTTTCCAATCCCTCGGCCAACTCCAACGACATCACCCCCTCTCAAGCCCTCTGCGACTCCCTAGCCTCATTCTTCCACAACAAGATTGCAGACATCCACAACAGCTTCGACAACCAACCCGGAGCCCAACCCACCCAACCACATGCTGAACACTCTCCCCCCGCGAACACCCTTAACGACTGGAACCCAATCTCCACTGAGGACACCATCCGCCTAATGAACTCCATCCACTCAGGATCCCCCACAGACCCATGCCCTCACCACATCTTCAACAAAGCAGACTCTGTCATTGCACCGCACCTCCGAGACGTCATCAACTGCTCCTTCAACTCCGCCACCTTTCCAGAAAACTGGAAACACGCTGAACTCACCGCCCTTCTGAAAAAACCCACAGCGGACCCCACCGAACTCAAAAATTACCGCCCCATCTCGCTCCTCCCATTCCCGGCCAAAGTCATCGAGAAAGCTGTCAACAACCAGCTCGCCGCTTTCCTCGAAGCCAACAAATCCCTCGACTCCTCACAATCTGGCTTCCGAGCAAAACACAGCACTGAGACCGCCCTCATCGCAGCAACAGACGACATTCGAACTCTACTGGACAATGGAGATACAGTCGCCCTCATCCTCCTCGACCTCTCTGCAGCATTCGACACAGTCTGCCACAGCACCCTTTTACAACGCCTCACCAACATCGGAATACATGGAAAAGCACTTGAATGGATCACTTCGTTCCTCACCGGAAGAACCCAGAGAGTCCGCCTTCCACCATTCAAGTCCGAGGCCACCGAAGTCATCTGTGGCGTACCACAAGGATCCTCTCTCAGCCCCACCCTCTTCAACGTATACATGAGCCCCCTCGCGACCATCGCCCGCCAACACAACCTCAACATCATCTCTTACGCGGATGACACTCAACTGATCCTTTCTCTCACCAAGGACCCCAGCACCGCCAAAACTAACCTACACGAAGGAATGAAAGAAGTTGCTGAATGGATGAAACACAGCCGCCTGAAACTGAACTCAGATAAAACAGAAGTCCTCATCCTAGGTACATCCCCCTCTGCATGGGATGACTCTTGGTGGCCGGAAGCCCTTGGAAAAGCACCCATCCCGACAGACCACGCACGGAACCTAGGCGTTATCCTGGACTCTTCCCTTTCAATGAACAGACAAGTCAGCGCCGTATCCTCATCTTGCTTCAACATTCTTCGCATGCTCAAAAAAACATTTCGATGGATCCCCACCGAAACCAGGAAAACAGTCACCCATGCTTTGGTCACGAGCCGACTGGACTACGGAAACACCCTTTACGCAGGCACTACCGCTAAACTCCAAAAGAAACTCCAACGAATCCAAAACGCCTCAGCCAGAATCATATTAGACATCCCACGCAACGAACACATCTCTGGTCACCTGAAAGACCTCCACTGGCTACCCGTCAATAAGAGAATCACTTTCCGACTGTTAACCCACGCACACAAATCACTCTACGACATCGGACCAGAATGCCTCAACTCAAGACTGTCCTTCTACACCCCCTCCCGCCAACTTCGTTCCTCCAGCCAAGCCCTCGCCACTGTACCTCGCATCAACAAGACCACCATGGGAGGCAGATCCTTCTCTTACCTGGCTGCTAAAACATGGAACTCACTCCCCACTCACCTTCGCCTTACCCAGAACCACCTAGCTTTCAGAAAGCAACTTAAAACGTGGATATTTGACAAGTAATCCTCCCCCCCTCCTTAGCGCCTTGAGACCCTCTGGGTATGTAGTGCGCTATATAAATTCTTTGACTTGACTTGACTCTTTGACTTGACTTGGTGAGGGAGAGGATGAGCTGGGTGTCGTTGGCATAGGAGATGTTCAGGTCGTGCTGGCGGGCCACTTGTGCGAGGGGGGCATGTAGATGTTGAGGGGATGAGCCCTGGGGTACGCCGCAGATGATGTCGGTGGCTTCGGAGCGGAAGGGCGGGAGGCGGACTCTCTGGGTTCTGCCGGAGAGGAAGGACGTGGCCCAGTCCAGGGCCTTCTTCTGGATACCGGCTTCTTGGAGGCGTGTTCTTAGTGTGTGGTGGCAGACCACGTCGAAGGCGGCTGACAGGTCCAGGAGAATGAGGGCTGGCATTTCGCCGTTGTCTAGTTGGTGCCTGATGTCGTCTGTGGCGGCGATGAGGGCAGTTTCGGTGCTGTGGTTGCGTCTGAATCCGGACTAGGATGGGTCTAGGATGTTGTTGTCCTCGAGGTGGCGGGTCAGGTGCATGTTGGCGATTTTCTCAATGACTTTCACCGGGAAGGGGAGGAGGGAGATGGGCCGGAAGTTCTTGAGGTCTTTGGGGTCCACTTTGGGCTTCTTGAGGAGGGCGTTGATTTCGACGTGCTTCCAGCTTTCTGGAAATGTTGCTGTGTCGAAGGAGATGTTGATGATCTTCTGCAGTTGGGGAGCAATGGTTGTGCCCGCTTTGTTGAACACGTGGTGTGGGCATGGGGGTCTGACCGAGATTCTGAGTGGGTGGAGTTTATGAACTTGCGTGTCTCTTCGTCGTTGACGTGGTACCAGGAGGTCAGCTGGTTGGTACAGGTGGCGTTCGGGGTGTGGTTTGTTGTGGTCGGGGCGGATGGGGAGATGAAGCTGTTGTGGATGTCTGCGATCTTGCGATGGAAGAAGGTGGCCAGTGAGTCTCACAGATCTTGCGAGGGCGGGATGTCGTTGGTGTTGGCGCTGGGGTTGGAGAGTTCTTTCACTATGTTGAAAAGTTCTTTGCTGTCGTGTACATTGTTGTCCAGTCGGGCTTTGAAGGACGATCTCTTGGCTGTTCTGATGAGGTGGTAGTATCTGCGAATGGCGTTCTTGTGGGCTTTGTGGCTGTCTGGTGTGTGGTCGTGGAGCCATTTCTTCTCCAGCTTCCGGCATGTTCGTTTGGAGATCTGGAGTTCTTTGGTGAACCAGGTGGCTTTCTTGCTGGGGTGGTTGGTGGCGGGTTTCTTGGTATGGGCGAGGATGTTGGCGCAGTCGTCGAACCACTGTCTGAAATTACGGGCGGCGACGTCTGTGTCAGTGGGTTCGGTGGGTGGGTTCTGGGTGAGGGTGGAGGTCAGCTGGTCCTCGGTGACTTTGCTCCAGCAGCGGCGGGGCAGCTGTTTGGTGCGGTGGTGTGTGCTGGTTTCATGAAGGTGAAGTGAATGCATCGGTGGTCCGTCCAGTGGAGTTCGGTGGTGTGGTTGAAGGTGATGTGGGTGCCTGTGGAGAAGACGGGGTCAAGCGCGTGGCCAGCGGCGTGGGTGGGTTCGGTGACGAGTTGTCGGAGGCCGAGGTTGGCGAGGTTGTCGATCAGGCCGGTGGAGTTGGCGTCGTTGTTGTTTTCGAGGTGGAAGTTCAGGTCCCCGAGGAGGATGTAGTCCGTGGAGGCGAGTGCATGGGTGCTGGTGAGGTCGGCGACGGAGTCGCTGAATAGGGCCCGGGGTCCAGGGGGTCTGTAGATGAGTGTTCCTCTGAGGGTGGTGTTGGGGTCGGTGTGGATCCGGAAGTGAAGGTGTTCGGCGGAGTTGATGGAGTTTCCTGCGAGGGTGTGGGCCTGGAGGCTGGACTTGTGGACAATGGCTATTTCTCCTCCGATCCCGTTGGTGCGGTCTCTGCGAGTGGTCTTGTAGCCGTCCGGGATGGCTATGGCGATGTCCGGTGCCGAGGAGTCATTCCACCAGGTCTCGGTCAGGAAGGCAACGTCTGGGACGGTGTTGTCGAGCAAGTCCCAGAGCTCGACGGCGTGTTTGCGTGCAGAGCGGGTGTTGAGGAAAATGCAGCAGAGGTGGTTGGGTCTGGTCCTTGGGGGATTGTTGGTTCTGTCGCAGGTGAAGTTGCAGGTATTTATTTATTTATTTATTTATTTGCACACTTGTACCGTGCTGGGAATCGACTCCCTGAGGAGTATCTCCGCGCCGTTGGCAGCATCTCAGAGCACAAAAGCCCTATCCTATAATTTATTAATTGTCCAACCAGAGCTAGTAGTTAAACAGGAAAGTTTTTAGTATGGCAGGAGAAGGGTCCGTGTGTGCGTTTCGGGGCGGCCTGGAAGCAGCGGTAGTCTCGGCCGGTGTTGAGTGTGCGGAGTGTGTTGGTGTCATAACACAGTCCGGCAGTGTGGAGAACACGTGGTCCAGGGGTTCTGGCGCTGGGCCCGTCATAAGTAGGGAGGAGGGAGGGAGGAGCAGCTGGGAGGTCGGTGGGAGGCAGCCAATGAGGTCGGGGGGCGGGCCGCAGGGGATGACGCGGCGGGAAACCAGGAAGGCAAGGAAGGCAAGGGGGCGGGGCCGCAGGGTGCAGCAGCGGGAGAGGGGCAGCGAAGGCGGCGGGGAAAGTAACAAAGGATACTACAGAGAAGGGCAAAAACACAACAGACTCCTTGCAATAGTGCAGCACTTAATAACACAATCAGAACTATCAAATACAGACCATGGAAAAACCTAAATCAGCTCCTGCTCCTGACAGTAATATTGATAATGCAGCAATTAACTACACTTGCTGCTTAGATTTGTCATGTCACAAAGTGGTATTGGAGAAAACATTGAAGAGCCACAGGAAATGTCCGTCAGCCCATTGGTTCTTGCAGGTTCTAAAAGCTGCGCAGCTTAAGTGCAGACATCAGGAGCGCAAATGGAGGAAAGATTATCTTCCAGATGAAAAAATTAAATCAAAAAAAGTACTTTTTGAGTGTAAAGAGCTAATCAAATCTGAAAATACCAAATATTTCTTGGTGAAAAGCAATCTATCTGCAAACTCTACTAGAGAACTTTTGTAAATAGTGAAAGATTTACCTAAATGGAACAACAAAAACACCTTTGTTCCTGATGATTCCTTCTGCAATAAGTTGGTGGATTTTTTCCAATTCAAGGCCATCTCTATTTTTCAAATGTTCTCTTTGAATACACCGATCATTGACCCTCCCCCACATCAGGAAGAGGCTCCATACGCTGGATCAGTTCCGGGCCCTGTGAATCTCATTTTTGAGAAGTTCTCACCTACTTCAAAGGCTGAAAAGGGTATAAATAGTAGACCTCTGACACTCTCAAATCAGAACACTTCTGGACTGAGGACATTCTGCCAGTAACAAGAGCTGGATTATGTAGGAGGGACTGTCACTCTGCCTACTGCTTTGTTGTGCTGGCCTGCTGCTTGCTGTTTCTGTCCTGGGAGTGAAAGGACTGGAATTTGCTTTCTATATCCTGCTTCCGTGGTTCTCCAAGGGCTTGTGTTTGCTTGCCTCCTGTTAAGAAGTCCCAGGGCCATCAAATACTTCACCTACCAGTGCCTGGGCTCTTCTGCTGAGAACCCTGACATGCAAAGTGGTGCCAATACTAAGGGTGGGCGGAGCTTGCATAGTTTTATTCCGTGGAATTCCGCGGAGTTGCCAGAAATCTCAGCCGAATTCCGTGGAGTTCCGTGACAGGGCAGAGTATTGTGCTCAGCCACTTAAAACTCACCTGAAGGAGGACTGTGATAGATGGAGGTCAGAGAGGCAGGACGTCCACTGTGACCCTGTGCCTGTGCTGAAAACTGGCACTGACCATGCAGCTGTGAAGGACTCGGTGCGATGCAAACTTTCCTTGATCGCATTTTGTCTCTACTGTTCCAACCAATCCCAGGACAAGACGAAGTCCGTCCACCAATCAAGTCACTGCGCTTTTCCAATTCTAAAAATATGTTTTCTCACACTGGATTGGCGCACCACCACCCCCCGACCCAGTTATAAAAGAATGCGCCTGTTAAAGGAAGTAAAACACCAAGCTATCTCATCTACCATCTTGCTCTGAAGTAAACTAATTCCAGCTGCAAAGTTGTCTTTTTTTAGGTTAATTAATTTAAGTAACTCTGTGAACACCCTGACCGAAGTCGGACCGCGATCTCTGCCATATCAAGCGACACTCGGGAATGCTATTTGAAAAGGAAGTGATGGAGGGGATAGCTCACTGAGAAAGTTCAAAAGAGCGCCAAAGGTCATCTTCTGCCAATCTGTGAGGTCAGTGTTGACACGTTGAATGATATTGCTCCCTTTAATCCTCCCAAAACAGATACGCTATCTGCGGTCTATGGAATTCCCTTCATGTCCTCGAGGCTCGGGTGAGAGAATTGCTGCTCATGAGGAAAGATGAAAAAAATAACATTAGCCAGCACTTAACAGAAAGCAAAAAAATAAACTTTTCAGTGCCAGGGAGTGATAAATTAAAGAGTTTCTCTGCACAGCGTCTTTCAGGGGTTTCTAAAATCTACCGACCTCCCTTCACACAGCGAGTCTGCTGTAAAATATACAGACGGGTCAGACATAAACACTTCGGGCACAGTGTTGTGGGAGCCTGTAATTATCAGTTTACAGTTTATTTATTATGATTTGGGACTCCAAAGAGTTCCACATAAAATGAGGGAAGATACATCTAATAATCAACATTACACCCCATAAAAAGAGAGATTTTCTGGATTTGTACGGCTTGTGATGCCAATGTGACTCAATAAATTGCCAAATATGGTTAAAGGGAATTTACTTTGGACTATCAATCAATCCAATATGTAAACAAACCAAAAATAGGTTCAAGAGATACAGCAATACAGCAGATAAGCTGAAGTATCTCAACAGGTTAAGCCGCAAGCAAATGAATTACAGAATAGTGGCAGCCACAACAAAAAAACAGATTTAGACAAACAGGTGTTCCTTAAAGAAGCTTGCCATTTCTCTTCTAAACATAGGTCTAATCTAGGATAATCTACCAAGGGTCTCTAATTATGGAGCATAGGAGACATCAGCATGATATAGAATTCAGTAACAGTCTTGGAAAAGGAATAAGTGTGTAACCTAGAGCTTCACACTTGCCAGAAATAGATAAGCTGAGAGAGAGGTCTGTATTTCTCCAAGTCTAAAGGGAATCTGCCTTCTCTGACTGTGAGAACACCAATTAAAATAACAGGAGATTCAGAAACGTCTGTATCTCCTTTCACACCACCAGGAACCAACCAAACAGTTAATCTAGAGGGCATCTGTAATATCCCTTCAATTTCCTGCAGCAACAAAACTTGGACTGTAATTCTCAACCTTGAACATTTCTGGTACATGGTGTACTGAAGGCCTCTTTTGCCCATTAATTCTCCACGTTCACTGCCAAGTTCTTCCCTCCAGGATCCACTTTCGGAAGTCTAATACACACAATAAGCCTTTCTCTAACTAACAAAATGATAATACACCTAAAAGTAGAAAAAATATATTGGCAAGACTAAATGCATTTTAATTAAGGCCTGAAGTCAGGCTAAGTTAGCTGAGCAGTTAATAAAAAACTCAAACACATGATTGTACATACACATGTGTAACTTAAAAAAGAAATGTAAAATGTGAGTAAAAGTACATGATTACGTTTCAATGGAACATTAAAGTACACATATATAAATCTCTACAAAGATTACATTTCATTAATGCATGTAAATTCTTCACACACATTAATGATGTTAAGGCACGCAGTGAACATAATGTCAAATACCAGAACATAATTGTAAAATGATGATGTATGAGGGTGGAGCCTAAATTGCACTGCTCCAATCCCCTCTCTGATGGTGATGTTAGCCATCACAATCAGCACATGAATCTTATCAGATGAACCCAGCTCAAAACTGTGATGTTTTCAACATTTTACGTCTGGAATTGCCCAAGTGTTTCATCTCATCATACAATCTACACTGAATCTCCTCTAGTTCCACATCATTTCTCTTTCTTCTTATTCCCCGTCCATGCTGCACTTTTCTTTTTACTTTTATACACTATTACCCCTTACATATTGCAAACAAACAAAATGCACAAATGACAATAATGACAAGGGGTCCCAAGATGGAGCCCAATATCCCACTTCCAAGGTTTCCAAACCACTTGCTTACACCGGCAAATCCATTTTCAAATGCTTCCCAACCTTCAGTAGCTTCCAATTCCTGTGAATCTCCCTTTAAGTCTGTAATATTCTTAATGTGTTTCTTCACCTCCTCTCTCTTATCAGGTAGATAGGTAGAGAGTTGCTGACTTTGCCCTCTTTCGCTAGAAGGATGTCTAATGCAAGGCGGTTCTGCATTAACATAGACCTCATAGCTATCACAACTCCTCAACAACAGCAGAGGTGAATTGTACCCCATTATCGGACAGCACTGACACTGGGAAACCTTCTTTTTCAAACAAACTATCCAGAAACTGAATCACAATTGAAGACTCTATAGAGTTTACAATGTTAACCTCAGGCCAGCGAGAATATATGTCCAGGCAGACTAATACATACATATCACGTGACTTCAATTTGATAGGGCCTAAAATATCAACGGCAATATCAATCCAGGGACCATTGGATTGTTCCCGCACAACCATGGGTTGGTTCCTACACTTCAGTATCTTATCACTACAAGCACAATCTGAACAATTCCTTACCTCCCTTTCAATCCAAACATCCATAGCAGGCCACCAATATGCCTCCCTTAACCTTTCCTTTGTTTTTACAATTCCCATATGACAGGCATGAGCAGCTTTCAATAATGTGTTCCATAAGATACGCTTAGGAATTAATTTGCTCCCTCTTAAAAGTATGTTTAAGAGGCCAAAAAGCAATCAAGTCGTCATCACACTGTCTCTTCCCACACCACCCTTCTGAAATCAATTTTATGACCTTCTGTAGAAGTTCATCTTCAAGCAGTGCTTTCTTCCAATCACTTTCAGATATAATACCATCACTTAGTAAACAGACATCCACTTCTTCCTCAAATTCAACACCACCAAACAGATCACATTCTAAGTCTTCCTCACGTCCAGAACCAAGTCTTGATAGACAATCCGCAAGCATATTAGAAGCACCTGGGAGATAAGAAACATGAAAATTAAATTCCTGCAGAGCAACTACCTATGTGCATATCCTATGAGAAACTTAATCAATTTCTTTTTTTTCAAAAACTTCTTTCAAAGGTTTATGATCTGTTAGGACCTGAAATTTGCTTCCCCAAAGAAATTTTCTCAGCTTACGAATAGACCAATATATAGCTAAAGCTTCTCTCTCTACTACAGAGTAGTTAAACTCTGCCCCTCTTAAATATCTAGACATAAACTATACTACATTTTCTTTCCCTTCTGATTTTTGAAGAAGAACAACTCCTAGACCTTTTGAGCTCGCATCGGTCATTAAATAAGAACATTTTTTCGGATTAAAACTGCTTAGGTCCTGTGCATGATTGAGACATTTCTTGAGATTCTCAAATTCATTGTTTCAAACTTTCGACCATTCAAAATCTTTAGAAGATCACGTAGATTCCTAGTCTCACCTGCAAAATTCGGTACAAATTTATGATAAAATTCTGCCATACCCAAGAATTTTAGACGGTCTTCTTGGTTCTGAGGGGCGTTAAGCGTACAAATGGCATCCACTAAAGAGGGTTTAGGCTTAATTCCTTTCTATGAGATAAAGCGACCTAAATATTCAATTTCAGGTACATCGAATTTACATTTATCAGCACGTAAGGTTCGACCAGCTTCATTTAATTGTGTCAAAACTGATCTCATTCTTTTATCATGTTCTTCAGAATTAACACCAAAAATAAGAACATCGTCCTGATATATTTTTATACCCTTTATATCCTCCAAGACATGTTCCATAACCCTTTGGAATACAGACACAGCAGAAATTAAGCCGAAAGGCATCCTTAAAATTTTAAAAGTACCATAAGGTGTTACAAATGCAGTTAAATTTTGAGAAGAGGGGTATAATCTGACCTGATAGTACGCCAAAGAAAGGTCAAGAGATGAAAAGTCTCTACCCCCCTTGAGAGAACAGAGCATTTCATTGATATTTGGTAGTGGATAGTGATCTACAACTACCGCCTTGTTCAATTCCCTCAAGTCAACACAGAGTCCTGCCTCCCCATTGGCCTTTCGGGCCATAACAATGGGGTAAAGCCACTCAGTTGCCTCTTCCTCTTCTATTATTCCATTTGCTTTCAATTTGTCAAGTTCTGCCTTCATACTTTCCTTTGCCAATAAGGGAACATTTTGAACTCTTGCCACTTTAGGAAGAGAACTGTGTTTAATTTTTATTTTATGCATGTAATTCTTAAGGCACCCCAATGTTTTATCAAAAACACCTGGGAATTCTTTCACCCGGTCTTTACAATCTTGAGCTACATGACAGACAGATGGCATCTCTTTTAAGCACACTGGGGATCATTATTCGGATCTAACAAAACATACAGATCACGTTGATGAAACCAACTCACCAAGGAGTCACCTTTCATTGAAATGTATACCTTGCCAGTTACTATTCTTCCTTTATAGTCAATTGTCCCCCAGAACCATCCCAGTAGATCACACATTTCTCCACTGTAACCCCTTGGTTTTATGTCTGGTTTCATTAAAGTAACCTTACCTAATAAATATTGATAAAACAAATTCTTCGGAATTAATGTTACCTTTGCCCCTGAGTCAAATAACATTTTGACCAGTGCATCATTTATAAGAACAACATCTACGGGTCCACCCGACCCTTTGACCTGACACATTTCATACTCACTGGCTCCATTCTCAAATAAGGCTACTTCACTAATCTTCTTTTGTTCCTTTTTAGATCTACAACATCGTGTAAAATGACCTTTACGACCACATGAATTGCATAAAGCTTTCCACCCAGGACAATCTTTAGAATTTGCCACATGTCCTGAATTGCCACACCTAAAACATTTAATCTGAAAATTCCTCGAACTATTTGGCTGAGAGGAATTTCTGGTAGACTGAAAACTCTTCGAATATGAATCTGATGAATTATTACCTTTTGACTTTGCAACATCAGATAAGTTCTTTTCCTTGTCACTATCTATTTTCATTACAGAGTTGGTACCTTTGTCAGCAGAGTCTTTATCCTTTCCAATTGCCTCAAGACATACTTTTGAATGTTCATACATTTTTGCTATATTAACAACTTCATGCAAGGAAGGATTGTCTTTCTGCCATAAGTTGTCTCTGGCCTTATCTATATTACAGCCTAACATCATTTGATCTCTAATACGTTCTTCCAATGAAGGACCAAAATTACAAGTGGAAGCTAACTTGCGTAGTTCCGTTATAAATTGTTCCACAGTTTCTTCATTCTTTTGCATGCGTCTGCCAAATTGATACCTTTCAAGGATTGTGCTCCCTTCGGGAGATAGTGTAAGTCAAGTTTTTGATAGCAATTTCAAATTCATTGAGACCCGTTGAATCACTATCCACCAGATCGGGAAGATGCTCAAAGACCTCTTGCCCCTCAGATCCCAAACTATGCATCAAAAGAGAAGTTTTTCTCTCAGCACTGAGAGAAGTACCATAAACACGAGCATAGTGAGTAAATACTTTCTTCCACGTAATCCATGGAATCGTGGGCTCACCTGGTGATGACAAGAAAAAACTAGGGGCAGGAACATTTTGCATGGTGGAACCAAATGCACTATTTATATTTTCTTTTAAAACTTAATTGAGAGCAAATGAAATACAAATATTCTAAATGTAGATATAATGATACAATATAATTGAGCTTAGGTGACAAACGCAAGTTGAGAGAGAATATTAAATCTAAACACTTTAAATAAATAAACTGAACATAGAGGTGTGCGCATCACCGTCAGTGCACAGTTGTGAGAAAGCACTTTGCAGTATTGTTAATATAAGGTGTGTGCATCACCGTCAGTGCGCAGTTGTGTAAAAATACTTTGCCGTTTGGTGAAAGAAATAGTTATAAATTGTTAGAATAAGGAGTGTGCATCACCGTTCGTGCGCAGTTATGAAAGTAGTTTACCATTTATTGAAGAAAAATGGTTATCAAATGTTAAGTTAAGGTCAACGTAAATGCGCATTAAAATAAGGGCTTCCTTTTATAGAAATTAAACAAGAACAAAGAGATTGTTAATTTCAAGGTGTGCGTATCACCGGCAATACGCGTTGCTAGACAGCAAGAAGCATCGGAGCCTTCTTCCTCTAAAATGGCCGCTATGTAACATATTGACGTTACGCTGAGTGGAAGGGAAATGACGTGATGATTCTGGCCACGGAGCAGTGACGAGGTTTGCGCTATTCTCGAGAGAGAAAATTCCAGTCGGGTGAAGATGCTTGCACGCTCGTGCTATGCTCGCGGACGAGAGCTCGCGCAATCCTCGCTGAAGAGAGGATTCCATGCGGCCACAATTTAAAATTCCCTCTTGATAAAGCGTGGAGAATGAATAATAAAGTCTACTCACGATGATGCACAGTACAAGAGAGAGTGAAGGACGTCGAATGAGGCAGTTCAACAGAGGCTCCCTTTCATCCGGTGAAAGTTACGGTGAGGTTCGGCAGGATAATGCAGATTGATGTGTTGAGGTCTTTTTCATGTAGGTAAGTGCAATCGTCACCAAAATGTAGAATGCCGGTTAGTTTTGAAGTAGATAACACGATGCTTGAGTAGATAAATTCAAATGAAGTTTATTGAAGACGGAGGAAAACGACCCCATCCAACATCAGCTCCTGCAACCGTCAAGTGACTGTTCCTTACATTCTAGATCCAGGTGAGTTATTTACATTCTACATTCTTGGTTCCGAATACCAAGCAACTTTCAAGAACACTACACATACCAATCCATTTTTCATTTACTTTAGTTTACTTTTCAAATCCTACTGGATCCAATGGTAGTTTGAGCAATGAGTCTGTTTTTCCAATTGCATTTTTTAACACTGAATGAACCTGTATGTTTACTTTATTTTGTTGGTAGCGATTCAGGGATAGAGGCGAAGCAAATGGTTTTGGATACACTGCAGACTGTGGCCTATTGATTTTTATTCCCCAATTGCAGAAAACATATTTTACATTTGTAATTAGTTCAGCTACAAGTAAATTGTCCAATGTTACCAGGGTCTTTTCTTCGTTGCTATCTGGCATTGTAAAAAATGTGATTGCTTCAATACTTTCACTTGAAACTTTTTCAAGTGAGCGAATAGATTTAAAGAGGTGGAGGATATTTCCTCTATTTAGGATATCGTGGCTGCCTCTTGAACAGTATTCAGGAATCAATATCAATTGCGGTTTGTCGTGTATTGTTGTTTTTAGACTTCCCAAATCTATAGTCGGTAGGAGGTCATAATTTGAAGTCTGCCAATGCTCTTTGTCATGATGCCTTATACCTTCATAAGTTGCATTTTGAGGGTTATTAAGATTTATGCTATATTCACTCTGAATTGGTCCTAGTGTTATATTGACTAGTTGACCATCAATGTGCTCATTCCTCGCGACATTCGTTTTTTCAATTCTACTTACGTTCTTAGGAGTTTCCATTTTTTCACATACACTGTGCGCTAAATTATATTGAGCCTGAATTGTTCTTTGAAATAGAGGTTGAATTTGTTTTTCATCCTCATCCTTTCCTCCCTTCATGTTCTTCTCTTTTATGGTTGAACCCAATAGACTGCAGAGATAAGATAAATAAAATACTGGGAATTCCAGAGGAAGAAGAAGTGACTCCAATTTTTGTTGGTGAAAGTAACTGTTCACACACAACAAAACTATCATGGGTTAGGAGAAATGATCAGCGGTTCTCACCTGGTCTAGTGGGGTACAAAGGATTGTTCTTTGTCTGTGGGCAATGGGCATAATTCTATCTGCCCCAGGATGGAATGGCAGTTGTTATCTAGCGTCCATCCTGCCCCAAATGGAACACTTCACTGATCTAGTACAGATAAAGCACCAGGGGCATCGGCCAGGAAGAGCTAGTAGAGCAGAATGGGCAGATAATGCTATGACAGGACCTGGGGTGATGATACCTGGTGCAGGAGTAGTGCAGGAGTAGTATACACAACTCTGAGGATAGATTAGTTAGCAAGGAGGATTGAGGACCTAGTTGAGTCAATAGAAGCAGGCCTAGGAAACATCACTGAAGAACTAACTGCCATGAGGGCCATAGTGATACAGAACAGGGTTCCGTTAAACATCATCCTGGCCAAAGAGGGCGGAGTCTGCCACGTCATCAAACAGGTGTACTGTTCATACATACCTGACAACAGCCACAATATAGACAATGCAATCCATAAAATAAGTCAAATTAAAGACAAAGCACACAACATACACACAGGAAGCATGTGGGAAAATGTAATACTATGGCTAGGAAGCTGGGAATCATGGATATTGGAAGTGACCTTTATAGTAATAACAGCATTGATCAACCTGTGCATAATGATCCAAGTTTGTCCTGCATGCTGCACAGTCTTTGCCTCCACCTGTGCCCGCTGTATGCCAAAATATAGAAGGCATGAACATCACGAAAACGGGGAGGATCCAAGCTATGAAGGACAAGAGATGATACTGAGACAGCATGTGAATTAGTATTTGGCATCAGATGGGGTAATGTGGAAACCACCTTTCATTAGTGATACCAAATGCCTAAGGCCCTGTTAAGTTGACATGAGAATCATCATATAGATGCTTGTGCTTTTCCATGATTCTTAAATAAAAGCTGCTTTTGTAAACTCAAAGCTTGCCCAAGAAAGATACGAGAACAGAGGATGCTAGCTTAGCCGCAAGTATTTCACTTATCACATTTTGAAATATTTCTGGTGCGTGACATGATATTGCAATTTTTTCTATCGAAAAGTAACCGAGCTAATACATTGTATTACAGTGGAAAGTCCCAAAGCTGCCACATAATCAAGACACGTGGTCAGCAGCAGTATAGTTGGGACCCTAAATGGTATAACGCAGCCTAGGCCTTTACTGATTGGACAAATGTCTGATGCTTAATTTGTGCTACGTGTATTATGATGCTGTTTGGTTTGGGTCAATAAAAGCTGTCAGAAACATCACAATTTTGGACATTCAGCATCTATGCTGACTGTCTCTGTGCAGCACGTATTTGCACTATCTTGTTGATTTCCAATAATTTCTGTTCATCTTATGTGCTGACAGAGAGTTGGACTTGTGGTATTATTTCTCTATTCTTTATTTCAGCCTCCACACAATAAATAGTACAAATGCGCTTACACATCAAAACATGTTTTAAATAATTCACAGGACTAGAATCACACACCTCAAACTGATGGCGTTCTTCAAAGGACCCTATTTTAACAGGTACTTCTCATGTTACAGGGTGGTCATTTGCTCATTTGCAACTCCTACAACTTGGATTCATTTTCGATAGAGAGACAGGTTTGGAACAGGTAACACCAGTGTCAATCAAAAATGATAAATGGTAGTCATTCACATCACCTTCCACAAATGAACCACTCTGTTCTACCTCTAAGACTCCACCAACCACACAATCTTCCTCCCCCACGGGCACCATCATTGTGACAGATTTGAAATGTAGCCCTCAAGTGTGTCGAACACATTAAGCTGCTGAAACCTATTTCGATTTTGGTTCTGGAAGGAATTGCGATTAAAATTCAGGACCTGGTTAGCATTAAATCTAGCACCACATACATTTTACTTAGGAATCAGGGCTTGAAGAACTTGCATTACTGGAACTTGGGTTATATTAGGACCTTGTCTACTTGACTTCGGCACATTGTGTGATTGTACGGCATTGTTAGCCTGTGTCTGTGCGAATCCTGCATTTTGAACTTGATTCTCATTCATTACTCTGTTGGGATTAAGTTGGCATTCTCACTTCCAGTGCCCTAACTTGTTAAAATAATGACATGGATTAGAATTTTTCAGTATTGTCACGTCGATCCCAGTACTCGAGTCAATCGGGACACCATAACCTCGACCCTATTGCGGGTAACCTTTTCTACCCTGCATCACAGGAACTCTCTGTTGAGGCATATCCCTTTGCATAACACAAACATACCCTACATACGGTTGATTCTGGCTCCCTCTCTGTGCTGCTTTCATCTGAGCCAGCATGAGCTTTTCCATCAACCGCTTCTGTTTCATTTCTAATTCATCATGGTAATATTTTGCATATCTCAAAATCTCATCAATTGATTTATTATGCCAACAGAATTAATGCTGTTAAATCATACTAACTTCAGGTCTCAATCCTGTTACAAACTGAGACACAAAACAGCCCATGTCTTTGGTTTGGGGATTTTCAGTTCCACTGTGCTGTTTAAAGTCTTAAAACAATCTCTCATAACAAGTATGCACAAGTCTCTTTAGGCTCCTGAGTTGAGCAGTCAATCTTAACCCAATCAATGTCTTTCGCCGGCATCTTCCCTTTCAAAAAGGCAATCACCATGTTGATACTCTTTCCTCACCAAAGACGACAGCGCATGAGATATCGTATTTTTTTAGGCCCTTTCTCTGGCCGCTGTATAGCCACTTTACACCCTGCCCACAAGTCACTTGGTACCACAATGTCAGAAAGGGTATTCAAATCTACCCACAATACCTGTGAAAACTTGAGAAACCGATCAGCCTGAGTGACCTGCTCCACTGGCTTCTCTCTCAATTTGGGGAAATAGTTTGTGAACAAAGCAAATTCACTTCCACCCCATGGCACATGAACATAACCTCCACCAGGCACCTCTCTCTGCTGGAATCTGAAGCTCCTTCTTCATCTATCAAAAAAGGAGGTGGTTTTCCTTTACTTTCATCTGATCTTTCTTCTTGGCCCACCTGCCTTCCCACTTGTCCAACTCACTCCAATTCCGGATACTAACAATTAACTCCCTAATTTGCATTATTATCCCCGACGTCCTCATCCTGGTAATATCTTTTTTAACAAAACATACACAATAACTTCTCTGTAAGGATTTGGTCCTACTGAAATCTATCATACACTCAAGTAATTCAGACAGCTTAATATGAGCTTGTCCGGCAAGCTAGTGACATAATTGCACATATATATGAGTTAATTTTCTTGATAGGTATCTAAGAAAAAAGAATCAAGATTTCCTAATATCATCTCATCCAATTTGAATTTGACCACATCCATTGCATTCTTCCTCCCTGGAGACTGGGGTTCCCTGCTCAATCCTGAACACTCGCATTCATGTGTGGATCTATTGATAATCATAGTTAAATCATCCAACTCTTGTGAAGTAACACCATTTTCAACCCCAGAGGTATTAGATATTATCTGTTCCTGGGGGCTACTGCTTGAAATACACTAAAGTGAATTCTAAATGGAGAGAAGAGAACTTTGGGACCTCAGAGTGGGTTCTTCTACAGGGGTGATTCCTGTCTGATTCATTACAGATGATACATAAGCGACATATGGTGAAGTTACCTTATTTGGGACAAAAATAATTCTTCTCATTCCCCCCATCCAGATACAACAGGAACAGTAGTTGCTGTGTTTACTCCAGTAGGAACAGTCAAAGAATGTGTTTATATAAGGGTGCTGCGGGACCAATAGTAACCGGAAATGTTATTGTGTCTGGGGGATTAGAACAGTAGATTTAATAGGGGCATGAATTCTCTAATTTTCTCCCATAGGGTTCTGACTTGGGTGGTGGCTCTCTCAGAGTCTCCACCGATAACAGCACTATTCATCCTTCATATTGGGTCACATTATAAGGCGGTGGGTGGGTTGACAATAACACATCCAGAAAGTCCTCACTAGAATCATTGTCACTATCTTCGCCCTCTCTGGTTTATCCTCTCACTTCTTTTTCTTCTCTTCCTGGGGTTCCTTCTGGTATCTTGGAACATGGCGGCCGCCGCCCGGGCTCTAAGATACTTCAATACCCTGCTGGAGAATGATGAGGTGGCTAAAGTATCCAGATTGTGCTGGGAAGAGAGCCAAAGCAGCGAAAGGTTGTGGGCAAAGGCCGTTAGACCCAGAATGACTGCAATGAAGAATTGCCATTTAAATAGTGGTACAGTCACATCTTGGCTCACCTTTCCCGGCAAACGAAAATTTGAGAGAATCTGCTGCTATGGTGTCACAAAAATATGATTTATTATATCTAAAGAAGAAATCATCTATTAGCTTCTCGTTAGCTTCACTTGGCCAGGATGGTGTTTTCCCTTACTTATCACAGTTACTAGATCCAGGTTGGAGAAAATAAATCCTTAGGGTTCGGGTGGGATGAAATCCAATCTATTCATCCCACCCATATAAGACAGGTGTGCAAAATAATAGTGGTCTTTGTCCCTGCCCTCTGAAAGCCAAATGCATTATTACACATATTTTTATGGACTGCGCTTTTTATCTTGCAAATCGGATCAGGTTTTTAAGACCTCTGTTTTTTTAATATGATGCTCTTCATAGGAACAAGGCGGTGGAGTTACTGTCTGAGATGCGATATTTAGATGTGGCAGTTGGGATTGCGCGGTTCCTACGATCTGTTAAACAGAATTTAAAAAAATTAAATGTAATGGGGATGGGGTAGTGAGGAGGTGGGTTCATTTAAAGGTTTTATTTAATATGTACTGTTTAGAATGTTTTATGGACAATTGTCTAAATAAACTTGTTTTTAAACCTTGGGTTCCTTACTCATCAATGAAGGGTATAACCTAGTTCCCTCTATTATGTCAGCTATCCATTTTTGTTGGTCAGCATCCCACCTTGCTTCAGCACAGCTAATTACCACCTTACTGACCTTACCCTGACATCTCAATTTCTCCTTGATAAGAGCTGCCCACTGCCATTCATTAAGTGCCCCATACTGTGAGGGCTAGGAGGTAACTTCATCCCATACAATACCCTTCTCAGAATTTAAATAATTCTCAAATTAAATGTGCCATAGCATGGAACCAACAAAGCACGTTATTTTTCTGTGACCTTATGCCATTGACTCAGCCAAATGCACGTGCAGAGCCCCACATTTATGGCCATAGAATGACCTGCTGTGCCTTCTGGCGGCGTTTCTTCTCCTTCTCAAACAGAGACTCTCACATCTCAGAGAGCACTGAAAAAAGCGATTTTTCAGCAATAAAATAAAGAATTACGAAAAGAATTTTCATTTCAAGCCAGGAAATAATCCTTTAACCACAACTCTCGTTCGGCATAAACAACCAATCTCAGCGAGTCACTCTGTGATGTAATGAATTAATAACAGCGCTGCACTAATGCCAACCATCCAATCTCAGGACGGCACCTTCTGACATACTTTTTACTCTTTGCAGCGGATCACCCTCCTTTACAAGTTTTATAAGCGCACCCTTTTTTCAGCACCAAGCAAGCATAAAACCAAGATAAGCGATAAGATAAGCGATTTCAACAAATAACATTTTGTCTGATCCACCAAAGAATTCAAAGCATTCAATCACACAAGAAATGGTCCGGAATGACACTTTCCAACCAACCCAGACACACACTTGAGTGAGACCTCCAAAAGCGGAAAATAACCCCGATTAATGCAGTTTCTCCTTTGTGCAACAGGATCTATTGCACCAATCACAATCCACACTCACACAAAGTTATATGTCCCCACCCAATGGCGTCTCAATACTAACCCCACAAAACCTAGCTGAAAAATTTCACACGTATCCCGAGATCTTTGGCTACCTCCAGCCTGATGACAACTTCAACTGCTCAGCATTAAGCACATTCACATCTGTACCACAACTAAAACATCATTGCATCACACCGCACAGTCTTAACACAATACTGCAAGGTTGACGTACACAATTACATTGCGCAATCCTATTACTACTCACTCCTCTGATGTTGCAACTCTTTTCTGAACCACTGGAACTCCGCTGATTCTCTGAATCAAGACAGGGGTTTTAAGGGCTAGAACTGGGTTTGGGCAATTTTGGAACTTCTACAGGGGATACAACTCTCTTTTTCTTCAGTAAATAGCCATCCTCTGCTACCATCTGAAACAGCGCTGTGCCTTACAATGTAATCTCTCAGTCAAGTCATTTAATTTTTTTCCCAATTGTTCATATGGACTTTTCTTAGTTGACATGAAGCATTGAAATGGAGAGGACATCAACAATGCATTACTAACTTGTGAAGCCAATGTGAATCCACAATAAGGACTAAGAATCGCTAAATATAGTAAAAGGATTTTATTTGATTTACCAATCAATCCAGTATATATGAACACCACATGTTCAGTAAATGCAGAAATGCAATAGGTAAACTGACATATCTCTATAGGATAAGGCACAAAAGAATGAGATACTGAATTGTGATAAATTGAACAACATCGAACTTTAATTCTCAACCTCGAACATCTCTCCGTCCTGGTACATGATGAACAGAAGGCCTCGTTTGACCATTCATTTTCCATGTTCACTGCCAAGTTCATCCCTATAGGCCTCATTATCATCAGTCTAATACAAACAATACACTTTTCTCTAACTAACAAGAATCATAACACACCTGCGAAATGAAGAAAAGAATATGCTGGCAAAACTAAATGCATTTCAATTGAGGCCTGTAGTCAGGCTAAGTTAGCTGAGTAGTTGCTCAAATACATGATTGTACATACATATGTGTAACTTGAAGAATTAATGTTAAACATGAGTACAAGTACATGATTACATATTTCAACTGAACATTAGAGTACACATATATGCATTTCTAATCCCCACAATGATTACATTTCATGAATGCATTTAAATGTTTCATACACCTTAATGAAGTTAAGGCACACAGTAAATGTAAGATTTCCAAAATACCAGTAGGTAATTGTAAAAAAGTGACATATGGCAGTTGTTATCTTGCGTCCATCCTGCCCCGAATGGAACACTTCACTGATCTAGTACAGATAAAGCACCAGGGGCATCGGCCAGGAAGAGCTAGTAGAGCAGAACGGGCAGATAATGCCATGACAGGTCCTGGGGTGATGATACCTGGTGCAGGAGTAGTATACACAACTCTGAGGATAGATTAGCTAGCAAGGAGAATTGAGGACCTAGTTGAGTCAATATAAGCAGGCCTAGGAAACATCACTGAAGAACTAACTGCAATGAGGGCCATAGTGATACAGAACAGGGTTCCGTTAAGCATCATCCTGGCCAAAGAGGGCAGAGTCTGCCACGTCATCAAACAGGTGTACTGTTCATACATACCTGACAACAGCCACAATATAGACAATGCAGTCCATAAAATAAGTCAAATTAAAGACAAAGCACACAACATACGCACAGGAAGCATGTGGGAAAATGTAATACTATGGGTAGGAAGCTGGGAATCATGGATATTGGAAGTGACCTTTATAGTAATAACAGCATTGATCAACCTGTGCATAATGATCCAAGTTTGTCCTGCATGCTGCACAGTCTTTGCCTCCACCTGTGCCCGCTGTATGCCAAAATATAGAAGGCATGAACATCACGAAAACGGGGAGGATCCAAGCTATGAAGGACAAGAGATGATACTGAGACAGCATGTGAATTAGTATTTGGCATCAGATGGGGTAATGTGGAAACCACCTTTCATTAGTGATACCAAATGCCTAAGGCCCTGTTAAGTTGACATGAGAATCATCATATAGATGCTTGTGCTTTTCCATGATTCTTAAATAAAAGCTGCATTTGTAAACTCAAAGCTTGCCCAAGAAAGATACGAGAACAGAGGATGCTAGCTTAGCCGCAAGTATTTCACTTATCACATTTTGAAATATTTCTGGTACGTGACATGATATTGCAATTTTTTCTATCGAAAAGTAACAGAGCTAATACATTGTATTACAGTGGAAAGTCCCAAAGCTGCCACATAATCCGGACACGTGGTCAGCAGCAGTATAGTTGGGACCCTAAATGGTATAACGCAGCCTAGGCCTTTACTGATTGGACAAATGTCTGATGCTTAATTTGTGCTACGTGTATTATGATGCTGTTTGGTTTGGGTCAATAAAAGCTGTCAGAAACATCACATCTTTGGACAATCAGCATCTATGCTGACTGTCTCTGTGCTGCACGTATTTGCACTATCTTGTTGATTTCCAATAATTTCTGTTCATCTTATGTGCTGACAGAGAGTTGGACTTGTAGTATTATTTCTCTATTCTTAATTTCAGCCTCCACACAATAAATAGTAAAAATGCGCTTACACATCAAAACATGTTTTAAATAATTCACAGGACTAGAATCACACACCTCAAACTGATGGTGTTCTTTGAAGGACTCTATTTTAACAGGTACTTCTCATGTTACAGGGTGGTCATTTGCTTATTTGCAACTCCTACAACTTGGATTCATTTTCGATAGAGAGGCAGGTTTGGAAGAGGTAACACCAGTGTCAATCGAAAATGATAAACGGTAGTCATTCACATCACCTTCCACAAATGAACCACTCTGTTCTACCTCTAAGACTCCACCAACCACACAATCTTCCTCCCCCACGGGCACCATCATTGTGACAGATTTGAAATGTAGCCCTCAAGTGTGTCGAACACATTAAGCTGCTGAAACCTATTTCGATTTTGGTTCTGGAAGGAATTACGATTAAAATTCAAGACCTGGTTAGTATTAAATCTAGGGGAGCGTCTCATATCTCTTTACAACGCCACGGACTCAGAACTACGGACCTTTGCTGTTTCTTCCCTGTTGGCCGCTGCTGCTCGCCGGACCCGCTGCGCGGGTCCCGCTTCGCGGTCTGCAGCGTGTGGAACATTGCTAGGGGCTGTTGTGACACCGGCAGGGCTGCGAGGGTAGAGCGGGTGGACTCTGTGTTCCAGGAGTCCCCGCGCGCCCCTGTCAGCTGGGCTCCTCTCCCTGCCGGCCGCGCCCTCAACCACACCGGTATTTAATTACCATCAGCGTTCACACCAGCGGGAGCGTCTCATATCTCTTTACAACGCCACGGACTCAGAACTACGGACCTTTGCTGTTTCTTCCCTGTTGGCCGCTGCTGCTCGCCGGACCCGCTGCGCGGGTCCCGCTTCGCGGTCTGCAGCGTGTGGAACATTGCTAGGGGCTGTTGTGACACCGGCAGGGCTGCGAGGGTAGAGCGGGTGGACTCTGTGTTCCAGGAGTCCCCGCGCGCCCCTGTCAGCTGGGCTCCTCTCCCTGCCAGCCACACCCCCTAGTCCACCTTAAAAGAAGTAGCCGTTCCCGCTGCGCGGGAGCGCGCGGGAGGGCGCCGGGAGAAGCCCGGGACAAGGGCGGGACCGTCTGTGGCCGTCCGGGGCCGGAAGAGGCCGGGCTGGGCCTGACCCCTTACATCTTGCAGTTTGGAGGATAGTGTCTCGATACAAGAGGGACATGGCAACAGAAGAGGCTACTCCGGGTAAAAATTCTAAATTACGTAATGGCTCACTGGAGAATTACTTTTCTAAGAAGAGTGAGGGGGAAAAGGACGCTACCTTAGCTGAGCGCAGGGCAGAGCGGCGTCGCTCAGTTGAGAATATGAAATCCAGACCCCTCTCCGATAGTCTTCATGTATTGAACCGGGAGGGAGATTCGACTGACTTGATTGATTTGAGCGAGGTTAACACTAGCCAAGACGGAGTTCCCTTATTATTTCGGGACTTTGTAGCTACCCCCTCTCTGCCCTCAGAGGACATTGTAAGCGTCTCACCCACCCCTAGCAGTAGCCGTGTTATTGAGACTTCTAAACACAAGCAGCATAAAGTAAAGTCCTTACCTGTAGTCCAGATTCACCGCCCTCCCCCCAGTAAAAGAAGGAAGAAACAAAGGGTGGTATCAGGCACAGCCAAAACATCGCACACCGATTTTGGTAAAGGGTCTAATACTCTTTTTACACGCGAGGCCCCAACAGTAGTGGAGCAGGATCATACACCACAGGGTGTGGCTATACCGACTCTTTGCCCTGCTGTAGTGGATACACATGATGCGGCTCCAATTAACAACAATGGTGCGACGCCATCTGCTACTTCACCCCAACTTCCCTCTCCAGCGACAGGGAATTTGGAATTCTTGTTGAGATCTCTTCTCCGCCCTATTAATGAGTCTATTAAGAGGGTTGAAATTAGATTAACCATCCTGGAAGCTGCTATAACTAGTTTGTCCACTGCCACTATTAATAAAGGGAGTGGGGTGGTGCAATCTATATCCTCGACAGGGCCCCCTCCTATTATACCGTCAAAGAAACCTGGAATCTCTTCTGTCCCCGCCCAGATTAAGCAAATTAGCCAGTCCCAGGGCAGAGTTGACCCCCCTCCACAAAACTCATCGCCGTCTAAACATACAAAGGCAACAGTCACTGCATCGGGTGCTGTCCCCTCTAAATCACTCTTAAAGGCTTCGATTAGCAACACCCAAAATACAGTCAAGGACGGTGAAAATAGTAGATCTGCTCATAAAAGGGTTCCACAAGTAGAGATCCCCCCAGAAGCTGTGCCTTACGTTGTGGTTTTATCGGGGGTGCCACTGCTAACAGGTAACAAGAAGGAGGGATATGTTGACCTTAAGAATAAAATCATCCACTGGTTGAGGCTGCATAGGCCGATAGCACCGAATATAGATGGGGACATAGTTCATGTCAGAAGGATTAACTGGCTGGGGAGTACCACGAAAAATATAGAGGGGGACTTAGTGGTGGTTAACTTTAGAGACCCTCGGGCAGTTGATTATATCTTAAACTGGCCACCTGGGAACGGAGAAACTGGCATCACCCCACGGGCTTTAACATTCTTTTATCCCAGGCTTGAAGCCACTACCACTAAATACGCTAAGAGACCTCGGTCTTTTAGGCCGCCCCTTATAAATCCCTATATCAACAATCATCCCCAGTATGGGCACCAGTCCACTAGGATGCCTGATTTACACTCCGCTTGGTCTACGGTTCCTTATAGACATTCGCTGAACATGGGCTCTAGGATGAACCACCTAATACCTTTTACCCCGTTGGATACTTACAATCGGTTTTCCCAGCTGTCAGGGCTGGAAGACTGCGATTGAAGTTTGGGGCTTGGGGGGGGTGAGTATGAACTTTATGGAGCAGAGGATACTGGATTAAACGGAGGGTTCATAGAAGCAGGAGTAGACAGTTTACTTTCCGCCCATACGGCCATTACCAATGATCTTACTGAAGATTCTGGGCTAGCCGGGCCTCTACCTATTATGGCTGGTTGCCCTATATCCACTACTTCACTGGTTAGGGAGGGGGGGAACCATACGTGCAGGGCGGTCGATGAGAGTCCGACTGTGGTGGGTAGCATTTCTTTTCCTAGAGGACAACGGGTAATAAACCTCCTATCTTGGAACATTGCCGGGTTAAAGAGGAAGCTCGACATCCCGGAGTGGCATACATTCATTGAGCAGTTTGATGTTTGCCTCTTTCAGGAAACATGGAGCTTAGTCCCGCTACACAAATCGGGGTTTACCACCTACTTTGTGCCTGCTGTAAGCAAAGGTAAGGGCAGACCAGCGGGTGGGCTCATTGTTTGGTTAAAAATAGACCTGAACTGGGGGGTCACACGCCACAATGTGGACTGTAATGATATACTCCACCTTTCGGCGAGAGGACGGGAGGATGTAGCCAGGCTCGATCTACTTAATGTTTACGTTAGAGGGACACCGGGTGACTCTACCTCTTCGACTCTATCAGCCCTTGAAATGGCCTTAGCCAACTGCTCTTGTTCGGCTAAAATTCTTGTGGGGGGTGACTTTAACTGTACTTTCGAACCCCTCCTTGGTGATGACCCTTTGGGAATTGAAGAGGAGGATTCGAAATGGTCCATTCCAACGCTCTCCCTCCCCACTATTAAGAAGTGGTCACCTAAGGTCATTCAATTGAATGCACTGACTAGGGATTTTAAACTAAGAGCCCTTAATGGCAGGACTTTATCCGACCAGTCAGGGGCAGTGACCTTTAATAGACTATCAGGCCCGTCCCGAATAGATTACATCTTAATGGATGTTGGATTCTGGGCGGACCTCATTGATATGAAGGTCTCTCCTAGTCAGGATAGTGACCACAACCCCTTGTGCTGTAAGTTCAATTGGGGGGGTCTTAATGCCAGGGGGGTGAGAGACTCCTTAAAAATATCTAAAGAGGTGGTCCCATGTAATAACAACCGCAGATTAAAATGGGACAAGGCTAACCTTGGGGAGGACGATATGGGTAGCATTAAAACCCTGATTGAGGGTTTGACCTCTAAATTAGAGATCTGGGAGGGAGACAACCGGCCTACTGATCCCCATCACCCCTTACTTGATTCTGTCTATAAATCGACAATAGACCAAGTGGGCCAATTCTTTACTTCCAAGGGGAAAGGCAACAGGGTTCCCGCTATGCCGTCTACTCTTTGCAAACCTTGGTACACTGAACATTGTAAGAGCACTAGGAAAAATCTGACAAGAGCTCTGCTCTCGGGTGACTCCTTGCTGGTTAGAGCGGCCAGGAAGGATTATCTGAAAGCATTATTTCTGGCCAAACGGGAGTGGGAGGAACGGCATTGGCAGGAACTCTCCTTGGCTGTGAGCAGTAGGAACCCGAACCTCTTTTGGGATTTGATTAACAAAACAAGGCAGGGTAAATCGCAACCACTGGCTGTTCATATAACTAGCCAGCAATGGTTTACTCATTTTTCATCCCTATATGGAGACATAGAGGAAACATCGAGTTTTGGGGTGAATGGGTTGGGTGAAGGGGCAAAACCGGACGCCACAGACTTGTTATTTTCGCCCTCAGAAGTACTGTTGGCAATCAGACGCCTTATCCCTAAGAAAGCCGCCGGGCAGGATGGGATCCCCGGAGATTTGCTGATGGCGGAGCCAGAAGTTTGGGCCAAACTAATTGCCAGTATTATGAATCTGATCACGAGGGGTCATCAAGTACCAGACTCCTGGAAAGGAGCCGAGGTAGTTACTGTGCACAAGAAGGGGGCAAGAGATGACCCTGCGAACTACAGACCTATTAGTCTGATTGACATCATCCAGAAAGTGGTCGGCAGGGTCATCATCTCGAGAGTAGATGACTGGATAGAGGAGGCTAGTGTTCTTTCCCACTTACAAGCGGGGTTTAGAAAGAAGGTTGGCACGATGGACCAGGTCTTTCGCTTTTTTGCAATCTATTGGAAGGCGGTTACCATCAAGAAAGGCAGTTTGTATATGGCCTTCATAGATCTCAAGACTGCTTTCGACCTGGTCCCTCGTGCAAAACTTTGGCAAATACTCGGTGAAATGGGGTTTCCCAGTAGCCTTCTGTATTTAATAATGAAGCTGCATGAGGGGAATTATGCGCGGGTTAGATGGGGATCGCAGGGACAATTAACAGATAAGATCCCTGTGCGGAGAGGAGTACGCCAGGGTTGTGTCATGGCTCCGACCCTCTTCTCCCTATTTGTAAACGGAGTGGTGGACCATCTGAAGGGGGAAGAGACGGACGCCCCATCCCTGGCGGGGGAGAAAATCCCCACACTTCTCTTCGCGGACGATACCCTATTAATCTCTAAATCCCCGGTGGGCTTACAAAAACTCTTGAACCTGTTTAGCTCCTTTTGCACTACCCGAGGCTTAACCATCAACACCTCAAAAACCAAATTGATGGCTTTTGCCCCCTCAAAAAGATTTAAAAATCACCTCGTGCTCAATAGTGCCCCCCTTGAGCTGGTCACATCTTTTGACTATCTTGGAGTCCGGATAAACAGTCGTATGACCTGGAAAGATCATCTTTCCAAAATGCTACTTAGTCATCGTAGAGTTTCCGGGGTGACGTTGAAGGAACTCCGGGAATCAAGCAGTAAACCGGTTTCTCCAGTTATGGCCATCTATGAGGGACAGATTCTTCCTACAGCACTATATGGCTCCGAACTTTGGGGGTTCGAAGGGGTTACAGATTTGATGGTGGCAGAAAACAATTTCTTTAGAAAAGTGGTTGCTCTCCCCGCTTCAACACCAATGATCCCCCTAAGACTAGATTTGGGCAGAAGATCTTTAAAAGACTTGGTGAGGCTTCGCCCGTTGCTCTTCTGGTCCCGACTAAGAAGAACTGAGGAGCTTGCTAAGTATGCAGAAGGGATGGACGATCTACTCTTGCTGGACACTGGTAATAAAATAGGATGGCTAAAAAAACTGAAAGACTTGGCCATTAATCTGGGTCTAAGAGAGGCATGGGAGTCGCACCTAAAGCCGTTATAAAAAACTTTACTGGGATTGGGTTCAGAGTAAGGCCACGAGGGCTATGAATGTGGGTTCACTTACGGACCAATTTTTATCAACTAAGTGTGTAAGGAAATTGGAACCCTTTTTAGACCTAATAACTAAACCGTTGGATCGATCGCTGTACCTGAAACTGCGCTATGGGACGCTTCCGGTACTTGACTTCACGGCGAGTTGGTCGACCTCTGACGCCCTCTCACGTACATGCCCCGGCTGTGCGGCCCCCAAGGAATCGGTGGCCCACCTGTTTTTTGCATGCCCAGCCTACAAAGGGGCGAGGAAGTTTTGGCTGAAACCTGTCTGCAGGGAATTAGGGTTGAGGTGCCATAGACAGGCACTTCGTGTCCTCTCTACAGACTCTTCGTCTGCCATTATGATCTGTGGGGTGGCTAAATTTTTGGGAAATGTATGGTTGACACGCTCCCGTTTATTAAAATCCCGGGGGGCCCTACAGGCCGATACTAATCTTGATGTGTTGTAAATCTATTAAAAGGAGATCTCCTTGTTTTTATGTATTTTACAAACTTTTTACTGGTAAATTGGAATTGTATATGTATATGTACTCTTTTATGGTGATAAAATTGCCGAATAAAGATATATATTAAATCTAGCACCACATACATTTTACTTAGGAATCGGGGCTTGAAGAACTTGCATTACTGGAACTTGGGTTATATTAGGACCTTGTCTCCTTGACTTAGGCACATTGTGTGATTGTACGGCATTGTTAGCCTGTGTCTGTGCGAATCCTGCATTTTGAACTTGATTCTCATTCATTACTCTGTTGCGATTAAGTTGGCATTCTCACTTCCAGTGCCCTAACTTGTTAAAATAATGACATGGATTAGAATTTTTCAATATTGTCACGTCAATCCCAGTACTCAAGTCAATCGGGACACCATAACCTCGACCCTATTGCGGGTAACCTTTTCTACCCTGCATCACAGGAACTCCCTGTTGAGGCATATCCCTTTGCATAACACAAATATACCCTACATACGGTTGATTCTGGCTCCCTCTCTGTGCTGCTTTCAACTGAGCCAGCATGAGCTTTTCCATCAACCGCTTCTGTTTCATTTCTAATTCATCATGGTAATATTTTGCATATCTTAAAATCTCATCAATTGATTTATTATGATAACAGAATTAATGCTGTTAAATCATACTAACTTCAGGTCTCAATCCTGTTACAAACTGAGACACAAAACAGCCCATGTTTTTGGTTTGGGGATTTTTAGTTCCACTGTGCTGTTTAAAGTCTTAAAACAATCTCTCATAACAAGCATGCACAGTCTCTTTAGGCTCCTGAGTTGAGCAGTCAATACTAATCCAAGCAATGTCTTTCGCCTGCATCTTCCCTTTCAAAAAGGCAATCACCATGTTGATACTCTTTCCTCACCAAAGGCGACAGCGCATGAGATATCGTATTTTTTTAGGCCCTTTCTCTGGCCACTGTATAGCCACTTTACACCCTGCCCACAAGTCACTTGGTACCACAATGTCAGAAAGGGTATTCAAATCTATCCACAATACCTGTGAAAACCTGAGAAACCGATCAGCCTGAGTGACCTGCTCCACTGGCTTCTCTCTCAAATTGGGGAAATAGTTTGTGAACAAAGCAAATTCACTTCCACCCCATGGCACATGAACATAACCTCCACCAGGCACCTCTCTCTGCTGGAATTTGAAGCTCCTTCTTCATCTATCAAAAAAGGAGGTGGTTTTCCTTTACTTTCATCTGATCTTTCTTCTTGGCCCACCTGCCTTCCCACTTGTCCAACTCACTCCAATTCCGGATACTAACAATTAACTCCCTAATTTGCATTATTATCCCCGACGTCCTCATCCTGGTAATATCTTTTTTAACAAAACATACACAATAACTTCTCTGTAAGGATTTGGTCCTACTGAAATCTATCATACACTCAAGTAATTCAGACAGCTTAATATGAGCTTGTCCGGCAAGCTAGTGACATCATTGCACTTATATATAAGTTCATTTTCTTGATAGGTATCTAAGAAAAAAAGAATCAAGATTTCCTAATATCATCTCATCCAATTTGAATTTGACCACATCCATTGCATTCTTCCTCCCTGGAGACTGGGGTTCCCTGCTCAATCCTGAACACTCGCATTCTTGTGTGGATCTATTGATAATCATAGTTAAATCATCTAACTCTTGTGAAGTAACACCATTTTCAACCCCAGAGGTATTAGATATTATCTGTTCCTGGGGGCTTCTGTTTGAAATACACTAAAGTGAATTCTAAATGGAGAGAAGAGAACTTTGGAACCTCAGAGTGGGTTCTTCTACAGGGGTGAGTCCTGTCTGATTCGGATCACTGACATAATATCGACGTCACAAATATCGAGATACACAAATATCGAGTGAAAAATATCGAGTGACAAAATATCGACTCCCTATCTACAAACAGAAAAGTACCAAAATATCGACTCCAAAATATCGACCTACAAAAATATAGACTGTCAAAATATCGATTTTTTTAAATGTCTTGAAAATAAGTTCAATCTAATATAGTAATATATATATTTAATATAAAGTTAGAAATAATTATTTTAAAAATTAAATTTTAATAAATAATTTCTATAATTAAAAAAATTATATCACCAAAAATAATACATATATATATATATATTCCAATCAGTTGCCTGTGAAATAGAGGAGCCTCACGACAGGATATAATAATGCCACCATCAGCTTTATTAGAGGGGTTGAAGCAGGGCACACACCAGCAAAGCCTCACAATGTAAATGAAGTTCCGCCTGACGCGTTTCGTGGTCATTCCACTTTATCAAAGGCTCACGAACTGAAGAGGCAGCAGCACCGCACTTAAAAGCACCACTAACAATTCTCCGACCCCGCCTCAATGGGCGTAGCCCTTACGGCGGCACTCTGGTCTTCGTAGTGCTAATTGTTTCTTCAATGAGCAGCTGAGCTGATGCCCCCCATAGTTGTCAAAATTGCTACCACCGTGGGCCGTGGGGCTTTGCACGAGTCCTTGCTTACCCAGTCTTCCTCCAACAGCCCGGCTTCTGTCCCATAAATAACGGCGCTATTACACGTCGTTGCAGGAGCGCTTAGACAACACCGGAGCTCCTCCGCGGCTCAGGCAGGCCGCAAACCATTCCAATCAGTTGCCTGTGAAATAGAGGAGCCTCACGACAGGATATAATAATGCCACCATCAGCTTTATTAGAGGGGTTGAAGCAGGGCACACACCAGCAAAGTCTCACAATGTAAATGAAGTTCCGCCTGACGCGTTTCGTGGTCATTCCACTTTATCAAAGGCTCACGAACTGAAGAGGCAGCAGCACCGCACTTAAAAGCACCACTAACAATTCTCCGACCCCGCCTCAATGGGCGTAGCCCTTACGGCGGCACTCTGGTCTTCGTAGTGCTAATTGTTTCTTCAATGAGCAGCTGAGCTGATGCCCCCCATAGTTGTCAAAATTGCTACCACCGTGGGCCGTGGGGCTTTGCACGAGTCCTTGCTTACCCAGTCTTCCTCCAACAGCCCGGCTTCTGTCCCATAAATAACGGCGCTATTACACGTCGTTGCAGGAGCGCTTAGACAACACCGGAGCTCCTCCGCGGCTCAGGCAGGCCGCAAACCATTCCAATCAGTTGCCTGTGAAATAGAGGAGCCTCACGACAGGATATAATAATGCCACCATCAGCTTTATTAGAGGGGTTGAAGCAGGGCACACACCAGCAAAGTCTCACAATGTAAATGAAGTTCCGCCTGACGCGTTTCGTGGTCATTCCACTTTATCAAAGGCTCACGAACTGAAGAGGCAGCAGCACCGCACTTAAAAGCACCACTAACAATTCTCCGACCCCGCCTCAATGGGCGTAGCCCTTACGGCGGCACTCTGGTCTTCGTAGTGCTAATTGTTTCTTCAATGAGCAGCTGAGCTGATGCCCCCCATAGTTGTCAAAATTGCTACCACCGTGGGCCGTGGGGCTTTGCACGAGTCCTTGCTTACCAAGTCTTCCTCCAACAGCCCGGCTTCTGTCCCATAAATAACGGCGCTATTACACGTCGTTGCAGGAGCGCTTAGACAACACCGGAGCTCCTCCGCGGCTCAGGCAGGCCGCAAACCATTCCAATCAGTTGCCTGTATCCTGTCGTGAGGCTCCTCTATTTCACAGGCAACTGATTGGAATGGTTTGCGGCCTGCCTGAGCCGCGGAGGAGGAAGACTGGGTAAGCAAGGACTCGTGCAAAGCCCCACGGCCCACGGTGGTAGCAATTTTGACAACTATGGGGGGCATCAGCTCAGCTGCTCATTGAAGAAACAATTAGCACTACGAAGACCAGAGTGCCGCCGTAAGGGCTACGCCCATTGAGGCGGGGTCGGAGAATTGTTAGTGGTGCTTTTAAGTGCGGTGCTGCTGCCTCTTCAGTTCGTGAGCCTTTGATAAAGTGGAATGACCACGAAACGCGTCAGGCGGAACTTCATTTACATTGTGAGACTTTGCTGGTGTGTGCCCTGCTTCAACCCCTCTAATAAAGCTGATGGTGGCATTATTATATCCTGTCGTGAGGCTCCTCTATTTCACAGGCAACTGATTGGAATGGTTTGCGGCCTGCCTGAGCCGCGGAGGAGCTCCGGTGTTGTCTAAGCGCTCCTGCAACGACGTGTAATAGCGCCGTTATTTATGGGACAGAAGCCGGGCTGTTGGAGGAAGACTGGGTAAGCAAGGACTCGTGCAAAGCCCCACGGCCCACGGTGGTAGCAATTTTGACAACTATGGGGGGCATCAGCTCAGCTGCTCATTGAAGAAACAATTAGCACTACGAAGACCAGAGTGCCGCCGTAAGGGCTACGCCCATTGAGGCGGGGTCGGAGAATTGTTAGTGGTGCTTTTAAGTGCGGTGCTGCTGCCTCTTCAGTTCGTGAGCCTTTGATAAAGTGGAATGACCACGAAACGCGTCAGGCGGAACTTCATTTACATTGTGAGACTTTGCTGGTGTGTGCCCTGCTTCAACCCCTCTAATAAAGCTGATGGTGGCATTATTATATCCTGTCGTGAGGCTCCTCTATTTCACAGGCAACTGATTGGAATGGTTTGCGGCCTGCCTGAGCCGCGGAGGAGCTCCGGTGTTGTCTAAGCGCTCCTGCAACGACGTGTAATAGCGCCGTTATTTATGGGACAGAAGCCGGGCTGTTGGAGGAAGACTGGGTAAGCAAGGACTCGTGCAAAGCCCCACGGCCCACGGTGGTAGCAATTTTGACAACTATGGGGGGCATCAGCTCAGCTGCTCATTGAAGAAACAATTAGCACTACGAAGACCAGAGTGCCGCCGTAAGGGCTACGCCCATTGAGGCGGGGTCGGAGAATTGTTAGTGGTGCTTTTAAGTGCGGTGCTGCTGCCTCTTCAGTTCGTGAGCCTTTGATAAAGTGGAATGACCACGAAACGCGTCAGGCGGAACTTCATTTACATTGTGAGACTTTGCTGGTGTGTGCCCTGCTTCAACCCCTCTAATAAAGCTGATGGTGGCATTATTATATCCTGTCGTGAGGCTCCTCTATTTCACAGGCAACTGATTGGAATGGTTTGCGGCCTGCCTGAGCCGCGGAGGAGCTCCGGTGTTGTCTAAGCGCTCCTGCAACGACGTGTAATAGCGCCGTTATTTATGGGACAGAAGCCGGGCTGTTGGAGGAAGACTGGGTAAGCAAGGACTCGTGCAAAGCCCCACGGCCCACGGTGGTAGCAATTTTGACAACTATGGGGGGCATCAGCTCAGCTGCTCATTGAAGAAACAATTAGCACTACGAAGACCAGAGTGCCGCCGTAAGGGCTACGCCCATTGAGGCGGGGTCGGAGAATTGTTAGTGGTGCTTTTAAGTGCGGTGCTGCTGCCTCTTCAGTTCGTGAGCCTTTGATAAAGTGGAATGACCACGAAACGCGTCAGGCGGAACTTCATTTACATTGTGAGACTTTGCTGGTGTGTGCCCTGCTTCAACCCCTCTAATAAAGCTGATGGTGGCATTATTATATCCTGTCGTGAGGCTCCTCTATTTCACAGGCAACTGATTGGAATGGTTTGCGGCCTGCCTGAGCCGCGGAGGAGCTCCGGTGTTGTCTAAGCGCTCCTGCAACGACGTGTAATAGCGCCGTTATTTATGGGACAGAAGCCGGGCTGTTGGAGGAAGACTGGGTAAGCAAGGACTCGTGCAAAGCCCCACGGCCCACGGTGGTAGCAATTTTGACAACTATGGGGGGCATCAGCTCAGCTGCTCATTGAAGAAACAATTAGCACTACGAAGACCAGAGTGCCGCCGTAAGGGCTACGCCCATTGAGGCGGGGTCGGAGAATTGTTAGTGGTGCTTTTAAGTGCGGTGCTGCTGCCTCTTCAGTTCGTGAGCCTTTGATAAAGTGGAATGACCACGAAACGCGTCAGGCGGAACTTCATTTACATTGTGAGACTTTGCTGGTGTGTGCCCTGCTTCAACCCCTCTAATAAAGCTGATGGTGGCATTATTATATCCTGTCGTGAGGCTCCTCTATTTCACAGGCAACTGATTGGAATGGTTTGCGGCCTGCCTGAGCCGCGGAGGAGCTCCGGTGTTGTCTAAGCGCTCCTGCAACGACGTGTAATAGCGCCGTTATTTATGGGACAGAAGCCGGGCTGTTGGAGGAAGACTGGGTAAGCAAGGACTCGTGCAAAGCCCCACGGCCCACGGTGGTAGCAATTTTGACAACTATGGGGGGCATCAGCTCAGCTGCTCATTGAAGAAACAATTAGCACTACGAAGACCAGAGTGCCGCCGTAAGGGCTACGCCCATTGAGGCGGGGTCGGAGAATTGTTAGTGGTGCTTTTAAGTGCGGTGCTGCTGCCTCTTCAGTTCGTGAGCCTTTGATAAAGTGGAATGACCACGAAACGCGTCAGGCGGAACTTCATTTACATTGTGAGACTTTGCTGGTGTGTGCCCTGCTTCAACCCCTCTAATAAAGCTGATGGTGGCATTATTATATCCTGTCGTGAGGCTCCTCTATTTCACAGGCAACTGATTGGAATGGTTTGCGGCCTGCCTGAGCCGCGGAGGAGCTCCGGTGTTGTCTAAGCGCTCCTGCAACGACGTGTAATAGCGCCGTTATTTATGGGACAGAAGCCGGGCTGTTGGAGGAAGACTGGGTAAGCAAGGACTCGTGCAAAGCCCCACGGCCCACGGTGGTAGCAATTTTGACAACTATGGGGGGCATCAGCTCAGCTGCTCATTGAAGAAACAATTAGCACTACGAAGACCAGAGTGCCGCCGTAAGGGCTACGCCCATTGAGGCGGGGTCGGAGAATTGTTAGTGGTGCTTTTAAGTGCGGTGCTGCTGCCTCTTCAGTTCGTGAGCCTTTGATAAAGTGGAATGACCACGAAACGCGTCAGGCGGAACTTCATTTACATTGTGAGACTTTGCTGGTGCGTGCCCTGCTTCAACCCCTCTAATAAAGCTGATGGTGGCATTATTATATCCTGCCGTGAGGCTCCTCTATTTCACAGGCAACTGATTGGAATGGTTTGCGGCCTGCCTGAGCCGCGGAGGAGCTCCGGCGTTGTCTAAGCGCTCCTGCAACGACGTGTAATAGCGCCGTTATTTATGGGACAGAAGCCGGGCTGTTGGAGGAAGACTGGGTAAGCAAGGACTCGTGCAAAGCCCCACGGCCCACGGTGGTAGCAATTTTGACAACTATGGGGGGCATCAGCTCAGCTGCTCATTGAAGAAACAATTAGCACTACGAAGACCAGAGTGCCGCCGTAAGGGCTACGCCCATTGAGGCGGGGTCGGAGAATTGTTAGTGGTGCTTTTAAGTGCGGTGCTGCTGCCTCTTCAGTTCGTGAGCCTTTGATAAAGTGGAATGACCACGAAACGCGTCAGGCGGAACTTCATTTACATTGTGAGACTTTGCTGGTGTGTGCCCTGCTTCAACCCCTCTAATAAAGCTGATGGTGGCATTATTATATCCTGTCGTGAGGCTCCTCTATTTCACAGGCAACTGATTGGAATGGTTTGCGGCCTGCCTGAGCCGCGGAGGAGCTCCGGTGTTGTCTAAGCGCTCCTGCAACGACGTGTAATAGCGCCGTTATTTATGGGACAGAAGCCGGGCTGTTGGAGGAAGACTGGGTAAGCAAGGACTCGTGCAAAGCCCCACGGCCCACGGTGGTAGCAATTTTGACAACTATGGGGGGCATCAGCTCAGCTGCTCATTGAAGAAACAATTAGCACTACGAAGACCAGAGTGCCGCCGTAAGGGCTACGCCCATTGAGGCGGGGTCGGAGAATTGTTAGTGGTGCTTTTAAGTGCGGTGCTGCTGCCTCTTCAGTTCGTGAGCCTTTGATAAAGTGGAATGACCACGAAACGCGTCAGGCGGAACTTCATTTACATTGTGAGACTTTGCTGGTGTGTGCCCTGCTTCAACCCCTCTAATAAAGCTGATGGTGGCATTATTATATCCTGTCGTGAGGCTCCTCTATTTCACAGGCAACTGATTGGAATGGTTTGCGGCCTGCCTGAGCCGCGGAGGAGCTCCGGTGTTGTCTAAGCGCTCCTGCAACGACGTGTAATAGCGCCGTTATTTATGGGACAGAAGCCGGGCTGTTGGAGGAAGACTGGGTAAGCAAGGACTCGTGCAAAGCCCCACGGCCCACGGTGGTAGCAATTTTGACAACTATGGGGGGCATCAGCTCAGCTGCTCATTGAAGAAACAATTAGCACTACGAAGACCAGAGTGCCGCCGTAAGGGCTACGCCCATTGAGGCGGGGTCGGAGAATTGTTAGTGGTGCTTTTAAGTGCGGTGCTGCTGCCTCTTCAGTTCGTGAGCCTTTGATAAAGTGGAATGACCACGAAACGCGTCAGGCGGAACTTCATTTACATTGTGAGACTTTGCTGGTGTGTGCCCTGCTTCAACCCCTCTAATAAAGCTGATGGTGGCATTATTATATCCTGTCGTGAGGCTCCTCTATTTCACAGGCAACTGATTGGAATGGTTTGCGGCCTGCCTGAGCCGCGGAGGAGCTCCGGTGTTGTCTAAGCGCTCCTGCAACGACGTGTAATAGCGCCGTTATTTATGGGACAGAAGCCGGGCTGTTGGAGGAAGACTGGGTAAGCAAGGACTCGTGCAAAGCCCCACGGCCCACGGTGGTAGCAATTTTGACAACTATGGGGGGCATCAGCTCAGCTGCTCATTGAAGAAACAATTAGCACTACGAAGACCAGAGTGCCGCCGTAAGGGCTACGCCCATTGAGGCGGGGTCGGAGAATTGTTAGTGGTGCTTTTAAGTGCGGTGCTGCTGCCTCTTCAGTTCGTGAGCCTTTGATAAAGTGGAATGACCACGAAACGCATCAGGCGGAACTTCATTTACATTGTGAGACTTTGCTGGTGTGTGCCCTGCTTCAACCCCTCTAATAAAGCTGATGGTGGCATTATTATATCCTGTCGTGAGGCTCCTCTATTTCACAGGCAACTGATTGGAATATATATATATATATATATATATATATATATATATATATATATATATAAAAACATATTATTAAATAAACATATATAACATTTTTAGCGTAGCATAGAAAATGGTTAAAATGTATTGTAACAACTATAGTGAGTTCAACATTAGCAAAAGTGTTGGATAGCGTAGAGGAAAAATTTACTATTCCCACTCCAGTGGGTGCAACAGTAGGGAAAGCGCTGGATAGCGTAGGGGTTAAAATTACTATTCCCACTCCAGGGATGTATGACGTTACAACGCATATTTTTACAACACCTACCATTACATCAAAACTTTTACAACACAAAAACTTTTACAACTCATACATTTACAACGCAAGATTTTACAACATAAGTATTGGTAAGTATATAATATTATTTTAATATAAATTAATTTAAAATATTATAATATAATTTAATTTTATTTAATTGTATTTAATTAATGTAATTTAAATGTAATTTTACTTTATTTTTACAAAGTACCCCTGTACCCCAAAAACCCTAAACTGACCCTGAACCCTAAAAATACCCCTTTACCCAAAAACTGAAAACTGACCCTGAACCCTAAAAATACCCCTTTACCCAAAAACTGAAAACTGACCCTGAACCCTAAAAATACCCCTTTACCCCAGAAACTGAAAACTGACCCTGAACCCTAAAAATACCCCTTTACCCAAAAACTGAAAACTGACCATGAACCCTAAATATACCCCTGTACCCCAAAAACTGAAAACTGACCCTGAACCCTAAAAATACCCCTTTACCCAAAAACTGAAAACTGACCCTGAACCCTACAAATACCCCTTTACCCAAAAACTGAAAACTGACCCTGAACCCTAAAAATACCCCTTTACCCCAGAAACTGAAAACTGACCCTGAACCCTAAAAATACCCCTTTACCCAAAAACTGAAAACTGACACTGAACCCTAAATATACCCCTTTACCCCAGAAACTGAAAACTGACCCTGAACCCTAAAAATACCCCTTTACCCAAAAACTGAAAACTGACCCGGAACCCTAAATATACCCCTTTACCCAAAAACTGAAAACTGACCCAGAACCCTAAAAATACCCCTTTACCCAAAAACTGAAAACTGACCCTGAACCCTAAAAATACCCCTTTACCCAAAAACTGAAAACTGACCCTGAACACTAAAAATACCCCTTTACCCCAGAAACTGAAAACTGACCCTGAACCCTAAAAACACCCCTTTACCCAAAAACGGAAAACTGACCATGAACTCTAAAAATACCCCTTTACCCAAAAACTGAAAACTGACCCTGATCCCTAAAAATACCCCTTTACCCAAAAACTGAAAACTGACCCTGAACCCTAAAAATACCCCTTTACCCAAACACCCAAACATATAACATTTTAGAAATAATTATATACTTAGCAATACTTACATTGTAATGGTATGCGTTGTAAAGGTATCTGCGTTGTAAAAACATGCTTTGTAAATGTATGCGTTGTAAAAGTTTTTGCGGTGTAAAAGTTTCGTTGTAATGGTAGTGCATAGTAAAAGTTGCGTTGTAAAGGTTGCATACCCACTCCAGTGGGTGCAACAGTAGGGAAAGTGTTGTATAGCGTAGGGGTTAAAATTACTATTCCAACTTCAGAGAGTGCAATAATAGGGAAAGTAAATACTTCACAAATAGATATAAATAACATAAATAGTAATACCAATTACAAATAAATAAAATATTTTACTTGTGTATAAAAAATATTAAATATTTATTTATAAATACAAAATAAAATTATTTAATTATAAAAATTGCCTACTCATATTAATTAATTACCTATTAACAAAATTTACAATTTCAAAATTAATAAATTTAAATTACCAATTATATTTTAATTAATTACCTATTAAAAATTAATTAACAATTCATTCAAAATACATACCAATAATTTAAATGACATATTTAATTAATTATAATTAAATTACTTCCCACCCTATTCCCCTATAAACCCACAACCCGCTACAGAAAATAAATTTCTCAAATTAAAATATTTATCAATTAATCAATTATAATTAATTACCAAATATATTTTAATTAATTACCAATTAATAAATAATTAACAATTAATTCTGAATAAATATCAATAAATAAATTAACATATTTAATTATTTATAATTAAATTACTTCCCACCCTATTCCCCTATAAACCCACAACCCGCTACAGAAAAAAAATTACTAAAATTAAAATATTTATCAATTAATCAATTATAATTAATTACCAATTATATTTTAATTAATTACCAATTAATAATTAATTAACAATTAATTCTAAATAAATATCAATAAATAAATTAACATATTTAATTAATTATAATTAAATTACTTCCCACCCTATTCCCCTATAAACCCACAACCGGCTACAGAAAATAAATTACTAAAATTAAAATATTTATCAATGAATCAATTATAATTAATTACCAATTATATTTTAATTAATTACCAATTAATAAATAATTAACAATTAATTCTAAATAAATATCAATAAATAAATTAACATATTTAATTAATTATAATTAAATTTCTTCCCACCCTATTCCCCTATAAACCCACAACCCGCTACAGAAAATAAATTACTAAAATTAAAATATTTATAAATTAATCAATTATAATTAATTACCAATTATATTTTAATTAATTACCAATTAATAAGTAATTAACAATTAATTCTAAATAAATATCAATAAATAAATTAACGTATTTAATTAATTATAATTAAATTACTTCCCACCCTATTCCCCTATAAACCCACAACCCGCTACAGACTTATATTACACAAAAAATAAAAATTATTATTAACTTACCTTAAATTCGATATTTTTGTTGGCTATATTATGTCTAGTCGATATTATGTCCATTCTATATTTTTGATTCGATATTATGTCCATTCTATTCGTTATTAATTTTCTCTAGTCGATATTTTTGTTGTCTATATTATGTCTAGTCGATATTATGTCCATTCTATATTTTTTACTCGATATTCTGTCCAGTCGAAATAAAAGACTCGATATTATGACTCTTTACCGTCTGATTCATTACAGATGATACATAAGCGACATATGGTGAAGTTACCTTATTTGGGACAAAAATAATTCTTCTCATTCACCCCATCCAGATACAACAGGAACAGTAGTTGCCGTGTTTATGCCAGTAGGAACAGTCAAAGAATGTGTTTATATAAGGGTGCTGCGGGACCAATAGTAACCGGAAATGTTATTGTGTCTGGGGGATTAGAACAGTAGATTTAATAGGGGCATGAATTCTCTAATTTTCTCCCATAGGGTTCTGACTTGGGTGGTGGCTCTCTCAGAGTCTCCACCGATAACAGCCCTATTCATCCTTCATATTGGGTCACATTATAAGGCGGTGGGTGGGTTGACAATAACACATCCAGAAAGTCCTCACTAGAATCATTGTCACTATCTTCGCCCTCTCTGGTTTATCCTCTCACTTCTTTTTCTTCTCTTTCTGGGGTTCCTTCTGGTATCTTGGAACATGGCGGCCGCCACCCGGGCTCTAAGATACTTCAATACCCTGCTGGAGAATGATGAGGTGGCTAAAGTATCCAGATTGTGCTGGGAAGAGAGCCAAAGCAGCGAAAGGTTGTGGGCAAAGGCCGTTAGACCCAGAATGACTGCAATGAAGAATTGCCATTTAAATAGTGGTACAGTCACATCTTGGCTCACCTTTCCCGGCAAACGAAAATTTGAGAGAATCTGCTGCTATGGTGTCACAAAAATATGATTTATTATATCTAAAGAAGAAATCATCTATTAGCTTCTCGTTAGCTTCACTTGGCCAGGATGGTGTTTTACCTTACTTATCACAGTTACCAGATCCAGGTTTGAGAAAATAAATCCTTAGGGTTCGGGTGGGATGAAATCCAATCTATTCATCCCACCCATATAAGACAGGTGTGCAAAATAATAGTGGTCTTTGTCCCTGCCCTCTAAAAGCCAAATGCATTATTACACATATTCTTATGGACTGCGCTTTTTATCTTGCAAATCGGATCAGGTTTTTAAGACCTCTGTTTTTTAAATATGATGCTCTTCATAGGAACAAGGCGGTGGAGTTACTGTCTGAGATGCGATATTTAGATGTGGCAGTTGGGATTGCGCGGTTCCTACGATCTGTTAAACAGAATTAAAAAAAATTAAATGTAATGGGGATGGGGTAGTGAGGAGGTGGGTTCATTTAAAGGTTTTATTTAATATGTACTGTTTAGAATGTTTTATGGACAATTGTCTAAATAAACTTGTTTTTGAACCTGGGGTTCCTTACTCATCAATGAAGGGTATAACCTAGTTCCCTCAATTATGTCAGCTATCCATTTTTGTTGGTCAGCATCCCACCTTGCTTCAGCACAGCTAATTACCACCTTACTGACCTTACCCTGACATCTCAATTTCTCCTTGATAAGAGCTGCCCACTGCCATTCATTAAGTGCCCCATACTGTGAGGGCTAGGAGGTAACTTCATCCCATACAATACCCTTCTCAGAATTTAAATAATTCTCAAATTAAATGTGCCATAGCATGGAACCAACAAAGCACGTTATTTTTCTGTGACCTTATGCCATTGACTCAGCCAAATGCACTTGCAGAGCCCCACATTTATGGCCATAGAATGACCTGCTGTGCCTTCTGGCGGCGTTTCTTCTCCTTCTCAAACAGAGACTCTCACATCTCAGAGAGCACTGAAAAAAGTGATTTTTCAGCAATAAAATAAAGAATTACGAAAAGAATTTTCATTTCAAGCCAGGAAATAATCCTTTAATCACAACTCTCGTTCAGCATAAACAACCAATCTCAGCGAGTCACTCTGTGATGTAATGAATTAATAACAGCGCTGCACTAATGCCAACCATCCAATCTCAGGACGGCACCTTCTGACATACTTTTTACTCTTTGCAGTGGATCACCCTCCTTTACAAGTTTTATAAGCGCACCCTTTTTTCAGCACCAAGCAAGCATAAAATCAAAATAAGCGATTTCAACAAATAACATTTTGTCTGATCCACCAAAAAATTCAAAGTATTCAATCACACAAGAAATGGTCCGGAATGACACTTTCCAACCAACCCAGACACACACTTGAGTGAGACCTCCACCAGCGGAAAATAACCCCGATTAATGCAGTTTCTCCTTTGTGCAACAGGATCTATTGCACCAATCACAATTCACTCTCACACAAAGTTATATGTCCCCACCCAATGGCGTCTCACTACTAACCCCACAAAACCTAGCTGAAAAATTTCACACGTAGCCCGAGATCTTTGGCTACCTCCAGCCTGATGACAACTTCAACTGCTCAGCATTAAGCACATTCACATCTGTACCACAACTAAAACATCATTGCATCACACCGCACAGTCTTAACACAATACTGCAAGGTTGACATACAAAATTACATTGCGCAATCCTATTACTATTGTGGAAGAGGTGTGGCGCCGCGGCCAGGGCGACTGACGCTGGAATCTGGGGACCATGGTTCGATCCCCGGCTCAGGCGGCAGGTTAGCCCAGCACCATGTGACTCTGGGCAATAGCTCGCTTAATCTTCCCGACGGCCCCCAGCGCCTAGAGACCCTTACGGGTGATTGTGCGCTTTACAAATGTGGACTTTTTACTTTACTTTTATTACTACTCACTCCTCTGATGTTGCAACTCTTTTCTGAACCACTGGAAGTCCGCTGATTCTCTGAATCAAGACAGGGGTTTTAAGTGCTAGAACTGGGTTTGGGCAATTTTGGAACTTCTACAGGGGATACAACTCTCTTTTTCTTCAGTAAATAGCCATCCTCTGCTACCATCTGAAACAGCGCTGTGCCTTACAATGTAATCTCTTAGTCAAGTCATTTAATTTTTTTCCCAATTGTTCATATGGACTTTTCTTAGTTGACATGAAGCATTGAAATGGAGAGGACATCAACAATGCATTACTAACTTGTGAAGCCAATGTGAATCCACAATAAGTACTAAGAATCGCTAAATATAGTAAAAGGATTTTATTTGAATTACCAATCAATCCAGTATATATGAAAACCACATGTTCAGTAAATGCAGAAATGCAATAGGTAAACTGACATATCTCTATAGGATAAGGCACAAAAGAATGAGATACTGAATTGTGATAAATTGAACAACATCGAACTTTAATTCTCAACCTCGAACATCTCTCCGTCCTGGTACATGATGAACAGAAGGCCTCGTTTGACCATTCATTTTCCATGTTCACTGCCAAGTTCATCCCTATAGGCCTCATTATCATCAGTCTAATACAAACAATACACTTTCTCTAACTAACAAGAATCATAACACACCTGCGAAATGAAGAAAAGAATATGCTGGCAAGACTAAATGCATTTCAATTGAGGCCTGTAGTCAGGCTAAGTTAGCTGAGTAGTTGCTCAAATACATGATTGTGCATACATATGTGTAACTTGAAGAATTAATGTTAAACATGAGTACAAGTACATGATTACATATTTCAACTGAACATTAGAGTACACATATATGCATTTCTAATCCCCACAATGATTACATTTCATGAATGCATTTAAATGTTTCATACACCTTAATGAAGTTAAGGCACACAGTGAATGTAAGATTTCCAAAATACCAGTAGGTAATTGTAAAAAAGTGACATATGGCAGTTGTTATCTTGCGTCCATCCTGCCCCGAATGGAACACTTCACTGATCTTGTACAGATAAAGCACCAGGGGCATCGGCCAGGAAGAGCTAGTAGAGCAGAACGGGCAGATAATGCCATGACAGGACCTGGGGTGATGATACCTGGTGCAGGAGTAGTATACACAACTCTGAGGATAGATTAGCTAGCAAGGAGAATTGAGGACCTAGTTGAGTCAATAGAAGCATGCCTAGGAAACATCACTGAAGAACTAACTGCAATGAGGGCCATAGTGATACAGACCAGGGTTCCGTTAAGCATCATCCTGGCCAAAGAGGGCAGAGTCTGCCACGTCATCAAACAGGTGTACTGTTCATACATACCTGACAACAGCCACAATATAGACAATGCAGTCCATAAAATAAGTCAAATTAAAGACAAAGCACACAACATACACACAGGAAGCATGTGGTAAAATGTAATACTATGGCTAGGAAGCTGGGAATCATGGATATTGGAAGTGACCTTTATAGTAATAACAACATTGATCAACCTGTGCATAATGATCCAAGTTTGTCCTGCATGCTGCACAGTCTTTGCCTCCACCTGTGCCCGCTGTATGCCAAAATTCAGAAGGCATGAACATCACGAAAACGGGGAGGATCCAAGCTATGAAGGACAAGAGATGATACTGAGACAGCATGTGAATCAGTATTTGGCATCAGATGGGGTAATGTGGAAACCACTTTTCATTAGTGATACCAAATGCCTAAGGCCCTGTTAAGTTGACATGAGAATCATCATATAGATGCTTGTGCTTTTCCATGATTCTTAAATAAAAGCTGCTTTTGTAAACTCAAAGCTTGCCCAAGAAAGATACGAGAAAAGAGGATGCTAGCTTAGCCGGAAGTATTTCACTTATCACATTTTGAAATATTTCTGGTACGTGACATGATATTGCAATTTTTTCTATCGAAAAGTAACAGAGCTAATACATTGTATTACAGTGGAAAGTCCCAAAGCTGCCACATAATCAAGACACGTGGTCAGCAGCAGTATAGTTGGGACTCTAAATGGTATAACGCAGCCTAGGCCTTTACTGATTGGACAAATGTCTGATGCTTAATTTGTGCTACGTGTATTATGATGCTGTTTGGTTTGGGTCAATAAAAGCTGTCAGAAACATCACATCTTTGGACATTCAGCATCTATGCTGACAGTCTCTGTGCTGCACGTATTTGCACTATCTTGTTGATTTCCAATAATTTCTGTTCATCTTATGTGCTGACAGAGAGTTGGACTTGTAGTATTATTTCTCTATTCTTAATTTCAGCCTCCACACAATAAATAGTAAAAATGCGCTTACACATCAAAACATGTTTTAAATAATTCACAGGACTAGAATCACACACCTCAAACTGATGGCGTTCTTTGAAGGACCCTATTTTAACAGGTACTTCTCATGTTACAGGGTGGTCATTTGCTCATTTGCAACTCCTACAACTTGGATTCATTTTCGATAGAGAGGTAGGTTTGGAAGAGGTAACACCAGTGTCAATCAAAAATGATAAACGGTAGTCATTCACATCACCTTCCACAAATGAACCACTCTGTTCTACCTCTAAGACTCCACCAACCACACAATCTTCCTCCCCCACGGGCACCATCATTGTGACAGATTTGAAATGTGCCCTCAAGTGTGTCGAACACATTAAGCTGCTGAAACCTATTTCGATTTTGGTTCTGGAAGGAATTACGATTAAAATTCAAGACCTAGTTAGTATTAAATCTAGCACCACATACATTTTACTTAGGAATCGGGGCTTGAAGAACTTGCATTACTGGAACTTGGGTTATATTAGGACCTTGTCTCCTTGACTTCGGCACATTGTGTGATTGTACGGCATTGTTAGCCTGTGTCTGTGCGAATCCTGCATTTTGAACTTGATTCTCATTCATTACTCTGTTGGGATTAAGTTGGCATTCTCACTCCCAGTGCCCTAACTTGTTAAAATAATGACATGGATTAGAATTTTTCAATATTGTCACGTCGATCCCAGTACTCGAGTCAATCGGGACACCATAACCTCGACCCTATTGCGGGTAACCTTTTCTACCCTGCATCACAGGAACTCCCTGTTGAGGCATATCCCTTTGCATAACACAAACATACCCTACATATGGTTGATTCTGGCTCCCTCTCCGTGCTGCTTTCAACTGAGCCAGCATGAGCTTTTCCATCAACCGCTTCTGTTTCATTTCTAATTCATCATGGTAATATTTTGCATATCTCAAAATCTCATCAATTGATTTATTATGATAACAGAATTAATGCTGTTAAATCATACTAACTTCAGGTCTCAATCCTGTTACAAACTGAGACACAAAACAGCCCATGTCTTTGGTTTGGGGATTTTCAGTTCCACTGTGCTGTTTAAAGTCTTAAAACAATCTCTCATAACAAGCATGCACAGTCGCTTTAGGCTCCTGAGTTGAACAGTCAATACTAATCCAAGCAATGTCTTTCGCCTGCATCTTCCCTTTCAAAAAGGCAATCACCATGTTGATACTCTTTCCTCACCAAAGGCGACAGCGCATGAGATATCGTATTTTTTTAGGCCCTTTCTCTGGCCACTGTATAGCCACTTTACACCCTGCCCACAAGTCACTTGGTACCACAATGTCAGAAATGGTATTCAAATCTATCCACAATACCTTGGAAAACCTGAGAAACCGATCAGCCAGAGTGACCTGCTCCACTGGCTTCTCTCTCAAATTGGGGAAATAGTTTGTGAACAAAGCAAATTTACTTCCACCCCATGGCACATGAACATAACCTCCACCAGGCACCTCTCTCTGCTGGAATTTGAAGCTCCTTCTTCATCTATCAAAAAAGGAGGTGGTTTTCCTTTACTTTCATCTGATCTTTCTTCTTGGCCCACCTGCCTTCCCACTTGTCCAACTCACTCCAATTCCGGATACTAACAATTAACTCCCTAATTTGCATTATTATCCCCGACGTCCTCATCCTGGTAATATCTTTTTTAACAAAACATACACAATAACTTCTCTGTAAGGATTTGGTCCTACTGAAATCTATCATACACTCAAGTAATTCAGACAGCTTAATATGAGCTTGTCCGGCAAGCTAGTGACATCATTGCACTTATATATAAGTTCATTTTCTTGATAGGTATCTAAGAAAAAAACAATCAAGATTTCCTAATATCATCTCATCCAATTTGAATTTGACCACATCCATTGCATTCTTCCTCCCTGGAGACTGGGGTTCCCTGCTCAATCCTGAACACTCGCATTCTTGTGTGGATCTATTGATAATCATAGTGAAATCATCCAACTCTTGTGAAGTAACACCATTTTCAAACCCAGAGGTATTAGATATTATCTGTTCCTGGGGGCTACTGCTTGAAATACACTAAAGTGAATTCTAAATGGAGAGAAGAGAACTTTGGGACCTCAGAGTGGGTTCTTCTACATGGGTGAGTCCTGTCTGATTCATTACAGATGATACATAAGCGACATATGGTGAAGTTACCTTATTTGGGCCGAAAATAATTCTTCTCATTCCCCCCATCCAGATACAACAGGAACAGTAGTTGCTGCGTTTATGCCAGTAGGAACAGTCAAAGAATGTGTTTATATAAGGGTGCTGCAGGACCAATAGTAACCGGAAATGTTATTGTGTCTGGGGGATTAGAACAGTAGAGTTAATAGGGGCATGAATTCTCTAATTTTCTCCCATAGGGTTCTGACTTGGGTGGTGGCTCTCTCAGAGTCTCCACCGATAACAGCACTATTCATCATTCATATTGGGTCACATTATAAGGCGGTGGGTGGGTTGACAATAACACATCCAGAAAGTCCTCACTAGAATCATTGTCACTATCTTCGCCCTCTCTGGTTTATCCTCTCACTTCTTTTTCTTCTCTTCCTGGGGTTCCTTCTGGTATCTTGGAACATGGCGGCCGCCACCCGGGCTCTAAGATACTTCAATACCCTGCTGGAGAATGATGAGGTGGCTAAAGTATCCAGATTGTGCTGGGAAGAGAGCCAAAGCAGCGAAAGGTTGTGGGCAAAGGCCGTTAGACCCAGAATGACTGCAATGAGGAATTGCCATTTAAATAGTGGTACAGTCACATCTTGGCTCACCTTTCCCGGCAAATGAAAATTTGAGAGAATCTGCTGCTATGGTGTCACAAAAATATGATTTATTATATCTGAAGAAGAAATCATCTATTAGCTTCTCGTTGGCTTCACTTGGCCAGGATGTTGTTTTCCCTTACTTATCACAGTTACCAGATCCAGGTTTGAGAAAATAAATCCTTAGGGTTCGGGTGGGATGAAATCCAATCTATTCATCCCACCCATATAAGACAGGTGTGCAAAATAATAGTGGTCTTTGTCCCTGCCCTCTGAAAGCCAAATGCACTATTACACATATTCTTATGGACTGCGCTTTTTATCTTGCAAATCGGATCAGGTTTTTAAGACCTCTGTTTTTTAAATATGATGCTCTTCATAGGAACAAGGCCGTGGAGTTACTGTCTGAGATGCGATATTTAGATGTGGCAGTTGGGATTGCGCGGTTCCTACGATCTGTTAAACAGAATTTAAAAAAATTAAATGTAATGGGGATGGGGTAGTGAGGAGGTGGGTTCATTTAAAGGTTTTATTTAATATGTACTGTTTAGAATGTTTTATGGACAATTGTCTAAATAAACTTGTTTTTGAACCTGGGGTTGCTTACTCATCAATGAAGGGTATAACCTAGTTCCCTCAATTATGTCAGCTATCCATTTTTGTTGGTCAGCATCCCACCTTGCTTCAGCACAGCTAATTACCACCTTACTAACCTTACCCTGACATCTCAATTTCTCCTTGATAAGAGCTGCCCACTGCCATTCATTAAGTGCCCCATACTGTGAGGGCTAGGAGGTAACTTCATCTCATACAATACCCTTCTCAGAATTTAAATAATTCTCAAATTAAATGTGCCATAGCATGGAACCATCAAAGCACGTTATTTTTCTGTGACCTTATGCCATTGACTCAGCCAAATGCACGTGCAGAGCCCCACATTTATGGCCATAGAATGACCTGCTGTGCCTTCTGGCGGCATTTCTTCTCCTTCTCAAACAGAGACTCTCACATCTCAGAGAGCACTGAAAAAAGTGATTTTTCCGCAATAAAATAAAGAATTACGAAAATAATTTTCATTTAAAGCCAGGAAATAATCCTTTAACCACAACTCTCGTTCGGCATCAACAACCAATCTCAGCGAGTCACTCTGTGATGTAATGAATTAATAACAGCGCTGCACTAATGCCAACCATTCAATCTCAGGATGGCACCTTCTGACATACTTTTTACTCTTTGCAGCGGATCACCCTCCTTTACAAGTTTTATAAGCGCACCCTTTTTTCAGCACCAAGCAAGCATAAAACCAAAATAAGCAATTTCAACAAATAACATTTTGTCTGATCCACCAAAGAATTCAAAGTATTCAATCACACAAGAAATGGTCCGGAATGACACTTTCCAACCAACCCAGACACACACTTGAGTGAGACCTTCACCAGCGGAAAATAACCCCGATTAATGCAGTTTCTCCTTTGTGCAACAGGATCTATTGCACCAATCACAATTCACTCTCACACAAAGTTATATGTCCCCACCCAATGGCGTCTCACTACTAACCCCACAAAACCTAGCTGAAAAATTTCACACGCATCCCGAGATCTTTGGCTACCTCCAGCCTGATGACAACTTCAACTGCTCAGCATTAAGCACATTCACATCTGTACCACAACTAAAACATCATTGCATCACACCGCACAGTCTTAACACAATACTGCAAGGTTGAAATACACAATTACATTGCGCAATCCTATTACTACTCACTCCTCTGATGTTGCAACTCTTTTCTGAACCACTGGAACTCCGCTGATTCTCTGAATCAAGACAGGGGTTTTAAGGGCTAGAACTGGGTTTGGGCAATTTTGGAACTTCTACAGGGGATACTCTGACTCTCTTTTTCTTCGTTAACTAGCCATCCTCTGCTACCATCTGAAAGAGCGCTGTGCCTTACATCTCTTAGTCAAGTCATTGAATTTTTTTCCCAATTTTTCATATGGACTTTTCTTAGTTGACATGAAGCATTGAAATGGAGGGGACATCAACAATGCATTACTAACTTGTGAAGCCAATGTGAATCCACAATAAGGACTAAGAATCGCTAAATATAGTTAAAGGATTTTATTTGAACTACCAATCAATCCAGTATATATGCAAACCACATGTTCAGTAAATGCAGAAATGCAATAGGTAAACTGACATATCTCTATAGGATAAGGCACAAAAGAATGAGATACTGAATTGGGATAAATTGAACAACATCGAACATCAGAACTTTGACTTTAATTCTCCACCTCGAACATCTCTCCGTCCTGGTACATGATGAACAGAAGGCCTCGTTTGACCATTCATTTTCCATGTTCACTGCCAAGTTCATCCCTATAGGCCTCATTATCATCAGTCTAATACAAACAATACACTTTTCTCTAACTAACAAGAATCATAACACACCTGCTAAATGAAGAAAAGAATATGCTGGCAAGACTAAATGCATTTCAATTGAGGCCTGTAGTCAGGCTAAGTTAGCTGAGTAGTTGCTCAAATACATGATTGTACATACATATGTGTAACTTGAAGAATTAATGTTAAACATGAGTACACGTACATGATTACATATTTCAACTGAACATTAGAGTACACATATATGCATTTCTATTCCCCACAATGATTACATTTCATGAATGCATTTAAAGTTTCATACACGTTAATGAAGTTAAGGCACACAGTGAATGTAAGATTTCCAAAATACCAGTAGGTAATTGTAAAAAAGTGACGTATGAGGGTGGAGTCTAAATTGCACTGCTCCTGTACCAATGCATTCATTTTGTTGAAAAATTACCTGGAACTATAATTTCAGTGGTTGCACATTAATTTACTCTAATATTCACGTCACTTAAGTGATTCCGAAGTAGCCTCGTTATTGTTATACTTCTCAAATTGCCCCAGCTCCTAGCAATACTGAGGCAACCCTTGTGTTTTTTTAATGGTAGTATTGCAGCTGATTGGTCTGCTGGAGCTGTTTTTGTTTTCTTTAAAAGCTGACCTCTGTCACTCTTTATTTTGTCATTATGCAACGTATCTTTTTCTTACATGTCTGAAAAAAAGAAACCTCTCCTAAAAGGATTATAATAAGAAAATACTTCAAGGTTCATCTCTTTTTGGGTCTTCTGTCATGCTATTATTAACATATTAGAAACAGGATTAGACAAGCTATAGAAAGCTAGAAAAAAAGCTCACCGCAAGCATTGCATAGTCATATCTTGGTCCAATATCTGAAGTCAAATATCATTCCATTTAGACTCTAGGCTAATCTATGGTTATTGATTTTCTAAAATTCAAGGTAGACTTTAGCTTTGTATTTAATAAATGTTCATGTCACTGGATAGTACTGGGCTTTAACAAAGCCCTTGACAAACTGAAAACTAGAAAAAGACATCGAAAATATCATACAAGAGATCTTGGATGACCAAACACTACCAAAGCAAGGGAGGCACTTAATAACTGGGAAAGTTTATTCAGGTGTTGTGCATAGTCAGTCAATAAAAAAATTTGTACCTTGGCCATAGACAAAGAAATACAACAAAAAAATAATAAGCCTGATTCTCTGGCAAATAATATAAACAAGACATTCAGGGGTATATGGACAGGAATTGCCGCTAACTAACGTTAGTGTTAGTTAGCTGCAATTTTCCTACCGCCTTGTACCGCTGAAAACTATTGCCATGGTACCGACATATTTAAAATACATCGCTACATGGCGATAGTTTCTGATCGCAGCTGGATTTGTGGGCGATAAAAATCTTGCCACAAACATGACAAAAGTGGCAGCCAGCCAGTCAGCGGTCAGAAACTACAAGCTAATCAGCGTGCCGCCACTTTTTTACGTTTTCCTGGAAGATTAACTACAAAACACCCGCAAAGTACCCAAAACACCACATAAAAAAACAGCAGAAGAATCAGGGAAGAAGTGGGACCCAGTAATGCAGAAGAGGACAACCACCCTAACACCCTAAACAGCCAGGAGGACCAGCCAGAGACCCAGGGGAAGAGGAAGAGGAAGAGGAAAACCAGGTTGAGCCAGCAGGTAAATGAGATCCTGATTGGGGAGGTGACAGACAAACAACACCAGCTGTTTATCGGATCCACAGTGTCATTGGGGACCAAAAATGCAATATGGCAGTCCATCGCAGACAAGGTGAATGCTGTCACAGAGGTCAAGAGGACAGTGACCGACTGCAAGAAGCTCTGGCATGATGCTAAGTGAAAGACCAATCAGAAACTGTCCAACAATCGCCAGGCAGCACCGCAGAACGGAGGTGGGAGTCCAGCGCCACAGGAGGAGCTGGATGCCTTGGAGGAACAGGTGTCCACAGTCATCTGCGAGGAGGCAGTGGTTGGAGTCCAGGGACAGGATAGTGCTGAACATGACCAGCTCCATCAGCAAAAGGGTAAGTAATAACCAGGGACTGGGGGGACGGGTGTGGATGTGACCAATGTTAGTCATGCCCAAATAATTATCCCTCAGTGCACACACACTGACTGCAGATCTTGTCCCAGATACTATGGTCCTTGGGGGTATAGCCACATATCACCTTAGTCATTCAATATATTGAAAGACACATATTGGTGGTGTCACAGACTTGCAAATCTACACAGAAAATGCATCCAAAATATAGCAAAGAAAATATACATCAGACTATAAAATAAGGGCAAAATGAACAAGCAAAGTGGCATATTGACTGGAGGAGCAGCAGAGTCTCACATTGGCCTCCTAGTCTCATCACCAGGCACATACAAATTGACTACACAGGGCTGCATCTCATTGACAACAATATGATGATGCACCGGGCACGAGAGTGATCATGGGTAAAAGTGAGCAGGCCACCACCGATGGCAGCACACATGCACCATTGTGCACGAGTGTCTGAGTTGTGTGCAAGAATGTGTATTTGCAGTGAGCTCCCCCTTCATGCACATGTACAATCTTCTACTCAACTCAGACACCCATGTACAATTGCACAATCACACCCTAAACACAGACACCCTTGCACTATGGTGCAAGGGTGCCTGTGTTGGCCCTACATTGCTAAGTGTTGCACCAGCGCAGGTGTGAAATGCAAGGCTGCACCATAATGTTGGATATATTGTGCAGCATTGTGTTTCTGAAGTGGTGGAGTGAGGTGTTAATACATGATGGCTAACGCCTCACTCTGCCACTTCCTTGTACATATGCACCAAAGTGTCTACTAGCAATAAATGATAAAATATACACTGAAGAACTACCCATAGTCAATGTGGTGGACAATGTGTGAAAAGATGTGTGTTGTGGCATGACATATGTAAAGTCAGTTCACTTAACATGTCACATAGCCAACATAATTATATCGAGCAGAAAGAGGAGCAATGGTGTAGGAAAGCATAGCTCTGAAATTGATATTGATTCCAAGATGTTGCCATGTTAGCTGTAATGCACATCACTACATCCCTTGCACAACACTTGCCAAATTGGTCACAGTGGTGTCCCTCGCACAACACTTGCCACATTTTTCACAGTGTTGTTCGAAATCAACAAACAAGGCTGTGCAGAAACATGTAAAGAGGTGTCAGAAGGCCTTGTGAAGAATGATAAGCATACATCTCCTGCAGCCCCACTTGGAAAGTAAAGCTGTTGTGGAGACGGGTGTAACAAAATATGTCAAAAAGTGTACAGACTCCATAACCACAGTGTTCAAACAATGTTGTGCAGAGCACAATGCTCAAAGTGCATCCTGAGTAAATCTGTCCTAGCTAAATAACCATATATGGTCAAATATTTGTCAAACAATCAAAAACTATTTTCCCAAAAGAATGTTGTTCCCCAAAACATTGTTAGCCTGTCCCTTTAAGATGCTGTAATCAGATTGTAGACATCAAAATTGATTGGGGGATGCATCTGTTGTGATACACTACTAATACAACAGGACAGGCCCACACAGCAAAAAATATTTGGAGCACAAAGCCTCAACAATAGACAATGTATTATTAACAAGACACTTGTAAACAAATCCACTAATAATTACAACAAATCCTACACTAGAATAACCTAACTTGTACTAACATCTAACTACACTAAACTAACTAGCTTACCTAAGACTATACACATACCAACATATCTTAAACATCAACCTAACACCCCCCTTATGGCACATCGTTGACGACACAAGTACACCTTATCCTATACATCAACTAACTAACTAATAAATATGTTAACAGGATATAACATAGGAGATGGTACACGTGGGACTGGACAGAACCACCACTGCCATAAATAAGGGAGCCCCAGGGCCCACTTAATGTCCATGAGGTGGCCCTTAATGTCATCCTGATCCTGTTCAAGTCGGGCAACTTTGACGTTCAAACTGAGCATTAACCTCCTCTCCCTCTTTGTGAGGACAGACCTTTCCCGGTGTGCTGGAGGTCTGGAGGATGTCCCTGGTTGTGCACTCTGTGAGTGATGAAGATTCATGTGAGAAGATGTGGCGGGTGCACGTGGAGCAGCTCTTGATGTACCTTGGACAGCTGACCTTCTCCTTTGAGCGGGTAGATGACTTCCAGGTGGGCCAAGGATTTGCACGGTCTGGCACTGGTGTGTTGACGATGTAGGCAGTGTTGTGTGTTTCATACTAGCATTTATAGTACTGTGTGTGATGGACTTACATCTGCCTGCAGCCCTTTCCTACTGGTACCTCTTGGCCATTGCCTTGTACCCCTTAGCCACCCGCCTGATGTGTTAACGTTCCTTTCACAGGAGCAACTGACACTGCTCCTCCGGGGACATGTTCTCTAAAAAAAATGAAACGATAATTCTCATGTTTCCTGACTCCAAGAAAATAATGGCATAATGCTGGTTTTCCATGCCTATGAACAATGAGCCATAGATTACCTGAACATCATCAAGAAGAACATGCAAATAGGCACATGACCTGATAAATTATGAATACATCATAGCCGTATTCCGAATTAGATGGGCATGACAGGGAAACATCCTTTACCCTGCATGCGTTACTTCACAGTGCCATTAGCCCGCAGTTATTACACAGCAAAATCTTTTACAACGCAGGGCTGTACACCGCAAACTATTACAACACATTCACCATTACAAAGCCACAGTAGAGTTAGAATAGTAAATTGCGTTGTAATGGGGAATGCATTATAATAGCTTGCGGTGTACAGCCCTGCAATGTAAAAGATTTTGAGTTGTAATACCTTTGGGGTAATGGCACTGTGGAGTAACGCATGTGGGGTAAAGTGTCCTATTTGTCATGACAACATGATTATTCATGTGCTTGGACAAGGCAGGCTCAGAGTGCAGTGACAAAAAATTGGGGATTTCTGTTTGCAATTTGGCCGTGCAAATTAACAGAAATCAAGGCCAATAGGGGGAGTACAGTAAGTATGAAGTATGACAGGCTGATAGCAGACCCTGCTATTCCAACTAACCAAAGACAGTAGGCTGCACAGTCTGCAATCAAGTCCGATGACTAATCACAACAGTGTCAGTCATGTAATACATTTGAGCAAATGTGAAATCATTGTATGAGTGAGCCCTTGGAGGTGTCACCACAGCTACACAACCAGATTAGATCATGTACACATGTTATTGTCAATTTGTGGAACAATGCTAACATTTTGAAATGCATGCAAGTAAAAGGGTGTATGTTGCATGCAGCGGTGTGTACAAATATTAACCACCTCTGCACATTTATGTGCCTGGAACCAATCTGACAGCAAAGATGCTGCATGTGAACCACACATTTGTCTTCACTGTTTTTGAAACAGTGGCAGTGTGAACACAATTATGGTATTGCTAAGGCAAACACCCTCACCCAAAAGTGCTCTGTTGTCTTTTTTTGAGCACCTGTTAGTCAATGCTATGCAAGGATCACCATCATGCACCTGATCCATCAGTGAACTACTCTGTATTTCATGTGTGACACATCCAGATGACCAAGTAGTAACATGTGAATTGGCAGAACTGTTGAGCATGTCACCGTAAAGAGCATGTTATCGACATTATTCACACACAGTATGAAAATCAGATGCTACACAGAACTAAAGGTGCCCCTGTGTGAATAGTACTGTGCTATGATGAGTGGGCTCAGCAAATACACAAGTATTTGATGTGACCGATTTATGTACCAACAATCTATTACACATTGTGTGACTGTTCTGGAGAAACTTGTTGCTATTTCATCATGTTGTTCATCCCTCTGTGACACGTACTCATGGGGGATATGTACAAGGAAGTGGTGGAGAGATATGTTATCCTTCCTGGCTTAACGCCTTTCTCCGCCACTTCTGAAATGCAACGCTGCACCATATTTACAAGAATGTGGTGCAGCCTTGCTTTTTACCCTGTGATGGCACTAAGTTTAGCAAGTTAGCCACAGTGCAGGCACCCTTACACCATGGTGCTAGGGTGTTTGCCTGCAGTGGAGTATTGTTCATGTGTCGGAAGCTGCACCAAATTGCACATACACAATCTTAAAATGCCAAACTGTCACTTTCACGTGTGCTGCTTCATGCAGCACACATGAAAGTGCCAAAATGGAATTTCTTTAAAATGTGTTCATGTACAGGAAGGGATACCTGGCAACACGCATGGGAAGAGACTGATACGAGGAGATACAATGCATTAGGTGGCTTAATGCTGCCTTGTCAATAACACGCACACACCATTGCCGACACTGAGTAGAAACAAATTACTTTGTGGTGCCAATAGGGGCTTGTACATATGCCCCACTGTCTTGTGGTGACACAGTTGATGCCATGGGGTCAAATACCATATGGTGATGGTAGTACATTCTAGTTACTGTTCAATAAGGTTGTATGTGGGTATATGTCAATAGTTCATGTCTGAATGCCACATCACTTTGCATAATAATGAACAACAACAGATGTGACATGTTCAGTGCAACAAACTTATCATCAGATACAACTGTCTCCAATTGAAATTTGTGGATGCAGCTCTGGTACTCTTGCACAATAATGTCAGGGCACATAGATGTTTGTGATGCTGTATGATTGGATCTATGACATGGCTACAACATCGCTAATATCATGCATTCGTTGCTTGGACTTTGATATTGTGTTGTGAATCATATGAGGCATTGCAACTCCAAGTTACAAATGTCAAATCTGCCCTCCAGCATCACATGATACTTTACTTGATGCAGCAGCATCACACCAGGGGTGATTGTCATGTGGTGTGCATCTACACTGTTTACTACAGCACACAGGGGCTGTGGCATTGCTTGCATTTGTCGACACATTATCTAGAGCTAGGGACGACCCACTCACCTCTGTTGTGTGGGTCCATGAATGCATCCACATCTCCTTATGTGATCAAATGTCTTCCTGCTGGTGCAAAAATGTGTAGGGTACAATTAGTGTCATTTACACCACATTTGACAAGATCACATACATCATTGAGAGTTACATGAAAAAAATTCTGTCATTTGAATAAGCAGGTACGTTGCCACGTTACGTACATATTGTAACCTGCTGAGCTGGTCTTACGCACAACACATGTCAAGGTCACACTGATGCCCTAATGGGCATCCATGCCGTGATCTGATTGACATAACACACTACGAGCTGTCCCAATTCTACATTGATGTTAAATCTACTCTCACACCTCAATAGTTGTGACTTTTGAGTGCCAAATCAGTGTTTAAAATATGCACAGGTATGTCACGTGCTCAGAACTTTTGGTGACCCACATTATGTATCTTATAGAGATTAGCAGCCAGTTGATCATGTGAAGTGTAACAAATTATTAATGATGTATGTGTGACACTGTATGTCATTACAGGCAAGCTATTTTGCCAAATAGCAATTTAGATGACATGTGCGTCTATCTTGTGCACAACAGAATTTTTGTCCTGTGCATTTATCCTCTGATGTGATATAATGTTGGTCATGTACTTACCACCTTGCATCCCGACGATAAGTCCAAGGTGATCCAATAGGTCCCCCTCACGGCCAACAGAGTCCTGCCACTGGTGCTTCCACTGCTGGACAGTCCTGTCCACACCTAACACATTCTGCATCTTTTTACGTATGTGCTCCCATCTCAACTTCCGTACCTTTACAATGTACCCCAGTAGAATGCGTCCCCCAGCCTCAACCATCCTCGGCAGGTAAAATTTTGCGAGCCAGAGGAAGGCCCCCATGGCCACCTCTGACATACTGCCCTCTCTACCCTGCCCTGACATACACCAATACAATATTCCCCCCAGGCAAACCAAAAAACCCCTCAGGTAACCTCTATTAACTATTTAACTATACAAAGATACCCCAGAGACTTACACCTGACAAAACAATCAGACAGTTGCAAATGACAAGTAGGGACAGAGACACAGGACTTAACTAGGAGAGTATGGACAGTACACAACACGCAGAACTCTCTCAAACACACCAAGAACAGAAGACACCTTCCAAAACCTCCACAACTCTCAAAACACAGTAACAGTGTGGCTGAAAGAGAAAGTGAAAGTGTACTGTACTCCTCCATAGGCCAGGATGCAGACTGACATCATTTCCTGTCAGTTTGCGGCCCGTCTTTTCATTTATCGACAACATTTCACACGCCTAGGGCTGAGCGTGAATATTTCATGTATATGTGTGTATTTTGTGAGCATTTTTCGTCCTGGAAATGGAAAAAATTCCCGCTAAGAGGTAATTGCATTTTTTATATCGCTAATTTATACATATATGTTGCATTTTATGCATTTAGTCTGGAATAACAGTACAATATATATTAGTGATGTGATCTCTGTGTTGTAATTCTGTGTGATGTATCTGTTCTGTACATGTATTAGTGGTCCAGAGCCATTATGAGTCTCTAACATCACACGTTGCTGTGATGTTTGTAAAAGTCTGATGATCTTGCTACACATATGTACTTGAACAACAGGCAGTTACTACTTGTCTATGATATTTGCCAATCTGCATGCAGTGCACAGCTATGGCTGCACATTCACATTGGAGTGTATGAATATCTGTGGACACAGATGGGAACATTGATGACAGTCTGTGGTACGGCAATCATGGTTTTTTTTTAAATAGATATGGCTATGCTTTTCCTGCATCGCTATCCATTACATGTTCTCTTCTCTGTGTGCAAGACCATCTACATTGACAACATTACCTAAAATGCTAGTCCAAACGTTCCATGGTGTGGGTCTGTTCTTGGGCACACAACGTCACATGCAAAGACATGCATGTCAGCAATGAGCTAATGTTATCTTGTATGTTACAATGTGTGTTGGATGCACAGTTAACATTGTAAGTTAGTTTTGGTGTTGTCTCTACACATATCATTAGTACCCAATAGACTACAATATCCTACAGACACAGATCAGATGAGACATACTTAAAAGTGTGTAACAGATAGCATGAGGGCGCTGCATCCTCAGATATATGCATAGCTCTATGCATAGCCCTACATGACATACTTATCCACGATGAAGCATGTTGCAAACCCAGCTTCACATTTGAACATGCCATTGTTACATTGTAATGTTAAGGCTGCACTTTGCATGTCATAGTCATTGCAAAAGGAAAGGTGACAATGCCAGTTTGCACGAGCAGTCCACATGTCCTGCAGATCAAACTGTGCCTTTGTATGAGACCCTGGTGTCTGGACACAGATGCTGCTGAGTTACAGCAGAGTGACAGGGATGACATTGCTTGCGTTGTACGTGATCTAGTGGTCCCATCTCATTTGACGTATTGCATGAACAATGAACATTACCTGATGTCAAGTCTTGTCATGTTCTTGTTTTAACATCACTCACATGTGTAGTAAGCATGTTTCAACTTGTTGTTATCATAATTGAAGGATGGTGGTGAATATGTACAAATGTTAGTGTGCATTGAAGGACACACACCATGAGTACCCTGATTTTGCAAGGTAAATATCCTATGTCTTTGAATGTGCTCTGAACATATTTTAGCAAGAGTATGTTACACAGAACGTCACTGTCGAGTAGGGGGCCCATCTGCTCTGCTGGACTTATGATGCCGGGGACATTTGATGAGTAAAATTGGAGTGTCCACTGCCATCCCCTGCATCAATATCTTGAATTGCATAGTTTGCATTCCATGCTGTACCCTGTATTTGATTATCTGTGCTCACAAAGGATTATGCTTGCTTAGTCAGCGAGTCTGAGAGAGTGTTATATATTGATGCCTGCTGTAGTATTGAGTTGTTAGTAATGGTTGTGAGTGGGGAAGAGGTGGACCAGGGGTTGTATCAGCAGCTTATCCATGAAAAAGCCTGCTTGCGCCTAAGTTTTTTTAATGGACAATATGGTCCATGTGATCTGCTTGCAGATGTTGCCATTCAAGAGGCAAACATATGTTGATGATCACTTTGTTGTATGTCATATTCACATGGATGATTGATGTTCGGTCCACTGCTATATGTAATAGGTGTGTTGCACAAATTATGATTTAACTTTTGAGTTGACAGATATATGTACTTGTGGAGTGATTAAACAAGCATACAGGACTTTGGTGTGGTGATATTTTTTTTTACAAAGTAACAATTTACAATATTTTTGGGAGGAATATGCATGTGATGTGATATTTGGTCCCATGATACAGTATCAAAATTAGAGGTTATTTGTTCTCTTCTTGCTGTTCTTGCAGCAGAAGCTGGTATGTGTCTGGCATCAGCCTCTTCATCTTGCCCATCAGATGGGTTGTCATGTGCCTCCTGCTCTTCATCCAATGGCGTGTTTGTGCGTACACATATATTGTGTAGAATGCAACAGGCCATTATGATCTTGCACACAAGTTCAGGTCTGTACAGGATTCGGCCTACTAATATGTCTAGGCACCGGAACGTGGATTTGAGGACTCCAAATGTCTGTTTAACTATGACCCTTGTGCATCCCAGTGCAACATCGTAGTCTCTCTGGGCCTGTGTGTGTGTCACTCTGAGGGGCGTCATCAACCATGGCTTGGGTGCATATCCTTGATCACCTGAAACAGATTGAAGAGATATGTAGCCATTAGTACATGTGCCTGCTGTGTTTGTAGAGTGCTTTCTGGGTATGTGTGCATTGTGCAACTTTGTACTTTCTGGTTTGACATGTTGATTTTCCGACACTTTACCAGCATCATTGAAATTGACTTGCCTATACTTGACAGACTACACATCACCATGTTGTCATTGTCCGTGTCCTTTGTATTGGCTCCATGTTGTGACAGTCAGGATGTATGGGTCAATAAAAAAGAACATGTTCGTTTTTTTACAGGCACATTGCTGCACAAACCTGACATCTCCTGTGCACAAATTGTTGAGGATGAACCATTGGCACATGTGCCATGTTAGGCATCGACCTTGACGTTTTGACGACTATTATGTTGGACATCATCTTAGTACCTCATTGTTAGTCATTGTGCTGAGGGTGACTGATAGTGTACATCTTGTCTGCTAAAGATTTGACTCATTGGGTGCTCTTTATATCCACCTTGCCACAAATGTGGGACAGAGTCTAAGTGACAGTGGCACTGCTAACCAGTGCACTTGACTTACTGGAACAACTGTGGACCACATACATATGCATTGATGTACTTGTGCATGGTTTGACTTATACTCTGCATGTATGCATGTTGTGGTATGACATGTCAATGTACCCATGTGTGTGTCTGTTTCCACACAAAACATATTCTGATTTCAGATTTGTGCTTCAGATTGCCAGACCTCACCAGGGGAGACATGTGTATGTATGACATGTGCTGAGGATGTGATTGGATAGTTTGTATGCTCTCCCTATGCATGCTCCATTTCTTAACAACACAGAATAATGTTCGAAACAACTTTTGTTTTTATTTGTTGTCAGTTGGTGCTCCCTTCATTCGGCACTACTTGCAGAGCCATGATGCAGGTACACCCACTACACGGTGCATGGCTGGCTGTGTTTTTGCATGTCAGCAAATTGTGCACTTTCACAAGTGAGAGCAGGGTAATCTGTCATCTATTTGTACATATGGTGCATGTGTTGTTTTCAACATGTATGTGGCACAGCAGTATCATATGTTCAGTGTAGTGCACTGCATTGATTATTTAAAATTTGTGTCTGATGAGTTCTGCTAAATCCTTAATTTACGGATGCCATAGTGGTTTGTGTGAGATTTGCAGGGCTCTTCCCTTGTTGGGCTGTGTTCGACATGTCTTGATTGATTTGCATTCTGTGGTTGTGTGCATTGTTTGGACCTGTTCCAAGGTATGCAGTGTTACATTTGCTACCTGTGCATTGTCTCATATTTGAGCTACGTGCTTGTGTACCTGAGGTGTGTGGTGTGTTCAGTTTGTACTTACCAACGAGCAGTCCATTTCCATAAGGGTCATTCTCTAGCTGCTGGTTGATGACTGATTGGTGAAATATGTGTGAGTCATGCCCACTCCCAGGGAACTTAGCAATGACATTGATGAACAGGCCCAGGTGATACACAATTGCCTGAACGTTATTGGAGTATGTGTGCTTCCTGTTCATGTATATGTGTGCAGTGCCCACAGGAGGGACAAGTAGGACATGGGTGCAGTCAATTGCCCCCAACACATGCGGAAACCCAGCAAAGTCATAGAAGCCTTGTTTGTTCTCAAATAGTTCCTTTGCAGTGTTGGGGAAGTGTAGATGCTGTGGCGTCAGGCTGAAGATGGCTTCCAATACTTTGGGAAGGAACCTGGAGAAGGATGACTGTGAGACTCCACCCTCTCTGGCAGTGGTTGGTTGGAAGGTACCAGAGGCCTACATGTGTAGCACTGCAAGTAGCTTAGTCTGCGGAGGGATATTTGTGCAGTGCTGGTATGGTGCCTGCAGCCTTGGTGCTATCTGTGTGAGTATGCATAAGATGGAGGTCCTCTTGAGCCTGTAGTGTGCAATCAAGTCCTCTGACCGAAGGTCTATCAGGATGATGCATTGGCGGCAAACCCGCTCTCTTCTTTGGCGCTGCCTCTGTGGTGGTCCTGGTGGCGGTGGCAGTGGTGGTGGTGGTTGTGGTCTTCTTGGGGCTCCAAGATGCATAAGTAGTACCTCAATGGCATCATTAGGCAAGCAAATGAGGCTCTGGGTTTGTCTCCCTTATGGTCTGCTTTTTTTTGCTCCATTTTTTAGACCAACTTTTTTCTGGTCTTAAAAAACATGGGCTCTAATATTTTGGGCGTATCGCCGGACCGAACATTTATTGTAAATATCGCGAAGTGGGGTTAGCAGCAATTTTTTCATGGGAATGCCCACCGTGCATATACTTTTCGTTAAGTCATGCTAACAGAAGTGGCAATCCGAAAACTGCACGTTTACGCAGGAAAACTGCTGCTAACTCCGGTTAGCGGTAACATTTAAATACGACAATAAAAACACCCTGCTGTAGCGTCAAAAAATTTACGCTATGCCGGTGTTAACTCCTTGTACATAAGCCCCTCAATGCCACTAATTGTTTTATTAAAAAATGCGATGTCACCTTTTAAGAATCTTAAGTTACCAGTGGCTCAGACTCCGACACTAGTCCCCAGTTAGAAGAAAGTACCACTTCTCTACCAGTGGGCACATGCATTGCAAACACAGAACAACCTAACTTTTTTAGGCAGAGGAGTCAAGATAGGCAGAGTCAGGGGGCAACGGTGAGGAGGATACCACCATCAGTACCTTCTGGGAAAGCAACACTAAAGATACGATATTATCAAGGTTAATTTGAAGACCCCTGAAATATTCCATATTACCCTAGAGCTGGCCCTAATAGTTATCGTATCCTCTTCCAAGCTTCAATCACCTGGAATATTGATGCATAGCAAGGCCTTATCTTCCATCCTCATGGGCAGGCCTTTCTTTTCAACATCACAATTGAACTTCATAGGTTTTTCAGCAGGATTAGACTGAATAACAACTTGAAAGATAATGAATACCCTATAATTTCTGACACCAGTCTTTAATGTCTCCTTTCACATTTAATCATTCATTTCATACTATTTTAGAGGCATGGTAACTTTATAAAATATTGTATTGGGAGAAATGGTTTATCATATACACAAATACTGTAGATATGATATTGCATATCAAAAGAAGAATCTGATTTTTTTATTCACATTGAAAATCATAACAATAAGATAAAATCAGCTGACAAGGAGGATGGTATTGTAGTTCAGGACACCTTCAACAATCACCAAGAAATTATCAATTTTCAGTACTCACATGTTACACTAAACCCACAGAAAGATATGATTCATCATCTCTGAGAAAAACTAACAAAGGCTTGTATATGGGTTACTTGAGGAAAAGGATCATACCTTTCTAAAGAAACACAACCAAGAATCCCTTCTATAATCACACTATACACAAGAGTCTCAATGATCTTCCTGGCTTCCCTATAATCTCAGCACATGTTTATATTTGATCTGTTCTAGACCCCTTTGCCAGTATAAAGACTTGTTCATTAAACCTCTTGTCCCGCTCAACAAAGCATGTACTAGGAACAATATGGATGTGGCCAGCAGTAATGCGGACTTAAGAGCTAATTTACTATTTACCTGTAAGATTGGGAGGTCAATACCTCCACTACCCCGGGCAGACTACAGTCCATCATATTCAGGGATCACTGCCAGCCCAGCAGTCATCTCAGTGTGTTCAGGGAAAACGCGGACTTAGTGGTTCCTCTGAAGGCACGGCAAGTGGTGCATAGTTGCTGCCATTCCAGTGTCCGTGCACCAAACTTTTTTCTTTTTCAAAAGCAACTTTCCAAAGTGGGAGTGTGTTACTGAAAAGGAAAAAATCTAATCATCAAACACCTCGGGGTTTGGAATTTTTCACCGAGGGCATTGGCCATTTCTCTTATTTTTCATGTCTACTACCACCAAGTTTTTTTGTGGTGCCCGTCAGCCTCTCTAAATAGAGCAGGCAGTCTGACTCCTTACTCTGATGAGTCCAACCACATTGACCCAGAGGAATAAGGTTCCCAACAGCGAAGGTAGTGGGTGCACCGCCGTGGGGAAGATGATTGTCCCCCTAAATCAAAATAGAGAAGATGAATCAAGGGTTTGATAACAGGGTGTGGTGGAGTAACCTGCCCGCTAAACTCTAATTGGGCCCTTCAGACTTTAATAATAATATGCAGGTACTTGAAACCTAGACATGCAGATCCTTTATATAGATCATCTGCTAGACAGATGCCATACCAGTATTGAGACACACAAAGAACTGACATCCATCTCAGCTAAAGAACGATGCTGGATTCAATCCAGATCTGTGACTGGAGGTGAGCGTCTGAAAAGTTTCAGCTTTCTGTCCATCATTCCTTTGTGTTTGCTGACATCCATCTCTGACACAAGTCATAACAGAGTTTATTGTGACCTTGAAAGTTTTAATTCTCAAAGATTTTTTCAGTCAAATTAAAGCTATTGCAATGGGCGCCACTGTTGTCCTACATCTGATAACACTCTTCACGAAAGAGTTTGAACACAAAATATAAACAGAACTGGCAAGCATAAGGAAATGTTTACTTTATGAACAATGCATATTGACGATGGGTTTCTGATATGGACTGCTGACCCATTATTACTTCCTCAATCCTTTAATTGGATGAGAACAGGGTTGCACACACCTGATCATCCACTTCCAACATGAGTGATGCTTGTAGCCACACTTCCCTTAACCCACTGATGACCATGCAAAGGATGGCAGTGACAGTCAGCAATAAACCAGGAGAGGGAGAATGGGTCAAAAGAGAAAGATACTGGATAACTCCCTGTTCTCACTACACTAGCATTGATATCTACAACAAGAAATATTTCTTACAGTATTTTATCATTTGCATTACAATTCACTGTTGCTAGTATGATATTTGAAATACCTGATGATAATCTCTGTATAACCCATTCTCTACGGTTTGTGGAATCTCTATGACTTCCTAGAACTGAATAACAAAACAAATTGTTGCAATAGATGAATGAAACAACCTGAACTGAAATACATGTTGCTGTATATACAACTAACCAGGGAGTTGTAATCAATGTTGTGGTTTGAATGATTCTCAATGTACATAATTCATCACCTGTAACATAACAGAGACACATTAGTGCTGTGCTTGCACTCCTGAGAATATATATCCAATTCCTCACCCCTGGCAATACTCTCATAGCACATGTGTCTTAAATAATATAAACAAGGTATGTACACATAGAGAATTCAAGTGAATGCAAGATCAATAGAGTTTGTCAACTTTGGAAGGACTACTCAAGTACCAAAGTTCAAATTAAAGACTAAATCCTTGATGTCAAATGTTTTGAAGAATATTTCTTGGAATCCAACAATTTGGCTGTAGTTCCAGATGAAAGGGAATGCGTTCCTAACCCCTAACTGTAAAGTTCTAGCGGCAGTCACCAAGAATCTTGACTTCCTAGCAAGCAACGCTCTGAAATACAAGGAACTAATTCTCTTTGAGGGTAAGATGGCTGCTGAAAAAGCAAGTTTCATGACAGTCCTGTGGTGCACTTGGATAAATAGATTTTCTTGACTCCAGTTGCTTGTCTCACTGAGTAAGTGTCACAGCCGTGAAGCTTCACTTCAGGCTCGGCATGCAGTGCCGACCTCCTCAAAAGCAGAAGGCTCAAATAACTCAGAAGTTTGAAGAAGCACATGTCTGTGCTTGCCAGGTATGCACTGGTGAGCACAGTCTGTGGAATATGACAGCTTAACTCATGTTCTTCTGTACTACAAATCACCATGGCCTAGTGTTAGAAATGGGGGTCTTTAGTTGGAAGGTTTGTACCCTGTCCAAGTAGGGACCCTTTATTCTAATCAGGTTAAGGGGGCTTACACTTCTACAATAACCTCTGCTCACCCCCTTGGTAGCTTGGCATGATCAGACAGGCTTATCCCAGAGGCAATGCATGAATTATTTGTACCAAACACACACAGTAACACAGCGGAAACACTTTGAATTCCACCACATCAGTTTATATAAATAAAGTATCTTTATCTAAACCAAGCAAGACCAAACAACAAAAATTCCAACATACATACATCAAATATCACTTTTAGAATGATTGCTGCAAAAATAAAGCTATAGCAACATCTGAGGCTATTATGACGTGGTGACAGGCACAAATCCAAAGTACGGCACCGATCATGAGGTGGGGGTGCCGGCCATAGGGCAAATGGATCCCCAAATAACAGTACCTTGGAAAACAAAGTCAACGGACAGTGTAAGGCATCGTGGAGGTGAGGTGTTGATGGGCACGGTAAGACCAGCTTCTTACTTCCACAGGAGAGGCGAGGGTCGAGTCCTGGCTGGCAGGGGAGTTGAGGTGAGGCAGCGTCGGTGGTGTGGCATGAGTTCTGTTCAGCAGTGCGGTGTCACCACGCCGGTTATTAGCTCTGCAATGAAGAGATGTAGGTGCTGGTGGTGACAGGCTCCTGTGCCAGTGTCAGCATCAGAGAGATAGATAACTTTCAGCCGTCAGCAAGCATCAGCAGGCATAGGAGCTGCAGTGCAGGCAGGGCGGTGTGTTGTGCACTTCACGAGCGGTGCCCACGGCCTCTGTGTAAGTTGCAACATCACTGGCGGCATCGCTGATGGCATCAGTCTTGTTTTTCATGGTTTGAAGCACCAACCACGCAATTCCAAGGGCCCAGGAACTGGACTTGGTACCCTTCAGCAAACAAGAGTCCAACAGGGGACTCCAGGTGCTGCTTAGCAAGTTACAGGTGAAGTCTTTATGTCCTTGAGAGTTCAGAACAGGAGGCAAGCTCTACTTCAACCCCTTAGGAATATTCTTAAGCAGGATACCACAGCAGGGAAAAAGTCCAGTCATTTCCACTTCCCACAGACAGAAGCACAACTGAAGACCAACACAGTAAAGCAACACACATCAAAGAGGCAGTACTCCTCCTGAGAGCACTTCAGCTCTTTTTCTTGGTAGGGTCCTCTTAGTCCAGAACTAATCCAAATTCCTGGGGATTTACGGGCACATGCATCATTGTTCGTTTTTGCGATTTCTTATTTGCGAAAATTAAGGAATCGCAAATAAAGAATCGCAAAAAGCAATGCATCATTTTTTTCGCAATTTTTATGCGAATCGGTAAAAATCGCAATTTTTACCGATTCGCATAAAAATTGCGATTTCTTATGTGCGAATTCGCATTTTGCGAATTCGCAAATAGCGAAAAGACGCACATGATGCATCTCATAGTGATTGCTTCCTTTGAGCCTGCAGAGTAATTACAGCCACCTGGTGCATTTTTTCAAAGGCTGGAGTCTCTTTTGACAGTTGTAGCTGCTTTCTGTCCCTGGAGGAGGCTTTTGGTGAAGTTCTGTTGAGGAAATGGCTTCAGAAAATGTTGTGGAAGACACTCAAGCAAGAAAGAGAAAAGTTAAATTTAGTGATAAGGAACTTGAAATTTTGATAGAGGAAGTGACAGCAAGGCAGGAACAGCTGTTTGGGAAGCTGTCCCTCAAGGTTCCTGAGGGTGTGAAAAGAAAACTTTGGCTTGCCATTCAAGCTAAAGTGAATTCTGTGGGCGTAGCACATAGAGATATTAATAACCTGCGAAAAAGGTGGTATGATCTGAGAAGTCGTGCAAAGGAAAGGTTAGCCACCCGCATCAAGAGTGCCAAGAAAACTGGAGGAGGAACACCAAGGGACAGGCCAAATACCCCCCTGGAGGACCTTGTTGAAGGGACCCTTACCCCTGAAGCAGTGTTTGGAGTCATTGATATTGATACAGCTGCGCAAGCTGGCACGTCTCAAGGTATTTTTTTTTCTTGTTAATTACATATTTCATAGGCTACTCATTGATTTGTAGATAGGATTTTGGGAGATCCTTTTATTGAAATCCATGATGAGTATGTGCAGGTTATTGGGATGGTGGTCTGTTAAAGTCATTTTGCTTGCTGAATGCAGTGCATCATGGGATTTGTAGTCTATGCTAACTTTCAAAGTTACAGGAAAAACAATTACAGGTTACAATAAAGAGAAAATTCACAGGAAGATGATTAAACTTTCATGTATAATGCACCTTTATTAGTCATTGACAGTAATTTCTTTAATGTACTTTCACAGACATTTCACATACAGTAATACACATTTTACACTCTCTATTACTACTAGATGCAGATCTGGAAACAGACTTCATTGGATATGCAGAATCTTTCACTGAAGAACTGCTTAGCACAGCCACAAATAATAATGATCCTCAATCTTCTCCAACAATACAAGGAAGAAATATTAGGCAAAGAGTGCGACAAATTCCAGACTCAGACAGTAGTGAGCCATCAAATGCCCCTGTGGCTGGTGACAATTCAGCTGCAACTCCTGCATCACAACCCAGACAAGGAAGAAGGAGACAAAGATTGCAGCATTTCTTTAGGCGCAGGCCACGTCCAGCACAGCATAGAACTAACTTAGATGAAGACTCCAGTGGTACTGTTCTTGAGAGGAAGCTTTTGAAAGTACAACGTCTGCAGGGGAAGGACATAAGGGTGATAAAAGGAAAAGTTAGCCACATGAGTGAAAGCATCAATGGCATCAACAAGTGTCTCATTAAAATGTATAATGTTTTAGAAAAATCACAATTGGTAACAGGAGACAAATTGAACCGCATGACTGTAGCTTTAGAAAACATAAGTGCAGTGATTAAGGAACATCATGCTCATCAATCTTCTAAGTCTAGCACATCATTTATCAATATGCAGTCATGTTGCAGAACCATGAGTAGGATGTGTAACAGCACTATGCAACTGAATAGGCATGCATTGTGCATGCAGAGGGACATGAGTAAATGCTGTGAGGAGATTACCTCAGGGATGAAGGCACTTCAAAGTTTTGCACAAAACATGCAAGGAAAGTCACCAGCAGTAAAATCATTTGAACCAGAAGTCACAGAAGTATGTTCAATAATGAATGCTGATGGAAATGCTTCAGAGGTGTGTGAACGCTGTAGCAGCAGACAGAAGGTAAAAGCTAGTACCAAAGGCAGTGCAAAAGTAATTGTTGGTAGTAAGGCTTTAGGTGTGCGCAGTAGAAAAGTTTGAAAATGCACAATGTGCTACTCTGAAGCTAGACATCATATGATTTGAAGTACATATTTGTTTCTAACCAAAGGCAAAAGTCTATAATTTATTTTTTGAAAACTTGCAATATGATGTCAATAAAAATAACCATTAAGTTTATTTTTTCAAATTAATAAAAACAAGTTCATGCCATCAGCATAAAAGTGTCATACCTTTTTTTAAAAAAAATGTTCAGTCACTTCTGCCCTCCTTCTCCTCCCCTCTGCTGCATCTGGACCATGTACTCTTGCTTGAGGTTGTTGAGGCTGATTATCAAGGTTATGGAGAACATCCTCTGCATTCAATTCTAAACCTCTCTTAATAGCTACATTATGCAGCATGGCACAAACTGCAACAACTTTGCAGCAGACATCAGGACGGTATTGCAAAGCTCCCCCTGTTTTGTGTAATATGCGGAATCTTGATTTCATGACACCAAAAGTCCTCTCTATAACATTGCGTGTTGCAATATGAGCATGATTGTATTGCTGCTCTTTGCGGGTATTGGGATTGAGATAGGGTGTCAGTATGAATGTTTTCACACTATATGCACTGTCACCTGTGGCATTATTAAAAAAAACACACAAAAAGTCAGGGACATGTAAAGTAAATCATGCCAACAGCTAATTGCACTGATAATTTCAAATACATACCAAGCAAATATCCATCTCCAAAAAAGCCAGCCTGCAGTTGAGCATAGATAGCACTGTGCCTGAAAATGTAGGAGTCATGGGCACTTCCTGGATAGCTAGCAACCAAATCTGTGATGACTGCCTTTGAATTGCAAATAGTTTGAATATTGAGAGAATGGAAACTTTTTCTATTACGAAAAATGTACTCATTCTCTGAAGGAGGACAAATTGGAACATGGGTCCCATCTATGCAACCTATAACATGAGGAAAATGTGCCATGTTGTAAAAGTCCAATTTAGTTTGCAGCAATTCCTGCTGAGAATTAGGAAAGGTAATGTAATGCCTAATCCTTAGTAACATGGCATCTAAGAAATCATTAAAAAATCTAGAAAGGGAACTCTGGGACACACCCCCAGCTATGGCAATGACACCCTGAAAAGATCCAGAAGCAAGGAGATGGAGGGAATACAATACCTGGACATGGGTTGGAATGGCTTGGGTCCTACGTGTTGGTCTCTGTAAAATAGGGTCCAAATCTGTAATTAACTCCATAATAGAATCAATATTAAGCCTATATTTATCATAAATTTCTGCCTCTGTCTGTCCTAACAAACTAATACGCACTCTAAAAATCCTTTCATTGATCCTCCTTCTCCTTATAGCTGCTGCCCTTAACCTCCTCCTATGTGCTACTGCAATCACTGCTGCCATTGTGAGACACTTTGCAAACCATTTTGGGAACCTTTATAGGCCACTTTCATCAATCACACCTGTATCTTTTGGTAAAAAAAAAACACCACCAGGTCAGAGTCATTCTAAAAATAAGAATTGCAAAAAGCGATTTCCATAAAAATCGCTATTTGCAAATTTTCATGCATACCGAAAACCACACTGGAAATGCGAATTCTTAAAAATAGCGAATAATTAAGAAGTCGCTAACAAAATTGCGACTCCTAAAAATGCGAAAAACTCTGTTACAGATGATGCATTCCAAACACTGAAAATGCATTCGCAAACGGGCAAAAAGTGCGATTCGCTCCGATTGCGAATGCATTTCCGAATGATGCATGTGCCCGTTTGATCCAATACTCATACCTCAATTTCTCATTGCAGTCATTGTTTCCAAGTCTCTGAGATCAGTACAAACCAGTTCTATCCTCCCTGGTCCAGTTTGACCACAGGGGGTGGAGACAGAATAGTGCAAAGGAGACAGAGCCTATTCACGTGCTAGTGAAGACTCCTCCCGCCACTCTCAATGCAGAAAGGTGTATTCATCCTGGCCATGAGTTACCCAGGAACGGCAGGATGCACCTCAACCACCCTTGTGACTGTCTGGAGTGAATGAACATACCCAGCTCCTGTTACTCCAAAACCATACGGTGATTACACAAACAGGCAGAGGCACCAAAATGGTAAAGGAAGAAAATGACCATTTTCTAAAAGTAATAAACTGAACAATTACCAATAATGTTGTCCTCAATCCCTCTCATTTGTCACAGCACATTGGAGTTAAACCATACATGGGTCCAAGACTTATAATTCAGTCTGAATAAATCTTTATTTTATTTTTTCACTTGAAGTACATTTGTCAATTATTTTATACCATTTGTACAATTTTTAAATCCCTACAACCAACATACAAAAACAATTTATACAATGAATAATGAATAAACCTGTACACATTCCAAAGCATTCATTACTCCCAATCAGTCAACACATTTCACACTCAACCATTTACTATCACACCCAAGAAAAATTATCTATTTACATTGAAAATTCAATAATCCATATATACAAAACCATAGAAAATACGTTTTTTTGATGCTTGTGTTTATATAAACAATGATATATATTTTTAGAGATCTTATGGCGTATAAACTAGCGGTAGTTTATGCGCCATAAGATCAAATAAGAAAAATAACGATTTATTCAGACTGAATTATAAATTTTATTATAAGCATCAAGGGTAGAGCCATTTGGCCAGCACAACTACAGTACACCAGTAGTACATGATGTCCATGCTGCATAAACAGATCTGGTCATCTCTCACCACCCTACTGTTATATATTCAACTGTGTCCCTCATAAGGTGGGGTTTCTCTGACAATTATTGTTTTGCCACTTGACAAAGTGTACCCTTTGTGGAACGAAAAGTGTAGTTCTGCCAGTCCTCTGGGCTTTAAACATAAGTTATTGCTTGACCAATATCTGTTTTGTATTTTGGTCTGGTATTAACTCTCATTCCTGTTTATGTGAGTGTATGCAAATTTGAATCAGTAATTGATGTGCGAACTCTCAGTCTTTTGTCTGTCTCAGTGTTTAGTAACATCTGAAAAAGAGGCTCTCATTTTTGATTTTAGACTTTTTCTTCTTTTTGATTGGAAGCTTCATTTTATTTACCTAAACATCTTTCGGTTGGTTTGTGTGTGAGTTGCTGTGTTTTTTCCACATGCTGAGCTGAAACACTCTTTTTGGCAAGAACTAGTAAATAATAGCAAACACATGTTTCAATCTTCCTTTTTCAAGGCTTGCAGGATGTTATTAAAGGAATTGATATTGACATTAAGGAGCAGAGGGTTTGCAATCAACTTGACTGGAGAATAGAAAGCTCTATAAGGTATAATTAATCAAAATGCAGATCACTAAGTGCAATGTACCTGCCAAAAATACATTAGTCTTTATTGTTTTTAATGGTTAAAATCAGTTTTAGGAGGTTCAGCTTAACTTGAACCCGTATTTACTGAGGAACAAACTTCACTCTTTCAGAATAATTCAGACTGAGCATTCTCTACCACTTGGACCTTCTAATCCTGCTTTATGACTATTGAATTATATCAGAATTAATATGGAGCTTTGCTGCTGACATAAATTTGTGGATCCACCTGTAGTGTCATTATGCTAAGGAACGGAAAAATCACCCACACCAAAGTGCACTACCCCTGAAAGATCTGGCAGCTATGACCATCTAAAATACTTTCATTATCCACCAATGATCTCTTATCAATAGGAACTGCCCCATTTCACACACCTCTCTTTTTATTTAGATGTCTATTCCTGTTGTATGATGTTGATTATTGAGATGTATAGCTCATTCTTTATCTTTAATAAACTTTATTCGACAATTAAGTCATAAACGCAATACATAAAATACACAATTCCCAATACATAAAATTCCATTAAAATGTATACAATAAATATTTAAAAAAGGATTAAACTACAAAGGACTATTGCCGAATGTCATTTATCCTTAAGTTCATAAAATCCATAAAACTCATCAATGTATACAGTCCAGGGTAATATTACACAAAGCTCAATTAAATGATACATCCCCTATATCTGCAGCTAAATTAGATAGATGGATCTTAGATTCTCAATTCACTGCCGTAATTGTTTTGCCCGAATTACCCATTCCCATTTCAAAAACTTGGCCACAGCTATAGCAATTGGGGGACTGGGGTCTGTACATAAGATTCTTAATGCCTCTTCATGTCTGCGGGTGCCAATCAGTTTACAAATAGGTTTCACCCACATCGATCTAGGAGCAGCATAAAGGGGACAGAAAAAGAGAAGATGACTTATAGACTCTTGTTCGTCCCTGCACCTAGGGCATTTATCATTGTCGTTTTCTCCTGCCTATTTAGCTGTGAATGACCTTGTTGGAAGGGAGCCTACTCTAAGTTGGAAATAGAGTTTACGGTCATACTGCTTCTCTATGGCATCCCAATATAATTCCAGCTTCGGTTGGGCCTTAAATTCCAGAGAACGACCTGTTAGATGTAAAGAAAGACCCTTTGTACACGCTTTTAAATTAACCATCTCCCAATATTTTGCCTTCAGAATTTTTTGGGAGGGGAATACAGCATTTGCAGGGTCATCCTGTAGTGTAGTTCCTATATTCCCAATAGGCTCTGCACATTGGAATAACACAAACAATAGTTTAGACATAGGACTGAGGTCATCTAGGTGTCTACTGAATATGTTAGACTTAATTAGGTATGCCAGCTAGCTCAGAGGTCACTAGAAACTTTCTCGAATGAACAGGAAGGAGTTAACTTTCCTGATTAGACAAGAAGGGATTAGTTTCTGACAACCGCATACACATGACAACTTTGCTCCCTCAGAATAAAGAGTATATCTCTAGAGTCGTGTGAAAACAATAGACAGCTATTTCACTCAGTCAATCGTGCATGCTTAATTTCACCAGGAGTGCAGAGAAATAGAGAGACGGGCGTTTTCAATAAAAGTTGTTATTTATTGAGCAGTCTTTTTTCTCATGCAAGAGAAATGAGTTGCCACAATTGCAATATTTGTCATAAAATAAAGTGCGTACAGTAAAAGAAGTATTATGAAATAATACTGTAAAAGCATTGATATGGTTTCTTAGCCATATGATACTTTAAAACGGATAAAATATATACATACATAAAAACATTGACTAACGTACTCAACTGGTGCTTCTAAGATACGCCTACCCCGGTGTACCTGACCTAAGCCTAATACGTGGGAAGGAGTAAGTAAGTTGCAGTTTAAGTTAAGTTGTTTTTTGCCAAGAATCTGAATCAAGAATTCTCTTAAGGTTTTAATCAGCTCCGTACCTTGGTTCTAGAATGAAGGAGGTCTTGTATCTCTTCCTCAGGACTCGATCTCCCAGCAACCCGCAAGGGTGACTGGAAACACCGGAGCTGGAATTTCTCGGCAGGAGAAAATACAGCGTCTCTCTCAGTGCGTCAAATGGGAGGGTCGGCTTCCTTCGGCTCTCGCATCAGCTGGGCGTCGGGCAAGTAGATAGCCGCTCTTCTCCAAACCACCGTGTGTTTGCTTAAGGCAACGTTGGTATATTTATACCTGAAAGGTGCCGGGTTTGACGTAAGGTTGGACATAAGACGTCACTAAGAACTAACAGTTCTTTCTGGACTCCAGGAGTTCTTGTGCAAATCAAAACAAAAGCAGGGGGAATTCCCGGGCTGCTGGAGGCTTGGTTTGTTTAAAGAACGCGTTGTACTTTCTAGGAGTCTATGGGAGTAGCCTTGCCGTATTTGTACTGCATTGGCTATGACTAAATATGGACATGATTCTTATGCCTTTATAAGGATATGTTTTGTTATAACCACATAAGGGCATGAATCGGGGATATTTAATTAGGGTCCTAGATAGATTCACAACACCCACTCCACGTATTAATGTCCATCATTACTAAATACTAAGCAATACTAAACATATAACGATGCATGTGTGTTTTCCAACCCACCCCAAAATACATAAATTGCATTTGAAATGGTGTATGGTATATACACGAAAATGAGTATTTATACTGTATGTTTTTCAAGCAGTGTTATGATTCAGGAAATGCATATATAAATATTGGCTGAATGAATTGCGAAAATTACATTTATGAAATGGCTCTTAATACAGAAAAGAAGGTCGAGACCATTTCATCACATATTTATACAATACTGTACATGTGCTAGAGGCTGAGGTAAAATATTGTCTCTAGTGTCTCTAAAAATAGAAGCTCTGTTCTCTAAGAATAGTTCTACTTTAAGCAGAGTACCATGTGCCAGAAAAAAGGTAAATATTTTGGAAATGGAAAAAATTATTTTGCTTTCAGGGGAAAAAATAGTTCCAATTGTTTTCAGTAGTTTTGTTTATCAAAATTGAAGGCCGAATTCAGAGTTCAGGGAACACTGTGTGCTCGTTGTTTTAAAAGTTATTCTCGTTGTTAGGAGAGAACATCATATCAGACAGGCTTGCGAAAAATTGGTCTACAACAATAGGTGAAAGTTCGACCAAGTTCGAAAAAGCTGCAATAGTGCATATGTGAGAATCATTGCCATCATCGATGTCGGGATCAGCAATGCTCACAGAAGGTTGTACCTGTGTGGTGCTGCTTTCATCTCGTACTTCACTGCCACCTAATCGTAATGGTGAAGTCTCAACGAATGCCGTCATCAGAACAGGTAGCCGCTGGGGACAACACGTTGCATGAGCCGTTATCGAACCAAGCAAAGTATCGATATCCATAGGTACTGCTGATGGTAGTGTAAGACAGACGTCCAACACGCATTCTTCTCCGCATAGCAGACATCGAAGCACAGGTAAGATGCAATCTTGCCAGATTGGTGTGAATGAAAGAAACTAAGTTGTATTCAGATCTCTTAGCCGGGCGAATCCGAGGACTCTAGTGATTTGGTCTCGGTAGCGTATTGCTAGGATCGTTTCTTCCATCGTTGCTGGAGTTTTGTCTGTGGCTTGGCTTGCCATATCGGAGCAGAGGGATGAAAAATAAAATTCCTGCTACGAGTCCCAAAAGAAGAGGCAGGCCGCCGAATAACGAATGCACAAAATTCGGGAAAATGCCCAGAACTGTTTCAAAGGAAGCTAACAGTCCCGAAAAAATTGTCTTCAATACATGTGCGATGCCACTGGTATCAGACATGTTTAAGATTTGATCTAACATTTCTACGAAATGCACAGGCAATTTGTCAATAATAGGGAATGTATCTCTGCCGCTGTCCTTGCAACTTGCAGATCATATGTCTCTTTGGACGAGGTTAAAGGCACAGTTGTCTGTAAAAGAATAGACTTCATTCTGCTTAAAGTATCAATTCGAATAGAAGAGATATTCAAAGAAGGCCATATTGCCGCCTCCATGTCTGGATTGCTGTTTGGATACAATACTTGCATACAGCAATGACCCTGGAAGTAACGGTTACGAGATAGGCTTTTCCTGGCACCATGCCACAACAGCTGTGGTCACTTATTAGAACATAACTGCTGTTGGAAAGCTGCCTGAAAAAAGGCTCTATCTGTGTTGCAGGAGTACCGTGCAGGTGACATGAAAGGTTATTTGATGAACCTTGGCAGGCTCCATGCAAGTTAATACCTTGACATAGAAGTGTACCGCTTAGTGAATTTTTACAATTGTTACCACTAAGAAATACCTCTTTTTTCCCTTCACTATAACATTTGTGTGTATAAGGTAAATTCCAGGTTGATTTGATGTATCCTTTACCCAACCTTTCATACAGGCCTGCTGGTATATATTTTTGGAAATACTTAAACTGGAAAGTTGTTATCGGAATTGTAATTGTTCCGTGTATTATCCATTCAATGACAGGTCTCTCTGACATTGTCAATGGTAATCTCTCAAGTTTTTCAATGCTCAGAATCGTATAGTCTGCTCCTTTTTGTGCCAAACTGATTTGTTTATCAGTAAGGTTAAAGATAGAAAATAATGACGTTATGTTGATTAGACGCCATGGCACGTAGCCTGAACGCAGGTTTTGTAACGTCCAGCCTAGCTGTACAATAGAACGTAATTGGGACTGACCATGTTGTAATATTAGCAAGTCCTGCTCTATTATATCAATAGCAGATGATACAATGCTGTCCAGTGAATATATTCTGGAGGACAGAGTCGTTAACCCATTGTCCACTACAGAAAGTGATTTTTCCAAATTAATACGATCAATTTCTCGTATTTTTTCAGCAGTTTCAATTTGCGTTACTTTCCACGCTTCATTGTAAGCAGCATATATACTGGCGTATATGAAACGTTTTTGATGCTGTTTGCGAGGTCCCAGTATGAAATCAGCACCGTCTTTAAGTAAAGTCAAGTGTTGCTTAATTTCAGCCAGTGTGGATTTTTGTAGCCACTCAAGGCATAGTTTCCCTACACTGTATGTTGTAACTATCCCTGGATGTTGTCTCTGGGAATATCTTGGGTCTGGCCTGTATTAAAATGATGAGAGATCAGGATTTTATACAAAAGATAAATATTTAATGAATAGCTTAAGAAAGGCACAGCACGACCGAAGCATAGAAGATCTAGAGGCAAACTGTCAAACATAGAATCTGGAACAGCAGATGTAAGATGCTGGCACGCATCACAGAATCCAGAGCACAGTATAATATAAACAAAAGAAAGAAAAGCATATACAGAATATAACACATTTCACCCCTTAACAGAAGAAACTTAATCCAAAAATCTACGAGGTACATTCCTAGGTCTAACACTAGCCTTAACACTAAAGGCAACAGAAAGATGTTCAGATTGAGTCTGATACAGAGGACGCCCAGGAAAATCCATAACAGAACTCTCCTGGTCACGAACAGAATCAGAAAAACAAGAATCAGAACCAGTCACACTCCTGCAATCATTGCCACACCTAGCCACTCTGCGAACATTCCATACTCTACCATCCTGAGTAGCTACACTGTTTTTAAAAACTCTAACCACCTTGACAGGAGGAAAGAATTTTGAAAAACCCTTGACCAAAAACCCAGGCTTCTTGATACGCACCCACTCTCCCACCACAAAATTAGGAATTTTAGCTTTTATATTGGAGTCAAAAGATGTCTTCATTTTTTCCTGACTAACCTCAACACGTTTTGCAACAGACTGAAGATCAACCCTAGAGTCATTCCCGTTAATTTTCTTAATCCACCAGGGACAAATATGGGATGAAGGGTCCCTACCTTTAAGGAGCTTAAAAGGACTCACACCAGTAACAGAATGAGGTGTAATACGATAAGTCCACAGTCTCTTTCTCACTACATCTAACCAATCATCCGCAGAAGAATGTACACCAGCAATACAATCTTTAAGAACTCGATTAAATCGCTCAACTTGACCATTTTCTCTAGGCTCATACAAAGAAGTAGTGTAATGTTTAACATTGCAACCCTTGAGAAAATCTTCCACTTCAACAGAAACCAGTTGTGTGCCATTGTCAGACACAAAAGTCTCCGGGAAACCCTCTCTAGCAAAAACCTCTTTTAAGAAACCAATAACAGCCAAAGAAGAGACACCACTCACAAACTTCACCTCAGGCCACTTTGAGTGATAATCTATTAGCACAAGAGCATAACGAGCACAACAAGGAAGATGTTTAAAAGGCCCAGAAATATCAAAAGCAACCTTTTGCCAAGCAAAGTCAGGCCAACTCACTGGTTTCAAAGGAGCAGAAGACACATGTAGCATCTTGTCACTGCTAATACATTCAGGGCAATCCCTGACCAACCTGTCCACCATTTTATCCACCCCAGGCCATCAAACATTTTCCCTGACAAGACGTTTCATAGAGGACATACCAATGTGTCCCTGATGTGAAAGAGACAAAATCTTTTTTTGCAAAACATACGGGGGAATCAGTTTGCCCGCTTTAAATAACAGACCAGAAAAAGCTTCAATTTCTGAGGAGACTTGAGAATATGGAGCCAAATCCGCAGAAACAGACCTACTACTTGGCCAACCATTACTAACAAACTTAAAAATTTGCTGACAAACAGCATCCTTGCTCAACTCATCTAACCACTGCTCTTCACTTAAAACTAAAAATTCCTGAGAAAGACAATCACTAACCAAAGCAATGACATCCACATCCTCTTCAACACAAGCCACATCCTCCTCACTACAAGGCAGTCTAGACAAAAAATCAGCCGTAACATTGCTTTTACCAGGCACATAAATAATTTCAAAATCATACTCCTGTAGACGTGAAGTCAAACGTGCAATCCTGGCAGTTGAGTTCCACCCACCACCAGGAGACAATATTCCAACCAAGGGTTTATGATCTGTACGTAAAGTGAAGCGGCTACCCCACACAAAGTTCCTAAAGTGTTTCACTGCCCAAATGCAAGCAAGCAGCTCTTTCTCAATGACTGAGTATCTTCTCTCTGTAGAAGATAGAGTCCTAGAGGCAAACGCCACACACCATTCCTCTTTTCCTGCACTCTGGCTCAAAACAGCTCCAATACCATACAAGCTAGCATCCACCGTAATAATGCATTTTTTATTGATACAAAAGGACTTCAACGTGGGTGCACTAACAATGTCATTCTTAATCTGTTTAAAAGCTAACTCCTGCCTCTCAGTCCAAGCAAATTTCGCTGAGCTTCTAGTAAGCTCTCTAAGAGGCTCCATCTTGTTTGCAAAATTATAAATGAACTTGCTATAATACTCGCAAAGGCCTGCAAAAGAAAGAAGCTTCTCTTTACTGTCAGGAGCAGGTGCTTTCATGATCGCATCAACAAGATTCTTTTTCGGAACCACCCCATCACCAGAAAGTGAATGACCAAGATAATCCACACTCTTGCAGAAGAACTTGCATTTGCTAGCCTTTATGGTCAACCCAAACTTTTCTAATTTACCACACACCTCCTTGAGATGATTATGATGATCTGAGACATTCTTCGAGAACACTAAGATATCGTCCTGAAAGCATTTGACAAAAATAGCAAGATCCTTAAAGATGTGGTACATGGCTCTTTGGAATACTGACGCGGCCGAAGCCAAACCAAATGGCATCCTTTTAAACTGAAAAAGACCATGAGGTGTAATAAAAGCTGTATATTGCCTAGAATCCTCGGTGAGCTGTATCTGGTGATATGCAGACCTAAGGTCCAGGGTGGAAAAAACACAGGCCCCATCCAACATGCACAACATTTCATTTATATTAGGAAGTGGGTGACAATCCGTAACCAAACACTTATTGAGGGCTCTCAAATCCACACATAGCCTAATAGATTTATCAGGTTTAATTGCTAAAACTATGGGGGAAACCCACTCAGATGACTCAACCTCCTCAATTATATTCTCCTTTACCATTGAATCTAACAAAATCCTCAGCTCATCTCTAATACTGATTGGAACACCTCTGAGTTTTTGTTTTACAGGTACAGTGTTAGGCTTGACCTTAATCTTATGCTTAAAACCATTCAATTTACCTATTTCATTAGAAAAAACTTTAGGAAAATCCATAGCAATTTGAGCAGACATAACAGATGTATCAGCCTCACCATCAGTTAATGCAAGAACAGAAACAGGATCTTTCAACCTAGGGTTTAAGGTTACACCTAACTTTGCCTGGTCTCGCCAGCCCAAGACATTCACACCCTTACAAGCAATGTACATCTTGATCAAAGCAGAATTATTCTTAATAGAGATGAGGACTTCCTTAAACCCCATGAAATTAATGGGAGATTTATTAAAAGTGAATGCAGCAATATCAGGTTTAGACAGAGTATTAAGGTCAATCTAATTACCAAAAGATTCTTCACAATAATCACGAGTAATTATCGTCCATGGTGAACAAGAATCTACCATTAACTCTAATACTCTGCCTAAAATACTTACAAGACTTTTAGGAGATGGCAAAATATCAGTGCAATCGAAAGAAGACTGAACAGTGATAACTATACCAGTCTCCTTGATTACAGATTCAGAATCCACATCACCCTTATCAGTCACAAAAGATACATTTCCACTAGGTCGTTTGAAATTATTAGAATTTGTAAATCTTCCCACTTGAAAAGATTTCACAGGTGTCTTACACATTTTCGAAAAATGACCTGTGCGTCCACATTTATTGCACTGCTTACTCAAAGCTGGACACTGTGGAAAAGAGGCAATGTGGTCAGGGTTACCACACCTGAAAAAATAAAATTGCTTGTTTTTCCCATCATTCTTACTAAAGTATCTGTTCCTAGAATCTTGAGGGGTAAGATTACATACTTCAGTACCAGAGGAGGATTTGTCAGAATTTGGAGAAGAAGAAGAAGTGGTACCTTTTTCTAAAGATTTTATCCACTTATCTGACTGCTCTAAAGCCTTAGCAGTACTAATGGCAACCTCAAGACTAGGGTCACCCAAAATCCATAGTTGTTCTTGGACTTTTTTGCTCTTTACATGTACAATGATTTGATCCCTGATCATTTCGTCTGTCATGAGCCCGAAGTTACAATGAAAAGAGAGAGCACGTACAGCAGTTAAAAAATCATCAAAACATTCCCCTTCCTCCTGTTTTCTAGTATAGAATTTAAATCTATTCAGAGCTATACTAGTTACTGGCTTAAACCTTCCTTCAATTGTTGAAATAGCTTCGTCATACACATTTATGTCACCACCAGATCTAACATGAGGTAAAGTTCGAAAAACTAATTGCCCCTCTGAACCAAGACAATGCAAGAATATATTTTTCTTTCTCTCTGCAGACATTCTATCACCATCCATCGCCTTTAAATAAGTAAAAAATTCTTCCTTTCATCTTGTCCAAGGGATAGGTGGATCACCCTTGAATTGCAAGAACTTTGACGGTGGATCAAATTGCATGTTAATTAAGATACACTAAAATTTACAATAACTTACAATTTAAATTGTTATTCACATAGAAAAAGAAAATGAAAGTTCTATGTTATGTCCCAAAATAACCACTAGATGGAAGTCACGATCTGTATATTGAACTTGAGGGTAAATAAGTTTTATGCTTTTCTCTTCGATCAGCCAGAAGAAAGTATACAATTGAAAATGCAGCACTTGTCACTCCATGAATGTAGTAGCAGCGTATTCCAAAAACAAACCTCTTCTATAATCGGATTCCACAAATAACACGAGTTCAAGGGAAACTACAATTTTTCTTTCTCCAATTACCAACCGGCAGGTTTCTAGTCCTTCAGAATCTCTTGTTCTGAGTATATAAAATACAGTACCTCATACTCCGATTAACGATCGGCAGCTTCTTAACCTCTCAGCGTCTCCTGTTCCGTTTAATCAATTCACAATGGCGCCTTCACGCTACACGGCGCATTCATGTCAGGCGTGATGACATATGCACGTCACATTCTTTGAAAGAATATTCCGACGGCAGTGTCACGGCGGAGATTGCGTTGCCTAGCAATACTTCACAGCTGAAGCTGAATCTTCGTTTCCAGGCAACACTTCAACAAAGCAATGACGATGTCTACCACTGACGATATCCAGGTGCTTGAAAGTTGAAGCTCCGAGCCACACTCCGTTTTTTTTTTCCAAAACAGTTAAAATTCCCAAACAGATGTTACCTTTAGCTGAAAAACTTCGGAGAAACACCAATAAAGATAGAAAATTACGCTTTCTCAGCTGAGAGTCGAAAAACTTGTCCAAAGCAATTTTCACACTGGATCCTTTATTTTTTTTTCTGCTCCTGTGCCTTTTCCAATCGTGGCAGAAATTAATATCCTTGTCGCCAATATTAAAATGATGAGAGATCAGGATTTTATACAAAAGATACATATTTAATGAATAGCTTAAGAAAGGCACAGCACGACCGAAGCATAGAAGATCTAGAGGCAAACTGTCAAACATAGAATCTGGAACAGCAGATGTAAGATGCTGGCACGCATCACAGAATCCAGAGCACAGTATAATATAAACAAAAGAAAGAAAAGCATATACAGAATATAACAGCCTGTTCTGTTTGAACCCCTGTGTTTTGTTCAGGAATCTATCTTGACAGTTATTTGTGTCTGTGGGCCAGATCAACCATTTTTTCCAATCAGGATTTGTTCTGTTTTGGTGTAAAATATGGGATAAGTCTATCTCCACATTTGTAGTGCTATTACTATCAGGTATGGGCTTTGGAATAGACGGTTTGTTTAAGTCTTTTATCTTGGCTAAACCAAGACAGGTTGTTTGCTGAATGGTGTCATTCAGGAATATTATCTGTTCTGGGATCATGCAGGCTCTAAATTATGCTTCTAGACCTTGTACCTGCCGGTCTTTTGTACCCCAGATGGTTTTTGTTTCAATGTTGTTTTTCCAAAATTCAAAACCAAATGTAGACATTTTATTATAACATTTTTCAGAATAAATCAATTTAGTATTTGTCGACATTGTTTTCATTCCTGTCTTATTTAACATTCTAAAATAAAACGTTTCTGGATCACTGTTGTTAAAACCTGAGAAGTATGGGAAATTCTCATACATTGTTTTTGAGCTGCCTTTTGGCGGAGTTGGACAATGTTCCCATTGATTATAATTAAAAACATTTCTAGGTTGTGCAGATTTATGCAAATAGTGATGACCAAAATGATTATAGCAATACATTTCTTCATAATTTGATGAACCCTGTAAATAATCATGTTCTGTGAATTTAGCTGACATTACTAAATCTGACATCATATTATTAATATTTTCAAAGTCCCAATCATCAGAGAAAGTACTTGGTGTCACAAAGTCACTTAAAGAAACCTTGAATTGATGTGGATATTTCAAGAGCTCAATCGGGCCATAGATTTCATAATCCGTTTTGTCCCATGCTACCCCACCGGGTATTGGATTGGCTGTGATGTTCACTGATGACAGTTCTCTTTTCTCGATGTGAGAGGATCTGTGAGGCTTTAGGACCAAGTTGATGTTCTGACTTGCTGTGTCCATTGTACTATATTTTCCATCAATAAATCTACCCAAACATAAAACCATGATGAGCCAAAGCAGGAGGAAAAGTACACCTAACACAATCCAAAATTCAATCCATGGTGAAATCAGATATGTTTCTTTAAGTTAATGAAAAAGTTCAGTCATTTTTTCTTTGAATGTTTTTGTTGCTGGCATGTTCACTTGGATCATCAGAAAAGTCATTGAAATTGAGGAAGTAGCCAGATGCAGTTCTGTCAATTGTTGGAATTGCTTCCGGATTTTCATTAGTCTTTGGATCTTTCTTTGTTTCATTAGCATAGTCTGATGCTACATCATTGTAGACTGGTGTTTCTTGACGAACTGTTGCAATTTGGGTTTCAAGAGGCACAAGTTCCATGGCTTTGTTGCATAGTCCTTTTTCATTCACTGGAGGTTTATCAAAGGTGATTAGTCTCTCAGTTTGAACCTCTTGGATTGTAGCAAGATTTGGTCTTCTGCTATTTCTTGGGCGTCCACTGGGCCTACTACTTATTATTGGCCACATGATTGTGGTTTTACCAGGTCGATGGATACAACTCTGTTCTCCTTTTTACCAGCAAGGGGCAGTAGTACTACTGATCTTGTTCCGCTGATAGCTAAGACAGGTACTGCTCTTCTGTAAGAAGGCCCAAATTCCTTCTTCACCGTGATCTTTTCTCTGACAGGTCTTGCTGGGACAGGTGGTTTCTCTTCAGTGGCTGGTGGCTTTAACTTTATGTTACTTAGACTTCTTGTTTCATTTAAGTCCTGTAAAACAGCCAAACGGTCTTTGATATCAAAGGCTTTTTCTTTCACCACTGAAGTCTGACAATCTAAGTCCTGTATTTTCATTTTAGTGCCGAACAATAGTTCGTAAGGAGTGATACCTTTTAGAGAATTTCTTGGCAGATTGTTAAGACTACGTTGGAAACTTGTTAGATGTTTGACCCACCCATCACCCGAACCTAATACCCTCGCCGTTATAGATTGCTTTATGTCACGGTTTTTTCTTTTCACTACCGCATTTCCCTCAGGATGGAAGGGAGAAGAGTACTGCAATGCAATGCCCATGCTGGTCATGGCCTCTTTGTAAGCTCGAGAGCTAAACGCAGGACCCTGGTCAGAATGTAGCATGCCAATTGCGTATGTGCCGATAAAGACTCGCAAATCTTTTATGGTAGTTCTGGCGTCAGCCGAGCGTTGGGGCCACACCCAAATGAATCTCGCGCAGGAATCCACTGTGACCATGATATATTTATAGTTGCCAACCCTTTGTAAGGGACCACAGTGGTCCAGGTAAACACATGCTAATGGTTTATCTGAGATAAGAAGGGGCGTCTGTGCTGGTCGTTTCACTGTTGATACTTTCATTCTTTGGCATATTTCACATTCTAGAACATAGTTTCTAGTCTGTTTCCTCATGCGTGGCCACCAATATCTCTGTTTTAATAATGATACTGTGGCGGAAACACCAGCATGTGCAGAAGCGAGCCCTTTGTGTGCTGCTAAAATTAGTCCTAACCTGTGTTCCATGTTTGGAATTGCCCTATCCCCCACTCCAGGGATTCGAGCAAAAGGAACATTATTCGCATCAGTTATGTATGAGTACTTTACTGGAAAGCCTTTTGGGAGTGTTTGTCTATCATCTTTTACTGAAGCACTGACAGCTTGCATTATATTGCTGTCTATTTTTGTTTTTGACCGGGTGATAGCAGCTACGGAAGCCGTTTGCACAGCTGCCTTCGCGGCCTCATCAGCCAATGAATTCCCCACAACGTGAACGCCATCACGTTGATGACTCAGTGTATGTATCACATGAGTCTTTTGTAGTTCTTTCTGTAAAAGAACTACTTGTTCCCAAAGCGTTTTATGCTTGATTGTGCCACCTTTTGCATCTTTGAAGCCGTTTTGAACCCAGTTCTGCAAGTATTCATTGTAAGACTGAACGCAGTAATATGAATCGGACACTGCACCGCCCACTTCCCCTACAGCGCGCCCGGAGGCGCTTAAACTTCCGCAGCTCCCTCAGAGGAGATGGGGCTGCTGGCACTTGCGAGGGGCTGGCATCAAGGCTTACCGTGAACTTCTCCAGGTGACATCACTTGTGGGGCCCTGACGCTGTGGTTACCGCCGCCGCCGTGCTGGTAACATCGCTCGGCCGAGGAGAGGGGAAAACCACAGCTCCCAGCCTGCCTCGGGGGACTGCACCGCCCACTTCCCCTACAGTGTGCCCGGAGTCGCTTAAACTTCCGCAGCTCCTTCCGCGTCGCGGACGGCGCCGGGCGCAGCCCGGGCAGAAGGCGGGCTGTCTGTGGCCGTCCAGGGACAGCAAGGGACGGGACGGGCCACCCCCTAACGTCATTCCTGCATAAACATGGGTAAGTGCAAACTGCCGAACTCACAGGACCTGGGAGGTGGCGAGGCTAAAGTGGCTAGAAAATCTGCCTCCATCATCTCCTACCTAACTTCAGCAGTGGGGGCCCTATCTTCCGAAATTGAATCGGTTGAAAGAGAACTGGGTTTCCCTAGTAATGCTGTTCAGAGGGGGGATAAAGGACCAATGCAACCAGTACAACAGGTAAATATCCCGCTGGAGCCAGTTGTAATTGTTAATCGAAAACCCTTGCTACAGCAAGATCTAGAGGGGAGGAGTGAGATGACTGCTCAAATAGAGGCTACTACTCTCCCTGTACCTCAAATGACCAACAATGGAGCTTCTAGCATACTGGGCTCAGCATCTAAAGTGGTACGCAAGAAATCACGGAAAAGGGATCCCAAACCGCCTGTTATAAACAGTGTGACACAACCGTCTAACTTAACAGATCCTATAGTGCGGGACTTGATTGAAGATATATTATCAACCCGGGTGGAACAGGTCTTATCCAGTATTGCTAAGGACATCATTGATACTCTTAATAGTTGTGTTGCTGACCTATTACCTAAATGTGAACGATTAAACTAATTTTTGACCTGGCATAAGGCTTTTGTAACGCAAAGGCAACTAGATTCTAACCCCTCCGTTATCACCATCCCACCTGAGTCTCAAGTAACGCCTATGCAAATTCAAGGGCCCCTTTTAAATCATGATCAGCAGGAGAAACCTCTACATTCTCAGATTGAGTCATCACGGCTTCTGGGCACTGCCCCAGGGGGCTCTGTTTCCCTTTTGCACCGTGATAGTCAGCAGAGATGCTGTGCTGTGGTAGAGGGTCATATGGACTCTGAGGCTGTGACACTGAAAGGGGGAAAGACTCTTTCACAATCTCATATCAACTTACCCTCAGACGCTAGACCTCTTGTGATTGTTTTAGTTGGCATCCGATCCTTAGACACAGGAGCGGTAGAGTCCTATGGGTCTCTTTTGAATGTTACGATGAAATGGTGTGACCAAAACTGTTCGGGGTGTGATAATATTTCAAAGAATATAATCATGGTAAGGCGAGTTGGCTGGATTGGGAAAACTGTTAAAAGGATTAAAGGGGACTGTGTCATCGTCAATTTTGATAGCCCCCTTGTACCCCCAAGATTGTTATGGGATGGTTCTGCTCTGAAGAGCGGGGAAGGTAACGTTAGAGCAGTGCCCCTGTTTTTTTTTTACCCTGACCTAGGCTCCCATCGTCCAGCCACCAACTTGCACTCTTTCGCTACTACTGGTTTATTAAGGTGGCAATCAAGTGTATATGACAATAGGCCCCTGATGAAGAACGGGAGTGATCTAGGTGTGTCATGTAAATCCAACCGCCCGGATCCAATGGTTCCGAGGTTAGCTAGCCCTTTTGTTCTAGCTGTCAGACGTCTCCTTTGCTAATCCCCAGGATTGTATTGATGCTGTAAAGGGGCCCTCCTCTAGATCATCCCAAGTCTGGCTCTGATGGTTCGCAGACTGTTAAGGAGATCAAGCGGGGGAAAAAATGTCCGGAGGGGAACTGCTGGGCTGCTGGAACTGGAGACCTGTAATATACAAAGCACGGAATAAGTGGCACTGTACTCGCTATCCTAAACAATATTTACAGAAGCTACTCGTTCCTCACCTGTAAGAAAGAAACAGGAATGCTGGATATCTCAGGTAAAGAAAATGGGCAACTTCTCCTCCCCAGGTTCTTACTGGAAAGGAAGAATGACAATCTCCATATTACTAGACTCCTCAGGATATAACCACCTTGCTATATAAGAAGGATGAAGATACACCTACCCTATTTGGGATGAGGAATACCAGACTGCCCTCGAATATCGTGGTACTGAATTGTCTCTCTACCTCTCTCCTTTACTTGTCTTCAGATAGTGTTCATTAATACATTAAATCATGCATCAACAGTATAATCATAGGTGTACATATGCGCTGTCACCTTAGTCTCTTAGAACACCATGTTCCCTCCAGAGCAATGTGATTGCTGAGTACAAATGAACCAAAAAAGAAACGAAAAGCAGCCCAGCAAAAGAACGTAGAAACCAATAACTCTGCTATATCCAATAGCTCCCAATAAAACTGTAAATCCGGTCTTCGAAAGTTAGACACTGTGCACAAAGCGTTCAATAACCCTCAAAGACCAGTTAAGTCACAAGTTGATTCAAAAGTGTGTACTGAGTAAACTTCTCAGAGTTTCCCAGCCGCATGAACAGACACGAAACTCAAACAAGAAAAACCTGTAGGTAGGATCTCCACGAAGTGGGCGCTTCCTAAGCCCCAGCTAGTAATCCATGGGCAAGACAAGCACCAAACACCCGGAGCAGGCCCCCGGACCTGGAGATGCAGGCGCTTCGAAGCCCCAGCCAGCAATCCACAAGAAGGAGCACACGAACACTGGAAACGATCCTGGGACCAAATGATGCAGGCGCTTCCAAGCCCCAGCAAGTAATCCATGGACAGGGAGTGAAACGAGCCTAACACTCCCCCAGAGAATCAAGAAGAACAACAGGAACAACGCTACGCCTACAAACAAAATAATCGGCAGCGCGTCTTCCTGAGAGTTACAATATATGCATTTCCTGGCGTATAACGTCATTCCGGCGCGACACGCAAAGGGTCATGGGATTCGTAGTTTTTTGTGTCCCGTGATTCACTCCAAGAGCAGGCAGTGATCTACCAGCGGCTGGGAATCCTGACAGACACTCACTGACTGCCACCAGGCTTGCCAGGATGCAAACGGTGGAACATCCGCACAAGTTGGGGAGCATGCACAGCTGTAACAGGCTCCCATGAGTCTTCCTCAGGCCCATACCCCTTCCAGGATATCAAATACTGCAGTTTGCCTCGCACTCTTCTAGCATCCAGAATACGTCTTACTTCGTATTCTATGTCTTGATGCACTCTCACGGGTAACTGGGGCTTGCTGCCAGGACATTTTGCAGGTTTCAGAAGAGACACATGAAAAACCGGATGTATCCTGAAATGAGGTGGAAGATGCAATTTCACAGCCACAGGGTTTATATGCCTGATCACTTTATAAGGACTGATAAACCGAGGGTTGAAAACACTGTACTTGCGAAATCGAATATTCCGAGTTGACAGCCACACCCAATCCCCTTTGTTGTACTCAGGACATGCCCTGCGGTGTTTATCTGCCTGCATCTTATACCTCCTTTTAGCTTTCTCCAGGTTATTCCGTGCTTGTACCACAGTGCTTCGTAGCTGAACCAATCGGGATTGAAACGTTGGTATCTTAACCTTAATAGAAGGCAAACTCAAAGGGGCAAATCTTGGGTGAAAACCGTAAGTACAATAAAATGGAGTGTACTGGGTGGAAGAATGGATAGCATCATTATACGCCACCTCTGCTGCCCACAGCCAATCAACCCATGCATCAGTGGTGGTATCGACAAAACATCTTAGATATTGCTTAAGTGTTTGATTTAAACGTTCGGTCTGACCGTCAGTTTGGGGATGAAAGCTTGTGGAGAGGGAGGAAGAAATACAAAGTTTCTCACACCAAGCCTTCCAAAACCTTGCAGTAAACTGAGCTCCCCTATCAGATACTATGGAACGTGGAAGCCCATGCAACCTGACTATATGAATGAGCAAGAGATGAGCTAATTGACTAGCAGTAGGAATTTGTTTACATGCAATGAAATGCCCCAACTTTGTTAAGTAATCCACCACCACTATAATGGCTGTCATACCCTGATCTTTAGGCAGCCCCACCACAAAGTCTACAGAGAATCGTTCCCAAGGAGTCAACGGAGTAGGCATAACCTGTAGAAGCCCCTGTGTGGGACGATGATCACTCTTGGCTTGAGAACAAGTGGTACATTTTTGTACCCAGGCAAACACGTCAGGGCGAATGGTAGGCCACCAAAATCTTCGCAGCATCTTTTCCAATGTTTTTATTCCTCCAGTATGGCCTGCACAGGGAAGGTTGTGACACCAGTCGAACGCCTTTTTACGTAGACCCAGTGTAGGAAGTAGCACCTGTTGGCCTTTCATGGGCAACCCTTGTCTGATTTTCCACTCTGGATGCATTCGAAACCAGGTTTTCCATTCAAAGGTTCGGATCCCTCTCCTGATTTTATGGAGGAAATCTTCAAGGCGTATCACTCCCAAAACTTTATTCGGTGCAATGATGCTCCTCTCTGGCGCCATCAGAACAGGGGAGTTGTTTTCTTGGCGAGTCAGAGCGTCCGCCTTCCGGTTTTCGCTTCCTGGACGGAAGGTGACTATGAAATGAAATTCAGAAAAAAACAACATCCATCTGAGTTGCCTGGGGGTAAGATGTCTGGCAGCCCGTAAAAATTGTAAATTTCGATGGTCGGTATACACCGTGATTTGATGAGACGCTCCCATTAACCAATGTCTCCATTCTGTAAACGCATCTTTTATAGCTAATAGTTCTTTTTCTGCTATTGTGTAGTTTTGCTCTGCTGCGTTTAATTTGCGCGACATAAATGCAATGGGATGAAGATGACCTGTACTCTCATTTCTTTGGGATAGGACCGCCCCTATTGCCATTTCTGAGGCATCTGCTTCCACCACAAACGGGAGGTCAGGGTTGGCATGCGTAAGAACTGGGGCTGTGACGAAGGCTTCCTTCAATTGGTCAAACGCTTTTTGTTCTGCTGAGCTCCACAAGAACGGTATGTTTTTACGAGTTAACCTTGTGAGTGGTGTGACCATCTCAGAGAAATGCGCTATGAATCTTCTGTAGAAGTTCGCAAATCCTAGGAGGCTTTGAATGTCTTTGATACTTTTAGGTCTAGGCCACTCCACAATCGCTTGTACCTTTCTTTCGGCCATTACCTGACCCGACGGAGTGAGCATAACCCCTAGAAACTCAACGGTGGTAACATGAAATTCACATTTCGTCAATTTACAGTACAGGTGATTATGCTGTAATGCTTGAAGAACTTGGCATACATGACCCTGGTGTTCCAGCTCCGTGTTCGAATAAATCAGGATATCATCTATGTATACCACAACAAAGATGTCTAAAAACTCACGTAAGACTTCATTAAAAAAAAACTGGAAGGAGGCTGGGGCATTACAGAGCCCAAAGGGCATTACAAGATATTCAAAGAGCCCATACAGCGTCTTAAATGCTGTTTTCCATTCGTCGCCTCGTCTCATCCGAACTAAGTGGTATGCTCCTCTTAGATCCAATTTGGTATAGATTTTGGCGGCTCTTACTTGCTCCAGGAGGACCGGTATTAATGGAAGTGGGTATTGATTCCTGATCGTGATAGCATTTAACGCTCTGAAGTCGATGCAACAACGCAAATCTCCGTTCGCTTTGGGTATAAAGAAAAGCGGAGAGGCCGCTGGGGATCTAGAAGGTCGAATGAATCCCAACTTTAGGAGTTTATCCAGATATTCTCTGAGATGCGCTGTTTCCGGTTGAGAGAGAGCGTATATCCTACCGCATGGAATCACCGATCCTGGTACCAAATCGATTCGGCAGTCATATTCCCGATGCGGTGGTAATACCACAGCCTTGCTTTCACTAAACACTTCAACATACTCCCGGTAACAACTTGGTAACGATACCTCCTTTTCAGCTGCGGTGTGTTTGGCATGCATGGTCGCCAAGACAATGGAAGAACGGGGGGATTCAATGTTACAATGTTCTTGACAATAAGTGGAGTGCAAATCCAAAGATTGCTCCGTCCAATGAACTGTAGGTTCGTGTTTCTTCAACCATGGGAGTCCCAATATCACCCCGTAATGAGGAGCATGGATGAGATTAAATGAAAGATGTTCTTTATGATAACCTCCATACCAAAGCTCATACTCAGGAGTGTGTTGGTTGATCGGGCCTGATTCCAATTCATGTCCGTCTACTGCGAACACCACTTCAGGGACTTGTTTCAATACCGGAGTCACCCCCAATCTGCGTGCTTCCTCTTTATCCATAAAACAGCCCGTAGCTCCTGAATCCACCATAGCTCTGATTTGTTTTGGGGCTTGGTCGATCCATAACTCCATATCCAAAAAGAACAGACGATTACAAGCATAATCTTCACATGTCACTGAAGGGATGAATTGCTTGCTTGAGTTACTCCCTTCTGGTGGACTCAAGCACTGGAGTTTTCCGACCCTTTTTCTACAGAAGAAGCAGCCACTTGTCCTGAACGAAAACGACCTCCCTTAGGTTTTATAGGGCATTCACGCAAGAAGTGTCCCTTTTTTCCGCAATAAAGACACAACCCGAATTTGCGGCGATGTTCTCTTTCGCTGAGCGTCAATGAAGATCTGACAGCTCCGATTTCCATCGGTTCTATCTTTCCTTCTGACTTTTCTCCACCGGTCTGTTTGTCGCCCAGGGGTAGCGGCCTATCCTTTCTCCCATGGTCTCCTTTTCGTTCCCTTAAACGATGGTCCAACCTTAATGCCAAATCGATAAGAGCTGCACATGTGGTGGGTTGGGGGTCGACCTGTGCTATGACATCTTTTAAATTCTCTGTGAGTCCTTGATAGAACAAGACAGTTTGCTTTGCTTCGGGCCACTCAGTTTCTGCTCTTAGTCTCCTAAAATGATTCAGATAAGTGACTAAGTCTGATGATCCCTGTCTAAGCACTAACAATTCTTTGTCTGCTGAAAAGGTTTCTTCTCTCCTGTCAAATGTCTTTTCGAACTCAGCTCGAAACAGCTCCCAATCATACAAAAGGGGGTCATTGCTCTTTACTATAGGGACTGCCCACTGCGCTGCCTCTCCCCCCAGATAGGATATCAAAAAGGAAACCCTAGCTTGATTGGTCAAAAAGAACTTTGGTTTGCAAGTGAAATGTAACATCACTTGTGTCATAAACACTTGCACCTTCTTCCTATCACCTAGAAATCGTTCCGGGGGTGTAATGGAACCGGGGAGGGCATTTCTACCACCACTGAAGCAGGTTGAGGGGCTCCTACATCAAAAGGGTTTCGCTGTAACGCATCTACCCTTGCTTGTAACGCGGCCGTTTCCTGACGTGATGCCGCAAGTTCAGTTTGCACAAGGCCTAAAGCCGCCATCACGTCATCCATGGATTATCAATACAACCGGGGGGATACTAATTCTGGGGACGATTATTCGGTCAGACGTCTCCTTTGCTAATCCCCAGGATTGTATTGATGCTGTAAAGGGGCCCTCCTCTAGATCATCCCAAGTCTGGCTCTGATGGTTCGCAGACTGTTAAGGAGATCAAGCGGGGGAAAAAATGTCCGGAGGGGAACTGCTGGGCTGCTGGAACTGGAGACCTGTAATATACAAAGCACGGAATAAGTGGCACTGTACTCGCTATCCTAAACAATATTTACAGAAGCTACTCGTTCCTCACCTGTAAGAAAGAAACAGGAATGCTGGATATCTCAGGCAAAGAAAATGGGCAACTTCTCCTCCCCAGGTTCTTACTGGAAAGGAAGAATGACAATCTCCATATTACTAGACTCCTCAGGATATAACCACCTTGCTATATAAGAAGGATGAAGATACACCTACCCTATTTGGGATGAGGAATACCAGAGTGCCCTTGAATATCGTGGTACTGAATTGTCTCTCTACCTCTCTCCTTTACTTGTCTTCAGATAGTGTTCATTAATACAGTAAATCATGCATCAACAGTATAATCGTAGGTGTACATATGCGCTGTCACCTTAGTCTCTTAGAACACCATGTTCCCTCCAGAGCAATGTGATTGCTGAGTACAAATGAACCAAAAAAGAAACGAAAAGCAGCCCAGCAAAAGAACGTAGAAACCAATAACTCTGCTATATCCAATAGCTCCCAATAAACCTGTAAATCCGGTCTTCGAAAGTTAGACACTGTGCACAAAGCGTTCAATAACCCTCAAAGACCAGTTAAGTCACAAGTTGATTCAAAAGTGTGTACTGAGTAAACTTCTCAGAGTTTCCCAGCCGCATGAACAGACACGAAACTCAAACAAGAAAAACCTGTAGGTAGGATCTCCACGAAGTGGGCGCTTCCTAAGCCCCAGCTAGTAATCCATGGGCAAGACAAGCACCAAACACCCGGAGCAGGCCCCCGGACCTGGAGATGCAGGCGCTTCGAAGCCCCAGCCAGCAATCCACAAGAAGGAGCACACGAACACTGGAAACGATCCTGGGACCAAATGATGCAGGCGCTTCCAAGCCCCAGCAAGTAATCCACGGACAGGGAGTGAAACGAGCCTAACACTCCCCCAGAGAATCAAGAAGAACAACAGGAACAACGCTACGCCTACAAACAAAATAATCGGCAGCGCGTCTTCCTGAGAGTTACAATATATGCATTTCCTGGCGTATAACGTCATTCCGGCGCGACGCGCAAAGGGTCATGGGATTCGTAGTTTTTTGTGTCCCGTGATTCACTCCAAGAGCAGGCAGTGATCTACCAGCGGCCGGGAATCCTGACACTAGCAAACAGGTTTTCCCCATTATCTGACTTAAACAGCAATGATTGACTAGGGGGTTGTAATGTGAGTCCCTTACAATGTTTTAATGATCCCACTCCTGGACCACTGACAGATCCCTATTATAGGGTACTAAGCTGGAACATCGCTGGGTTAAGGGCCAAAAGGGAGGACCAAAATTAGCTTAAACTTATTAAAGGCAATGATGTGATAGCACTTCAGGAGACCTGGGAGACACAAAACAACTTTTGGCTGGATGGATACAAATCATACTCTCAGCCAGCACGACCATCAGTCTCAGAACGAGCTAGGGGAGGTTTGGTGACCCTGATATCGGTGAACATAAAAGGGATAGTTAGGTTTTTAGAGACCGCCTCTCCAAACTGCTTATTGGTAGAAATCAGTGATCTACCCAGAGGGAAGTTGTTGTTAATAAATTGTTATAATTCAAGAGAGGGCATTAATGATAATGAACACCTCCTTTTTTTAGAAGAATTTATTGAAAATTATAAAAAGAGCAAAACACTTTAATCGATGTCATGTTGATGGGAGATTTTAATACACACCTTTGCAATTTTAACTGTCAAATTAATGACAAGCACAGTATGCCCACAGTAGCATTTCCACACTTTGAACATAACCAGATGGGGGTGGCTCTAGAGGATTTCTTGGCATGCGAGGATCTTTACGAACCCTTTTTCTTTGAGGAGAGTGAAAGAGTAGTAACTTTTAAGTCTAGGGAAAGTAATTCAATAATTGACTATATCTTTTTGACACCTACACTATTGGATCATATAATCTTTTATAATGCCACAGAGTCCCTGTTCAGTGACCATAATCCGGTCTGTCTGAAATTGAATGCAGGCTTTGCCAGAGTAGACAACCTAAGTTCCATAGGGGGAACTTTAAGTCTAGCCACCAGAGATCAAGGCAGACGGCTGAAATGGTCAAAAATAGTTCCCGACCTATTTCTGGTTGGACTCTGTGACAAAATGGGAGTTGATATCCAGAAATTATAACATAGAAGGGGGTTCCCCGGGGGATGCACAATTCGAGGCAGGGAGGGGGGATTTAGGCAATATCAGAGAAAGAAAGAACCCCTGCCACTAATTAAACAGTCCTGGATCAGGATCTTTGATAACTATACACCTAAAGGACCAATGTGCAGTGCCCAGTTAGACCATAGCAAACAAGGATATCATGTTTAATTTCTTTTATTAATACATTTTGTTATTTTTCTCATTTTTTTCTTTAGTTGTTGTACACATACTTAGTTTCTCATCAACAGGTATAGACATTTAATCGTACAAAATTACAGTTCATAAAATGGAGTTATAGTTTGCAGTGTAGTCCCACAACACCAGGTATGACTATTCAACTTTCAATCACTACCATTCATACAAACTCATTCATTCCTCATAGCATTTAATTAAAACTCTATTCAGGAAACATAAAAGCCTGGGTGGAAGTAAGAATGGAATTAATCTTCCACAGTAAGGGTAAAGGGTTGATCAGATGGACAGGAGGCCGATCCCGATGGATAAGGGTGGATCAATATCTTCACAGTGATCAAACGCCTACGCGCGTTTCGGTGAAGAGGCCAGGTCAAGCCTCACCGTCGTCAGGGCAAGGGGATACCTTGGGGTGGGGGACACCACTATAATATAGACAAAAAACTATTTTAGGATAAGCGAGAAAACAATAAAAAATCAACAAGTGCATAATCATCAAGTAATTTTGTTCAATCACTTTTAGGGCGATGCATTTTCAACTGGCACTAAACACATGGGTCCCGCAGGTGATAATAGGGGTATTTATATCAATTAATTTTTAGGGTTGAATAACCTCAGGTAGCACATAGGGACAGGGGAAAAGAAACATCATCAGAGTCTATACATTCATCATTCATTCGTTTCTGTAGTTGCGAAAAGCTCAGGTATGGTTATGTGGACCTCAATGAGAGGGTTCCAGTTGGTTTAGATTCTGTCCTATTTAAACCCCCAGCTAATAGCGAGAATGGTAAATAAATCACTCTGGGCAGATGATCAAGAGCTGCAGAGGAGCTCTATAAATTAACTGTAGTTTAAGGACCATAAATGAAGTTCGTTCTTTATCAGCGAAATTACCTGAGGGGTATCAGATCCTGTCAGGGTCTAGACAGGAGCTTCTCAAGGGAGAGATATTTATAACGGGTTTTCCTTCTCTGGAGGCGACGATATCGCCTAGGTGTCTCCGGAGGTAGCAAAGTAGTCTAGGAGGAGGATGGAGTGGTCTAGGGGTGCAAGAGAAAATAAGCATGACATTAGATTGGGGCATCCCTTACTCCTAAATCTGTATGGACAATCAAATGGAGCCGCAGGTATTTACCTGTAGGGTTGACGGCCCTATGGCAATTCTTATGGGCAGTTAACTTGCTTCGAAGCTCCCGTAAGTTGTGCAGGTAGGGTGTCCTAGTTTGATAAACAAAACAAAAGAAGCCAGGCTGTTTACCGCAGGGGCGATTAGAGACATATACCATCAAACACATAAGTCGTTATACTAGAGTTCCCTCCTCATGTGGGCGAAAGCGCCAGAGAACAGTTTCCAGGGGTCTGGATCGCACAATGGGGGCAGCTTTTTACCTGTGTATCTTGGTACTTTTTCCGTTATGCTCGCAATCCGATGGAAAATGGGAATTTTTGGGATCCGGGTCGGAGCTGTGTCAAGATTTCTGGGTCTCGAGCTGGAAGAAAGGAAACAACAACGCAAGTGTCGTTTTACAAGAGCCCTTCTTGTTGATTGGCGTCTCGGGCTAACGGCACGGAGGAGTTAAATTATCTGCCTCTGTTTGCAGACTGTTCAAGGTCCTATCTAGATGAGAGCCCTAACGTGCGTAGTGGGTTCTTACCTGCTAATGAGAAGACTCCAGTTTGATCAGGTCGCCGTGCCGCGTCTCCGTCCTAGTCGGTCCGACTCGTTCGCTTTCCTTTCCCGCTTTTAAGCGGTTTCTTCCACTTGGTTCAGCTGAGTAAGTTAGAGGTAGAGGGCGGACTAGTTATGGGGAATCCCTTCTAAGTATTCCGCAGGGAATAGACAGAGAAAGCAGGCTGGGATCATTCCCCTGCAGGGTCGCAGGGAGCCAATCTGCGGAGAAGAAAGGGCGGGGAATATGTCAGAGAGGGAAACTCCTCCCGCGTCAATGTCTCATCCTCCTACACTGTGTATTCAATTCCAGTGCTCCCTTCAGACACTCGTTTACCGCGTGTAGATCTACAATGTTCGATCCAGGAGTATTCCAAGTCTCTACTGAGGTAGGTGGAAGATGCATAGGCAGTCCATAAGGTTAAACAGTAGTATATCGTGGACGGGATCCTAGATCATGAGACCCCGTTTTAGGCAAGAGAGGACTTGTAAACAGAGATGACAGGCGAGTCTCGCGTTTTATATGATGGCTTGGGACCAAGGGCATTCCTCATTTAGGCCTTTCTGGACGGATTGGAGCAGGAAAATCCAGAACACCTCACGTTTCTTTCTTAGAGTGGTGGGGTTAACACCACTGTTGGGTTGGATCTTTTCCAGAATAAACCATCTAAGTTCTTTCTCATGGTGGTTATTATCGATCCAATGGGTCACAATGGGTGCTGCTGTCCTTCCATTTTTGATGTTTGATTTATGTTCTCCTATACGTAGGCGGCATTCTCTGCCAGTTTCTCCTACGTAAGGTAAACCACACGGGCATAGAATCAAATAGACCACATTCGATGTACGGCAGTTGGTGAGCTTTTTGTTTCGTGCAACAGAAAAGGTGCGGCTATTTATAGTGATGGAATCCCCTATGATGGCATGAGGGCATGCCTGGCATGTGCCGCATTGATGGTTGCCAAAGACAGGGTCCAGGTTAGTAATGCCAGATTGAATCGCAGGACGGGCTTCCTGAAGCTTGCCTTTCACTAGGTGATTTTGCAGATTTTTGTTCATTTTAAAGGCAAAGATAGGTTTGGCCAGGGTGCTGCCGTTGCCTTTCAAGTTAAGGAGGTGCCAATTGGAATTAATAGTCTGTCGGACCTTGTGATTCAGCTCAGAATGTTTCACAATACATACCAACTGATCCTTGCCATCCCTCTGTTGGGATCCAAACATGTCTTCCCTATGGGTATATCTCGCTCTTTTAAAGGACTCCCTGATTAGTCTGGGGGGATATCCTCTATGCTTGAGTTTGGCTTTCAAAATGTCTGCTTGTTGTAGGAAGTCTCCTATGTCAGTAAAATTTCTTCGGATTCGTAAAAATTGACTATAGGGGATGCTATCCCTTTGGGACCTAGGATGAAAGCTGTCGTATTGTAGCAGGGTGTTCCTGGCCGTGGGTTTGGTGTAAAGAGAGACAACGATTTTCCTTTCTCTATGCTCAATCCCAATGTCCAGGAACTCATTTCTAGTTTTACTAGCGTGTAGCGTAAAACGAAGATGTGGGTCTGCTGCATTCAACCATTGGAGAAATTCGTTTAGAGACTCTTGGTCCCCCCTCCAGATGAAAAATATATCGTCAATAAATCGTGACCACATATGAACATTCTCATAGAAGGGGGCCAGCTCATTATAGATGTTAATCTTTTCGAATTCTCCTACGTAAAGGCACACAATACTAGGGGCACAGCTGGCACCCATGCTGACTCCTCGTACTTGTTTGTATGTTGTGCCATTACATTCAAAGAAGTTTTCATACAGGACTACTTCAAGGCATTGAAGAATGAAGTCTGCGTTGTGAATGTTTGGGGAATTATTTAGGATTCCTTCGATGGTATCCAATGCTCCCTTTTGGGGAATATTCGAATATAGGGATTCTACATCCAAAGTTACTAGAAATTCCCTCCCTTCAAAAAAGGGGGTGCCTTCTACTCGTTCAATGAAGTGGCCGGTATCTCTAACAAATGATTCTAGGTTACTCACTAACGGTTTGAGGAATTTGTCCAAGTATTTAGATAACGGTTCGGTTGCAGCCCCAATGGTGGAAACAATAGGTCTTAAAGGGGGGTCCACACTGTCCTTGTGGGTTTTAGGGACCCCCTAGATGATGGGCAACCGGGTAAAACTAGGGGTAAGGTACTCCGCCTCCTGTTGGCAAATATGGCCATCTTCACATGCTTTCTCTACAACACTCAGAATGTAGGATTTCAGTTTAGGTTCAGGATTGCGGGTGATTTTGGTGTAATAGTCAAGATCTGCGAGGAGGGTCGTCATCTTGTTAATGTAGGATGGAGTATCAAAAACTGACAATCCCTCCTCTCTTGTCACAAGGTTTTATAGTGAGACTCCTGTCTTTTTCCAATTTCAATAAAGTGTCTTTTTCCTGGACAGGTAAGTTGGAATTTGGGATCGGGACGTATTGAATGATTTTTTTCATATTTTTCTCATCACAGCCTTTTCAAATATTTCCACCTCTCCTCCTACCATTTCAAGTGTGGGAGTGAACGTGGAGGGCGGTTTCAGCCCCGACGTATTTAGATTTTCATTCAGGGACGGACGATCCATGAAATATTTTTTAAGACGGATTTTTCTGAAAAAAGATTGTAGGTCTTTCATAAATTCGAACTTGTTGAAATTGGCCGATGGTACAAAGGACAGCCCTCTAGTCAATAGGTCAGATGAATGGGGATCTATTTCCTTATTGGAGAGATTAAATACTGGGATGCCCCTTATGTTGTCCAATATTGTTGTTGCCGGGTTTGAACGTACATTTGGGGCTGTCCCTGAGCAGGACGGTAGTTCCTGCCTTGGTTGGTTCTCGTCCTCGGGCGGGAGTTGCCTCGGCGGTTCCCCAAAAACCGATTCTGGGGGGCATTCCTTTCGTATTGATTTGATCTGTTTTGGGGGTTCGCATTATATCCTTGATCAAAGTTAGGATCAAAACCATCTTGTCCGTCTCCTTCGGAATCAGTTGTGTCCGAGAAGGTGGTTATTCTTTTGTGGCCCCACTTGGAAGCCTGATTTGGTTGGACACTGGCATCGGGGCCAGCATAGAATCCAGTAGATAAATAGGGATAAGCTCTCTCTTGGGTGAACAACCTAATGTCTTTGCGTAATTTTTCCATTTTCCTTTTCAGGAGGTAGTCGGTGAAGGAATCCAGTTCAAGATGGATCTCTTCAAGCTTTTGCTTCCCTAGGTCGACGGCATTACCTTCTTTTAATTTTTCCTCCAGTTCTTTTATTTCCTCATTTAGAGTATCAATGACAATTCGGGCGGTTTCCACTACAAGCATCATCCAGTCCCTGGAGCAGCGGTTGGATATAAGGGCCCACCGCTCCAGGAACTGTCTGATTTCGATGAATAGACCCGGTATGTTGCGAACTCTGAGGCCTATGGGTATGGTCCCTGCCCTAAGGTAGTCTAGCATGAACTGTGCATGAAGTTCAGTTCTTTTGGTTTTCTTAGTTAAGTTTAGGAGTTTGGTCCATTCTCCATCCAGTCCTCTGGTGGAAGTGAACTGGGGGTTGCTATCAGTAGGTAAGCCAATCATTTTGGCATAGTCCTCATCCGAGAACCCGAATGTCTTGATACTATCCATGATGGTAAGGCAAGGTCTAGAGGAAAGGAACTATAGGAAAAATAGAAACCCTATTTCGTATCTAGAAATTAATCTCTCACCGGGGAGGTTAGTTCAAGAGGCCCAGTCTGAGCAAATAACAAAAAATCAAATAATCAATCACCTTCAACATTCATATAATACTTGACTCATGTGTAATCTTTCCGCTTCCCTAGTGGGTCCCAAACCCCCACAGCACAGGGCTGTGAAGAAACTATAACATAGAAGGGGGTTCCCCGGGGGATGCACAATTCGAGGCAGGGAGGGGGGATTTAGGCAATATCAGAGAAAGAAAGAACCCCTGCCACTAATTAAACAGTCCTGGATGAGGATCTTTGATAACTGTACACCTAAAGGACCAATGTGCAGTGCCCAGTTAGACCATAGCAAACAAGGATATCGTGTGCAATTTATTTTATTGATACATTTTGTTATTTTTCTCATTTTTTTCTTTAGTTGTTGTACACATACTTAGTTTCTCATCAACAGGTATAGACATTTAATCGTACAAAATCACAGTTCATAAAATGGAGTTATAGTTTGCAGTGTAGTCCCACAACACCAGGTATGACTATTCAACTTTCAATCACTACCATTCATACAAACTCATTCATTCCTCATAGCATTTAATTAAAACTCTATTCAGGAAACATAAAAGCCTGGGTCGAAGTAAGAATGGAATTAATCTTCCACAGTAAGGGTAAAGGGTTGATCAGATGGACAGTAGGCCGATCCCGATGGATAAGGGTGGATCAATATCTTCAAAGTGATCAAACGCCTACGCGCGTTTCGGCGAAGAGGCCAGGTCAAGCCTCACCTTCGTCAGGGCAAGGGGATACCTTGGGGTGGGGGACACTACTATAATATAGACAAAAAAACTATTTTAGGATAAGTGAGAAAACAATAAAAAATCAACAAGTGCATAATCATCAAGTAATTTTGTTCAATCACTTTTAGGGCGATGCATTTTCAACTGGCACAAAACACATGGGTCCCGCAGGTGATAATAGGGGTATTTATATCAATTAATTTTTAGGGTTGAATAACCTCAGGTAGCACATAGGGACAGGGGAAAAGAAACATCATCAGAGTCTATACATTCATCATTCATTCGTTTCTGTAGTTGCGAAAAGCTCAGGTATGGTTATGTGGACCTCAATGAGAGGGTTCCAGTTGGTTTAGATTATGTCCTATTTAAGCCCCCAGCTAATAGCGAGAATAGTAAATAAATCGCTCTGGGCAGATGATCAAGAGCTGCAGAGGAGCTCTATAAATTAACTGTAGTTTAAGGACCATAAATGAAGTTCGTTCTTTATCAGCGAAATTACCTGAGGGGTATCAGATCCTGTCAGGGTCTAGACAGGAGCTTCTCAAGGGAGAGATATTTATAACGGGTTTTCCTTCTCTGGAGGCGACGATATCGCCTAGGTGTCTCCGGAGGTAGCAAAGTAGTCTAGGAGGAGGATGGAGTGGTCTAGGGGTGCAAGAGAAAATAAGCATGGCATTAGATTGGGGCATCCCTTACTCCTAAATCTGTATGGGCAATCAAACGGAGCCGCAGGTATTTACCTGTAGGGTTGACGGCACTATGGCAATTCTTATGGGCAGTTAACCTGCTTCGAAGCTCCCGTAAGGTGTGCAGGTAGGGTGTCCTAGTTTGTTTAACAAAACAAAAAAAGCCAGGCTGTTTACCGCAGGGGCGGTTAGAGACATATACCATCAAACACATACGTCGTTATACTAGAGTTCCCTCCTCATGTGGGCGAAAGAGCCAGAGAACAGTTTCCAGGGGTCTGGATCGCACAATGGGGGCAGCTTTTTACCTGTGTATCATGGTACTTTTTCCGTTATGCTCGCAATCGGATGGAAAATGGGAATTTTTGGGATCCAGGTCGGAGCTGTGTCAAGATTTCTGGGTCTCGAGCTGGAAGAAAGGAAACAACAACGCAAGTGTCGTTTTACAAGAGCCCTTCTTGTTGATTGGCGTCTCGGGCTAACGGCGCGGAGGAGTTAAATTAGCTGCCTCTGTTTGCAGACTGTTCAAGGTCCTATCTAGATGAGAGCCCTAACGTGCGTAGTGGGTTCTTACCTGCTAATGAGAAGACTCCAGTTTGATCAGGTCGCCGTGCCGCGTCTCCGTCCTAGTCGGTCCGACTCGTTCGCTTTCCTTTCCCGCTTTTCAGCGGTTTCTTCCACTTGGTTCAGCTGAGTAAGTTAGAGGTAGAGGGCGGACTAGTTATGGGGAATCCCTTCTACGTATTCCGCACGGAATAGACAGAGAAAGCAGGCTGGGATCATTCCCCTGCAGGGTCGCAGGGAGCCAATCTGCGGAGAAGAAAGGGCGGGGAATATGTCAGAGAGGAAAACTCCTCCCGCGTCAATGTCTCATCCTCCTACACTGTGTATTCAATTTCAGTGCTCCTTTCAGACACTCGTTTACCGCGTGTAGATCTACAATGTTCGATCCAGGAGTATTCCAAGTCTCTACTGAGGTAGGTGGAAGATGCATAGGCAGTACATCGGAGGAGCTGTGCTCTCTGAACTTTCGGGAGAGCCGGTGCTGCTCTGTCTTTCCGGCACGCCATAGGGGTAAGCTTCGCTGCCCGGGCTGTAGCTGGCGCCCTAATCGGGCTCTGTCATCTGCCCCTACTAGTAACAACGTGGGCACAGAGTATGCTTGCATGCTGCTAAATACCAGATCGGCGTGCTGTCATGCGCAAGACATCTTTGAGCTCCTCGAGACAGAGAAGCCTCTCTGCTTATTGCTGACCGAGACGTGGTGGGGAGAGTTCTCGAACCCCGATGTGGCGATGGCTATTCCGCCGGAGTATAACATCTTCAGGAAGGACAGGGTCAAGGGCAGAGGCGGAGGTGTCGCACTGGTGGTGAAGAAGGGCACGGTTTGCACCGTCTTGCAGACGGAGGATATCCGTGGCTCGGAGTCGCTGGCTTTCTCTATCATGCTAGCGCCGCACCAATCAGTGAAAGGACTCCTGGTTTATCGACCACCAGGCCCGCCCGGTACGTTCTTTGCTGATCTCGATTCGGTGTTGCTGGGACTGGCCCTGAGAGCAGAGCACTGCATAGTAGCGGGGGACTTTAACATCCGGATGGACGATCCGTCTGACCCCGCTGCTATAAAGCTTTCCGACACCTTGACTCCGCTGGGTTTTATCCCCTACTTGAAGGGGCCGACTCATGCTAAGGGGCACACGCTGGATCAGGTCTTTTCCACTTCACCTTTGGTGGTGAAAGAGATTCTGCCGGTCTTGTGGTCGGATCACTGCCTTGCCAAATTTTCTATCAGTGGCATTGTCAGGTCGTCCATCCCTGTCCCCCAGCAACGGGTAGGTGCTGCCAGAGCTTTTAATAGAGTGACCCCTGAGATGTTAGCTCAGGCCGCTGGGGATCACCCCTGTCCTCTTGTCGGGGACCTGGAGAGAGACTTGGAGTCCCTGCAGGAGTGGCTTGTGGATAGGCTTGATGATCTGGCCCCGGTGCTGCCTCCCCGCTTAACATCAAAGCGGGTTTCGGCCCCTTGGTTTACTGCAGCACTGCGGGCTACGCGGCAGCAGTGCAAGGTAGCCGAAAGGGCCTGGCGGGCACACTATGACAGTGTGGACAGGTCTGCCTATAAACTCGTGGTGAATGCCTACCATCGGGATATCCGCCTCGCAAAGAAAATCTATCTTGCGGGTAGAATTGACGCAGCCTCGAACTCTAGTAAGGAGATCTTTACTATTGTGAGAGAATTTATTTCTCCTCGGACCGTCACGCCGGATGAGGTGCCCGTAGAGTCCTGGGCGGCGGATCTTGCCTGTTTCTTTACGGCCAAGATCAAGCTTATACAGGACTCTTTCCCATTGGGAGCGCCTGAGGAAACATCGCCTACTTCCGCGGCTGGCCTTTCCCCGCCCGTTTGGCAGGGTGCCGTCTTGGCCGAGTTTCCATCTTTGCCGGCCTCTACCTCCCTAGCACTTATGGGCAATTTAAAATCTGGGTCGCCACTTGACCCATGCCCAGCTAAGCTTTTGGGTAAGTTGGCGGAGGTGGTTAACCCACTGGCGAACCCTCTTCTCAATCTTTCGTTGAGTCAGGGAGTGGTTCCGCCAGGTTGGAAGCAGGCAATGGTCATCCCCCTGCTAAAAAAACCGGGGCTTGACCCGAAGGTCCCAGCCAATCATAGACCGATTTCGCTGTTGCCGGCCCTCGTTAAAATCCTGGAGAAGCACGTCCAGTCGGTGCTCTCCAATTTCCTGGAGTCTTATGAGATCTTGCACGACTCCCAGTCTGGCTTCCGTACAAATCGTAGCACCGAAACGGCGCTCCTTGAGGTTTCTGAAACCATCAAGGGAGTGTTGGATACCGGGGGTAAAGTCATGCTGGTGTTGTTGGACCTGTCGGCGGCCTTTGACACCGTCCCCCATGATGGCCTTCTCGCAAGACTCTATGAGATTGGCCTGCGGGGGACGGTGCTCAAATGGTTTTCATCCTTTCTTGCCGACCGCCGGCAAACGATCTGGACGCCGCCTGACACCGCTGTGATGCCGCCATTGGGAGTCGGGGTCCCTCAGGGCTCTATTTTGAGCCCGACCCTCTTTAACATCTTTCTGACCCCCTTGGCGGCGGTCGTGGAGTCTTTCGGTGTCCGGATCGTGTCATATGCCGACGACACCCAGCTCCTCTTCTCTTGCGAGAGAGGGGCCGACTTTGACGGGGAGAGTATCCGGAGTTGCCTTGGGGCTGTGTTTTCATGGTTCCAACTGCACAGCCTCAAGTGCAATTCCGATAAGTCCGAGGTACTCTTTTTCGGGTGCGATGCGGAGCCTAGCTGGCAGGCCTGGTGGCCCATTGACATGTTCCCTCCGTCCGGTTCTTCCCCCATTGCTAAGAACTTGGGGGTTAAGATGGATGGGGGACTGTCAATGAAAGCCCAGATTTTTGGGGTGACCGGCACCTGCTTTGGTCTTTTAAAAATGCTGCGGAGGTTCCTGCCTCTTTTGTCGGAGGAGCATAGGAGGCTGACAGTGCAGGCCCTGATAGGCTCCAGGTTGGATTACGCCAACATTCTTTACCTGGGCCTACCTGAGTACCTGCTGCAGCGGCTTCAGGTTGCGCAGAACGCGGCGGCCAGGGCCATTTTTGGTCTAAACAGACGCGCCAGCGCCTCCGGGCTAATGAGGACTTTGCACTGGCTACCGATCCGTAAACGGATCACTTTTAAGGCCATGATATTGACCTATAAAGCACTCCACGCAGTAGGAGCAAAACATCTCCAAAAGAGAGTGGTCTTTTACCAGCCGGGCCGCTCTCTGCGGTCCGAATCGTTCTTTATGGCGGCCGTCCCTCGTATTAAGAGAGCTCGTTTGGGCGGCCGCTCTTTCAGTCTGCTGGCCCCACAGATGTGGAATTCGCTTCCACTCTCACTTCGGGGAGCGACCAGTCTTTTGGACTTTAGGAGAGATCTGAAAACCTGGCTGTTTACCCAGTAGGCCGCCCTAGCCGCTCCTCTTTGTTCTCTGTGTGTGTGGTGTTTTTCTTTTTTAATTGTGTTATGTTATTCGGAATCTGTTCCCCTTACTCAAAGCGCCGGGACACTCTTTTTGAGTATCCGTTGCGCTATATAAAAAACATAAATAACATAACATAACATAACATAAGGTTAAACAGTAGTATATCGTGGACGGGATCCTAGATCATGAGACCCCGTTTTAGGCAAGAGGGGACTTGTAAACAGAGATGACAGGTGAGTCTCGTGTTTTATATGATGGCTTGGGACCAAGGGCATTCCTCATTTAGGCGTTTCTGGACGGATTGGAGCAGGAAAATCCAGAACACCTCACGTTTCTTTCTTAAAGTGGTGGGGTTAACACCACTGTTGGGTTGGATCTTTTCCAGAATAAACCATCTAAGTTCTTTCTCATGGTGGTTATTATCAATCCAATGGGTCAAAATGGGTGCTGCTGTCCTTCCATTTTTGATGTTTGATTTATGTTCTCCTATACGTAGGCGGCATTCTCTGCCAGTTTCTCCTACGTAAGGTAAGCCACACGGGCATAGAATCAAATAGACCACATTCGATGTACGGCAGTTGGTGAGCTTTTTGTTTCGTGCAACAGAAAAGGTGCGGCTATTTATAGTGATGGAATCCCCTATGATGGCATGGGGGCATGCCTGGCATGTGCCGCATTGATGGTTGCCAAAGACAGGGTCCAGGTTAGTAATGCCAGATTGAATCGCAGGACGGGCTTCCTGAAGCTTGCCTTTCACTAGGTGATTTTGCAGATTTTTGTTCCTTTTAAAGGCAAAGATAGGTTTGGCCAGGGGGCTGCCGTTGCCTTTCAAGTTAAGGAGGTGCCAATTGGAATTAATAGTCTGTCGGACCTTGTGATTCAGCTCAGAATGTTTCACAATACATACCAACTGATCCTTGCCATCCCTCTGTTGGGATCCAAACATGTCTTCCCTATGGGTATATCTCGCTCTTTTAACCCCTTCCATGCTCATGACGGAACGGTTCCGTCATCAGCGTCGGTGCTCCGGTGCTGATGACGGAACATTTCCGTCATGAGTCAATGTGATTTATGACCCTTCAGCACTGCAGCGAAATTCGCGCAGCACCGAAGGGGTTAAAGGACTCCCTGATTAGTCTGGGGGGATATCCTCTATGCTTGAGTTTGGCTTTCAAAATGTCTGCTTGTTGTAGGAAGTCCCTTATGTCAGTACAATTTCTTCGGATTCGTAAAAATTGACTATAGGGGATGCTATCCCTTTGGGACTTAGGATGAAAGCTGTCGTATTGTAGCAGGGTGTTCCTGGCCGTGGGTTTGGTGTAAAGAGAGACAACGATTTTCCTTTCTCTATGCTCAATCCCAATGTCCAGGAACTCATTTCTAGTTTTACTAGCGTGTAGCGTAAAACGAAGATGTGGGTCTGCTGCATTCAACCATTGGAGAAATTCATTTAGAGACTCTTGGTCCCCTCTCCAGATGAAAAATATATCGTCAATAAATCGTGACCACATATGAACATTCTCATAGAAGGGGGCCAGCTCATTATAGATGTTAATCTTTTCGAATTCTCCTACGTAAAGGCACACAATACTAGGGGCACAGCTGGCACCCATGCTGACTCCTCGTACTTGTTTGTATGTTGTGCCATTACATTCAAAGAAGTTTTCATATAGGACTACTTCAAGGCATTGAAGAATGAAGTCTGCGTTGTGAATGTTTGGGGAATTATTTAGGATTCCTTCGATGGTATCCAATGCTCCCTTTTGGGGAATATTCGAATATAGGGATTCTACATCCAAAGTTACTAGAAATTCCCTCTCTTCAAAAAAGGGGGTGCCTTCTACTCGTTCAATGAAGTGGCCGGTATCTCTATCAAATGATTCTAGGTTACTCACCAACGGTTTGAGGAATTTGTCCAAGTATTTAGATAACGGTTCGGTTGCAGCCCCAATGGTGGAAACAATAGGTCTTAAAGGGGGGTCCACACTGTCCTTGTGGGTTTTAGGGACCCCATAGATGATGGGCAACCGGGTAAAACTAGGGGTAAGGTACTCCGCCTCCTGTTGGCAAATATGGCCATCTTCACATGCTTTCTCTACAACACTCAGAATGTAGGATTTCAGTTTAGGTTCAGGATTGCGGGTGATTTTGGTGTAATAGTCAGGATCTGCGAGGAGGGTCGTCCTCTTGTTAATGTAGGATGGAGTATCAAAAATGACAATCCCTCCTCTCTTGTCACAAGGTTTTATAGTGAGACTCCTGTCTTTTTCCAATTTCAATAAAGTTTCTTTTTCCTGGACAGGTAAGTTGGAATTTGGGATCGGGACGTATTGAATGATTTTTTCATATTTTTCTCACCACAGCCTTTTCAAATATTTCCACCTCTCCTCCTACCATTTCAAGTGTGGGAGTGAACGTGGAGGGCGGTTTCAGCCCCGACGTATTTAGATTTTCATTCAGGGACGGACGATCCATGAAATATTTTTTAAGACGGATTTTTCTGAAAAAAGATTGTAGGTCTTTCATAAATTCGAACTTGTTGAAATTGGCCGATGGTACAAAGGACAGCCCTCTAGTCAATAGGTCAGATGAATGGGGATCTTTTTCCTTATTGGAGAGATTAAATACTGGGATGCCCCTTATGTTTTCCAATATTGTTGTTGCCGGGTTTGAACGTACATTTGGGGCTGTCCCTGAGCAGGACGGTAGTTCCTGCCTTGGTTGGTTCTCGTTCGCGGGCGGGAGTTGCCTCGGCGGTTCCCCAAAAAACGATTCTGGGGGGCATTCCTTTCCTATTGATTTGATCTGTTTTGGGGGTTCGCATTATATCCTTGATCAAAGTTAGGATCAAAACCATCTTGTCCGTCTCCTTCGGAATCAGTTGTGTCCGAGAAGGTGGTTATTCTTTTGTGGCCCCACCTGGAAGCCTGATTTGGTTGGACACTGGCATCGGGGCCAGCATAAAATCCAGTAGATAAATAGGGATAAGCTCTCTCTTGGGTGAACAACCTAATGTCTTTGCGTAATTTTTCCATTTTCCTTTTCAGGAGGTAGTCGGTGAAGGAATCCAGTTCAAGATGGATCTCTTCAAGCTTTTGCTTCCCTAGGTCGACGGCATTACCTTCTTTTAATTTTTCCTCCAGTTCTTTTATTTCCTTATTTAGAGTATCAATGACAATTCGGGCGGTTTCCACTATAAGCATCATCCAGTCCATGGAGCAGCGGTTGGATATAAGGGCCCACCGCTCCAGGAACTGTCTGATTTCGATGAATAGACCCGGTATGTTGCGAACTCTGAGGCCTATGGGTATGGTCCCTGCCCTAAGGTAGTCTAGCATGAACTGTGCATGAAGTTCAGTTCTTTTGGTTTTCTACCTTAAGTTTAGGAGTTTGGTCCATTCTCCATCCAGTCCTCTGGTGGAAGTGAACTGGGGGTTGCTATCAGTAGGTAAGCCAATCATTTTGGCATAGTCCTCATCCGAGAACCCGAATGTCTTGATACTATCCATGATGGTAAGGCAAGGTCTAGAGGAAAGGAACTATAGGAAAAATAGAAACCCTATTTCGTATCTAGAAATTAATCTCTCACCGGGGAGGTTAGTTCAAGAGGCCCAGTCTGAGCAAATAACAAAAAATGAAATAATCAATCACCTTCAACATTCATATAATACTTGACTCATGTGTAATATTTCCGCTTCCCTAGTGGGTCCCAAACCCCCACAGCACAGGGCTGTGAAGAAACTATAACATAGAAGGGGGTTCCCCGGGGGATGCACAATTCGAGGCAGGGAGGGGGGATTTAGGCAATATCAGAGAAAGAAAGAACCCCTGCCACTAATTAAACAGTCCTGGATCAGGATCTTTGATAACTGTACACCTAAAGGACCAATGTGCAGTGCCCAGTTAGACCATAGCAAACAAGGATATCGTGTTTAATTTATTTTATTAATACATTTTGTTATTTTTCTCATTTTTTTCTTTAGTTGTTGTACACATACTTAGTTTCTCATCAACAGGTATAGACATTTAATCGTACAAAATCACAGTTCATAAAATAGAGTTATAGTTTGCAGTGTAGTCCCACAACACCAGGTATGACTATTCAACTTTCAATCACTACCATTCATACAAACTCATTCATTCCTCATAGCATTTAATTAAAACTCTATTCAGGAAACATAAAAGCCTGGGTCAAAGTAAGAATGGAATTAATCTTCCACAGTAAGGGTAAAGGGTTGATCAGATGGACAGTAGGCCGATCCCGATGGATAAGGGTGGATCAATATCTTCAAAGTGATCAAACGCGTACGCACGTTTCGGTGAAGAGGCCAGGTCAAGCCTCACCTTCGTCAGGGCAAGGGGATACCTTGGGGTGGGGGACACCACTATAATATAGACAAAAAAACTATTTTAGGATAAGTGAGAAAACAATAAAAAATCAACAAGTGCATAATCATCAAGTAATTTTGTTCAATCACTTTTAGGGCGATGCATTTTCAACTGGCACTAAACACATGGGTCCCGCAGGTGATAATAGGGGTATTTATATCAATTAATTTTTAGGGTTGAATAACCTCAGGTAGCACATAGGGACAGGGGAAAAGAAACATCATCAGAGTCTATACATTCATCATTCATTCGTTTCTGTAGTTGCGAAAAGCTCAGGTATGGTTATGTGGACCTCAATGAGAGGGTTCCAGTTGGTTTAGATTCTGTCCTATTTAAGCCCCCAGCTAATAGCGAGAATGGTAAATAAATCGCTCTGGGCAGATGATCAAGAGCTGCAGAGGAGCTCTATAAATTAACTGTAGTTTAAGGACCATAAATGAAGTTCGTTCTTTATCAGCGAAATTACCTGAGGGGTATCAGATCCTGTCAGGGTCTAGACAGGAGCTTCTCAAGGGAGAGATATTTATAACGGGTTTTCCTTCTCTGGAGGCGACGATATCGCCTAGGTGTCTCCGGAGGTAGCAAAGTAGTCTAGGAGGAGGATGGAGTGGTCTAGGGGTGCCAGAGAAAATAAGCATGGCATTAGATTGGGGCATCCCTTACTCCTAAATCTGTATGGGCAATCAAACGGAGCCGCAGGTATTTACCTGTAGGGTTGACGGCACTATGGCAATTCTTATGGGCAGTTAACCTGCTTCGAAGCTCTCGTAAGGTGTGCAGGTAGGGTGTCCTAGTTTGTTTAACAAAACAAAAGAAGCCAGGCTGTTTACCGCAGGGGCGGTTAGAGACATATACCATCAAACACATAAGTCGTTATACTAGAGTTCCCTCCTCATGTGGGCGAAAGAGCCAGAGAACAGTTTCCAGGAGTCTGGATCGCACAATGGGGGCAGCTTTTTACCTGTGTATCGTGGTACTTTTTCCGTTATGCTCGCAATCCGATGGAAAATGGGAATTTTTGGGATCCGGGTCGGAGCTGTGTCGAGATTTCTGGGTCTCGAGCTGGAACAAAGGAAACAACAACGCAAGTGTCGTTTTACAAGAGCCCTTCTTGTTGATTGGCGTCTCGGGCTAACGGCGCGGAGGAGTTAAATTAGCTGCCTCTGTTTGCAGACTGTTCAAGGTCCTATCTAGATGAGAGCCCTAACGTGCGTAGTGGGTTCTTACCTGCTAATGAGAAGACTCCAGTTTGATCAGGTCGCCGTGCCTCGTCTCCGTCCTAGTCGGTCCGACTCGTTCGCTTTTAAGCGGTTTCTTCCACTTGGTTCAGCTGAGTAAGTTAGAGGTAGAGGGCGGACTAGATATGGGGAATCCCTTCTCCGTATTCCGCACGGAATAGACAGAGAAAGCAGGCTGGGATCATTCCCCTGCAGGGTCGCAGGGAGCCAATCTGCGGAGAAGAAAGGGCGGGGAATATGTCAGAGAGGGAAACTCCTCCCGCGTCAATGTCTCATCCTCCTACACTGTGTATTCAATTCCAGTGTTCCCTTCAGACACTCGTTTACCGCGTGTAGATCTTCAATGTTCGATCCAGGAGTATTCCAAGTCTCTACTGAGGTAGGTGGAAGATGCATAGGCAGTCCATAAGGTTAAACAGTAGTATATCGTGGACGGGATCCTAGATCATGAGACCCCGTTTTAGGCAAGAGGGGACTTGTAAACAGAGATGACAGGCGAGTCTCGCGTTTTATATGATGGCTTGGGACCAAGGACATTCCTCATTTAGGCCTTTCTGGACGGATTGGAGCAGGAAAATCCAGAACACCTCACGTTTCTTTCTTAGAGTGGTGGGGTTAACACCACTGTTGGGTTGGATCTTTTCCAGAATAAACCATCTAAGTTCTTTCTCATGGTGGTTATTGACGATCCAATGGGTCACAATGGGTGCTGCTGTCCTTCCATTTTTGATGTTTGATTTATGTTCTCCTATACGTAGGCGGCATTCTCTGCCAGTTTCTCCTACGTAAGGTAAGCCACACGGGCATAGGATCACATAGACCACACTGCAAGTTGGGGTGGCTTATTAGTCGTACGCAGGGGTGCAGGGTGGGGGGTGTAACATGTTCAAGTTGGAGGGTAGGGGGGTGTGTATGTTTTTTCTTTTATTCACGAGGCATCATATTGTTTTCTTCCACAGCACTGATCATTGAGTTCTATGTGGGTTCCGCTCTGCCTACTTCTCGGGGATGGGGGGTGGCGAGTTGAGACTGCTATCCTGGAATGTCAATGGGTTGGGTGACAGAATTAAGCGAGGGATTGTTTTGCGGTTCCTTAGGCGTCATTCTCCTGATATTGTCCTCCTACAAGAGACGCATTCAATAGGCAACGCATGTCAGGCAATGAATAGGCGCGGATATTGTTGGTGGCCCATGCGGGGTTCCCTTCTGGTGCCAGGGGGGCTGGTATTCTCATTCGGTCCTCTCTCCCTTTCGCAATTGATGAAGTAAAGCTTGATGACAGGGGGCGCTATGCGGTGCTCACTGGTAGATGGGAGGGGAGGACATTGTCCATACTCTCAGTTTATGTCCCCCCTGGCCTGCAGACCTTAACCTACGCTGATCTCTGCAGGGTCCTTTAGGAACTTCCTGAGGGCCTTCTGATTTTGGGCGGGGATTTGAATTCGGTTGTCTCTGGTACCTCTGATCGTCATCCTCCTAGGGATCTACCCAGGGCGGAAATGTGGTTGAGTGATTTGCTTGAGACCTTTGGGCTGGTGGACGCCTGGAGACTACTGCACCCCACACAGCTACAGTACACCTTCCATTCTGGGGCACATGGTCTTTCGAGATTGGATTACTTCTTAATGCCAGCGGTCCAATCCTCCTCCATTAGAGAAATTTGTCAGCTCCCTAGGGGTATTTCCGATCACTCCCCCTCGTTATGAGGTCGGGACGGGCAGTGAGGGACGGGTCGCCCCTATTAACCCCTGGTACTTCCGTAATCCTAAAACCCGCTCTGAACTTGTGAAAGCTATCGAGCATTACATTGACGAAAATGTGGGGTCTGTTTCTTCTGCTGTTTCGCTGTGGGAGGCTTTCAAGACTGTTATACGTGGGCAGTCCCTATCCTTGATTGCCGCCGCTAAGAAGGCCGCAAATGTGGAAGTTGTACGATTGGAATCTGAGATAACCGCACTGGAGGACGATCTTCGGATGGGCGTCTCCAGTATGAAGTTGAACTCCCTTGCCTTAAAACAAGCTGATTATAGGGCTCTCGTGACTGATGCGGCGAGAGTGATGTATAGGGAGCAGCAGGGCAGGCTGTATGATGTGGGAGATAAAGCGGGTAAACTGCTTGCGTGGTTGGACAGGAAAGAGAGAGTGAATCGTGTTGTTCCTGTGATTGAGCGGCCTGATGGTGAGGGTGTCACTGACCCAGTTGGGATCATTCAGTGTTTCGCGGACCACTTTGGGACTGTGTACACCTCGGTTTGTGATAGGGATGAGGAGGACTCCCGGTTGCTGCTGCGGGATATCACTCTGCCTTGCCTCTCTGGCGCTGACAGAGACCTCATGGATGCTCCGCTCACAGTGGACGAAGTCGCTGTGGCTATTCGTTCCCTTAGTTCTGGCAAGGCGATGGGCCCCAACGGTTTGCCCATTGAATTGTACAAGCTGCGACCCGACAAAATGGCGCCCTATCTAAGGGACATGTTCCTTGAGGCTCTTGAGTCTGGTTCCCTCCTCTCAGACCAACGACTCGCTACTATCGTAGTTATCCATAAGGAGGGTAAGCCGCGGGATCGTTGTGCTTCGTACAGACCCATTTCTCTACTCAATGGCGAACCAAAAATTTTGGCTAAATTACTTGCTAATCGCTTAGTAACTGTGATCGGGGACTTGATCCATCCAGATCAATCCGGTTTTATCCCACACCGCAATACTGCTCTAAATCTACGCAGACTCCATGGAGTTCTCGCGAGAGCCGGGACGCTCACTGAACCGGCCATTTTGACTTTTCTTGACGCTACCATGGCCTTCAACACCATCGAATGGCCCTATCTTTGGGCGGCCCTCTCGAAGTTTGGGTTTGGGCCGGGATTCATCGCCTGGGTGAAACTTCTCTATGAGATGCCCTTGGCTCAGGTAGTTGTTAATCGGAGGGTGTCTTGCGTTTTCACGCTTGGGCGTGGTACCCGGCAGGGCTGTCCGCTGTCCCCATTGCTTTTTGCTCTCGCTCTGGAACCTCTGGCGGAGTGGCCCTGTTGGGAACCCTCTATGCGGGGCATCTGATGGTCTGCTGATTTTGAGGATCGAGTCTCGCTATATGCGGATGACATCCTCCTCTATCTCACCTCCCCTAGGAAGTCCCTTAATGTACTTTTTGATGTTCTGACCTCCTTCGGAAAGAACTCGGGTCTCGTCATTAATTGGGCCAAATCCTGCGTCTACGTTTTGGCAGGAGATCTCCCTCCTCTGCCTCGTAGATTTCCGATCCAAGTAACTGAGACCGGTTTTAAGTACCTGGGGATTTACGTTTCTTTGGACCCCTCTAGGCGTTACAAGTGTAATTAACTACCCCCCCTTCAGCGGCTCAAACTTGATGTTGCTCGCTGGCGTAGGTTGCCGCTGTCGCCCCTCGGTAGAGCGGCGCTCTTTAAAATGATGTCTCTGCCTCGATTTCTATACGCACTTCAGAACTCCTTTGACCCGATTGCCTCGGGCTATTTTCGTGAAGTGGAGAGCCTGCAGAGACAACTGGTCTGGGATGGGCGTGCCCGTATCACTCTCTCTAAACTCACGCTTCCGTGGTATGATGGCGGTATTGCCCTCCCGGACATCAGGCGTTATTACTGGGCATGCCAGTTGAGTGCGATTAATCATGCGACCTACGCACCGGGCCTTACCCCGGCTTTCTCCATGGATAAATGTATTTTGCCAGGGGGGACCTTTAGCAGAGCGTTGTACTCCGGAGGACTCCGTGGAACACTGACCGGTCCCACTAAAATTACAGTGAAAGTATGGCGTGATGCGAATGCGGCCTTGGGTTGGTGTGGCAGATTTACTCGGGCTACCCCTTTATATGATTCTGAATGTTTGGGGCATCTGTGGAGAATGAAGGGCTTCGATAAATGGGATATGATTGGTATCAGTAGAGTGGGTGATCTGCGGTTGAAAGGTACGGTCAAGTCCTTCGACGTGTTGCGAGTGGAGTATGAGCTTGGTGACACGGAATTCTTCAGGTATGCTCAGGTCCGTCACGCTCTATTGTCTGTGTTTGCTGCGGGTGATGATATTCCTAAGTCCTCCCCTCTGGAGGACCGTATTTTGGACGGTCATGTACCCGACAGTACGATTTCACTGATCTATAAAAAACTCATTAATAATAGAGCTGACTTATTGGTTCACCTCAGGGCCACGTGGAGCGCTGACGGACTAGAATTGGATGATGAGGACTGGCAATCTGCTTTGTCCTCACCCAAGGAAGTCGCCATTCCTGCTCGCTTGAGGTTCGTCCAGCTCAAGATACTCCATCGAGTGTATGTCACAGGGCCGTGTCTGGTTCGAATGGGCTATTCCTTGGATGGGTTATGCAAGCGTGGCTGTGGAGTGTCTTTCACCTTTTTTCATATATTGTGGGAATGCCCGGAGGTGGTTGAGTTCTGGTCCCGAATACATGTTGTGATGGAGAATGTTACGGGTGTGTCACTGATGCCCGAGGCCAGGCGTTGTCTGTTGAATGTCTGGGAGCCCAATGATTACAGCTCAGCACAGATCGTATGGGCGACCCTTGGCAATATGGTCGCAAAAAGAGACATTGCTCAGCTTTGGGGCTCTCACAGACCGCCCACCATATCCAAGTGGAAGGAGAATATGGACTGGTGCATGTTCCGGGAGAAGACTGTGTACCTTTCCCGGGGCCGGCCCAAGAAATGGGGTAGGATCTGGTCCCAATGGAACGCTTACCGTGGTAATATTTGTACTCCCCCACAGGATGTTAATTTTGATGTGTCTGCGTCCCCCTAATTGACATCCAGGTTTCATCTATCGCCAATGATTCTGCTTGTTTCCTTGTCCGCCCCTATTACCCCGCGCTAGCCGATTGCAATGCATCCATCTACCTCTGGAGCTCGGCCCGCATGGACTCATGACTATGTAATATTGTACTTTTGCCTTGTGAGTGTTGTTTTGTTTTCTTTGTATGTTTGTTTGTTTTCAATTAAAAATTAAAGAAAAAAAAAAGAGAAAAAAAAAAGAAATGAATATCACCGAGACCGAGTGGCTGGAACACTTTGAGACCATTTATGCAAGCAATGAAAATTTTAATCCCTTTATACCACCAGCGAATTGTTTATCAGCCTCTATGGATTTATTTCAGGAAGCGGATGAGGAAAAGGCAATATTAGATACTGCTGCAAATAAGGCACCAGGACCAGATGGGGTTCCATCTGATTTATTTAAGGTCGACCCCAAATTATGGGCCTCAGTTTTGACAAACGTTTTTAAGTCCACAGTAAATCATGGTTTCCGCACCTCTTGGTCCCGCTCAACCATCATACCAGTTTTTAAAAAAGGGCAACGAGGGGACCCGAGATCCTATAGACCCATTTCACTTATTGATTCCTCCGTAAAAATCCTAGGGAAAGTTTTCCTGTCCAAATTAAATGATAGGGTCATGGAAAAGGGGTTATTAGCGGAAACACAGTATGGTTTTAGATCTGGGAGAAGTACTGTGGATCAGTGCTTAAACCTGTATCTTTTAGTCAATAAGTACACAGTAGCTAGGAAGGGTTCTATGCATCTCGCCTTTATGGATTTGTCCACAGCTTTTGATCTAGTCAATAGGTCAAGGCTGTGGACAATCCTATTGGACATGGGGATCGACTCTGGCTTGGTGCTTTATATGGCGGATCTACATCGGGATCTTTATGCCAATGTAAGAATGACTCAAGAGGGTACTTGTACTAGACTTTTTAAATCTGGGAGAGGGGTGAGGCAAGGATGTATCCTTGCCCCTCTCCTTTTTACATTGTACATTAACGCCCTAGAAACAACACTGTCACTAGCCACATTAGACGTCCCGCATATAGGTAGCACCGCCATTCCGGTGCTCCTCTATGAGGATGATGCGGTTTTGCTAGCCCGTACTCCCATTGGCCTGCAATGGTTACTAAACTCCTTTGGAGATTTTATGTCCTCTTTGGATTTGGTGGTCAACTCCTCCAAATCCCAAGTTATGACTATGGGGCACTATGTTAAGAAGCAAAGAACATTCTTTTGTAAAGGGATTGGATTACAAAGAGTAGTGGCATTTACATACCTGGGGGTCTTTTTCGATAAAAACTGCTCCTGGGCCCCCCAAAAGACCGCTAAAAGAAATGCTCTGACTCGTGCTGGTTCGGCCCTGCTTAACCTGACCCATCGCCTAGGGAGAAAACCATATGAGGCAATCTTAAAAATATATAAAGCAAAATGCTTCGCATTAACCACCTACAGTGCCGCTATTTGGGGCTACACCCCAATGACTGAGATACAAAGGGCCGAAAATAAGGTATTTCGGTGCCTTCTCTCGGTCCCTCAATCTACTGCCACATTCGCAGTACATCAGGAATTAGGCATGGGGTATGTTGGAGACCAGATAAATCTGGCCCCCCTTATCCAATGGATAAAAATATGGCTTAACCCGTATGTAACCTTAAATCAGCGAATCTTGAGGGATTGTATTGGCCTAGATAAGGGTAAAGACATCAAATGGCTTTCCTATGTTAAGTCTGTATTTATTAAGTTAGGTAGACCAGAAATTTATGAAAGGCCGGACTCCATCTTGAAAGGAGATATAAACTGGGTTAAAATGCAATTCATGTCCTTAAGAACACAGGAGCGGGAGGCTGAAGAATTGCTAAAACCTACAGTAAGAGCCCATTTTTTGATTGTTACCCCAGGATCTTTGGAATTATATTTAAAGGTAGTCACTAGACCATTTCACAGATGGCTACTAACAAGGGTTAGGTTTAACCAAATTCCATTTCTATTAGGCACAAACCAGGGTCGGAGCACTGTTGAGAAGGCTCTACCCTGTGATTGTGACAATTGTTCTACTCAGGACACCACTCATTTCATGTTTTTTTGTAAACACTATTCAGTATTAAGGAAAAAATACATCATTCCATTACTTAAGGGTACGGGGTTACGTCAAGTTAAACCTGCTCTGATGTTCCTGCAATTGTTGCACAATGTTTGGGTCATTTTTAATATCGGGAGCTACTTGGTGGCAGCCGTAAGACTGAATAAGCTAAGATCCTTAAATAACATGGAATTATGATGTTCTATGTCCTAATGTAGATCATTGTATTTGGTTATGTATTTCGCGCCATCTATTTGCTATGTAAATCATGTGTGGCACTTGGGTTTTAAATTTTATGAATGTTACTGATTTTATATTGCACTCACCCATCGATTGAATGTATTTATATTGTATCTTTTACTTTGTCCTTTTATGATTTTAATTAATTTAATAAAGTGTATTGAATCGAATCGAATCGCACACTATTAGTGTGGGGAATTCGCGATCGGTATTTTCAAGCGCCATCTTAAAAGCCAGTAGTTCAGCTCGCTGAGCTGTACAATCTCCTAGAGATTGAGTTTTAGTGATCAGTGGTCTAAATTTTCCTTCGTGCCAACGACCTTTAACAATCGCGCACGCAGCACTATATGCTTGTTTACCCCCAACTGCGGGTTGTGCTGATCCGTCTGTATATATTATACAGCCGTAATGTTCCAGAGGCAGGATTTCGGTCGGCAGAGGACATTCAAATTCATATTGGAGAAATTCTTGTGTTTTTAAATTAGGATCAAATTCGTATACTACGTCTGATGCAGCAAGAAAATTAACCCATTGTATCCATCTCGGATGTAGAGCTTTAGCATTTGGAATGCTTGCTCTTGTTACTGCTTCTAGCGCAGGTACTGGTGTAACGATTATTATTCGTTTACCTTGTGCGAGGGCTCTTTCTTTTGCTACAGCAGTTTGAACCGCAGTTAGAATTTTTTTAGTAGAACTGAATTTCATTTCAGCTTGTGTGTACAAGTGTGATTTATAAGCTATTGGTACCGTTTCTCCCTCATTAGAGGTCAGGTACGTGAATCCACATCTTCCTGGGATGACTCGGATTACAAGGTTGCGTTCATTTGCGCGTGTTTGCAGTTTTGTTTTAGTTAACATGTCTGTTTGTAATGATCTTAAAATTTCTGTGTGTTTCTGAGTCCAATTAATTGGTTTGAAATCAGATTTTATTAATTCATAGAGAGGTTTAACCCGCTCTGCATAATTTAGAATGTATGTTCTTCCGAAATTCAGGAAACCTAGTATTGATTGTAAGTTCTTCAGCGTTTTTGGAGCTTGGAGTACTGCACACTTCTCTAAGAAGTTGTCTGCTAGGCTTTTGCCTTCACTTGATAATTCATATCCTAAAAACAGGACAGTTAGATGAGCAATTTGTGACTTTTTAAAGTTGAATTTGTACCCTTCAGCTGCGAACCCAAGTATTATGGTGTTCACTCTTTTTAAGTGAGTCTCCAGGTCGTCATCTGTTAGATAGATGTCATCGTATAAGATAATGCCTCATCATCATATATTTGTAGTAACTCTGTTACCCTGGCTGAGAATAATCCTGGGCTATTCTTGAATCCCTGTGGGAGTCGACAGAATTGCTTTTGTGACCCCATTATTGAGAAAGCGGTCAAATACCTGCTTTCAGGTGCAATGTTTTGACAAAAGAAACCATTAGAGATATCTAATGTTGTTTTATATTTTTTGCGCACAATGTTATTCATTAGTGCCGCACTGTGTGAGTTTTGTACTGCAAAAGTTTTGCAGCAAGAGTTTAGGTGTCTGTAGTCCAAAACTAGACGATATGATTCGTCTTGCTTGGAGACAGGAAACAAAGGATTGTTCATTTGTGAGGTGCATGTTTTAATCACCCCCTGATATTCAAGTTGATCTAAGATCTCCCTGACTTGTTTTTTAGCTTCTTGTTTAACTGGGTACTGCCTTTGTGCAGTAGGTTGACTTTTTAACTGGATTTTGTGGGGAGGAGAATCCTCATCCCATCCTACATGATTTTTATATAATGCAGGTGCTTGGGCCACTGCCCATTTCCTTGCAAATGTGTATTTTTTATGAATTGGAATATGATTTGGGAAGGCAGGCATAATCATTTCTTCGCCATGAGGTCACTCCCTGACAAACTCTGGTTGCCAGTCTTTCTCAGCTAGAAGGATATCATAGCCTTTCGAATGGTTGTCCCAAAAGAGACCCCTCTATACGCAATGTTATTTCGTATAATTTATGGGGTTTGCGAACTCTGGTGTCTGCAGTTTCCACCTGAATGTATTCATTCGCGTCCACTGTCTCCAGAAGATTCATCAGGATCTTGCGAGCTATGGTCACTTCTGCTGCGTTGTCTAGCATTGTCTGGGCCCACTCTCCGTTTTTCAGTTGTGTCCTCAGTATCCTCGGCATGTTTTATTTTAATATTGGCTACCTTCTTCTTTGAAAATTGTAATTTTTTACTTTGATGAGCAGGTTCCTTGTCTTTGGACTTGACGTGCTCTTCTTTGTGTTCTGACTGTCCTCTTGTTTCCGATTTCTGTGAGGAAGTCTGAAAAGATCGAGAGGGACGTGTATCAATATCTTGATATTTGTCAGGTTCTCTCAATTTATCCCTATCTCTAAGGTTGTATCTTTTCTCAGAGGGCTCCCTTTGGTGAGACTTGCTTCCTCGGTCTGGAGATCTATCTCTCCGTTGAGGAGACCTTCCTCTGGACTGAAACCGTTTTTCTCTGGGAGTGAATTGTTTATTACCCTCCCAACTCTTTTTTGGAGTGTTGAGATTATTTTTAATAAAGGTTTTTTCAGGATTTTCAGTTAGTTGGGGTTTTAGTGGTTTCCCACCCAAACTATCTCTTCATAGGATTTTTCTATGATTCTGGCAAGTTCAAATGGTTGTTCTGCTATATCTGTCTTTCAATTTCTGGCGGATCGCCACAGATGCTGCTTCTCCCTTTATGTTGGCTAATAATATAGCCGAGACTTGCTTGAAGTCTTTCAGTAATTTCATACCTAGAGTTAAAGCGGGTTCTGGACCGTATTCATTTTGAATCTGTCTTAGTACGTCTGGTATAACCGCCATAGACGGAACACCATGTGTTTTTGTGTATATCGAAGCAAAGACTGTGCCCCAAGTGTCACAGTCCTCCACATGTGGTGCGATCCCCATTGGAAGGCAGATAGTCAAAATTCTGTGTTTCTCATGAGGTGTAGTATCAGGAAATACTGCCTCTATTTGAGTGATTTTTTGTGCTAACCAGAATGGAATTTGTTCCCGTTTTGCGGGTATTTTGCCAATGGCTGATTGTATATTCTGTGGTGTGATTTTATTTGTGTTCCCCTGGTGAGGGGTGTCCTGTGCAATTTTTATTGCTGGTTGGACTGTTGAAGTCCGCATGACATATTGGAACAATTGTCTATGTATTTTAATGAGCTGTTTTAGCTGAGCTAAAAGTGTCCGGTCTGACATTTTTTCAATGTCGGGATGTGGTGTGTAGCTGGCTAGAACCGGCCACGTGGCTCCTGGTCTACCTAGTGGACCGAGCCTGGTGATGTGATTTTGATGTTTTAGAGCGCCATTAAACCAGAGCAGGTGCTCTTGGTATGTTAGTGGGATTTCAACGTCCTCGAAAGGAGCGTATTCATCCGGAGGTTCCTCTATTTTGTAATAGTGGAAATCTTGTGTCACAGCGTTTGCTGCTGGAAAATGTATCCATGGATAGAATACCTCTGTCTGCCGATATTCATGGGCCTCTAACACAAATATGACTGTACCACCTCTTGATGATAGTCCATTTTCTATAAGTTTAAGAGTTGTAGTTCTTCTTACATTGACCGGAATGATTATAACATTCGGGTCATTCTGTTGGAGAGTTGTGTCATCTAACAACAGTTGAGACGCTAAAGCATCTCTTTCTTCATCACCTTCCGGCATTTTACTGACAGAAAGTTTTTTGTTGCAGATCAAGTTTCAAGGAAACAAAGATTAGGTGCACAATATTTTGGAACACGGTATCCTTCAACGTTGACTAAACCAAAAACTAATACATAGGAATCTCTTTCTACTAAGTTCCGGCAGATATTAACCTTTTACCCACTCCAGACGTCTTTTGGAGTTTTTACGGGAAAAGGGGTCTGTGTGAAAAGCACGACTGAGTTACTCTAATGTCTTGCGTTAGATTATCGCCTTACCAAACATTGGGCGCCATGTAGTGTAGTTCCTATATTTCCAATAGGCTCTGCGCATTGGAATAACACAAACAATAGTTTAGACGTAGGACTGAGGTCATCTAGGTCTCTACTGAATATGTTAGACTTAATTAGGTATGCCAGCTAGCTCAGAGGTCACTAGAAACTTTCTCGAATGAACAGGAAGGAGTTAACTTTCCTGATTAGACAAGAAGGGATTAGTTTCTGACAACCACATAAACATGACAACTTTGCTCCCTCAGAATAAAGAGTATATCTCTAGAATCGTTTGAAAACAATAGACAGCTATTTCACTCAGTCAATAGTGCATGCTTAATTTCACCAGGAGTGCAGAGAAATAGAGAGACGGGCGTTTTCAATAAAAGTTGTTATTTATTGAGCAGTCTTCTTTCTCATGCAAGAGAAATGAGTTGCCACAATTGCAATACTTGTCATAAAGTAAAGTGCGTACGGTAAAAGGAGTATTATGAAATAATACTGTAAAAGCATTGATATGGTTTCTTAGCCATATGATATTTTAAAACGGATAAAATATATACATACATAAAAACATTGACTAACGTACTCAACTGGTGCTTCTAAGATACTCCTACCCCGGTGTACCTGACCTAAGCCTAATACGTGGGAAGGAGTAAGTAAGTTGCAGTTTAAGTTAAGTTGGTTTTTGCCACGAATCTGAATCAGGAATTCTCTTAAGGTTTTAATCAGCTCCGTACCTTGGTTCTAGAATGAAGGAGGTCTTGTATCTCTCTCCCAGGACTCGATCTCCCAGCAACCCGCAAGGGTGACTGGACACACCGGAGATGGAATTTCTCGGCAGGAGAAAAGACAGCGTCTCTCTCAGTGCGTCAAATGGGAGGGTCGGCTTCCTTCGGCTCTCGCATCAGCTGGGCGTCGGGCAAGTAGATAGCCGCTCTGCTCCAAACCACCGTGTGTTTGCTCAAGGCAACGTTGGTATATTTATACCTGAAAGGTGCCGGGTTTGACGTAAGGTTGGACATAAGACGTCACTAAGAACTAACAGTTCTTTCTGGACTCCAGGAGTTCTTGTGCAAATCAAAACAAAAGCAGGGGGAATTCCCGGGCTGCTGGAGGCTTGGTTTGTTTAAAGAATGCGTTGTACTTTCTAGGAGTCTATGGGAGTAGCCTTGCCGTATTTGGACTGCATTGGCTATGACTAAATATGGACATGATTCTTATGCCTTTATAAGGATATGTTTTGTTATAACCACATAAGGGCATGAATCGGGGATATTTAATTCGGGTCCTAGATAGATTCACAACAATCACAGAGTTCCCCCATTCCCAGCCTGAATAACAGGGACCTAATGGCCTTCAGCCAGTGTATTTTATGGGAGGAATCTTTGGCAATTATTTCCTTTAGGCCCCCGCGTAGTGCTGTAGTTCTTCTGTAGTCCATATCCTACACCAATACAGTAGCGGATGTAGGGAAGCAAGATCTTGGACAGATTTTTTTCCAAGATCCCACATTAATGGTGTCAGCGGGGTACTTAGCGGAACGCTAGTTGCCTTTCTCAAAAATTTGTTTTCCGCTAGCGTCAAGTTTCTTAAACCCCCAAAGTTCAACTCCATAAAGGGCCGAACTTAGCACCTTCGTTCCGTATATCTCTAATAATGGGCTAATGAGTTTTGATACTGAGGAATTAAACCTTTCAGAAGAATACCTGCCTGCTGGGGATGTTTTAGCACTGCAAGATCTAATTGGCTAGTCCATCCCAGATCTCTCTGGAGGGTAACCCCCAGATAAGTAAAGGCGTCAACCCGCTCTAGCGGGGATTTATTCATATATATCTTCCCTCTGAAAGGTTTAGCAGACCCAAGGGGCTTATGGTCAGTAAGGGCCATAAACTTTGTTTTTGCTGTATTTATTTCAAGGCCCCGGTCCAAGCAAAAATCTTCAAAGCGCCTTAAGGCACATTGAAGCCCACTTGGTGTTTTTGAGATTATCAAGGTGTCGTCCGCAAACATGAGGATCGGAACACGCTCTCCAGACATCGCAGGGGCATCGGTCGGGACCAAGGAGAGGAAATCCGCCACCCCGTTGACAAAGAGCGAGAACAAGGTAGGCGCCATAACGCAACCTTGCCTCACTCCCCGCTCAACAGGGAAGGACTCCGTAACCTCTCCCTGGTGTCCCCACCGAACCCGAGCGAACGTGTCCTCATGTAAGCGGACGATCAGACTTAACAACTCAGGGGCCATCCCTAGCTCCTCCAAGACTCGCCACAATTTATTACGGGGAACCAGGTCAAATGCCTCCCTTAAGTCAACAAAAACGGCATAAAGGGTACCTTTCTCCAAAACCACAGTACGCCAATATAGGATAATGAACCGGAAAACCTGATCTATAGTAGTGGTCTTGGGTCGAAAGCCAGCCTGGAGGTGACTCAAGATGCAATCATCATCCATCCAGGTCTGGATTTTCCCCAGTACCAGCCGGCCCATAATTTTTTGGATGGAGTCAATCAGACTAATAGGCCTATAATTGCCTGCTGCTGACTCATCCCATTTTTTTATAAACAGGCACTATTTCAGCCCCTTCCCACGAGTGGGGGACTTCCATCCCTTGAGCTATGGCATTTGCCAGGTACATAATGTAAATTGTAAAGCCGCCATCTATTTTTATCATTTAGGAATAGGTCGGCGGGGACACAATCCATACCTGGAGCGCGTCCCTCATTCACTAAATCTAGTGCCCTATCTACTTCTCTTACAGTGAAGGCAGCCTCATTATAAAAAGTGTGGACATAAGTCCCCTCACTATTGCCAGCTTCACTTCTAGCGTATTGTGGCTTAAAGTAATCAACCCATGTGCCTTGGGCAACATTATTTTGAGGGCTCTCACTATGCCCTCCCCTGTCCCATTTAAAAAGATGCCAAAAAATGTTTGGGTTCTTGGACTCGCATGCTGCTTTAAGGTCCTGCCACCTACTCTCTTCCCATTCTTTTTTAGCAATGTACTGTTAATGCCTGTAATTTGCTCGAGCCGCCTTTATTTCGCTGGAATCTTTAGTTTTTAGTGCTTGACCCAGCTCCTCTCTAGCTTGTCGGCAGGTGCCATCATACCAACTCTCCACTTTTCGAGTTTGGGCTCTATTACCTTGACTAGGTTTACAGAAATATGTTTTCAATTTGGTGAAAAAGTTATCATGGGCATCCATAAAAGATTTATACAAGGACCCATGCGTAGTAGCCACCTCCATAATTGCTAGCACATCCTCCAGACCTAGCTCAATATCAGTCATAATGTTCTGATGCTTTGCAACTTGACACCACTTGAGGTGGCGCTCATCATTTGATATTACTAAATCAGGCGGAATAGATCCCCTGGACATTTCGTCCACTTTATGTAAGCCCAGGTCTCGAGGCGGGTCACAACTTCCATATCGATTAGAGTGTACCACAGCTTAAGGGGAACAAGTAAGTAATCAATGTTACTTACCCTAACCCCATTATCGAAAGTTTCCTTGGCCATCCTGTCCGACAATGTTCGTCCATTAGCAGCCCTCAACTGATTCCCCATGCAGAGGCCCTTCAGCTGTATTGCAGCCTCTGTCCATTTTCTTATAGGTTTAATGTCCAGTTGAGGGACTCCCCACCTACAATCCTCGTCCTCTGTTAGATGCATGTCATCGAGACCAAACGGTTTGAAAGTGGTATTAAAATCTCCTGCGATTAATGGCAGTACATTAGGAAGGGTAGCCAGGAGCAATACTTCCAGAGCTGTTACAACATTGGATTTCCTACCACCTGGTAGGCCTCTGGCATAAACATTAAAGATATCGATTTTTAAATTCGATGGGAAGCTAAGCCTAACAGCAAGAATATCACTACTTGTCACAGGGAGTAGTTGGGTATGACACTTAAGACTCTGTCTAACCCATACCACTAGTCCACCCATAGGCCGGCCCGGTTGTTTTTTAACTGCAGTGACAAAGAGATTCAAGTAGCCCACTTTAAACACAGGTTCAACCGCCCAAGTCTCCTGTAAAAGACAGATATCAAATTTGTCAATAAATTCCATCCAAACGGGTGAGTTAAGTTTAGGCCCCACACCCGCCACATTCCATGAAATAAAGGATGTCTGGCATACTGATCCATCAGATCTAAGAGCAAGTTCTCCCGCCACAAGAGATATACTAGGGGCTTGGTATGTAATATTCGAATTTACCAGTGGGCGCTCTCTTTTAGTCACCTCTAAATTGCCTGGACATATAATGTTTTGCCTGCAGCCACCATTCCCTTCATGCCTACTTCCCTGGGCGATCACTTGGCCTGCCCTCCTTTCTACATCCTCCCCATTTCCTGAGGCTATGCTATTCAAAACGGGACTTTGGGGCACATACCGTCAGTCGCAGTCCCCCATCCCCGACAGAGCCTCGAATCTATTGAACAGCCTTATATTCCCCAAGGGGCAAAGATTAAATGCCTCTCCCAGTGAAAAAGTGTCCCTCTCAATGGAAACGGGGGGCCATAAAAATAGGATAGGGGGAGTGCTTGTATCCCAGGGGACCGGTCGTTTTGAGGCCAGTTACAGATGTGATTGACACACCTCCAGTCTCTGAAGTTAAGGATGACACAATCCCCCGCCGCCGACTTACAACTCCTTCCTAGCCAATTTACTCTCCTGGCAAACAAAATGTCTGCATGTATACTAATCGGCAGTGGGCGATACTTATTAAGCCAGAAGGTATATTTGTTTTTAAGGTCAATATATGACTCCCGCTTCTCCTGGGCCAATGAGGGAACCCCCACCAAGACTACCACAAAAGGGGCTGATTCAGGAGGGAGATCAATATTAGGAAAGGTAGCCACACTGTGTGCCATAGGCATCGAAGACGATTTTTGCTGTGTGGCAACCAGTCTGCTCCCATCTACCTGCTGCATCCCATTGCTGAGAGCTATATTCCCAGCCCCTGTCCCTGTCAAAGTAGGAAGCGGGGGTACAACAGTGGACACCATTGTGGCTGACTGAGTTGAACTGACCCCCCCCCCGTTAAAGCACCAACAATACTAGATTCGGTTGAACTTTGAACTATAGTTGCTAAGGTCAAAAACCTTGGGATCCTGATGGATGATACATTGTCATTCAGACCTCAAGTAAATGCGCTGTCCTCTGGAACCCACTACTCTCTGAAAATAGTACGCAAAGTCTTGACTTTCTCCCAGATGAGTGCAGGAAGACAGTGGTGACGGGACTGATTATGTCACGCCTGGATTACTGCAAGGGTTTGCTGCTTAATGCTCAACAAGGGCTGCTTAACAAACTTCAAATCCTGCAGAATGCGGCGGCCCGCCTGATCACGGGCACACCGAAATTTGCCACGGTCGCCCAGGATCTGGTGAATTTACACTGGCTACCTGTGCGCAAAAGAATTATATTTAAAGAGCTCTGTGTAGTATTTAAGGCACTTAAAGGAATAGGCCCTTATTGTATGACACAGCTCTTCCAGTGGTACATACCAGCAAGATCACTTAGATCAGCCGACCAGGGGATCATTGTGGTCCCAAGAGTCAGGAAAGCCCGTTGGGGGGAAGGAGTTTCTCCCTGGGAGCAGCGAAAGCCTGGAACGCCCTGCCAAAGGTCCTCAGACTGGCACCGGATCTGATGTCCTTTCGGAGGGCCTTGAAAACATGGCTCTTTAAGCAATATGTTTCAGGTCAAGCTAGGAGCCGTTAGTCAGCGCCAGGACACCGTCTGGTAACAGTGCACTTTAAAAATGTGAAAAATAAATAAATAGTTGTTTTCCGCGGGCAGGTTGGAGCACTGGATCTGGATCCCACCTGCTTCTGGACTGATGCAAGCGAGAGTTCGAGACACACCAGTCTATTTTCAACCAACCGATCATATATTGGATGACATATCTTCTTGAAGGTGCCCTCCAGTCTTTTCCAAAACAATGGGCCCAAGTCAAAGTGTACCTCCTCCCCCACAGTTACTGGGTGACCACTATGCCCTTCTTTGGCAAGTGGTACAGGCCGTGTAGGGCTAGTAAATGACGTAACTACAGGATCCTCAGTGGATGCAGCGTTTTAGCGGTTTTTGCTTTCCTCCCCCAGCTTGCATTGGTGCCCCTGGACGCTTTCTTTTTGCTAGCGCCCCCCCCCTCCTGCTGAGCAAATCCCGATTTTGCGTGGCAAGCTGAACAAGTTTTAATGTTAGGGGAGGGGACTCTTCTTGCAACACTGTGAGAGCCCGTACCCCTGGGGGAGTTCGCGCCTGTTTCGAGGATGATCACTGGCTGTGGTGATAATCTTCTCTCCTCCAACCCCGAAGGAGGAAGTGTACCCTGGGAATCAGCCTGCTGATGTAATGGCGATCTATCCCTTGCCAGATTTCCCAGAGAAGATCTCTTATCAAAGGGAGTATCCAGGGATAGTCTCTTTTCTGTGAGTTCTATATCCTTGGCCAAGGCTGACGATACCCTGATAAAAAAGTTATCTAAGGTACCCATTAATGTACCTCCAGTGGACCTCCTACCAGTTGAACCTGCGCTCGGTGAAATAGCCATGCTTGCTGAGGTGGGGTTGCTACTTTGCACTCTTAACTTGTAGGATGTATCCCACCAAGACTTTATTATGAATCACTGACCTTGGGTGGCTGGAGCAGATGTTAGGGGGGTGGCCCGTCCCGTCCTTGTCCGGTCTTGAACTGGCTTAAACGGGCCCGCCCTTGGCCCGGGCTTGGCCCGGCGCACGCCCGTGCGTGTCCGCATTGTGGAAGTTATGATCTCAAAATATACTTCCGAAAAGTGGCGAGGGGGCGTGGCGGTCTCCTACCGTCGCCCGCAGCACTCTGGACTGTGTGGTCCCTATGCTCCCAGCGTGGCGTGGCAAGAGTTGCGGCAGGTAAAGCAGCGTCTCCCGTGAATCGGGAGGCGCAAGGAGTCTTTGTAGCCCTGGGCGAGTGGCAAGGGGGTGGGGCGGTCTCCTACCGTCGCCCGCAGCACTCTGGACTGTGTGGTCCCTCTGCTCCCAGTGTGGCGTGGCAAGAGTTGCGGCAGGTAAAGCAGCGTCTCCCGTGAAGCGGGAGGCTCAAGGAGTCTTTGTAGCCCTGGGCGAGTGGCGAGGGGGCGGGGCGGTCTCCTACCGTCGCCTGCAGCACTCTGGACTGTGTGGTCCCTCTGCTTCCAGTGTGGCGTGGCAAGAGTTGCGGCAGGTAAAGCAGTATCAAGGAATTGATATTGACATTGAAGAGCAGAGGGTTCGCAATCAACTTGACTGGAGATCAGAAAGCTCTATAAGGTATATTTATTCAAAATGCAGATCACTAAGTGAAATGTACCTGCCAAAAATACATTAGTCTTTATTGTTTTTAATGGTTAAAATCAGTTTTAGGAGGTTCAGCTTAACTTGAACCCGTATTTACTGAGGAACAAACTTCACTCTTTCAGAATAATTAAGACTGAGCATTCTCTACCACTTGGACCTTCTAATCCTGCTTTATGACTATTGAATTATACAGAATTAATATGGAGCTTTGCTGCTGACAGAAATTTGTGGATCCACCTGTAGTGTCATTATGCTAAGGAACGGAAAAATCACCCACACCAAAGTGCACTACCCCTGAAAGATCTGGCAGCTATGACCATCTATATTACTTTCATTATCCACCAATGATCTCTTATCAATAGGAACTGTCCCATTTCACACACCTCTCTTTTTATTTAGATGTCTATTCCTGTTGTATGATGTTGATTATTGAGATGTATAGCTCATTCACTTCTAAGTGACTTAGCATTACCCTATGATGCAAACGATATTACGATAAGGTGGGATAGTATTGCTCTATTACGTATTGAGGACATATAAACAGTTACACTGTTGCAGTACAAAAGCCAGATCAACTCTCAAGGTTTCAAAAGAGGGGTTAGTATGTTTCCCTGGATGGCGGCTGAATCCTGCCACATGAATGAATTATTGTGCCATTATTATGTTGACACTTTGAGCAATCCACTTGAAGCAGGGCATGAATCAAGGGTAGACCTGGGTAGACACCGTCTACCCACTATTTTCAGAGGGTAGACGCCGTCTACTCTGCTGGCCACTTTCAGCGAAGTGCCTTGTTCCTTTCCTACTTTTCCCGGATTTTAAAGAAATATGCTGAAATCGTCCCAGTGTAATTTTCTGACCCCGGGACACTTTCAGCAGCGCCTGCATGTTGTCTGCTTTTGTTCCAAGCAGCAACTGCAGGCAGGAATGGGGCTTATCAGATTCCAGCTTCGCCAATAACAAAAGCCGGAGTTAAGGGATAATTAGGCCTCTTTTTGTTGGAGTATCCTGGCTGGGAGCTATCAGGTGCCTCACACTTATGTGCAATGGAGGGGAAACAAAGGCTCAAATCGTATCACTTAGCAGGCACTCAAGAGAGAAATGCTTTCGAATTTGTTCAGTCCCTGTAAATAAGAGATATGCATACACTGCAAAAATATCAGATGTGCTGGCTGCCCCAGTATTTAAATACCAATTTAAATACCACTATGTTTTTTTATCGCTTTTATAGCACGTTATCACTACTCGTCCCAATGCAGGCTGGCAGAGGGCTTTACATCATGTGTACAGATTATACGTTGACAATAAATCATATGTTTGTACATCAGTATAAAGGATGTGTTACTTAAGACAGTGAGGGTTACAAGATGTAGGAGCTACATGTCCTTCATGCCTCACTGTGCTATATTAGAAGGATTGCAATGTATGAACTGCAAGTAACAAAATAATTTCTGTCTTAAAAGCAGTAACCCACTTACCCATTTATATAATATAAAAATCGGTCATCTGCGTGTTACATAATTGTACTTTCCAGGAGATATATTAACCCTCTATGATACATTAATTCAAAACTAGGACTAAGCAAAACACAGACCTCTCCATCAAATACGTTATCCTCCAGGTTTATCTTATCATTATTATTATTCCTTGAGATTTAGCTGTCATACAAATATCTCTGCACCAGGTGCCTTAACCCCATAAGATATTTTAAAATACACCATTGCAACCAATTAACCTGAACAGATTTACTGCCATGTTTCTCCTTGTTGCCAATTTCTTTGTGGCAGGGTTTCAAAAAAATGCATGTACATGATGATGCGCAGATTTTGTATCGGGTTGCGACAATATTTTCACACAACCCCAAGGCAAAATCTAATTTGTTAAATATTGTAATGTGCTCAAATGTACTCATGATAGACCTGCTAAACATATGTGAAGTCTGATGTCACTTCCTGTGAGGTCATGGGTTGTGATGCCACTTTCTGTGATGCCACATAAGATGTCACACACAGTGATGTCACACATGTTGATGTCACTTCCTGTGATGCCTATTTTGGTGAGTCCCCCCACTTCTTTTTTAGGACTTGAACCCTGACTTGAAGTGAGAACATATACTTATGAAACACACTTACCAGAAATGTTATACTGTTATGTAAGCATGGACACTAACACAATATTTGAGTCACAGTATGTTACAAACTAGAAACCTCAATGTAGCCAATGGACAGCTTCAGATATCCACTACTTTCTAATGACTCCCACCAGAGTTGCAACTGGTGTTCTTGTAGAAGAGTTGCAACTCTGCACATACACGGACACAACATATGGTGAAGCATGCTTTTAGTGGTCTGAAATCTTGATTTTGCTGTCTGCACAGAACAGGTGGAATAGCTGCAAAGAAATTGACTCTAAGGACAAATGTGACAGTAAATGTTGCTTACTTATTATGGTAACAAAAAGGCGTAATTTTATAATATCTTAGAGGGTTAAGACACCTGCTGCCGAGGTCTTTGTGTGATCAGCAATTTTCAGTGGTTTATAGTAAGAGTAAGATAGCTCCAGTTATTAGTCCAGTCCCAGAAGCATTCTGTGTTTTGTCCAGTCACAATTTTGACTCATAAAGTAGTATAGAACGTTAATGTGCCTGCCGCAAAGCACACTGTGTAACATGAAAATCAGAGATTTAAATTGTTTGTAGATAGGTAAGCAGGTTACTGTTTGACAGATATCCTTATGCTAATTCCAGTTCTTAAGTGAATCCGGATCTGACAGTGAATAATATATCTTAAAGGCAGACATCAGTGCTCAATTTGAGCTGGTGAATGCAGGTGTGGCCCAACACCACCCATTTTCGGGGACTGGCACTTATTTTCCTTCTCAGACTTTAACCTGGAGCAAGAGAGGGAAGACAAACAAAGAGGAAGAGAAATACTGAAAAACAGTGATAATCATAAAAAGCAGGAACCTGCAAGAGTCCTATGAAGGGGCAACGTGTGTCTGGTACTGAATTAAAGAAGCATGAGGTGGAATTGTGCCTGTGCAGCCTTGGCATTCAATGGAGCCAGCTGTGTGCTTCTGAGCAAACCATATCCAACTAAAACGTATTCTTTTAAAAAAAATGTATTAAAAGTTGAAGCAGTTGAAGTTACAAGAGTGCTGGATCGGATGCTAGCACGGTCCACCTAAACTTGACTTGATTTAATGTAGTCTGTCTCCAGTTTGAGAAAATCGAGACTTAACTTAGACCCATCACTTCATAGGTGATTTTAAAAAATGGGCTTATTTACAAGCCCAGTGCGCCACCGGTACGACACCTTTCCCCATGTTAAAATTGAGCACTGGTGGTGCAAGGGGCTTGTAAATAAGCCCCAAAGTATCTGCATTAAACAAAGATTTCTAGGCCAACATTCGCCAGTCCTCATGAAAGTGAGAATTTCGTCACAATTTAGAATATTAACAAACATACCTGTTTTGCAGACGCATATTATTTTCAAACTCAAAATTCATTTCAGACAAAATGCAGAAAAACGTAGGGGCATATTAACAAAACAGTCACACAGCCCAGCAAGTCATCTTGCTGCGCTGCATGACAGGGAAATGGCAGGAATGCGTTATATTTAACATAAAAGGCACATTCCTGTCTTTTCCTATTGCTGGCTCACTATGTGGTGCGTAGTCCCAATTCAGGCACCCTTGCACCATTGTGTAGTGGTGCCTGGGTTGTAAGCAGAATTGTTTTTGTGCAGGAAGGAACCTTCCTGCACAAAAACAACCCCTGAAGAATTATCCTCTTTCTACGTGTGCTGCAAATGGCAGAACACACAGAAAGAAGAAGTAATGTGGAGAAAAATATTTCTCCATGTAATGTCTCCCCTTGGAAGGCGTAGCATTCGGACGCATTCTACCAATATTGGTAAATCTGGGAATGCTTCAGAATACATGGGTGGAGGCATGGGAACACCCACGCTTCACCCATGGAACGCCTTCCCAGGGCAGAGTAACGTGACGCAGATATTTGTGCTGCACTGTGTTACTCTGGATTTACCAAGCAACTCAGGGCCACGCAATGTGGCCTTGCATAGCTTGATAGATCAATCTTAAGGGTTGCATCAATTTTGCACGCCGTTACGTGTCGCAATAGTGGTGCAACCCAATGATAAATATGTCCCTGAGTACATTGCATTCTAATGCACTTGTAATAAGGCAGATGGGATATCGTTCACGTTTGTGATGGAGTACCCATCCTCCAAATTTTAAATCCGAACCTTAGTTTTTCATAGTTTATTATAACCTTAGAGCCCGCCGTAGCAGGCTCTACCGGCCATTTATGGACAGCTCCAGCATTCGGCGAGGGCCTTTAACAAGAGAGCAGGCCATTAATGCCCAGTAGTGCCCACTACCGAGGGTTCTAAGGCTATAAGAACATTCTGCCTCTGGAGGCAGAATGTTCTAATTTGTAAAACAAATGCCTCCCATAGCCCGAGAGGGTTGAATTTCCTTCGGGCTCCATGAGACCTTTGTTAAACATTGGAATGTTGTTACTCCGGGCTTCTACCGACCATTAGAAGCCTGGAGCACTCCGTTGTTTTCAATGAAGCGTCAACATTCCAATGTTCTAATGTACAGGATTTCGCTCTACCAGGCAGCCCACTGACAATAATTGAAATATAAAGGCTTTTTTATTAATCTTGAAATCAAAACACTGAAATCCCTCCCCTTTGTATTGCACCACAAAAATAATTGCACTTCTTGTCACAGTCTTCTGCCACCCTACACATCCTGTTTATCTCACTCTTGGCAGCTTCTTTTTTAACTATACTCTCTCCCTTTGTCACTCATTTCCTATTTCTCACTCCATCTTTTTCACCTTTCTCGCTGTATCGCTCTTCCTTTGGGTTAAAGTCTGACGATGAACAAGCATTGGAAAAGTCAAGAGGTCTGGCCTGGGCAAGCATTCAATCTCTGTATTTCCTTACTTATTATAAACCGGCAATATGCAAAAAATGGGCAGTACATAAAACATAAAGAAGAGGCCCAGTAGTCTAGGCAAAATTAACACTTTCCAGATGGCTGTGCTCGTGATCAGGCAACATATTGTCACTCACAGTGCAAGAAGCCAACCGAGCTGAACTATTGCCCCTTTGTATACAGCAATTGGTGAGAGCAAAATGTGACCCACAGTTGAACAGGCCAATGGATGATGAGGGTTGCTCCGAACCCCCTTATGTATCTTTGATTACGATTTCTTTAAATGTGCGGCTGGCGAGACAGCTGAGGATGTCTCTAGGCCAGACCTAAAAAAACTTAAGGCCCACTCAACCAAAGTGAATGCTCTGCAACTGCAGCACAAGTTAAGCACTAGGCTAGCTCTGTTTGTTTATTCGAGGCGCACTTCGTCGATTGAAGTACGGAGTTTTGACTTATCAGAAAAGGCAAGTATTGTCTGAATATTTCCTAGTGTCGGAGCCAAGGTGTCCTCGCGCGGATCCCTGCCCGACAGACACACTTAATCACCTTGATAAAGATGGATCCGTCAGCTTGTGAGCCGCCTGGATAATGTACTGAGCAGGGCAGTCGGCGGCATTAATCAGTCGTAAAGGGAACAGCATCGGGAGGAGGAACATGACAACCTTGAGGGGAGAGAGCGATCAAACCGCAGATACATTCTTGGAATCAGTCTCATTACGGACAACATGTCAGGAAGGCGGCGCGAAGACGTTCTCTCTGCTCGGCCCACATGCTCGCCAACTGTTTCCGAAGCGCGTCTGTCAAAAGATGCGCAGCGCAACTGCTACTAACAACCTTGTGCGGCTGTTCACCTGCCAGGAAAGGCACCTGCGGGGACCCGTACTGATGTCACTGTGACATGGGCGCCATGATGCATCCTATGGGGCACACCACGTGCTAAAAATATCCGAACAGCTGGCGCGTGAAAACACGTTCTCTGTGGCATGGTATATTTGGGAAAAAGCTGACATCAAATATCCATCTTTCACGCTCGTCAATGTAGGCGTCCATAAATAACGCTTTGCTAAAAATCATTTGTAGGTGACTTAGAAATGAATCTCTACAGGTGGCTTTGGAGGAAACCGTCTCTGAAGCTTTACTTCAAGCACGCTCCGTGTTGCTTATCCTAAGGGCGACAACTACAGAATAGTCACGTTACAGGTAGGCAAATCTCCAAAGCAGAAGCCTTCTCCAGAACAAGGTCAACACTTCAAATTTAAAAAACACAAAGTCTGCAACTAACTCACGAAAATTGTGTACATTTGCTGTTATCTTGTGTTCAACATTTCGTCAAATAATTGTTTGTTTACCAAACCCAACATTAGTCACCCAGCACTGTTCTTCCAAGAAACTTCTAAAGTTAAGATACTTGTTGAGGCTAAAAATAGAAAACTTTCTGTGACTGTCAAGCCTTTGTGTGAGTATTTTGGAGTTGTGCTGAACACGAAGGGGCCGATTCACAAAAGCATCCTATGAGTACGGGAATCAGCAATACAGAAGTACTTTTTTTTACCGACTTCCTCCAAGTAAAAGTGCAAAGAGAGAGCAGTCCTTTCTATTTGTTTTATTTCTTGATATTGCCATTATATTCCCATTCCCACAAACTCTTATAAAGGTATGTAAAAGTGTATAAAAGAGTACTACAGCAGTGTTGACATGATGGAAATCCAGGACGCACTTCCCAAGTTATTAATATGTATTGATGACCTTGAAATTGAAAACGAGAAATAGTATACCTGGTGCCACATGTATCCAATGAGCAGTTTGTTATGACCATGTAGCGATTTTTACCGAATAGCTATTTGGTAATCGCAAAATGCTATGCACGTAAGGAATCGCCAAAGGTTTTGCAATTCCTTACTATTACCTAATAGCAATTCGGTAAGTAGAGAATCGCTGTTATGTTATAATGTTATGTTATAAATAATTTATAAACCGCACATTCACCAATGGTTTCTTGGCGCTAAGCGGGGTCAATCAGTTGCTGGGATAAAGAAATGGAACTTTCAGTTGTATGCCTGAACAAATAATCAAGTATTTAGAGACTTCCTAAACTGAGTATAGGAAGTGGACAGATGCAATTCGGGGGGGAAGAGAATTCCAAATTGTGGTGCCTGAGACGAGAATCTTAGACCCCCCTGTTTTTTCCGTATAAATGAACATGGGGTCAACAGATTCATGTTTGCAGAGTTTAAGACGCAGGAGGGAACTTCCAGCGTCTTACGCTATTAGGTAATATCACTCCATTAGTTCCTATGGGGCCGAGGCCCATCAGTGGGAATGGTTTTGCATTAGCTAATTGCATTCTCCTAAATGCACAATTTGCATTTGGAATTTGCTTCATACATGTGCTAAGGGAATCACAATTTGTGATTCCCAATTTGTTGTTTCAATTTTAGGTCATCGCAATTTTTGCAATTACCTCAAATTGCGACTACAAAGCCTTTCACCATCATGAAAGGCTATTTTGCATTCGCAAACGGCCGATTTTACAGAATCGCACCATTTGCGAATGCAAAAAACTTTCATACATGTGGCCCCGGTGACGGCGGCGCATGGGTAAAATCAAACTAACAATACCTTGAATTAAGCATATTTATTTTCAGCTCTGAAATATTTAGGGTTTTAGAACAAGACTTCAAGGCGAGCCCAGCAAGTGGGCACTGATGTTAAAAATAACAGATCATTAACTCTGTCTAATGGGTTGCAGTGTTATCTTTTCTACTGCGTTAATGCCATGTAGCAATAGTCTAAGAGATCGGTGGAAGGTTTTCACCAAATTACACATCTTTTCTATATTCTATTGACAGCTTACTGTGAAAATTGGGTTCTTAGTTGAGGGGGTTGTGAGCCCTTCTCAAGCAACCACCACGGTCTCTTTCAGGGTGAAACACAAAAAGTCACTAACTTAAGCTGCACTTAACCCTCTGGTACCTTGGCACAAAAAGCAGTCAGCTTGACTTGGAGGCAATGTTTTAACTATTTATGTAGCACACAAAACAGTAATACAGTGAAATTATAACACAAGAAAAATACCAAACCAATTTAGAAAAAATAGAGTAAAATTTAATAAATTATTTGACACTAAAACAACAGAAATCCAATTAGTAGAACCAGAGATATGCACTTTTGAAGGTTTTGTGAAAATAAAGCTTGACAAAGCAAAATGCGACTACTCCGATTCTCTGCTCTTGGGAGACAGGGTCCAACTCACAAATTTAGGCCAACCGCGATGGAGTGCTTGTCGGATACAGGACTGAGTTAAGTCCATCGAAAAGTACTTTGTTGACCTGGGTGTCAAAATGAATATTCCTTGAGTTTTACTGCACGGGCTGGCATTGAGGAACCGTTGATGAGGGGCAGCAATGTAAGGTCCAGCATTGAGATGAATCGTGCAGTGGCATAGTCGATGACTGTTGACAATAAGCTGCGATGTGAGGTCTTTCATCGTTGTCGAGGAAGATGGTGGGGCTTGTTGAGACTTGTGCTGTGGTGCACCGGGCAGGGAATGCAATGCATCACATGGGCTGGTGTAGGAGTTGGGCTGTGTCAGCATCGAGGAAGCCACCCAGGATTGCAAGGATTTGTGCTGAGATGCCTGTGCATTGAGGGAGAGCTGCGTCGCACTGGGCTGCAGTCAATGGCGGGTGTGTCACACTGCATCAAGATGTGTGGAGATAAGTCGACATTAAGGAAGCTGTTATGTCCCTGTGGCTTGAACAGGAGGCTAGCCAACTGACCCTTGAAGATTCTTTGGAGTCCTGGGTTCACACAGACAGGCCAGCTTCCAGTAGCAGAAGAGTTCTAGTGCAGCAACAGCAGACATTGGGTAGCAAATCAATCCTTGGTCAGCAGGCCAGACTTTACAGCTGGGCAGTCCTTCTTCCTGGTAGAGTCCACAGGTCCAGAAGTGATCTGAAGAGTTGGGTCTGAAGGTCCAATACCTATACCTGGTGCCACTTTGAAATGGGGGAAGTTTATAGAATTGCCCAGCTACAGTTAATTGCCCCCCTAGTGTTAATGTTGTACCATTTTCCTCCTTTGCTTTTAAGTCTGTTGTGTGCATATGTAAACACATGACAAGCTTAACATCAAAGCATTGGGAAAATAAAAATCAGTCTTCTTCCATTTCCTGCACTACAGTACGGTTGTAGCGAGGCTTTCAGCTGTCTGAGCAATTCTAGAAAGTTTACTTCAGCCCTTGCTCTCTCATACCTTCTGACTTCATAGAAGTGACTTGATGCCCAGATCTTATTGGTCATAAGTCAGACATAAAGTGTTGTTAATGTGTGCCTGGATCAGAAGTTTGGCTGTCAGCTCTCACTTAGTAGGGTAAAATCTGTCTTGTGTCTGGAATTCCTTCCTCCCTGGCCTAACCCAAGTTTGTCTGGGGGCAGAACGGACTAGTGTGAAACCATTAGTGAGTGTGCTGAGGCAAAGTCTTTGTGATGTGCAAGCTCCTCCTCTGCACCCTGGTCCTATTCTACTAGCACCTATTCTCCCTTTTCTTCACTGTCTGAGAGGAATACACAAAGACCAATTGCCAGCTGCACCTAGTCATGTGACGCAGGATACAGGCTGCAAGCACCAAATGGTTGGGACACGAAAATGGCAACTTTCTAAAAGTGGCATTTTCCGAATTGTGACTTAAAATATGAGTTAAGCATTAAATATGGTTTTATATTACTATTCTGTAGGCAACAAACTCAACATTCCTACCCGCTTGCAATTGAAAGTTATCACTTATTAAATGTAATAAGGCAACCCAATAATATCCCATTGGAGGGGTAGGATTTACAGTGTTGAATTTAGGAGTTTTTCACTAACAGGACATGGAAAACTTAAACGTATATGTGCAGCTTTTTAAATACACTGCACCCTGCCCTATTGGCTGTTTAGGGCATACCCTAGGGGATGACTTGTATGTATTAAAAAGGAGGCTTAGACCTAGCAAAAGGTCTATTTTGTCATGTAAAAATGGCAATTTAAAACTTCACACACAGACTGCAATGGGATGCCAGAAATGTGTTTAAAAGGTTACTTAAGAGTGTGGCACAATCTGTGCTGCAGGCCCACTAGTAGCATTTGACTTACAGACCCTGGATAAATGCAGTACCACTTTACTAGGGACTTACAAGTAAAGTAAATGTGCAAAGGGATGTAAGCCACTTTTACCATGTTTAATGAAGAGAGCACAAGCACTTTAGCACTGATTAGCAGCGGTAAAGTGCACAGAGTCCTCAAAGCCAACAAAAACATGTTCAGAAAACAGGAGGGTGAAGGTAAAGCGTTTTGGGGCGACCCTACAGAGAGAGCCAGGTCCAACACTTAGTAAACATTTAAATTCATATTTTGGCTGTTACAAGGTTCCCCCTTGTGTTATGCGTTTGATTGTCTTGGGGATCTTGAATGCAACGACTCCCATTCCTTTCCAACTCACTCTCTCTCTCTCTCTTTAGATATATATATATATATATATATATATATATATATATATGAGGTATGTCAAGTTCCTTTGTCCACCAGCGCTGCAATCTGCCACACAAAACGAACAGGAACCAACGAGACCCAAATGTGGTGCAAAGTTATTTTACAAACAAATCACAAGACACAGATTGCAATACTGAATATTAGATATACGTTAATTACCTAGACACAGGTTTAACACGCTACAGTTTACGCAAAAATGTTGATGTAAATGTATGCATTAATTTGGTGTTCATTACCGAGAATTGCAACCGTGTTTTATTATAAAACTACAAAGCCCACAATCCTTTGAGGGTGTGAGGGGGAACTGAAATGTTTTTTGTAGTGTTGACACCACCCACTTGGGGGAGTGACCTCACAGGTAATCCTATGGTTTCCCTATAAGTTGTGGCAAATGCACTTTGCCAACTAACCGTGACCAAGACAGCGGAGGCTGTTGAAACGCGTTGGTTATTGCTTTGTTTTTTGATACTCCAATGGATTTAAGAATAAATTAACACAAACTTGTGCAGATTACGATTGATTTATTGCGATTCCAAGCTTTCCTCCAGTCGGAGGAATCGTTGTTGTGAGGTATAGCGGTTGGGCTCAATCGCAGGAGTAACGCGGCCACGCCTAGCAGCGCCTACCAGGAGAGAAAGTGAGCCATACGGTTGGATATATATATATATATATATATATATACATCCACAACTCTCGACGCATATCCATCATTAGAAGAACGAGTGCAGACCACAAATAGGTGGATATTATTATAATTTTTTGCTGTTTAATGAGTTGCAGCCGCCATGACGCGTTTCTGCGGTTACCGGCCTTGATCACATGATTTATATATATATATTCTCGAAACACGTATGGCGTAACAAGGCATATGGACCCTGGAATCGCGGGAACTGCCGTGTTTGTATTCAGCAAAATGGCAATAAAGAAACTTTATAGCACACAACGTGAGGCTTTTCCAATGGTTTGGTGTTCGCATATGGATTATATGGTGGCCTATAGAGTCAGGGAAAGCCCCATCGTAATCCATGCGAGTCCGTAGCACCGTTGAAAGTCTGTGGTGCTTATGGAGTTATGTGCGTCTGTTGTCATCAAGTACAGAAGGCTGAATACTTACATGTGAGTTACCTGCGAACCTACATATGGAATATTTGAATTGAGGAATGTAACAACAGGCTCCCATTAAGGGTTTATTTTGTTGAACTGCAACTACCATGATGTAATCAAACCATGCCCAATGTGGCAAGATTTAAAAACAGGCTGAAAGAGTAACACCACTTTCAGCCTGCCAAGTTCCCTTGTGCCCCGCCAATGAAGAAGGGAAATGATTCTCGAAACGCATATGGCGTAACAAGGCATATGGACCCTTGAAATGCGGGAACTGCCGTGTTTGTATACAGCAAGATGGCAATAAAGAAACTTTGTAGCACACAACGTGAGGCTTTCCAATGGTTTGGTGTTCGCATATGGATTATATAGTGGCCTGCCATGGAAAGCCCCATCGTACTCCATGCGAGTCCGTAGCACCGATGAAAGTCAGTGGTGCTTACGGAGTTATGTGCGTCTGTTGTCATCAAGTACAGAAGGCTGTATACTTACATGTGAGTTACCTGCGAACCTACATATGAAATATTTAAATTGAGGAATGTAACAACAGGCTCCCATGAAGGGTTTATTTTGTTGAACTGCAACTACCATTATGCAATTAAACCACGCCCACTGTGGCAAGATTTAAAAACACGCTGCAAGAGCAACCTCACTTTCAGCCTGCCAAGTTCCCTTGTGCCCCGCCAATGAAGAAGGGAAATAATTCTCGAAATGCGTATGGCGTAACAAGGAATATGGACCCTGGAATCGCGGGAACTGCCGTGTTTGTATTCAGCAAGATGGCAATAAAGAAACTTTGTAGCATACAACGTGAGGCTTTCCAATGGTTTGGTGTTCGCATATGGATTATATAGTGGCCTGCCACGGTCACGGAATGCCCCATCGTAATCCATGCGAGTCCGTAGCACCGATGAAAGTCAGTGGTGCTTACGGAGTTATGTGCGTCTGTTGTCATCAAGTACAGAAGGCTGAATACTTATATGTGAGTTACCTGTGAACCTACATATGGAATATTTGAATTGAGGAATGTAACAGCAGGCTCCCATGAAGGGTTTATTTCGTTGAACTGCAACTACCATGATGCAATTAAACCACGCCCACTGTGGCAAGATTTAAAAACATGCTGCAAGAGCAACGTCACTTTCAGCCTGCCTAGTTCCCTTGTGCCCCGCCAGTGAAGAAGGGAAATGATTCTTGAAACGCGTATGGCGTAACAAGGCATATGGACCCTGGAATTGCGGGAACTGCCGTGTTTGTATTCAGCAAGATGGCAATAAAGAAACTTTGTAGCACACAACGTGACGCTTTCCAATGGTTTGGTGTTCGCATAGGGATTATATAGTGGCCTGCCACGGTCACGGGAAGCCCCTTCGTAATCCATGCGAGTCCGTAGCATCGATGAAAGTCAGTGGTTCTTACGGAGTTATGTGCGTCTGTTGTCAACAAGTACAGAAGGCTGAATACTTACATGTGAGTTACCTGCGAACCTACATATGGAATATTTGAATTGAGGAATGTAACAACAGGCTCCCATGAAGGGTTTATTTCGTTGAACTGCAACTACCATGATGCAATTAAACCACGCCCACTGTGGCAAGATTTAAAAACACGCTGCAAGAGCAAGGTCACTTTCAGCCTGCCAAGTTCCCTTGTATATATCTTCCAATTTTGCTGATGAGTTTATAGATTATTATACTGGTAGTTAAGACTAATTTGTATATATTATACATTCGATATGAGACCTCTCAACCCTACATGTTTTGCATTAACTTCTCGGGGTGGACGGCTTCTGAGTTTGGGAGGTGTAAGGCCCAATGCCTGAACTGGCAGTATCTGAGCCATTCTGCTTCTAACATTTTGCCTTGTAATCCTGAAAGGATGTTGTCTTTCTGTGACAAAATAAGTCCGCCAAGTTTCTACAGTCCCTCTACAACCACTTCTGAAATTTAGAATTACCCGTAGCTGGTGTAAAATCTGTATTTTGATGCATGCATGTGTGTGTGTGTAGGTGGGTTGTTGTAAGGCATCCTCTTACTACTACTTGCTCCCAAACCTCTTAGGCTGATTTAGCAGGGAATGAGAAATACACATTTCCAGGACAGTGTGGTTCCCTCACCCACTCCATGTCACATAATATCACTCAGCTACAGCCCTGATGATAACCTATTTATTTTCAGTTTCCCTACCCACTCATTTAACAATTATTTACAATTGGGCAGCTCTATAATATTTAGTGAGATCTGGATATGCCAGTCCACCCCATTCCCTGAGAGTCATCAAAATTATATTTGGAACTCATGCTTTTCGCCCATGCCCAGACAAATGCTAGGTGGTGTTTAGCAGAGTATTAGTCAGGGTTGTTCCTATCACCATAATTCAGTCCCAGAGGCTACCTCTTTCTAAACCATGGTATAATGAGCACCTTACAGCTACCAAATGCCACTGCAGGATGCTGGAAAGAAAATGGAGAGCTCATTGTAGTACTGATCGTAAACAGGCTTATGCAAATAAAATAAAACATTACAAAAACTCTTCTTATTTTGATGAGAATTTCTTGAGGGTATATCAGTCCTTGCACAACCAGATTACTAATTTTAAATTTTCAAATAGCAATGCTAGCCAAGATATTTCTACCTGTAAGTCTTACTTTCAGACATTTCACTTATCTGATATAACAGATTGGATCCCCAAGGTGAAATCAGGATTCCTTGTTGATCATTGTACTGCATATCTCTTCCTCTTCTTTAAAGACACTATCACCCCAGCACTATATCCTTTGTGCACTTCGTCAGTAGAATTTGCACCTGTGCCTAGATCTTGGATGTCAGCTATGGTGGTCCCATTGCTGAAGAAAGGAAACACTGACACTACAACTCAAAGTAGCTATCATCTGATTTGGCTCCCTCTCTACCCTGCTAAGTTTCTTGATAGAGAGGGTAGCTGTCAGCTACCAGCAAATATTGAGAACACTAATATTTTTTATGTTACCCAAATGAGGTTCCACCATTTACATGGCACTAACGTGGCTCTGCTGCAAGTTATGAATGACACTCAGAGACAACTTGACCAAGGAGGATGTGCAGCACATTTAGATGTAAGTACTACATTTGACATTGTATCCCATAAAAAGATCTGTAAAGGGATTTTTTCAAATTGGATTCACAACCATGATCTAAAATGGTTGCCCCCTTCCTTTCTGATTGTTCCCAAGCAGTCATTATGAAACCTTTTCATTCCAACTTGAAGCCTTTGGTTTGGGGAGTCCTCAATGGTGCATCCTTGAACACTGTTTAGTTTAATAGCCAAATGACTCAATTGGCTCATGTTATTCATAGTTATGGCTTTGATGTTATTTCCAGCGATGAGTCTCAGATTGTTGTCTACTCTGCTTACAGAGGCATTGCTTACACGGTTAACCTCTAGGCCATTTTGCTGGGAGTTGACCTTTGGATGAAAAATTACTCCCTGATGGTTGATGGAGATAACACTGAACTACTGGTGCTTGAAGAGGCCTCTGATTTAGTCTTCTTTATGGCCTCAGAAGTAGAGCAGTCCATCTCTACCACGTGAATGAACTAGTGATCGAAGAGTGGTATCTGATGTTGCTCTCTAGGGGCCAGATGTAGGTCGCCCAATACCGGTCGGTAACGGCCGAAATTACCGAATTTCGCCCGTTAACGACCGGTATTGGGCTTTCCAGATGTAGGTGGCATTTTTTGTAGGATTCAGTATTTTACCGTATCGGTAATTTAAGGATTCGGTAAAATACCGAATTCTTAACATACCGATTCGGTAAATTACCGAATCCAGGATGTAGGGAGCACTTAAGTTAGTGCATTCCTCAGTCAAGGATTCGTTATTTACCACCAACTAGAAGTTGGTGGTAAATAATGAAAACCTTTGAAAAAGCATTTTTTTTGCTTTTCCAACAGTGCCATGTTGCAGACATACATGCCCTTAGGGCATGTGTGTCTGCAACATGTGCAACCATACACAATTGAGTGGTGCAACAGGGTGTCAAAGTGACACCCTGCCACCCTTCAATGTTTTCCCCTTTTTCCCGTAATTGACATTCCCTCCAGGCCCATAGGAATGAATGGCAATTACCGAATCGGTAAATACCGATTCGGTAATTACGAAACGTACAGATTCGGTATTGTTACAGAAAAATTACCTACATCCCATTTACCTGTTCTTAAATACCGAATCGGTATGATTCGGTATTTAAGAGTAGGTAATCTGGGATTACCTACATCTGGCCCTTGGTCTTTAAACACATTAACCTTCTCAGCTCTAGTTCCTTCTTTTTCCTGCTCACGCCACACGAGGTATTGCCACTTTTGCCCAGTGCTTCTTGTTGTACTGTGGTGCAGGCTATCATTTTAGCTCACGCTAATTGTGATAACTGTCTGTTTCTGGTCGGGCTTGCCTGAGAAAACTATATCTCGTCTCCAACAAATACCGAACTGTGCAGTCAGAGTTTTACTGAATCAATCTTTTCAGCTTTGAGCTCTCTCCATCTAATGAAGCTGCACATTGTCTCCCTGAATTTAAACATATACACTTCAAGCTTTTTGTATATAACACAGGGCTTTCTATAAAACAGGCTCACATGTTATTCAATATAGAATTCTACCTTCTTAGGGGCTGTATACGAGTCTGGCGGTGCGGCGGCTGGAATGCCACACCACCAAACCTGCGTGAGAACCGCCCTCTGTATTATGAGTTTTTTAGTCACTGGTGGGTGGTTCTTTTGGTGTTCCCACTGCGGTGCCAATAAAATAAGCACTGCAATGGAAACATCAAAGGAAGTTCTAGCACTGCATGGACTGTGAAGTCCATGCTGTGCTGGAACTGGGGGTGCATGCACGCAGGGGGACACATGTTGTGCCCCCCTGTGTGCATCCACATGGAGTGAGGCACAATGGTGCCCTGTAGGGCCCCCTTAGTTCCTCACCACCACTGTTTTCGTGGAGAAAACACCTCCATGAAATCAGTGGCGATGAGGAAAGTTGTAATATGGTTGGTGTGACTGCAGCAGTCCTGCAAAGCATATTACTGCCTCAAGATCACTGCGCCACCACCAACGAGTGGCGGTTTCCTGGCAGCATCGGCAGTCCCAGGGCGGCACAATGCCAAGGTAATAATGTGGAAGTCTGAAGACCGTCACCACAGCCCCACCATGAGTCTGCCAGTAATTAGCATTGAATAGGGGTACATATGTGTGAAATGCCTCCCAAGAGCATAAAGTAGGCTCAACTGAATGGTCAGAGATGACTCCTCTGAATACGCAGAGTGTGGGATGTGAGCATCCTTTTTGACACTACTGTGTCAGATCCTATTTTTGTGCCAAATCCTGCTTAACAGATCTGCATGGTTTGCATGTAATCTTGGGTCAAACCTGAAAGGAGAGAGAACAGTATGCCAAGCCAATACTGCTGCGTGGTTGCTGAAGGACTCTGCGTTTGCCCAACCAGATGTCTGTCTCAGGGTTAATTGTGGGTACAGTAGCTGCCTCAAACTAGAGTTTAGTGTTACATATTGGAGGACACTAGGAGTACCATAGTACACTTCCCACACTCACCCCAGCCCCAGTGCCCAAGTTTAGTGTGGCTGGAGACTTTCGTCACATTGGAAATGCTAAAGGGGGTAGGATTGGCCCCAGGAATTTTGCCTCATTGGTAAGGGCGTGCCTAGGAGACTTTCCCACCCACCAGCTAGTGCCATGCATAAATGTGACACCACCAGGCCCCCTTTTCAGACCACTTCCAAGACCTGTGGAAAATCAGACAAGGACTTGACCTGCTGTCTGTGACCTGAGTGGAGCCATGAAGGATCTGGACCTGCTCCCTCTTGTACCCAGGACAAAGAAGTCGGCTCAAAGAGTCATAGGCTGACTTCCTGTTCAAGCTAAAGGGACACAGTAGGCTATAAGAGGCCTTTTTCTGGAAGAATGCAGCTGACCGGTGGCAACTGGACAGAGACAGGACACTGCTCTTGTACTCGCCCTGACAGCCTGTGAGGCTTTAAGGTTTTACGCGGGGTTCTAGTGGGCTTTACAAGTGTATTCCTATGGTGGATTGGGACTTAAAGTAGGTAAAATATTTGACTAGGATGAAACTGGCTTTTGTATCCAACCTACTTTACACCACAGTCAGCTTCATATTAAGCCTAGAGGTCTGCCTACGGTGACCATGACTATCATTGTCGTTTTATGCTTTTTGGCGCTTTTTTTGCTTAAAACTTTAAAAATTCATATCGTTGATTCCTCATATGGGATGTTTGTCATTTCATTTATCAATTGTTACTCTATTATCCTAATTTATTTTGGGACTTTTATTGTTTCGCATTTTGATTTTGTTACTGACTGTTTTGTACTGCCTAAATGCTTTAGCCATTGCCCTGTTTTAGCCTGTCTACTATGTGTCATGGCTACCAGGGGGTTGAACTCCGGTTAATTTAGTGACTTTGAGGGTGCACCCTCACAAGGGTTGTGATTATCCTTGAGGTGGGTAGCCACACACCCCAAAAATAATCCAATTTCTTATACCAAACTTAGAAGGTAGAGATATTTCCCCATTTCCTATAGACTATAAAAAATGCAGTGGATTAATCAATGAAGCAAGCATAGAGGCACTGATTTACAAATTGAACATTTAATAAAGAAATACATATGTGTAATATATTACCTATAACAATTAATAGAGATGCAGATCATTCATTTTGATAAGCTATAGCTAAAAGTAATTATAAGAAACAGGCTACTATAAAGTAAACAAATAATCTCTTTAGTTTGTTCAAACAAAGTGGTTTGTGTCTTGAGATCATTTTCACATATACATCTCTCTGCCTTCTCTAGCCACTTCAAAATGATAACTTTGCTGATTCTATTCCACATTTTGAAATAATAATTTCCACATTTTTAAATTAGGAATGTATGACCCCTAAGGGTATCCAGGCTCTGGGGGCCATTGGGGAGATTATGTAAGCTATTGCCCAGAGTCACATGATGCTGAGTTGAGCTGCCGCCAGGGATCGAACTGTGAGCCCTGGGTTCCAGACCCAGTCGCTCTGACCGCTGTGCCACACCTCTCCATCTATACATTCTAAAGATCAATAACATATAACGAGTTAAAACACTTCACTGTTTCTCAGCTGATGGTGCACCTGGAATCTGTATCCTTGGCGGCCGATGCTCCAGACCTTGCTTACTTTAGGGATGACTATTGATGCGAGGTACACACAACTATATTCATAAGATTAAATAATTTTTTGGATTGAAAAACATGTTAATGTTGTACAACCTTCCTCCTTTGGTTTTAAGGCTGTTGTGTGCATTTGTAAACATATGGCAAGCTTAACACCAAAGGAGTGAGAAAATAAAAATCAGTCTTCTTCCATTTCCTGCAGTACAGTACGTTTGTAGCACGACTTTCAGCTGTCTGAGCAATTCTGGAAAGTTTACTTCAGCCCTTGCTCTCTCATACCTTCTGACTTCTTAGAAGTGACTTGTTGCCCAGATCTTATTGGTCATAAATCAGACATGAAGTGTTGTTAATGTGTGCCTGGCTCAGAAGTTTGGCTGTCAGCTCTGGCTTAGCAGGGTAAAATCTGTTAAACAACTGGTGCCTTGAAGTCTCCTGTAACACTGTGGATTTATTTGGCAACTGTAAATAGCCAGCAGGGATAATTGTTTTGAGGTGTGGAGTACTACCCCCAGCGTCTGCCCAAGGCTTTAGCAGACTGCATTGCTGCGACGTCTCTTCTCAGAATGACCATCTATGTGTCCTTCACAGCGTCCTTTCAGCTAATAATAAAGTAATTTGAAATGCTGAAAATGTAAACTAATGACAGACACCTGGGTGGGCATTTGTACTCCTAAACCACTAATAATGCCATAGTAAATCAATACAAATCCATCGATAGGCAATTCCTAGGTATGTATATATATGTGTATATATATATATATATATATATACAACAAGAAATAAGTAAAGCCTCTGCTACATCAACTGTGCCTTCAGTTATCAATCTCACTAATGCCACTCTTACAAAGTCTGACCTTCAAACTCTGTCACTGGGACTATCGTATAGTCCAGCGAGCAACTTCAATTACGCAAAGACCAGGATTGATCTTTTTAAATATACTCGTACATTGAAGCTGCAGAAATATTTTCTCTGTAACAAATTCCAGCCTACATCTATCAAAACAGCAAGAGCCAACGCACTTCCTGGTCTTAGAGTCAATGATCTGGAATTGATGCAAAACTTGGAGGCATTACGTGATGAACAACACAGCACAGATCTTGCGGAAGAACATATAGTTTTGAATACTCCGGGTTATAGCAACTTCAAACCTCGGTCCACCTTCATGCCCCTAATGCTACATGATAATATTATCATTTTTCATGATTTAGCCATCAAGGAAATTAAAGCTTTATATGTCACAACATTAAAAGATAAACATCGGAGGAGGAGCTTCGCGAGCATCCAAGATGGTCGCGTGAGCACAGAGCTCCCGAGACCCTCGCCGCCCTTCGCTATTATCCTGAAATATATCCTGATTTCTGAGATGGGCTTTTAAAGACGCGCTTTGGCTGATCTCAATACTTTTTTGAGAATTTCATTTATTTATTTATTTTGCAATTTGTAAAGCGCTCTGCAACCCTACGGGCATCCTGGCGCTGGGTACATAGGCTGAAAAATACTGTGCAACAGAGGAGGGACAAGGACTCAGGATCTAAAGGTTTAAGTTTTTCGGGAAGAGCCATGTTTTCACCTTTTTTCGAAAGGGCATTAGTTCGCTTGTTTTTCTGATATCAATGGGTAGGCTGTTCCATAATTGAGCTGCCGCTTTATTAAAAGCTCTACCACCGAGGGTGGTTTTCTTGATCCTGGGTACGTTAACAAAATTTAGGGAAGAGGATCGAAGAGACCGGGTGGGTTCATACCAGTTAAGTTTGTTTTGAAGTGGTCGGGGACCTAGCCCATGCACTGCTCTAAAGACAATGCATAGGGATTTAAAACGGATCCTCTGGTGTATGGGCAGCCAATGTAGGTCAGCCAAGGCAAGGGTGGTAGAGGATCTTCGCTCTCGAGACAGTGCCAGCTTTGCTGCAGCCGCCTGGATACTCTGAAACCTGGAGATAAGGTAAATAGGGGATTCCAGTAAGAGAGCATTACAGTAATCCAGGCGGCTGAGGATGGTACTCCTGACTATAGTGGCTTTAACCTGTAAAGGTAAGAGGGGCAGCAGCTTGCGGAGTCCTCGCAAAAGAGCAAGGCAGCTACTAACCTGCTTGTTGACGTTGGTCTCAAGGCTCAGCCTGTTATTAAAGGTGACTCCAAGATTCCTTACTGAGTTCACTGGGGCTGGAGAGTTCCCCAGCTCAGGAGGCCAGAAATCTGTGGGTAAACCTTTGGGGATTCCTCCTATCATGCAGTGTAATATTTCCGTTTTGTCACTGTTAAATTGCAGTGACAATTTGGACGTCGGGAGCCACTGCTACATCGACTTCAACTTTTGCAGCCTGCCCCAGGACGAGGTCGGGGGCTCTATTAGCCAGCAAGCCGTGGAGTAGTTGAATAACATCGGCCGAAGGGGTTTCTCCCCAGACGGCCTCATATCAACTTTCGGTTTCGCTTTCCTACTCCGGGCCTCGTTCGATTGGAGGACGGCTCAGATCTTCCCTTGATTTGGCTTGGCTTTGCCCCTTCGCAACATGTTTCATCTGTGAGCATTCTGCCTTCAACTTTTCCTGCGCTTATCCCACTGTGGCTCACTTTTGCTGACTTTTGGCCTTGCCATACACGGCCATTTTCTTTTTCTTTTTTTTTTTTCTTTTTTTTTTAAAAAAACCTTTATTAGTAGAAGCCGATCAATACAAGCACAGGCCTACAACCACAAGGGCCGGCCGCAAAATCAGGAGATCAAAAAGATGAAGCAATTTATAGGTATACAATAGAAGTCAAGTACAGTACAGTCGCAAATTGTGATCGTTACACAGGAAGGCGCGAGGATAAAAGAGGTTTCATTTTATGAGGAGGCAGTGGCTACATCAACCAAGGCGTCATGCAACATAATCGAAGAAAGGGAGACGGGAAGGGAATATCCTCCCACACAAACGAAATGCAATAAGGAGTAACGTAACAAAATACACCCTAAGCCCACCGAAGGCGAGCCAAAAGGATAGAACAAGCCACAAAAAAACCAATGTAATAAGACGTCGTGCAAAAAACCGCGGTATCTTCATGCAACATCGCCCCAGCCACCAAGAGGTGGTCAACGATACATGGCAGCTGCCAGCATGCAACAATACGCCAAGCACCAACGCGGCAAAATCCAAAGTCAGGTCTGCCCAGCACGGAGTGGAGATCACAGGATATGGGAAACGGTGCAGCACCGGCGCCAGGTCCATCTGTTCCCCCAAAGTCCGAGACACATCCAGGGACCCCGGCTCAGGAACCGGAGGAGAGTCAACGAGATCAACTCGGGGAGAGCGTACTGCGCCACAAGATGGCGGATCAACAACGGCAGCGATCCGCAACTCCAAGTCCCGGGACCTCCAGCGCAGGTCGGACCGCAGAGTCTCCAGCGCAAACAGCACATGACTTCGTGTAGGCGCCGCCCCAAGTAACCGTGGACCGGGGGTCTTAAACGTAGCAATGTCACCAACTCCGGGAGGTACGCACTTCAAAGGGCCGTCTGCCATCTTGAGGACATCATTCGCCGCCATTGCCCCCTCCACCTCCAGGTCCACCATGACCGCCAGAGGCAACAGGACCAACAGCCGATCGGTGTCGGGCGGCGCTCGGCGAAGAAGGGAGAGTCACCAGAAGGCCGGGCGCGCTCCCAGCAGCTCTCCGGGAGCCGGGCACCGGTTCCCAGACGGGACCACGAACAGGAGCGAACGTCCCCCCCAAGGGGGACTGGACCACACGGCCTCTCTCCGGCTCACCGACCACTCGGGAATACGGGGCGACCCGCTATTGGGGGCGGGTCCGCACCCTCTCACCCGGCTCTCAGGTTCCCACAACAGGCTTCTCTCCCGGACCAGTGCCACCAACACTCCGAACACCGCCGGGCAGACGCAGCACTCGAGGTCCCGGCGTCAGGGCCAGGAAGGCCGACCCGCAGACGGAGGCAGATCGCGGGGACCACCGCACGCTGGAGCACCAAAATCAGACGGTAAGTGAGCAATTTTCTCTAGTAGCAGAGACAGCAGGCCTCGAACAGGATTATCGACAGGATATCGAAGCGGGGAGGAAAGGATCTCGGAGCTAAGCGTTCATGCGACTGTTCCGATCGCCATCTTGGCTCCTCCCCTACACGGCCATTTTCACCAGGTCTCCCGGGCCCCTTCGGGGCACCCTTTTCAATATGGCCACCAGGCCCGACCCTGAGAAGCGCAAGACTAAGACGCCTCTCCGAGGGGGACAGATTCAAACCAATGTTATGGATCGTTACACCCATCCTAAGGAGTCCCCCGGTGGTACCGGCCGTACTCCTGAAGATCCGAGCGCTGAATCTGCCGCTTCTCATGAACTTTCCCTACAGGATGTCATGAGTGCCATCGCCGGTATGAAGGCTTCAATGGGTCAGCAACACGAGGCCCTTGCCTCGAAGATCGATACGGTGGCCGTTGACGTCACTTTGATTAGAGCGGACCTGGCGAAAACTAATGAGAGGGTCAAGTCCTTAGATTTGAAGACCTCCAGCCTGACCACCGACGTCTCCGACATACAGACTGAAGTCGGCAACCTGCGTTCCTCGAACGACTTGATGGCACACCGGCTTGAGGATTTTGAAAATAGGGCATGGCGTAATAACGTACGCATTATTGGAGTCCCTGAGAACAATGAACATTCTTCGATCGATCTCCTGGTGGAGGATCTTGTTTTAAATCATCTTGCCCCCTCCGGGATCAGCAAATTCTTCGCCGTTGAACAGGCCCATCGAGTCCCGGGTGGAAAACCGAAACTGGGTGCCCCCCCCCCCGAGACCTATCATTGCAAAACTTTTTCACTTTCGTGATAGAGACGCTATCCTGCAGGCCTCTTGGGTGGGCGGCCCGGTGAAGTTTGAGAACACGTCCGTTAACTTCTACCCGGACTTTACTCAGTTGGTTCAAAGGCAGAGAATGGGTTTTCAGGGTGTGAAACGGAGGCTACGTGACTTGGGCCTTAAGTACGCCATGCTGTTCCCAACTAGACTTCGGATCGAATATGAGGATCGGACATTTTTCTTCGATCGCTTGGGGAGTGTCAGTGACTGGCTTGACGCTTTGCCTAAAAGGGATGATCGATCCGAGCACCCTGGTGGTGCCGAGGGTGGTTTGCCGGAGCAAGAGTGACACTGTGGTTCCCGATGTCTGAACTTTTCATTCGTATTTCAGCTGAGTCTAATATTTTGGTCTTCTTATGTCCTGTTCTATATTGGCCCGGGGTGGCAGTGGGACAGCTCGGGACTCTTTCCTCCTCCTGGGTTTCTTTGTTTAGATTAGTTTAATGACTGGGCGACAGGCACACTGCAAGTTGGGGTGGCTATTGAGTCTCACGCAGGGGTGCAGGGTGGGGGGAGTTGTAACGGGTTCAAATTGGGGGGTGGTGGGGGGGTGTTTGTTTGTTTGTTCTTTTTCGCAAGGCATCGCATTGTATTCTTTATTGCTCCGATTGATGTGTTCTTTGTGGAGTGTGCTCTACAGTCTCTTCGGGAATGGGGGGTAGTGAGTTGAGACTGCTGTCTTGGAATGTCAACGGGCTGGGGGGCAGGATAAAACGAGGGGTTGTGCTGCAGTTTTTGAAACGTCATTCTCCTGATTTTGTCCTCCTGCAAGAGACACACTTAATTGGTAACGCTTGTCGAGCCATGAATAGATGAGGCTATCGCTTGGTTGCTCATTCCGGATTTACTTCTGGCTCTAGGGGGGTGGGTATTATGGTCCGGTCTTCCCTCCCCTTTGAGATTGATGATGTAATACTTGATGATAGGGGGCGCTATGCCGCGCTCACTGGTAGATGGGAGGGGAAGACGCTCTCCATACTCACGATCTATGTCCCCCCTGGCCTGCAGACTCCCACTTTTGCTGACGGGACGGGTTGTTCTAGGGCTTCCTGAAGGTCTTTTAATCCTGGGTGGGGACTTTAACTCTGTTGTCTCTGGCACCTCGGATCGCTACCCTCCCAGGGATTTGACTGGATCTCAGTTGTGGATGAGTGGGTTTTTGGAAACTTTCGGTCTGGTGGATAGTTGGAGGTTGATGCATCCTTTGCAGTTACAATATATATACCTTCTATTCAGGTGCCCACGGGAGCCTCTCCAGGCTTGATTATCTCCTCATGCCAGCGGCTCAATCCTCCTCCATCAGGGAAATCCGACACCTTCCCAGGGGCATTTCGGATCATTCCCCCTTGTGGCTCTGTGTGGACGCTGGGGTGTGCAGCGAGGGCAGGGTTGCTCCCATCAACCCCTGGTATCTCCGGAATCCTAAGATCCGCTCGGAGCTGATAAAATCTATTGATCATTACTTCCTCAATAATGTGGGATCTGTTCTTCATCTGTGTCATTGTGGGAGGCTTTGAAAACGGTTATACGTGGACATTCTTTGTCGTTAAATACTGGTGCCAAGAAGGTCAAATGTGAGGAACTGGTCCGCATTGAAGCTGAAATAACTGTGATTGAGAGTGACCTCGAGGCGGGTGTCACCCGTGCTAAACTCCACTTCCTCAGCTTAAAACAATCTGATTATAAAGCCCTGGTGACAGACGCTGCTAAGGTAATGAACAGAGAGCAACAGGGTAGGCTGTATGATGTGAGTGACAAGGCTGGTAAATTGCTTGCGTGGCTTGATAAGAAGGAAAGAGCAAATCGTGTAGTTCCTGTTATTGAAAGGTCGGATGGAGTGTGTGTGACGGACCCGGTTGGGATCATTGACTGTTTTGTGGATCATTTCCGTACCGTGTATTCTTCAGTTTGTGCTAGGGACGAGGAGGATTCTCAGTTGTTATTGCAGGACATTGCATTGCCCTGTCTCTCTGATGCTGATAGAGATTTCATGGACGCACCGCTTACGACAGATGAAATAGCAATTGCCATCCGCTCCCTTCGTTCTGGTAAGGCTATGGGCCCCAATGGCTTGCCTATTGAATTGTACAAACTGCGGCCTGACAAAATGGCGCCCTATCTGAGGGGAATGTTCCTTGAGGTGCTGAAATCTGGCTCCCTCCCAGCGGATCAACGGCTGGCCTCAATCGTGGTAATACACAAGGAGGGTAAGCCGCGCGACCATTGTTCCTCTTATAGGCCCATCTCTCTTTTAAATGCCGAACCCAAAATTTTAGCCAAATTGTTGGCTAACCATTTGGTTAAGGTGATCTGTGATTTGATCCATCCGGATCAATCCGGTTTTATCCCGCATCGCAATACTGCCCTTAATCTTCGGCGGCTTCATGGAGTTCTCGCGAGAGCCAAGACCCTCTCTGAGCCGGCCATTTTGGCTTCCTTGGATGCCACTATGGCCTTTGATACTATCGAATGGCCTTATCTCTGGGCGGCTCTCGCCAAATTTGGTTTTGGCCCTATATTTATTGCATGGGTGAAACTTCTTTATGAGAAGCCTTTGGCGCAGGTTGTGGTTAATGGGAAGGTATCTGGCACTTTTACCATTGGACGAGGCACCCGAAAACCAACACTTTCAGCAGATCAGGGGTGTTGCCATGGGGGCCTGTTTTTCTCCCAGTTACGCCTGTCTTCACATGGGCTACTGGGAGAGGCAGGTTCTCCATGGTACACATCACAATATCTGTCTTGAACATATTGTTCATTGGTATAGATATATCGATGATATATTTTTAATATGGCGAGGTACTTATGAACAGGCTACTACATTCATTGAGTTGATTAACAACAATGCTTTCAATTTGTCATTCACGTCCAGTAACAGTCAGAAAAATGCTTATTTCTTAGATGTGGAGGTTGTTGTAATCAATGGGAAACTTGAGACTATGTTGTACAGAAAACCCACGGCAGGCAACACGGTGCTGCATGCCCAAAGTCATCATCCGGCACATCTGATACGCAGCATCCCCTATGGGGAGATGCTGCGTATCAGACTCCTTTATAGCACTGATTTGCAATGCCAACAAGCATATGAGGCAAGCAAAATAAGATTTCTAGCAAGAGGCTACACTGCTACTACAATAGACAATACTATCAGAAAAGCCAATTCTATTTCAAGGAAAGAGGCCCTAATTCATAAGAAAAGTCAGGAAGTTAAGTCCTCTGAACCTAAACAGCCCATCAGATTGATCTGCACTTATAACAGACAGCACAAAGCTCTGCGTAAAATTGTCAACAAACATTGGAGCTTAGTGCGCCATGATCCGGTCATCGGTGACTTAATGACATCCAAACCGGCAATAGCTTTCAGAAAGGCGCGCTCCATGAGCGAGGCTCTGGTGAAATCGAGCCCTGAGGTGGTAGCTCCCAGCACGTGGTTGCAGGCCAGCAAGGGTTTTAGGAAATGCGCCTTCTGTAAAGCATGCAAGCATGGAGTGAGCAAATCGGAATTTATTACACCATTTTCCGATATTCCTCGACCCATTGGCAAACAACTGACTTGCAAGACTGAGTACGCGGTTTATGTGCTGGAGTGCCCGTGTGGCCTGCAATATGTTGGGAGTACCAAGTTGCAGGTCCATAAAGGGATACTCCAGCACATTAGGGCCATCAACACCAACGATGCCGCGTACGCAGTCGCTCGTCATTTCAAGGAAATGCATGACAATAAAAGTCAGCTTTTGCAGTATTTTGTGATAGATGCTGTCCCCCCCTGCGAAGGGGTGGTAACAGGGAGGCGATTCTGCGAACATTGGAAACAAAATACATTGTGGAATTGGATTGTAAGACCCCTTATGTCTCAATGCGTCTGAAGATTTTTACACATGTCTATAGTTCCCAGTATTGAGATCCACTTTACACTTGAGATTACGATATGAGAGTTATTATTAGGCATTTGCCTTCCCTCTGCCTTGATAACCATCTGGCTTTGGGTCATCTCTTGACGCGTGGTCTCTATCCCCCCATCTGTACTATCCTGGTTCCGTTGTTGAAGTGTTTATCAATAAGGAGCTTAGAGGGAAAAAAATAAGGTCATAGGTCGCCCTCCACTCAACATCCAAATTCCACAAAAAAGACCTAGACCCAAAGGCACTAATTAATTTCTATACTTAATGGTGTACCGTATGTCGCAAAACATTACAACTGAACTCCCCTCTTTTAATTGATGGGGTAGGAGGTACATCCACATTGTGCCATATTTAAAACTTGCCCGATCCCTTTTGTAAAACAACAGTTGTGAGACAACAAACAACACAGACCCAAGTGTCAAATTCAGACAAAGGAAAAAAGTGTGTGAGAGCGAGATGGCGCCTCACGGGCGCACCACCAACGGGAACCTTGCAGGTACTCAACAGGATTGCCCTGATCTCATCATTGGCACCATCAAGCTCAAAAACAAATGTGTCCAATAAACAAACAAGAAATGTGTTTGTGAATACGTGCAGTGTGGGTAGACAACAAATAACAAATATGAAGTCAAAATAACATACAAACCACAAACAACACGGATATCAAATTTTATTCTTTCTCCTTCGTGTTGGTTGTGGGTTCTTAAAAAAGTGAGTGTGGCTACTACTTATCCAACCATACTCTACTTGCCGACATGTTTCATTGCCACGCAAATTTTTTGCAATTTCTTCAGGGCGTTACGTATTTTAAGCCACTGCATTGGACATACATCGTCTTCACAACCTCAATCCGCCACCTTGTCTCGTACCAGCTGAGAGGACGAAACCCTCGTGTATTTCTAGAATAACTCTAAATGTGAGTCACCTTTCCTCCCCTTCGGTTATTTTCATGATATTGAGAGGGACATCCGGCGTTTCCTCAGCCGATGTACATCATGCAGTGGCTTAAAATACGTAACGCCCTGAAGTAATTGCCAAAAATTTGCGTGGCAATGAAACATGTCGGCAAGTAGAGTATGGTTGGATAAGTAGTAGCCACACTCACTTTTTTAACCCATTCGCTGCGGCGGCTATTCCGCCGCAGCGCTAAGGGGGTGGGGCGGCCGCGCGGCGGTTCCGTGCTTGTGACGGAACCGCTCCGTCACGGCTCGCGGGTGAGCTGTGCTTGTGATGGAACGGTTCCGTCACGGCCCCGCCAGTTCTTTAGAACGTCAGCGCAGGCACGGAATTCGTGCTGCGCAGGCGCGGTGGCAGGGCCATGACGGAACCGTTCTGTCACCAGCACAGCCCACCCGTGGCTCGTGACGGAACGGTTCCGTCACGAGCATGGAAGAGGTTAAGAACCCACAACCAACACGAAGGAGAAAGAATAAAATTTGATATCCGTGTTGTTGGTGGTTTCTATGTTGTTTTGACTTCATATTTGTTATTTGTTGTCTACCCACACTGCACGTATTCACAAACACATTTCTTGTTTGTTTATTGGACACATTTGTTTTTGAGCTTGATGGTGCCAATGATGAGATCAGGGCAATCCTGGTGAGTACCTGCAAGGTTCCCGTTGGTGGTGCGCCCGTGAGGCGCCATCTCGCTCTCACACACTGTTTTCCTTTGTCTGAGTTTGGCACTTGGGTGTGTGTTGTTTGTTGGCTCACAACTGTTGTTTTACAAAAGGGATCGGGCAAGTATTAAATATGGCACAATGTGGATGTACCTCCTACCCCATCAATTAAAAGAGGGGAGTTCAGTTGTAATGTTTTGCGACATACGGTACACCATTAAGTATAGAAATTAGTTAGTGCCTTTGGGTCTAGGTCCGTTGTTGAAGTAACATGTATATATTAAGCATGAGTTTTTGTCTTTATGAAATATTTATTCACGTACACATTTTTCGCACTACTTTGCACATGATCTGCTAGGCTTGAAATGCAATTATAAGTGTAGGATGAGAACAGTTTTGCACAATATGATCTTTGGGTAGACCCTGTTTGCACATTGCTTTACTTTGCACAACAATATTTCAAGTGTATTAAGAGGACTTGCTTTTAAACAAGGAATTTGTATCATGTACTTGATTTTGTATGACATTTTATACATAGGGTATCTTTTTAAACTTTAACCTTGTTTATGTACATACTTATAGATCTGAATTCCTTTATTATGCAGAGATTTTCCTTCTTTATGGGGGTCTCAGATAAATTTGACCACATAAATACAAAAACCCATTTTGGGGATATGCTAATTGTTTGCGTATTTGCACAATTACTCTAATTATTGCACTGGTAAATTGTTTGATGCTACACAAATTATGAATTTATGCATTTATACTGATCGTTTTTTATCAATGCATTGATGCTGTTTTTGATCAAATTTTATTGGGTTACATATATTGAATAACATGTGCATTTATTCACATCGGACTCCGTGGGATGTTACCCGCTAGTCTGTTTTCATTGCCTATAATGCTGTGTTTCCAAGTGAGGGTTTCGACCACGTTTACAAAGGAATATTATTTCACGGTTTGCTAATAATTTTGGCTAAGTATAATGAATCTTCACAAAACTCCCCCCCAAAAATATCCACCTCAGCTCCTTCCTGGAAAGTTTTGGGGTGATGTGTCAAGCACAGGCTGAGACAAAAAGGGTGTCCCAAAATAATTCTTCAACATTAATTTTCCCTAGGAAAATTAGAGATGGCCGCAGCCAAAACTGCGCAACTGAATTACACCAAATTTGGCAGAAAGCTAGATCTTGGTCCAGAAAGTGTGCTTTTGATGATTTGATGTAATTCTGCTCAGTAGTTTTATAGATATTAAGGTTAAGAAAATATGGATATTTCATGCCGCAGAGGATCCACTGACCAGAGAGATCATAACATAAGATGTGATTAGCTGCCCATTTGATAATTTATTGGGGAGGGGGGAATGTGCCTCTCAAGTATTTGTTTGGCCCCGGGGTTCCCAACAGCCACAGGATGCATTTTTTTTGTAAAACATATTTTTATTGTATTTGTTCAGAGGAAAAAGGGAAGGGAGGAAAGGGGGAAAAGGAAAGGAATAGGCGACAAACCCGCCACAAATCCCACACAGGGGAGTGTAATAAGCTGTAAACGAAAATGCTGAAAGCAATCCACAATTGTATACGCTTCATCAGGTATGGTCAGACACAACGCTCGTGCCTTCTCAATTGACCACAGAAATACTGTCCAGGAGCAATAAAAGAAAGGTGCCTGAAGCCATAGCAATTCCTAGGCCCCAAGCTAAGCAGAGTCGCAACAATGAATAGTAACCAAAAAACCCCAACTGGTTCTCCCCCCCACCCTTTCCCGGTGGTGACGACATAACCACGCTCCCACATATCCCGGAGGGAGGACACACAAACCAATCATACTTGAAACAAATGCAAGGCTCGTAGCGTGGGCGGGCATACCGCAGACGGGAGGCCAGATGACAAAAATCGGACTAGTGGACCCCATCGAAAGTGGATATTCTTAAAGTCTCCCAGGAAGATGTCCGACATTCTCTCCATGCTCAGAAGGCCCCACAACCTCGAGTGCCACAGTGATACAGCCGGTGCTTGCGGCTTTTTCCACGCCGCCGCCAACGTGAGCTTAGCCGCCCCGAGGCATAGCCACTGAATACGCTTATCAGCCTTAGTCTGGTGTTCCAACAATGGGTCTCGAAGACCCAGCAGGACATGAGCCACCGAGTCCGAGATCGGGTACCCCAATATCTCCTTGATGTGGGAGAGTATCTCCGACCAGAAGGGGCGGATGATCGGGCAATCCCACCAAATATGGTGGAAGTCGCCCAACAGGCCACACCCCCTCCAGCATCGGTCCGATGACGTAGGAAAGATGCGATGGAGCCTGGAGGGGTACAGGTACCAGTCATACATTGTTTTCAGATGGGCTTCCCGAAGGCTCACAGAATGGTTGTGAGCTGCCACATCCCTCCAGAGGTGTTTCCATTCCGTATCAGAAATGTCCTGCTCCAAAATGCTCTCCCACCGCTCCATATATCGAGGGCGCGGGGCAATCGCCGTGCGCAGGAGCAGGCTGTATAAAAACGAAATCGCTCCCCGCATCGTCGAAGTGCGAAGCAAGAAGGATTCGAAGAGAGAGAGTGGACGAGTAGCAGCCTCACGGACCCCCTCTGAGGTCGCCCAGTGAAGGAGCTGGGCATGGCGGTAGCATTCTGTGGGTAAAAGATCATAATCACGCATACAATTGTGGAAGGTGAGGGGTACGCTCCCATGAAACAAGTGCGTAAGCGCCCGACATCCACCCTCACGCCACTGGCGATAGGGACCCTCCTGAGCGGCCGGCGGAAAGGCCGGATTAAAGTGGATAGGGGTGAAGGGAGATGGGAAGGTGGTCCACCGGTCGTCACCAGTGACCGTATCCCACACCTTTAGAACCGTGCTAGTGGGCATGCTGATGTAAGCATTCTTCGGCCGATCTATCTTAGGCTTCCAGGCCAGGTCCCAGATCGACCTACCCGCCACTGCCCTGTCCATATGTAGCCAGTGCTTCTCTGAAAGCTGTTGGGTCCACTCCACTATCACCCGCAACTGTGCGGCCTTGTAATACAGCAGCATGTCCGGGAGTCCGACTCCCCCCTCCTCCCTCGGCCGACGAAGTGTCGTAAAGGGTGTCCGAGCCCGGCCCCCCTGCCAAACAAACTTCAGCATCATCGTCTTCAGGCGGCGAAAGAAGTCCGTGTCTAAAGGGATAGGTAGGGCCTGGAAAAGGTAAAGGAACTTGGGGAGGAGGACCATTTTAAGCGCATGTATCCGGCCGAGCCACGAAAGGTACTTTGGCTTCCACCGGTCAAGGTCATTGCGCACCGAAGCCAACAGGGGGGGGAAATTCGCTGCAAAAAGGGAGCCCACAGTTGGCGTGAGGCGAACGCCCAGGTACATTAAGGATGAGGGGGTCCAAGACAGAGTCGTCAGCACGCGTAGCCGGTCCACCTCTGCTGATGAGAGGGTCAAATTCAGGACGTGCGACTTGTCAAAGTTGACTCGGAATCCCGCCACTGCTTCAAACCGGGATAGCTCCTCGTGAACCGGTGGCAGGGACTGAGCAGGGTCACCTAAAGACAGCAGGACATCGTCTGCAAAAAGAGATATTTTATGTTGCTCCCCCGTGAAGGGTATGCCCTTGATGCGGTCATTCCCCCGAATCGTTAGTGCCAGAGGTTCAATACTCAAGGCAAAGAGGAGAGGGGAAAGAGGGCACCCCTGTCTCGTACCTCTAGAATGGGGGAAGGCAGCTGACCGGTGCCCGTTAATCATTACCCTCGAGGTCGGTCGATGGAAATTAGCCTGCAGCATCGTAAGGAATTGGTGTGAGAATCCAAAAGCAGTCAGGGTGCGGAACAAGAAGCCCCAATCAACTCGGTCAAAGGCCTTTTCCGCATCCAGACCCACCAGTACCGCAGGAATCCGGAACCTAGAGGCCTTCTCAATCAGGTGAATCACTCTCCGTAAGTTGTCATGAGTCTGCCGCCCCTTAATGAAGCCAGACTGGTCCGGGTGTATAAGGGCCGGCTTCAAATCTTGCAACCGGCGGGCGACGAGAGAGGAGTACAGCTTGGCATCTACATTCAATAAGGCTATAGGGCGGTACGAGGTACAGCTGGAGGGATCCTTCCCCTGTTTGGGGATCACAGAGATCAGGGCCTCAGCCATAGTGCCCGTGGTTTCCCCGGCCGTCGCCATGCTATTGAAAAGGGAGACTAGGCAGTCGACAAGTTCAGAGGCAAACGACTGGTAAAAATAAGCCGTATACCCATCAGGCCCAGGGGCTTTATTGGGTTTCAGGGCCTTGATCGCCACAAGGACTTCCTCCCTAGTAAAGGGGGCAGCCAATTGGTCATTGCTGACGGCAGAGACCTGTGGGAGGGGGAGGCCTGATAAAAAGGCGTCTTGTTCCTCCGCATCTAGAGAATCACCTGTATAAAGCGTCTCATAGAACCGCCCAAAAATATCCGCCTTGTCCCCATCCCGATGTTGAATCGTGCCTCCCGAATCCCGTATCCCCCTATATATTCCCTCTCTCTCTTTTCTCGAAGCTGGCGAGCCAAATGGCGGCCCACTTTGTTCCCCTGAACATACGACCCCCGGCGCAATCGCAGGAGGGTTAGTTCAGAGCGGTTGGTGTAATGCGCCTTCAACTTCCCCCTAATAGCCGTCAGAGGTCGGAGTGTCATGCGAGAAGGGTTCAGTTTGTGGGCCCGCTCAAGTTTCTCAAGTTCGGCCTCCAAGGTCTCCCTCTCCTCCCTACGCAGGCGATTAAGAGCCGCGTTAAGCCCTATGCAGGTGCCCCTCAGTGAGGCCTTACAAGCATCCCAGGTGTTAAACACCGAGGTGTCCGAGCTCGGGTTAAGCGTCAAGAACTCCCTAATAGCTTTCCTGAGTTCCTTACAGGATGCCTCATCACGCACCAGAGCTGCCGGAAAGTACCACTTCCGATACCCGTCCCCCCTCACCGACCACTGAAGCTGGAGTGTCAAGAGGCCATGATCTGAGACAGAGAGAGGAAAAATCGTAGAAGCCCGTACATCTCCCCTGAGGGCCTGATTCACAAAAACATAGTCGATGCGTGAGTAGGTGTGGTGCACATGAGAAAAAAACGTATAGTCCCTGGACTGTGTGTTCACTGCACGCCATCCATCTAGAAGACCCAGCTCCTCCATCCTTTGCTTAGTTACAGCGGAAAATACGCCAGAGTCCGTCCTCTGGGCACGGGAGCTATCCACAGCCTGATCCCATACCATATTAAAGTCCCCCATAACCACCAGGTGGCCCTCGACGAAGGCCCCCACCGCATCCAACAGTCCCTGAAGAAAGTTATTCTGCTGGGCATTCGGCACATACACTACCACAAATGTACACAGGGGCCCATGAAGCAACCCTTTAACCATCAGCCATCTGCCATCCCTATCGCTATTCACTCCCAGAGGCTGGAATTGAATGGAAGACCTAAATAGAGGGGCCACCCCTCTGTGCTTAGTAGAAGCGGAAGACCTGTATATGAGGGGAAACTGCTTATGTCGGAGCCGGAGCTCATCCCTACGGGCCAGGTGGGTCTCCTGGAGCCCCACCACGTCTAATTGGTGATCCAAGAGGTATTTCCACAATTTCAGGCGCTTCTGTGGAGAGTTAAGGCCCTTTCACATTCCAAGTACCCAAGCTAATAGGCATGTGAGTAGTTCAGGCCCCCCAGCTCTCCAGCAGCTAAATCCAGCAGCCCCCCCCTCCCCGGAACCCCCCTCTCCAGACACCTCCCAGGCCCGGGACGACTCCCCTCCCCTCCCAGCACTGGCTCCACCCGAACCACTCCCAGCTCATATTCCCAGACCAACACCTAGCCCACATGGCCCGGCATAGAAGGACAAGCGCCATCCACAACCAATAGTAGCGGGCCAGCATACCAGTCCACACACGCACAACCGACCACCCGTCGTCACAACCCCTCCCTCCCCCAACCCCCAGCCCCCATCCACCCAACAGCACCCCATCCCTTCCCATCCTGCCCCCCATCTTCCCCCCAACTCCCCAACAACCCAAAACACAAACAGAATGAGTCCCAAGGTGGACAGTCCCCGTAGAAAGTCTCCCAAGGGGCGTAGTTGGAGACCCAAGAACGAGTCTCCCAGGGCCAAAGACCGGGGTGTCTTCTCGGAAAGTACATTCATAGCCCCGTTACCTGCAGGTGCGTGCCCCTCCGGCACCAAGGCATGCGGAACGAAGATCAGGCCGCCCCAGAGCTCTGCTGCGACGGCGGAAGCGTGGCGGAGGCCACAGAGGCCACAGCATTTCCCCGTTCCGGAAGGCTAGTTGTGCGGTCGGGCCTCCTGCGGTTCTCCGGGCCCACCCTATGCCAGGACGAGGAACGGCGCCTTCTCCGCGGTGAGGGGCTCCGACGTTCGGACGTCGGGGTCTCCTCCCCAAGCCCCAACAGCTCCTTTGCTTCCCGGAGAGAACGAATCTGTGCCAACCTGTTCTGCCATCGAAAGATAATTCGGAAAGGGCGACCCCAGGAGTAGGAGACATTGTGCTCTCGGAGGTAGGTAGTGATGGGACGGAACTCGCGCCTCTTCTGGAGTGTCGTCGCGGCCAAGTCCTGGTAAAGCTGAGGTCGATGATCTCTAAATTGCAGGGAGGGGACATCACGCGCCTTCCTCAGAATCCTTTCCTTGACCTGGAAATCGTGAACACACACCAGGATATCAGGGGGGGGACCTCCGTTCCGCCTGGGCAGGCCCACTCTATGAACCCGATCCATTCTGATCTCCTGCACGTCTTCCTCATCCAGAATCTGAAGGAAGAGAGCCTGCACATATCCCCGGAGATCACCCGCCTCACCGTCCCAGGGGACCGCTCGAATGCGAATGTTGTTCCGGCGGGAACGGTTCTACAGGTCTTCAGCATGGGCCTGCAAGTCTATATTCTGTTCCATCAGGCGGAGCACGTCCTGCTGCAGCAAGTGTACATCATTGGCCATGCTAAGGTCGTGATCTTCCAGGGTGGCCACTCTTTCCCCAATGCCGTCGACATCACGCCGCACCTCGCGAAGATCCGACGTAAGCTGGGCGCGAAGCTCCGATATATCATCTTTGATGGAGGTAAAAAGTTCCTTCATGAAGGCCTTAGTTGCGGGGGCCTCATGGTCAGATCTCCCAGATGATGAACTTTGGCCAGGGGAGGCCGGAGCCTGAGAGCTCCTGGTAGTCCCCTCTTTCCCAGCCTTCACTTTGCGGGGATTATTGGCCATCACTGCTCCAGTGCCTTGCCCCCAGGAGTCGGAAGAGCGTCCCGCAGAAGGATGGAGGGCAGGCAGAGAAATCGCAAGCTCACCAGCCGCCTCTCAATGCTCCAAGATCCCAAGGCAGTCTCAATGTTCAGCGCCCCAAGGGCGTCCGCAGGGGGGAGACGGGTGGCGGCAACAGGGGTGCCGGCACCCAGGAATGCAGGTCCGCTAGGCCCACGACCTCACCGGACAACCATCGCGCACTTCCCACGGCACTCCGCTCTGACTCCAAGCCCGGCCGCCCTCCACAAGCCGCTCACCGGGTCCGCTTAGCTTCCGGGGATCTGGCCGCCAGGTAGGTCCACCTCCAGCTGCACACACCGCTACTTAAAGCGGCCACTACGGGAATGCTGCGGACGCTGGGCAAGCAGGTGCCACTACCTCGATCCCACTCCGTGCACCTAAAGCCCCAGCTTCGGCTATCACCTCCAAATGTGCCCACACAGCAGCAGGTCCGTATCAGATGGGGAAGCCCCCGTAGCACCAGCTCCCACTGCAATGCCAGTAGCTATCCACAACCTCAGCGGCGCGGAACGCTCAGGGGGTCCAATCTCTCCCTTCCCTGCCGGTCCCACAGGCCCAGTCTCGTTCCAATAAACTCAGTCCCCGAGACGTAGGGGGGGGGCACACCGGGGTAAATGTTCAATCAGCAGCCTCCCCAAGGCTCTCAGCGACCGCTCCACAGATTTGAAGGACCCTCTGCTCACCCGTCTCCACTCTGCTGTGCCTCTCTCCTCAAGGGGCCCAAGTGCTACGGCGTCCCACGTCCCTGCCGCGGTCTTCAGTCATCAGGCCCGGCCAACCAAACCTCGTGGGTCCCAGACGAGGGATCCGACTCTGCCAGTGTTCATGGGGGGGACCCACCACAGTCCCCACAGGGCCGCCTCCACCACTCCCCACAGGTCGGGGGCCCGGACGAGGGCCCCGGCAGCAGGGCAGCACGTCCGGCTGCTAGGCCACAGACCACGGCCTCGAGTGCTCCGGCAGCCGTAGTGCGGCACCGAGTGCTCGGCCAGGAGGCTCCGCCCCCTCCCCGGCGCCGGGACCACGGCGCCGATCAGGCCTCCTCACGTCTCCGCTGGCTCCCCGCCACTCCGTGGTACCGGGCCTCGATGCTCCCACCAGTGATGGGCCGCCGGGTTCCCGTCAGGGTCCTCACGCAGCCTCTCCGTGTTCCAGGCCGCAGCGTCACTCAGGCTCCGGACTCCGCCGCCGACCCCGCCTTGCCACCGCGAGCCCAGGGACCGCCGGAGAGCACTCCTCCACCGGGTGCTACAGCGAGTAGGCTCCGGAGCAGCCCACAACCCCAGGTAGGCACCTGGGGTCAGTGCTATACAAAGCTTTTTTAGGGCCCGGCGCCGGAGGGGACAAAAGCACGTCCTACTCCGTCGCCATCTTGGCCACCCACAGGATGCATTTTAATAAAAATGGAGTGGGGCACGTGGCCTCCCTCCCTGAGCCATTCTGTGGACCTGGATCCCCATCCCCTGCTGCCAATTTCAAGACTGTGTCTTGGGGGCCCCAACCCCTGGGACACTGTTTCAGGGAAGCCTTATGTGCTTCCACCCGTTGGGAGATGAAAGCTGCTACCGCCTGGTGGGAGCACAACAATTTCTCCTTGCCCATGCCCTTGCAGGCCGGAGTAAGAGAAATGCTCCCTTCCTATTTGTGTGTGACCTCCATCTGTAATTTTGATGTGCTAAATAACGTTGGAATGGAAAAGGCCAGATACTTTCCAGTGGTTAAAAGTAATTGAAGAAGTTCCACCCACTAGATTCTTTCTGCCTAAGGAATGAATGACACCCAATGTCACTCAATGGGAAATGAGTTGGAAAAGTCTGGATTTTTAATTAGATATTACCTGTAGGTGTAGATACAACTGTAGGTGGGAAAAACACAGCTTTTGTAAAAGCCATCACTGCGGCGTAAACCATGGTAAAATATTTATTATAAGCTAACTCGCCTTACTACTTTAATAGGACTGAGCACTTTACGATTAGACAATCTGAAGCGTTTCCATTTACCACAGAGGCAATAATCCTTTGATGAATCTTTCTATGTCGATAGGAGAGGTGAAAATTAGGGTGACCAAACTGCACGTTAGCAGTCCAATGAAAACAATTAATTAACACCGTGGAGAAGTGTGGCTCAATGGTTAGAGCGGCAGACCCTGATGCAGAGGTCTAGCCTGGGACCAGGGTTCAATTCCCCGCCTCGGCGGGTCTTGGGCTCAAAAATTCCACGGACCTGATAATTCTCGCCTCGGTGCCTATTCCAATCATGGAGTCCCACTCTGCAACTCTGGGCAATAGCTTGCTTAATCTCCACAACGGCCCCCACAACGCTAAGGATGCCTGGCCTCCACCTTGGGGGTGCCCAGGAGTGGACACCTCACAGGGAAAGCCAGGATGGGTTCCACAGCGGTATTCGTACAAGTGCCTTGAGACCCTTGCGGGTGAGTAGTGCGCTATACAAGTATCTATTTACAATTTTACAGCAAACCTCACAAAATAAAGATCACATTTAGATACCACCACTCTTAAAACCATGATGTAGAAATAAGGAATAGAAAGACCCAACCTCTTGATGAAGTTAAGGCGAGTTAGGATAATACATACCAAAAGCTCTGCAACTCCAATGCACCTGATGTTCTGTCAGAGCTCCATGAGTCTCCCAACAATGCATTAAGGAAAACAGCACAGTTCAAATGGAAAAATCAACAGGACGCAACTATAGACTCACGCAGATAATTGGTCAATTTGGTTATTGCATTAAGGATTCAAAATTCATTGCCTTAAGCAGTTGTTTGAGAAGCTCAGTTCAGAATATCACAATTTGTATAAAAATGCCAATCATTTAAGCAGGCTTTCTTTGGATGGTTATAATTAGAATCAATTTCAGAGTTACTGAGTCCAATCACCCTTAAGGCAGAAAGATTATTCTTTGACTAACAGCTCAGGTCCTACAAAGATGGAAAAGGGTTAAAATCTAAAGTTCAGTAAAGTCCAGTAAGGGTGAGTCCAATAGCATGCGCAAGGAAATAAATAAAGGAATGAAAAAAGGGAAATGATTCGGCAAAGAAGGAGCAGTTCATCTGCTACTGACTGTAGCATGAACCAGGCAGTCCAAAAGCAAGAGATAGTTCAAAAATCGATCAGCAAAAGCATCCTCTTGAATGGGGAAAAGAAAAAGTATGATGTTGTCCCTCCTTTGGGGTTTCTTTTTGTATAAAGTTTATAAGATCATCCCAGTGAGGTGACATCACACCACCATTGAAAGACTATCACATGTCCATTTTCGCATAGTGCCACAAAGGACACTCGCAACAGGAAGATGTTTTCTCATGCTAGTCATGAAAAACAAAACATTCGAAAGTCCTCATAAACCTAACACTGGTGAAAAAGAAATACAAAGTTGTGTTCTAAATTAATAGCAGCAATCCTTTTCCCACAGGAATATAATCTGTGAATGTTAAAGAAACATTCAAGAATGTTGGGGTGTACACAAGTACAGAACAAATAAAATAAATATTTCACTATTAGAAAATGAACCATTGTACTAAGTCAGGGGAAAGGTCAACATTAGAAAACATTTCGAAAAAGGCCTTGAAGTTAGCATCATACATTTTAATTAAATAAGCTTTAAACCAATATCACATATAGCGAAATTAAATAAATTAAAATAAATAATATATAGAACTTTCACAAATCACTACTGGGAGAAGTTGGCCTGGCATATGATCTCCACTATTCTAGTGGGCACCTTGCACCACTCCAAATGACCCTTACTGATGGTAGGTTTAAGACAACCTTTAAAGAAAGCTATCCTAGTGGTAGCTGTGGAGAGCAGCCTTCAGGCTAAGTCTTAAAGGAATGTAAAGCAGCTTGTTTTACCAGTCTATAATCTGTTAAATGATCAAATGAAAGAGCACCACACCAGGTATATATCAAATATATATGTATTTATTCTAAACACAACCCCTCTAGTCTCTTTATGAGGCTAGAGGCCAAAGTACAATACAAGAACTTTAAATAGCACACAGTAAATAGCACAGTATACGTTTTGCCCTAGGGGCCTCACAAACCATATACTAAGAAAGTGGTATAAGAACCACGTGAGGGATAGAAGTTAGGCCTAGGGCCTGGAGAACCACTGGGGCAGCCAGGAACCACACAAGGTTGGGATGCAGGAGACCCACGGGGGACGCGTGCAGTGTCTAAACACAGCTGCGAATCACCATTGACTTCTATGGAGGAAATTCAAGTTACAATTTTAAAGTTTAAGGACACTTAGGAGTGGGCTGCGGTGAAACCCCTTTAGAACTAGACACTTCAAGAGTCAAGACCCATGGGAGCACTGAAGTACTCGTGTTACCTCACCACGGGAAACCGGGTGCATAGGTGTCTGTTTGTGTCGGGTTTCGTCGTCGATTGCAATGGAGAGCTGCGAGGAAGTGCTGCAGGCGACCAGAGGAAATGTGTGCGGATGGATCCAAGGGTGGATCAGAGATCTGAAGAACCTGAAAGCAGAGGGGACAGAGTCTGGGTCACTAGCCAGTGACCAGGATGGCAACAAGAAGATGACAGCCGATGTCGGGTGCTTTCAAGTGAAGTAGGTGAAGCTTGACTCTTCAGCCACGAGGTCCTGGAGGCGTCAAGGATGACCAAAAGCTGGATTCAAGCTGTTCCATAAAATATGTCGAGTGCTGCAGTGTTGGTATCCGAATTGGAGCCAAAAAGCCTTGGCAACAGCAACCCACACAAGATTCAAAGATTGGCTTCGGTGCAGACCAGCAAGGTCTGAGGGACTCACCCTTTAAAGGGGAGTCAGGGCACATCTGGAGCAACCAGGAAAACCCAAGAAGTAGAAGAGTTAGCTTGGTGGGGACCCACCAGTCGATGGACCAGGGATTGTGAAGGCGTCTCAAGCAGAAATGCTGAAAGCGAGCCAACGGAACACCCGTGGAGTGTAGGCCCACAATCTTCTTTTTTTTAAATTATTTTTTATTGAGAGTTCATACCAGTAAATTACAAATTCAAAAATAGATACATACATAGAGATATACCATAAAAAAAGGGATAATAGACAAGTTAAACAGCTCCAATACCAATGAGTCATTCATTTTACACTCTTGCTGCCCTCCAGGCAGCTACTGGGGCCCAAAGTCGCACACCCATTTCCCTTATCTTTGCTCCCTTTAATTCATATAGTGCTTCCTCGATATTGTGGATTCCCAACATTCTACACATCCACATTTGAAACGTAGGTGCTTCTATATCCTTCCATGCTGCACTAATTAAAATCCTAAGGATTGCTACAGCGATAAAAACTAATGCTTACGCCTCAGTGCTCATATTTAATTTCACATCGCTTCCAGTTACTATCAGGATTGGGGATAGATTAATTTTGACATCAAGCAGCCCCTCTAAAAACCACTCTATTTCAGTTTTAATGTTTTTTAGTTTTTCGCAGCCATAAAACATGTGTATGATATCAGCTGAGCCATTTCCACATCTGGGACAATTGCTATCTGCCGCTTTCCCCCAAGAGAATAATTTTTCCGGTGTATAGTATAGATTGAACAGTGTTTTATAATGTTGGGCCCTGAGATTTGAGGAACGCAGAAATCTTTTATCCATAGCTAGAGCTTTATCAAGATCTACTTCCGGATCCCCCAATTTTTTGGACCATGCAGCTTCCATTTTGCCCATATCATCAATTGATGCTTCACTAAATATTTTGTATATACCCCTAATTTTGTGACCCCCCGACTTCAGATACTCTAATAATTCATATCTCCTTGTCAAATTAATACGTGGCCTAATTGATTTAATTCTATTGACAAGCTGCAAGTATTTAAACTCCTGATAACCTTGCAATGAATACTGTTGCGTAAGTTCTTCAAGTGTTCTACATTGATCTCCAATCATTATTTGCCCCAGCTTTACAATACTCTGACTCTCCCAATGACGCCACGATCCATCCCTGCTAAGGTTTGGGAAAAGTGTTGAATTCCAAAGTGGTGTGCCTTGATGAAAAGTAGGTATATCTAGGTTTTTTTAAACAATTTTCCACATATACCATACATCTTCAAGCGACCTATACCCAAATTTCTTGTAATAACTCCTCTGGGTTCTCCGCAGTAAAACCCCTGCTGCTTCACTTCCCAACAATAACTGAAAGATTGATGGTATCACTGCCTGCCTAAGGGTTGATTCAGAAAAGGGGGACTGAATTAAGCAGACCACTCTTACCCAGTCCAAAGATCAGGGCTTGATCCATCACCGTTATTTAGCTCACTGTCCCATCCCAGCTCAGAACCTGGCTATATGCAAATTAGTCTGTCCCTGGCCCAGTGCATCATGGGAACAGGGCAGACCAAACTACCAAGCCAATTCTTCACCAGAAAGGAGACAAGCTTCCGGGGACCGGTTTCTGCAATTTCAGGCGTCGTCGGCCCGGCTTGCTTGAATCCTGATGGAGCAGTGAGCAAGGGACTCGGTGTTGGATCTAGCCCTGATCTCTTGACTGGGGGAACTACCATTACTTACATGCCGCCACCGCCGAGAGTCACACCACGCCAGCAGTCCAGTCAAGGAAGCCGCCCACCACCGAGAGTCACACCGGGTACAGCAAACCGCGCCGCCGCTCCGGGAGGACCACAACTCCCGGCAGGCACCGCGGCGGCGCGACGGAGTGACGCGGAACGCGCCAGCAGGGCGCAGGGCGCAGCGACAGCCCGATAAAGGGAGAAGGAGACCGGCAAAGCGGGGGGAACTACCATTACTAACCTGCCGCCACCGCCGAGAGTCACACCACGCCAGCAGTCCAGTCAAGGAAGCCGCCCACCACCGAGAGTCACACCGGGTACAGCAAACCGCGCCGCCGCTCCGGGAGGACCACAACTCCCGGCAGGCACCGCGGCGGCGCGACGGAGTGACGCGGAACGCGCCAGTAGGGCGCAGGGCGCAGCGACAGCCCGATAAAGGGAGAAGGAGACCGGCAAAGCGGGGGGAACTACCATTACTTACCTGCCGCCACCGCCGAAAGTCACACCACGCCAGCAGTCCAGTCAAGGAAGCCGCCCACCACCGAGAGTCACACCGGGTACAGCAAACCGCGCCGCCGCTCCGGGAGGACCACAACTCCCGGCAGGCACCGCGGCGGCGCGACGGAGTGACGCGGAACGCGCCAGCAGGGCGCAGGGCGCAGCGACAGCCCGATAAAGGGAGAAGGAGACCGGCAAAGCGGGGGGAACTACCATTACTTACCTGCCGCCACCGCCGAGAGTCACACCACGCCAGCAGTCCAGTCAAGGAAGCCGCCCACCACCGAGAGTCACACCGGGTACAGCAAACCGCGCCGCCGCTCCGGGAGGACCACAACTCCCGGCAGGCACCGCGGCGGCGCGGCGGCGCGACGGAGTGACGCGGAACGCGCCAGCAGGGCGCAGGGCGCAGCGACAGCCCGATAAAGGGAGAAGGAGACCGGCAAAGCGGGGGGAACTACCATTACTTACCTGCCGCCACCGCCGAGAGTCACACCACGCCAGCAGTCCAGTCAAGGAAGCCGCCCACCACCGAGAGTCACACCAGGTACAGCAAACCGCGCCGCCGCTCCGGGAGGACCACAACTCCCGGCAGGCACCGCGGCGGTGCGACGGAGTGACGCGGAACGCGCCAGCAGGGCGCAGGGCGCAGCGACAGCCCGATAAAGGGAGAAGGAGACCGGCAAAGCGGGGGGAACTACCATTACTTACCTGCCGCCACCGCCGAGAGTCACACCACGCCAGCAGTCCAGTCAAGGAAGCCGCCCACCACCGAGAGTCACACCGGGTACAGCAAACCGCGCCGCCGCTCCGGGAGGACCACAACTCCCGGCAGGCACCGCGGCGGCGCGACGGAGTGACGCGGAACGCGCCAGCAGGGCGCAGGGCGCAGCGACAGCCCGATAAAGGGAGAAGGAGACCCGCGTCGCGGGACGCGAGCGGGACGCCCGGGGCGAAGCCCGGGCAAAGGGCGGGCCCTCTTAGGCCCTCAGAGGCCCGAGGAGCCTGGCCTGTGCCAGACACCCTGCCCGGTTGCAAGTAGCCAAAGGACATCGAGACTGCATAACTGTAAGTTGGCTAAATCCTGCTGTAACATACCATTGTGAGCCCCTGAGTTCCTGTTGTACTGAGATTGGTACTGGATATTGGCCATAAGCATTTCCTGCTGTACAGTGGGTTATTTTTCGGGCTTGCCATGAACCATCCACAGACCAGAAGCATGGCAGCCGCTGGGGCAAAAAAACTAACTGGTACCTTAGATGATTTTATCGTACGCACTAATGCCCTTATTGATGAAGGGATCATACTGATGGATAGAAGGGTGTCTCAAGACTTAGCTATGGCAAAGCGTTCCTCTCTGGGCCATATTGCACTAGCTTGCACACCTAATAATGTATCCGCTCCAAAAACACTTGTAATGGTACATAAGGACCAGGGTTGTGACTTACCAGCCTCGCAGGAAGGTCTGGAGGCAACCCCAAATCTCTCCTTGTTGCTGGAAAATGGCCCGGCTGCAACCGAGAATGAAACCACAGCTAGTACCCTAATTGAAAGGGGGAGGAAGGAGGGGGCAATCCCTAAACAAAAGCCCATTAAAACGACCACTCAAAAAGGGAAAAAACCCCAGATTAGTAAAACCCATGACCCAACTCAGTTGGTTCCGATTCCGTTGAATGTGAGCACCAACCTAGATGCTCACTCCAATATTAATGATACTGCAGGTGGGCCCCGGGCAAGTGTGGGTATAACACTAAGTCTGCCAGAGGAAACCATCTTGGATAGTAGCTTGGAGGGGATCTTGGAACTAAGTGGGGTAGTTGACAATCAAGCTGGAGGGGGTGAGGACAGTAGTAGCCTAAGCATGGTTAATAATGATAATAATGATATCTTTGCTATGCTAAAAACTCTCTTAGAACCTATAGAGGTTAGGCTACGATGTCTGGAAAAAATACTGACTAACATCCATAAAGATATTAGTGCCCCTAGCTTCGACTCGAACAATAAAGTTCCACAAAATAAACAAACTATGAACAAACCACCAATAGCTGCTAAAAGCGATGTTACCACTAATCCACCTCCAAAACCCACCACTAATCCACCCCCAAAACCCACACTAACATCTAAAAACCCAACCACAGCTGATAAAGTAGTGCCACCCACACAAACTCCCAAGGATAAAGTTAATGCTGAAAAAAGGGAGACACGTAGAAACATACATCTACCACCAGAAGCCTCCCCATATGTTGTGGTCCTTACTGGAGTCCCCCAACCTGATAGTAAATCAAATGAAAATAATGGGGGACTTGTAAATAAAACAATACATTGGTTAAATGATAATTACCCTCTCCCACCAGCCTTTAAAAGTAACATCCTTATGGTCGAAAGGGCTCCTTGGGTGGGGTATAATAATAATAAAAAAAGGACACACGGTGACTGCGTGGTGATAACATTTGAGAATCCTCGCACCGCAGAATTTATTACATCGAGGCCCCCAAGAAATTATGGTTTGTCTATTGTGGCTAGGTCACTATCCTACTTTTACCCTAAGGGTGAACAACCGGATAATAGGTGGAGCTGGACCAGGGACAAACAACACCATGGTGGTAATACTGGTCAGGCTTTTGATAATAACTACCACAACACACAGTGGAATGGGAGGCATGAAGATGGTTGGAACACTGTGAAACACAAAGGGAGGCCTCCTTATTTTATCCACAAGGTTGTGACCCTGAATGGACAGGCAATCTGCAATTTCCTCCATTTTTTCCGTGTTATAACCGGTTTGATTGCTTGGAAGCAGTGGACTGACTCCCTAAGAACAAGGAAGATGTCCGGCTGTTTAACAATCCTGGGGGCTTGGGTTCTATAAGTTGTCTAGGGTCTGAGGAAACCCCAGAAATACAGGTGGGGGATGTGTCTATACAAGGGAGCCTGGTCAGAAGTCTAGGGGATACCCTAGATATTTCACCTGTAGGAAAAGATTACTGTAAGGTGCTCTTTTGGAACGTGGCTGGGTTAAAACAAAAGATTACCAATCCAACCTGGGATGAGGCCATTACCAACATGGGAATATTAGCCCTTCAAGAAACTTGGGCCACCACGCCGATACATCTTAATGGCTACAAAACTTACTTTACCCCGGCGGTGGGTGGAGTACACGGGAGACCCAAGGGGGGGTTGATTGTATACATATCTAATCTCCTAGTATACGATAAAATTTCTTTTTCCCCTGGATCTAGTTACTATCAAAAAATAGTGATACATACAAGGAAGGGTCCAAAGGTGGTTCTTTTTAATTTTTACAATAACTGTTCAGATAGCATGATTAAGGACGTACTTGACACACTAACCTCAGAAATGCAAGACGAACTTGATAAGAGCAAGAGGGCTGAAGTTATGTTATTATGGGGGGGTGATTTTAATTGCACTCTCTGCAAAAAGGGCCAAAAGGGTATCTGTGGTTTAATGCTGGAACAAGATGTCAATTTGACGCATTTTGAACATACCCTATTAGGCGACTCACTAAATGAGATGATTTTTAATTTTAACTTTGGGTTTTCAAATGAGTTAGCACATCATACAACGACATTTGCCCCAACTTTTGTTGGGCGGGGTGCCTCATCTATTATTGATTTTAGTTTATGTACACTTAGCTCCGCGAGCAGATTGATCAGAGCAAACATCATGGACTTACCACTAAGTGATCATCTGCCACAAGTATTAATAATGGAGAACCTATTTGCTGTAGTCGATACTAGAGAAGGTCCGAACAAAATGGTCCAGGACGTGAGGTTGGGTGCCCAAAATGGCTACAACCTTAAATGGAGCAGACTGGTCCCGGATGATTTCCAGCATAAAATATTGAGTAAATGCATGAGTAGTTTCTTGATCTGTCTAGATGAACACACAGAGAACCGTGATATAATAACACATTTTAATATCATCTCTAGTACAATTAAGGAAGCTTTGTGGGTTGAAAGGAAAAATTCCCTAAAGTCCAATAAGAAATGGTTTGATAAGAAGTGCACTAGAGCCTTGACAAAGCTCAGACATGCAATTCATAAAAGACCACGGGACGTAATCCTAATTAGAATTGCAAGGAAGGTCTATAATTCAGCATTGAAGGACAGGAAGGCCTCGATAAAAAGGGAGGCTTGGGACAACCTATGCGCTGCCTCAAAATCAAAGGATCCGGCTGCTTTTTGGAGGGTCATTAATACCCCCCTTTTACATGAACAAAAAGCACGCATGGAAATTGCCATCTCAGAAGATGAGTGGGTGGCTCATTTTTCCTCCCTTTATAAGGTTGTGGAATTAACCCCTGAAACAGACCAGGATGCGGGGTTGTTAAATTTAGATACATCCAGAACTTTAATTGTAACCCTTCCTGAAGTTACAGCAAGCTTGAAGGCGACTAAGGGGGGCAAGGCAGCAGGACCAGACGGTATTCCAGCCGACCTCTATAAGGCTAACATCGAATTATGGGGGCCACTGTTGGTTCAGCTCTTCAATGCTGCTCTGGTAAATAGCCCAATTCCTACCTGGTTTACATCGGTAATAGTCCCAATCTTTAAGAAAGGGGACAGGCTAAATTGTACTTGCTATAGGCCAATTTCCTTATTGGACTCTTCTATAAAAATTTTGGGGAGAGTGATTTTAGTTAAATTGCAAAGCTGGGCGGAGGATAATGGGGTGTTAAGCGATTTCCAATTTGGGTTCCAAAAGGGTTTAGGGACCATAGAGCAAGGTTTGAACCTTTTCACCTTGCAACAGAAGTATATAAAGGTTAAAAAACAACGTCTATACCTCACTTTTGTTGATTTAACATCAGCTTTTGACTGTGTGTCACACACTAAATTATGGTCAATTATGGCCGAATTGGGGGTAGACAACGCCATTATATGCTTCCTGAGAGAGCTTTATTCTGGGGCCACTGCTAGTGTCAGATACGGGAATAATGGCGAATGCAGCAGACAATTTGGGATTGGTCGGGGTGTGCGCCAAGGGTGCGTCTTAGCCCCCTTTCTATTTTTGTTATATATAAATGGAATGGAGAAGCACCTCGTACAGGAGGGCAGAGACATGCCTATGGTGAGAGGTAGGCCTGTCCCTGCACTGATGTACGCTGATGATGCTGTTTTGATGGCACGCACACCAATGGCTTTACAAACTTTGGTTACAGCCTTTAACACTTTTATGCTTGGTTTAGATTTGAAAATCAATTGTTCTAAAACTTTATCAATGTATTGTGGGTCCAGAACAAGCAAGCACGTGAAGCCAATCTTTATAAACTCCAATCCCCTAGAAAGGACCCCTACCTTCCCATATCTGGGGATATTGTTCCATGAAAGTGGCTCATGGACTACAGCAATTCATGCTAGATCTTTGTTATTTTCTAAGACTATTATGGCCCTAAAATGCTTTATGAAAAAATTAGGTAAAAAACCCATAAAGGAGATTTTAACTGTTTATAATGCAACCTGTATATCTGTAGCTACCTATGGTGCAGGATTATGGGGGTATTCAAACATCAGTGCGATTCAGATCTTGGAAAACAAGTTTCTATGCCACATTCTGTCCGTACCCCAAAGTACTGCAACGATGATATGCCATGCTGAATTGGGAACACCTTATGTTACCGATACCATTAAAATTCAGCCAGTTCTCCTTTGGCATAGGGTTTGGACAAATGATGAATGTGTTGTCAATCGGGCTATTTTAGAGGATATTATGGCATTGGACAATATCAGCGATTTTAAATGGATAGGCTACGTTAGAAACTTTCTTGAAAAAATAAGTTGCCTCCAATACTTTGAGGACCCACAATCAATGGAATATATACCTAGAAGAGATTTGAAAAATCTGTGTATGGCGTACCTCAAGGAAAAGAGACACATAGAAGAGGCGAGAAAAAAGACTGTTTCTATCCACCAGGACATTCTATGTGGAGAAAAATTGCAGCCATATCTTTCATTGTACATGTCCAATCATGAACGTTATCTTTTGACCCGATTTAGATTGAATATTGTCTTTAGGACATTATCGTTCCCCGTGATGAATTGTTGGTCGAAGGATTTATGTCTTTGTCCATGTGATGATGTATCCCAACAATCCGATATACATATATTATTCTTTTGTACATTTTATACTCTTCCTCGAAAGAAACTTATCATCCCTATCCTCAAGGATTTAAAAGTATATAGATGCCGCCTAGCATTCACAGAGTGCCAGAAAATGGAAACTGTTTTTATGGTTGCCTCAATTGCAGAATTTTTAAAATTAGTTTTTAAGTGCCGTAAATCAATTCAAATAGATTGATCGTTTTTATTGTATATATGAATTCAATTCTGTTGCTTTTCTTTTCTTTTTCGTGATTTTTAAAAAAAAAGTTCATTCTACCTCTTGTAAATTGTACCTTTCATGCTACTTTCATGGTTATCTTGTTTTTAACCGAATAAAGTATTTTTGAATCTTGAATCTTGAATCTTGAATCTTGACTGGGTGAGAGTACTCTGCTTAATTCAGAGAATCTGTCCATCACCACCCCTTGTTGTAAATAATTTTGTCCACCCTAAGCGTGGAAGGGTATACTCAGATGTGAGTCCCTTGCTCATTGCACCATCAGGATTCAAGCAAGCCGGGCCGAAGACGGCTGAAATGCTAGAAACCGGTCCCCGGAAGCTTGTTTCCTTCCCAGTGTAAGAATTGGCTTTTGTAGTCTGGTCTGCCCTGTTCCCATGATGCACTGGGCCAGGGACAGACTAATTTGCATACAGCCAGGTTCTGAAACTGGGATGGTGCAATGAGCTAAAAACGGTGTTGGATCTAGCCCTGATCTCTTGACTGGGTGAGAGTACTCTGCTTAATTCAGAGACTCTGTCCATCACCACCCCTTGTTGTAAATAATTTTGTCCACCCTAAGCGTGGAAGGGTATACTCAGATGTGAGTCCCTTGCTCATTGCACCATCAGGATTCAAGCAAGCCGGGCCGAAGACGGCTGAAATGCCAGAAACCGGTCCCCGGAAGCTTGTTTCCTTCCCAGTGTAAGAATTGGCTTTTGTAGTCTGGTCTGCCCTGTTCCCATGATGCACTGGGCCAGGGACAGACTAATTTGCATACAGCCAGGTTCTGAAACTGGGATGGTGCAATGAGCTAAAAACGGTGTTGGATCTAGCCCTGATCTCTTGACTGGGTGAGAGTACTCTGCTTAATTCAGAGACTCTGTCCATCACCACCCCTTGTTGTAAATAATTTTGTCCACCCTAAGCGTGGAAGGGTATACTCAGATGTGGGTCCCTTGCTCATTGCACCATCAGGATTCAAGCAAGCCGGGCCGAAGACGGCTGAAATGCCAGAAACCGGTCCCCGGAAGCTTGTTTCCTTCCCAGTGTAAGAATTGGCTTTTGTAGTCTGGTCTGCCCTGTTCCCATGATGCACTGGGCCAGGGACAGACTAATTTGCATACAGCCAGGTTCTGAAACTGGGATGGTGCAATGAGCTAAAAACGGTGTTGGATCTAGCCCTGATCTCTTGACTGGGTGAGAGTACTCTGCTTAATTCAGAGACTCTGTCCATCACCACCCCTTGTTGTAAATAATTTTGTCCACCCTAAGCGTGGAAGGGTATACTCAGATGTGAGTCCCTTGCTCATTGCACCATCAGGATTCAAGCAAGCCGGGCCGAAGACGGCTGAAATGCCAGAAACCGGTCCCCGGAAGCTTGTTTCCTTCCCAGTGTAAGAATTGGCTTTTGTAGTCTGGTCTGCCCTGTTCCCATGATGCACTGGGCCAGGGACAGACTAATTTGCATACAGCCAGGTTCTGAAACTGGGATGGTGCAATGAGCTAAAAACGGCGTTGGATCTAGCCCTGATCTCTTGACTGGGTGAGAGTACTCTGCTTAATTCAGAGACTCTGTCCATCACCACCCCTTGTTGTAAATAATTTTGTCCACCCTAAGTGTGGAAGGGTATACTCAGATGTGAGTCCCTTGCTCATTGCACCATCAGGATTCAAGCAAGCCGGGCCGAAGACGGCTGAAATGCCAGAAACCGGTCCCCGGAAGCTTGTTTCCTTCCCAGTGTAAGAATTGGCTTTTGTAGTCTGGTCTGCCCTGTTCCCATGATGCACTGGGCCAGGGACAGACTAATTTGCATACAGCCAGGTTCTGAAACTGGGATGGTGCAATGAGCTAAAAACGGTGTTGGATCTAGCCCTGATCTCTTGACTGGGTGAGAGTACTCTGCTTAATTCAGAGACTCTGTCCATCACCACCCCTTGTTGTAAATAATTTTGTCCACCCTAAGCGTGGAAGGGTATACTCAGATGTGAGTCCCTTGCTCATTGCACCATCAGGATTCAAGCAAGCCGGGCCGAAGACGGCTGAAATGCCAGAAACCGGTCCCCGGAAGCTTGTTTCCTTCCCAGTGTAAGAATTGGCTTTTGTAGTCTGGTCTGCCCTGTTCCCATGATGCACTGGGCCAGGGACAGACTAATTTGCATACAGCCAGGTTCTGAAACTGGGATGGTGCAATGAGCTAAAAACGGTGTTGGATCTAGCCCTGATCTCTTGACTGGGTGAGAGTACTCTGCTTAATTCAGAGACTCTGTCCATCACCACCCCTTGTTGTAAATAATGCCTAAGGGTTGGGCCCCCTCGATGGAATAGGATTGCCATATCTGTAAGGAGACAAGCAAAATGATAGCTCCTTATATCTGGCAATCCCAGCCCTCCTCTTTCTTGTGGTAATGACATATATCTATTTGATCGCCTTGTTTTGCCATATTGCCACAGGAATTTCATGAATATAGCCTCGATCTTCTTAATAATCTTCTCTTCCATTTTGAATGGGATTGACCTTAATTTATAAAGAACCTTAGGAAACATTGTCATTTTTATAACATTAGCCCTCCCAATTAACGACAGCTGTAGTGAATCCATTCTTTTTAAATCTGTTTCCATCGAATGCAAGAGCGGTGTGTAATTATCATTAATTATTTTACCCGGTTCTGCATTTATTATTATACCCAGGTAAACCACCGAGTCCACATATCTAACATCCAAATTGACTATTTTTTTAGAGCATAATACTTCTGTTTTGTCTAGGCCCACAATCTTCAATGCAAAAGGTCTTAGGGCTTAGACTACAAGTAGCCCAATGCACAACTTCAGGAAAGCTCAGGAAGTTGATGCAACAGCAAATGTGCAGGATGTCCAGGAGTTCTAGTCCCACATCTCTCATGATGGCTACAGGTCTCAGCTTTGCTGGGGACTCATGTCAACCTCAGAGATGTCTGAAAGTCCATGTCCTGTGTCACAGGTTCATCGAGATATGGCGGGAGCCTCAAAAATGTAGACCGGCAAGATGCCTCTTTGGTGCCTGTTTGAATAGGAAAGTCACTCCTTGACCCCAAGGGAGATTTTTTCCATCATCCAGTCGATATGGAATGTCAAAGGTCCAAGATTTCTTCTTCAGAGTTTTGTCAAAGGTAATCTAAAGTCTCAGTGACTGGGATCCTATACTTATACTAAGTTCAGGGGATGGACTAACTCTAAGGTCCCACCTATGGGAGGAGCTGGGGAGGGGGTGGTTATACCCCTTCCCCTTTGTCCAGTTTCGTGCCAGAGCTGGGGCTGAGTGCCCCAGAAACCGATTTGAACTTAGAAATGCATGGAGCACCTTGTGTGCCCTAGGCAGTGTCTGAAAAGCATTCACCGAAAGCAACCCACCCTGCCCCAATACACTAAAGCCTGTCTGGGGAGGTGCTGGCACATCCCTGAACAGGAAACCTATTGTCCAGGCCTCCCCTGCCGGAGTTTCACCAGTAGTAGGAGGTCAGACTCATGTCTGTGGCAGCAGCATCCATTTTGTGATGCTGAGGCTCTTTTAAACATTTACCGGGTAAGTAAGTGTGTACATGTCTTCTCCCTCTAGAAGGGTGGAATGCTTCCCCCGCCACCAGAACTGGTGGGGGGTAGTATTCCAAAGTGTTTGACACCAAACACGACATGTTTTGCTAAATCCAAACCAAAGTTAGCATTAACCGCAAGGATTATAATGCACTTAAGAGTATATGGTATGATTATATCATAGAACAGCTATAAGGAAGGGATTCCGAAAGCTGCAGAGGGGTTCAGCTCATGCTAGGGCACCCTCTCACAAAAAACCAAGCACTCTGCCTTCAGGTTAGTCAAGGCTTGACTTATAGGTTAATATGTGTCTATATATATATATATATATATATAGGTAGATATTGGTATACTGTATCTAAGTAAGGGGTGCTTACACCACCTTACACAGGCTGCAAGTGCAGGCCTGCGGTGCCATTTTGGAAGGCTTACCAGGGGTGGCATAATACATGCTTCAGTCCCTGGTAGGCCTCTGAGATACCTTTGCCCTTGGTACCTAAGGTGCCAGATACTAGGGACTCACAAGGGTCACCCAGTAACCAATTGGGTATGTACCTAATGTACAGGATATCAATTTAGAGAGAGAACAGCTAGGCTGTGGTCCTGATTAGCAGGGCCACAGCCAGGCTAAAGTCGATAAGCCAGTGAAACACAGCCAAAAGAGGGGATAACCATGGGAAGCAGATCCTACTCTCCTACACAACCCCCCTCCCACACGCAGGGACATTAAACTAACTATGCCCAGTTGAGTCTTCATGTTCTAAGTGGAAATATCTGGAAAGTCCATCTGCATTGGCAATGGTTACTCCCAGGTCTATGTACTGTATAGTCCATCCCCTGTAGGGAAATGGACCACCTGAGAAGTTTGGGATTTTCACCCTTCATCTGTTTTAGCCACAGTGAAGTGAGTACCAAACAAGTATGGCCTCAGCTTCTTCAGAGCCCAAACCACAGCAAAGGTCTCCCTCTCAATAGCTGACCAACGTTTCTCTCTAGGGGTCAGTCTTCTGCTAATAAAAGCTACTGGCTGGTCCTAACCTTCATCATTCAATTGTGATAGCACAGCCCCTACCCCCAACTCAGATGCGTCTGTTTGGACAATGAATTATTTGGAGTAGTTAGGACTTTGCAGAATTGGTGCAGTGCACATGGCCTGCTTCAGGTCTTCAAATGCCTTTTGACAGCTGCCTGTTCACTGAACTTTCATAGGCATTCTTTTAGAAGTTAAGTCATTCAGGGGTGTCACAATGGATCCATACCCCTTGATACATCTGCTATAGTGCCCAGTCAGGCCCAAGAAAGCTCTGACCTGAGTCTGGGTGGTTGGAGCAACCCAGTCCATTATGGTCTGGATTTTGCTCTGCAATGGTTGAACCTGGCCTCCACCTACAAGGTGGCCCAGGTACACAACCTGTCTCTGCCCTATCTGGCACTTAGTAGCCTTGATAGTTAGGCCTGCCTTCTGCAGGGCCTCCAAAACATGTTTCAGGTGGATCAGGTGATCTTCCCAGGTGGAGCTAAAGACAGCAATATCCTCAAGATATGCTGCACTATAGGCTTCCAGACCTGTTAAGACTTTATCCACCAATCTTTGAAATGTGGCAGGTGCATTTTTCAGACCAAAGGGCATTACCATAAATTGATACTGTCCACTAGATGTTGAAAATGCTGTCTTTGGCTTTGCATCATCAGTTAGTCTAATCTGCCAGTAGCCAGCTGTTACATCAAATGTACTCAGAAACTTGGCAGAGGCCAAAGTATCTATGAGCTCATCTGCTCTGGGTACTGGATGGGCATCAGTCCCAGTGACTTCAATGAGACCTCTATAGTCAACACAAAATCTCATCCCTCTCTTACCACTCTGGGTGTGAGGTTTTACTACCAAGACTACTGGACTAGCTCAAGGGCTATCTGAAGGTTCAATTACTCCCAGATCCAACATTATCTGGACTTCTGTCCTGATAGAGTGCCTGACATGATCAGGTTGCCTGTAAATCTTATTTTTAACAGGCAGACTGTCCCTAGTGTCCACTTCATGAGTGCACCAGGTAGTCTGACTTGGAGTCAGTGAAAACATATGCCTGAACGGATTTAGGACTTGCCTGCAATCAGTTTGCTGCTGATCAGTGAGGCTGCCTGCCAAGGCTACTCCATCAACTGATCCATCATCAGGGTTCTGAGAGAGCAGGTCTGGGAGAGGGTCCCTCTCTTCCTCCTGTCCTTCATCAGTAGCCATAAGCAAGCCCATGTCTGCCCTGTCAACATATGCATTCAGTCTGTTGACATGAAGCACCCTGTGGGGGCTCCTTGGAGTTCCAAGAACTACCAAATAGGTAACCTCTCCCTTCTGTTCAACAATAGTGTGGGGTCCACTCCACTTGTCATGGAGAGCTGCTGGGGCCACAGGCTCAAACACCCACACTTTCTGTTCTGGCTGGTAAACAGTCAGTACAGCCTTTTGGTCATGCCAAGCTTTCTGTAATTCCAAGCTAGCCTCAAGGTTTTTAATTGCCTTTTTCATGTACTCAGCCATCCTGGAGCGGAGACCAAGTACATAGTCCACAATATCCTGTTTAGGTGGTTTGAGAGGTAACTCCCATCCCTCCTTCACCAGACAAAGTGGTCCTCTGACTGTGTGCCCAAACAGAAGTTCAAATGGGCTGTAGCCAACCCCCTTCTGAGGAACCTCCCTGTATGCAAATAAAAGGCAGGGTAGCAGGATATCCCAGCTCCGCCTGAGCTTTTCTGGGAGACCCTTAATCATACCCTTTAAGGTCTTGTTGGCTTGTTGAACCTTTCAACTAGACCATTGCACTGTGGATGATAGGGTGCGGTGAACTTATAGTTCACTCCACCCTCCTTCCACATTGCAGTCAAGTAGCTAGACATAATCTTTGCACCTCTGTCAGATACTACCTCCTTAGGGAAACCCACTCTTGAGAAAATTCCCAAGAGGGCTCTTGCCACAGCAGGTGCTGTAGTGGTCCTAAGGGGAATTGCCTCTGGGCACCTAGTAGCATGATCCACTACCACTAGGATAAACCTGTCCCCAGATGCAGTTGGCGATCCATTGGTCCAACAATGTCAATCTCTACTCGTTTAAAGGGAACCCCCACCACAGGTAGTGGTATCAGGGGGGCTCTGTAGTGCCACCAGCCTTACCACTGGCTTGACAGGTTACACAGGAGTGACAAAACTCCTTGGTGCCTTCAGACATGTGGGGCCAGTGAAAGTGAGGGACAATTCTGTCCCAAGTCTTGTTCTGGCCTAGGTGTCCTGCTAAGGGAATATCATGGGCTAGTGTCGAAAGGAAGACCCTGAACTTCAAAGGTATGACCAACCTCCTGGCTGTACCAGGCTTGGGGTCCCTACTCTCTGAAAACAGGAGGCCATCATCCCAGTAGATTTTATGGGGGCCACTAGCATTCCCAGCAGCCTCAGCAGCAGCTTGCTGTCTGAGGGGTTCAAGAGAAGGGCAGCTCAGCTGATCCTGACTCAGATCTGTCTTGGAAGGGCCCCCTGTCCCTAAGAACCTGATCAGGCTCACGCTCCTCTGGGATAGTTCCTTCTTCAGGCTCGCAATCAGCTTCCTCAAAAGACTGATCCTCACTCTGAGTCAGGGGGGAAGGCACTGCCTTAACCCTACTGCTCCTTTTCTTGGAAGGCACCTGGTCCATTATTCCAGAATCCAGGTCCTGTTCGGTGTTAGACTTTCTGACCTGTGACCTAATCACAGCAAACACATGTGCAGGAAATCCAAGCATTGCTGCATGGGTCCTTAACTCCACTTCAGACCAAGCTGAAGTCTCAAAGTCATTGCCAGGAAAGCATTCTACTGGGAGGTCTGCACTTATCACAACTTTCTTAAGGCCAGTTACCCCTCCCCAGGAGAAATTAACAACGGCCAGACTATGGTTGGTCCTGACATTGCTAGCATCGATCACTTGGTAATACTCACCAAGTATGACTTGTCCAGGGTCCACAAAGTCTGGTGTCACCATTGTGACACTTGCCCCAGTGTCCCTATAGGTTTCTGCCTTTTTCTCATTTATCAAAGACTGTTGTCTGTACTTGCCCAAGTTGTTGAGACTCACAGAGGAGGTCATATCCATGCCTCCATCACAGATCAATACAGCCTAAGTTGGAACCCTGACTAGGCTAGAGTCCATCTCAGATCCCAGGGTCAACCCTACTACACCCTTCTTCTGGGAACCACCACCAATTGTAGCTGTACTAGGGGGAACAGTTGCCTTAGGGGCAGTGGTGGTTGGAGCTGTCTCCTTTTTGGTGCAGTCACTGCTCCAGTGACTATTCTGCTTACAGTTTTTGCACCATGGTTTTCTTGGGCCTTCTTTCTTTTTAGTAGTTTGGGAATTCCCACCATTAGAAGCTTTTTGGGGACCTTGTGAAGACTTCTGGTCTTTACCCTTCTCCCCATCCTTTTGATCTTGCTTCTTCTGGTCGCCACCTTGTTTCTGTACCTTCTGCTTCACCCTGGTACTGACCCATTTGTGTGCCTTCTTTCCCAATTCTTGGGGAGAGGTCAGATCAGAGTCTACCAGGTGCTGATGCAACAGCTGGTTTTGCCAGTTATTAAGAATTTGTTCTCTCATGATCAGATTATACAATCCTGTATAGTCACACACTTTACTGCCCAACAACCAGCCCTCCAGAGCCTTAGTAGCACAATCTACAAGTCAACCCAGTCCTGAGTCTGTGCCTTCTGGGTGTCTCTGAACGGTATCCTGTAGTGTTCAGTTGTTAAGCCAAACCCATCAATCAGAGCACTCTTCAGGACCTTATAATAATCAGCATCCTCTTCTCTTACAGTGAGGAGCTTATCTCTACCTTTATCTACAAAGGAGAGCCACCAAATTGCTGCCCACTGCTCCTGGGGTACCTTCTGTACTTTGCAGGCCCTTTCCAGTGCAGTAATCAATTTGTGGATGTCATCCCCATTCTGATAGGCAGGGATAATCCTGCTTAGGTTTCTATGGTCATAAGACCTATCCCTACCACTAGGGAAATTGCTGCCACCATGGGGCTCTAGCCCCATCTTTTGGCTTGCTCTTTCCAGACCCAGGGTTTCCTTTTCTAAGGCTACTCTTTGTCTCCTTATTCTCAGTTGAGCTTCTTCCATTCTCACCTGATACTCCCTCTTTTCCTGGGAGGTAGCCCTCCTATGAGAAGAGGCAGGGGACCCTATAGATGTGCCAGAATGATTACATTCCACTGAAGGTGACCTCGGTCTTCTGGGCACACCACTAACTCTTCCTGGGTGAACAAAGAGAGGGCCCCTTTGGCCATCCTCATCTCCAGTAAGAACTGGGTTCTCCAGGTCTAGTTCATTGTCAACTTCCTAGTCAGCATCAGACTCTGAATCCTGTGGGATTGGACCACTAGGACCTTCCTCATCTGCTGCTCCCAACCCACTGCCTACACTTACAGGCTCTGAAGCCTTCTTCAGGTCATCTAACAGTAGTACCTCTCTGAGGCGTTGGGTGTTTGCACCTTTGCCAGCCTTCAGTTGCCTAGCTGTACACAGAGCCCTTAACTCAGAGAAAGGGAATGTGTCATACTTAGATGTTTGTAATGTACTGACATCTGCAAGGACACACTAGGTCCTGCTTCTGAAGTCATAACTAGGTGTGGTGTATGCACTACCTACGCTAGTTGGTTTCCTACTAAACTCTCTTGAGCTGTAGTGAGGGTGTGCTAGGCCCTTAACACTCACAACTCTAAGTTCAGTAGAACTTACTGTATTCTAAGCTTGGTTTATATGTACCTACTGGTACCTTTAGTGGTTTTTCAAATGATATTCTCAAGATTATCTGGTAAAACAATGCACGCTGGAATTCCACACGCTGAACACCAATGTGAGAAGTTGGCCTGGCATATGATGTCCACTATTCTAGTGGGTACCTTGCACCAGTCCAAACGACCCTTACTGATGGTAGGTTTAAGACAACCTTTAGAGAAAGCTATCCTAGTGGTAGCTGTGGAGAGCAGCCTTCAGGCTAAGTCTTGAAGAAATGTAAAGCAGCTTGTTTTACCAGTCTATAATCTCTTGAATGATCAAATGAAAGAGCACCACACCAGGTATATATCAAATATGTATGTATTTATTCTAAACACAACCCCTCTAGTCTCTTTATGAGGCTAGAGGCCAAAGTACAATACAAGAACTTTAACTAGCACACAGTAAATGGCACAGTATACGTTTTTCCCTAGGGGTCTCACAAACCATATACTAAGAAAGTGGTATAAGAACCACATGAGGGATAGAAGTTAGGCCTAGGGCCTGTAGAACCGCTGGGGCAACCAGGAACCACCCAAGGTAGGGACGCAGGAGACCCACGGGGGACGCGTGCAGTGTCTAAACACAGCCGCAAATCACCATTGACTTCTATGGAGGAAATTAAAGTTGCAGTTTTAAAGTTTAAGGACACTTACGAGTGGACTGCGGTGAAACCCCTTTAGAACTAGACACATCGAGAGTCAAGACCCATGGGAGCACCGAAGTAGTCGTGTTACCTCACCCAGGGAAACCAGGTGCATAGGTGTCTTTTCGTGTCGGGTTTCGTTGTCGATTCCAATGGAGAGCTGCGAAGAAGTGCTGCAGGCGACCAGAGGAAAAGTGTCCGGATGGATCCAAGGGTGGATCGGAGATCTGAAGAAACTGAAATCAGAGGGGACCAGTGACCAGGATGGCGACGAGAAGATGCCAGCCGATGTCGGGTGCTTTCAAGTGAAGTAGGTGAAGCTTGACTCTTCAGCCAAGAGGTCCAGGAGGTGTTGACGACAACCAATAGCTGGATTCAAGCTATCCCACACAGATGTCGAGTGCTCCAGTGTCCGTATCCGGATTGGACCTAACAAGCCTTGGCAACAGCAACCCAAGCACGATGCAAAGTTTGCTTTGGTGCAGACCAGCAAGATCTGAGGGACTCACCCTTTGGAGGGGAGTCAGGGCATGTCTGGAGCAACCAGGAAATCCCAAGAAGTAGAAGAGCTACCTTCGTGGGGACACACCAGTCGACGGACCAGGGATCGCAAAGGCACCTCAAGCAGAAATGCTGAAAACGGGGCCACGGAACACCAGTGGAGTGTAGGCCCACAATCTTCAATGCAAAAGGTGCTTAAGGCTTGGACTACAAGTAGCCCAATGCGCAACTTCGGGAAAGCTTAGGAAGTTGATGCAACAGCAAATGTGCAGGATGTCCAGGAGTTCCGGTCCCACGTCTCTCATGATGGCTACAGGTCACAGCTTTGCTGGGGACTTGTGTTGGCCTTGGAGATGTGTGGAAGTCTATGTCCTATGTCACAGATTCTTCGGGATCCGGCGGGAGCCTAAAAAATGCAGTCCGGCAAGATGCTTCTTTGGTGCCTGTTTGAACAGGGGAGTCGCTCCTTGACCCCAAGGGAGATTTCTTCCGTCTTCCAGTCGATATGGAATGTCGAAGGTCCAAGATTTCTTCTTCAGAGTTTCATCCAGGGTAATCTAAAGTCTCAGTGACTGGGTTCCTATACTTATACTAAGTTTAGGGGATGGACTAACTCTAAGGTCCCACCTATGGGAGGAGCTGGGGAGGGGGTGGTTATACCCCTTCCCCTTTGTCCAGTTTCGCACCAGAGCTGGGGCTGAGTGCCCCAGCAACAGGTTTGAACTGGGAAATGCATGGAGCACCTTGTGTGCCCCAGGCAGTGTCTGAAAAGCATTCACTGAATGCAACCTGCCCTGCCCCAATACACTAAAGCCTGTCTGGCACCTCCCTGGACACAAAACCTATTGTCCAGGCCTCCCCTGCCGGAGTTCCGTCCAGCAGCAGGAGGTCAGACTCGTGTCTGTGGCATCCATTTTGTGATGCTGAGGCTCTTTTAAACATTTACCGGGTAAGTAAGTGTGTACATGTCTTCTCCCTCTAAAAGGGTGGACTGCTACCCCTGCCACCAGAACTGGCGGGGGGGGGGGGTAGTATTCCAAAGTGTTTGACACCAAACACAACATATTTTGATAAATCCAAACCAAAGTTAGCCTTAACCGCGAGGATTATAATGCACTTAAGAGTATATGGTATGGCTATATCATAGAACAGCTATAAAGAAGGGATTTCGAAAACTGCAGAGGGGCTCAGCTCATGCTAGAGCACCCTCTCACACCAAATCAAGCACTCTGCCTTCAGGATTGTCAAGGCCTGCCATAGGAGTGACTTAGAGGTTAATACGTGTCTATATATATAGGTAGATATAGGTATACAATATCTAAGTAAGGGGTGCTTACACTACCTTACCCATGCTGCAAGTGCAGGCCTGTGGTGCAATTTTGGAAGGCTTCCCAGGGGTGGCATAATACATGCTTCAACCCCTGGTAGGCCTCTGGGGTACCCACGCCCTTGGTACCTAAGGTACTATATACTAGGGTCTCATAAGGGTAACCCAGCAACCAATCTGGTGTGTACCTAATGTACAGGATATCAATTTAGAGAGAGAACAGCTAGGCTGTGGTGCTGATTAGCAGGGCCACAGCCGGACTAAAGTCGATAAACCAGTGAAATACAGCCAAAAGTGGGGGTAACCATGGGAAGCAGATCCTACTCTCCTACAATTACTACATAAAAATAGCTAATGTTAGAAATACCCTACTACCAAATTTGTTCTCAACATTTATATGAATACATATTTTTCGAAATTCTTATTCAAAAATAATTTTTATATTTTCATAAACTATAGAAGCTATTATATCTCTGTGTAAAATTTCAAGTTTGTACTTTTTGTGCAAGTTTTTGCACCAACCTTTACAACTGGTGCATTCTCAGCAAAAAGCATTTAAAACACTAGGGGCCAGATGTCCAAAGAAACAGTTTGTGAATTTCTAATTGTGAAATTTTGCGATTCGCAATCAGGAAATCACATTGGAAATGGCCTGTCCTCATAAGGATGGTGACCTGCTGAGGTCATCAGCAGACTACCATGGCGCCCACATTCACAAAGGGGAAGGGTTCCCATTTGCAAATGGGTCATCACCAACTTGAACTTGGTGGTAACTGCGATTGTTTTGCGACTGCATTACCGGTCGCAAAACATTTCTACATACCAGTGCGACTGGCTAATAACATCCTTAACAAGCCCTTTCCTAATAGTGACTCGCAAACCCTGTTTTGAGATTCGGCAATAGGTTACTGACTCGGAAAATTGGGTTGGTACATGCTGTTGGACTTGGCCCTTTTGGCAGGTTCACCCCGAAACTTTTTGCTTTTGCCTAGCCTGTTTCTGTAACCTGGTGTTAGTGATTTTAGGCCTCTGCGCACTTTTTCCTTCTGGTACAGTGTAAAGTGCGTGAGCTCTCTGTGTATGTGTGGTGAGTGGCCTGCCCTCCCATAGGAATGCATGAGGAATATGTGTGTCCCTGGCAGTTCATGATGTGTGGGGAGTGCAGGGTCGAGTTTGGTATGTGCAAACTCGTGAGATTAAATGCTGTGCAATGATGTGCGTGGATTTAATGTGTCTGGTGTGGAAGTGCCACTTCTAGAAGTTGGCATGTCTGTGTAATAAATGTGATTTGGCTGTCTGGCTTGTGATTTGCTGGAGCTGGCTGGTGTGCCTGGCCCCAGGAGTCAGGATGGGTCTGCCCCGGTGGTGAATGGGGAGATCTGCATTTTGATGGCAGGGAGAGGCTGCACCTGGGACCTGAATAGGGCTGGGCTTTCCCTCCACAATGCTCGCTCCGCCCCCTGTGGTGTGTCTGATGTCCCTGACCCACCCTGTGAATAGGGAGAGGGGCTGAGTTGCATCTGGTTCGCCCCTTGCCTGCACCTTTGGAAACAAAGGAAGTTTGGGTATAAAAAGAGGCTGTGATCTCATGTTAAATGTTCTTGTTTCCTGATTAGAATCTACCAGGGGCGTGCTGCTGCTGGGGCCCCGGGGAAGGCTTGCCTCCCTGGGCCCTGCCCAGCCCCTAGAGGCCTTGAAGATCTTGTTTCTTTGGGACCCCTCTGCCTTGCCTGGGGGACTGGAGGACCCCGCTTTGCTGAGGAGTCAGTTGCTCCCTTTGTTTGCCCCAGGACCTTGCTGCCTCTTTTAGTGTCCTCGGAGCGCTGTGCTTGTCCTGGTCTTTTTGACCCTTTGGGAGGGATTCCCCCCCCCCCGTGATCATGGCAGCGTGGGTGCCACCCCGCTTATTTTGATATTTTTTGCCCTGCCTTTTGCCCACATGTTGGTGATGCCCTGCGTCATGGCCGCTACTCGTGTGTCCCTGCGTGATATAGGCCTAAGGTGTTTTAGGATTGCGTAGGATGTACTTACCTTTTACCAGGGGTTACTGGTTGTGTTTTACAATTGTTATTTGGTGCTACAATTGTTCTATGTTCTAAGTGCTAGTTCTACCAAGTGCTTATTCCTGACAGTGGTCCATGTGGCCCTGTCCTGTGTAAATAATCCTGTGGGAATATTGCCCGTGCCAGTTGGCACAATGTATATTGTGTGATTACTATCTGATGTGTTTTGAGAATACAAAAGCTATTTTTATATAACCTTGTGTGGAGTTCCTTTTGTGGTGTGCCTGGGATGTTGTTGCTGTGTGCGTGCGCAAATGCTTTACACATTGCCTCCGGGATAAGCCAATCTGCTCATGCCAAGCTACCAAGGGGGTGAGCAGGGGTTATCTTGGCGTGTGACTCCCTTGCCCTGACTAGAATGGTGCTTTCTGCCTGGCTTTGGCACAAGCCTTAGCCAACCAGAAATCCCAGTTCTAACACATGCCAAAAAGCATTTTACCGGTCGCAAACAGACGTTTTGCGAGCAGTAAAATGGTACATACATCTGGCCCTAGGCCACTTTACTGAACATCAACATTTTCATCAATGTACGTTAATAAGCAACATATGCATTAGAGATTTATTAGTGCAACTTATTTATATGGTATTAGTATTGTCTTGTATGTATGTTTTCTTCAGCTTCACGTTTTAAACCACGCTTTTACGGTCCTTCTACTACACTTATCTCATTTTCTTGTGTCACTCTGCCTAACATGTGCAAAGTGTACTTTCAGCTTTTTGTCTCTTAGTTCACAAATATATTGCGTATTATGAGTTTTATAAAGAGTGCTTCATCACCTTCATAAGGATGTATGACGGTACAACGCGTACCGTTACAACGCTTCCCTTTACGACGCAGTTTTAACAACGCAAGTCGTTACAACGACTTGCGTTGGGGGGGGGGCGCTGATAGTGAATAGTTTAATTTACTATTCCAACTCCAGTCCCCGTGGATAGTAGGGAAGGTGTTGGATAGTAAATTAAACTATCCCCTATCCTAGAGCGCCCTCCAGCGAAAGTCGTTGTAACGACTTTCGTTGTTAAAACTACGTTGTAACGGTACCGCGTTGTAGCGGTTCCGTTGTAAAGGATGTTTCCCCCTTCATAAGATTAAAGATATAACTTCAGCAATCATGTCTTCACCTATCGGACAGTTCGGCATGCATGGCAAAAGGACAGCATCACTTGAAAAACAAACCAGAACAAGCGGTAGAAGCACTTTTGTTTGTAAACGTGGCCTGCCCTTGATCTGGATCCTTCCTCACATGGTAAAAAGGGGAGGCTGTAACCAGGGGCGGTTTCTCGTTGAGGGCGTTGGCGCTCCGCCCCCTTTACTTTATCTGGCACTGCCAACAAAAATCAACGTGTTTTACTGTTTTATGTTAAACTATGAATCAATGCACACAGCCTAAACACGCATCATTAGTTTCTTTGTTTCAGGGCCGGAGCTGCTGCACACTGTCTGCCACTCACTCTGCGATGAGGCAGTCTGCAGTGACGGTGATGCTGAGTGACAAAGTCTACAGTATTTGCCGGGCTGATGATCTCACAGCCCTGAGGCCTGTAATGTCATCAGCTCGGCAAAAACATAGACTTGTGGACCAGTCTCCACCCCCTGATGCCGTCGAGATAAAATCTGCCCTGGGCGTTTTACAGTGAAGCCCTGTAGTGCCAGGGCTTCACGTCAATCAGGGAGTGGAGAATTGGTTACACCGCCCTTTCCCAACTCGTCACTGTGACGACTTGGGAAAGGGCGATGTAGAGGCTGCAAACAGAAGGGAAGCCGAGAAATCGAGTCTGCGCAAACTCGAGGTTGCTGCTTACCCCTCTGCACATTGCGAGTGATGCCTTTGAGCTCCAGCGCATCAAACGTGTGTTTCAGAGCAGCCAGAAATCAACTTGTGGACCTAGGCCTTGTCTCATAGGCTGTCACGAGCATGCGAGTTTAGGCATTTTGTTTCCCGAGTTTGTATTATAATTTTTTTTAAAGTTTCTTTCATTGTGGCCTAGCCTCACACCTCCCTTCCCACACTCCCTTCTTCCTCCCCCGGTCCTGAGATGATGACTCCCCTCCCTCCCTCCCATTGGTGTTCACTCGCTCCGTTCCTCTCACACTGGCCCCCCTATACAAGCTGCCAGCCAGCTTGAGCTCCGTGATTACGCTGCAAAGAGAGAGAGGTCAGCCCAGCTGGACAGCAGGTGTGAGCTCAGGCATTGTTTGGGAGAGAACACTGGGCCCTTCAAATGGTAGCTGCCTCTGCAAAAGCGCACCCGAAAGTGGAGCCCGTCAGTTGGCTTTTCTCATTAACACATGAAGTACTAAGTAGACACTTGTTGCAGGACAGATGGCACAGGGCAGTGCAAACAGGTTTTCAAATCAAGGCGAGACTGTGGCTGTGTGGGGTGGAGGACAGAGACCTGTGTTGTGACTGTATGACCCTGGTGAATAATTCCCTTTGTTGCATTTACTATAACGTGGCCATGCCGGTTCCACTTTGGCATGAACTGAAAATCTGTCTCTTTAATCTCCCTTCGTATGTCTGCATCACCTCTTCTTTCTTGTTTACATTGGCCCCCAGCACAAGTATTTAAAGCACTCTGCATGCCATTACCATGCCTTTACACCACAGGAAACTGCGACAATTCGACCCAAACCTATTGATAATAATCTGGGTTTACATGGCAACTGTCTTTCTACTTATTTATTTCGCTAATGGTTCGTGTTCAAAAAAACATCCTTTGTAATTTTAGTGTTATAAAGTGGAGTATTATTGTCACAGCTTATTAATCAAATGCAATAAGTTTTTGAACAAATGGCATTTGGAACGCATATCTTTTCATACATGATAATGAAGGAAGAGTTTTGGTGAGGTAAAATATCTGCCAAAGTTCACACAATTTAAGTGAGGAAGCCCTGATTTATTTACGTTTACTGGTTTCACTTTGTACGAGTCAGCTAGTAATTGGCTATCTATTTGTTTTTGTTAATGGTTTGTTTTTACCTATTGTGCAATTTTCAGCCGTTTTTATATAGGGACTAAGAGAACTCGACCCGAAGGTATTGATAATGTTACTCTATACTAATCTGGCCCATCTACAGAGTTTACATGACAACTGTCTTGCCTTGTAGTTCACTAATCATATTTTAAAACTATCACTCTATCACTGCATCGCTTATCCCATATAAAAAAAATGCATTTACAATGGAAATGCCACTGGCCTCCCAAAAAATGCTGTGCTGTCCACTCCCTCAACCCCCCACCCTAAGGCCAAGCCCAAGCCCCAGCCCCAGCCATACCACTCTCACACTTCACCGGCCGCCACTGGCTGCAACCCGTGGATTTGCGCGTAAATACACGATTTCCTTTTTCGCTATTTATGCTATCAGGTTTCCCCCTCCTGACGCATATGTGAGGGGGGTGTTTCCTTACAGCAAGAATAAAATATAGCAAAAAAACTATAGCATATTAAGAGGATGGCATGCATATATCATGATATGCGTCACTATCTTAGTCGAGAAAGCAAAATCAATATACGCATAAAATCCATCTATCTGGCGGACACATCACAGAATGCTAGTAGTACTCTGAGCCTGTTGGTGGCAGTAGAGCTCCATGTTATAGTTTAAGGACACTGCGAGCAAAACAGTACTGGATTTTTTTAACCTTTTATTACAATGATGCCTGTATGCCCCGCAAAGTGTTTGAAGAATGTTGTTAGTCGTTGATGTGTCTTATTAGCAAAGTTAGAACTCAACAAAATGAGTACAGGGGGGAAAAGTTTCTGAAGTGAACAGAACTCCTCCCAGAAAATCTCTTTTATTAACATCAGAAATAAAATGAGCTCGATGTAGATATTCAAGAAGCTATAAAGACAACTGCGCGCTCTACAAATTTAAAATAACATAACAAAGCATATAATATGGGAGCTTGAACTCTAGGCCAAGGCTCACAAACGAGACAATACTATCCATTAGTATGTTTACGCAATATAAAAGACAACGAGGCACCAAAGAAAATCGAAGAAAACACTCCCACCAACTAACACGTTCAGTGGCACAGTCTAGTTTTGCATTTTTTGCATTGGTCGGCTTTGAACGCGGCCTGCTCTCTTTCCTCCAGTGCACGCAGTCAAACAAGATCTTCATTGCAGCAGTCGAAGCGCATTAAAAACGTATGGGAACTATGAGGCGGAGTGCAATGGGGCGGAGCCAATGGCGTGGCTAACACAAGAAATATTCCAATGGCATGGCTGACACACACAAAATATTCCAATGGCGTGGCTGACACACACAAAATATTCCGTACAGGTGTTTTTTGGTCTTAAACTTCAGGTAACTAACTAACTACATAAACAATAACACACACCTTAAATGAAAAATAAACGCATGTTAAACTAATCAGTAGGGAAGGCGCTATTTTACATTATGAAACCTCTATTGGATAATGCGATCACTGCAGATGTCTGTCTGTGTGTGTATTCGGAGAGCCACAGAATTGAATCCTGGTTGGTGACTTGTGTATTTTTAGCGCTACGAAGTCCCAGCCTGCGCCATCTAAAGAAAAATATCTTTCTTAGTATGCAGTAATAATTATTTAAAGTAATGTGTAGAATTAATGAAAATATTTTAGATATATTTTAATAACAACATTGTTATATTCATTTTTAAATTCAAACTAGGGTATTAACATATATGATAATTATATAAAGAATGTGTACTTTTTAAATCTTTTTTTGCAATAAATTTCTATGGGAGAGTTTCACAGAACCATTGGTTGACCAAGTATGGCACTGGAATTACTGCTGCTTTTTTATAATAGTAATGTGTACTTTTGTTTGTGAATAAGCAAAAAGTAGTAAACGTACTCAAGAGTGTAAATTACTCAAAAGTGTTAGTTACCTTTGTAAATCAGGCCCAATATTTTGAATGTATTTCTTTATGCAATCGAGTTCGATACGCACTGTTCCTACCGTATATACTTATGGTGTAGGAGTTTTGGTTTCCTTTTGATTATTGTCATTGAAACGATGGCTGATAGAACATACTGTAATTTCTGCACCGGATGCTAAACGCAACTCTGCCAATGCGCCTCAGCCCTGGTCGGCAACTCCCAGGCCCTTCCAGCCCTGGGACTATCACCAGGTTTGCTAATGGCCAGCAAACTAACCAGCACAAACCACAGATATCCCTCATCTAGGACCCTCTCACAGCTCTGCCAGTGCACCTCAGTCTTGTAAGGGATATGGACTGTCACAACAAGCAATGCCATTTTTGCCCTTGGAAAGGAATCCCTCAGGGGAGGTCTTCTAGAAAGAGAGAGACAATGGTATCTTCCAAAATAACACAGAGCACGAGACTAAGGGGCTTATTACGAGTCTGGCGTCCACGGACCACCAGACTTGCGGGGGAGCGGCGATGGCGGTCTTCTGACAGGGCAGTTGATATTACAGAAAGGGACACCAAAGCGTCTGCGACCCCTTCTGTAATACCAAAGCGCCCTGAGGGTATGCAAGGCCGGTGCAACGGGCTTTTGTGATCGCATTGCGAGCCCCCGGGGCACATTAGTATTACAGAAGTTGTCGCAGACGCTTCTGCAGGCCCGTCTCTAATACAGATAGTGCTGGTGCACATATAGCGCCAATGCAATAATCAGAGGGTGTTCCCTCATTTGCATTGGGGTGAGGCCCTATGCAAATGAGGGAATCTTTTTGCCTCTGTGCATGCGTCATATTATAGACGTGGGCGCAAAGGTAAAGAAGTTGTCGGGAGGCACGCTGACAGTGCGCCACCTAAAAGGTGGTACACTGTCAATGGGCCCCCATGTTTGCAGCCTTTTGGAGGAGATGAAAGGGGGTCCTATTGACCCCTTAGACGGCAGGTGCAGTCACTCATTGCACCTGCCTGCAAGGGGCTCTCTCTCTCTTCTTAACCGCATCGCTGCGGCGGCTATTCTGCCGAAGCGCTAAGGGGGCGGGTCCGCCGCGCGGGGGCCGCATGCTGGTGACGGAACCACTCCGTCACCAGCCTCGGTTGAGCTGTGCTGATGACGGAGCGGTTCCGTCATGGCCCCGCCCGCTCAATAGAACGCCCAGCGCAGGCGTGGAATCCGTGCCGCGCAGGCGCAGCAGCCGGGCCATGATGGAACCGCTCCGTCATCAGCACAGCGCCACCGCCACGGTTCCGTCATCAGCACAGAAAGGGTTAAAAGTGCAGGAGGGTTACCGCCAGAACAGTGAAACACAGAGAGGCTGCTTCAAAGCCGCTCCATGAGCAAGACCTCTGATCTTGCTCACGACTTCATTTCAAAGCAGCTCTTGCTGGACCTCGGGACAGTGTGGCCTATATATTATTTTAAAAATGACTATGTCTCAACATCGATAACTTGATGGAGGTATATTGAAAATTCATTAGTTGGTTATATTTACTTGGCAATGATGCTTTCTGTAATGCTCAGCTGCCCGTCACCACAGCAGGTCATGAAGTGACATGTCATAGGACTTAAGCACTTTCAAACTGCCATTGGGAATCACAGTGCAACAAAGAGAAAATCAGTCCTGAGAAATGGGGAGGTCCCTTAAGGTGATTTGGTCTAAATCCTACTCAAATAATGTCTGACAGTAGTACTTTAATAATGATGGACATTTTATAGCATACGCCATGAGGCACATCGATAAAAGTGATAACATGTTACTATAAGCCACGGCCACCACTTAATAATCAACTCATCTTGGTAGGATGAAAGGTTGAGCAGGCAGCATATTTCAACATTCGATGCTGGTTGTCGAATTAATGCACTGATCTTACTTGACGGCTTAAAGAGAGGACATTGGCATTTTGAAGGAAGAGCATTCATGACAAACATCCCTGTAAATGCATTAGTAGTGTGCCACAGGTCATCACATGTTCATAAATCTATTTATGTGTTCTTCCTAGCTTGCAGAAGCAATCATGTGTGTTTATTTCTTCACAGTGCATTGCACTCAAAGTTTTAAAGAAACACCTTCTGTGTTAGAAGATTGGAATGTAGAGAGCCCCTGTGTATTTTATCATAGCACAGTAAGGCTAAAGGTGCAGCATGTCCAGTGGCAGCCGGCACAGGTAAGAGAGGTGGGGCGGGGCAGTGGGTGGGGCGGGGTGGAGGGGAAGTCGACAGACAATGGGATAGGTAAAATGCGAGCACAAGGTAAGTGATTTTATACTTTTTTAAAATTTCATTTTACCTATCCCGTCATCTGTCGACCCCCCCTCCAGCCGCCCCCCGCCGCTGTTACCTGTTCCGGCCGCCACTTAGCATGTCATATGGCCCCTATTACAAGTGACTTGTTAGTCCTCACGATAAATTTGGCTCCCCAGTGTTACCTATACCATGGGCATGAGATACTGGAGGATTAAGATCCCCTAGAACCCCTTAGAAATGAGGAATTATCTGCGAATTAGGTAAATTCAGGTCCACTTTCCCCAGAAATTTCTCCTTTAATCTAGTATTTCCCAAAAGGCAGCTGAAATCTCCTTTTGAAAATAAACAGATCTGTGGTGTTCCTGTAGATCTAAAATGTCCGATGGGACTGGTAACAGCTCTTAAGAGTGCACTCATAATGAGGGCATTAGTGTGCAGCTCCTGGTCACAATCACTCTGAAAGCCGCCATCTTGTGAGATAAGGCTGAGCAACAAAGAGGTTGATCATCAATATATAAGATCTAAATTGTTTATTGCTTTTGATATGTCGGGTTTAACCTTTAGTATTGGAGCTTGCCTCTCATAGAGCCCTGTTTACCTTCTTATTCCTATTGTAATCACCGAGCTAGAGGTGGAAATGGCAGTGCCAGAAGTCACAAAGGGCAAGACTGGGGTAACAGCAACTACCCCTCATAATTCCTAGTTGATTTCAACTGAGGCACATTGGCCTTTATCAAGGATTTCTGACTTTAAGGAACAACATTAATTTGGTTTGCACCAAGAGGGCCAACCCAAGGCATATTAAAAGCTATGTTTCTGCTTTTTAAAATACTAATTTTGTTAAATTTATTTACAAAAATTGAATGTATGTGTTCTGTAGAGAGACAGAAAGTTGCCGCACCTCTATAGATGTCTACATGAAATGAAGGTATGTGTCCGGGCAAGGTCAAAGGATTATAATAGAGCAAAAGAAAGATGGAATGGCACTGTCTGTACCAATGGTGCAGATATAACTAAAGGTGAGAGTTTGGGAAATCTTTAAATTGATTGAGGGTGAATTATGCCACAACTGGGGAATGAGATGTTGAAAGTTCAATGTTCCATGTATGTTTGTTTCTCATATAATGTCACCTTGCTTAACAGGAAAAAAGTGCAAATGAAAGAAAGTCAGTGGTGAATAGAGGATCTAACATGAGCGGACACATTTCTCAATAAAATTTCAAAAATAACCAAGGATGAAAGGGTCGAGCGAGGAAGATGTTCCCTTTTGGAGGTGAAAATAGGAGGAGATATGGCTGCATGGACAAAGCTGCCTACCTTGGAGCTGGGTAACCAGGTTAGACTGCAGCATTTACTCAACATCCTGTCATTTCGTGTGAATCACTTGGGGGCGTCATTTACTAGAAACTGACACATCGGCATGGATGCATCAGTTTCCTTGCTCCTGCGTCAAATGCCGTTGAGATAACATGGATTTGCTGTATTTATAATACAGGGATCAATGGCGCAAGGATAAACAGATGCGTCAGAAAACCGAACACATCTGTTGGCGCAAAAGTGATGCATTGCTGGAGTTGGTCGTAAAACTGACACAACTCCAGCAATGCATCGGAACACATAGGTGAGTCCCATTGTAAAAGCCCTGCATCAGTTCATATGCTCGGTCTGAGCAGGCATAAGGATTTTGATGCAGTCAAGGGATAGAGTGACGCTGTGAAACGTAGATTTCACTGCTCCACTTCTACGTGGCTTTTTGCGTGGTAACGCCTACCCTGCATACATGACACAGGTATAATGTGATGCAGGGCTCTATGACCTGACGCATTGGACCCAATGCCTCCGTTTGTAGATAGGCAGCACTATGGCGCATTGATTGCATCACTGCTGCATCCAAAAAAGTGATGTAAGGGTGTCAAAAGGGGCTTGTACATGAGGCCCCTAATCTGCACTTATCTTTAAATAAAAAGAAGAATCTAACCTTTTGTAATGTAATCGGGTGCTCATGTAAACCCTTCTACTGCCCTTGGGTCAGTCTCCTGCTATATGAAACTGCACAACTAAAAAGATAACAATAAAGAGAGAGATCAGGTAATGGGGAATTCTTTTTAGTATGGCTGAGTGTGTTCCATTGCTTACTTGGAAAGGGACAGTAGCAATATGAAAAGTCTATTATTTAATAGGTCATAATGGCAGCAAAAGAAGTTTACAACCTGTTGCAAAAAGGCAAAAACAGGCAGCACAAAAACAAAATCTCCTTGAAGCACAGACTGAAACACACCTTTTCATTGTGCTGGAGAATTCCTGTGGCCCCCCTTCGACTCTAAAAGCTGTCCCTGCTGAATCAATCTTTTAATCAGGGTACAGTCTCCCTTGCCTTCAAGGAATTATTTGTCATCCCCTCCTAAAAAAAGGTTGGGATGATCCCTCTGTCCTAAAGAACTACCGCACAATTTCCCTTCTCCCCTACCTAGCCAAGATTTGGAGGCACATATTGCCCAACATCTCTGCTTTTTCCTAGTGGGTTTATTAACCTGCTTACTCTATGGAATCTGTTATACTATCCATAGTTGATAACATGAGAGAGGAAGCAGACAACGGACAGGTGCAGGCACTCATCCTCTTAAACCTATTGGCGGCCTTCTTGACACAGTGGACCATGACACTCTAGTTTAATGTTTCGGTGCCGCCGGAATGCAGGAAAGTGCTCTAGACTGGATGAAGTCCTGACTCTCTGATTGATCTCTATCAGCTTGTCTCCCTCTGCTCTGCTAAGGTTAAAATTAACTGGAGCTTTTCAGGGCTCCTCTTTGTCCTCCCTGCTATTCAAATTGTATATCCACCCACTGATACATACTTTACAGAGGCAAAATGTAAAGATTTACAATTATGCTGATGACATCCAGCTGTTACTTAATATCGCTGATACGCCAGTATCTACTGAATTCTTCCAGAACACCATGATCTTTATTTGATACTGGAGGAACTGCTATAAACTTAAACTGAACTTGGAAAAAACCAAGCTGGTGATGGTCAAAAACAAGCTGCATTGTTGGAGCCCTTCCCTTTGGCCACAGGAGCTGTGGCCAAAAAAAAGCAGTCAAAAACCTCAGGATTCTAGTTGGTGAGGATCTCTCAATGAAGCCTCAGATTGGAGCAGTGACCTCCTCTTGCTTTTTCCAGCTGCATAAGATTAAAAAAAAATCTTATCTTTTAAAGCCATTATCCTATATAGTAAATTGTGCTTTTCTTCTCACAAATTGATTATGTTAATACTCTTTATTTAGGTCTTCCTAGGGACTGAGTTACAGACTGCAGCTTGTTTAAAATCAAACAGCCAGATTGGTATGTCATCAACCTAGACACTGCCATATTAAACCCCTGTTGAAAAAAACACACTGGTTCCCAGTCCCTCAGACAACCCTTTTTTAAAACTGGATGGACAATTTTCAAAACCCACCATGGCAATAGCTCCTTCTGTGTGTTCTCCAGAATTCGAAATTACATCACCAAGTGAAATCTCAGATCTGCTCATCACAGTCTTTTAGAGGTCTACAAATGCGACAAGAAGAAATCAAGGGGAACCAAGTTTTCAGTGCTTGTTCCTGGTGTCATAGAATTCCCCAACACCTAATATTTGAGCCATGGCGCTCTACAAGAGCTTAAGATTCTCATTATAAACCTGGCTGTTTAGACAAGGTTATAATTAATTGTCTAATTTTTGCTTAGTTTTCGAGCCCTTAACGCCATGAAACCTCTTTTGTGAATGTGCACTGTTAGACCTTGCATCTTTTGTGGGGTTTCCCATGTCTTTTTGCTCTCTGACCTCCTGGTTTCGATGATATGCTGGAATTAATTTTTGCTGGTTTAGTGTCTCAGTGCACATTTCACTGCTATTCCGTGCTACAGTGCAAGTGCTTCTACTGTAAATTGTATTCTGATTGGTTTTCCCTGATTGGTATATTTGATTTACTAGGATGTCCCTAGTACAGTGCACTGTGTGTGCCCAGGGTCTGTAAGTCAAATACTACTAGTGGGCCTGCAGCACTGGTTGTGCCACCCACACAAGTAGACTTTCAAATGTGTCTCAGACCTGCCACTGCAGTGTCTGCGCTCAGTTTTTACTGTTGACCTAGCAAGTGCAATCACTTGCAGGTCCGAACCTTACCTTTTCTTACATGTGAGTCACCCCTCAAATAAGACCAAGGTAGCCCCATGGGCAGGGTGCAATGCATTGGATAGGCAGGAAGTGTTGCACTGTGTGTTATATGTCCTGATAGTGAAATACTGTGCATATCATTTTTTACTATTGAAAGGCTGTCTGTCCCATAGGTTAACATAGGAGGTGCCTTGTAACATCGTACAAGTGTAACTTCCTATTGGAACATGATAGAGGAATATAGTTTAGGCTCTCTGGACTCAGAATTAAATAACACATGTTTTAGTAAAGGTGGTTTTTAAATTGTGTGTTTGAAAATGCCACTTTTAGAAAGTGGACATTTTCTTACTTTACCATCCTGTGTGCCTCATCCTGTTTGCATATTCACTGTCTTGTTTTGCAGTGACAGGAGCTGGGGATGAGCATTCACACTAGACAGTCACAAGGAGGGGTTGATGTGTGTCCTGCCTTTCCTGGTTGACCCATAGCCAGGCTGAATAGACCTTTTCTGCATTTCGAGTGCTTGCCTCCAGCGGCTGCTTACTGTCTTGGGCAATGAAAGGACTGGACTGGACTTCTTGCAACTTATTTTCCCGAGTTTCTCCAAGGGCTTGAGGTAGAGCTTGCCCATGTTCAATAAGTCTCAGGAACAGCAAAGACTTCAAGATCCTCTGCTACCAGCACTAGGAACTGTGCGTTTTGTGCTGCAAAAGAAAAAAAAAAACCCAATGCCTTCAACTCCACCGCTGCCGGCTCCGTGATCTGTTTGCACTACAGAGAGCACTCCCCCACTTCGTACCGCAGCCATGGTCTCACCGACAATGACGCCACCACCAAACCGCTGCTTGCAACGTGACCTGAGGGCACAGCACTTTGCACCGCCTTGCTTCACATCGCAACCCTGGTATCCTTGACAATGGCACTTCACGCTTAAATCAATGTCGCTGCCTGCAACGAGGCCTGGGGGCACCACTTATAAGTTACTTGATGCACCACCCTGTCCCACACTGCAGCCTTGGCCTACCGACACTGGCGCCCTCGCTCCAAATGGTCTACAGACAACAGCGCTTCAGCAACGATGAAGCTTCTGCTTGCACCGTGGCCTGCCAGCACTGCAATGAGCAACGCATGACTTTGCACTGCAGCCCTAGTCTCACAGACACTGCTGGATGTGGTCACCGAGCCTCTGCCTGCACTGTGACCTGAGATCACAGCATTTTGCATCACGCCACTACGCACCACAGCCCCAATGCCTGCCGATGCTGATGCTCCTGACTTCAGCTTCACGGAGTTCGATATGCAACATGTGTGACTTCAAGGGCCTAACAATTCTTGCACCTATCTCTGGGACCAACGCCTCTCCGGAGTTCATTGGAAGGTCCCTTGCTCCCTTCCTTTCCAATGTGCTATTTGTGGATCTTCCTAACACCATAGCTGATGGTCAGGCTGAACTGTTAGTTTGGTTTTTTCATTATGCCGTGATAGCCCAGATGGAGCCATCGACTTCAAGGAACTGTATTTTAAGTCTATTTTTGCAATATTTGTGTTTTGATTTCCGTTTGTTAGATTTTTATTGTTTTAGTCTTGTTTTACAAGATAAATATTGGCTATTTTTCTAAAACTGGTGTTGTGTCCTTTTGTAGTGTTTTCATTGTATTACTGTGTGCTATGTGCAAATGCTTTACACATTGCCTCTGCAATAAGCCTGACTGCTTGTGCAAAATTACCAAGGGGGTGAGCAGGGATTATTTTAGAAGTGTAATCCCCTTACCCTGACTAGAAGGAAAGATCCCTACTTGGGCAAGGTGCATACCTCTACCAACTAGAGACCCCATTTCTAACATGCACACAAAAAAACTACAATGCAGGGTTGTTTTGTGAAAAAAAACAACAGTCCTGTTGAACGGGGAAGTTTCCTCCCTACATGTTAGAGCCACTGTTTGTTTTTCCTGTCTGGTTTCACCATGCCTTGTGTGGTGGAAGTTGGCAGGAAAAGTAAATGATTTTAGGCATGACCTAAACAGGACAGGGCTGCTTGTACTAAAACCCAGTGACTATGTGGTGAATGGGCAGCTATGCAATGGGTTTCCAATGGCAGAGTCTCTATTGGTGGATCCCCAACCTCTAATAAATAAGGTTGGGAACTGCAGGTGCGATGGAGCGGAAGCACAACCAATTTACAAAAGATCTCCTGCTCTGTTAAACTCTAATTGATACCCTATATATGTGCTGTCTCTAAGGAATATGTTTCCTTTATTCATGTTTTTTGTTTCACGCTTAGCATGTCATCGTCTGACTATTTTTTAATGTCTAAAGCCAAATGATTGCCTTGTGCCCAAGTGCTGAGATTGTTGCATCAAGAGTAGTGTGAATGCTTTGCTCCTGTTAGGTGGCATCCCCAGAGAAGACTGGAGGCAAGGCTTAAATGTATGTTTCATTGGTCAACAGAACATTTGCTCTGATGTCTAACCTAATAGGAAAGACCCTTTTGTTTACAAAAGAGCAGCCGCGGCCAGTAGTGGGAGTACCGGCCGGGCGGTGACGTGGGATTGTGAGGGGCAGGGTGGGGGGTAGTAATGTATGGATTACGGACGTTTAAAAGTAAGTAAACATAAAAATAAATAAAACGAATTTCGTTGCACACACTGCATCGCATTTGGTGGTGCAGTGTGTGCAACGAAATTCATTTTATTTATTTTTATGTTTACTTACCTTTAAAAGTCCATAATCCATACATTACTACCCCCCACCCTGCCCCTTCCCACGTCACTGCCCGGCCGGTACTCCCACTACCGGCCGCGGCTGCAAAAGACATAGGCAAAAAGGTATAATACCTTGCTGAAAATGCGGCAACATGGCAAAATAGTTGATGATGCTATTTATTTGAGAGCTGGTGAAATGCTTGCTTACATAAAATATACATTTTAAAGCAAATTAAAATACAATCACACTCTCTAGTATTTTTCTTTTTTAAATAATAGATTGCAAATGTAATTAAAAGTTGTGAGTAATTAATATCAAATAATTTTTACGTTCCAATAAATGGTTGAAAATATAATTATTTTTTAAACATGTTATCTAATATTGTTTTTAAATCAATACAAAAATAATGATGAATAAATATGCATATTTTTTCAAGGCAAAAAACTTTGAAACATGTAATTAAAAACTTAAAATAATTAAAGTGTATTAAAATTATTTCTTGTGGGTTGTTAAATTAAGTCCCTGCCTCAATTATTTTCTATCGGTGTGTGTTGTAGTACTTGTGAGTGGGCGTGTGACCACAGGCTGGTGCAAAGCATACATTTGGCATCCTCATAACACTCTGGGCCTGTGAAAGAACAGAATAGGACTGGATTTTATGCATGTGACCTGAGAAGAGCCTAAATGACTGGACCTGCTCTCTCTCCTGTACCCAGGACAAGTAAACTCCAAGGGTCAAACGGCTAACTCCTGTTAAAACTACAGGGACACAACAATCTACATGAGGCCTTTTCTGCAAATTCTCAGCTGACCAGTTCCAATTGGCTCTTCCATGGAACCTACTGCTTGCCTCTGCTGGAGTGATTCTTGAACCTCCAAGTGTGGTCCCCAAGGTAATGGACACTTGGCTAGCATCAAAGTGTAGAGCTCCTACCAAAACCTGGAACTTATAAACCTTTTGGCTTAAAAGGCCTTTGGAGGACCAGGATAAACTCGACAGGCTGATCCAACAAAGGTATGTTGCCGCTGGGCCAAAGAGTGCTGTAGCTCTTGCTCTGAGCTTTTCCACAGCAGCAAATCTTTCCATCTGGACCTTCCAGCAACAGTATCTGGTCTGGCATAAACCTGTTCCATCCGAATGTAGAACTCTCCACCGGGAAAAGTGCCAAAGGTATGCTGCTGGCAAGGGGTCTTCTCTGGGCACAAGTTTTAAATTTCTCTCACTTGGAGCTTTCCCACCAAAAATCAACTGGTTCACCAAGACCTTGTCCGCCATATATCTGATGACACACAGCACTCTTCGGCTATAGCCTCCTGTCTTGTCCTGCTAAGGATTTTGACTTTCATTTGAGAGACTGTGAGTCAGATTTTCAAAGAAGTCATGCAACGCAGCAGCCAAAAATGCTGAGCTGCATTGCATGACTGGGAGGGAACAGGAGAGCTACATATCTACAGATATAAGGCTCTCTCCTCCTCTCTCCCTAGCTCCGGTGCTGATTCCAGCTGCCGTGCGCCAGGAAGACACCTTAGTGCCATAGCGCTAAGGTGCATGCCTGAGTCTAGCATAGGTTTTGTCCCGGAAGGGTACCCTTTCTGTACAAAATATTATGCCTAGACAAGTTCAAACACATTTCCCACTTTCTAGTGTGCTACACGGTGCAACACACATGCAATGTAGGAAAAGAAAGGAGAAATTAAAGCATTTCCCCCATCTTCTCCTTTCAGATGGAGTTAACTTTTGGTGCTAAACCCTGTCTACAATTGTTTGTATATAGGGTTTTGTGTCAAAAGGCATAAGTGGTTGACTGGGAATGCCTATGTTCCTCCCATGTAATGCCCCTTGCCGCCAAGTAAAGCAAAACAATGGTTTGCACTTGTTTGCATTACTTGTAGGTTACTTTTGTAATGCTAACCCAGCGCAAGATGTTTGAAAATCTACCCATAAGTCTGAAGATGAAACTTCTGACTGGGTCAAACCTGTTTTCTGTATCCGGCGTGCTCTCCATTGCAGGCAGCCTTAACATGCACCTAGCACAGCCAGGGGCCATTTTAAAGAAAGTGCCATGGGGTCGCAATGGGCATTTGCACCCACTTTGTGTCCCAAATGGGACGCATATGCTTGTGCAGCACCTTCTGTAATACAGATAGCGCTGGTGCACATGTAGCACCAGCGCTATTGAGAGAGGGCATACCCTCATTTGCTTGAGGACGTGGCCCCATGCAAATGATGGTATCACTTTGCCTCTGTGCCCACACAGTATTACAGACACAGGCATGGAAGCAAACATTCCCGTAGTAGGTGCACTGAAAGTGCACTACAAAAAGTTAGCTCACTGTCATGAGAATGAAAGGGGGTCCCATGGACCAGCCCAGAAATCCCTCTGCAGGTGGGTGCAGTCACACTCTCCACCCACCTGTAAAAGGATCTGTAATCCCTTTTACAAGGTCAGGTGGATTGCCACCTGCACAGAGAAACATGTAGCAGCTTTAAAATAGCTGCTCTGTTTGTCTCTTGGATGTGCTGGCTTGGGGCAGCTCAAGTTTGCGGCTGCCCTGACTGCAGGCGTTCTTCATAATAGAGTGCCCATTGCCTGTTTGCAACGGGCACACCTGCTTAAATGTGTACCATGGTGTAAACAGGGAAAGTGCACCCTTTCAATAATACAGGCACGGATGACTGCGGTTGTCGATTCATGTTTTTTGCTGCTATTTTCACATTTGAACTTTGAAAATTCATGACTCCAGTTTCTCTTCTTGGATGTTTGTCATGTTGTTGTCATTTTATTTATTAAAATGTACTCTATTTTTGTAAATTGGCTTGGGATTTTTCTTGTGTTGAACTTTGAATGCAATGCTGTTGTGGTACTGTGTCAATACTTTATACATTACCTCTAAGTTAAACCAGTCTTCTTGGTGGTATAGCTACCAGTTTGTTGAGCTTCGGTTAGTCAAGTCACTTTACAGCTTCACCCTGACAAGGGTTGTGGTTATTACTGAAAGTGGGTACTCACCAAACTCAGGGGTATATTACCAACAACTAGCGATAATTATCGCTATGGTGGCTTAGCGGCAATAATTTTCTCGCCGTGTTGCGGCGATTTTTATCACTTAGGAGCCTTGCTATTATCAAGGTTTATTTCCTAAGCGATAAAAATCGGCCGAAATGCATGAATATCACTTTAAAGTCAGCGATATTCATGCATTACCGAGCTAATGCTCTTAGCCATGTTATCCACTTCCCATTGGATAACATGGCTAAGAACTGCTCAGGGTAGGTGTTAGCTTTTGGAGATATTCACGCTTAGCGCGAATATCTCCAAAAGTTGGTAATAGGAGATAGCGATGTTAGCAACTGTTTCCAGTCGCTAACATCTTGGCACGCCCACTTTGCATGTCATTAGTGATAAATATCTCTGACATGCAAAGCGGGGCCCAAGATGGTTGCTATCTCCTACTAGCTGTCGCTAACTGGTGTTACCGACAGCTAGGTAATAGGGAGACCATTTTATCTCCGCTTTCTTGGCTTTTAAAGCCAAAAAGCGGAGATAAATCCCTTGCTAATATGCCCCTCAATTATTAACCCAGTTTCTTACAGTAAGTATATCAAACTTTGCAGTCACACCCCCTATTACCACCCACATCTACTACAAATAGGTATACCAATCTGTGCAGAGATCTCTGTCACATTGGAGGAGATCTCCAGACAGAAAAGATAGGAGAGGGGAAGGCTCAGGTCTCCGGATGTAGGTTTGTGAGTAGCATTTTACAACACATGAGTAGTACTACTTAGCTTAAGGCAAAATGCAGTATGTAAGTAGGCTGCTCAATGCTGGGATGCATTTATGCATAGTTTCTTGGACCAGCATACTGCAGTTCATACAATATGCTTTAATTCTTTTATTTGCTTTTGCTTTGCCATTCAAACCCTGCCTTCCGATTTTCTCAATTAATCCAATTTATAAGGAAGATTGCCTATCTGGGAAATATCTTCCAAATCTGACAGGACAAAATATGATTAATTTCTGAACCAGTCTCTGGGTCATTAGCCCGAGTTTCCTCGACTTCAAACACTGGCTACTTAAAATCTTTCTATTGCTGGATTATCTGTCTTTTTGTTTGATCATATTCTCGATGCTTTTGATCCAATTCTTCTAATCACTTCTTTTCTCTGACTGTGGATGAACTAGTCCTGCCATCGTTCTCTGGGTTTTATTCTCTGTCAGTTCATCCCATCAGTCTGACCTTTGCCATGTTGCTGTAGCATTGTCTGCAGTTTCCTAAAACGGCACTACAATTCCGTATTTCTGAGACAATTGCAATAGTAAAACAACAAAGTACTAAATATTCTATATATAACCTGTGTAAAATTACAATTCTAGGTACGCCCACAATCTGTCAGTTATTCCCATTTTGAGCAGTTAACAGTTGTTTAAATGTGTTTTTATTGGCATTACTTTATAAGTTGCTACAATATTGGACAAGTGCTGTCACATTATGTCATCATATTAAGCAGGATGATTGCATACTTAAGGCCTTATTTATGAGGCCTTGCGACAGTTTTGCGCTGCGTCACTTTTTGTGATGCATCAGCGGCGTAAAACATGCCTCCTGTTGCCCCCTATTTACAAAGTGACGCATCTAAGCAGATGCATCACTTTGTAAACCCCTGCGCTACATTATACCTGCGTCCGGTATAATGTATGCAGGGGGGAATTCCCACACAAGAAAGCCTCGTAGAAGTGGCGCAGTAAAATCTATGAGATTTCACTGCACCACTTCTAGAATGCAAATGAGTCAATATCTTATGCCTGCCTCACAGCAGGCACAAGACTGACGCAGGCCCTTTCCCATGGGGCTTGCCCCATGTGAAAGGACACACTGCTGGATTTGCACCACTATTGTGACACACTCCAGCAATGCGTCACTTTTGCGCCTACAGATACTTCAGACATACTAATGTATCTGCAATACAGTAAATATGACGCATCCATCATGTCGTACGGAGGGTGCACTGAGAAGTGACGCATCGCTGCTTTCACGCAGTGATGCATCACTTCTCATAAATGAGGCCCTCAGTACTGATGGTGCCATCATTTTGTGTAAACTGTAACCACTTGGTAGGGGATTGATCGATAACTAAGAACAATGGAAACCCAAATTGTGCAGGTGGGTGCACAGAGTCCAAAAGAGTGTATGTGTGCAATACTGTACTGAAAGTAATGAATAATCATGGGGAGTCAGTTAGTCGGCATTCATTTCATAAGAAAAGAAGACTACTATAATGATCTTAAGCATGTAACAGTAATATATTATAACATTTTCCATTTCCAAGTACACATGTTAAATACAGACTATTAAGAAAATAGGGCATATTTACCCCAAAAAAATTGTGCGTAGAGCTGAGCCAAATTTGGCAGTGCCACGCTCTGAATTTTTAAAATGGAGGGATGCATCGTATTCACAAGAATACAGTTCACCCCTTTGTTTCCCCTAGCGCAGGTGCAAAAAAAGCTGCCTGGCGCCAACGCAGGCACCCTACCGCTAGGAAATGTCCTTTAGGACAAAGCCGGAATCACGCAGTGCCTTCACAGTTCTTGCAACAGAACAAATGTGTCTTTAGCACGCAATCGTTTTGCATGTAAGTCATTACAACGACTTGCATTAAGGGGGCGTAATGGTGAAATGGTGTTGGAATTAAAGTCTAACACCTTCCCTACTGTTGCGCAGACTGGAGTTGGAATAGTACATTAAACTGTTGCAATATCCAGCGCCCCCCTGAGGCAAGTCATTAAAATGACTTGAGCGCCGAACAAATGGGTGCTAAAGATGCATTCATTCAAATGAGAGAGTTACTAAGGCAGGTGTGAAAAACGCATGCAGAATTCTTTCATACATACCTACCACTACGTTACAAGGGTGCCTGCGCTGCAGGGATGATTATTTATGCACCTGAAGGGACACACCTTCCTGAACATAAACAATCAATAATGGCAATGTGCTCTTTCTATGTGTGCTGCAGAATGCAGCACACATGGAAAGAGCAAAAAACGAGGAGAAATTAATAATTAATTTTTTATCGCCATTCTAACGGCTTGCATTCCAAGGTGTTTGGCATTGCCTCAGCCTTGTAAATCTGGGGCAGCATCAAAAAGTAATGGGTGTTGCGGTGGAACACCCATAGCAACACCCATTGCATGCCGCTTTGCCACAGAGAAGTGTGGCGGAAAGGGCCATACTTACAATGTGACGGTAAGCCACGCAACATGGCTTGGCCCCACCTTTTTAAATATGGTAAATGGCGCTATGCCACCGGAGCATCAAAAAAAGCGGCATTCCGGTGGCGATAGAGGCTTGTAAATATGCCCCAATGTAGTACATAGTCAGGGGGTGTTATGACAGCATGTTGTCATCCTTGTTGTTAATTAAGGCTGTGGCCAACTTGTCTCATTGCTGTGCTATTGTATATTTCCTCAGGCCTCTCCTTTCTTCCTTATGGAGAGCACAGCTCTCTGCTTTGGCCCAATGTATTACTATTTTTTTCTATCTGGCTAGAGAGGGGAAGCTGCATCCTTCCATGCTAGTTTGATGGCTTTTCTGCGAAGCTGTCGTGCCAAGTCCAAAAGGTTGTTATTGCCTTGTTAGTTTTGGATTTCTTAAACTATCCCATAATTGATAATTCAGTAGTGTCTGTAACACCTTACCAGCTTTCTTCGATACTTGGACAGCCCCACATTATGTGTGTGAAGTCAACCTGAACTTCCTGAAGTCTTAGATAGTACGAGGACACCCCAGGGTATATCTAGGGTCAAGGAGGCCCTGTGCAATACGTGAAACCGTATATATTTAAAACATGCATTGCATGAAGCCTTATGTGGGTAGCTCAGTATTCTTTGCCACTTTGTGTCATTAAAAACCCTCTTGATGTCTGTCTCCCATTTTCCCTCAGTGAGTCTATGGAAACCTTGATGTGTGTTCCAGCAGTGCTTTCTAGCCAGCTAACACATTTTCTCCTGTCTCCTCTGGGATGGCACATTTGTAGCAGCTCATGAGTTTGTATTCATTTTGATTCATCTCTCACAGGCTTTAACTATTCTCCCATATGTTAAAAACTGACCAGTATTGAGTCTGTATTCCTCTCCAAGTTACTCAAAAATGATTGAGGTCCTTCTTGAAATAAATTCCCACTACTGAGATGCCTTCCTCCATCAGTAACAATAGATCCTTTATTGCAATAAATCCTAAATGTGAAACTCGTAGGAGGGATAGCGAGTATCTATAGCATCAACCTACATGTGAGGTGAAGACTTCTTTTCGGGCAAGGGTGCTACTAATTTATGGAGGCCTTTGGACAGCCTGAGAGTTGGGGAAAAATCTTGTTTAAGACCCAATCCTTAAGGTGGATGGGGTTTATTCCAAAAACTGGTAACAAGTGTTGTGCCAACCATCTGGTATCCTACAGTAGCTGAGCCACCATATAGAGCTCAAAATTTGGTGCCCCTGTCCTCCTTGCTCAGTTGGCAATTTCAGTTTTGTTAGTGTCACCCTTCGTCTACCACAACTCCGGATTAATTCACCTAGGATTTGGTCTAAATATCCTAAAGCTTTCCAAGGCAATATCAAAAGGAGGTTCACAAAATAATAAAGTAAATGTGGGAACATAACCATCTTTGCCAGAGTAATTCAACCTATTTCATTCAAGGATAAAAATGTCTAAGAATTTGATTTGGGTTCTCAGGGATATTACCAGGGTCCCTGAAATACTGTGCAACTAGGTGGGTTCCATGCACTAGATTCTTACCCCCAAGTATTGAAACATATTTTGCTCCCTTCTTATATCATCTCCGCCCAAGTCCACTCCAAAGGAAGGGAGTCCAGTGTCCATTGGAAACAAACAGGATTTCGAACAGTTCTCACAGAAGCCAGAAACTCCTTTGAATTCTTGGCTAATGTCAAGGCTATTGTAAACATGTTCGCATAAACATCGTTTTATTCTTGTAGCATCATATCATCAGAGTAAAGTGAAATGGCAAGAGTGGTGTCAACTAGGGGAGTACTCCAGTCAGGCCTCTCTATCATTATTCTAGAAGCTAGAGATTCCATGGCGAGGGCAAATAGTGGAGGTCCCAGTGGGCAGCCCAGTTGTGTTCCTCTGTTTACTCAATGCAAAGGTGATATGTTGTGGCCAGTTCTGACTGTGGAAGCGGGTCTAACACATAGCCGTTTGACCACCCATACATCTCCCTATGTCAAATGTTTCCAGGGTCATAAACATACACTGCCAGTCTAGAGTATCAAACGCTTTCTCCAAGTCAAAAGTCAGACAGACTGATGGAAGCCAAGGATGGGATCAGCTTCTGGTAATACAAATCATCTACTAATATTCATGGACGTCCTGCACCCAAGAATAACTCTAATATTTAGCCTAGACATGCCTGTCAGTTGCCATACCTGTAGGTCCACACCCTAGTTAGAGGAATGACACTATAATTATCTTGCAAATAATGGGGGGCCAGTTTAGAAATCAGTTGAGATGCAAATGTGTAGAATTAAATAGGAAGCCCGTCTGAACCTGGCGTATTGCCAGCTACCATGTCAGACAAGGCTTCTCTGATCTCCTGTTATCTAATGACCACTTGCATTTCTTCATAATGTTCTGGGGTCACCCTAGAAAGGAATGGTAAGCTTAATAATGCATTACTTTCCCACGAAGGCCATAGATCCATCTATGTGTAGACAAAGTCTGCTGGCCAGACATTTTTGTAAATTTAAATCTTTCTAAGGTGAATGTCAAACATTCAAAGTTTTTACAGGAATGATTGGTCAATTGCATTTGTGCAATTATATACACTACCTCGGACAAAGTACAGCAGTCGCCCTTCATTTTCATTCAGGGCATCTAATTTTGTGCATTTTCTGGTTGACCCAACCCCCATGCTCCTCCCTTGCAATTCATTTTATGGTGCTGCTGCACTTGGAAAACCACACATAGCCCACATCTCCAAACCCACATTGATGCTGTCATTTTCACAGATATTTTAAAGCTATTTATTTTTAAAATAAAGCACCTGGTTGTAGACAAACTTCAACCTAGCAAAGAAAAGATGTTGAATTCAAGCATCCATAGCAAGCATGAAGAGTTCAGTTTGGATCAGCATTACCAAGACATCTCTATCAGGTTGATACTTTGTTAGGTTGAGAGCTAGAGTAGATTTAGAACTAATTATGTGCAGTTATAAAACACACAATTGTCCCATGGGCAGTTTCATTTTTCAGACTGCCCAGTAAAACCAATTGCCTGGATTTAAATTGCACAATTTATTTTGAATTGATAAATGTCCTTCATAGTTTCAATTGCTTCATTCAATTATGCACAATAACAAACTAAACTAACATAGGTCCGTTTTTTTTTATACTCAAGTTTACTGAGTTTAGAACAAACCACAAATTCCAAATTTACAGTGGCAGCAATATCAAGCATAATGTCTGGACAGTGTACAGCTGTATGAGAAATGACAGAGACATATGACTCAATCTGCAGGTTAGACTCGTACATGAAGTTATCATGAATCAAAAAGGAAAAGGAAAAAGCGCACCCACCCCTCATGACATCAGGTTGAACCATTTACCCTATCTCTTTTTGAAGAGTTCAGGACAGCCCTGGGCTTGAAAGAGAGGCTCCTCCTGAGTTCCGCAACAGTCCACCCCCGTCTCCACCTCTGCATAGTTGGGGGTTTAGCCTGGGACCATAGTGCCTCTATATCTCGCTTCGCCAACGCCACCACTGTCCCAAGAAGGCACTTGTTGGCCCGAGAGCTGTCCAGGCCATCAAACACCCCCAGAATCAGACGCAATGGGTCATGGGGAACCGTCCACCTCAGGGTCTGTGTGAGTTCTAGTTCCACACTGCCCGGAATGTTGCAAGGACGGGGCATTGCCAGATCACATGATAAAAATCCACTGGGGCGTGATTGCAGCATGTACAAGTTGGGGAGGGCTGCAGCCAGGCTTTGTATGGACGCGCAGGAGTGAGGTACGCCATGTGTAGATAATAGAGTTCGACTAGACGCAATGTGGATTAGGTCGTCAGGGTCTTGGGAGCCATGAGAGCATCCCTCCAGTCTGCTTCCTCCAGGGGCCCAGCCAACCCTCCCAGCCAGTCCCCAGCGAATCTAAGGTTGCGGGATCATTGTTCATGAGGGAGCGATAAATCAGAGACACCCCCCTCTACCCAGGTTCCCCATCATCACTTGGGCCTCGGGGAAACTAAACTCAGGGACGGAGGTGGGAGACGGACTGTGCACCCAGAGGGCATGTCTAAGTTGTAGATATTTATATAATTGGGAGGAATGGAGCGAGTAGCGCTGCTGTAGGTCTGCAAAGGTTCTGAAATGATCCCCCACCCAAACTTCCCCAAGAAGCGAGATCTCAATGCTGTCCCACCGACGGAAGTCCCGGAGAGATGAGGCCTCTTGCAGCCAAGTGCCGCACCACAGGGGCGTCTGCCTGGTAAGTTTCCGGTCCCATCCCGTGTGGCGCAGAGCAGTGCGCCAAGCCAAGAGGACTGACCTAGTGACAAGAGTAGGTCCTGTGGTATGGGAGCTCCCTTCAAGTGGACCTGAATCAGTGGGAATTCCAGTGTTCTGAGTTCTGCTTGATATGCCAGATCGACCTGCCGCCCACGAACCAGTCATAGACCACGATAAGTTTTGTGGCTAGATAATAAAGGTGGAGGTTGGTTACACCCATGCCCCTGTCATAAGGAGGTATGCTGCAGTGTGCCAGGGAGCTTCGCGGTCTCCTGACCCTCCATAAGAAATGGGTAAGAATACCAGCAATCTCACAAAACCATCTCCCTGGGAGATGAAAGGAAACATTTTGCAAAATATATAAGAATCGGAGAACCATAATTTTAAATAGGGCACTTCTGCCTAGGCGTTAAAGAGGAAGGGATTGCCATCTGCTAAGTTCCGCTTTGGCCTTGGTGACCAGGGGCGTAATATTCAGGGCCCATTCGAGATCTGGAAGCAGGGCAGCCCAAACCCCCAAGGACTTGAATGATTGCCTACGCAGGATAATGGTCTTTTGCCAATTGAAGCAGGCACAAGATGGGTGGAGGAGAACCAGAGTGGATTTCACCGGATTGAGCTGAAGGCCCGAGACCCATTCAAAAGCGGAGAGGACAGCCAAACAGCATGGGCCAGAGTTCTCGAGGTCCGCCAGGCGGAGGAGAACTTTGTCAGCGTAAAGGGCAACCTTATCAACCTGAAAGGGGTCCCAAGCCCAGCCTCGGATGCAGGGTTCTTGACGTATAAGAGAGGCTAGGGGCTCCATCGCTAGCGCAAATAAAAGCGGCAAGAGCAGGCAGCCTTGGTGAGTGCCTCTCTGAATGGGGAATGCCTCCGATAGCACCCCGTTGACCAGGATCCTCGCCCTAGGACAGGAATATAAAACATGGATGAGGTGGCGGAATGGGAGGCCGAATCCCATCACCTCTAACATGTCCTCCAGATAGCCCCAGTCCAACGTATTAAAGGCTTTTTCAAAGTCAATGAAAAGTAGGGCCAGATATGGAGTGAGACGGTGACGATGTGCGAGGGCAAGGTGGAGACAGTGTATGCAGTGCCGTGTACCCCGGACAGGCATGAAACCGCATTGGTCTGGATGGACCAGCTCATGCAAAAGGGGCTGGAGACGTTGGGCCAAGACAGTGGTAAAGATATTCACCTCGGTGTTAATGAGGGAAATAGGACAAAAATCCGCAAAGGCAAGAGAGGGCGGCTGTGTCTTTGGGAGGACTACAATAGTGGCCACATCTGTCTCCGGGGGAAGGATCCCGTGCCCACCACGTGGTGAAACAATTCTGCCAAATTCGGGACCAGCAAGTTGCGGTAGGTCACACAGTATTATTGAGGGTAGCCATCTGGTTTTGGCGTCTTGCCAGAATTCAAGTGAGAAATGGCCTTGTGAATTTCATCCGAAATGAGGAGAAGATCCAGAGTCTCCGAGACCGCCTGGGGAAGACGAGGCAGTTGGGTCCCTGTCTCCGTCAACAACGCTGCTAGGGAAGCTTCGGGAGGTCGGACCACATAGAGACTAGCGTAGTAGCCCGCAAAGGCTTGGGCGATAGCCCAAGAGGACAGGTGGTGGGTGCCAGCCCCATCCAGGACCTCGGGTATGATGTGTGTGGCTTTGGGGTAGGAGACTAGGTTATGCAGTAATTTGCCATTTTTATCACCCCAGCCATATACGTGTGCGACCGAGGAGCACCAGAGCATTTTAGCGGAGTCCAGGGAGATCTGGCAGATCTCCTCACGGAGCAGTGTGAGCTGTTGGGCGGAATTAGCACCATTAGTAGACACCTGAGCCGACTCCAACCGAGCAGCGTGGGCTTCCAGCTGTACAAGGCGGGCGGCTTGGGTTGTGTGCTTCACGTGGACTAAGCTTCTAGCCACTCCCCGTATGGTGGCCTTGCCAGCTTCCCATAAGGTACCCACCGAGGGGACCGACCCTGTATTGATCGCGAAGTATTGCTTCAGTTCACGTTCAAGGGATTCAAAAATTTCCGCATCTTGCAGGAACCAAGCGTTCATGTGCCAGTTCGTGTGAACGCCATCGGGAGAGTTCCCGAGATGGAGGGAGACAGGGGAATGGTCTGAGATGTCTCTGGGCAAAATAGCAGCCCCAGACACCAGCTGACAATCAGGGGCTGGCACCAGGAGCAGGTCGATTAGAGAGTGAGTATGGTGGGCCACCGAAGTTTGAGTGTACTGCTCCCGGCGGGGGTTCCACACCCTCCAAGTGTCACAGAGACCCAGGGCAGAGGACCAGTCTGAAAGGCCCTTAGCAGAGGCACATCGGGACGCAGAGGGAGCACCTGTCGCGACGCGCGGGGGATGCATGACCACATTAAAGTCACCCCCGATGACTGACAGTCCCTGGGGAAAGGTGGAGATTACAAGTGTGAACGCCAAAGGGCAGAGGGCATTGTGGCAGGGGGAATGTGGATAGACAAGAGATTGAGAGGATGCCCCTCGAGCTTGCCGGACAGGGCCACATAGCGGTCTTGCATGTCAGTCTCAGCCTATATCAGAGTGAAGGGGAGACCCCTAGGGAGCAATATGGCCACCCCCCGGGATCCCTGTGTGAAACTAGAATGCCTGACCCTGCTAAACCCATAACGGGCGAGGAAAGTACATTGAGTTCCTAAGAGGTGCATTTCTTGTATAAAGAGTATGTCGGGTTCTTGGCGTTGGGCGCTGTGGAGAACTGCGGTTCGTTTTATGCGGTCTAACAGGCCATTGACGTCCCGAGACACAATGTGGAGGGGTCTATTCAAGGTGGACATCATCAGGGCGGTCGTTGTGCGTGGGGAATAGTGCAGATGGGCCTGGGTCCCAGGGGAGGTGACATTTCCTAATCGGGGCCTCAGGGTGAGGTACGTGTGTCTTATTAAGTCTCATGTCGTCCTCAGTTTAGTGCATGCCAAGTAAAACAAAAAATGGTGGCCCATAGGCGGCCGAAAACAATAAACATTTGGGAGACAACGGTCTGCCCACCCTCCCTCGCCCCCCAACACCCCCGGCCCTACACTTCTGAACTTGAAGCATCTGTCACCCTGAAAAGGAAACAACAAAACAACAACACAAAGGAACCTAAGTGATAAGCTAAAACGGTTAGTGGGACATGATCTTGGCAGAGATGGACCCCTCCATGTAGGCGGATGAGATAATCGTTAGCAGCTATAGAACAAAATAAGATCAACAAGATCTAGAGAACTACCAATAAGTCTGGATGCTCAACTAATACAGGTGTTAAAGCTTGGTGCTGCGGTGATGGGCCCCTCTGTGTGTACGGATGCTGACAAGGGCATCGCTGTAGGAGCAGCCAAGAGAACAGCGTACGGGTGCCATGCTGTTAGGCCCCTCATGGGGAAGGAACAGCTGAGGCACAACACCCGGTGACCGGAGGTCACCCTTCTTGCGAGACCTAGTGTGGCGCCTCTGGGGCCTAGGTCGGGTTGGGTGGGGCTGCTCAGACTCCCTTCAGGCAGGGGAGGAGACCAGTTGGGTCTGAAGGGGGTGCTCCTCTGTTAGCCAGGTCCAAGACGTCTGGGGGTTCTCAAAGAAGAGTGCCTTATTTTGAAAGACAACTCGAAGCCGGGCCGGAAAGAGGAGGCCATAGCGAAGGTGGGCACGGCCGCCACCCCGGAGTCGCAAGGGGGGCCCGAGGGACGGATCGGTGAGCCCAGGCCACTCGTCTCAGGAATGGGCCGCCGGCGGGGCCACCATTTTACAGCCCACAGCCTCAGACAAAAAAAGGGGCAAAAACCAAGGTGGTAGGGGCGCCAATCCGTCCTGGAATGGGACTGGAGCACAGCGAAAGGGACAGGGGACCTCCTCAAGTGACAAGCAGGGTCCGATGGCAGCTACTAACAGGCGGATGCAAGGCAGATGACGGAAGGGGTCCGGAGCACTCTTAGAGTGTGACCGCCATCTTGACGCCTCACGCCATGCCCCCAACGTGGGTCAGTTTAATGCCGTTTTAGTTCAAGGACCAAACAGTGTAATTGACTTCTAATTTTCCTGACCCATGTGGTCTCTGCATGCTTCAGAGGCTCATGTACTTTGAGCTGGTGGATCAGGGGAGTTTAAAATACATTTACAAAACTCATTGAGAGATTCTGCTAAATATCATGCAACATGAGAAAGGACAACATTGATAAGTGCCCAGAGAATCTGAATCTATGTAGAAGCATAGGGTTATGCACAAACCCCAAGGCTCTCTAAATTAGCCTGAAGTGAGGACATTTTTTAATGATTTCAAAATGATAAAATGCCCTTTTAGACCTGACAGCCTTAGTGTGGTCTTCTCTTAGCTTTTTGTCTGCATCCCTTCATTTTTCTGACCTCGTTCTTGCTGGCTTTAGGACTCAGTGCACTCACCACTGCTAACCAGTGCCAAAGTGCTTGCGCTTTATCCCCTTAACATGGTAATGTTGGTTCATTCTCAAATTTGCATATTTAATTTACTTATAAGTCTGTAGTTAAGTGCAATACATGTGCCCAGGGTCTGTAAATTCAATTTTACTAGTGGGCCTGCAGCACTGATTGTACCACCCACATAAGTAGCCCCTTAACCATGTCTCAGGGCTACCACTGCAGGAACTGTGTGTGCTGTTTCACAATGCCATGTTGACATGGCAAGTAAACCCTCTCACCAGGCCTAAACCAACCTTTTTTTATACATGTAGGTCATCCCTACCGCAGGCCCTACATAACCCAAAGAGCGGGGCACAGTGTATTTAAAGGGCAGGGCATGTACTTTTAAACTTTACATGTCTTGGTAGTGAAAAACTCTCAATTTAGTTTTTTACTAGTGCAAGGCCTATCTTCCCCATAGGATAACATTGTGATTACCTTGTTTCATTTTTTAAGCGTAATTCTCAACTGTGAAGAGATTTTTCAAGTTTAGTGTCACTGAATTCACAATTTAAAATCAAAACTTTTGGTGATATTGGATTTCAAATTCGAGTTTAGCAGTAGCAACTTTTAAAAAGTTACCATTTACTTTAGCCATTTGGGGCCATATGTATGTGTCCCAATACCGGTAGGTAACGGTGAAATTCGTTAAATTTCACCACTACCGACCTGTATTTAGGCATTTGAGATTTAGGGAGGATTCGGTATTAAGGACTCGGTAAATACAGATTCCTTAATACCGATTCCTTATTGTCTTGCATTTAAGGAATAGGTAATACCGATTCCTTAAATGCAATGTAGGTAGCACTTAAAAGAGTGATTTTGTGCCTTTAGGATTCGGTAATTACCACCAACTTCAAGTCGTTGGTAATTATCGAATTCCTTAAAAAAAGCACTTTATTGTTTTTTTTATGTACCAGGTGGCACACACCCATGCCCTTAGGGCATGCATGTGTGCCACATGTGCACAAATGCACATTTCAGGGGTGCAACAGGGTGTCCTTTGGACATCCTGGCACCTTTGAAATACCTCCCGGTATTACCGATTTGGTAATACAGAATCGGTAATACATAATCTCTTCACATTCATTCCTATGGGCCTCCAGGCCCTTAGGAATGAATGGATAAGTATTCGTTATTACCGAATCTCACTCACCGATTCGGTAATAACGAATATTAAGAATTCGCCATTTTTTACCGAATACTTACCTACATCTTTAATACCGATTCCTAAAAACCGAATCGGTAAAATTCGGTATTTAGGAATCAGTATTTCCAAGTAACCTACATCTAGCCCTAAGTGCCTTCTGCCGTTCTCTTGACTACACATCTGGGGTGGGTGACACCTGGCTTCCTGCATTCCCTCCAAACAGTCACACACAAAGGAAGGGTAGGTGTGCCTGAGTGGTCATCTGCATGCAGATGGGCCATCCTGATCAGGATGGGAGGGAGGAGATGACCCTTACACCTGAAAGGGCTGTGTCCTGTTTCCACACAAATAATTGATTGCCCCATGTAGTGTGTCTGGAACCAGGGAAAGAAGGGTGACTGTCTGTGCACTGCAAAGCTTTTTTGAAGTCTCCCCCACCTCAAAGGCACCACCAGCCATAAGTACTGGACCTCTGGCACTACCAAATCAGTACACTTCTGGACCTGTGACTACTCTGCCAGGAAGAAGAGCTGCTATGCTGCTTAAAGGACTGCTACTATGCTGGACAGCTGCTTTGCTGAACTCTGCCCTGCTGTGCTTTTGCCTTGCCTTGCTGTTCTGTTGCCTGGGTGAGACAGATTGGACCTGCTTCAAAGTGACTCCAGGGGCTTGCTGGCTTGCCTCCTGTTCCAAGTCTCAGGGATATGAAAGACTTGAATCACCTGCATCAGCACCTGGACTCTGCAGGCTGTGAGTTTGCCCTGCCAAGAGGTGGTACATCAATCCTGTACCCTTGGAAGTGAGGCCTAGGTGTTCCTTCACCCAGAACCCATGCATCCTCATCGGAACTGGTGCAGCTTTAACTCTGCAGGTCACAGAACCAGTGCATCCTCATTTTTGGGGAAAGCGAACCCGGTGCATCGTTATCTGAACCGGCACATCTTCACATTTTCATGAGTTGGAACCAGCGCATCCTCGTCAGTGTGGGAAGCGGACCCGACGCATCACCCTCAGAACAGTGCATTACCTTCTGCTATGCATTGCATCCGGAAGCAGCACTTGTACTCTGAACTGACGCATCATTGCAGTTACGTGGAGAAAATCGACGCATCTCCATGTCTCGACACCGATGCATCGCCTCAGCTGTATGGTGCATTCTCATAGCGACAACGCATCCTGGATCAAGGTAATTTGGTTCAGCGGACCCAAGTGGGTCCTGTATCTGGCCCGCACTCCATTGCAGTTGGCCTGAACTTTTGACTTTTCCCCAGTCTAGCGGGACCAGATACCCTATTAAAGCGCTTATTGCTTCTAAACTCTATATTGACATTTATTCTTTAAAAATTCATATTTCAACTTCTACACGGTGGATTAACCTCTGCCAACCAGACACCCCAATTTCTAACACTGGTGATCAGGGGTGAGGATAGGACTTGTGTTTGTGCAGTGCCATAAAATAGCTAGGTGTACACTGCCCATCCAGATCCAAGACCATTTTGCATTGTTCTAATTTTTTCCTGCTTTGCATTTTTTGATTCAACCTCTACATCATGTCTCTGGCTGGTTGTACACATGGAACCATGGAGTTTGAGCTGGCCAAGCGGGAAGATTATACAAGCGCCCAGTTGAAAAGCTTCTGCAAGGAGATGGGGGTACCTGCCCAAGGAGCCACCAGGAAGGTGGAGTTTCAAAAGATGCTGAGGACCTGGACAGAGACCCACTCCCAAGATAATGATGGATTGGAGGAGCCTGAGAATGGCTCTTCTGAGGAACCACCTGGAGCAGTTGAGGGGGACACCCCTGGATTTAAGCTCCCTATAAGAGCAGGAAGCGGTGTCTCCACCCATGGCCTCTCCCCAGAGGACCGACCTGAGGGAGAGGAGGGAGGAGAGAGAATTCAAGCTGCAGATGGCAAGATCGAAACACGGAAGCTGAGAAAAAGAGGGATGAGGCTGAAAAAGCCTTAGCAGAGCACAAACTACTTGTGGTGCATGGATTGGGTCTAAAAGAACTGGAGATCAAGGCCAGACAGGCAGAATCCAGCAGTGATGGTGGCAGCATACATGCAGTACAAGAAAGAGACAAGAGGTTCAATATACCAAAGGATTTGGGGCCCAATTATGTAGTGGGAGATTACATTGATAAGTCGATTTCTACTTATGAGTGTGCACTCAAAGTACACAGGGTTCCAGAGAAGCACCTGGTGTGGGGTGGGGGGTTGTCTGTAAAAACACAGGCCTACTCCTGGTGAGGAAAAAACCTCTGACATTAGAGTTTGGGGACTCAACCAAGTGCACTCCTATGAAGGCCATTTTGATTGCTAAATTTGGTCTGACTCATGAAAAGTATCACCAACGATTCAAGGACCGTTAGAAGCTCCCCACCCAATCCTGGGTAGATTTTATTGATTACTCCAGTAAGGCACTGGATGCCTGGGTGAGGACAGCAACATTAATGATTTTAATGGGTAGAATCATTTGATGAGGGAGCACATGCTCAATATCTATTTACAGAGTTGCGCCAGCTTCTAGTTGACAGTAAGCTGACTGACCCCAGGAAGCTTGCTGAGGAAGAGGACCTCTGGGCTAGTACCAGAGAATCCAAAAAGGTATTGGGGGAACACCCACACAGGTGGTCAGTGTTCCCAACAGAAGAAAGAGGGGGGGAGAAAAACTTAAAAACAAGGAGCTCTCAAAAGAACTCCAATTCCCAAGGGGAGGGTGGTAACCACTCCCAGTCTGAACCAATAAAAAAAGGGTTTTTGACCATAAGATGGGTAGGTTTGTTGTCAATGTACAGAATGCTATAAGTATGGTCACCCTGAGGGCAACTCTAAATGTTCAATGAGGGCACAGCCCCCCATTGGTGAGCAGACACCTGGATTGATGAGTGTAGGGCTCGGGAAGGAGGTAGTCCCAGAGAGTTTGGGGAACAGACAAAGGTAAACTCAGTATCCCTGGGGGATGGTGAAATTGTGCCAGAAGCCCATATGCCTGAAATTACTTCCAAATACAGGCAGTGGGTCACCATAAATGGGCCATGGGTGGAGGCCCTGCGAGACACAGGAGCCAGCATGAAAACTGTCAAGTGTCAGGTGTTGTCTGCAGAGCAGGTCCTAGTAAACACATTCCACCAAGCTGTAGTTGCAACAATCGTGAGAGCCATATACCAGTGGCTCTGGCTCCCTTTGAGTGGGATGGATCTCAGGTTCTCCGAAAGTTGCTGTGAGCCCTGCCATGCTTGTTAATTGCCTGGTAGGCAAGCACCTGGAGCACACTTCCTGGAGGGAGGTAGAGCTCCGGTTTCACTTGGCGATGATGGGATTGCTTGATTCAGTCTGTATGACCACACAAGCCAGGCTGCCCGGAAATGGAGTCAAGGATGTCTGGAGCCTGGAACAATGGTCTAGACAGCTGCCAGGGAGAGGGGCAAGGGGTGCAGGAAACCGGTCCCAGAAGTTCCTGCAATGGAGGTTGACAGGGTCCTTGAGGAGGAGGTCCAAGCCAACTGGAGAATACATTGCTGCCCTAGGTGACCTACCCGAGCTTGCCAGCTGGCAGGTTGAGTGTGGACTCGCCAGGGAGGAATTCTGCCAAGGGCAGAAACAGTGGCCCACTCATGAGCGCTTGAGGTGCCAGGCCTCAGCTCATGCAGCTGGTGAAGCTTCTGGGCATCACCACTCTACTGGGGGAACAATCTCCTTTACAGTGAGCCTAAGGTTCCTGGGGTTGGAGTAGTCTGTGCATTGGTGGTCCCCCAAAGCTACTGCACCTTCCTACTGGGCCTGGCTCACTACATTCCTCTGGCAGGACATTTGGGGCAAAACGACCAATGCCAGGCTTGTCTCCCACTTTTATTGCATCAAATGAAGACAGGCTCAGATGTATTCTGCAGGTCCTGTCTCCCCTGCGAGGCCAGTGGGAAATCAGGGAAAAAGTGCACAGATCTCCTGATCCCATTACCCATTGTTGGAACCCCCTTTGAAAAGTTGGCATTGATGACCGTTAGGCCCCAGAATAAACTTAGGCAACAGGTTTGTCCTGGTCTTTAGTGGACAGTGCCACCCCCTATCCAATGGCAGTCCCTCTGAGGTCAGTGACCGCACCCGTAATGGCGAGAGCTCTGATGGGGATCTTTACCCATGTTGAGTTCCCCAAAGAGGTAGTGTAAGACAGAGGCACTAACTTCATGTTAGCATACATGAAGTCCATGTGGGACAAGTGTGGTGTGACTTTCAAGTTCACCACATCATATGATTCCAAAGCCAGTAGTATAGTTGTAAGATTCAAGACAACCATAAAAGGCATGATGATGGGCCTGTCTCATCCCATGAGGCGTAAGTGGGATGTTCTCTTGCCATGCTTTCTTTTTGCCTACAGGGAGGTGCCATGGGAAAGCCTTAGGCAACAGGTTTGTCCTGTCTTGATGGACTGTACCATCTGCTACTCAGAGGCAATCCCTCTGAGGTCAGTGACCCCACCCATGATGGCGAGAGTTCTGATGGGGATCTTTACCTGTGTTGAGTTCTCCAAGGAGGTAGTGTCAGACAGAGGCACTAACTTCATTTTAGCGTACATGAAGTCCATGTGGGACAATTGTGTGTGACTTACAAGTTCCCTACACCATATCATCCCCAAGCCAATGGTATAGTTGAAAGATTCAAAACAACCTTAAAAGGCATGGTGATGGGCCTGCCTCAGCCCATGAGGCGAAAGTTGGATGTCCGTTTGCCATGCTTTCTCTTTGCTTACAGGGAGGTGCCACAGAAAGGGGTAGGATTCAGTCTCTTTGAACTCTCTATGGAGACCCTCTCTTGGGACCTCTCTGCCTTGTCAAGCTCTCAAGAGCCCTCCCCCCAGGATGTGGCCAGCTTCAGGAGCGTCAATCCATAACAAGATGCACAGGTTCTGGAAGAAGGCAAGAAAAAACCTCTAGACCAGCCAAGAGGCAATAAAACTCTGGTAATGAAATGAAATGAGAAATGAAGAAATGAAGAAAGTTCTTAATAAAGCGCACTGCAACCAAGCGGCTTCCTGACGCTGAAAGTAGAAGGCTAAGACAGACGGAGAGTACTAAGACCAGATGGCCACACTGGTGGAGTTTCAGACTTGCCAAAAGGTATGGGTCATGAAACCAGTGGAGCCCAGAGGTCTCCAGTACTTCTGGACCGGCCCATATGAGATAAAAGAGCGTAAAGGGGAGGGCCCCTACCTGGTGGATCTCCAGACCGCTAGAAACCCCCTAAGCATGCTCCATGAACCGACTGAGCCTTCGAGAGATTTGAAGTGAGCATTCTCTTAATGATAGATGAGGGAGTGGAAGAGGAGAGTGAACTTCTCCCTGACCTCGTCTCTGCACAGGAATGCAATGGGTCTGTGAAGGGTGTCAAGCTCTCTACCACACTGACCCCAGAACAGCAAGGTGACTGCTACCAGTTACTGGAACAGTTTGCCCCATTGTTCTCCCTCATCCCGGGACTCAACCATCTGTGCATCCATGATTTTGACACTGGGTACAGTCCAACTGTAAATAAAATTTACAGGATGAGAGCTAGCATCGAAGAGGGAGTCTCCAAGATGCTGGCATTAGGGGTCATTGAGCACTCTAATAGTTCTTGGTCCAGCCCCCTAGTATTGGTACCAATACTGCCCTACCTGTTGCCACACCAGAGCTCCGGTTCATCATGGACTACAGATGACTCAACTCAGTCACCAGGACTCATGCATACCCCATCCCCAAAACCGATGAGCTCATTGACAGCCTAGGTGCTAATTTCTCAGAACATTTGATTTCACATCAGGGTGCTGGCAGATCGCCTTCAGTGAGGAGGCCAAAGAGAGGTCAGCCTCTCAACCCCAGATAGTCATTACTAATTCAAGGTGAGGCCCTTTGTATTGAAGAATGCTTCTGCTACCTTCCAATGGTTGGTGGACAGGGTCCTGCCTGGTAAGGAGGTTTTCTGTGCTGCCTTCAATGACATTGCTGTCTGTAGTTCCAGCTGGAAGGAACACCTGCATCACCTCAATGTGGTGATTCAGACCCTGCAACAGGCAGGCCTGACCATCAAGGCCAGTAATTGCCAGATTGGGTACGGTTCATTGGTATATTTGAGACACCTTGTAGGTGGAGGCACGCAACAGCCCCTCCAGGCCAAGATTGAAACTGTCAGGGCCTGGCAACCACCTAACACACAAACATAAATGAAAGCCTTCCTAGGCCTCACTGGCTACTGCAGATGATTTGTTAAGGACTATGACACCATTGCTGCCCCCTTAACTCAGCTGACTTCTAAGAAGCAGCTCAGATTGGTGATCTGGACAGAGACTTGTCAGAAAGCCTTTGACTCTCTCAAGGAAGCCATGTGCACAGCACTTGTGCTCAGGGCCCCAGATTCTCCAAGGAATTCATTGTGCAGACATGGCATAGGGGCAGTGTTAGCACAGTTGAATGAGGAGAGCCAAGACCAACTGGTAGCCTTCATTAGCAGGATATACTTTCATGGGAACAGAGGTGAAGTGCCATTGAAAGATAAGCTTTGCTGTGGTCTGAGCACTGAAGATGCTGAGAGCATACTTGTTTGGGCTCACTTCCTGGTTTAGACAGACCACAGACCTCCCCTGATGGCTCATATAGACGAGGGGTGAAAATCCCAAACTGTTGAGGTGGTCCATCTCCATACAGGGAATATAATTACGGTAAAACATCGCGCGGGGACAAACCATGCCAATGCTGATAGTCTCTCCAGATTATTTTGCCTAAATGAAGAGAATCCCAAGGGGTTGGGTAGCTCTTCCCACGTACAGCTTTTTGCCTGCCTCCCTCACTTTTCTGACATTGTTTTTGCTGGCTTTAGGACTCTGCACACTTTACCCCTGCTAACCAGTGCTAACGTGCTTGTACTCTCTCCCCTAAGCATGGTAATATTGATTAATTCCCAATTGGCATATTTAATTTACTTATACGTCCCAAGTAAAGCACAGTCCATTTTCTCAGAACATGCTAATTAAATGCTCCTAGTGTGGCTGGAGCACTGATTGTGCCAACCACATAAGTAACCTCTTTACCATGTTGCAGGTCTACCACTGCAGAGCCTGTGTGTGCAGTTTCACACTGCCATGTCGACCAGGCAAGTAAACCTATTTGTGAGGCTATAACCTTCTCTTTTTATACAGATACGTCACCCCTAGGCCCTGTAGAGCCCACATGGCAGTGTGCAGTGTATTTAAAAAGCAGGACATGTACTTTTAAACTTTACATGTCTTGGTAGTGAAAAACTCCCAATTTTGTTTTCACTACTACTAGGCCTATCTCTCCAATAGGATAACGTTGGGGTTACCTTATTACATTTTTAAGTGTGATTCCCAATTGTGAAAAGATAGAAATTATTTTGGCCACCATAAGTGTGGAAGGGTATGCTCAGATGTGAGTCCCTTGCTCACTGCACCATCAGGATTCAAGCAAGCCGGGCCGAAGACGGCTGTAATGCCAGAAACCGGTCCCCGGAAGCTTGTTTCCTTTCCAGTAAAGAATTGGCTTGGTAGTTTGGTCTGCCCTGTTCCCATGATGCACTGGGCCAGGGACAGACTAATTTGCATGTAGCCAGGTTCTGAACTGGGATGGTGCAGTGAGCTAAAAAACGGTGATGGATCAAGCCCTGATCTGTTGACTGGGTAGGAGTGTTTTGATTAACTCAGATACTCTGTCCATCACCACCCCCTTTTTGAAATTATTTTGGCCACCAATAGTGTGGAAGGGTATGCTCAGATGTGAGTCCCTTGCTCACTGCACCATCAGGATTCAAGCAAGCCGGGCCGAAGACGGCTGTAATGCCAGAAACCGGTCCCCGGAAGCTTGTTTCCTTTCCAGTAAAGAATTGGCTTGGTAGTTTGGTCTGCCCTGTTCCCATGATGCACTGGGCCAGGGACAGACTAATTTGCATGTAGCCAGGTTCTGAACTGGGATGGTGCAGTGAGCTAAAAAACGGTGATGGATCAAGCCCTGATCTGTTGACTGGGTAGGAGTGTTCTGATTAACTCAGATACTCTGTCCATCACCACCCCCTTTTTGAAATTATTTTGGCGACCATAAGTGTGGAAGGGTATGCTCAGATGTGAGTCCCTTGCTCACTGCACCATCAGGATTCAAGCAAGCCGGGACGAAGACGGCTGTAATGCCAGAAACCGGTCCCCGGAAGCTTGTTTCCTTTCCAGTAAAGAATTGGCTTGGTAGTTTGGTCTGCCCTGTTCCCATGATGCACTGGGCCAGGGACAGACTAATTTGCATGTAGCCAGGTTCTGAACTGGGATGGTGCAGTGAGCTAAAAAACGGTGATGGATCAAGCCCTGATCTGTTGACTGGGTAGGAGTGTTCTGATTAACTCAGATACTCTGTCCATCACCACCCCCTTTTTGAAATTATTTTGGCCACCATAAGTGTGGAAGGGTATGCTCAGATGTGAGTCCCTTGCTCACTGCACCATCAGGATTCAAGCAAGCCGGGCCGAAGACGGCTGTAATGCCAGAAACCGGTCCCCGGAAGCTTGTTTCCTTTCCAGTAAAGAATTGGCTTGGTAGTTTGGTCTGCCCTGTTCCCATGATTCACTGGGCCAGGGACAGACTAATTTGCATGTAGCCAGGTTCTGAACTGGGATGGTGCAGTGAGCTAAAAAACGGTGATGGATCAAGCCCTGATCTGTTGACTGGGTAGGAGTGTTCTGATTAACTCAGATACTCTGTCCATCACCACCCCCTTTTTGAAATTACCTAGTGTGGCTGGAGCACTGATTGTGCCAACCACATAAGTAGCCTCTTTACCATGTTGCAGGTCTACCACTGCAGAGCCTGTGTGTGCAGTTTCACACTGCCATGTCGACCAGGCAAGTAAACCTATTTGTGAGGCCATAACCTTCTCTTTTTATACAGATACGTCACCCCTAGGCCCTGTAGAGCCCACATGGCAGTGTGCAGTGTATTTAAAAAGCAGGACATGTACTTTTAAACTTTACATGTCTTGGTAGTGAAAAACTCCCAATTTTGTTTTCACTACTACTAGGCCTATCTCTCCAATAGGATAACGTTGGGGTTACCTTATTACATTTTTAAGTGTGATTCCCAATTGTGAAAAGATAGAATTTCCAAGTTTAGTGTCACTGAACTCACAATTTAAAATCACAACTTATAATGATTTGGGGGCCGGGCATTGGAATAGATGTCCATCTATATATTAAATACCGCCTTCTTTTGTCAATGGTTTGTCAGACTATAGAGTTGATTGATTATATTTATACTATTGCACCAAAGTTTACAAATAGGGATTTTTGGTTTGCTGCAAACATTTTACTGGGAGGCTGGGTATTTAAACAGATGTCCGTAATATAGTATACATCAATTTTTGCCTTCTCTGTTTTTGCTACAGAGTTCATTGTAAACTTGGTCTTGAAAGGTTATTCAATCAATTGAGACAATTGAATACGCCCAATAGTTTTATCTTCATATAAATTACAAGTGTCCTCAAGGAGAGATTATGATTTACCTCTTGTAAATTGTTTCTATGATACTGTTTGTTTTATACTCATAGTATTCTCATCACCCACAGGTTTTCAAGGTCGATGAGCTTTCGCTATTTATGTATTCACCTCGATTGAATACACGTAATTGTTTTATTTCCAACAAAATTTAAAAATTGCTTCGCCAAATGGATTGAAGGTGAGATTAATACTTACCTTACCTAATCACTTTCATGAGAGTGATCACCTTACACTCATAGCATTTTCTTCACCCACAGGTTTCTCAAGGTCGATGAGTTCTCGCCATCCTGGGCACAAGAGTAATTGATTTTATTTACCACTCACAACTTTTGAAGATCAGTTTAAGAATGTTATGACTATGTACTTCTACAGCCTTTTACTTAGACATAAACCAATGAGGCATATAGGAGTATAACTATATATATATTCTTTGTAGAACTTTTACCTGTGATTTCCATTGCCGGAGCGAGGAACTGGGGATACTCTGATTTGTGCAACGCCATTCTATGTGTTAGGTGATGCATTTATTGTCTCATATGCACCCATTATTAGTAGGTATGTTATTCTCCTGTTTATGGTTTCAGTTGAATGAATGAATGAATGATTGATAGTATTTATAAAGTGCAATGTTCACTCCAGGAAGCTTCTTGGCGCAGGTGGAAAGAATATATAAGGATCTGTAGTGGGAAAACACTAAGTTAAGGCAACAGATGCAAGAATTTAATTTAGATGAGAGCTAGCACAATGTGGTCTGGCTTGGCAAAAGTCCAGGGGGCATATTAGCAAGAACCTCGTTAAAATAATGGGCTTGTTAACATGCGTTATAGAATTCCAATAGAAGCCTAGGTTAGATGTCCTGCACATCTAACCTGGGCTTCTATTGGAATTCTATAACGCTTATTAGCAAGCCCCTTATCACCGTTTTAGCAGCAGTTTCCTGTCGCTAAAACGGCGATAATTTTAACAAGGTACTTGCTAATATGCCCCCAGATTTTTAGAAGTTTCTGTAAAGTGGGTTCCTTTTTAGTATGTCAAAGCTGAGTAGGCAGAGAATTCCTTGCTTTGGTCCCTAGGACAGCCATTGCCTTGCCCCCTCTAGATTTTAGTTTGAAAGTGGGGGCTGTTAGGATGTTCTCGGAGGATGACCACAGGATGCGATGGGTGGTATACGGTCTGATTCTGGATTTTAGGTATTCTGGTCCTGTTGGACTTGTGGCTTTGTAAATAATGGTTAGAAATTTAAAGAGAATCCTCTTATTGGCAGGCAGCCAGTGAAGAGTTCTGAGTGCTGCTGCTGAAGAGGAGCCGTTCTGCCATTTGAGCACCAGCCTTGCTGCAGCATTTTGGACAACCTGCAATCTTTTCAGGACCATCTTTTTTGTTCCTGTCAGGGTTTGAGACCCGGACCATGGCGCCTACCTAGAGTTGGGGAACTACAAGTCCCAGGAGTCCCGGTGATATGGGGGCGGAACCTACATATTGGGACTGTTAGACCTGTCTGCTTCTGGGGATACTCTAACCATTATTATTTATTTTTGTCCCCCTTAGCCTCCCAGAGTTTCTATTTTTATTTTTTTTACATATGTCCATCAGGATTTTTCAATGCTGTCAGGGGGCTAGATGTTCCTTGGCTATGACGCCATTTTTCCCTCATAACCTGTGAGGCCTAGTCAGGCCCCTTGAAAATCTAGGGATCTCCAGAAACCTAAAATGGTGTCCACCAACTGCCATAACGGACACTACTGGAGGACAGGCCCATAGGCTAACATAGGGAACTTTCTAGAATCAACCAGAGACTTCTGCAGGTCTCAGGCCACCCTATATAAGGCCAGTGACCAGCAGCCATTTTGTGCTGACCCCAGAGTAGAGGAGTGAGGCAGTGGTGAGAGGAGGTGGACACACTGAGAGCAGCTAGTTTGTCTCTGAGGCTGACAGTTTCTTCAGAGGGTTGTTCCCCCTTCAACCTTTGACCGATCCCTCTCAATCCAACAATTGCTGATAAGAACATTAAGCTACTTGAGGAAGAAGACCCTTCTATATTGGAGCCCCAGTGAATCCTCTCAGGACACCCTTAACTGAGGGTATCCCTGACTTCCCATACTCAGCGCTGCGCTTACCGGTGTTGTGGAGCAGCTGTGGTGAAGGCGGGTGTCTGTGGCACCATAGCGACCTGAAGCGCGAGGGCGCCGTGTGTGCACATCCTTCCTGAGGAGCCGGTGTGGGAAGTGACTGAGGAGGAGCAGCGGCGCTGATACGATCGGCTGTGGGACCCCGGGGGCATCGGCCGCGTCAATCGGAGAAGGAAGCGCTTCCGCGCATGTCTTGAGCGCGAACGCTTCTGTGGAGGCAGGAGGGGCCTAGGGTCGGGCAGGTCCAGAAGAACAGCGTCCTTCCTGAGAGCGGCCGTGCAGAGGCGGGAGAAGAGCGAGCGCTTCCGCGCATGCCCGGTGGAGTAGTGCCGCCTGAGGAAAGCCGGTCGCGTCAACAGAGGAGCGCCGCGTCGGAGCTCCAGGTGAACGATCCCCTCGGAGGAGGCAGAAGCGCCACAGCGGACGTTGCGGTAGGGAGCCTTGGGGCCGGGAAAGCCTTCCCTGTCTTCCCCATCAGCCGACTGCTGCCAGGCTCCATCGCGCGAAGAGGACACACCCGCGACACGCCTACAAACCTCCAAGTAAGCCGGGTAGTGTGGGAGCGGGAGGCGGCAGCACCGAGTGCCGAGGAAGCAGGACAGTGGGGCTACGACCTAAGCAATTGACTGAACAGTCCAGGGAAGCCTGACTTGAGGAAGCGGGCTAGTGAACTGCCTAAACCAGATTAAAGTACCCAATAATTGGCTCAGAGGAGAGAGGAGGAAGCTGTGCAGGGAACCACAGGGTTCCTGGGTAAAAGCCCTTACAGAATTTTGGTAACTGAGGGAGTAGATCCTCTACCAGATAGGTGTGCCTGTAAATTAACTAGAGGGGAGCCTTGCTAATACTATTGTGTCTTCCTTTTAGTTACATAACTGGTGGGTTATGCTGTGAAGATCTACAACCAGGACACTCTGTGAGTTGAGCAGTTAATTAAGAGCTGTGGGGTAATGTACTTGCTTATGAGTTATCTAAAAATGTACTGAACTGTCAGACTGCATTTTCCCTTCTGTAAACATATAGTAGTGAAGTGTATTGTGACCTGAATAACTACAGACCTTAAAGGTACCCTTGATTCTCAAATTCTGACCAGGAAAAATATTGAAGTGTGATCTGAATTTCATGTACAAGGTGTAATTTGATTGTCTTTTATCTCTGACTAAAAGGTATAACGAGAAAAGCATATTATTTTTATAAAAGGTAACGGTATTTTTCCAAACATTGGCGTTGTGTCTTTTATTTTAGTGGTTCATAACTGTGATACTGTGAGTGAGACTTGTAAGCACTTAACCAACGCCTTGAGTTAGCTGTAGCCACTACTGTGCCAAGCTACCTTATGTAGACTTGGAAAACCTAGGTCCAACATAATTGGTGTTTCAGCGGTGGGATCACGGATTTGTGCTTACACTCACTTAGTAGTAACGCAGTGCCAACCACGGGACCCCACCTGGAGTTTTCTCCCTGCGGCCCTCCTAATCTAATTTTTGTTTTTTCTAAATTTATTTCTGGTGGTGGGTGGAGGTTAACCTCAGGTCACTTCGTGGTTTTCTCCTGTGAGTAATTTTATACCATGGCAAAGCTGGAGGTGAATCTTAAAGAGCTGGAAGCCAATACTGTGGCCCAACTCAGGGATTGGTGTCAGCAGAACGGGGTATTTTTTAATAAAGGTGCCAAGAAAGGAGAGTTGCTGACAAGCATAAGGGCATGGTTAGAAGCTCGTCTAAGGGAGGAACCAGAAACGGAAGTGGGTGATGGGGACACTGTTACTGAGGCTGCATTGCTGAACCAAATGGGGAGAGGGAATCTTCTGACAGGTCCCAGGATACCCTCAAGGGCAAGCAGCAGCGTTTCAGACAGGGGCTTAACCGAAGCCGAGCTGGAAGATAGGAGGGAGGAGAGGAGGTTGAAAATAGAACTAGCCAGGATGGACATGGAAAGGGAGGATAAGAGGTTGGCGCATGAGCGGACCATCAAAGAGATGGATTTACAAGCCCTAAACCGAGGATCCCCCAAATCAGAGAATGGTGGCAGCGATACCCAGACCAACATCAAAGAACCCAGACCTTACCTACCAAAAGATATTATGGCATGCTATGTACCCAGTGATGACATTGCCAAATGGCTAGCCGCCTACGAGGTCTCACTGAGGGCCCATGGGATCTTGGAAGTCCACTGGGGGGGTGGGTTATATAAATACATGCCCCCCACTGGCAGGGATACCTTGTTGGCCCTAGAACGTAGTGAACAGACCTACTACCCGGCTATGAAGTCAGCGCTGTTAAGAAAGTTTGGGTTGACCCCTGAGAAGTATAGGCAAAAGTTCCGGGGCAGCCACAAACTAGGCACGCAGAACTGGGTAGATTTTTTGGATTACGCCAGGAAGGCCCTGGAGGGTTGGGTGAGAGGCAGCGAGGTAGGGGACTATGAGGGTTTATATGACCTCATACTCAAGGAACACCTACTCGAGAAATGTCTTCCCGAACTACGACAGCATCTGGTGGACAGCAAGCTGGCCAGCCCCAGGAAGCTTGCTGAGGAGGCGGACATCTGGGTTAGTACCCGGGTGTCGACTAAGGGGACTGGAGGGGATTCCCAGAAGCATGGACAGGGCGCCCCCCAGAAGAAAGAGGGAGGGGAAACTAAGAGGGAGTTCTCTAAAGGGCCACAAAACACTTCGCAAGGAAGGGGCAGAGGATTCATCCCTAGGAATAACCCCCCTCGCAACCCTACCCCTGGCCAAAGCCAGCAGCCAAGGGTTGTTCATTGTTTTGAGTGTGGTGGTGTGGGACACTATAAAGGAGATGTGAGATGCCCAAAAAGACCACCCCTCCCACTGGAGGAAAAGCCCCGGGAATAACTAGTGTAGTGCTCGGGGAGGAGATGCCTTTGGGTAACGGAGGGGAGCGGGCGGGTGTCACTTTAGTGTCCCTGGGAGATAAGGAGATGGTTCCAAAGACCCAACTGCCCTCTAATACTACTAAGTATGAGCAGTGGGTCACCATCAATGGCCGTAGAGGGGAGGCTCTGAGGGATACAGGAGCCAGCATGACTATGGTAAGGAGTCAGCTGGTGTCTCCAGAGCAGGTCATCCCAGATGTACTCCATCCCGCCGTAATGGCTGACGGCAGATTGGGCCACTACCCTGTGGCTGAGGTTCCCTTTGAGTGGGGAGGGGTTGCAGGTCCACTTCGAGTTGCCGTAAGCCCTGCCGTGCCTGTTGACTGCCTGTTAGGGAATGATATGGAGCACAATGCTTGGAGGAGGGTGGAGTACCAGACTCACTCTGAGATGCTGGGACCCCCTGACTGGACTTGTGTCAGCACAAGGTCCGCGACTGCCCGAAGGGGGAGTTCACTGACGCTGGAGCCTGGAACAATGGCCCAGCCGGCTGCCAGAGAGGAGAAGGACAGGAGGCCGGAGGACCCTGCCTCGACATCTCCACCTCGTGAGACCGCCGGGCCACCTGCGGAGGTGGATCTGGAGTCCACAGGGGAGAATGTTGCTTCCCTGGAGAACCTACCCATCCCTACAGAATGGCATGTGGAGGGAGGTCCTTCCCGGGAAGAGTTCTGCAAAGCTCAGAAGGAGTGTCCTACTCTCGAGGGGCTGCGGCAACAGGCCAAAGCCCAGGCAGCAGGGAACATTGTAGGGCCATTGGATCCACCAACTTCAGCTGGACACCGGTTCATACTGGTTTTGGTGGATCATGCCACACGGTACCCAGAGGCAATACCTCTGAGGACCATCACTGCACCTGCAGTGGCAAGGGCCCTGATGGGGATCTTCACCCGAGTGGGTTTCCCCAAGGAGGTTGTGTCCGACAGGGGGACTAACTTCCTTTCAGCATACATGCGGGCTATGTGGAAGGAGTGCGGCGTTACCTATCGGTTTACCACTCCTTATCACCCACAAACCAATGGTCTTGTGGAAAGGTTTAACAAAACCTTGAAAGGTATGATACGGAGTCCACCTGAGAGCCTGCGGAGGAAATGGGACATCCTCCTACCCTGTCTCTTGTTTTCCTACAGGGAAGTGCCACAGAAGGGAGTGGGCTTCAGCCCCTTCGAACTTTTGTACGGGCACCCTGTAAGGGGACCTCTCAGCCTGGTGAAAGACGGATGGGAACAGACTCCCAGGAAGCTTCCCCAGGACGTGGTGAGCTACATGCTGGCCTTCCGGAGCCAAATGGCTAAGTTGTGGAAGCAGGCTTCAGACAACTTGGAGGCCAGTCAAGCAGTTATGAAAGAGTGGTATGACCACAACGCTCACCCAGTGGAACTGGAGCCTGGACAGAAATTGTGGGTAATGGAACCTGGAGAGCTAAATGCCCTCCAGGACCGTTGGACAGGCCCCTTTGAGGTTTTGGAGAAAAAGGGGAAGTCCACCTATTTGGTGGATCTTAAGACCCCGAGGCAGCCCCACAGGGTGCTGCATGCCAATCGCCTCAAGCCACATCATGAGAGGCCCGAGGTTGTCTTAATGCTGGTAACCGATGGAGCAGAGGAAGAAGAAAGTGAACCTCTCCCTGATCTTCTCTCGTCCCAAGAAAAAGATGGGTCAGTGGAAGGGAGTGATTTTCTCGCCATCCCTGACTCCTGAACAGCAAAGTGATTGCCGCCAGATCCTGGAGCAATTTTCTCCCCTGTTCTCCCTTGTCCCAGGTAGGACCCACCTGTGTACCCATGACGTGGACACAGGAGACAGCCCACCTGTGAAATCTAAAATCTACCGGCTGTCGGACAAGGTGAAGGCCAACATCAAAAGTGAAGTCGCCAAGATGCTGGAGCTAGGGGTGATTGAACCTTCTGGTAGCCCTTGGTCTAGCCCGGTGGTTTTGGTACCAAAAGCTGCCCCACCAGGCACCACACCTGAATTGAGATTCTGTGTGGACTACCGAGGCTTGAATTCAGTAACCAAAACTGACGCACATCCCATCCCACGGGCGGATGAGCTTATTGACCGGCTGGGAGCTGCTCAATACTTAAGTACCTTTGACCTAACTTCAGGGTACTGGCAGATTTCCCTTACTGAGGAGGCGAAGGAAAGGTCAGCCTTCTCTACACCTCAGGGACACTACCAATTTCGTGTGATGCCCTTTGGGCTCAAGAATGCCCCTGCCACTTTTCAGCGGCTGGTGAACAGGGTCCTTTCGGGAATGGAAGCTTTTTCTGCTGCATACCTGGACGACATTGCTGTCTTCAGTAGCAGCTGGGAGGACCATTTGCAGCACCTGCAAGCTGTTCTTCATGCCCTGCAACAGGCTGGCTTGACCATCAAGGCCAGCAAGTGTCAGATCGGACAGGGGTCGGTGGTGTACCTAGGTCACTTGGTGGGCAGAGGGACGGTGCAGCCCCTCCAGGCAAAGATTGAGACCATCATCGCCTGGGAGCCCCCCAAGACTCAAACAGAGGTCCGAGCCTTCCTGGGCCTCACTGGATACTACCGTCGCTTCGTGAAGGGGTATGGCACTATTGTGGCACCCCTCACTGAACTTACTTCCAAGAAGCAACCCCGACGGGTAGTCTGGACGGAGGCTTGCCAGCGAGCCTTCATGACCTTGAAACAAGCATTGTGTTCCGCTCCCATTCTCAAGGCCCCTGATTTTGCTAGAGAATTCATTGTCCAAACAGATGCGTCAGAACATGGCATTGGGGCAGTGTTATCGCAGCTAAATGATGAGGGCTTGGATCAACCAGTGGTCTTCCTGTCCAGGAGGCTACTCCCCAGGGAAAGGAGATGGAGTACAATTGAGAGAGAAGCCTTTGCGGTGGTTTGGGCTCTGAAGAAGTTGCGGCCATACTTGTTTGGCTCGCACTTCCTAGTTCAGACTGACCACCGCCCCCTTCGTTGGCTGATGCAAATGAAGGGGGAGAATCCCAAGTTGCTGAGGTGGTCCATCTCCCTACAGGGAATGGACTTTAGGGTGGAACATCGACCTGGGACGGACCATGCCAATGCAGACGGTCTATCCAGGTACTTCCGCCTTAGTGATGAGGACTCCCAAGGGGTAGGTTAGTTCTCCCTACTTTCAGCTGGGGGGGACGCGTGTTAGACCTGTCTGCTTCTGGGGATACTCTAACCATTATTATTTATTTTTGTCCCCCTTAGCCTCCCAGAGTTTCTATTTTTATTTTTTTTACATATGTCCATCAGGATTTTTCAATGCTGTCAGGGGGCTAGATGTTCCTTGGCTATGACGCCATTTTTCCCTCATAACCTGTGAGGCCTAGTCAGGCCCCTTGAAAATCTAGGGATCTCCAGAAACCTAAAATGGTGTCCACCAACTGCCATAACGGACACTACTGGAGGACAGGCCCATAGGCTAACATAGGGAACTTTCTAGAATCAACCAGAGACTTCTGCAGGTCTCAGGCCACCCTATATAAGGCCAGTGACCAGCAGCCATTTTGTGCTGACCCCAGAGTAGAGGAGTGAGGCAGTGGTGAGAGGAGGTGGACACACTGAGAGCAGCTAGTTTTTCTCTGAGGCTGACAGTTTCTTCAGAGGGTTGTTCCCCCTTCAACCTTTGACCGATCCCTCTCAATCCAACAATTGCTGATAAGAACATTAAGCTACTTGAGGAAGAAGACCCTTCTATATTGGAGCCCCAGTGAATCCTCTCAGGACACCCTTAACTGAGGGTATCCCTGACTTCCCATACTCAGCGCTGCGCTTACCGGTGTTGTGGAGCAGCTGTGGTGAAGGCGGGTGTCTGTGGCACCATAGCGACCTGAAGCGCGAGGGCGCCGTGTGTGCACATCCTTCCTGAGGAGCCGGTGTGGGAAGTGACTGAGGAGGAGCAGCGGCGCTGATACGATCGGCTGTGGGACCCCGGGGGCATCGGCCGCGTCAATCGGAGAAGGAAGCGCTTCCGCGCATGTCTTGAGCGCGAACGCTTCTGTGGAGGCAGGAGGGGCCTAGGGTCGGGCAGGTCCAGAAGAACAGCGTCCTTCCTGAGAGCGGCCGTGCAGAGGCGGGAGAAGAGCGAGCGCTTCCGCGCATGCCCGGTGGAGTAGTGCCGCCTGAGGAAAGCCGGTCGCGTCAACAGAGGAGCGCCGCGTCGGAGCTCCAGGTGAACGATCCCCTCGGAGGAGGCAGAAGCGCCACAGCGGACGTTGCGGTAGGGGGCCTTGGGGCCGGGAAAGCCTTCCCTGTCTTCCCCCATCAGCCGACTGCTGCCAGGCTCCATCGCGCGAAGAGGACACACCCGCGACACGCCTACAAACCTCCAAGTAAGCCGGGTAGTGTGGGAGCGGGAGGCGGCAGCACCGAGTGCCGAGGAAGCAGGACAGTGGGGCTACGACCTAAGCAATTGACTGAACAGTCCAGGGAAGCCTGACTTGAGGAAGCGGGCTAGTGAACTGCCTAAACCAGATTAAAGTACCCAATAATTGGCTCAGAGGAGAGAGGAGGAAGCTGTGCAGGGAACCACAGGGTTCCTGGGTAAAAGCCCTTACAGAATTTTGGTAACTGAGGGAGTAGATCCTCTACCAGATAGGTGTGCCTGTAAATTAACTAGAGGGGAGCCTTGCTAATACTATTGTGTCTTCCTTTTAGTTACATAACTGGTGGGTTATGCTGTGAAGATCTACAACCAGGACACTCTGTGAGTTGAGCAGTTAATTAAGAGCTGTGGGGTAATGTACTTGCTTATGAGTTATCTAAAAATGTACTGAACTGTCAGACTGCATTTTCCCTTCTGTAAACATATAGTAGTGAAGTGTATTGTGACCTGAATAACTACAGACCTTAAAGGTACCCTTGATTCTCAAATTCTGACCAGGAAAAATATTGAAGTGTGATCTGAATTTCATGTACAAGGTGTAATTTGATTGTCTTTTATCTCTGACTAAAAGGTATAACGAGAAAAGCATATTATTTTTATAAAAGGTAACGGTATTTTTCCAAACATTGGTGTTGTGTCTTTTATTTTAGTGGTTCATAACTGTGATACTGTGAGTGAGACTTGTAAGCACTTAACCAACGCCTTGAGTTAGCTGTAGCCACTACTGTGCCAAGCTACCTTATGTAGACTTAGAAAACCTAGGTCCAACAGGGACTGAAACCGAAAGTCGGGTTGTATCGGATTCGTTTAGCTGTGTTTGGACTAATGGTGTGGCTGCCCGTTAGTTACTTGTATTCCGTGGTGCTTCGCTGGTTCAGGCCGAAGACACGGACTCCTGTGGGTTCGACCCGGCTGGGTCAGGAACCATGCCATCTCGGAGGGGAAGCGTCGGAGACGCGGTCTCCCTAGTGGAGCGGTTGTGGTGCTTCGCACAGAAGGAGCTGCGCGAAGACACAACCACCTTTGGATCGGTGTTCCCTGGACGGAGGAGGTGTGTCAGCTGACACACTCTGCGGCGCTGTGGTGCTTCGCTGTTTTGTGCGCGAAGACACGGACGCTGGACATTGCTCTCCCTTTGCAGGTTTGGAGAGGGTAGCCTTTTGCGAGCAACGCTCCGAGGGAAGGAAGAGATGCCTACTACTGTCAACGTGGGAGCCCAGTGACTCTGTAGACTCCATTGGAGGTTGGCGGTAGGACTTGAGGCTATCTGGCCTTTTGACCCTCCTTGTTTATTGTTCCTTCCTTTATTTATCGTTTTCTATATTTTCTATTTGATTTGGGCTCTGGTGCAACTTTGAATTCCCGCAATTGCTTCTGTGACGGAACAGAAGGAGGGGATTGGTCAACCTTTGGTATCATTGCTGACAATACAGGTGAAGGGCGAGGCCTGTCATGCTCATTAGTGTCTTCGGGGTGTGAGGCTCTGGTACGTACACCAAAGGGAGGCGGAAAGGATAGAAACTTATAGCGGAAAGCAGGAAGGGAATAATCTGTGCTTGTGTCATTGAAGGTATATTTCAGGAAGTTTACACACAAGAAGAGCATCAGGTGACCGCGTTGGTTGTTCCACACCGGTAATCCTAACAAGGTACGCTTACGGTCTCTTAGAGACGTCTATGTAGTGAGGTGCCATAGAGTGGTGGTAACAGGTTCTTCCTTTGTTTTTCAGGTTGATACCTTTGGGCCGCACCATCCCTGCCGTATACATTTTTCCCTCGCCAGACCACCTCTAAGCTTTGGGTACAGATCGGAACCAAGCTTGGGGAGGTCTGGAGGTGGACCCTTTGAGCATCACCCGGATCCCGAAGAGCGGGGCGTTACCTGACAGAATCCGATACCCACGAATTAATGCTCTTCTTGGTCGGGGTGATCCGCAAACATGGCATCGTTGGATGATGTGCTGCAGGCTCTAGTGCTGGTCCAGCGGGAGTTAGCTGACTCCAAGGCTGAGACCGCAGCGTTGAGGGAAAAGGTGGATAGGCAGGCTCGCAACCCTTTTGATGCCTCTTCCTCCTACCCTCAGATTCACGTCACGGTTCCCCCGCCAGTTCCTTTAGCCACAACAGAGAGGTATTCAGGGGACCCCCAAAAGATTCAGGTCTTTCTTACGCAAATAGCATTGCACTTTTCTTGTCGTCCAGCGTCTTTCCCTACTAACTCTCTAGGGTCGCGTTTGCAATATCGTATCTCACAGGGGATGTGGCCGATTGGGCGGTTCCGTTGGTGTGGCACGATAACCCACTGCTCTCTAATTGGGATGATTTTAGGAAGGAGTTTGAGAGAGTATTCGACCGTAGGGCGACCACCTTCAGCGCAGATAAAGAATTACTGGGGCTCAAACAAGGCAGAAGGGACCTAGTGTCTTACATGACGGCGTTCAACCGCTTGATCGCGGAAACCGCCTGGCCGGAGGCAAAAAGAATGTCCTTATACTACCAGGGATTGTGCGAGGAGATGAAGGACGTGTTGGCGCAAATCGATCCGCAACCCACCTCCTGCATCGATCTCATTAACCTCACCCTAAGACTAGACCATCGAATGTCTGAACGGCATGGGGGAGGACACAGGGGGGAGAAGCCATCTCCAGTAAGAGAACTGGATCCTCAGGCTCAGGCCACCCCTAAGGAAGCAGGGCCGGAACCGATGGACGATGGACTGAGAGAGAGAGCCGCAGAGCCCAGGGTTTATGTCTTTACTGTGGCAGAAAGGGGCACTATGTCCGAGATTGTCTGACTAAACCCAAGAGACAGAACACCTATTTTCCAGGGAAAAGGGTGGCTGTGAGTGCGATGGGAGACCCCGATAGGAGTCTTCCGTCTGCTGTAGACGCTAGGGAAGAAACATGGGGTGCAGGATGGCAGATACCCTCTTTGGCTATAGCAGAACAAAAGAACTTAGAATCACACATAATATTGGACATGCTGTTAAAGGTCCATCAAGTAGCACATCCCGTGAGGTCCATGATCGATTCAGGTGCCACGGGGAAGTTTATTGACCAAGGGTTAGTACAACGACTAGGGCTGACGCGAGTGCGCAGCAAGAAACCTGAACCGGTGTTGGCCATGGACGGCACCCCTTTGAAGTCGGGTCCCATTATTGAACACACGGAAGCATTGGAACTGACCTTACCCGGGGATCCACAAGACCATGTGGAAAACATTGTCCTCAACATCATCGAGGCTCCTCAGTATGGGCTCATACTGGGCATGCCGTGGTTATGGCAACACAGTCCTACCATGGACTGGCGACAGAAGATTGTACACTTTCGATCTGAGGAGTGCATGACGCAGTGCATGAAGGACCACCGGTCCATAGCGTTGACTCTCGCTCTAGCCCACCAGGTAGCCACGGCGGCAGAAAAGGAGGTTGTGCTACCGTCAGAGTATGTAGACTTTCAGGAAGTCTTTAGCGAGGAGAAGGCTGAAAGGTTACCACCCCATCGCGAGTATGACTGTCGGATTGATCTGGTGGATGGTGCAGTCGTGCCCTCCTGTAGGGTTTATGCTCTTTCTGAGCCTGAGAACAAGCATCTCCGCGAGTATTTGGACCACTACTGTGCCTCGGGGTTTATTCGTCCATCCCGCTCTCCGGCTGCCTCTCCGCTCTTCTTCACTGCTAAGGCCAACGGGGATTTACGGGCCTGTATAGACTATCACGTTTGAACAGGAATACGGTGAGAAACAATACCCGCTTCCACTCATCCCCGTGTTGTTGGACCAGGTGAGAGAGGCCACCATTTACACCCGCCTCGATCTTCGAGGGGCCTACCACCTGGTCCGTATATGACAGGGAGATGAGTGGAAAACCGCGTTCAAGACGCGATATGGCCCTGGTGGAGTATTTGGTTATGCCGTTCGGGCTGTGTAATGCCCCGGCGGCATTCCTGAACAATGTATTGAAAGAATACCTGGACCGCATAGCGGTCGTATATATTGATGATATACTCATCTATTCTGCCTCCCCTGCGCAACACACCAAACACGTGTGTATGATCCTACAGCGCTTGCAAGAGAACCATCTTTATTGCAAGTTAAGGAAGTGTGAGTTTAGCGTAAAGCAGGTGGAGTTCTTGGGGGTGATCTTGAGTCCTCAGGGGTTCAGTATGGGGGAAAGGAAGGTGTCAGCCGTGCAAGAGTGGCCTATCCCTAAGAACGTGCGAGAGGTCCAACGGTTTCTTGGTTTTGCCAACTACTACAGGCGTTTCATTTCGCAGTTTTCACAGTTGGCAGCCCCGATCACACGGCTATTGAGAAAAGGGGTTCATTATGTATGGACTAAGGAATCTACGAAAGCGTTTGTACAGCTCAAGGAAGCTTTCTGTTTTGCACCTATCCTACGCCATCCTCAGGTCGACTCTCCTTTCATAGTTGAGGCGGATGCATCCGACTTGGCGGTAGGAGCAGTACTGTCACAAAGGGACCGGGAAACAGGACAGCTACACCCAGTGGCGTTTCTGTCCAAAAAATTGAACCAGGCCGAGACCAACTATACTGTGGCCGAGAAAGAACTGCTAGCGATTAAACGCGCCTTCCAAGAATGGAGGCACTACCTGTGGGGGGCTCAACACCCTGTCACGGTGTATACGGACCATCGCAATCTGCAATTTATGAAAACCGCTCGACACTTATCACCGAGGCAGATGAGATGGACTCTGTTCTTTGCCGAATACAATTTCGTAATAACATTCCGTCCTGGCTCCGACAACCGTAAAGCAGATTCTTTGTCGAGACAAAGCGAAGAAGACGCCACGAGCCTGGTGACCCCAAAGGCCATAGTGCCACCTGCGAAGGTCTTGTGTGTGATCACTGCGGACGCTTTCCTGGAACAGGTAAAGAATCATCGCACCTTAGCCCAATGGCAAGAATGGGTTAAGAAGGACAAACAACGCTCCTTGCACCATGGTATGCCTTTACACTGCAACCGATTGTATTTGCTCCAGCATGAAGTACGCCAGAAGGCGCTCAACTGGTGTCACAATGCGGTAGTGGCAGGGCATCCCGGATACAGGAAAACGCTGTCATCCTTGCAACGCTCTTTCTGGTGGGAAAACATGGCTAAAGACGTGAAAACCTGGGTGTCCCAATGTGGCACGGGTGCTCGGGCTAAGGGAGAGAACTACAAAGCGAAGGGGTTTCTGATGCCGTTACCCACTCCTTCCAGCCCGTGGCAGACCATCAGTCTTGATTTTGTGGTGGGATTACCTATGGATCAAGGGTGTAATGCGATCCTGGTGGTGGTGGACAGCTTAACCAAAGCCGGCCATTTCCTTCCATGCAGAAACTTACCTACTGCCGCTCAGACAGCACAGATGGTACTTCAACAGATGGTCCGGGTGCATGGCCTCCCTAAAGTCATTGTGTCAGATAGGGGACCGCAATTTGTTGCTCGGTTTTGGAGGGCCTGGTGTAAGGCGTTACAGATGGAGGTGGCCTTATCCACTAGTTTTCATCCACAGACGGACGGCCAAACCGAGAGGTTAAATCAGACTCTCAAAAAATACCTGAGATGTTACGCAAAGGAGGCCTCTGACTCATGGGTGTCGTTGCTGTGGCTAGCTGAACTCACGTATAACAACTCCTGGCACAGTTCCACCAAAGAAACCCCTTTTAGGGCGAACACCGGGTACCACGCCAATTCGTTGCCGGTGACTGTGCCAAGGGAGGTACAGAATCATCCTTCGGTACATGCTCAAGTAACGGACCTACTGAGGATACAGAAGAGCATACAGGCGGAGCTGGTCCGGTCAAAGCTCACCTACAAGAGGTGGGCAGACCTTCATCGTCAAGTCGGACCACAGTATCAAGCAGGGGACCGGGTGTGGTTATCCACCAGGAACATCAGGTGTCGCTATCGCAGTGTTTTCCATCCTCGCTTCATTGGTCCCTATGAGGTTGTCCGCCAGGTGAATCCAGTGGCGTATCGGCTGAAGTTGCCTGCATCCCTGCGGATCCATCCGGTGTTCCATTGCAGCCTGCTGAAGCCGTCTGTCAGTCGCAGGCGCGTGGCCGCTCCTCCTGTGGTGAGAGATGGCCAGCTGGAATACGAGGTTCGCAGGATCCTGGACTCCCGGTACCGTAGGGGCCGGCTTTGGTACCTCGTATCCTGGAAGGGCTATACCTCGGAGGAGGATTCGTGGGAACCATGCTCGGGGGTGCACGCACCGAGAGCGGTGCATCTGTTCCATGCTCGTTTTCCGGGGAAGCCTGGTTCTAGGATGCGCTTGGGAGGGGGACGTACTGTCAGGGTTTGAGACCCGGACCATGGCGCCTACCTAGAGTTGGGGAACTACAAGTCCCAGGAGTCCCGGTGATATGGGGGCGGAACCTACATATTGGGACTGAACCCGGCAGTCGGGTTGTATTGGATTCGTTTAGCTGTGTTTGGACTAATGGTACGACTGCCCGTTAGTTACTTGTATTCCGTGGTGCTTCGCTGGTTCAGGCGCGAAGACACAGACTCCTGTGGGTTCGACCCGGCTGGGTCGGGAACCTTGCCATCTCGGAGGGGAAGCGTTGGAGACGCGGTCTCCCTAGTGGAGCGCTTGTGGTGCTTCGCACAGAAGAAGCTGCGCGAAGACACAACCACCTTTGGATCGGTGTTCCCTGGACGGAGGAGGTGTGTCGGCTGACACACTGTGCGGCGCTGTGGTGCTTCGCTGTTTTGTGCGCGAAGACACGGACGCTGGACATTGCTCTCCCTTTGCAGGTTTGGCGAGGGAAGCCTTGTGCGAGCAACGCTCCGAGGGTAAGAAGAGATGCCTACTACTGTCAACGTGGGAGCCCAGTGACTCTGTAGACTGGCGGTAGTTGGCGGTAGGACTTGAGGCTATCTGGCCTTTTGACCCTCCTTGTTTATTGTTCTTTCCTTTATTTATCGTTTTCTATATTTTCCATTTGATTTGGGCTCTGGTGCAACTGTGAATTCCTGCAATTGCTTCTGTGACGTAACAGAAGGAGGGGATTGGTCAACCTTTGGTATCATTGCTGACAATACCGGTGAAGGGCGAGGCCTGTCATGCTCATTAGTGTCTTTGGGGTGTGAGGCTCTGGTACGTACACCAAAGGGAGGCGGAAAGGATAGAAACTTATAGCGGAAAGCAGGAAGGGAATAATCAGTGCTTGTGTTCGTTGTAGGTATATCTCAGGAAGTTTACACACGAGAAGAGCGTCAGGTGACCGTGTTGGTTGTTCCACACCGGTAATCCTAACAAGGTACGCTTACGGTCTCTTAGAGACGTCTATGTAGTGAGGTGCCATAGAGTGGTAGTCCAGACTTGATAGAATTAGGGCTGCTGCAACCATTTTCCTAGCAGGTAGCAAGAGAAGGTCAAAAAACTTTCTAAGAGTTTTTATCATTTGGAAACAAGTGCCAGCCACAGCTTATGGAAAGATAGTGTGGGATCAAATGTGATCCCCAAATTCTCACCGTATCCACTGTGTTAGGGGGTGGAGTCAAATTTGAGGGCCACCACTGATTGGGCGTAATTAGGTTGGATTTTCCAAACAGCATGATTTCTGTCTTTACGCTGTTGCATTTGAGATGATTCAGTTTCATCCAATCCATCACTGCCGTCAGGCAGTGGTGAAACTTCTCTTCAGCTGCTTTAGAGTTTTCATCGAGAGTAAGAATGACATTGTCTCTATACCTACCTCATGAGTATTTATCTATAGGTAATTTTCGTGTAACCAGCAACACCCGTTTTGAGATGATCTTTGTGAATGGTATTTTTAAATTGTTCTTAATTTTTAAAATCGTTCTTATGTTTGACAAAATCAATATCAGGTTGCAGTGAGATGTATTTTTGCATTATGTAATATATTTTTTAGATATTAAAACAATTATTTCTTTCTTCATAGTGATGACTATATAATGTGCAATACTTGTCCTGAAGAAGGTGACGAATCGTCATTTACCTTTCACCGAAACGCAGCGCTGATAGTTGTTTTATAGTTTTAATGAATTTTTTACTTTATTTTCAAACACATTGTTTTTAATTACATGAATGTTACATACAATGATCATGGTACTTGTGTATGTATGATAGTATTTACATGAATTGTTAATCTATGCATTTGCACTTTAACACCTGTTTGAAATACTGTGGATGTTTTCTAATAAAGCACTATACATTCCAATATATAATTTATTTTTAGTTTTGTTTTAATATAGTTTTCATGTTTATGGCTATCATCGCCTCACAATTTTGCAAACTTGATGTTTTCGTTCTTTGTATATTTAAAAATGTATTTTGAGTGAAGTTTTGAAATATCATATCACAAGGGATTTCTATTTGGTTTGCCGAGTTGTATTACGAATTAGTGTTTTATTTGTTCATGGAAAGGGAATCTTTGTCTTTGTTCTTATGAAATCTCATGACAGACACTACACATAAAACAAAAGACAAGAGCTGTATATCACAACGTACAATCATAATGGAGTTTCAGTGGCCAGATCGAGCCTGCGGCAAGCAGGAATAGATTGGGGGATAGACTCGCTCTTTCCAATAGAGTGCAGATCGCCTTAATATAAGATGCCAATTTGGATGTATCTTGGTCTGTCTGTCAGACAGGATCTCTGTAATCCACAAAACTAAATGGTAAGCTACTGGTGATCAAATATGCAAGAACTCCATCCAAGCATCGCTATGTCACAGTGTCCTCAACTATGAATGAAGAAGTGTAATGCTATTCATTCTGCACATAGGGGCAGACTCATCAAATTTATGGCTCATGAAATGTATTGTTAGACATTGAAACTCACTACATGAGGCACACAGTGGATTTGTGGTTCATAGAAAATTTAGAAGATGGGGAGCTACTGGTACCAAACATGATTTCAGATAAAGTAGGGCAAGCTATGCACCTTATGTAATACACAGCAGCTGCCCATTCATAAGCATACAGTGCATGGACAGGGACTTAAAGGGACTCACCGCACATGGTCAGGTGTCTAAAAAAACACCCCCTTAAATCCCACCAAAGAAAGTATTTAACAAATTAAGCAGGTGAAGAAATGTTTGGAGCTATAGTTAGAAACGAACTGTGGTCCTCCACAATGCTTTAGAAACCATTGGACTCAGGTGGTTTCAGGAGCCTGCCTTGTGTCTACAAGGGCATATTCTAATGGTGGGAAGCTGGTGTTCACAGATTTATGTATGATGAAAAGGTTTTGGGGTGGTTGATTGGTCTGGATTTACAGGAACATACAGGATGTTGAGCAGGACCCTAGTGTAACTTTTGACAACTCCAGCTGTCATAATGGAGGATAATTTAGGATCTATTGACCACCAGTGGCAAATGAGTAAACAACTAGGGAAGCAAAATGGGAATTACTCAAGCGTGATTCCAAGTAAACCTTTGAGCACAAGAAGAGATTTGATAGAAGCCTATGTTACATCAGTGTCTAGATATAAGTTAAGGGCTTACTGGAGGTCCTGTATGGACTAAAGAGGTAGAAGCACTGACTGCATTGTCAAACAGCTCATCTTGAGGCACCCTACTTAGCATGTATCTGAGCTCTTGCTTGACAAGAGCTATCCTGGAGATTTAACCTGCTCTGCCACCAGAGGAGAGGGATATTCTTTCTGGGGTCCTGTGCTTTGGACTTGTAGCATCCTCCCCACTCTGGGTACTGGCCAATGATTACACCACACATGGACCTAAGTATTGCACATCTTTATTCTTCTGCTTCTAACTGCAAGCAAAACATTCTAAAACAAGCTTTTCATTGCATGCCACAGGTCTTCGGAGTCTGTTAGGATCCATAATGGTTTCGTTATAAAACTCGCAAGACACTACATCTATATATTACATATATATATTACCTACTGCCGGTTGCCAGTATGTAGTTATAGTTAGGACCAAAGTTTCAATAGGAAAAGCATTTTCTTTTGCCAATAACTTTGGCGCTGCTTGATTAATCGCCACGTATTTTCACAAAACGTTTCATTGTTAGTTCAGCTGCTGTGTTTAAAGTTTCAGGATGGTCTGTCAAGTGGGGGCTGAGAAAAAAGGGGGGTCCCAAAACACTGTTTCCAACATGTTATGCTGAAGCCTACTAAAATTTGTTTGGCTGCGAACACTTCAACCAGGAAGTGTTTGCAGCAATCTTGGGACTCAGCTTGAAGCTGAGTCCCAGATTAAAAAAGTAACAAAAAAAAGAAAAGTGGGCAGAGTAGCAATACCCTGACCCCCAGATATTGTGGGGGGGTCTGCCAGGGGGTAAAAAAACATTTTTTTTACATTTTGACACAGACTCATGGGTGGATCTGCGAATCCGCAGCAAAATTTACAAAATTGAATCGCGAGCTCCAGCGCTTAATTTAGTATAGGCCCACAGGTGGGCTAGGTCCTGGGAGAATTATGCAAATGAGGGAGTGGGCACACAGGCCCACCTCCCTGGGCTATTCAAAGCCCCGGGGACCGCCACCTCCCCCAGGCAGTAACTTTATACTCGCATCTACCCTGCTGCCCTGGGGACCGCACTTGCCCGGGGCACTGTTTTATACAAATGCAGGGGGACAGCCACCTCTCAGGGGTACTGTTTTATGCAAATGTGGGGGACCCACTCAGTCCCCCCACAGCCCCAGGGACCGCCACTTCCCCGGGGCAGTAACATAAATTAACATATGTGGGGGAGCCTCGCCGATCTCCTGCTGACCACCACCTCCCCGGGGCAGAGATGTATAGATAAAATGCACCAGGGATCGTCACCTCCCCTGGGCACAAATCAAATAATGAAGGGGGTCTGTTGTGGAGTCCCGGCCCTGGGGACCACAACCTCCCCATGGCAACTCTCAACAAAGGTTGGAGGGCCACATGGCCCCCTCCAGGAGCTCTGCATGGTCCCGAGGACTTCTACCCCCCAGGGCCAACACCAGTAATGTCCCTGAGTGCCCACTCCTGGGACATTGCAGTTTGCTATGGCTTCTCCCACCAAGCCATAGCAAACAACTGCTCTGCTTTCAGCAAGCGAGAGCACAAATGCACACTACAGGCTGGTCCTTGAGAGATGTAGTCCCTGGGCCCAAAATCGGCCGAGGAGGGGGGCCGCGTGGATACCTCTCATTGAAAAAATCAAAAATAATATAAATTAAAAGAACTCCCCCTCCTTTTAAATTAGTAAAAACATAAATAAAAGGCTGGCCCAGAGGGATGGGGTCCACGAGGTCTAAATCAGCCTGGGTGGGGGGCTGCACAGCCCCCTCCCTTTCTTTAAATAAAAAATTAAAAGTAAAATAAAAAAAGGACAGGCCCCGGGGAATGGTGTCCCAGGGGCCCAACATGGTCTGGGAACTGGGGCCATGCAGCCCCCTTTCTAAAAAATAGTAAATAGATATATTTTTTAAACGGCAACTCAAAGGAGACTCCGCCCCCTTTCTCCACCTCTCTGCAAATGTACCTCCTGCTGATGGGGATGAAGTCCCCTTGGCTACGGAAGGTCCTTAGGGGCCAACAAGACCTCCTATTTCCTCCATCAAGCCCCACACAGTGGGATTGCTGAGGTGATCGAAGGCCATGCCCCCTTTCTCAACCACTCTGAAAATGCACCCCTCAGCACACTGCTGGTAGGAGATGAGGTCCACTTGCCTCCTGAGGGCCTAAAGTGTACTTCTCCCCAAAGCAGCCGTACATCAGGAGGCGCTTTGCAGAGAGGTGGAGAAAGGGGACATGGCCTCTGACGATCTCTCAGCAATCCAGCTGTGTGGGTCTTACTGGAGGTAACAGGAGGGCTAGTTGGCCACATGGACCCTCAAGAGCCAAGGGTACTTCATTCCCCAACTAGTAGTGCGCCAGGAGGCAAGTTTGCAGAGTGGTAGAGAAAGGGGGCGTAGCCACTGAAAACTTCTCAGCAAACCCTCTGTGTGGGACTTGCTGGAGGTAACAGGAGGGGTAGTTGCCCCCCAAGGACCCTCAAGAGCCAAAGGGACTTCATGCCCCTAATAGTAGTGCACCAGGAGGCATGTTTGCAGAGTGGCGGAGAAAGGGGGTGTTGCCTGCTACCAGGTCACAGCGATCCTGCTGTATGGGACTTACTGGAGGTAACAGGAGGGGTAGTTGGCCCCCAAGGACGTTCTTGTGGGCCAACTACCGCTCCTGTTATCTCCAATAGGTCCCACACAGCTGGATTGCTAAGAGGTCTTCAGAAGCCATGCCCCCTTTCTCCACCACTGCAAACTTGGCTCATGGTGCACTACTGGTTGGGGGATGAAGTCCTCTTCACTCATGAGGGACCTTGGGGGCCAAGAAGCCCTCCTGGTACCTCCTGTAAGTCCTACACAGTGAGATTCCTGAGAGCTGATCGGAGGTCCAGCCCCCTTTCTCCACCACTCTGCAAGTGCCACTACCATTTAAAAAAACATAGAAATTATCTGAAAAAACGAAGGTTACTGGGACGTTATACTTAATAATTCTATTCAGTTTATTAAAGCTTTGGAAATCCAATGAGGTCAACTTAAAAGGATACATATCAAATAATACATAAAATACAATAGAACCATGTAAAAATACAGAATGACAAGGTGGTCCGAATACAAATTTTTTCAACATATAGCAGTATCGAAGGATAACATTTAAAATTTAGCCACCAACAATGAGGAAACAGCAGTATCTAAGAATAAAATGTAGAATTTAGCAGCCAACAATGTAGAAGCAGAACATATGATGTTTTGGAAGTAATAATTAAGAAGCAGACACCATAGAACACCTTCACAGATCAAAGTTTGAACATAGCAGCCAAAAAAGAAAAAACAGGGCATATCCTGAAATGTGCAAATAGCAAGCAGCAAGAAATCGGATCATGTGCAAAATTACAATTTTAGGGTTAAAAATTAGATGAACAAAAAGCCTTTAGAGTAGAAGCCGGAACAATGCGAAATACATTCGAAATTAGGAAAGGATACAACGACTACAAAGAAGGCCAACCATTCCGAAATTATATCCCACTTGGTAATTATACAGTTAAAATATATACATAAATTCCTTTAAAAAGTTAAACAATTTCATGCACACTGCTTCATTTTTGGGATTAAAAAGAAAGTTGCAAGCAGAAACTACATCCTTAACACCATTTTGTAAAAACATTGGCCTTAGCCAGCGACGGCGAATAAAGGCCAGTGCCGGACAAACCAACAAAACATGATCCAAATTGTGGATATTCAGTTCACAGAAATGACAATTTTTTCCATGTTTCGAATTCTGAGACCAGTGTACTGTTAACCCCTTCGACGCTGATGACGAGCTGGGCTCGTCATGAGGTAGCCTCCTGCTACGCTGATGACGAGCCCAGCTCGTCACGTAACATGCGAATCCATAAAAGTCAGCGTGCGGGCGGAATTCCGCCCGCACGCATGCGGTTAAACCATTTAAAGGTAGAAGATTTAATCAAAATAAGGGGAACCAGCGTCTTGTTCCATGATCTAACTTCCAAGTGAAATATTTCTGAGGAAGTTTCGGGGAAGTAGTCTTAGCTATTATCGTTAGTCTCTCTTTAGTATTACAGAACTCAATATCTCTATTAAAGCTGATCTTACCACTTAAGATTTTTACAAAGGATTTGAATTCTAATAGCAGGAGGGAAATTAGGGATTCCTCCTGAACACAAAACAATTTTATAGCCAGAGAGAAATCTCGATTTAAAGAGTATTTCTCCCCCATGTTACCGAAAATGTCCTTAACCATGAAACCTATTAGTGAATAAAACTCACTATTTTTTAACTGGTATTCCCAGCGTAAAACTCTGGAAATACCTTGAAAATAGGTGCTTATCAGTCCAAATTCCAGTCTAATAGCAGCTGAAGAAACTAACGTATTAAAAAGCTCCATTCCTTTACAGGGATTAATTCAATAGCAAAAAGTAAGGTTGATGAAATTTTTGCTTTCAACACCGTCAGTGGATGTGGAAAATACCTTCTACCCATTGTATTGAAAACAATGCGCAGACCAGTAGCGTGTGACATAGCTTTAATGATGCAGTGTTCAATATGGAGTTTATTCTTCCTATTGCTCGCGAATAATTTCCCTAGGTATAAATATGAATCAACCACCTCCAGCTTTTCCAGGCCAATATGCCAATTAAATTTACTTAATTTTCTGCTTCTCTCACTTTTTAGAATAAAAATGTTACCTTTTGAAACATTGATCTTCAAAAAATGAGCCGTCGTATACTTCTGTAGTGATGACAACTTTTTGTCTAGCCCTATAGGAGTAAGATCCATCACTACAATATCATCTGCATAAAGGAGGCATGCGAAAGGACGGCTACCTATCTTTGGAGCATCGCCCTCTTGCTGAGATAGACAGTCGGTTAAATCTGCTAAATATAAGGAAACACCTATTGGGGCTAAAAAACAGCCTTGTTTCAAACCATTTTCTATTGGAAATATAGATGTTAATACTTGGCTTCCTCCCATAATACTCGCAACCAGGTATGAGAATGTAATGTAATGATGAAGGACAACATGGGAGCAGGCAATCCCATATTTTGTAGTTTCCTCCAAAGAAGCGGCCGATCTACTTTATCCAAGGCCGTAGAAAAATGTATAAAGGCCATAAAAACATTTGATGTGCGAGATAGCGTATATTTCTCCTCAATTAATTTCAACATCGATTCAGCTCATGTGTACACTTTGGTTTTTGGTAGCATAGTCGGGGTAAGGGAGATATTATTTAGAGGGTGGAATAATTTTTCCTGAAACCTGTTTTTTCTATAGGGAGGACCTTATTTTCCATAACACATTCCATGAGATGATCGAGAATACTACGAGTAAATATTTTTCTCACTGCATCTAATAAAGCTATTTGCCTATAATTACCCAGATAAGTTCTAGGCCCTTTTTTTTAGGGCGATTAAAATACTTCCAGATCATGACGGCAGTGTCTTACCCTGAGTATAACAAAAGTTAAACAGAGGGGCTAAAAACGTAGCCCACAAAAGAGGTTCCTTTTTAATTACCGTTATCGGTATTTCGTCTGGACTCATTGCTCCTGAGGATCTCATTTTTTTTATAAAACCATCGATGTCACTCACCGAGTGTACACAGTTGGGTATATAAGTAACCGAAGGGTCAGGGGCAGTGGGGAGGAAACCAGGAGAGTTAGTATTTGCTGCGTAGAGGGCTACCAAGTGGATTTTCCAATCCTCTTCTTTAACAGGAATGGGGAGAGATTTTACCCTTGTACCGCAGCAGTCAGCAATTACTTCCCAACATTTTTTTTGTTGTTTTTCGAGGCGGCCTCTATTAACTGCACCCATACACCATCTTCCTCAAATTGCTTCAGAGAGTGTTTTTTCCTCAGCCTTTTCCTCTTCAATAAGTTGATTAAATTACTACGTTCATTAGAAAAGTTCAGGAACTGTGCCCTCACCAATTTGTTGATTTCCTCATTTAGATTAAGCAATGGATTATAATAAGTTTTATGTTTAGTTGGAACACGAGATGATTTACTTAATGCAGTCAAAGAACCAATATTATGGGAAAAAACTCCCAGAAGATCAATTTGAAACTAATAATATTCGAGCATACCTAAGTAGTGCTGATCTTTTATCAGAGCTGTTAAATTTGCTTTGACTTTGACTGTTGCTTGAGTGTTCCAATAAATTCTACCATTATTTACATTAAGCCCTACATTACTGCCTCTAAAGTTCCACGGGCCTACCTTAGCACAAGTATAATTACATTTAAACCAGATCAATATATGATCACTAAATTCAGATCCCAAGACTTCCATGCTTATGAGATTACAAAAGAAGTCAGAGGAGACTATTAAATAATCTATAATAGAATTCCCTGTTGGGGCCTTATTGGTATAGTTTGCAGGAATATCGTTTTCTAACCTCCCATTAGCAATTATAAGGTCTAAGCTACTCAGACCTTCAAGTAATATGTTGCTCCTTTTATCTGACCTGCTTTTATTCGGAAATTGGGCCATAGGGATTTTTAGGGCTTAATTTTTTTCAGTGTTCATTTTTTTATACTTAGGAATTAGCATTTAAAAAAACCTTAGAAATTCACTGAAAAAAACAAAGGTTACAGATACGTTATAGTTAGACTCAGGCTTCACTCGTACAAAACCAGAGAAATTCAGCAGTTATAGTTAGCTAAGCTAACCATAACTCACACCCCCACAATGCACTGCTTATGACCGCACATATTACATCACTCATGACATGGTCAATGACATCACTGATGACATTACTGATGACATCTCAAATTAAATCTCAAGAGTTACACACTGTACTGCTTTCTTTAGCGTACTCATAAAACGCTCAACGAGTCTATTGGCCTGAGGCCATAAAGGTGTACTCTTCTAATGCTTTATGTTCAGATGCCCCAGGAAATCCTTGAATTCTTGACTGTTAGAAGGCAGCCATTATCAGACTTCCAACTAGTTAAAATGCCCCATGTCGCAAAGATTCCATCTAGTCTCTCAATGACTCACTCATGAGTTGTGGATGAGCGATCTTCTATAAATGGAAAACATGAGTACTCATCCACAATTACCATCAGATGATGTCCATTATTAATTGTGCCAAATAAATCGATGGCTATCCTCTTCCATGCACGCTTAGGGAGTTCTGACATGTTAAGAGTATGTTGAGTAATATTTGCAGAAAGGCAGTTGCATAGATGACAGACCTTGAGTTCCTTCAATACTCTCTTCTAAATATAGAAACCAAACTCGGAGAGCTCTTTTGGTGGCAACAATACCACAATGTGCTTAAATTATTTACTGTCACAGGCTCTCTGGAATTAGGATTCTTGACCCTCCCAGTATAACTCCTTCCTGAGATATGGACAGTTCATCTTTAATGTTTTTGTTTTTTGTGTGTTCACCATTACTGGTGAGAGGTCGAGGGTGTTGGTTCCATGACTGATGTGTAATTATATCTTTCAACTTCAGAATGTCACTATCATGTTTTGTTATACAAATAACCTTATCCTAGGCAACTATTGGGTCCTGAGAAAATAGCAGGTACTTTAAAACATCAATTATTGTAGCCACGGAGGAAATCAACTAATGCAGTGCACATAGTAATATCAATTTGAAAAACTGTACTTTGCTGCTGACCTTGTCGGGAATCAAGAAGCGGGAGACCCACCGCCTACAAATGCTGCCAGAGGAAATTAATACCGCCACCGGTCCCTCCACGCCGCCACAGCCCCTTCACTCGTGCGCGGCCGCTGTGTTTGGAGGACCGAGGGGAGCTGGGAACTACATCTCCCAAGCTCCCTCGCGGCCCTGCTAGAGGGATTACGCGCCAGGAGGCGCCATAAAAGCAATGTCACCCCCCGCGTCGCGGGAGCGCCGGGCGAAGCCCGGGCAAAGGGCGGGCCGTCTGTGGCCGTCCGGGGACGTTAAGGGACGGGACGGGCTCACTCCCTAACACTCACTTAAAGACTGCTTTGCATGACAACTTAAAAAACTGTGAGTAATCACCCTTGCCATATAAAATGCCTTTGAGTCCCATTAAAGGAGTGGTGACCTCGAAAAGAGGAGGGTGTAGGAAAACACTAGATAGTTATTTCATGAGGGCAGCTAAAGATGCGGACATTGGAAAAGAGTCTATGTTGGCAGAACGTCGAGCAGAGCGGCGACGCTCAGTGGAGTCTATTAAAAATAAATGTTCATCCTTGAGTTTAATGCAGTCTGCTAGCTTACTGTCCTCGAGCCACCATTCCGAGATAGAGATTCCAGACACCGCATGCAGTGATAACATCCCACTGCTTTTGAGAGATACTGTAGCTTCTCCACTTCTTGTAAGGTCTAAAGAGGAAACGCATATAATCACCCCTTCCACCCCTCGGATTGGGAGCTTAGTAGCGGAAGTCTTATCTGAATCACAGGCTCCCGTAGTAGAGGTCACACGAAATAAGGCTACAAGTGCTACTCGATCTCGAGCAAAAGGCTCACTACCCAGAAAAAGGAGAAGGAAGGGGAAAGTCCCACAAAATAATAAGGTTAGACATGCTGATTTTGGCAAATCTTCTGATAATAATCTGCCATTCTCAGTCAAAACTCCTGGTCCGCTTAATTTAGAACAGGGCACTACCTCAGAGAGATTTATTACCGAGACAGCGGGAACCCTCGAACAGTTGCTTAGATCTTTCACATCACCACTGATAGAGAGATTAAAGAGAATTGAAACCTGGTTAGGGATTTTAGAACAGGCCATAGGTAAAAATACGGGGCTAATTGAGAATATGGCCAAGTCGGCACAAGCACCCGCAATGGTTGTACCTGCTGCAGCACCATTATCTAAGGGTACAGCCCAAAAAGTCATAAAAGGCAATAACTTAACTATAGCCGAATCCCAGAAGCAGCCACCTCCCAGTAATCCACAGGATCTAATCAAAAGCAAGGCTAGTAAGACGCAGTTGGGGGTGAAACAACTACTTTCAGCAAAGGGTCCATCTAATTTAGGGAGCAAAAGTCCAGACAGGGTAGCAAATTCTACGAGGCGTCCAGATCTACCTCCAGAAGCTGTCCCGTTGGTGGTGGTCCTAAGGGAAGACCCCACTTTAGATGAGGGTAAGAAAGAAGGATACTTCCAACTAAAAAATAAAGTCACATATTGGCTCAATCACAATCGGCCCTTACAACCTAACATTGACGGTACAATCCTCCATGTGCGAAGAGCCCCCTGGATGGGCACTCGTAAAAAAGACACCAAGGGGGATATTATTATAATTAATTGTACCGACCACAGAACAGTTACGCATATCCTAGACTGGCCCCCTGAATATGGTACCGGCACTATAAAAGCCTGCGAGCTGACCTATTTTTATCCAAGACCCTCCATGCTTCCCATAGTCAATTTAAGACCTCTAATGGGCAACTGGGACTATCGTCCCGTTGCTCTTAGAAACCGCTATGAGGCCCTTTCAGGCCTGGAAGGCGTAGACTGACTGTACCGTAGGGGCACCGATTTGGCTAGTGGTGAGAGTGTGATCGACTCACCCGATTCTAATTCTGGTAAGAATCCTATTCATAATAGTTTGGAGCCTTTTCCTAATACCCCCTGTCAGAAGCTATAGCTACTGACCAGTGGGAGAACTGCCCCGGGGATACACGGTCATCTTCTGCTGCTGCCCCTACTTCTGCACAGAATCCATCTTGTGTGCAGATCTCCACAAAGCTTACTGGGAACGAGGGGCGAAATAGTGAGGAATACCACACTGGTTACGATCTGGTAGAGAGTAAAGGACCGCAGGACAAGTCACTGGTTCCGCAGATTACAAAAGGCAAACAGATAGAGATAGGTTTAAGGGTTTCCTTTTGGAACACTGCTGGCCTTCATGGAAAGATCAATAACTGCGTCTGGGAAAATTTCATTAAAGACATAGACATTTTGTGTCTCCAAGAGACTTGGTCCCTCGAGGAAATTCACCTAGAAGGTTTTATAACCTACCACGTGCCTGCAGTTCCCTCTAGCCATGGGAGGTGCAAGGGGGGGCTCTGTGTATATGTGTCCAATCTCCTTGAGGTGGTATCAATTGGCACGTTGAGAGCGTGCAGCCAATACCAAATTGTGGTTATACAAGTCTCCTTCAAGGTGCAGTTAACAATTATTAACATGTATAATAGCTCAGAAAAGGGTAAAGTAAATCAAATGGTACAATCTATTGACATGGCAATTAGGAGTATGGTGGTAAAACCAGGGATGGATTCAATCCTTATCTGGGGAGGCGATTTTAACCATAATCTGTGCCAACACTTCCAGAGCGGATGTGGTGATTACGTTGAAGATGAAACTGAGTTCCAACCACATTTTGCCCATCACAATGGAGGCAACGCGCTCAATGAGATGATGGCCTCCCATAACTTGGGTTTTGCAAACTTGCTTTGTCTACCCCCAGTGGACTTTAGCCCAACTTTTGTGGGAAGAGGTCACAGCACTTTGATCGACTTTATAACAATCTCTAATTCCTATGTAACTTGGCTTGCAGATTTTGCAACCAACATCATAGGAATTAGTGACCATCTTCCGCTTAGTCTTAGAATTTCACTCCCTAAGGAAAAGGATTGTTCGCTAGTGGAAAGGCTGGCCTGGACTTCACGTTGCACATTGGCTAGTCAAAATGGTTACACCTTGAGATGGACACAGTGCATTCCTGAGGTAATTAACTCAAAAATCATAGAGCAAGCTACAGTACCTATTACTAAATGCTTGCAGGATGAGATTTCTGATCTGGATATACTAGACTCCTTTGCCGAGATAACCAGGATAATACAAGCAAACCTCCAGCGACCAACAAGTAAAAAGAACCATGGTGATATTAGGTGGTTTGACGCGTCCTGTACAAAGACTAATTCACAACTGTTAAAAGCACTGCATAAAACTCCAAGAAACAATGCAGATATAATAAGGTGCAGGAAGGAGTATAATCTAGCAAGGAAGGCACGTAAACAAAAAATTAGAGATGATGCATGGCAGAATCTACACAAAGCCTCACAAAAAAGGGATAGCTCTGCGTTTTGGGCTGCAGTTCGAGCACCATTTTTTAATCCAGGAGACCTGGCAAAAATTGAAGTGGCAATACCTGAAAAGTCCTGGATTACCTTTTTCTCAGAAGTCTACAACCCGGGGGTGGTAAACAACATTGTGGACACCAGAGTATTAACAGGGGGGTCTCAGGACAGCTTTGCCCCTTTATCCCTATCTATTTCTGTCAAAGAAATTACAGAGGCTATAAATCAAAGCAAGGGAGGCAAAGCGCCGGGAGCAGATGGCATTCCCATCGATCTGTTCAAGTTTAAGAACGAGCTATGGTCCCCGCTCCTTGTACGTGTCCTCGAGGCCAGTTGCAACTTGGGTTTTATCGACACATGGTCAGATTCAATAATTATCCCGATCTTCAAAAAGGGTGACCGAAATAATCCTTCCTGTTATCGCCCCATATCACTCCTGGACTCTTTTATGAAAATAACTGGAAGAGTAATTCTGAATAGACTGCAGCAATGGGCTGAAGAAGCAGAAATCCTGTCACCTGTTCAATATGGTTTTAGGGAAGGCCGGGGCACAGTTGAACAAGTCCTCAATTTTTCATTACTTCAAGGAAAATATACCCAGGCAAGGGAGGCTAAAATTTATGCTGTATTTGCAGATCTAAGTGCCGCTTTTGACTGTGATTAAGATCCTGGAGGAGATGCAGGTGGACGAGGTCCTAATTTCTTTTCTTAGACAGCTCTATGTGGGTGCTAGGGCAAAAGTCATATTTGGCACTAACGGCGAATGCACCAAGCCATTTTATGTCCGGCGGGGCGTCAGGCAAGGGTGTGTTCTCGCCCCTTTTCTTTTTAATTTATACACAAATGATTTACAGAAAGAGCTGAAGGTAAATGTGCGTGATTCCCCCCAGGTCAAACATAATCAAATTGTTTCTCTCCAGTATGCCGATGAAGCTGTGGTCATGGCTAGAACTCAAAGAGGGCTACAAACGGCCCTAAACACATATATGAACTTTATGGATTTGAGGGGGTTGAAACTTAATGTAAAAAAGACATTTGTAATGACCTGTGGCAGACGCAAGAATGGAGAGTGTCGTCTGTTTGCATGGAAAGAGAAGATCGCCCCCACCAAAACTTTTTCCTACCTGGGCATTGTATTGGATGATACAGGTAGCTGGGTCCCTGCAATCAGATCTAGGGCCTTGACGTTTAAACGAGCAACATCAGCACTGATGATATTCTCCAAAAAAATGGGGAAAAGACCCGCAGACATTCTACTGAAAATCTATCAAGCAAAGTGTATCAGCACAGCAATTTATGGGTGTGGAGTTTGGGGCATTGCCGATTCAACACAGATGCAGAAGATAGAAAATGCATTTTTAAAATTTATTCTGGCTGTTCCCCAAAGCACACCTAATTTTAACTGTCACGCAGAGCTGGGCATTCGGTACATTAGTGACCTTATTAGCATGCAACCGCTATTGCTGTGGCACCGCGTATGGACCTCACCCGATCTTGGCCTGAATAGGGATATTATTATTGATTGTATGAGCCTAGACTGGGCAACTAGAGCCCCCTGGTTGACTTATATTTGTAAGTTTGTAAATGATTTAGGGAGACCTGAGTTTTATTATGCACCTGACTCACAGTGTAACATTACTAGGAAGGAGTTGAAGCTGCTTTGCTGGAACCACTTGGAAACTTTAAGGGCAGGTGTAGAACTGGTTAAGAAATCTGTGTCTCAACATCAACTCATGTTAGTGTCATACTCTATTCAACCCTATTTAAATTGGTGTCTAAATGGTTTTGATTTATATTTATTGACAAGGTTTAGGTTTAATATCTTTTTTCGCCTAATAACTTTCCCAAATACGAATAACTGGGATAGGAAGCTATGCAGCTGTCCGTGTGACAATAAGTCAGTTAAATCAACTTTGAATGCTACCTTTTTTTGTAAATTTTATGTTCAAGAAAGGTTGAGGTGGATCAAACCACTTTTAAAAAAGTATGGAACATGGAGACAATGCAGACCTGTCCTATTGTTTCTGTTATCACTCAATGATGTTTACACTGTGGCTGTAATGACAGGTTTTTAAAAAAATGTTCTAAAAAAACGGAAAAGCTTAAATACTCTTTACATTTAATTGTTCTTTTTAATTCTATTTAATGTATTATATGAATTAGTGTATGTATCAAATTGAATCTGTTGCTTTTATGATTTTATGTATTTTAAAATCGAATAAAGCTTTTTCATTCATTCATTCAATATCAACAATGAGAAAAATTATTATTCATGGTCAATTTATTGATAGTACAAAAATTATTAATCAAATCATCGACATAATTAAAAAATCACACAGTTCATACAGTTCATACATCATGAATGTACAGTTTTACAAATGACGACAATTTAAATGTATACATATATATTAAAAAACAAATTAAAAACCAAACAAGTGGAATATTTGTTTTGTCTCTACGCGCGTTTCGGCGTACACACGCCTTCTTCTGGAGAACAACTTGGTATTTCTAAAAAGAAATAAAATATATTACATAGTACATGTGATTACAATTTACGTGCACTGCATTTACAAACTAAAGGCTACATTTGTTACTATTTGCTAGAGGCTCTGGTTTACATTTTTCAGATAGCTGGCTGCGTATTAGTTGGAAACAGAATATGGATATACAGTTAATGTGTAGACTACATATTTCCTAAGAAAGAGTATATCCTCTATAGAAGTGTAACTAAATAGTTGCAATGGGTCTCTAAATCATATAAGTTGGAGTTGAAGGGGCATTGTAGGTGATATGGCTATAATCCTTAACTTTTGTGCCCATATTTATTATGTTCTTACCTAAAATGATTATGTTTGTAGTTAATTCAGATTCTAAATTCTGCCACTGTATAGGGATGCTTTAAGTGATATGGTACCCTGTAGTAAAGGATAAAAAAAAAAAAAAGGGGGGGGACGAATGTGGATACAGATCTCAAGATTTATTGATTATGCGTATTTCTAGGCAGATGAATGCTTTTTATGATTACCTTTAGCCTGGCAATCCTGTCCTTTCACTTGGTTCCCTTAGTTATTGGGTCGCAAGCTGTAATGTGCCAAGATTTCAGGTTGCTTCTTTTGTTTTTATTTTCACAAAACAAACACTGCAGAAAACAATTTACTATTATTAGACTAATTGACTGATGTAGTTTGATCTTATATTGTGGCTGATAGTCTGATTTTTATTACCTTAGTTAACGCTGTTCGTTGAGTGGTTAATATTTTAACACATATAATTTTCTATCGGTTAAAAGCCGTAATGGCAAAGTACGAGATTGTACTTTTTTCTCATTGTTGATATTACTATGTGCACTGCATTAGTTGATTTCCTCCGTGGCTACAATAATTGATGTTTTAAAGTACCTGCTATTTTCTCAGGACCCAATAGTTGCCTAGGATAAAGTTATTTGTATAATATTTGTGCCCTGACCTAGGAACTAACTAGCAGTATCAGGGGGTCCCTTTGTTATATATTGCACTATCATGTTTTGTTGCAGTGATGATCTCGGCTAACGATATAGCAGCTGGCGTATTTGATTTTACAATGAAATGAATATAGGCTTTAGCCATCTTGGATGGAGTACCCAGACCGTGTACTCTTGAAAAGTAGTCAGCAGGGTTTTGATCCTTCTAGGGAAAATGCACACTGGTACAATCATACTCTTGCAATTGTACACCCCACTGTTTAATGCAAGGAGGCATCATGGCTTTTGGATTGCCCAAGATAAGATGATCAGCTACCAACGTAAAAGGCTTTCTGTACAAAGCTGTCTGAGCCAAATTTCTATTGGCATGTGCCACAATATGCATTTGGGTGTTGTCTGTGCTGTGCAAGGATAGTGTCTAACCCGACCGAGCTTGCATCAACAACAACCACTGTATGAAGCTTTGGATTGAAGTAGGCCATTTCAATGGCTCATTTGATTTTTTTGAAACTTCTCTCACATTCTCTTGACCACTTGAATGAAACATTTTTCTTTGTTAACTCTCATAATGGAGAACTACTAGTAGCAAAGTCCCATATTGATCTTGTCCAGTAACTGGCCATGACAAGAAATTAACGTATCATAGACAAATCTTGTGAGGGATCAGCATTTGACAGGGCTTGTACTTTTGCAGTATCAAGTGTCATACTCCCATGTGAAAAGATATGGCCAAAGAGCTTTAACTTTGTCTTGTGGAACTCACACTTCTCTGCATTTAAAGTCAAAGCTGAATCAGTAAGTATACAACATCATGCTCCTTCTATCGAACTCCACAAATCAATATGTCATCGCTTTAATTGAATCCATTCACAACAGGCTGTGTGATAGGTCGAATGACGTCTTGGAAAAGTTCTGCAGCCGGTGACACACCAAAACTGAGTTTCATTTATTAAAACAGACCAACATGTGTAGAAAAGGTTGTAGTATACCTGCAATCTTCTTCGAGTTCCAACTGATGATAACCTTTATTTAAATCAAGGCAAGAAAAGACCTTTGCACAATTTAATTGTGTTATCATTAAGTATGGGCGAAATTTGCGAGTTCGCGGTCCGCGAATTAGTGCGAAATTGCAAAAAAGTCCACGAGTTCGCGAATTTCCCCGCGAACTTGCGGCTTTTTGTGCCATTTGCAGAAATATGTGACCACGTGTGCCTGTAACTTTGCCAGCGTTCCAAAAGGCACAGAGGTCTATTGAGTGAGCTGGCCATTATAGTGGGGATGGGCGGGAAGACGTTTCATACCGCTAGTGGTGGTGGATGGGCCAAACGGGCGGGGCTTCTATGCGAGTTCATATGCATCTTGTTTATAAAGGGTCAGAGACCGAGCAGAGCAGCAGATGAGGAGAAAGCAGCCTCCTGGTCACAGGAGCTACACGGGGAAGGCGCTCGGGAAACTCATGGATCCAAAAATAAGTTTGGCACAGGACCCCATAATCCTTCAGATGTCCAAGATAGCTCTGCTGAGCGTGTTGATACAAAGCCATTCTCATCCTGCTCAGTCGGGTCAGGCACATGCAGCTGCTGCTGCTGGACAATGTCCCATCTCATACTAAACTGCCCCGTACAGGCATATGCTGGTGCTGGGCAGTAGGGTGCAGTGGCATGCGGGTGCTCCACGCCTGGTACATGCGCATACCGGTGCCTGGGGGGACACATGTTTATGTAGCAAGTGTAGCAAGTTATGACTTTACATTTTGACTGCACCAGACGGTGGTACCACCTACACAGATCAGGAGCATCCAGGCACCAGACTTCATGGTGCAAGAGCATAATGGTGCTGTGCGGTACGGGTATATATGTACTGGGGGCAGGGGGACACTTAGCACAATGTGTGCTCACACCCAGAGGGCTCCCAGGCAATTGAGCATGAATCATTTTCACACTGAGAGGGTTCCGGGGCAGTTCAGCAGCACGGGGGCTCACACCCACTGGGCCCCGGGGCAGTTCAGTAGCACGTGGTCTCACAGCCCCTGGGCAGCTCAGCAGCGCAGGGGCTCACATCCACAGGGCTCCCGGGCAGTTTAGCAGCGCCACCCTCTGGTTCATCCCTGCCACCCTCTGGTTCATCACTGTCACCCTCTGGTTCATCACTGCCACCCTCTGGTTCACCACTGCCACCCTCTGGTTCATCACTGTCACCCTCTGGTTCATCACTGCCACCCTCTGGTTCATCACTGCCACCCTCTGGTTTATCACTGTCACCCTCTGGTTCATCACTGACACCCTCTGGTTCACGACTGCCACCCTCTGATTCATCACTGCCACCCTCTGGTTCATCACTGCCACCCTCTGGTTCACCACTGCCACCCTCTGGTTCATCACTGTCACCCTCTGGTTCATCACTGCCACCCTCTGGTTCACCACTGCCACCCTCTGTTATATCACTGTCACCCTCTGGTCACCACTGCCACCCTCTGGTTTATCACTGCCACCCTCTGGTTCATCACTGCCACCCTCAGGTTCATTACTGCCACCCTCTGGTTCGCCACTGCCACCCTCTGGATCATCACTGCCACCCTCTGGTTCGCCACTGCCACCCTCTGGATCATCACTGCCACCCTCTGGTTCATCACTGCCACCCTCTGGTTCACGACTGCCACCCTCTGGTTCATCACTGCCATCCTCTGGTTCATCACAGCACCCTCTGGTTCACCACTGCCACCCTCTGGTTCATCACTGCCACCATCTGGTTCATCACATCACCCTCTGGTTCACCACTGCCACCCTCTGGTTCATCACTGCCACCCTATAGTTCATCACTGCCACCCTCTGGTTCACCACTGCCACCCTCTGGATCATCACTGTCACCCTCTGGTTCATCACTGCCACCCTCTGGTTCACCACTTCCACCCTCTGGTTCATCACTGCCACCCTCTGGTTCATCACAGCACCCTCTGGTTCACCCATGCCACCCTCTGCTACATCACTGCCACTCTCTGGTTCATCACTGACACCCTCTGGTTCACAAAATGCCAACCTCTGGTTCACCACTGCCACCCTCTGGTTCATCACAGCACCCTCTGGTTCACCACTGACACCCTCTGGTTCACCCCTGCCACCATCTGGTCCATCACGGAACTCTCTGGTTCACCACTGTCACCCTCTGGTTCACCACCGTCACCCTCAGGTTCATCACTGCCACCCTCTGGTTCATCACTGCCACCCTCTGGTTCACCACTGCCACCCTCTGGTTCACCCCTGCCACCCTCTGGTTCACCCCTGCCACCCTCTGGTTCACCCCTGCCACCCTCTGGTTCATCACTCCCACTCTCTGGTTCATCACTGCCACCCTCTGGTTCACCACTGCCACCCTCTAGTTCACCACTGCCAACCTTTGGTTCACCACTGCAAACCTCTGCTTCATCACTGTCACCCTCTGGTTCACCACTGCCACCCTCTGGTTCATCACTGCCATCCTCCGGTTCACCACTGCCACCCTCTGGTTCATCACTGTCACCCTCTGGTTCATCACTGCCACCCTCTGGTTCATCACAGCACCCTCTGGTTCACTACTGCCACCCTCTGGTTCACCACTGCCACTCTCTGGTTCATCACTGCCACCCTCTGGTTCATCACAGCACCCTCTTGTTCATCACTGACACCCTCTGGTTCATTACTGCCACCCTCTGGTTCGCCACTGCCACCCTCTGGATCATCACTGCCACCCTCTGGTTCATCACTGCCACACTCTGTTTTGCCACTGCCACCCTCCGGATCATCACTGTCACCCTCTGGTTCATCACTGCCACCCTCTGGTTCATCACAGCACCCTCCGGTTCACCAGTGCCACCCTCTAGATCATCACTGTCACCCTATGGTTCATCACTGCCACCCTCTGGTTCACCACTTCCACCCTCTGGTTCATCACTGCCACCCTCTGGTTCATCACAGCACCCTCTGGTTCACCCATGCCACCCTCCGGTACATCACTGCCACTCTCTGGTTCATCACTGACACTCTCTGGTTCACCACTGCCAACCTCTGGTTCACCACTGCCACTCTCTGGTTCATCACAGCACCCTCTGGTTCACCACTGACACCCTCTGGTTCACCCCTGCCACCATGTGGTCCATCACGGAACCCTCTGGTTCACCACTGTCACCCTCTGGTTCACCACTGTCACCCTCTGGTTCATCACTGCCACCCTCTGGTTCACCACTGCCACCCTCTGGTTCACCCCTGCCACCCTCTGGTTCACCACTGCCACCCTCTGGTTCACCCCTGCCACCCTCTGGTTCCTCACTCCCACCCTCTGGTTCATCACTGCCACCCTCTGGTTCACCACTGCCACCCTCTAGTTCACCACTGCCAACCTTTGGTTCACCACTGCCACCCTCTAGTTCACCACTGCCATCCTCTGGTTCACCACTGCCACCCTCTGGTTCATCATTGTCACCCTCTGGTTCATCACTGCCACCCTCTGGTTCATCACAGCACCCTCTGGTTCACTACTGCCACCCTCTGGCTCACCACTGCCACTCTCTGGTTCATCACTGCCACCCTCTGGTTCATCACAGCACCCTCTGGTTCATCACTGACACCCTCTGGTTCATTACTGCCATCCTCTGGTTCGCCACTGCCACCCTCTGGATCATCACTGCCACCCTCTGGTTCATCACTGCCACACTCTGGTTTGCCACTGCCACCCTCCGGATCATCACTGTCACCCTCTGCTTCATCACTGCCACCCTCTGGTTCATCACAGCACCCTCTGGTTCACCCATGCCACCCTCTGGTACATCACTGCCACTCTCTGGTTCATCACTGACACCCTCTAGTTCACCACTGCCAACCTCTGGTTCACCACTGCCACCATCTGGTCCATCACGGAACCCTCTGGTTCACCACTGTCACCCTCTGGTTCACCACTGTCACCCTCTGGTTCATCACTGCCACCCTCTGGTTTATCACTGCCACCGTCTGGTTCACCACTGCCACCCTACGGTTCACCCCTGCCACCCTCTGGTTCACCACTGCCACCCTCTGGTTCACCCCTGCCACCCTCTGGTTCATCACTCCCACCCTCTGGTTCATCACTGCCACCCTCTGGTTCACCACTGCCACCCTCTAGTTCACCACTGCCAACCTTTGGTTCACCACTGCAAACCTCTAGTTCATCACTGTCACCCTCTGGTTCACCACTGCCACCCTCTGGTTCACCACTGCCACCCTCTGGTTCATCACTGTCACCCTCTGGTTCTCCACTGCCACCCTCTGGTTCATCACTGCCATCCTCTGGTTCACCACTGCCACCCTCTGGTTCATCACTGTCACCCTCTGGTTCATCACTGCCACCCTCTGGTTCATCACAGCACCCTCTGGTTCACTACTGCCACCCTCTGGTTCACCACTGCCACTCTCTGGCTCATCACTGCCACCCTCTGGTTCATCACAGCACCCTCTGGTTCATCACTGACACCCTCTGGTTCATTACTGCCACCCTCTGGTTCACCACTGCCACCCTCTGGATCATCACTGCCACCCTCTGGTTCATCACTGCCACACTCTGGTTTGCCACTGCCACCCTCTGGATCATCACTGTCACCCTCTGGTTCATCACTGCCACCCTCTGGTTCACCACTTCCACCCTCTGGTTCATCACTGCCACCCTCTGGTTCATCACAGCACCCTCTGGTTCACCCATGCCACCCTCTGCTACATCACTGCCACTCTCTGGTTCATCACTGACACCCTCTGGTTCACAAAATGCCAACCCCTGGTTCACCACTGCCACCCTCTGGTTCATCACAGCACCCTCTGGTTCACCACTGACACCCTCTGGTTCACCCCTGCCACCATCTGGTCCATCACGGAACTCTCTGGTTCACCACTGTCACCCTCTGGTTCACCACCATCACCCTCTGGTTCATTACTGCCACCCTCTGGTTCATCACTGCCACCCTCTGGTTCACCACTGCCACCCTCTGGTTCACCCCTGCCACCCTCTGGTTCACCCCTGCCACCCTCTGGTTCACCCCTGCCACCCTCTGGTTCATCACTCCCACCCTCTGGTTCATCACTGCCACCCTCTGGTTCACCACTGCCACCCTCTAGTTCACCACTGCCAACCTTTGGTTCACCACTGCAAACCTCTGGTTCATCACTGTCACCCTCTGGTTCACCACTGCCACCCTCTGGTTCATCACTGCCATCCTCCGGTTCACCACTGCCACCCTCTGGTTCATCACTGTCACCCTCTGGTTCATCACTGCCCCCCTCTGGTTCATCACAGCGCCCTCTGGTTCACTACTGCCACCCTCTGGTTCACCACTGCCACTCTCTGGTTCATCACTGCCACCCTCTGGTTCATCACAGCACCCTCTTGTTCATCACTGACACCCTCTGGTTCATTACTGCCACCCTCTGGTTCGCCACTGCCACCCTCTGGATCATCACTGCCACCCTCTGGTTCATCACTGCCACACTCTGGTTTGCCACTGCCACCCTCCGGATTATCACTGTCACCCTCTGGTTCATCACTGCCACCCTCTGGTTCATCACAGCACCCTCCGGTTCACCAGTGCCACCCTCTAGATCATCACTGTCACCCTATGGTTCATCACTGCCACCCTCTGGTTCACCACTTCCACCCTCTGGTTCATCACTGCCACCCTCTGGTTCATCACAGCACCCTCTGGTTCACCCATGCCACCCTCCGGTACATCACTGCCACTCTCTGGTTCATCACTGACACTCTCTGGTTCACCACTGCCAACCTCTGGTTCACCACTGCCACTCTCTGGTTCATCACAGCACCCTCTGGTTCACCACTGACACCCTCTGGTTCACCCCTGCCACCATGTGGTCCATCACGGAACCCTCTGGTTCACCACTGTCACCCTCTGGTTCACCACTGTCACCCTCTGGTTCATCACTGCCACCCTCTGGTTCACCACTGCCACCCTCTGGTTCACCCCTGCCACCCTCTGGTTCACCACTGCCACCCTCTGGTTCACCCCTGCCACCCTCTGGTTCCTCACTCCCACCCTCTGGTTCATCACTGCCACCCTCTGGTTCACCACTGCCGCCCTCTAGTTCACCACTGCCAACCTTTGGTTCACCACTGCCACCCTCTAGTTCACCACTGCCATCCTCTGGTTCACCACTGCCACCCTCTGGTTCATCATTGTCACCCTCTGGTTCATCACTGCCACCCTCTGGTTCATCACAGCACCCTCTGGTTCACTACTGCCACCCTCTGGCTCACCACTGCCACTCTCTGGTTCATCACTGCCACCCTCTGGTTCATCACAGCACCCTCTGGTTCATCACTGACACCCTCTGGTTCATTACTGCCATCCTCTGGTTCGCCACTGCCACCCTCTGGATCATCACTGCCACCCTCTGGTTCATCACTGCCACACTCTGGTTTGCCACTGCCACCCTCCGGATCATCACTGTCACCCTCTGCTTCATCACTGCCACCCTCTGGTTCATCACAGCACCCTCTGGTTCACACATGCCACCCTCTGGTACATCACTGCCACTCTCTGGTTCATCACTGACACCCTCTAGTTCACCACTGCCAACCTCTGGTTCACCACTGCCACCATCTGGTCCATCACGGAACCCTCTGGTTCACCACTGTCACCCTCTGGTTCACCACTGTCACCCTCTGGTTCATCACTGCCACCCTCTGGTTCATCACTGCCACCCTCTGGTTCACCACTGCCACCCTACGGTTCACCCCTGCCACCCTCTGGTTCACCACTGCCACCCTCTGGTTCACCCCTGCCACCCTCTGGTTCATCACTCCCACCCTCTGGTTCATCACTGCCACCCTCTGGTTCACCACTGCCACCCTCTGGTTCACCCATGCCACCCTCCGGTACATCACTGCCACTCTCTGGTTCATCACTGACACTCTCTGGTTCACCACTGCCAACCTCTGGTTCACCACTGCCACTCTCTGGTTCATCACAGCACCCCCTGTTTCACCACTGACACCCTCTGGTTCACCCCTGCCACCATGTGGTCCATCACGGAACCCTCTGGTTCACCACTGTCACCCTCTGGTTCACCACTGTCACCCTCTGGTTCATCACTGCCACCCTCTGGTTCACCACTGCCACCCTCTGGTTCACCCCTGCCACCCTCTGGTTCACCACTGCCACCCTCTGGTTCACCCCTGCCACCCTCTGGTTCCTCACTCCCACCCTCTGGTTCATCACTGCCACCCTCTGGTTCACCACTGCCACCCTCTAGTTCACCACTGCCAACCTTTGGTTCACCACTGCCACCCTCTAGTTCACCACTGCCATCCTCTGGTTCACCACTGCCACCCTCTGGTTCATCATTGTCACCCTCTGGATCATCACTGCCACCCTCTGGTTCATCACTGCCACACTCTGGTTTGCCACTGCCACCCTCTGGTTCATCACTGCCACCCTCTGGTTCACCACTGCCACCCTCTAGTTCACCACTGCCAACCTTTGGTTCACCACTGCAAACCTCTAGTTCATCACTGTCACCCTCTGGTTCACCACTGCCACCCTCTGGTTCACCACTGCCACCCTCTGGTTCATCACTGTCACCCTCTGGTTCTCCACTGCCACCCTCTGGTTCATCACTGCCATCCTCTGGTTCACCACTGCCACCCTCTGGTTCATCACTGTCACCCTCTGGTTCATCACTGCCACCCTCTGGTTCACCACAGCACCCTCTGGTTCACTACTGCCACCCTCTGGTTCACCACTGCCACTCTCTGGCTCATCACTGCCACCCTCTGGTTCATCACAGCACCCTCTGGTTCATCACTGACACCCTCTGGTTCATTACTGCCACCCTCTGGTTCACCACTGCCACCCTCTGGATCATCACTGCCACCCTCTGGTTCATCACTGCCACACTCTGGTTTGCCACTGCCACCCTCTGGATCATCACTGTCACCCTCTGGTTCATCACTGCCACCCTCTGGTTCACCACTTCCACCCTCTGGTTCATCACTGCCACCCTCTGGTTCATCACAGCACCCTCTGGTTCACCCATGCCCCCCTCTGCTACATCACTGCCACTCTCTGGTTCATCACTGACACCCTCTGGTTCACAAAATGCCAACCTCTGGTTCACCACTGCCACCCTCTGGTTCATCACAGCACCCTCTGGTTCACCACTGACACCCTCTGGTTCACCCCTGCCACCATCTGGTCCATCACGGAACTCTCTGGTTCACCACTGTCACCCTCTGGTTCACCACCGTCACCCTCTGGTTCATCACTGCCACCCTCTGGTTCATCACTGCCACCCTCTGGTTCATCACTCCCACCCTCTGGTTCATCACTGCCACCCTCTGGTTCACCACTGCCACCCTCTAGTTCACCACTGCCAACCTTTGGTTCACCACTGCAAACCTCTGGTTCATCACTGTCACCCTCTGGTTCACCACTGCCACCCTCTGGTTCATCACTGCCATCCTCCGGTTCACCACTGCCACCCTCTGGTTCATCACTGTCACCCTCTGGTTCATCACTGCCACCCTCTGGTTCATCACAGCACCCTCTGGTTCACTACTGCCACCCTCTGGTTCACCACTGCCACTCTCTGGTTCATCACTGCCACCCTCTGGTTCATCACAGCACCCTCTTTTTCATCACTGACACCCTCTGGTTCATTACTGCCACCCTCTGGTTCGCCACTGCCACCCTCTGGATCATCACTGCCACCCTCTGGTTCATCACTGCCACACTCTGGTTTGCCACTGCCACCCTCCGGATCATCACTGTCACCCTCTGGTTGATCACTGCCACCCTCTGGTTCATCACAGCACCCTCCGATTCACCAGTGCCACCCTCTAGATCATCACTGTCACCCTATGGTTCATCACTGCCACCCTCTGGTTCACCACTTCCACCCTCTGGTTCATCACTGCCACCCTCTGGTTCATCACAGCACCCTCTGGTTCACCCATGCCACCCTCCGGTACATCACTGCCAACCTCTGGTTCACCACTGCCACCATCTGGTCCATCACGGAACCCTCTGGTTCACCACTGTCACCCTCTGGTTCACCACTGTCACCCTCTGGTTCATCACTGCCACCCTCTGGTTCATCACTGCCACCCTCTGGTTCACCACTGCCACCCTACGGTTCACCCCTGCCACCCTCTGGTTCACCACTGCCACCCTCTGGTTCACCCCTGCCACCCTCTGGTTCATCACTCCCACCCTCTGGTTCATCACTGCCACCCTCTGGTTCATCACAGCACCCTCTGGTTCACCCATGCCACCCTCTGCTACATCACTGCCACTCTCTGGTTCATCACTGACACCCTCTGGTTCACAAAATGCCAACCTCTGGTTCACCACTGCCACCCTCTGGTTCATCACAGCACCCTCTGGTTCACCACTGACACCCTCTGGTTCACCCCTGCCACCATCTGGTCCATCACGGAACTCTCTGGTTCACCACTGTCACCCTCTGGTTCACCACCGTCACCCTCTGGTTCATCACTGCCACCCTCTGGTTCATCACTGCCACCCTCTGGTTCACCACTTCCACCCTCTGGTTCATCACTGCCACCCTCTGGTTCATCACAGCACCCTCTGGTTCACCCATGCCACCCTCTGCTACATCACTGCCACTCTCTGGTTCATCACTGACACCCTCTGGTTCACAAAATGCCAACCTCTGGTTCACCACTGCCACCCTCTGGTTCATCACAGCACCCTCTGGTTCACCACTGACACCCTCTGGTTCACCCCTGCCACCATCTGGTCCATCACGGAACTCTCTGGTTCACCACTGTCACCCTCTGGTTCACCACCGTCACCCTCTGGTTCATCACTGCCACCCTCTGGTTCATCACTGCCACCCTCTGGTTCATCACTCCCACCCTCTGGTTCATCACTGCCACCCTCTGGTTCACCACCGCCACCCTCTAGTTCACCACTGCCAACCTTTGGTTCACCACTGCAAACCTCTGGTTCATCACTGTCACCCTCTGGTTCACCACTGCCACCCTCTGGTTCATCACTGCCATCCTCCGGTTCACCACTGCCACCCTCTGGTTCATCACTGTCACCCTCTGGTTCATCACTGCCACCCTCTGGTTCATCACAGCACCCTCTGGTTCACTACTGCCACCCTCTGGTTCACCACTGCCACTCTCTGGTTCATCACTGCCACCCTCTGGTTCATCACAGCACCCTCTTGTTCATCACTGACACCCTCTGGTTCATTACTGCCATTCTCTGGTTCGCCACTGCCACCCTCTGGATCAACACTGCCACCCTCTGGTTCATCACTGCCACACTCTGGTTTGCCACTGCCACCCTCCGGATCATCACTGTCACCCTCTGGTTCATCACTGCCACCCTCTGGTTCATCACAGCACCCTCCGGTTCACCAGTGCCACCCTCTAGATCATCACTGTCACCCTATGGTTCATCACTGCCACCCTCTGGTTCACCACTTCCACCCTCTGGTTCATCACTGCCACCCTCTGGTTCATCACAGCACCCTCTGGTTCACCCATGCCACCCTCCGGTACATCACTGCCAACCTCTGGTTCACCACTGCCACCATCTGGTCCATCACGGAACCCTCTGGTTCACCACTGTCACCCTCTGGTTCACCACTGTCACCCTCTGGTTCATCACTGCCACCCTCTGGTTCATCACTGCCACCCTCTGGTTCACCACTGCCACCCTACGGTTCACCCCTGCCACCCTCTGGTTCACCACTGCCACCCTCTGGTTCACCCCTGCCACCCTCTGGTTCATCACTCCCACCCTCTGGTTCATCACTGCCACCCTCTGGTTCACCACTGCCACCCTCTAGTTCACCACTGCCAACCTTTGGTTCACCACTGCAAACCTCTAGTTCATCACTGTCACCCTCTGGTTCACCACTGCCACCCTCTGGTTCACCACTGCCACCCTCTGGTTCATCACTGTCACCCTCTGGTTCTCCACTGCCACCCTCTGGTTCATCACTGCCATCCTCTGGTTCACCACTGCCACCCTCTGGTTCATCACTGTCACCCTCTGGTTCATCACTGCCACCCTCTGGTTCATCACAGCACCCTCTGGTTCACTACTGCCACCCTCTGGTTCACCACTGCCACTCTCTGGCTCATCACTGCCACCCTCTGGTTCATCACAGCACCCTCTGGTTCATCACTGACACCCTCTGGTTCATTACTGCCACCCTCTGGTTCACCACTGCCACCCTCTGGATCATCACTGTCACCCTCTGGTTCATCACTGCCACCCTCTGGTTCACCACTTCCACCCTCTGGTTCATCACTGCCACCCTCTGGTTCATCACAGCACCCTCTGGTTCACCCATGCCACCCTCTGCTACATCACTGCCACTCTCTGGTTCATCACTGACACCCTCTGGTTCACAAAATGCCAACCTCTGGTTCACCACTGCCACCCTCTGGTTCATCACAGCACCCTCTGGTTCACCACTGACACCCTCTGGTTCACCCCTGCCACCATCTGGTCCATCACGGAACTCTCTGGTTCACCACTGTCACCCTCTGGTTCACCACCGTCACCCTCTGGTTCATCACTGCCACCCTCTGGTTCATCACTGCCACCCTCTGGTTCACCACTGCCACCCTCTGGTTCACCCCTGCCACCCTCTGGTTCACCCCTGCCACCCTCTGGTTCCCCTGCCACCCTCTGGTTCATCACTCCCACCCTCTGGTTCATCACTGCCACCCTCTGGTTCACCACTGCCACCCTCTAGTTCACCACTGCCAACCTTTGGTTCACCACTGCAAACCTCTGGTTCATCACTGTCACCCTCTGGTTCACCACTGCCACCCTCTGGTTCATCACTGCCATCCTCCGGTTCACCACTGCCACCCTCTGGTTCATCACTGTCACCCTCTGGTTCATCACTGCCACCCTCTGGTTCATCACAGCACCCTCTGGTTTACTACTGCCACCCTCTGGTTCACCACTGCCACTCTCTGGTTCATCACTGCCACCCTCTGGTTCATCACAGCACCCTCTTGTTCATCACTGACACCCTCTGGTTCATTACTGCCACCCTCTGGTTCGCCACTGCCACCCTCTGGATCATCACTGCCACCCTCTGGTTCATCACTGCCACACTCTGGTTTGCCACTGCCACCCTCCGGATCATCACTGTCACCCTCTGGTTCATCACTGCCACCCTCTGGTTCATCACAGCACCCTCCGGTTCACCAGTGCCACCCTCTAGATCATCACTGTCACCCTATGGTTCATCACTGCCACCCTCTGGTTCACCACTTCCACCCTCTGGTTCATCACTGCCACCCTCTGGTTCATCACAGCACCCTCTGGTTCACCCATGCCACCCTCCGGTACATCACTGCCACTCTCTGGTTCATCACTGACACTCTCTGGTTCACCACTGCCAACCTCTGTTTCACCACTGCCACTCTCTGGTTCATCACAGCACCCTCTGGTTCACCACTGACACCCTCTGGTTCACCCCTGCCACCATGTGGTCCATCACGGAACCCTCTGGTTCACCACTGTCACCCTCTGGTTCACCACTGTCACCCTCTGGTTCATCACTGCCACCCTCTGGTTCATCACTGCCACCCTCTGGTTCACCACTGCCACCCTCTGGTTCACCCCTGCCACCCTCTGGTTCACCACTGCCACCCTCTGGTTCACCCCTGCCACCCTCTGGTTCCTCACTCCCACCCTCTGGTTCATCACTGCCACCCTCTGGTTCACCACTGCCACCCTCTAGTTCACCACTGCCAACCTTTGGTTCACCACTGCCACCCTCTAGTTCACCACTGCCATCCTCTGGTTCACCACTGCCACCCTCTGGTTCATCATTGTCACCCTCTGGTTCATCACTGCCACCCTCTGGTTCATCACAGCACCCTCTGGTTCACTACTGCCACCCTCTGGCTCACCACTGCCACTCTCTGGTTCATCACTGCCACCCTCTGGTTCATCACAGCACCCTCTGGTTCATCACTGACACCCTCTGGTTCATTACTGCCATCCTCTGGTTCGCCACTGCCACCCTCTGGATCATCACTGCCACCCTCTGGTTCATCACTGCCACACTCTGGTTTGCCACTGCCTCCCTCCGGATCATCACTGTCACCCTCTGCTTCATCACTGCCACCCTCTGGTTCATCACAGCACCCTCTGGTTCACCCATGCCACCCTCTGGTACATCACTGCCACTCTCTGGTTCATCACTGACACCCTCTAGTTCACCACTGCCAACCTCTGGTTCACCACTGCCACCATCTGGTCCATCACGGAACCCTCTGGTTCACCACTGTCACCCTCTGGTTCACCACTGTCACCCTCTGGTTCATCACTGCCACCCTCTGGTTCATCACTGCCACCCTCTGGTTCACCACTGCCACCCTACGGTTCACCCCTGCCACCCTCTGGTTCACCACTGCCACCCTCTGGTTCACCCCTGCCACCCTCTGGTTCATCACTCCCACCCTCTGGTTCATCACTGCCACCCTCTGGTTCACCACTGCCACCCTCTGGTTCACCCATGCCACCCTCCGGTACATCACTGCCACTCTCTGGTTCATCACTGACACTCTCTGGTTCACCACTGCCAACCTCTGGTTTACCACTGCCACTCTCTGGTTCATCACAGCACCCTCTGGTTCACCACTGACACCCTCTGGTTCACCCCTGCCACCATGTGGTCCATCACGGAACCCTCTGGTTCACCACTGTCACCCTCTGGTTCACCACTGTCACCCTCTGGTTCATCACTGCCACCCTCTGGTTCACCACTGCCACCCTCTGGTTCACCCCTGCCACCCTCTGGTTCACCCATGCCACCCTCTGGTACATCACTGCCACTCTCTGGTTCATCACTGACACCCTCTAGTTCACCACTGCCAACCTCTGGTTCACCACTGCCACCATCTGGTCCATCACGGAACCCTCTGGTTCACCACTGTCACCCTCTGGTTCACCACTGTCACCCTCTGGTTCATCACTGCCACCCTCTGGTTTATCACTGCCACCGTCTGGTTCACCACTGCCACCCTACGGTTCACCCCTGCCACCCTCTGGTTCACCACTGCCACCCTCTGGTTCACCCCTGCCACCCTCTGGTTCATCACTCCCACCCTCTGGTTCATCACTGCCACCCTCTGGTTCACCACTGCCACCCTCTAGTTCACCACTGCCAACCTTTGGTTCACCACTGCAAACCTCTAGTTCATCACTGTCACCCTCTGGTTCACCACTGCCACCCTCTGGTTCACCACTGCCACCCTCTGGTTCATCACTGTCACCCTCTGGTTCTCCACTGCCACCCTCTGGTTCATCACTGCCATCCTCTGGTTCACCACTGCCACCCTCTGGTTCATCACTGTCACCCTCTGGTTCATCACTGCCACCCTCTGGTTCATCACAGCACCCTCTGGTTCACTACTGCCACCCTCTGGTTCACCACTGCCACTCTCTGGCTCATCACTGCCACCCTCTGGTTCATCACAGCACCCTCTGGTTCATCACTGACACCCTCTGGTTCATTACTGCCACCCTCTGGTTCACCACTGCCACCCTCTGGATCATCACTGCCACCCTCTGGTTCATCACTGCCACACTCTGGTTTGCCACTGCCACCCTCTGGATCATCACTGTCACCCTCTGGTTCATCACTGCCACCCTCTGGTTCACCACTTCCACCCTCTGGTTCATCACTGCCACCCTCTGGTTCATCACAGCACCCTCTGGTTCACCCATGCCACCCTCTGCTACATCACTGCCACTCTCTGGTTCATCACTGACACCCTCTGGTTCACAAAATGCCAACCCCTGGTTCACCACTGCCACCCTCTGGTTCATCACAGCACCCTCTGGTTCACCACTGACACCCTCTGGTTCACCCCTGCCACCATCTGGTCCATCACGGAACTCTCTGGTTCACCACTGTCACCCTCTGGTTCACCACCATCACCCTCTGGTTCATTACTGCCACCCTCTGGTTCATCACTGCCACCCTCTGGTTCACCACTGCCACCCTCTGGTTCACCCCTGCCACCCTCTGGTTCACCCCTGCCACCCTCTGGTTCACCCCTGCCACCCTCTGGTTCATCACTCCCACCCTCTGGTTCATCACTGCCACCCTCTGGTTCACCACTGCCACCCTCTAGTTCACCACTGCCAACCTTTGGTTCACCACTGCAAACCTCTGGTTCATCACTGTCACCCTCTGGTTCACCACTGCCACCCTCTGGTTCATCACTGCCATCCTCCGGTTCACCACTGCCACCCTCTGGTTCATCACTGTCACCCTCTGGTTCATCACTGCCCCCCTCTGGTTCATCACAGCGCCCTCTGGTTCACTACTGCCACCCTCTGGTTCACCACTGCCACTCTCTGGTTCATCACTGCCACCCTCTGGTTCATCACAGCACCCTCTTGTTCATCACTGACACCCTCTGGTTCATTACTGCCACCCTCTGGTTCGCCACTGCCACCCTCTGGATCATCACTGCCACCCTCTGGTTCATCACTGCCACACTCTGGTTTGCCACTGCCACCCTCCGGATTATCACTGTCACCCTCTGGTTCATCACTGCCACCCTCTGGTTCATCACAGCACCCTCCGGTTCACCAGTGCCACCCTCTAGATCATCACTGTCACCCTATGGTTCATCACTGCCACCCTCTGGTTCACCACTTCCACCCTCTGGTTCATCACTGCCACCCTCTGGTTCATCACAGCACCCTCTGGTTCACCCATGCCACCCTCCGGTACATCACTGCCACTCTCTGGTTCATCACTGACACTCTCTGGTTCACCACTGCCAACCTCTGGTTCACCACTGCCACTCTCTGGTTCATCACAGCACCCTCTGGTTCACCACTGACACCCTCTGGTTCACCCCTGCCACCATGTGGTCCATCACGGAACCCTCTGGTTCACCACTGTCACCCTCTGGTTCACCACTGTCACCCTCTGGTTCATCACTGCCACCCTCTGGTTCACCACTGCCACCCTCTGGTTCACCCCTGCCACCCTCTGGTTCACCACTGCCACCCTCTGGTTCACCCCTGCCACCCTCTGGTTCCTCACTCCCACCCTCTGGTTCATCACTGCCACCCTCTGGTTCACCACTGCCGCCCTCTAGTTCACCACTGCCAACCTTTGGTTCACCACTGCCACCCTCTAGTTCACCACTGCCATCCTCTGGTTCACCACTGCCACCCTCTGGTTCATCATTGTCACCCTCTGGTTCATCACTGCCACCCTCTGGTTCATCACAGCACCCTCTGGTTCACTACTGCCACCCTCTGGCTCACCACTGCCACTCTCTGGTTCATCACTGCCACCCTCTGGTTCATCACAGCACCCTCTGGTTCATCACTGACACCCTCTGGTTCATTACTGCCATCCTCTGGTTCGCCACTGCCACCCTCTGGATCATCACTGCCACCCTCTGGTTCATCACTGCCACACTCTGGTTTGCCACTGCCACCCTCCGGATCATCACTGTCACCCTCTGCTTCATCACTGCCACCCTCTGGTTCATCACAGCACCCTCTGGTTCACACATGCCACCCTCTGGTACATCACTGCCACTCTCTGGTTCATCACTGACACCCTCTAGTTCACCACTGCCAACCTCTGGTTCACCACTGCCACCATCTGGTCCATCACGGAACCCTCTGGTTCACCACTGTCACCCTCTGGTTCACCACTGTCACCCTCTGGTTCATCACTGCCACCCTCTGGTTCATCACTGCCACCCTCTGGTTCACCACTGCCACCCTACGGTTCACCCCTGCCACCCTCTGGTTCACCACTGCCACCCTCTGGTTCACCCCTGCCACCCTCTGGTTCATCACTCCCACCCTCTGGTTCATCACTGCCACCCTCTGGTTCACCACTGCCACCCTCTGGTTCACCCATGCCACCCTCCGGTACATCACTGCCACTCTCTGGTTCATCACTGACACTCTCTGGTTCACCACTGCCAACCTCTGGTTCACCACTGCCACTCTCTGGTTCATCACAGCACCCCCTGTTTCACCACTGACACCCTCTGGTTCACCCCTGCCACCATGTGGTCCATCACGGAACCCTCTGGTTCACCACTGTCACCCTCTGGTTCACCACTGTCACCCTCTGGTTCATCACTGCCACCCTCTGGTTCACCACTGCCACCCTCTGGTTCACCCCTGCCACCCTCTGGTTCACCACTGCCACCCTCTGGTTCACCCCTGCCACCCTCTGGTTCCTCACTCCCACCCTCTGGTTCATCACTGCCACCCTCTGGTTCACCACTGCCACCCTCTAGTTCACCACTGCCAACCTTTGGTTCACCACTGCCACCCTCTAGTTCACCACTGCCATCCTCTGGTTCACCACTGCCACCCTCTGGTTCATCATTGTCACCCTCTGGATCATCACTGCCACCCTCTGGTTCATCACTGCCACACTCTGGTTTGCCACTGCCACCCTCTGGTTCATCACTGCCACCCTCTGGTTCACCACTGCCACCCTCTAGTTCACCACTGCCAACCTTTGGTTCACCACTGCAAACCTCTAGTTCATCACTGTCACCCTCTGGTTCACCACTGCCACCCTCTGGTTCACCACTGCCACCCTCTGGTTCATCACTGTCACCCTCTGGTTCTCCACTGCCACCCTCTGGTTCATCACTGCCATCCTCTGGTTCACCACTGCCACCCTCTGGTTCATCACTGTCACCCTCTGGTTCATCACTGCCACCCTCTGGTTCACCACAGCACCCTCTGGTTCACTACTGCCACCCTCTGGTTCACCACTGCCACTCTCTGGCTCATCACTGCCACCCTCTGGTTCATCACAGCACCCTCTGGTTCATCACTGACACCCTCTGGTTCATTACTGCCACCCTCTGGTTCACCACTGCCACCCTCTGGATCATCACTGCCACCCTCTGGTTCATCACTGCCACACTCTGGTTTGCCACTGCCACCCTCTGGATCATCACTGTCACCCTCTGGTTCATCACTGCCACCCTCTGGTTCACCACTTCCACCCTCTGGTTCATCACTGCCACCCTCTGGTTCATCACAGCACCCTCTGGTTCACCCATGCCCCCCTCTGCTACATCACTGCCACTCTCTGGTTCATCACTGACACCCTCTGGTTCACAAAATGCCAACCTCTGGTTCACCACTGCCACCCTCTGGTTCATCACAGCACCCTCTGGTTCACCACTGACACCCTCTGGTTCACCCCTGCCACCATCTGGTCCATCACGGAACTCTCTGGTTCACCACTGTCACCCTCTGGTTCACCACCGTCACCCTCTGGTTCATCACTGCCACCCTCTGGTTCATCACTGCCACCCTCTGGTTCATCACTCCCACCCTCTGGTTCATCACTGCCACCCTCTGGTTCACCACTGCCACCCTCTAGTTCACCACTGCCAACCTTTGGTTCACCACTGCAAACCTCTGGTTCATCACTGTCACCCTCTGGTTCACCACTGCCACCCTCTGGTTCATCACTGCCATCCTCCGGTTCACCACTGCCACCCTCTGGTTCATCACTGTCACCCTCTGGTTCATCACTGCCACCCTCTGGTTCATCACAGCACCCTCTGGTTCACTACTGCCACCCTCTGGTTCACCACTGCCACTCTCTGGTTCATCACTGCCACCCTCTGGTTCATCACAGCACCCTCTTTTTCATCACTGACACCCTCTGGTTCATTACTGCCACCCTCTGGTTCGCCACTGCCACCCTCTGGATCATCACTGCCACCCTCTGGTTCATCACTGCCACACTCTGGTTTGCCACTGCCACCCTCCGGATCATCACTGTCACCCTCTGGTTGATCACTGCCACCCTCTGGTTCATCACAGCACCCTCCGATTCACCAGTGCCACCCTCTAGATCATCACTGTCACCCTATGGTTCATCACTGCCACCCTCTGGTTCACCACTTCCACCCTCTGGTTCATCACTGCCACCCTCTGGTTCATCACAGCACCCTCTGGTTCACCCATGCCACCCTCCGGTACATCACTGCCAACCTCTGGTTCACCACTGCCACCATCTGGTCCATCACGGAACCCTCTGGTTCACCACTGTCACCCTCTGGTTCACCACTGTCACCCTCTGGTTCATCACTGCCACCCTCTGGTTCATCACTGCCACCCTCTGGTTCACCACTGCCACCCTACGGTTCACCCCTGCCACCCTCTGGTTCACCACTGCCACCCTCTGGTTCACCCCTGCCACCCTCTGGTTCATCACTCCCACCCTCTGGTTCATCACTGCCACCCTCTGGTTCATCACAGCACCCTCTGGTTCACCCATGCCACCCTCTGCTACATCACTGCCACTCTCTGGTTCATCACTGACACCCTCTGGTTCACAAAATGCCAACCTCTGGTTCACCACTGCCACCCTCTGGTTCATCACAGCACCCTCTGGTTCACCACTGACACCCTCTGGTTCACCCCTGCCACCATCTGGTCCATCACGGAACTCTCTGGTTCACCACTGTCACCCTCTGGTTCACCACCGTCACCCTCTGGTTCATCACTGCCACCCTCTGGTTCATCACTGCCACCCTCTGGTTCACCACTTCCACCCTCTGGTTCATCACTGCCACCCTCTGGTTCATCACAGCACCCTCTGGTTCACCCATGCCACCCTCTGCTACATCACTGCCACTCTCTGGTTCATCACTGACACCCTCTGGTTCACAAAATGCCAACCTCTGGTTCACCACTGCCACCCTCTGGTTCATCACAGCACCCTCTGGTTCACCACTGACACCCTCTGGTTCACTCCTGCCACCATCTGGTCCATCACGGAACTCTCTGGTTCACCACTGTCACCCTCTGGTTCACCACCGTCACCCTCTGGTTCATCACTGCCACCCTCTGGTTCATCACTGCCACCCTCTGGTTCATCACTCCCACCCTCTGGTTCATCACTGCCACCCTCTGGTTCACCACCGCCACCCTCTAGTTCACCACTGCCAACCTTTGGTTCACCACTGCAAACCTCTGGTTCATCACTGTCACCCTCTGGTTCACCACTGCCACCCTCTGGTTCATCACTGCCATCCTCCGGTTCACCACTGCCACCCTCTGGTTCATCACTGTCACCCTCTGGTTCATCACTGCCACCCTCTGGTTCATCACAGCACCCTCTGGTTCACTACTGCCACCCTCTGGTTCACCACTGCCACTCTCTGGTTCATCACTGCCACCCTCTGGTTCATCACAGCACCCTCTTGTTCATCACTGACACCCTCTGGTTCATTACTGCCATTCTCTGGTTCGCCACTGCCACCCTCTGGATCAACACTGCCACCCTCTGGTTCATCACTGCCACACTCTGGTTTGCCACTGCCACCCTCCGGATCATCACTGTCACCCTCTGGTTCATCACTGCCACCCTCTGGTTCATCACAGCACCCTCCGGTTCACCAGTGCCACCCTCTAGATCATCACTGTCACCCTATGGTTCATCACTGCCACCCTCTGGTTCACCACTTCCACCCTCTGGTTCATCACTGCCACCCTCTGGTTCATCACAGCACCCTCTGGTTCACCCATGCCACCCTCCGGTACATCACTGCCAACCTCTGGTTCACCACTGCCACCATCTGGTCCATCACGGAACCCTCTGGTTCACCACTGTCACCCTCTGGTTCACCACTGTCACCCTCTGGTTCATCACTGCCACCCTCTGGTTCATCACTGCCACCCTCTGGTTCACCACTGCCACCCTACGGTTCACCCCTGCCACCCTCTGGTTCACCACTGCCACCCTCTGGTTCACCCCTGCCACCCTCTGGTTCATCACTCCCACCCTCTGGTTCATCACTGCCACCCTCTGGTTCACCACTGCCACCCTCTAGTTCACCACTGCCAACCTTTGGTTCACCACTGCAAACCTCTAGTTCATCACTGTCACCCTCTGGTTCACCACTGCCACCCTCTGGTTCACCACTGCCACCCTCTGGTTCATCACTGTCACCCTCTGGTTCTCCACTGCCACCCTCTGGTTCATCACTGCCATCCTCTGGTTCACCACTGCCACCCTCTGGTTCATCACTGTCACCCTCTGGTTCATCACTGCCACCCTCTGGTTCATCACAGCACCCTCTGGTTCACTACTGCCACCCTCTGGTTCACCACTGCCACTCTCTGGCTCATCACTGCCACCCTCTGGTTCATCACAGCACCCTCTGGTTCATCACTGACACCCTCTGGTTCATTACTGCCACCCTCTGGTTCACCACTGCCACCCTCTGGATCATCACTGTCACCCTCTGGTTCATCACTGCCACCCTCTGGTTCACCACTTCCACCCTCTGGTTCATCACTGCCACCCTCTGGTTCATCACAGCACCCTCTGGTTCACCCATGCCACCCTCTGCTACATCACTGCCACTCTCTGGTTCATCACTGACACCCTCTGGTTCACAAAATGCCAACCTCTGGTTCACCACTGCCACCCTCTGGTTCATCACAGCACCCTCTGGTTCACCACTGACACCCTCTGGTTCACCCCTGCCACCATCTGGTCCATCACGGAACTCTCTGGTTCACCACTGTCACCCTCTGGTTCACCACCGTCACCCTCTGGTTCATCACTGCCACCCTCTGGTTCATCACTGCCACCCTCTGGTTCACCACTGCCACCCTCTGGTTCACCCCTGCCACCCTCTGGTTCACCCCTGCCACCCTCTGGTTCCCCTGCCACCCTCTGGTTCATCACTCCCACCCTCTGGTTCATCACTGCCACCCTCTGGTTCACCACTGCCACCCTCTAGTTCACCACTGCCAACCTTTGGTTCACCACTGCAAACCTCTGGTTCATCACTGTCACCCTCTGGTTCACCACTGCCACCCTCTGGTTCATCACTGCCATCCTCCGGTTCACCACTGCCACCCTCTGGTTCATCACTGTCACCCTCTGGTTCATCACTGCCACCCTCTGGTTCATCACAGCACCCTCTGGTTTACTACTGCCACCCTCTGGTTCACCACTGCCACTCTCTGGTTCATCACTGCCACCCTCTGGTTCATCACAGCACCCTCTTGTTCATCACTGACACCCTCTGGTTCATTACTGCCACCCTCTGGTTCGCCACTGCCACCCTCTGGATCATCACTGCCACCCTCTGGTTCATCACTGCCACACTCTGGTTTGCCACTGCCACCCTCCGGATCATCACTGTCACCCTCTGGTTCATCACTGCCACCCTCTGGTTCATCACAGCACCCTCCGGTTCACCAGTGCCACCCTCTAGATCATCACTGTCACCCTATGGTTCATCACTGCCACCCTCTGGTTCACCACTTCCACCCTCTGGTTCATCACTGCCACCCTCTGGTTCATCACAGCACCCTCTGGTTCACCCATGCCACCCTCCGGTACATCACTGCCACTCTCTGGTTCATCACTGACACTCTCTGGTTCACCACTGCCAACCTCTGTTTCACCACTGCCACTCTCTGGTTCATCACAGCACCCTCTGGTTCACCACTGACACCCTCTGGTTCACCCCTGCCACCATGTGGTCCATCACGGAACCCTCTGGTTCACCACTGTCACCCTCTGGTTCACCACTGTCACCCTCTGGTTCATCACTGCCACCCTCTGGTTCATCACTGCCACCCTCTGGTTCACCACTGCCACCCTCTGGTTCACCCCTGCCACCCTCTGGTTCACCACTGCCACCCTCTGGTTCACCCCTGCCACCCTCTGGTTCCTCACTCCCACCCTCTGGTTCATCACTGCCACCCTCTGGTTCACCACTGCCACCCTCTAGTTCACCACTGCCAACCTTTGGTTCACCACTGCCACCCTCTAGTTCACCACTGCCATCCTCTGGTTCACCACTGCCACCCTCTGGTTCATCATTGTCACCCTCTGGTTCATCACTGCCACCCTCTGGTTCATCACAGCACCCTCTGGTTCACTACTGCCACCCTCTGGCTCACCACTGCCACTCTCTGGTTCATCACTGCCACCCTCTGGTTCATCACAGCACCCTCTGGTTCATCACTGACACCCTCTGGTTCATTACTGCCATCCTCTGGTTCGCCACTGCCACCCTCTGGATCATCACTGCCACCCTCTGGTTCATCACTGCCACACTCTGGTTTGCCACTGCCTCCCTCCGGATCATCACTGTCACCCTCTGCTTCATCACTGCCACCCTCTGGTTCATCACAGCACCCTCTGGTTCACCCATGCCACCCTCTGGTACATCACTGCCACTCTCTGGTTCATCACTGACACCCTCTAGTTCACCACTGCCAACCTCTGGTTCACCACTGCCACCATCTGGTCCATCACGGAACCCTCTGGTTCACCACTGTCACCCTCTGGTTCACCACTGTCACCCTCTGGTTCATCACTGCCACCCTCTGGTTCATCACTGCCACCCTCTGGTTCACCACTGCCACCCTACGGTTCACCCCTGCCACCCTCTGGTTCACCACTGCCACCCTCTGGTTCACCCCTGCCACCCTCTGGTTCATCACTCCCACCCTCTGGTTCATCACTGCCACCCTCTGGTTCACCACTGCCACCCTCTGGTTCACCCATGCCACCCTCCGGTACATCACTGCCACTCTCTGGTTCATCACTGACACTCTCTGGTTCACCACTGCCAACCTCTGGTTTACCACTGCCACTCTCTGGTTCATCACAGCACCCTCTGGTTCACCACTGACACCCTCTGGTTCACCCCTGCCACCATGTGGTCCATCACGGAACCCTCTGGTTCACCACTGTCACCCTCTGGTTCACCACTGTCACCCTCTGGTTCATCACTGCCACCCTCTGGTTCACCACTGCCACCCTCTGGTTCACCCCTGCCACCCTCTGGTTCACCACTGCCACCCTCTGGTTCACCCCTGCCACCCTCTGGTTCCTCACTCCCACCCTCTGGTTCATCACTGCCACCCTCTGGTTCACCACTGCCACCCTCTAGTTCACCACTGCCAACCTTTGGTTCACCACTGCCACCCTCTAGTTCACCACTGCCATCCTCTGGTTCACCACTGCCACCCTCTGGTTCATCATTGTCACCCTCTGGTTCATCACTGCCACCCTCTGGTTCATCACAGCACCCTCTGGTTCACTACTGCCACCCTCTGGCTCACCACTGCCACTCTCTGGTTCATCACGGCCACCCTCTGGTTCATCACAGCACCCTCTGGTTCATCACTGACACCCTCTGGTTCATTACTGCCATCCTCTGGTTCGCCACTGCCACCCTCTGGATCATCACTGCCACCCTCTGGTTCATCACTGCCACACTCTGGTTTGCCACTGCCACCCTCCGGATCATCACTGTCACCCTCTGCTTCATCACTGCCACCCTCTGGTTCATCACAGCACCCTCTGGTTCACCCATGCCACCCTCTGGTACATCACTGCCACTCTCTGGTTCATCACTGACACCCTCTAGTTCACCGCTGCCAACCTCTGGTTCACCACTGCCACCATCTGGTCCATCACGGAACCCTCTGGTTCACCACTGTCACCCTCTGGTTCACCACTGTCACCCTCTGGTTCATCACTGCCACCCTCTGGTTCATCACTGCCACCCTCTGGTTCACCACTGCCACCCTACGGTTCACCCCTGCCACCCTCTGGTTCACCACTGCCACCCTCTGGTTCACCCCTGCCACCCTCTGGTTCATCACTCCCACCCTCTGGTTCATCACTGCCACCCTCTGGTTCACCACTGCCACCCTCTAGTTCACCACTGCCAACCTTTGGTTCACCACTGCAAACCTCTAGTTCATCACTGTCACCCTCTGGTTCACCACTGCCACCCTCTGGTTCACCACTGCCACCCTCTGGTTCATCACTGTCACCCTCTGGTTCTCCACTGCCACCCTCTGGTTCATCACTGCCATCCTCTGGTTCACCACTGCCACCCTCTGGTTCATCACTGTCACCCTCTGGTTCATCACTGCCACCCTCTGGTTCATCACAGCACCCTCTGGTTCACTACTGCCACCCTCTGGTTCACCACTGCCACTCTCTGGCTCATCACTGCCACCCTCTGGTTCATCACAGCACCCTCTGGTTCATCACTGACACCCTCTGGTTCATTACTGCCACCCTCTGGTTCACCACTGCCACCCTCTGGATCATCACTGCCACCCTCTGGTTCATCACTGCCACACTCTGGTTTGCCACTGCCACCCTCTAGATCATCACTGTCACCCTCTGGTTCATCACTGCCACCCTCTGGTTCACCACTTCCACCCTCTGGTTCATCACTGCCACCCTCTGGTTCATCACAGCACCCTCTGGTTCACCCATGCCACCCTCTGCTACATCACTGCCACTCTCTGGTTCATCACTGACACCCTCTGGTTCACAAAATGCCAACCTCTGGTTCACCACTGCCACCCTCTGGTTCATCACAGCACCCTCTGGTTCACCACTGACACCCTCTGGTTCACCCCTGCCACCATCTGGTCCATCACGGAACTCTCTGGTTCACCACTGTCACCCTCTGGTTCACCACCGTCACCCTCTGGTTCATCACTGCCACCCTCTGGTTCATCACTGCCACCCTCTGGTTCACCACTGCCACCCTCTGGTTCACCCCTGCCACCCTCTGGTTCACCCCTGCCACCCTCTGGTTCATCACTCCCACCCTCTGGTTCATCACTGCCACCCTCTGGTTCACCACTGCCACCCTCTAGTTCACCACTGCCAACCTTTGGTTCACCACTGCAAACCTCTGGTTCATCACTGTCACCCTCTGGTTCACCACTGCCACCCTCTGGTTCATCACTGCCATCCTCCGGTTCACCACTGCCACCCTCTGGTTCATCACTGTCACCCTCTGGTTCATCACTGCCACCCTCTGGTTCATCACAGCACCCTCTGGTTCACTACTGCCACCCTCTGGTTCACCACTGCCACTCTCTGGTTCATCACTGCCACCCTCTGGTTCATCACAGCACCCTCTTGTTCATCACTGACACCCTCTGGTTCATTACTGCCACCCTCTGGTTCGCCACTGCCACCCTCTGGATCATCACTGCCACCCTCTGGTTCATCACTGCCACACTCTGGTTTGCCACTGCCACCCTCCGGATCAGCACTGTCACCCTCTGGTTCATCACTGCCACCCTCTGGTTCATCACAGCACCCTCCGGTTCACCAGTGCCACCCTCTAGATCATCACTGTCACCCTATGGTTCATCACTGCCACCCTCTGGTTCACCACTTCCACCCTCTGGTTCATCACTGCCACCCTCTGGTTCATCACAGCACCCTCTGGTTCACCCATGCCACCCTCCGGTACATCACTGCCACTCTCTGGTTCATCACTGACACTCTCTGGTTCACCACTGCCAACCTCTGGTTCACCACTGCCACTCTCTGGTTCATCACAGCACCCTCTGGTTCACCACTGACACCCTCTGGTTCACCCCTGCCACCATGTGGTCCATCACGGAACCCTCTGGTTCACCACTGTCACCCTCTGGTTCACCACTGTCACCCTCTGGTTCATCACTGCCACCCTCTGGTTCACCACTGCCACCCTCTGGTTCACCCCTGCCACCCTCTGGTTCACCACTGCCACCCTCTGGTTCACCCCTGCCACCCTCTGGTTCCTCACTCCCACCCTCTGGTTCATCACTGCCACCCTCTGGTTCACCACTGCCACCCTCTAGTTCACCACTGCCAACCTTTGGTTCACCACTGCCACCCTCTAGTTCACCACTGCCATCCTCTGGTTCACCACTGCCACCCTCTGGTTCATCATTGTCACCCTCTGGTTCATCACTGCCACCCTCTGGTTCATCACAGCACCCTCTGGTTCACTACTGCCACCCTCTGGCTCACCACTGCCACTCTCTGGTTCATCACTGCCACCCTCTGGTTCATCACAGCACCCTCTGGTTCATCACTGACACCCTCTGGTTCATTACTGCCATCCTCTGGTTCGCCACTGCCACCCTCTGGATCATCACTGCCACCCTCTGGTTCATCACTGCCACACTCTGGTTTGCCACTGCCACCCTCCGGATCATCACTGTCACCCTCTGCTTCATCACTGCCACCCTCTGGTTCATCACAGCACCCTCTGGTTCACCCATGCCACCCTCTGGTACATCACTGCCACTCTCTGGTTCATCACTGACACCCTCTAGTTCACCACTGCCAACCTCTGGTTCACCACTGCCACCATCTGGTCCATCACGGAACCCTCTGGTTCACCACTGTCACCCTCTGGTTCACCACTGTCACCCTCTGGTTCATCACTGCCACCCTCTGGTTCATCACTGCCACCCTCTGGTTCACCACTGCCACCCTACGGTTCACCCCTGCCACCCTCTGGTTCACCACTGCCACCCTCTGGTTCACCCCTGCCACCCTCTGGTTCATCACTCCCACCCTCTGGTTCATCACTGCCACCCTCTGGTTCACCACTGCCACCCTCTAGTTCACCACTGCCAACCTTTGGTTCACCACTGCAAACCTCTAGTTCATCACTGTCACCCTCTGGTTCACCACTGCCACCCTCTGGTTCACCACTGCCACCCTCTGGTTCATCACTGTCACCCTCTGGTTCTCCACTGCCACCCTCTGGTTCATCACTGCCATCCTCTGGTTCACCACTGCCACCCTCTGGTTCATCACTGTCACCCTCTGGTTCATCACTGCCACCCTCTGGTTCATCACAGCACCCTCTGGTTCACTACTGCCACCCTCTGGTTCACCACTGCCACTCTCTGGCTCATCACTGCCACCCTCTGGTTCATCACAGCACCCTCTGGTTCATCACTGACACCCTCTGGTTCATTACTGCCACCCTCTGGTTCACCACTGCCACCCTCTGGATCATCACTGCCACCCTCTGGTTCATCACTGCCACACTCTGGTTTGCCACTGCCACCCTCCGGATCATCACTGTCACCCTCTGGTTCATCACTGCCACCCTCTGGTTCATCACAGCACCCTCTGGTTCACCAGTGCCACCCTCTGGTTCATCACTGCCACCCTCTGGTTCACGACTGCCACCCTCTGGTTGATCACTGCCATCCTCTGGTTCATCACAGCACCCTCTGGTTCACCACTGCCACCCTCTGGTTCATCACTGCCACCCTCTGGTTCATCACAGCTCCCTCTGGTTCACCACTGCCACCCTCTGGTTCATCACTGCCACCATCTGGTTCATCATATCACTCTCTGATTCACCACTGCCACCCTCTGGTTCATCACTGCCACCCTCTAGTTCATCACTGCCACCCTCTGGTTCACCACTGCCACCCTCTGGATCATCACTGTCACCCTCTGGTTCATCACTGCCACCCTCTGGTTCACCACTACCACACTCTGGTTCAACACTGCCACCCTCTGGTTCATCACAGCATCCTCTGGTTCACCCCTGCCACCCTCTGGTACATCACTGCCACCCTCTGGTTCATTACTGCCACCCTCTGGTTCACCACTGCCACCCTCTGGTTCATCACAGCACCCTCTGGTTCCCCACTGACACCCTCTGGTTCACCCCTGCCACCCTCTGGTCCATCACAGAACCCTCTGGTTCACTACTGTCACCCGCTGGTTCACCACTGTCACCCTCTGGTTCATCACTGCCACCCTCTGGTTCATCACGGCCACCCTCTGGTTCACCACTGCCACCCTCTGGTTCACCCCTGCCACCCTCTGGTTTACCACTGCCACCCTCTGGTTCACCCCTGCTACCCTCAGGTTCATCACTGACACCCTCTGGTTCACCACTGCCACCCTCTGGTTCATCACTGCCACCCTCTGGTTCACCACTGCCACACTCTGGTTCATCACTGCCACCCTCTGGTTCATCACAGCATCCTCTGGTTCACCCCTGCTACCCTCAGGTTCATCACTGCCACCCTCCGGTTCATCACTGCCACCCTCTGGTTCACCACTGCCACCGTCTGGGTCACCACCGCCACCCTCTGGTTCATCACTGCCACCCTCTGGTTCACCACTGCCACCCTTTGGTTCATCACTGTCACCCTCTGGTTCACCACTGCCACCCTCTGGTTCATCACTGCCATCCTCTGGTTCACCACTGCCACCATCTGGTTCATCACTGTCACCCTCTGTTTCATCACTGCCACCCCCTGGTTCACCACTGCCACCCTCTGGTTCATCACTTCCACCCTCTGGTTCATCACTGCCACCCTCTGGTTCACCACTGCCACCCTCTGGTTCACCACTGCCACCCTCTGGTTCATCAAAGCACCATCTGGTTCACCACTGCCACCCTGTGGTTCACCACTCACTACCTCTGGTTCACCCCTGCCACCATCTGGTTCATCACAGAACCCTCTGGTTCATCACTGCCACCCTCTGGTTCATCACTGTCACCCTCTGGTTCACCACTGCCACTCTCTGGTTCACCCCTGCCACCCTCTGGTTCAGCACTGCCACCCTCTGGCTCACCCCTGCCACCCTCTGGTTGGTTCATCACTGCCACCCTCTGGTTCATCACTGCCACCCTCCAGTTCATCACTGCCACCCTCTGGTTCACCACTGCCACCCTCTGGTCCACCACTACCACCCTCTGGTTCACACCTGCCACCATCTGGTTCATCACTGCCACCCTCTGGTTTACCACTGCCACCCTCTGGTTCATCACTGACACCCTCTGGTTCACCACTGCCACCCTCTGGTTCATCACTGTCACCCTCTGGTTCCCCACTGCCACCCTCTGGTTCATCACTGCCATCCTCTGGTTCACCACTGCCACCCTCTGGTTCATCACTGTCACCCCCTTGTTCATTACTGCCACCCTCTGGTTCATCACAGCACCCTCTGGTTCACCACTGACACCCTCTGGTTCACCACTGACACCCTCCGGTTCACCACTGCCACCCTCTGGTTCACCACTGACACCCTCCGGATCACCACTGCTACCCTCTGGTTCATCACTGTCACCCTCTGGTTCATCACTGCCACCCTCTGGTTCACCACTGCCACCCTCTGGTTCATCTTAGCACCCTCTGGTTCATAACTGCACCTTCTGGTTCATCACAGCACCCTCTGGTTTACCACTGTAGAATATAGGGAGAAAGCACACCTGCCCATCCTCAACCGGGGGCAGGTTAATGTGTTACTGAATTATAGCTTCAAGTCCGGCACCTGCTTCCTTATCTGTAAGTGCTTCCTGTTGTGGTTTAATTTTTGTGACAGCCTGGAGCATTGTGCCATACTTGTAACTATTCTCTGACCCTGCTTCGAGGGTCAGAGCAGGGTCAGAGAATAGTTGGAAGTAGGCAACAACTCTGGAGGCGCCGCTCAGGAAGCACTTACAGGGTTACAGCAGGTGCCCAAGTTGAAGTTAATTTCTTTGTAACCATTTTATAAATGGTTACAAAGAAATTAGCTTCAACTTGGGCACCTGCTGTAACCCCGTAAGTGCTTCATGTGCTTCAGTTTTCGAAAATCTGTCCCAAACGTGATTTCGCAGATTTTTCTGCAATTTCGCGAGATTCGCGGACCGCGAAACTGCAGAAAATCCGGAACGGATTTTACGCCCATGCTTAGTTATCATGTCCACAATGCATGGACCTGGTTCTCGTTATCGTTCAATTGCCTTGTTTGTTTGATGCATGTCAACGCAAATGCGTACAGCTCCTTCATGGTCCTTTTTGGGCACTACCATTATGGGAGAAACCCATGGCGTCGGACCAGTTGAACGCTTAACAATGTCATGCTTAAGTAATGGTTCAAGTTCTTTTTCAGCAAAATTTTGTAAATGAAAATCAATTTGTCCATATCTGTAAGCAACATGATAAACATCCTCATTAACATGCAACTTTATTTTCATAGTCTTAAGTGTTCCTAAACCATGAAACAATGAATGGAATTGACTTTCATTCATGTTGTAATTCACAGAAACGAGCCCCATATCAGCAGCGGTACTGAAACTGAGCAGGCATGCACTTGACGCTGTACCTTGAAGCAAGTGGATGGATGTTTGCACCTTTGTTTTCTTGTCTTTCATTGTCGCTACAAATGAACCTTGACTTTTTATGGGCATTGATTCAGCCCATGTGTACACTTTGGTTTTCGGTAGCATAGTCGGGGCAAGGGAGATAATTTATTATATTTCTCTACAGGCATTATGTTTATCAATGCACCACTCTCGATGATGAGAGGTATCGAGCAACGATTTCTTTTTAATGTAATCTTCGGACAATGTTTGTATGACATGAGTGCTTTGGCCTGTTGGCTTTTCTTTGACTGACATTTTTTCTCACATGCATCCAGTCCTACATGCGCACAATTCTCTGAAGTAAACATCAACATGGCACAGTCAATTCAACTCAAAACAGCTTTATTTGGAGTAAAATATACATCCATAAAAGCATTCTAAAACAAAGCATTTTTAAATTCATTCGAAGATATCAATGTTATTTTGAGTTTTCCCTTTTAGATTTTCCAAAAATAATGTTGGAACTGCGCCGACCCATTTAATCGATACTTCATTGTTTCCTTGTAATGTTATATCTGATTGTATGGGTTTACCCTTCTTTTGATGACCCAGACCAATTCTTAATTTCAAATTAAGGGGGTAATGGTCACTAAACAAATTTAACTAATTATAACATTCTCAATCAGGCCTTTACAATTTGCTGTTATAATAAAATGATCTATATTTGACGCACCTCTCTCGCCAAAATATGTTGGGATAGCAATATCACCCTCTGCGTTTTCTGGTTCTAGGACAATTAAGTTATATTTCAACGTAATTGTATTTATAGCTTCACCATACGGCTCATGTGGAAAGTGAGATATCCGATCCCCAAAACAGTCAATAAATCCACATTGTTCTCCTATCGGGATACCGCAAATTTCAGAATTAAAATACCCCCACACAAAATTATATATGAACCAGCAAGTTCTCTCACAAAAATCTCTAGATTGACCTCTAAATCAATGATCACCCTTGATTTGGTACAGTCCAAAACATTATTATAAAAATTAATCAAAATAATTGTTTCATTTCTGAATAAAGCTGGCACAGTCATCTTCCTCACTTTCACTTGATATTGAGATGGAAGAACTGTTTGGTGATGAATTAGATGATTGACTTCATTCAGTGTCGATTTGCTTCAATTGATAACGACTCTTGGCCTGTGGGTGTATGTCAAGCTGTGCTGCTGGAATGTTCTGACAGCCCTTTTGTCTTTGCGCCGTAACGCACCTACTTTTTCCTTCACTTTACGAACCGTCACAAAATGGTTCTCTTCCCCATAGCCTTTACATATTTGTCCAATGGCAGGACATTTACCTTTGAGTGGAAACAAAAATCCACATCTAAAACATAACTTCTATTTACATGTAGACATCACTTTGTGTCCTTCAGTCTTTTGCTTTGGCTCACTTTTTATACTCATGACTGATTTACTCTGGGCACCTCTGGCCTTCATGTCAACAGCTTGACTTGCAGCATGCCCCTCAGCTCTGGCAGCCATCAACACTCGCTCCAGATTAAGAGTTTCTCTCAGCATTCATTCTCCCAATGAATCTGACAAGCATCCATCAATAACTCTAAGATTCATAGCTTCTTCATCATCAAATTCATTCACCTTACTCTGTATGATGAGTGAATCGAGTCTCTTCACAAATTCATTAATGGTTTCACCAATTTTTTGGCATTCTTGACTGAAAATGTATCTTTCGTAATCAATGTTTGGTACAAGATTGAACTTGAAATTCAGCATTTATTTAATCTGACAGCATGTGATTTCTTCATCAATTCGTGGCATTTTCTTTATGACATCTTTCATACCATCACCAACAAGATTTTTGAGCTACTTGATAATCTTTTTGTTATCAGTCGCTTCAAGTGCATCAATGAAATCATCAAATGTCTCTATCCAAGTAGTCCATCTAGCTTCAATATTTTGCTTTTTGGCGGTAATGAAAGGTATTGGTGGTTTCAGGAATGCAGCAGTGTTGAAGACCAATGAGGAACTTACTGACACTGCTGGTAGATCACTGTGACTTGGTTTAGGCAACTCATCTGTGAGACCTTGCAATGTGCTGGACTCTGAATTATATTTAATAATAGATGGTAATGTGATCTTCTCGGCTGTCATCTGAAAAATGTCTCTATTCCGAGAGTGGCCCTCAGCCCTTTATTCTTCCAAGACCTGTGAAGTTGTTCTGAGCCCCACTCGGCAACTTTGTGAATGTACCGCTTCGGGTATGGAAGACTCCATAAGCACAACCCCGAAAACTTCTCCTTGAGCCAAATTCACTGAGTGCTGGGGTACAATGACTCTGTTTAGTGTATTCAGTGAGTCATTTATTTCTTGGCTTCTAAATGTCAATTTGCATTTTCTGACACCTAGTTGATCTCTGTCTTGCAGTGCTTCTGTTGCAGCGTTATTTTGCAAATGGTGATTATCAACGGCTGGGCTTCATAAACCGGGTTAAATCCACCTTCAGAGTTAACACTCCGTATAATGTACAACTTTTTATCTTGCGTTGCAGTGCAGTACCTTTATATATGGCCTGACAAACAGGTTCTTGACTATCGACTTGTAGATTCTTTGCAGCACTTTCATTGTCTTCACCTGCTTTACAGCTGCTGGAGCTGCACTTTGACTCCACACGTATGAAGTGTTGAATCCTTACTTCGACAGTGATACACGTGCCATGCACAAGATGTTTGCTTGGACCACGGAAAACTCTGTGGAAGAGCATGGTCATTCTTTGAGTTAACTATCTTGTCGCCAGTTGTAGCACCTTCCCCAGCCTGGGTACCCGCCAATGACTAAACCCACACGTTGCTTAGTATTACACGCATTTATTCCTCTGCGTGTAACTGAAAACTCAACATTTTAAAATAAGCTTTCATTGCATTCTTTCCTGATACCAAGTCACAGCTCTACAGAGTCCTTTAGGAGCAAAAAGGGTTCTTTCATAAAACTTTCAAGACACTACAAGACTCATGTGAGACAGCAGGCTTGCAGAAAGCAGTGCTGTAAAATAGATGTAAAAAATGGGCTGTTTCTATGATTCCCAAGTAAATACCATGATTTCTACCATGAAGGCATTGTCAACATTTATAAAGAGCCCTTTCCAAGATGGTGGTCATTCCAAATGATGTGTTCTAGCAATACCAATCCATCATGAAGTAAAGTCCTTTTTGTTTGATGTCAGTTCCTCTTAGATTATATATAAGGAGTCAGTTCTGAGTGATGGATGCATCACAACACTTTTGTTTCCTTATTTTTCATTGCGTTCTTTATTTCCTTGTTCTATTTTGTCTCTGTTGCTAGCTTTCCTTGAAGCTGGAACTTGTATTGACTATGGGTGTTTTCCCCTTCCTGTTCCTTCAGGAGGCGTTTGCTGCTTGCCATTCTCATCATTATTTATTTGCAATTTCGATCATGACTCGTGAGATTTCTAGAAGTTTTTGCACACTTGTGTTATTCCTCCAATTTGAGATGGGCTTAATGAGACACTTGACACCCTTCACATATTGCGCTGTGTGCAGGGTGGCACTTTGGCTATTGGGAGAATTGCCCTTTCTTCATGTAATCTGTAAAGGGCTTCAGCAGACTGTGTAAGCCTCCTCATCTTTGACAGGTTGTCGGACAGGGATACACAGTGGTGACTACATCAGAGGAAAAGGTGATGGTAATGATTTGCGAATATGGATCTCTGGTTGACCTGAAGTTGACCATTCTCTGCAGGAAACCTTTCCATCTATATTTCATTATTTGGTTAAGGAGAAGCCACCTACTTGTGAGAATTGTTAAAGAATGTCCTTGGTTGGAGTAACAGACTGAAGGAATCATTGGCGGTCAAACAACATATGACGCATCTGATCCAGGGTTTATGATGGTGGCCTAAGATTGTTCTCAATCAATCAATCAGACATTTGTAGAGCGCACTACTCACCCGTGAGGGTCTCAATCGCAACACCAAGATGCAACTGGATAGGTAGAAGCCTATTTTTGGATGTACAATGTTGAACAACCCAGGCCTTTGTCACTGGAGGCTCTATTGCTGGAAGTTCTGTAGGACCCTCAACCATGTTATGTGACTGACATTATGCTGCTTCTTGTCTCGTCTCTCCTCTCAAATGCACAACTGTTTCTATTTAATGCTCCAGTTGATGGTGTTTCCCATTAAGATGAGTTGAGAAATGTTTAAAGCCCTACGTGCCTGCATTGTGAACCCTCTCCTGGCCTACTGCAAGAGGTGAGTGAGTGAGAGAAAACACGGATCCGAAAATAAAATAAGATAAGTATGGAGTCTCGGTGGGTTAGGTTTCTATTGAAAAGACATGAGAGTACTTTACAGGTCAGATGTTTAAATTCCACTAGAGTGACTCGGATGTTGCTTTCTTATGTATAACTTGAGTACCATTTTTCCATTATTTTGGGTGACAATAATAATAGTTACTAATGCGCAATACACAAGTTAGTTTCTTTTATTTTCTATGTACTTCATGAATAGTATTTTCAAAAAAGCCCCAGAACCATAGTAGCTAGTGGGGAGAGTATAATGAAGTAAATAACTGGCCAAAAACGACTACTGGCAAAGCATAGAAAACCAAAGCAATGCCTTTCCTAATAATAAACCAACATTTTGTGAACATCCAGAGGCATAAGGCAAGCAATCAAGCAGCTCCTTGGCGTGTTTTCTAAAGGGATCAGTAAACAGCCAGGATCTTAACCAAGATAAAATAGAGTGGAAAAGACAAGTTATATGGTGCAGCAGTAAAATATTTCATGACATCAACATGGTCCAAAAAAGAGGTGCCTGTGTTTCTAATCAACCTTTTTAATGATGCCAGGATGGATCAGTCATTTATGGGATCTACATTCACTGAAAGGAAAGTGGCAAGCAAATGAGTGACCACTGCAGAGGCTGAAGACCATTATTGAGCTCTAAGTCTCGCCCACCATGAACAGGATAATCTTCATCTTTGATCCAGGAAGAAGTGAGCTGCTTTGGCTTTTATGATTGGGTGCTTATACCGTATACAAATGACCCTAATTGTGGTTGGTTAAACGGCAGCCAGTCAGAATTGCCGAAACAATATTGTGCTTCGGCTAATATGGTTGGAAGCTCTCAATCAATTAGAATTTTCCCTGAGTTCAAACCATTGTCATTAAATAGCCAGAACAGCTTACACACTTTTGTATAAGTTCTAGGTCTAGGGAAAAAACAGATGGGACGACTTTATTAATGATAGAATGCAGTCTTTCATAGAAGTGCAAAAAGCACTTGAATTCGATAATGTGAGCAAATGCTGACAGGTTTCACCATGTAGCAGAAAAAGTCCTATTTCAACACAGCACAACATAACTATTGGAACCCATATTTACCAACTTTTGTGACATAACAGTGAACAAGGCCAGCATGATCACCCGGAACAACAATGCCCTCATCAAATTCACCATTCCCATCCCGTATCACCACAAAACCACCCCCACCAGATCCACCCCCCAAGACTGGAACATGGTTTCAGAAGAAGCTTGGCCTAACAAACTGCTGGAGCACAGGCCTGCACACAGTAGAAGCCTTTCTGACTCCATTTCCAACCTCAATGACTGGATTGCCACCTGCGCTAAAAACCTGGCGCCCCTCAAATCCAGCAAAACTACAAGATCCAGACCGCAGACTAACCGGTACACAGGGCAGCTTAGGATGACCAAGTGCCACTAACAACAACTGGAGCACCAATGAAGAATGAGCAAGGACAATATGGGCAGAAACATCCTCAAATATACCCCCAGACACTACCACCAGCTGATTGGATCCACCAAATGATGCCTACACCAACAGCAGCAAAGAGATGCTCACCATTGCGAAAGAGGTCACCTCCCCAGCAACCAATTCCACTGCCATTACTCCCTCACAGGACCTCTGCACCAAGCTGTCCCAATTCTTCTTCATCATGATAACCATGACAATTTCGGCCCCTGACCGTAACCTACCAAACACGCAGTGTGTCTCCCCATCTCAACCAAAGAAACCACACTGCCGCCCTGCCGGCCATCACCATGGATACAACTGCTTCCTCCATGCAATTCATTCATTATTGGGCACCATCAGACAGCTGCCCCATCGCGTATCAGTCAAAACACTACAAGCCATCAGCTCATCACTGAAGGCTAGGCCAGGATTGCCCCAGCTTCTGTCAGTGCCAGGATACCCTCCTCGGGTGTTAGAGAGCTCTACAACACAACTATAACTGCACCTCGGTGGGCATCACGCACAACATGAAAACACGCCCTTCAAAGGCTCAAAGCAAAGGCAACCTACTTCTTACAGTTCAGACACACATGGTGTAGCATGATAAACTTGTGAACGAGCGGCTCTGCACTCCATACAGGGGTAGTAAGCTCTATACAACTCCCATAATGCAGCGCACTGTACATAAGGTGAACAGGCCCATCTAGTGCCCCAATGCAGCTGCCAGCGGTAACAACATTGCCTAATTAGTCTCCACGCCGTGCTTTTCTCTGGCACTCTAACAAACATGCCTGCATCTTCTCGAAAGCTTTATAATTCTGCTTTTTGCCACTCACCTTCGCAGAGATAAGAGTGCATCAGGTCGCAATGTTTACCCTTCTGCCTAGACAGGCTAAATTGCAGACCAAACGAGAATTTACGGCGAACAGCTGAAAAATGATTTCCAATAACGGTTTATGCAGGTGAAAAAGCCGAAATAACAAACGAAAATGCCTGACTGAATGCACCTCAACAACAGGCCTAAACACGAAAAAAAAACGTAAGCAACTGCTCATAGATGTCCTGCCTTTTGAAAGAGATGGAAATGCGAAATGAACAGCGGGCTTTATCAAAGTAACAGATCCGTGGCAGGGTGTAGGTACTCAGTGCAATGTCACGCCTCGCAGCCCGCCTAGGGAACGCCATTACCCAGAGACACTGGGTGCATGCTGATTACCTGACACTCAGTGCCGCACAGTTCAAGCAATCAATGCACACTACTAGTCCAATAAAATGTAATGAAAATAGTCAGAGCGCTGTATTAAGGGACGGTGGGCAGTGTGTCCCCTAAAAATGGGACTACTGTGCTGCAGTTACAATTTTTTATATCCGGTGCCCAGGAGTGATTGGGTTATTTGATATAAAATGACACATTTATTGATCAAAGGGCTGAGCTTCGGGAAGACCAATCTTTGCTCTGCAGACAGCTGAGAAACAGTGATAGATTGTGTGACAAGGCAGGGTTTGCTTGGCAGGGAGAGATAAACCTAAGCACTAACTGCCAAATAATTCTTATTTTCAGTTTGCAGACATTTGGTGGAGTGCACAATTCATCATTGTCCAATCCATTGTAATTCTACAGCACACACTGAGCTTTATGTACTGAGCGAAAGCAAGAGGAATAAAGGAACACTGCTATGTTTCTGAAGAAGATTGCTAAGATTGTTTCAAACAATGCCTACCTTCTCAAACAAAGTCTCAATAGTTATATATATGTTTATAGATACACGAACATCTGTCTATCTACTTATCTAATCCAATGGCACCACCAGTATGTTTTAATTTTTATAATAATGTTCTTATTATAAACTCAATTAAAACTTACAGACTTACTGTGTTATTTAACATAATAAATATACCACCTAATCGTGCGTTCATTGCAGAAAAATTAAACCACATCATTTGGCTTATGAACCCACAATCTAATAATAGCGCGAGCACCACTGTATACATATAATTCTGTTTCAGAAATTAAGACATCTTCAACCATCTGAAAAAAACTAGTTTGCATTAAAACACAAACAAATGTTATTGAGTCATTGAGCAACCGTGACCAACCACTATACAAAAAGCAACATAGATAAAGACATTTTATTTCCCATTATCACCTATCCACCATTTTGACATAAAATAAAAATCAAAAGATGACACGCAACTATTGTAACAATTAAAAACTTACTATACTACTGCAACACACCCACTATCGTTCACAAACACAACCATGTAATATAACCACATGTTTGAGACTGCACTAGGGGGTCCAGACAGCCCTGCCAAGTACCACGTACCAGGCGTTAGACTAACGCATTTCAGCGTGGTGGCCCGCATCACTGCACTGAAATGCAAAGTCATGCATAATGTGTCCTCCTCAAATGTCAAGCCAAGTGACAGATGGTAATTAGCACCACTTAGAAAGCTGGCAGCGCAGGGACAGCACTGCCTGCGCAGACTCGTAGGCTGGCTCAGCTTGCCCTGGGCTGGCTTTAAGGGCCAAAATGTAACAACTTCACCCGCGGTGACACAACGTTCAGATTCGCTAACGTTAAGTGACGACGCAAGTAAATCAGTGTTTGAATAACTTGCCCTCCCAAATTACTACTTCCGACACAGACTGAGACTGACTACGCACACCTAAAGGCGCTGGGTTGCCTGCTGTGCGAGAGTGCGGCAATCTGTTTAAATTGGGCAGAGGGCTCTGCGCATTGGTGTGCCAGGCCGGCGTGTTGCCGTAATTTGACTAATGGCTGCGACCCGACCCAGACTGCAGCCGCTGCCGGAGTCGTGCTGCTTCAAGTTCCGGAGCCCCAGACTGCAAGAGTCATTGTGTCCTGGACTGCGGCCACTGCCCAGCAGCCCGGCTGTGCAGGCGAAGTCATTGCGGCGGACTGCTGGCAGGGCTTTAAGTGGGCCGGGTCGGTCCGGGTCTGAGCACCGGCAGTTTTTTTTTGGGGCCCTCGAAACGGGTCTCTATCGGGCTCTATTTTCCCAGCTGGCAAAGGTAGTCCGTTCTTTATTTTTTTTTTCCAGACCCGTTTCGAGGGCCCCAAAAAAAACTGCCGGTGCTCAGACTCTGCCTCTGCTCACTTAAAGCCCTGGCGGTTGCTGCTCCTTTAGGAAACCTGCTGGGACATTTTGCACTACTGCAGTGAGAGCTCCGTTTCCTCACTCAGTAGTAGTCACGGCATGACGTCCACGGCACGACGTCATGACGTCATGCCAGGTGAGCTTTGTTGGAGGAAGGGAAATCCTTTAAGAGAGCCATTTTCTCTCAGGATTTCCCTTCTCTCCTCTCTTTCCAGCGCAGAAGCAACGTCGTGGTGGTGCCAGCGCGGGACCTTTACCATCAGGAGCAACGTCGTGGATGATAAAAAACTGAAGAGGCAGAGGCCCCCAGGCAGCCAGCTCCAGCACGACCTACCGACCTTCACTTGATGAATTTGCGCCGTGTTTAGAACTGGAGAGGTCGGGGAAATTTGTTTCAGCATTTTTCACCTGTGAAGCCCCATCCTTGATCGGTAAGTGCAGTGGGTTATCCCCACAGTTTGATTATAATCATTTTTTTGTTTCAGCTTGCATAACGTGTAGATTCTAGTCACAAACTTGCATCTTTGTTTTTTATGCGTGTTTTGTTATTGACAGCCAAGTGCCTCCTGGCAAGGGACTGTACTCTGCAACGAATTATTTTGTCACTTTTAGTTAAAAGGGTACGTCGAAAAACTGTACAGTTTTAGTTGGGAGAAAGTCACGGGGGTGGGGGGATTAAAGGGACTGTACAGGTCGTGAGGGCCTGTATCTGCGCTGGAGGGGTGGGGAGGGCCTGTATCTGTGCTGGAGGGGTGGCGAGGGCCTGTGTCTGTGCTGGAGGGGTGGCGAGGGCCTGTGTCTGTGCTGGAGGGGTGGCAAGGGCCTGTGTCTGTGCTGGAGGGGTGGGGAGGGCCTGTATCTGCGCTGGAGGGGTGGGGAGGGCCTGTATCTGTGCTGGAGGGGTGGCGAGGGCCTGTGTCTGTGCTGGAGGGGTGGCGAGGGCCTGTGTCTGTGCTGGAGGGGTGGCGAGGGCCTGTGTCTGTGCTGGAGGGGTGGCGAGGGCCTGTGTCTGTGCTGGAGGGGTGGGGAGGGCCTGTGTCTGTGCTGGAGGGGTGGCGAGGGCCTGTGTCTGTGCTGGAGGGGTGGGGAGGGCCTGTGTCTGTGCTGGAGGGGTGGCGAGGGCCTGTGTCTGTGCTGGAGGGGTGGCGAGGGCCTGTGTCTGTGCTGGAGGGGTGGCGAGGGCCTGTGTCTGTGCTGGAGGGGTGGCGAGGGCCTGTGTCTGTGCTGGAGGGGTGGCGAGGGCCTGTATCTGTGCTGGAGGGGTGGGGAGGGCCTGTGTCTGCTGGAGGGGTGGGGAGGGCCTGTGTCTGCTGGAGGGGTGGCGAGGGCCTGTATCTGTGCTGGAGGGGTGGCGAGGGCCTGTGTCTGCTGGAGGGGTGGCGAGGGCCTGTGTCTGTGCTGGAGGGGTGGCGAGGGCCTGTGTCTGTGCTGGAGGGGTGGCGAGGGCCTGTGTCTGTGCTGGAGGGGTGGCGAGGGCCTGTGTCTGTGCTGGAGGGGTGGCGAGGGCCTGTGTCTGTGCTGGAGGGGTGGCGAGGGCCTGTGTCTGTGCTGGAGGGGTGGGGAGGGCCTGTGTCTGTGCTGGAGGGGTGGGGAGGGCCTGTGTCTGTGCGAGGTGGGGAGGGCCTGTGTCTGTGCTGGAGGGGTGGGGAGGGCCTGTGTCTGTGCTGGAGGGGTGGGGAGGGCCTGTGTCTGTGCTGGAGGGGTGGGGAGGGCCTGTGTCTGTGCTGGAGGGGTGGCGAGGGCCTGTGTCTGTGTCTGTGCTGGAGGGGTGGGGAGGGCCTGTGTCTGTGCTGGAGGGGTGGCGAGGGCCTGTGTCTGCTGGAGGGGTGGCGAGGGCCTGTGTCTGCTGGAGGGGTGGCGAGGGCCTGTGTCTGTGCTGGAGGGGTGGGGAGGGCCTGTGTCTGTGCTGGAGGGGTGGGGAGGGCCTGTGTCTGTGCTGGAGGGGTGGGGAGGGCCTGTATCTGTGCTGGAGGGGTGGGGAGGGCCTGTGTCTGTGCTGGAGGGGTGGCGAGGGCCTGTGTCTGTGCTGGAGGGGTGGCGAGGGCCTGTGTCTGTGCTGGAGGGGTGGCGAGGGCCTGTGTCTGTGCTGGAGGGGTGGCGAGGGCCTGTGTCTGTGCTGGAGGGGTGGCGAGGGCCTGTGTCTGTGCTGGAGGGGTGGCGAGGGCCTGTGTCTGTGCTGGAGGGGTGGGGAGGGCCTGTGTCTGTGCTGGAGGGGTGGCGAGGGCCTGTGTCTGTGCTGGAGGGGTGGGGAGGGCCTGTGTCTGTGCTGGAGGGGTGGGGAGGGCCTGTGTCTGTGCTGGAGGGGTGGGGAGGGCCTGTGTCTGTGCTGGAGGGGTGGGGAGGGCCTGTGTCTGTGCTGGAGGGGTGGCGAGGGCCTGTGTCTGTGCTGGAGGGGTGGGGAGGGCCTGTGTCTGTGCTGGAGGGGTGGCGAGGGCCTGTGTCTGTGTCTGTGCTGGAGGGGTGGGGAGGGCCTGTGTCTGTGCTGGAGGGGTGGCGAGGGCCTGTGTCTGTGTCTGTGCTGGAGGGGTGGGGAGGGCCTGTGTCTGTGCTGGAGGGGTGGGGAGGGCCTGTGTCTGTGCTGCAGAGGTGGTGAGGGCCTGTATCTGTGCTGTAGAGGTGGTGAGGGCCTATGTCTGTGCTGGAGGGGTGGGGAGGGGAGGGCTTGCGTCTGTACTGGAGAACTAAGTAATGTTCTGATTTGTTACCTTTGCCTCAAATTGTAAAGCGCCCTGGTATCCTTCGGGATCAAGTTTGTGCTATGTAAAACTTTATAAATTAATTTTAAAACAAATCCTGTGAGCAGCAGTTAACCCTAACAGGGCCATACATCCTGCTCAGTTTATCAAGAGGGCAGCTCCCAGGCAGTTGGAGAGCTGAAGGCCATGCGCATCCAGCATTGTTATTTTGTTGAGAGGGCACAGATAGCAGTGGATTGCCTTGTAGTTTTTTCGAATTTGATGTCCTCTCTGAGCCATGTCTGGCAGTAAAAGGGGGTTTTAGCATTGTACAAACTTCAGCAAAACTCAGAACTTAGATCAAGGTTTATGTTGAGCCAGAGATCCCCTGTATATTTCCCAAAGATTTCTTAATGCTTACATTTAATGGCGCACCTTCCCGCGCGCCCATTCCTGGCAACCCAGATGGTAATTAGGACGTTTTTGCTTTCCAGTCTGCCATTGACATGGTTAGGTGTCTGCCTGTCTGAAGAGCCATTCTTGTTGGATAGCCATGTGTGCCTGTGACCTTCAAGTGCTTTGTGTACTCTGGGGATGAAGGGCAAGTAACCTGTCCTGTGAAAAGTAGGGAGAGATTTCTTCCCATATTTTGCCATATATGGTTGATCTTTCCTATATCCTTTAACCATCAAACCGCCAAACGTTAGAGTGCTGCCACAAATTATGTTCTCTTTTGTAGAGCTGGTAGGCTTGCTAGTTAGCACCCCAAAGGCTTTCCATGATTCAGAGTAAGGTCCGATGACTATCGTGTAGTGAACATGCCCCTCTGAAAAAGACTTGCAGAAATTTCAGTAAATCCTTCAGCTTCGAGTTGGTAAGATATTAAAATGTGTACCACTGTTTTCACAACTGAAACTTTTTCTATTTTGTAAGAAATATGAAATGTCCATTCACTACACTTTCTGCTGGAGTGTTCTTGAGAGCCTGGCCTGGTTAAGGCATTTTGTTCTGGTTCAGACTCCTGCCCACAGCAGCGTTCCACCATCATAGCTGAAGAAAGGAATGGATTTGCTGATGTTGCTTCAAGCGACATCTCCTTCCAAGGTGTTCTGGCTGCAGACCACCTGAGACACATCTTTAGGTTCTGAGGTGGTAGAGTTAATCCTAGCCAGAGAGCTGTGGTGGATGCAATGTGGCAGATTGATGTCAGTGCCTCAGGATATTCATTATACTGTGCAGTGATATACAAATATACAAGGATGGCAATGCCTAGGAGTGTTCTTTATATTGTGCAGTGAGGTAGGAAGAGAGCAGTGCCTACGGGTACTCTTTATTCCATGCAGTGACGCAGTATGATGGCAGTGCCTCTGGATATTATTTATTCCATGCAGTGATGCAGTAGTCTATTCCTGCTTTGTGGGTTTGTTCTGTGGGTTTAGTATTGTTTGTGTTCTGGGGTAGGGTGCTACTCGCCGAAAAAGCAATTCAACACCTTGGGGGTAGCAAGTGCTATATAAATGTATACCTTTTCCCTCTCAATCCAAATGACTAACACATCCACCACTCAAATTACTTTCATATTTCACTATACTAATTTGCCACTAATCCTTTATGGATTTCGTAGTAGCATGCTACTCGCCGAAAAAGCGATGCAACGCCTCATCAGGGGTAGTAAGTGTGACATAAATCAAAATACTATACATTGGGCCTTAGCAGGGAGTATGTGTGTGGGAGGACTGTGCAGGCAGTGTGTACCGGCATCCATGTGTGAGGCAGCGAACAAGTCCCGTGTATGCAAATCAGGAAGGAGTAAGTAGACTGGAGTACAGTACATACAGATGAACCAGTGCCATCTTAAGGACTTTTGGAGACCCGGGGAAGACTTATTTTGGATTCTCCAGATCAGGAAAACCTTACAACTTCACTGCACAATGAGAGATACTTTCAGGAACAGCACAAAATGAAGAGTAACATCTGCCTGCCAAATGGCACTTCAATTAAACATTGTTGATCACTGGCGTAAACTATTCAATTTTTGTTGCAGATAAGAGGCTCAATATTCTATTTTCGTGAAGGAAGGCCTTATCACCTGGAAACCAAAATCAGCAGAGGAAACCAGCAGAGCAAGATTTTCTTTTCTTTTTCAGATATACCAGTCCAGCCTCCAAGAAGGAAGTTCTACATTTACCATGGCTACTAGTAGCTTATCTGCTTCTGCTCTGAAGCGCAAGTCTATGCAGTCTTCAATGATTGACTTCCTACCGTCACTGAAGCGCCAGCGTGTTACAGGGGAGTCTTGTCCAGTGCAACCAACTAGTGATGAAGCTAGTAAAACCCAGCAAGAGTCTGAGAGGGACAGTCCACCATTAGAAAAACTTCAACGTGTGCCAGAGAAAGAAACTGTCAAACTCCCTGACTGCTGGAACACTAAACAGTGGTATTACTTTCAGGAGGAATATAAATGGTTGTATCTTAAGTCAGGCAATATTGGATGTTCTTCCTGTAAACGGGCTAAATCAACAGGTCTTTCAGTGCACAATAACACCCAAGGCATGCGCGTAAGTAAAGTGTGGGCAGATGGCGAGGTTGGTCCTTCCGGTGACGGAAAAGCTTTCAGGCAGAAACAGCTCAGGAAGAAGATTATGGAGCATAAGGCGAGCGCTGGTCACTTGGCAGCTGAGGACATTCTTACAGCTCAGCAGAAAAATACATTGGTGGTGGCAGTACACGAATGTAATGCAAAACATATGGAGAGCACATGCAGGGTATTTGACACTGCCTACTACTTGGCAAAAAAAGATCGCCCTTTCACTGACCACCCTGATCTAATTCTCCTTCAGGCAAAGAATGGCAGCGCAATGGGACGTGTTTTGCACAGCAATGTGACTGCAACTGAAATAATAAAACACATTGCATTGGAAATGCAACAAAGATTGGTCTGTTATATCAGACAACACAAACCAAAGATCACAGTATTAATTGATGAGAGCACTTCTATTAGCAATGCTTCTACCTTGATCATCTACCTCCGTGGCATTTTTGGAAATGAAAGTACCCCAGTGACCATCTATTTCGGCCTCCTGGAGCTGGCAGAAACTAATGCTATTGGCGTAAAGACCGCTCTCCTAAGCTACTTTGAAAAAGTTGGACTCACAAAAAGTCTGCTTCATGATATCTTGATTGCGGTATGTACTGATGGAGCAGCAGTTATGTTTGGTAAAAAAGGAGGAGTAGTAGCATTGTTGAAATCAGAATTTCCAAATCTTGTACTGACATGGCACTGTTTGGCTCACAGACTAGAACTTGCTGTGGCAGATACAGTTGATGAGGTTGCAGGGGTCAATCACTTCAAGATTTTCATGGACTCATTGTATGCCACATACAGCATGTCACCAAAAAATCAGAGAGAGCTAAATCTTGCCGCCAGCGAGCTATGTGTACAGCTTCAGAAGATAGGGAAAATGCTTGATACTAGATGGGTAGCATCCAGTTACAGATCTGTGAAAGCTGTTTGGAACTGCTTCCCTGCCTTGTGCAAACATTTTGAGAATGCTTCTAAAGACCCATCCAGACCCATAAGAGACCGGAGTAAGTATGAAGGTCTCTTGAAGAAGCTTACATCCTATTCTTTCATCAGAGATTTGGGGGTAATGTGTGATGCACTTCAAGAGCTCAAAGACTTATCACTCTCCTTACAGAAGAGGGATATTACAATTGTTAATGCCCACAGACTTTTGGTTAGTCAAGTACGCATATTTATAGCAATGAAGGACTCCCCAGGGGAGTTTGCATCTGCGGCTCAGAGAGCAGTGGACGAGGGCAAATTCAAGAATGTTCCTCTTTCCCATGGTAGAAGCAACTCTGTTGCCCTTAATCAAAATCAGTTTTACCAAAGCCTGTCTGTAAATATAAATAAACGATGTGCCCCGGATTCTGAGAAAGAACTTATAGCCAGCTTCAGTGTGCTAGATGCAAGCAACTTGCCTTCTGGTGATGAATGTATTCTTTATGGGGAAACAGATATCCAGAAACTGTGTTCAGAGTTTCAGCTGCCAGCCAGAGATACTATCCAAGCTTTTAGACTTTTCAAAGATTTTGGTGGAAAGAAAACCCCTGAAGCATTAAAAAAGTTAGTCGTTTGCATGGAAACCCTGCCAGCAAGTAATGCGGATTGCGAGAGAGGTTTCAGCGCAATGAACTTAATTGCTTGTCCAACAAGGGCCTCTCTTCTTGTAGAGACCATTTCTTCATGCCTATGGGTAAAACTTAATGGTCCTCCATTTGAAACATTTGATGCAAAGCTGTATGTGAAGAGTTGGCTTGCAAAAGGTAGACGGTCCGCTGAAGAAAATTGTTGTGAGAAACCCCAGCAAAATAATCACACTGAATATCTTCAAGGGTTTTGGGGAATCCTGCAATAGATTTCTAAGTAATATAAATAATTTTTACATGTTTTTTTAAAGTGTTTGGTATTTGTATGGCTTATACTTAATAAATATATATTTTTTCCTATTTTATTATCCTTTGCTGGATGCAACTTCATGATTTTCTTAAGCACACAATGCTAGTTATCTTGATTTAGACCACGCCCCTACTCGGATAGACCACGCCCCTACTTGGATAGGCCACACCCCTTTATGAGAGTAGCCACGCCCCTTTTAGAGCACCCCCAGTTTTTTTTTCCCACTTAAAGCCCTGACTGCTGGTATCGTCAAAAGTCACAGGTGAGACCCCAGGGTGCGACTAGCCTTCACTCAGGCATGCCAACAGAAACCCTGGCATGCTGTTGAACAGGGCCGGACTGGCTACCGGGCATTTTTTCATGATGCAGAGCTGGGAGCTGATGTCACTGTGGTGGGGCCTAATTTCGTTGATGGAGACCTGCGTGTGTTTCAAAATAAACAAAGCAAAACAAATTTCGTTCAGCAAACGCAGGTCCCCATCAATGAAATCAGCCCCCAGCTCGGCAGCATGCCAAAACGCCCGGTAGCCAGTCCTGCCCTGCTGTTGAAGCGGCCTGTTCAGTGCAAGCTTAGCTTGCTAAGTCTGAGGACTGCGGCTGTAATGCAGGCCAGGCACACTGAGCACTCTGGCGGTTAAATAAACAAAGCACACTTGTGTTGCTTTTTCCTGTGCAGCCCATGCCAGTCACTTGCAGGCCCTTTGTAGACTATGCTCACTGCTGGTCTCTGAGAAAGTGCGGCGCAGCTCAGGATGAGTTTGACCATAAAGTGTCGATTTGAAGTAATGTAATTAAAATCTGACCTGCTGTTTTTCCCAGGCCCCTGCCGCCTCCCAATAAGGGTTTATTCAGCCGAATGTTGTTCAGTTGTTGACTCAACAACCGTTCACCACATGCCCTCTTTTAATCATGTGACTGTTACACTGCACTGGCACTAGGATCACCATGATGCCCGGGTGACAGCAAACTAATAATCAAAGCACTACCCACTGTAGCTTGCCAGAGGACTTGCAGAAGTGCAGCCCCTAGGACACCCAGGTGTCAGCCCCTCTCTGCTGACACTGAGCAAAGTATGCATGCAATAGCCATAACAGAGCACCGTACAATCAAAGGCCAGTCCTAAAAAGCCAGGCTTGGCCTATCCTGCAAGAATCAGCAAAGCAATGCCGAAGCCCCTTAGCCCTATCTCAACCTGGCTCAAATCTATCTTGGCACAGGTGAGCTGAACACTACTGGTATGAGTGGGGTTAGATGGACTGGGAAGGGGCAGGCTGGTTCATATTGGGAATGGAGTTCTAGAATACTGGGAAGAGCCAGGCTGATTTTGCTCACAATGAAATGTAACTCATAATTACACTGGAATTTTGAAAATGTCACACATATCATTCTGAAACATTGGCAGCTCTGTCCAGGCTGCTCTTAGAGCTGCCTGAACCCCTTGGCAGGGTACCAAAACGACCATGGGACACAGAGCCCGGAGGTGCTGCTTTGCAGACAGGAAGGGGGTGGGGCCAGCCACCACTAACACGCTCAAAGTGCCACCGATTCTCTCGCAGTGTAGGACACACCCGGGCTAAGTCTGGGCCAAGGGTGAGCCCTTTCAAAAGCCTGTCAAAGCCATTATAAGGTAGGGCATGGCCTTTTCCCTTGACTCTAATTTGGGAAACCAATGCTGATATGGGTTTGGAAGGACAGTCGTTGCAATGTACTGCAACGGATCACTGACATAATATCGAATAAAAAAATATAGACTTACTAAAATATCGTTGACAAAATATAGAATGCAAAAATATCGAATTCCTATCTACAAACAGGTAAGTACAAAAATATCGAATAAACAATATCGTTGTAAAAAATATAGTTAGTTAAAATATCGAATTTTTTAAATGTCTTAAAAGTAATTTAAAATTAATGAAATAATAAATATAATTATCTGAAACATACTTAAAAATCCTTAAATAACCTTAACATTAATAAATAGTTAATTTAAGTTAACACATAAACATACAATTTTTATTTGAATACATATATATATATATATATATATTAACGTAATATTAATAAAAAATATACAATATATTTACTGTAAGATAGCGGGAGGGTAAAATTTACTATTACCACTCCAGTGAGTGCAACAGTAGGGAAAGCGTTGAACAGCATAGGGGTAAAAATGACTATTCCCCCTCCAGTGAGTGCAACAGTAGGGAAAGCGTTGGATAGCGGGAGGGTAAAAATTACTATTCCAACTCCAGAGAGTGCAACAGTAGGGAAAGCGTTGGATAGCGTAGGGTTAAAATTACTATTCCCACTCCAGAGAGTGCAACAGTTGGGAAAGCATTGGATAGCGTAGGGTTAAAATTACAATTCCCACTCCAGAGAGTGCAACAGTAGGGAAAGCGTTGGATAGCGGGAGGGTAAAAGTTACTATTCCTACTCCAGAGAGTGCAACTGTAGGGAAAGCGTTGGATAGCGGGAGGGTAAAAACTACTATTCCCACTCCAGTGAGTGCAACAGTAGTGAAAGCATTGGATAGCGGGAGGATAACAATTACTATTCCCATTCCAGAGAGTGCAACAGTAGGGAAAGCATTGGATAGCGGGAGGGTAAAAATTACTATTCCCACTCCAGAGAGTGCAACAGTAGGGAAAGCGTTGGATAGCGGGAGGGTAAAAATTACTATTCCCACTCCAGAGAGTGCAACAGTATGGAAAGCGTTGGATAGCGCAGGGGTAAAAATTACTATTCCCACTCCAGAGAGTGCAACAGTAGGGAAAGCGTTGGATAGCGCAGGGGTATAAATTACTATTCCCACTCCAGAGAGTGCAACAGTAGGGAAGCATTGGATAGCGTAAGGGTAAAAATTACTATTCCCACTCCAGTAACTTTAACAGTAGGGAAAGTAATGATTTAATATATTAATAAAAACAAATTTAATATCAATATCAATAAAACATTAATCAAAATTAATAGTATATAATAATTAATTATTTAGAAATACTAATAAATATTAGTTATTAAAACATTAATTACATATTCATAATGAATTAACAACAAATAATTTTCAATAACAAAAAATATTTAATAATAACAATTAATACCAATTATTAATTAACAGTAAATTAATTATCAATACACAAAAAGTATTTTTAATATGTAATTCATTACAATTAAATTACTTCCCATCCTATTCCCCTATAAACCCACAAACCTCTACAGCAAATGAATTTATAAAATATTCATAATTATCAAATAATTAATTAGTAAAAATGAATTACCAATTAATAAAAATAAATTACCAATTAAATATTAGTTAACAATAAATTAAAAGTCAATACCAATAAATACAAATAATTTATTTACTTAATTACAATTAAATTACTTCTCACCCTATTCGCCTATATACCCACAACCCGCTACGGAAAATACATTAATAGAATTAACATAATTATCAATTAAGAAATTAATAAAAATGAATTATCAATTAATAAAAATGAATTACCAAATACAAATTAATTAACAATAAATTCAAAATGAATACCAATAAATAAATAAAAATATTTAATTAATTACCATTAAATTACTTCCCGCCCTATTCCCATAAAAATCCACAACCCGCTACAGAACTAAAAAGCAAAATTAAATTAAAAATAATTAATACTTGCTAAAAAATAATATTTAATTTAATATAATTAAATTACTTCCCACCCTATTCCCCTATAAACCCACAACCCGCTACAGAATTAAATTACACAAAAATGAAATAACATAAAATTAATTACTTGAAATAAATTAAACATACATTACAAAAATATTATACACTTTTCACACATATACTAACATACAAAACACTTTAAAAAATGTGATTTTATTAAAAGAATATATTTTAATGCCTATATTATAAACTTCGACATTTTAAACTTCTATATTTTGACAATCGATATTATATTACTTACCTTCAATTCGATATTTTTAACCACTATATTGTGTCCATTCGATATTTTGTCCATTCTATATTTTTACTTCGATATTATGTCCATTCTATAGTTTATATTCGAGTGAATGTGTAGTTACCCTTCTATTAATACCCATTGTTACTGCTGCTTGAAATGGCCCTATAAAGCGTGTTTTCTGGTTCAACTATTAAGTTGACTGACTCCAATGGGGAAATGAAAAGCAACTGCAAGCCCTCCAGGCAACCTTACACAAGTAAATCCCCCAAAGCAACCCAAGTATGCTGCTGCTAACTGTGTGGCCAAATACATTGATTCCCTAATTGATGAAGTGGAAATCATATTAAAATCAAAGGACCACAGCAAAGATTGCACAACTAAAGGAGGGAAGGTGGGAGGGATATTCGTAAAGAAGGCAAAGTCTCTTAGCGATCCTTTAGAACTGGCTGATGTTAGTTCAAAGGAGGAATCAACTTCTTCTGACGAACATTATAACACAGATGACGCTAGTGGGGGACTTTTGCAGGCAATTCATATTATCGAATGCTCAAACAGATATGAGATCCTCCACTCTGACCACCCTCCCTGGGCTCAAAGACCTGCTACATCTGGTATTATGGTCTCTTCCGAATTGTGTTGTGGCCCCTTAATCTTGGAAGAGACGGTGCGCACGATCCAAGCATTAAGAACCGAGATCAGTACTTCTAGCCCCTTTTCTCTGTTGAGTAACAGGCCAGAATGTCAAATTCTAAACTTGGAAATCCCTGATTTACCCCAGATGCAGCATCTGAAGGCCAGCAAATAGCCTGTGCAAGATCTGAATTTTTGTGCCCTCTGTTTGAGACCAGCTCCAATGATATCATTGGTCCATCACATCAGCTTCACCATCCACATAGGCACAAATCCAGCCTTGCCAAAGGCCCCAACTGCCCCAGTAGAAAATACCCCAGGTACCATTCCAATGCCATGCCTCCTACCACAGACTGGCAAGCTCCTAACGGACTCGGCCTACAATGGCTGGTGGCCTTGTCAAGTTGCTCCATACTCTGGGGACATGGGTGTTCTGCGATCCAAGCTGGGCCATACAATTTTAATGACGAAGATCCCTAAACTAGCTGCTGGCACTGCTGAAAGATGAGACTCTCTCAAAAACAAGGTCCTGCACTGGATTAGAAACTTAATACATTGTTATTCAATTGTATAGTCTGACATTATCTATGTAAGGTGTTTATCTCTGCCGGAGGCTGAGAGTGACACAATCGAGATAAAATTAGTTGTGACTGAATTGGTGGAGGGTTTGATTTCTTTAACTAGCCGTCAACCCTCTCCCCGAAAGCTCTAGAATTAGTTTCAAATGTATGTCCCAAGTAGAATGTAGGGATATGGGAAAAGATGGTAGCGGGCTGCGCACACTGCTCATTTACGTTCTTACCGCCCCTTCCTCCCCTCCTGCCTCCTCTGAAACCCTATAATATGTTTTTGTTAAATTGCAGATCGCTGCCTAAGCATGCAGCAGAGAGTTTTATTCTCTTAAAAGATGCATTCCCTGAAGTTCTGTTTCTTACAGAAACCTTGCACAACTCAGGCTCAGAGCCCGACATTGTCCAATCCCTCCCTCCTCGTTACTTAATTCAGAGGCTGGACAGAATGGTAGGCAAAGGTTATTTATAAAAACCACCTCAGCTGCCGCATGTTCGGCAGCCCGATAGCAGATTGTGAGGATTTTCACTTCTCAATAGGATTTACTTCCACGTTTTCACTTTCAGGTATCCTGATTTAACGCCCGCCCGGTCCTATGGGCCTATTTTCTAAATCACTTTTGGAGACAGCCGCAAATCTTGCTAGCACGGCAGCTAATTTCACTCTCCTGGGGGATTTTCACCTGCACTTTGACGATCCTGCATCTATGACCGCAACAGAAATGTCTCATGATCTTGTGGCCTATCAGTTTACACAGAAGGTTATGCTTGCCACCCACTCCAAAGGACACCTCCTTGACCCCATATTTTCCAATTTGGAGGAATTAATAGGTAAGGAACCCATTCCTTTACCCTGGTCTCACCATTTCCTGATTCGTATCTCCTGGACCTCTACTTGTGTGCATCCCCAACCAGGCCAACACGAGTTCTGTCCCGTCCCTGGCCTAAACTCCCCTTAGATAAGTGGGTCCTGGAATTGGAAAGGTCTAGGCCACCCCAGGACACCAATCCAGTTGTTGCCAATGAAAGATTCAACAAATGGACCGAGGACACTCTTGATCAGGTCCTACCGAAGAAATTAATTCAGATGAAAGGAGGACCAAATAAGATGGTCTGGTACTCCCCCAAGCTTCGGGTACTAAGACAGATTTGTAAAAAATCTAAAGAATCTGGAGAAAGGACTTTTCCCCCAGAAAGAAGTTGGATTACAGGGAGGCATTAGAACTTACAAGGCAGAAATAAAAAGGGCCCAGGCCTCTTATTACCAGGAGAGAATTTCCCTGCCCATCAATTCCCCCCGGGAAACTTTTCGCATCGCAAAATATTTACTTAAAGCTCCCAAACCCCCAGACTTATCTAATGCCTCAGGCCATCGCTGCAATGAACTTGAAGACTATTTCCACAATAAAATTCAAAATATCAATTCGTCCTCAGCCACCTCAATCTCTACTCAGAGGACATTGGTCCGCTCAGCAGGGAATACTCCCTGAAGGCTTTCCCCCCAATGAATCAGGAATCCTTTGAGGCCACTTCAGCACACGTTAAGAGCGGGTCACCAATAGACCCAGCTCCTCCTAATATCCTGAAGTAGGCAGCCGATTTAGTTGCCCCAATTATTGTTGATTTGATTAATGCCTCGCTCACTACGGGTGTGGTGCCTCCCCTGTGGAAAAGAGCAATGGTGAAATCCCTTTTGAAAAAACTTAATTTAGACCCGGACTGTCTGGGTAATTATCGCAGAGAAGCATGTCAACCTTACCCTCTCCACTTTCTTGGAATCCCACAATCTTCTCCATCCCTCTCAAACTGGCTTCCGCCAGCGCCAGGGTACTGAAACCGCTCTGTTGGCAGTTGTCGAGGAATCCAGGAAGATTCTTATGAAGGAGGCTCTTCAGCTGTGATTCTTTTAGTCCTCAGTGCAGCCTTTGACACCATCAACCACCAAATTATGATCCACAGACTCAGAGGTTTGGAGGTGACTGGAACAGACTTAACATGGCTGCAATCTTTCCTGGAAGAAAGAGCTTTCCAGGTGTTTGAGGGTGAGGTCATTTCAAAATCTTTGCCACTTCATTGTGGAGTTCCCCAGGGATCTTCCCTGAGTCCCACCCTTTTTAACGTTTATATGGCTCCACTTGTGGACATTGTGCTTTCTTTTGGGGTTCACATAGAGACCTATGCTGATGACACCCAACTGATCGTAGCTTTGAATCACTCTGAGAAGTCTTCTATCTGCCTTTGGCCCTGCCTTGAAGAAGTCACCAAGTGGATGAATCACTCACACCTAGAAACTTAATGGCAACAAAACTGAGCTCATGGTTTTTGGCAATCTTTTTAGCTTCGATGTGGATACCAACTGGCCAGCATGCATGAGCCCTGCTTCTGCTCCTAAGTCTGAGATAAAGAGTTTGGGCATTTGGCTGGATCAGGACCTCAGCTTCAAGGTCCAGGCCAGGAAGGTGGCGTCCTTTTATGGCATCCTGAGGATGCTTCGCAAAAGTGCTTCCCTTACTTCCCTTCCAGATCAAAAAACTGATGGTCCAGGCACTTATCCTATCCCGATTAGATTATGCCAATGCCTTATACTTAGGTGCGCTGAGCCCGTCTCCTGCAAAACTCCAGATAGTGCAGAACTGCGCAGCAAGGATGCTCATGGGATTCCAAATAGGCATTCAGCAAATCCCACCCTGAAGTCCCTCCATTGGCTTCCTGTTCAGGAGAGAATTAACTTCATGGCCCTGTGTTTTACTCACAAAACGCTTGGAGGGAACGGTCCGGCAATCAATCACTCCATGGTTCAGCCCTATCGGGCAAACAGATAGCTGCGCTCTGATGAGCTACACCTGGTAGTGGTTCCCAGGATCAAGAAGGCCAGAAGTGGCGGCCGGCTATTCACCTACAATGCCGCCAGATTATTGAACTCCCTCCCCTGCACCTACGAAAGGAACCTCACCATCTGACCTTCCGTAAACAGTTAAAAACATGACTCTTCCCCTAGTGTTCTACTGCCTCAGTTTCCCGTTTCAGCGCTGGGTGCCTCCAGGTAGCTATGCGCTATAAAAGTGCTGTTTCATTAATTCATGGTTGCGATGGCTGCAGAGCAAATGCAGCTAAGGACCCACTCCCAAGAGATTCCCCACTACATCCTGTGGAGAGAGTGGCCAGCTGGTGGTAGACTGACTACTTGATGCTTCTCTCCCTAAGGTGGCCATTGTGCTTACCAAAAACCTCTATGACAACATACAGGTGATCCACAGGGATCCCAATGAAATGAACAGCACAGCCAGGAAAAGGCACTTCTGTACCCTGACTCCACCTGAGAATTATGTTGTGACTCCATTACCTGGTGTTGTGGCAGATAACACCCTCTCAAGTCCTAACCCCCTCCCACAACACCCAACTAATAATCTACAAATAGTCAGCTGGAAAATAGCTGGTATAAAAAAACAATTGGTTGATGCAGACTTGGGTGGTTTTGTCAACAATTTTCATATTTGCTTCTTCCAAGAAACCTGGGCACCAGCTAAATTCCACAGACCAGGTTACATCACAAGCTACAGATTTGAAAGCAGGTAGACCTTCGGGAAGGCTTAACATATAGGTCAAAATTTCCCTTGATTGTAAAATTAAGGTCATTGATATAGGCTATAAAGACCTCTGTCATAAGCCACCTACCTGGAACCCAGATGATTTCAATTTGGCGGCAACGCTAGTTCCTGAATCCTCCAGAGTCTTGACCTTAGTTTACAGCAGGAGACACTGCTTCAGTGGAAAATCCCAAGGGGAAGGGGGTTATGATGGAGAGTTGCTTGTAGAGTCAAACGTGCTGTAGCTCATCTACTCAACAGCATTACTGCAGCAGGCATTCACACCAGTATGATGAATGGTACCGGCAGATATGGTATCTATAAACAAATAAATAATAAGGCTTTAGTCTAGTATTAACTCTGTCTCTTAAGGTATCACCTCACAAAAGCTTTTCAAATCTCAACCAACCTTTAATGTTGTTGTTGTTTTGTCTTCATTTAGATTGTCTGTAGTGGCTCCTTTGTCAAAATGTTCAAAACTGTAGTGAGTATGATTTCAGCATCAAACCCACAAGCACATTTGGATGGGGATAGCTTCACTCAAGTCCTCTCTGATGGAGTCCTGCCAACAGCCAACAAAGCAATCAATCAGGGGTTTGTATAGCATGGCTACTTACCAGTGTCTCAAGGTGCTGATGGAGGAGGGGCTGCAGATCTGTCTGGGCGCTGGGGTTCAGTCAAAGAGCCAGGTCTTGAGATCCTTCCTGAATTGGGTCAGCGACTGGGATTGCCTGAGGTGGGGAGGCAGGGTGTTCCAGGACCTGGTGGTGAGGAAGGAGAAGGATCTTCCTCCTGTTCTGTCTTGTGGATCTGTGGGATGGTGGCCAGGGCCAGTTGGGCAGGGCGGAATGGAGGTGTTCGGTAGGTACGTGAAATGAGAAGCGATGGTTTAGCTATGCTGGTCCTTCATCATTGAGGGCTTTGTAGGTGTGTGTGAGGAGCTTAGAAGTGATTCTTTTGTTGACTGGGAGCCAGTGGAGTTCTCAAAGGTGTTCGGTGATGTGGCTGCAGCAGGGGATGTTGAGGACCAATCTGGCTGCGGCATTCTGAACATTCTGTGGTTTCCTGAAGAGTTTCTGGATGACGCCGGCGTAGAGTGCATTGCAATAGTGGAGTCTGCTGCTGATGAGTGCGTGCCTGACTGTCTTACTGGATTTGGTGGGGATCCATCTGAATGTCTTTTGAAGCAAATGAAGTGTGTGGAAGCGTGATGAGCATAAGGCGTTGATCAGGCGGTACATTTTGAGTGAGGAGTATGGTATGATGCCGAGGTTTCGTGCATGATCCATGGGGGTGGGTAGATTCCCAGTGGACAGGCCACCAGGAATAATCCCAAGTTGGGGGGGATGGGTCCCAGGATGAGGGGGGTGGGTCCCAGGATGAGGACTTTGGTCTTATCTGAGTTGTACAAACATATTGGTTACCTTTGTTTGCAGCACAATGTTGTCACTGAGCTCAGCGTGTAGTAAAATCAAGTCTGTTAAAGCATCTCTCCTTTCCTTCTTGTTCTTTATTCTATCCAGGTGCGAGACTAATGCAGGATGTTCTTTGCGGTGAGGTCGAAGCGGGAGGATCAAGGGAGCTGGCAAGACAGAGCCCCGGAAACCATTAAACAGGTAAGTGGCAGGCAAAGAGGCTAAACGAAGGGGAGGAGTGTGGATGGTCTTTACATAAGACTGCTTAGGAACATTCATAAAGGTCACTATCTAGTTGTTTGTAATAAGGAACAGGTGCAGATAATTAACTTGATGAGGCTGCCTTCTAGAAGGTGCAATAGAATGCTCACAAAGGTCACATTCTAATTGCTTATAGCAAGGAACAGGTGCAAATGAATAATTTGTTGAGACTGTCTTCTAGAAGGTGTTTTAGAATCTCCACAAAGGTCATGTTGTCATTGCTTATAGCAAGGAACAGGTGCAGGGGATTCATTTGATGAGGGCTGTCTTCCGGAAGGTTCACATTGAGGTCATCTATGCTGGTTGCTTGATGCTTAGTCTGGTGGATTTTCTGGATGTTTCCGTGGCACCTGAAACCTGACCGTGTATATGCATGGTGAAACATTTTTAAAAGCCATTAAGCCTTTTCAAACAAACCAAGGAACATCAGCTGCAGCTGTCTATCATCAACAGCATGTAATATGGTACAGGACATCAGTTCACTCATAAGTGTTGGGAGGAGAGCTGTGGCAGGAACCCTGACAACCTCCTTGTTCTAAAAATGTCCCCAAATTCAAGGATTCCTTAACTGTAAATCAACATTTATAATAGGTCTTCCCCTTTTAACAATACCTCCAAAACCCTATCAATCTTACAAACCCTGCTAGATACCCAAGGACCAGGACATCACGTGGTCAGTGCAGGTGACTTTAATGCTTCCTACAAACCCTATCCGCTCATTGCAGAGCTTACTTTAGCTGAAGATGAATTCTGGGGAATTGCCCCTTAGTGAAACCCTTCAAAAAGCCTTAGGTTAAGTTTCGCTGCCCTTCAGATTGTAAATCTAGTAGTGTCCAACAGTTTAAGAGCATGCAATGGTCACTCCAATCCAATTCAGATACTGGTGCTAAGCCCACTTTTAAGAGGGGTGACTATAAAAGCAACATAGACTATATATTGCTAGATGTCAGGACATAGCGTGAAATGGTCGACATGGAAGCTAATGATTGCAATGACAGCAACCACTTTCCTCTTGTACTCAAACTGAAAGGGTCCAGAATTAGGGACCTGTCTAGCCCGAGCTAACAACATCTTACACAACTGCTGTGTCCAACAATAGGCGAAACATGAAATGGGTAGACATACATATCAGTGAGAACACCTGTAGAGAGATCTATGAAATTGTCAGCGAATTTTGACAAAACGTAAAACTCTGGATTACATACCCTCCCAAACTACGGCAGAACATGAAGATCTATTCCAGACCCTGAAGCCATATTTATACAAAGAGGTCAAAAACCAGTACTAAGCTTCCGAAAACTCATGAGTGGTTCAATCCTCACTATGATTAAGGGCAGCACATTTCAATGGGAAGACAAGATTTGGGAAGACCTTCTAGATGAAGCGTAGGGAAAAAATGCCAAATTCTTTTGATCTGGGACCCCTGCACCAATCATTTAGCCAACGCTATAGCATTGGGTGCCTCTGTACCCAAATCATGGAAAGAGGCTGAAATTATTCCTATACATAAAAAGTGCGCTAAACAAAACCTGGAGAATTTTCGCCCCATTAGTTTAATTGATGATATTCCAAAAATATATAGCAAGCAACTCCTATCCAAACGATGGGAATGGATATAGCTCAGTAATGTGCTATCTCACGTTCAAGCAGGTTTCAAACCCAAAGTAAGTACAGTTCACCACGTCATACATTTTTTGACCATGAAATAAAAATCTGTCAACATAGACAAGGGTCGTTATTTCTACCATTTGTCGACCTCCGAGCTGCACTTCACCTCTTTCACAGGGCTAAAGTTTGGGAGGTCCTTGACAGAACAGGGGTTCCTGGTGGCCTATTGACACTAATTCAACAATTGTACACAGGCAACTTTGCTAGAGTAAGTTGGAGCCCAGGTGGGGAGACAACGAAAGACATTCCATTAAGGCGACAAGCCTGCCAGGGATGCGTACTGATACCAACACTCTCATTGTTTATTAACGGCTGTATTCCCTATCTCCTGGATAGTACAACTAATTCTCCCAAAATGGCTGGGACAAAAATCCCGGGTCTTCTCTTTGCAGATTACACCCTCCTACTCGCTAAAATAGCAAGAGGCCTAAGTACCTTATTAGGGAGGTTTAGTGTCTTCTGCAAGGATCACGATCTGGAAATAAATAACAGCAAAACCAAATACATGGTCTTCACAAACCAGAGGGGCAATGTGGCTTTGGATGAGGTCAGCCTTGAATGGGTGCTTACATGCGTCTATTTAGGAGTAAGATTGAAGGATTATCATAAATGGCCGGGTCAGATTGTATAAAGTGAAATTACATCACAACACAGAGCTGGGCCTATAGTTAGGCTGGCTAACAAGCCTCCTTGTATTCAATTACACCAGTGCTAGGTATTTTCAAAGCCTAAGCATGTGGAGCAGCATTATATGGCGCTGACCTGCGGGGCTGCTGCAACCTTTACTTACTAGTATAGAGCTGTTATATATTCATCAAAACTCTTCTGAGGCTCTAGAAAAGCACCCTAATACTCCTGTTAAGGTTCAACCTAAATCTTAGACAAGTCTCCGACAAACCTTCTCTGGAACAAATCCTTTACTGGGCTAGGATTTGGTCAGCAAAGGATCTTGCCGCTTTAAAGAATGCCTCGAGGAGATATTGGTGACCCCGCTGACATTAACAAATCCCTGGGTAAAGACCTGGATCATCAAACTAGGTAAAGACCTGGCTCATCAAACTAGGATTAAATGACTACTGGCTCCATCTTGCCTCAATCCCGGAGAATGCCAAACAAACAAACAAGTCCACCTTTTGGAAGATTGTCCACACCACAAGAATTCTGGCAGTCAAAAAGGGAAGTCTTACAGATTCCTTTTTGTCTTTTAAAACTGGCCCACCGTTCAAAAAGTTGTCAAATTAACTGAATATCCACTTCCAAGAACTCTTTCTATTAAGTCTAGGCTAGGGATTTTGCCAGTTGTTTCTTTCACTGACTCCTTGATGAAAAAAAACATATCCAAAAGCTCTTGCCCAATGGGCTGTGATGCTATTGAAACCAAGGAACATTTACTATTCTTTGGCTCCGCCTACGCAAAGCAGATTGCGCATTGGATAGCTCCACTTTGTAGGCTTCTTGGGCTCATAGACTGGCACACTGCATTAAGAATATCTAAATCAGACAACAGGAGCTCTAATGTTTATTCAATCTCAAACTATCTACGCTTCATCTGGCAGGCTAAGGCTAAGAAAAGTATACCCTTATAAGGTAAGGGTCTCTATATATGTTTTTTTTAATCTCTTTTAATTGTATTGTGCACTTTGGGCTTACGCCAGCTACGCCACATGATACCCCCAAATACTAACCAGTGTGAGGTTTTTGTCACTGGCTTAAGTCTTTGTATTTATGCACTCTAGTCCTAAGGGAGGTATCATGATTTGTATCCTATTTTATTTAGTTGTATTACTGGATTTTAATTAAAATATTTTATCATGTCTTATGTGTTTTAAAAAAATCTGCACTGTGCACTTCTATGGTTTCAGGACCTAAAAAAAGTTATTGATTGATTAAATATAACTACTCTGCCATATTAACTATGGAATACTACTTCACATGCAAACATACCCTCATTCAAACTACAACCATAGCCTCATATAACATTATACACTGTACCATTCTCTAACAGAGAGTTTCATATATAGTGCTATGCAGCCACGAGAGGATTGATCCATACAACTGCTTCAATCTATAATGACACAATGTGCAATTGATAGCTTGATAGCTTTAGAACCAATACATATGAAAAGAAATTACAAAACATGACTCATTATTACATTGCAAATTAATTTAGGTATCCAATTATAATCTGATTAGAACTTTTTTTAAAGTACTCTATAAAATCGAGAAGCTTATTAAATAAACATAATTATATTAACAATGGTGTCAGTAACAAAATCATCTATTACCTGATTAGTGAAATCAAAATTTATGTATAGTGCAGTATGATGGGGAATGGCATAAGTGTTGTCAGTGATACCATATATGAAGTCCTGATCAGTGCATGACTGGGGTGGGAGTTACGGTTAGATTTATGGTTTGTTTATCCAGTGCCAAAACGCAATTTGGGACATCAAAATGTTGCCTTGCATATTTTCCCATTCGGGTTATATTGGAAGCTGCTGTATTTGGACTCAGTCTTGGCTGTCACTTATGAAAAACTATCAAACCCAGTGCGGTTGGCCCTATTGCCCATAACAGGAACTGGTCAAAATTTGGTGATAAGATTTTGGCCATTTTATGGAAGTGCCAAGGATTTCTGTCACTTAAAAAAGGCAGAAATAGCCTTTTTAGCACATACTTTAATGTTTGCAGGGCACTCTGACTTAAAAAAACATCCTGTGATTCACAGAAGCCACACCACTCTTGATTCCCCGAGGACTTTGGGTTTCAGAAATGCCCGGGGTTGTTAGCGTTCCTTGGTTGCCTGCTGATCCAGAACACAAATAGTTCAGTCATTCACCATGGCAGGAAGAAGAAATTGGGATTTAACCCCTTTCTGCCAGACCATTCGTCAAACCTATGCCCAAAAATGCTAATTTCCTCTAGATTGCCATGGGGATAGCAATGCTGTAGGCTACAGGGAGACAGAAGGACTGTTGGACCCTTTAGGTGTGAGGATCAGGCTTGATGCCTCAGTAGGCTCCCACAACACTGTTTTTCTTTTAAATAAATCTTGTGTCGGTCCTGTGGTCTTTCAACCCACCCCGGGGAAGGGGGATTAGGGTGCAAAATACACAATCTGCCCCCCAATGAGGCAGAACAACTGTTAAGCCCTTTAGGAGAGTGTGGAAAGGCCTGATGCCAAGGTGGGCCAATACCACCCCTTTCCTCCTTTGCAAAACAAATTTTTGTTGTGTAGTAGGTTTTCTATCCCTGAGTGGAGCAGATTTAGGGTAAATCGCTCAATTTGTCCCCCAGTAGGGACATACATAATGTGAGTGCCTTCTAAAGCTTAAGAGCTCAGTCCAGATATCAAGGCAGGCTGCCCCACCCCATTGTTGTAATGAAACAATTCCCTGATGCCAGGGAAATTGCAAATTGGGCGTACGCCTTGCAATCTGGTTCTCAGGTGCAGAAAGACTGTTGGGTAATTTGGGGAGAGAGGGCATTACCCAATGCCAGATTGGGCTGCCCCACTCCATTTTTATAATGAAATAAATATCCCTGGTGCTAGTGGGATTTCTGTTCGCTTTGGAACTGGTTGCGAATAATCACCCCCCATCATCATTCAAGGGGCCAGAAAGATAGTTTTAAGAAAATAAATTCAAAGCTTTGCACAGTAAAGATTGGTCAGAGTGCGAGGTCCTACCGACAACCCACAAACCTTTGGCACTGCATAGCAGGGGTTGACTGCAGGACCTGGAGACCGTGAACATTTCGTCCTTTATACATAAAAGATTAAGTTTGGACCCTCAAATAGACAAATAGCAAAAAAAAAAATTTACCAAATAGGATTCAATATTTTTTTTAAGTGTCATCTGTGGAGGTCCTGGATTACGGGTTAATGGACCTCTGTGGACTCAAGTTCCAGATATCCCTATTTTGTCAACCATTCTCACCGACCAAAAATGGTTTAAAATGCCAAGTTATCAAACCGTCTTGCTGGATTTACATCAGACCAAGCATAGTTACTTCCTTGACTAAAGTTCTACTTTTACATTGTGAACCCTCTGAAACATGCAATAGGAAGGTCTTTTACATTGTGAATCTGACAAAGGCAATCGGAAGGGTTTTTCAATGTGAAGTTCATGACAAGCTCCATAGTGAGATGCCTTACATTTTTAAGTATTGGACAAATACAGTAGGGGCATGTTTTACATTGCCAATGACCTATAAGGTACCTCAAGGTTAGTCCCTAATCACCCTTAGGGCATGGTGCGTTGTATTTAAAAATTTGGATGTTTACTTTTAAGTAGATCATATCCTGGTAGGGAAAAACTCTCACATTTTTTTTTCAATTCTCTGAAGCCTACGTCTCCCATAGGATAACATTGGTTTACCTTATTAGATTTAATAAGTAATAGTATTTATTTGGTGACAGGTAGAAATGTCATGTTTGGTGCCTAAAGAATTGTAATTTAAAACCCTCTTTATTAGTAAAGTTGGATTTTAAGTGTCAACGCTGATAATGCCACTTTTAGAAAGTTGGCAGTTTCTCTTTCCTAACCATTTGGTGCTTGCAGCCTGTATCCTGGGTCACATGACTAGGCATGTTGGCAGTTAGCCTTTGTGTATCCCTCCCAGATGATGTCACAAAAGGGGACTAGGGATTGGCAGGATGGTCGATCCTGGCAGGATAGGGTGGTCGAGCTCTACACAGCCCGACTTACATTTTAAAGGAGCTGCCTCAGAACAGACACAAATAACCTTGCACTACTCTTTTGTGACCCCAAGCCCAGTGGAGCTTGCGCTGAAAGGCCAAAAATTATAGGGCCAGCTTTGGGGGAAAGCTTTAGGGGACCCATTCATAAAGGCAATCTGAGACAAAAGTCTACATTTACGACTTTTGGGATTCTCAGAGGTAATTATGAGTCGTATCTTCACGTCCGCAGTCAGGCCGTAATCTCCGGATTGGGACAGATGAAGTGTAATCAATGGGCCAGAACGTAATTTTTACTAAAAGGAATATTAGGAGTGTCAGATAAATGGTAAAGGAGGTCATGAAAATCAGTTGGGCAGGGAAAAGCGTGTGGCCAGACAGTACATCCCATCCCAGAAAAGTTTGCTCCTTTGAATCATTGTACATGCAGTTCACAATTTGCGCTCCCCTCAGTATTGACTGTAGTGTTACACCAAAGGTAATTAAAGCTAAGAGGTGTTGTACTTACATACCAGATTATAGTGGGGCAATTAATTATTTTATTACTAGCATAACTAATTTGAATAATGAGATTAGATTTTTGGAGGAACTGGGACTATGGGAAACTGTAGGATCTTGATAGGTGAGCAAAGAAGCAGCTTTGGTAAGGCAGGTGAATGGTTAGGTAATATTGGTAATAGTGTTAACAACTATAATAATCATAGTAATTTGAGCAATTATTCTATTTCTTGCATTACAATTATTAGAGCATACGGTTAGTAGAAATAATTGTAAGACTAAGAGCAATAACCAGTCAAGGAAGAGAAACATTTGGAAATGGATGATTACAGAGATCAAGGGTGTCAACAACTGTAGAAGATGGAGGAAAATGTTTGATTGTCAAAGAATATAAATGTCTCAATGAACTGATGGCTGATGGCTGATTAATTAAGTTTATCAATGGGAGTATAGTGATTATTAAAAAATATTCAGAGGGTGAGGTTGTAGAAGTTTTTGCAGTGTGCAATGTAGAACAATGTGAATAATTGTTTAGACCTGTAATTAATCATGTAGTATAGGTATGCCAGATTTTGTTTTGTGAGACGCCATTTAATTAAAATAAATGCAGCTTTTAGTGTTCTGCTCATCTTGCTCCTGCTCTTTTGCTTCGAAGACAGAAGCTCTACAGTAAAATATGTAGCCAGTAAAATGCAAAAACTGTTCAGGAAATCCATTTTGTCCATAGGGTTAATAGATGCCTGGAAGGCATACTGCCCAGGTGACATGGAATATACTTTTTATTCTCTGGTCCATCGTTCCAAACCCAAGATAGATAACATCTTCTGAGTTTACTTTTTATTTTATGCTGAAATAGGCCCAATTTTGATTTCAGATCCTGCACTGGTCATTGTTGATTTGGATCTATTTCTGGATGTTTCCCCGTCCAATAGCTATGTTTTAATAACCGCATGTTAAGAGAACGTTTTTGTGGAACATTTAAACAAAAAAAAACAAGAGACTTTTTGGATACTAATATCCGGCTGGATACTATTTTTAGGATTGAGTGGGATGCCTTTAAAGTAGCAGCCAAGGTTTATATTCTAAATTTTGTAGCTACTAAGAAGAAGAAAGTAGACAGGGAATACTCCTTTCCACTAGCTTTTATTATACAACTTGAACACAAATATTATACTTGAAAAAAAACATCAGTGTTAAAACGCCTCCTTCAGGCCCAATTTGATTTTGAGAAAAGATTGGTGGAAGGTTCATCTGGTAAGTTATCAAAACTGAATGCAAAATATTATGGTGGTCCATCGTTCCAAACCCAAGATAGATAACATCTTCTGAGTTTACTTTTTATTTTATGCTGAAATAGGCCCAATTTTGATTTCAGATCCTGCACTGGTCATTGTTGATTTGGATCTATTTCTGGATGTTTCCCCGTCCAATAGCTATGTTTTAATAACCGCATGTTAAGAGAACGTTTTTGTGGAACATTTAAACAAAAAAAAACAAGAGACTTTTTGGATACTAATATCCGGCTGGATACTATTTTTAGGATTGAGTGGGATGCCTTTAAAGTAGCAGCCAAGGTTTATATGCTAAATTTTGTAGCTACTAAGAAGAAGAAAGTAGACAGGGAATACTCCTTTCCACTAGCTTTTATTATACAACTTGAACACAAATATTACACTTAAAAAAACATCAGTGTTAAAACGCCTCCTTCAGGCCCAATTTGATTTTGAGAAAAGATTGGTGGAAGGTGCATCTGGTAAGTTATCAAAACTGAATGCAAAATATTATGGTGGTCACAATAAAGCAGGTAAACTACTAGCCAATTACTTGAAAGTAAAGAAACAAAAATCAAAAATTAACACCATCATCGACAAAGAGTGTAATAAGCATTTCAAAGAATATTATCAGAAATTATGCACACCAGAACATTCTTCATCAAAAGAGGTTTTAGAAACTTTCTTTGATTCTCTTCCAAAACATTCGGGACAATTAGTAGAGCTTATGTCCTTAGTGAAGTCTCCTCCCCTGAGAGAAAAGCAGCTCTCACTGAACTACCTAAAGACAAGCCTTCTGTCCCAGAGGGCCTATAACTCGAGTTTTACACACAATTTTCACATTTCTTGTTACTGCAATTATTATCTCTATTACATAATTTACTTTCTAACAATAGGGCCGGTGGTTCCATTTTGCAAGCTATACTTTTCTTATTTCACCAGAATGATAAAGACTTATTTATTTGTGGTAGCTAAAAGCCAATTCCCTGATCAATTCAGATTGCACATTTGTGGCCATGCGTATTCACAACTTTCTTCCAGACTTGATTGGCATATAGCAATCAGATTTTGGGAAGGGTAGATGTATGACAGATCATTCTAGAGCACTTTTGGAAATCATACAACTTGGTTCAAAAAGCAGCATCCCTACTGCAGCTATAACATTAGATGCAGAAAAGGACGTCAACCATGTCAATTGGAATGTTATGGTGCAAACTTTAAAAATGCATGGCTTTGGCTCGGGATTCTAAAATATATCAATGTATTGTAAGCTTCAACCATCACCTCTATTTACGTTAATAGTCTCCAATCTCCTTACTTTAACTTATGTAGAGGCACAAAACAGAGATGTCCTTTATCACCGTTATTGTTTATTTTATGCTCAGAGCCCTTTTTGCAAACCCTTCGTCATTCATCTACCTTTCATGATTTTAAATACAAAGAAACAGATGTTACATTTACTGCATATGCAGACGACGTCTTACTATATGTCTCAGATCACTGCTGATTTCTTTTATTTACTAAATAAATACTCAGTTATATCCGTTTATAAATTAAACAGTGATAAATCAGAAGTCATGCCCTTAAATTGGTACTTCTTAAAGGACATGTTTACAGATTCTAGATTTACTTGGAACTCAAAAAGTATCAAATGTTTGGGAAATAAATATTCTAATTCTATCAAAGAAACAATTTGCCTTGACTTGGCTGGCGTTAAACATAACATCCTCATCATGTCAGATTTATGGTCATCTATGTATTTATCATGGTAGGGCAGATTAGATACCATCAAAATAATTATACCATTAGTTGATAATTTCAAATTTCTATTTATCAGTGCTTTCAGACATTTTCCAAAACCCTTACAGACTGACCAGTAACTTTGTATGGAAAAAAAACACGTATCTCATTACACAAATTGTGTGAATCTAAAAATTTGGGTGGAGTAAACTCTCCTTATTTCTGAAGTGTCCCACTGCTTTTGTATTGAAACAAAATGTGGCTCCTATTATTTAGCTAGGATGTTGTTCATCTTACTGTGTGGCGTAAATTGGAAGACTCATTGATTTCTCCTACCAATTTTAGGAATGTGGTTCATAACTCAAAACCAAAAATATTCTACTTATTTCCTTTTTTAAGAATAACATTCACCTGGCACAACCTGGTCTCACCCAGCATTGTCACACTTATAGACATTTCTTGGATCTTCTATGGGGTACAATGATAACATTTAATTACCAAATTAATTTTTTGGGGGGAAGTATTGGGTGGCTAAGGTTATCCTTCATGGTAAACGGTTACTATCAGGCTCTGATTTTCTCTCCGCTAATGAATTTCAGCATAAATGTAATATTAGCTCCTTTCCTATGATAACGTACAAGTTGTTAAAAATGTCTATTTATCAATACAAGTCTGTTCTTAAAACTGCAGATACCCCTGCTCATAGGACACCTCCTTATACTTTTAATTTTTCCATTGATGCTAACTGATCCAACTCTAAAGTGAAGACACAATGGAAATAAGACTTAAACCTGAAATAAGATTTGGTCTAAAATCCTTCACCTTGCTTGGCTAGTACCACACAAACAGTGTACTATTTTAACAAAAGTTGTTTTCTAACCCCTTCCACCCTTCATAAATTCAACCTCACCAATGATAATACATTTTGGACTTGTGGAACTGTGACTGGAATCCTTATGCATATGTTTATTCACTGTCCATTATTTAAAACATTCTGGTTGCAAGTTTGGACAAAAGTCTCAAATATTTGTTCTGTAAGTTTCTTTTTTGACATGATGCATATTTTTCTAGGTAGCTCTTTGCAAATATGGCTTGGAAAAACTATAGTCGGAAAATGTGTTGACTCATTGCTATTGCTCTACAAATCATAACATCCAGCTAGAAAGATGCCACTTTGGTCACTTTTTACCAGATGGTGGAACCTGGTATGTCATCATCACAGACGTGAAAGAGCAAGCACAATTTCTACCCAGCAACTAATTATGAAAGACTTAGGGGTCCATTAGTATGGCGGGTGGACTTTGTCCACTTGCCATACCCCCAAGAAATGGGACCACCCGCAATGCTTGCGGCAGTCCCGCACATCCCATTGGGATGCGCCCTCCACACGGGCGGGCGCATTCCGCATTTCTGACATTGCGGCGAGAGGTGCTAAAAGCACCGCCCGCTACAATGCCAGAAATGCAAGTTGTGCATTTGACAGTACAACTTGACAGGCTCAGTGGTACCTGCCACATTGTACTGTCAAATGCAGGGGGGTACCATAGGTACCCCCCATGTGCACCCCCCAGAAACCCTGGGGGCCCGCTACGGGCCCCTAGGATCCGCATGCCTTTTTCATGATGAAAGGCATGTCCCCGCATGTATGCTCATATGGATGGCGGTGTCTCCCAGACGAGGCCACCATGTTAACAGCTTTTCCGCCCGGTCGACTCTTCGACTGGGCGGAAAACCGGCGGACGGTCTTTCCGTCCGCCAGGGTCCCCCCGCCATGGTAATGTGGCAGGGGGAAATTTACATATGGGCGGTGGATTTTGGTGGGTGGATTGCCACCACCATACGGGCGGTGGCGATCTGCCCGCTATCTTAATGACCCCCTTTAGTATGGCTACCACTTTCTTCAAAGTTATCATGAAAACATGTCAAATTCACTGATGCTAATATTAGTTTTCAGGCTCCAGGAATAACACTTTTTGTTTTTGTTATACTAAAGTATGACCTCTGAATTTTATAGTTGGTATTTGGATTGCTCATAGGGTTTTTTAGCTTTCCTTCAAGTAAGGCTTTTCAGTTTTCTTACTTTCTCATACTTCTTACCTTCACTTTGTTTTGCCCTTGTATCTTTTTCCTTGCCTTGTTTCTCTTTTTTACTTTACCTTTCACATAATTTTCCTCAAATCAAAAATAAGCAAAAATACAAAATGCCAGTTTACAATGGAATTATGTTGCCTTTTTTATATAATTTTCTACAGTTATACACGGTAATGTAAAATATTGTTAATTGGTAGGTTTAAATTCTATTGTTCTTTTACACTAAGACTATTGATACCTTTTCAACAAAGGAACTTGACAGCAGCCTTTTGTCACCCCTTTCCACTTGAAGCCTTGGCTGGGGAAGGAAAACAAATTCCAGAACCAGACCCCCGTCTGGTTGCCTGGATAGCCTAGACCTTACTCTCACTTCAAAGGATGACACCAGGTATAAATATAGAACCCTCAGACCAACTCTTCGGAACACTGCTGGATCTGCAGAGGACCCCAAAAGCACTGCCTTGTACTTCATAGGATTGCCATGATGTTTTAGGCTTATTTTATTGCATCAGAGGACTCCCCTGCAGTTACAAGAGGACAGATCTGCTACTTGAAACTTGCCTGTACCCACAGAGGACTGCACTGCTGCTTGATGCCTGTTTTACTGCTTGACCCCAGAACTACCAGAGTGACTCCAGGGGCTAGTTGGTTGGCCTCCTATTTGACCTCCAGGTACACAGCAACCTCCAGAGTTCTTTAAACCCGCACCTGGAGTGAATCCTGAACTCCACAAGAAACAAACATTTTCACCAAAAAGCGCCTTGAGAACCAACAGGAGACTGGAACATACCTACTTGCCAATCACCCCAAGGTGCATCGTCAGTCAGCCAGATTTTGCAGTAGCTCCTTCTACATTGTTCTCCACAGCAGCAAATCCTCTTCAGTTGTAGCTCCGAACAATGGTATCTGGCCTCGTGTCAGCACCTACAGCCTGTAGCTTTGCCCCCCTGAAGATTTTTGACTTTCTAAAAAGTGGCAAAGTCGAAACATAGAATTCTTCAGTGACACTCCTTCCAACAGATCCCCGACGACGACGATTCTTCCACAAACACTGATGGCGGCCTTGCCTCACTGACCTTTACATTTGCATGAACTTTTCTTAAAAAATTCTTCTAAGTCTGAAGGTAATCCCAGACCAGGCCCAATCCATCTTGTGTAGCCGAGCCACTCTCCATCATGTCTGGCTTTAACTTTGACTTTACCCCGGTCTCGCATAACCAGATATCCATGGTTATTGCTTTGATCTTTTAGGTGCTATATTCCTAATCCTTTTGAAATTCATATCTCTGATTTTGCTAATTGGATTTAATTTATTTTACTTTATGTTTCTAAATTGGTGTGGAATCTTTCTTGTGCTGTGGTTTCTCTTTATTACTGTTTGTATGCTGCATAAATACTTGAAACAGTACCTCTAAGTTAAGCTTGACTGATTTTGTACCAAGGTATCAGGGAGTTAAGCACAGGTTTTATTTAGTGATTTTTGTGGTTCACCCTGGCAGCGATTGTGGTTCTTGCTTGACCCCTTCATTCAAAAACCGAATATCCTACATATGGGATGCCTTTAAAAAAGTTGATACAAAAACCAGATCGGCACTTCTTTTTCCTACAAATACTCAGATATATAACTACATTTAATTGAAGGTCACAAGAAGCCAGTATGTATTTTTATGAGTCATTAGATTTTTTTGTGTTATGTCAGTAATTGGGAAGGATGAGAAATATCAAATCTCATACAATCACTATCATTAAAGGACATGTGGGTACATAGTCATCTAATGAGTTCATGAGTAAGGAAGGTATACTCTGGTAGAAGTAAATCAAGACGAGACAAGTATAGTCCATCAATCTTCTCTTGTATTTAAAGTTGTTAAAAACAGGCACACAGCCAACGCATTTCGTTCCCTGATGCCAAAAGAACTTCGTCAGGGCTTGCATATAAAGTGAGTTTGATAATCAGGACTGGAAATAACAATTATAATCTCATTGAAGTAAAACTCACAGACTTGTGAGTATATCCAAATGTGTTGATTCCAATTTATAATCTTGAATATGTATAAGATATTTGAATGAAAGTCACAAGAATCCCATGGTTGGCTCCCATAAAGAATAAGGCAGGTATGAATAACTCCTGCAACAAGTCTCTTCAAAGTAAGGGTAACAGCATGATAACTGGCATGAGACTTACAAACTGCATGCGGCTTGAGCCAAAGCATGGTTTTATCAAATGTGGAAAGTGCAGCTGCATGGAATATATGCTTCCTACAGGGCATACAAGACAAATTTAGAAATTCACTTCATGTTCATACAATTTTTTTATTTCTATCCTAAAATTCACTTGTAAATTATTATATGTTTGCGGCACAATCTTTCCTCTATGTTAAAGGCTATTTGAACATTTAGGAGCTGTTGAGAAAGTAAATATCATACATCATGTTTAAACAAGTCAGCAATGCAGAATTATTATGAATTTGTGATATTGACATAAACTTACTGAATAAACTTAGTGTTGAAGGGAGAGAATATTGTGAAAGATGGAACCCAAATATATTTTTGAACTGAACACAAAGTACCTTATGGAGTGAATATGAATGAGAAACTGATAGTTCACATAGATGATGATTGTGGACTTTTATTTTGAAGTGTTGTTCATGACATGTCATGTGTCTGTAATTCTTATGTTTGAATATAAGGTTTCATGAATTATAGGCACAAGTTGAATGTACGGATTTGGAGACATGAATTGGGCTGATTACATTGAGAACTTTTTGCATGCAGCATATGCCTATGGGGCAACATCTGATATGTGTAATATAGCCTGGGAAGAGTCTTCAATTAAGGAAATAGTTTATATACCAACTAAGGTTATAAGTTTATAGTAAGTGATAATGTAGGTATATTCAGGATTATGCTTATTATATAGATCCGCTAATGGTGGTAAGAGCATTATTGCTCTAGGGATCAATTTGCCCAAAGCCTCTTGGATTGCTTTGAATAGCAAAGGAATGCACAATGTATTTCACGATCTCGGGATGCAGAGAGTACTTAATCCACTATTGGCATTAATGCCAAATTCTCACTCTTCTGTAAGGCAAAGTCTTTCTTTTGTTTCTATCAGGTACAATGGTGTTATTTACCATGAAATTATATACATAAAAAATGTATAACGAAGTAGATTGCTATAGCAACAACGATATATATTGTATAATCAGAATTGTCATTTGGATTTTGATTGTGGATCAATTAAGTGATTGACAGTGTGATACACAAGGATGTTTTTACTCTTTTTACGATTGCTTATGTATTTGCTTCTAGGGGCTCTCTGCTGTCTAGACAAAGGCTACTACTAAGCCGAAACGCCTTGACAGCCGCAATAAAAGGGGAGTGAAAGCATATATATTTGCTGGGAATGCAATTACTTCAATGACAACTAAAGGAATAACTAAAGTATGATAAGGTTATGCATTTGTCAACCAATTAAAAGTTAATACCTTTTTATTATGGCCACACAGACCAGAATGTAATGTCAATACCATAATAATGTATACACTTTTATATTGTATTAAACATTTGCCTTGTCTCAAAATACTATTAACAGGTTTTACTTATTATCTAACTCAATAAAGCACATTTTATCAACCTCAGAAGAATAAAAAGCTCAGTACATCCACCAATATTTCTGCAAATGATATGTCACTTGAATGATCCATTGTACCAGCTTAATTCCTTGTCTACAAATGTTTCTTCTGTGCACAGACCATTTATACAGAGAAACATGCAAGATACAATGTTTCTTTCATAAACTCAACCAGAGTAATCTGTATAAAAAATATGGGTTGGGATTGGTGCAAGATTTTACAGGGCAAACTGTCTATTGTGATGTAGCAGAAACACTTTAAGTAATTTTCAGGCGTTGGACTTGCACTTCAGAGTATGGAAGTCTACAAAACCTGTAGTACTTCTGAGTACATTTGGGTTTTCTGTGCACATAGAGCATTCATACTGTGGATGATTTAGTAGGCAACTTAATGCTGGTGTGGTTACCTCAAACCTTGCAGCCAGCCTTTAAATTGAGCACAACCAACCTTAGATGACAAAATAAGTGCTCTTGTCACAGGAGCAAGACATCCCCTCAATAGAAATTACTAGGCTGTTTCGTATAATTGATGGGCTCAACCTGGATTTATGAAGTGGAGGCTATATGTCACCCTTAAGTAAAACCTTTTCATCTTAACATGTGCAGACATATGGTGCAGAGTGATTTAGACTCCACCCTCTATATATACTATATTCATATATTACTCTCATAGAAATACATTGCTGTGCACATTTAGAAATCACGTGTAGTATATTGGAGGGAATATATAACCCATTGTTGGACTTGGCCCTATCAGCAGGTTCATCCCTAAACTTTTTGCCTTTTAATGTGACCTGATGTTAGTTGTTTTTGGCTTCTGCGCACTTTAGCACTGTGTCACAGTGTAAAGTGTGTGCACAATCTAAGGGGCCCATTAGGATAGCGGGCGGAAAACCACCCAGCCCGCCATGGAGGCGGAAAACAACCGCCTGCCATGACCGCGGATAAACGGCGTTCAAATCAGGATCCACCGCCACTACAGACCGACCGCGGCGGTAGCGGTGAAAATGAAACCGCCCGACGTGTGCGGTGATGCCAAAACTCCGACTGCGGCGGTCGGAAAAGCAGCGGAAAAGACAAAAACGTCCACAGGGAAAGCGGAGACACCGCACGGGAAATTACAATATCCCCGAGGGTGTCGCGGGCGGAACCGCCGACAACGACCGCCGCGGTCGCAGCCAGGATTGAATGGGAGAAATGGCGGTCAAGCAGCTGCAAAGCCACCGCAGCGGACGAACATGAAATACATGGCAGTCGATGTGAAAGCACCGCAGTGATGCCTAACATTGCATAATCGAAGTAGCCCTGCCCCCAAAATATACAACACACATACACAGATACATAAATTACTAAAACAAATATACAAAACTACAGAACCACACCTACAACACACCTGACAACCACAATCCAATTGGACACACCCACACAGCTGAGTACAAAGCCACCCCCTCCACTCACCACAATCCTTTGCATCTTTCCAGAACAGAAGGCCATACACCACATCTGACAGGAGAGGCAAAAGAGCACACCACACCCACCCACCCACCACCACCATCAACACCACCATCACACCATCACAAACAAACCCCCAGCACACAACACACCTCATCACCACACCCCTGCACCCACAAACACCTCAACCCCCACACACCATGACATCACAAAAAATGCCAAAATTCACCGAGAGTGAGTTGACAGTCATGGTCAATGAGATTTTGAGAGTAGAGCCACAACTATTTGGTAACCTGGTCCAACAGACACCATTAGCCACCAGGACACAAATGTGGGAAAGGATAGTCCAAAGGGTGAATGCAGTTGGGGCCACCCCAAGATCCAGGAAGGAGATCATGAAGCGGTGGCATGATCTCAAGAGGGTTGTCAAGGAGAGGAGGAGCAAGAACTGGACTCTGGCAAACGCGACTGGCAGTGGCCCTCCCATCCCACCAAAGGCATTCACACCATGGGAGGAGAAGGTGCTTGCCATCCTGCTACCTGAGAGTCTCACAGGAGTAGCCGGGGGAGCGGAGGCTGGTAAGTACAGACAAATGTTTAACACCACATTGAGATTCACCTCCTTGCAATACCCAACCACCAATACACTGTCCATCCCTACCCAAAATGTAGCCAGTCATTCTGCTGAGGAGGCCTGTATGGGGGAGGAAGGTCAGTACAACAACTCACACCATAGCCCCTGGCCCACAGCCCAGCAGCATGGAGGCCTCCACCACCCAGGAGCAAGTGTCAGCCATTGCACTGTTTAACAAACAGACCTACAGGTTGGTAGCCATCTTCACTGGGAGGGTGTTTGTGGGTGGGAGGCCTGTACCACTACTCCCAGCATGCCCCCTGGCCCACAGCCCAGCAGCATGGAGGCCTCCCCCCCCCAGGAGCAAGTGTCAGACATTGCACTGTTTAAAAAACAGACCTACAGGTTGGTAGCCATCTTCACTGGGAGGGTGTTTGTGGGCGGGAGGCCTGTACCACTACTCCCAGCATGCCCCCTGGCCCACAGCCCAGCAGCATGGAGGCCACCCCCACCCAGGAGCAAGTGTCAGCCATTGCACTGTTTAACAAACAAACTTACAGGTAGGTAGCCATCTTCACTTGGAGGGTGTTTGTGGGTGGGAGGCTTGTACCACTACTCCCAGCATGCCCCCTGGCCCACAGCCCAGCAGCATGGAGGCCACCCCCTCCCAGGAGCAAGTGTCAGCCATTGCACTGTTTAACAAACAAACTTACAGGTAGGTAGCCATCTTCACTTGGAGGGTGTTTGTGGGTGGGAGGCCTGTACCACTACTCCCAGCATGCCCCCTGGCCCACAGCCCAGCAGTATGGAGGCCACCCCCTCCCAGGAGCAAGTGTCAGACATTGCACTGTTTAACAAACAGACCTACAGGTTGGTAGCCATCTTCACTGGGAGGGTGTGTGATGGGAGGCAGGGAGGGAGGCCTGTCTCACTGCACCCACCATTCCCCCTGGCCCACAGCCCATCAGCATGGAGGCCTCCCCCACCCAGGAGCAAGTGTCAGCCATTGCACTGTTTAACAAATAAACTTACAGGTAGGTAGCCATCTTCACTTGGAGGGTGTTTGTGGGTGGGAGGCCTGTACCACTACTCCCAGCATGCCCCCTGGCCCACAGCCCAGCAGCATGGAGGCCTCCACAACCTAGGAGCAAGTGTCAGCCATTGCACTGTTTAACAAACAAACTTACAGGTAGGTAGCCATCTTCACTTGGAGGGTGTTTGTGGGTGGGAGGCCTGAACCACTACTCCCAGCATGCCCCCTGGCCCACAGCCCAGCAGCATGGAGGCCTCCACCACCCAGGAGCAAGTGTCAGCCATTGCACTGTTTAACAAACAAACTTACAGGTAGGTAGCCATCTTCACTTGGAGGGTGTTTGTGGGTGGAAGGCCTGTACCACTACTCCCAGCATGCCCCCTGGCCCACAGCCCAGCAGCATGGAGGCCTCCACCACCCAGGAGCAAGTGTCAGCCATTGCACTGTTTAACAAACAAACTTACAGGTAGGCAGCCATCTTCTCTTGGAGGGTGTTTGTGGGTGGGAGGCCTGTACCACTACTCCCAGCATGCCCCCTGACCCACAGCCCAGCAGCATGGAGGCCACCCCCTCCCAGGAGCAAGTGTCAGCCATTGCACTGTTTAACAAACAGACCTACAGGTTGGTAGCCATCTTCACTGGGAGGGTGTGTGATGGGAGGCAGGGAGGGAGGCCTGTCTCACTGCACCCACCATTCCCCCTGGCCCACAGCCCAGCAGCATGGAGGCCTCCCCCACCCAGGAGCAAGTGTCAGACATTGCACTGTTTAACAAACAGACCTACAGGTTGGTAGCCATCTTCACTGGGAGGGTGTTTGTGGGTGGGAGGCCTGTACCACTACTCCCAGCATGCCCCCTGGCCCACAGCCCAGCAGCATGGAGGCCTCCCCCACCCTGGAGCAAGTGTCAGACATTGCACTGTTTAACAAACAGACCTACAGGTTGGTAGCCATCTTCACTGGGAGGGTGTTTGTGGGTGGGAGGCCTGTACCACTACTGCCAGCATGCCCCCTGGCCCACAGCCCAGCAGCATGGAGGCCACCCCTTCCCAGGAGCAAGTGTCAGACATTGCACTGTTTAACAAACAGACCTACAGGTTGGTAGCCAACTTCACTGGGAGGGTGTGTGATGGGAGGCAGGGAGGGAGGCTTGTCTCACTGCACCCACCATTCCCCCTGGCCCACAGCCCAGCAGCATGGAGGCCTCCCCCACCCAGGAGCAAGTGTCAGCCATTGCACTGTTTAACAAATAAACTTACAGGTAGGTAGCCATCTTCACTTGGAGGGTGATTGTGGGTGGGAGGCCTGTACCACTACTCCCAGCATGCCCCCTGGCCCACAGCCCAGCAGCATGGAGGCCACCCCCTCCCAGGAGCAAGTGTCAGCCATTGCACTGTTTAACAAACAAACTTACAGGTAGGTAGCCATCTTCACTTGGAGGGTGTTTATGGGTGGGAGGCCTGTACCACTACTCCCAGCATGCCCCCTGGCCCACAGTCCAGCAGCATGGAGGCCACCCCCTCCCAGGAGCAAGTGTCAGACATTGCACTGTTTAACAAACAGACCTACAGGTTGGTAGCCATCTTCACTGGGAGGGTGTGTGATGGGAGGCAGGGAGGGAGGCCTGTCTCACTGCACCCACCATTCCCCCTGGCCCACAGCCCATCAGCATGGAGGCCTCCCCCACCCAGGAGCAAGTGTCAGCCATTGCACTGTTTAACAAATAAACTTACAGGTAGGTAGCCATCTTCACTTGGAGGGTGTTTGTGGGTGGGAGGCCTGTACCACTACTCTCAGCATGCCCCCTGGCCCACAACCCAGCAGCATGGAGGCCTCCACCACCTAGGAGCAAGTGTCAGCCATTGCACTGTTTAACAAACAAACTTACAGGTAGGTAGCCATCTTCACTTGGAGGGTGTTTGTGGGTGGGAGGCCTGTACCACTACTCCCAGCATGCCCCCTGGCCCACAGCCCAGCAGCATGGAGGCCTCCACCACCCAGGAGCAAGTGTCAGCCATTGCACTGTTTAACAAACAAACTTACAGGTAGGTAGCCATCTTCACTTGGAGGGTGTTTGTGGGTGGGAGGCCTGTACCACTACTCCCAGCATGCCCCCTGGCCCACAGCCCAGCAGCATGGAGGCCTCCACCACCCAGGAGCAAGTGTCAGCCATTGCACTGTTTAACGAACAAACTTACAGGTAGGCAGCCATCTTCTCTTGGAGGGTGTTTGTGGGTGGGAGGCCTGTACCACTACTCCCAGCATGCCCCCTGGCCCACAGCCCAGCAGCATGGAGGCCACCCCCTCCCAGGAGCAAGTGTCAGCCATTGCACTGTTTAACAAACAGACCTACAGGTTGGTAGCCATCTTCACTGGGAGGGTGTGTGATGGGAGGCAGGGAGGGAGGCCTGTCTCACTGCACCCACCATTCCCCCTGGCCCACAGCCCAGCAGCATGGAGGCCTCCCCCACCCAGGAGCAAGTGTCAGACATTGCACTGTTTAACAAACAGACCTACAGGTTGGTAGCCATCTTCACTGGGAGGGTGTTTGTGGGTGGGAGGCCTGTACCACTACTCCCAGCATGCCCCCTGGCCCACAGCCCAGCAGCATGGAGGCCTCCCCCACCCAGGAGCAAGTGTCAGACATTGCACTGTTTAACAAACAGACCTACAGGCTGGTAGCCATCTTCACTGGGAGGGTGTTTGTGGGTGGGAGGCCTGTACCACTACTGCCAGCATGCCCCCTGGCCCACAGCCCAGCAGCATGGAGGCCACCCCCTCCCAGGAGCAAGTGTCAGCCATTGCACTGTTTAACAAACAGACCTACAGGTTGGTAGCCATCTTCACTGGGAGGGTGTGTGATGGGAGGCAGGGAGGGAGGCCTGTCTCACTGCACCCACCATTCCCCCTGGCCCACAGCCCAGCAGCATGGAGGCCTCCCCCACCCAGGAGCAAGTGTCAGCCATTGCACTGTTTAACAAATAAACTTACAGGTAGGTAGCCATCTTCACTTGGAGGGTGTTTGTGGGTGGGAGGCCTGTACCACTACTGCCAGCATGCCCCCTGGCCCACAGCCCAGCAGCATGGAGGCCACCCCCTCCCAGGAGCAAGTGTCAGCCATTGCACTGTTTAACAAACAGACCTACAGGTTGGTAGCCATCTTCACTGGGAGGGTGTGTGATGGGAGGCAGGGAGGGAGGCCTGTCTCACTGCACCCACCATTCCCCCTGGCCCACAGCCCAGCAGCATGGAGGCCTCCCCCACCCAGGAGCAAGTGTCAGCCATTGCACTGTTTAACAAATAAACTTACAGGTAGGTAGCCATCTTCACTTGGAGGGTGTTTGTGGGTGGGAGGCCTGTACCACTACTCCCAGCATGCCCCCTGGCCCACAGCCCAGCAGCATGGAGGCCACCCCCTCCCAGGAGCAAGTGTCAGCCATTACACTGTTTAACAAACAAACTTACAGGTAGGTAGCCATCTTCACTTGGAGGGTGTTTGTGGGTGGGAGGCCTGTACCACTATTCCCAGCATGCCCCCTGGCCCACAGCCCAGCAGCATGGAGGCCACCCCCTCCCAGGAGCAAGTGTCAGACATTGCACCCTGCACACTCACCTTACAGGTACGTACCAACCGTAATTCATCAGGAAGTGTGTGTTTAGAAAACATATAACAATTGGACGCAATGCATTGACATTCAACATGTATGACTCCATGATGTCACTCTGTACTATGAAATGTTACACGGGGTTGCCATGAATTGTCCAACTGATGACAGCATATATAAGTAGTGTACAGACAGATGATGATACGCACCACTCCCCATCTACTCCACAGGTGATGAAGAACTCACTGCTGAGGACCACACCAACGACCAGCAGAGCCAGTCTCCACCTCCGGCACATGGACTCACAGATGCAGACTCCCAGGACAGTTTGGATGATGAACTCCAGCCCGGCCCATCTGGTGTGCCACAGACCCAGAGGTCCCAGGCCCCCATCCTCGCCAACACCACCTCTGCTGCAAAAACAACGCAGCAGACCCCTTCTGTCCCGGCCTCTGCCTCCACCGCAACCACCACCGCCACCACCGCCACTGCCACCAACACCACCACTACCACCAGTACCACCTGCAGCACCCTCCCTGTCCCTAGGGATGACCAGCCCACAGCAACACCTGTGGAGGGCAGGGAGGCAGTGCGTGGCGCACCAGTGGCGAGGGAAGAGGTCCGTGGCAGCAGAGCAGGTGGGAGGGCCAGGGTAAACACCAGACCTCGGGAGGAGTGGACACCATCCCTGGACCACGTCACCAGAGTCGTGGAGGCCTACCAAGAGGTCCAGGGACAAAGTGGCTGGTCGGATGAACTATTAAGGGAGCTCATCCTGCTGATGAGGTCCATCGATAACTGCCTGGGACAGATGGTGGACCTCATGGGCCAGCAAGTGGCGTTGCAGAGGGACAGGCCTGTGTCCCAACCACCACCACCGTCCCCTCCTGTTGTGCAGCAGGATGACAGTCCACCATCCTCCCCTGCGCCAACAGAGAGGGGCGAGTCCTCTGACGCCGCTGGCCATTCAGCAGGCCCCCCACCGCCAAAAAGATCTAGGGGCGTCCAAAGAAGAGCCTGGGAGTCTCTGGAGGCAAAGCACCTGCCACACGCCAGTCACGGAGCCAGCCGTGAAGACAACCCTCTCCCCAACTGCATTTACTGTTTGGACTGTCTTTCCCCACATTGCCTTGGCAATGGCACCTCTCTCTGTTGGACTGGGTCACCACATCCATGTGGTGTCTACTCTTGCATCTCTGCGACCATGACTGTCAACTCACTGCTCATTCCCCACCTTCCTGTAAATATTCCCGCACAATTCACATGTCCACTCCCAAAATAAAATACCTGACACTCCAGATTTTGTGTAGTGAATTCTTTAGTGCAATATTAACATTGTTGATAATGTCCATGATGTGTAAACATGATGTACAGTATGCAGGGCAGGAACACTCTGTAGCACCTAGGGAGACACAACAGAACTACAGTCACTGGTCTCATTGTGGCAACACACACAGATCACTGCTCCAAAATTATCCAAATTATCACAGGCATACTACACAATGTCTAGCAGATACGCACAAATACGGTCCAGCATACATCTCCGTACGTAACGTCAATTCTACCTATACCATACATAGGTGACAGAACATGTGCCTATCGGGAACATCTGCGCATATACATTTACAACAAAAACAACCACACCAGACTATGTACACGTTGTAACTCGTCACCCACCTTCAAGTGAAGTAGCGTTGGATTAACTGCTGGCGTAGGTCAACTCCTTCCTCCTCTCCACTGTCCTCATCACTGGATTCTGGTCCCTGAGCAGGTTGTGGCCTTGGTTCCTCACCATCGTCCAGGAGCAGGGGGACCCCTTGTGGATGGCCAGGTTGTGCAGCACACAGCATGCCACAACGATCTTGCACACCTTCCCAGGCGAGTATGCGAGTGCACCTCCGGTCCTGTCAAGGCACCGGAACCTTGACTTCAGCAGGCCGAAAGTCCGTTCGATTACCCGTCGTGTCCTGCCATGGGCCTCATTGTAGCGGATGTCTGCTGGTGTCCGTGGATTCCGGAGTGGGCTCAACAGCCATGGCCTACTGGGATATGCAGAGTCACCTGTGAATGATAAACACCCATAGCAATGTTGTACGGCCACAGTAAAGCCAGTGACACACAGCACGTGATAGCAGTAGTGATACTAACCCACAATCCAGGCACGTTCGGGATGCAGATTCTCCATCATCCGTGGCACCATGCTGTTCCTCATAATCTACGAATCATGGGCCGAACCAGGATACTTTGCACACACATGTGATATTGTCATGTCCGCAAGGCACACCACCTGCACATTCATGGAGTGGTAGTGTTTGCGGTTCCGATAAATGTGCTCCGTCGCCTGTGGTGCCACCAGAGCTACATGGGTGCAATCTATGGCACCGACTACATGTGAGATGCGCCTAAGTGGATAGAAGTCCCCCTTAACGGCAGCTGTTAGACCTGGCATCTTTGGCGTGGTTTCCCCCTATCTTTTTGCCTCTACCTCCTGTATTTTTGATGCTGTGCTGGATTTCGTTTTTGCTGGTTTAGATGCTTTGGACACTCTGCCACTGCTGATCAGTGCCAGAGTGTAAGTGCTCCCTAGGTAAAGTGTTATTCTGATTGGATGTACATGTTTGGCATATTTGTATCACCATGAAGTCCCTAGTAAAGTGCACTGAGTGTGCCAGGGCTGGTGATGACAAATGCTACTAGTGGGCCTGCAGCACTGATTGTGCCACCCACAGGAGTAGCTCTAAAATGGTGTCTCAGGCCTGCCACTGCAGTGCCTATGGGCAGTTTAGAACTGCCATGTCCTCCTGGTCAGTGTCCCCACTGACCAGGCCTAACCCTTCCCTTTTTGTGCACATCAGTCACCCCTATGGAAGGCCCAAGGTACCCCCCTGGGCAGGGTGCAGTGTATGTGAAAGGTAGAGCATGTACTGGTGCAGGTAACATGTTCTGGTAGTGAATTACAGCCATTTTCGTTTTTGACTATTGTAAGGCTATCTTGCTCCATAGATTAACATGGGGGATGCTGGCTACAGTGGTTAACAGCATTTCTTCCCATAGGAACAAGATAGGACATACGTATCTAGTATCCCTGAACTCAGAATTTAATAACACATCTTTTAGGAAAGGTTGTTTTTAAATCCTGTGTTTGAGAACAGCACTTTTAGAAAGTTGCTGTTCTCTTGTCTGACCCTTCTGTGTGCCTGGGCCTGTTTGTGTATTGACTGTCTGGTTTGTGAGTGACAGGGGCTGGGGAATTCCCCTGGAGGCTGGATGAGTCAGCACTAGGCTGAATGACTGCATTTGCAACTGGAGTGGTGGGAGGAGTTAGCACCTGGGCTGAATAGGGCTGTGCCTGCCTTCCACAATGCTGGCTCCACCCCCCTGCTGGGCGGCTGAGGACCCTGCCCCTCACTCTGAAAGGAAAGAAGCAGCCAGCAAAACAAAGTACTCAGGAAACACCCAGAACTGGTTCAGACCGGGCTCAGGGCCCACATGCACAGAGAGAACAAAGACTTTAGGGGTATAAGTACAGGACCCCTGACAACAGAAAATTAGATCATCCTGGAAATCAAGAAGGAACCTCTGCCAAGGAGAAAGCTGAAACTGAAGAAGGAAGATTGTCCTGCTGTTGCTCTGCTGGACTGACCTGTTGCTTTGCTGCCAAGGAGAGGGGAAGGACTTTGCTGTGTGCTGTCTCCCCTGTCTTGAAGGAATCTCCAAGGGCCTGAGAAGAGCTGGCTCCCTGTTTTGAAGTCCCAGGAACAAAAGGACTTCACCCCCAGCTTCCCTGAACTCTGCTGAGAGAGTTCTGTCCCTCCTAGAGTGCTTGATCCAGTTGTGGGGCCTCTGGAGGTTGTACCTGTGCTGGGAAGCTTGAGACTAAAGCTTGAGAGACTTTTGAAACTGAAAAGTGTCGCATCGCTCGCTTGCGGAGCGCATCCCCGACAGTGCGAGAAGTTTCCCGCCGCTACGGAGGTCGAGATCGTCGCAGCGCCTGACGCCGCTGCCAGAGACGTCGCATCCTTCGTTTGCGGGACGCACCAGACCGGTGCGGGAGAATCGAACATCGCTGCGAGTATCGTCGCAGAGCCTGTCGTCGCTGGGTGAGAACACCGCACCGCTTGCTTGCGGACCGCATCACGTCGCTGCGAGTGTCGTCGCAGAACCATCGCATCGAGGAGCTGCGAGAGAGAGGATCCCCGCTGGACCGCGCATCGTCGCCCCGGAGATCATCGCAGCCCCCACGAGATCGTCGCATCGTGCCTTTTGCGAGAACAGACTTCCTACGGAACCTATGCACCGGAATCCATACAAGTGGCCTTCCTCCCCATACAGACCGGATTCGTCGCAACACGCCCGCTGCTGCAGCGGGGTTGTCGCATCGCCTCCCCAGGGTCTCAGGAGCAACGCATCGCTTGTTTTCCACCGCACCAGCTTCTGCTTTTGGAACTTTGTTGCAACTAAAAGGTACTGTGAGTAAACGTGACGCAACTGTGAACTTTTCACGCATCTGTAGAGAATTCTATCGCAACCTAAAGAATTTTAACGCAACCTTAAGAACTCTTTTTGAAACCATATTCTTGAACTGTGTATGTTGGATTTTTGTCGTTTTGGTCTTGTGTAGTTTAGATTAAATACCTTTATTTTTCTAAAACTTTTGTGGAGTCAGTTTGTGGTGTTTTCACTGTGTTACTGTGAGTGTTGGTACAAATACTTTTCGCATTGCCTCTGATTAGCCTAGACTGCTCGTGCCAAGCTACCTAGAGGGTGAGCAGGGGTTATCTCAGAGGGTTATCTCCTTGCCCTGACTAGAAGCAAGGGTCCCTATTTGGACAGTGGTACCTACCTCTGCCAACTAGAGACCCCCAGTTCTAACAGCAGCCAATTCACGTCCCCTGGGGAAATGTATGTAGCGATTGCGATATATCATCATGGCCTCAAGTACATCCCTCAGCACCATGCTGAACATGGGCTGCGACATCCCCCCAGCGTTAGCCACGGTCTCTTGGAAGCAACCAGTCGCAAAGAAGTGGAGTGCTGCCATCACCTTGTAGGTGGGTGTGAATGCCGTAGGATAGTGACGGCGAGGCTGCAGGTGCGGCTCCAATAGATCACACACGATCTTCAATGTTGGTCTGTCCAGCCTGAATTTCCTGATGATTGCCTCATTCTCCATGTCCTCAAGCACAGTCAAGTGACGTAGGAGATTCGGCCTCCTCCTAGTTGAGGAGTAAAATGAATATGTCAGTGACAAGCATCATGAGATGGCCATAGCACAAAGCATTAATGATGTAATGGGAAAACAACAAGGGCCAGAGAGATGCATGGCACATCTGGTTACATGGCTGGCCAATAGCTACACACAGAGGGCAGGCCTCTCCAGTGACAATACCCAAGTGACAGTAACACATCGGGGAATGTGAATGCGGATATAATGGTTGAACATTTGACATGTGCAGACATGGTGCAACAAGACCCGCCAATGTAATGTGACTTAACATGTCTGTCATACCCATCTGCTGTACCTGCCACACCTCAATGCATCATGTAAATTCGGCACACATTCATTAACACAATGATCACAGTAGCAGGGACACTTCCGGTTGTGTACATGATCAGTTGTGAATGCACAAGTCCGGTACGATACAATGCAGTGACACCAGCCCGGTCAAGGTCTGCACTGACTAACAACACATTAAACGTCACAATATCAATGTAGAGCACCTGACGTCTGTCAATCATCATCAGCCATCAAAACCCTTACTAAAATGGCTGAAACACAGGCAAAAGTGGCTCACACTGAATGTCCGTCCTCCTGTGGATGACATGGCTGTGTGGCATCGTGTGTACAATTATGTGCCCTACACCATGTAGCTGCAGGGTGCTGATACAGTGTCCAAGATTGACATACACAGCAATGTGTACGAAAATGGCAGTACCTACCGCCGGTCTCCGGCGGTGTGACCCCAGCACCACCATCTACCCAGCCAAGGTAGCCATTGGCACATGGACTTGTGTACATGCCGGTGGGTATGCTCCGTCGCATGAGTCGCGGTACCTACCGCCGGTCCCCGGCGGTGTGACCCCAGCACCACCATCTACCCAGCCAAGGTAGCCATTGGCACATGGACTTGTGTACATGCCGGTGGGTATGCTCCGCCGCATGAGTCGCGGTACCAACCGCCGGTCCCCGGCGGTGTGACCCCAGCACCACCATCTACCCAGCCAAGGTAGCCATTGGCACATGGACTTGTGTACATGCCGGTGGGTATGCTCCGCCGCATGAGTCGCGGTACCTAGCGCCGGTCCCCGGCGGTGTGACCCCAGCACCACCATCTACCCAGCCAAGGTAACCATTGGCACATGGACTTGTGTACATGCCGGTGGGTATGCTCCGCCGCATGAGTCGCGGTACCTACTGCCTGGCCCCGGCGGTGCGTCACCGCCGTGGAGCATTGCATACAGCTAATGGCATTGATGATCGCGTTGGCATGATGCAGATTTGAAAATCGCGGAAGGTGTGCTCCGCCACCGCGGAGGCGGTCATTGGCTGCTTTTGAATAAGGCAGACCCGGACAACCAATTGTTGCATCTTTTAAGCTTCTGGACGACCCCAGGGGGCTATAAATCTGTGGGAGTGAGCCTCACATTTCCACTGCTCACAGAGCCTGCTGTCGGGGACCCTGTCCTGCTGCTGCTTCAAGAGCCTGCTGCCTGGGACCCTGTCCTGCTGCTGCTTCAAGTGCCTGCTGCCTGGGACCCTGTCCTGCTGCTGCTTCAAGTGCCTGCTGCCTGGGACCCTGTCCTGCTGCTGCTTCAAGAGCCTGCTGCCTGGGACCCTGTCTGCTGCTGCTTCAAGAGCCTGCTGCCTGGGACCCTGTCCTGCTGCTGCTTCAAGAGCCTGCTGCCTGGGACCCCTCACAACTCACTTCAGCCACAGGTCTGCCATATCCACAGGGATGTCAAGAACAGATAAGATCCGTGCCAGTCCATTCACGAGTGAGGAGCTGGATGTCCTTGTGAACGAGTTGCTGGCACAGTACCCACGCCTGTTTGGTGGCCCCAATGTCGTGGTAAGTCACCATGAAGGGAGCAGTAGGGCAGGGTGGTGTCAGACGTGTAGTCATGATGCTGCAGTATGTGCTTTGGGAGGTGGGGTGCTGACAAACACTGACAGACAAGCTGTTTCCAGGTCGTGGGAGTGTGTGTGTTGCACTGTGACTCTTTTCTAGGCCTGTACTTGTATGTGTGAGTGGGTTGTGCTACTTTTTCGGGCAGACATAACCAACGGTTGTTAGCCTTGTAGATGCTAGGACAGTGTACGCTTGTGATGACATTTCAAGGTGCCCTTGTAGTCCTAGTCAGTGTGACCCACAGAGTAGGTTCAGTGGCTGCACAGCCAAACGTTGAACATCAGCCAACTTACATGCTACAGTTGCTTCACACTGATTAGTGGATATGCCCCATCAGTGCCCTGTACAATTTCTGAATTACACAGTGCTGTCGATGCATTTTTGTTGAAGCATCATGCTTTAGTGTGATTATCATGGAGACTAGGAACCTCAATGTGTGCATGCATTCACTAATGTTTATGCCATGCAGAGTGGCCTTGTGAGGGTACCCCCAGTTCTGGAGGGAGGGAGGTTACTGTGAGTCCCGAGTCAGTGTCTGGCTGCTGTACTGATAGATGCTGACATATGACATTGTGTAATTGTTCATTTGGCCTTCTTTACTCTCATACCTGCAGCTCAAGGTACACCAACGTAAGGCTGTCTGGAGGGCCATAGCAGCAAAGGTGCGAGCCCTGGGGGTATCAAACAGACGACACACGCACTGTCACAAGAGGTGGGACGATATCAGCCGGCTGGCTAAACAAGTGGCAGAGATGACCTTGGGGATGGTACCACGCACGTGTGGCACGGCGCACCATGACTCCGCTGATGGGACGCATACTGGCAGTGACCAATCCAGACCTGGATGCACGTCTGAAGGGGCATCAGCAGCAAGACAGAGATGGTGAGTATCCGGGGAGGGAGAGTTTGTCTGGGAGTGGATGCATGTGTACCGTGCCTGTGGCAGCGGTGACACATGTGATGTGCGTGTGCTGCCATGCTGTGATATGTGATGTGAGTGGCAACTGTGATGTGTGTCTGTATGAGGCATTGGGCCACCATGGCCTTACTGTGCTGCTCCTGCCTGCAGTTTTCAGTCCTTGACAGATTTTTGGTGTCCACATGGTCACTCTTCTTTGGGATGGTGGGTGGAGTCGATATTCTGCCATACAGCTGTGTCCACTTAATGAGTGTGACACCATGTCTGTCTACTTTGCATGCACCATGATGGTAGAGGCCCACACATCTGACGACAATGTGAACCCTGATTGGCACATGGTGATTGGAATGGCCTATTTGGCAATGTGGCATGTGTAGTCAATACAGGTGTGTGTGGTCCCCTCTGGTTCCCTTTTGGGCTGTAAGTGGTGATGTGTGTTGTGGCTACATCATGTCCATGGGGCAGGTCAATGTGGGCTGGGGGAACACCATCCATGGGCAGAGTGTAGTGCTGTGTGGCATCGACATTGCTCCACTCCTGGCTGTTTGTCTGCATGACAGGCACTGTTGTGGACTATATAGTGTGTAGCTGCACAGTTATTGGAGGGTGTGGTGGTTACCATGTAGCTCTAGGCCTCCCATGTGCTGCATTGATCTGATATCGTGTGACCAGATGATGACACTTACACAACCCTGTTTCTCTCACTAATGCAGATTCGCAAGACACCACGGCGGTACATGATCCTGAAAGTGGTGGCGAGACCAGCACGACAGCGGCAGCGGAGCAAAGTGAGACTGAGCCAAGTGACACTGACCACACCAGCGCTACTGAGGGTGACAGGAGTATGCATGAGGAATCTGTGGCTGAGACACAGAGTACCACTTCATCTGATGGCAGGGGGGATGCGTCCCTGTTAGCAGCCACAGGGGATAGGGAGTCTGCTGCAGCATCTGACAACCAGCGGCCACTGCCCAGCCTCCCATCCACTTCCTCTTGGGCTGGCCGTATCCGTGTCACTAGGAGGGGACGTGTAACATTCACACATGGCACCGCTGCCCCTGCACCTGTCCCCCCTGCTGCCCTCAGTGCAGAGTGCGTAGAGCTCCTGCGCCAACTTTGCGTGGGCCAGACCGCCCTGCTCAATGCCTTCAGTGCCCACGATAACAAATTAGGCCAGGTTCTGGCATTCATGGAGGGCATACACTCTGACGTGGATGGGCTACATCGTACACTCCAGTCATTGTCAGCAACAGTCACGTCAGCCCTCCAACAGGCACATGCTCCCATTGCAGCTCAGGTGCCTGTGACGTCCACCCATTCAGTGGCCACATCAGATGACAGTGACCACTTTGGACCTACATCAACTAAACGATACAACACTAGGAGCACAGGTCAGACCCAAAGTAAACAATCCCGTCCCAAGACTCCATCCCCAAAGAAGAGCAGGGCCCCCCCAATATGCACAGACAAGGTGAAGTCACAGAAGAGCAAGGCCAGAAGATCATTGTGGCAGACATCAGGCTCACATGCTGCAGAGGCATCACCAGAAATTGACTCAGCTATGCCCACAGAGGATGTGTGGGATGTCATGGCTACACCTGGGGAGAGCACAGGGACACAACCACCCACCACATCAACCCCAGAACAAAGTACATCAAGGCAGTTGGAGGAGAGCCCTGTTGTGACCTGCCCAGTCATTGTGGCAGAGGAGAGGCCTGTTGTGAGCAGCCCAGTGATTAAGGAAAGGGAGGGCAGTGTTGTGTCCAGGCCACTGATTCAGGAAAAGGAGGGCAGTGTTGTGTCCATGCCAGTGACTCAGATAGTGGAGGGCAGTGTAGTGAGCAGACCTGGCAAGAAGGGACAGGAGGGCACTGTAGACACCACCCCTGGGGGAAGTGGGAAGGTGGTCACTGTAGGGGGTACACCTTCCAGAGAGGGTAAGGTGGTCCGGAGGCGTAGCCAGCCCAAGCGTTCAGCAGGATCAAGCACTTCTCCAGAGGGAGTGCCAGTGTCTGCCCCTGATATGGGACAGTTGGGGTGTGTGCCGTGGTGTCAACGCCACTTCCCATCAACCCCACGACAGGGAAGCAATTTCATATTCCAAAAAAGTGGAAGGGCACCCCTCCAACCTCTCCCACCCACACTGTGTCAAGGGTGAGCATGACTCCACCTCCACATGCCACGGTGCCACCTGGTCCGCACAGCCCTCCACCTTGCAGGCCCTCTGTTATTACCACATCACATGGCCCTCTGTCAGACCAGTCAAGTGGACCTGCTGTCCCTGACACACAGCCAGGTCCCACTCCACATGACAGCCAGGAGTGAGTTGTCAACACCCTCATACGCCTGTGCCACACAGAGGTGTGCTAGTCAAGACCATTGTTTGCGATCTGGGTGTGTTGCTGGCCCTGTTGCTCTGATGTGCTGTACTCAACCCTGCCAAGGACTCTGGGCCTGTTGCTCTGATGTGCTGTAGTCTCCCCTGCCAAGGACTCTGGGCCTGTTGCTCTGATGTGCTGTACTCTCCCCTGCCAAGGACTCTGGGCCTGTTGCTCTGATGTGCTGTACTCTCCCCTGCCCTGCCAAGGACTCTGGGCCTGTTGCTCTGATGTGCTGTACTCACCCCTGCCAAGGACTCTGGGCCTGTTGCTCTGATGTGCTGTACTCTCCCCTGCCCTGCCAAGGACTCTGGGCCTGTTGCTCTGATGTGCTGTACTCTCCCCTGCCCTGCCAAGGACTCTGGGCCTGTTGCTCTGATGTGCTGTACTCTCCCCTGCCAAGGACTCTGGGCCTGTTGCTCTGATGTGCTGTACTCTCCCCTTCCCTGCCAAGGACTCTGGGCCTGTTGCTCTGATGTGCTGTACTCTCCCCTGCCCTGCCAATGACTCTGGGCCTGTTGCTCTGATGTGCTGTACTCTCCCCTGTGCAGCCTCTCATGTACTTGCTGTCTCCCCTGCCAAGGACTCTGGACCTGTTGCTCTGATGTGCTGTACTCTCCCCTGCCAAGGACTCTGGGCCTGTTGCTCTGATGTGCTGTACTCTCCCCTGCCAAGGACTCTGGGCCTGTTGCTCTGATGTGCTGTACTCTCCCCTACCCTGCCAAGGACTCTGGCACTGTTGCTCTGATGTGCTGTACTCTCCCCTGGACTCTGCACTTCCTGTTTGTGTTTGACCTGTGCATAGTCTCATCCATTTGTACATGATTTTGTGGCTTGCTGTTGTCTACTAATGTTGTATTGCTACATCTGTGCAATATATGAATAAATACAGGTACTTCTGATGTGTGTTTTATCACTCTCCTTGCTGATTAAAGTCCTTTTCTTGTTTGCATTTGCTTGACTGAGTACCATGCTCCATTTTTAAGTTCACCATTGCATGGCTCTTTGTGGCCATCTGATTTTTAGACAGGGGTGAAAGGGTCTTCAGTCCATTCTGGCCCTGCTGATGTTGTACTCTGTGATGGCTATTTTACAGGCCATGCAGTTTTCTTGTTGGTGTTTTGGTAGTGCTGCATACACTGTTCACAGGTCACCTTGGGGGACACTGGCAGCACAGGGTGTGCAGCTGTTCAGTGGTTTTGAAGCTGTCTGTGATGTCATGAGGTATGTGTGTGTTTTCCTTTCTGTGTGCCCAGGCGTGTATGTGTATGGTCATCTTGTGTTGGCCCTTAGTCCTGGTGGCATGGCTTACATGGCATGTGTGGTGTTGGGTGTGGCAGAGGTGTGCAGTGTGAAGGGTGTTAGTTTGTAGTGTATGTATGTGTGCCCCTGTATGGTGTGAGACACACATGTGTCTGCCAGGAGTTGTATGCCTGTTGTTTGTTTTGTCTTGCCCTGTGTGGATGATTGTATGCAATTGTGTGGGCTGTGGGGAGTGCACTGGTGTTGTGTGTTCCTTGTCAGCCAATCCTGCAGTGCCTGTGTCCCTGGTTGTGTGTTGTGTGTTGCAGTGTGTGTGTAGTGTGCTTGTTGTTACAGTGCTTGTTGGTGTGCATGGGGGTGCACGGGATAGGCACCTGGCCTGTGACTAGCTCGGGTGGGGTGCAGTGTTGTTTTGGGGTGGTGTGTCCCTGTGATGTTTGTGCCCTGCCCATGCCTTGGTGTGGCCCTGCCTTCTGCATAGTGCGCATGTGTTGACCGCGGCGGTGACGTGTCTGTGACCGCGACGTTGCTGCAGGTTGGCGGACGTTGTGTGTTCCGGATGCCATGGGGTGCCTTGTTGTGAGGTGGGTGATGTGTGGGTGCCCATGTGGATGTGTTGTGCTCCCCAGCAGGATGCCAGTGTGGTGCTTGGACCCTGTGTCGGCATGCGTGTTGTGTGGTGCATATGTGTAGTTGCGTACCTGCGACGGCGTCCTCGGCGGCCCATCTGGCGATAGTGTTGCAGCAGGTACATGACCGGATGCATGTGGAGGGCTGGGTCCATGGGGTTCATGTTGGGTTTCGGTGTTCGTGCTCCGCTGTCGACTTTCCGCCTGCTTCAGCTGTGCGGTGTCTCCGCTGTGGTGCGTCTGCTTGTTTGGGCCATCCTAATTTGTCGAGCGGGGCGGACGTCATCGGGCGCGGCGGAGGGTCTCGATTGGCTCCCGCCGCCGCGGTGTCGGGCGCACCTTGATGGTGGGGCGGGGTGCTCCGCGGCGGACGGGAAATGACCTGTGTTTACCTATCCTAATGTGGCGGACGTGAGTTCCGCTGCTCACGGGCGGAAAAAGCTGTTTTACCGCCCCGCCACCACCGCGGTGGTGCCACCGCCCGACATCCTAATGGACCCCTAAGTGTGTGTGGTGAGATTGGCCTGCCCTCCCATAGGAATGCATGGGGGATATATGTGTCCATGGTAATTCCTGGTGTGAGAGGAGTGCATGGGCGAGTTTGGTATGTGCGAACCCGTGCGAATAAATGCTGCGCAATGGTGTGCGTAGATTTATTATGTGTAGTGGAGAAGTGCCACTTTTAGAAGTTGGCATTTCTGTGTGCTGTGAATTGCCTGTCTGGCTTGTGAGTGAAAGGGGCTGGCTGGTGTGGTTGGCTCCAGGAGCCAGGATGAGTCTGCCCAGTGGTGAATAGGGAGATCGGCATGTAGATGGGAGGGAGGAGTTGACCCTGGGACCTGAATAGGGCTGTGCCTTCCCTACACAATGCTGGCTCCACCTCCTGTGGTGCGTCTGATGTCCTTGGCCTGTCCTGTGAATAGAGAGGGGAGCTGAGCAAAACAAAGTACTCCTGAACCAGTTGTATCTGGTTCTTCCATGGCCCTACTGTTGTAGACAAAGGAAATCTGTGTATAAGAAGGGGCTGTGACCACATGTAAAATGTTCTCTCTTTGTGTTCCTACCTTGAGGGTCGGCCTGCTGCTGCTGCTGGGCGCCAGGAGGTACCGCCACTGGGAACTGCCTCCCTGCTGGAGGGCCATGTGAGCAGGCCCCTGGGCCTAGCGTTTGCCCCCCCCCAATTCATTCTGAAAGACTCTCTCTGGACTTTGCATTTAAGCGCCTGGGAAGCGCTTTATTTCCATTCCTAAAGAAGCGCTTTATTTTCCTGAGGAGCGCTTGGCTTCCCACTGCTGAGGAGGCACTTTGTTTTCTTAGGGAGCACTTTATTTGTATTTTCTGAGGAGCGCTGTGGTTGAGCTGCCCCAGAGGAGCAGCGCTTCTGATCTTCACAGCAGCACGAGGCTGCGATCATTTTGGGGGGAGGACCCCCAGCGTGGAGATTCCCCCGCAATTGTGCTTATTTGCGGCGCGGGTGCCCACCCCGAAGATCTGCCGTTTTTAGATACCGCTAGCGGGTGCCCACCCTGCCAGGGACTTTCTGCTTATTGAATACCCCTAGCGGGCCTGACCCGCTGCCGTGAGGAGGAAGAGCGGGATGCAGAAAATGGCTGATCGCCTCACGTCGGGCTCCCATGTGAGTGAGGGGAGCCCCGGCCAGCCAAGACCGTCCGGAGCCTAGAGGGCTCCACTGAGAAGGCCCGTGCCCATAGAGAGGGACCGGGCAGAGCCAGAGAGAGCGAAAACCCCCGCAGTCTAGCTTGGTGAGTGGGGCTCCTTTGTTCATTGTTAGAGGGGGCATTGGGGCACATTTCCGGTGCCCTCCCCCCTACAGTCAATGTGGGGGCACATTGACTGTAAGAGTCACAGGGGGACTTGGGGGCCATTTCAGTTACAGGGTCCCAGTGTGGACTCCTAAAAGCCCCCTCAGTGCTTGTTTTTCCCCAGTTCCCCAGCTGCCCTGCGAGCACGCAGGCAACTGCAATGTTTGGGAGAACATTTATTTTCCCAGAAAGGCGCTCAGAGGGCACAGTGGTGCCAAGGCTCATTTTACAGCTGCCCAGCAATTAGTGGGCAGCTGCCCCGTTTAGGCCCACACTCTTTCGCATCTTTGCTTTCGCTGCCTTGGCAGCCAGCCCTGACTATTTGGACAAAGGGCATTTGAGCCCCATGGAAGGCCAGTTGGCCTGGGGTCAGTATCTAATGTGATTCTTGTGTTCATGATAGTAATTACCTAATGCCTAATGTGATTTATGCGTAGTGGATTTATGCATCCTGCCTGATACCTCTACCAATGTCTTATGATTAGGAGGTTGCTTTGCGTAGTATCGTTTATGCTAGTGAGTTTATGTTTTCCTGCATGATCTATGCGTAAGGTGATTAGTATTGTGTAGTGTGTTCCTACCTTTTACCAGTAGTTACTGGATGTGCCCTACAATTAGTATTTTGTGCTTCAGTTATTCTATGTTCTACATCTACTATTTCTACTAATTGCGGATTCTGACAAGTGGTCCATGTGGCCCTGTGTATATAATCCCCTGTAAATACTGCCCAGTGCCAGTTGGCACAGTGCATATGTGTTATTATGATCTAATGTGTTTATGGTAATACAAAGGCTATTTTTATATATAACCTCGTGTGGACTTCCTTTTTGTGGTGTGCCTAGTGTATTGCTGCTGTGTGTGTGTGTGTTGCGGAAACGCTTTACACATTGCCTCCGGGATAAGCCTGACTGCTCGTGCCAAGCTACCAAGGGGGTGAGCAGGGGTTATCTTTGGCGTGTAACTCCCTTGCCCTGACTAGATTGGTGGTCTCTGCCTGGTTTTTGCGCAAGCCTTAGCCAACCAGAGATCCTATTTCTAACACCCATGTATTTACATTCATTGAATGCACACATTATAATGATCATAGTTTGCTTATGTATGGTTAATAATGCAATAATGTACCTCTATTTTGATTTTTGAGTTAACTTTGCTTAAATGAGTGTTACGCATTTTGAATTATCAGTATGCTGATTATTAATTTCTTTTCAGGTGCATTATAAAGTCAGCTGTAGAAACGCTCATTATTTTGTACTAGATTCATAGCGGGCATAAACATGAAAAGTTGGCAGCAGAGGTGGAGAAATGACGATTAAAGGAGTCTTTCGCACCAGTTGTACTAGGAAGTTGCAACTCTCAAAGGTGAGCAGTGTACTTAATTGTGTTTGGATGGTAATTTAGGAGGTTACCGACTCCTGGCAAATATCACCATAAGATTGGCTCCTGACTGTGGGAGCGATATATAGATGTTCTGGGACTTTCAATTGTGCTTTTAACTGATGTTCTATAGTAGATAGAGAAGAGAACCTTTCTTGCTTTAGAAGGTGACCAGACATTCTCTAACTTTTTTGCTTCTTCCAGTGTGAAGCTTAATGCTAAACACTCTTTCGTTTCCTCTGAACTTCTGCTGAGGTTCATGTGATGCAGTCACCTTCCTCATTTCCCCTTTAGAAATTCCCTTTGCATTTTCATTGCTCAATTTAGTTAGGATTATTTTCTAAATGGAACACTCAGTTTGGATAATTTGCATCCTTTACAGAGTGATTATTTGCATTATGTATTTCATAATACTCAAATTCAGAGTGTTTAAGTGCCATAATATTTTTCCTGTAATAATACATTGCATTAATCCCTACCAATTTTGCTGATTGCTATTAACTACTAATTAAAAAATAAACCTTTATGATTGCATTCCATCCTCTCTGTTGTTATTGTGGAACTGCATTGCTTTAATTGAAATGTAAATTAATTCTGAATGCCAGCTCTCCCTCGGTGCTTCAAGTTGACTACATTCGACCAGTGGGGAATCTGTTTGATGACTATACTAAGGGATTGAGGTTTTCATACCCCCACTCCTTTGCATATTATTCACTTGTGTGGCTCACAAGAAATATTCTCTTGTAAGATTGATCAAAACTGATTAATTCTTTACAGTCCATATTACACTATGATCAGTCTGCTCTGCTCGTGTTTCCCGCTCAGAGGTCTTAATGCACCTTCACATCCCATTTCAACTGTTCAATAAATTCCAACAGTCCAATGAATTTCAATGCAACCTTTACTTTGATCCAGCATTTTGATATTAGAGAACCTTATTTTAAATTGTGTACTATTCACAGTAGCTGTTATCAATATATATGTGCATTTGTTTGGATGAATGGGATCTCAGTTAAAAATATGGCAGCTTCACTGCTAAGCAATTATACGCACCCGTGGGTGGAGAGGTGCTTAAGCTAGGTCCTGAGGTGGCTTACTAAGTGAACCAGGCCTTAGCTCTCATACAAAGCATCACAATGCACATTCTGAGACAAGCAGCAGCGGCATTTGCCTCACAGGGGGGCCACAGGACAACAGGACCCGGCCTGCATCGCAGCTTCCTGCCGCTGCCGCAACCGTCACTCTTGCACACCAGGAGGCGCAAGAAAAGCAGAGATGGGCTCCTGCAGTGTGGGACTCCTGCACCAGCAGCACTTGCCTCACAGGGGGGCCACAGGACCATAGGACCCCGCCTGCATCACGGCTTCCTGCCGCTGCCGCAACCGTCACTCTTGCACACCAGGAGGCGCTAGAAAAGCAGAGGTGGGTTCCTGCAGTGCGGGACTCCTGCACCAGCAACACTTGCCTCACAGGGGGGGCCACAGGACCATAGGACCCCGCCTGCATCATGGCTTCCTGACGCTGCTCCAACCGTCACTCTTGCACGCCAGGAGGTGCTAGAAAAGCAGAGGTGGGCTCCCGCAGAACTGGACACCCACACCAGCTCCAGCAGCACTTGCCTCACAGGGGGGCCACAGGACCCAGCCTGCATCGCGACTTCCTGCCGCTGCCGCCAGGTGGGATGCGCGTTGGTGGGCCCCGGCCATGCCCGGGCAAAGCCCAGACCAAGGGCGGGCCCGGCAGCGCCCGGCAGCACCAGGAGGAGACAGGGCAGGGTCATTCCCTTTGGCTCCGCTGTTCTTGTACCAATCCTTATGTAGGTAAGACATTTAAACGTTGTTTGATACACTTGCCATCAGTGACATTGCAAGTGGGACTCAAACTCTCCTCCTACTGGTGGAGTGGCTCACTGGTTAGAGGCGGCAGACCCGGAAGCTGAGAACTGCCCGGGACCAGGGTTCAATTCCCGACGCGGCAGGGTCATGGACCAGGGTCAGCGGACTCGACAATTCTCGCCTTGGTGCCTTCTCTAACCAGGGATCACACTCGGCAACTCTGGGCATTAAGCTTGCCTCATCTCTACAACGGCCCCCCACAGACGCCGGGGATGCCTGGTTTCACCTTGGAGATACCCAGAAGGGACCATCTCACAGGGAAAGCCAGGACGGGTTCCCCAGCGGTCTCCAGCGCCGGGACGCTTACGGGCAGCCGTGCGCTTTACAAGTCCAACACATTTACATTTACATTTACTATAGAAAAACCTAGGAGATCACTCGACCTCGGAAATCAATAACTACAGAGGAGTGGTTTATATGAGCTAAAACATCTGCCATTTATGCACTTGGTGGAAGGGCACACTGTGATCTGTGGCAGTATTGTGTAACGTGGACAGTGGACCATTGGGTTGTATGTCCTGCTCTTGTGTTCTCTTTGTTTCTCTCTGGTGCCTTGTAGCCAATCGTTTAGCCTATACTCAGTGGAGTTCTATAATCATAATAAGGAAAGGAGGTTTGATAGGGGAACTTAGCGTGGGTGTTCTCTAGTAACTATTACCCCTATACACATACATTTAAATGGGCAAACGTAAGGCCCTTGATGGTCAGGTTAAGGGAAAATCATTGAAAATAAGAAAAAGTGCAGCTGAAAATTGCTCCATAGAGGAAATAGATAACTTATTTGAAGAGGTGGAATCTATGCTAAATACCAAATGTAACACAATTGGCAAAAACAAAGCAAAAATGTACGCTTTTTATGTCCAGTGTCATTCTAGCTCCCAAACAAAGAGATCCATAGCAAAGAATTCGACAACAGTAACTATTGAAACTCTGGAAACGTCTCCCATTAGCAATTCTCCCCAGCATACCTCAAATAGTCACACTCATCCCCATATCCATCAGGGGCCAAAGGGTTGTGCACCAGTCATATCAAATAGTTTAGTGAGAGAGGGAGAACCACTCACACCGATTGTTTGTACTAACAGGTATTACGCTCTAGCTGCAGAAATAGGGCCAAACATTTCCATCATGGTAACCCACACACAGTCATCAGATCTAAACAGGCAGAAGCAGCCACAGCAAGTTAATTTGCAAGGGGAAAACAGTGAAATTGATGAGCCAATAGAACAGTCAGCTCCACAGGCGATTAGCTCACAAACAAGCGCGTTTGTGAGCGGGTTGCGGGCCGTGACAGCGTATTTGGAGGGTGTGGTACCTAGGCCCTGGGCCGGTCTCCTGATTAGGTTGTGAGTCTCTGAGGCACTCGGTTGTTAGTTGCTGGCCGCAGAGTCAGCTGTGGAAAGCTCAGCGCAGCCAGCCTTGTGCCCCGGTGCTGCGTGACAGGCACTAATAAGTAAACGCTTACTAAACAAAGCGGAAATACAGTCCCTGCAAGTGCGTACTTTTTTAGACTGTTTTGACCACATTCTATTCGCCTACAAAGACTACTACAACTATAAGTTTATTTTTAGTATCCTCTGAAATATAGAGCCTGCAAGTCTGCTCTTAACAAGAACATTTCAGAGGATAACTTTCCTTGTATATGTTGGATTTTTGTTGTTTTTGATCTGGCCAAATTAGATAAAGATAACTTTACTTTTTGTAAACGTGTGTGGTGTCCATTTGTGGTGTTTCACTGTGTTACTGTGAGTATTGTTACAAATACTTTACACATTGCCTTGGAGATAAGCCTGTTTGCTCGTGCCAAGCTACCAAGGGGGTGAGCAGGGGTTATCTACAGTGTGTTTCCCTCTTAACCTGACTAGAAGGAATGGTCCCTATTTGGTCAAAGGTACTTACCTCTGCCAACTAGAGACCCCCATTTCTAACAGTGAACATATAATTAGTGTGGCACAATGGGAGAACAATGATGGGTTTACAATACTACCCAGAGCGATTGCCACTGGTTAGACTATTTGCAAGCATTCCTCCTATACCCTTTTGGGTGTCCGATTGCCAAACGAATGCCTGAAAACTTGAGACAGATGCAGTTTTCCAAGCCTACTACTTACAATGTTTGTGAACTGCAAAGATTAGTCAATTTGCACCTGGTCCAGGAGTATTTCTCTGCGTGCAGACTAACAACTTTTGTGGTGAAACGGTCATTATATATGTTTAAGATCCCAGATCAAAAATTAACAATTCAAAACCTCCTAATGAAATAAGAATGACGAGAAAAACAACCCAGACATAGCAGACCTGATTCAGGGCCCCCAGACCCAAATATCAAAACAAGACCCAATTTGAATGGTCTCACACCCCAATCTACTCCGCTGAAGCTATGCCACTGCCCTTCTCCACTGACCCAGGTACTTTTCCCTGAGAACTCGTGGCGTGGCTATGGTCACTTACAATTCAATGTCCTGTTGTCTTTGCCATGGGGTCACTTATTCTAAATGTATTTTCCCTAGATGCACTCTTCTTTGTCCCTTGATGGTCGGGTTATCAAATTGGTGCATGTGGGCAGGGCTCCATGTTTGTAGTCCTCATCCAAGTGAATGACAAGTCCCATGTACTAAGCCAGAGCCGCAAATAGTGTATAGGCAAATGAATAGTGTGAGCCGAGACATGGGTTTCATTGGCCCTAAAATTCCCTGCATGATCTGAGCCCTGAAAGCTTTTGGCATGTATATCGTGCAAGAAACATAATGTAAAAATACAAAAGAATCTCTTCAAAATTCAAAAAAGTGTATTTCTGAAAAATGATGAAGTGTTTCAACTTAGTAGATCAAATTATATTACAGCCTAGCCAGACATTTATTCAAAAGTGTTAGTTTTTAGCAACATTCATGGCTTGCCCTGCAATGACAATGCTATTAGTGAACTAGGGGTGTATTCACAAGAAAAGTTACGGAGCGCAGCGTTAGCCTTCTTGGCTTAACTCCGTGCTCTACCACTTTTGTAAAGCAGGGCTGCATCATTTTCACAACAATACAGTGCAGCCTTGTGTATTCCCCATGCGCTGGCGCTAATTTCAGCTGACTAGTGCCAATGCAGGCATCCTTGGACCATAGTGCAAGGTGCCTGCATTGTGGAAATGACCATTTATGTGCAGGAAGTTGTCCCTTCCTGCACCTCAACAATATTAAATGGCAATATGTAACTTCTATGTGTGCTACTTTGTGCAGCACACATAGAAGTTGCAACTTATCATTTTTAAATTGATTGTTTAGGTGAAGGATGGATCACCTTCCTACACATAAACATTCATGTATGGCATTTTGCTATTTTTATGTGCTGCAGAATCCAGCACACATAGAAAAAGCAAAAACGAGGAGAAATAAAGCATTTCTCCTTGTTACACCATCTTAAAACCAGGCGCTGCCCATATTTGCACCACCCTTGTAAATACAAGGCAGAATCAAAATGAATGGGTGTTGCAGCAGAATGCCTGCCGCAACACCCATTGCCCACCCCTTGCTAGCTAAGTAAAGCATGAAGGGGTGGCTTATTTACAAGGCAGTGTTAAGCCACTTTAAGTGGCTTAACCCTGCCTTGTAAATAAGGCGTACCCCATTTCACCTCAGGAACGTCGAAAAAAGTGACGTTCCCGTGGTGATACAGGCTTGTAAATATGTCCCTAAGAGACAAGCCAGTAATTTCTCTATCCAGTTTACTTCAAAGGTAAATTGAAGCAAGTATCACTAAAAAGGTTACTTTAGGTGACGCTGGACCAGGGCAAAGTAAAAGTTCGGTCCGACCGCAATGGAGCCCCGGCCGGCTACAGGATCCAAGCATGACCAGGAGGACAAAGTACCTTTCCTGGTCATAAGCAGCAAGATGCATCGATCTTCTCCACGCAGAGAAGGCGATGTGTCAGTTACGAAGACGGGTGCCAGAATCGAGAGGTATCTAGTGGTGCACCAGTTTCTGCCATGGAGTTGGAGGGATACGTCAATATCACCAAGCTGCAGTGGTGGCGATACGCTGTTAGATGCATTGATTTCTGGAGTCAAATCACTGGTTCTGAAGTGATGCGCCAATTTTGCTCCCACAACTGGGTCAATGCACTGGTTCTTTTACACGCAGTCAGGAGATGGCGCCAAATCCATGTTGCAAGTACCTGGGCCACCTCCAGTGAGTCAGGCAAAGGAGCAGGGGTACAGAATTTTATATCTCTGAGTCTCAAGCAATAAGAGGCAAGCTAACAAGCCCATGATGAAGGCAGAGTCCAGCTCTCCATTAGCAAAGTCAGAGAGCAGCAGGCAGCAGGGCAACAAACCTGGTAACCAATAGAAAAGCAGGACTTTCAGATTGCCAGTCCAGTTGTGTCTTTTAAGCAACACAGCAGTTCTTCTGACACTGGTTCAGGTGTCGGTCCAAAAGTGACTGATTTGCTGGTGTCAGAGTCCCAGTACTTGTATCCAAATATACCTTTGAAGTGGGGGAGACTTCAAAGAATGGCTTTAAAGTGTACCAGTATCCCTTTCAACCCAGTCCTGTCGGACGACTAGTAGCTTTTAATTTACTGGCCCTGGGGAAATGTAGTGCACTTTGCTGGGGACTTATAACTAAAGTAAGTATGCCAGTTGGGTATAAGCCAATGGTACTTTGTGTTAGGTAGAGAGCACATGCACTTTAGCACTGGTTAGCACTAATAAAGTGCTGTAGCCTGCAAAAAAAGAGAGTACAGGAAAGGTGGAGGCAGGCAAGAAAAAGTTGAGCGAAGACCACCCTAAGGCTGTCAAGTCTGACATCTAGTGAGCAGAGTGAATCTCCTGCTAAGGGGAGCTGTGGGGCTACTTGCAAATATATTAGCAGTACTCACCCAACATGTATTTGATGCAGGTCCTCAGTTGGCATATGTAGAGTCGTTATTCATGCACAGAGCTTAAGGATGCATATCCGTAGTAGGTTGTAATGAAGCAGAACAAACAGCAGCTATAAGCTGTATCCTGCTGCACTTAGGCAGGTTAAATGAATGAAGCTGCAGGTACAGTCATAGATAATTGTCCTATTTACGTTAGGTACAGATACAGCCAACATTCACCAACATTCATTTAGTCTTTAATTTAATATGTGTTACGATTAAGGCTTTTGTTTGTGTGCGTGTGTGTGTATCTATCTATCTATCTATCTATCTATCTATCTATCTATCTATCTATCTATCTATCTATCTATCTATCTATCTATTTATCTATCTATCTATATATATATGTACAGCGATATTTCGGGTGGGATAATACATACATTTCTAGTTCCATGAAACTTTGTTACAGCATAATAATAAACACTGTGCTTGTATTTTTTCCTCAAATGTTGTTATATATATCTAAATTGTGGTGGGTGTTGGGGGGGGGCGTTGAAATTAACCCTTTATGCTCTTTCTTCATTCTCTGCCTTAGAAAAGTGAGCAGTGTAGGATATCTTCACAATGCAAAATCGCCAAAAGATTTTTTCAGCATTAACAAATGAGAATGCTTTACCCTTACCTTTCAGTAGGCAGTAAAACATTAATACTTTGTAAAGAGATTTTGATCATGAAACATGAATGCATAGCATTCCAATTCGGTATTTGGAAGAGATGCTCTAAACATGCCCATTTTAAATACCGATTTGATATGGAGTCGCAAACTCAAACTGTGATTCGGTAATGTGTTACTGAATCGCAATGTGTTTTTTTTTTACATATTGAAAGTCACCCGGCACCAGTAGCAGCAAGGAAGTGGGAAGAATTTTACGCACAAATGCCTCCATCCCAATCTATTACAGCTGTAGCAAAATTTCTAGGTTGGTCATGGGCCATAAGGTCGCACTTCCTGTCAATCTGAAACATGCTTCTTTGCACCAGTGCTAGGTGTCTTACAGCGAAAACTAGCCAAAAATGTACTTAATAAGTAATGCTGGCCTGATTTACCAGGACCAAAGATTAGCATCCAGTAGTAGAGTTTTAATGGTGATTGTTTTTAACGGCTGTTCTTAACCATAGATACCAATCTTTTAAACATTATTTTAGGGATCCTTTTCATATGTCATGATGATTTGATCATATTTTTTAAACAAGCTTTTTTAGTCATGTTTTGCACAATGTCAATGATATGAAATATTTTTACAATACATGTTTTTTTTGTTGCTTTTATGACTAGTTGTCGAATAAAGCTTGTTCGACTGACTGGCATATTGAAAGGCTGTTTTGCTGTGCAATGGTTCGATTATGCAAATTGAACCCTTTGCGACTGCAAAAAGCATTTGTACATCTGGCCAAATATATCTTAATAAAGCCATTATTGCTCAGGTTCTCTGAGAATTGATAACTTAAGAAACATAGGGAACACAAGAAATGTATTTAGACTTAAAGAGAGATTCTTAAATAAATGGATGAATGGCTGAAAGAAATGATTGATTAATTCATTTAGGAGTTCAAGTGTCATACAGCATACCAAGCATACCATTCACTTGGCACTTTCCAGCTTAGTTTGGTAGTACCAAGCTTGGACATGGTAGACTCACATATGTTGCCACTGTGTTATCTGAGGCCACGAAATAAATGTGAGAGTAAAATGTTGAAATATGTCAGGCAGGAGAACTGACCTACTTTACCAAACACTGACTACTAACTTTACCAAACGCAGATAGAGACTAATGCAAAATATAAGGAAGCTGTTGCTGTAATAAGATTATCCTAAAACAATGCGACGGAAAATTATATAGGCTGTAGCCTAGATGTCAAACAAAATGTGCCATAAAATGGTAGCTACTAATGTTTCAATATAGTGCTTCCAAATCTGGTATCCTGTGAAAACGGTTTTATGTACTAATAAAGTGGTTTTCAACTTCTTCCTGTCATTCTCAATCCAATCAAGTGTTGAAAATAATTAATCTGACGACTTGTACATTTATTTAATCGCTGTGGCGAGTACTAATTCAGCATTATGTGCTGTACAGTTTTCCAAAATTAATATTTTAATGAGTGGCAAAAACAAATGCTTTTTTGGGCTCTGCCTTGTGATGCCTACTGTGAGATCCAATTATTAAACTCCCTTGCCTTATGAGATTCCGGGACCTATTGAGATACAAATGATTCCCTCATTATTTCGACTCTGTGAGTTTTTTGTTGAACACATGTATGGACAGTCTGAGAGTAATTTGCACTCCAGCATTATGAGCATGTGCATGAACTCTGCGACCCCTTAATCCAGGATTCACTTCTTTTTTTGAACCAATAATCAAAAAGGCTCAACTTATAATTGTCTCTTTGGATGTGATGCTGCCGGATCTCTTCCACTAGCGCATCTGAAGCAGAAGTGCTTATGAAATTTTAAGAATGATATGTGTGCAATGATTTTGGGAAACACACAATTGTGTTTGCCAAGGGATACATATCACCATCATCCATTAACTCGGGGGCTGCAGCTAATGTATGTTTTCGACCTAAGGTGTTTGAAAACAATTTAGTTTCCCAATGTTGCCCTTCATGAAGGCAGTTTTGATTCCCGGTTTCCCTTCACCTGCACCAGAGCACAGTATTGTTGGAACTGAGAGCCAACTATCACTGCCTTGTGAAAAAACATGTTCATTTCAAATGATCGACCAGTCAGGCTAACAAAGAGAATGCTGAATATTTATTTGAAAGTTTACTTTACCATTTGTAGAGTATTCCAAATAACAATGGCAATTGTTTTCAGAGATTTGTCTCAGAAAGATTTCTTTTTACTGCATTGTTGCCTATGTTGTCACCTCCATCTGGAGCACGCTATATTACGGATTTTTTGTGTGTTGATATTCTGTAAACTTAATAAAAATATGGTGTTGTTAAATTCACTGTGGTTGGTTAGCAAGCAAGCAAGCAATACATATTCTCCCAAATGGTAATCTACCAGAACATATTGCTTTAAATATTTCCTTAAGAAAATAATCGAGCTGGAAGATTGACTTGCACAATGTCGTGAAGGTAAGTATACACAGAGAAGCATATATTTACTATTCTTAACTCACATTTATGTTCATTGATTATATATGTGGGTGTGTGTACGCACATACAACCCACACACAACATAACATACCTATTATTTTGCGGATGAGCCATTGACCGTAATGAAGTGAGTAATTACTATTCTAACTCCACAGCGCTTTGATAGTAGGGTAGGTTACAAAGTGGTCCTACCCAAATCTAACTATGCTTTTAGTTTTTGATACACTTGCTCGAAAGTACTTAAACACACAACTGCGACCGGTCCACACAAATCACCGGTCCTCACAAATCACCAGTCCTCACAAAGATAGTGTTTGTGTGGTTCTGACAATGTTTTACTCACGCTGTGAGGGCCAAGTCGGTCCCCATAGTGTAGAATACACACACACAATAGTAAACCTATACTTAACAATATACAATTACCTCACAATATTGTGCAAGTTGACATTTTTCTGGCTACAATATTTTTGTAGGACAATGCTTTTGTAGTCAATATTCTGAAAAGAGGAGAGATGTCTGGATCTGGTGGGACAATGTTAATTTAGCTCCCTCAGTAGAACACAATTTGCTATCATATGCTATCATTAGGGAAGAGTATGGCACTGCAGGACCCCCATTTTAAGCTAAAATATTACCATTGAACAAGCACTTTGTTATTGGACAGTGAAGTTATTTTTATGGCCCTGATTGCATTCCATTGCCAGAGTAACCTCTTAGGTCAAGGTTTATACACTGCTCATTCATATGGAACTGGAAATGCAGTAAACAAACTAACCTGGGAACTGTTTGTTCAAAAAACCCCAGATGGGAGGAGCTAAGAGCTGTCAGAAAAAGATCGACAAGTAATGATACCTGGGAGATATTATGAAGTGATGAGGGATAGTATTGGTTGCAGTGTTGGTTGCTGGGAGGCCACACTTTCTGTCAACCCACGCCTGATGACCACAGGGTCTTGAATGCCTGGTTCTTATAATACCACACTTCTTGTGCTAGAGTACGGCATTTTAAATATAGTATATTCATGTTATGTTAATAATGTTCCCCTTTACCTTGTAAATAGCTGCTCAGCCAGTGTGAGTGTTCCGTGTGGAATGTTGACATGAGTGAAATGCTTGGGTGCCTGGTGTGAGTGAGACAGTTGGGAAGATGGACTAAGCAGTTAGCAGGCTGCTCCTGGTGGGACTGTTATTCCTGTTACCCTTGATGGTATTGTTTTGAATAAATAACTTAAAGACACATCTTGGCTACGTCTGCTGTGTCACTTCTACGCAAGGAACTAGTTTACTTCAATTTTGCTCTTCCAGCAGGTCTGGACTGGCATAGCGGGCATCGGGCATTTTCCAGGGGCAACGGGGGGAAGGGAGCTTGAAGGGTGGGGGTAGGTTATTGAGCGGGGCAATTTTGTTATTGGAGGCTTGTTTTGCAGCAGTGCTGCAACATCCTCCACTCAGTAACAAAAGCAGTAGTGCGGTTTAGTTAAGCAGCAGTACTTCACAGTAGCACCCTCCCCCACCCCTGAAATCCTCCCCACCCTTCCCTCCTTTGTCCCCACCCCCCATGGCCGGTCCAATAGAATTGCAAGAGCTGCTTTGTTTTCTGAGCCCGTCCCTGTGCTTTTACGTAACCCATGGAGTTATAAGACTAAGTTTTAGAGATAGCTGATGCACTATGTAGGATATCGTAAGCCATGTCTAGATGGGTTGTGCCTGCCTAAATGGATTAGGATACTGGAGGGTTAGATTAGAAAAACGTAAATACACATTTATTCTGAATGGGACACAAAGTTTGTCTAATAAACGGAAACGGATGATCTATGGAACGACCGAATGTAAATATACTTTTAGAGTACTGTTAGTGAAAAAATTCTACTCCCAAGCACACGTTTCAAATTGTAACAGGGTTTCCCTTTTAGTAAAAGCAAAACAATAATATAGAGACAGGATATATGTAATTTCTTTAGTTTTCTTGATCACACTTTTTTCAGGTGTTTTCAGCCACAACCAACACGTGTTTCGTCGCAACAGGGTGTGATCCCGCGACTTCCTCAAGGCTGTGTAAACAGAAATATACAAAATTCTATTGTCTTAATGATGCCACATCATTCTGTGTCAACATTATCCATTATGTACACAGTTTGGCTATCCATAGTCAATACCATAATGTGTGCTATTGCTACGAATAAGCGAAAATTTTACAATTTGAAACGTGTGCTTGGGAGTAGAATTTTGTTGATAGCCTAGCGCTTGCCCTGTGGAGTTTAGTGGTTCTCCGCACCTTTAAGCACCGTTAGGCCAATTAAGAAACAGAAAATAACTAGTGCAACTCAACCCTGTGGCGCCGAATTCCCTATACGCACAAACCACCTCTTTGTATCCTACTGTTAGTAATAAGAGACATTGAAATAATTTGGATCACGCGTTTGGGAAAACCTATTTTAAGATGGCCGACATGTTAAAATCCTGGTTTAGTCCATTTTCAAATGAACTTTTGAGTATTGTTAGTAATAAGAGACATTGAATTAGTTTGAAACACAGGTTTGAAAACCCCAATCAAAGACGGCCAACATGTTCAAATTTTTGTTTAGTTCTTTCTCGAATGAACTTAAAGAGGTTGCACCAATCACGTTTAATGGAGGTATTCTAAAAGAGCAGAGAGTTACAAGCTCAGTTTGAATCGTGACACTACTGATGGCGGACTCTTACAAGGACCAGGTGGGAGAGGGGCATATGGGATGTCATAGAGATGGGATTGCAGGCTTTGACTCTTGCCTTGAGTTTACAAACTTTGTGGTTTATGATTGACATCTGATGATGGAGGTGGGGTGGGGACATGGTAGTGTGTCTTTTGAGGTTGGGAAGGGAGTTAGAGTTGAGCGTTGGTATGGGGATCACTTGCGTGGTCTGGCACTTCAGTCATTTATATCATTTTGACAGGGCTGTGTTGAGTAAATTGGACATTTGTCACGTGTTTTCCATATAAACAATGCATAGCTAAATGGGTGGGGTCTTCCATGAACAACAACATATTTCTGCGGGACAAGTGATGTAGCAGCTGCGATTGTTTTACAGTGGTGTTGGGTGGGTTCGAAGCATGTGTGCACCCGTGTGTAACATGCAAAGCACGGATCCGTTTTATCTTCTTGTATCGTCGTCTGGACATCTGCCACATAAAGTGGCAAATGAGGGATGTAGTGCTAGATTTAGTGATTTTCTTGTTATGAACTTGTTTCTGGGAACAGAATCGAAAACACACCTAAATGAGTATATGCATTTCGATGATGCTGAAATATTGTATAAATGCTGTATATAATGAGATACAGTAAGCTACTTTGTGGACATTTAAGAACTTGGAAATATTTTTTTGTTTTAGGGGCACTACATGCTTCTTTGGTCAAAGACATTCTCTGAAAGGGCTAATAGAATTGATGTCTGATGAGAAGAGGACTTCTATGCTAATGCCTATTTGGATTGTCTAACTAGGGGATTAAAAAGAGAGGTGAGCGATTGGTTGATGACCGGCGGTGTTTGTAATGGGCTTACAACATAATACTCATGAGTGATACAAGGTTAATGTGGTTGTTCTTTAATTGGTAGCATGGAAAGGAATAGGATACCGCATTTGAAATTGAGTGCGCTGTTAGTATGCCTAACAGGCATTACATTTACAAAAGAGATATACGAGGTAAGAGCACTTGGGGTGTCATGATAAATTGATTTCTTTCGAACTGTAAATGACAAATCTCCCTTTTGGTTTTATATTCAGTTAAAATAGCCGATTTTAAGCACACAACTGGCGGTTGAAGATAAGACTTCCCACAATACTGTATGCTGGACAGTTGTTATCTGTTTTATTCTTGAGGAAGGCTCTATTAGAAAAACATAAGCCAGTTATTTAATACTATCAAAACAAGACATATAGAACAAAGGTGGAATTTATGGCACTACCAAGGACCGGATATGATATAATGTCACGGTATCACTACTTGTTGTGATATGATATAATGTCTCGGTATCACTACTCGTTGTGATTAGCAAAATAAACAACAGTAACATAATGATGAGGTCAAATTAGAAAGAGTTTGGTAACTAGAGAATCAAATGACAGCAAAATAATGATTAGGTCAAATTAGAATGAGTTTTGAGCTAAGAGGGATTCCGAATGTAAGAACAGAGCTGAAAGGAGGCTTATGTCTACTAGTAATATTGGGATTAGAGGATCACTCTGTCTGCACTTGTGCAGATGTGTAAGTGTGACAAGGGGTGTACGAATTGATATGCATGTAAAATGTGTATTTTTAAAGTCAATGGTGCAATATAGAGTAATTGTGTATTTATTAGAATTTATTTAGTTTGTTGTATATAAGTGTGTTCATGTTATAATCCTTTTTTATGTAATATTTGGATAAAAAACTGCTTCTTAAATGATGGAATATGGATAATGGAATTGAATAAGAACTCCTTTTGGTTAAATCTCTGTATTGATAGATTTGTATCTGATTGTTTTTCTAATGTATTGTCTGTTTGTATGTTTTTATGTCTAACAGTCCTGAAGAAGTCCCATGTGAATAGGACGAAACGCGTAGCCTGTTTTCATCTTGCGATATGTCATTCTGTTTAATCACAATATTTCAGTAATTTATGAATAAAGATGATGAAAAACAATCCAGATGTGAAAGTAATCTGTATAGTATAATGATTAATAGAAGCCTTTTGCTGTCATATTTTCCAGTACAAACGGTGTATAAGCTTTTTGATTTGTTAAAAGATCTCTTTAGACTCTCTCACTAAAAAGTTCTGTTGTGCTCCTCAAAATTGTGGAGTTATATATATAGTTTTGGTGTTTTTCAGTTGGCCCAAAAGAGTGAGCACATCTAAAAACGTTTGGGACGAACGGTGTGCAGGCAAATTTTGGACCATAATCGTTATTCTGTTGTGATATTGTCTTGGTTGTGTTCCTTACATAGGAAGACCTACATGGTGTGGTCCACCCATATTTAGGAGTACGTACATGGGTGTGGTCCACCCATTATAAGTAAGTACGTACATGGGTGTGGTCACCCATAGTTTTTGTGTTACATAGTTGAGGAGTACGTTCATGGGTGCGGTCCACCCCTAGTGTCTGTTTCTGATTGTAGTTGTACGCACATGGGTGTGGTCCACGCATAGTGTTTGAGTTCTGAGGGTGTTTCACTCCCACGTGTCTCGCCATTGTGTAGAGTTCTGTAGTATTTTTCTACTGTGTTTCTCTGCATTTTGTTTCACATGTATTGTCATGTGATATTTTCTCACTTTTTGTCAGTGAGTTAAACTTTCTTTGCTCTTTCTTTTTGTGTTTCTATTAAAGGCAGAGGATGGTGATAGTTTGTATATATCTTTTCACTCTTGTTTCTTCATTTTTGTAGTCTGTTTTCCCCCTCGTGGTGTGGTTTTCACCATTTACCCCTGGGTTTTAGACTATTGAATTCATTTGTATATTTTGTGTCTATGTGCCTTTCTTTTTAGTAATGTTTAATTATTGCTCAATTTTAAAGGGAAAAGATAAAGTAGTATCTTCATGTTATGTTAATAGTGTTATGGTTTTGAATAAATCTTGGCTATTTCTGCTGTGTCACTTCTACGCAAGGAACTAGCTTGCTTCAATGTAGCTCTTCCACCAGGTCTGGACTGGCCATAGCGGGCATCAGGCATTTCCCAGGGGCAACCGGGGGGAGGGAGCTGGAAGGGTGTGGGTAGGTTTTTGAGCTGGGGCATTTTTGTTACTGGAGGCTTGTTTTGCAGCAGTGCTGCAACATCTGCCCCTCAGTAACAAAAGCAGTAGGGCGGTTTAGTTAAGCAGCAGTGCTTCACAGTAGCACCCTCACCCACCCCTGAAATCCTTCCCTCCCTTACCCCTGCCCCCCATGGCCAGTCCAATAGAATTGCTAGGGCTGCTTTGTGATCTCAGTCCATCCCTCTGCTCTTCGTGCGGAGCAAGCTTTATGACAGAAATCAGCTGATCCTGACTGAGCTCTGCTGATAGTGTGTTTTATTCTTAACAAACGTAAATCGTCTCTGTAGGCTACTCTGCCTGCCCTATGGGTATCTAAGCTAATTCAGAAACACCTTTAAGCCGGCCCATCCTAACTAGCCAGACTGCTCTGATTGCTAGGTAACACTGCTTATCAATCCCCCAGAATGATTAGCCAGTGTGTGGTGACCAGGCTTCTGCTCTCCTGTGTGTGCAGAAAACTACTAGGCAATGACTGAGGTCAGATAGGTGTCCAACCTGCTGCTCCAGCATACAGTCACATTTGAGGATGAGGCAGCTCACTGCCGCCAGCTCGCGGTTGCTGAGGAGCAACAAAGAAGCAGGCAGTGAGTGGAGCAGCTAAGCTCTAACATTTCTCAGTCTCTCGCTCAAAGGTCTGTGGTTCCTCAATCATCTAAGACAGAGCATTGAACCCCCATTTAGTCTACTGCCTGGCCTGGGAGAAGTACAGCCAATCACTTACAGCTCATTTGAGCTGGCAACTTCTTGGTGCATGGTGGAGGGGGGGTGTTGTGGAGTTAGCTCAATTATCCAGGTCAAACCCTGGGACATGTTTCCACCAAGCCCCGCCAGGGAACACTCCAAGGACTAAGGAGAACCTGACCCCAGCAGCCTCATAGCAAACACAAGGAGATAATGAAACTTTTCATACACTCAACCCCAGTCACAAACCTGGGTTGATTCATCAGTGTTCTTTAGCTCACTTTGCCACCTTAGTTCAGAGCCAGCCTGATACCCACAATTATTTGCACAATAGATGCATATCCATGAAGCCCTTTCATTTATATACAAATAAATACATTTTAATGTAATATTACTTCAACATATATATGGCCTAACTTGTGTTATCAATTGTACAAACCAAAAACATCACCATAACATTCCTAGGACACAATATATCAGGTAGAAACACTCAAACTTCAGTCCATGAGTGAAGCAAACTGTTTTCCTTTGTTCGCCCTCAACGCTTCTAATTGCATTGCTAGTAAGGTCTGCCTGCCTTAGCGGAGTTAGCATGATCAGCTTCTAAACGTATCTGCAGGTTTATTTCAATATATACCGTTGTTTTGGTTAAGGAAGAGTTTAAAACTAGTCTGAGGTGGTACTAGAAATACTTTAGTTTGGGAAACTAGATTTTTTTCTTTGTTTTCTTTTTTTTATCTCTACAGGGTTTTATATAGCCTGAACTTGACCCGAGTCGGGTATCAGAGCGCTTTACATAGCACTAGTTGCATTACATGAGGACACATTCAATTTTTTTTTTCTTTGTTAGGCAGGGGGAGATTAACCCCCATATTCATCAAAGTCATGTTTTGCGAGTCCTTAATAGCGAATTTTAAGGATTCGCTATTAAAGACTCGCAAAACGGGATGCATGTAGAAATCGCAATATTTTTAGCGATTTCTACTGTATCCTTATTTGCGATTCGCTAATTGCTAATCGCAAATAAGGAATGGCTTTCCCATTCATTCCAATGGGCCTAAAGGCCCATAGGAATGAATGGGGAGTCATTTCTCATTTGCGTTTAGCAATTAGCGAATCGCAAAAAAGGAAGCAATTTCAAGGGTGCCAGGGTGTCCAAAGGACACCCTATTGCACCCCTGAAATGGTAATGTACACTGGTGTTGCGCACACACATGTCCCAAGGACATGTGTGTGTGTAACATACAACTTAGTTTTTGCTATTTACCACGTAGTCAGAATTCGCGGTAAATAGCGGCCCCAGATTGCGAATTCGCAATTTTGAAATGGTTCATGAGGTGCATTTAAGGAATCTCTAATTGCGATTCCTTTAAATGCAAATAATCGCAATGTAGTGATTTCTAAAATTGCGATTTTTGCATTTAGGATGATGCATCCCAAATGCAAAAATACCGCTTGCAAAGGGCCAGATTCTCAGAATTGCCCAGAATCACAGGATGTTCAGTGTCATTGCAGAGACTCGAACCCAGTTCCCCAGATTCGAGGTCGACCGCCCTAGCTGTTAGGCCAACTCCTCCTTCCAGAAATTTTTATACTTTAAGTACTTTGGGCAACAAGGTTACAGTTTAAGTCACACGTAATGAGAGTAACTGGTTCACAAACCAGCCCAAAATACTTCTGTCTATCGATAGTCCCTAAAAGTGAAGCTACAGGATGCCAGAATTTTGGAAGGATATCCTAAGTCCCAAAATACTATGCACAATCAATTGCTGCCTCTTGTGATTTGAACATTCTACAAACTGCATTGTTGTTCTCATCTTTTTCGTCTCTCTTGCATGTTAAGGTAGGGTTCATTGTGCAGAGGAATACGCCTTCCTGCTCTGTACAGGCTATACAAAGCTTACCCTGTCCACTGGAGCTGTGCACACACACAGCTCTCCAAACATTTAAAAATGTGTTATGGGGTAGACAAACTGTCAGTGTGTTCTCCTTCAAATGCGAGTTCCTCATGCAATCCTTTATTTTTGTTATTTGTCATTCTGGAACTTGTAGCTTTATTTCTGTTACTATGACAACAATGTCAGTTGATGCATACCCTCCCTCCCTGTGACACAGCATCCGGATTGTGAGACCTGTATCTCTGATATGCATAATGTTCAGGGCTGTGTAGACTGTGTGTAGCACTGGAGCGGTGTTCTGCTCCCTTTGAAAATTGTCAGTTTTATACCTCCCATCAGCACTTCAGCAGTGTGACACCATGTATGACATTTATATTGCATATTAGGGTGTAACTGCTGAAATGAATGTAATTGCACAGAAGTGAGTGCTTTGTTGCGCTAATGATAATGTGTCAGGCAGAGTGTCACTTTTAAGATATTGGACTGTCACTCATAGGAAGACAGCAATTATTGGAATATCACGAATAGGCACACTGTAATCTGGCCCCTGGTACCTTAGTGTTGAGAAATGGTTTATATTCCTGTGAGGTAAAGGAGCTCTCTACGTGCATGTATTTGTGTGTTTGTGGAATTACTTCCGTCTGAGTTTCTGTCTGTTTGTCTGTTTGTCTGGGTCTCGGTGTGTGAGATTGTGTGTCGCAGCATGGGACTAAGATCATCCGAATGAAAATCAAGAAAAGACTTATTATCCTGATGAAATGCTGAGCAAGACATCCAGAGTGACAGCTTTGCTTACAAATGTGTGGTTGGTCTACGAGGCTTCGCTCCATGATAATAAGTCTCTACTCAGCAGAATGCACACAATAAGGCATCATGGCTGATTGACTTTGATTAAGTGACCCTTTTCCATTCCAGTTATCACACCCCAACACTGACAGATATCCAAAGCCATTCTTTATGACTGTGTTGAGCTGCAACGCAGGCTGCGTTGGGCGGACATAGTCCTGTCACAAGATAGGCTAGGTTCCCTGTATGCAGCCATCATTCGAGTCATTCTGACTGCAACCAAATCTGTCCCTACTGATGGTTCCGGAATTGATCACCAGTGGTTACCCTGAATCACACTAAGTTAACCTTTATCATGGTTGACTTCTTCTATCCAACATAAACAATATGGTGAGGTAGGACCCAGGGGAATGTTTAAAGACCACACTCTGTGAACAGTCCCCAAGAATATATGACAAACTACAGGGTTCCAGAGGGTCTAAAGAGAAAGTGTGAGTCAGCGGTAAGCAAAAATTAATCAAACAAAAGACCATAGACTGACTACTAAAGGGTACACAATGCCAACTCAGTAAATGGTCAAAAGTACCCATCAGTCACCACTCGAGACCGCCCTTCATCATTTGGGATTTTATGAAACCATCAATGCAAGTTGGTAACGCACAAGCGAAGGGAGACTAGATGGTAAATAGTTCTCCCTTGCTGAGTAGCAATAGTATGGTTTACCACTTTCTGTGACTGATAAGTGGTGAAGGCGTGGTATGACTGAGGGAGTGCAGTGCAAGAAACCAAAAATAAAGTGAAAATTAATTAGAAAAAAGTGTCTAAAATTGGATAAAGGAGCATAGAACACATTTTATTGAGATGATGCTCGCTTTGCCAAGTTAAAAAAATTATTGTATAGAGACAGTTTGAAAAATGCGCTGTCTAGAGGTGGAATCAGGTCAACATGTTTCAGCAATTTATGGACATCATTATCCTTGCTTTCTTCAGGACCTCTTAACAATAAATTGCTACTGCAAAGAAATATTAAATCATAAGTGATAATAAAAGGACAAATACTTCAAATCACCTGCAGTCTCCAGGTAAAGAGTCTTGTCCTAGCTCACAGCTTGTGTCATTCACTGTAAGGTCAGAACAAAAAAGGGTCAAGCATTAGACCAAATTAGTGCCACCCATGACTCACACAAGTACTAGATATACATAGTACAAACCTTAGAACAAGTCAAAAACAATGACTAAAGTATACCCAAAAGTGGTATAGTTAAATGATCAATATCAGGATATACAATTTATATGCCCAATAGAAAAGAAATCACATCTTACCATAGTCTGTGAGACGTGAAAGCCTCAACCCACCTGGCAGTGGCTCAGGAGTAGAGTGAAGCACCGCTCTATGAAACATGTAAAACAGAAAAGAACATGTTTGCCATAATGTGCAAGTAACCTTTCATCAAAAGCCCTCCAAACTTAAACGCACATGGAGCGAAAAAAAGGGGTGGTGTTCTTAGAACCCATTAGGGGGCACTTCCGATCTAGCCTATTCAACAGCTACTGTTTCTCTGATGGAGTATAGAAACAAACTGACACATTCCTTAGTGGTAAATGGACAATCGTATTCCCATCGCCCAACGGTTTTGTACCAAGGAAGCAGGACAGCATTGCGGTGTATCACTCAGAGTACCCAAGTAAGCGTGCATGCTAAGGGCACGACAGGGAAAACACAAAAAGACTCACCTAACCCTCGGTACTCCGTTGCCGGCGTCTGAACCGACTGGGGAGGCACCGGACGGTTGGCGAGTGCATAGTTAAAAGGAGGAAGCCGATTGGTCTAGTGTTCACGTGACCGGCACCTTCCAAGAATATCATTGGCTCAGCCCGCGTCAGTGTGGGCGCTCACTATTGGTTATTTGTCATTGTTTCTAAAATCGCCCCGGTGACGGACGGCTAAGGAGTGTAGATTTTAGAGGAGAACGCCGATTGGTTAAGTGCTCACGTGACCGGCACCTTACAAAATATGATTGGCTAGACCGAAGTATTGTGCAAGCGCTCACTGTTGATTATTTTTAAGGTTGTTTAAACATCTTCCAAGTGACAGATATCATCATAACAAAAGGCGGACAGATTCTGAAATCTTTAACGAACTTGTCCTAGCAGAAAATAAAATAAAACCAAAATTCTGTCTAGTTGGTGGAAGTTGACAAATCATATCAATGTTGATAGGATCAGTACACGTCCCTCCCAGAATAAGCACATGATCTAGTCATTGTGCAAGACATTTTCATAGTGGTTAGCCGATGTGTTGAATAACACATCGAGATGGATACAGAAGTGTGAATTGTCACTACAAACACTCAAAAGCACAGTGTGATAACACAGGGTAATAAATCAATGCTCAGCCCCAGGGATGCTCTAGTTCAAGGCAGACCACGGAATGTCATCATTTAGTCCCTGCTTATGGGTATTTAATTTCAGGACCCACTTTTGTTCCTTTATCAGAAGAAATGTAGCTACATCTGCAGTATGAGATGGAATAAAAGGTTGTTCTAGCACAGTCCATAGAAAATCAGTGGACAAATGATTGACTTCCAGGAAATGTGCTGTCAGTTTCATAGCCTGTCTTTTGCACCGGATAGTGCTATTGTGTTCCGATATTCTTATGCGTATCTTGCGAGTGGTCATCTCTACGTACTTTAGTCCACATGGACATGTAATTAGATAAACCAAACGGTCGCTGTTACAGTTTGTGAATTTCAATTGCCTCCAAGGTCTTGATGTTCCTATATCCACCTCTGATGTTTTCTTGGTTTGTGGACATGCTTGACACGTACCGCAGGGATGATGTCCTGCAACCGGAGGGAGGTTCCATAGTGATCCAACAGCCCTGGGTTGATCCTCAAGGGGTCTAGTGTGCACTAGTCTATCTCTCAGGTTTAAACCTCTCTTGAAAGAGAACAAAGGTTGTTGCAGATTCAAACGTCCGGAATTCAGAATAGGCCAATGTTTTTTGACCAATTTCTGGATTCTATTTGACATAGTTCCAAAAGTCTGCACGAACGTCATCCGTTCCAAAGGCGCTTTCGGGGTCGAAGGCTCTAAAAGAGCTGAGCGGTTGTTATTCATAGCCCGTTTCATGGATTGTTTAACCAACCTAGGTGGATAGTTGCGCGCAATTAGCTGGTCGCACAAGGTGCTTGAATGTTCTTTGTAGGCTATAGACGTAGAGCAGTTCCTTTGGACCCGCAGAAAATTGTCCAAAGGGGAGATTTTCCCTTAAGGATCTTGGGTGATGGCTATCGAACAGCAAAAGCGAATTTCTTGAGGTTGGCTTCCTATACAATTCTGACTGTAGACCCTCTGGTTTTGCCTTTATCAACAGGTCAAGAAATGCAAGTTGGTGCCCTCCTATCTCATTAGTAAATTTTAGAAAGGACTTCCTGGTTTTTAGCCACTCAAGGAAGTCAAGACAACTCTCTTCTGTGCCACTGCCAGGTGGGGTGAGGCTTTCACGTCTCACAGACTATGGTAAGATGTGATTTCTTTTCTATTGGGCATATAAATTGTATATCCTGATATTGATAATTTAACTATACCACTTTTGGGTATACTTTAGTCATTGTTTTTGACTTATTCTAAGGTTTGTACTATGTATATCTAGTACTTGTGTGAGTCATGGGTGGCACTAATTTGGTCTAATGCTTGACCCTTGTTTGTTCTGACCTTACAGTGAATGACACAAGCTGTGAGCTAGGGCAAGACTCTTTACCTGGAGACTGCAGGTGATTTGAAGTATTTGTCCTTTTATTATCACTTATGATTTAATATTTCTTTGCAGTAGCAATTTATTGTTAAGATGTCCTGAAGAAAGCAAGGATAATGATGTCCATAAATTGCTGAAACATGTTGACCTGATTCCACCTCTAGACAGCGCATTTTTCAAACTGTCTCTATACAATAATTTTTAAACTTGGCAAAGCGAGCATCATCTCAATAAAATTTGTTCTATGCTCCTTTATCCAATTTTAGACACTTTTTTCTAATTAATTTTCACTTTATTTTTGGTTTATTGCACTGCACTCCCTCAGTCATACCACGCCTTCACCACTTATCAGTCACAGAAAGTGGTAAACCATACTATTGCTACTCAGCAAGGGAGAACTATTTACCATCTAGTCTCCCTTCGCTTGTGCGTTACCAACTTGCATTGATGGTTTCATAAAATCCCAAATGATGATGGGCGGTCTCGAGTGGTGACTGGTACTTTTGACCATTTACTGAGTTGGCATTGTGTACCCTTTAGTAGTCAGTCTATGGTCTTTTGTTTGATTAATTTTTGCTTACCGCTGACTCACACTTTCTCTTTAGACCCTCTGGAACCCTGTAGTTTGTCATATATTCTTGGGGACTGTTCACAGAGTGTGGTCTTTAAACATTCCCCTGGGTCCTACCTCACCGTATTGTTTATGTTGTCCTTGAGCAGTCTTTTGGCTGCGGACCCTTTGTCGATGCGATAATCCTGTATCGTATATTGCTTGTAACTAATTGTTGCTAAGCTCAAGCTCCTTCCTTCGTGTGCAGTACCTTCATTACCTGTTCTTCCTTTCCCTCTCGTAATCATGGGCGAAAATTCAGGCCTTTCTTTTACGGATGATGACTTGTTGGCGGCACTCGCTGAACATCCTGACTTGGTCGATACTACACCTACTGTAGTCTCTATCAATGAGGATGAATGGGGTAAACTATTGGGCCTTAAAAAATCACAGACTAGAACGGCACTACATGGCGCAATAATGGCTCAATACCTGTTCAATGATTGTGCCCCTACAGGCCTTATAGTAACAAATGGCCCCAGATTATTCCTCACTGATAAAGAGTTCCTAAAGAGTTGGGCAATGATCGCTTGGCGATGCACCAGAGACTCGTTAATTTTAATTATCCAGACCGCCAAACGCATAGCTGATACCATACTTATTGAGATACAGATTTTGGAGTCCAACATTAGAACTACTCTTTCCTCAAAAGCTTTTCAAAAGAATCTGGATGACTCTAATAAGAACAATAGAGAATATAAGGAATACACACTCTCAGTAAAAATAGAAAAATTCAGGAAAGATCTCGAAAAGTTTAAATTTGAGAAAATATATCCATATTCCTGTGACTTAAATGTCCCTCAAGATTTTAATACAAACAGTCGTAGCATGGGCTCTACGTACGGGACATCAAGTTCCGATGATAATACCTCTGGAAGTGATACTGGTACCAACGGTTCCAATACGCGAGGTCGAGGACGTGGAAAGAGAAATGCCAGAAACAATTGGAAAGGTAACCAGCAACAACAATGGTGGCCCCCAAATCCGTGGCAGTTTGGAGGAGTTCCAGCTTTCTTTCCTCCCCAACAACCACCTCCTTATCAACAACCTATGGGCCCTTGTATGCCTGCTTTTCCAGCTAATTTCCAACCAGGTTTTCAAGGCAATTTCTCAGGCCAGCCTTTTTTAGGGTTTGGCCGGGGCAGGTCACGAGGAAGAAGAAGAGGGCAAACCCAGACCCAGGTCCACTACAGCCCCCCGTCGACCTCGACAGGGACGAGAAACCTGAGGAGCAACTCTGCCAAGAGCAAGGAGACAGTACAGAACGGGGTGCCGGAATAGTAATGAATCTAAGCAGATACGTCTTGACACCAACAGAGGAAAAAGCCTTAAACAGAGGACTTGGATTTGTACCCACCCACCGGAATGATCATTTCCAAACTCGTTTGGAACTTGCCAACTTTCTCAGAAAGATAAGATTACATTTCTTTTTTGCTGAAAAAGAAACTGACCCGCAAGATGAGAAGGAAAGCAACACCGGGTTGAAGTGTAAGTCAACATTTACACCTCCCACTCACTTGATGCCACCACAGGTCCTAGCCTATGAACAGGCCCTTGAGAAAGAGATTGAGAATGTATTTAGTGAAGACAGAGAAATCTTTCACAATCTACCAAAATCAGAACATTTGGCATTGAAATCGCTCACAACAAATAAAGAACATACGATTAAACCGGCTGATAAAGGCGGATCGATAGTTATTCTGGACACCAACGTCTATCGTTCTGAATGTATGCGCCAACTGGACAACAGGAATGCCTACAGCATGCTTGGTTATGATCCCACTGATGAATTAAAACTAACCATCAAGACAATTGTTGAAGAGGCGTCATCTGAAGGCTGGATCACTCAGGCCGAAGCTGCCTTCTTGTATACTGAACACCCTAAAATGCCATATTTCTATACCTTGCCCAAGGTCCACAAAGAACAATGACCACCGCCAGGCCGCCCCATAATTTCGGGCAAAGGGTCAGCTCTTGAACCTATTTCCACTTTTGTGGATCATTTCCTACGACCTATGGTGAAAAAGATGCCCACGTACCTTAAGGACACAACGGACCTTTTACGTATGTTACCCGACATCGAATTCGACACTACCACAGATCTCCTTGTCTCTTTCGATGTCGAGGCTTTATATACCTCCATCCCTCAAGATGAGACTCTGGAGGTGATTCATTCTTTGCTGGATTCTAATGACCTGAACAGTATAACACCTGTGCACTTCATCATGGCCTGTGCCACTCTGGCCATGAAACAGAATTTTTTCCAATTTGAGGAGAACATCTACCTGCAAGTGTCGGGCACAAGTATGGGGAGCATTTATGCCCCCAGCTTAGCTAATTTATACGTTCACTCTTTTGAGCAGCAACATATCTTTAACAATCTCAACCCTTACATCGATAACCTGAAAACCTGGAAAAGGTATATCGATGACGTCCTGGTGATCTGGCGAGGCACAGAAGAGAGATGTCTTGACTTCCTTGAGTGGCTAAACACCAGGAACTCCTTTCTCAAATTTACTATTGAGATAGGAGGGCACCAACTTGCATTTCTTGACCTGTTGATAAAGGCAACACCAGAGGGTCTACAGTCAGAATTGTATAGGAAGCCAACCTCAAGAAATACGCTTTTGCTATTCGATAGCCATCACCCAAGATCCTTAAGGAAAAATCTCCCCTTTGGACAATTTTTGCGGGTCCAAAGGAACTGCTCTACATCTATAGCCTACAAAGAACATTCAAGCACCTTGTGCGACCATCTAATTGCGCGCAACTATCCACCTAGGTTGGCTAAACAATCCATGAAACGGGCTATGAATAACAACCGCTCAGCTCTTTTAGAGCCTTCGACCCCGAAAGCGCCTTTGGAACGGATGACGTTCGTGCAGACTTTTGGAACTATGTCAAATAGAATCCAGAAATTGGTCAAAAAACATTGGCCTATTCTGAATTCCGGACGTTTGAATCTGCAACAACCTTTGTTCTCTTTCAAGAGAGGTTTAAACCTGAAAGACAGACTAGTGCACACTAGACCCCTTGAGAATCAACCCAGGGCTGTTGGATCACTATGGAACCTCCCTCCGGTTGCAGGACATCATCCCTGCGGTACGTGTCAAGCATGTCCACAAACCAAGAAAACATCAGAGGTGGATATAGGAACATCAGGACCTTGGAGGCAATTGAAATTCACAAACTGTAACAGCGACCGTTTGGTTTATCTAATTACATGTCCGTGTGGACTCAAGTACGTAGGGATGACCACTCGCAAGATACGCATAAGAATATCGGAACACAAAAGCACTATCCGGTGCAAAAGACAGGCTACAAAACTGACTGCACATTTCCTGGAAGTCAATCATTTGTCCACTGATTTTCTATGGACTGTGCTAGAACAACCTTTTATTCCATCTCATACTGCAGATGTAGCTAAATTTCTTCTGATAAAGGAACAAAAGTGGGTCCTGAAATTAAATACCCATAAGCAGGGACTAAATGATGACATTCCGTGGTCTGCCTTGAACTAGAGCATCCCTGGGGCTGAGCATTGATTTATTACCCTGTGTTATTACCCTGTGCTTTTGAGTGTTTGTAGTGACAATTCACACTTCTGTATCCATCTCGATGTGTTATTCAACACATCGGCTAACCACTATGAAAATGTCTTGCACAATGACTAGACCATGTGCTTATTCTGGGAGGGACGTGTACTGATCCTATCAACATTGATATGATTTGTCAACTTTCACCAACTAGACATAATTTTGGTTTTATTTTATTTTCTGCTAGGACAAGTTCGTTAAAGATTTCAGAATCTGTCCGCCTTTTGTTATGATGATATCTGTCACTGGGAAGATGTTTAAACAACCTTAAAAATAATCAACAGTGAGCGCTTGCACAATACTTCGGTCTAGCCAATCATATTTTGTAAGGTGCCGGTCACTTGAGCACTTAACCAATCGGCGTTCTCCTCTAAAATCTACACTACTTAGCCGTCCGTCACCCGGGCGATTTTAGAAACAATGACAAATAACCAATAGTGAGCGCCCACACTGACGCCGGCTGAGCCAATGATATTCTGGAAGGTGCCGGTCACGTGAACACTAGACCAATCGGCTTCCTCCTTTTAACTATGCACTCGCCAACCGTCCGGTGCCTCCCCAGTCGGTTCAGACGCCGGCAACGGAGTACCGACGGTTAGGTGAGTCTTTTTGTGTTTTCCCTGTCGTGCCCTTAGCATGCACTCTTACTTGGGTACTCTGAGTGATACACCGCAATGCTGTCCTGCTTCCTTGGTACAAAACCGTTGGGCGATGGGAATACGATTGTCCATTTACCACTAAGGAATGTGTCAGTTTGTTTCTATACTCCATCAGAGAAACAGTAGCTGTTGAATAGGCTAGATCGGAAGTGCCCCCTAATGGGTTCTAAGAACACCACTCCTTTTATTCGCTCCATGTGCGTTTAAGTTTGGAGGGCTTTTGATGAAAGGTTACATTCACATTATGGCAAACATGTTCTTTTCTGTTTTACATGTTTCATAGAGCGGTGCTTCACTCTACTCCTGAGCCACTGCCAGGTGGGGTGAGGCTTTCACGTCTCACAGACTATGGTAAGATGTGATTTCTTTTCTATTGGGCATATAAATTGTATATCCTGATATTGATCATTTAACTATACCACTTTTGGGTATACTTTAGTCATTGTTTCTGACTTGTTCTAAGGTTTGTACTATGTATATCTAGTACTTGTGTGAGTCATGGGTGGCACTAATTTGGTCTAATGCTTGACCCTTGTTTGTTCTGACCTTACAGTGAATGACACAAGCTGTGAGCTAGGACAAGACTCTTTACCTGGAGACTGCAGGTGATTTGAAGTATTTGTCCTTTTATTATCACTTATGATTTAATATTTCTTTGCAGTAGCAATTTATTGTTAAGAGGTCCTGAAGAAAGCAAGGATAATGATGTCCATAAATTGCTGAAACATGTTGACCTGATTCCACCTCTAGACAGCGCATTTTTCAAACTGTCTCTATACAATAATTTTTAAACTTGGCAAAGCGAGCATCATCTCAATAAAATTTGTTCTATGCTCCTTTATCCAATTTTAGACACTTTTTTCTAATTAATTTTCACTTTATTTTTGGTTTGTTGCACTGCACTCCCTCAGTCATACCACGCCTTCACCACTTATCAGTCACAGAAAGTGGTAAACCATACTATTGCTACTCAGCAAGGGAGAACTATTTACCATCTAGTCTCCCTTCGCTTGTGCGTTACCAACTTGCATTGATGGTTTCATAAAATCCCAAATGCTGAAGGGCGGTCTCGAGTGGTGACTGATGGGTACTTTTGACCATTTACTGAGTTGGCATTGTGTACCCTTTAGTAGTCAGTCTATGGTCTTTTGTTTGATTAATTTTTGCTTACTGCTGACTCACACTTTCTCTTTAGACCCTCTGGAACCTTGTAGTTTGTCATGACTTCTTCTATCCTACAAAGATCATCAGGCCAAAAAGGAAACCCACTCACCCCTGGTAAAATGACCAATGCCGAAAGGCCAAAACAGCCCTGATTATATCCATCAGCACCAACGATCGCCCTCTAATCAAAACAACCAGAGCATCCTTTAAGACCAGTGTCGCTGAGGCAAAAAAAAGGGTGGGAAAGCGATAAGTGGGACACTTTGAGAAGCTCCCTGGGTGCCCGCGATATGAGGACTTTTTGGAAGGTGGTCAACCTCGGCAGCTCTGAGGCTAAATCGCCGATAGAGCCTAAACTAGATGCAGACATGTGGAGAGACCACTTTGAGTCACTGTACTCAAGGGCAGAGACACCGTCCGACTTAGCAGTTGAAGGCCACTCCCACACGGTTTACTCCCCGATTGTTCCCATGATTAACTCCGGGTCCACGGAGGACACCCGGATAATAACTCTTAAAGAGATAGCTGATGCCCTCTCCGAAATAGCCCCGGGTAATGCGCCAGGTTTAGACAAGATCCCTGTGGACCTTTTTCATAGGGAACTCACTAATTGAGTGCCATACCTCTGGGTAATATTCAACGCCATTCTACAAGGCATGAAGATTCCTGCCATCTGGGCCGGGGCCGAAATAATCCCTATATACATAAAGGACTCTCCGCTGCTACCCACAAATTACAGGTCAATAAGCCTTATTGATATTACCCAAATAATCTTTGCGCTGGTGCTTCTGCTTCGGTTACAGAGTTGGATGGAGGAGCATGAGGTACTTACTCCTCTCCAGGCAGGATTCAGAGAAAAAATGTCCATGCTGGACCAAGTCCTCAGGCTGCAGATATTATACTGGAAGATCGTGTGTCTGGAGAGCGGCAGCCTCTACCTAATATTTGTAGATCTGAAATCAGCGTTCAATCCGGTCCCAAGAGACAAGCTGTGGTCAATCTTCCAAGAGATGGGGTTTCCGCCATAACTTTGCCAAATCATGAAACGGTTACATGAGGGTAACTATGCGCAAATCAGATTTGGCAAGGAAGGAAAACTCACGGCCCCCATCCCTGTAAGTAGAGGAGTCCCACAGGGATGTTTCCTTGCCCCAACTCTTTTTAGCCTATTCATAAATGGGCTAGTTGATTTTTTCTTAGTGAGAAAGATCTGGATGTCCCTAAGTTGGCATCACGTAAAATTCTAGCCATGATGTTTGCCGATGACACACTGGTATTGTCAAAATCGCCTATGGGGATACTGAGAGTACTAAATAGATTTGAGACGTTTTGCAGAGAAAGAGAGCTTGAGATCAATCTCCAAAAAACGACATTTATGGCGTTCGACTCAGCCACAAGTACCCGACCAAACCCAAGCTTAAATGGTAAACCCTTAGAGAGAGTATCTGCTTTTGATTATCTCGGCATAACTAAATCAGAAACAATGGAATGGGGGGGGGGGCAAATTAAAAAATCAACCTTGAAACTGGCACAAACAATGGGGGGCTTGCAAAAGTTTTCAAAAAACCCAACTACAAACCTGTGAGCCCAGCTATTAAAATATACAGGGTCCAAGATAGGGCAGCGGGGCTGTACAGAGCAGAATTATGGGGACACCAGAGTTCCGAGAGTCTCACAAAGACAGAAAATACCTTTCTCAGGCAACTGTTTGGTCTCCCACGAAGCACCCAACTAGCGCCGCTCTGAATGGACTTGGGGTAGGGCTATTGCTGAAGAACATAACCTCAGACCCCTTTTATTTTGGCGACGTCTGTGGGTCACCCCAGAACTTTTACATTATAGGGAAGAACTAAGAGAGGTGGAGAGTCTACCGGGAGCGGGCAAACTACCCTGGCTCTCCTACATCTGACACATTGCAGGGCATCCGGGACGGGGCAATCTCTGGGCTGACCCAGAAGAGGCATGTGCCACCATGTCTAGGAAAGGGCTGAAGGATTGTTACTGGGAGTTCAAACTGTCCCAACTTCAGAGCAATCCTTCAGTAGGCAAGCTTACTGCACCTTTCCTAGAAATCAAGGACTCACAGCCTAGAGCCGGCACTGAATGATATCAAGCCAGCAAATGCCAGAAAGCTCTATCTGCAGTTCAGACATGGGGCTTTGCCACTCCGCTCCTTAACAAGCAGATGGACGGGCTCGCAATCACTGGGCTGTCCAGCATGTGACCGGGCCATCGATTCAGAAACCCATGTTCTCTTTCGTTGCCCCAACTACCATAAAGCGAGAAATCAATGGTTGGTCCAAATCTGCAGAAACTTAGGTACTAGGCGCTGTGTCGAGGCTTTTAGAATACTGAAACATGACACTAGCCTCCCTATAAAATACTCGGTCGCAGGCTTTTTATTCTCTATGTTGTGCACTGGAAGAGCGTTTTTAAAAAAAACAACCCTATAAATAAGACCTACATTCTCCTATATTAATCGCCTAATTAAGAGTTTTTAAGGGATTACCAGTTTTTATCGAACATCAGAGAATGATTTTAATGATCTACCATATTTATATTCTGTATTTATTAATAATTGGGCTGCTATTTGTGAGCTTTGGCCACCTCTAGTGACAAAGCCAAAGCTCTGACCTCTTAAATCTGGACTGATGACTTGCTTTATCGCATTGTACATGTACACTGAATTGTATGTTATTTTACATGTGCTTCTGTGGCCAATTCGGCCGAAATAAAGGAATTATTGATTGATTGATTGTTCTGCTCCATTTGAAAATTGTCAGTTGTATACCTCCCATCAGCACTTCAGCAGTGTGACACCATGTATGACATTTATATTGCATATTAGGGTGTAACTGCTGAAATGAATGTAATTGCACAGAAGTGAGTGCTTTGTTGCTCTAATGGTAATGTGTCAGGCAGAGTGTCACTTTTAAGATATTGGACTGTCACTCATAGGAAGACAGCAGTCATTGGAATACCACGAATAAGCACACTGTAATCTGACCCCTGGTACCTTAGAAATGGTTTATATTCCTGTGAGGTAAAGGAGCTCTCTACCTGCATGTATGTGTGTGTTTGTGGAATTTCTTCCGTCTGAGTTTCTGTCTGTTTGTCTGTCTGGGTCTCGGTGTGTGAGATTGTGTGTCGCAGCATGGGACTAAGATCATCGGGATGAAATTCAAGAAAAGACTTATTATCCTGATGAAATGCTGAGCAAGACATCCAGAGTGACAGCTTTGCTTGAAAATGTGTGGTTGGTCTACGAGGCCTCGCTCCATGATAATAAGTCTCTACTCAGCAGAATGCACACAATAAGGCATCATGGCTGATTGACTTTGATTAAGTGACCCTTTTCCATTCCAGTTATCACACCCCAACACTGACAGATATCCAAAGCCATTCTTTATGACTGTGTTGAGCTGCAACACAGGCTGCCAGCTATCTACTTGTATGTTTAATGTCATCATCCTGAGTTGGGGAGGAGATAACATGACATCCCAGTGAATGTCCAGACTGGTGCAGACAGATATAAAGTGTAGAGCTCAGGGCGTTATTCTCTCCTGGGAAGACTATGGTCTTCATTTACAATATTTTGATGCACAGCAGTGCAGCAAGCCTTCCTGCTGCCCTGCCATGCGTCAAAAGAAAAGGGCAGGAACGTGCCATATCTACAAGATACGGTGCATTCCTGTCTTTTCCCCTGTGCTGGCACACAATGGGCTGCCGTGCAGCAATGTAGGAATCCATGCACCATGGTGCAAGGGTGTCTGTGTTGTAGGGGTGATTGCTTTTGTGCAGGAAGGGACATCTTCCTCCACAAAAAACAGGGTCGATTTATGTGGCTTTGCAAATATGGGAAGGCACACTGCGCCGCCGGTGCATCAAAAAAAGTGACGCACTGGCAGCGCAATTGGCTTGTAAATAAGCCCCTATAAATGTATATTCACATGCTCAGTTGATCACGTTATACATTTCACAGATTTGTCATTTGAAGGTGTATTTTAATCCCTATTTTATATTTGTATAACTGCTGTATTATATTGTAGCTGTATCTCTATGACACTTTCGGGCATATTTACAAGCCCCTAACGTCACCGGAGTGGCACTGTTTCTGACACTCCGGTGGCATTGCTCCATATTCCAAATTTACAAGGTGGCATTAAGCCACTTAACGTGGTTTAACGCCACCTTGTAAATATGCCATTATCCACAACAGTCCACTGCGGCAAAGAGGCGTGCAATAAGTGTTGCTGTGGCCGTTCCACTGCAACACCCATGGCTTTTTTACCCTGCCCCATATTTACAAGGATGGGGTAGCACCAAAAACTAAGGCCAGATAAAACCTGATCTTAGGAGCGATAAGAGGAGAAATGATTAATTTTTCCTTGTATTTTGCTCTTTCTATGCGTGCTGCAGTCTGTCACAAACATAGAAACAATAAATTGCCTTTAAATATTGTTTATGTGCAGGAAGGTGTCCCGTCCTGCCCATAACCAATCACCCCTGATACAAGGGCACACTTGCAACATGGCGGAAGGGTAGTTGCGCTGGCGCTAGGCAGCTTTTTTAGCGCCAGTGCTAGGGGAAATGCAGGGGTGAGCGTATTTTTTTGTAAATGCAGCAAATCCCTGCATTTAGAAAATGCCAGAGTGCGGCGTTGCCAAATTTGGCGTTACACCATGCCCTGACATTTTCTTGTACATATCCAACTTTATGTCCTTGATGAGGCATCAAAGCTTTTTGGTAGATGAGTAGCAGACTATTCTGTAGGACGGTCTTGTTTGAAAGGGCATGGGTTTGTAATGTGACCAGTGTGGAATGTGTACTGATTTTGTGTGTGATGACCAGTGCGGTGCTCTTTTCATATCATATGTTGCGGAGTGGAGGACAGAATGCTTAAACTTAATACCAGTATTTTGAATGATTGTTTATGGTTGGAAATATATGTGCTTTGAAAGTGTGTCTAATGTGGAGAGAATTTGATGTCATGCATGATAAGCAGTAACTTGCTCTTAAAAGGTTGCTACCATTGTGTAGCTGTGCTTATGCGTAGCATGGAGCAAAGGGTAGGGAGGGATAGAGGAGCCTGGGCTTGTGCCTGCCATTCTTGAAAGGGAGATTTGGTTATAGTTCTTGGGTGTGTATGGTCCTGAGATATCTGCTCTTCTGCCATACTTTTGTGGGAAATTGGTTCTGGTCTTCATTAGCTTGATCATCAGGATAGCAGAGATAGATGTTTTTTCAACTGGGTTGTGTTGGTGGTCACTGTTGCTGTAGTATGTTTCCAGAGTAGAGATGGGCAATGATGAAGATGATGTTGTGGTCATGCCAGCTGATTCTGAGCTTTCTAGCTACATTTGTGATTTAAGACAGAGAGAAGATTGTGTTTAAATATACCCAGCTACCCGTAATAGCACAGAGACAAGATGGGGGCATTTGAGGCCCTCTAGCTTTATCAGAAGAAATCTTGATCGGTTGAGATTTGGTCAGCAAGTCCAGATGTTAACGTCTTCCAGGATGAAAAGAGCATTATGGTTTAAGCAATATCAGAAATGACATAATCAAAGGCTTCTGTGAAGGCTCAATTCTTTAATGGAGGTTAGTACATCCAATGGGAAAAGGTAGATGAGGGTGAGCTGTTTATGAAAATTGATTCGCGCTCATTATGATTAATTCTTGATATTCACAAAAGGTGATCTTGGAGTTGTAAATCCTTTTACACATGTACAATATTACCCTATAATGGTGTAATATTGTGCATGAGTAAAACCCGCTCAATTGTTATAAATAGTCCAGAGGAGTACCCAAGCAGGCGATACTGTTTGCGCCATTCCAACTTTGCTGGCGACCTGAACCAGAAATGACCAGGTCTGCAAATTCCAGATCCATAAATGATGGACCTGCAGACATCAGACCTGGAATTGTTTTAAGAGGTGCTTGCTCTGCAGGCAGCTGCAGTGTCTGGCCCTTGCCTGTTCTCCCTCTGTGACACAGGGAGGGTGTGGCAAAGTCTCCTCCCAGCTCATGGTTGCCCTGCTGTGCTTCTCTGTAGCCACCCGCACTGCTCCCGAAGGCATGCAGGGTACCTCTGTCCCATTTACCTCCTACTTCTAGCAAATGGTAAATGTCAACAGGGAATGGTCAGTTAATGAGGGTGGAAGATTCTATTGAAACGGTTCTGGATATTATTCCCCATTCAGGTCTCACTGACCTATAATTTTAGGATTTACGGGGCAAATTACCTAGAAATAGCGATATTTATCGCTAAGCAGGGTTAGCGGGAATCATTTTATCGCCGTGCTACGATGATTTTTATCACTGAGATACCTTGCTATCATCAAGGTTTATCTCAGAAACGATAAAAATCATTCGAAATGCGTGAATATCGCTGGAAATACAGCGATATTCACACATTATCGTGACAATGCTCTTAGCCATGTTATCCACCTCCCATTGGATAACATGGCTAAGAACTGCTCTGGGCAGGTGTTAGCTTTTGGAGATATTCGCGCTTAGCGCGAATATTTCCAAAACTACGCCTTTGTAGGTAATAGAAGATATCGATGTTAGCGACTGTTTTCAGTCGCTAACATCTTGGCACACCCACTTTGCATGTCATTAGCGATAAATATCGCTGACATGCAAAGCGGGCCCCAAGATGCTCGCTATCGCTTATTAGCTGTCGCTAACGGGTGTTAGCGACAGTTTGGTAATAGGGCGATCAAATTATCGCCGCTTTAGCGGGAAAAAGTCCAGCTAAAGCGGCGATAAGGGCCCTTGGTAATATGTCCCTACGTGCGCATATTGAAGTAAGAGAAGATGAAAGATGTGTCGGCACTGCATTTTGTCTGCATTTAATTTGTACATGCACATCAGCTATGGAAACAACTTCCAAACAAACAATCATCCTGATAACAGGCATGAATAAGTAATCATGAGGAACTTGGAGGCCATTTTTAAAACGGGCTTCCTTACCATCCATGACCACATGAATAATTCATCTCCTGGAACAAAAAACTTCACTGACCGACGTTTATGGGCCCACCACAATCACAATATTTCTAAAGGAGCGACTAATCAAATATGTATAGCATTCTCTGTCCATACAATTTAGGAAACCATAAATTCATTACTTCTCTCGAAAAACTTCAGTTAAATCAGTGTGACTGTAGTGTCACGGTCTGAGACACAGATGTTCTGGCAATGTCACCTACCCTATTAGATGCGAAAAGTTAATTCTTTCCTGTCACTGTGCCTGTGGAATGAATGTGGAACTGGTAAAATAATACCGAAAGGAAGCAATCTTTGGTTAGTTTAGTGGAGGAAGCTGAAATGCCGCTCGATTTGTTAAATGTTTTCAGCCACGGGCAATCCCAGCGATTGTCGCTGAATCAAGGTTAAAAGAAACCGCATGTTTCCGCATCTATTTTTTGCAATAGCTGTAGAACAATCTAAATGCTAATTCAATATCTGTACAAAATCCTGGAAGCATATATTAATGACTGTTAATGTGACGGTTCAATGCTGAGGACACTCCAAAAATTAGTATGCGGAAAGCTATAATTCTGAAACCAAATGATTGCTTTTCCATTTCCCCCTCGCTTTGTGTAACAAGGCAACGGATATGAAAAATACTCCGTTTAACTGGAGAAAGACCTTAACCCGAACTTTTTTTTATTCGAAAAACTTACATCGGTCTTCCATTTATAAACATCTGTTTAATCTTGAAAAAAACATTCAGACATCCTTTCTTCGGTAAAATGTCATTTCATTCTGCACAGTTCAAGTTGTTTGGAAGTATTTTAGGATCTCTAAATAGGAAAATCAACTTGCTACTGTTGATTATCGAACTGCATCAAATCTCACCTGGTATAGTGGTAATGTTGCCAGATCACATTTACATCTGTAAACTAATTGCAGATATGAAAATTGAGGAGGAAAAAGACCTGCAGGATGATTTGAGCTACAGAAAAATAAAAGACGAGTAAACTCCAATGCCATTTCTGTATGTTGGTCCCAAGTCTATGATTAACAACAAAGTGAGGTGCAACTGACACATGTTTTGCCTTTGTGACTTTATCAAGGCTGGAATTTGGCACAGAGAAACAGTAATCATTGAGTGGTCTGGACAGGGCCGGACTGGACAGTGAGCACGCCACCTACCGCCTTTGATTTCTATATGGTGTTGCCATGCTACTTTAACATTAATACTATTGGATTGATTGACATGATTTTTGCCATTGGATTGATGGGCTTTGTGATTATCACACCATCTTCTGGATTTACTGAGGTTCTAGGACTACTCTAAGAGGGATGTGCATTCTGATATTTTTGGCCCCTGCGGTGCTGTCAATCACCAGGGGTTGCATAATGTTATGTCTGCCTAGTGGTGGTTCCATATCATGCCTCTTTCTTCCACCAACCCTCACTTCCTGTCTCTCTGCTTCACTCTTGCAGATTCCTTTCCATCCACGTTTTCTCCCTTTGTAAATGTTTTCCTATCTTTTCTTTCACCTTTTTCCTCCCTTATCTGACCTTCTCTCTTTGTTAAAATCTGATGAAAAATAAGTCCTGCTCCCATAAATGAGTGCTAGTATCAACTGTGTGTAAGCACCAGAACAAATTAAGCATTGCTTATATTCTCTGCTAACCAGGGCAATAGGTACTTTTGTGGCACAAAGTTGAGGTTCGTAGCCTCACTGACTCTTTCCATAGACAATGTAGATTCTCCAAGTATGTGATGAGAGAATATGGATTTCATTAAATACACAGAGGCTAGCATTATGCATCCATCTTTTTTTGCCAGCTCCTTGCAGCATTTCAAAGCATAACATCACCAAACACAAAATTCTAGAACTAGAATGTCCCTTAAGTCTATATAACTGTAAACACAGCAGCCATCTTCCTCTTTTAAGCTGCTCCATACCCAAAACTTGAAATGTCCTGTAACTCAATAAACACAACTATCTCCTCATCCTTTTATTTCCTCCTTTTGTGCATCTGAAAAAAATAGCATGTGAGAAATACATCTTAATCTTTCGAATCTAATTATTACATTGCTTACATTTTTTATCAAAAGTAACAGAATGCAGCACAGGTCGAAAGAGGAAAAACGAGGAGAAATGCAAAAATTTCTCCTCGTTATGCCCGCTGTCGGCATGGTGTTAGTTTTGGCGAGGCCCCAGATTTACGCTATTTTGTAAATCTGGGGCAGTGTTAAAAACCATGGGTGTTGCATGGGTACACTCACAGCTACACCCATGGAATGCCCCTTGCACGCAGAGAAGGCATTGCCTTACTGCATATTTAGAAGTCCATAAAAAGCCATGCAGGGTGGCTTTGCGTGGCCTTTTAAATATGGGCCAGCACACCTTGCCTCGGAGCATCACAAAAGTGATGCTCTGGTGGTGTAAAAGTGCCACAGGGGCATTGTAAATAGGGCCCTTGGTTTCTAACTCTGAGCTGTCAGAATATCCAAGGGATTACTTACATGACTTTTTGAGACAAACAAACTGTAACATTAAAAGCATAAATACAAGACACCAGGAGAACTTTGCTGTTTGGGTCCAGCAGATGTTTAAAGGGACTTTAAGCAGATTTTACAAACAATACTGTCCTTCATCTGCAACAAAACAAACCCACCTGTTGGATAAATTACTGATTTCTTTTTGCAAGAGTACCAAGCAAGAGGTGGTCCTCATATTCATATGTTGTTCTGGGTAAAAGATGTAACTAAATTTGGAACAGACACGGAGGAGTCTGTACTTTCTATCATAGAACAGTATATTACATGTAGCATTCCAAAAGACACTGAGGGAAAACGTCTAAAGGGTTTCAAATCACATACATGTGGAAAATACTTTCAGCATAAATAAATATGAACTTTTTTCACTTCCCATTGAACCATCATGTTTTTCATAGTTTGATGCCAGTTGCTTCTTCCCAGTTCTCTTTGAAAAAAATAGAAAACATGTAAAACTGTTTGCAAAAACCTTGAAAAACAACAGTACTTTTTACAACCATTTCAAAAGTACTCAAAAATCCTGCCAGGACTTGTGACACCGTTTCTGACTACCCCTGAATTTCAACCTGCACTCCTCTGAGGTGCATTCATGCTTACCTCCTTCATGGTGGGATTCCTCAACCTCTTACCCTTCTCCAGGGTCAGTAGGTCGTCGTCCCCCCATCACCAGGAATATGACTCTAAAGGCCAGCTCTCAAATCCTCTGTACCTCTAGAGCGACTTCATATGCCTGAAATCACCTGTCTATATCACCCCACTCCTTAAAGTCAGCCACTAAATCTCTGAACATATGGACTCTTTCTTATGCACACTAATAGTGCTCCCACCATTTTTGCTTGACTCTAACAGCTTTCAAGTTCAGTTCCTTGACACTCAATTAATGAGCTAGTAAGACACTTTTCATCTCCAAGGCTCTCTTAGCCTCATCTCTTCTCTCCTCTGCAGCCAGCTGCAGCCTCAGGTCCCATTCAGCCTGTCTGTTCTTGAGGTCTTGAGGTCCACATAGGAATGAGTTTGGGAGGGGATGGCACTTCCTGCATTGAATTCAATAGGTAAACTCTCTCTCTGGGGGCTCCACTCTCTCCTCTGGAGCCTTACCCAGCCATTTCTCTGCTCCTCTCCCTCCTTCTCAGAGCCTCTACCCTTTGGGGCCCTGATTTTGAAGTCAACCACAATCAGGGTTCTCCCTTCTCAAGAGTGATGAAGCAGTCCTCTTCAAACTCTTCCTGTGGTGCAGATTTCCTTCTTCAGATATCCTCCGAGTCTCTAAGGGTGAACTAGTACTCAAATTTGGATGTATAGTTTAGTAAATGGGTGTGTGAATGCTTTTATGGCTGTGTGACTGAGTGTTGCAGTCAAAGTCTGGCTATATGAGTGGTGGATATATAGGTGCTTTTGTTGGAGTGTAACTGGGTGTGCAAGTGCCTGCCTGACTGTATGAGTATGTGCAAATTGCATTAAATTAAATTATATACTATAAGAAAACACCCACATATAATTTCAAGCACATTCATACTGGCGTAATAGTATTTCTGTACTTCCAGTATACCAATTTCTCTTTCTCCTTTCCTGCTCACTCTATTTTTAGTTATTGTTCTCATCTAAGTTCCCTTTTATTTTCCCTTCTAGTATAGTGTCTAGAAGCTAAACATTTTCTTTCAACCTATATATACTAACATTTTTTAATCTAAATATACTTTTATATACTACAGCCTAATTAATATATTTGTAAAAGATTTTTTGCTGTTTTCCCAGTTTTATTTCTATGTCTGTTAACATCTGTGTATATTCCAAATTTCCAGTGAGAACTCCAGCAATCCACCTCCATTCTCAGTAGAAAAGCAGCTAAAATTACTACCCTTTACCAATTGCAACTCTAGTTAACAAAACACAGGCTTCCTTTCATCTTTATTTTATTTTTAATACTTCTAAAAAGTCAGTATTTATTTGACCTTTTCAATGTTTTCTGTGAAGAAGCTCAATTTGGTTGTTTTTTTCCACAAATCCACCGCTGTGCTCAGCTTGGAATTCATGTAACTACGCAGTGAATTTGTGGATCCATATGGGTCTGCAACTGGATTTGTGAGTGTCTGTGTGGGTCTGTGAGTGGGTGTGTGGGAGTGTTAATGGGTCTGTGAGTGGGTGTGTGTGTGTGTGAATGGGTCACTGAGTGGGTGCATGAGTGTCTGAAAATGGGTGTGTGTATGTGTTTGAGTGGATCTGTGAGTGGGTGTGTGAAAGTGTAAGTGGGTCTGCAAGTAAGTGAATGGGTCTGTGAGTAGGTGTGTAAGTGTCTGAGTAAGTCTGTGAGTGAGTGTGTCAGAGTGTGAATGGCTCTGTGTCTGGGTGTGTCAGTATGTGAGTGGGTCTGTGAGTGGCTGTAAGAGTCTGTGAGTAGGTGCATGAACGTCTGAGTGGGTCGGTGAGTGGGTGCATAAGTATCTGAATGGGTATGTGAGCGGGTGCACGAGTGTCTGAATAGGTGTGTAAGTGAGTGTAAGAGTGGACTTCTGAGTGGTTATTGGAGTGTCTGTGACTGGTTGTCTGAGAGTTTGTGAGTTAGTGTATGAGTATCTTAATGGCTTAGTGAGTGGATTGTTTTTTTAAATTTATTGCCGAATTTGCAGATCCACTGTGATTTTACATGGGAGGGTCAGATCTGTGAATTCCCGCATGTGAGGAAAAAATGTGTATAGGCCAATTTCTTTTCAATCATGGCCCCCTCATGCACCTCTATATTGCTCACATTGGGGTCAGTGTACCTCTACACTGACCCCTTCTATTCCATTTTTTGTCAATTCTCATAACCGGCGACTGTTCCCTTGTATCAAAAATAGGAGGGGCGCCACTTTCCTCTCAAGTTGTGCAGAGCCAATCACGATATTGCTGGTGGCGTGTGAATCAGCAGAACCCTGCGGGGATTTTTCTTTTTAATGAATAACTCTAAAACTATTGAACGGATTTACACCAAATAACAAAAAGCACACTTTCTGGACTAAGATTTAGATTTCTGCCAAATATAGTGTAAATCCGTTCAGGCTGTAGTTGTGTCTAAAAACTCTACGAGAATTAGTATTAGAAACACATCATTTTTACTCCCCCTTTCTCTCAGCCCCCACTTGACATATATATATATATATATTTCAAAACAATTCCCTTTCAGGCATATAGTGATGCATAAATTATGCAAAAAAATAAGAAGGGTAGTTCTCAAGTTTAGGTGGAAAGCCACTCCAGTATAGAGCACTCTCAACACCAGCGACACTCTAAGTTTGCTCACCTCAAATGTCTGCTTTTCTATCAAAGTCTTTAAGCGTAGGATTAGGACAGTGCCATCCATACCGAGATAGAAAGGGACAAAGTATTTTACCATTTCTACAGCAACGTTTTTAAGCATAGGATTAGCACAGTGCTATCCTTGCCGAGCTGTTAAAATGGCCAAAGCCTTTTACAACTCCAGGCACAGTATTACAGCTTCGGATTGGTAAACACCATCCAAGCCAACCTGAAATGAAAAAAAGCAACCTCTGACATGTGTTTCGCTCTCATTAGAGCTCTTCAGAGAGATACAGCTTCGTCCAAACACAGGGGAGCACCCATTATAAGTCAAAACAATTCCCTTTCAGGCATAGAGTGACGCATACATTATGCAAAAAAAGAAGCAGAGAACTCTGGGTAGTTCTCAAGTTTAGGTGGAAAGCTGCTCCAGTATAGAGCACTCTCAACACCAGCGGCACTCTAAGTTTGCTTACCTCAAATATCTATATTTATAAAAACGAATGTATGTCTGTCTGTCTGTCTGTCTGTCTGTTTGTCCTTTATGCATTACTACACCATTCATCCGATCGCCATGAAACTTTGGGAAGTTGTTGAGTACACTCCCGCGAAGGTTTCTGGCATAAAAATTTTTTAAATATCGCCCCCCAGAGCCCTCATAATCTTCCGAATACTGATGTATGCACCAGACGGAAAATCAACAAATCGTGTATCCACAAGCACTCAAATAAATAAATAGAATTAAAACACCATTCATCCGAGCGCCATGAAACTTTGGGAAGTTGTTGAGTACACTCTCGCAAAGTTTTCTGGCATAATTTTTGATTTAAATATCGGCCCCCCAGGGCTCTCATAATCTTTTGAATACTAATGTATGCACAAGACGGAAAAACAAAAAATTGTGTATCCACAAGCACTCAAATAAATAAATAGAATTAAAACAGCATTCTTCCGATCGCCAGGAAACTTTGGGAAGTTGTTGAGTACCCTCCGCAAAGGTTTCTGGCATCCAAATGTTTTAAATATCGGCCCCCCAGGGCCCCCATAATCTTTCGAATATTGATGTACGCACAAGACGGAAAAACAAAAAATTGTGTATCCACAAGCACTCGAATAAATAAATAGAATTAAAACAGCATTCAGCCGATCGCCAGGAAACTTTGGGAAGTTGCTGAGTACACTCCCACAAATGTTTCAGGCATACATTTTTTAAAATATTGGCCCCCCCAGGGCACTCATAATCTTTCGAATACTGATGTACGCACCAGACGGAAAAACAAACAATCGTGTATCCACAAGCACTCGAATAAATAAATAGAATTAAAACGACACTTTGAAATGTTTTCAATAATAAAATCAATAAGTTTCAATAAAAATGACACAATGTAAGCATCTTGAGCTTTATTCAGGTGTTACTGACAAACCGAACAGGTACGTTGCTCCGTTTTCACCAGCCAGTGACAAAGGGATTTACTTCCGAAACATGTATGGCAGAGATGGTGTCTAATTTTGCTGTGCGGACTCTTTCCTATCTGCTGCTGCCTTCTGAACAATAAAGGGTAAACACAACGCTGCGTGTGGTGTCTTCAACTGGGAGCAGTTTCATTTGGCATATGTTGTGGTCGGCTCTGACCACGAGGACTACCCCACTGCTTGTTTAGCAGGTCCGTGTGCTGCGACTAGCGGCACGTGAAAACGGAGCAACGTACCTGTTCGGTTCTTGGCGTCACTTAGCAGCGGAAAGGCTTTAGCCCTTACAGCGACCCAACGGGATTGTAATTTGGGATGGCATGGAACAGTGGCTCACTATGGGCAACAATTGCTTAAGGACTGCAAGATCCAGAGTGCCTAGCAAGCACACGCTCAGGAGGGCGGGACTACTTTGTCAGTAACACCTGAATAAAGCTCACGCTGCTCCTGTCTCCCGCAAACATCAGCCAGTGACAAAGGGATTTACAACCGAAACGTGTATGGCAGAGATGGTGTCTAATTTTGCTGTGCGGACTCTTTCCTATCTGCTGCTGCCTTCTGAACAATAAAGGGTAAACACAACGCTGCGTGTGGTGTCTTCAACTGGGAGCAGTTTCATTTGGCATATATATATATATATATATATATATATATATATATATATATATATATATATATATATATATATATATATATATATATATATATATATATATATATATATATATATATATATATATATATATATATATGCCACGAAACTCCTCTCAAAAGACGAGCAGAGACCCAGGGGAACTGTTGGAGGTTCTTTAATGGTAACAAAGGCGGATGCATTTCTGGCCGGTGTTTGGCCGTCGTCAGCGCCACAAACCTCCATTAAAGGAATACACTCTGCTGCAGGGCGCCGCCTTATCTGATCTCATGGTAGCGAGTCAGCACCGCCCCCTTGACCGTGCAGCACACCTGTGCAGAGTCCTATATGCTGTAGGAAACTGCAAGTCCCAGAATCCTGTGTAGCGGGCCCCGGGGGTGTTGCTCAGGGGGATGGGTCGAGTAGTGAAGATCCACTGTGTTCGGCAAAATTACAGCAAAATGTGCTGTGGCGTGGGGGACCCGGATGAGGGGCCCCCTGGTATGCCTATTAATGTTTCTGCCCTTTTTATCCAGCATACAGAGGCATGGAGTACACCCGAAGACGTACGAAGACGGCCCGATGCGGAGGAACGACATGCTTACCCCTTTAAGGGGGCGGATCTGGAATGGCGGCACGCCCTCCCCGAAGAGGTAAAACCCATCCCTGAATCTAGCCAGGTGTGCGAGACACCCGGAGGCGGAGTAGGAGACTGGTGGCGTGAGTGGAGAGACAGCGGAGCGGAGTGGACGGAGGAGGAGAGACTGAGAACCGAGGAAGAGGAGGAAGGAGTGAGTAGTACGGAGGCGGAGGAAGCGGAGGAACACCGGAGGACATACGAGGGAATACCAGCACGACCTCGGAGGAGGACAGGGAGAGAAGCAGAGGCGGAGCGGAGCTACGAGGAGACTCCAGGGGAGAAGGCGACGACCGGACCGGTGGACGACGCTGAGGGCGGCTACCGCAACAAGCCAGGAGGCTCTGTGGAACGCGCATCGCCCAGCCACACTAACACGGAAGTGTGGCTCGACCAGGTACGGTCCAAGTTCACAGGGTGGGCAGGCATCAGGCGAGGGAAGCCCCCTTAAATGCACGAAACCCCATCCACACCCCCTTGTTGTTGTGTTCTGAGCACAAGGGATCACGTCACTGAGCAGGGGTAGTAGCGGGCACGTGTGTTTTCCTCACCCCCTTTCCCCCACAAGAAGTGTCATACCGAACTCTGGTACTGAGACTGGTTTTCTTTTCTTTATCCTATACCGGCACGACGAGGACATCGAGACGGCGGGTAAAAGGCCTACAACTCCCAGGAGACCTTGGGATCGACGCTCCGGAGGGGGAAGAACCACGACGGAGGAGGCAGAACCGCCCCTACCCTTTTACCGGGTGCCTGCACAGAAACGCAGACTTTATAAAATAATAAAACCTGCACTACCCCGACAACCCGTGTGTGCGAATTTGTTTGAGACCCCCCCTGAAGCCCCACATGTGCCCAAAAAAAGGAAAAAGAAAACCAAAGTGTAGCGGTTTAAAATTTCCAGGTTGGTTATCCATCAAATGTCCTCCTCGGCTCCCCAATACCACCTCAGCCTCGGGTTCCAGGGGTAAATACGGCAGGGACTACACTGACCGTGCAGGCAGCCCAAAGCGAGGTCTGGATATCCTCGTCACCACCAACGTTATTCCCCGGGCGCCAAGGCAGACTTGAACTGTTCAAGGAGCACTTGAAGAAAAGTTTGTTGTGGCAAGGAGCTGCCACAAGGGTGCCAGTGTCGTTCAAGCCCATAGCGAAGCAGGGGTCTCTGGAATGCATCACTGGCCGATGCACAGATACTTGCCACGAAACTCCTCTCAAAAGACGAGCAGAGACCCAGGGGAACTGTTGGAGGTTCTTTAATGGTAACAAAGGCGGATGCATTTCTGGCCGGTGTTTGGCCGTCGTCAGCGCCACAAACCTCCATTAAAGGAATACACTCTGCTGCAGGGCGCCGCCTTATCTGATCTCGTGGTAGCGAGTCAGCACCGCCCCCTTGACCGTGCAGCACACCTGTGCAGAGTCCTATATGCTGTAGGAAACTGCAAGTCCCAGAATCCTGTGTAGCGGGTCCCCGGGGGTGTTGCTCAGGGGGATGGATCGAGTAGTGAAGATCCACTGTGTTCGGCAAAATTACAGCAAAATGTGCCCAAAAAAAGGAAAAAGAAAACCAAAGTGTAGCGGTTTAAAATTTCCAGGTTGGTTATCCATCAAATGTCCTCCTCGGCTCCCCAATACCACCTCAGCCTCGGGTTCCAGGGGTAAATACGGCAGGGACTACACTGACCGTGCAGGCAGCCCAAAGCGAGGTCTGGATATCCTCGTCACCACCAACGTTATTCCCCGGGCGCCAAGGCGGACTTGAACTGTTCAAGGAGCACTTGAAGAAAAGTTTGTTGTGGCAAGGAGCTGCCACAAGGATGCCAGTGTCGTTCAAGCCCATAGCGAAGCAGGGGTCTCTGGAATGCATCACTGGCCGATGCACAGATACTTGCCACGAAACTCCTCTCAAAAGACGAGCAGAGACCCAGGGGAACTGTTGGAGGTTCTTTAATGGTAACAAAGGCGGATGCATTTCTGGCCGGTGTTTGGCCGTCGTCAGCGCCACAAACCTCCATTAAAGGAATACACTCTGCTGCAGGGCGCCGCCTTATCTGATCTCGTAGTAGTGAGTCAGCACCGCCCCCTTGACCGTGCAGCACACCTGTGCAGAGTCCTATATGCTGTAGGAAACTGCAAGTCCCAGAATCCTGTGTAGCGGGTCCCCGGGGGTGTTGCTCAGGGGGATGGATCGAGTAGTGAAGATCCACTGTGTTCGGCAAAATTACAGCAAAATGTGCCCAAAAAAAGGAAAAAGAAAACCAAAGTGTAGCGGATTAAAATTTCCAGGTTGGTTATCCATCAAATGTCCTCCTCGGCTCCCCAATACCACCTCAGCCTCGGGTTCCAGGGGTAAATACGGCAGGGACTACACTGATATATATATATATATATTTATTTATTTTTGTTTGTGGTGAAATAAATTTTGGAAGAATATTCATCCCCTGGTGTGCGCCTCAATGTGATCGGTGAGAGGGATCGTCGAGGAGGAATATATACACATATTTACAAAACACACAATAAGGCAAAAAACACATTGTCAAAATCAACCCTAGCACTGAAAGGAACTAATTTATGTGAGGATGTACTCCTTGTTAAAGAGCAGTTTGTGAGCAGAATACTGGTGACTCACAATTCACAATCTACCATTCTTCCAATTTCCTCCTTCCCTAACAGTTTTTTGATAAAATATTTATTTTACAAACTTGCATTTTGTTTTTACATTTTTTGCATTCATCCTACATGAAAGTGCTTGCTAATGGTAGTGTGACAGTCTTTCTGTAATTATTGGTTGACCATGCCTATGGATTTTTTATTCAGTAAAGCCCATGTGACTGATAGAGCGCCATGTTGTTTGAAAATTGTATGGGTGCACCATAATCCCAAGTAGTCAGCACCCGCATATTTAGAGGGCTGTGTTGTTATGTGATTTTATAATGTAGTACTAGCCCGGGGATTAGTGCAATATGTAGAATTATGTTCATATCATTTGCAGATTAATGTAGTGTTTAGTTGAGAGAATCATGCCTTAAGTAACTTAGAATTAATTGCTTTGTGTGTAAAATGTGCATTGGGGTTGAAGGTGCCATATTAAAGTTGCACGTGTAGGCTGCCTAATAAGAAATGTGATGCTTTAACATGAGAATAATGATTGCTAATGTGAAATGTAATGTTAGGATTGATTAATGAAATGCTTATGTTGTATTAGAAATGTATTTAAAAGAGTAAAGGCCTGAGTCATGAAAACGCCAGCAGAGGCCTAACTGTGGTTTTCTTAGCATGACTAGAAATGTCGAGTTGAAAATATACCTTGGGAAAGAGGCTCCTGTTCACAGTTGAATTTCGGATTGTATCATAGAGAGTGCAGAGGATTGTTTCTCATGCATTTGTTTTGCAGGTGCAAGGCCATGTAGCTCGTTAGGTAGAATGAGCCATTGTTTACAAGTTAGATTGGTAGGAGTAGGGACGAAGGGAGTGCGCTGGTATGCACGGTTGAAACACTTGGCGGAGAAGGTGCCTGGGACCCAAGGACACAGCAACGGTTTCTGGAAGACGGAGGACCTGAGCTGGAAAAGTACGAGGGGCTGCACCTGGCAGAAGGAGGTGTGCCATGGGCATATCTACTGTTTTTGGGATTTTGCATTAAGGAAAGTGCCCCGAGGGTGGAGAGTCAGTTGCTATTGAAGCTAGGGTTAGAGTCAGTTGGACTTAGACTGAGTCCTGTCTAAGGCAGTCCAATTGGATATGCAGTTAGACATGGGACTTAGAGAGGACTAGACAGGAGAATTTAGGGAGCATCTTAGAACGAGCTTGGTACTTTAGGCTACTTACCTGGAAAGAGTGAATGTGCTTCTTAGGGAGCCTTCACAGCTCACACCTTTTTTCTCTTGCCTGGGAGGTATGTTAAGTAGGGATGTCACCTTAGAGTTAGTGTAGGGACAGACTAATCTTTCTTTTTCCATTGGAGCAGCTGCAGTCGAGTTTTCCAGTGGGAACTGTAATTGCGTGCTTAATGCTTCTTTTATTAACCTTGCTCTTTATTTTGAGTCGACTGAGACTCCTGCATAGGATTATGTTTGTATTAGTGCAAGTTTATTTCTTGAACCTCTTGCTGAGTTGCTTGTATGTTCAGTTATTTTTGTCTTTGAAATAAATCTTTAAACTTTATTCCGTTGTCAGTGGTCCTTTAGATTAAGATGCATTCTTCATTTGCAAATTGTTAAAGTTATGAAATTAGAGAACGTCCTTTACACTTCTATGCAGACTAAAGAGGTCCGTCGACCAGGAATTCCAAGGATTGGTAAGAAAATCAGTGTGGGAATCGAAGCTCCATCAGTTGATAGCCAGAGGAAGGTTAGCCTCTGGAAGTAAAGGAGTTCTAGAGTAGAATAATAGTTTCGCCAAGGCCCGTAGAATTCAGGTGATGACTGTCCAGTGGATTACCGGCGGAAGACGGCGTTTCATGGAAACTGACGGAGATTGACAGTGCGGCAAAAGCAGCAGTTTGTGGGAGAGTGATTATGAATAGGGTTATATGTTGTTAGATTGCGGTGTTTGTGTTGTGATGTCTTGCAGAGTTGGAATGCCTGTTATATGAAAGGAGATCAGGCTGTGAGCGCGCGCAGCCTGGGAAAGTCTTAGGCTCAAGGAGTAGGTTAAGCAAGCTGTAATTGTCAACCATTGTTAAGGGAATCGGGAGGTACCACTGATTGCCTGCTGGACCAAGATAGGGGGAATGAATGTGTGAGTGTGTGAGTAACTGGTCCTGGTCCTGGGTTGCTGAGTGTTTGTAACCTATCAGTTGAGGTGATTGTCCGGTCGTTTCCTGGATAGACAGTTGCCAGTTTTTGGTAGACAATTACACGACTGTGGACGTACAGTCAGACTGTGGACATACAGTTCTCAGGGAGCCATGTTTCAGTGAGAAACAAGGCATTTAACAGGTTGTAGCGCTCAGTGCTTAATTTGTAACTTTTAGATTAGAAGTGTTATACCAACTGAAATCCATTATGGCTTCTTTGCCAACCTTTGCCTAGACCAACACAGTTTGAGGCACTGAATGTGTGGATTAGGGCGGCACACAAAAGAAACAGGGACAGGAGCCAAAAACGAGTGAAGAGGTCAGTCAGGGCATTTCAAGATGCGAGATGGGATGCATTGGAAAAGAGATGGAGAGTACAGACGATTGAAGGGGATAAGTTGTATCCATTGTTGGTCAAGTCAGGGGATGCGCAGAAAAAGAAAGTTGAGGATTTGAGGAAGAAGACAGTGATACTGATGATAGCTTGTTAGAAAGAATGTTATCTGAGAAATCACCTCCTTACAATCCGGAGTCAGAGGGGGACAGATCAGCCCCGTTAGAAGGAACTAAGGAACCACAAGCTCCACCAAGTTCTGAAGTGGTGGGAAAGCTCAAAATGGGGGAAATGCAGAATGCGGAAAGTGTGAGTTCTCAGAGGCTACCGGATGCTCTTAGTGTGCCAGTTACCATTGGTCCCATAGTGTCAGTGTACAATCCGGAGAAGGTGAGGAATGGAAGCCCATCACAGACAGGAACGGAAGGAAGTGCTGGCTTTGGAGGAAGAAGTGTAGTGAATGAGCTGGTTCCATCACCGAAGCCTGTAGAGTCGTCAAGAGGACCGATGGATCTGAGGGGGCCCAGACCAAAATACCTGGGAGAATTGAGGTCAGATCTGAGAACATGGGAGTCAGTTGAAGGGACTCAAGGGGACCGGTCAAGGGAGGACTAGGATCATGGGAGTGCAGAGAATAGAGTGGCTTTAAGGGACACCTTTGAAGAGAATAGGTGTAGAGAACAGGACAGTGATTGCAGAGAGTCGAGTGGTACAACAAGCCGAGGCAATCTTAAGGCAGCAATAAGGGCAAAGAGGTTAGATGTGATGCGAGTGAAAGTGGACGTGGACGAGATTGTTGAAGGGAACTTGCCTATTGAGAGAGTGGAACTCTATGAAGCAGATGAGTTGTTGTTTGTAGCAATGGATGTGAGCCGTAAGGCAAGATCAGCAGATGAGAAACTAACTGAATTGACAAACAGATACGGAGTGGATTTGTCTAAAACGAAAATGTTGTAGGTCACCGGTTACAGTATACTCATCAGGATTTGGACAAAAAGAGGGTAATTGGACTAAAGACCCACATTAGTGAACTGATTATAGGGATACGAGCATGGAGTAGGCTTGACAAGTGGGAAGAAAGATGGTCCAAGAAAAAGAGTGTTACGAGAAATGCAGCAGAACCGCCTCCTCAGGGAGGGGGGTATCAGGAATTGGGAATTGGGAACTACCCTTTACAAGAAGTAGCTAGTGGAGGGTATGTGCATGTGCCTTGGAGTAGCAGAGATTTGGCGGCATTCACAAATGAGTTCCCAAAACTGAGAGAGAGCCCAGTTGAGTGGTACAAGCAGGTTGAAAGGTTTGTCAAGATCTCGAAGGTGTTGTGGATTGATTTGAATACACTGTTTGACATTGTAGTTCCGAGTGATTTGTGGGTAGCTTGTAAGGTTGCCGTCGAATGGCCCACATCTGAACCGGACAGGGATGTTGTCACTAATGGGCCATCATCTCTTGTTATGAAAACGTATGAACAGGTGATTACGTGGTTGAAAGCTAAGGTACCGCAACAGGACATTGATTGGGTGAAAATAGATCAAACTGTTCAGGAGGCAAGGAGACAGTGCATGAGTACTACGAAAGGTTGTTGCAAGTCTTTAAGCAGTACAGTGGGTTAGATGTAATTGATCCTAGGGATATGGGACAGTTTGTGTCGAAGTTTGTTCTGGGATTGAGACCTGAGATTTGTCTTATGATCCAGCAGCATTTGATTTGTTGGCAGAGCAAGCCGCTGGACGAGATATTGAGGTATGCCAGATATTGCTTTGATGAGATTGATTCAAAGCATAAGAAACTTAAGGATAAACTGATGCTGGTCCAGATGCAAGCTGCTGATAAGGGAGGCCAAGTACAGTCAGGGTGAGGTACCCTGGGAAGGAAACAGAATGGTCAGAATAAGGCAAAGGGAAGTACAGATGATTCTAGGCCCAGGGTGGATTTGGCAACTCTGAAAAAGACCACTGAGTGTAATCAGTGCCATCAGATTGGACACTGGAGACACAAGTGTCCCTTGAATCCTGCAAATCAGATACAGCAGGAGGGAGAAGTAGTGCAGGTATAAGAGCCCGAGGTGACAAAGACAGTGGCAAAGTCAAAGTTGGTAAAAGGGGGGACTTCGGCTCCGCGAGTACAGGTTCCCCTGCCTCCGAGCATCCCGACGGGGACTTTTTGATGACAATGACTATTGTTACCTAGACCCGTTGGCATGACGGTGCCTGAGGAGGGAGGAAGACTTCACTCTTGGAGCAGTCTTAGAGGTAGAGCAGAGGGGACCATTTGTAGAAGCTGATGTTGATGGTCACCCTACCACCTCCCTGGTTAATACTGGTGCTACCCGTTCTACTGTAAGATCTGCAGTAGTCCCCAACCTACCCCTCTCTTGACAAAGTATCTAACTTGTAGGTGTTGCGAACAAGAAAATAACAAGCCCTTTGACAGAGCCGATTCCTGTGAAAATAGGAACATTTCGAGATCGACATCAGTTCGTGGTGTGCGATTCGAGTCCTGTGTGTTTCCACAGGGTTATACAGAGAGCCCATTGATCTCTAATCAGATCCTGAAAAAGAATTTTGAGAGTCTTGTACTGCCACAGTACTCTGTTCTCGTACAGTACATTGATGAGCTCCTTGTTGCGTCAGAGACTGAAGATGCATGCAGGATTGATACCATCGCCGTACTGAACCATCTGGCAGAGAATGGGCATAAGGTGTCACCAAATATGCTACAATACTGCTTGAATGAGGTGCAATATGTGGGTCACCGGATACAAAAAGGCAAGAGGAAGGTGTCACCAGACAGGATAGAGGCAATAATGGGAATGATAGTGCCTTCTACTCAGAGAGAAGTCAGGATTTTCTTAGGGATGGTTGGCTACTGTCGCCAGTGGATTGTCAACTTCTCATTAAAAGCAAACCCTTTGCAGAGACTGACGCACAAGGATGTAAGTGATCCGGTACCATGGGACGATGACTGTATGAAGGCATTCTTAGAGTTGCGAGAGGACCTTTGTTGTGCTCTGGTATTGGGGATGCCTGATTACAACAAACCTTTTTCATTATTCTGCTGTGAGCGGTAAGGTTGTGCATTGGCAGTTTTCGTTCAGGATCATGGAGGTGTCCGTAGACCAGTTGCCTACTTTTTAGCTACTTTAGATCCCGTAGCTTCAGCGTTGCCCGGATGTCTCAAATCTGTTGCTGCAACCGGTCTCAGCATTGAAAGGTGTGAGAGTATTGTCATGGGTCACCAATTAACTGTGTTTGTTCCCCATTCTGTAGAATTGTTGATGACAAGGACCAAGACACAGCACCTGACCAATAATAGGCTCACACGCTACGAGCAGGTTATACTTGCTGCGGAGAATGTGACCCTCAAGAGGTGTTCTGCTTTGAATCCTGCGACACTGATGCCGTTGCCAAACACACTTGATGAAGATTGCGCGGACCATGATTGTCTTGATGTGACTGAGCTTTGCACCAAACCAAGGCCCGACATTGTTGATGAACCATTGTCCGACCCAGATGAGATTTTCTTTGTCGATGGTTCATGCTCAAGAGACAGTGTTGCCCAGTTGAGAGCAGCTTTTGCTGTATGCACCATTACAGGAGTAGTTGACGCCGAATGCCTGGAAGGAGTGTGCTCTGCTCAGGTGGCTGAGATCATTGCTTTGACTCGTGCCTGCTTGGCAGCAGACCAAATTCGAATTACCATTTACACCAACAGCTGATTTGGGTTTGGTGTGGTTCATGACTTCGGACAGTTATTGTCCCAGAGAGGTTACATGACATCGTCTCGATCACCCATCCGAAATGGAGAGTTTGTGAGGTTGCTCCTAGAGGCCTTACAGCGCCACAAAGAAATTGCAGCTGTTAAGTGCACGGCTCATGGAAAGGGGACAGATTTCGCGTCACTTGGAATTCGTTATGCGGACGAAGTTGCATGCTTCTGTGCCGAACAATGTTGTTCATTCCCTAAGAAACATGTAGCTGGGAGCCAAGAAAGAACTGAGTTCAAAACAATGCTGGCCATGGCAGATACTTGGGATGAGCTCAAGTGCCTGCAGGAACAGGTTTCAGATCAAGAGAAGAATGTGTGGATCAATGTAGGCGGTTTGAAGGGAGATGTGGATGTTTGGGTCTCGAGTGATGGAAGGGCAGTGTTGCCGGATGAGTTGTTGAGCCCGATGGCAAGACAGATTCATGGTGCAGTACATCTGGGAAGAGATGCTATGGTGCGAGTGTTCAGACAAACGTGGTACAATCCGCGATTTCGTGCTGTGGCAGAAACTGTGTGCAAGAGATGTGTTACATGTCAACAAATGAATGCTGGAAAGACAACTGTGGTCAAAATGAGTCACATTGGAAGGCTCGGGGGACCTTTCAACAGGATGCAATTGGATTTCATCGATATACCTAGGTGTACCGGGCTGAGGTACATCTTGGTTGTGGTGTGTGTATTCTCAAGGTGGGTGGAGGCTTACCCTACTCGCAGGTGTGATACACTCATGGTAGCAAAGCTGTTGTTGAAGGAAATAATTCCTAGGTATGGGATTCCGACCTCTTTGGAATCGGACAGAGGAACACACTTCCATAGCAAAATCATGAAGATGCTTTGCACCACACTGAATGTTGATCAGAGACTCCCTTGTAGTTATCGTCCAGAGGCTTCTGGGATAGTGGAGCAGATCAATGGGACTTTTAAAGCTCGAATGGGAAAAGTGTGTTCATCAATGTCTCTAAAATGGCCTGATGCTTTACCTTTGGTGTTATGTGTATGCGCAGTACCCCAGACAGGAGAACAGGTCTTTCACCTCATGAGATACTGATGGGGAGGGTTATGAGGTTACCAGCGGTTCCATCAACAGCCTTGCTTAGCATCATCGATGATCTGATCCTTGATTATTGCAAGGGACTAGCTGACGTCATCCGTTTTGTGTCCCATCAGGTGCAGGCTGCTGTGGTTCCGGCTGCAAGCGACCTCTGTCACGACCTGATTCCTTGGGATTGGGTGCTGATTCAGAAGCACATGAGAAAGAGCTGCTTGGATGTTTGCTGGAGAGGCACATATCAAGTTATCTTAGTGATGAACACTGCCGTGAATAGTGGAGGATTGCTGAATTGGGTGCATGCTTCAAACACACGACGAGTTTCAGCACCCTTGGAAGAAATAGCTCCTCTCCCTAATGAAAATCCAGCTGAAGTGGCAGGGCCACAGGAGGAGGCAAGCCAAGCTGTGAGGGTGTCTGAAGAAGCTGGTTGCTCACTTGACCAAGCTGAGCAGGTTCACGACAACAGCGACACTGAAACTGCCTCCGAAAGGGGAAGTTGCTGTAAAAGTGGTCCAGAGTCAGACTCAGCTGAGAGAAATTGTGAGCAGAGTGAGCAAAGAGAAAGCCAGTCAACAAGCAGAGCAGAGGAGCAGGGGCCAGAGAGGCAGAGGCGCTTGAACTTGAGACTGGTCTCCGAGAGGAATTTTGCCCCAGTGTCTGAAGAGTCAGAGTCAGACAGAGGCGAGGAAGAGCAAGCCTGTGGAGGTCTGAGGAGATCAAGACAAAAGAGAGTGCCTTGCTGAAAGTACGCGGCTCCAAAGTGGTCATACGTTGTGACTGATGGCCGGAGTGCCGAGATCGGGGAGGGTGAGGGCGGTGACAGTGATTAGTACCAGTTCTAACGTGAAGTTGGATGTGGTGTTGTTAGTACCAGGACTTTGAAAGTGAATGAGTGCTGACCATCACAGTTCCAAACCCTCCGATTCTGATCAGAATTCGCAACTTGATCTTGAATAGGCTGATTTTTCCTACCTTTGGAACTGGAATTCCATCTCATGAATCAATTGTTCTTCGTCTTGAACTCTTGGAGCAAATCTTATTCTGGATTAAAAGATACTTTGTTGTAAATAAGTACAATTAACCTAGGTCCGAGGGGAAGAAGAAGACATGTAGGGACTTTCCACAGAGGACGGAGAAGGGTTAAGGTTGTCTTTTGCTTGCTGTATATAAGGAACTGAAACAAAAAGGGGACTTCCAGCTTTACGAGGCGCAGGTCGAGTTGGTTCACAAGCATCTGAAGAAGGAGACAAGAGACTCTTTGGGTGTTCATTGCTGAACTAAGATGCTGTAAAAAGTCCTGAGACCACGGAGGCTGGATACCCAAACCGTAGGGCTAGGTGCATTGTAGGCACACTAGTAGGAGGAGTGATTCTCTTCATAATTTTGGTAGTTGTAGTTTCATATTTAGCACTACGTGAGCAGGCAGTGGAGGTAGAGGGAACCCCTACACCTACTACTCCTAGCAAAGAAGAGGTCAAGGTAGGAAATGAAAAAGCTTTGCTAGTAGAAGAGAGTCGTAGGTTACATGCAGATCTCTCTAGAGGTAATTTCAAGCTTAATGCGTATGCTAAGTTGTTGTATGAGTATATTGATGCAATGGATGCGAAGGATTGCTATGTGTGTATGCAATTGCCAGCTTCAGTGGATGAGGGTATTAGATACCACCATCTCCCATTGACATATGGTATTTGATGTAGTTTGCTGCTAAGCTTTTTTTATGGACGAAAACATTTTGAGTATTTCTTTTCAAATTATGATGCAGTTCTTCCTGAAGTTCCAGCTTATAAGCATTTAAATAAGTATGATTATTACAAATCAGAGAAGACTTAGAACTTATTTCATTCCAACTCAAGAGTTTGATACAGCTTATGCTCATCGCCATAATCTGACGTGCCTGTTGTCAGATACAGAGAAGAAATGTATAGATCAAGTAGAAGATAGATACAGGAAAAAAAGCAGTTGCGAGATTCAGGACAGGGTAAAGTGGATTGGACGGATGAAGAAAAGTTGCACAAGGCGAAAGGGAGTTATGGTCTGATAGCTCTAGATGAGGTGCAGAAGGGAAAGTTGTGCATAAGTCGTCCACAAACATATTACGAGAATGTGTATGTGGGACAGACCACATGTGAGCATACCTTTACATTGGAGTATTATGCGAAGGACTTTTTGCAAAGTGAAGTACAGATCAAATTGCTTTATTTGATTCAAATATTAAATCATAAAGTATAGATAATTCCAACTGTGTATTTTGTTTGTGGGAGGAATGCTTAAGTGCGATTGCCTGAGAAATGGTATGGTACGTGTTATTTAGCGATTATCTTTCCTAAGACTTACCATACAGAAGAGTTTGAGCTCCTAGCAGGAGGGCAGCATGCAAGAGTGAAACGAGGTGCAGTAGCTGTGGTTGGAGATATTTTTGGAGCAATTTTACCAACTTTGGGAGTGATTTGGAATGAAGATTAGAAGGTTTGCGACTGTTATGGATGAATTGTCAATGATACAGCCAAGTCATTGGTGTTGGTGGAAGGAGAGATGTTATCGATAAGGAGGATAGTTTTGCAAAATTGTCTTGCTTTAGACGTCCTTCTAGATAAAGAAGGAGGAGTCTGTAAACGTTTGAACATTCAAGAGTGATGTACTTATATACCAGACAACAGCAAAGATCTGGAGAAATATATGAGTAACATAACTGCCATTCACGATGAGATTGAGGACTTGACTGAGGAAACTGTGTGGGAAAAAGTTGGAAACGGATTTGGCAAAGTGGGGAGTTGGCTTGCAAACCTGGGAAAAGGATTCTTTTGTTATATGTTGAAACCCCTTATCATAGTTGTGGCATGTGTAATTGGATTGTGGGGTTTGATAAGAGCTCATAAGTGGTACAAATCTAGCAGATTGGAGAGATCGCTGAGAGTGCAAGAGAGACGAATGGAAAGACTGTAGGACAGTCAATATCAAAATCTGAAAAACATGGAGTTGCTCAGGAGAGGAAGAGTGGCAACAAGTTCTGTTTAAGTCGGTTCTTTCCCCAAGGAGGGTGTAGTTTGTGTGATGACACAGGTCATCAAAGGGGGGGACTGATAGAGTGCCCTGTTATTTGAAAATTGTAGGGGTGCACCATAATCCCAAGTAGTCAGCACCCGCATATTTAGAGGGCCGTGTTTTATGTGATTTTATAATGTAGTACTAGGCCAGGGATTAGTGCAATATGTAGAATTATATTCATATAATTTGCAGATTAATGTAGTGTTTAGTTGAGAGAATCATGCCTTAAGTACCTTAGAATTAATTGCTTTGTGTGTAAAATGTGCATTGGGGTTGAATGTGCCATATTAAAGTTGCACGTGTAGGCTGCCTATTAAGAAATGTGATGCTTTAACATGAGAATAATGATTGCTAATGTGAAATGTAATGTTAGGATTGATTAATGAAATGCTTATGTTGTTATATTAGAAATGCATTTAAAAGAGTAAAGGCCTGAGACATGAAAACGCCAGCAGAGGCCTAACTGTGGTTTTCTTAGCATGACTAGAAATGTCGAGTTGAAAATATACCTTGGGAAAGAGGCTCCTGTTCGCAGTTGGATTTCGAATTGTAACTTAGAGCGTGCACAGGATTGTTTCTCATGCATTTCTTTTGCAGGTTCAAGGCCATGTAGCTCGTTAGGTAGAATGAGCCATTGTTTAGAAGTTAGACTGGTAGGAGGAGGGACGAAGGGAGTGCGGTGGTATGCACGTTTGAAATATTTGGCGGTGAAGGTGCCTGGAACCCAAGGACACAGCAATGGTTTCTGGAAGACGGAGGACCTGAGCTGGAAAAGTATGAGGGGCTGCACTTGCCAGAAGGAGGTGTGCCATGGGCATATCTACTGTTTTGGGGATTTTGTATTAGGGAAAGTGCCCAAGGGTGGAGAATCAGTTGCTGTTGAATCTACGGTTAGAGTCAGTTGGACTTAGACTGAGTCCTGTCTAAGGCAGTCCAATTGGATATGCAGTTAGACAATGGACTTAGAGGGGACTAGGCAGGAGAATTTAAGGAGCATCTTAGAACGAGCTCTGTAGTTTAGGCTACTTACCTGGAAAGAGTGAATGTGCTTCTTAGGGAGCCTTCACAGCTGACACCTTTTTTCTCTTGCCTATGAGGTATGTTAAGTAGGGATGTCACCTTAGAGTTAGTGTAGGGATCTACTAATCTTTCTTTTCCATTGGAGCTGATGCAGTTGAGTTTTCCAGTGGGAACTGTAATTACGTGCCTAATGCTTCTTGAATTAACCTTGCTCTTTATTTTGAGCCGATTGAGACTCCTGCGTAGGATTATGTTTGTATTAGTGCCAGTTTATTTCTTGAACCTCTTGCTGAGGTGCTTGTATGTTCAGTTATTTTTTGCTTTGAAATAAATCTTTAAACTTCATTGTGGTCCTTTAGATTAAGATGCATTGTTCATTTGCAAATTGTTAAAGGTATGAAATTAGAGAACTTCCTTTACACTTCTATGCAGACTAAAGAGATCCGTCGACCAGGGGTTCCAAGGATTGGTAAGAAAATCAGTGTGGAAATCCCAGCTTCATCACTACACATGCTTCCCTGTACTCACAGCAGAGCACAGGAGAGTATAGTTGATAGCAAGTAGGTCAGTGCAAAAATGTTTTGGGACAGAGAGTACTGATAGGCTACTATACACACACATAAAGGTAAAATAAGTGCAAACAGGAAGGTGTGGTATATGTGAGAGAGGGGGTAGTGATTGCCAGTATTCTGTGACATATGTTTAGGGAGATTGTGGTTAGTCTCCATGTCCCTAATGAGGTGTCCATATACATATAGATGCAGTGCTGGTCATGTGTTGGGATTGGAAGCTGGATTTCAGTGGGAGAAAGGGTGTGTGTGAGGTTGGGGATCTATGCAAATTTGTTTTCTACCAGCTCCACCAAGGGCATGACTAGGTCTTGCAGGTATGAGTGGTAGCCTATCAACCGGGACCCGAATGAAAAAATATAGCTAATTTACCTGGTATTCTCCTCCCTCACCATATGAAGATGTTGGCAGTGCAACTCCATTATGTCCTGCAGATTCAGATCCTGGTGTTCCAAAGGTGGTCATTCAGGTTACAGAGAAAGTTGGACATGGAGTTCATAGATCCCTTCATGTTGGCCATATAATGTTAGACAGAGTCCTGTTGTGGAAAAATGTCCACCTCCTAGAAGGCGACATTTTTCAATGCCAACCTCCACACGTGCATAGTCATCTCACACAGGCAGATGGTTGAATAGGAGGAGAAGTCCTGACTTCATGGGGTATGACAAATGTTGGAAGCGTGAGGTGCATTGCTCACCTAGTAATATCTGTCTGTGTGCGGTGCTGGAAAGAGCACAGAAGTTGCACCAGGACTAGAGGGTGGGACTGAGGATCTACCTGGGATACCTGGAGGCAGGTGATGGTACACGAGTCCTACTTATCTGGCACAAGTACCTGTCATCTTGGATAGTGTGCTTGAGAATGTTGCCCAACAAGTGACACTGGTGACTGGCAGTGACGTGGTGTTAGGTAGGTAATTATGAATAGGGCCATCAAACTCTTTGTCTTGATGTTGAGTGCGGCTATGATGGCAGCCTGCAGGAGTATGTGGCCTCTCTTCCAGAATTGCATATCAGCTTTTGCTAGTGGACAGAGCATTAAACCCTGGCTCTTGTTCCCCAGTAGTTTAGAATGAGAGATACACTTGTTTGTCCAGGGTCTTGTTGTGGGGTGGGAATGTAAACAGACTCATACTGAGATTTATGACATGGTGTTTTTTAGGTAGTGCATGTGGGACAGTGACACTGACAATTTCCAACTTTAATTCAGAATTTTGCCTTCATAGTGTTTGGTATGGGTCCAATGACTTTAGTGAGTAAAGTCTTACTTGACAGTTATTGTGGCAGTCTCTTAAGATGAACGTCTGCCTGGCATATGATGCAGATAAGACTTATGGACTTAATAGGAGTTGGCAGTTGTCAGACATCTGCCAAAAAGCAGCAATGTTAGAGCACATAAAAACCCTATACATTGTAAATATAGCTAATGTACGTCAGTCACTCTTTCGTGGATTTCCTGCATCTGCCAAACTCTAAATAAAACCCTTAATGTTGCTGCTGGTGGTTGTTGCTGTGGATGCCTCAACCAACACTGGATTGGCAGCTGCGCTCTTCTTTTGATGTTTGAGGACTCTGCTGGTTTAAACTTCAAATATATTAGGAACAAAATTTGTGTCAGAAGTGTCATTTAAACAAGTTGTAATTTTAAGGAGGGTATTATGTCACATCCTACTGTGCATCTGTTCTTGGTTACTCTAAATCCATTTACATCTTCCTCTAGCACTGCATTCCCAGCCCTCATATTTGCAGGTTGTGCTTGGCTTGTAAATAAATTACTCAATTATAGGATAGCCATGGCCATGGCTGAATGTAAGTAAGTGGACACTAAGTAGATGGATAGAAGAAAATGTCCAAAGGTAAGTAAGTCTTCAGGTGGTCAAGGATCTAAACAGAGTTGGGTTGGAGTGGAACTATGCAGCATGTGCTAGGGTTTTGGGCCACATTTATCTTCATCAGGGGGCCTTGTTACAAGAACCTCATAACTTCTTATGCGGTAATAAGGCACCTTAGATTCCTGATTCTGCAAAGGTATGGTAAATTCAGATTGTGGCACTACTGCACTATTAGAAGCTAGACCATGAAGAAAGGGGAACAGCAGCCGTAATTTGTGTTTAGAATCCATTTTCAGCATGTTTTCTCTCATCATGGTCACTTTCCTTCAGACGCATTTGACCACGTTCTTTCTAAATAAATGTGCATGGCCAACCAAAATTGGGAAAGGGCTTTTCTTAAAAAGTCCTGAATTAGCAGGTAACTAACATTAGCCATTAAAACGAGATTACCCACCAGTCACAAAATTACATTTGAAAGAGAACCACCTTAAACTAGTTAGTAAACAGTAGATCCACATCCTCTGTCTGGAAATCGAGTACACAATCACCCCACTTTGTTCCAATTCCAAGGTCTTCTTGACCAAGGAAGGGAGTATTCTTCAGAATACTTGATGGATGGATCTGTGACCAAGGCAGGTGCCTCTTTGACAGCTGGTCTCCTAAGGGTGAATTGGCATCATCTAAAGTCTGCAACTTTCTGGGGAACTAAGGGTCTGCCGAAAACCATGGAAGCCTGCCTGCCCACTCAGAGATGGAAGGAGAGTGCCTGACCCTGCATGAGGAGCCCAACATTTACTTGAGTGTGGAACACCCAGATGTAGCAGACTACCATCAATGATTGAGCCTGATATAGGCTCATGTTGTGAGGAATCCCCCAGCCTTCTAGTGCAGTTCCTGTAGTTGAGATGTATGAAGAAGCCATCCATCATTTTAGTGCCCAGCATTCCTGCCACAGGCACCAAAGGACTATTGTTTCAGCTGCCTGCCCGAGGTGTTCACCTATAAGGAGCTTAAGCAGAAGGACCAAAGCAGCAGACCAGGTCATGCACAACAATTCATTAGTTTCACAATTAATGGTGGTGCAAACACTTCTAACACCCGCTGCCGTAGGATGCGTAATTTACAAGAATATTGAAACAGAAAAAGAAGGTGCACTCTAAGAAAAGTCAATATCCAAAGTCGCTCTTTTTTGTATAAATTCTTCTTTATTTTAGATTTCGTTCAAACATCAAAGGCACAGCCAACGCGTTTCGTTCCACTCTTTGCCTTTTGGAACTTCGTCAGGGCTGTAATAATTATAAACATATATACACACATAAGTATTCAATTGGCAAGGCCAACAAAAAAGATAATTTTTTAAAATTACAAACAACAAAATTCTTTTACAAAAAAGGAAAAAGATAATAATTATACAAAAGTGTTATACAAACAACAAACCCAAGAAGATACAAACTCAAGATAATACAACATATTTAAAAAAAGGAGAAGCTAAAATTTATATCATTTCTAAAGTTCGCCATGACATCTTTACAGTATAGCTTGAACAAATAACAGCCATGATTGTGTTGACTTGATTCCTGCAAAGCATCCTGTATATTAGAAAGATCCATCTTGGCATTATACCTTTCCACTGATGTTAAATGGGAGTATAGACCGGACAAGTGTCCTAATGACCGTGAATAACACCCTTCTCCTAGTGGGTACCTGTTAAAAACATTTACAAAACCTGTTTTTTCTATCTATATAAGACATACATAATATATACAAACTATATACAATAGAACAAGTCAGGACACCGTCATGGTTTATATTGCAATAATATGAAAAATTAATAAATACATAGAAGAGAGCAGTCTTTGAAGGGCGGTTTTAAACAAACAGGGGGATTGGATATTTCGTCCTAGGTCTTAGAGTACCGCAGTTGCAGGAAATGACGTTGCCCTAATTAGATCCCCTTTGCCCAGCATGTGATTCAAAAATACTGGGTTAGGAAAACCCCCACCCAACGTAAGTGAGAGGTGGGAGAAGATTGAAGTAAGTCTAACCACAACCACCGAGATGTCAAGAAATACTGAAAAAGCCAGATGTGCTTACCAATAGAAAATAAGCTTGCGATTTCAAAGGCAGTACCCTTCAGACTGCCACATAGATCCACGTATTGCACTGTGTAGGCCAAAGGTACGTTCTAAACAAATGGGAACGAAATTGTATAGTAATTAATACACAGAAAAGTCAGCCCCTTGGCGGTTTGCAAAGGGAATGAGAAACAGAAAGATAACGATAGGAACATGACCCGAGGGATCTCGCGTTAATTTGTCATTATATGTCAGTGGCCATCTTTTTAGATCACTATATAATGATCACTTGTCCCAGATACCGACCTAAGGTAAGTTGGATATTTTAAATATTTTAAATATTTTAAATATTTTGAAGCTCCATGGTCCTGAGCCAAGAGTTGTATAGCGACTGCACATTACTGATATTACTGCTCGAAGTTTATGTACCTCATGTATCAAAATAAGGTTAATCGATCCGTGGCTCCTGGGAAGATCTTTGTCTTGTGCAGGTAATATGGGGAACCTATAAAAATTACAGAAAGCTCAGATCAATGTATGGTAAAACAAACAGACCCCATTGATTTTTAAGAAGTAAAACAGGCGGAAATTTAAATAACCAAGGATTTCAATAATAGTTATTACTCATTTAGAGGGGCCCGCTGCTGGTGGTTTAAGTTGTGATAAGTAAAAAAGCTCACAATTAGAAACTTTAACGCCGGAACCATAAAAAATGATTTTAATGGCTTCCTACCCTACATATACCTGAGGTGGTTTAGGGAGTTTAATAACAGCAAATAAAGTGCAACTGTACCCGGTTGAAAAAGGTGTCAGCCTCCGTTCGTTTTAACAGCTGATTACGTTTTCCCAAGGTGATAACACCGACCGAATGCTTGAAAACAGGTTATGGGAAGCCAATGTATAACGCACCGAACCTAAAATGACAAATATAACCCCCGTCAAAAATTAAAAGCAACATAGTCGAACTATGAAGACCTATAGAATTGCAACCGTACCCGTTTTCCACTAGGTGACCGCTCGTATTTGTGTTGCAAGCGTCAAGGTTCCCCGGATTCAAAGCAGCATGGGGTTTTCATCCCCTTTTTTAAACTTCCATGAAGATCTCTATTTTTGCAATATTGGGCTTATGGTTAAAATTACCACTCCATAATGGCGCCCACCCGTCGTCTTGAATCCGTTCAGGACACCATCACGTGCGGAGGTCGCCCACCACCAGGTGCACAGGTGCGGGCAATTCACATATCGCTTTATAAACAAGGGGCTTACACGTCTTGGTTGCTGAACGCCGCACACGCCGAAGGTCTGAGAGCCGACACCCTACTATAGGTATGTTCTAGGGAGGGGGACATGGGATGGAACGTTTTGTAATATATGGATATTTTAATTATATGGTTTCTTAATGGTTACCCTAGGTTCGGTATGCTGCATTAAAAGGCTTTGATTGATAGACAAGGAATTGGTTGTTGCAGGGGCTGACTTTTCTGTGTATTAATTACTATACAATTTCGTTCCCATTTGTTTAGAACGTACCTTTGGCCTACACAGTGCAATACGTGGATCTATGTGGCAGTCTGAAGGGTACTGCCTTTGAAATCGCAAGCTTATTTTCTATTGGTAAGCACATCTGGCTTTTTCAGTATTTCTTGACATCTCGGTGGTTGTGGTTAGACTTACTTCAATCTTCTCCCACCTCTCACTTACGTTGGGTGGGGGTTTTCCTAACCCAGTATTTTTGAATCACATGCTGGGCAAAGGGGATCTAATTAGGGCAACGTCATTTCCTGCAACTGCGGTACTCTAAGACCTAGGACGAAATATCCAATCCCCCTGTTTGTTTAAAACCGCCCTTCAAAGACTGCTCTCTTCTATGTATTTATTAATTTTTCATATTATTGCAATATAAACCATGACGGTGTCCTGACTTGTTCTATTGTATATAGTTTGTATATATTATGTATGTCTTATATAGATAGAAAAAACAGGTTTTGTAAATGTTTTTAACAGGTACCCACTAGGAGAAGGGTGTTATTCACGGTCATTAGGACACTTGTCCGGTCTATACTCCCATTTAACATCAGTGGAAAGGTATAATGCCAAGATGGATCTTTCTAATATACAGGATGCTTTGCAGGAATCAAGTCAACACAATCATGGCTGTTATTTGTTCAAGCTATACTGTAAAGATGTCATGGCGAACTTTAGAAATGATATACATTTTAGCTTCTCCTTTTTTTAAATATGTTGTATTATTTTGAGTTTGTATCCTCTTGGGTTTGTTGTTTGTATAACACTTGTATAATTATTATCTTTTTCCTTTTTTGTAAAAGAATTTTGTTGTTTGTAATTTTAAAAAATTATCTTTTTTGTTGGCCTTGCCAATTGAATACTTATGTGTGTACCTATAAGGAGCTGTCTGTACCAGCCCAGGAGCCGCAATTTCCAAAGGTGGGCAGGCATCTGCACCAGCACTCAGGTGGCATCTGCCGAAGATAAGCAAAGGCCCTGGGATCGCAACTTCTGAAGAAAACCGCCCGCTTGCACCAGCCCGAAGGGCGCAACTGACAATGATAAGGGCCTGCAGAGGAGGCAGAATGTAATGTTCAACACCAGTTGCCCTGGGAGGAGTGAGACTGTTGTCTGCATTTTCTTTCACCAGCACTGATCGCAAGAATTCAAAGCAGCAGCTCACACTAGCCACCACCACTGATCGACAAAGCCGTTGAGCTTGTAAGCAAGGCTGAACTTTTAGAATGCTAAACTCTGTGGGCACAAAAACTATTGGACTAAGCTACAAATAATAATCGTTAATGATCTGCACCTGTGACTAATCAATATGTATGCCTATACCTTTGACTATATTACCAGACATGATAGAAACTTCCCCAGAGGGGGGAGATGGCACCATAGAGGACAACACACTTCACACTCAAATGTGATGTTGCAACCCTGCAACTGAACCATCTTTAGAGTGTGTAGTATTTTATTTTGCTGCAGGACTGAAGTACTTTCCATTCAGTAAATGATAAGTTCTAGGCTGGACAATATGTTATTGTGTCTGTTGAGTGGCTGTTAAGTTCTGAGCTCTTGAGTCTACGCTACTACTCCAAAGGAGCCTTTGACTGCTCACCCTTTCTATCCTAAGATCTATTGCTGAAGCCATAATAGGATTACCTAATTAGCCTGACCTAATTTGCCGAGTAATGGTAGGATCTAATAGCAGACAACAGTGGCAAATGACCTCACCCACCACATTTGGGGCTTAGTAGCCCCTGTCTGCCCTATGGCCCCCCGAACGGAGTCTAACAATTTTCTGAATGAATTGGTAATTCAATCAACAATAATACATATATTAGAAAATATTATATTGTTTTTTAATTCTTGATTTGGTCATAAGAAATTCTGTAGTTGTATTTGATATTTCATTGCTTCATAACTTCCTTCTTGAGCATGATGATACATCATCAACTGCATTTTAGGCCTTCGCTGAACAGTATTAGCCAACATGCTTTTCTCTGCCTAGTGCTGATTTGCTAAGATCATTCTCCTGGCTTAGTAAAATGGAATTCCATCAAAGGATGTCCTAGGACATATAGTCAATGGGTTAGGGCTAACATATTTTACGGGAGTATCCTTCTTGACTGCTTCTAATTTTCAGTCTTTCTTTGAATAAAACCTGGAAGATATGTAAAATGGTTAGTCGTTGTAGGTTGTGGTCCTAGGCGGTGTGATGTAATTGGTTCCCGCCCACCTCAGAGAGAGAAACCTGCCTGGAATGGGCAAGTCATAAGATGCAATTCAAGATGTTCCATAATGTTCAAGGATGAAGGTATGCAGCCAGCAAATATCACACACAACAACAAAATCTGAAAAATATTTCTCCTGACAGAAGCAAAAATTAAAATCTAGGTTATCATTTTCTACTACCTTCAACATTGATAAAATGAAAAATTGTATATAAAACAATTGTCAATAATATCTGAGAATGTTGTTGAGTTGGGCAATCTGTTACCTTCATGAGAAACACAGCTATGAGACGTGGATTCTCTGATCTTTTTGGCACAGGGCTTACTACAGCGAGACCTGTTCTGGGGATCCGCTGATGAGACAGAAGGGTGACTGCTTCTGGGTACCGGTCACATAGCAGGTTCTTGATAGAGCACCCGTGTGCGCTAAAAGACAATCAATAAATCCAAAGATCAGTAATGTCCGACGCTAATAGGAAAGGGGAAAAAATCCTGAACTAATTAGGATGGGTAGAGTATTTTACACGAAAGGGAGTGAGTGCAAGGCAATAAAGGGGTTCGACAGTTCATCTAATATTTGGGACAAAGAGCAATAGCCTTGGTCTTGATGGGAGGATGAAGAGAAATCATGGTATGATATTGAGCAAACTAAAAAAATATTCAATTAGAAAACGTCTTAATCTATTTGAGGTTAGGACAGTTAGGGTCTAATCATTAGAGCCCTGCAAAATGTGGGTGTGAATTGAGGACTCCTTAATTTGCACAGGCTGTTCTTATAAGCATGTGCACAGTTTGCACATGATTCCGAGTTTGACTTCTCAAAAAAAAAGAATAACGAGGCAATAGTGCGTGTTATTTCACATTCAAAGGAGCCCAAAACAGCACCCGTGCTTCTTCTTAATTTGCTCCTATGACTCACACCCATATTAATATTTGAGTTTCCACCAAAAATTGCATTACTGACGCCCTTGAGATGGAATGCTCAGAGTAAGCACTGAGTTACAAGACATTATTGAAGCTGTACAAAATATCCTAAATAAGTCAAGTTACCATCTTCATTGAGGTGCATCTACCAATTCTTAACAGTTTTCCGTCAAAAAAGCAAATAACAATTGCAGTATAGCAATGTACATTCAAACTGTATGTGACAGCAGGTAAATGTGCAGTGATTTATCAAATAAACTTTTCGCTGAGGTATTGACAAATACTTTTTTGATGCTATCTGTGTTCAGGGTAGCATAGCTGCCTAATATCGCTTGTCAGGCCAGTCATCCCTGTCTTTTTATTCAACTTCACTGTGTATTCTAGGTCACGCAGTTTTATATTTAGGCATTTAGCCATATACTATATGGCTGGAGCGGGCGACCGCGAAGCTGGGGAACCGGGGGGCATATTATCAAGGAGGGCGATAAGAGATTATCGCCGCTTTAGCGGCTGTTTTCGACTGCTAAACGGCGATAATTCTATCGCCCTATTAGCAAGCTGTCGCTAACAGCAGTTAGCAACAGCTTGTAGGCGATAGCAATCGGTTTGGGGCACGCTTTGCATGTCAGCGATATTTATCGCTAATAACATGCAAAGTGGGCGTACCCAACCTGTTAGCGACTGAAAGCAGTCGCTAACATCGCTATCGCCTAATATCAACCCAGGCGTAGCGACGGAAATATTCGCGCTAAGCGTGAATATCTCCAAAACCTCACGCCTGATCAGACCAGTTCTTAGCCTGTATATCCAATGGGAGGTGGATATTCAGGCAAAGTCCCTGTTAGCGATAATGCATGAATATCGCTGGATTTACAGCGATATTCACGCATTTCTCCGCTATTGCCGGAAATGTTATCGCTTCAGAGATAAACGTTGCCAATAGCACGTCATCTCTGCGATAAAATCCGGCGTCGCTCGACGATAAAAAAAAGTTGCTAAGCCTATTTAGCGATAAATATCGCTAGTTGTTGATAATATGCCCCTTAATCTCCCCGCGCTGAACAAAAATAAATATGGCCCTCTGTAAGGCAACTGGTGTGCTCATGTAAAGCCCTCTGATACCTCTGGCCGAGTTCGCGCTTTATAAAAGTCCACCCCCCCCCACACACACACACACACACAAAAACGGCAATCAAAGTGCTGTTGGCTAAAACCTAAAGGCAGGCCTGTACAAGGGTGTTAGACGTGTCTAGAGGTCAGATCAAGCAGCCATTGTGGATGTCATCTGACTCAGATGACATCCACAATGGCTGCTTGACTGCGCTAGTGTCTTGTGCTTGCTCTGATATGTTATTAAGCATTCAAGGTTCTAAACAATTAAAGGCGTCAAACTTGTGCAATGTTCTTTCTAGCAATATTCTAAGATGTCTTAGTTTCACGCTCCAATGTCACAGGATGTAGTTTCTGAAAAATGCCAACTTCTTGAGTTTAATTAAATACTACAGTTTCGCTAATGCAGCATTAATGAAAACAATTGCTAGAACTTGGACCATGCAGGGTGGCGTTTGCTATCAGTTAGTATCTATCTGTTAGTTAGCCCTGTCCAAATGGAAATTGAAGGCCATGTGCATGCAAACGCCTCAGCCTGTCACTGCCAAAAGCCAATGTTTTTGCACCTTGCTTGTGATCAATGTCCTTGCAGAGGTGCTCTTCCGCGAGCTAATTAGATCTGAAGGCACGAGCCGTGTGCCCCGCCAATCAGTCGCTCAGAAAAAGCAAAAGGATGTCTCAACGAGTAAACATGGCAATCTATTTGTAAAAAGATTGCAGGGCCTTTAGAAGGCTGCTGTATGTTTACCTCTGGATTAGCGGCATGTCTTAACAGGTCTATCCTCCGCTGTCAATCATCCGCCGTATCCCTGGATACCAGCCCCAGCGCACCTTAGCAGGAACGGACTGAAAAGCAATCATGTGATGCGCAGGGAGTAGGATTTAATTAAATTGCCCACGCTTTTAAATTACACGAAGCGACTTCACGTGCCAGAGCATTAGAGTGGTTTAGTTCATTCTTAACGTTAGAAGGTTTAACGCACATTTTAAGTTGACTGATAAGGCTTCCCGAAAACGTTTTCCACCTAATGGCAGCCTTTTTTAAATTAAAAAAAATGTCTTTCTTTTTGTCACGTTTTTGATGTTTTTCATGCCTATCGTGTGTTAAAACACGGTTGTATTAATTAATTACAAAAATTGGGTAAACTTGTAGAATTTTTGCAATAGAAGTTTGGGCCCCGACTCAAGCCACCATTATTAAAAGTACTTAGTAATTTCTATTTCCACCGGAAACAGTATTTCTGCCGATTTGGGAATGGCAAGAAATTAGAGCTTTAAGAAGCTCGATGTATCCTGCTGGTGATGAAATAAAAGATAGTCTTGCTTTAATGAATGGCTAAAGTCAGGAAACAACAAAGTAGAATTTTGTTCACTAGGAAATTAAAAAGCCTTTTACCACAGAAACACTTGTTTTATGTACAGTTGGGTAGAGTAAGCAGGCAGTGATGCTGGAACTACTTTCAGAGATGAGGAGCTTACCAACAGTGCCAGATTCCCAAAACGATATGGACTTTGAGGATATCCTAGCAAAGCCCTGTCAGGCTTCCCAGGTCTATGTGTGATGGACTGCTCCAATCAGGGTATTTTCTTTTAATTCTGGGACTTATCTTGATTTATTCCATTTTAAAACCAGGGCTCCAAGTCCTAAAATGCAAAGAAAGAACCTGGACTGGAGCAGCTCTTCCCAGCGAAGCGTCTCTCACACGACACAAGGGTCGTACCTTTGTCAGGGCTGGACCACATCTCATAACTATTTCATTATCGTCTAAGATTTTCCTGTTTTTCCTCTCACCTCTTGCCCTTCTCTCTTGAGTTTTCTCATTTTGTCCTGCCCTTAATCTTCAGCTTCTCTTCATCTCCTCAACCATTATCACTCGGATCCTCGCCCTAGACTTGTCTGCTGTGCACCGCTTTTCAACACTAACAATTTTATTGCTATGATGATAATCTGTCAGGCAATATAGTTTCATACTGTGCAACTGATGGAAGCTGTCAATGAGTCACAGAAACTGAGCTGTTAATTATATTTAAACTTGAGGGTGCCCTGCAACAGCACAGACGACCGGCTCACTTGCATTTAACCAACACCTCATATAAGCCGAACATTTGTCAATCAATATCCCAATTTCCCAAAAGTTACAGGGAGGGGTCGCTTGGCATATTAGTAGGTGTTGTACGCAACCATGCAGCCTATGGTCAGGGTGTGACAATCCACAGGAGCGTAAGAGACATGGGAGGTGCCCCTCATGTGTACAGCCTGGGTCCAATTGTTGGTGAGGGTGTAACCCTAGGTATGGTTTCGTCGCTCTTCAGTCACGCATTTGGTGGGCCTCAGCTCTGCCCAATGTATCTGATTCTCTCCGGGGTATCACTGTGGTCTGTGTCCCTCAAATGTTCCACATGTTTGATCACTAAGTCGCATGTGTCAGCTGTCTCCCTACACGTAGACTCCTAGGTGGCTACCTCGGGTTCAAGTGCCTCAGAAGTATCAATAAGTGTATCGATCGGCAATGGTGTACCCTCGTCATCTATGTCTGTGGCAGCCATTTTGACCATATATCTAGTGAGCGGCTCCCAGATGTCCCGTGGTCTGGAGTGGGTGGGAAGCAGTTCTACGTAAATGTTATTTTGCTCTTGACAGTATGTAATGTCCGTCAGCCAATCTTTGAACTTGGGCGCCCTGCCACGTCCCCACCGACAAACTATTTTCCGTTTGGCAATTAGTAAACTTATCGCTAGGAGTCTTTAACCTGTCCTTTGTGGCCCTATGAGACACATCTCGGGTTTCAAGTCCACCCCCATTGCTAACATCTCACCCAGTGCACCACCTATCTCTGCCCAGTAATTCGCTATAGCTGTGCATTCCCACTGCTAAGTGTAGAAAGCCTGCGCCTTCTCGCCCGCAGCGTTTGCACCTGTCGCTGTCTCGCAGCCGCAGTTTATATAGCCGCGGCGGAGTATAGTACATCCGATGGAGGAATTTGAAATAAATGATCCTAAATCTGCTGTTAGCAGTAATGCGCTCAGTTTGTTGTCAACTGTACTCCCAGGCCTCTTCAGTGATCGGGTGTCCCAATTCTGCCTTCATCCTTGTTTAGATTTCATGGTATTGTGTGTCCCTGTCCCGATGGAGGCTTTGTATATGCGAGACACGGCATGTGTAGCCCTTCTCCGTAGGCGTTGGTTTAATGGGATCAAAGTAGGGGTTCACTTGGAAACTCAGGGGTGGCCGCTTTGACTGCCTGTCACAGGCGAATATATAGGAATCTATCCATTGTAGGAGGGGGGTGTTGCCAAAGAATGTAGTGGCGTCTTTAAATTGTCCTTTGTTATACATATCTCCCCATGTAGTGAGGCCCTTTTTCCAGAGTTTTATATAGCGCAAACTTGACTGGAAGATAGGAGGTAACAGAGCATCAGTTGCGTTACACAAGGACACCTTCAGTTTTGTTAGGCACGGGGAGATTAAGCTATTTGGCCAGAATCACAGGACGTTGGGCGTCATTGCCGAGACTCAAACTCGGTTCAATTTGAGATCGACTGCCCTAGCCGTCAGGCCACATCATTGATAATCAGTGGAGCCGATAACAACCCTTGTGGTGATGTGCCTAGATCAGAGCAGTATAATCCGCACCGGCTACACCTAGAATCCCATTGGCAGGTTGGTGGGGAAGATTACAAAGTGCAGTAGCCAGATTATAGTACATATTTAGATTTGGGCGATAATGGGACAGCTGCCAAGAAATTGTGGCAGGTGCTCCATCTCACCTCATCACTAGACATTTTCATTTGGGGCCCATCGGGAGACGGGGAGGGGAAGAACCGACCGGACACAGGTATATAGTGTGTTAAAGGCCGCTTTTATTGGAAACAGGTGCATCCTGAAAATACCCCAACCTTGGCCTTTGCCGCACAAAACTAGGCCTAACTAAATATGTACATAACTGTCAATCCCCCCACCCCCACCCCTAAACAGTTCCCCAACAACCTCATAAAACTCCTTGCCATTTACACAAACTCCTGGCTCAATGTTTTTATCTCTGCCCTCTGTACCCTCCTTCCCTTCCAACCAGTAAATCTCCTTCCTCCTATCCTACCCCCCCCCTTATACTAGGAAAAGCGCCAACCCAAAGAAAACCACCCCCGCACCTGCTCCTAGCGACACACTCGACAACCCTATCACAGAAAGCACCTGAAACCAACAAAAACCCTTACTGTATCCCCCCCCAAACCTAGCTATTATACAACAGGGAGGGAGGGTGGGACAAAAAACCCCTTTACCGCCCCGGCTGCTGGGTCACTGTCCCATCAAAATGGTGACCAGTGACCCAAAATGGCCGGTTTTATCCCCACCCAGCCCAAAAGCAGCCCAAACCCGCCGACCAGCCCAACTAGCCATTCCCTTCCTGTGTCCTCTTGAAATGTTTCCCCTCCCCTTCCTCCCGGAGCCCCAAATTCCCCGGGGGGGCGAGCCTCCCTTCGGTCGGCCACCCCCCGCAAAGCCCCATTGGGGCCCATCGGGAGACGGGGAGGGGAAGAACCGACCGGACACAGGTATATAGTGTGTTAAAGGCCGCTTTTATTGGAAACAGGTGCATCCTGAAAATACCCCAACCTTGGCCTTTGCCGCACAAAACTAGGCCTAACTAAATATGTACATAACTGTCAATCCCCCCACCCCCACCCCTAAACAGTTCCCCAACAACCTCATAAAACTCCTTGCCATTTACACAAACTCCTGGCTCAATGTTTTTATCTCTGCCCTCTGTACCCTCCTTCCCTTCCAACCAGTAAATCTCCTTCCTCCTATCCTACCCCCCCCCTTATACTAGGAAAAGCGCCACTCGAAAGCCTTTACCGCTTTCGACCCCCCCCCCTAGGACCTCTGCACCTTCGGATACCGCTTCACCCCTATCGCCCTGTCCAACGCCTCCTTCAACTGCACCACATACAATTCCATCCCGTATCTAGACAAATGGACACCATCTTCCAAGAAAAAATATATAGCTCCATACGTCAGCTCCGGGTGTTCCATCCTGCCCACCCCTTCCTTCTCACAAAAGGCCCTCATTTCCCTGTTGATCTTCCTCCTGGTTCTGTCAATCGCCCCCGGCCTCACCGCCCCCCTCCAGCATCTCCTCGGAACGAACTCAGACCAGATAATGTAACACCCTGCCCACTGCCTCTTAATTTCCAATATATCCCTCCGCATTTGCTTTACCAGGGCCAAACCCTTACATTGCACCAGGTCGTTTTCCCCCAGATGAACTACCAAAACATCCGGGCACACCCCCCCCCACACAACATTATTTAAAACCGGCACCAACTCGTGCCAACGCATTCCCCCCTTTCCTCTCCAATGGCATTTAAACAACTGTTCATCTAATTCCAGGTTCAGGCTCCTGCATTTTTCCCATTCGGCCTTTTCTGCTCGTTTAACAAAAGAATGTCCCACCACATAAATGGACACCGCCGCCGCCGTAGGCCCTGCCACTGCACCTGAAAAGAGACACATGTAAGCAACAAGTCCACACCTTCTCATTCCACCACTACCTCTCGCAACCTGACGTATGTCTTAAAACAATCCGACTTCCAGCGCCCCAACCGCTTTATGTCCTCCTTCCCCCAACCCCGGCACGCCGCCTCCGTCGCCGCCCCTATGCGGAAAGAATGCGTCCCGAAGTCTTTTGGATCCTCACCCATAGACCGCAGGGCGTGCCGCAGGACCCACAACAACTGCGCGGCCGTCACACGTCCCGCCTCTCCCCTGTCAAAAACCTCCGCACCCGCCAGCGCTCCATCGGCCGCCAACCGCCTCCCCCACTCCACCGGACACACCGCCTCCTTGGCCCCCGGACCCAGTACCACCCACGTGCCCCTCTCCCGCTGGTCGGTCTTGGAACGTCGGAGCCGCACCGCGACCTCCCTTCCCCGAAACTCCACGTCCCCCCACAGCAAACCCGCCTGTCCTTTCAAACCCACCAACTCTGACACCCGAAAGGCCCCGAAATACAACCACGACATCAAAGCAGAGAACCGCACCGCCTCCTCCTGATCTCTACACACCCCCGGCAACCGGCTCAACAACCCCTCCAACATTGCCTCCGTAATGGGCCGCCTCTGCCGTATCCGGGCCCCCTTCTCTCTCTCCCAACCCTCCAGGAGACGCCCTCCCAATTCCCCCGCCGAGGGAGCATAGCCCCACCAAAGCTTGCCCATAAACGCCACACCCGCCAGCTTACCCGCAATAGTCACCCTCGCCAGACCTCTGTCCATCAACCCCAACATGAATTGCACCACCTGTTCCTCCCGTCGCCACCTGTCCCGCTGCCTTACCGCTCCAAAACGCAGAAACTCCAGCCAAGCCTGTTCGTAACTCTTCCATGTGGACACCGCCACGGACGACCTCACCAATCGAACGACCCGCGCTCTCCCACCAACCACATCTCCGCCGGCACCTCCGTCTTGACCGCCTCCGCCTCCGTGGCTAGCCCATGGAATCTCCGCCACTGTTGACGAGACAAAGCATCCGCAATGTCATTGTCCACTCCCGGCACATGTTGTGCCCGAAACAAGATATTGTTGTCCAGGCACCTCAACACAAACACGCGCATCAGCTTCAGCACCTGAGGTTCCCGCGCAGACTGCCGATTCACCACCTGTACCACCGACATATTGTCCACCCTGAACAACACGCGCCTGTGCGCCAACTCACGCGCCCACACAGTCACAGCCACCACCAGCGGGAACAACTCCAAAAAAGCAATGCTTCTCCCCCCCGCCTGCCACTGCTCCGGCCACTGTTCCGCGCACCACCGGCCCGCCCAGTAGAGTCCAAAACCGCCGACTCCCGCCGCATCTGAGGACATGGTCACGTCCCACTCCCACTCCTCCGGCGGCGCCATGGGAACACCGTTGAATCTCTCCAAGAAAGCCAACCACATGCACAGATCTTCTCTCGCGCCCGCCGGCAACCGAACGTGGTGATGAGGCATTGACAGCCCAGACAAAGCCAATCCCAACCGTCGACAAAAAGTCCGACCCGCCCGCACCACTCGGCATGCGAAATTCAAGTGCCCCAGCAACACCTGTACCTCTCGCACCAACACCTTCCTTTTCGCCAACATGTCCCTCACCAAAACCACCATCGCCGACCTCTTGTCCTCCGGCAGGCGTGCTTCCATGGCCGCTGAATCGAGCTCTATCCCGAGAAACGACAGCACCGTGCTGGGCCCTTGTGTCTTCTCTGGCGCCAAAGGCACCCCCAGGTAATTCATCAGGTCCATAAAACTACTCAGCTGTTGCTGGCAGTCCGTTGAACCGGGGCTACCTACCAGGAAGAAGTCGTCCAGATAATGCGTAATCGCCTCAGAGCCTGTGCGCCAGGAAAAGGCCCACTGCAAGAAAGAACTGAATCGCTCAAACAAGGCACAAGACACCGAGCACCCCATCGGAAGCGCTCTGTCAACAAAAATCAACCCGTCCAGCTGTATTCCCAGCAACTGATGATCCTCTGGATGAACCGGTAGTAACCTAAATGCCGATTTCACATCGCATTTTGCCATGAGCGCCCCTCGCCCCGCCGTCGTCACCAAGTTTCTCGCAACGTCCACGGACGAGTAGGACACCGACGCCAAGTCTGCCGATATAAAATCGTTCACCGACGCGCCCTCCGGCCACGAAAGATGTTGAATCAAGCGAAATTGACCCTGCTCTTTCTTCGGGACCACACCAATGGGTGAAATGATCAGATCCTCCAAAGGTGCCACCGCAAAAGGTCCCACCATCCTCCCCTCCCTTACTTCCTTGAAAAGCTTCTCCCGGACGATGCCCTTGTGCGCGTTCACAGACTTCAGGTTCTCCGCCCAACGAGCAATCCGCGGACCCTCGTACCCCAACCGAAAACCCTCCCTGAAACCCCGACGCAGCACCGACGCATCATCCGCCCGCGGATATACCTCCAAGAGAGGTTCCAACCGATCCAGCCTAACCGGAGTACGAGCCTTTTCCCAAGGTACTCGCACCCCCCCTTCCCCCCCTCTACCCCTACCGGGCCCGGGAGCCGGGAATTGACCCTGTGAGGGGCCTCCCCAAAGCCCCCAGCAACGCGATTCTGGATGTCGTTTCCCACAAGAGGAGCACTCGTGCCTAAATTTGCACGTCTGCCGGAGACAGGAACCCCTGTTAAAATCCCAGCAGGCCCCCCCACTCTGGACGCTCCCGGCACCCCCCGGACCCACCCCCCCACGGGTGGGGCGAGCCGAAAAGGGTGTGGAAGCCAGTGGCAAACCACTGGCCGTGTAAATAGTGCGGCCAAATTTCGCCCCACTCATCGTTTGTTGATAAAGGTCCGCGTCCAACTCCCCCCACTTAGCCTCCGGATCCGACGCCATACGCGCCCTAAACTCCTCGTCGTAATGTGACCACGCATTACCACCGTACGTCACTTGCGCCCTCCGCACTACATCCATGTACTTGAACAGCGCGACTGCCCTGTCCGGGTACTTCTCGCAGTATACGCTCGCATAGATTAAGAACGCCGCCGACCAGTTCTCAATAGTAACTGGCACCCTCGGTCGCCGCGCCAATTCTTGTTCCTCCTCCTTAGACCCTTCCTTGGCCATCAACTCCCGGTGAAGCAACCTAAAGATCTCGACATACTCCCCTTTCCATATTTTCTCCCTGGTCGCCAATGACAAATGAGCCCCCAATGGCTTCGCTACACCCATGTACGGCAGTTTTTTAACCGGAACGTCGCAGCTCTCTTTCGCCCCGGAACTCGACGCCGCCGCACCACCTAACGCCCCGTCCGTCCCAGCGGTCCCCACTGCCGCGCTCGCAGCCAGACCCTCGCCGCTCCCTTTCGCTCCGACACTCGCCGCCACTAACTCACCAGCGGACCCGCTCGACCTCGCACTCCCCGCCGACCCGCAAACCGCCTCAGTACACACACCGGCATCCATCACATACCTACCTTTCACCAGTCTCACTGTATCCCCACCCTCCGCATCCGTCCCAACCGACACGTGGTGCCCTCCAACACCACCACCTCCCGCCTTGCCTCCTCGAGGCGTGCCCAAGCCACTCCCCGACCCCGTACTGGTCTTACCTGGCGTCAAGGCTGGCGTCCTCACCGGATCCCGCCGCCTAACCAGATCCTCAGGGGGGGCCGTCACTCGCGGCACCACTTGCCGGGGGCAATCCTGCAAAACACTGGCAACAACATTACAAACCTCCCCTGCCTCCCGCACCTCCCCCTCTTCCTCCGACTCCAGCTCTGCACTCCCTGCCCCTGCCACCACAATCTGACTCGTAGATACCCTACTCAACCCTGCTCTGGCCCTACACTCTGTCATCAAGGCTCCTAGGTCCACACTCACTCTCCGTCTACCCTCATGTTGGTAAGAAGAAACCGCTGCCTCGTTGCTCCATCCCCGTCCCCCGGCGGCCGGATCGACCCATCGGGAGGGGGGCGCTGGAGAGCTACTGTCCATCCATCTTCTTTCGGACCACCCCAGGTCCCTCGTTGGAGCGCGACCGCCCGTACTAGGCAGAGCCGGCCCATCCACTCGGCGGGGTGGAGCCGCATGCTGCTCACCCGAGCCCCTCCCCCACTGCTCCTGCCAAGAGAAAAACGGGGAAGTCCAGCAAGCCGGGGCAAAATCATCTCCACTACCCCCCCAACCGCCTCTCCCCCCCGCCGCAGAATGTCCCCCCCGCCACGCCGGTCGACCCCCCCACCCCCCCTCTCCCCACCCCCAGCCTCCAACCCCGCCCGAACCGCCCCACGCGCCCCCCCCCATACCCCCCCACCCACCCCAACCACGCAACTCCCCCCCCCTGCTCCCCCCCGCACCCTCAAAACTACCCTCCTCTCCGCTGGGTCCCTCCAGGAACCTCCCCCCACCTCCGTCCACCCCCGCCCCCGTCGCATCCCCCAACCCCCAACCTGCACCCTCCTGCCCCCCTGTGCACTCCCTCCCCCCATCACCCCCCTCCCCCCACCCCGCGGTGAACACCTACCTCCTACCGGTTCATACTGCTCCTCCTCCGATTCCTCTACTTCCTGCCCGCTCCCCCCCCCAACCCCCCCTCCTCCTCCTCCTCCCCCTCAGTATCCTCAATCAACAAGGGTGACACCCCCCCATCCCCTTCCACACCCCCCTGCACTGCCCCCCTTGGTCCCCCTTGCGCCCCCTCCAGAAGCCCCTCGCCCCCCTCCCCCTCCAACCCCCCCCCTTCCTGCACCACCGTCTGTCCCAACCCCCCGGCCCCTCCCCCCACGTGCCCCACCCCCACATTCACCTCCTCCGTGTGTACACCCGATCCTCCTGGGCCCTCCCCCCCCCGCCCCCCCACAATGCCCAGCCTCCCCCAGCCCCACGACATCCCCCACAAACACCAGGGGCGCCTTCTTGCCCGGTCCGCGCCTCTTCGCCGGAGCTTTCTTGCGCTTCGGCGCACCAGCCGCCTGAGGGCCGCCACCGCGCGCCGCCCTCTTCCCCGCTCCCGCCCCCTCCCCCTTGCGCGCACGTGACCTCGGCGGGCCACACGCCACCACAGCCGCCGCGGCGCCATCAGCAGCGCGCCGCGGTGGCCTTACCCGAACTCCGCTGCACAGCAGGTCGGTCCTGCCCGCCTCATCAAGAAGGCGCAGCGCCTCCCGCACCCTGGGATCACCGAACGCGTCCGCCGCCATCACAGGTATTCCTCTTCACCGCCGCCGCCTCACGCAACAGCCCGTCACAGCGCCTGAAACCGACAGGAAAACGCCCGCACCACTCCACACACCGCCGCTGTCCTGAACAAGCCTTATAAAGACGCGATCGCCTTCCAAATACGCCAATACTAAGACTCCGACAAAAAACCCCTTTACCGCCCCGGCTGCTGGGTCACTGTCCCATCAAAATGGTGACCAGTGACCCAAAATGGCCGGTTTTATCCCCACCCAGCCCAAAAGCAGCCCAAACCCGCCGACCAGCCCAACTAGCCATTCCCTTCCTGTGTCCTCTTGAAATGTTTCCCCTCCCCTTCCTCCCGGAGCCCCAAATTCCCCGGGGGGGCGAGCCTCCCTTCGGTCGGCCACCCCCCGCAAAGCCCCATTGGAATGCAGACAAAGGCGCGTGTCCCCATAGCACAGCCACCGTCTGCCTCATCACCATGGCAGCCTCTCCGTGTATGTGAAACCAGCTGACTTGCAATGGAGTCCCCTTCTGAATAAGGGCAGGTCCTCCAAAGCTATGTCCACTGGGGTTCTTTCTGTTTGGTACTGCCAAGAAGTATCCCATGGCTGTCTTCGACAGGAAAAATGTATGGAAAAGTGCCCCACAGACGAAAAAAAATCTAACATGAAAGGGCCCTTAGGAGACCTGGCATTGCCCCTTTGCAGCCTAACAACAGGGATCCCAAATGTAATTAATAACTGCCATGCTGGCATGGCACTCTTAATATGCTGCTGAGGATAATTGTTTCCCCACATTGGCTCTCCCATGAAAGTAAGAGCTGTCCCAAGGGCTATATATGGGCAACAAAGGCAGTCTGCCACCTGGCGGTATGGCATCTATCTTAAAATGAGGCAAAGTGTCTGAACCTAGAGTATGTTAATTGCATTTCATTTATATTTAAAGATGTTTCAGTGGTGTATTCCTTGCTGCATGGACCAGATTAGCAGTTTACACAGGAAGTCACAGACCCGGCCGCTAAAATGGTGGACATTGGTTCTGATGTGTTTATAACTTTGGAGCCGCAGATAAAAAAAACTCGTTAGCATGACACTCCAGGTAGGAAATAAATAATCCAAACCCCACCTCTTTATATAGCTGGGCACTAGAAGAAGCAGTCCAAGAACTAAAAAGTTCCAACCTGTGGGATTTCGGGCCATCACTTTCCGTATTCAAGAAACAGATTAATGCCGTAAGAAAAGCCAGCTCTCTGTACGAGGATAAAGCAACTTTAGTAAAGAGAACTCGTGCATGGCAGGTCATTAATTGCTACAGTAGTCTTAAACTACAGCCCAGTTTTGTTCAAGGATACTCGTATTACGCGAAGCTCCAATTTATGCTGCTCAGGTTAGGCATTCGCCCACCTCTGGGTGCAATACTTTCCTGGACCTCAGGGGCTTATTACCTCCTCGTTAGTCTTCCTCACTACATGATTAACAAAGTGAGCTTCAGCTCCAACCCAGAACCCTCCAAAGCAAAAAGTCAGCCTCCCATGGCTCCCATCCCTTCCCAAGATGGCCGACCCATTACCACCTGACCTCTATAAGAGGCAGGCCGGCCCAACCCGTCAGCCTCTTTTTTTAGTTCTGCGCATGATGACTCTCCAGATGCGCTGTCAGGTAAGTGGTTTTGTAATACCGTTTGGGTGGCCTATGCTGTTGCCTGTCCCGCGAGCCTGGCGGCGGCGCATTCTTCCCGCTCAGTAAGCCTGCCTGTCTGGTTTGGGCTGGCTGTGGTGGTGGGCTGGGATGGTTTGGAGCTCTCGTGTCTGCTCGGCTTTGTTGAATCCGCCCCGTTTCAGGCTCTTGCGAAGCGTTGTGTTTGGATCGTAGTGGTCCTGTGATGTACAGGGAGAGGCCGTTCTCTGGGAGAGTGTTCTTTTTTTTCGTGTTTGTCATTTCTTCCAGGCTGATCATGGTTGTAGTAAGGATGAATGTTTATTTGTTTGGATGCGGCATCATGGAGCCGTGCGTTCCCTGTAATGTACACTGCATGACTGGGCGTTGGGCCCTTCTGTGTTCTCGCACTCTTCTTAGTTTGTGTTTGCCAGGAGGGGTTCCGTTGGGTGATTCGTTCTTCATTGTAGACCTCCGTACTCCTTATTCCCTTCCAAGCTTTGGGCCTGCAGGGTGCTTTATATGGCTCATTGGTTAGTCGTGTGCCTCTGGTGCCACCGGCTCGCTCAGGCCTAGTCTTCGATTCCTTGCTATACTTTCGAAGTATCCCATGTTGGTAATATGTTCATGTGGTACTTTGTTTCTCCTGTTTTCTCCTGCGCCGCCAGCTCTCCGTTATTATGCAGGGTCTTTCCTAGTTGGTCCCTGGTTAGTGCGTCCTCCGGGGGTTTACAGAGGCTTTGGGCTGCTGCGTGTCTGATCAGGGCTGTGGCTGTGGAGCCCCTTCCTGCTCCCTGGCATGGCAGGTGGCTCTTATGACCCAATCATGGTCGGGCGTCTCTGCGCTCTCTTCCTCATGTGTGGTTCACGTTCTCAGTGGGTGCTCATGGTGCATGCTCACTTCTGCTGCCTCATGAGGGCTCTGGGGTTGCCAGTTTGCCAGTGGTGTGTGATGTGGTGTTCCCCACACGCTCCCGTGCACGTGTTGTGGCTGGTGTTCCCTGGTGGTGTTTTTGCTGTTCCTCGCTAGAATGGCATAGTGTGCTAATGTGTGCGGTGGATTTGGACCCAGTTCTCTTGTACTGGAGTGAATGCATGACGTTGTTCTGTTTTCTGTCCGTCTTCTGTGCCTTCCTTGACGCTGGTTTCCGGCATTCCTGGCTAAATGGGTCTGGTTCCTTGCTGCGGACCTGTTCTCTGCGGCGGCCTCGGGCTGTGTACCTGGCTCCTACTTGGGATCTTCCCTTGGTCCTGTGGGCTCTGCTGGGTCCTCCCTTTGGGCCTCTTCGGTAGGTGGATCCGTAGTTCATCACCTTCATGGTGGCTTTCTTGGTCACCATGGTCTTGGCTGGCCACATGAGTGAGCTGGGGTCCTTCTTTCAGTCTCCTCCCTTCTTGAGGTTGGTCTCCTGCCTTGGGTGGCTGTCTCTGTTTGTTTGCTTTCGTGTGGCCCCTGGCTATTCTTGTCGGGGTTGTCCACCCTGGTGGTGTCCTTCCGTAGGGTGGGCTTTAGGCTCCTTGTGCCTGAGTGACTGGCGGTGCTTGCCCGGTCTGTCCGTTGGGGGTCTGGTTGGTCCCGGTGCTCTGTGGCTCCCCTTCCCTGGTGTTTTGCGACCTCTCCGCCTATGGGGCGTCCTTGGGTCTGTGATGGGTCGGTTGGTGCATTTGTTGGCTGTTTCTCGTCTGCCTTCTGTTGGCCGCTTCCTGCCTTGTTTTTGCCCCTGCCTCGCGGAGGCTTCTTGTTGCTCTCCTGGGCGGTTTGTGCTCTGCCTTGTTCCCTGTGGGGTTTGCAGGCTTGCCTTAGTCGCTCTCTTCCTGTTTGTGTCCCCGGTGCTGGTTTTTCTTGCCTTCTTGTCCGGGCTCCCTTCTTCGTGCCTGGGCTTGTGGGCCTGGCCGGGATGTTTGTCTTGTTGCTGGGGCTCACCTGGGTTCTTCCCGTTTCGGCTCCTGCGGATCATGGCTCCGGGTTTGCTCCGTGGTCCGTGTTGGGCCTCTGTGGGCTCTGGATCCCTAGGTTATGGGGTTTCGTGTCCTGCCACAGTTTTTTATTACCCCTTGGGGCAATTGGTTCACGCTGTGCTTGTGCTTGTCCAGGGCTGCTGGTTTTCCCAGTTCTCTTCCCCGGTCAGGCCTGGCACTCCTTGTGCGGTTTGGGTTCTGTTCTTCTTTTTCCCTGGTGGGGGTACTGGGTTCTTCCGGCTCGGATTTTTCTCCCTCGGTGTGTTGACTTTCTCGGGCTCGCTCCGCCCGGCTATTCTGTCTTTCTCACCTTTGGTGGGTTGCTGCCTGTGGCCTCGGTATTACGCCGATTGCAGAGATTTTCCGCCCCAAGGCTTACACGCCGATTGATAGGTTTTTCCATGAATTTCGGACACCCCGGACTTTAGACGGATCAATATACAATTAACGCCCTGAGGAAGCCCCAGGCCGGATGGCCATGTAAGGGGGAGAAACACGTGTTGGCTGTCACTTCAGGCTTGTCTCCTAAGTAGGAGTTCTGGCAACTGTGTATAAAAGAACACTGCATATATTAAAAAATTGCGTCTGATCATTTTTCCCACCATTGAACTACTAAACCCTCAATTTGTCCGGACAATCCTTGGATATTGCCTGTGGCCTTGCCCCTGTGTTCCCTCGGGTTCCTGTCGGATTTCCTTCTTTTTCGGCTGGGTCGGTCCTGGGTGTGGGTTTGTGTCACTGTGACCTGGTGTTTATGTTGGCAGGCTCTTCCACCTACGGTCATGGGTTCGTGTCCTGAGGTTTGTTGGTTTCTGCCTCCTGGGTGCTCGCCTCGGTGGCTCCTTTGTTGCATGTGGAATGTTGCGGGGGCAGTTTCCTTGTCCCCTGCGCTGGGCTGTCTCGCTCGTTCGTTCTGCATTCCACTTCCTTCTGGGTTCGTTATGCTTTCTTGTGCATGGGTCCCCTGGTGGGTGTTAACCTTCCTGTTTGGGGCTTGGCCTTTGTCCTGGTTCTCTTCATTGCCCTTGCTGTCGGGTTTGCTTTGTAGTGGTTTCCTGCAACCTCCGGGGTCTGTTTTGCTTTGCACCTGCCTGGGCTCTCTCATTGCGGTCTGGCTCCCGTCCTGGGATCCTTTGGGCGGCTGTGTTCTGTGTCCCGCCTGCCTATCTTTGCTGGTGGGGCTTGGGTGCCCTATTTTTCTTTTTTTGTTGTTCGAGTGGGGTGCTGGTTTCTGCACCTCCGTCTGTTCTTGCGGCTCCTGCCGGCCTGGGTTTCCTCTGGTTCCTTTTACTTCTGCCCCTGTTTGCCGCCGGATCTGGTGTTTTTTGCTTTCTCCCCCCCCCCCCTCCGGTTTTTGTTTTGGGGGTGGATCGGCTCTCTCGCTGTTGGTGGTCACCGCGCGTGTGGGCTTCGGTTGCCCTGTGTCTCTTGCTGCTGTGGCCTTTTTGATGGGTCGCTGTGGTGGGGCTGCCCTCTGTTTCTTCGGTTCCTGTGCTGCCCCGGTGGCTCATGGTCTGTTTGGGTTTTTGCTCCCCTCTCGCTTTTGGCTGTCCTTTGGGCGGTCTTGGTGTGTTTGGTCCTGCTGGCTGCTTTTCTGTTCATGGGTCTGTTTGCGGTTGCTTTTTGGCTCCGTGTGGTCTGGTGCCGTGCCTTCTCTGTCCCTCTTTGTTCTTTGGTTGGGGCACGTTTTTCTGTGGGCACTTCGTGTCTTTGCGGTCCGTTTTTTTGGCCCTCCCGGTGTTTTTCTGTCCCGGGCTGGTCTTCCTGTTCGTGGTTGCCTCTCTCTGGGGTGGTTCTTCCATTCTCTGGCTTTTTGGATTTTGCCCTCTTCCGTGGGGGTTCCATCTTGGTCTGTTGGTTTCTTGTGAGTTTCCATGAAGCCGTTTGGCTTTGGTATGTGCTCACTTTGTTAGTCATGTGGCGAGGAAGACTAACGAGGAGGTAATGCCCCGGTTACTTACCGGTAATCTTCATTACTCCGAGTATAGTCTTCCTCGCCACATGAGTTCCCATCCCTCCCTCCCTGTCTGGCTATCTGCTGCATGTTTGTGCTTGGTAGTTTCAGGCTGATGGGTTGGGCCGGCCAGCCTCTTATAGAGGTCAGGTGGTAATGGGTCGGCCATCTTGGGAAGGGATGGGAGACATGGGAGGCTGACTTTTTGCTTTGGAGGGTTCTGGTGTGGAGCTGAAGCTCACTTTGTTAGTCATGTGGCGAGGAAGGCTATACTCGGAGTAATGAAGATTACCGGACATTTACAAGCCCCTTGTGCCGCCGGTTCGTCACTTTTAAAATGGGAAAAACTGACGCACCGGTGGCAAAAGGGGCTTGCACATAAGTCCCTGAATCCTGTAGACTGCGTTACCCTGAAAAAAAAAACCATGATTCACATTCGTTGCATCTGCCCCATTCTGCACCTGAGCGCAGAGAGCCGTTGCAAGGGATTTTTAACAAAAACAAAAAAATATGATCAGGCAAGCAAGCCCTTATCACAGCACTTAATACAGAGCACAGAAAACTAAACGTGCGATTTGTTAAATTCCCTGCAACTTTCAGTGGAAAGGTAAAAACCATTAGGGGAAAACATATAACTATTGCCGGAAAATATATTATATAGACAGGTACTGCCACTTTAGCTCCCTGCAAGTCGGCCAGCAACGAGACTGTATCGATACGTCATCTGTTAGTGCCTTGAAGGCTTGCAGGAAAAGATCCTCATAGACATGCTCTGCACTTTATTAATTAAAAGCGCTTGAGTTCCATTAGTCTGACAGCAATGAGATCACATTGATATGCTTAGTCATTGTTGCTTTATTTTTTTTGTGGTGGACGCCCGCTGGGTAAGAGCTTTTGCGATATGCACGGTAACTTTGGTATTCTTTTTTTTTCTGTTTGAAAAGCTTTATTAAAAAAGAATTTATAAGTAAACAAAGACATCAGCTGAAAAACAATAAAATTGTTTAAACATGGTATAAAATGGTGAACGCTAATGTCAATGGGTAGAAATCAAGAAAGCATTTTATGGGGATTTTACAAAAGGAGAAGGTAAGGGGAAAGAAGGGGGAGGGAGGAAAGACAATATTAGTGCAGAGTATAAATAATGCTAAGAATAGTTACGGTAATTGAGCAAATGATACAATTCGAAGACAAAATTAAATAGCATAGAGAGAAACAAATCATGTGAAAAACTGTAAAAGAGAAATTGACAAGAAGGAGAGAGTAACAAATTATTTCAAGGAGGTTTAAAATTCTCTGAGTTGACAGAAATAGGCTGTTTCGAAGCCAAATGATCCAGGTATAAGGTGATAGGTAAACAGTAAAGATCAGTGTTGCGTGGTGGTTTGCATGAAGAGGCAAAGTTGACATCAAGCCTGTGAAAGTGACATAAAGTGTGAGGGATTTCCAATTGGAAGAAATATGTTGGAATGCAAGAGCAAGCATAAGATCAAAGAGACTATGAGAATTTAGAGGGAGTTCCAAAGAATCTGAAAGACTACCCAGAAAAAGAATAGTGGTGGTGTAAGGAATAGAAAGCGAGAAGATGCAAGAAAGGCATGACCAAACTTTGCCCCAAAAGACTGAGACAACAGGACAGAAAAAGAGCAAATGTAGAAGGTTAGCATTGAAGGCACCACAAGTCCAGCATTTACACCCACATGCATCAAGTGATTTTGGAGTCGCAAACGGTGCGAATCGGAAAAATCGGCCGTTTGCGATTCCAAAATCACATTTTGGGATGCATTAAACATTTCCACAAAATTAGCAATTTTTTGCCATTCCTAAAAATTTTATTGCATTTAAGGAATCGCATTTGTGCGATTCCTTAAATGCAATGCATGATTTTTTTTTTAATTGCAAATTTGGAAATAGGAGGTGCAAATTAACACGAGGTTGACCCTCGTGTTAATTTGCGAAAACTTTCAAAAATGCTCAAAAATGCATTATTGAAAGTGTCATGTTACACACACACACATGTCCTTTGGACATGTGTGTGTGAAACTTGCACTTAAAAAAACATTTCAAGGGTGCAGGGGGGGTCCTTTGGACCCCCTCTGCACCCTTGCAATGCATCAACAGGATAGGATAGGATCAACAATAGGCCCATAGGAATCAATGTAATGCCATTCCTTAATTGCGATTCGCAATTAAGGAATCGCAAATTCCGAAAATTAAGAAATCCTAAAAACTTTTAGGATTTTGCAATTCCTAAATTGCGATTCCTTAATTTTCGCAATTTAGGTATTGCAAAATCCTACAATGAAGCATGTGGCCGTTAGAATCAGAAGAAGGTGTGAAACGAGATAGAGCAAGAGGAGAGTAATAGAGTCTATGATATAGGTAGAATAAAGATTGAGTAAGAGAGGCAGATCGGGAAATTTTAAGAGACCTGGACCAGATTTTATCCAATAGAGCAACGGGCCAGGTGCAATCCAAATCCGCTGCCCAAGCAAGCTCCACTTTGGTCTTAACACGATCATGGTTCGGGGAAGAGAAGAATTTATAAATAAGGGATGCTTTAGGGATAGTGGCAAGAATAGTAAGAAGAGGGTATTGAGGAGATAATGATGTAGAATAAGGAAGAGAATAGTAACAGTCAAGAATTATTGCCATAAGAGTGGTGAATTTGTTCAAGAAAGATCGTGGACAGTTGAATTGAAGTTGGAATTGAGGAAAAGAGCAAGGGAGCAGTCCACCAAATAGATGATTAACCCATATGATGCCCTTCAATCTCCAAGAAATCCAAGATATGGGTCTATCATTTAAAAGGATAAGAGAATTATACCAAATAGGAGTATTTAAGAATGATTCACATGTTATGTCATGTGGGAAAATCAAAGGCTTTAAGAGAGCGGAAGTATGTTTGAATAAGGGAGATAAGGTAAAAGGGGATTTAGTGGAAAAGCGAATCACTTCGTAGAGTGAAAAAGGTTGTGAAAGAGTTTGTTCAATGAGAAGCCAGAGAGGGGTAAAAGGAGAGTGTTCCGAAGAAAGGCATCGTGAAGCCTGACGGAGAGAAAAGGACTTATGGTAAAGGCGGAAATCTGGAAATTTAACTCCACCGTTGAGTTTAGATTTGCGAAGAGCAACAAGAGAATTTCTAGATTTTTTTATTTTTCCAAAGAAACTTCTATAGGTGTGAATCAAGACGTTTAAATAAAGGGCAGGAATGTGAACGGGTAACATGGAAAAAGTGTAAATTAAAATAGGGGCTATCATCATTATAATTGAATCCAATCGGCCCCACCAGGAGAGAAAAAGAGGATTCCAAGAAGAAAAAAGTCGATCAATATGAGATAAAACTGCGGACATATTCAATTTAATTGTGGAGGAAATGGAGTTGGTAAACCAAATGCCTAGGTATTTAATTTTTGAGCTGTTCCAGGCAAAACCAATTGAGGAGAAAAAATGAGGAAGACAAGTTTTAGTTAAGGGAAGAATTTCAGTTTTATCAGAATTAATCTTATAGCCTGAGACTATAGAAAAGGATTCAAATTCAGAAAGTAAAGGGGGAATGGACACTTATGGATTAGACATGAACAAAAGGATATCATCTGCATATGCAGAGAGTTTCAGTTAAGTGGTACCGTAAGAAAAACCAGAGATAGAAGAGTTATTACGAATTGAAGTAAGAAATGGCTCAATAGATAAGACAAGAAGGAGTGGGGAGAGCGGACACCCTTGACGGACTCCACACTAGAGAGGGAAAGAGGAAGAAAGTTGACCATTTACAAGTACAGAAGCTTTGGGTGCAGAATACAGGAGAGATACAAGGGATATGAACTTGGAACTAAATCCATGCCACCGTAAGGAAGCAAATAGAAAAGACCAGTCAACCCTATCAAAAGCTTTCTCTGCATCAACAGAGATAGCAGACAATGGTGCAGAAATGAGTGGGGCCTTATTAAGAACATTAAGGAGTAAGCGAGAATAATCAGAAGTGAGTCTACCTTTTACAAAACCACATTGTTCCTTACCAATAAGATGTGGCATGAGAGGGTACAAACGCAATGCAATTAATTTAGCGAATATTTTATAATCCACATTAACTAACGAGATCGGACGATAATTTTTACAAAATTTGGGGTCGCGACCATCTTTTGGAATAAGACAAATGGTGGCATTTGAAAAGTACCTTCAGCCTTACCAGATGAGTAAAAGGAATGAAAGAGCGTTAGAATTTTGGGCAATAAAAGATCAGAAAAGTGTGAATAAAGTTCAACAGGGAAACCATCAGGGCCAGGTGTTTTACCTTTCGTAGGAGATGTCAAAGCCATGGAGAGTTCATGTAATGAGAGATCAAGATCAATGGCTGAAAAATTAAGGTGAGAGTTGGAAGGTGTAGGAATATTCTCAAAATAATTCTGAATAAGGGCAGGAGTGGGAGGCGATTCTGGAGTATAAAGCTGCTGATAAAACATTTGGAATTGGTCCAGTATTTCCTTATCTTTATGTAGGAGAGAATTATGAGGAGAATAAACAGATTCTATAAGAGTACTTTCCTTCCGGGACTTAAGATAATTAGCAAGGAGTTTCCCAGATTTGTTACGACCACCATAATAACGAGCACTACTGCGGAGGAGGATTGAAGATGCGTTATCAGTGGTAAATTTATTCAATTCTAATTTTGCACGCAAAAGATCTGGTGAGATATGATTGTCAGGTAAAGTATAAAACTTATGTTCCAGGGATTTAATATGTGTTAGAGAAGATTTGCGTTTCTGAAGATAATATTTCTTTTTCTTAGATACAAAGTCAATAATGAATCCCCTTGCAGAGACTTTAAAGGAATCCCAGAAGATATAAGGAGGAGTACTAGGATCGGAATTAAATAGAAAAAAAGTCATTAGTAAAGGAACGAAATGCAGAGGAGAAGTTAGGATCAATGAGAAGCGTGCTATTAAAACGCCAGCGAGATGGCTTGGGACGCGGAGGAAGCTAATTAAGATCCGTTACATTTGGAGCATGGTCCCAAATAACAATTGGTTCAATAGAAGAAGACAGTAAGTTTTGAGATAGAGTTTGAGAAAGGAAAATGTAATCCAGTCGAGAGAAAGATGTGTGAGGAGGAGAGAAAAAGGAATAATCTAAAATGTCAGGATGGGAAAGTCTCCAAGAGTCAGTAAGACGTGATTGTGAAATAGTGTCAAGAAACTGTTTATGTGTTTTGTGAGGAACAAAACGTATTGAGGATTTGCGATCAAGAAAAGGATCCATAACCTGGTTACAATCACCACCTTAAATGAAAAAATCATCCTTATGTTGAGTACATTTAGTTGTAATTAGGGGCCAAAAGGAACAGTCAGGTTGAGTTGGGCCATAAACATTAAAAACAGTTAAAGGAATGGAGTTGATGAGCAACTTAGTCAAAATCCATCTACCATTGTCGTCATTCTCTTGTGTTAAAACTTTACATTTCAGTTTTTTATGACATAAAATGGCAACTCCGTTCTTTTTGTTAATAGAAGAGGAAAATAAGACCGTTCCTACCCAATGTCTCTTTAATTTAAGGGATTCAGTTTCAGATAGATGAGTTTCTTGTAAGAGGACTAGATCAGGATTGTAAGATGCTAAATGGGAAAGGACTCTCTGCCGTTTAATAGGACTATTAAAACCTTTTACATTCCAGGAGATAACTCTGAATGTGAATAAAATACAAGATTAATAAAAACAAAAATTGCAATTAAGTATATACATAACAAATAGCCGAAGTGTAAATGAAAATATGAAAGGAAGTGAATAAAAAGAAACGTAATAAAAATAGAATGAGAGCAAAGAAGAGAAGAAAGAGAGAGGTCTGTACAAGAAGTAGGAATAATGATAAGAAAATAACACTGGAAGAAAAATACATAGAACCAAAAATTAAAAGAGGTAAACCAGTGAAGAGGAAAAGGGGGAAGGAGAGAAAAGGAAGGGCGAAAAAGGAGAAAAGGGAAAAAGAGACAGTACATATCCAGACAGATGACTGAAAATAACGTACCTGAGGGGAACATACAAAGGAAGGGTGGGACAATGGCGACACTCAACAAGACGAACTGCTCGACGGACGGGACTCCTAATCGCACCAGGACAAAATTGAAGGAAAGAAGTCACATGGAATAGGGGAAGAGCGACGCGAACCTAGGGAGGATATAAGAAGGTAAATAACTATAGAAAAAACAATAGGGACATATATTGTAAAATACCTAAAAAATTAACATGGGAACAAGAAAACGAAATAACAGCGGAGAGGACTCCCACAGGAGACGTAAACTGATCGACAGTGAGACCTAAATATATAACATCAATGGGAACACAATAAAAGAAAAAGATAAACATCTACAAGTGAAAAACTCAATCAACCACTAGACGACATGAAGGCATCCATGGCAATGCAAACTTTGATAATAATATAAATGCAAACAAATAAAGGTAACCATAAGTATTAAAGACTAACAGGAGCACACCTAGGTGCTGTGAAGAAATAAACACCAAAGCAAATATTAAGTCATTCAGCCACTAGAAGAAGTAGAAGTGTCAATGACACTAGTGGATTGAAGGTGAATACAATTCTCAAGTTCACCAGGATCTTGAAAGGTCCTTGTTCAATTTTGGTGAGTGACCTTGAATATACATGGATGAAACAATCCATATCTAGCTCCAAGAGAATGTAAAGGTGCTTGGAGGTTGAGAAACTCTTTTCTTCTTGATGCAGTGGCATTGGAAACGTCTTGAGAGAGGCATACTTTCTGGCCTAACCACAAGACTTGACATTTGGATCTCACGGCGGAAAGGACTGAGAGAAGATCTGTAAATTTCCAGAAAAAGATAATAACTCCTCGTGGCTTAGTAGAAGCAGATGCACGTGGACCCAGCCGATGTGCCCGCTGGATGGAAAGAGAGGTAGTAGGAGGCATGTCCAGTAGTTTCGGAAGAAAAGAGGTGAAGAAAGGGACAGGATCATCACCTTCCAGGGATTCTGGCATACCGTAAATACGAAGGTTATTCCTCCTGTTTCTATTTTCCAAAACTTCAGTGTGTTGCTGGAGGGCCAGGACCGACTTTTCCAAGGAAGAGATACATTGGGAATTAGATTGTATTTCTGAAACATGTTGTTCAACAGATGTGATTCTAGAGTCCATTGTTGACCATTTTTCCTTCAGAAGAAGCATCTCATTATTGGTTTCCTCAACAAATGGTAACAAAGCGTGGATCTCTTCCAGGATTAATTCCATAGAAATAGGAGAAGATGGCTTCTCTGGTGAAGGAGGATCATGTTTCAGTCTTTTGGTCGAAGATAAAGGAGGAATTGACTTGGATGTTATGGACTGCGCTGAGGAGGAACGGTTGGGTGTAGCACCAGCCATTTGCATCACAGCAGTAGAAATATGGGAAGTTGAAGAAGAAGTCGGAATTCGAGCACACTTAGAAGAAACAAAAATGAATTTTGGCTTGCGCAATTTGCCCATAGAGATAAAAACAAATGAAACCAGTACAATAAGCCTCAGCAAATGACAATTATCCACAGGCGAGTATTCTTCAGAAAAACAAGTGTAGTACCAAAAACAGCAGTAAGGCATCTACCAAAATGAGGCACAGGAGGCTGAAATATGAGGAGAGACATGCGCAAGGAAAAAAAGGCAGGCGTAAAAAGAGCATATGAAGCCAGTAGAGTAATGAGGCTCAAATAGTAGGCAGATACCTGCAAATCACATTAGAGAAATCAGGCTCCGGGTCGGGCATAGGTAGGCATGCAGAGAAAATAGCCTTGATCCAATGAAAACAACAGTTCAGGGAAAGCCACTCATCCCTAGGCTACTGTAGCAACACAGTTGAGGAAGGACATCCTAATAGTGAGGCAGCAAGTAAGGCAGCAGAAAATTGTAGGTATCTCCAAATTAAGTGGTGCCAGTAAAATAAAACAAAGAAAGTCACCTTAGCAATGGAGCAAAACCTGAGTGACAGGCATCATTTTCAGGCGGTGAAAGCTCCGTGAGAAGAATACGCGCAAAGCGGGACAAAATGGCGGTCGCCGCTGGAGCTTCGATGCGGCGGTATCGTTCCTGGTGACACGATCCGCAGCAGGAGATGACAAGCCGCTCAATCCATGCCGCACATCTTCCGACGATATAATATCCCGTTTGTCGGCAAAGAAACACCCAGGGGAGCCTTAAAGGTGGTGAGGAAAGGTCCGGTACGGCAGAGTATCGTCGTTAAGCCGCCATCTTGCGTGGCCTCGAAACCACGCCCCTACTTTGGTATTCTTGAGCTGGCTTGGAAGGAGATGACAGTCCTAACAGGAACTGTTGAAATTTAGTATCTGTTTTTATTTATTGGTTCTAAAATGTGCCCTATATTTTACTAGATAAAACATGGTAATGTGTAATGATTTTGAAAGCGCTTTTTGAAATAAATTAAATTGCATTGATATTGGTTCGACTGCCATGGCAAACAGAGCAAACACAAAAAGATGATGGACAGAGTACTGAAACTTTTCAACCACTCACCCCCAGTCAAGAGATTTGGGTTAAATGCATCGTTCTTTTGCTCACAATGCCCACCCCAGTTTGGACCCAGATATATGCAAATCATTATTGACCCTGCTCCTCATGGGAACAGTCCTGCTCGAACATGCCAGAGCAGGTCCTACCTGGATTGGAAACAAGCCTCCTAGGACATGTTTCGGGGTATCACCCCTCATAAACTAGGTTAGCTTAAATTCAGTGGCACTGTAAGCAAGGGGCCTACATGTGGAAATATCCTTGGCCAATTAGTGAAAACATAGTAAACACAAGAGATGATGACCGATGTGAAAATGTAGCTTTTTAGGAGTATACTGGTGCAGAGACGGGTTCAAAGACCAACAAAATAGAGATCAGCACTGGAGTTGGAAATAAATAACACGTTTATTAATCACTCATGAGTGGGACCACATCCACACAGCACTCTCAAGTGCTGCCTAAGGTAGTACACTGGCTTCACAAACCAGTGCCTTTTTTTATACAGGTTTTGTGCAGTGTAAGCCTGTGAACAGAAATAGGAAGAACACGTTTTAGAAATGGTTATCAGCAAACAAGGGCAGATGAAAACTACATGGTTAGCAAAGTGGGAGGGGGAACAAAAATGCTTATGGCAGTAGTAAATGATTGACAGTTAATAGGTGTACTGGCAGCTACAAACTCTCAGCACATACATTGCTTTTAGCTGAGTCAGGAAGTTAACTAAAATAGATAGCACAAGCTCAGTAAAAAGACAAGCAGCAGATGATGGGAGAATTACAGAGGGAACTAAATGGACACCACAGCCAAAATTGCTGCAGCTTATGCCAAGTAAAATATTACACGTTTTCCAGAACGGGGTGCTGAAACTTTTCAACCACTAACCCCCAGTCAAGAGATCTGGTTTTAATCCACTGTTCCTTTGCTCACTATGCCACCCCAGTTTGAAGGGCAGGATCAAGACTGATTTGCATAAGGCTGAGTTTATACTGGGGTAGCATGGTGAGCAAAAGACAATGGATTTAACCCACAAGGGTTGACTGGGGGTGAATGTTTGATTTGTTTTGCATTCCATCCAACATCTATGTGTCTTTTGCTTTCTCACCCTAAGTAAGCCAGTTATGGCCAGACGTGAGTCCCGGGGTCTCTGTGACACTGGATTCAAGCTATCCTGCCTGATAAGGGGTGATACCCCGAAACCGCTTCCAGGATGTTTTTTTCTGGTTCAGGGAGGAGCTAAATTGGCAGTTCGGACTGGACTGTTCCCATGAGGTGGTACAAAAGGGGGTGGTGATGGACGGAGCATCTGAACCAATCACACACTCACACCCAGTCAACAGATCTGGGTTTAATCCATCATCGTTCTTTAGCCCACTCCGCCACCCCAGTTCAGACATGGCCATATGCAAATCAGTCTGACCCTGTGCCTCATGGGAACAGTCCAGCCCGAACTGCCAAGCCATGCCTTCCCTGGACCGTAAACAAGCTTCCGAGGACCGGTTTCTGGCATTTCAGCCATCTTCAGCCCGGCTTGCTTGAATCCAGTGGCAAAGTGAGCAAGGGACTCACGTCTGAGCTTACCCTGCCAACTTATGGCGAACAAAGTGGTACAAAAGGGGGTGGTGATGGACGGAGCATCTGAACCAAACAATCACACCCAGTCAACAGATCTGGGTTTAATCCATCACCGCTCTTTAGCCCACTCTGCCACCCCAGTTTAGACATAGCCATATGCAAATCAGTCTGACCCTGTGCCTCATGGGAACAGTCCAGCCCGAACTGCCAAGCCATGCCTTCCCTGGACCGGAAATAAGCTTATGAGGACCGGTTTCTGGCATTTCAGCCATCTTCAGTCCGGCTTGCTTGAATCAAGTGGCAAAGTGAGCAAGGGACTCACGTCTGAGCATACCCTGCCAACTTATGGCGAACAAAGTGGTACAAAAGGGGGTGGTCATCTTGTGTGTTTTGCTGTTCCCATGAGGAGCAGAATAAAGACTGATTTCCATATGGCTGGGTCTAACCTGGGGTGACATGATAAGCAATATAACAATGGATTTAACCCAGATCTCTTGACTGGGGGTGAATATTTGATTTGTTCTGCATTCTGTCCATCATTTGTGAGGCTTTTGCCATGGCAAACAGGGTCTTTATTCAGGCATCCTCTGATGAGTAGACTATAGACTACATGCCCAGCAGCTGCTGACCTTCTTTAAGGATAACAATCAACACTTTTTAAACTCTTCTCTTGAGTGAGACGTCAAACAGAAGTAGTTTCCTGTAATTGATCTGCCTTTCTGTGACTTCTAAAAGAGTCACGTAGCTCTTCTTGTGCACGAAACCTGTTTCAGACTTGCACCTCACTATTGAAAGCACAAACTACTTTCCAGTCCCTAGATCTGTTTTATTTGTTTATTAGCTGGTATTTGTGTGTCATCGCCAAACCTCACTCAGTGTAGAATAGCTATTCATCTGTTTATTTTTGTTTACCACTCAGTACCAAATTGTAATCATTTTACAGCACTATGAGAGGAGAGAGGGCAGCGGGTCATAGAAGAAGGAGGGGTTCCTGAGCCAAGGACAACCAGGTGGGCTATGTCTGGCACACCTCCTATGACATCACGCTCAGCCAAGTGTGTGCTGGCACTGAAGATGCGTGGGAACCAAAAGGTTTTCATGTGACGTGGGTGAAGATTGTTCAGTATGCATGCAAAGATATGCAAATTCAGGAAATGTAGATATAAGCAAAAACTTGCTGAGTTTCTCAACTCCAAATGTTTCCCAGATTCACAGTAACGGTGAGAAGGAAGTCAGCATAATGATGGTTTAGACGAAGAGGCCTATAGTATGGATAACTTTGTTAATTGCTCTCATACAAAAGCTCCACTTCGAAGGAGCATTCTAATTTTAAATCAACATGCAGGAACAAGCATAATACTCTAGAATCAGTAGCCATCTTTTTAATTTTGTTGTTGCCCAAACACAAATAGTACCTTTCTTTTCTTTTAAAAGTAATTGTTTACGAAGTACCCACCTCATCAATACAAATGTCTCCAATTAAATGGAGGAAGACTTAGAAAACTAGGATACTATTAGTGTCATAACTCTTAGCTTATAAAATGAAAGAGAGGTGCACATTCCAAATAATATCAGTATCCTAGGCTTGAGATATTCAGGCAAGAAAAAGCAAGAAGAAAATAAGAAGGGAGGAAAGAAGAAAGGGGAGGAAAGAAAGAAAGGAAATGAAAAGGCACTCTAAGGGCGAGCTAATACTAAACAGTAAATCTACCCTACACAATCACTGTGTAGTGAATCAATATCTGTGTGCAACAAAATCCTCATCGACCATAACAATAAAGGGCCACCAAAAAGCTCATGGATATTTCTACTGGATTGAACAGTGGGGGCGTGGGGGCGGCATTCCTCCTGGTCAGAGCATTTACCTTGTCCCCACTATCGACAGCAAGATAGCTATAGGTATGAGGCCACATCAGTTAGAAAGAGCTCCCAAATCTGCGTGAAGGCATCTACATTGTTCTGAACCCTGTGTATGAGTCATTCATGCGTAGCCGTCTTGTACACCTTGGACATCCACTCATCATGCGTCAGTCTCTGCTGCTCCCTACAGTGGCTTAAGCTGCAGATTTTCACTGTGGTGAGTCCTATGTCCAGCTGTCCTCTTATATGGGCCATTAAGGATATGAGATCAATCATATCATGGAAGAGGACTGATGGTTATGTCAGAGTAATAGACATCTGTAAGCCTCACTAAGTGAAGACCGCACTGTAGACCAACACATGGAGAGCTGCATACATTGAAAAAGTATGTGGAGCATGTCACACCGATTATGGGGGTATCTCCTGCAGAAAATGCAGTGATTCAACCCTTCATTTTTCAGTTTCAAGGGGGACCAATACCAGGCATGGAACATCTTGAAAAGGGTACATTTGATCCTAGATTCCCTGACACCCCTGTCCAGGTTTTCGAGCACCTCAGTCCAGTCATCAGTAAACCATACTAAATTAAACAGGCGCGACAGAGATTGGGAGTGGAGATGGCACACTGTAAGATTATAGAATCATGAGATTACAGTCTTAAACTGCCCCCACTGTGTGAGTTATTGCAGCACCAGGGATTCCTCAACCTCCCATGGGTGGGGTGGGGGAAACCAAGTGAGCTAGAAAGGGAGATTTTCAATTGCAAATATATTGCCCCAGCTGCAAGCTGTCTAAGTGTAATTCCTCTTGTTGGGCCGCAAACGATTTAAGATGATTGACAGCCAGTAAGTGGTCAATAGTGAGGATTCCAGCCTGTTTCCAGAGAGTCCACAAGGTGGTCGGCATCCCACATATATATATTGGCATTATGCCATATAATTGCTCCCCTGTGTATCCATACATCACGTTTGAGGAGTCTGTGTGTGTGAGTCAATGGCTTAGACGGAGCCTGTATAATGGGGATAGCAATTTGGAAGGACAGTAGGCCAAGGTTGTACAGCATGGTGAGACTCAGGCCAGTGTCCAGAAAATGCTGTTCAATATGGACCCAGAGAGGAACTTCTTCTAGTCAGCCAGAGGTAAGCAAGTTGGGACAGCTGGAGCGCTGTCTGGTAATGCTCTACACCCGGGAGGCTAAATCCTCCAAATCACTTGAAATTTTCAGCCTGATTCTTTTGTTCACACATATGAAGGATTTGATACCCATTATCAATTTGCAGGTCCAGACCACCAGGGGTAACATCCCCAGGACATAAGTGAAGTGTGACACTACCATCACTTCTATCACCTCCACCCTCCTCCATAGGGATACGTTCAGGTGTGTCCATTTCACATAGTCCAGCTACGTTTTGGAAATAAGCAGACCAAGGTTGTCTGCTGCTTGCCATATGCAGTAATGCATCCCTTAAGTGCAGCAGCAGTTTTGGAAGAAACAAATAAGTATGTTAGGTTTAATCAAATAGGTGACCATCCCTATCTCAGAGCTCAACCTTGAAGAGCATCAGAAGTATTTATAGAGCAAGTTGTATTTGTGGAATAGTACATAATGTTTGGGTTACGTAACTTGTGGTAGAATCAGATATTAGTGTAGATAGCTGTGGGATGGGATGTAGAAATATGACTACAGGGAGAAGATAGTCAAAGACAGAAAGGAAGTTACAAATAAAATGCTTGGAGTTGTTGGCAAGTTCATTCAAGATAATACAGATAGCGAAACGTCCAGTCAAATGCTGCAAACTGTTGATCGTGGATAAGACGCCATTGAGCCACCACTTAAACCTTTCATTCTTGACCCTCCCTTTTGAGAAGACCAAGGTTTTGGTTTTACCCGTCTTTATTTTCAGGTTGTTGGACTTACAGTATTTAGCAAAAACTTCTAATTGCCTGTGAAGGCCAACCAGCGTAAGATCCAACAGAACCGTATCATCGGCATAAAACATTACTGAGATGGCCTTGTTGCCTAATTTTGGTGCAGAGGATCGAGCCTGGATTAATCCTATCATGACGCCCACAATATATATAGATAACAGGAGCGGTGCCATCATACACCGGGGGTGGAAATTATTTTTAAAGACATTGCTCCAGTACCCACAGCTCAACCCTAGTCTTTGAGCCTTCATGGAGTTGGATAATCAGCTTTAGTAAACCTGGAGGACACCCCATTTCCTCATTTTTCTCCCAAAGTAAAGGCCTATTTATAGTGTCAAATGCTGTTGATAAATCGATGTATGACACATAGAGAGTTGTTTCTTTCTAAAGGCATGTTTTTCAGCCAAAAGATTTATTATTAGACAGTCATCCTTTGTTGAATAGCCTTTACGAAAACAATTTGGACTTCAGGGAAAACATTAGCATTGTCTATCCAATCTTCTAACAAACACAGGAGATGTTTTGCATATATCTTGCTGTAGATATCCAGCAGTGTAATCATATGGTAACTTGACGGTGGGTTCTGCTTTTCCTTTTTATACAGCCAGCCCCTAAAATTACCTTTCCAGGTTCTAGGTATCCCTTGACTGCTGATTATTGCTCCAAATACTGGAGCCAGGACTTGAGCCTACAAACTTGGGTTGGGTTTAATGATGTCAGAGTAAAGGCCATCAGGACCCTGGGCATTTGATGTTTTTAGGTCCTTTATGATGGATTCAATACTCCCAACTGATGGAGCCAAGTGGCTCTCCACCACCCCCATATCTGAGGCCCCAACCTGCATACTCTCCACTCCTACACCATTTACCTCTCTAAGCTTTTACTTCTCTGATATATAACTCACCCATGTTTCCTCCAGAACCGAGACCGGTACTTCTACAAGATTTCTGGTTGCCCCCAGCACTCTATTTACTATATTCCAAAAGCCCTTAGTACTTCCTGATCCCAGGGAGACAATTGCTTTGGTGCATATACCTTCCCTGTCTTCCCAAACTATTCTTCTAAGCTCTTTCCTATGACATTTAATTAGATGTATCTTATTATGCCTACCTCTTTTTAAGACCCCCTTTATGTTAATATTTAGTGCAGCCTTGTCCTGTGTTTTAGCAAACCCAGAGAAGACCTTCCTTCCCTGACCACCCTTTAAGCCAGCTTTCACCATATTACTTATGGAGGCAATTAAAATCTCAAATACCTGCACACTGAGCTGAGACTGCAAAAGTAGACTGATCTTTCAATAGCTCCCTCATTCTATTTTGAGTATTTTTAATTTACCAGTCCATACCAGTCTACGCTCATTCAATCAGTGAATTTCTGCACTATTTTGCCAAAGATCTCTTAAATGTGCATCCCTGTGCAGTGTAAGGATTAGGGGCTTGTGATCACTGCGTACTAGATTGCCTACTACTAAATCCATACCTAAATCAAAACTTTATGTGGGAATCATTACATAATCTATCAATGTAGACACCCTTTCATTATCAAAGGTATGTTGAGCAGGCTGATCCACTACGCATCTGCCATTAACAATTGTCAGGTTTGAGCTATCAAGCAGCAAGCCTAGTTGTTTCCCTCTCACATCCTACCAATGGCACTTCAGAAGCTGGCATGGGATACCCAGAGCATTTTCTTTCCCTCTTTGGAACTCATCCTTCGCTGGGTTATTGTGAATGTTTGCATTAAAATCCCCCATCTACAGGATTGATAGCTTTGAGAAGCTTTAGCTCCCCATATTCATCAGGACTACCAGCTCCTTTAACTGATTATCCAACCTTGTATTTGATGGAAAATAGGAGTTAATTAATGTTAAATCTGTGCAGTCGTGTATCCCCCTTTCATGCTGCTTTTTTGATGACAAGCCAAAAATTGAGATTATCAATAAATTAGTAAATCCCTGAAATAGGATGCACCCCTCAGATTAATCTTTTACCCCTATCATTATGGCCAGGCCCCCTGCAGGCTGACCGAACTTTCCCATAATTGCTACAGTGCTAAAAAACCTATAGTCACTCATCGGAACATCAATTCACAGGACTCTTGCGGTGCAATAATCAGCATTTCTCTCTTTAATAACAGCCAGCAAAGAGTCTGATTTTCTATTCAGACCCGCAATGTTCCAAGACAACAAATTAACCTCAATGTCATCAGGATCTACAAAATAGATGTCTAGAAATCATCTTTTTTATAATTTATTGTGCCCACGATCCATTCCCATGTGTTGTATTATTGGTTTACTGATTTTTCACAACTGGAAAAGATCTGCCATCCTTTTTCAGATTTCAGGATATTATCACACCCAACGAACTCATGGCCCCTGATAACCCCCAAAAGGGAACATGGTTTGGCTGATTAATTGAGGCCTTTGCACTCTCCCCCTGTGCATTCACCTGAGTTAACCTCATTTAGGAGGGGATGGGCCTATGAAGGAATGAGTCGTAGATGTCAAAACCTGACCTTTGAAGCACATCCAATGAATTCATGACTTCATCTGCCATGATCCTGGAATAATAATAGACTCAGGCAACTGGCCACAATGTAGAGATAAAATACATGATCTATTAAGAACACATTACATATTAGCAAAGATATCCACCAATTGAAGAGCTCACTCTTCCTTCTCAGAGGGGCTAACTACTGATTCCTTACCCCATCATTGTTCGGTCTCAGACCCAAAAGGCTCAGCTCCTAAGTTTAGGGGGAGACTGATCTTGTGGTGTGTGTGAACCAATCTGTCCTGGCCCAGCTGCTTAAATTCAAACCATTCAGAAAAGGGGGTGGTGATGAACAGAGTGTATGAATTAAGCAGACCACTCTTACCCAGTCCAAAGATCAGGGCTTGATCCATCACCGTTATTTAGCTCGCTGCCCCATCCCAGCTCAGAACCTGGCTATATGCAAATTAGTTTGTCCCTGGCCCAGTGCATCATGGGAACAGGGCAGACCAAACTACCAAGCCAATTCTTCACCAGAAAGGAGACAAGCTACCGGGGACCGGTTTCTGGCATTTCAGCCTCGTCGGCCCGGCTTGCTTGAATCCTGATGGAGCAGTGAGCAAGGGACTCATGTCTGAGTATACCCTGCCACACCTATAGTGGCCAAAAACGATTCAGAAAAGGGGGTGGTGATGAACAGAGTGTCTGAATTAAGCAGACCACTCTTACCCAGTCCAAAGATCAGGGCTTGATCCATCACCGTTATTTAGCTCACTGCCCCATCCCAGCTCAGAACCTGGCTATATGCAAATTAGTCTGTCCCTGGCCCAGTGCATCATGGGAACAGGGCAGACCAAACTACCAAGCCAATTCTTCACCAGAAAGGAGACAAGCTACCGGGGACCGGTTTCTGGCATTTCAGCCTCGTCGGCCCGGCTTGCTTGAATCCTGATGGAGCAGTGAGCAAGGGACTCATGTCTGAGTATACCCTGCCACACCTATAGTGGCCAAAAACGATTCAGAAAAGGGGGTGGTGATGAACAGAGTGTCTGAATTAAGCAGACCACTCTTACCCAGTCCAAAGATCAGGGCTTGATCCATCACCATTATTTAGCTCACTGCCCCATCCCAGCTCAGAACCTGGCTATATGCAAATTAGTCTGTCCCTGGCCCAGTGCATCATGGGAACAGGGCAGACCAAACTACCAAGCCAATTCTTCACCAGAAAGGAGACAAGCTACCGGGGACCGGTTTCTGGCATTTCAGCCTCGTCGGCCCGGCTTGCTTGAATCCTGATGGAGCAGTGAGCAAGGGACTCATGTCTGAGTATACCCTGCCACACCTATAGTGGCCAAAAACGATTCAGAAAAGGGGGTGGTGATGAACAGAGTGTCTGAATTAAGCAGACCACTCTTACCCAGTCCAAAGATCAGGGCTTGATCCATCACCGTTATTTAGCTCACTGCCCCATCCCAGCTCAGAACCTGGCTATATGCAAATTAGTCTGTCCCTGGCCCAGTGCATCATGGGAACAGGGCAGACCAAACCACCAAGCCAATTCTTCACCAGAAAGGAGACAAGCTACCGGGGACCGGTTTCTGGCATTTCAGCCTTGTCGGCCCGGCTTGCTTGAATCCTGATGGAGCAGTGAGCAAGGGACTCATATCTGAGTATACCCTGCCACACCTATAGTGGCCAAAAACGATTCAGAAAAGGGGTGGTGATGAACAGAGTGTCTGAATTAAGCAGACCACTCTTACCCAGTCCAAAGATCAGGGCTTGATCCATCACCGTTATTTAGCTCACTGCCCCATCCCAGCTCAGAACCTGGCTATATGCAAATTAGTCTGTCCCTGGCCCAGTGCATCATGGGAACAGGGCAGACCAAACTACCAAGCCAATTCTTCACCAGAAAGGAGACAAGCTACCGGGGACCGGTTTCTGGCATTTCAGCCTCGTCGGCCCGGCTTGCTTGAATCCTGATGGAGCAGTGAGCAAGGGACTCATGTCTGAGTATACCCTGCCACACCTATAGTGGCCAAAAACGATTCAGAAAAGGGGGTGGTGATGAACAGAGTGTCTGAATTAAGCAGACCACTCTTACCCAGTCCAAAGATCAGGGCTTGATCCATCACCGTTATTTAGCTCACTGCCCCATCCCAGCTCAGAACCTGGCTATATGCAAATTAGTCTGTCCCTGGCCCAGTGCATCATGGGAACAGGGCAGACCAAACTACCAAGCCAATTCTTCACCAGAAAGGAGACAAGCTACTGGGGACCGGTTTCTGGCATTTCAGCCTCGTCGGCCCGGCTTGCTTGAATCCTGATGGAGCAGTGAGCAAGGGACTCATGTCTGAGTATACCCTGCCACACCTATAGTGGCCAAAAACGATTCAGAAAAGGGGGTGGTGATGAACAGAGTGTCTGAATTAAGCAGACCACTCTTACCCAGTCCAAAGATCAGGGCTTGATCCATCACCGTTATTTAGCTCACTGCCCCATCCCAGCTCAGAACCTGGCTATATGCAAATTAGTCTGTCCCTGGCCCAGTGCATCATGGGAACAGGGCAGACCAAACTACCAAGCCAATTCTTCACCAGAAAGGAGACAAGCTACTGGGGACCGGTTTCTGGCATTTCAGCCTCGTCGGCCCGGCTTGCTTGAATCCTGATGGAGCAGTGAGCAAGGGACTCATGTCTGAGTATACCCTGCCACACCTATAGTGGCCAAAAACGATTCAGAAAAGGGGGTGGTGATGAACAGAGTGTCTGAATTAAGCAGACCACTCTTACCCAGTCCAAAGATCAGGGCTTGATCCATCACCGTTATTTAGCTCACTGCCCCATCCCAGCTCAGAACCTGGCTATATGCAAATTAGTCTGTCCCTGGCCCAGTGCATCATGGGAACAGGGCAGACCAAACTACCAAGCCAATTCTTGACCAGAAAGTAGACAAGCTACCGGGGACCGGTTTCTGGCATTTCAGCCTCGTCGGCCCGGCTTGCTTGAATCCTGATGGAGCAGTGAGCAAGGGACTCATGTCTGAGTATACCCTGCCACACCTATAGTGGCCAAAAACGATTCAGAAAAGGGGGTGGTGATGAACAGAGTGTCTGAATTAAGCAGACCACTCTTACCCAGTCCAAAGATCAGGGCTTGATCCATCACCGTTATTTAGCTCACTGCCCCATCCCAGCTCAGAACCTGGCTATATGCAAATTAGTCTGTCCCTGGCCCAGTGCATCATGGGAACAGGGCAGACCAAACTACCAAGCCAATTCTTCACCAGAAAGGAGACAAGCTACCGGGGACCGGTTTCTGGCATTTCAGCCTCGTCGGCCTGGCTTGCTTGAATCCTGATGGAGCAGTGAGCAAGGGACTCATGTCTGAGTATACCCTGCCACACCTATAGTGGCCAAAAACGATTCAGAAAAGGGGGTGGTGATGAACAGAGTGTCTGAATTAAGCAGACCACTCTTACCCAGTCCAAAGATCAGGGCTTGATCCATCACCGTTATTTAGCTCACTGCCCCATCCCAGCTCAGAACCTGGCTATATGCAAATTAGTCTGTCCCTTGCCCAGTGCATCATGGGAACAGGGCAGACCAAACTACTAAGCCAATTCTTCACCAGAAAGGAGACAAGCTACCGGGGACCGGTTTCTGGCATTTCAGCCTCGTCGGCCCGGCTTGCTTGAATCCTGATGGAGCAGTGAGCAAGGGACTCATGTCTGAGTATACCCTGCCACACCTATAGTGGCCAAAAACGATTCAGAAAAGGGGGTGGTGATGAACAGAGTGTCTGAATTAAGCAGACCACTCTTACCCAGTCCAAAGATCAGGGCTTGATCCATCACCGTTATTTAGCTCACTGCCCCATCCCAGCTCAGAACCTGGCTATATGCAAATTAGTCTGTCCCTGGCCCAGTGCATCATGGGAACAGGGCAGACAAAACTACCAAGCCAATTCTTCACCAGAAAGGAGACAAGCTACCGGGGACCGGTTTCTGGCATTTCAGCCTCGTCGGCCCGGCTTGCTTGAATCCTGATGGAGCAGTGAGCAAGGGACTCATGTCTGAGTATACCCTGCCACACCTATAGTGGCCAAAAACGATTCAGAAAAGGGGGTGGTGATGAACAGAGTGTCTGAATTAAGCAGACCACTCTTACCCAGTCCAAAGATCAGGGCTTGATCCATCACCGTTATTTAGCTCACTGCCCCATCCCAGCTCAGAACCTGGCTATATGCAAATTAGTCTATCCCTGGCCCAGTGCATCATGGGAACAGGGCAGACCAAACTACCAAGCCAATCATTCACCAGAAAGGAGACAAGCTACCGGGGACCGGTTTCTGGCATTTCAGCCTCGTCGGCCCGGCTTGCTTGAATCCTGACGACGACGACGCCTGAAATGGCAGAAACCGGTCCCCGGAAGCTTGTTTCCTTCCCAGTATAAGAATTGGCTTGGTAGTTTGGTTTGCCCTGTTCCCATCATGCACTGGGACAGGAACAGACTAATTTGCATATAGCCAAGTTCTGAGCTGGGATGGTGCAGTGAGCTAAAAAACGGTGATGGATCAAGCCCTGATCTTTGGACTGGGTAAGAGTGTTCTGCTTAATTCAGGCACTCTGTTCATCACCACCCCCCTTTTCTGAATCATTTTGTCCACCATAAGCGTGGAAGGGTATACTCAGATGTGAGTCCCTTGCTCATTGCACCATCAGGATTCAAGCAAGCCGGGCCGACGATGCCTGAAGTGGCAGAAACCGGTCCCCGGAAGCTTGTTTCCTTCCCAGTATAAGAATTGGCTTGGTAGTTTGGTTTGCCCTGTTCCCATCATGCACTGGGACAGGAACAGACTAATTTGCATATAGCCAAGTTCTGAGCTGGGATGGTGCAGTGAGCTAAAAAACGGTGATGGATCAAGCCCTGATCCTTGGACTGGGTAAGAGTGGTCTGCTTAATTCAGGCACTCTGTTCATCACCACCCCCCTTTTCTGAATCATTTTGTCCACCATAAGCGTGGAAGGGTATACTCAGATGTGAGTCCCTTGCTCATTGCACCATCAGGATTCAAGCAAGCCGGGCCGACGATGCCTGAAGTGGCAGAAACCGGTCCCCGGAAGCTTGTTTCCTTCCCAGTATAAGAATTGGCTTGGTAGTTTGGTTTGCCCTGTTCCCATCATGCACTGGGACAGGAACAGACTAATTTGCATATAGCCAAGTTCTGAGCTGGGATGGTGCAGTGAGCTAAAAAACGGTGATGGATCACGCCCTGATCCTTGGACTGGGTAAGAGTGGTCTGCTTAATTCAGGCACTCTGTTCATCACCACCCCCCTTTTCTGAATCATTTTGTCCACCATAAGCGTGGAAGGGTATACTCAGATGTGAGTCCCTTGCTCATTGCACCATCAGGATTCAAGCAAGCCGGGCCGACGATGCCTGAAATGGCAGTAACCGGTCCCCGGAAGCTTGTTTCCTTACCAGTATAAGAATTGGCTTGGTAGTTTGGTTTGCCCTGTTCCCATCATGCACTGGGACAGGAACAGACTAATTTGCATATAGCCAAGTTCTGAGCTGGGATGGTGCAGTGAGCTAAAAAACGGTGATGGATCACGCCCTGATCTTTGGACTGGGTAAGAGTGGTCTGCTTAATTCAGGCACTCTGTTCATCACCACCCCCCTTTTCTGAATCATTTTGTCCACCATAAGCGTGGAAGGGTATACTCAGATGTGAGTCCCTTGCTCATTGCACCATCAGGATTCAAGCAAGCCGGGCTGACGACGCCTGAAATGGCAAAAACCGGTCCCCGGAAGCTTGTTTCCTTCCCAGTATAAGAATTGGCTTGGTAGTTTGGTTTGCCCTGTTCCCATCATGCACTGGGACAGGAACAGACTAGTTGGCATATAGCCAAGTTCTTAGCTGGGATGGTGCAGTGAGCTAAAAAACGGTGATGGATCAAGCCCTGATCCTTGGACTGGGTAAGAGTGGTCTGCTTAATTCAGGCACTCTGTTCATCACCACCCCCCTTTTCTGAATCATTTTGTCCACCATAAGCGTGGAAGGGTATACTCAGATGTGAGTCCCTTGCTCATTGCACCATCAGGATTCAAGCAAGCCGGGCCGACGATGCCTGAAATGGCAGAAACCGGTCCCCGGAAGCTTGTTTCCTTCCCAGTATAAGAATTGGCTTGGTAGTTTGGTTTGCCCTGTTCCCATCATGCACTGGGACAGGAACAGACTAATTTGCATATAGCCAAGTTCTGAGCTGGGATGGTGCAGTGAGCTAAAAAACGGTGATGGATCAAGCCCTGATCTTTGGACTGGGTAAGAGTGGTCTGCTTAATTCAGGCACTCTGTTCATCACCACCCCCCTTTTCTGAATCATTTTGTCCACCATAAGCGTGGAAGGGTATACTCAGATGTGAGTCCCTTGCTCATTGCACCATCAGGATTCAAGCAAGCCGGGCCGACGACGCCTGAAATGGCAGAAACCGGTCCCCGGAAGCTTGTTTCCTTCCCAGTATAAGAATTGGCTTGGTAGTTTGGTTTGCCCTGTTCCCATCATGCACTGGGACAGGAACAGACTAATTTGCATATAGCCAAGTTCTGAGCTGGGATGGTGCAGTGAGCTAAAAAACGGTGATGGATCAAGCCCTGATCTTTGGACTGGGTAAGAGTGGTCTGCTTAATTCAGGTACTCTGTTCATCACCACCCCCCTTTTCTGAATCATTTTGTCCACCATAAGCGTGGAAGGGTATACTCAGATGTGAGTCCCTTGCTCATTGCACCATCAGGATTCAAGCAAGCCGGGCCGACGATGCCTGAAATGGCAGAAACCGGTCCCCGGAAGCTTGTTTCCTTCCCAGTATAAGAATTGGCTTGGTAGTTTGGTTTGCCCTGTTCCCATCATGCACTGGGACAGGAACAGACTAATTTGCATATAGCCAAGTTCTGAGCTGGGATGGTGCAGTGAGCTAAAAAACGGTGATGGATCAAGCTCTGATCCTTGGACTGGGTAAGAGTGGTCGCTTAATTCAGGCACTCTGTTCATCACCACCCCCCTTTTCTGAATCATTTTGTCCACCATAAGCGTGGGAGGGTATACTCAGATGTGAGTCCCTTGCTCATTGCACCATCAGGATTCAAGCAAGCCGGGCCGACCACGCCTGAAATGGCAGAAACCGGTCCCCGGAAGCTTGTTTCCTTCCCAGTATAAGAATTGGCTTGGTAGTTCGGTTTGCCCTGTTCCCATCATGCACTGGGACAGGAACAGACTAATTTGCATATAGCCAAGTTCTGAGCTGGGATGGTGCAGTGAGCTAAAAAACGGTGATGGATCAAGCCCTGATCTTTGGACTGGGTAAGAGTGGTCTGCTTAATTCAGGCACTCTGTTCATCACCACCCCCCTTTTCTGAATCATTTTGTCCACCATAAGCGTGGAAGGGTATACTCAGATGTGAGTCCCTTGCTCATTGCACCATCAGGATTCAAGCAAGCCGGGCCGACGATGCCTGAAATGGCAGAAACCGGTCCCCGGAAGCTTGTTTCGTTCCCAGTATAAGAATTGGCTTGGTAGTTTGGTTTGCCCTGTTCCCATCATGCACTGGGACAGGAACAGACTAATTTGCATATAGCCAAGTTCTGAGCTGGGATGGTGCAGTGAGCTAAAAAACGGTGATGGATCAAGCCCTGATCTTTGGACTGGGTAAGAGTGGTCTGCTTAATTCAGGCACTCTGTTCATCACCACCCCCCTTTTCTGAATCATTTTGTCCACCATAAGCGTGGAAGGGTATACTCAGATGTGAGTCCCTTGCTCATTGCACCATCAGGATTCAAGCAAGCCGGGCCGACGACGCCTGAAATGGCAGAAACCGGTCCCCGGAAGCTTGTTTCCTTCCCAGTATAAGAATTGGCTTGGTAGTTTGGTTTGCCCTGTTCCCATCATGCACTGGGACTGGAACAGACTAATTTGCATATAGCCAAGTTCTGAGCTGGGATGGTGCAGTGAGCTAAAAAACGGTGATGGATCAAGCCCTGATCTTTGGACTGGGTAAGAGTGGTCTGCTTAATTCAGGCACTCTGTTCATCACCACCCCCCTTTTCTGAATCATTTTGTCCACCATAAGCGTGGAAGGGTATACTCAGATGTGAGTCCCTTGCTCATTGCACCATCAGGATTCAAGCAAGCCGGGCCGACGACGCCTGAAGTGGCAGAAACCGGTCCCCGGAAGCTTGTTTCCTTCCCAGTATAAGAATTGGCTTGGTAGTTTGGTTTGCCCTGTTCCCATCATGCACTGGGACAGGAACAGACTAATTTGCATATAGCCAAGTTCTGAGCTGGGATGGTGCAGTGAGCTAAAAAACGGTGATGGATCAAGCTCTGATCCTTGGACTGGGTAAGAGTGGTCGCTTAATTCAGGCACTATGTTCATCACCACCCCCCTTTTCTGAATCATTTTGTCCACCATAAGCGTGGAAGGGTATACTCAGATGTGAGTCCCTTGCTCATTGCACCATCAGGATTCAAGCAAGCCGGGCCGACCACGCCTGAAATGGCAGAAACCGGTCCCCGGAAGCTTGTTTCCTTCCCAGTATAAGAATTGGCTTGGTAGTTTGGTTTGCCCTGTTCCCATCATGCACTGGGACAGGAACAGACTAATTTGCATATAGCCAAGTTCTGAGCTGGGATGGTGCAGTGAGCTAAAAAACGGTGATGGATCAAGCCCCGATCCTTGGACTGGGTAAGAGTGGTCTGCTTAATTCAGGCACTCTGTTCATCACCACCCCCCTTTTCTGAATCATTTTGTCCACCATAAGCGTGGAAGGGTATACTCAGATGTGAGTCCCTTGCTCATTGCACCATCAGGATTCAAGCAAGCCGGGCCGACGACGCCTGAAATGGCAGAAACCGGTCCCCGGAAGCTTGTTTCCTTCCAAGTATAAGAATTGGCTTGGTAGTTTGGTTTGCCCTGTTCCCATCATGCACTGGGACAGGAACAGACTAATTTGCATATAGCCAAGTTCTGAGCTGGGATGGTGCAGTGAGCTAAAAAACGGTGATGGATCAAGCCCTGATCCTTGGACTGGGTAAGAGTGGTCTGCTTAATTCAGGCACTCTGTTCATCACCACCCCCCTTTTCTGAATCATTTTGTCCACCATAAGCGTGGAAGGGTATACTCAGATGTGAGTCCCTTGCTCATTGCACCATCAGGATTCAAGCAAGCCGGGCCGACGATGCCTGAAATGGCAGAAACCGGTCCCCGGAAGCTTGTTTCCTTCCCAGTTTAAGAATTGGCTTGGTAGTTTGGTTTGCCCTGTTCCCATCATGCACTGGGACAGGAACAGAATAATTTGCATATAGCAAAGTTCTGAGCTGGGATGGTGCAGTGAGCTAAAAAACGGTGATGGATCAAGCCCTGATCTTTGGACTGGGTAAGAGTGGTCTGCTTAATTCAGGCACTCTGTTCATCACCACCCCCCTTTTCTGAATTAAATTCAAACCATGGCCCGTCAGTCTCACCTGCCCCCTCATGATAATTAGAGTTCAATGATGGACGGGCTGCAATGACCTGGGCATCAACAGGACCTTCTACTGCCAGTGATTGCCCAGTGGGGGTCTATTCTTGCAGAACCATTAAAGGCAATTTAAGCTTTCTTGCCCTTTTCTTTTTTAGCCGTCAAACGTTCTCTTTCTTATATCTGATTTTAACAGGTTCATCTCTGTTAAGCGGGTTTTTACCCTTTTTATTACTTTTTTAAATATAGGAGAGCTATCACTACTTTTCCAAATTTCCTGTGCTGGATCCAACAATTCATACCCCTTACCGGGGATGGCTTGTCCTAAAGCATCTGTTCATTAAAGAGGGTTTCCAGCTACGATAGGTCAACCAACATTTCACAGTTGTTCACCTTTGTTTTGTTGCCAACGCAGAGATCCCGCTTGGACTCCCATCTCCCTGCAACTTTGGACTGGACTTTTTGCACTCACCGAGCTACTCCCACCTACTGATTTTACAGGTAATTCCTTAAGTAACTCTGAACGAATATCTAGAATATGATCAGAACTGTCCGGTCTTGTCCAGTAGAGAATAAATGGGTTCAATAGCAAATCGGTTGACATTGAGATGTTTGAAACAACAGCAGCTGTGAGACTTGGAGTACTAGTAAACATTTCCAGAGATTTTTTGAGCTGCTTGGGCATCTCAAACAATACTTCCATATTTGTGTTTACTATCTTTTAATTTGTTATGAAAGGTGAAGTGTCCAGTAAAGTATAGTCCAATACAATAGAGCCCTGTGAAACCTGTGGCTCTGTATAAAGAGGCACACTGGGTAACGTTCCCTCAAGGCTGAATTTTCCCCCCTACAGTGAAGTTCGTGGACTGGCTGAATAGAGTTCTGCAGCTCACACCCGACATCTGTTGGCACAGTCAGCTGCTCTTCATCTGCTTGCACCTCAACATTCATCCTCAGCTGAACCGACACTATGCTGGAGGTGGGGGTTACTTCAGGTAATTTTTGAAAGAACATCAATATTAGTCTGCTTCCATTTAACACCATCGCTGCTATTGCTATTTTTCCCCTGTGCTGGCCCATAATAGAAACGGGTGTGGTCATGACGAGCTCAGCTCGTCATGAGCACATCTCAACCGTGCCTCATGACGAGCTGAGCTTGTCATGAGCATGGAAGGGGTTAAGACTCTCAAGTGTGGCGCTCTATTAATTAATGGGTTGGATTTAGTTCTTTGGCATAGTCTGGAAGAAAAAATTCTACCAGATCTGAGTTTTTTTGCTGTCATAATAATAAACAAAGCTGTTAGCGGATGAATAGATTACTGAGGCAAATAGTGCTGGGTAAAAATGAAAAAGATGTAATGCCCAGAGGGTTGTTGTGGAAAAAGACAAAAGGGGGGTCCAGAACCTGCAAGCTGTGCCCAATCCATGTAAGGCAGCTTCCACAGAGAAGGGCTTTAATTTGTTACTAGAGCCACTGGTTCACCCCTTGCTTTGGATACCACAATTGGCGCCGCCTAATTTTCCCCAGTAGCTGGTTCCACAAATGCTCTGCATGGAAGGGGTACACGCAAACTCCAAGGTTGTAAAGTGAGTTATAGTAGACTATTGCAACACTTGGTTGCCTCGATTCTACAGCACCAGGATTCACACCAGGCCTCATCCCTCTCCCGGTCCTCCAACTTGCAGCCTTTCAAGTTTTGTGGTATGGAAAGCAGCAAAAGGCCAGTTTGATGACAGGAAGACAACATAAACAGAAAATATGGTAATTCCCCTAGGTTGAAAGCTGCACACAGACCTATCTGGACTGCTTCCTCCATCCCGGGAACACCCCTAAAGCAGCAGGGATCTAACCCAACTGCACCCTGACTGACAGGCTGCAACATGCGCAAAGTTATTTTGGGGCTTCTCACCCCACCACTCACTCTGCCTTGTTAAAGAATTGTCCAAAGTTTATTTAGGTCTCGCTCTAACTACAGCCTGGGCCTCAGCACCATGGCCTGACTGCCGCATCTACGATATCTAACCCCCCTGTCAGCAAGTCCAGCGACCAGCATCAAGTCCTTCAATCTTGTCTAAAAAGCCAGGGGGGGAGGGCACGAGCACGCTCTCTTGTTAAATGACACTCTTCAGGCTGAGAGATTAGAAGTAGGTGTCCCAACATAGAGGCTCAATTGGTAGACTGAGAAATCATGTCCACACTATGTGCTTCACAGCAGCCCTGATGGACAATGGAGGATGCACTATGATCACGCCAATCCCTAGAATAGTGTCCTTTCCTTTCCGCTATGTATTATATATTGAAAATCACAAGAAAAATCACTAGCTTGCCAAATGAAGTAATACATTTTTTTTAAAATACAGAAGTCCCAACAAATGACACAACCAGCCAAGCCAAAAAAGCACCATGGTGCACCGAGGTGCAATCAAGAAGGCACCAACAGTCAAAATTGGGGAGGGGTAGGGGAGTATGGTGAGCAGGCCTCCCTGTGCGGGCAGGCTACACGGCTTAATGCCAGCCGCTTCTGCGTCCAAACAGAGGAACCCGCTGCTCCCAACACAGCTCTCACGGCCTCTCATCGGTGCCTGTAGTGATGTGAAGGATGGTACCACTCTCGGATCCGTCAGGTGACCGGCGACTTGTTTACTGTGAAAAAGCTTTTCGCTAGCTAGCCCCCGTGTCCTGCATCCCTGTCTATCCAGTCTCGGAGCAACAGTCTACGGTCGATCAGGAACCAGCTCCACAGGTCCGTTGGAAAGTGACGACAGCACGTATGCGTGCACACTCTCCTCCAATGGCAGGAAAAAACTGCTGATGATTCTGTGAACAACTATGTTATTGAGGTCAATTCCACAGCAGCAGCAGCAGCAACTAGCTATGTCACAATAAATGCCTTGGCATACCTTAATGCTGAACAGTCCTTCCATAATGTTTTTTTATTGCATTTGTAATAAATAAAAGGTGTTCACCAACATTAGTCTGGGCCCACTAAAATGCAGGGCTAAAACATGATAACCTCAATAAAACATACTAGATAAGAGTAGCTTAAATCATGTCAAGTAATTGTTTACAGGTTGTATATTTACAGTTCGTATAAGGTTATTGACTTCATTTTATTATCTTCCAAGATGTTCATTAGTGTAAAATGCAATTTCACTTTGAAGCAGGTTCATTGATTTAACTGACTTACAGTCAAAAATTAATTGAGCATTAAAATGTCATCCTTAGAGAGCTATCATATTTGCTGGAAATCAAGTGATAAAACAACACACCTTTTGGAAGCCATTTTCTGATGATAACAATATTCAAATATACCAAATATAATTGAAGGAAGTAGTCAACCACCAAATGCTTATTGCCTTTTGCTGGCTTTTGCTGACATTCATTTTACTAAACAAAACCTATGGGTCGGTAGCATTTTGTGTTCCCTCTGTCAACTTTTTTAAATATGGGGACAATGATGTTCTCCACCCAGGTTGCAGGGAACACTCCTCCTAATGTAGCGTTAAAAACACTTGGTGACAAATAATCTATACTAGATTTAAAAACATCAATAGGTACCCCATCCGGGCCTGCAGCTTTCCATTTGCACTTTTGTTTAGGGCAGTTTTAATTTATTCTAAGGTAATGGGTGCTGTCTTAACAATATCAACTAGAATGAGATTACTATCAACATCGTACTGTGAACTACTATTCCTGCCTCTGTCCATCAGCAATGCTATTCTTGCTTTACCGTACCCATACAAAAAATGTCTCACCAAGTGCCTTTGTAAGCAGAGGATGTTCCAAAAACCCCCAAGCTTACTAATTGGCTATTGTTTAATCAAAAGTTAATTCATGAAAGTAGAACATTTTAATTGCAATAAGGGCACTCTGTTACCGCTATCATGCTGTTAAAGTTTCTGACACCTAATAACAAAATGTGCTTTTTATAAAAGCAAAGCATACTTTCCTGAAACCCCATATTCTTAACTGCATAATTATGGTCCTTTTTACAAATGACCTGGGAAATGGGCTTTATTTCCCTCATCTCTGGAGTTACTGATGTTGACGATAGTGGTAACTCAGTAGATGGGAAACATTCTGGCCTATTAAAAGTTGTACCCTGGAATTTTCACTAAGTAATATGTAAGTACCACAGTAATCAGCAATTCTGCACCAGAATGTAATGGCAACTTTTCAGTTTGGGATAGACATTCACCCCAGAAAACGTCAGGTAAAAGTAAAAAACTCATTATTCCCAGTGGTCCGGTAACTGTTGTTATAAGCCCCTTCGTAATTAAGAGGCCTAAATACTTTCCCCATCACTACTTAATTAACATTCTAATCATGAAAGCTAAAAAGAATCTGAGAATACTAATTCCAATAACTGCCTATTGCTAGCTGCAGAGAGCAGTTTCTACATTCTCTGTCGTCTCAGACAGGATGTGTTTTTCACATACAGAAGGATAAAAATTCTAAAATTCTACATTCCTAACTACACAATTCAGTATCAACAAATAACACAGTATTTCACTCCCTGTTTACATTGAAAAACTATTGCTGTTAGCAATGTAATATAACATGTAATATAAAAATCGCATTATCAGTAACTTTCTTCTATTGCCATCTTAGGGACCTAGTAAAACGTATAAATTACTTCAGCCTTGTGATTGGTTATGTAACCAGACCAGGCTTGATACAGGACTACATCCCATAGGGATGAATATAAATGACTTCTTAAGTTGGGATATGAGAATGGTATTGGTGATTTATATAAAATAAAATATATGTATATAAAATATTAAATCACAATCTCATTTGTGCTGACTATTTTATTTTTTGTCATTAGATTCACACTTTTTACTGGAAGACTACTGCTTCTAAGTCATTTTGCAAAAAGAAGAAACACTAAGCCATTGAAGGAAGAGAGTGATTCTCTTTGCTTAATGCCTGTGGATTGATTAGTAAATAGTCCTGCTCTCATCTAACTGGTTCCATGGTGAAATATTGTGAAAAACAATAGTGACTCACTATAATTTCGTCATATTATTATCACTAAAAAAAATAGCTATCCTATACTGAACCCAAAAACCACAAATATACTTGACAAAATCACTGATGAAAAATAACATAGGCCCTCATCAGGATGTCGAGCGGACTGCCACCGACATTCCATTGGTGGTGATCCGCTCAACATGCAGAACAGTGTCTGACTGCCGTTTTACAATACCAGTGGTCAGAGCACATAGGACGGGGGGAAAGACTGCCGCCACCGACAGGCTCAAGGAGGCCGTCTGGGCAATTGTCGGATAGCAATCACTACAATGAAGGTGGTGTCTGCACAGGCACCACCATAGGGATTATGATGTCCATTTTTGACAGCCTTTTCAAGGCAGTCCCACTGCCATTGAAAGGCTGTTGAAAAGGGATATGGGGGCCCGAGCAGGGCCCCCGTACCAGTGGGCCACATGTGGAGCCCACCAAACATCCATGGACCGTGTGCATGGCACTGGGTGCATGGATGTTTAAAAACATGCCTTTATCCATTGCGACTTGTGATGTCACCCCTTTGAGTCTGCAGCGCAAGCCGTAATAGAAAAAGGCATGTTTCTGACCGCCTACATGGCGGTCGTGTCATGATATGGTGGGTGGGACCGCTGACTACTAGTCTCAATCCCACTGCAATGGTGGTTGGACGCTCGTCCAACCGCCATCGTAATAAAGCCCATCATTTTAACAAAGAGAACACAAAATATCGAAGCACAAAATATTGTCTACTATTTCAATACATAAACAATATAAAAAATATCGAAATACACAATATCAACTACAATAATATTGCATAGAATAAGAAAAAATAGTATTTTAAATCATAACCTCAATTTTTATATTAAATAAATAAAAACATTATGAATAAAGAAACAAAAAGAAACGAATAGTGCATTAAAACAACAAACACACTTATTCATGTTTATAACAATATCTATTCACGGTACATTTACTATTGAAACTAAACACATTTAAAAAACATTAAAAGAACATAAATATGACAACATACATTAAAATAAATAAAATGAATGTAACATGTAAAATATAATAATCATATCATAATCTAACAAATGCACATATTTAAAATTAAAACAGACACACTAATTAGTGTCCAGCAAAAACGGTAATACTTGAAAAAGTTCAAACTACCCACAAAGCAGTCCACACAATTTACCATAAAACAAAGTAACTGATGAAAGTATAAATATAATGTAGTGAACACTAGCAAAATATCACAGAACCTCACTATTTTTCAATGGAACAACTTAACAAGTGCATGAAAATGACACCCTGCTTGAATCACTGTAGAAAAGGCAAATAGCAAGACTGCAATAAAAAAAGAAGGCACCTTCACAAGTAAGCGTACAAATTAAATGAGCTACAATGTAATGTAAATGTAAAGGAATTTATATAGCGCAAATCACCAAGCGGTTTCTAAGCACTTGCTTAGGGAACCCGTCCTAGTATTCCCCTGTGAGATAACCCCAGCAGGGTATCCGCAAGGTGAAAGCCAGGCATCCCGCCGTGAGGGGCCGTTGTGGAGATTAAGCAAGCTATTGCCCAGAGTCACAGAGTGTGAACCCGTGAATCAAGTAGGCACCGGAGCGAGAATTGTCGAGTCCATGGACATTTTTAGGACTCAAGACCCCGCCGAGCCGGGAATTGAACCTTGGTCCCAGGCTTATCTCTGCTTCCAGGTCTGTCTCCTCTAACCAGTGAGCCACACTTCTCCACAATGTAACCTATATAACTTTATACTGCAAATAGATGAATACATCACTAAACTCTCTTTTGTACTATGTACATTTAGGGGTCGATTCCGATCTCGGTCGGACATTCCGCCGAGAGCTGCCTGTAGCCTTACCTTACAGCCGAATCTTAACAGGAGCGGGACCGTGCGGGTGAGGAAATACGATGCGGAAAAGTGCCAAATTCCCTACGGACATGTACGTTCCGACTCCATCCACATGTCCCGTATGAGCCTGTTCCGTAAACACACAATTTGTGTCGCTCTGCACCATAAACACTGCAATATCCGGCCTGTCAAGTACAATGCGTACTTCCTACTCGCCGGACGGGTCGCAACGTACAGCACCTCACAGCATCCGTTAAAGCTGCATATCAGGTACGATTCGCGCCAGAACCCAATCCATGGCTACGAGACGGACCAGCGAGCAACCGGTACGAGACGGAGCAACAAGCAGCGTGTACGAGACAAACGCATCATGAATCCCATCGCGCAGGCCATACCAGTACTGCACATCTATGAACGAATCAGGTATCAGACGCGGACGGTGCAGACGGTAAGTTGGACACACACCCCACAACCAAACAACACGTACCCGCCAAATGTCACACACACCCAGGGGGTCCAGACTCTTTCCACTAGCAACAGTCCACCACAGGGGTCGCATGGCTATAACCACTGACCCCACACTCATAGGGGCATGTTGCCCACCACTACTGCCACCCCCACTCATAGGAGCATGTTGCCTATCACTACCACCACCCCCACTCATAGGGGAATGTTGCCCACCACTACTGACACCCCCACCCATATGTGTCATGTTGCCTATCACTACTGCCCCCCTACTCATTGGGGCATGTTGCCCACCACTACTGCCACCCCCACTCATAGGGGCATGTTGCCCACCACTACTTCCACCCCCACTCATAGAAGCATGTTGCCCACCAGCACTGCCACCCCCACCCATATGTGTCATGTTGCCTATCACTACTGCCACCCCCACTCATGGGGGCATGTTGCCTATCACTACTGCCACCCCCACTCATAGGGGCATGTTGCCCACCACTACTGCCACCCCCACCCATATGTGTCATGTTGCCTATCACTTCTGCCACCCCCACTCATAGGGGCATGTTGCCCACCACTACTGCTACCCCCAACCATATGTGTCATGTTGCCTATCACTAATGTAACCCCCACTCATTGGGGGCTGTGTGACTATCAATATAAACACCCCCACCCATAGAAAGGGTGATGTGCCACACACCCATCATACATCAACCTCAGGTATGACAGCAAAATACATCCCCCCTAACATCATGACAAAAGTGTGTAGTCTTTGGCAAATACCCCCAACTGTGAATATGAGGTACAACATACCATGTAACTACCATCACATGTGTGACCAAGAACTGAGTGTGAACTACACAAGTCAAGCATCGCAATAGCACTGTGTCAATGTGTTCTGACCCCCCATCACTGTGTACATCCAATGTAAATTGTGTGGTTCAAAACTGCAGCAAAAGTTGATCATTGTGCTAATGGGGCCAAACACCCCATCATCACAGTGACCTAAAGGTAAGTGTCATCATGGTTAAAAATAGCATGTATGATTACTGGTCTCAACGCATGAAACCCTTTTGTGGCAAAGTAGTGGTTGTGTCACATACCCAGAGAGATGTGGTGAGGCAAACAGTGCAGTGAAAATAAAACATACTCTCGGCCATGTGCAGACAAGCGCAACACATGGGGGCTGACATTACATACAGTGTACAATGACACAAAAGCAGAAGTGACCATCATAATGCATAACACACCTCAAAAATAGACACACAAAGCAAAACATCTTGTGTAGACTGTAGGTGTCAGGTCACAAAATCCCATTCCATTTCAGCAATGGCACATAACAACCAGGATCAATGTGCAGAATGATGAGATATGACTCACAGGGACAGCAGGGAAAATTGCCCACAACAGCAATACCAATGCACTGGTGCAGATGCACATACACAAACAGGCAACCTCACACTGCCCATCTCACACAACATGTGTTTATGTGTGTCTCAGTATCCCCAGGCAACTACACAACACATGAGGGGGGCTGAACCACATTGACACAGATGCAGACACAGTGCCATAAAAGTAAGCCATCAATTTTGCACCCCTTAGTGGGCAATCAGGCATTGTAAGATGAGAGGGATTCAAACAGACACATGTGACACAAGCTGGAATGAAAGGTAAATAAAACAGAAAGAGACAGACCCACACCAGCACTACCCCCAGGGACCATACATTGGGGTGACACAAGAGTGCATAAAAGGTCCACTGTGACGCCAAAGGGAGATGTTGTTCAAACTGGGAAACTCAGACATGTTTCCTGTGCCACAAACATACATCATACCTACACAAACACAAATCACTCAGCATGGCCCGTCAACAAGGGACAAAAGGGAGGTAGCGGCCCAGCCATGCAAATATTCACATCTGTCCACCCTCAACACCACCACCCTGAACTGCACCAATGTGCATCAGTGACGCCCACAGGGGCTGGTAACATTGCACATGCCCCCTTGATAAACACAGTAATGTTGGGAGGATCTAAGGTGCACAGACTCATCACACAAGGACAGTCTACAACCACAGTGAATGACAGACATACTGCACAGTATGCTGTACATGGCCATGACGTCAAATCTCCTGTAACCTTTGGAATCTCTGCCACAGTCCCGGGACAATGCATAGGCCAAGAAGAACCACAAGGCACACATGCTGAAACTTGCCAACATTGCACTTCTAACCCGATGAGTGGGAGCAGTCACACACACACACACACACACACACACACACACACACACACACACATGTCTCAATCACTGAAAGGTACCACCTATGCACATCTACATGACATTGCGATCAAACAAGTGTCCTGGGGAGCCCTGACTGTGTACCATCTGTGTCTGACTACATCATCACCACTCAGAACTGACAAATCATAATGATGACACACATATGAGCACTAGTGTCTCATGCACCCACATATCTGGAAGCCACGGACAAAGATGTGTGATGAACACAGGACAACTCAGCAAGCATCACCAACACAAACATATTAAGGGAACACAGCCTGTGTCGAAAAAGGGATGGGAACACACACAGACATGCCCACACAACACACACCATGGGCCCAGGCAATGTCATGGAACAACACACTAATTTGAGGGGACTCAACTCCTGTGGAAGCACAGCTGTGCAAAACACAGTTACAGCAGGTCACAGTCATGTCAGCACAACACTTTTTCAGTCAACCATCATATACCACCCAATGTAGGCACTAGTCACAACAGCCTGGGTACGGTAGTGTCCCTTAAGTCATCTACACATACTCAATACATATGGCTAGCTAGTTGCACAGAGGACACAGTTGACTCCTACACCAATGATGCCCACACCTGTATTTCCAGTGGAGATGGGCCCACAGTCAGGGAAATAGACAAATTGGACAATGGGAAGCACATCATATGTGCATGGGTGCAAGCCACAGATGTGACCATGCACATGAAATGTTGACATCACTGTGCAAAATTACATGACACACCCAATTAGCTGCAAAGGATGACATGGATACCAAACAGAACAGTATACATATCTCATGGACCACATGGAGTACATCACATCACCACCTCAGTATTAAACATTGGAAATGCAGCATCATAACAGCAAGGTCAAGGCAAACATCATCAACATAATGTACAGCAAAATCAAATTCGCAAGGATAACGAAAAAGGCTTTATTCAGCAAATTGAAAAGCTGCAACTGAAAGTCCATTATGAAATAAAGTCCAATGTCCAGTCCATGTAGAAAGTCCTAATTGGGTGTGAGGACACCTGTCACCCCTTGCTTGCCTGCACTGTGAACAACAGGGGACATCCACTCTGAGGGGCATACATGGGGGCATGCCAGGCACTGCAGGGACAGGATCAGGGCTCAGCAGAAGGAGGCAGTAGTGAAGGGGTGGTGGGTGCAGGAGAGTCACTGGCAACTGCAGTGGAGGTGTCTGTCATGGTGTGTGCCATCACAACTGTGGGGCACAAGTCTGATGGGGTGGGTGCTGAAACAACTGCAGTGGGCAGGTCAGCTGTAGTGGACTGGGTCCCCACTGCAGTGCCCAAGTCAGACTGGGTGGACGTGGACTCCACTGCAGTGCCTAACTCCTTGGGAGCGTAATGGGGTTCAGGTGAGGTTGGCAGGACAGAGGGGAGTCATGGTCCCCACACCAGTTGCACAAATAGGCTGACCGGGGTGGTGGGGGTGGAAGAGCAAGTGGTAGGGGGGAGGGCGTGAGCATTTTGGGGATGATGTACCTGTGGGTTGGGGAACCTGTGGAGTGCTGACCTGGGGGATGGAGGAAGGAGACTGTGCAGTGGAGCTGTGGGGTAGGGGTGGGGTCTTGCTCTTCCGGGTACAGGGGGACTTGTGGGTGGGGGCCTCAGTCTGCCTGCGCCTGGGGGAGGGTGTCTGGGTATGAGGTGCACTCCCCTCTGTATGTGGAGAATTCCTCTTCCCCCTGTGATCTGGATCTGCTGGATCGGTGGAGAAGAGGCCAAGGTGACACAGGAAGAGCTTCTTTGGAGATGGTGTTGCAGGTGAGGCAAAGGAAGGGCTCATGGAGGGAGAGGGATCGGAGGACTGCGGAGTGGTTGTGGATGCCTGTGTGTGTGATTGTAAACCATCCCCTGTGAGTGTGGTATCAGTTCCCTGACTTTGCTTGCGTGCACGTTTGGACTTTGTTTTGGGTGTTTGTGTGCTGCCTGTGTCAGTGTGTTTGGGTGACTGTGCTGGTGTGTGTGTGCTTGGGACAGGTAGGGTGCTAGGAATTGTGTCTGGGGCAGAGGCAGGTGGGGTGAGGTACTGTTGGAGGAGGGACACTGCTGCGATCAGGCAGGAGGCCATGAACTGATTGGTCATCTGTAGGGCAGACATGCCCGATGAGATGCCCTCCGTGAACGACACCAGTTGTGTCAACAGACTGGTGTGTGCATGGAGGACACTCAGCATTGATGTCTGCCCTACATGGATCTGTTTAAGCAAGTCCACAGACTCTACACTCAGGGCAGCAGGGGACACAGGGGCAGGGGGTGCGGTGCCTGGCATGAAGGAGACATGCTCCTGAACACGGGAGCCGCCACAGACCTCTGGGATGGGAGCCGATGGGAGGGTGGTGGTGGCGGGTACAGCCACACTAGCTGGGGTTTGCTAGCTGCGGACACCCGCCACCACAAGGGAGTAATCCTCTTAGCTGCTGTGGTCCTCAGCTGAGGTGTATGGTGCTGAGGACTCCTCAGTGTGGCTCCCCTCACCCTCCAAGCCACTAGGTCCCTCTAACTCCTCGGTTGCTGGCCCAATCTGGCTCTGCGTCTCATCCTGTTCCATGGCGCTGTCCCTCCTGTGCCCATGGATATATCTGGATAGAATTAGAAAAACAAGACCCACATTAGTCCCCTGCACTTACTGCACACAACACAGTGATTACAGCGCATCACAGGGCAAGCCCTGGCATTGTCAGCTGAGCATTGCTCAAACTGCCCACACTGGTTTACATAGGGCAATTGCCAGTCTGAGCATCAACCATGGCACCCATATACCTCCTGGACTTGCACCCATATGTCTGTTGCATGTTGGCTGCAAATACCCCAATGTGCACACATGCACCACCTACACAGTTGTTGGACATGCAAGTGAACATGTAGAAGTTTGTTACTATACACACACATCACATCTCATGCCACTCACTCAGTATAGGTGTCAGGATGAATGGATGCCCAGAGTCTCATTTCACATGCTTGTGATGCCTAACAGCACCACACACACACACAATGATGTCCTCACGTCCTGATAATCAATACCACAATGGGGTGCATGGAGCACCTTTGACTCCAATGCAGGATCCCTCTTAGCAAGTTCAATACCCTGGCACAGGCATACATGGTAAGTCAGTCATCTCTGCCACATGTCATAGGGGCAGGGCATCCGGACAACAACAGTCTGCACTGTGTCACAATCATAGGTCATGGCCAAAGCAAACTCTGCAGCTGACAAGTGCACTTGTCCGTCTCCTGCCAGAAACATATTCTGGACTATGATGACCCCACATCACAAAAATCAGACATATGAGTGACTGCAAACACAACTACCTGAACATGAGCACCTCACAATCTGCTGCAAATGAGACACAGCTGCCTGAAATTCACTGTTGCATGCAGCATTATGCACAGTCAAGTAATCACACACCTATATGGCGTACAGGTATCGTCTCCTATAGTCACATCTCAGATGTCCTGCTGACCCTAAACATTATGGACACACCAGTTGTCCCAAAAAGGAAGCCACACCACAAAGACCCGGCTGATCAACTAGGAGCTCTGCTGGGCCCACGCTCCTGCTCCAACACCTGTATACCCTCATGGGGGATAACCTACACTATACAAATTCAATTAACATGACATGACATATATTTTGTTTGTACATTTTACAATGCATGCATTTTAAAATTAAATTCAATAAATATTGCAATAACATTTTAAAAATACATAACACAACTTAAAAAAAACTAACAACTATGTATTAAACATATTGTAAAAAAATGATGATATTTTAGCTAATCATATATTATATTTTGCAACAATTATAAAACAAGACTAAAACAATATACTTACCTTCAATACTTATGTCCACAATATTTTTGACACGATATTGCTGCAACAATATTTTTGGATCACTATATTTTTTTCAACATGCTGTCCAAATACCCACTTAAATTCTTTCAAGAAAAAAGCTCTAGGATTCCACTGTTCTATGGGGCATCCTGGAAAAGTGACAGCAGATGAATCTGGAATTTTCAACCTGAAGTTGGTGAGTCAGCATTGACTAAAGATGAGTAATTTCAAGAAAAAGCTCTCTGGAGCCAACAAGGTGGGTGAAGGCAGGTTGCAGAGCGGTTAGCTCACAGCTGCAGGCTCTGCCTCCCTCCCCCTGACCTCACCTGCATCAATTAGGGCTTGATTCCAATCCGGTTAGGAGAGCATTCCCACCTAGGGCCCGATTATGATGTGGTTAGGAAGGCCTCCTAACGGCATTTGCGCCTTCCAAATCGGATCGGGAACATGTCTTCCTGACCGAGGGCCAGATTATGATACGGTTAAGAACACAGGCTTCCATAGAAGTAAATGGGAGTCCAACCAAATCGTATCTGGAAGCATCCGGGTGCATCATACTCGGTCGGTCGGACTCTCCCAATCCGAGTCGATCGGGAACCATTTCCAAACCGATTAGATCTGGAAGATTTCCTAACGGCATCAGAATCAGGCCCCAAATGTGACATCTCCATCAGCATCAGAGGGGAATGAAATGCTGGAGTGAGGTGAAGGAGATTTTTTCCTTCTGTATCTTGCCTCTCGAGATACCCCGCAAGGCAGGGGAGCACAAATGTGGAGTGCACCTGGAGTAGAGTGAGATCAAGTGCTGACTCCGACTGTTATCGAAGTACTCGAGGTGAGTCTAGCCAAGAAAAATGCTTGGCTGGTGTGTGGGAAGATGCAGATGACCCTTCTTCCTTCTCTGCGGCTCTAGGCTGGACGGTAGCTGGATTTAATAATGGTACGAGGTCAGCGGCACCTAGGGTGAGACACTGGAAGCTGTAAGGATCTGAAGAGAGGAAAAGAGAGAGTTTGCGCTGAATTCATTGTTCACCCTACACAAAGGCAGAGAACAAAGGCTTTATGAAACTCAAGGATACCACAAGGGTGTAGGAGAGCGTGTGATTGCATCACACAGTTGTTTGCCCCACTACTTAAGTCTACCATTCTGAGCATCCCAGTGCAGCTGTCCATCTTCAAGCAAGTAGTACCTGATTCAACCTCCTTGACAACAGATACCAATGCTAGGGTAGGCCCCGAGGAGCCCCAAAGTGGATGAGTGCTATTGATTATTTCTTTTATTAATTATTTTTTAAGTTCTCTGGGGCTCCTTTACAAAGATCTAGAGGGGTATTAACATGCAAAGGGTGAAGTGGATGCTGATTCAAGAACCCTTTCATCCCTCTTGAGCCAACAGGTCAGGGACATAGGCCAGGGACCATGCAAGGATGATGGCTAAATCTAAACAAGAACTGGCTAGTCACCCAGGACACATGGGCTTGAACGGGGTTGCAAGAGCAGGATCAATAATGGACACAGGTTCAATTGGGAGAGACCACCTTGAGCAATTTATTCTGAGACTGGGGACCAGAGCTCCATCGTCCCAGGGAGTATGAGGGAAGGGGGACCGACCCCAATGCCAGACCTCATTGGACATAGAGAGAAGGGATGCATTAACTCCACACACTGGGCCCAGTAAAGTATCAGTCGGTGCAAGTTTAGAGAATATAGCGTGGCAGCAATGGAGGGACATCCCAGAGATCATGGGTCCCGATACGGCTGACATTGCTTTGATGCGTGAGAATCTGTAGCCCATAAGCACAGAGGTATAAACAACTCCACAAGAGAAAAGTACAGACCAGAGGACTGGTAAATATACCCCTCTGAATAGTCTGGTAGTAGAGATTGACAATATGGACACCATCTAATCTATCAATGAAAAAATAAAAATGCAGAGGCATGTCCGGAGAGGCAGTTGGAATATGCACAGTATACTTTGAGAATATGTGAGTGGGTGGACTTGATCAGAGAGAAAGACCTCAGCCTCTAATAGGTTTGCCAATCTGACAGTGCTGACAGAAGCCAGCAGAGGCTCAGGCCCAGAAGATATTGTTGCCGAGCAGCAGTCAGATCTGAAACAAACAAAAGGATCCCACTGGCCAAAGGCATGAGGAGTCTGGATTCTGCCGACTTGAACAGCTCAATGGCCTTGCTCTCTTCTATGGGAAAAAAATGAGGGGAGATCCACACACCATGGGGACAGGGTACCATTTAATAATGCATTCACAAAACTTCCCTTAGGGGCAAAACATAAATCACATACCACACTTCAAGCTTTACCAAAACATACGCACTTCATTTGTAATCCATTTTTACACCCATCTATGAGTACAACCACAATAGTGAAAATTAGTTATGGTTTAAAACATTTTTAATTTTAAAAAAATTGTAAAACTTCTTGCACAATTGTATTTTATATCCAAGGACATTAATTTGTTTAAAAACACATATACATGATGGCAAATAATAATGATAAACAATATAGAAATAAAAAATATATGACAACTAAATAATGGCGATGATAAAATGAGCTAAGGGAGAACAACTAAGACTCATAAATTCTATGATCATATCTAGATCCCATAAAGTAGCTCCCTGTGAACTGCAAAATCTGCTCTTATGTTTAGTCGAAGCGTTTTGGTGGACATGCTAGTTAGTAGCCATCCTCTTCAGGACTGTACAATTTTTCTCCCAAATACATTCATATAACATAAAAAGGTGATGTAACCAGGGCTATCAAGCTCTTGACTGTCAGGCTTGCCTGGCGCTTGACTCAGGTGTTTGTATGCCTAAAAGAGGTGGAGTGTGTAGCCTATAGTGCTACACGCTACACCAAAGGAAGTTGCTTGTTGTTCAAGTGTTTGTTGGCCTGCTATTTCCTGTTCCCATACGTACCTTACTTTGCCTTCTTGTTCCTGCTCTTCTGGCGCTTTCTTGTCTCTCCTGGTCCTCTTGCGGCTCCTTGTTGCTTTGGGCATCCTCTATTGTAATAGCAGTTGTGCCCTTAAATTGTGCGGTGTGGCTGCCTTTCTCGTGGTCCTTGAGATTTCCTTGACCATCTACCTGCAACAGAAAGAGAAAAGAAAGCAGATTTGGACTTAACAAGGGGTAGCGCGCTGCAAGCATTTAAAGAGAATATACTCTTATGAGTATCCATTTGCTAACCAGTGGTTCTCTTGTGGTACTGGATAGCTTCTTGTGAAAGTCTACCTGAAGGGACACAAAAAGATTGGAATTAGTGACAGTTTGGTTAAAGGATTTAGCAAATCAGTATCTTGTACAACAGAACATTGTGTTTTGTCCACAAAATTGTTATGTTATGTTATGCAAGCCCCACGACAGGAGTCATGAACCTGGCTTTTGGATGTAACTGTTGTAAATAACATAGCATAGTCGTTGTAGTTCCTTGTAAGTAGTTTATTCATGTAAGATGGTAAGATAAGAAGAAGAGGATAAAGCCCCACCAGAAGCAGCCTCCTGCCGCTCAGCCCTTCATCCAACTGACAGTCTTACACACGCAACATTCTAACAAACTCTCACACCAAACATTCTAGCCTAGGCAGCAGGAATAAGCAAAATACATCTCCCTTCTTTAATAGAAAAACAATAAATAGGAATAAAATTGCGGAGAACAAGTCAAATAACACAACTTCAGCAATTAACATGAAATCAGGTAACATCAGCAACTTAACATTCACTCACACAAACCAGTAAACTACATTCACCACCACCTTCTCCCTTTCTCAAACAAAAAGACAAACCTCCCATAGACATTACTCCCAAATCAAAATAACCAACACACCATCACACCAACACACAGCATACAAAACCCAAGGAACAAAGCATACCAACTGGCAGGTCAGCAAGAGGCAAAAGGGTCCAAACTCACGACGTGACAGGGAAACATCAACTAATTATAGACACATTATACAAAACTTACAAATGTGACGACAGTCACGTCATTTAGGTCACACGCTCACGCGTTAAGGTCACAGGCTCATAATCTCACCTCGACAATAAATAAATAAATAAATAAAACATCAGGTGACCTGTTCACACCCTGCCATACGAAAGCAGTCATTCCAAACGCGCAAAATAATGTAGTAATGAGTGTCTTAAGTTTGACAGCCATCTCATGCGCAACATAAAACTCCCATACATGCAATGAGTGACTTAAAACTACTTCTCAGTCATCTGATGAACAGTAGAAAGCATGAGTGACTTAACTCATAACAGGCATCTCATGCACAACCATAAAAATAATGATTTACTTAGAAGCTCACAGTCCTCTCATGTACCACAAAAACAAGTGAATGAACTAATTCAACTTAATAATCTATTGTCAGTCAGTCAATCCACTTTATTCAATTAGTTAAAATCATACTGTCATTTTCATGCACACCCCAAATGACATAAAATCTCATGCTCAACAAAAGCATGAATAACTCAAACCTTGGTGTGATCCAATACCAACCACAAACTGATGAGTGACTAGAACTACCCGTCCTCTCATGTTTCACATGAGAAAAAGCCTTAGTTTAAACAGATATCTCAGGAAATACTTCAAATTAAAAGGGTGCTTTCAAGTTTATCAGATCATCTCATTGCGGCATTTTTCAGTTCTGGGTTTCCTGTTCCTTATCACAGTCTTGGCCTCACTGGCCCACTCTTTAATCGTGTTAATTTGTGATAGATTTTCCACCACTGCAACAGCGGGGCTCGATCTTTGCCCCCGAGGAAGATATGCCATAATGATACCAATGTACACGCAGCGAAATGTAGCAAGTAAACAGACAGTACCTTCAAATCGAGTATCCTGCAAAAAACAAGGCGCAGTTCCATATCTCCAAGCGTAAGTCGTTGCTACCATCACCATAGAAAAGTGCTGCAGATATTGTTGTATTTCTATCTAGGACCCTAATTCGATATTCCTAATTTATGCCCTTGTATGGCTATAATAACTAATATCCTTATAAAGGCATAAGGATCATATCCATATTTAGTCATAGCCCATGCAGTCTAAATTAAGCAAGGCTACTTCCCCAGACTCCTAGAAAGTACAACGCGTTCTTTAAACAAAGCAAACCTCCAGCAACCTGGGAAATCCCCATGCTTCTGTTTTGATTTGTCCTAGAACTCCTGCGAGCACTGAAAGAACGGCCATTTCTTAGTGACATCTTTATTGACGTCTTATGTCCAACCTTACGTCAAACCCGGCACCTGGTATAAATATACCAATGTTGCCTTAAGCAAACACACGGTGGTTTGGAGCAGAGTTGCTATCTACTTGCCCGATGCGAGAGCCCACGGACGCCGCCCCTCCCTCTTTGACGCACTGAGAGAGACGCTGTCTTTTTCTCCAGCCGAGAAAATCCAGCTCCGGTGTTTCCAGCCGCCCTTGCGGGTTGCTGGGATATCGAGTCCTGAGAGAGAGATACCAGACCTCCTGCTTTCTATTACCCAGGTACGGAGCTGACTAAACCCTTAAGAGAATTCTTGATTCAGATTCTTGGCAAAAACCAACTTAACTTAAACTGCTACTTACTTACTCCTTCCCACGTATTAGGCTTAGGTCAGGTACACCGGGGTAGGCGTGGATTAGAAGCACCAGTTGAGTACGTTAGTCAATGTATTTATGTATGTATATATTTTATCCATTTTAAAGTATCACATGGCTAAGAAACCATATCAATGCTTTTACAGTATTATTTCATAATACTCCTTTTACTGTACGCACTTTACTTTATATTAAGTATTGCAATTGTGGCAATTCATTTTTCTTGCATGAGAAAGAAGACTGCTCAATAAATAACACCTTTTATTGAAAATGCCCGTCTCTCCATTTCACTGCACTCTGGTGAAACTAAGTATGCACGATTTACTGAGTAAAATAGCTGTCTATTGTTTTCACACGACTCTAGAGATACACTCTTATTCTGAGGGAGCAAAGTTGTCATGTTTATGGTTGTCAGAAGCTAATCCCTTCTTGTCTATCCAGGGAAGTTAAACTCCTCCTTGTTTACTCGAGAAAGTTTCTAGTGACCTCTGAGCTAGCTGGCAAAACTAATTAAGTCTAATATAGTCAGTAGAGACCAAGTCGACCTCAGTCCTACGTCTACTCTGCTGTTTATATTATTCCAATGCGCAGAGCCTAGTGGGAATATAGGAACTACACTACAATATTCCATTTAAAACGTGGCTGGAAAAGCACTATGGCAAGAAAAGAGGAAGAGGTTACTGCAATCGCACTAAAAAAAAGTTGTTGGCAGAGTGCTGTGGTAGCAAGACTGGCAGCAGACAAGATGGCGGCATGTTGAACTTACGCATGCCGGGTGCCTTCAGGCACGCTTATGTTGCCAAACGTGCAAAGGCAGCAAAGAAGATCGCCCGGCAACGAAAGGAAACGGCACACAAGATTTACTAGCTGTCCTCCATGAAGAGGTGAGAAGCGCGTGATAGCGCAAACTGTGGAGATTTAAATATTTGAATGTTGTGGGAAATGTAGCAAAAGGCCACACAATAATTGCTTAGTGACCCCCACAAAGAAGAGAAGAGACACTCACCAAGGCTAGTGTCAATGAAAACAAAACCGCCAGTTTTTTCCTCAAAAAGCGATGAAAACCGGCATGCCTCAAAATAAATAACAGTCCTTTAATCACGCTTCGCTCCTTGTTGCCTGATGCCAAAACAAACAAACACAGAGTGAATGGCCCACACTGCGCTCTGTTCTCTCTCCATGGGGTCAAACAATACAGCAGGCACCGATGTCCCCACAGGGAAAACAAAAGTTGTTCACCTCACAATCAGCAGAGCGCGACTTGGTTAACGCGTGTAACTGCTGACAGAGATGTCTTTTCACACAACAAGACACTTGTTCATGTAAACTCCTCTAGAGTGTCACGCTCGTCAGGAATGCCGAAATTTCCACAACAAACTGCTGAAATAATTCTCGTGTGCCGAAGGGTGCCCAATTCAGACTGCTTGATTCAAGTGTCTTCAAACACAGGGTTCACAGTGGGTTCACAGTTCACAGGGATAAGCCATAGCTTCACGTAACTGGTGTGAAACACTACTTTAAAGGTCAAAATCACCCATCACATAACGCGAGTACTCTTACTGTGGCTTTTGAGCCTGAGCTTGATCTGGCACTCTTAGTTCTTAGGGCGACCAATCACGGGGTCACTGGTGGGGTCTTGTGGTATCAGAAAGTTTAAACAAAACTTTAAATTGTAGTGTAATTTACCTTGTTTCTTCAAGTCCTCTGTTTCTGTTCTGTTTCCTTGAATGTCCATGTAAATTTCAGTTCCATTTAAAATGGTACCTGTAGGTCCAAAATGTCACCAAAATGTTGTAAATAACGTAGCGTAGTCCTTGTAGTTCCTTGTAAGTAGGTTATTCATGTAAGATGGTAAGATAAGAAGAAGAGGATAAAGCCCCACCAGGAGCAGCCTCCTGCTGCTCAGCCCCTCATCCAACTGACAGTCTTACACACGCAACATTTTAACAAGCTCTCACACCAAACATTCTAGGCTGAGCAGCAAGAATAAGTACAACAGTAACACATGATGAACTGCACATTGTTATGTATTTAATATTATTTCTCCATTTAAACTTGTATTATCTTGCAGTTTACTTAGCAAAACATATTCAGAAGATGCTTTGAGAGAGTATAAGGTAGGCTCTTGTCACATGCAGGTGGTATTAAACCATTGTACCTATTGCATTTATTTTCCAAACAACAAATTGTTTTTCCTATATCGTCAGATATGATGGTAGTTCTGTTATACATCTCTACACATCACTAAGGGCCTGAATATGACTGTGGCACTGCCAAAGTCATGGTTGTGCCGCCCACCTGATTAGTAGTTTATTTTTTTGGGTGTTCCCACGGCGGTGGCTCCGAAAATGGACCCCACAATGGGAATGCCAAAAGTGTTTCCTGCACGGCATGGACTGCAAAGTTCATGCCTTGCAGGAACTGGTGTGCATGCACATGTTGTGCCCCCTTTGTGCATCCAGAGGGCGGGAGGCACCAAGGGGCCCTGTAGTGTCCCCTTTGTTTCCTCTCTGCCACAGTTGCCAACGTTGCATTCTATAATGTTGCTCTGTTGATCAATATGACCATATCTGGTCCCCAGTCCAAGCACTATATGCGTCTTATACAGTAGTCCTCCTGATCAACTATTCCTGTTTCCTCAGCCGTTCTCAAGCCGTCCTCCTGTTTCTCCAACAGTTTTGTTGAAAAAAAGCTGATGATTTTTTCTATGATACCCAGTTCTAAGGAGATCTGACAATTTCCTGTTAAACTGGAGGCAACTCCCACTTTCAACACTTGGTAAGATTGCCCTAGTTGAAATGTGATACTCCCTTTATATGTATTTGTTTTTATGCCGGTTTCATATGGACGATTTCTTCTTTTCCAAGCTGGATCAGTCCGTACACTCATTTCTACGGATCCAAAAACATTCTTGAGTTAAAATGGGATTTTGTAATTGTCCAAGAATAAAGGTGAGGTGGGACAACCAGATCAACAGCGTTATGTTTTGGCTTTGTTGGCAATACAGGTTCATCACCCGTTAGAGGGGGACTCTACCGTCAATAATTTGGTTCTTCTCCAAATGCTGAAAGTCTTGAATTTCCCTGACCCTTCCTGGTTTATGAAATCCCCTAAGCTTCCGAAGAAAGTTAGATATAAAGCAGTATTGCAACAGTGAAGATTTTTTCGGTGCAGTGCGGATATCCCCAATATTAAAGATTAGACAGCATTAGGCTTCTGCAGCTCTTTGTTACCTGTATTAACCAAGGAAACTATAGGTTAGTGGGCTGACCTTGGCATAACTAAGGTAGGGGACCTCTTTGAGGGTCTTAGGTTAAAATTCCCGTAGATGCTGTTTCTTAGGAGGAAGCTATACAACCAGCAGCATTTATTTTTGTATGCCCGAATAAAAGAGCTATTAGGTGATATTAACGTGGTAAACATAGAGGGCCATATGTAGGTGGCCAAATACCGGTCGGTAACACCGAAAATGGGTCATTTTCGGCGTTACCGACCGGTATTTAGCCATGTGAGATGTACGTAATACCGAATTGAATCGATAATAACGAATCGGTAAAAAATTACCGATTCCTTATTTACCGATTGGAGAATACCGAAACAATGAATACCTATTCGTAAATAACGATTCTGTAAAAACCCCAAAAATGCGATATAGCAAACCTCGTTATTACCGCATATGACCAAATTCGGTAATAACGATTCGGTATTTACCACTTTTCCAGAGCAGGTGGTAATCAGGTGCAGTGCATAAAAACAGGCCCAAAATGCATCTGTGTGAACACAATGGCGGCCCTCTACCTCATAGCAAGGCGGCTACGCTTGAGAGCAGCAGGAGTGAGGATCTGGAGACGGGAAGAGCGGGTGTACAGACTATGCATCACATTGTTCCAATTGACTGAACCTGAAATCCATGAAAGGTACAGACTGCACCCAGATACCATCCTTGACCTAATACGGGACCTAAAACCCTATCTGGAGCATCAGACATCAAGGGCCCACGCAATCCCCACCCATGTCCAGGTACTCTGTTGCCTGCACCTCCTTGCATCAGGAAGTTTCCTGGGTGTGATAGCCGCAGTGGGTGGTGTGTCACAGAGCTGTCTATCCCGTTTCTTCAACACCTTCCTGGATGCCATGATGGACAGAATGGAACATTAAATTACCTTCCCCAGTACACAGGCGGAGCTGCAGTGGACCAAGCTGGAGTTCTACCAACTTGCGCAGTTCCCACACATAATTGGCTGCATCGATGGGACCCATATACCCATCTGCCCACCTGCAGCAAGTGAATATATCTACAGAAACCGCAAATCCACCCACTAACATCGTGGCCAACTTCCCCGGGAGTAGCCACGACTCGTACATCTTCCGGAACAGTGGCATCCATACACATCTGCTTACTGGTGAATTTGGAGACGGATACCTACTAGGTAAGTCAATGTGACACACCCTGATGTACACCCTGGCTCAAGCTGTTGGTCACACAAATTAATGCCACTTTCTTCTGTACATAGGTGACAGCGCATATGCCCTCCGGCCTTATCTACTCACACCATATCTCAACCCAACCACCCCAAGGGAGAGGAGATACAATGTGGCACATAGGAGCACACGCAACGTGGTGGAGCGCACATTTGGATCGCTCAAAAGCAGATTCCGTTGCCTCCACAAAACTGGAGGTGCACGTCTGTACAGCCCCATCAAATGTTGCAAGATAATTGATACATGTGCAATGCTACACAATCTGGCCACAAAAAAAGGAACAGCAGTGGAACTAACTGACTCAGAGGACGAGGACGAGGACAACCCTCAGCCAGAGCCCTGCGCAGCTGGTGTTGCAAAGGAACATGATGGGAGACAGAGATGGGCAGAGATTACGTCAAACTATTTCTGAGTGAGTAACAGTTACATGTTAAGGTGTTTATTAAGCACACCTCCAGTATTGTGATCAATGTCCAATCGGACATGGGTTACATCACCCATCTCATGTATGGCAACAGGCATAGGTCTCTAATTCCTGCGTCCACGTGCTGCACGTGCACGTTCCCTAACAACACTGTCTGGTGTGTTGGACTGTTTCTGTGCAGCCCCGTGGCGTTCACTGCGCCTCCTGCACTCGGTGGGTGAGGGCGTAATGCTACCACGGCTGGTAGCCTCCTCACTGCCCCCCCTTCCATTGTGGCCGCCTTAGCATTTTGCAGGCGCTCTAAAGCTGAGGTCATAGACACCATCCCCCTGGCCACATCCCTGCTGCAATGCGCCATCTCCTCCTGCATGGCGATGGACCTGCGACACATCAGTGATGTTGCAGTGGCCAGCCGGTTCACGGACTTGGTATAGGTCTGGAGCCTCTGCCTCTCCCTGCGCCTGCCAAGACGGTCCTGCTCCAGCTGGCTGCAGAGGTTGTCCACAGAGGTTGCTACTCTCTCCATTCCCGCACACAAGTTATCTCCCATTGCACTGATGCCCTTTTCCATCATGTGCATGTGCTTGTTGATGTGTGCCACCTCCCTGTGGATTGATTTCATCTCCCTCCATTGCAGACGCTGGACCTTCAGCATGTTGCCTTCCAGTCCAACAAACACACTTTCACCCTGCTCAGATGCTTCTGGACTGTCCGGTCTTGCCCTGCGGCGTCTGGATGAAATGTGGGCGCCCTCGGATGGAGTACCAGCCCTCTCCCTCTTGGATCACTCATGTATTGGACTTTGTTCGCCCACTGTGCCCTCCTCTGACGACTCCTCCATCTGCTGGAGGGTGGCCACGGCATGCCTCCTGCCTGACTGTGGTGATGGTGGTGTTGGTGATCATCGCAGTGGGGACTGGGTGGGAGGGGATTGCGGCCTTCCCTGGTGCTGTGGTGATGGCTGTGGTGGAGGATTTGATGGCTGTGATGGCGCCGAGCTTGTGGTCCCTGCAGGCATGCTGTCATCCTCATTTTGCCTCCCCTCTGGCCTGGCTGACTTAGCTCTGCTGCCCTCTGCTGCACTGCGAGATGACTAGCCTGGAATGACACAAATGTAGATATACTCACTGCTCTGTCTGCAATGGAATTACATTAAACATCATGCCTACAGAGCACAGTGATTGTCCTGACGTAGCCAATTACTTTACCATGCTATTGTGTTTGCTAGCCTGACTGTCCTATACATAAGTTCCCTCTGACTACATCATCCATAATGCATTGCAGGTAATCAGTAAGACATGGAGTGGAGTGGGAGCCCCTATGCCACTATAGGGATTGGGGTTGGGGAGGGGGTAGCACAGCATGCTGGGAATGCTTCTTACCTTGTTTTCTTGCTGCTCTGGCAGAGCTGTCTGCGTCTCCCACGCCACTCCCACTCTCCGGCTGGATGGTGGACTCCACCATGAGTTCTAGTGGTGTTGGTGCTGGGGCTCGGTTTTTTCCTCAACCTGTTTTGGCAGCCTGCCTCTGTCTCTCTGCCATCCTTAGTTTTGCTGTCTTCCTGAGGTCGTACCACCTCTTCCTGATGTCCTCTATGGTGCGCTGGGTCACACCTATGGCATTGATTTTGTCCCGAATGCCACTCCAGATTTGCCTCTTCTGTGACTCGGGCCCTTTGTGGGACTGGGCTCCAAAAAGCTTGTGATGGTCTTGGCTGACATCCGGGATCAGTACCTCCAGCTCCTTGTCACTGAACTTCAGTTTTCTTTTCCTATCACCTCCCTCCTTCTCCCTGTCCTGGCTTGCCATTTCAATGCTTGTTATCTTGTTTTTTATTCTTGCTTGTAGCTGTGAGGCTCTGTTGATGCTGGCTCCTCAGCTCACCTTCCTGTCTGCCTGCCTCACAGTGAGCTCCAGGTCCTGTGCACCTGCCTGGGTGTGGCCACTTCCTGTTTGGGAGGTAATTGGGTGATACAGGATTGGCTGATTCAACGAATTACGAATTTTTGAATTACCGAATCGGTATTTACCGAATCGGTAATGTATTATGTAACTCCGATTCGGTATTTGTCTTTCGGTATTTTTATTTTTTACCGATTCGTTCACATTCGGTATTTATTACCGAATTTTAACGAATCGGTAATGTTTACCGATTTTTTATCTACATCGCGTTTACAGAATTCTTAATACCGATTCAGTAAAATTCGGTATTAAGGATTCGGTATTCTTAATTTACCTACATATGGCCCAGAATCTTCTAAATGAATGGTAAAAGCTTTGATTTTAGCGGATTGAGTAAATCTTTCTGTAAGATTGTGGTACCATGCCCTAACCCCAGACCCTGTGCAGCTAATTAAAGTAGAAAGAAGCAAGTGAATGCAGAGCACAGGGATTTCTATTAGTGATCAGCATTGCGTTTCACCTATCTTAGGGGTGCGAATTTCTAGCATATGGCTTTTTTTAATGGGTGGATGCTTTATTTAATTCCATGTGCTGTAAACTTGATGTTTCCATCAATTGCTGAAAGATGCCCAAGATATAATTCTGAGGGAGATTGACAACACGTTTTGGTCCTACAACATCCTTTATAGGGAAGCAAGATTTACTGCAGTAAGCTGGACCATTCAAGAAAATGTTTATTCCTCTACAAGAGGGAAAATTGCTATATTTTGTTACTTCGCTGAAAGCCGAGAATGTTATTTTAATAGCAGCTTTGATTGCAAGGTCATTGATTATTGCTCCTTGGAAGTCCAAGACAGTGCCTTGTTATGAGCAAAAGGAGACAAAAATAAGGAGCGTCAGCCAATGGGAAGCCTGGTATTATGCCGGAATGAATTGGTGTAGTATTTATAAAGGAAATTGGAGAGACTGGGGAATCAAGGGCGGACAGGGGTGCAGGAGGCAAAAAGTCATGCCACCCAGTCATGGTTAGGGAAGGACTAGCTAGACTGAGGGTGTCTCCCAAGAGTCATGGTGTTAAGTTATCACAGTCACTTTAGGGAGAAGGGCAGAGGCAGGGTGGTGTAGGAGGTGGGCAAGTGGCTGGTTTGGTCTCTTGAGGGGGGAGAAAAGTATTTCTATCCCGCTGGTGAAGATATAGTGGTGACCAGCCATGGTTTCTAGAGGTGGAGGAAGAAGGGAGGAGGGTTGGGTAGAAGATTTTATGGAAGATTTTTCCAAGGAGGTGAGTTATTTACTCGATGAATTTGATATGTGCTCCCTCTGAATTGAAGTGATTTGTTAAAGATTAGTCATTTTGTATGGTGAGGGGGCAGTTGTCACAAGACCTTCAGACCAGTTGGCCTGATATAAGCAATGACTGCTAGGATGTTTTTGGTACCACTGGACATATTGTATAGCAGGAGGAACATCAAACTGTAGTAAATGTGGGAACTGTAGAGTCTTCAGAAGTTAAGAGGTGGAATTAGGAATTCACTTCTAGTGGTAACCAAATTATTATCTGCGATGTAGATAAACTTCCCCCTCAGATGCGATTAATCTCTCAGGAAGCTCCATTCAGAAAATCACTGAAAACCTGGATCTTCTCCTTACCTGATGCCACCAGTAGAACTCTAGTGTAATGTGTGTGTGGAACTGAGTGACATATTTCTCCCTTCTTTACAACTCCTCCATCTGAGTTGTCTGTGCGCCAAGATACTCCTTGGAGTGAAAGCTGCGCGGTAGAAATGTCCCTTGCAAGAAGAAAATTTAGAAAGTCTTTCCAGCCTGCTGTGCTAAAAATAATCCTGATCAGACTGCTACATGTCTGTGAAAGAAATGTTTACCTTTTCATGAATCGTTGTCCTCCAAGACCATACTTTATGAACTAAAATGGTTTTCAGATCTTGTTCCAAGACATATTTGTATCAATTATGCTTGGGAAAGTTGTCGGTCAACTGGAAGAATGTGTCGTAGAAAAATGTGAAGACCAAAACATAGAAGACCAGACAAAAATCTTGACCACAGCTAGTGTGCAGCTGAAAGTATTTTGGAGGATTGTTTACCAAGTATGCTTGGTACTTACAACTGAATGCAAGAGAACCAATTCTTCTTTGACCATTCTGGGAACACCTTAACAAAAACCTTTTTTGGTAACCAGCCTCATGACCTAGAACCTTCCACTACCACTGCAATGCCATTATATACATATAAAAGACAGCAAAATTTCCCTCACCAAACTGGCACCTGTGAACATGCTTGGGCTGAGATTCCTTCTGAAATATTCTTGCTTTCTTGCTACATTCTAGTAGACAATTTCGATGCATTTTTTGTATTTGTATTGATGCTTTTGAATCAAGGAGCGTTTTGACTTTGGATTTCTTTTATTTTCGTAATTTTTCTACTTATTATTTTTTTTATTGTTCTTATTGATGTTTAGTTTTTTATTTAAACATAGTATGAACCTCTAAGTTCTTTCGTTGTTGTTTGTTTGCCCTTTTACACACAACAGTTCAGGCATTTTTGATTGGGAGTGCTTTTTGACTCTGGTCAAGGTACAAAAGGTGAGTGAAGGCTTTCATTGCTGCAACCAGTTTACTTTGAATATTTTGGGAAGGGTGGTTCCTGATGCACAACCTACATAAAACCAGTGGTTCCTGAGGCACAACCTACATTAAACCTGTGGCCTCCTTTTAGTTACTAAATTTTCCTTCTGGGGTTAGCTGCATGATCTTATACTTGGAAAGTACGATGAGAAAGTGTAAGAAGGGTGTGGTGTAAAGGGTCATGTTAAAGAGTGTTTGGTTATAGAAACATGAACCTAAATGAGGTTGCCAGTTGTTCAAAATTTACTGGAGAAATCGCAAGTAGCATATTAATTCTGAATGCCATACTATCCTAAAACGTGTGTGACTGAAAAGGAAAATGATGAGCTGATAAAAAAGCTACTCAAAAATAAGGAAGGTAACTAGAAAACTAGTTTAAAAGTGGACCAGTGGAGACAATAAGAAACTTAAGACAAGAAAGAATGTAGAACAGTATAAATAACTAATACCGAATTACTGACAATGAAAGAGTTGGTGATATTTAGATCCCACATAGACAGAAGTTCAAAGGCATTGCTTGCTACAGAAAACTATGGGTCATAATATTCTTGTATGTTACTTTTGCATATATTGGTGCTGTCAAAAAATGATCACAGGTGCATAGTTTGGGAGTTTATCTCAGTTTCAAGAAAAGGAATGCTTGACTTGAATAGCAGTGAGGAAACATATTCAACATATAGGTATACTTGGGGCATTTAGTGACAACAAAACCTTGTGAACAGAAATGTTCAGAACTCAAGATACAGCAGCTAGACTGATCCAATGTGCAGTCAGGGCATTATCTGTAATGACGGATAAGTGGCAGGGGGCAGTGCTGGTTGGTTATGGAAAACCTTCCTATTTCTGGAGGCAATACTGGATCCAGAGGAATATACACTGGCAGAATTGCTTTATCACAATGAATCTATGATTGAGGCTATTTCATCAGTAAATTCTCCATAATATACAGCACCCACTTTTTAAAGTCAGAGGTTGTTCCTTTACCACCCACTTATAAGTCATGCATTGGCTCTTTACAGGCTGGAATGTATCAGAGTTAAAATTATGAACAATACAATAAAGCAGATGGCCATCCCACCATCAGTAGCTGAGATATGACCCCAAACACAAAGAGAACACTCACACTGCGAGGCGCTGCAATGCAAACAAAATGAAGTCTGGTCAATGTTTTTTGTAAAAGTAGGGAACGGTTCGAGTGTCCCCAGCATACTTTGTGATTACTCTGGTTTATTTTGGGTTCTGTTATTTATTATCAGTGATATATCTAAGGGTTGTAAACCTAGAGGTTCGATCCTAGGGTCTGTGAATCTAGTAAAATGGCCATCCTTCTATGTTGTAATCTCCAGTAAACAACAGTTATTCTTCATTGATGATGTTTAGTCTTGGGTTCTTGGATTTAATATATGCTTTGAAGAATATCTATGGGGTAATATCTAACACAGGCCACGGGGTAAGAATTACGATTGCTTCTAGAATAGTTGATCTGCCAGCACCATCATTCAACAATACATTTTTGCTACTCCACACATTTTAACTGATTTTGCTGGTTCAGTAGTTTGGCCCTGGTGTAAAATAAATCTGGTTTTCACACAAATGATTTGAGTTGGGAGGTGCATTGGCTGAGGACTTACTGCTGCAGTTCCAGTCCGGGATTTCACGCTGCTCAAGAGCCTGTTGCGAGGGTCTGCTGACGCGGTTGGCAGATGGTGGATGCGTGAGGGAAGCTGCTGGGCTGCTGAACTAAATATTGAACCTATGGACCATCTCAGCCCACCACTACCCGCCACTGCCTGGCCGCTTTTCACGGCCGATTTCGCACGACTGATTTTGCATCTACGCCCCTACACATATCAGCATAGCATTGCGGGGGGCCATTACGGTCTGTGGCGAGTGCGGCTGGGCGTTTGACACAGCGGTGCAGGGTGGCGGCCGTGGTGAGCTGTTTGGCTGGAACTTTTTACCATACCAGCAACAGTAACGGAACGAGGGAGCAAGGCACAGCATGAGACAGGTGAGCGCAGGCAAGGTATTAGGCAGACAACATTCAATGGCAGAGGCTGCTGCTGGCAATTCGTAACAACCGGCTTTTCGCAACCTTTGCAAGCCCCCACAGCCCTTTCATAGCCTGCCCGCTTGCCTCCACAGTGCTGTGAACACCAACACTGCCTGTTGCTGTTTCCCCGCTCCCTGCTCTCCTTGTTTACCTGATGTTTACCTGCTGTCACAAGAGACTGCTTCAATTGGTGTATAATTGGCGCACAGAGCATAGAGGACAGATTTTGCGGGACCCAGGATAACAGAGCGGAGAGGAGCAGGCACCCCCCTCCACTCCTTCCAGTGCTACTTTAGCCCCATGTGTGGCGCCCTCTGTGGTCTAAACAGAAGCTGGAGTGCCAGGAGTGTTGCTTGCCCGGACAGAGTCTCGCTGAAAAGCATCTGATCCAGGCAGTGCCGCTGTGCCAACAGTGAGTGGCAGCGAGCACAGTTTCTCCAGTGGCATAATTTCTGGTTGTCTGCTGGTCGACAGCTACAGTAGAGTACAGCAGCAGCATCAGAAACATCAGGTATCTGGTGCTGCAGGGGGACATTTTACGAGCATTCGAGCGGTGGAGGTGGTGGTGGTGGGTGAGAGGCGTTCGTTTCCATCTTGTGCGTGAGATGACTTCCAGAAAATTACGCTCTGGGCATGTACTTACCTCGTCTCCTAGCTGTATAAGGAAGTTGAGGAGATCATATAGCGGAACCAGAAATCTACAGCACCTTTGGTATAAATCTCACCCAACTATTACGGGTTTCTTTCGGAAAGTTCCCCTGACTGCTCCTGTGGAGGCAACATTGGGGCAAGATAGTTTGCTTTCCAAGTTTGCCTCAGTAACACCGCCCCTCCTGTGTTCAGGGGAAGCTCGGGGAAACCCTTATGGTTCCATGGGAAGTCTGATAATGTCCCACAAAGGGGCAAGGGACCAGATAAGATTAGGCGCGGAAGATTGCTCAAGTAGCTTTTTACCGGACACATCTTCACATACAAGTTTGGGTCCTGGTCCATGTGGTAACCATTCAACCCAACGGTTCCAACAGTCACAACAGAGCCAACATATCCCTTTGAATCTATCAATAATGGAGTATCCTGTTGTTGGTATATCTGTTGCATCAGACGTTGCTTTGCACGTAGACATGAGCTCGGATCATCTTCTTAACCAGCAGAGTCAACAATCCATCTCATTGAATAGGAAAAAATCAACGAGTAAGACCGCAGCCGCATATATTGCCCCTATGGATGGGAAAACCGGCAAGGGGCCCAGTGAAGAGGGTGCGCTTGGGTGTGCTAGAGGATCCCGGGAGGATGCCGGGAGGGATATCGCTGCCACGTTGGATAAGGCTTTAGTCTGTGGAAAATCCAATTTAAGGGAAGACTTTACACTCCCAGACATTGATATTGAAGCTCAAACAAGGGGGTGGGGAGCCATCCGCGCACACCCTGCGAAGAACGAGTATCCAATGAGCAGTCCAAGGGAGAATAACACTCGTATTGTAAACTCCCCCCCAGGCGTCTCTCTTTGCCTCTTTTATATTGTAGTACAAGTCCCTTGAACGGTAATTCTCTGGAGTCCGTCTATGATGCTCATGATGTTCATGATGTGTTTATGCCTTGTTCACAACCAAAGCCGGGTAATGAGAGGGATGGTGTGTCTTCGGAATACTTAGTATGTATCGAAAGACTATTAAGTTCCATTCTGTCTTTACTGGAGAAATCTGTCTTAAACTCAGATCATATGTTGGAAATGATCTCCGTAATGTTGTTTGAAGTGCAAAAAGTAAAAAAATGTGGCTCATTACTTCCCCCTCTAATATACCTGTGCGACCGGAAGAACAAACTGATGTTAGGCCCCCTTTACTTGCTCCCCGGGGAGAGCAGAGAGAAGTGTCTGTACAAGCAGGTACACCTCTCCTCTCATTGTCCCCAATTGAATCTTTCTGTAATTTTGAAAATGAAGAGCTTTGTTTAAGCTTACTCTTTGAGGAGGCTGCAGTGGACCTTCCTTTGGGAAATGTCCAACTAAAACCTTATCCTTTGTTCATTAAGGGAAAAAGGGGGCCCAGTGGAGCCATTGAGGAAGCAGAGAAAATTGGGGGTTATGTTGGGCAAAAAGGCAGCGGAGGTATAGAGGGGGAGGCCCCAACTCCATCCGCCTTATAGGCCCAACCTCCCAATTCTTCAGTGAACTTAGGAACAAAAGCAGAGAAGAGGGGAGGCTCTGTAACAAACCACAAAGGGGGAAATAGGAAAAAGAAACAAAAAAGGACAAGACAATTCATTAAACGAAAAGTGTAAAAGTTACATTTTCCACAGATTCCAGATAGCCAGAGTGTTGCTCAGACTATAATAGAGGGGGATGGTCCTAAACTGCTAATTAGGGAAGGTACACCCAGGAACCCCGTTACAGTACATCTGTCTCTTAATCGGAGAGCAGGGGCTACTGGAACAGCAGTAGCGCCATCAAGTCTTCCGCTGCAGTCTCCGTTAGTACCTCATCCTCTTCAGCTCAGTGAGGGGGATGATCTCTTGGGGAGGGAAACAATGCTGGGAGGTGGGGTCCCTAAATTTCAAACATGGTCCAGAGCTCGGGGGGTTAGACCAGATGGTAACCTAGAGGTGGGGTCTCACACGCAGTTCGAGTCCAACGCGAAGGTACAGGCGGTTAATAATGGTGATAGGGTGCCTCTATGGATTCCCCAAAGAGATGTTGTAAAGAAAGCCAATGTGGTGCAGACCACTTCTTCATCCATAGTGGATTTCATCTGGTTATTTGAGACCGAATCCAATCCCATAAATAGAGGACTCATTCTCAAACGTTTTTCTGAAATAGAGGCATTGAAGTTGTTAGAAAGCAGGGATAATCTAAATGTGAATATTATTCAGCATGAGAATGTTTCCTTCTCCAGAGTTACCTTCTGTTCCTTGTTAGTGGCCAATTTAGCCATACAGAACTGTGAGCACTTTTTAAAATGAGGGATAGATATAATATCTGTATCAAATTCTGAGGATTATTCTACCATGTGTGGTACAACTTTACGCTCACAAGATCTGAGGCCGGGTAATTCTGTGGTGTTGGATGCTAATGGCTTCGACCTTGAGTTCCCTATGGGTAACGCTAAAAATATTATGGTCTCACTAAATAAAAAGGGCCGCTTAATTAATCTGGTGTCTGATTCTGAAGTTGTGCGTCAGACCCCTAATACAGAAGATGACTTAGCCCAGTGGAGTTGGGTAGCAAAAACCCTGAATACCAACTGTCCAGAGGTAGAAAGAAGTGCTCCTCTGAGGTAGCCAGGGGGGGTTACTTCTGTCCTGGAATATGGCCGACCTGGGGCATGATGAGGGAAAATTGAACTATTTAAAGTCCTTAAATCCTCTGATTATATGCCTACAAGAGTCTTGGGCGTGCAAAGATTTTGATTGTAATGTTTTTTTCACTTTCTTTTGCTATGCGAAGCACTCCGAAAGGGGACATGCTAGTGGGGGGGTTTCCATTCTGCTTAAGAACAGTTTTAATTGGAATCAGAAAGTTTTTTACCATCCATGAAATCTCTGTATTTGCCTGAAGCTGGCATGTCTGGGAGAGTTTGGCAGGCCCACCTTCTTCCTGGTGGCAAATCTCTATATCCCCCCTGGGAAAAATCACGACCATCTGTTGAGCTTACTCTACTTATATATCAATGAGATAGCCACCATGGAAGAATGCCCCTTAGTGGTATTAGTGGGAGATCTAAATGCAAACATTTCTAACTCTGCGCAGGCAATCTATGCTAACCCAGATAAAGAGGAAATCTGGCACATTCCTGAATCCTTTTTACCGGATAAAATAAAAACGGATAAACCGGGATTGCTCCTGCTTGATAGCATTAGAAGTGCAGACTTGGTCATCTTAAATGGGAGGATGCCGGTCGATAAAACAGCTCACTTTACTTTTCAATCCCATCGCACACAAAGCCTATTGGACTACGTAGCCATTTCTTATCAAATGTTTGGGGCCTGTGAAAATTTAGAGGTTTTCCCGTCAGTATGGAGTGATCACAGTGTAATAAGCTTGACTTTGGCCTTTAATCTATCTGCACTGAATCAAGGGCACTTGTGCCAGGGCTCGGTGATTTTTATTAAAGCTAATGGTCGTTCATTTTGGACACAAAAAGACACTGTTGAGGTAGGTGCGATAGTGAAAAAAACTTTTCCAGAACAGCAGGGCCATGTTTATGCAAATATCATCCAATTTTTTGAGGCACAAATGAGGGAGATAAAAAAATCTAAGCTCAGCAACCTCTGGCCAAAGTAGGGTAAAGCAGGTTCCCCCTTTCCTGAAGGCATTAAACCAAGAAATTAACAATCTAGTTCGGAAGCAATATAAACAATTTTCAACAGGTATGCAACAGGAAGTTAGTCGCCTAAAGCGAGTTGGAGGCTGTTATAAATTCAGAGCAAAGAGAAACAAGATGGATGCTAAATGGATAGGGTTGAGAGAAGCAGCGAGAGCCAAAAATTCAAAAAAGTATTGGCACCTGATTACAGAATATTGTGATTCTAGACAAAGGGCACTCCCCATTCCGATCCCAGAAAGTGTGTGGGTGGACTATATTTCACTACTATATAAACTTTACAGCTCAGTGCATTTTCAGATGCCTGTAATAGAGGAGGCTGTCTCTGTTGAATCCGGTCCTCCGTCAAGTGTTGAAGTGATGGGCTATATAAACAATGCCAGAACATCCGGTGCACAAGGACCGGACGGTATCCCGATTATGCTAATTAAAAAGGAACCAGCTGCATGGGGAGACTGTTGGCCCCTCTTTTGTTTTCCTTTTATTTATATGACCTCCCTGAGAAATTAAACTCAGTGAGGGGCGGACACCCCTAGAATTGGTACAATGTCCATTGGCTCTCTGCTATTTGCAGATGACGTTGCAATTTTCAATTTAACCCCTATTGGTTTGCAGCGTCGTCTGGATGCCCTAACTAAATATGCTGGGGACCATATTTTGAAAATTAATATTGCTAAAAGCAAAATTTTAGTCTTTCGCAAGAAAGGTCTCAGAATAAAGAAAGGGTATAAGTGGTTGTTGGGGCAGGAAGAACTTGAATTGGTCAATTCGTATTTGTATTTGGGGAAGGTTATTTAAAAAAACGGGCGTGACTCAGAGCACATCAAACGGTGTGTTGGTAAGGCCGCCTCCCAGGCTGGAGCTCTAAATAGATTTTATAAGACCTGCGGGAGACGTCATTTTAATCACGTTCTGTCAGTATTTAAGGTCAAAATCCCCCCCTATATTAACATATGCTGCAGAAGTATTGGATAGGAATTACTGGCTCGCTTTTGATAAGGTTGAAGGCCGGTTTTTCCTCCAAATTTGTAATTTAAATTCTTTGGCTGCCCCACATGTTCTTCGCTTGGAATTCCATTTAGTTTCTTCTTATACCTCATCCTTGGCAGCGGTCCTGAGGTGGGGGAACTCCCTCTTTTGGGGGGATGAGGGCACACTAAGGGCCGCCTTGAAGTTGGAAATCTTTGCTAAATTAAAAGATGAATCAGCTTTTTTCAGATCATTTGCCCATGCAAACCACTCATTTGGGCTTAATTTAAATTGTGATTCACCTATGTCTAAGTCTGAACTGAAGTTATTCCTAAAGAAGTCAGTAAGCACAATTAGTACAGTAAGAGAAACAGCTTTAAGTCAACCTAAAGCCCGCAATGAGGTGATCTGTGTGAGTGCGATGGGGAGTAGACCCCAGCCCTATCTTTCATGGAATGGCCCACATGGAATTAGAAGGTTAATACTACTTTTAAGAACCAACCTGTTGCCCTTGAGAGAAGTAACAGGCATTTGGGAAAAAACTCCTAGAGAGGAGAGAATTTGTGAATTGTGCTGTTCCTAAATACAGGATCTCAATCATGTGCTATTTGTGTGTCCAGAACTTCTAAGGGCAAGGCGAATGTTTTTAAGACCCTCATTTATCAAATGTAATATTCATTCTGTTCAGGAGGCCCAATCTTTTGCCTTGTCCCCACCAAATGAAATGGGATGCCAAGAATATTTAAATTTTTTAAAACATTCCTGGCCATTTATTAGAATTTTTTTTAAAGAGTTTAGTTGGTATGTGTAATGTTTGCTGGTTGGCCAATGTAGAATTTTGGTATTCGTTATAAAGTATGTTTCTCTTTTTTTTATTTTTTTATCTTTTACTGGTGTATTTAAACGAAAAGTATATAAAGTATGTTTTTTTACTGAACTTGTGTATTTTTGTGGACCTCCGAAAGGAGTTCCGTAACAAATAAAAACTAATTGAATTGGCTGAGGACAGCAAGGTAAATGTATCATTCATATACCTATTTGCAAATATTTATTGCACAGAACTTTATGACTTGAGAAGAAATGTTCACAGGAGCACGATAGAAAGAAATACTTATAATGTATTTTACCTTGTACTTTGTTTAGTCTATGGCACAATGTAAGAAAACTTCAAAACAGCAAAACATGTCAAATTACATGAACATAAAAGGGCTTATTTAGAGACTGGTGGGCGGTACTCCGTTCCACCTGGTCAACAGAGGGATATTCTATGCGGCAGAATAGGTGTGTGCTAGGCACCTGGGGGACATGTCTGTGCCTTTCAGAGGAGCTACCATGGTTCCATTCAGACTCTGCTGCGCAGCATTCTGTTTGATGTGCAGTGGCGGCCGGTACAGAAAGGGGGAGGTGAGGTTAGAGAAGGGGAGGGGGAAAAAAGGAAGAAAAATTCACTTACCTCTCTGCACTCTGTCTCTTCTATGACATCTCTCCTCCGCTCATCTTCCAGGAAGCATTCAGACTCCCCTAAGCCAATCACGATGCTGCTGTCACCATGATAGCAGTGTTGTGATTGATCTGAGGGCCATGGTTCGGGACTCAGATGAGGGCTGCAAGCCTGTGCATGTTCTTCATTCAGGCTGTGCATTACAGCCCGGTGGAGATCATGCTAAGCGTTCATGACAGTTTGGCCAGCCCAAGATGGCTGGCGAAACCGTCATGTGCACTTAAGTGCATATACCACTCCTCCCCCTGCTGGGTGTGATAACAGCCAAGCCCCGCCCTGAAACAGGCTTCAACCCGGAAAAAATCATAATAACAGTGCGTTATTATCATTATATTTTTCCATTTTTACACTGCTGAGAAGCAGTGGGACGATGTCTATGTACCTGCACAGCAAAGTTTTTTTTTTTTAAACAAACTTCCAAGCTTCCAAAGAAGGAGTTTGTTGCTAAAAAGCAAAAAACAAATACCCGACATTGCTAAGAATTTTCTCCCAGCATGTGGTGTCATTTATTTGTTGTTAGGTTCAAGACCGCCAGTCTTTCCTTGGAAGTCATGAACAGTAAATAATTACTTTAGAACGGGCACACTGAATGGGATGAATGGTCTCAGTTACTTTAAGTGACAACCCAGTGTCATTAGAGCCATCGGTGAAAGGTTTCTGACAGCAGAGACAGTGGAAACAGTGGAGGATCTGCTGTTGGAAATGTGACAGTTCTACGATCTCTGAATAGAGCGGGGGAAGTGTATGTTTGAGGACAGGGTATTTCTCCACATTTGTGGCTATGTACCATGTCAATCAATCTCTAAATAAGGCCCAAAACAAATCACAAACATTAAATTGTCATAACATGGAATGTGCTCCCTGCTGTACTTCACTGGGTGCCATGAGTGTACATAGACTGCAACCTTTACGGCACATCATCGTTTACCCCATAATGCAAACAACCCTCTGTTCCTGAACTGTACATCACCCAGTTGTTCCTTAAGGCACAACACCAATGGCCAGATTTACTAACACCTTGTGCTGGGTTTTTGTCACAAAAGTGATGCAAACTAAGCTCAAACAGTTGTGTTGGGATTTGATTTCAGCAAATCCTAATTTGCATCAGAAAGATAACTAAAGCAACACAAAGTTGCACTATGCACTATTTTGTGGAACTTTGCGTCAGGGGGGGCGTTCCACAAGATGTACATGAACACCCCTATAAAACCACCCATGGTTTTTGGCATAAATCCCTATCCAATAACATTGGCAAATGGTAATTTGCACCGAAAAATATACTTCCCCAAGGCCGGGGTAATGGTAGCACATTCTCCTAACTCTGCATGTGTGCTACAATATACAGCAGACATACAAAGTGCGAAAAAGTATTGAAGCATAGTATACGACCAGTACAAAACTTATGCTTGAGCGACGGCACATACCCTTGCACTATGATGCAAATGTGTGTGTGATGGACCAGGGCAGCCAAAAGTGTGCTTGCACAGAGGGATATAAAAACAGTGGTATATCTTAGTAGTTATGCTGCTATTTTCTCTCTCCCTTTGATGAAACAACTTTGGTTGGTTGACGTTGTTGTGCCATAAGTCAGTCAATCTGCCTAAGGTTTCCACCTCCAAGACACTAGCCACTGCTTCCCTGAGGCACAACGCTCAGTTGCTCCATGAGATGTATCACTCAATTCCCCATAAGCTTCACTTTATCATGCCTATATTACTACCCATCACCCTTCAACGGATTCACATCACCATATGCTTCCTCCCCTCGGATGGTTATGTCTGGTTGCTCTTTGTGCATTGATTGCTATTCATTTGTTGGGATTTGTGCAGGTATGCCAGTATGGTTGCTAAACCTTTTGAAAATAGGTATTTTAATGTGTTCTTGTGTGCATGCTCTATGTGAGCATGTGTAAATCTGTTTGTTGTTTGCTTCTGTGTTGATGGAGTACACACTAACCAGACCCAATTGTTTTTTCCATTCTTGTTGGTTCTCAATAGTGGGTCAGTTAATGGCAATAATAATAAAAATAGTAAAGAAACTTATAAAGCGCACAGCTACCCCGGATGGGGTGTCCCGGGGCTAATACGGACATTGATAGAGATAGTGGTCAGTATACCCTAGTCATAACGACTAAAGAGCCAAGTTTTCAGGGCCTTTCTAAATTCTTGGTCAGACTGCAATGTGCGCAATTGAATACTAAGGGTATTCCAGCATGTAGAGGTCCCCACCTCGAAAGTCCTTCCCCTATTCTGACTACTGCGAAACGGGGGGTGGTAAGGTATCGTTTGTGGTTAGACCTAAGAGATCTGTTCTGCTGGTAAGGGCGAAGTCCCTTCCTCAAATAGTTGGGCCCCCTTCCTTGAAGTGCCCGAAAAGCAAATGTAAGAACCTTAAATTCAATGCGCTGGGCCACTGGTAACCACACATGGTAGTTTATAAGCCTTAATCCTTCATTGGGGTAGAAATAAGCTAAGAAACAACAGAAATCATCAAACTGCCATTTTAATCCGATAAACATACACTAAGGATACACTAATTGAAGCTAACCTGTGCATTGTTTTAAAGGAAATCAACTACAGCAGATAACTATGGATATTAGTAACTCTAAAGAGCCTCACATTTCTCATATTTTCCAAAGAAAAAGAATGAATGAGAGAAAAGGAGACTGGGGTAAGAATAGAATAGATTCATTAAATAGGAAATGTAGCTGCACATACAAATGGTACGGAATTGAAAGCACTAATTAATCAGCTTAATGAAAAAAGCATGTTTTGCCCAAAATCAATTGAAAATCCACCTCTTTTAATAGTAACAGGAAATGATGAGCAGATGCTCTCCCGAGCAGCCTTTACAAAAGCATGTAAAGCAATTACTTTTTAAGCATGTAGAAAACCAGTTTTATTACACCTCCAACAAACTGGATCAAAATAACTTTGAAGATAATGACAACAAAACACCTGTTAACGGGGTCGATTTGCTTATTTACCAAATACATGAAAATTACGAAAACAGTCGAAAGTTCAGGTAGAAGAATCAAATATCAGAAAGTGCTGATTATTTGGATTTTAGAACATTTTCAGCTTGTAGTATGTGAGGCCCATTCGCTGGGTTGTGGGGTAGTTGTTTGCTTGTGGACAATGTCTGTGGTGGATACTGTTATCAGAAAAAACACCCTAACGCTTTTGCCTTGTGGAAAAGACCAAAGCAAGCAGAGTTCATAAGCAGTTAACTTAATCATATATACTAGTTGTCCCTGAACAATGTTGTAACAGGGGCCTTTAACCCATCTCCATCGCTAAACATCCCCACTTGAAGACTCTAAATCCTCCCACAATCCCCAGCAAATAAACATGGTTCATATTCTGACAGCTGCCTATTCCATTCTTTTTCAGCTCTTTCCCAATACTTATCTTTACTTAACGTTCTTAGCGCGGCCTCTCTTCGGGGACTATCAGCAACGAACTACGATAAATATCGCAGAGCGCGCTTAGCGTGCTTTTGTTTAACGCCGTCTATCGCCAGATTAGATCGCCTAGATATCACGTTATTTACAACGCTTATCTCCACGGTGATGTAAAATCCGGCGAAAGCGGCGAAATGCAGGATTATCGCTTGGAATCCAGCGATAATCCTGCAGCGATAGAGGAATTCTTAGTGATAAGGATAAGTGGATTTAGCCATTCAATCCACCTCCCATGTCAAATATAGGTTAGTCAGGATTTATACAGACGCGGTTAGTGCGGCTTTCACTATTCCTATGGGTGTCCTGGGCGGACTTGTAAATACCGCGAAGGACAGATAGCGATATTTTTAATGAAGTTTAGTTAGGGAACGCCTACTTTGCATTTCATTAACGATGTATATCGCTAAGATGCGTAGCATTAGAAAATCGGCTGCTAACAAGCGCTGATGCATGTTAGCACCGCCTTGTTAATAGGGCGATAAGATTATCGCCGCTTTAGCGGCAAAAAGTGGCGCTAAAGTGGCGATACTGCCCTTGATAATATGCCCCTTCATCTTGAACGGCCTCTTTCTGCTATAAGAAAAACCCTCCCCCAAAGATGTTCTTTTCGTCCCCCTTTTCTGATGAAATAATTTGGGATATTTTAACCTTATGCAATGTAGCTCAGTGTCCTGATGTTAGAGGCTTTTTAGAACCCCACCATTCATCTGTTAACTTCTTTCCACGCCCTGTTTAAGGACAATGGTTTGCGTGGACCTCTCTACACTTTCCTCGGCCATAGCTGGGATCAAAATATGTTCACCTAGTCCCACTTGTCCTGTATTTTTTTGAAATCCTTCATTCTTTTTAGCAACTCCAGGCCAGTAAGTTGCACTAGGTCGTTTTCATCAACGTGAACCATGATCAAGTTAGACCAAGGCCATTTCATGCTTAGTTCCCAATGCTTGGGAGTAAATGCCCCTTCTCATGTTCCCCCATGCCAGGCTCACTACCACCAAATTCTCACCCAAGGCTATCTGCTGTCCATAAAACTGTCTTTTTGAATGCTGCCCTGACCACTTCACTATGCGGTGGCTACAGATCCAACCCTCCTTTCTTCTCCTGACTGCTGGGCAGGGCCAGACTGGCTACCGGGCAGTTGTGTGTGCTGCCGAGCTGGGGGCTGATTTCGTTGATAGGGACCTGCGTGTGAAAAACGAAATTCGTTTTGCTTTTTTAATTTCAATGCGCATGCAGGTCCCCATCAACGAAATAAGCTCCCACCACAGAGAAATTAGCCCCCAGCTCGGCAGCACACACAACTGCCCGGTAGCCAGTCCGGCCTGCTGCTGGGCCCCACTCTGTGTGGCGAGAAAGAACCAGTTTATACCAGGTCACTCTATGCCCCTCCCATGGGTCTAAGGTAACCTCACATTCTGTTGAACGTCTACTTCGCAAGCTTCTTCCGTCTGTTCTTACCTCATCCTAGTTTACGTGCCTCCATCATCATTCCTATCCTGAAGTATCATTTATGACAACCTTCCAGATTCAAGCATTTACTCCGTATGCCCAAACCCTGCCTGTCTGTGACTCTACTTCCATCCTCGTGTATACATGAACTGTCTAAACCTTCCCCCTCCTTTTCAAGCAATCACTAAATTCCTTTATGAGACAGATCTCCTCCTTTCCTGATTTCTCCAATGTGACTTTGCCCCTTTGCCCCTCTGGCCCCAATTGTCTCCTTATCAAAACTTGCAGCCTATTCCCCGTCAGCATCATGGCTCCCAGATCCATTCCTTCATATTTATCACCTCTGATATTTTGAACGACCATAAAATATAATAGTGAAAATTAATCTAAGTACCAGGTATTCTCAAGCTTAGCATGTCTCATCGGGCAGATAATTGTTTGCAACACCTTTCTCATTTTGACCCTCCTCGCAAATCCCTTTCTGCCCATCTGTAAGGCCATTCCTCCTGTGCTGGCCATACAGATTTTCCCCCACTAGGCTCATATCCCCAAACAATTTCCCATGGAAGGCTATTCCTTGCATCTTTCTTAACAAGGTCACTAGCAACATTTTTTGATCTACAATGATGTCACAGGGGCGGATGCTTCGCCTTAGCGGAGGAGCCACCCCTGGTGCCGAATAAGTTACAAAGCTATTTGAACATTGCACGCAGGGAGCAAGAAGAAGAGACAAGGGGTCGGAGAAGCGCTATTTTACCACTCTAGACAGGGATACATTGTTGCTTGTTATATAAACTTTAAGCCACGTGGTGCTTTTGGCCTCAACATTTCTTGACATTTCTAACATAAACAACAGAACATAACTCAATAACTTACACAAAGAAACATACCAATGCAGTTAAAACAAACCATGGTACAATGAAGCAAAGCAGTCAAAACTGACCACAACACAAGAACTGCAATATAACATATTAACATCACATTGAAAAAAATCAGCATAAAATCAGAGCAGCACATAAAGTAACGGAAAACAACAGCATCTCAACAAAATACTACACAGCAAATATTCACAAATCACATTTCCACCGTCAGAAATCTGCTTTTATAATAAAGTGGTAAAAGGTGTCTGAATTAAGCACTGCCTGCCCTTGCCACCAACAACATGAAATAGCACCAGTCAAAAATGTTTTGTGATCCTGGCCCACTAAGTAAAACATTAAAATGTTGAGCTAGAAGGCCTATGCCTGACATTCTTCACTTTTCGACATGCCAAAAATTGTAATGTTACAATTCAGAGAAAATAAATTATGTATTTTCTAGGTCGCTTACTGTTTAGGGGTTGACAGCTGTTCTGTGAATAAACTATGAAGTTTAAAAGATTTGTTTCCTCTGCAAAAAGGTTGAAAAGAGTTTCTGACTGTGGAATATGCTGGCAATCCTAATCTGAGTTCTTTCAAAGCCACCTGCTGAAGTCAATTCGCAGTCTTATACAATTTGGAGGATGTTTAAAGTTGCATTGACATATCACCGACAAACCATCAAACATGTCGAACCACTCACTCAGGGGTTAACCTTGCAAGACTAATTATGCAGCAGAATACAATCTTGTTTTCTCTAAATACTCACTGTCTGTTGATCTAAGGCATTTTCTCCTCTTGTTATTTTCATTCTTCAGATATGTTTTTTTTTAATCAGCTTGTTCTTCTTCTCATGTGAGAAGTAGGTATTCCATGCCCGTTTGATGGCTTTAGCTTGTGTTTATTTCATTCTGATGAGTGCGTTCATGCTGGATGAGAGCCAAGCATCCCTGTCAACATGAATGGCTGCGTCAATTATTCTCACATTTGAAGATCCATCCTTCCTAGGCACTGGTGGATATAGAATAGCATATCCCCTTTTGTTTTATTTGCCATTTTCGTGCTTTCTTCTATTCTTCACAATGCAAATATTAGAAATTGTGTTCAAGATGCAAAATATAAAAATGAATAATTTGGATTTCGGAATTACAATTCAAAAGAGTAATCACATGCTATTTAAAAACGCTCTTCAACCTGTCTAAGCAACCACCTGTAAATTGCTACTGCATTTTGCAGTATACTTTAATAGTATTATTTTGCTTAAAGTAGATTACCTGGAAAACATAGAATAGCTCTTAATTTGAGGAGTTCTAATGCAAATATTGATACCACATACAGAATAGTACTGTTGCATATGGTACATACATGCAAAGACTACAGCTTCGAGTTTATCCCTTAGTTTATTTTGTAGCAATATCATTTTGAAGTATGTGTCCCATACAAAGTCATTTTGGCATCATTGTCATAAAAAGTACATTATGGGGCCGATTACGATCCGGGAAAAAAAGCGTCCGTCTGAATCGTACCTGGAGCCCTCTCTGTAAAATTCGTAAACATGCTGTACGACCCGACGAGTACGATCCGGACCGGGGTATGAGGACGCTATTCGTACGGTCCACGTCAGGTAAGGGCGATTCGTACGGACAACCACACAATTACATACACACCGTACGGTGCGTACACCCCATGATCGCAGGGGTACGGTTCGTACCCCTGCGATCATGGGGTGTACGCACTGTACCCCATGATCGCAGGGTGTACGCACCGTACACCCTGCGATCATGGGGTACGGTGCTTACACCCCATGATCGCAGGGTACGGTGCGTACACCCCATGATCGCAGGGGTACGAATCGTACCCTTGCAGACATGAGGTGTACGCACCGTACCCGGGGGGGGGAGCCGTTCCGTACCTGTTTCGAGGTGTACTCTGCTTCTCTGGACGTTGTGGGTTCCTGTAAAAAAAGCGTTGTACGGTGCGTACCCGACACGAATCGTGTTTGCTGGGTCGGGAAAACCTGCTTCGAACCATACGGATGTCGCCTACAGCGGGTTCTGAGGGAGAATCGTAGAGTCGTACGGTCTTTGTACGATTCGTACGGAGTCCTATTCCTGGTACGAATCGTACTTCATCGTACGTACGGGAGAGGTTGCAGGGTACGATTCATACGGGAAAAACGCTCCGAACGGCTATTCGGAGTGGTTTTTCCTGAATCGGAATCGGCCCCCATGTCTTCTTTACCCACCATCTTACAGTTACTAAATTGGGTTACGTTTTATAGACCTTCTTTATATGTTAACTTGTTCAAGGGCGTACATTCAACCTAAGTTTATTGAAAGATCATCCTGCCTCAGGCAACTACAATTTGACCTGAGCTTCTAATAACAGTATAGAAAGTCAACAAGGGATGTCCACAAACCCCATCTAAGTCCTCCAATTGGGTTACAAGATTATTAGCCAGCTGTGGTCCTCTAGTTAAGGCCCTAAGGTATATTCTCGTGAAGGTGGAAGCCTAAACTCCTACAACAGCTCAAAGATTTAGCATATGTCGTCGATGTTTAAACTAGGCGTATTTTCTCTAAAGCCTTGGAATACAAATTAATCTGTTTATATTTTGAAAAATGGCCTTATTTGCATCACACAATAATTGTGTAACAAACATATAACCAGTGAGTCTGCATGCCGGCCAAGGTGGTTTCAGAATTTAGCTTCAGTTGAAGAATAGAAGCAAAAGTGTAGCTCTGTACATCTGCTATAACATCCAATAATCTCTTTTGTAACAGCTGTGAAAAATACAGAAAAGTCTGGGTGATGTGATTTTTAATCTCATTACCATACAGCCACGGAAAAAATAAGTGCTGGCATCCAAAGTTTGTCTACGGAGTCCTTCCCCACTTCCACATCTTAAACAGACACCTCCACCACTAGCTCAGCCTACTTCCACCATCAACACATCCCTCGTCCACCACTTGTGGAGATCACTTCACCAGTGGCACAGACCACTTCCACCACTTACATGGCTCTCGGACGGCGGATCGGCAAGACGAACGCCGAGTGCTGCCCTAACCTGCTGGTGATCTATGGAGCGATAGTCTCAGAGGTGTTCCCTCTTAAATTGACGGATATTGTGAGACACGCCTAGGTGTTTGTTAAACTCCACATTTACGAATTAATCGGCGCTATAAATCCAGAAGTGTAATCTTTGAAGGAGAGTTTCGAACTGTTTGGCCTGTAGGAGGAGGTTGCTTGTAGCCCTCAGGGTGGTGTCCGCTCACCTGGACGGGGGGCCGCCCTCACTTCATTTCCCAGTACCCTTGTCCTGACGAAGCCACAAGATACTACTGGCGGAAACGCGACCGCGACTGCGTCGACAGATAATTGATTGTGTTTGTTTTACTCCCTTGTTTTCTTTCTTTCTTTTTTGTTTAGGGTACATTATTGTATATTATGTATATATTGTAATTACCATGTTTGATTATTGTATATAGTTAGGTCATCTCCTCTTCTGTGATTCATTACCTTGTCCTTCTAAAAAATCATATCATTTATTGCAGACAAAAAATATTGAAGAAAACAGGTTAATAAATTGTTTCCTGTTTTGAAATAGCTTTTGCTTTATTTGTCCCTCTGTACCGTTCTTCTACTTTTTCATCCTTGTGATGCTCCTTGCCCAGGTTTGGCAGGGTTATTTGGGCAGAACCCCTGTTTATGACGTAGTAATTCTCTTCTACCACTAGCATGGCCAACTTTGAGAACCCCTTGCACCATAGTGCAGGTGTGTCTGCGTTGCAGGGGAAGATTGTTTATGTGCAGGAAGGTGTCCTTTCCTGCATAGAAATAATCTTTAAATGGCTCAATGCAGCACAGATATAAGTTGCAAAACGTCATTTTGTTTACATGATTGTTTATGTGCAGGAAGGAACACATTTCTGCACAGAAACAATCATTGGCATTTTGCAGTTTTCTTGTGTGCTGCACAATGCAGCACACATGGAAACAGCAAAAACGAGGGGAAATTAAGCATTTCTCCTTGTTTCGCCTGTTAAAGACCAGGTTTTCCCTGGTCTTAATTTTGGTGCTGCCCTACATTTATGTCACCCTTGAAAATATGGGGCATCGTCAAATTCAATGGGTATTGCGGTGGAACACCCACAGCAACAGCCATTGCCCTCCCCTTTCATGCTAAGTTTAGGGAGAAAGGGTGCCTTATTTATAAGTCAGCGTTAAGCCACGTTAAATGGGTTATCTCTGCCTTGTAAATAAGGCATAGCCCCTATCCCCTCCACAACGTCCTGAAAAGTGATGCTGTGGTTGCGACAGGGGCTTGTAAATATGCCCCTTTGTTTTCTGTGAAACAGTACTACTGAAGACTCAGCCTTTTATTTAGGTACCATGTGAAAACATCTTGTGAAGCCCCACAGGGAATCCTGTGACTTGGCAACACTAACTCTACACCAATGTCTGTTCCTCTTTAACACTCCCATAACAGTTTTAATGGGAATGCCTTGTAAGTCATTTTGAGGACTTACTCCACTCTTCTGTCTCCAGTGTTTAACAACAAGTATCATCATTCTATAATGAATTCGCCACTAAGAACATTTCTTAATGCAACCTAGGAATACTGGAGACCAGCAGCACCAGAGACTGCACTCAGCCTCTGTAATCTGCCAGATGTTCTCGGGATTGGGGAAGGACAGGAGGAAACACGACAATAAGGCTCCACCAATGGTTGCTTCCCCAATAGTATTTATTGGGTAAAAGATAAGAATAAAAGAATTGATCAGTCCCGCTATTTCGCGGTAACCCCACGAAAAATAGTCAGTAGGTAAGAAACAATAAAGTTAGTGCCACAATACCCTTTCGCAGCCCCGGTCCACGGGGAGGGCTTTTGCTCCAACCGTCCTCCGCATGAATACCGGTCCTGGTATTCCCCAACGGAGGGCACTGTGCTGAGCAACGGCCAAAAATGCCGCTTGACTGTGGCTATAGTGGCTTGGTTCTGCAGCCTTAGTACAGTGATAGTGAATGAGGTACTAGTGCTGGATTCATGAACTCGGGAATGCCCAGCCGGGCACTCTACCGCTAGATTCGTGCTGGCGTCCAAGGGAGCAGCCGCTCGACCTTCACGATTATAGAAACAAACTCGGGAATGCCCAGCCGGGCACTCTACCGTTGTGTTTGTGCTGAGGTCTAAGGGAGCAGCCGCTCGACCTTCACCGCTGTGGAAACGAACTCGGGAATGCCCAGCCGGGCACTCTACCGCTGTGTTCGTGCTGGCATCTAGGGAGCAGCCGCTTGACCTACGACGCCTCAAATCCCGATAAGAAGGACTCAAGCAGAGACGCGGCAATTACCTCCGTGGTGTGCGTCTCTGCCTTTCCTACCCTGCGAGTGTAATCCAAAACACTCAATCAAGACGAGGCAAAGGCGGGGGGGAGAGCCGACCTTACCTCCAGACTTTTCTATGCTCCGAATAAGGTCCACAGAAGCTATAGCAAAAGACACGGGCCCGCGGTCATCAAGATACTAGAAAGGCCGGCAAGGATCTCAATATCCGACGCCTTTCCTTGGTCGTGTATGCTATTTATGGGCGTTTCCGGTCCGCGCGCATATCGCGCTAGGCATGCTGGTGCTTGTAGTCTTCGCCCGCCGGCCCGCTGGCTTATGCTGCTGGCATCGGGCTGAGGGGTGAGTGGGGGAATTCCTGACCGCCTCTCAAAAAGAAGGCATTGTGCCTTACCTAAATATCTACTTCAGAATATCATGGACAAAGGTTGTTATTCTTTGAATGAGTTGCAAGACAGTTGATCATTATTTGGGGTGGACAATTATCCACCTCAAGGAACTATAACACTTACTTGTCAAGTTGAACCCCAAAAGCCAATAAATTAACCTGAATTCGACTGCTTTGTAGCTATGGCACAGAACAGGCAGTCAGGCTTAACTTAGGGCAAAGAGTAAAGTATTTATGTATTGGCAAAAACAAATGAAGGTAAAAAAACAAAAAACAATCTTACGATTCCCAATAAATGAACTTCGTGCTTCTTAATTTTGAAAAATGACACCAAAACAACAAAAATCCAATAGGAGAAACTGGAGATATAAATTTTTAAAGATTAAAGTAAAAATAGTGCTTACAAAACAATAAGCTCCAATGATAGTCTATGGATGTGGTACACATGTGGTAAGTGGAGAAGCGTGGCTCAGTGGTTAGAGGCGGCAGACCCGGAAGCTGAGATCAGCCGTGGACCAGGGTTCGATTCCCCGCCTCGGCGGGTCTCGGGCTCAAAAATTCCACAGACTCGACAATTCTTGCTCCGGTGCCTACTCGACTCACGGGGTCACACTCTGCGACTCTGGGCAATAGCTTGCTTAATCTCCACTATGGCCCCTCACGGCGTGATGCCTGGCTTTCACCTTGTGAATACCCTGCCGGGGTATCTCACAGGGGAATACCAGGAGGGGTTCCCTAAGCAAGCGCCTTGAGACCCCTGGGTGATTCGTGCGCTATATAAATCGAAATACATTTACATTTACATTTACACTGGGACCTAGGTGTGAATTCAGGTCCACTGCGATGCACTGCAGGTTTGATATACCAAGCGACTTTGTAACTCAAAGATTTTACCTTATGACCAAACCTTTTTTAAGGAAAGAAAAGGAAGTCACATTGAAATTGGACACTTTTGCCTCAAGCCCCCACTGATGCTCGGGAGATCTTGGAAGTAAAAAAAGACCCAACTTTTTCAGAGATTTTAGGAGATGTCCTGTTAGACACAGGTCTCAGGGCTTCCTGGACAGCACTTAGGGGTCAAGACTCACTCCAGCAGAAGCCATGAGCAAGGTTAGGTCCAGGTCCAGTTGAAACTGGTTACCTGATCACTCTAGGAAAAAGGCCTCTTGCAGTTTTGTGTGTCTCTGTAGTCACACAGTATTGTATTACCAAGTTAGGCCCATGTAGCGAAGCAGCTTATTTCTTACATTGTCCTCACAAATAACATTTTCAGCTGTGACCTTTTGCACATATTTGCGAGCACGACATTTGGAGCTCCAATCCATCCCAGCAGACCCTCAAAACGTATATCAAAAGGAATGTCCATTGCTGGTCCTTCCACTCGGACAGAGCACAATTGGCACAACTCAAGAATGCCTGGACAGTGACATCAGAGTTTAAGCCAGGGACTGCAGCACTAAGTATGGGAGAAATTTACAAATTCGCGTTCCGCGAATTTGCCCGAAATCGAACTCGCAATCCGCAAAATCCGCAAATTCGTGCAAATTTGCGGATTTTTTTTGCGTGTTCGCGAGGATTTGTGCCAGTTTGCGAGGGTTTTTTACAAGTTCGAGAATGCGAACTTACTTGTGGGGTCGCAATGGTCGTGACCATGTTGTTTCTATGTGTCCAGCCTGTTTGCGACCTGTGGTTCATCGCGGCCACCCTCCGGTTCACCACTGCCACCCTCTGGTTCACCACTGCCACCCTCTGGTTCATCACAGCACCCTCTGGTTCACCACTGTCACCCTCTGGTTCACCCCTGTCACCCTCTGGTTCATCACAGCACCCTCTGGTTCACCACTGACACCCTCTGGTTCACCCCTGCCACCCTCTGGTTCAGCACTCACCACTGACACCCTGTGGTTCATCACAGCACCTTCTGGTTCACCACTGTCACCTTCTGGTTCACCACTGTCACCCTCTGGTTCACCCCTGTCACCCTCTGGTTCATCACAGCACTCTCTGGTTAACCACTGCCACCCTCTGGTTCACCCCTGCCACCCTCTGGTTCACCACTGCCACCCTGTGGTTCACCACTGCCACTCTCTGGTTCACCACTGCCACCCTCTGGTTCACCCCTGCCACCCTCTGGTTCAGCACTGTCACCCTCTGGTTCACCACTGCCACCCTCTGGTTCACCACTGCCACTCTCTGGTTCACCACTGTCACCCTCTGGTTCACCACTGCCACCCTCTGGTTCACCACTGCCACTCTCTGGTTCACCCCTGCCACCTTCTGGTCCCCCCCTGCCACCCTCTGGTTCAGCACTGTCACCCTCTGGTTCACCACAGCACCCTCTGGTTCACCACTGCCACCCTCTGGTTCACCCCTGTGACCCTCTGGTTCAGCACTGTCACCCTCTGTCTCACCACTGCCACCCTCTGGTTCACCCCTGCCACCCTCTGGTTCACCACTGCCACCCTGTGGTTCACCACTGCCACCCTCTGGTTCACCCCTGCCACCCTCTGGTTCAGCACTGTCACCCTCTGGTTCACCACAGCACCCTCTGGTTCACCACTGCCACCCTCTGGTTCACCCATGCGACCCTCTGGTTCAGCACTGTCACCCTCTAGTTCACCACTGCCACCCTCTGGTTCATCACAGCACCCTCTGGTTCACCACTGTCACCCTCTGGTTCACCCCTGTCACTCTCTGGTTCATCACAGCACCCTCTGGTTCACCACTGCCAACCTCTGGTTCACCCCTGCCACCCTCTGGTTCATCACTGCCACCCTCTGGTTCAGCACTGCCACCCTCTGGTTCATCACAGCACCCTCTGGTTCACCACTCTAGATTATGGGGGGAAAGCACACCTGCCCCGCCTCAACTGAGATGAATTAATGTGGGGCTGGTTAATGTGTCACTGAATTTGCGCTTCAAGTCTGGCACCTGCTTCCTTACCTGTAAGTGCTTCCTGTTGCAGTTAAATTTTGTTTACAGGAGCATTGTGCCATACTTGTAACTATTCTCTGACCCTGCTTTGAGGGTCAGAGCAGGGTCAGAGAATAGTTGCAAGTAGGCAACTGAACTCTGGAGGGGCCCCTCAGGAAGCACTACAGGGAATGGTTACAAATTAGCTTGAACTTTTGCACCTGCTAAGTGCTTTCAGTTTTGCAGAATTAGTTTTTCTGCAATTTCGTGAGATTTGCGGGGTGCGAAATCCAACTTGCAATCCGCAAATTCGTGCAAATTTGCGGATTGTTTTTTTTTGTGTGTTCGCTGAGTTTTTTGCGTCTTCGCGGACCGCTTGCAGCGCAACGACCGCGAAGTTACCCATGCAGTCGTACATGGGCGTGGCCATCTTGTGCGCGTTGCGTATTTCCGGTTCCGGGTGCTAGCTGCATGCTCGCGTTGTGCGCGTGGCGCGTTTACGGGTTCGCGGGCATTTTTGCATGCTCGCGGGGGAAATATCGCACGAACTTACCCACGTGGTCCTCTATGGGCACGGCCATCTTGTTTTTCATTCATTGCTATGGTTTTTGGGCATGCTACCTTTCTATCCATATTACATCTTTGTAATCCTATGTTTTTCTGAACTTTTTTGTGCTTTTTTTTGCTTATTATCTATCTCTACAATTTCCTACATCTATATTTTGTGTTTTTTTAAACTTTTTGTTACTTTATTACCTACTTTATTTCCTTCGCTCTCTCTCTTATTTTTTTTCACACCTATTGATCTTTCCTTCTTCTTGTGCCGAGGACCATGGCTTAGGGAGCCGACAAGGGCAAGGGGAAGGGGCCAGCACCCCGTACCCAGCTCCCTTGCGGGCGTTTGAGGGGGGAGGAAGTCCAGGCCAGGGAGATCTTCTCTGCGGTGGAGGTGGCCACCTTGATGGTTTTTGTTCAAGTCCACCTTCCTAAGACTGTGGCAGCAGGTGGGCGTATTGCTTCCAGTTACGGCCTCCGGGAGCGTCGCCAGCTGTGGGAGAAGGTGTGCCGGTGCATGTGTAAGAAGTCTGGGGTCCGGCGCACCTACCAGCAAGCAACGCAGCGGTGGACTGACATCCTGGACCGGGAGCATGACATGCTCGACCTGCTAGGATTGGAGATCCCTGGCCTTGGTAAGTAGTTATTTAATAACTACTTTTTATTCTTCTGCTCTGTTATATTGCTAATCTATTTTTTCCTGAAGAGTACGAATGCTGCTGATTCGATTACATTGCAGGTAAATTAATGTTTAAATAGCTTCTGTCATTGCAGGTGCTCGCCTGGTTATTGGCGTTGCTACTATGCTTACTTGTTTGCAACTTTTTAGTCATTCGAGAGCATTACTGCTTAATGCTAGGGACAGTAGACTCAAGTCTAGTCCTTCTTTGTACTCCTGCTGCTGCCACTTTGAAGAGATAGTGGTGGATTGATACGTTGAGTATATTATTTATTACTTGTTATAGGACATTTGTTAGTGGTCTGCAATCATGATGACGGATTGTGTCTGTCACGCGACGTCTCGTGCTGCTGAGTGATGGCAGTCGTAGTAGAACCTTTTTGTTGTTGATGTAGTTAGTAAATTACATAACTTTCCTATTAGACGGTCTGCGAATCCTGCAATACTGTACTACTATCCTCCGAGTTGACCAGATCAGATGCAATTGTTGTTAAATTGTTTCCCCGACATAATTTTAGATTGTGTTCAAAGAAATCAAATATTTCCAAAAAAACAATCATCCAAGTTGTGTTTCTTTATTTCATGATCACCAGCACCTCCCAGGGGCAAGGCGCCGGCGGCGACTGAGACTCCGGTGGCAGAAGGTGGACAGGATCAGTCCCTTGCAGGCTCTTCTGCTCGCCCCAGTAAGTTGTTCTATTGTTATATTAATACTTATACTTCCCTAACTTTTACAGCAATTCTATGTTTTACAAAATAGTCTTTGATCTTCTTCTAATGTAGACTACTTTCTACTTTCTTATCCTGCCTCTACCATCACTCTCTGTGCTACTACTATTTACGATTATGGGTCGGTCTGTGTAGGTAGCTAAGCTTGCCTATTCGGCAAACGGTGTGAAACAAAACTCTGATACAGCAATAGCTCTAGGCACTGAGTGCAGTCCTCTGGGTTGCCCTTGCTGTCTATTCCAGTCTTCTTAATGTAAGTGCTTTGACAATTTTCAACAACAAAATGTCATTGTTTACACCAAGTAAAAGGTAGCAGTTGCCTTTTTGATTTGAGAGGAGCATATCCCATACAGCTTGTGTTTCAGGGACTATTCTGCTCACAAAGAAGTATGGACAAGATAAATAGGACATTGTTGATGATAGGTGCAGTTCGACTTTCGAAATACCTCAGTCCGAACAGAAGTTGAACCCCCAATCCCCTGACCGACTATCTAGAGTGTCTGATCAATGATTTTACGACCCAGAAGAACAGAAGAAGACTCCGCCGAGTCCCGGCCTATCTGAGTCACTGAAACATGACTGCCAAGTGCAGTAGTTCGAACCTTTCCGCTCACTCACTCGTGAACAAAAACTACACAGTGTTTGTTAGTTTTAAAGTTTTATTTTCAATTAAGAAATGAAAACATTATTTCTTTATTTTTAATAGCGTAGTATTCTGAGCGCTCAATGGTGATGGATGAAGATGAAGTTAAAGTTTAAACAACATTCCCATGAATGAAATTAGTATGACTCAAACTTAATAATAGTTAACAGACACATGAAATTATTAGAATAACTGTGCGGGAGCCCCCACCTTCTTTAAAGTACTTAAAGTACTTCTGGTGATGACTTACTAGTAGTTGGTGAATCGTCTGGCAGAAGGGCAATGGAATCTTCTTTCTGTAATGAGAAAAATGGTGCACGTTAAGCAAGCATTCATCAGTTGTCATAAGAAGAAGTGTAGCATTTAATGGAATAAGCATATAAAAGGTTAACACCCTCCCCAAAACCATTACTTTTTTTCAATCCCAGTAATAAAAAATGTGTTATGTAACATTTTCTTCCATTACGAGACAAAATAGGGGGTTGTGTATGGCATCTGAAAATATGACATGTTTTTCTTAGACGTCACAACATCTGATGCGGCACAGATGACCACCAGTGCCGGGCCAGCAGTGCGGAGGAGTCCACTCTGGATGCGGCGGCGCCAACAGGAGGAGCTGGGGGGAAGACTCAGCGGCGGCGGACGGTGGTAAGTTATTATACTCCTTAGGTATTGAAATTTTTTTGAGTAGGCTCGCAAAGGAGTGTATGATGTACTGTACAGTAGTACACAGTACACTAGTATAAGTACACTGTACTGTTAAGAACAGTTACTAAGTTAGAACTACTTTTTGGGCTATCACAGAGAAGACAGTCAACCTTGACTTGTAATAGCATTAGCGGCGGTACTTCTCGGGTAACCAATGGCCCCCTCTATTTCACTTAAACTCAGCTGGCAAATTTTTATTGTCAAGCCAAGTCATATCAGATGTAGTTTAGGGATGTGAAGAACGAAAAGTTAAAGAAGGGTGAAACGAAGGACGAGCGAGTCTTAATATTTATGACTGTAAAGAATGGTTTTGTTGAATGCAATTCAACATAAGAAGACGGCGGTTTCCAAAATATATAATGAAAAGGGTGTTAGTTGGTTGTTGACAAAAAGACATTTTGGTACATTTGAGACATTAAGAAGAATCATAGACGTACTTTGGAAGCCTGGATGGTATCTTCTTTATCTTCCTCATCGATAGCAGAGGTGTATGATGTAGTAGAGCAGACCCTGAGTGGATGAAGTATGGCCAGTGGCAGTGCCACCCCTATAGAAAAGTAAGACATTCCTATCCCCACCTGCATGTACTGCTTAAAGTACTGCAAGTCTGCATCATCATGGCCTGTGTCTGTATTTCTTGGGTGAAAGCTGGGTGAGCTGCCATTATGGCGGCTACCACAAGTTCACGTACCAGTAATTTCTTTTGCAAAACAAGAGAAAAAAAGTAAAAAAGGCCTTTTTTTAGTACTCTCTGACTATGTATGTAGTAGTGAGTCCACCCATAGTGCTGCTAGTGGAATTCCTGAAACTCCTAGTAATGTCATAGGCTTACAAAGACGGCAGAAAGATACATGACAAAATGTTATACTGTGTTTGCTACTTGCTGGTGTTACTGAGTGTCAACTTTCCATTGAATTATTTTGACTTTATGTTAAAGACTATTGGCTACAGTATTTTTCTTTCTTTCTTCATAGATGCTACTCCAAAAAAGCTCACCCGCAAGGAGATGGCTGTCCGGGCCAGGGCCCGTAAGCTGGAGGCGGTTGTGGGCTTGGGAGCATGAGGAGACATCAACCTCTGCATCCTCCTCCACTGCCCCCGGGTCCACCAGCCAGAAGCCTCCAGCCAAACGGAGCCGTGGCCCGATAGCCTCCCGCCGCACAGCAGCAACACAATCAGCACCCCCCCCCCCCCCAGATCCTGGATGGTTCGTGTGCGCCAGCTACGTACAAGAGTGGACTACCTGGAGCGGCTGGGCGAAAAACATCAGCGCCAGCTCCGGGAACTCCGCAAAGAGCTGCGGGGCGTGCAGCAACAGCTTTCCAAACTACGCCACCGGAGGAAGTGACTGTCCCTTGCCCCTTTTTTAAAGACTGTTGGGGGGGGAATTGGGTGTTTGGGAAAGGGGACTTTTAGACTTTTGGACATTGGTTGGGTTAGGGAGGGGGGGTGAGTTTGGGTAATTTATTTTATTGTTGTGCTGACAACAACATGAATATATATTTCTTAATAATTATTTTTCTTACTAAAACACAGTATACGCGTTCATATATTATTTTGTGTGGGGGTTGGCGGTGGTTACTGGACGTTTGTTTTCTTCAAACTTACCAGCATGAATGAAACATCTAGTCCTGAAATGTACCAAAATGCAAGTAACCGAGTTAGTAAATTTAGTAGGCCTACTACTGTACTTTACTAGTAGTACTGTCAGGCTCTGCTCTCCTCCCAACTTAGTCCTCCTAGCCCATTATTCTACTACCTCTCCAATATGCTTATCTTACCTGTGATTTGTGTTTGAGAATCGGGGTAGCCCCAGGGCTGGCTGCATTGTAAATGGTGATTAAGGTTGGTTGTTGACTTGAATCCTTGACGGATGCAATATCATTGTTGTGCTGGTAGCAGTAGTGGTACACACTGGCAGTATCACCATATGAAAAAAAAGGAAATGAAACATTGAGTGGCCTGAGCGTAGCATTAGAAACAGTACAATAGATAGTACGGTACAGAACAGTGCCCTAAATTGTAGCCTAAGCAGTGCCAACGTAAGGTAAGCAATAAGCATTTGATTGTTCACGTCGTGTAGCAGGAGGATGTTCTTATCAATATACAATGGTGCACATGAACCTCTGATTGTACTAATGATTTTGGTTGCTTTGACCTTATCCTCCCCAGCAAGTGTGTGGAATGTATTGTTGTTGTCAGTCACACCTCAATGAAATACCACACAGTCCGGGGGAAGAGGGTTAGGGTTTGAAAATTGGATGGGAATGTTTTTTTTTGGGAAAGTTTGGTAGAGAGGAGAAAAAAACACAGCATGGACAGTCAAACAACAAATGAAGAGAAACAAATCTTTGGATTTGAAGATATTAATAAATCTTTTAAGGGACATAAAGGAAGTGCACTACTGCATGCCAGAAGTTGTTTACTAAATGGATGGTTAGGTTACTGAAAAGTAGTACTACTACTTACTGCAACTTACTAGTAACTACGAAAAAACAAGTTGACAGTACAGGGCTGTAGTCATTACGCAATTTCACTTGCCTCTCTGCCCTCAGGGAGAATAAACACTTAGAACATTAAATTAGTGTTAAACATAGCAAAGACGTATCAAATAGCTGGAGGGATGAATTTGAAGCAGAGATCAAACAAACGCACAGAGTCACACTCGTAGAAGTAAGTTCAAGTTCACAAGAATATCATTTAAAAGATAAGGAGAATTTTGGATACTGTTACTGTTTTTTGTAGTTGTCCTGTTGAATTTGTGAAGTTGATGCATCTAGCCATTCCTCTTATTCGCGGTACTCCTTCATTCCATCGGATGCTCCGTCGATCAATCTTGGTGACCAGACACACTGTCCACTGCCTGCCTGATGCGGAATTGCAGATCGCTAATTGTAAGCCTGAGTAGTACATCGATGGCACAGGGTAAAAGCCTGCCTGTAATTGTTGATGGAAAAACACAACAGTAAGTGATAAATACACCTCGGAGAAAAAAATATATAAGGTACGCTGTGTAGTGCAAAAATTACACTTTCAGTTTCAGAGATGACAATCCCCAAAATCTAGAACACCCCACATTACCCTCCCAAAAACGTGCAGAATACTGCTGCTCCCTCGCAGAGGCCTAATTTCAAATCGTGCCAAAACGCACTCAGAAAGTATGCCCTAAACCCCCCTTTCCCACCATGGATTTTCTTCAAATCACTTGCAATCAAAATTAGACATTCCCACAAGTGTTCCAAGATCCCACCCAGTCGTAAAAATCAGGAACACCCCCAAACACATGCAATACAATACTGCTAACCCTAACAAGCCCTAAGTTAAGAATAGTGCCAAACGCTTTCTTCAACTAGGCAAAATCCCCCCTTCCCCACCATGGATTTTCTTCAAACCACTTGCAACCAAAATTCCACATTCCCACGAGTGCTCTAAGACCCCAGAACCCAGTTGCAAAAATCTAGAACACCCCCAAACACATGAATACTGCTGCTAACCCTAACGAGCCCTAAGTTAAAAATAGTGCCAAAACGCTTTTCACCATGGATTTTCTCCAAACCACTTTTATCCGGTATTAGACCTTCCCAGCAATGCCCCCAGACCCGCCAACCCGGGCGAAAACAAGTTTCACGCAGCCAAACAGCCAAAAAGCAAAATCGGAAAACCTCACACTTAGAAAAATGTAGGCCTCATTCCAAAATCACTCCAAGCGCGCTCTGCAGCTAGGCCCTAACTCCCCTTTTCCACCATGGATTTTCTGAAAAACAAATGCAATCAAAATTAGACTGAGCCAGCAGTGCTCCCAAACCCCAAAACCCACCCCCAAACACCAGGTACCCCCCCAAACAGCCCCCCAAAAAGAGGCAAGGGAGCAAAAACGGAAAAACTTTTTCACCATGGATTTTGTCCAAACCACTTGATTCCGATATTAGACCTTCCCAGCAATGCCCCAAGACCCGCCAACCCACCCGCAAAAAAGTAGGAGGCCCCCAAACAGGCAAAAAGCAAAAATAAAAAAACGGGGACTTAGAAATATTTAGGCCTAGTTCCCAGATCACTCCATGCGCGTTCTGCAGCTAGGCCCTAACTCCCCTTTGCCACCATGGATTTTCTTCAAACCACTTGCAATCAAAACTATCCATACCCAGCGTTGCTCCAAGACCCCCAACCCCCCCAAACACCAGGAACCCCCCGAAACATGCCCCTGAAAACACGAAAGTGAGCAAAAACTCTGAAAAGTGAAAAACTTTTTCACCATGGATTTTCTTTAAAACACTTTTATCCGGTATTAGACCTTCCCAGCAATGCCCCCAGACTCGTCAACCCAGGCGAAAATAAGTTTAACACCCCCAAACAGGCAAAAAGCAAAAATACAAAAACGGGCACTTAGAAATATTTAGGCCCAGTTCCAAAATCACTCCATGCGCCCTCTGCAGCTAGGCCCTAACTCCCCTTTGCCACCATGGATTTGCTTCAAACCACTTGCAATCAAAACTATCCATACCCAGCGTTGTTCCAAGACCCGGACTCCCCCCCAAACACCAGGACCCCCCCCAAACAGCCCTCCAAAAACAGGCAAGTGAGCAAAAACGGAAAAACTTTTTCACCATGGATTTTGTCAAAACCACTTGATTCCGATATTAGACCTTCCCAGCAATGCCACAAGACCCGCCAACCCACCCGCAAAAAAGTAGGAGGCCCCCAAACAGGCAAAAAGCAAAAATAAAAAAACGGGGACTTAGAAATATTTAGGCCTAGTTCCCAGATCACTCCATGCGCGTTCTGCAGCTAGGCCCTAACTCCCCTTTGCCACCATGGATTTTCTTCAAACCACTTGCAATCAAAACTATCCATACCCAGCGTTGCTCCAAGACCCCCAACCCCCCCAAACACCAGGAACCCCCCGAAACAGGCCCCTGAAAACACGAAAGTGAGCAAAAACTCTGAAAAGTGAAAAACTTTTTCACCATGGATTTTCTTTAAAACACTTTTATCCGGTATTAGACCTTCCCAGCAATGCCCCCAGACTCGTCAACCCAGGCGAAAATAAGTTTAACACCCCCAAACAGGCAAAAAGCAAAAATACAAAAACGGGCACTTAGAAATATTTAGGCCCAGTTCCAAAATCACTCCATGCGCCCTCTGCAGCTAGGCCCTAACTCCCCTTTGCCACCATGGATTTGCTTCAAACCACTTGCAATCAAAACTATCCATACCCAGCGTTGTTCCAAGACCCGGACTCCCCCCCAAACACCAGGACCCCCCCCAAACAGCCCTCCAAAAACAGGCAAGTGAGCAAAAACGGAAAAACTTTTTCACCATGGATTTTGTCAAAACCACTTGATTCCGATATTAGACCTTCCCAGCAATGCCACAAGTCCCGCCAACCCACCCGCAAAAAAGCCGCCCCCCCCAAACAGGCAAAAAGCAAAAATGGAAAATCTCATACTTAGAATATTTTCGGCCTTCTTTCAATTCTGCCCAAACGCGCTCTGCAGCTAGGCCATAACTCTTCTTTTCCACCATGGATTTCCTTAAAAACAAATGCAATCAAAATTAGACCTTCACAGCAGTGCTCCAAGACCCCCCGACCCAGCACCGCAAATCTAGAACACCCCCAAAGAAACCCCCAAAAACCTGCAATACTGGTATATTCAAAACATGGCAAATTGCGCTGTTCACAAAAAACACAAAAAACAAACAGCAATTGGTTTCAACAGAGACAGACAGCCATTGCTGTCCACTGCATGCCATCTTCTCATTATTCATTACCTGTTCTACTTTTTGTCCGCATCTTCTTCGGAAAGGGAGGGCCCACAGGGCAGCCTCTCCTGTCAATTTCAGAAGTAAGTCTGTCAACAATCAGCAAGCATGTAGTCAGTCAGTTATTCCAATCCCACTGCAGGGGAATCGTCTATGAAGACAAAGTTTATTTTTTCTCCATAATCCATCCATCTGCCTTGAGGGAAATGGATAGGGGGAGTCTGGAGGAGGAGGATAGAGGAGCATGATTGAGTTGTGAACTTGTGAACATCAGGAATGCAGACTGCGGCACCTTCAAATCAATAAGAAAAATAAGATGAAGACAGTGCTGATGATGGACTTGTTGTGATTAGGTGATTAGAGTTTTGTTGTGGTAAAAGTTGCAAAGAAAGACACACAGGAATAAAAGTGAATAAGGACAAAAAAAAAAAGGAAGTAATTTTCAGGCCTCGGTGTCAGGGAAGTAGAGCTCGTCCTCAAAGTCTATGAATTGAGACGGGAGTAGGTCAGGTGACACAGAAGAACTTCCGTCGGCGTCACCTAAGTCAGTGTCCTCTACTTCCTGCGTGCATTCACGTATTTTGTAATTGGGTGGTATGAAGTGCTGATTCATCTTGATTATTGTTAACCTCTCCACATTTTTGGGCGAGAGGCGTGTCCTTTTTGAAGTTACAATGGCACCAGCAGCACTGAAAACACGTTCAGAAGACACACTTGCGAGTGGGCAAGACAAATAATTTAAAGCCAGGTTGGTGATCAGTCGCCATCCATCCCTTTTCCTATACCAATACACCAATGGTTTCTCATTAACACAGACCTCTGTTGGGTCATCCAGATAGACCTGCACCACCGACTCAAGGTTCCCCAGGGTTGCTCCACTTTGCGTACAATCTGTGGCCTTTGCAGCAGTGGACCGAGCAAACCCATGTTGAGTTAGCCAATCCGCTTCCGACAATATTTATTTTGGGCCTGGTGCAGGTGAGGATGATGATGACACAGTTGCTGGTGTCGTTAACAGCTGTGAGGGAAAGTGACTCACTTCGGCCAGTGGAACTTGACGCCGGATGGCCTGCTGATTCAGTTGTACTTGTGCTGTCTCCTTGAAATTTCTGCCGCTCTTTTTCAAACCGAGTGCCTGACACAGCGAGCCAATGTTTGTACTTTGAAACATCTGCTTCATCAAAAGGAATGAATGATTTGCTGGCCACTGCCTTTTTGTACCGTGGATCCAGAATAGTGGCATAAATGTAACGTTGTTCTGTATGTATGTTTTGAAGCCTTTCATTGTGAAGTAGGCGCCTTAATAACTTCTCCGCCAAATCCTATGCATCTCGCTTTTCACCATGATCTCTGAACGTTGAAGACACCTCTTTCAGTTGGTGCTCTAGCATGACCAACAATGGGATAGCTTTGCCCAAAGAACAGTCTTCCCTGCTGACTTTACGCGTGAAGACCTCAAAAGGACGAAGCATGTCTGTCAGGCTTGCAATTAGCTTCCATTCCTCCAACTCAAGCCTCATTTCTTTCTGAGTAGAACCCAGTTTATAGACATACTCATTTATTACCCCCCACTGCTCAGACAGACGCTCAAGCATGTAAAAGGTTGAGTTCCAACGTGTTGCCACCTCCTGGATTAGTCCTTTGACTGGCAGTTTACGTTCATGTTGAATGCTCCTCGCTGCTGCTTCCGGGCCTTAAAAGAATGGCTGAAATGTGTGCAGATTCTTCGGCAGATGGTCAGTAATTTGATGACTGTGTCTTCTTTTTTCAAGAATTCTTGCACCACGATGTTAATACAGTGCGCCAAACACGGCACTCTGAAATATCCACCATCAGTCACGGCCCTAACTATATTACTGCCATTATCCGTGGAAACATAACCAACTATGCGATTTCTTGGATGCAGCCATTCATAGACCTTCCTGTTAAACTCCTCCAAAAGGTTAGCTGCAGTGTGAGATTTCTCCATGGCAAACATGCCTACTGTTGCACGTTTGCGAGTAGCTTGAAAAACTTTCTCCGTGTCAACACCTGCTTGTTTTAACTGTCGTGTGACCCCTGCAAAAGAGACCCAGTGTGCAGTGATGCACATGTAATCAAGGGCTTGGCAACTGGTCCACATGTCTGTTGTCATGTGGATAGTGTGAACAGCACTCTTCAGAATAGCTACGCCAATCACCGCCAGCACATCTTGATGTAGCGCTGGAACAGCAACCCTGGCAAAATAGGACCGGCTAGGAACCTTCCATTTAGGGAAGACTGTTGCCACCAATTCTTGAAACCTCACCCCTTCCACGAAAGAAAAAGGGAGAAGGTCCAGCGCTAACATTTTAGCCAGTTTTGCGTTATACAGATGTACCGTTGGGTGGTTGCGTTCAAATGGCGCCTCCGACCAGAACAATCCACTAATGGTGGGCTGGACCATTTTACGTGATGATGATGACTTCGTCAAACCAGTTAGGCCTAGTGATGTAGTTTTTCGCATTGGTGTCTCTACCAGACTCTTAGTGTGCCTTATATATGTTGCAGGGGTAGAGGGTGTGGGCGATACCACTGCAGTGCTGCTGCCAGGGGTACTGGGTGTACCAGAAAAAATGTCTGTCGCTTCTTCACTTCTCCCCTGCACGATCAGCCTCTCGTCATCATCAGATGCAATATCAAGGGATACATTTGGATTTGTTTTTGTTTTGGCTTCCTCGATCTTACTTAGGTGCTTATACCACTGGATAGGGTGGTTTTGTTTGAGATGACCTCTCTGGCCTCCGGTACCATAGTTGGTACCAAGCTTACCCCGTCTAACTGATACTTTACAAATCGAACAAACGACCATGTTTTCCTCCTTTTTGCTAACAGTAAAGAAGTCCCAAACTGGGGACTGGAAATGTCTGCTGGTGGTGGAGATGCTACTTTGACTTTCAATGTCAGATGAAGTGGAGGATGGGCGTGGCTGAATTTGTTTCTGTTGTTCACTTACAGCACCACTACTTGAGGTCGAGCTGGATGGAGGTCCCTGCCGGCCCTTCTGACTAAAAAATATGGAAGCTGTAGGTCGTGTTGGTGTTGTAGTTAACTGCGTTGGTGGTGGTACCAGTGCCACGCTGCCCACATCCACATCCTGCTCAGCAGGCATTCGGGATAGGGTTACAATGTCTGTCTGCTGCATGCCCGCTGGGCCCGGAATGACGACTGTGATGACTGGGTCATCGTCAGACTGTTCATCAGCAGCGAAGACACTACTTCTTGTTCCTCGTCATCACCCATAATTTGAAGCCTTGCGGGAACCTTCCTTTTAGGCTTAGCTACCTTTGTCGGCTCATGGCGTGCCTCACTCTCAGACTGCATTTGTGGGTTCCAATCAGGATCAAGGTCATCAGAATGAAGGGGGCTTGAAGAAGAACTTGTAGTAGTAGTAGCCCCCCTTGACCTTTTTCTTGCTGGGGATCTGGAAGACAATGGATCAACATCAGGAGGAGTGGCTTCTTCGGATGATACTTCCGCTTCAATATCAATTTCCTGATGTGCCACTACTTCTGGATGAACAAGTGTTGTAGGCAGTTGTGCCGCTCCATGAACCTCTAGTTGCACCTCTCCATGCACCTGTCCATGCGCCTCTCCTTGCGCCTCTACTTGCGCCTCTCCTTGCGGCTCTACTTGCGGCTCTACTTGCGCCTCTCCTTGCCCATGAACTTGCGCTTGTACTAGTTGCACCTGTGGTTGTCTTTGAGGCTGTTGTTGAACACTCGTCAGCTGAGTTTCACCCGGCGTTGATTGGATGGTACTTTCTTGTGATGAGCCAACATCACTGGTCGATGGTGATTGAACAACCAAAGTGGCTGCTGCAGCAGCACTCATGGCCTTGGACCTACCTTGGCGTGGTGGCACTGAGCCCAATGAAGCGGAGGTTCTGCTTCCAACTTGGTCCCTGGCGGACACCGCTGCTGCTGCAGGCATAGTTTTTTTTTCTCCCAAAAAAGGTGTTGGTGGGCACACCAGTCTCCTTGGTAGGTGGTGCCACTTGCTTCTTCTGCTCCTTCTTACTGGCAGTGGCACTGGCAACTTTTTTCACTGAGGCGCTACGGCCACCTTTCTTTGGGGCCATCTTCTTCAGATGTCAGAACAGCAGACCGCAGTTGCACGAGTTGCAGAGTTGTCTTGTCTGTGGCCACACGTGATGTCACGTGACATTGTGCTGCACACACCGCTGCAGGACTTCTTCCTGGCACTGGTGGTTCTCTTTTGCACCTAAAAGCAAGGGAAGCCAGAGGAACATCAGTTAAACACCCCAAAAAGTCAAAAAACACACAAAAATCACCCAAATCCAATGCTATCCATGCCCTCAATGATGTTTAAAATCAAGACACCCCACAGAAAGACTTGGTCCATGCACCACTCAGTACCCCTGGGCATAATGGTTGAAAGCAAGGCAAAGTGGGTGCAGGCCTGAGCACACTGTCTGGCTTGAAAATGGCCCCTTGACCCCCACCACATGGGCAGGCCCTGCCTGGACCAGGCCTCAAAATGGCCCCCACCCACATGGCCAGGCCCCAACAACACCCTAAAAAGTTCAAAAACACACAAAAATCACCACAATCCAATGCCATCCATGCCCTCAAGGATGTTTCAATTCAAGATACCCCACAGAAAGACTAGGTCCATGCACCACTGAGTACCCCTGGGCCTACTGGCTAGTGAGGCTTTCCAGGCACCCCAAAATTTAAAAAAATCAACATATAACAGTGAGCTAAAATTCCATGACATAAATGAAAATTAAGTTAAAAAAAATCACAGAAACAGTTGTATCATGCACCCATGACTAACCCTGGGCCTACTGGATACTGTGGCTACCCACCACAATATATATTTTGTTAAAGTTGTGAAAAAAGTTTTAGAACTGGAGTTGCCTCAACTGCAATGCCCCAAACAAACAACACCAATTTACTTGTAAAATCTCAAGTCCAAAAGTGATCCAAACTCCAAAGTCCAAAAAGTCCTCAAATACAAATATCCAGCAGCAGCCACAAAAAGAAATCCTTCCAGCTCCACAGCTAAATGAAAAGTGACCAGGACATGGACAAAGCACTGGGAGGAGCCTGCTGGACAGGAACAGGAAGTTGGAGACTCTGGGGCACTTCCTTCCTCCCACCCCACCCCAAAAAATTGACTCCTGCACCAAAAAGTGCAGCCAAATGTCAATCTGAGGAGTTATTCTGATCAAAATCATCATTTTCACAAGGTTTATGCTTCCTGCGGTGGATTTCTTGTGCAGAATTGCAATTTTTGCAATTTCGGGAACGCGAGCTGTTCAAATCTCCTGCCGGAAGTCAGCTGCGCGCCGCATCTACGTGTTCGGCATTGTTTACTCCCGCGATGCGTGATCGCGGGCCTTTATGACATACTCGCGTTGTCAAACTCTTGCTGTGCAAGATGGCAAGCTGCGATAACGTAATTGCGTTCGAAAAACTTTCGCACGATCATGCAGCAAGATCGAAAATGGCGCAGCACACGCAAAACCGGGAGAAAAACAACTCGGCGGACTCAGAGTCAACGGCGCGCGCACGATATTGTATTTTTCAAGCGCGACCAAGAAAAATAATTCGTAGCTTGCGAATTTGCAGATTATTGGGCAAACTGTCAAAAATCTGCAAATTCGCCCGCGAAACGGATTTCACACCCATGCTTATGCAGCACCATACTTGTCATGCACTTACACAGTGTTTTGGAAAAAAAGATTTCTGGCTCTCAGAAAGAGAGAATGGCCCCTTCTGTACCATCTATCAGGTTGGTGTTGCACAATTGACAACATAATGTGCAGGGGGTGTGGGAGCAGTAAGGAATCAATAGAGCATGTGGTATGTCTCTGCCCTGCATTTCTGAACGATTGTGCTACGGGGCGAATGGAACAAACTTGGTGCGCACTCCTGTTGACAAGCCATTCTTCCATCTAGCAATCCTGACAACTCAATGCTTAACACCCGGTTCCCCAAGTTTGTTACAAGAGCAGAAAAAAGGCTGATTAACTGTGAGAACCTGCAAGTTAATAATGGCCCACCTGCACTGGGCTGCTCTAACCCCATTGAGACACCCATTTGTTCATCTTACAACACTCCCCTATAGCGGCCGAGCCCGGCATTGGGACATCACTGTTTTTTTGTACGCCTTTGTACCCGGTGCAATTTTAGAGTTATTTATCATCCCTCATTGGCATTCAGACATTTACACACAGAAATACACCATTAGTGGAACTGTTAGTAGGTTTTCAGTAATGATCAGTGCTTTTCCTTTTTCTTTTAGTAAGACCAAAAAACTAAAGGAATTATTATCGTTTTCTAATAATGATTAATCTAAAGGGTCATTGCCCATATACAGTCCAAACTCATGAAGCATGATTTTAGAGAGAATTTGAAATTTTTTAGAGGGTACTGACTAGGTCTCAAACAATTGTTATTACTAAATATTATAACCTCGTATTACTTGCTATTTAAGCATGATGCTACTAATGGACTATGGACTGTATTTATTTTTGATATACATTTTATTGTTGCACGTCTACTATTGTAATGATTTTTATTAATCTACCAATAATGTTACTAGGGCGTGCATGACAATGTTGGATTAGCTTCCCTGAAGCCAAACTCGTTTACACATCTAGGTTTGCGCAACATTATTACAAAACCCTGACTAGCATATACAAGGTCTTGTTTCGCACTATGTGCAAATGTCATCACTATTTTCATCCAAGGGGCGACAGAGCTATCTATATATCATAACATCACTAATCTAAATGTACATCCCAAGACTGATTTCTATTATAAAAGATGATCATCCTGATAGATTAGCAGAGGAGGCACTTCCGCTGATACTGGGGTCGTTGCATGCTGGGAAATTCCCACGCAGCAGTCTGACATCTTGTGAGGGGGATCCTGTTTGTGACCAAGACGGGGTCCTTCACTCTATACCATCACATAATGGGGTTCTATTGTCCCTTGGAGGGATTCTTGGGTCTAAACCTACACAAACTATAGCTACACTTAGAGTAGGATTTGCATAGTAGGCGTACGCTTGATTATTGCCTTGTTTTATATGCCTGCATATATATACATTGTTTTAGGACTATGGTAGCACTGTATCAACTATTAACGGTTTTGGTGCTTGTAATCACGTTTATCTGCTTCTGTCTACTAATCATTGCAGCACACATATTTATGCAAGTATAACGGTGGTTCAATAAATATTATTGAAAACGTCCCACAGTGTACTCTCTGTATATTTCTCTGGGAATTAATGAGCACGATTGACTGAGCGAAAAGACCTGTACTGTTTCCACGATCCCTGAGGGGTAAGGGTTTTCATGTACAGTGGTTGCCAGAAAACCATTTACTTCTTGATAGGTTAGGGGGGCTTACAGTGGTACTGTGAGATAACTGGTGTCTAGATCAACATATCCTTCAGGGGTGTCCTGAATCAGTCTAGACACCAAGCCCTTAGTTTATGTTGTCCAAACAATGTGCATATCCTACGGATTGGTAGGAACTACATGACAGCAGGAGGTCAGGCAACTGATTGTTGGAGTCGGCTTCTTTGTTCTAGGTACAAGAGTCAGCAGGTTCAGTCATCACAGCTCCTCTCTAGTTAGAGAAACATGGTCCATATCTGATCTTCCCATGGTCCAGTAAGTGTTCTGAGGAGGGCTCCAGGAGATGCCACATTTAAAGGTTAAATAAAGATAATAGTTAATAAAATGTATTTAAGTAAATATATGTACATGTACACTTTTTGTGTTTATATTTATTAAATTAAGTTTATTTGTTATAATTAGTTAAAATATATGTTCAATTTAATTAATTTTGTTAATAATATTAATATTATTTAATTAATTTATTTTAAGTTATGGTATATGTTAAAGTCCATATTTTTCACATCTATATTTTTTACATCGATATTTTGTGAGTCGATATTACTGTACTTACCTGTTTAAGTATGGGGATTCGATATTTTTGTAATCAATATTTTTAAATCGATATTTTTTTCATCTATATTTTTGTAATCGATATTTAAACATGGAATCATTTATGATTTGGCAGTCCCCATAAAAATCTTGCCATGGAATATAAATGGCCTGAGAGTGAAAGGGAGGCAAGAAAGACTACTTCAAAATATAAGGGACTACCCTGCCCAGATCACTATCATTTAAGAGACAAACTTGACCGAGGAAGAGTGCATCAATCTACTTAAACCAAGGAGATTGGTACAACAATTGTTTTGCATGAACTACAGTGTCAGCACCAAAGGTTTGCCTTTCAAATAAAATTCAACCAAATATATTCATCAAGATGAGTGTGACGAATAAAGTGGGGAGATGGATCATTGCAAAATTGGCTGTATTTGATCGATTCTTTAGCCTGGTAGGCTATTATGGCCCTAACTTAGATGGTACAGGTCCACTCAAGGCTCTGTTCTCAAATTTACTACTTTTTTCTGATCCCAAAATAATAGCTGGTAATTTCAACATAGTTTTAAATGACTCTTTAGACAGGCCCACAAGAGACAGATCAAGCATTAACACAAAAATGTCATCGTTGATTAAAACCATGATGAAACAGTTGGGGCTGTGTGATGTATGGATAGAAAGAGTTAGACAAAAATGAGGTTTTACCTACAGCAATGAAACATATGGTCCTCAATCAAGAATTTTCTATGTTTTAGTTGACCTGAGTTTAAGGAAGCAGGTTCATCATGTATGGCAGATCATTCGGCAATCTCTTTTAATATGAATCTTGCTTTAGGATGGCTCAGAAGAGCTGGACGTTAGATCGTAAACTTTTGTTAGACATGGATGGTTGTTAAAGTACTCAATCTGAAACAGATGAGTTCTTCTGGATCAACTCAAGTTCATCATCTTTAGATGTGGTTTTCAATGCTATTAATGCTTTTCAAGGTGCAAAATAATCAGCTTACTCTCCATTAAGAAGAAAGAATACAAGGAGGTCAATGGTTTAAAGGTAGTATTATGGGAGATAGGAGGAAAGTGAACACAGCAACTACTAGACCCCTAGACCCCAAAGAGATAGTAGCATTACAGGAGTCATTGCAAAACATAAAAGGAAAGTTGGCAGGAATAGTGGATGGTAGAGATGGGAGGATAGAAAGCTAACCCACTTTGAATATGGCAAAAACTTTGGAAAATTACTAGCTTGGAATATAAAATCAGAGCTAGCAAGGAACCAGATTAATAAAATCAAATGCTATAACACTGAGGCGATACTCAGAGAGAATGGGGAATTTGAAAATGCTTTTCACAAATATTTTGAGGATTTATACTCAGAAGATCTGGAAATTACAGAAAAAAAGGTTATGAGCTGGGTGGAGGAAGATGACCTAGGCAAACTCAATAAAGAACAGAGTACACACTTTAAGTGTAACATCATAGTCTCTGAAGTCAAACTGGCAATCAAATCTAGTCAATTCTGAGAAGCAGCAGGCACCGAAGGTCTTCCATTGGAAGTATAGAAAGTGTTGGGAGATAGTATTTTATCAATTATGTCTAGGTTATTTGGGGAGATTTTTAATTGAGGGCTATCTTTACCCCATTTTGGAATCTTGGAACAAAGCTATGGTCACATTAATTCTGAAGCCAGGGAAATGCCAGAGGAACTGTGAGTCATATAGACCAATTTCACTCTGAAATTTTAATGATAAAATCTTTGCAAAACTATTGTCTGAGTGTTTGAATGATGTGATTGGGGGACTCCTGAATCACAATCAAAAAGGCTTCCTAAGGGGAAGAGCAGTTAATAAGCTGACATATGGTTTATTAGGGTCAGTGGATTTGGCCACGATATATAAGGCACGCTTGGCAGTGGTAAAGTTAGATGTTACAAAAGATTTTAATAGAGTGAATTGGATGCATCTGCAAACTATGCTCAAGCTTTTTATTTTATTATTTTGTTTTCCACTGGCGTAGTAGATTTAATGTTTTACTTTAGACTTTTCTCTAACACTTCTCTAAAATCAACATGGTTCTATTGCCTGAAAAATTGTTTCTGAATTTATCTTTTTTTTATTTCAAAGTATTTTATTATTAATTTTTATAAGCGAAGACATTAGCGTTTCTGTTATAAGGTGAGCCATTCGCAGTTTGTAAAACAGTGTCTTCAGGCACTTCGAAACATATGCTTAGCTAACCCCTCATGACGTGACTTACTAAGAACAAGAAAAAGGGTGACAGAAATAAGCAGGAGAGAAAGGGGTGAAAGAAGGACACACAGAAAGGCTCTGTAGTTATAAGACTTATGATCACCTGACAAGGCCGCCACACCACTGGATTGCTTATGGAGAGATTGGGAGACAAGTTGGTCCACCTTCCGATCCGTAGGGCCATAGTAGTTGCGCTCAGTTACATTCACTTTACAGCACATAAAGGGGATCAGGGGATCAGGGGGTTTGTCGCTGGGAAGAATTGTTTTCATGGGGGTTCGTAAAAGTCTAGGTACGTGTCGAGTGATTTCCACATCCCTCTGGTTTCTGTTCTCCAGGGTGAGTTCTGTAGTGCAATGTTGTCCGCACCGCTGAGATGTGTAACCCAGTTGAACCAGCCTTTGTATGAGGTCTTACTTGTGTCTTTCCAGTTGGCTAGGACCATTTTCACTGCCGCGGTCAGCAGCGGGTCTAGTAGGTCTTTATCGTGCTCTGATCTTAGCTCTGCAGTCATAAACGCGGTGGCGAGGGAGGAAAATTCATTTGTTAGCATACAGCGCAGAACCCTATTTATAAAACCAAATATTTTCTCCTAGAATGTTTTGAGTGTTGGGCATTGGTAGATAAGGTGTGCTAGGTCCCACTTTTCTTTGCTACAGTTCCAGCATAGTGCATCTTCCCTGAGACCTAATGAGAATAAGCGTGCAGGGGTCCAGAAAGCCTTATGGAGTAGCCAGAATTTTGTTTGTGACAGCACCGGGGAGATTTTGTTGCGTGATGCAGAGGCCCATAGTGTGGCCAGTTCTTGTTCTTTAGGTGTGATTTTGGTTTGTTTTTCCCAATAGTTAATTGTCTTGTTGTTAAGTTTGGTGGATTTCAGGCGTAGGAGTTTGTGAAGGTGTGAGACCTGGTGTCCTAGTTTATTAATGTTTGCCATGTATCGGGAGATTGATGGTTGTGCGGGCGATAGCTTGATTTTGGACAAGGCCGTTTTGATTTTCAAAAAGTTATAGAAATCAATATCTGTTAGGTTATGCCAAGACTTCAGGGCTGCGAAAGTAGTGGGGTATGAATCATCTTCTAGTTAGTATGGGTGGTGCAGAGTGACTCCAACTTAGAGCCCTTGATGCTGCTCTCCAGTTTCTTATCTATCTTTAGTAAGGCAATTTTTGTCTTTTTAAAAATGGACTTAGAGGGGTGATTATGCCTATTTGCTGTTAACAGCGCCAGGCGGTTTAGATTGTTCAGGATGGCCCTCTCTACTTGTAGCCAAACCGGTGTGTATCCGTTAGGGGTGATATCCTGTAAGACCCCTGTTTTGCCAGAAATGCTATTTGGAATATTCTGAAGTCGGCTAGGTTTTCCCCTCCTAGGTTTTTCTCTAATCTTAATTATTTGATGCTTATCCAAGCTTTTTTCCCTCCCCATAGGAATTTAAAAATCAGGATGTCTACTTTACGGTGAAAGTCATCTGTGAGTAGGAGTGGGAGCATGTTGATCAGGTAGTTAATCATTGGGGTGATCATCATTTTGATTGTCTCAATTCTGCCCCACCACGTTATGAATTTTGGGGCCCAGGCCTCCAGGAGTTTCTTTATCTTTTCTAGCAATAGTTTCTCGTTGTGGCCTAGTGTGCTCATTAGGTCACTCCCAAAGTGTATACCGATATTTGATAAATCCTGTTTGCCAGACTAGGCCTGACTCCCCAGAATATCCCTAGTGCAGTGGATGTTTAGTGGTTTGCATTCTGATTTATCCCTGTTGAGCTTGTATCCTGAGTGCTCGGAGTATTCTCCTATGGTGTCTATCAGGGCCTCAATTGAGGTCTTCAGTTGACCCGTTACTATAAGTATGTCATCCGCGTATGTGGCAAGTTTTATTTCAACGTCATTAATATCGACTGTGTCCCAATCCATGTCGGAAGATTTATATTTAAGGGGAATATTTCCATAGGACATTGCAAAAGAACCCCTGTGCTAGAGTTTTGGACAATGGGAGTCTTATCTCAGACCTTAAAACAACAAGAGGAATGAGGCAGGCATGTCCACTTTCCACCCTGTAGTTCAATTTATATATTGGTCCCCTAGCATATAAAATAAGAAATAAATAATCCATTCTGTATTTCAAATGTAATGGATGGGGAAAAAATGTGGCTTTTTTATGGGGACGATTTAATGGTTTATACTTCAGATCTGCGAACAGCCTTGCCAATCATTGAGAGACTAACCTTAAGCTTTGGACAGGTAGCATGGTACAATGTCAACAACACCAAAACAGAAATTATGGTTTGGCACATGACAGCGAGTAGTATCCTTTTCAAAGAGGAAAGGAAACATTTAGGCGTTAGGGTTAGCAGAATATCCAGAAAATCCCAGAGGCAAATGTTCTTAACACCATGACAGACGCATGTAAATTGATGACGAGTTGGGTCCACCTACCCCTTACCTTACTCTGTAGAACAAATCTGTTAAAATAGTTATTTTATCCATGTTTATCTTTTATTCTATTTCCCTAATGTTTGAGAATGAGTGGTTGGACAAGATACAGAGTAGGACAAATATGTTTATTGTGGCCTCCAAGAGGACATGCATAGCTTGGAAAAAGTTACAGAGGAAAAAGAGAAAGGAGGTCTGACACTTACAAACTTGCCGGTTTAAGCTTGGGCCTTCCTACTAAAGAATTGGAAAATGCTGTTAAATAGACCAGACAGCTCAGAAATAGTAACATGTTTAAAGCCATGCTAAAAGATGTTCAAGGTGGAGATGTCTACTTTGTACCCAAATACGGGGATCCCAAGTAATACTAGGAATTGAGGCTTAAGGTGCTGCAAGACTTGGTGGAGGGTCACAAGCTTTACCTATTTAAGTAAATTCCCACCAATCTGGGGCTCCCTGGAGTCTCCTGATTGCATCAAAGACAGACTGGCTATTCCCATTAAAGAGGCAGGTCTGCAATGATGGGTCAACTATTTCAGATGGTACATTGTCAGCATGGGACTAACTCAGGGAACTGGGACATGGCAACAGTTCAAAATGTAAATACCTTCAACTGATAAGCTAGTCTCAGACCTCGAATAGGAAATAGAGGGCTCGAATGAGCCAAAACAACTGCTAATCCAAGGGAAATAAGGAAATGTTGAGGTGGTCCTGGTTGTAAATCGACCTAGCCGAAGGAGATTGCACACTTCCAGAGGAGCAGTGGGGACAGAACTTGCCTGGGATGAAGATGAGATATATGGCAAGTATCTCTGAATCCTATATACAGAACTGTCAAGCCTGCTTGTTTAAGGAGGAACCATCTCTTTTCCCTTCACAGAGCTTAGAGGTTACCGTATAAATTGTTGAAGATGGGAAGAGGCAGTGTAGTGAGTTGTTTGAAGAGTGGGCTGGAGAAGACAAATTACATCCATGTTTGTGGAGCGTCCGGGGATACAGAGCCTCTGGGAAGAAGTATTTAAGTCCATGAGTCAGATTCTTACTGTGAATATCCAGGTAAGCCTCTCTCTTGTTATATATGTGACCCAGAAGGCCTGGGTAGTCTGAATAAATATAAATCAAAATTGTTGTATTAAATGATACTCTTCGGCCGAAGGGAAATTTGCGGGCAGTGGCTATGAAATTCCTGACCAGTGGATGTGGATTGGTTGGAGCTGATGATTTACAACTTTAATATGGATGCTAAAGATCTGGGGGTTGAAGAAATAAGTTTTGGATGTCACTGGTGAAATGGTTACATCGTGAGGGTAGCGGAAGTAGAATGATAAAATGATTTGTTTGAGAAATAAGAGTTAAAGCTTGTCAGATGATTACGCCAAAATGCTGCTCCATATGCCTCAATACTGGGTGTAAGTGGTGGTATAATGAATAATCAGTGAATCACCCCTTGGGAGGGGTGAGTTTCCTTTTACCCTTTTCTGTCTAAGATATGGGCACAAACCGGAAAGGATCTTAGAGGGTTAACACGAGATGAATAAGGACAAAAAAAAAGAATCTTGGAATGCAAACTCTTCTTATTATGTGTGATGCAGAAAGAGGAAGTAACACAGAAATAAATATATTTATCCTGCTTACACCTCACTGAGGAAGTCATGGCATTTTGATGAATTCCCACGTTTAGTAGGTCTAGCAAATTTGGGAATACGCCAAAATCCATTGGTGGATGTAAGAAAATGCCCATGCTCCACCCATAGAATGCCTTTGAGATGCAATATAGCGCAAAGCAGCACAGAGGTTGTGTTATATTTTCTTTACCAACCCACACAAGGCAAAATATTGGTGCAACCACAACGCAAAACATTAGTAAATATAGGCCTAAAACTTTAAACATAAACAAGGCCATGAATCCTAATAAAAACAACTAACGAAATGCCAGAGCCTACACACCAAAATGCACACCTACAATACACATGCTGCCCTTTCCCTTAAAAACACCAGCGCTCACACACATTTCACGCACTTGACCAAAGCACAGATTCACACTATTTATGTTTGAGTCTGCCCACCGTAGCTGCTTATTTTTTTTTTCTAGTACCAATAGTTTCATCTAGAGGTGTAAAAGATTTTATTACGCAAGCATAAATCTAGAAAAATTCTCATAGATTAGCATACTGGTAGTTCACAGCGATTCCCGCTCTTTATAACGCTTCTCACTCACATACTTTTTTCTCATGCAGCTTACATTATTATTGCATTCTTTTTATTTTTTATGAGTCCTCATCCCACCATCTCTTTCTTGCTGGTGTAGACCTCAGCCCCCGGGGGGGTCTACTGACACAAGAATATTTCTGTCCACAGTGGCCTCCCCAAGCTCAAGAGAGAAAGAAAGCCAAAGGGACCCAGCAAAAATGGCTTAATCTTTGGACCCTCTATTTACTCGCCAATTCACATGGTGATTCCAGACCCTCTCAAAGCTTTGGGGGTCACAGGCTATATCCATCTGGCTTATTTGATTGAAGATTTTAACACAGTCAGTGAAAAAAGGAACGTTAGCTGATTTCCAAAGTCTGCATATCTCCATCTTGCCAGCAAAACCACACAAAAAACAAATTTCATTTTAGGGTCATTTACCCCAAAGTATGCTTCTGGGCTGAGTTTTATAAAGTGCAAACTAGACCCAAAGGTATCAGAGCACTTTAAATGAGCACCAGTTGCATTACAGATGGACACATTCATTTTTTTAGGCACAGGAGGTTAAGTGATTTGCCCAGAATCACAGGATGGTGAGCGTTCCTGCCGAGACTCAAACCCGGATCTCCAGCTTTGAGGTTGACCGGCCTAGCCATTAGGCTACATAAGTTGAGAGCTTACCTTGATTTGGTGTCCTATAACCTCAAAAATGAAGTTACATACCGAGACCCAACAATGAACAAGCATTGGGCATTGCATGAACATATGTATATTATCCACCATAAGGGGCTTACATTTCAGACATCCAATATCTCTCTCAGCCATTTTGACAGTTTACTGGGTGACCAGTAGACCCTGTATGTTGTAAACAGATGATTTCTCTTGAATGAGGCAGATTTCACCAGAGCATATGATATAGAAAAGGATACTTGCTATATCCGCCTTATGTTCCCGTGCATGATTCCTCTTCCCAGATTGAGTTTATATCCAAATGATTCTTGTCCTCAGCCTCAAAAAAGGGCCCAATACCACATAGATACTTCCTTCTTTAAAGGGCCAACCTTCATCACCTGTTCAAACCATACTTCCTCCTCATCTTCTGCCCACTCTTGAGTTGTCCACCATGATCTTAGCTGATAGTATTTGAATCTTGTTAACTGACCTTTTGTACATGCCTTCAACACTTGCCACTCTACCAGACTCAACCCTATTCTGAGATCTACCCAGCAGTTTATGCCAGCTGTCTTCAAGGGGCAGCTTAGCTTTTCTTCCAGACATTCCGGAGTACCCAGGGAATGAACTACTGGGAAAAAAGGGAAGGGTAAACCACCAAAAGTCCTGGCAATGTTTAAAAAACCTAAAGCTTGCAACAAACCTGATGTGGCCAATGAACCTTTAGTGACAAGTGTAGAAACCCAAGTTCCTTTGGAGTGTTCCAAACAAGTTACGTCCAGCTTTGATGAGTGAAGTTATCCAGAGAAAACAGATGTGGTCACGTAATCATTATATCCCAAAATAAATGTAGTTTCCGATGTGCCCTGCCTTAGTCGCTTTGAACTTTTATAGTCGATTGACCAAAATCAAGAAATCTCTGCACACTAGAAAATGATCAAATCCAGCCAATTGGAGTTATAGGTAATGATCATGGCAGGATGAGTCATTTTGACACCATGGATTTCAAATTAGACCATCTTAAAAGCTGCATTCTTTCTCTGTCGGCCCAAGTTACTAGTTTGCCAAAAACAACGAGCTCTTGTGGTCAAGATTATAAGTGTAATGGAGAAGCTCACGAGCCTCTGGTGACAGTGACATACCAAATGAGTATTAACACAAATCTGCCTATTTGTGTTGAACCAATTCAAGCTACATGACAAGTGACTCCTATAAGTTGCAGTAAAACCCCTTTAGGAAAAATGACTTAACTTGAAAGACTACCAAATAGATCTTATCCTGCAGCGGGCATACAAAGATCTGACATATTGCGACCACAAAATTATTCTAAACGCTTAACTAAAGATCCATTGCCCCTTGCCACTTCGTGGGATAGGAGAAATCACTACAATAGAGGGTGCCCATCTTTAGTAGACAAATCTAGTTTATCTACTTTTCATCAACAAAGAAGTCACCGTGCTGCAGATTATTCTATATTGTCACATGGGTCTTCATCCGTTTCTTCTCTACAATCAATTCACATGACTCAGGTCCTGAGGTTAAAACCAGAATCCTTCGAGGACCCAGAAGCCATAATCAATAAAGTGATCCAGTGTTTGAGGGCTGAGCGGAATTGTCTCCCAGCGGTTAGATATGATATTGTATATGCAAAAAGACACTCACCTAGTTTATCCTCATATGACTATATAAAAGTTGTTTTAAGTTCACAGTATTTGGCTGAAAATCTTATAAACTTTGAATAGCGCACATGTTACCTCATGGGGGCTAAATCGTTGGGAATAAGACTGAAGGCATTTCCCCCACCTGCTGAGATCCCAAGAGCTCCTCCAGCTGCTTCGTCAAATTTGGAGGAAATCGATTGACTAATGTGTAATTTTAACACAAACCATTTTCAGCCAACTAAATGTATACCCAGTGAAGTATCTGTTATAAATTCCAAAGTGTCAACAATTGATCACGTACCTGGGTGTAATGATGGGTCTAGCTTGACTGCCACCAACATGAGCAATTTGTTTACAAATTGAACTACAGGAAATGTCTCAGAGGCCAAAGATGGAGCTAGTGCGATCAGGGTTAATATATATAATTTCTCAAGATATTTTTGCATTATTGATAATGTATTAACAATTTAGGTAACACCCAGGAAGTTAACAAACGCAAGCATATCCTGCATACCAGGGCAGATATGAATGAGAACACATGCTTAGATGAGATGCTTAGATCGATTTGTTGAGTCTGAAGCTGGGAGGCGAAGCTGAAGCTAGAAAGGCTGCAAGGCTGAAAGGCCGCCCTCTGGGCAGTGCTCCGGGACCGAGTCTGAGACATATAGCTAGATTCATGAACAAAAAATCGGCTCGCAAAGGGCCAGATTCTCAGGATCTGGCCCTTTGCGAGCGCAATTTTTGCATTTGGGATTCGTCATCCCAAATGCAAAAATCGCTATTTGCGAAATCGCATATTTGCGAGAAATTGCATTTAAGGAATCTCTATTTGAGATTCCTTAAATGCAATTCATGAAACTTTTAAAATATGCGAATTCGCAATTTCCGGCCGCTATTTACCACGAAGTCTGACTTCCTGGTAAATAGTGAAAACTTTGAAAAATGCACTTTAGTGCATTTTTCTAAGTGGTATGTTACACACACACATGTCCTTTGGACATGTGTGTGTGCGCAACATCAGGCTACATTTCCATTTCAGGGGTGCTACAGGGTGTCCTTTGGACACCCCTGGCACCCTTGAAATCGCATTCTTATTTGCGATTAGCAAATTGCTAATCGCAAATAAGGATTGACTCCCCATTCATTCCTAAGGGCCTTTAGGCCCATAGGAATGAATGGGGAGTTATTCCTTATTTGCGATTAGCAATTTGCTAATCGCAAATAAGGAGGCTGTAGGAATCGCAATTTCTTTTGCAATTACTACATGAATCCCGATTTGAGAGTCCTTGATAGCGATTCCTTAATAATCGCTATGAAGGACTCGCAAATCGGGACCATGATGAATCTACCTGTAAGTCCGTGACCTAGACCGACGGTGCTGAGCGGTGAGCATGTCCGCCGAGGTACTGGCTGCCGAGGTACTTGCAGAGCAGGCCTGCAGTCTTACCGCTGTTACCGCTGTTTACCGGTTTACTGGTTAACAGTGCATGTGGGCCTCAGTTTCAATGACAGACTGGCAGACTGTTCACCGGGTCCCGTGCCTGCCAGTCAAGAGAAAATTGCGGCTAGGAGGTTGCCCCTAGCCACAGCTGCATTCAGAGCCATGTTTTGGAGGGAGAGAGACGCTGCTGGCAGCTGTAGAGCCACAGAGGCAATGGAGGTGGTTAAACACCCGCACCAGAGAGGCAAGTGAGCATTTTTACAAGGGGGGGGGGAAGAGGTTACTGCCGCAGTAACCCCATTTGCACAGAGTTGGCCGGCGATAAGCTGGTGCTGCTTGTGCAACGGGGGATTGCCCACCCTGCCTTGAGCTCCTGAGACTGTGCTGAGTTTGTTCTTTGCTCTGTTCCCTTCTGCTTTATCTACCCCACACCATCTGACTTCTCTCACCTGAGGGGGGCCTATAGCAGATATTGCTGGAAACGTAAATCCAGCAATAATACAGCATTAAAAACAGTGTTAACACAGCAAAAGGGCAAGCAAGAAGGTAATAAGGAGCTTAAAAACAAGGATCCTAGAGGGAAGAAAATTCAAAAGTCCCCCAAAAGTGATATCCAGGCAACAAGCTCTTGTAAGTGGTGGAAGTAAAGTTGATTGCATTGAGACCAGGAACAATAGTAAAGAGGTCGTGAAGATGCAAAAGGGGGTGCTTGTAAGTATAGGAAAAGTGACCTGTTAAGCAACACTATAAGGCTCAAACTTGGAGAAAGAGGGTGCCTCCCATGAGGCAGTAAAAGGAAAGAAATATGTAAAGAGGAAGAAGGAAAAACTGAGTAGAGGAGAATGTGTACCTTTGCCATCTCCTGACAGGCTCCCAGGAGGGTCATCGGGATCTCCAGATTCAGGGGCACTCAAAGCTCATCCTTCAGCCAAATCTTTGGCAATTTCAATTAAAGACTTCGTGGGGAAGCACTTTAAGTCTGTGGTAGCAGATGGTATAAATACGGGCCACACAGCTGCATTGGGGGAGACTCCAGTGGAGTCTTTATCTTCTTGTGTGGCAGAGTCTCATGCATTGATTGGGACTTTGGGTGGGATCCATCCAAGGCTCTCCTCCTCGCCCTGCCTGTTTCGACCCTCGGAGCTGAGTTTTGCGTGCGCCGGAGAAGAGTCAGTCTCCGAAGTGAAGGGCAACATAGGCAACATAGAAGGTGTGTCACTCGATGAGGGAGCTACTAGGAGACCCTAAAATAATTAAAGGAGTTTCCTGTGGAGGAAACCAAGGTACTCTGGGGATCTCCGGGGAAAGTTTAGACACTTTACTGTCCGGGCCCTCCCCGATGTTGGACGTCCTTTTGCTGATGCAGAAATCACTACATGGGCTATTTGAAGCATCACTAGCCACAAATGAGACACTGAGAGTGGAGGCTTGAGTTTTAATGGAAATTTTATTGGAATTAAAAAAAAATTAATGCTAGTATGCCCTAATTTGTAAGACCGATAATTGCCCCACTCAGCAGCCAATGTGCAGTTGCTAGCTCAGGAAAAATGTGAATAAAGACCAGTTTATGTCTCCAAAAGGCCCATGTTGGTGTGGAGGAGGAGTAGTGGGTGGGCAAGTTGCTGGCGGTTGGATAAAGTGAAATGGAGGAAATAAAGGAGGGGTTTAAAAGTAAGATCATTAGTACAAAAGCATAGACAGAACCAAATTTGTGCGCCAGCTACTCAGTTTGTGCCCACCATGTCAAAGCGACAGCAAGGTTTAAAGGGACAGTTGCCAAAAAGAAAGAAGGGTTAAAAGGGAGTAAAGACCGGAACCAAGTTAGCTCAGTCAACCTGTGAGATGGCATTAGGCCAAAGAAAAGTGTATACCCCTCTGGAAGCCCCAAGGAAAGTAGACCTTGTGTTGAGAGAAAAGAGAACCCAGAGACACGAAGGATTTTAAGAACTGTGGAAAGTTTAGACCAGGTATATGTTGTGCGTAAACCATCTCGACCAAAGTATGTGTATCTGGAAGTGACCCGTAGGGGGAAAAAGCAAATAAGTGAAAGCTCCTGAATAGGTCAAGCATCCTGTCACTATTCTCACACTGAAAAGCACTGGAGGAGGTAGCATCAAATGATATAGAATATATATCATTTATGCAGTCTAAAGCAGAGAGAGAGGTAACAAAAGTTTGTTTGACATCTCCAGTGTTTTTTGACCTGGTCTTAGAAGCTAGGGACGAGTAAAACAACTTAGCTCCAAGATGAGTACACGAGCCAGAGGTGGAAACTTACAGCTTAAACCTACCAATGTTGTCAAACCATTCTGGCTTAAGCCAAGCACAGCTAGATTTGGTGACTGGGAGAGAAATAAACCCTTCTCAGCAGGTGGGGACAAACTGCGGAACCCTAAAAGTTACTATCTCATCCCAGGAAAGATAGTGTTTGTCAAATCAGATCCCAGTATGCAATTGGTTCTCACATCTAAGCGTTGATGGGGAGTTAACTTTCTCATGGGAGGAAGAGATAGAATAGGGAATTTGCTGGTTTGGGGGTTGTCTCCTGGAATGTACATAGATCAAAGAATTTATTAAAAACAGCACAGCTTGCAGAGATATGGAAGGGGAACAAGATAATTTGTTTCCAGCAGACATGGCTGGCTGGTGAGGATTTTCATCAAAATGGTTTCATGCATTTTAGGAAAGTTGGAACCAAATCGAGTACGGGGTGGGTGAAAGGAGGACCAATGACTCTGATATCTACTAAATCTAATAAAGGGGCAAGTAGTGATTGGGTCTTAGCTTGCCTACCTGATCTACAACACAATAAGCTGATAGTTGTGAATGTCTCCATAAATCAGAAGTACTCTAAGAAAGATGAATGGGAAATGTTCCAGAGAGACCTGGTAAATCTAATAGAGTTCACAGGGGAATATCCTTTATTGTTATTAGGGGATTTTAATCTTCATTTAGATCCAAGGAAGGCTGACTCTGTAATCTCAGATATGCTAGAGTGCTATACTATTCCTACTGCAAAATTTCCAAAATGTGTTCAGTCGAAGTTTGATAGGATTATGGTGAACGTTTTGGCAAAATTAGGGTTGTTATGCCTAAATGACTGCTTAAAAGAGGACGACCCAGAAAACAAAAGTTTTTATATGGGAAACCACACTGCTCCACTGACAACATGTTCATACAGGCACAGTACTTTAATCTCTGTATGGGATTTAAGGTGCTAAGACTAAAGGGAAGCGATCACTGGGGGCTAAAATTAGATATAGTGATAGATCCATTAGTAAGAGAACGAGCCATTCCAATGGCACTAGATTTCCCTAAATGCTAAACTACAAGAATTGATGGGAGATATATTAAGCAGTTAAACCAGTATCAATGAATCAATGATATGATCCAGGATAGGGCCATAGGAGAGCCTGATGGTGCATGGTATGCAAATACCATTGCAGAGGTAGTAAAGAGATTGATATCAGTAGTAAGGGTATGCAATAGGAGGGAAAAAAGGGACCAGCTGTGCCAAACTTCTAAACCAACAATGGTTTGATAAGGAGTGCTGCAGCTAGGAAGGAGCTAAGGAAAATAGGAAAGTTAAGTTGATCAGATGGTCAAGCAAAGTTAGTTGATATATACCGCTGCAAGAAAAGGGAATATGAAGCTCTGGTGATGAGGAAGAAGTGGGCTTTATCTGAGTTGAATTGGGATGTGATGATTAGGACACATCAGCAGAAGGATTTGAGAAAATTCTGGAAATTGGTTCAGAAGGGATGTGGTATAGCTGTCCCTCTAGCAAGATGCATGGTGTCAGAAGCATATTGGGTATCCTACTTAACTAATATTTATAAGCCAAGTGAGACAGTGGTGAAGGAGGACTGGCCAACTATGGGTGTGTATTCCTTGGAGTCATTCTCCATTCAATCTATAAACAAGTAGATAACTTCCTTAAGTTTAACTAAGGCAGAGGGACCAGATAAACTGCCAGCAATTACAATTAAGTCAAATCACTTGTGGTAGGCAGGATTCTTCTCCAAAACTTTTATTTCCATAACTAAGAGCTGCAAAAGGTTTTTTAAGGACATATCTAATGAGAAAACCAATCCTGCTAAAGATGAAAAGTGGTTTGATCAAGCATGTAAATCAGCAAAGACATCACTAAGAATGGCTATCATAGAGGGTGATCGGACTAAGATCAGTAAAGCAAGATCAACCTATAAGGCATTTTTTATTAAGGCAAATAGAAACTGGGATGATAAACTATGGAAAGACCTTCTGGCTACCAGTAAAACTAATGATATTAGATTATTTTGGCGTTATGTGGCTCAAACTAAGTCGGATAAGTTCAAATCACATCATTATAATATCTTGCCTAACAAATGGGTGGCCCATTTCTCTACCCTTTATGCTCCAGGGGATTACAACGACTCTAGGTGTAGTAATAATCCTGATGTTTTCACAGCTTTGGATTTTGCATCCCCTGTTGCCTTTAGCCGTGATGACAGAAATAGAGCTCTTGACACCCTAAAAACTGATAAGGCCCTAGGCCCGGATAAAATCCTCAGAGATTTATATAAATCAGAGCCCCTGATCCTGATAGTTTACTTAAATTTAATATCAAATGCACTAGCAGTGAGTGGTAAGGTGCCAAACTCTTGGCTTGGAGTAGAAATCGTAACAGTACACAAAAAGGGCGACGCAAGTGATCCCTCAAATTATAGGCCGATCAGCCTTATTGACAATGCCCCAAAAATGTTTGAGAGTCCTTGAATGGGCTGATATAAACAAAATTTTGTCTCCACTTCAAGCTGGTTTTAGAACAAAGGTTAGCACAATGGATCAGATTTTTAGGTTTTCAATTTCTTATTGGAAATATGTCTCAATTCAAAATCAAAATCTTTATGTGGCTTTTATTGATCTAAGAACCGTGTTTGGACTTATCCCACACCCAAATTTATAGCGAGTTTTGATGAAAATGGGGATCCCAGGCAATTTTGTGCATCTAATTATTAAATTACAGAACAACAATGCTCAAGATGGTTGGGGTTGAAATGGAGAACTAACTGACCTCATCCCCATTGAGAGAGGTGTACACCAAGGCTGTGTCCTTGCACCCACTTTGTTCTATTTATATTTTAAGGATGTTGTAGAAGCCTTGGAGCAATATAGTAATGACTCCCCAGTCTAGAATAATAGGCATATACCAATTCTTTTTACCGATGATTCCCTTCTTACCTCTGAAACACCCATGGGACTTCAAATTTTAATTCATACGCTTTAAAGTTTTTGCAACTCTAGCTGTTTAAAGATAAACAGGAGCAAAACAAAGTATATATGGTGTTTGAGAATGCTAAGAGGAAGAGTCCTATTGTCCATGTAGGTAGTGGGGTTCTCGAAAGAGTACACAATTTTGATTATTTTGGCCTTAGACTTACGGATAACTAAAGATGGACAAGCCAAATGAACAAGAGCAACTTAATAATAGAGCACAGATGTAATGCCAATATTAGATTTTATAATCAAACAACATCACTTGTAATCTCACCTGCCAAGGAGATGTATCGCGCTACAACACAGGGTGCATCGCTTTATGGCACTGAGATCTGGGGATATGCCAACCCTCACTTACTGACAATAGTGAAAAAGTATTTCATTAGGAAATTGCTTTGTGTTACATGCAGCCCACCCCTTACCCCTTTGTACTTTGATGTGGGTTTGAGAAGAATTGCTGATTTGGCTGTCTTAAAAATGTTAGTCTATTGGGTTCGCCTTTGGACCACACCCGAGCTAGGAGTTGACAAAGATTCACTTATAGATTTATTAAAATCCCCAAGAACTAGGAATCTCCCATTAGTTAAACGTGTTTTGGTTTGGCTGGGGAAATTTGGGTTACAGAGCTATTGGGATTACCCAACAGTGATTCGCAAAGATGAATTCAGGATGATGAAAGCTCGATACTGGGCTTATATGAATGATGGATATAAAACATATAGCTCAAATAGCCCCTGACTACTCTGCTTTTAGACTTTAAGTCTTGTCCAGTCTTTGAGAAGTTTTGAGATCTAATATTCACGCTCCAGCTAGAAGTCTGTACATAGATGTTTGCCACGGGTCTCTCCCTCTACGATCGTTTACTTGTAAATGGTATATGAAGCAAGACTCTATTACTTGTCCAGTCTGTGGCCTGAACGATGAAGACGAGATACATATAATGTTTTGTTGTTCGGAACACTGTAATGTACATCGCAAATGGATTGTGCCAATTTGTCGCGTTATGGAAACCTACAGACACTTGGTAGCTTTTAGGATTTTTTAAAAAGCAATACAACTCCAAAAATAGTATTTGCAGTTAGTAGATTTTTACAAGCAGTATGGTTTAAGATAATTAAAATTCTAAAGCCTACTGCTTAATGTTGTGCTAACTAAACAAGCTTTTTAATTATCTTGCCCTTTGCGCATGACTATTTGTTGCCCTATGCATGGCCAATTTTTTGACTCATTGCACTGTTTTTTTTAATTGCTTCTGAGGGAATGTTGATTTATGAAATGGCATGATATTGCTTAGATGTTCTTATTTTAAGAGACTCAGGGTGTCTTTTTGTTTGATTTTATTCCAGAACATGAGATGATTACTGTTATTTTATACATTTTATGTTAACGTGGGATGAAGTATAAAAGGATTGATATGTATTATTACAGTATATGTTTTAGTGCTAATGTATTTTTGGTTGTGTACACTTTGCTGGTTAACTGTAACCAAATAAAGTATTACTACTACTACTACTACCCGGTGAATCCCAAATCAGTGCAGAGGACGTATATGTTCCTAATGCTATTTTCAATACTTTCAGCCTAACTTTTTTGAAGTATGTAGGGTCCACCATAATTGAACAAAAAATAGCTCTGCCCCAATCCACTACGCATTGCCTCATATAATCTACCCATTGAGGATCGGTCTGTTTTACTAGCCAGCATACGGAAATTCTTAAAATGGAATGCATAGCAATGCATCAGGAGTTCAGGGAGACCCAGAAGCCCAGACCCCCAGATTTCTCCTCAGTATTTAAAAGCAATTGGCACATCCTAAGTTCGAGTGGAAGGGAATTTCACAGTTTGGGGCCCAGGTAGCAGGACAATCAACCTCCCTTACGAGTAAGACAGAATCTGGGCACAGAAAACGAGAAAGGCTAGCTGATCTCAGCTGCTGAGTGGGCACATAAGGTTTGACCAGGCTTTTATGTAGTTGGGGCCAAACCATGTTTGGTCCGGAACATGAAGTCACTTGGGCTTTGAGGGAGCGATTGTTATCAATAGTAAAACCAAAGTTCTTACCTTTAGGGACCGGAGCATGTAGAGGTCCCAAATTGGCAGGCCAATGGTTAGTTAGCCAGAGTTTGGGATTGTTTCCCCGAATAAGAACCTCTGTTTTAGAACCGTTCAGCTTCAAGGCATTTCTGGGCATCCACGAAAAGATATTACTCAGTCCGAGCTGGAACAGGGAAGGGTCCTGATGCTGAGCGGCAGAAAGAGAAAAGATGATCTGGGTAGCATCTGCATAGGAAAAAATAGTCAGTCCCGACTTCTCTGCAGTGTCTGCCAGAGGGCGAACATAGAGGTTAAAAAGCAAAGGGCTTAAAATCGAGTCCTGCGGCACTCCTGAAGATTAAGCTGATGGATTTGATTTAGTGGTAAGGTAGAAGACTTGGAAGGAGCGATCTTTAAAAAAAGAGATCAGCACCTTAAGGCTGCACCCTCAATACTTGAGGCTTCAAGACGATCAGCCAAGATGGAATGTGTAACCGTGTCAAATGCTGCACTCAAGTCTATTAAAATAAGAACTGCTAGGCCACCACCATCAAGCTGCTGCCTGAGATATTCTGTGACCCCAAGCTGAGCCGCTTTGGTGCTGTAGCCAGATCAACAGCCAGACTGTGATGGATTAAATAAATTGTGAATCGCCACGTGAGAGGAGAGTTGGGAGTTGATATGTCTTTACAAAACCTTAGAGAAAACAGAAATGAGGGATATAGGGTGGTAATTTGACCACCAAAGAAGATAAAGACTGGTCTTTTTCAGTAAAGGAAGCACAAGATCATGTTTCCACTTCTGAGGAACGTGACCTGAGCTTAGAGAGGCATTGAGAAGATTAAGAATCTCGCTAAGGACCGATTTGTCCAAAAGCCTGAGCTTGGATGGGGGAAGAGGGTCAAGTGTGGGGACGGACTTGATAGTTTCCAGTAATTATTGGAGAGGGGCCAAGTCCAGTGGGAGCCAGGCCCTGATATGTCGAGACTCATCAGAAGAGGAAGCCTGGGAAAGTGTGTCAGCCTGATCAACAACATAAGAGGTAGCAGGGAAGGTAAAGATACCTTGAGGGAATGAGTCTGAATTAAGTTAGCGGTGCATGAACTCTACCTTATTATGGAAAAACATTGCTAGTTTGTTACACTGATGCTGCATGAGTGAGGGAAAAGGCAGGAAAGTACTAGCTGCTGAGAGTTCTTTCACCACTTTAAACAGGGTTTTCTGGCAGTGTTGGGAATTTGTGATCCTTTCCATACAGAAGGTGACGCAAGCTGATCTACAGTGCTGCCAAATTAACTAACTTAGCCTCTGACGCGTAGTACTTCCTCCACTGCCTCTCTAGGACCTTGTAGCGTTTTTTGTCTTGCTTGAGAGAGTCTGTCAACCAAGGGGCAGGACGGAGCATTCTGAGTTGAGGTTTGGCTAATGCAGGAAAGGTGAAATCAATAGCCTCCGAGAGGCAGTGATGCACAGAAATTTGGTCTGGGTCAGGTTAGGATGTAAGGATAAGGATTTTGTTTAAGAGCCGTCCATTAAGCACAACATATACGTTTTGACCAGTTCCTAGATTTTTGCATTGAAGTCGGTGGGGTGGGAGGGGCTGAGAGGGATTTGATGGTAAACTGAACTGAAAAGTGATCAGTCCAGCAGAGTTGAATAGGCAGTGCAACAGACAAGGTTAAAGGATTGGAAAAAACTGGGGTCCAAAAGCTGCCCCACTGAGTGAGTCAGTGGGGAATTAAGAAGCAGAACACTAAGAGTGTTCAGGTCTTCTACGAGATCTGACGCTGATTTATTGTTGGGGTCCTCAAGATGGAAGTTGAAATCACCAAGCAAAGAAAAATTGGCCACTCGTAGAATATGGGAGCCAGTGAATCAGCAAGGGCAGAGCCCCAGTTGTAAGGAGGCCCAGGGGGTAGATAAATAAGAGCACCGAGAAGGTGAATTTAGGGGAAAAAGGAATGGAGAAGAGCAAGATTTCGCAGTTAGGAATCTGGAGTTCCACAATTGTACAAGTGTGGAGTTTCTTAAAAACAATGGCAATACCATCGCTTATTTCATGGCTTCTATTTATACCTAGCAGTGCAAAGCTGTCAGGGAAAGCAGTGATCACATCAGGAAAGGACCCATCATGAAGCCAGGTTTTGGTTAAAAAAACACATCAGGGTCAACATCAACAAGAAAGTTAAATAAATTAAGCTGATGTTTGGGTCGGGAGCAGTAGTTAATGCTGAAACAGGGGAATTCGTAGGATATACGCGAGTCAACCTCAGCATGTGTCAGAGCATGATGTATCCACCACAGCTGGATGGTCCGAACCAATCCACTTCTGGGAGTTAAGAGTGCTATCAAACTAGCAACTAGTGCAATACAAAGGTCAAGTAGTAGGATCAAAGACCTGGCAGCAAGAATTAAGTATGGGTCTGAGCTTGGAAAGGGCCTGAGGGTAATAAATTCTGTGGGTTTACTTAAAAGGAGCAGGGGTTCTGGCCCCTGGCCCCAGCCAGATGCGGACGGATGCAGACAAGCTTGCCTTTGGCTCACCAGCCGAGTGTGTCCACTGCGGGTGGCCGCTGCGCGTCCTCATAGTTTAAATAGTGTGGTTGCCGTAAACAATAGCCCGCACAACACTAGAAATGCCTGAAGGAAGGTCGGAAGTAGACAGGGGCGGCCTGAATGACGTCGTAATGCCCTCTGCACACACAGCTCTGATGGAACAGGGTGGGCGCCACTTCAGACCAGAAGGAGTCACTGAAATGCAGGCAGGAGAGGTAAAGTGGAATGATGGTGATCAGTGAGTAACACAAACACTTAAACAGCCCTATAATACACCACAAATGCAATGCATTTACAAGGGATAAAAGGAGCAACTAAAAGCACTAGAAGCAAATAACAGTGGGTGCTAAAATATAAAGTGTGGCTAGGAGGAAACTGTTTTCCGCAAACAATAGATAAGGGATAGGAGGAAATGCCGCACTCCGACCTCCTAAGATACAACTCTACACACACATAGAAATGGGGCTGCACAAGTAATGTCGCTGTGATATAGGGGAAAAACACACACGTTTTTAAAACTGCCCTCACCCACAGAAATCTGTGGCATGCTTCAACATAGGGCTGCTAACACACCTCCATGCGAGCCAACGCTCGAGGTGACAGTTGCAGATTGGAGGGGTAGGTGGTTCAATAAAGCCCACCATACCACCATCCACTGGATTTTTTAATGACCTGTTTAATCTGACCAGGAAGTCCATTATTAAAGGGTTTTCTTGGAGATCCCTTGGTCAGTTTTAAGTATTTGTTATGTCTCCCCCCTCCCTATTGCTCCTCCTCCAGCGTTGGCTTTCGCGAAGGTGTGTTAGCAGCCCTGTAATGAAGCATGCCACAGATTTCTGTGGGTGAGGGAAGTATTAAAAACGTGTGTGTTTTGTCCTCTATATCACAGCGACATTACTTGCGCAGCCCCATTTCTATGTGTGTGTAGGAGGAAACTGTGCCAAGCGTCGGCAGCAGACTTACCAATGTCCACTGCGCATCCGCTTTGGCATAGCCTTAGCGGCGCAGATAAAACTCCCAATCCTACCCTGTAAATTAGCAATACCCTATCTCGGGAAAGTAAAAAATATGGAGTTAAAAAGGAAGGTGATTTTTGGGAGGATAATCATCTTAATCAGGGTAACTCTACCGTATTTTAATAAAGGTTTTATATAGCGCTGGCTAGACCCGGAGGTATCGGAGCGCTTTTCAGAGCGCTTACCATAGACATTAAGTGGCAGGTTAGACCATCTTACTATCAGTTTCTCAATCTCTTTTTTTTTACAGAGTTTTATATAGTGCAAACTTGACCCGAATCGGGTATCAGAGCGCTTTACATAGCACCAGTTGCGTTACATGAAGACACAATAATTTTTTTGTTAGGCACTGGGAGATTATGCGATTTACCCAGAATCACAGGATGTTCAGCATCCTTGCCAAGACTTGAACCCAGTTCCCAAGATGCGAAGTCGACCACCCTAGCCATTAGGCCAACTTCTCTCCCCTCCCTTGGCTCACTTTTTTGCCAATTAACCCGTGGAATGTCCTCAAGTTTCTGAGGTATTAGGACTTCCAAGTATCTCATCTGGGATTTCGCCCCCTGGCTAATCGGACCCTGGTTCCAATCCACAACTTCAGTTTTATCTATGTTTACCCTATACCCAGATATCTTGCCAAATTCAACAGCCCTCTCCATCAACCTAGGCATTGCAAGCTGAGGGTTTGTTGTGTACATTAATATATCATCCATGTACAGGGTTAATTTGACCTCCAATCCAGCCGACTTAAACAGAACTATAGTAGGATTGTTTCTGATCTGGTGCAAAAAGGGCTCGATATAGAGAATAAAAAGGAGGGGAGATAGAGGGGAACCCTGCCTATTACCTCTGGTTATCTGGAACCAGTCTATTAGCGCTCCATTTACAGATTCTCTTACTGTGGGGGACCTATACAAATTGTGTATTAAGACTATTATATTTTGAGGAAATCCAAATATATTCCCATTGGACCATATCAAAAGTTTTAGCTGCGTCCTCAGCCACTACTGTTAAAGAGATTTCTGAACTCCCGCCACGTCTGTGGCCCCCATCAACAAATGCGTAGGCTCATTTAAATGTCACCCAGGAATAAAGCCCCTATGATCAGCATGAAGAACACTCTTAAACACTCCAGCCACTCTGGCAGCCAATATCCCTGAAAAGATTGTATTATCTATATTTATTAGGGATATTGGTCTAAAGGATTCTATTTTAGCAGGGTTTTTATCTGGTTTCAAAACTAGGACTACAGTTGCTTCTGACCACGAAGCCGGGGCCGCTTCCCCTTTTATGTAGAGTGCATTGAACAATGCCTTCAGTATGGGGATTTGTTTCTCTATGATTACTTTGTATAAATCTGATGGAAGGCCATCCGGGCACCCGGCCTTACCACTGCTCATTTTTGTACACTGAAACTTTATCTCCTCTTCAGTGATCTCTGACCCTAATGTGTCCACTTGTGCCCTTGTTAATCTAGGAAGATCTTTATTCCTGTGCCAGGCCTCTATAATCCCTTACTCTAGCTGTAAACTTCCTTTATAAAGGTTGTTCATATACTTCCAAGCTTCCCCTCTAATCTCTGCATTCATGTTCAAGGGAAACCCAGTCTCTGTGTCCAACAATACGTGTATCATGTTCCTATATTTGTCTACCTTGGCTTTCCAAGCCAAGAGCGAGCTACATTTCTCACAATATGAAAAATGCTTCAGCTTACTCACTCTCCATCTGTCCTGGATTTTCTTTCCGAGCTGAGACTCATACTCTGCCTGCAACTACTCCAGCTCTCCTCACGGAGTAGATATTCTAGGTGATCCCTATAATTAAGTCTTCTAAAGATCTGTTTCTTTCATATTAATTGTTGCATGAAACATCTCTTTTCTCTTCTGTGTAGCTCGCCTTCTACCAATCATTATACTACTAATTGCTGCTCTTAGGTACGCCTTATATGAATCCCATATTATTTGTAGGCTAGCAGAATCTTTATTAAACGCGAAGTGTTGATGGTCTTAACAGCCAGGTCTACAGCCATCCCCTCATCCAACAATAGAGTTCTATCAAGAGTCCACCTTCCCTGTCCCTGCTGCTTGTCATCCCTTAAATGTAAGGCCTCGGGAGAGTGGTCTGAAAGTAACACTGAGACATGAGCCACTGACTCAACTTCGTCACATAGAGACTGATCGACCAAAAAATAATCTATACATGAATGATGGCCATACTTTTTACTATAAAAGGTAAAGTCTCTGGCAGCACTCAACTTCCTGTGCCAATTAGCTAATAGATTCAGTTCCCCCATCATGTCCTTTAGCTTACGCAATGCATTAGGGGAGCTTATATATTTAGCCCTTGATGTTCTATCAAGGTCTTTATGTAATATAATATAATATTGAAATCTCCTCCAAAGATAATGGGGACAGATTTCTCCATGGAGAGGGATTGCATCCTCTCCGATCCATCTGGAATACCGCTATTTGGACCATAATAAGTTGCACAGGCTATCTGTTTGTCCCGAATGCCCAGAATAGCCACCAACCATCTACCTTAGCTATTTGAATCATACTCCAATAGATTTATTCCAGAGTTTTTCCTAATGACTAAAGCCACCCCTCTAGTGCTACCCCTTTGATCCGCTCACACTACTTCCTGCACCTACCATAGCTTACTAAAACAGGATCTACTATCTTTTCTCTGCAGGTGGGTCTCTAGAAGCATTATGATGTGTGCCCCACTATCTCTGAGATACTCTGCCACCATTTCCTGTTTTTCCTTTGATCTCAACTCGTTAACATTCCAGGTTATTATCTTAGCCCACTTATCCATTTTCTTTGCCTTGTATCCACATGGGACCTCTCTGTAAGCTCCTGTGCTTGACCTTATATAATGGGTACCTCCCTAAGAATACTATTCTATTACTACTAACGCGTGAGGTGAGCACACATTTTTTCATTTTTTCCCCCTATGCCCCCAGAACCCCGTGCTCCCACCTTCCGGTTGGAGAACCCTCCCTCCTATCCTTAGGCGATATTGTCCACCATTCACAAGCTCCCTTCTGTGGAAAACTGTGCATAAACTCTGTCGCACGTAATGGACAAACATCGCCCTGTACATATCAACTACAGATCGAGTTAACATCTCTGTCTCGGAAAGGACACCTATGTTCCAAAGGCAGCAGCTGAGGTCTCATCCATCTGAGCTATCAGAGCATCCACCTCCTCTGGATCCCGCAAACTGTACATCTTATTCTTCCACAGACACTTAACATCGCAGGAAATTTCATCTGAACCTTGGTCCCCTTCCTCTGTAAGTCATTTATCCTGGTGCCCAGTTCCCATTGTGCAGTCCGCTTACCGATATCAGACCTTACTTGGTAGATGATTTCCTCATGTCTTAGGGGTTTCTCCCTCAGTGCATGGCCTAACACTAGCTCTTTAATCGTGTAGGTAAGAAAATGAATGAGGATTTTCCTGGGTGATTTCCTGTTGGCTGTTTTTAAGCAGATCTCTGTGCACTCTTTGAATCTCTTTAGCCAGGTTCACATCCAGTATGTCCAGCTGGAGTCTAGCTGGAGTCCATCTTTTAAGAATTTAGAAACATAAGCTTTCACATCCCCTTCCTCTGCACCTTTATTCAGTGTTGCTGATATTTCTTTCACATTTCTTTTATAGAGTCGTGGTGCGTTCAGCGAGACTGTCCAGTTTTTCCTCCAACATTGCACATTTATCCTGTATACTTTTTGGATTTACTTCTGATATCTCAAATTTCTTTATTATATCTTACCTTAAATCCAGCATTGTTTTTACTAAGTTGGTTGTGTGCTCATTCTTCAGCATGAGGGTTAACTTTCGAGACTTGTGGGCTAGTTCCTTTGAGGCTTCTGTGGGGCTAAACCCATCATTTTGGCCTGCTGCACTCTGCCCCCTCCATCTAGGTCCACTAGAGGGGCAAAACGGTTGCGAGAGGAGATGGAAGACTCTTTGGTCCTTAACAAAATAGAGTGGTATTGGTCCCCCACCCAATTGCCACCTGCGACTGTACAGTGGATTTTTCCTGCTCCATGGTTTTGAAATAGGAGTTGAGCGAATGTAAGGAACTAAAGAAAGTAGAACCTTCACTTTGCAACGTTTTGGTTTTCCATTGCTTTTTAACCCCTTCACTGCGGCGGCTATTCCGCCGCAGTGCTAAGGGGGCGGGGCAGCCGCGCGGTGGCCGCATGCTGGTGACAAAACCGCTCCATCACCAGCCGCGGTTGAGCTGTGCTCCTGACGGAGCGGTTCCGTCACGGCCCCGCCCGCTCAATGGAACGCTCAGCGCAGGCGCGGAATTCGCGCCGCGCAGGCGCGCCGAGCGGGCCATGACGGAACCGCTCCATCATCAGCACAGCGCGACCGCAGCTGATGACGGAGTGGTTCCATCACCAGCAGGAGAGGGGTTAATGCTGTTTTATAGTAACAACATTAATCATTTCTTTAGTAGGCAATTTTTTGGCCTTTGGGCTCCGTATCTTCCTATCAGGTGCAAACCTCAACTGAGATCTATTTTTAACTGATACTGGAGGAGGTCAATCCGAAGGGGAGGCTCTTTCTGCAGTACTTTTTGGGATTTGCTGAGGTACACCTTTATTACTGTTGTTTATTTTTCCTCCAACCCTCACTGAACACCCAAGAGAAGTTAATAGTACCTGTGAAGAACATCCTTTATCCACAGACATTTGGTGCTTCTCCCTAATGCCTGTACGCCTCTTACCGACCTTCTTAATGATCATCTGAGGTGCAAACAATGCCAGGCATGTCCCGGGCTCCTCCGTGCATACCCATCCACATTCCTTCTTCATCTCCACTCCTCCATGTAACTGACAGCACCCTGCTGTGCCCGCAACTGTGCTGACTCGACCGAAAACAACCTGGAAGCAGGTTTGGACTGCAGCAGCATGAAAGCACCGCAGCAGAACTGACCCACGCTCCACCAAAGGTCTCCAGACCGCCTGGCACCGGAACCCATCCACCGAGCCCAGGAACTCCACAGAGGAGACCGCTACTGCCGGTACGGGTTTCCTCACTCTCTCCAACCTACTCAATCTCAATGCACATCAAGAGGGGAGAAACCCCCTTGCTACAACAGCCAAAAAGAAATACAGAATCCTCCAACGGGCAAAGAGATACCACGACCGGGGTCAGCCCGCTGCCATGTTCCGTTCCCTGATTTATTTTTAACAATTTCAATTACTTTTTTGGGGGTCATGTCTTTATATGACAAAAATCAATACAGTAGACAATCTGAAGAACAGATAAAAAAGAGAAGAAACTGTCAAAAATCTGTGAACCCGAAAACATGAGGTGCATTAATACCTTGCTTTTTTCATGAGTACTCGTAGGGTGACCATTTCCCTCCAGGGAATTATGGATAGTTTCTTGTCCTGGACGTTTGTGTGCTAGCCTAATGCATTATGGGTGTTCTGATTTTTATTTGCTTCCATTAAAGTAGTTAGACTAACACACCAGAAACCAATGATTTGTAGGTGAAAAGTTCAAGACTGGTGACGGTGTCTATTGTGACTTGAAGTAAGTTAGGCACCATAATTGGAATCAGGGTGCACCTGCAACTAGTGAGAATTCTGTATGCACAAGCATAGCTTTTGTTTACTTTCTTCAACGCACTTACATTTGCATAAGAAGTATTTTAAAAAGCCCTAATTTTTATGTGGAATTTCAGCTCATGTGGAACTTTGAGATGTTTGCATATTTTTCAGAATTTTTTAGATAAATACTCTTGAACCTGGCGTTCTCTGCAGGGTCATCCCACACTTTTTGCCTTCACCCTTCCTGCTTTCTGAACCAGTTTTTGTTGGCTTTTAGGACTCTGTTTACTGTAACACTGCAAATCAGTGCTAAAGTGCTTGTCTTCACAACCTTCAACCTGGTAAAATTGGCTTACACCTAATTGGCACATTTAATCTACTTGTAAGTCCATAGTAAATAGATGCTACATGCACCAGAGCCTGTAAATTAAATGCCACCAGTGGACCTGCAGCACTTATTGTGCCACCCGTTTAAGTAGCCTTTTTAAACATGTCTAAGGTCTACCATTGCAGGCCACTATGCAGTTTTTAAATGCCATTTTGACCTAAAAAAAAAACTTTCATCTGGCCTAAACCATCCTTTTTAGTTCATATTAGCCACCCCTAGGGTTGTCCCTAAATAGTTAGGAGAGCAGGGTGCAGTATATTTAAAAGGTAGGACATGTACTTTTAAGTTTTATATGTCCTGGTAGTGAAAAACTCTTGAATTTGTGTTTGACTATCTAAAAGCCTTCCTTACTCATTGGATAACATTGGATTGCCATTATTACATTTAGTAAGTGCTAACTTTAGGTTGGGAGAAGGCAGGGATGTCATGGTTGGTGTCTGATGTATTGTAATTTGAAACTCTCTTTAATGGTAGAATCAGAGTTGTGAAATGCCACTTTTAGAAGGTTTAATCAGCGTGCAAGCTTGTACTGCGCTTCGTCCCTTAGCGCTGCAATTGTAACAAACTATGGGGGGAACCAACATAGGTTCCAACAAGCTGCACAGCCATAGCCTTTATATGAATCCAATGAGTTAAGTTCAAATCGTTTTTTATTCACTATTATTCTTATGCTTCACCACGTTATGTTCGTCCTTCTTGCTCAGTGTATTCAATTCATTTTATTCATATCTTCAATTGCCGTAGATGTGTACAAAAATGCAGGCGCAGAAGTAGGTCTCAAATGTCATGATTTATTCAGCAACAACCCAATGCATTTTGGGAAAGATTTCCCTTCGTCAGGGGCATCTAAAAAATATATACAAACACATGTGTTTACCCCACTTCAGTCAACATGAATAATACATGTTATTCAAATAACAATTTTTATCTGTTGCACGAAAGGATAACAACATTACCACTAGACACAAGAACCAACTGTACTAGAGCATTGTTAATCGAGCTGGTCTGTTAACAAAAACATTTTTCACTAACATACTGCCTCCAATCCCATTTCTCACGCACATAGACTACCTATAATCCCTTCCACAACCCCCGTGTTGCTCTCCGATGTTTAATGAACCACAACCGCCCCTGAATCACTCCCCCCCCTTTTCTTTAGTCAAAGCCTAGATGTGCCCAATTATTTAACCCAGAAACTGCTTTTAACAAACTCACGCTTACCATGACATCTAATAAATCCGTAGGTTAAAGCAACATCTCCAAGTATTCCACCTCCTTTTTAAAAAACAAAATACCAATTTCTTCCATCTCCTAGCATACCGAAGCGTGCGTGACCCATTTAAAGCTATCTGAATCCAATGATGAAACTCCCTATTTAATGGGTATCCTCCCACAGTAACCACCACCAGGTGTTCAATTACTTATTCTAGGCTTTGCAATTCAACAGCGGGTTAACTCCTTCCTTTCCTTCCTCCCCTTCTTTCTTTGCGTTAATGATAGTCATTGCAACTACATGTCCCATGATGCAATATGCCACCTATTTCAAATCACTATCACGTCCACCAGCCCCAGATCCAGTATTAGTATCTATTTAATATTTCTATGCAGTGCTCAACACAGTTTTAGAATGTTTTATAACCGTGTCTAAACCGTCTCTTTTGTCCCTTTAAACAAAGTCCATTATTATGACAACACGAATCATTTCCCCTTTCATGAATTATTTCTTATTTCCACATTGTCCATAAATCTCTGTCATAACAGACAATCGTGCTTCAGTGCCAATCGTTTTCAATCGCGTTTCTTGCTTTCATCACTTTCACATTTTCATACTTTTAAAGCCTATTCATCTTCCTTGTTTATCCTGGGTGCAATCTCTTAACATTTGAGACGAATAATTCAGGTTAGTGATATAGGGGGGGTGAGAGATGCACACCAATTTGTCACAAATTCACCCATAATGCCTCCATTCAAGCCTTAATCAGCGTGTAAGCTTGTACTGCGCTTCGTCCCTTAGCGCTGCAATTGTAACAAACCATGGGGGGAACCAACATAGGTTCCACCAAGCTGCACAGGAAATTCCAGACACTTTTGTAGAGGGAAGACTCCAGAAGTTTCTTCAAAGTCAAAGTGGGCATCCTTTGATGCAAAACAAGACAAATTCAAACACATGTGGTGGCTAATTGCACAAATAAATAACCCTGGGCAGAGTGCTTCGCTCCGCCCACGGAGTGCACGTAGTGTTGCCTACTTCGCGATTCGCAAAGTAGGCTTAGTAGGCAACACTACGCACACCCGTGAACGGAGCGAAGTTGCCCGCCACCCGCCTCCCTCCCGCCCTCTTCTATATCCCTAATTTAGTTTTAAAATAGTATAAAAATAAAATACAAGCACTTACCTGATAAGCGGCGTCCAGGGGCTCCATCTTCTATTTCATGCCAACTTCTTCCAGCCAAATTCCTCGCAAGAAATGCGCAAGCGCGGGCGCCCGCACATACGCATTTGGTTGGAAGAAGTCTGCGTGAAATAGAAGATGGAGCCCCGTGATGCCGCTTATCAGGTAAGTGCTTGTATTTTATTTTTATACTATTTTAAATCTAAATTAGGGATGTAGAAGAGGGCGGGAGGGGGGGCTGGAGGGACCTAGTTCCTGTATCGATCCTGTGCTCCATTTTGTTTTTCCTGAACTTGCGACTTTCTTCTTATCTAGCACAATCCGATGGCCGCGAGTGGAGCTTTGTGCTTTTAGGCTTAAATCTTTGAAAATGCATTTTTCTGGTTCTACTGAGTGCATCTTTGCTGTTTTGGTGTCAACAAAATTATTGAATTTGACTCTTTTTTGTTAAAGTGTTTTTTTTATTTTTCTTGTGATGTATTTTCACTTTATTAATATTTGAGCGCTGCATAAATACTTTGCACATTGCCTCTAATTTAACCCTTACTGATTTTGTGCCAAGCTACCAGCGGGATAAGCACAGGTTTATTTACTGCCTTTTCGTAGTTCACCCTGACATGGAAAAATAAAAAAGAATGCAAATCCTCTGCAATAAGGCTAGGCAGTGCTAATCTGCAGCGATTAGTAAATCATTATTATTGTTGCCGACCCAACTATTAAGTATATTGTACCAGTTATCAGACAGTAAAAATCTCTTAACTTTATACTTTAGCATATCAAAGTAGAGATAAAACAGTATCATATTGTCCATAAAATAGTATGGGGAAATCACCATGGTTAACATCGCTATAGCCATTTCCATTTTTCACATTCTGGCACAGGTAGATTTCAGTACAGGATAGCTAAAGAAAACTCCAAATGCCAAAATGCGATGTTATTTATTTAAATCATCAACAAATCTATTTTAATTAAGTCCATTTTAATTGAGACATAAAGCATCTTGTGCGTGGGAAAAGGCCACTGGTCCCATCAGTTCTCCTTGGCTTGCTCTGTTTATTTTTCGCATCCTTGTATTCTCACTCTGCTTGAAATGTCACCTGTAATGTAATAGCTATTTGCTGAACTCACTGATGGCTCATTTCACATATTCATTATTCTTTATGAGATGGTTCATAGCAAACATTATAGAACAGAAAGGCTTTTGTCTAGAGCGGTTGGCCTTTACTATTGATTTTTTTTCATAGTAGCTGTTTAATACATAAATGATTTTTATACATGTCTTTCCTTCTAGATGGATTTCTTATAAATCAGTGATTCTTAAAATGAGCTCTGGTCTAGCCATCCTCCTCAGGAGCTCTGGACATTCATAAAGGTGAAAGACTGTGACATCAAATAAGATTAACTATTTCCCTTGAGGTCTGCCCGAAAGACAGCTTGTCTGTCTCCCCAGCCTCATGTTTCCCCCCAAAACATAATAAAAAAATACATACACACATACATATATATTAGCATACATACATGTGACAATACTTGGGAATTCAGTCAGCCCTCTTCATCCAATGCTCAGATTAAAGTGTCATTTACATATGGCTACTGCCCACCACAATGTACAGCATGGAGCAATGGGGTGTCCCACTTCATCCAATCCCTGACTTCTTATGTGAGTGACAGCATTTTGTCTAATGAATGTGCACAGTGGCCTGAAAAGGAGTGCACTTCAGTGCCAGGGCTGATGGAATACTCTTTAATAGTTTACATAATTTGAGCCTCATTTATGAGACCTCATTTATGCGCCGCCAGAATGTCACTGGCATTTGTATAAGACCACGTAAAGCCATGTTACATATCTTTTCATGGCCTTATATTTATGGCCCCCAACTGCGTGAAAGGGGCATTCCGTGGGTTTGCTGGGGGTGTTCCCAGCAACATGCATGCCTTTATAACACTGCCCCAGATTTAAAAGGAAATCTAAATCTAAGTCTGAGGCAGCACCAAAAACATAGGCCTCCCCAGGGGAGGCGTAAGGGAGGCACAACGAGGAGAAATATCTTCTGCACAAAATGAATCATCTCCTCAATGCAGGCACCCTTGCACCATGGTGGTAGACAGTATAGTTCAAGAGTGCTTGGTCTGGAGAAGCACAGACTCAGAATTTAAAACATAACCCCATGGTTGGGGGTTACATTCAATATTAAGTTTAATTTTTTAACCAAAATAAACCCTTTTTGAAACATTAGAATAATGAAAGCCAGAGGGAAAAAAAATCATAATTCACTAATCTATACCTTGCAGTTTGTATGCAGCTCTTTGATTACAGTTATTTGCTAACTGTTCCATGTTCATCATCATCATAATAAACTTTATTCGGTTTTACATCAAGTAAACCATAAAAGTCATAATAAATGTACACGGTCCTTACATACATACATTAATACGTACATTAAAGTGTAAAATTCATATTTTCTAAAATAAGAATAAAATGCTTCAGGTGCAATAATTAAACTGTTCCATGTTTTAACATCTACACTGTTAATAACAAAAGGATCTCTCTGACAAAATCACTGATCTATTTAAACTATATGCACTTTGTGATCTGCATGGTACACGTTATGAGCAGTAGGCGGATATGGGAGCTCCGGGCGAGCAGCCCAGTCGACCCCAGACAAGCACTGCTGTCTCTGATCTGGGAGCTCCGGGTAACTCACCCAGTCGACCCCAGCCAATTGGCGTGGAAGCTCCGGCGGAGCAGCCCAGTCGACCCCAGAGAAGCACTAGTGTCTCTGACTTGGGAGCTCCGGGCAGCTCACCCAGTCGACCCCAGCCAGTTGGCGTGGGAGCTCCGGTGGAGCAGCCCAGTCGACCCCAAAGGAGCACTAGTGTCGCTGATCTGGGAGCTCCGGGCAGCTCACCCAGTCGACCCCAGCCAGTCGGCGTGGGAGCTCCGGTGGGGCAGCCCAGTCGACCCCAGCCAGTCGGCGTGGGAGCTCCGGGTTGCTCACCCAGTCAACCCCAGCCGGCCGCTGTGGCCTTTGGGGCGGGCGATTTGATCACCTCACCCAAACCACTACGGTTGGACTCCTTCCCCCTCCCGTCCTTTGAAGAATTTTGTAAAACGGCTTGCTCGGTGTCATCTGGATCTCCGCTCGATCCACTGCCCCCCAAATTTTGGAAAACGTTTCAGGAAGAACTGTTCCCGCCTTTGTTTTCAATCTGTCGCCAATCTCTGGAATCGGCTTCTGTCCCGGGTTGCTGGAAACTAGCAGTGGTGTCGCCTCTGCTAAAAAAGCCAACCCTGGATCCAGCTGTCCTTTCCAACTACAGGCCGATCTCCTTGCTTCCCTTTCCAATCAAGATCCTGGAGAAATGGGTAACTCGCTCTCTTTCCGGCTACCTGGAACATATTGGGTGGTTCGATGAGGCCCAGTTTGGCTTCCGACCTGGTCATGGGACGGAGACCGCACTTGTGACCGTGCTGGATAATCTGCGTTCGCGTGTCGACAGTGGTCGGGCAGCCTTTTTGGTGCTGCTCGACATGTCGGCCGCGTTCGACACGGTCTGCCATCGGACCCTGGTTCAGAGGCTGGAAGAGTGCGGGATTTGCGAGGGGGCCAGAGACTGGCTGATGTCATACCTCGAGGGCAGGCAACAGTTGGTGTCACTTCCGCCTTTTAGCTCGGAGCCAAGGAAAATCGGACAGGGGGTGCCACAGGGCTCGGCCATCAGCCCGTTATTGTTTAACCTGTACCTCCGTCCGCTTGTCCAGCTAATAAAATCTTTTGGGGTCTCGGCATTTAATTATGCCGATGACACTCAGCTGGTGTTTTCCTTGGAAGGGAGCAATGCAATCTCGCTGAACACCTTCCATCGCTGCATGGCAGCTACAGCGGATTGGCTTCGAGCAAATTCTTTGCAATTTAATAGCTCGAAGACGGAGGTGCTCCACTGCTCCACCGACCGGATCCCGCGGGCTCTACCTACCGACTTTTGGCCTAGCACTTTTTCCGAACCAGTGTCGGCATCGGAGTCAGCCCGTAATTTAGGGGTCATGTTCGGCCCTAACTTACAACTTGACCTACATGTTAATAAAACCACGGGAACATGTATGATGCTGCTCCGTATGCTCCGCAGAGTCTTGCCTCTGCTTCCTGCTCAGTCCAGGCCGGAGGTAGTCCGTGGGACTATTTTAAGTCGGCTGGATTACTGTAATGGTCTCCTTTTGGGGGCCCCAAAAAATCTGATAGGGAAACTGCAGAGGGTGCAGAATATGGCTGCTAAACTGGCCCTTTCACGACCCAGATCTAGCTCTTCTACTCTTGCGCTTCGTGACTTGCATTGGCTCCCGGTAGAACTACGGGTCCAATTTAAAGCGGCCTGTTTGGTATTTAGAGCGGTACACCTCTTGGGCCCCATCCCGCTACAAAACATGTTTGCATGGTATTCTGCCCCACGGCTTCTGCGGTCGTCATCTGCTCACCTTCTGGTGGTGCCTAGGTTTCAAAGAGTGAGGATGGGCGGCCGCTCATTTAGAGTGGCGGCAGCTAAATTGTGGAATTCTCTCCCACTCACTCTCAGGAGCTGCAAGGACTATCTTCCATTCAGGAAGGCCTTAAAGACTTATCTTTTTCCCAAGTAATGGCTGCGCGTTTGCTCTGGTCTTGTGTGGGGGTTCTCTGATCAAAGCGCCAGGATGCCCTCTGGGTGACAGGTCTGCGCTCTAAAAGTATGCGAAATAAATAAATAAATAAATAGGCATCTTAACCCCATGTGCTACCATAAAATGAGTTAAAACATCCACTAGACAAAACTCCTTCTCTCGCCACATTAATCACTGGAGTTATCTTGACATATTTATTGTTGTATGAAAATTGCCAGAGGCCAGCAATACAGCAGCAGGTGCTTTTAAAACCATAAAATGCTTCCAAACACAGCGCGCCATCGAAGAGTCAGCACCTGGTACTGTGGCACCGGTCGCACCACCCTAGAGCCGGCCCTGGTCAGAGGACTACTTCTCCAGTAGTTTTGCTGCTACTCGGGTAGATTTTGGGGCATATTATCAAGGACCGGTGTTAAAATTATCGTTGTTTTATCGGAAAGAAACTGCCGATAAAACGGCGATAATGGGTTTGATAATACGCCCTTGTTAATTCCCATAGAAGGCCATGTTCTGATGTTAACATGGGCTTCTATGGGAATTAACAAGGGCGTATTATCAAGCCCATTATCGCCGTTTTATCGGCAGTTTCCTGCCGATAAAACGGCGATAATTTAAACACCGGTCCTTGATAATATGCCCCTTTCTACTCGAGCAGTGGCAAAATCAACTCGAATGGCAGCGAGCTCCTGCTCACTGCCTTGTGCAGTTCGTGCTGATGGTTTCAGCGATGTTTCCGCTACAGGCGCTAAATTGCATGGTGAGCAGCACAACATGCATATTTTCCGCATGTCGGCGGAACTCTGTAGAATCTCCCTGAGTTTTTATGTAACTCTACGGAATTCCACAGAGTGAATCTGCGAGTTCTACCCACCCCAAGATACCTTTACATGAAGATGTTAGTCAGTTTTATCCAAGGGTAAGGGCCATATGAAAAGAGGTTTAGATGTGAAGATGGAGAGGTGACTTAGAAGGCAATTTTGTATTTTCATACACAGCATGCACAAGATCGGGGTGAATTGAAAACATTTGTGGGGTGTGGGGATACATCCGTGAGAGGGGGAAGAAGTCTGGTATAATTCAGCTATTGTCCGCGTATGTCAGGATTTTCTTGGACATTCATTTATAGATTGTGTGCTTTTTAAAATATCATTGTTTGTGCAGGGCATGGTAGTGATTTCCATCAATAATGCTTAGAGTTTGACAATCAAAATGATGGTCTCAGTGTACATAGATTCCAAATACACAAGTTCTGCTTAAGAACTGATAAGGACTTCCTTGAACTAAATTCATGTTTCAGATCATTTGATTACAAAGTACACAATGTGTGGGTTTTACATCTATGCAAAATATATCATTTGTTGTCTATTTCCCCTATGATATGGCCATAGTTCATGTGTAGAAGGAAACTGATATTCTAGTGTTCATCGACAGCTGCACTGTATTGACATCTATGTTTTCCATCTTTCTATTTAGATATCAGATGAAACCATACCAGGCTTTAAGTCCTAATCCAATATGCGTGGTGTGAGGCCACTACAATTCGTCGATTTCATTTCAGTTTCCTTCTTCAGGGTGAGGAGTGAACGGACAGGATCTGTATTTGTTACTACCTGTGAGTAAATAACTGTTTTTTGGTTCAGTCTTTTTATGAAAGAGAAGGTGTTATGGCATGGATCTTGGGTATTTAGGAACAGTGGATATAACAGCCTGTGATACTGGCTCTCCATACACAGGCCGACAGAGGAATGCCAGCAAGGCTTGCACCTGGAAAAAATAGAGAAGAAAGAAAAAACACATACAAATATTGCACTACAAAACAGCCCTGTCACCACAGTCCGATAGGGCCTGCCGAGAGAGCAGGCAAAAGAACATGTATTCTGAGTTGGTGGGTCTTATTTATGCCTGTGGGGCAACGTTTGTAAAAGAAAAACACGGCAGTGAAGTGCCTCTCTTGTGAGACTTACTCTCCCCTTCTAATAATGACTGGAACGAGGTAATTGACACAGAGGTACTCATTTCACCCAACGTCCGAGTATCATCTATTCATTTTCTCGTAGGAGGTAAGTAATATAGTCTCACTGTAGAAGTAAAAGCATTTGTTTTTTCCTCCATGAGCTTTAGTAAATATAAACCTGCTGTTCTCTTGTTTCCTTTCTGCCAGGTGAGTTCCTTTGCTGGAGCAGCTGGAGGATTGTTTTTGTGTAGGGAGGTGTCCCTTCCTGCACATAAACAATCCTAAAATGCCATTCTGTCACTTTCATGTGTGCTGCTTCATGCAGCACACATGAAAGTGAAAAAATAGCATTTGTTTAAGGTTTGTTTATATACAGGAAGGAACACCTTCCTGTACATAATCCAGCCATGGCATTTTGCTTTTTCCATGTGTGCTGCACAAGGCAGCACACACGTAAAAAGCAAAAACGAGGAGAAATAATGCATTTATCCTCGTTCAGCTAACTTAAGACCAGGGTTTTCCTGGTCTTAATTTTGGTACTGCCTCCTATGTACGCCACCCTTGTACGTAGGAGCAGCGTCAAATACAATGGGTGTCGCGGTGGAACACGCACTGCACGGCCCTTTCACGCTAACCCTAGCGTGAAAGGGGGTCTTATGTACAAGGCAGCGTTAAGTGGCTTATTAGTGCTTTGTATATAAGGCGCAGCCCCTATCGCCACCACAACATCGGTAAAAGTGAGGTTGTGATGGCGATAGGGGCTTGTAAATATGCCCCTAAATTGGGTAGAAGTAACAGTTACCATTTTCAGACCGTAGACATCTCAATACTACCATAGGAACTGCTATATAAAAATACTGTTATGTTATTTATTTTATATGGAGTATTGCGAAGATGCTTGGACCTTGATTGTTCGACATCGGCTTCATGCTCTGTTCTTGGTATCAATGACTTCCCCTTGCACAGGGACACCTTTCAGCAAGTACCTCCCGTTCCTCCTTGTTACATGCTTGCTGTGAATCCATCCTTTTGTGACTTTATTCCAAACCCTGATTTGCCATGGTTGTGTTTCTGCAAGAGAATGCTTTAACACTCTTTCATTATAACCCAAAATGGTTACCTCATGTGTATTCACTATTTTGTGAGCTTCGGTGGACACAGCCTTGATTGGCTGAGTCTGTCCATCATAAAGGTCTCTATAGACTGTTCTGTCCACCAACAGGTTTTATTGGGCAGTGTTCATGTGTCCACACATGCTTAGTATGGTTTGATCATGGTCGTTTTTTCAGATTTTTTAGGCCAATTTGGGATGGATGCCATCATTATGGTTCATTAATGCCCACTTAAGGTTGCCTGTAGGTGAAAGATCTGACAAAACTGGAAACAATTTCAAATAATCTTTTTTTTAAATATATTTATTCCCCGATAGCTTGGGGAATTACTTCATGAGGAGACCGCAGACAAGGATTGTGACAGTTACACAAAGGCTGCTGTTGAGGCTCATTAGACAGATGGCGCCATGTTAGCTCAGTGGTTTCGAGATGCAATGGCTAAAAAAAAAGATTTGTTTAAAAGAGTGTTCACGCTTGACATTTGTCAATAGGTTAATTAACTGAAAACTAGACACTGACCTGACTGTTGATGGAACTCTACACATATGTATACTGCTGGTAAAATTCGACTGTCTTCACATACTTGTTTTAATAGTGCCAGCTGCAGATTCATACCATCTTAGGCAGGTGTATGTAATTAAGTTATTTTCTTAATTACATGTTCGCCTCCTCAGGTGAAGATTAAAAATACAAAAAACTAAGGTATGGAATGAGGTGAACTTACCTGATAATACTTAATCTTCTTTAAATTATATACCATGCTACTTTCGCTGATGTGTTGTCTATACTTCTGTTATGTCTAGCAATGTCGCATTTAAAAATATGATTTTGGTAATGCGCATTCCCACGGGGATGCTCTAACAACGGGGACATATTGAAATGAGCTCCATTTACTTATTTCTGTCATTTCAAAACAACAAAAAACAAAATCTACTGGCTGAGGAATGATGGCACTGGGGAGGTAGAGTGTGTTCTTATGAGCGAGACAAAAACGGGTTGCTTAGCAACACAGATGCACATTGCGAGAATCAGTGAAATGAAAAATAGACGATTCCATCTGGAGCAGTTCTAAGCAGAAGAGCTCAACTGGGCTGAAGAGGGGGGTACGAGGAGGCCCAACTCAGATATGTTTTTAGTGGCTCATGCTATGCTTTTATCCAAAGCAGACCTGGATTCATATAAGTAGAGACTGCCTGCATTTAACAGCATTGGCTAAAATGTTTTGTTTACATTTTATTTTGAAAGCATCATTGCATTGAGGAAATGAAAAAAGTGATGGGGATTCGTTCCATTAGTCTCAATTACTCCAAGCCATCAAACCAGTTTATTATTAACTCAGATAGCAAAAGGCCAAATGCAAATCAGTCTGTATTCTGCTCCAATAGGAGCAGCCCAGCCCGAACTGCCAGCCAGACTCTTTGAATAGGATTACATGCAACCCCAAACTTGTTTTGGCCTATGTGGGCCTCATTAGTAAGGCACACCTCGAATCATATGGTACAGTGAGCACAGGATCTATTTCTGGGCTTACCATCACACTTAGGGCGTGGCACTGAAGACTACACAAAAGTGACTGATGGATTGCTTGAATTAATATCAACAACTGGCAATTACTGCAATAATTGATTTGATCCTCTACCTCCTCAGACAGGAACCGGTCAAATTCAAATCATCCTGTCTCCTTCCGCTATGATATCTTCTTTTAAATGCTCCTGAGCTAAAACCACAGTTCCTAACTTTTCTGAACCTCTTCTCTCGCTGCCAGAGATCTTTCTTCTTACCCCGAAAATAGATGACATGTTTAGTCAGTCTCCCTCTTGAGTTTCCTATGCCCTGAATCCAGTCACAACTATCAAATCTGGCCTCTCTCAACGCGCGTTTCCTTCAGCCCACTGGAAACCAATGAGCTTACCAAGGTTAAGCAACACTGCAATTGATTCAGAACGCCGATGGCACTTACAGTATGACATAAACCAAGAAGGGAGGTAGAGCTATTCGTTGGATTTGCGCTCCACTATGATACTTAAATAAACAAAAGAAATCCAACATCAAGAGGGGAAAGAGGAAGAGTGATCAATGGATATTGAAGCACTCAGTGTTTGATAAAATACCCCTCACACACCAAAAGGCCCCTTGGTGTCATGCTTCATCATTGGGGTCTTCGCACCCCTCTATCGGGATGCGGCATGCTGCGACCTACGGATACGCGGGAGCACTTTCAAGTTGGCTATGTGTGGTGTACAGTGTGTGGGGTATGTGATTAAAGTGAGTAGGGAACGTGGTGAAGGAAATTTTAAAAATACCTGGCGCTGGAGTGAAAAAAGTTTTATTCCGAACTCTGGCTGGTACTATTAAAAACAGGTGCAGGGCGAGATCAATCTGTTATGTTAATGAACAGGATCTCTGGTGTGCTATGTTGTCGACATGTTTCGGAGACAAGCTCCTTCTTCAGGACAGGGGCACAAACTCCCTTCCCTACTCACGTCTTCTTCTACAAAAAAATGTGTAATTTTTACAAAAAAGTGAAATTCTTGTAGGAATAGGCTAAGTGTGCCTACAGCGGTCTGCTACAAGTACAATGACCTGTAGAAAGACAAAAACCAAAAAACTAATGGTTACCCATGTAGCGGGTAGTTCCAAGAGGCGCAGTCGCCTGGAACCACACCATTTGCTTGTTAATAAGCTTGTGAAAAAAGGGACTCACACCACATACAACATAAAACACATATAAACTAGGATTTTACTGTCAGTTGTACTCATACTTGTGAAGCCTGGTTGGTGGGCTTCATGAACAGCGCGTTGGGGTGCTGCTCCAATGGCTATCTGTAGTAGAGAATGATGTAGCTGTAAATTGCAATTCATTCTCACTTACTTTTGTAGATAAAAGTGGATTTCTCGTAGGATGTTCTTTTTTAGATGATATACTCACAAGGTCTGGACACTCTGATCGCCGCCTTACCCCTCACGCTGCTCCGCTGGTATGGAGTCATGCGAAGGACATGGGTATTTATACTCTGTTTCGTTAATTGGGCGGAAACGGGAGTGTCTCCATGTATGGGTATTCCGCATGTCAGCCATACAGGGCGATCGTATGTTACTGCTGCGTTAGCATAGGATCAGCGTCTGACTGGTTGAGTTAGTGCACCGGGACGCCGCTACTTCCTTACGCATGCGCAGTTCGGTGGCTGTTTGTTCAATCCTTAGCGCATGCGCGATGGTCCCAGGCGCACTGAGTTTTTCCAAAGGAGCGCGATTGCGGTCCATGCGTCTACGAAGCGCCACGGTTGTCTGTAGAATGGAGCTGCGTGTGGACAGCGGCCTTATTCAGCGGTTTTGTAGAAAAAGCAGAAGCAGTATAATTCCGCTTGCCACGGTGTTATATGATTGGTGGCAATCGATCATGACAAAGAATCTCTTTGGAATCCTGTTATTAAGAATAAAGGAATTTTGTTTTTGTTTCTGTGTGAACTGCAGCACAGGTGTTGCTGTGGTTATTATGCTGATAGTTGGCTCCAGGGCACATCATCATTAAGCCCATTGATATGGGTGCCCAGACGGAACACCCATCTTTGTTCCTTTTGGAAAAGGCCAGCATCAGTGGGCAATTGTTCGATTACTGTCCATTTTAAATCGTTGACGCAGTGTTGCATTGTGAGAAAATGTGTGGCCATTTTTGTCGTGCTTTTCTTACATCGCACGTTACTTTTGTGTTCATTTAGTCAAGCCAACTATCAGCATAATAACCACAGCAACACCTGTGCTGCAGTTCACACAGAAACAAAAACAAAATTCCTTTATTCTTAATAACAGGATTCCAAAGAGATTCTTTGTCATGATCGATTGCCACCAATCATATAACACCGTGGCAAGCGGAATTATACTGCTTCTGCTTTTTCTACAAAACCGCTGAATAAGGCCGCTGTCCACACGCAGCTCCATTCTACAGACAAGCGTGGCGCTTCGTAGACGCATGGACCGCAATCGCGCTCCTTTGGAAAAACTCAGTGCGCCTGGGACCATCGCGCATGCGCTAAGGATTGAACAAACAGCCACCGAACTGCGCATGCGTAAGGAAGTAGCGGCGTCCCGGTGCACTAACTCAACCAGTCAGACGCTGATCCTATGCTAACGCAGCAGTAACATACGATCGCCCTGTATGGCTGACATGCGGAATACCCATACATGGAGACACTCCCGTTTCTGCCCAATTAACGAAACAGAGTATAAATACCCATGTCCTTCGCATGACTCCATACCAGCGGAGCAGCGTGAGGGGTAAGGCGGCGATCAGAGTGTCCAGACCTTGTGAGTATATCATCTAAAAAAGAACATCCTACGAGAAATCCACTTTTATCTACAAAAGTAAGTGAGAATGAATTGCAATTTACAGCTACATCATTCTCTACTACAGATAGCCATTGGAGCAGCACCCCAACGCGCTGTTCATGAAGCCCACCAACCAGGCTTCACAAGTATGAGTACAACTGACAGTAAAATCCTAGTTTATATGTGTTTTATGTTGTATGTGGTGTGAGTCCCTTTTTTCACAAGCTTATTAACAAGCAAATGGTGTGGTTCCAGGCGACTGCGCCTCTTGGAACTACCCGCTACATGGGTAACCATTAGTTTTTTGGTTTTTGTCTTTCTACAGGTCATTGCACTTGTAGCAGACCGCTGTAGGCACACTTAGCCTATTCCTACAAGAATTTCACTTTTTTGTAAAAATTACACATTTTTTTGTAGAAGAAGACGTGAGTAGGGAAGGGAGTTTGTGCCCCTGTCCTGAAGAAGGAGCTTGTCTCCGAAACATGTCGACAACATAGCACACCAGAGATCCTGTTCATTAACATAACAGATTGATCTCGCCCTGCACCTGTTTTTAATAGTACCAGCCAGAGTTCGGAATAAAACTTTTTTCACTCCAGTGCCAGGTATTTTTTAAATTTCCTTCACCACGTTCCCTACTCACTTTAATCACATACCCCACACACTGTACACCACACATAGCCAACTTGAAAGTGCTCCAGCGTATCCGTAGGTCGCAGCACGCCGCATCCCGATAGAGGGGTGCGAAGACCCCAATGATGAAGCATGACACCAAGGGGCCTTTTGGTGTGTGAGGGGTATTTTATCAAACACTGAGTGCTTCAATATCCATTGATCACTCTTCCTCTTTCCCCTCTTGATGTTGGATTTCTTTTGTTTATTTAACTTACAGTATGACTACTTTCACACAATCAAAACCTACAAAAAACTGGTGAAAGGTGCAACCAAAGGCTCATTCCATTCAAGCTGTAGCCTAGAAGCAAGCAATCCATCTAAGGAGGTGTTTGGTATTGTGAAAACGTTCCTTGTACTTCTTGCTACTAGCTCAGCAACAGCTGCTACAGAGGAACTATTCAACTTACTATCTGACCTTTTCACAATAAAATTCAAGGTATCTAACTTTACTTTACAACTCCAACCACCTCACGACATTCTCGTGACATGCCCATTGAAGATGCTTCTTCCTTTGACTCATTTTCCCCCAGGCAAACCCTCACATCATTGTCCTGGCTCACTGCATCAAATGGGAATTGCCCTCTTGACCCCCAGCCCATGTTGTTGTGCCAGTGGTGTAACGAAACTTGAGTAGGCCCAACGTCAAAGTATATGGAGGGGCCCCCCTCCAGATTCACTCAGAAGCTCTCAGGCCAGGGTACTGTGCTGAGGGGGTCCCCTGGAGCTCGCAGGCCCCCCTGCACTGCGGGAGCTGTGGGGCCTTTGGTACGCTACTGTCACACTCATTCTTGATTCCATATGCCCTGTTTTGAATTAGATCCTTCAAACTTCATGTATTACTGGTCAAGTCCATTCTGTGCTACAACAGGCACGTACCACACATGAGCTAAGCAGTTACAGACCCATCTTGCTACTTTATTTGGTTGCTAAAATCAATAAGACAGAGGTCAACAAGCAACTTATGCAATACATCAAACGTGCTCCTTATTACTCATCAGGCTGGGTTCTGTCCCATATATAATACTGAAGCAGCCTTATTATCTATAGTTTACAATCTCATACATGTCATAGATAAAGACAGACAGACAGACAGACAGATATATAGATAGATAGATAGATAGATAGATAGATAGATAGATAGATAGATAGATAGATAGATAGATAGATAGATAGATAGATAGATAGATAGATCGATCGATCTATCTCCTGGGCCTCACTGCAGCTTTTGACATTGCTTCTCACTCCATCCTCTTTCACTAACTCTCTAAATTCGGCATCAGATGAAACACCCTCCAATGGCTTACCTCTATCCAGAGCAGCAAATGTCGATCTGTTCACTTGTCTCCTTTTCACTTTTACCCTAAACCTAAACCTTGCTGAGTTCCCGACTCTGGTGATCTCAGTGACCCTACTAGCCCACTTAGTTTCCTCCTTCGACATCTCTCTTATGTCTTACGTTTACAACATCTAGATAATTTACTATTTTCAGGGCAATCTGGATGACACATGCAAAAGGGTCAAATAATGTCTATTGGCAGATTCACTCTGGATTAATAGCAACGCTTTCACAATTAATAGTGTCAAAACAGTTCCCCCTTCTAGGAACTATTTCTACCACTTGGTCCTCTCACAGATGGCCCTCAGAACTAAGGGGCAGATTTGTCATTGAGTTGTGTTGCCTTTGCGCTGCTGGAAATCAATTGTTCGGGCTATTACTGTGCCTTGTATTGACTATTATAACTCCTTTTATCTGGGTCTTATCAAAAGCTCTACGTGAAAGCTTCACTTCTGCTGCCAGACATTTGTTGGGTGATGCAAGTATGCTTAGCAATCTCTGCACATATTTTCGGTTTTCACTGGGTATTCATAACCAAGTGTATTTTATTCAAAGCACTCTGCTTTGCTCACTGCACACTAGCATCTTGTAAATCTTACCTTTGGATCATCTAACAGATCTTGTTCCCTTCTATCCACCTAGGCTACTTTACTCTAGTGTGGCTCATCTTGTCAGACTTCCTATGATCTTTAGAACCTGCACTCCTATTCTTGTCTGGTTTATAAATATGAGAATTAGCTTTTACTAGCATTTAATCTGACAAAATCAATTTCTCCTTCTGTAAAGGCTACTTAAAAAGCCAATTTATTTACATTCCTACTTTCTTTAAACCTAGTGCCAGGACATTGTATCAGAGAGTGCCCTGCAAATTAGCATTCATCCAATCATTCATTAAACTTCATGACCAAATCTGTTAATTTTCCTAAATTCCACATTAATAGGAACCCTACAAATCTGATGCCAGCCCCTCATCGGTACGAGGCTCATTCCCTCTAAAAGAACATTTGATAACATCTTGGCCCAAATAAATGAAGCTTAAAATATGGTACTTGGCCATTGTTGGACCTGGCAGGGTCACCCCCAAACTTTTGGTCTCACTTCTGTTTTTACTGAATCTGTTTTTGCTGGTCTTAGAACACTGCTCGCCGGTGCTAAAGTGGGTCCCAGCGGGCACTAGTGCACATTGGTGGCCCCTCCCTTCAGGGAGCAAAGGCTTCTGGGACCAGTTGTCGCTCAGGAAGTGTGGCGGTAGCTGCTTGGCGGCAAAACAAGTGTCACCCTTAATTTTAATTTCGGACCATACCCCTGTGTCTACTGATATAGATCTTCTCCACAACCCTTCACCTAGATCCCGTTGGAGGTTCAACAATCACGTATGTTCTGATAAGGTAGTTATCACTTCTTATGAGGCGTTTGTTGATGAATATTTCAAGACTGATGATACAGCCGAGTCTTCTTTCCATTGGGTTTGGCATGCGATAAGGTTACATCCACAAGGTTTTTATTATTGTGTATGTTTCTAACAAACAGTAAGCTATGGAGAAGGAATTGTCTGCCATTCTTAGCAAAATTAAGAGGTTAGAGCATAAATATTTTATGTCTAAAAATAATAAAGCAGACCTTAATGCCTTGGTGGTAGTCAAGATCCATTTTAATAAGACTACTTTGGAATAGGCATATGGCAATCCTCTTAAAATTAATGGCAGATATTAAGGGGGAAGGCAATAAAACTGCTAGCTAACTACCTTAAAAGCAGGAAAGAAAAATCCTCCATCACCTCTATCCCCAATAAATCTGGTACTAAATTATTTCATGATTTGGACACTGCTATATACTTTGTTGACTATTACCAAACATTATATACTCTTGAAGTCACCCTTCTGAGGATTCCTTCTCCTCATTCTTTTCTCGTTCTTCAAAGCAGAAGCCTTCACTAGTCGCTTTGGCTTCAATCCGAGTCCCACCACTGAGTGGAAGAATTGTTTTCTGCATTCAAACACTTTCCAATTGGTAAGGCACCGGGACCAAATGGGTTTACAGTTGAATTTAGCCATCAGTTTTCAAAATTACTTTTACCTAAAACAGAAAATTATTCATTTACTCTCATTGAATAAATCATCTGGATCTTTTATAGCAGCTATGATCTGTATAATTCCAAAAAAGACAGAGCTCCCTTACAATTCAAGATTTACGGTCCCATATCACGATAAAAACTGTCTGTAAATGTTTCACTAAAGCACTGGCCTTATACCATAATGACATTATGCCATATCTAGTAGATGTGGAACAGTCCGGCTTTGGTAAAAATAGGAATACATGGACAATTCACAGATCTTTTTAAACCTACTGAGTAAAGCAACTAAACTCCAGCACTCCGTGACAGTGGTGGCCCTAGATACTGAAAAGGCAATTGATTGAGTGGATTGGAAATATCTAATGTACACTCTTTACACTCTTTGCTGGCACGGGTTTGACCCTCAATATCTTCAATCAATTTCCTTATTATATTCCTCCAAATGCTCCTCTGTTTCGGTCAACTGTATTGAATCTTCCTATTTTTCCCTCCATAGGAGCGTGCAGCAGGGATGCCTCTTATTGCTCAAGATGTATATACTTACACTTGGGCTTTTTTTTAGGTTGAAACACCGTGATACTTTTTCCAGCTTTCAGTTAAATAAAGTCCATATTAAATGTGTGGCTTGCACAGATGACATCCTTCTCTGCATTTCCAAGCTGGAAATATCACTCTGTCACTTTTTTGAAGAACTGAATGCATATTTGAAAGTTTCAGGTTACAAACTTAACATAGAAATATCAGAAATGATGCCCTTGGGGGGGCGTGGCTTGGACGCCGTGCGAGATGGACGGCTAGGTGAGGAGCTCCGTCGCGCCGGGACAGCCTCTTCTGCTTTTATCGATGTGAAGGACGCCGGACTTCGCCCAAAACGCCGGATTCGGAAACCGGAGCATACCGCCAACATGAGGTGTGTTTTTCCTGCTCGTATTCCGTGACTTTGATGGATTTTTAGCCTAATTAACTCTCCAGTCACCGTAATCCGCCATTTTGTGAACTGCCTCAGCGCCGGCGACTCGCTTACAGACTGGCTCTTCTTTAGCGCCTCTAATTACCGGCCTCACACCAATGGTCACTTACGCGAGTTCGTTTTAAAAGGGAAGCGTTTGGGCGCATTTTATTTCTTTATGCCCCTTTTCCACTAAACACCGCTATCCCTCTCCTGCCAAGTGTCCGCCATTTTCAAATCACCGCGACTGACTGCACACCGCGGTCCAAGTTCATCTCCTCACGCCTCCATGATGTTTACATCTCTCATCTGCGCACTGCCGCCTTCTGTTCTCTTCTGCTATTTATGACGGCGCTGTGACTCGACACATATCTCCTACTCATGTGGTGCACTTCCCTGTGGTGACTGTCTCATGAACACTGACTACATCATCATTGCTAACTTGGATATCTCAGTTACGGGCGCTTGTCAGTAGCGCGCCTTATTATAACCGTTCTCCATACTGCGCTGTGCCATTTACTTCATCCTGGAGTAGCGCCCCCTCATCTAAAGCGCGACTCCACAAACCAGTGCGCCTGCGCCATTAGTGGAACGGTTCATCTTATGCTGCAACTCATTTTTACCTCAGCGCGAGAGGACTACAGTATACCTTCTCGTCCTTTGTCCACCTGAGGAATAATTTACATCTATTCACATAATCACTACCTGTGCAAGTGGCTTTTCAAACTTGACTTTATCTGTCTGAGGTACGTTATTGGTTACATAAGCCTCAATTTCTTTTTATACCCTCTATGAAAACTCTGGTGGGCTCTTCATCTGGTACACCTAAGTCGAATCCCTCTGTCAAAATGACGACTCAGAAGTCATCCTTGGCTCACTCATCTGTTGGTAAGCCCTCTTCACCGGCTACACCAGGCAAGCGCCTCAAACAAAATTCTCCTACACCAGAGGATAGCCCCCCTGCCTCGCCTATTGATCAGATTTTGGAGGAACTACGAGCAATGCGTCCCTTTATTGAGAAGACGAGTACAGATATGCAGCTTTTGAAAGACAAATGGGAATCCATGGATGCCCGTATTTCTACTGTTGAGCTCCATATTCCTGAACTTCAATCCAACACGCAACGTATTGGGGCGTTAGAGAAGACTGTCCTCTCCCTGCAAAAGCATACAGAAGATTTGGAAAATCGCAATAGGAGGAACAACCTCCGTATTTATAATTTGCCGGAAAATCTTGAGGGAGACAATCCAGTGACTTTCTTTACCACCTTCTTACCGAAACTCTTGGACTTGCCCCCTTCTACAACCATCAGTATACAGAGGGCCCATAGATTGGGGGCGAGAACTGACTCTTCTTCCAAGCCTCGTGGAGTGATCATCCTATTTTTGAAGTACACAGATCTTCTTTTGATTCTTTCAGCAGCAAGGAACAAAAAACAAGTGTCTTGGCAAGGTCAACGAGTCTACTTATCTCAAGATGTATCTAATGTTACTGCCTCCAGACGTAAAGAATTTCTGGCTATGCGTCCATCTCTACGTTCTATGGGAGCAAGATATGGCCTATTTCACCCTTGTACTTTCAGAGTCACCTATCGGAACAAAACTTGGTCATTTCAGGAACCTGGAGAACTACGGAACTTTCTCCTCTTGCAACATGAAGAAGGAATGGATGCCTCCTCCTCTGCTTCGAACAGTGGCTGAGCTTTGACTTTTGTTGTATTCATGTCGTGTTCTCTCATAACCTTTCTCTGATTACGTGCTCCTTTCCGTATTCCTTACTTTATCCTTAACATCCTTTTTTCCCCTATCTCCTCTTTGATTGTCTTTCTCTTGCATCTCCTACCTTTATTTATTCTTCCTCTCTGTATTTCTAGCTCTACGTTTAAGTCACTTGTTTCGTATGTCTGTCAATAATGTTTTTCTTTTTTTTCCCAGATGGATATTTGTCGGACGCTTCCTTCACCACTGTGTCCCGTCCTGTATTCCTTTTGTCCGGTCTTGGCGTGGTCCTGCTCCCGACCCTGGTTCGTCCGTCTTGTAGCGCATCACCACCTCCCCACCTTCCCCTTTGTGTATTTCCCCCTCCAGGTATGTTCAATACAGTCATCCTTTTGGATTTGTACTGTCTTCTATGCCTTCTCTCTTTTCCTCTTTTTCCTTCCTTTGCTGCTCTTTTCTCTCTTTTCCTCTCCTTCTCCCTTTATCCCTTTATTTTTCCTTTCCTTTTTCATCTTCTATCTATCCTTCCTTCTACCTTTTTGATGATCTATATGGTTCTTATTTGTCTACAGTTTGAATTACTTATTGTACAGTATGTTGTTGCATTCTCCAATTTTGATCCATTTACTGCTCTTTCACCTTCAAAGTTGTTTCATGGAATGTGAAAGGATTTAATCACCCTATCAAAAGGCATAGAGTACTTTCACATTTATCTTCTTTCAATCCAGATATTGTTCTTATTCAAGAAACCCATCTCTCCGATATTGAATCCTTAAAACTAAAGCGTTTATGGGTTGGCACTGTTTTATTTTCTCCTGCTTCTCAAAAAAAGAATGGGGTGGCTATCTTGGTTCATAAACGCCTCCAGTGTAAAGTACTGTTAGAAGAAAAAGATGATGAGGGGCGTTGGATCTTGGCTAAACTACTCATTAAGGCTATCCCAATTACTGTATTCAATGTATACGGACCCACAGGTTTTGACTCCTCCTTTTGGCCCTCCATTACAGCGAAATGTATTCAATATAAAGATGATTCTTTCCTACTGGGTGGAGATTGTAACCAGATCATTGACCCCTTTCTAGACCGTAAATCTTCTGTTCGTTTTTCCCCTCACAAACCACATAAGCAATTCCTTGACACTATCACTCAGACACATCTTGTGGATTCATGGAGACTCACTCACCCAGATGTTGTGGATTTTTCCTTCTTCTCTCCTCCTCATGCTTCTTTTTCTCGTTTAGACTACATTTTTCTATCTTCATCTCTTTCCCAGCACCTTATATCCTCTTCTATTGAACCTATTGTTATCTCTGACCATGCTCCTATTATTACTGTCTTTGACCTTCTTCCACCTACTCCTAAATCCTCTCGTTGGCGTTTCAACCCTTCTCTTCTTACTGATCCTCTCTTCCCCTCCTCTTTTCGCTCTTTCGCTTCTGAATTTTTTCAACTCAACTCTTCACCTGATACCCCTCCTCATATTCTTTGGGATTCCTTCAAGGCCACAGCCCGAGGTTTTATTATTGATTTTGTCTCTAAGAAGAAGAAACAATTCCTTCATAAACGTAAAGTTACCCTTGCTCACATTAAATCGCTGGAACATCAATTCTATACCTCTTCTAATAAGCATATGTCTCCTGAACTTCTTAAAGCTAAGATCGCTTTTAACAAGCTTACTACAGACTCAGCCTCCTCTTTTCTCCTCAGAAGCAGCGCACGATACTATGGAGGCCGAAATAAATCTGGCAAACTATTAGCGAACTACCTCAAATCGCGTAAGGAACGAACTCACATAGACTCTATCTATTCCCCCTCTAATGTTCTTTTACATACAAATGCAGAAATCCTGGAACAATTTCATTCTTTTTATGAAGCTTTATACACGCCTGAGAACCCTCCCACCCCAGACCTTATTCAATCCTATTTTGACAACCTACCTACACCAGCTACCTCCCATCTTGATTTTTCGTCCGCTGATTCTGACCTCACTATCTCTGAGTTGTCCACTGCTTTATCCTCCCTCACTAAAGGCAAGACTCCAGGACCTGACGGCTTTCCAGTTGAATTTTACTTACATTTTTCGGATCTCCTTTTACCTAAACTTCTATCTCTTTTTCAATCTTTTTGTTCTACTGGATCGGCCCAAGGCTCATTTCAGGACGCTACCATATGCCTTATTCCTAAAGAAGGTAGAGACCCTAAGTTTTGTAAAAATTATCGCCCTATATCTTTAGTCAATGTGGATTATAAGATTTTTGCAAAATTATTAGCTCTCCGCCTTGACCCGCTCTTACCACATCTCATAGGGAAAGAACAATGTGGATTTGTTAAAGGCCGCCTTACTTCAGATAATTCCAGACTTTTCCTTAATGTGTTAAGTAAAGCCCCCTCATTGTCAATTCCCATTGCCGCCATCTCAGTCGATGCTGAGAAGGCCTTTGATCGGGTTGACTGGTCCTTTCTCATAGCTTCTTTAAAATGGCATGGCTTCAATCCTAAATTCATATCTTATATTTCTTTGATTTACTCTACGCCCAAGGCCTCTGTTCTCGTCAATGGTCAGTTCACTTCCCCATTCACACTTCAACGTGGAGTCCGTCAAGGTTGTCCTTTGTCACCTCTTTTGTTTATTTTAGCACTTGAACCCTTCCTCACCTCTATACGTAACAATCCCTCCATTTCCGGATTCCCTTATGGAGCTCATCATCTTAAATTGTCTGCATATGCTGACGATATTCTTTTATTTATTTCAAACCCAGTCACCTCTGTTCCCTCTTTATTAAGTGAATTCGAAAAATTTTCTTTGGTCTCAGGTTATAAAATCAATTCTGACAAAACTGAAATTCTCCCGTTAACTAAACTTTGCCTTCCCCACTTCTTTACGGCTACAGGCTTCGCTTGGAACTCTAAGAAAATTAAATATCTTGGAGTTCTTTTTTCTAACTCTATTTCCTCTTCTATTCAACTCAACATGAATGCAGTTATCTCTAGAATAGAATTATTACTCGCTTCCTGGAATCCTCTGTTTCTCTCCTGGTGGGGTCGTCTTGACTCCATCAGGATGATGATTGCCCCAATTTTGATTTATTTATTATCCATGCTTCCAATCCGTATCCCTATTTCTTATTTCCGCCGCATCGATTCGGTTTTGTCCAAATTTCTCTGGAAACAGAAAAAGGCTCGTATTTCTCTCTTGCGCCTCCGTAAATCTAAACTCAATGGTGGAACCAACTTCCCAGACTTTCGACTTTACCACAAGTCTTTCTCACTTCGACAAGCTTCCCGCTGGCTCTCTCAGGAACCCTCCCCTTTTTCTCCCCTCTGGCTCTCTGTCGAACAAGAGTTATTACTTCCTTACTCTTTACAAGAGGTTATCCGCTTCACTTCTAAAGCCCCATGTCTTAATCCCCTTTTATTCAAACATACCTCTTCTCTTCTACGACCTTTAGTCTCTTCTGCCCAGGTCACTCAGGAATCCTTCCTACTATTACCTATATGGTATAATTCACTCATACTAATAAATAACAGACCTATTGCATGGCCCTCATGGAGAGCGAAAGGTATCATCTGGGTACGTCATCTGTTTGATGGCTCATCCCCGTGTTCGTTTCCCCAACTCCAGTCTCAATTCCGCTGCCCTCCTTCTTTTGCAAAAAAATTCCTCATTCTTATGGAAACCATTTTAGAGCGCTATTATTCTCTTCCGTCTGAAGACCTGCCAGCCCCACCTCCCTCTTTACTTACCGTCCTCTCTACTGTTCCTAAAGCTTCTCTTATTTACCGCCACTTCTCCGCCCCTGACCCACACCGTCTTAAATCGAAGTTAGAATTGTCTTGGGAGGAGGATTTGGGCTCTTTATGGCCCACTTCTCTTTGGGACAAGATATGGGCCAGATCTTTGAAGATTTCCCGTACTGCCTCTCTCACTCAATCCCTATTTTTCTTCTATCACAGACTCTACCTTTCTCCTCTTTCTATATCTCGCTTTCACTCCACTTCTATCCCTACTTGCTGGACCTGTAACGCTCCCAATGCAGATCTTTTCCATCTTTTCTTCCTTTGCCCATCAGTTCGCGTTTTTTGGACTCAGATATTTTCTCGCCTCTCCTGTATTTTCAACATCTCTCCCCAGTTCTCCACTACCACTGTATTTCTAGGTAGCCTTTCAGATGATCTGGATCTCCCTCCACACTCTCAAGGCCTTTTTGACCTCATGTTAGCCCTTGCATTACAACACATTGTATCTAACTGGAAATCTTTGAACAATTTGTCTCTGAATTGTTGGTGGAATCTAGTATGTCAATCACATAGACTTGATGTTGCCTTTGCCTCCTCCTGTAAACCCCCCCGCAATGTTGAACTTTATTGGTTACCTCTCACTTTATATTTAGATCAATCTGCCAAAAAGATATATTCTCCAGTTTCCTCGGATAATTTCAAACCCCCTTGAATACATGTACTCTGCCTGCAGTTTTATGATATTTCTATTTCACTATTGTGATTTCTCTTTTTATCGTTACACTTGTTTCCTTTTCGCTAAAGGTTCTTATTTCAAGTAATTGCTAAATATTATGTATTTTACTGTACTCTTTTGATTACATTTATTGAATTCTCTATTTTACTCACTCCTTATCCTATTACCATGCTTTTATTTACCTCCCTCCCCTCCCCCTCCTTCCCCCCGTAAAATAATTCCAAATGCTTGGTTTTTTCACTGTGATATTGGCTGCCTATGTTTAATTTATCCCAATCTTTAACTTTTTCTAATTTTTGCTGATGTCACCTTACTTGTAATATCTGATTTTATTCTAATAAAGCTTTCAAACATAAAAAAAAGAAATGATGCCCTTGAATAAGTTCTGTTTTGAAACACTTTTGCTGAGATGGGTCAATCCTAGAACCCTGACAAGATCAAATGTCTAGTATCTTACATCATAAAAATAGATACTCTGCAAACTAATATGGAAGTATTCTCACAAAAATTACAAAGGCTGGTCCCTTTTTTTGTCATAATAGGGTCACCTAGATACTAATAAAATAATGGTTGTTCCAATTATTATTTACTTCCTCATTATGCTACCTATTAAAATCCCAGCAACATACTTAATATCCATTGATAGAATCTTATCTACATTTTTATGGAACAGGAAAACTTCTCAAATTTCCTTACATCCCTTAAAGTTACCAAAAGCAGGTGGATGGGGTTAACGTTCCTGATTTTTCTTCCTATCATAAAGCATTTGTTATTAAACAATGGCAATGTTGTTTTCGTGACCTTTCAGACCCTCCCACAAATTATGGTTTCAGCTTTAGCCCTTATCTTTCCCTTCTCCCAAACTCATATCATACCTATACACATTCCCTTAAATATAGGATACCCACAGTAATTTCTCGTTCTTGTTCTGTTTTTAAGCCATATCTGATAGCTTATCGTTCTCCGTCTGTTCCGTCTGAACAATTCCTTCAGCTGACTATTTGATATAATAAAAAACTACTTGCACATGGTAAACCTCTACTTTGGCAGACTTTGTTCAATAAGTGTATATTCATAGTTTCTCAATTGATTCTGCATAATAATTTCATTTTTCCATTAACAACACTCTTCTCTTATTTTAATCTCTCCCTGAAATTTCTCAAACAATTAGATTTTAGAATTTTTACTGGCTCCTACATTGATGTCCCTTACCACCTCCTCTATTCAGGGAACTTATCTGCAGTCTTCCCAAAGTTGAATACTTCATGCTTCTAAGGCCTCATTAATATATAGAAAACTATTACCCTTCCTCTAGATAGGCCATTGTCTAATTTGGAGCTCTTATGGGAATCAGATCTGACAAAAAATATGGGAGAACCTTTATGCTACGGCTCGTTCCGCCAACCTTACCCAAACTCTCTATTATTTCTATAACAGGCTGTATCATACACCAGAACACCAATTGAAAATAAAACTGCTTCAAAGTGAAGCATGCTGATGTTGTAATACTAATCCTTATACCTGTCTTAACATGTTTTTCTCTGCCCTGAGCTGTCACTGTTCTGGGAGCAGCTGTGGACAAGTATAGGAGACATCATCAAAATTCATACCCCATTTTCCATAGAGGTTTTATTTCTGGGTGGCTTAAGTCATATTTTGCCTCAGAATAAACTATTGAGTACATTTGTTGATATATTGATTGCTATTGCATTTCAGGTAATTACCACTAGATAGAAAGCTAGGGACAGCATTACTGTACAACAACAGTGGAACTTGGTCTGTCATATTCATCGTCTGGTTCGGTATAATGTATACTCTTCTTCTGTATCGAGAAAACAGGGTGCGCTTTGGGAACCATTAACTAATTATTTGTCAGTATATGCTCGTAATACATCTTAATCACCCAATGTATTTCAGCATTTGGTCTGCAGTTGTTGTTAGTGCATTTCAATGTTGTTAATATTACCCTTCTTTTTCATATGATGCATTATCTGCATGATTATTTGGAAATTTCTCTCAACAATTGTATAGGATTTGCAATATTTCTTCTTCCCTTCTCTCTTTTTTTATCTTCTTCTGTTTTCTCCTCTAATACTTTCCCATCTTCACCTTCTTTTAATAATACTCAGTTGAATCTGGTTACCTGAGCCATACGATAACTTGGATTTCTGATGTTGACATGATTCTTTGTACTTAGTTTATACTGTATTTTATTGCTTTTTATGTACGGGGTTGCTGGAATTCATGTATAAATTCTACTTCTTAAATACAAATACTTAATTAAAAAAAATATACATATACATCACCCAGGGGGTAGGCCCTGGACAGCCCAGAGGGCAGGGTGCAATGTATTTAAAAGTGGAACATGTACTTTTGAGTTTTATATGCCCTAGTAGTGAAAAATTATGTTTTCACTGCTGCAAGATATTTCTCTTCCAGAGAATAACAAGGGATTACTTTATTACATTTTATAAGTTTCATGTTGAAATGGAAATATTTAAGTGGGTCTAGTTTGATGTCTCTGGGAATCACAATTTAATATCCCAACTTATGGGGAAGTCAGATTTTAAATTGCAATTCTGAAAATGCCACTATTAGAATTTGGTGCATGCAGCCTGTCTCTGGTCACATGAATAGGAGTAGTTGACAGTTTGGCTTTGTTTATGCCTTCTAAACAGCCACACACAGTGGGAGCTTAGGTGTGACTGAATGGGCCATCACTGGCAGGATGGGAGGGAAGAGCTTGGCCCAGTCTCACTGACACCTAAATAGGCTGTGTCCTGTCTCCACACAAAAGCCTGTATACCCCCTGTAGTTAGTCTATGGGTGCGGAGGGCAGGGCATCTGTGCACTTCAAATGTATGCCTCTAGAAACTTCTCCCTACTTCAAATGCACAGCTGTATATAAAAGTACACTTCTGGACCTCTTGACACTTTGCCAGGAAGGACTACTGTGCTGCTAAATGACTGCCACTCTTCTGGACTGCACTCTGCTGGACTGTTGCTTTGCTGTGCTGACCTGTTGCCTGTTGCCCTCTTGACCGGGTGAGAAGGACTGGACCTGCATGTCTTACACCTAGAACCAAGAATGACTTCAAGGAGGAGGAGCTTCGCGCGCAACCGAGATGGCCGCGTGAGCACAGGGCTCCCGGGAACTTCGCCACCTCCCGCATCTATCCTGAACATTATCCTGATTACGACGACGGGTTATTGAAGACGCAACCCAGCTGATATAATAGCTGCTTCCAGAAATCGATTTGGACTCCAGGAACCGTAACTACGGCACTTCGAACTTTTGTGGCCTGCTCCATGGCACTGCCCGGGGCTCGAGTCAATCTGATGCCCAGGTAGTAATTGAACAACAACGGCCTACCGGGCCCTGCTCATGTCCCCGGAGTTAACTTTCGATTTCGTTTCCGGCTCTCGGCCTTCTCCTGTCTCGAGACCGCTCTGGCAACCCGGGATGCAATCTGCCCCGCAACTCCACTGTTTGATTGTCATTGAGTGTTTCTGGTCGTGTGACATCGGGTGGAAACTTGTTTTTTGTTGATCCCGGTGGGTAAATCGAGAGGAGTCATTTTCACCAGGTCTCGAAGGCCCCTCTGGGGCGCAACACCCAATATGGCCGGCAAACTTGAAAGCGAGAAACTGAAGACCAAGACCGTTCACCGAGGGGGTGCTATCCAATCGAATGTCATGGATCGATACACTCATCCTAAGGGGTCCCCCGGTGGTACTAGTAGGTCCATGGGAGATGCGGGAGACGACTCAGCAGCAGTGGATGACTTGACCCTGCATGATGTCATGGGCGCAATTGCTAGTATGAAGACCTCTATCAGCCAACAATATGAGGCTCTGGCCCTAAAGCTTGGCACTGTGGCAATTGATGTAAACCTGATCAGGGCGGATTTATCAAAGACTAATGAAAAAGTCAAATCCTTGGATTTGAAGACCTCCAGCCTTACGACAGATGTGTCTGATTTACAGACGGAGGTTCGCAATCTACGGTCCTCTAATGATCTCTTCTCTCGCCGGCTGGAGGATTTTGAAAGTCGGGCCAGACGCAATAACGTCTGTATTATTGGAGTCCCTGAAAAAACGGAAAACCCAGCTGTGGATCTCCTTGTTGAGGACATCATCCTAAATCATCTTGCCCCCAAAGGCCTGAGCAACTTTTTTGCGGTGGAACGCGCACACAGAGTGCCGGGCGGGAAGCCTAAGCTGGGCGCCACCCTGCGTCCCATTATCGCCAGAATTTTCAACTTTAGAGATAGGGACGCAATCCTGCAGGCATCGCGGGTGGGTGGCCCTACGAAGTTCGAAAACACCACGGTGAGCTTCTACCCAGATTTCACCCAGTTCGTTCAGAAGCAAAGGATGGGGTTTCAGGGGGTGAAGCGACGATTGAGAGACATGGGCATGAAATATGCGATGCTTTTTCCATCTCGGCTGCGTGTAGAATACGAAGATCGGACGTTTTTCTTTGACTGCCCTGAGACTGTGAATGACTGGCTCGATACGTTGCTCATGCAACGCGGTCGCCCTGAACATTCCGAAGGAGCTGAAGGCGGCCCGTTGGAACAGGAGAGAGCAGCGGTTTCGGATTTCTGGACATTGTGTACAACTGGCAGCTGTGGTTCGATGACTTTTATACTGGCACTATTAATGGTGGGATACCCAGAGGTGGCGGGGGGTGAGACTCTTTCCTCCTCCGGGGTTCTTTTTGTAGATTAGTTTAATGTTAGGGCGACAGGCACACTGCAAGTTGGGGTAGCTTTCGAGTCTAACGCAGGGGTGTAGGGTGGTGGGGAGTGTTTTGGGTATTTGTTGGGGGGTGGGGGGGGAATTTGTGTGTGTTTCATTTGTTTCAAGGCAACGCATTGTTTAACTTCTGGATCTGGGTGTTGCGCTCGCTGTGGGGTGGATTCTGCAGTTATTTCCTGGGATGGGGGTAGGGGGTTGAAGTTACTATGCTGGAATGTTAACGGGTTGGGGGATAGGATAAAACGTGGTATAGTGCTGCAGCTACTGAGACGCCTCTCCCCTGATGTAGTGTTACTGCAAGAGACACATCTGATCGGAAATACATGCCACGCTATGAATCGGCGGGGTTATCGTCTTCTGGCACACTCTGGATTCACCACTGGTTCTAGGGGGGTGGGTATCCTAGTCAGGGGTTCCCTCCCCCTGGAGGTCGACAATGTCATCCTTGACGACAGGGGGCGCTACGCTGCTATCACTGGTAGATGGGAGGGGAAGACTGTCTCTTTGCTTTCTGTTTACGTTCCTCCTGGCCTGCAGACTACGACCTTCGCTGATTTAGGGAGAGTAATTCTGGGGCTTTCGGAAGGCATCCTGGTAGTGGGTGGTGATTTCAATTCTGTTGTCTCCGGTAGGGATGACCGTTACCCCCCCAGAGATCTCATGAGATCACAGTCCTGGCTGGGTGGCTTCTTGGACACGCTGGGACTGGTAGATTGTTGGAGACTTCTGCATCCGGGACAGTCGTAATACACCTCGCACTCTGGTGCTCACGGCAGTCTCTCTAGACTTGATTATGTCCTGATGCCGGCGGCGCAGGCCTCTTCGGTCAGGGAGGTCAGACATCTTGCTAGGGGTATTTCGGACCACTCCCCACTGTGGCTTATGATGGATACGAGGCTGGGAGCCGAGGGCCGAGTGGCCCCGATTAATCCTTGGTATCTCCGTGACCCCAAAACCCGGGCGAAGTTGATTAGATCACTGGATCATTATTTTGCCGAGAATGTGGGGTCTGTGTCTTCTTCTGTTTCGCTGTGGAAGGCTTTCAAGATGGTTATCCGTGGCCAGGCGCTGTTGTTAATTGCTGGCACCAAGAAAAGTAAAAACGAGGCGGTAGTCCACCTTGAGACCGAAATAGCTGAGTTGGAAGGGGATTTTGAACTGGGTATCATTCATGACAAGATTCATCTCCTCAGTCTCAAACAACTTGGCTATAGGGCGTTGGTGACGGATGCCGCTAAAGTTATGAGTAGAGAGCAGCAAGGACGTCTATATGATGTGGGAGATAAGGCGGGGAAATTGATTGCTTGGCTGGATAGAAAGGAGAGGGCGAGTCGTGTGGTTCCTGTGGTTGAGAGAGTGGATGGAGTGAGGGTGACTGATCCTGCCGAGATTGTGGAGTGTTTTGCGGAATATTTTCAAAAAGTGTATTCCCCTGTATCCGATAGACCAGAGGAAGACTCACATCTGCTGTTACGAGACATCACATTGCCCTGCCTGTCGGATCTAGACAGGGAATTGATGGACGCGGCACTTTCCGTTGAAGAGGTGGCAACTGCTATCCGCTCTGTACGTTCGGGAAAGGCTATGGGCCCTAATGGTCCCCCCATCGAGCTTTACAAGCTACGCCCTGACTAAATGGTGCCGTATCTTCGTTCTATGTTTCTCGTGATCAGCGACTTGCGACCATTGTGGTGATTCATAAGGAGGGGAAGCCGCGGGATCGCTGCGCTTCATATAGGCCTATTTCACTTCTAAATGTGAGCCCAAGATCCTTGCGAAATTGCTAGCAAATCGTTTGATAAAGGTAATCAGCGACCTGATCCATCCAGATCAATCCGGTTTCATTCCACACCGTAATACAGCATTGAACTTGCGGCGCTTGCATGGCGTCCTTGCGAGAGCGGCGTCATTACCTTAACCGGCCATCTTGGCTCCCTTGGATGCTACAATGGCCTTTGACACGCTGGAGTGGCCGTATCTCTGGGCCGCTCTTGCAAAGTTCGGTTTTGGTCCTGGTTTCATCGGCTGGGTGAAACTTTTGTACGAGGAACCATTGGCTCAAATTATGGTGAATGGTCGGGTTTCTAAGTCGTTTACTCTTGGAAGGGGCACGCGGCAAGGGTGTCCGCTGTCCCCGCTCCTTTTTGCCCTCGCATTAGAACCCCTGGCTGCTTGGCTGCGATGGGAGCCATCGATGAGGGGTATTCGGTGGACCCCGGATTTTGAGGACCGAGTATCACTCTATGCAGACGATATCTTGTTGTATCTTATGTCACCTCGAAAATCGCTGATCGTATTATTTGATGTGTTGAACTCGTTCGGGAGAAACTCCGGCCTTGTTATTAACTGGTCCAAGTCTTGTGTTTATGTACTCTCGGGTGACTCTCCTTCGTTGCCGCGCGGTTGTCCCATACAAGTGGTGCAGACGGGATTTAAATATCTGGGGGTCTTTATCGCCTTGGACCCCGTGGTCCGTCATGAACGTAACCTGCTTCCCCCGCTCCAACGCTTAAAATCCGATGTTGGAGCCTGGCGCAAACTGCCACTGTCCCCCCCCCCGGGCGTGCAGCTCTTTTTAAAATGATGTAATTGCCGCGTTTTTTATACGCGCTGCAGAATACACTTGATATTATTCCGGCGAGCTACTTTCGAGAGGTGAAAAGTTTGCAGAGACAATTGATATGGGGCGGGCATTCACGCATCGCCCTCGCTAAGCTGACACTTCCCTGGTACGATGGTGATATTGCACTTCCTGATATAAGACGATACTATTGGGCTTCCCAGCTGGGGGCGATCAATCATGGAATGTACGGTCCTGTGTCTAATCCTGCGTTTGAAATGGATAAGTGGCTGTTGCCGGGCGGTGATTATAACAGGGCGCTTTATACCAAATTTACTGGGAAGAAGCTCTCGGGACCCACTAAGATAGCGGTGCGAGTTTGGCAATGTGCTAATGCTGCAATGGGATGGAGAGATCGACTGACTCGAGCGACCCCGCTCTATGCATCTGATAGACTGGGCAGCCTGTGGAAGATGAAAGGTTTCGAGAGGTGGGACGTGATTTGTATCAGCAGGGTGAGTGATGTTCGGGCAAAAGACAGGGTTAAGACTTTTGAGGAGTTGAAAGTAGAATATGAGTTAAGTGATAAGGAATTCTTCCGTTATGCGCAGATTCGCCACGCGCTGAACTCGGTTTTTCCTCCAGGTACCGTTATCCCGGATGCATCCCCACTTGAAGATCGGGTACTTGACGGATACGTTCTCGACAGCACCATTTCATTGATCTATAAGAAATTGATTAATCATCGGGTTGACTTGTTGGTCCGACTTAGAGAGGTTTGGACTAGTGATGGTTTGGAGTTGGACGACGAGGACTGGCAGTCGGCGATATCCTCGCCGAAGGAGGTCACGATTCCGGCTCGTCTCCGCCTCATACAGCTTAAGATCCTGCACCGGATCTATGTGACTGGCCCTCGCCTGATTCGTATGGAATATTCTATGGATGGGTTGTGTAAGCGTGGATGCGGTTTAACCGGTACTTTTCTCCACATACTTTGGGAGTGTCCGGAGGTGGTACGGTTCTGGAATCGAGTGCATGCTGTGATGGAGGAGGTCACGGGTGTTGCGCTGTTGCCTGAAGCAAGGCGATGTTTGTTGAATGTTTGGGAGCCGACTGATTATGATGTGGCGCAGACTCAGTGGGGGACCCTTGGGAATATGGTCGCCAAGAGAGATATCGCACAGTTGTGGGGCTCTCAGAGACCGCCCACCATCCTGGCATGGAAGGAGAATATGGACTGGTGTATGTTTAGAGAGAAGACGGTACATGTGGCACGCGGCAGACCCAAAAAGTGGGGTAAAATCTGGGGCCAATGGAACTCCTACCGGGGTGATATATGTACACCTCCCTTCACAGATGCTCCGGATGTTCCGTCTTCCCCCTGACCCGACATTCCTAACGATGTTTCAGCTTTAATGTTTTAAGACTTTGATTTTCCCCCGGCTCCCCCCCCCCTCCTGCATTGATGATTTGTACCAAACTGAAATGCATTTCCTTCCTCGCTGAGCGCTTCCCCATTTGTACTGACTTTATTGCCTTGTTTGTTTATGTTTATTTATCAATAAAAAAATATAAAAAAAAATAAAGAATGACTCCAAGGGCTAGATGGCTGGCCTCCTGATTTGTACGGTCGAGGACATAACAAGCTTCCAATCTCCTTGCACCTGGACTCTGTCATCTGTGAGTCTACCCTGAAAAATGGTGCCACCCATTCCTGGACCTTTGGAAGTGGGCCTAAGGTATCTGCCAGCAGAACCGACGCATCTCCTCAGCCTTGCGTCTCATTCTCGTGCAGTACAGATGCATCGCTGCTGCTGCGTAGATTAGACGTGTCACAAAGACCTGCATTGCCTTCACAGCCCTCAGAACTAAGGCAGCATCCTGACCCGAGGCGCACCCATATCTCAGGTCCTCGCATCTCCATTCAACAGCAGACTCGAGGACTCCACCGGAATCCGCAACGCTGACATGCATCTCATCCAGACTAAGGCATCGCCAGCTGCGCACTGCATACCCAACACTGGACTTCACATCACAAGCCCCGTTAATGGGATCCTTAATGATGAAGCAACAGGCCATCCGACACATCGCTTTGGATGCGCATCTTCGACGTTGATCCACACAGCGCACCGCAAACAGTATTTAATGTACTTTGTTCAGTGGGCCTAACTGGGTCCCAATAGCCAACCCGTGCTCCATCACAGTCAGAGTGAACTTGTGACTTTGACCCGGTTCGACACAACCAGATGTCTCCAGCAGTGCTTTGTGCTTTTTGGCGCTATTTTCTCTAAAAACTCTAGCATTCAATATCTTTGGTTCTACTAATTGCATTTTTGTCATTTTGGTCTTCCTTTTAATATTCAAAATTCCTCTATTTTCTAAAACTGTAGTGGGCTCCTTTTGTGGTGTGTTTTCACTGTTTTACTGTTTAAAGTGTTGCACCAAAACTTACATTTTGCCTCTGAGTTAAACCAGATTGCTCTGTGTCAAACTCAAGGGGTGAGCACAGGTTAATTTGGGGTTAGTTTGTACCTTACTCTGACAAGGACTGTGGTTGCTGCTTGGCCAGGTCTGACAGCCCAGTCAATCAATTAGCCTAATTTCTTACAGACTGCATAGAACTTCATCAACACACACTGTCCAGTCCTGCCAATATACCCAGGCAATATACCTTGCATCTCTGAAGTCATTTGGGGTTTTGAAAGCAAATCTTTACTCTATATCGAATCACCAAAATTCAAAACTACACGAGTCCAAAACAAGCTTTTCTCAGGTGCAGCAACTACCTAATGCAACTCTTTACACCACAGAACTCAAGTCCAAACCCATTCTGCATCTCTTGTTTCCTTCACAAAACATCTAAAAACTCGGATGTTCCACTACTTTCTGAAATAACTGAAATCCAGTTGATCCACTCTAAGATTTAAGTTATCACTGTCTTTGAAAAGAATAATTGTTAGTTTAAACTGTTTTCTCTGTGAATTGGTAAGTTTGCACATTTAAAGTACTCACGTATCTAGGACAGCGGCTCTAAACTACTAGGAAAAATAAATAGAGAAATAGATCAGGTTGGAGAGATAATTTTGAATGTCTACTGTGCTTTGAGGATGCATTTAATGACATGACGCACACATTCCAGTAAGTGAGGTATGATGAATAACAGGGAGGCTAGTGTTCAGCTGTGAAAAGGAAATTCTTGGATTGTGACTATGGAGGCTGATTCTGGTAGGAAGATGTGAAGGTGTTGAAAACGTGCCATCTAATGAAAAGGATTGGTCATTATTTGTCCTCTGCAGACGGTACATTGGGGTGTTTTTGAATTCAAGGTAACACCATAACGTTATATCTATAAATGATATAGCATTCTAGCTTAGAAACTTGTTTGAGCAGCTCTCGATAAACTGATGTATTTCTCAAAAATGTTAGATAGTGCCCTTAATAAATTAACAATTGTTAAAGGGGGAAAAGCTGGTTCAGAAACGTGCCAAAAGAATCAGTGTCTGAAAAATCTTGCTGTGAGGGATTAATGTAAGTGTGTACTTTTACACACACTAGAGACAGATGAATGAATGAATATAAGCTAAGCTCACTGCACAAAGGTAATGCTCCAGAAAAGCTAATGTGTGGATTAGGGTCCACTGCATGTATTTTGAAGACGTTCTGAATGCTTACTATTTATTGTTTTTCAGCCCTATCCTGTATGTCACCCATTTTCTTAGCTCACCAATGTCCCCTATGTATGATATCACCACAGTGATGATGGGACTAGCCCTCCTATGTATCGACATATTGAAAACTGTGTAAAGAAGAAAAAGTATCTCTAAATGTGACTAGATATCTTGTGATCAGCACTGAATACATTAATTTAAAATGTTGTTTGAAATAGGGGTTAAACGCAATACTAAAAAATGTGTGTTTCTTCCACAGAGAGCCTGGATATCAGAACTAACTATTTTATTGTTGAGTACAACCCCCCCCCCCCTTCCCATTTCCTGCCCTGACGAAGGTGCGGCCTATCTTGGGGCCTGGCACCGAAACGCGCGTCGGCGTTGCAACCATCTACCCTGAATTTATCACCTTCTATCCCCGGCCTATGGCTGAGAGGAATATTCAGGATGTCCTCAGAGCAATATACCTCGAATTCCATCTGAGTTGAATGTTTAAATGAGTGTTGTATGAGTATGATTGGCTGTGATGTGTGAACTTTGTTGAAGTTTGAATGCTGGAAGGTCTGATGGGTTGTGTATACACATATATATGTTTTTACCCTATTATCATGAAACTTTTCAAAAAAATGATTTTGTACAACGGTGTTATATATAAAACTATATGAATTAATTAAGAATAAAAATGATATATTTTCTATAAAAGTGCCTCTGTCTAAAGTATAAATGGTCTTGACTAATTGGTGAGCGCTAAAATGGGTGACTTTTGAAGATTTTGGACTCTTATTGAGCCTATACTTGATCAAATATGGGGCAGATCTACTCTTTCCTTGATTCTATTGTTCTTTCCCCCGCAGATCTGCCTCACATCCTACCCCGGGGGGCCCCTCACTTTGTGATGTATTAGATCTGGTAGGAAGATGTGGCTTTCCTAAAGAGTGATCATGCTGCCTGGGACTTTCAACCATAGACACACCAACATAAGCACACGTGCCCATTTGGTTTACACTGTTCCATAAAATACTCCTCAGAAAATGTGGCTCAGAAAAAGTTGTAAACAATCATCAGGCATAAAATCAGTACTACAAGAAAAAAACACCTCCTAAATCAGGATACAGGACCAGGCAAACTGTAAGCCAGCCATCACTCAATCTGCAGCTACTCATTCATACTGAGACACAACTAGACAACAGCCATCTGGGCACAAGCCAGTCAGCTTGCAATCCAGTCAACTGATATCATCCTGCCAGTCTCCCAGTTAGCTCCATCAGCTTTCTTGAATGGCAGGTGATGCAACGGCCTCCAACACAATGGCCCCCCATTCCACCAGCTGATGCCAACCAAACTTACTATCAAAGCTATCATGTCAGGACTAACCAGCCACTTATCCTGGCAGCCGATGCATGGCAGTCAATAGTCTCTCAGGTATCAACCAGTGATGAGCTGAATAACTTATAGAACCTCTATCCTTCGTACGGTGTCATTGTCATTAACCCCTTCGACGCTCATGACGAGCTCAGCTCGTCATGAGGTACACCGCTCGTACGCTCATGACGAGCTGAGCTCGTCGTGAACCTTGGCTTTTTTAAAACTTTAGCGCACAGCGGGAAAATGCGCCGCACGCATGGTGTTAATGTATCGAAATCTATCAGAACAAACGATGTGGATATGCTTCTGGAGCAAACCCCATCTGAAAAATGCAACCTGTCAGTCCTACACTATCTTTTGAGATCCTAGCCCTGCTGAGTAACAGGCTTCAAGCAGGGAGTGCCTACAGGCATTACTGATCAGCACATGGGAATGCATGCATATCCGGTTAGAAATTAGCACCATGTTGCACATTATTACAAATGACTATCTATTTTAAGCAAGTCCATGTATAGGCACAGAAATCCCACATGGTCAGTGGGGTTTGCCATGACATAGCTACATTTACGTGCATCAACCATCACCATTAGACGTTTACTGGAAGCAGACCCTTGTGACACTGCTAGAGATAGGCAGGAACAAGTGAGTTTGCACAGGGCTTCTCAGTTGTTTGTACTACCAATTTACTAAATAGCCAATTAGATGGATTGGGCCCACGAGTCCCAAAGTAAAAGGACACAGGCCAATAATAAAAACTACACAAGACAAATTCGAAATCTTAACTACGAAGATTTATTTACAATTAGGAATCATTACCGAAAATATTAAGGAAATTAGTTAGTCAGTTAATTCAATAATTTATAATTAGCAATAGGATAAAATAGGAACAACCTCCAGAAATATTCTAAGTATAGAGCCAAATAACAATCTTCCATAGAGATTGCTCAGTAAGAATGGGGGAAAAAGCTCTGGCTCACACCTCAAATAAGGTACTTTTTTAGGTTCACAGGAGTAGAACATCTTGCCCCTAACAGGACTTTAGGTGGTAACATGGGACTGTACTATCAATGTTAAATGGCACAAATCAATCAACTTTGCAGAAATGCTGTTAGACTAAACAGGGTACTCCAGGAACCCCGCTAAAATGAATAAACAAGTATCCCCTTTAAACTACATGCAAGGGGAAATTAAATAACATTGCACTTCTAAGCAATGATTTATTAAATGATTAATAGAAGCACAGTTAAACCAGCAATTAGCATCAACTTTGAATTCAAACTTAGCTGCAACTTTACAAGAACATCTGTGGCATGTCTTCCTTTCAAGGACACACTTGTTGCAGCACAAAAAGGTTAAACAGAAAACTCAAGTCTCAATTTGACTATTTTATGAATAGAAAATGCATTGTAGAGAGAAAAATATGTAAGCCGAAAAGTTTCCATTGTACTTTTAAAAGCCATATTGTCTTCAGCTGTAAATGCAACCAGACCACAGGTCCAGTAAATACGTTTTGTGGCATACTTGTGCCAACTTAAACACATGAAAATGATCATTAGCCTTTATTTATAAGTTTGGTCTAAGAGACCTTAAACCTGGGAAAGCTCTTTATTTAACTAATACCCACTTGAACTCATGAACATCTAGCTACACTTGAAAGTTTCAGATGTAGGAGTGACCAAGGGAACCTGGGGTACCTACTGGATCCACCAATTTCCAATGGCAAGAAGAAAACTTGGATTTAGTGTTAGGGATGTGCCACTTTTTTAACCCATCATTTGTCTGGAACTGTTATGGCCAATGAGATTGCGAAAATAGTTCTGGAATTGGCATAACCTTTAGCGCTGGCAGAAGTGTGTTTCAAGCTTCCACAAAGTCAGGGATGCGGAGCAGGTCTGTCACAGGGTGAGGAAGAGGAGACATTATGTCCCCGGGCTCACACTTTCTAGGTCCTGCACTTACGATGCATAGGTTATTTATAGATTTTTTTATTCACAAGCAAGCGTTCCCTCTTCATCAAGCAGATTATGTGGGCATAAGACTTGATGGCACCGGAAGCAATGAATGTTCTTTATTTGGACTCATGTTTCTACAATTAGAAACAGGTGCTGATGACACCTGTGAAAAAACAAAGAAAGCCTCCATATGGGCCCACGTTAGGTTTTGGCCCCAGGCTTAGCAAAAAACATCTGACAAGGCCTAATGCAATGATGGTTGCAGAACAGTAAAAGCTTATCACACTTACTCCTGCTGTTTCAGCAATATATCACATTAGGGGCTGTATTACACATGACTGCACCGGCGGTAGTTGTCGATGTGCGCCAGAGTATGTTGGTGTTCATGTGTGTTTGCGTCCGTGTGTTAATACAATATGCGCACAGACGCAAACGCACATAAACACAGAGCTCGACGTCTGCGCCAACATCACAGCACATTACAAACCAATCCTCTGTAATGCGATCGGGCGCATACTCTGGTGAACATCGACAAATAGCGTTGGCGCAGTCATGTGTAATACGGCCCTAGATGTCTTCTATGTTAGTTCTGGCTAACTGATCTGTATTATTTTCGTGGTTCATGGCTATCTTAACTTTTTCAAGAGGACTGTCACATCAACTTTAGTTTAGGTTTTGCTTTTGTTCTCCTGGAGGGCTAAATCATCTCTGTACGCCTGCAGTGTACACCTGCAGTACAATTTCCCCTTGCAAAGGTTGCAGCAGGATTTCTTTCAGAGTTCTAGGCTTGTTCTCTGCTTTGGTGAAGATTTCAATTTACATAGTCATTTTCCTAGTGAAACCTACCACTGGGGTCACTGACCTAATATTGATCTATAAAATATAAAAACACGAAAACATCAGAAATTAAATTTTCGGAGACAAAAATATAGACAGTATACATGACTATAAAACCCACAATCTCACAAACACAAATATTGTTACGAGAAATATAAATGTTCACATATATCAAAAACAAAAATAGTGGAAACAGAAATATGTTTACCTTTAATAAACATATACTATGTCAAAATTTTTGTTTTACACCACATCGGCTACAATATTATCGCAAAAATAGTTACATAATCATTAATCAATCAAAACTTTTCACATCAATCAATTACTTCAAATATACCAAAAATGTGTTAGACACATTTTTACATTAAATAAAAAATATTACCTCAGCATAATATTTACCATCCACCCCCAAACAATGATATATCTAAAATATATACAATAAACCCACTAAGAAATTAGCATTAACTACAAACATTTAAACACCAACCTAAATATTAATAAATATACATATATAAATACATGTATGACCACAAATGTCATACTATATGTTATACATACATAATAAAACCTAAATTACTGTTTACCAAAGAAGGAATCAACTGATAAAAAAAATTCAACTATACTAAACCAACCAATATAATAAAACTATAAATAACTTTAACCATAAAATCATACAATTAAATCGATAATATGAAAGGCACACTAATATAAACAACTACGGCCCTGATTACGAGTATGACAGTCCAACTGCCATAATGCCATGATGGTGGTCTTCCACTTGCATATTGTAAGGCATGCAGCCTGAAACACCATCAGCATCAAATGTGTTTTTCCCACCTGGGCTGCTGCGATTTGCAATGTTGGCGATCCATAATCCTTCACCGTCAGCGCGGTGTTTTCCTGCCTTGCCTATTACGACAACACAGCTATACTGGCAGTCCCCTAGTGGCGGTTCCCCGATGGCTGTAGACTGCCTTAGTACCCTCCCATCAAAGCACCACAACAGTGCCCATAGGATGGATTCAAAAACTACATTGCTGGTGGCCATTGGCCAAGTGGACACACCTGCAAATCACACTATAAAACACACCCAATGCCTGGTCATGATCTTTTGATCTCAACTGCAGCACAACACTCTCCACACCCTTTTTGTCATTTCTCTTCATATTTAATATCCCTTGTTTTTTCCCATTGCCACTTACTTCAATTTGTATTTATGGCTCACCCCAATAATCCACATTTTACAGAGGCTGAGTTGTCAGTGATGGTGGATGAAAACATATGAGTAGAGCCACAAAAGGTCTGTGCCCAAGTCCAACATACTCCTCTCATTAGGAAAATGGAAATGTGGACCAGGATAGTGGACAAAGTGAATACTGTAGGTACAACCCTGCGCACACAGCTGGAAATTAGGAAGAGGTGGCACGACCTGAGGGCGAAGGTCTGTACCCTGGTCTCCAAGCATCACATGGAGGCCCAGAAGACTGGCAGTGTTCCTCCCAGCGCCACATTACAACTCTTTTCCTTGGAGGATATGGTCTATGCCATTCTGTACTCTGAGGGCTTGACAGGCCTAGCTGGCGGAGTGGAGTCTGGTAAGTTAAACCTCACTAATGTGCTGTATGCTCTCATCTCAGCTTTTTCTGATGTGTTCTCTACCTACTTTTTTAACATACAGTACTGAAGGTATCAGAGATGTTTGATTGTCAGTTTCAATGTGTATTGTTGCATTAAAGATTATTATGTATCAATCTCCATCACATGCCACTTGTTGCAATGCTAGTAAGTGTAATACTATAAAATTATCATCCCCGTACCCATGATATGTGTCAATATCTAAATGTATGGTCCAGCTCAACTGCATTTTTAAAAACTAAATTTGAGTTTTATGAAACGTGAACTTATCCTGAAGGTATCAGAGCACTTTACATGAGCTCCAGGTGTGTTACAGATGGGCAGATTCATTTTGTTAAGCACAGGGAAATAAAGTGATTTGCACAGAATCACAGGATGTTGAGCGTCTCTCCTGAGACTTGAACCCAGTTCCCCAGCTTCGAGGTCCCCGCTCTAGCCGTTAGGCTACAGGTATGTTACACTAGCCAATTGTCATGCGTTGGGAAATAGGGATAGAAATGACTACAACTATCATGAAGCCCTGTTTCTGTTACTCTAAACAAGATGCAATAGTGTTGTTCACCCATCCTGACTTATCCGTCATGTTACAACTCATGTTCACCTCTCATGGAGTTAAACCCATTTGTCAAGTGTGGGGAAGTAGAGATGGAAATGACTACAACAACCATGAAGTCCTGTTTCTGTAACAGAAAACAAGATGCAATTGTGATCTTGTCCCTTATCACAAATCTGCCATGTTACAACTGATGTTCAGCTCTCATGGACTGTTCAATGTACATGCAATGCCCTACGCAGAGACATGTCTGACTAGTTTGCTTGATGTTGTCCTGATCAACTCAACTGAAACAATAGATGGCATGAGTGACACCATAACAAGCATGTAACTCAAATATATGTAAGGCATAAAGGTAACTCAGCTGATTAGAAGTGCACGTGACCTATTGACTCTGCACTGCTCACATGAACGACCCTGCTACACCTAATTGTGATGAGCTTGCCAAATTCTTCAGCGAAAAGACAAAGACCATCGAACTGGACATCCAATCTAAGATGACCCTTCCACAACCTGTGGCCCAGGATACTAAATGTTACTCTCAGCTCAAGGTCCATTTTAGTACTCCATGGGAAATCACAAAAAACAATGTTTCCTGGCACACCTTCTTGCCAATCTCTGAACAAATAATCTAGAACACTGTGCTAGCAATCAACTCCTCCAATCACTTCTTGGATCCCCTTCCTCCTGCCCTATTCAAAATGTTAAAAACATCTATTCTACCCCTATGGTCAAAATTGTAAACGCCTCTCTGAGACAAGCCTCCATGACAAGCCTCCATAGCGGACTGTCTTAAAATGGGGCAGGTCACACCTATATTATAGAAATCTGATGCCATCCCATCAGATCTCAACAACTGCCGCCCTATATCCAACATCCCCACTTTAGCGAAATTGCTGGAAAAATGTGTACAAATATAATTATGTAACCATATTGAGAACTACAGCCTCCTAGACAAACACCAATCTGGCTTCCGGCAAGGTCACAGCACAGAATCTGCACTCACCCACATAATGGATAACATACTAAAAATGCTAGACCACAACGAATCATGCCTACTGATACTACTGGACTTATCCTCTGCCTTCAACATGGTTAAACATGACAACCTTTTGTCCCCATTGGAATGAAGGATGGGCCTTACGGACACAGTGTTACAATGGTTCTTCTCCTTCTTAAATAACAGAACAAAGAATCAAGACAAAGCATTCACTCTCTCAACCCTCCCCGGTCACCCTAGGCATTCCACAGGGTTCAGCACTATCACCCATTCTCTTCAGCCTACTAATGGAACCCCTGGCGAACGCCTTGAACTCAGCGAATATTCTATATCATCTGTATGCGGACGACACCCTGCTGTATTTGAAAATCTCCACTCCAGAAGACATCATTCCCCTCAACAATATCCTAAAGAACCCTCAAAGCTCGCTCACTGGCAACCATCTCATGCTTAATACAAAAAAAACGGAATTCCTTCTCATCTCCCCACCCAATCACACTCCTAAGATAGATCTATGGTTGAAACACCTAACCTCATTTGACTGTGCACCCCTCATCATTGACTCCGCGAAATCCCTGGGAGTCACCATAGACAAACACCTGAATATGCAGGAACACATTACTAATGCCACCGAGGGAGCTAATCACAAGTTGAGTATACTAAGGAAACTCAAACCCTTCCTCCCAGAAGCGGAGGTGGTGTACTTGTTTTTTTCATGCTGCACCACCTCCCCTTAACCCTAGCAGCAGGCGACAGGCCTGGGTCTGTGTACGGGCTCTGGGAGCATTGCCAGTGGTGGGCAAAGGTACGTCCGACAGTGTTTCGCTGCTATGTTGTCTGGTGCATCGATACCCAGCTGACGCACCGGTGGTCCGATATCCTGGATCGGGAGCAGGACCTGCTGGGCCTGGTAGGATTGGAGGTCCCAGGGCTTGGTGAGTAGCCATTTAATATTGCTACTTTGTGTTCTTCTGCTCTGTGTTATATAGTGCAAATATATATTTTTTCAGAGCAGCAAGAATGCTGCTGCTTACATTGCAGGTAAATTACTTTAAAAAAAATTCTGTGATTGTCATGACACAGGTGCTCGGTGCTACTAATCTTACTTGTTTGTAACTTTGCGCTTGCTTGGCCTGATTATGTAAGAGTTTACTTTAGACAACTTAAGTTAGGTAATGCTAAAGAGACTCTAGTCCTTCCTTTGTCCTCCTGCCACTAAGAAGAGATAGCGGTGGATTGATAGGTTTAGTTACTTATTAGTATTAGTTGGTAATTTGTTAGTGGTCTGCGTGACACATCCTCTGTCACGACACGTGCTGCTGAGTGCTGCTCACCCCAGTCCTTAGTAGAACAGTTTGTTTAGTGAGTGGTTATCATTAGCAGAACATCAGCAGCAACCATCAAACAATTTAGCGTATGCAAAAATATATGCATGTGTCCTCCATCTATGCATTTTTGAGGACTAGAATAAATGGAAATGCAGACTTAGTGAACAATTGGCCTGTCTGGAATAGGTGGGCTAGGTCAGGTGTTACTTAGGCTTAGTTAGAATTCTGGAATTAGAATGGAACACTGGATTAGTGTTCATAAATAATAACTAGACGGTCCGTGAAACCCGCAATACTACTAGTCGATCAGATTAGATGGGTCAATTTTATTGCAATTGTTGTTTCCCAAAAATGTTTTTGGACTGTTTAAAAAAATATTTTATTTGTTTCACACCAATCATTAATGTTTTTCTTTCTTTATTATATCTTACATGATCAGCACCCAGGGGCAAGAAGACGGGGTCAGAGTCGGCGGGAGAAGGACAAGATGCCTCCCAGGGCCAGGACCGCTCCTCTACTGAGGGCTCTGCTGCTGGTCTCAGTAAGTCCTCCAGTAGTTAATATTAATAATATTTCCCTAACTTTTACTGCACCTTATTTTTTCTGAACTATTATTTTGGTTTCCTAATTCTATTTTGTACAAAATCTTCTTCTGTCTAGACTATCTGTTTCAAAATTCTTGTTATCCCTGCCTCTAAGTGCCTATGCTATGACTCTCTGTACTACTACTATTAGTTTGTCTGTAGCTAAGCTTGCCCAGGTGGCCACTCTTTATTTAAAAGATTTTAAATAAAACTCAGATTCACCAATAGATCTAGCCAATGAGTCCTGTCCTTTGGGTTGTCCTCTTCGACAATACCCACCAACAAAATGCCAAACCAGATATTTTACTATTTTTGATAGGATAGGACATACTACTACTGTCCTGTCAGCTTCTTGCTCTCTAGTCTGCCTCGAATTTTAAACTACTCGTACCTGCTATTATTTCATTTTGTGTGCCTGAAGGGAATTTGGGGGGGAGTGCCTGATATTTTGCTTTGGCTTTTCGTGCTCTTGAAACTTTTATTAAAATAGAATTACCGCTTTGTTGCTAGCATTTCTCGGGGCTTAGTCCTCCCCTGCCACGACTCCGCAGCACTCCTGACCTCAATTGCAGCCGGGTAGCGGCCATCTTGGACGTTGCACGCGCTTTGCGCGGTCAGCGGTCTAGTCATTGCACGCATCTTCTCAGCACTGGCCACATCCTATTTAAATGTGTCTGGATAGAACGCGCAGTGGGCGCGCCTAAGGCAAGCCCGTCTGCGCCCGTCCGCGCCCAACCGGGCCTAGGGGCCATAACCCCTGGCCAAAACTTATCCTACTCACCCCAGGAACTAAGAGCGTTAGTGAAACACCACACCCAGCTGCCCCACGATGTGGTTAATCGCATTCGGCTGAACCAAATTGGAAACGCAACAGTGGACTCGACTATATCCCCTTTATGCTCCTCCCACTAGCAGTCCTACCCTCTCCAAGTCATTGAACATTCGTCTTCTCTATCTTAATACCAGGTCATTAGTCAAACATCAGCTGGACATTTTTCTGCTGCTTTCTATTGAAAAGCCGGATGTGTTGCTGCTTACAGAAACATGGCTGACTCTAGAGTCCACACCAGATATTCTAGCTGCCCTCCCCTCAGACTACTATATCTTGAATATCAACCGGCACCCAGGCAAGTATACATAAGAAATTTAATAGTACCTTAAGGTCCTCCCTGGAATTGCCTGATGTGGAGAACATGGTAGTTTCCCTAGATTCCACTGCGGGAACTATCGCACTAGTGCTGATTTACCGCCCCCCTCAGTCCATGCCATCCTTCCCGCTCTTACTCAGCGAACAAATGGCCAACCTTTTGACAAATCATTCCAGGGTCTTACTCATAGGGGATTCGAATTACTGGGCCAACGACGCTCATGGCGGACCACAAGCAGTAGAACTGTTTGAATTACTTTCCAACTTGAACTTAACCCAGATTGTATCATCCCCTACGCATATTAAAGGACACACACTGGACCACATTTGGTCCCACAACCTGTTAATATCGGCACCCTCGATATCTCCTTGTATATGGTCAGACCACCACCTGATTGATTTTACGCTCAGTCTCAGCAACAGGCAGAAACTCCCAAAGGTTGAGGGAGGCCTAAAAAGAAAGTGGAGAACTCTTGATACTCAAGAGTTCATCCACACTCTTGCCGGGTCTCTTCCCACTTTTAACTCGAATGTTGACGCCATGGAAACTGCCATCGCGGAATGGCTGAAATCGGCCAGTGATGAGCATGCCCCCCTGATTCCATTTTCTCGAACTAGACACCAAGATGCTCACAAATGGTAGGATGATACACAGAGATACAAAACCTGGGCACACATATGATATCAACAGTACAAAAGGTAATAAGTAAATGTAGTCGACACCGGATTTATATTTTGCACATTTTATACGTGTAGATGATCTTTAAGATAGACAAACGTCAGCCAACACGTGCTTTGTCAAAGGACAGTGCCTATGACTCTTCAGGGCTCAAAAGCGTCATAATGGTATTGATGGTCCAGTGATAATTCCAACCCGGAAGCGGGTAAAATATGAGGAAGGCAAATAATAGGAAGTGGTCAAACGGGCGGGTGCGTCCGGGACCACGGAGGTATCAGTGAAAGCAGAGCTCCTCCTGTCAGCGTCTCGTCGGTAAGGGTAAAAACCGCTCACAAATGGTACACTGCCGAATTGAAGTCACAAAAATTGTCGCTTCGACAATTAGAAAGGAAATGGAGGCATGGATATCTTACTCCAGACAGACATAAGTTTCTGTCAGCTCGTACAGTATATAAAAAAGCAATATTGATGGCTAAAGCAGCACATTTCTCAACAAGAATACTTAATGCAAATAACAGAACCAAGGAAATATTCAAAATTGTTGGTGAGATCTGTAGTGATGAGAGAATACTTTCAAATCATGCCCCCACGCAAGAGATGTGTGACGTTCGTGGACAAAATTGTAACCATTAGATCAAGCATCTCTCCTCTGACTAACACAGTATGCCAGGATGATGTTTCTAGAAACCCGTTCACCATGACTTCTCTCCCCGATTTATGCCCCAAAAACCTATCTGACTTATTTGTCCGGGTTAAGTCCGGCTCCCCGAATGACTGTTGTCCTCCTGCTATTATGAAAGATATATTTACAGCACTGCCACATAGCATTCTTCCTTTTTGAATGCATCTCTCAATCAGGGGAAAGTACCGCCTGCTTTTAAGGCTGCCACAATAGTTCCCCTTCTGACAAAGCCTGGGTCAGATCCTCTAATCCCTGCTAACTACCGCCCCATATCTCTTCTTCCCTGTCTGTCTAAAATTCTGGAGGCACATGTGGCCAGATGTTTATCTAGCTTTGTGGAACAGACGGAATACCTGGAGCCAAATCAAGCGGGCTTTCGACCGGCCCACTGGACAGAGGCAGTAGTTTTGGCCGTCCTGGACGCCTTAAGGGCTAATTTGGACAGGGGAACTCCTCAGGCCTTGGTGCTTTTGGATTTGTCGGCAGCGTTCGACACGTTTGACCTTAACATCTTGTTGAACCATGTGGAACAAGCAGGCATCCAAGGTTCTGCCTACAACTGGCTTAAATCTTTCTTAACTGGCAGAACGCAAGCAGTGCGACTGGGCACCCTTACTGCCCCAACAGTGACCACCGTTTGTGGGGTACCACAGGGCTCATCCCTGTCGCCATTACTGTTTAATCTTTATCTGAGGCCTCTGCTATATTCCTTAAAGAATCGGAATGTCACCGTTTTTAACTATACTGATGACCTTCAGTTGATCTTCCCTCTAGATGGTCCTAACGCTGCTGTGGAATTTCAAACCACCATGCTACATATCCAACACTGGATGGACAGCAACCAATTGAAACTCAACCCGGGCAAGACGGAATTGGTGCTGCCTGGGAGGAGTAAGGACTGTTGGGGTCCACACTTTTGGCCTAGCGAACTGGGTCCCCCTCCTATTCCATCCCTGTCGGTAAAAAGCCTAGGGGTAATAATCAATGCAGACCTCTTGCTGAAAGGACAGGTGGGCGCAGTGATCTCCTCCAGTCTCTATCAGCTTCGCAAAATCAGGAAAATTGCTCATCTGCTGACTCACTCAGCGCTGATCCAGGTGGCGATAGCATTGGTTCTCTCATGCCTGGACTTTGCAAACTCCCTCTATGTTGGCTTGCCTCAGTATTTAATGAAACTGCTGCAAATGGTGCAGAACCAGGCAGCCAGACCAATATATAAACAGCCAAAATGGCACTCTGCCAGGTCCTTGTTGCTCAAACTCCACTGGCTTCCCGTGGAGCAACGTGCGGCATTTAAGACCGGGTGCCTTGCTTTCAAGGCACTGCAAGGCAACAGTCGAAAATTAATCATGGCCATGATAAATAAACACGTTTCCCGGTGCAACCTGCGTTCATCTTATCTGCATCTTCTATTTGTTCTGACTATAAAACTCAAACGGGTCGGAGGTTGCAGATTTGCTTATTTGGCACCTACCTTCTGGAACTCTCTTCCGGTAACAACGAGAAGCTGTGACAACCTTCTGGGCTTTCAAAAGGCACTCAAGACTTGGCTGTTTGGACTAGCCTACTAATTGGGTCTGATGTAACAACTTAAGCAGGAGTAGCGCCATGAAACCCTGGGGTGACCGTGCGCTTTATAAGTAAATGATAACATTAACATTAACATTGTAGGGATTCTGCACATACTGAACTATGCACAAGAAAATAGGACATTGGTGACAGGAGGTTGGCCCTTCCTCACACCTCAGAAACCACAATCCCCTGACCACCTAGCTATAGTGTCTCATTAGCTCGCAGAACCCCCGAAGATACCCAATGAGTAGACAACCCAGAACATAACACTCCCAACCTCTCATAGTCACAGAAGCAATGCACACCCTTTCGCTCACTCACTCGTGTAAGTCCACACCAAATACCACAGAGTCTGTGTTAGTTCAAAAGGTTTATTTTCAACTAACAAGCTCTATACCTTGTTCTATAATTCAGTATACGAGCCAGCAACAACAGCAAAATGCATAAGATTAAAACAATAAACATTGTTACAACTACAAGTCCATGGAAGACAAAAGGGCAAATCATGATAACTGAACAGTGGTGGAAGAACCATCCTCCCCTTGGTAGGAATATAATTCATATAAATGAAGATCTCTGAGCACATTATGGGGGACCCTCCACCTTAGAACCTAGAAGTACTGGTTACATCATAAGCTCTGCAAAGCTCTGGTTCATAGAAGGGAATCTTCCATCTGTTATGAGAATAATGGTGCGCGTTAGTATAATGCAAGCATTTCTCAATCGGGCCAAAAAGTGTAGCACGTTATGGCTAAGCAAAAGCAATACGGACTGATCAGAACTCCAGAACAAAGTGGCTTGTTTTTTGACCTTATACGCAGCGCTCAGACCATAGCAGTAGGAGCTCATGTGAGGTCAGCTCATGTGAGGTCAAAGGTGTCTTACACAACAAGCTGCGTGGTAACAAGCGCAAAAATAAAAGACACAAAGCTAAAATGGTTGCATGGCTCAGGCTAACTTAGCAAAGACTAGAATGACCCTAGGGACCATATAGCACTACTTGCATCTACTCTACTCTAGTACCTGATTATTTGTACTAGTGATGTATGTTATATATGTATGTATTAACTTGTTTTCAATCTTGCTAGTGAAAAAGAATAAATAGGGGGAGGTTTACATGGCATCTAAAAAATGTAGAATGTTTTTTCTAGGCGTACTGCCGACCACCAGTGCCGGGGCCAGTGGTGATGGCAACGCGGCCACTTCGGAGCCTCAGGGAGCAGGAGATGCAGCAGCTGCAGGAGCTGCAGGGGGTGAGCCAGCAGTAGTGGCGGGCAGTGGTAAGTTATATTCCTTACCTATTAATGTTACACTCGCTGCAGGGGTGTACACTGTATTGGTGAGACTTAGAAAGTAAAAAGTTATTGTGAACAACGGTTGAAGAAGACACCCTTTACTTTGCATTAGCAATAACATTAGCGCGGGAGTGTTGTTCAGTAACCAATGGCTCCTTCTATCTGACTTCAACTCAGCTGTGATAGTTTTATGGAGAAGACTAAAAGTCAGATCAGATGACCTTGATGGATGGGTTGAACGAAAAGAGAAAGAAGGGTGGAAGGAGGAAGGACGGGCGAGATGTAATATTTATGACTGGCAGAGAAGGATACGTGGGATACTTGCATAGGTGGCTGATAGGGATGAGATGCATGGGTGGTTGAATGCCTGAAACTCCCACAAATGTTAGAGGCCAAGGAAGTGGGAGGATAGATACATACCACAAATGTTATGTACTGTGCATGCTAGTGCTACTGTGCCGCTATGTGTAGAATTCATTTGTCTTACTGTTTTGCTAAGAGTATATTGTTACAGTAGTCTTTTTTCTTCGTGATATAGCTACTCCTTCCAAAAGGACATCTAAACCAGACAGGAAGGAGTTGGCAGCCAGGGTCCAGCGCTGAAAGCTGAAAGCTGAAAGCCATACAAACTGAAAACCGGTGGCTAGTGGTTCTGGCTGAGGAGGAGGAAGAGGCGGCAGCAGCTGCAGCCTCCTCCACTGCCCCGGGCCCCAGCCAGGCCCAGGCCCCTCCAGTGTAACTGCACCGCCTTCTCGCCGCACTTCATCCAGCACTGCTGCCCCCGTAGATGCAATTGTCGGGCATTGAAGCGCCACTTAGCCCGCCTAGAGGAGCGTATAAATGTCCAGGAGAAGCAAGCCCGCCGATGAGAGTTGAACTTGAGACTTGAGACCCTGTTGGATTGCCCCTTTTTTATTGCTTCTTTTGGTGGATGGGAATTGGGCATTGGGGTTTACGGACATAAACAATTGGTTGGACTTTTCGTTTTGGACATGGGTTGGGGTTAGGGAGAGGGGTGGGTCAGGTGCTGTTGATGTATTACATAGTTTATTTTTGTTAGGGGAGTGAAAATTATATTTATACTTTACATACGATATTGTTAATGTTTTGAGGGGGTTTACTGTTTTACGTCACACTGTTTTCTTGCTGCTGCAGGGCCATAGCCCGTGTTTGATTTAAATAATCGGCTGATTTTGTAAGACACAAACAGATAGATGCAGTACCCCTCACTGAGTGACTTCTCCTACTATTACTGTCAGTCTCTCTTCCTAGTCCATGCATTCTGCAACTGGACTCAAGGGGTGTGTGAATTAATGAATTAATTTCCATTATTAATTATGCCTCACCAAACTTCTTCTCTTATCTGTGCTTGATTTTTAACTTAGGCACAGCGATGTCTCCATGGTGATGATCGTTTAGTTTCCCAACATGCCATGGTTGTAGTCGTAGTAGTAGACAATGGCAGTAGCATTTGCAAAGAAGAAAATGAGACAGTCAGTCACCTGAGAGAGACTATGGGAGGAGTAGTAGAATGAAGTACAGTACTCTACACAAGAAGACTGCCAAACAATAATATTAATAATAGCCTTGTACAATAAGTTACAAACTGTAGTTGTGTCGAGTCACTCGACTAGGCCTACACTCGACACAAGCGTAACCTTTAGTGCGGTATAGGAGGATGACGAATCCAATAGATACCGGCAATTAATGATGATGGATTAGTTTCCATTGGAAAAAAAATTACAAATTGAAAATATACTGATCATGGGTGGGCAAGCAGAAGAAGATCCTCGTCCTGCCTTGAAATTGAATTGGTGTTGCTTTCGCCACATCCGTCCCAACAGGCGTGTGATCAATTATTGGTGTACATTTAATTTAGTCACACCTCAATAAATCACACAGCCGGGGGGAAGAGGTTTAGGGTTTGATGAATGGTTGGGTAGGGGGGTTTGGGGAAAGGTTTGACAAAGAAAAACACTACGCATGGGCAAACAACAAAACACAATCCTGGCAGACGACCATCATATCCATAAATCTGTTAAGGGAGAAAAATGAAATGCATGCATGATGAAGATGATGACTTGATGGTTAATGAGTACTACTTACTAACTAGACTAGTAGACAGTACAGGGCAGCAGTATATTATTAACCCGTTGCGTGCTTGTGACGAGCTCAGTTCATCATGAGGCACGGTTGAGCTGCACTCATGACGAGCTGAGCTCGTCACAGCCGTTGGAACGTTCACATGCGGGGATAATTTCCCTGCTGTGCTGAACGTTCCAAAACGGGTGTGGTTGTGACAAGCTTCGCTCATCATGAGTGCAGCTCCACTGTGCCTCATGAATAGCGGAGCTCGTCACAAGCACAGCCGCACCGCGTGCGGCCTTTCCCCCCCGCACTGCGGGGGGAAAACACCCCGCTGCGAAGGTGATGAATGTTGATATAAAAGTGTTACTGTATGTTATCCTGGTCAAATTGGAGAGTTGCAACTCGGCGTTCCTCTTGGTCCTCCTGTCCACGCTGCGTTTGTCAATCTTGGGTGCCACTGCCTGCCTGACGGATGTGGATTTGTAGGTGAGTGTGAGTTGCTTTTCCCAGTATAGCACAGGGTAAAGGCCGGCCTGTAAGTGTAGATGGAAAAACAAAAGGGATATTTAAAAATCAAGGAGAAAAAAAAGCATAAATTAGGGAGGAGTGAAAACACTTTCAGAGCGGCATGGCTAAATCATATCTACTCTGTTGTCTGTTTCCAGCATTATCCTAAAACAGCAACAGGACAGCACTGGCCCACGGCGCCCACCCAACCTTCTCTTAGCTTAGATTTTGACTGAGCCAGACAGAGCACACATGTCACATTTACAGTAACATAGCATTTTTCAAAGTAGTTAACTAAATCATGGCATGCACAGCTGTCAGTCATACCACCACTACTACACTCGTGACTCGAGAACACCACTACACAGACATGTAATTCTGCTGTGGTTGTTGTTGATGTGTTTACCTACCTTTTATGCCAGTCATGAAATGCCCTGAGTTATTCCATCAATCATCTCCAATCCTACTGAGTGACTGCGAAGATATTATGTCACTGTGGTCATCATCATGGTGTTGTCCAACTCAGTATGCAGTGTACATAGTGAGTCAGGAATCCATATTCAAAAATGCAATGTGTCTGCCTGCAGTAGAAGTACAATTTTGTTATTAAATAAGAAGAAGGGAAACATTGACTTGAGTTACTTTTAGTGTGTAGATTAAATAATAATAGTACACAATGAATTCACTTCATGCACAACAACCAACAACAACACAAACACCAATCACTCTCAGAGTCAGTGTCCAATGCATGCCATCATTCATTACCTGTTACTTTTCATTTTAAGTTAAGAGGCAGCCTCTCTCGACTCAGAAAGGAGGATAGCTATAGTAGTCATCATGTTCCACTTCTTTTGAAGGAACTTGACGAGGCAATATTTTCTTGCTTGTACTATTATTATTCTACATCCAATCAACATGGATTTAGGGCAGGACTCTGAGTAGTGGACTTCAGTATGCAGACAGCTGCACCTCCAATATGGCAATAAAAAGACTAGAAGACAGCGGTTAACCTCTTCACATTTTTGGGTGTGAGACTGGTCCTTTTCACAGTTACAATGGCACAAGCTGCACTGAAAACACGTTCAGAAGAGACACTTGTGACAGGGCAAGCCAGATAGTTTATCATCAGACCCATTGGCCCCTTTTCCCATACCAATACCGCAATGCGTTTTGATCAATGTAGACCTCTGTTGGGTCATCCAGATAGGCCTGGACCATCCGCTCAATGTTCACGGTTGCTACACTTTGCTTGGCCTCTTTTGTTTTTGCATCAGCATTGGACCTAGCAAGACCTTGCTGTAAATAGCAATCCTGTGCCAAATTTACTGGGGCTGATGATCTGCTTCTTGCTGTTGTCGATAGTGTTGGTTATCGCTCTGAGACAAAGGCACTGACCTCAGGCTCTCAAGTGGAACTTGACGCCGGATGCCCTGCTGGAGTACTTGTTGTGGGTTTGATTAGCGGGCCTTTAATTACCAGCTGTTCATTCTCAAAGTCACTGGCTGCCTCATCTATCCAAGTTTTGTACTGGGCAACATCCAGTTCTGAAAAAGGAATTCATGTCTTACTGTTCAGTGCCAATTTGTACCTTGGATCCAGAATTGTGGCACAAATGTAATGTTTTTCTGTAAAAATACGACTTTGTACCCTTGTATTTTGAGCTAAGCGACAGGATAAGCTCTCCACCAACTCATATGCTTCATTGTTTTCCTCCACACATATGTGCGCTTCAGACACCTCCTTCAGCAGTTGCTCTGGCATGTGCAACAATGGAATAGCTTGGCCCATAGTACAGTCCTCCTTGCTGACTTAAAGTGTGAAAACCTCGAAAGGAAGAAGCATCTCTGTCAGGCATTTAAATAGGCTCTATTGGTCCATCTGAAGTGTCATGCCTTTCACAGTAGCATCCGATCTTTGCATGACATATTCATTGAATGGTCTGTACTGCTCAAACAGACTGACACGCATGTGATAAGTTGAGTTCCAAAGTGTTGCCACCTCCTGGATGAGTGCTTTGACTGGCATTCTATACTCATGTGGAATTATCCTCAGCTGCTTCTGGGTTTTTAAAGAATGGCTGAAATGTGCGCATATTCTTCTTCAGGTGGTCAGTAAGTTGCTGACTAAGGCTTCTCTTTTCAGAAAGTTTTGAACAATAATGTTAATGCAGTCCACCAAACAAGGGACCCTGAAATAGGCACCATTCTCCATGGCCTTAAGTACATTACTGCCATTATCCGTGGCAACAAAACTAATGTTAAGCCCTCTTGGGCGCAGCCATTTAAAGTCCTTGCTGTTAAACTCTTCCAAAATATTTGCAGCAGTATGAGATCCAGTGTGCAGTGATGCACATGTAATCAGTGGCTTGGCAACTGGTCCACATGTCTGTTGTCCGGTGGATAGTGTGAACTGCACTCTGCTGCAAAGCCTGTCCAAGCAATTCCAGCACATTGTGATGTAGTGCTGGAACAGCAACTCTGGCAAAATAGGATCGGCTGTGAGCCTTCCATTTAGGGCAGATGGCTGACACAAATTCAAGGAAACCCACCCGTTCCACAAAAGAAAAAGGGAGAAGGTCTAGCGCTAACATTTTAGCCAGCTTCACATTGTACAAACGTGCCATTGGGGGGTTGCTTTCATACTGCCCCTCTGACCTAAGCATGCTGTCAATGGTAGGCTGTATTATTTTCCTTTGTGGTGCTGCTGATGCAGGTGACTTCTTGAACCCAGTTAGGCTCAACGATGCACTTCTTTTTATTGCAGTACTCTGTTGCCTTGGTGTCTCAGTCTGACTCTGAGTCTTCTTACTTCAGTGCCCCATAGATGTTACTGAGTATGTGGGTGGTACTACTATACTGCTGGGGACAGGGCTAGAAATGTCTCCCTCTTTTTCACTTCCACCGCGATCATATCTTCTTCTACTTCTTCATCCTCACCAGCAGCAATTGGGTGCAGTTTTACTTTTTTGTACGCTGCGTAGGTGTGCCTCCCACTGGATAATGTGGTGTTTTTTGAGATTACTTGTCTGGCCTCCGGTTTCATAGTTTATATCATGCTTACCCTCACTAAAAGTGTGTTGACAAATTGAGCATATAGCAACGTTCTCCTCCTTACTGCTCACCGAAACGAAGTCCCAAACTGGGGAGGTGAACTTTCTGGCGCTGCTGGAGGTGCCATTTTCAATGTCAGATGAACTGGAGGGCGGGCGTGGAATTTGACTCTGTGCACTGACAGTACCACTACCTACTGAGGTGGTGGTTGAGCTGGATGTAGGTCCCTGCCGGGCCTCAGCAAATGCAAAGATGGAAGCTGTAGGTCGTGTTGGTGTTACCTGAGTTGGTGGTATCCGTGCCACATCCCTCATAGAAATTTGGGATGGGGTAATAATAATGTTGGTCTCCATCTCCACTTGGGCGGGAGTGATGTTCATGGTGACTGGCTCATCATCATCCTCCTCTTCTACATATTCCTCCATAACTCTAAGGCTTTCTGGAACTTTCCTTTTCCCTAGCCTTCTCGTGGCATGCCTCACTCTCAGACTGAGCTGGTGGCTTCCAAGTGGTATCTAGTCATCAGAAGGGGAGCTTGAAGAAGAAGTTGGACTAACCCTCCTTTTCCTTGCTGGGGATCTGGAAGACAATGGATCTTCTACAAGAGTGGCTTACTCTCCTACCTCTGCCACTACTTTGGGAGGAACAACTACTATTGTGGGCGGTGGTTGAGGCTGTTGTTGCGGTTGTTGTTCCAGCTGTGGTGCTGGCTGTTGTTTCGTCTGTTGTTGCCCACTTATCTGCTGAGTTTCCGCCAGCGTTGATTGGGTACTACTTTGCCATAATGACATTTCAACATCACTGCTGGTTGGCATTTGTACAAGTAGACTGGCTACCTCTGCGACACTCATGGGCTTGGGCCTAGGTTGGTGGGGTAGGCCCACTGATACCGAGGTGCTGCTCGCAGCTTGGTCTGCGGCCACCGCTGATGCAGGCATATTTTTTTGTTTTTTGTTTCCCCAAACAATATTTGCGGGCACACCAGTCTTGGTAAGTGGCAGTGCCACTTCCGTCTTCTGTCCCTTCTTCTCACTGGCAACTTTCTTGGTACTGGAGAACCTGAAACCTTTCTTTGGAGCCATTTTCTTCCTTCTGGTGTCAGCAGGACACAGGTGCATAAGTTACAGTGATGTCTGTGCTCACACGTGACGTGGTGCACAGCAGGACTTCTGTCTGGCAGTTCAACGGGTGATGATGACACATCCTCCTCTGTCTTTTTGTGCACCTAAAAGCAAAGACGCCAGGAGAAGAACATCAGTGAAATGTTGCATTTGTTGTTGTGGTTCAATTACTACTAGTACAAGCAAACAAATATAATATATAGCTTAGTGTGTGGTGGTCACACTTGTTAGTGTTATGTTATGACATTTTATTAACTGAGTTTGTTATTAAAAAAAATAACAGTGTGGCTATTTGTGAGACTTTGACAAGGGCTTTCATGGTATACTGTGTACACTCAGGAAGGATAGGAAAGAAGAACAAAAACAAAAATACAAATATAATGGAAGTGGAACCTGTTTAGCATTAATTTGCTCATCACGTCATTCGGGGAGTTGCAGCTGGCAAAGGGGATGGAATCAGTAAGCCAAGAGGAACATAGGAAAGACATGCAGGCATATATGGCAAAAGCAGTACACTACACACTACTAAACTACCACACGAAGTGGCCACCAGCCACATGGACACTGACAGTCACAATCAACAAGCAGGAGGCATGGAAAACAATTAACTGAAACAGGCCTATAATAGCCAGGCAAAGGAGGCATGCTAAACATACACAGCTTTAATGCAATAACATACAAAAACAACAGGGCTAACCGAGGTGTGCAAGTTACACAACAAACACAGCACACATACAAACACACACACACAACAAAGGCATTTATTTAACACACATCAAAAAAGTGAAATAGCCCCCCAAAAAACAAATTTTGCAATTCAATCCAATGCCATCCATGCCCTAAATGATGTTTAAAATAAATTCAGCACACACCAAAGGAACAGTTGTTTCATCATGCACACATGACTAGCTCTGGGGCTACTGGGTACCCACAATAAATTTTTTTTTTAAAGGATGAAAAGTACAAACAAACAAACTAAACCCAAAGTCCTAAAATCCAAAAGTCCTCAAATCCAATTATATATGATGCAGCAGACACTAAGAGTGATCCTTCCAGCTCTAAATCCAAATGAAAAGTGAACAGGACATGGAAAAAGCACTGGGAGGAGCCTGCTGGACAGGAACAGGAAGTTGGAGACTCCGGGGAACTTCCTTCCTCTCCCAAAAAAAAGTTTTTAAAAAAAGGACTCCTTTCACAAAAAAGTACAGCCAAATGTCAATATGAGGTGTTTTTTTCATCCAAATCATCATTTTCGAGAAGGTTTTATACTGCTCGAGATATTAGTCTTCTCCAGATTGCAAATTTTGCGTGTTCGGCATTGCGAGCTTCACCAAACTTCCACCGGATGTTCGATGGCACGTCCGAATGACGTGTTTGTGATTGCACACTCTCGCGGGATTGCGCGGCCGGATACCAAAATCTCTTGGCGCACGCGAACGGATAGGAAAACTCGTCGGCGAATGCAGAGATCCCGGTAAGTCGCTACTGCATGTGCGAAAACGCATTTTTAAAGCGCGAACAAGGAAAGAATTCCGCTATGCTGTGGATTGCGGAAATTTCGGTAACTCCGCGTTTCCACGGAATTGACAAAAATCTGCAAATTCCGCGAGGGGAGCGCATTTTACCACCCAGGCCTAGAGGGGATACATCAGACAATTTCCTGCAGAATGGAGAACAATAAATACGTCTACATTATCGGCTGGAGCCATATCACCTACATCACAAAAGGAATCCCACATAATTTAAACCAAGAAAAAGACACATGGCAGTACAACAGCATCTGATCGCTGGGCCATTCCAATCCGTGTTGATGCATCTGGTGAAATATCACAAACAAATGTCAGTTATGTGCCACAAGCATTTTGGCCTAAAATGATGAGACATATCAACAGCTACATACAGTTCATACACAATCAGGATTTAGCCGATGTGAAGGCAGAATAGCATGATTTTGGCTCATCACATCATTTGGCAGTTGTAAATGATGGCACACATTTTACATAAGGACCACCACACCACATGGAATGAGTCCAATGGAAACCTCTTAACTTCCAGGCTATGACTTTGCACGCTGTCTTGGTACAGGATTTTTACACCCAAAGTCTGTATACCCAAAGTCTGTGACAGACATTCCCAGGAACAATTCTTGTCCACCTCGGTACATCCAAACAGCTTCATATACCTGCTAAAGTCACAACTCTGAAATGTCCAGGTGAAGGTGCCATTGTGAAGGTACCTACGACTGGCCATAACAAAGAGATTAGCCATGATACCCTACATATGACACAATTCACATTGTCAGATTCTAGAGAACACAGTCCAAGACAAAATTCTGAGCTAAGTAAAGCAACACCAACAAAACACACACCTTTCACCAGATTTTGCCAGAGCTTCATCTTCCTAGTATTTTCTATAAACATACTCCTCCCATCATCACAAGAGTTACTTTACTAGTCAGAGCCATGACATCTCACAACATACTGGAACTCATGAGTAGAAGTTGTTGATGAGCTCTTGAAGCAAGTCGGCTCTTTCCTCTTAACCACTCTCATCATCCTTTGGCATTTCAGGATCCTCACCCGGTGGCTCATCTTGGTCTTCGTTTTCTGCAATATAAGAGATTTTGCATTGCAGGGCAATGTTGTGGAGCATGCAGCAGGCCACAGTGATTTGACACACCTTCCCGGGTGAGTAGAGGAAGGCTCCACCAGTCTTGTTCAGACATCTTAATCTGGTTTTCAGGAGCCCAAAAGCCTGATCCATTGGCTGCTTTGTTCTTTTATGGGCCTCATTGTAGTGGACTTCCCCTGGAGTGGTTTCATTCCTCAGTGATGCCAAAAACCATGGATGGTTGGGATAAGCTGAGTCTCCTAGATGGAAGACAGACAGAAGTGCAACAATACATTACACACTTTCTGATTATACTACCTGACATTACCCATACAAGGTTAGGACAGACCAAACTTTCCAACAAGTCAAGCCCTGTCAAATAGCAATTGTGACATCAGCTGGGGTACGGTGCTGTTCTGCAGTATGAAGGAATTGTGTGCTGATCATAGGAACCGGGTATAGATGTTTGAGATGTACAAAGCCGGTAAACACGCAACTTGCATGTTGATGGAATGGAAGTGCTTCCTGTTATGGTATACTTGTTCCCTGGCTTGCAGTGGTACTAAAGCAAAATGGGTGCCATCAATGGCTCCAACTACATGTGGGATGTGACCAAATTTGTAGAAATCCCCCTTCACATGGGCTAAGTCCTCACATTTGGGGAACTGAACGTAGCCTTCGATGAATTTCATCTTTGCAGAAAGCATGTCTTTGAGTACACCACTGAACACTGGTTGTCACATAACACCAGATATAGCCACTGTGTACTGGGATGAACCTGTGGCTAAAAAATGTAATACCTCCATAAGTCTCACTATAGGTGGAATAATTGTGGGATTTGTGTTTTGAGGTAGTACATCAGGCTCCAACTGATTACATAAATCCTGAATTTTTTGCCGGTTTAAACAAACCTTCTTGAATACATGCCTTTCTTCCATGGTCTGGAAATGGATGGTACATTGGAGGCTGTCATCTCCTCCCTCTCCCAGGGTACCTATGTGAGGAGTGGAAACAATTTTGAACAGTGTCGAGGGTAACATATATAAACAGTAAGCCAAAAGGCATGTGACAAAACAAACTGCTTCAGAAAGCACTACACATAATTCACGTAAACATTGTCTACTTTTCATCATACACCAATAATCTCCATTGTGGCTTTCATGAGTGTCTGTAACAGAAATGTACACATCATCCATTCGGAAATCTAAAATGTGCACAATAATGACAATTTCATGAAATTCTAGGACAAAAAACATCAACCACAGTGTACAGTGTACAGGGCACATTTTGCCTTTATGCACAGTAATGCATTACACAGATGAATCTTGAAGTGGAAATTACATGGGTATGGAGTATTTCAAATATTAACATGTTAGACCTCATTTGTAGTGGTGGTGATGCACTGACCTCGCATGCAGGACATTTCGTTCTACCCCAGGCGACAGAAATCAACCGCACTGTTGGCGGTTGATTCCACGGCATACACAGCCACAGGCTAAAGTTGGTTATTGTGGCAGGTGCGGTTCAACGGCTGTGTGCGTTTACACTGAAGACCATGTACATGGCACACATGTATCTCGTGGTCTGAGAAATAGCTCACTTGCCTCCTGACACTACTGCTATCAAGTCCTCCTCCATTTTAGCTGCAGTTTGCAATCTCTAGGAGCAATCATGCCAGGCCAAGCAGGTGACAGATCCCCTACCTCATCTCTAGGGGAGCTCAAGAAACATGTTGACCTTCCCTGTATAGCCAGCTCTATGGTTCACCAGAGGAGCAGATAACTAACTCTGATATATTACTCTGTTCAACTATCACTTTTGTATTCACACAGGCTACAACGTGCCTCTGAGTCCCAGAGTGAATTCAGATTCCAGTAGTAAATATTGTTGATGCCTACATAGGACAGTACAATCATGTCATGAATTGTGTATCTACTGTACTTTGTGTACTGAATTTCACCATTGTGATGGGTATTGTGTGTCAAACCCTAGATTCTACTTGTGGTGCATTCACATATCTATGCATGCATACTTTTCATGGCACCTATGATTGATTATCTAATCAGATCATAGTGAATGTGCATCCAAATGTATGCTTAACAGCATGCTCTGTATATGTAAACTGTAAGAGGCAAAGAATGGATTATGTTAGTTAAGTGTACACAGTCCTACAATTTACCCAGCCCATATCCATGCTCAACAAACTGTTGTCTGGGAGCTAACTATACCTCACAGACCCTCCAGAGTGCCATACTACCTTGAGGTCACTTATTGGATGGCCACAAGATGTACATTTATGTTTAGAAGTGTTTGAAATGTGAGGTTATTGTAGGATCAGTATGCACAACTTGCAAAGAGCAAGGCCAGACAATGAGTTGTGCCCAGTGTGCCCCCGGCCCACGATGTGCAAGCGTAATTGTGCCAATACAACTGATGCACAGAGTATTCTCCCTGTAGACCTGCAGATCCTTGAATGTTCCCAAAATGAGTTTTCTGAAACACCAATAGCCCTGATTAGATTGGACCACATTTAGAATTCTGACTGAGGTAACTCATTGACCTGATACTTTTTTCCATTGACCCACATTGTCCATGTGTGTGATTTACTTCTGACAGGCTCCTTACTCCCACAAGTCTGGTGCCACTTTTCCATAAGTATTGATTTCAATATAGAGGCTTATTGCACAGGTGACACATTAACAGTGCAGAGAGTTGGATACTTCTGAAAAGTTTGTAATATGTGAATCACCAGCTTTATCACAATCAACTAATCTAACTAGACATTCAATAGTATGTTGAATGTCGTCCCTGTAATAGTCAACATATTGAGGCCACCTTTCTGCCCCGAACCATTGGCACAGCTTTTTTTTAAATTGCATATGCAATTTTATTTATTCTGTTCATTTTCCTCTTTTCCTTTTTTACAACGTTATGTCATTCCTTTGATACACTGAATGTTCACTTGAAATAATTTTAGTCTTCATGCAAGGAAACACCATTTCCCAAATTTCTAATGCTCCTGCCGGGCCATCCGAACCTCACTTCAAGAACATGACTGAAGCCAAATTCATCCTTAGCAGTTTATTCAAATCCAATGCATTTCGAGCCTCTAGGGCCCTTCGTCAGGGAAAACTAAAAAATACAATAACACTCGTTTTAGTATGACAGCCAATGTATGCACTATAACATATCACACTTAATGTTGCTCACTCTTCTTTGTTTCAATTAATTAATTTAACTGAAATACATTCTTACTGTTCCCCCTAGTGCCTCTGTCATTTTCTAACCCCGTCAGTTTAACATCAATGGTTTCCTGTCACTCGGTAAACTAAATACCCTACTTACACCCAGACTGTTAATCTCATTCTGCTCCTTCCCATCACCTTCCCAAAACTCTCCTCTCCCCTCCACTTCCTGCTTCCCAGCCCTCCACGAACGTCCCTGTAATAGTGCCACATATGGAAAAAGGTGTGTCCTGTGATGGCAGTACATACTACACTAACTCAATCAGACGTAGTATGATATCCATTTAAGTGTTCCACATTTCCACACATCCCCAGAGAGGTGCTCTCAATGACACACTTGCCAGCCATTTCTTTGTGACCTAAGTCTCAGGATGCAGTCTATACTATGGGCCTGATTATGAGTTTAGCAGTCCACAGACCGCCAGACTCATGGTGGCGTGGTGGTGGCGGTCCGGCCACTGCCGCACTGACAGCCCAACCACCCTTTTCACAACTAGGGTGGTTGGACTGCCTTTGCACCGCCACAAGCGCAGCAATCAGAGATCCCTGGCAGTGGCGCGGTGGTCTTGAGGCCGCAATATGCTTGTTGGTGCACTAAGTCACCACCAAGTATATTACCACTCTCCTCAATCTCATGGCAATTCTTCCTCCATGAAATTGCTAGTGGAGAGGAAAAAAGGGGCCCCTATAGGGCCCCCTCTTGACCTAGTGCACGGAGGTGCATGTAGTGAGGCACATGTTGTGCCCCTCTACAGTTTTGCACCCCCAGTTCCTGTACCAGAAGGAATGCATGACATGGTGCATTGCTTCTTGTGCAGGAATGTACACTGGTGTTCCTGTGGCAGTGCGGTTTAAGGCTCACTATGCGCCTTTAAACTGCACTGCCTTTGTACCACCGTGCTGCCCACTAGCTAGACCACAAAAATGCTTGTAATGTGTTGGGCCGGCGGCAGTGAGTTTGGCGGTGTGAGAGCATGGCAGTAGCGTACCTCCTGCACCAAAAAGAATTGTAATCAGGCTCTATCATACTAGCCTGTATGGCCCGGATGCATAAAGTCAAAGGCCTCACTGTACAGTCGACTGTTTGATCATGCAAAAGTAGTTTATCCTTCAGAAGCTCAAAATGGTGTGTTGTGTTTCATAGTAGCTCACATCATAGCACATGTAGGATGGTCATTGGCTACATGATGTTAGTGGGCTGCCTTAGTCAGTGTAGGTCATGACCAGGGTTGATGATAATCAGCAGATAACTACAAAAGTGTGTATTCATGTCTTCGTGGTGCTTAGCTTGTGAGACTGATACATGTAGTGTGTTAACTATTGATTGATGATTGAGCTAGGGGTATACAACATGTGTGTAAACCAAGCAGACATCCTAACACTTGTAGGTATAATATGTGTATTCATCTATTGTTTACATACTGGTCAATGTCCATTAGAAGCAGTACATTTGGACAGACATCGCCTGGAAGGGGCGGACCCTGAGAGTCTTTTGCCAGGGCAGAGTCCATTGTCAAAAGAGGTGGGGGGACCTGAGGCACTTGACCAGGAAGATCATGGAGGTCCAGCTGGGGCTGTCCTCCTAACGTGGACGGAACCCATGTCTGACCCTGACCCCCTAATGGCCCGCATACTGGCAGTGCAAAAGTGGCAAAGCTTGATAGGCAGTTGATGGCTCAACAGCGGCAACAATGGGGTGTGTCCTGGCCAGAGGCATGCATGTTACATTGCCAACTCTGTGTGTTACAGGTAGGTATTTCCCCTTCATTATTTGGGGTGGCCCATGTGTGCCACACAAGCACAGTAAGGGCCCAATTACAAGTCTGGTGGTCCACAGACTGCCGGACTAGTGGGGGTGCAGCAGTTGCGGCCTCCTTACAACCCTATTGTGACTAGGGCAGTCGGATTGCCATAGCCCCGCCGCATCTGCCAGGGAACTGCCATTTCCTGGTGGTGTTGCGGGGGTCAGGAGGCTGCAATATGCTCGCTGAGACTGCTGTAGTCCCTGCAAGCATATTAGTATTCTTTCTAGGTGGTGTCATGGTGGTTCCTCCTCCATGACCACTGTGGTGGAAAGGAAGCAAAGGTGCCGCTTCTGCATGGGAATGAACACAGGGGAGACAACATGTGCCCCTCTGTGAGCATGCACCTCAGTTCCTGCATGGCATGGACTTTTCAGTACATGCCCTGCAAGAACCATATTTGGTGGCCCCATTGCGGTGGCACTGATGTGGGAACGCCAAAAACATGCCCGTCAGACAGGAGGAAACTCCTAATCTGGCAGGAGGTCTGACCATGGCTTTGGCACTATGGTGGTGGGCCAGACCCAATGCTGCACCGCCAAAGATGTAATCAGGCCCTTACTGTTTGTGTAGGTCTGGTAGTGGGTGCATGCTGATGTTCTGTGCCGTTTGCTTTTATGACCAGGTACACAGCCAAGTCCAGTACCAATTTACTGTCTTGAGCAGAAAAATGGCTGAGTTAAGTAAAAGACATGCTTATGTCGGTTGATGTTGTGGCTGAAAATTGCATCAAACAGGCCATTTGTCTTCTTCATGTAAGGAGTGATATTACCTCACTACTGTCTCTCATGTGATGGTGGCCAGAGATCTGGGCCTAAATCCATAGCTTTTTAGTTTTTTTTGCTTCCCATGCAATTCCAGTTTAGCCCCAGCCATATGCAAATCAGTCTTGACCATGTTCCCCATGGGAACAGTCCAGCCTGAACTGCCAGGCCAGGTCATCCCTAGACTGGAAACAACCAGTATCCCAGGTCAGCTCCCCTAATAGGGGAGCAATCTACTGAGCTGCAGGCACCTCAGCCCCTGGCCCTGTTACCCCCACTGCCTGAGCGAGGAGGCTGTTGACCTCTAGAGGAACATCTCTGTGGGTCACTACACTCTCGAATGCCATTCAGGTGCATGGCAGCCAGCTGCCAGAGATGGTGGCCTACCTGGAAGACATCCACAGTGCCATATCTGGCCTGCAGAGGTATTTTCAGGCTCTCGCCTCTCCCCTCTCTCTCAGCAGCCTTCCACCCATCCCAACCTTCCACCCAACCTCCTGTCCCTATCCCATCCAAATTCCCTATTCCCATACCTGTCCCAAGCATACACACACACATCTGCACCCTTCATCAGACGCAAGCACCACTCACAAACAAAAACTGCATGAAAAAGGCAGGCATGCAACCACTCACTAGACACTCATCCCTCTCACCACCACCCCAACATACCCTCAGACACCGCACCAAAACCTACAGATCCCTCCACAACACCCAGCACTCCTGCAGATACCACACCAGCACCCACAGACCCCTTCACAACACTCAGCACATCCACATCACACACCAAAAAAACACAAACGCTCACAGTCACCCACACAACAGAAATCTACAGAACACACAGTAGATACAGCACACACACACATCTCACTTCCACTCCCTCTACCTCCAAAACCCAACTCCCTCCCAAACATCCTCTCCATTTTCCTGTTAAAGTATCCTGCTTGCCATTGGCCTTACCCCTGTGACGTCTGACCCCTGTTGCAAAGTCCAAAAAACCTCTCCCAAACCCCAACCCATCCCTTCCACATCCCAATCCACCCCTGAAAAATTAGATCCCTACCCTACTCAACACAACCCATATCCCTGAGAAAGCCAAAACAAACCCTTCCAAATATCAACCCATCCCTTCCACACCCCAATCTACCCCTGAAAATCCCTATTCTCACCCCAAAAAACCTAGCCATACCCTGAGGAAGTCAACCAATAACCCCTCCTAAAACCAACCCCACCCCTCACTAAACTGACACTCCCCTCCCAAGTACCATCTTTGAGGTGCCTGCTATGAAAATGGATGCCGAATTATGAGGAGGTTCCCTCGCAGTGGCAGGTTTGGTGGCACAGCATTGTCATGTGGCACAGATTTCTGGATTTCTGGAATGGCGTTTGTTTTACAGGATGTTTTTCATCCATTCATTAAAAATTAGTTTTGAAGATATTAGTCCTGCCATTACTTTCCTAATTATTTGATGTTACTAGATAGGTAGTGATGTGTTTCATCCCTGATTGTTGATCCAGTTAAGGTGGTTAGTTTGATCTGACCTTGGAACCAGTGCTGGTGTTACACAGGACATGGGGAAATGGTCAACAGATGGATTTCTGGTATGAATTCCAATTAGGACTGACATTGCATTAGGTGTTATATAGTCATATTTCGGTTTGGTCTGGCCAATGGCAACATTATTTAGGTAGCACCTCACCCTATAATCTAGGTTGCATATGTATGTGATGTGTTCAAGTTAGATACCGGTTTATCCACACATGGTGGTTGTTTTGCTGTCATAACTTTGGGAACATTTGTATGGGCATGTGTCCATCCTCCTATGTTTACCGTACACCTACTGTTGGGATCTGGTTCACCAGATCTAGGAACCTCGGGGTTTGAGCGTTCCCTGTGTGGAACATACTGTGGGGAATGTTCTTTCTCTGGCAGTTGCTGCCGGGGAGTTCCTGGTCTAGTAGGAATAAAGTATCCTCCTACTTACTCTCTGTGTGGAGCTCTACTTCTTTTCACTGGCGACGATCGATGCCAGACCCAGCCTCCCCATCGTCGTTTCAGCTGCTGTGGCCAGCCGTTTTTGTGTAACTGCCTTCGTTGGACTGCTGGATTCCTCGATTTACCTGCTCCTCCTCCAGTGATATCTGCCTTCTTCCCTGTTGTTCCGATGGTCTAGATGAAGTCCTAACTCGTCTGAGCCTTCGTGATCAGATCGCAAGGTACTCTATACTTCATTTTCCTTTTCGCGATCGAGCCATCCTGCTCTCGCGTCAGCGCGTGTCACCGCCTGATCCTGTCCCAGACGTTCTGCCTGTTCCTTACGCACGTCTGCGTGGCCAATTGTTGCTCCGTTGTCGTGGCAACCTCGCTGACGTGCTCAGCTTTGTTCCAGCGCGTGGCTCACAGATCACCTTGACAACCTCACTGACGCGCACAGTTTTACTTCCAGCGCGACCACGAATCTATGAACATCTCATAGCGTGTTCTCATACGCATTTGGAATGGATTTAAGAATAACTTCCTACCTTGGTTAAAAAAAAAAGTTGTGATATTGCCTTTTTACTTGCAATCTCTGCCATTTATAACATCATTTTCTATTTGCAGTTTTGGCATTCTTTTTCTCCGCTGAAGTGCACAGCATCTTAGCACTTCATACTAAAATGCATAATTTATAATAACTGATCCTACCACCTTATTGTTTGTTTGCATTGCTTTTCTTGCAATTTTGTTATTTCCATTGTGTATCCTTGTGGGGCAGCAACTCACCCACGTGCCAATATGGATCACATTGCAGCACCTCCACCCTTTTTACAATCTGCAGGCACACCTCCTGTAAAATGGGATGATTGGAAGGACACTTTTGAAGCCTATTTAGAAGCAATTGACGGTGAGACTTTTACGTCTAAAAAAAAAAGAAAGCTTTATTAATTTACAATCTAGGGGCTGAAGGCAGGAGCATTTTAAAAACCCTACCCACAGAAACTGTAAGCACTTTAGTGACAGGTGGAGATAGTGGTGATTCCTTGTTGGTGGATGAGTATGCCACTATCATCAAAACCCTTGACAAACGTTTTATTCCAAAAAGGAACATTGTTCTTGAACGACACAAATTTCTTCAGCGAGCGCAAATTCCTGGTGAATCAATTGATGATTTTGTGGCTCCGCTCAGAATTCTTGCGGTAAATTGCAATTACAGAGAATTTAGGGATGAAATCATCCGAGATCAATTGATCGAGAAGACCTCCAACAAAAAAATTCAGGAGAAATTGCTATCGTCTGATGATCCTGACTTAGAAACTGCACTCACTCTTGCCAGATCGATTGAACATTCTCAGTTTTGTGTGAAGGAAATGAGCAATCCTTCCTCTTCTGGCGAAGTTAAACTTTTGAAATCTAATTTCAAACCCACCAAATTGCCGTCTGTCATAAAGTCTGTTCCTGGAGTTCCACGTTCCTCTGTTGTGACTCCCAACCAAGCCAAGCCGTTACCTAAAGATGTAATTTGTTTCCGTTGTGGTAGTACCTCTCATCTTGGAAATGCTAAGTTTTGTTTTGCACTCAATCAAACCTGTTATAACTGTGGTAAGAAGGGCCATTATTCCAGGATGTGCAAAGTCACCTCCACCAAAAAGAATCAGGATCAAATTGTAAAAACCATCACTGACGACTCTGACGAAGAGTGTTATGAACTACTTATGCTGTCCTCTTCTTCATTTCTTGGTGATGGTGTAGTAGAGTTAGCTGCTTTGGGAGGTATTCACAAAAGAAAATCACCCTCCTGCAATATTTCTGTTAACGACACCAGTCTAACCTTTTTAGCTGATTCCGGTTCTCCTTTTACTTTAATTAATGCTGCAGATTTTGACACGTTAAGTAATGTGCAACTTGGGGAATCTTGTATAAAAATCTTTGCATATGGTGGGAAGCGGGTTGAAGTTTTATGAAAGTTTGTTGCTAATCTCAAATTTCATTCTGATCTTGCTTCTAGTACCATATTTGTAGTTAAGGAGGGAGCCAACCTTTTATGGTGGGATGATCAAGGTAATTTAAACATTGTTTTGGATCCCAATCATCCTGACATGGTAATTTCTCGTAGCTAATTTTATAATTCAGCTCCTGTTTCTCCTTCTCACATCATAACTCAACTCTCTGGTGTCAAATGGGAACGTATGTTTCCTGAAGTTTTCGACGGGAAGCTCGGGAAACTTATTAGTTTCCAACACCAGATTGTTCTCAAGAACGATGCTAAAACGGTTGCGCATAAGGTTCGTAAGGTACCTTTGAGTCTTCGCCCTGAACTCAAAATAGAATTGGAACGTTTATGTGCGGCTGGTGTAATCGAACCTATTGAGGGTTCCGAGTGGCGCGCACCAATTATTTTGGCTTGGAAATCAGACAATTGTCTGAGAATGTGTGTTGATTTACGTGACCTTAACGCCAACATCTGGGTTGACCGTCAACCCCTTCCTAATATTAATGAATTATTGACCACCTTAGACAGTGCTAGATTCTTTACTTCCCTCGATATTTCTTCTGCGTACCATCAGATTGAGCTTAGTAAAGAATCTAGGCACTTGACCTCCTTTGTTACTCCTGAAGACGCTTATCGCTACATTCGTATGCCCTTCGGCCTTGCATCAGCTTCGGCTGTTTTCCAACGTTTAATTAAAAACTTATTTAAGGATATTCCTGGGGTTGTATTCTTTCAGGATGACATTCTCATACATGGGAAGACTGAACTTGAACATGATGAGAGGGTCAAACATGTTTTGAGCATAAGTAAGTCTAGTGGTTTAACATTGAGGGCTGACAAATGTAAGTTTTTGCAGGATGGTGTTGATTATTTAGGTCACCACATTTCTCACAAAGGTATCGAACCCAAACTTAAGATTATGGATGCAATTCAAAACGCACCCATACCTATGAATAAGGATCAGCTTCGGTAATTTTTGGGGTTAGTGGAATATTATTCCAAATTTGTCAACAACTTTTCCACTAAAACTGCTTCTATGCCCAATTTGTTGAAAAAAAATGTCAAATTTGTATGGGATGATGATTGTCAGAACAATTTTGTGTCGATTAAGAATGAAATTGTACAAGCTAGTCCGCTTAAATTGTTCAATATTAATGACTTATGCATCATTTCAACCGATGCTAGCAATGTGGGTCTAGGTGCGGTTCTTCTTCAAAGAGGAAGTGATAGTCGTGAAGAAACTATTGCTTTCGCTTCTAGGACACTGAGGGGTGCTGAAGGCACTTATTCAACTATTGAAAAAGAGGCTTTAGGTTTGTGGTGGGGTGTGCAGCACTTCAAGAACTTTTTATGGGGAAATGAATTCATACTGAGAACCGATCACAAACCGTTAGTTGACTTATTCACTACTAAAGATGGTGGTAGAGCTACACCGCGAGTTGACAAATGGTAGTTTAGGTTGCAAGAGTTCCGCTATCGACTTGAATATGTGCCCGGTGTTAAAAATCATGTTGCTGATTGTTTGTCTAGATTGCCCCTTTGTTCTGAGAATGACGTTTTGGAGTGCGATGATTTGGAAATGGTGTGTGCTGTGTGTTCTTTACATGACACTGTTGGTAGTGCTGTTTCTGAGCAAGAGTGGTTGGATGGTGTAACCGGAGATAATGTGATTTTGAAGGCAATTGACTGTTTATCCGGTGTGTGGCCATGTGACAAGGATTGTTCTCCTGAATTGGTTCCTTTTAAAAGGATCAAAGATGAGTTGTCTGTTGTAGATGGCATATTACGTAGAGGTGGTTTACTCGTGGTTCCTTTTTCCATTCGGAACAGAATTCTTGATTTGGCTCATGAAGGCCATCCTGGCATTCGTGCTATGAAGCGTAGGATTAGACAAGATATTTGGTGGCCAGCATTGGATAAAGATGTTGAACATTTTGTGCGCGATTGTTATACATGTGTTACAAGTGACAAGTCTCAGGTGACAAGACCTTCTCCTGTTGAACCTATTGTGGTAAGGAATTTACCTTGATCGAAACTGGCTTTTGACATTGCAGGTCCTTTTGGTCTCATTGGTTGTTCTCCCAAGTATGCCCTTGTTCTTATTGATTACATGTCTAAGTGGCCTGAGGTGAGATTTGTTTATAATGCCAACTCTTCATCCATCATTGGTTTCTTTCTTGATGTTTTTCTTAGGGAGGGTTTTCCAGAAGAACTGGTCTCTGACAACGGCACTCAAGTCAAGTCAAGTCAAAAGATCTTTATTCGGAATAAAAGAACATCCATAAAAGTACAAACAAAATACATTTAAAAACATTCAATTCAATAATGACAGTTGGAGAATAAATCCGAGGACAAATGAACATAATCAAATTCCATTTGCAATTTCGCATCTATACAAGATTTGTCCCTTCATAAAAAAGAGGTATTTAAAAAAAGAAATATTTTACAGCACTATTTAAGAAACGCTGTTTTAAAAACACTGTTAAGAACACAATTTTAAAAACCATGATTAAAAAAAGGATGGCTAGCACATTGTCATAAATTTATCTATATACACATGAAATTTTTTTATTACAACAGGATAAAACAGACAGATAAAAATTCTCTAAAATACATAATCGAAAGTGCAGTGTGCAAAGGTTATACCTCAGTATTTAGAGTGGTTCTCAGTCTAACAGCAGCTTTAAGAAAACAGCTCACCCTAAAGATGACTTCATCTGATCCCAATAATAAGAGGGACCGAGATGCTAATTTAAAATTAGTCAACCCATTTTTTCTGCAATAGGGCATAAGATAATGTCCAGTGAGCTTTTTGTAAAAACCACAAAAGAACAAGAAATGCATAAGATTTTGCTTCATGTCAGGGTTACAAGGGCAATTTAAAGTTTCGAGGTGTTTATTATATCCCAGCGGGAAGTTCAGTAGATTAACTATACTCCCATCTCGGAAACGAAACAGTAAACCCCTAACCCATCTGCCGAGATGCAGGCGCAAATATCTATACGGTAGGCCAGGTTGTTTAGTGTGCGGTTCAGAATAGGCCAAGTATTTTACAACAGTGCATTTAGTCAGGTTCTTTCTATTACGCTCTCCACTGTATAAATCATACAATGCCCTTAAAGTGATGGTCTTATGGGAGCGATTTATTAGGTTTGGTGATGTAAACAGAGAGCCCAACCCTACACTTACAAGGCACTCTTTTACTGCTTTCAACCATGGTATGTGGTGTCCCCTATCACACTTTAGGCAGTCCAAGATAATTTCACGGGTCAGGGTAGCAGCCGTGTTGTTCCATATCTTTATCCAGAATAGTGCTGGTCTGGATCTCACGAAATCCTCTATGTATGGAATATTTAATTCATTATGACATACATGGTTGGGTGAGCAAATAACCCCCCCCAATATCTTGCGGCAAAATCTATTTTCTTCTCTTTGAATATGGGAGCAGTTGGTATAACCCCAAACTTCTGCCCCATAAGTGCCGGTTGGCATACATTGGGTTTGATATATCTTAACCAGGGGAGTTATTACATCGGCTTGGTTGGGTTGTCTTAGGGAGGTTACACAATTAATGGCCTTACCCAACTTATTCCTGGCATGAGATACATGTGCATGCCACGTACCACTGTTTGAAAATAGCAACCCTAGGTAGGGGAAAGTGCTGGTGCTTTTTAGAACATTTGACCCTGAGTTGATCTGGGAGATTTTGTGATTTTTAGGCCCACAGCTCATGATCAGTGATTTTTTAAAATTAGTTGTTAGGCCTAAATCAGCCATAAAAAGGACAAAGCCTGAAATTAAAATACGGAGTGCCTTGGGAGTGCGGCCCATCAGGACCGCATCGTCTGCATAAAGAAGGGTGGGTATGGGGACTCCATTGATGTAAGGTACATCACTAGTTAGAGTACTCAGAGAGCCACTTAGCTTGTTGATATACAAAATAAACAGGAGGGGGGCCAGCACACACCCTTGTCTGACCCCCCTACCAATGCTAATATCATCAGAGACTTCACCCATTTGATTCACACGTACACATGCTTTAAGATCACGGTGTAAAAAAGCTAAAAAGTGTACCAGATGGTCGTCTAGGCCATATTCAAGAAGGGTAGACCAAAGGCGGGAGCGGTTAACAAAATCAAAAGCCGAGCTCAAATCCATGAAACCAAAATATAAAGGGGATTTCTTAGCAATGTTATATTTTGCCATGATCAAGTTCAAGTTCAGGCATTGTTCCACCGTTCCGACACTGCTACGGAACCCAAGCTGGCTAGGGTGTAGGATATTATTCTCATCAGTCCAAGTTCTAATCCTTTTAAATATGATCCGTCCCAGAACTTTCAAGGTATTATCTATTAGAGAAATAGGACGGTAACACCCAGGATCCAGCCTGTCGCCCTTTTTAAAAATGGGGACAATAATGCTACGTGACCATGTTTCCGGAATTTGCCCGTCCGTTAAATTGTTAAAAACATTGCAGAGCAATGCGGCCCAGAAATCGGGCTCACATTTTAACTGGTCAATAGAGAGCCCATCGGAACCGGGCGCTTTATTCCCGGCGCTTTCTAAAATAGCATCAAATACCTCCGATACAGAAATAGACAATGGGCATAGGGGGGGTAGCAACAGAGGAGGATTATCTGGTGTTGCATAGATTTTTCCAAAATGTGCAACCCAGGTAGGACCAGTAATGTTACAATTAATTTCGGTCAAGTTAGAACCAATAGATCTTATCACCTTTACCTCCTTCCAGAACCCAGTGGTATCTTTCAGGTCAGCAGATCGTGCCAGGGAATCCCAGTGGGTTTTAAGTAATTCATTTGATCTGGTGCGTAAAGCACGCTTATACTCTGCTCTAAGCAACCTTACACGTGGTATATCCCTCGGTTCGGTTTTTAAGGCAGCTCTAAGCATCCTATTTGCTTTGGAGCATGGGGCATCAAACCATCTAGGCGTTTCCTCAGCCTTACTAGAGGCTGGTCTGGAAATCTCACCTTTAATTACAGAACAAAGTTCAGAAAATGATTTAATCACGTTAGCCCCATGGTCCTCGGTAGTAAGACAATCTTCGATCAAAGTTGGGTATTTTTTACAAATTCCTGCTAGGATTCCCTTATTGTCTGCTCCCTTCCAGATTACCCTCAATTTGTCTGTCGAGACTTCCAAATCCCTTGCGCCTATTTCATGTCTTGGACACTTACCCCTCGGCAATGATAAGTGGATGGCAATTGGATAATGATCACTGTAAATTTTACACACTACTTCTGCCCTTATTAATGCCTTGGCGACAGCGGGTGAGACAAAAACATAATCAATTGTTGTGCCTCCCCCGTGTCCAATAAAGGTAGGAAATGGGGATACTCGGTTTTCCATACCTACATATTCCATACAATTAACAAGTTCGCTAGTAACAAGAAAATTTAACAGTTCTATACCTCTTTTACATGGGGGATTTCTTAAATGTACATGTGCATTAAAATCCCCCCCTAAACAAATGCCATCAAATTTCCCATGTATCTGTCCATCCATAATTTCATTGATAAAATCAAATAAAAGAATAAAATTTGGGTTAGGCTGGGACAAAAAGTCATTGTTATAGAAATTAATTAAACACAATTTTATCCTCTGAGTATATGAGAGTGCCATGAAACTGGAACAATTAGTTTGTAGTTTATCAATTGTTACTTCTGCAGAAATTTTTATCCAAATGGACAATCCTCCACTGGGGCGACCAGACAAAGGGGCCGTAGCAGACCTATTGTGGCAACTATACCCCTCGAACAACAAGTCCTCAACACACCAAGTTTCTTGAAACATTAATATATCGTAACAATTGACACAGTTCCTCCAAGAAGGGATTCCCATCTTGGTTTTCAGACCCGCAATGTTCCAACTGAGAATTTTTAGATTATTATTATTCCTCAGACAAGAACCCTGATTAATTCTTGAGGCGGATTTAGTTGTAACATGCCCCTGTTGATTGCATAATGTACTTGGTGGAGAGATCTCCAATGTTAACGGGGCCGCCTCTGGAGGTGTTTCCACTGGCTGGACTGCCTTGAGGCACACAGAAGGCAATTTGGTGCTTTCGGGGGGCAGTCAGTCCAATGTGTCCAGGTCCTGAAATATTCCAAACCTATTATGTAATGGAAAAACTGGTGGGGGTTGCATCATCTTGTGGGGAGGGCGATAGAAATATTTTAATGGTAGAGGGGTCACCACAGTAGATGGGCCATGTCGACCAGAGTTGTTGTTCAGCAAGAATTTTGCAGTGCCCGGGTTTCTAAAGTTAATTACAATACAGTCCCCATTAATATTTTTGAAAAGAGGACCGACCCAAGTTACTCGCCGTGTGGTTATAATCTCTTTTGAAATATCATAACCCACCCCCTTATGTTTTGTTAACCAATCTATACACTTATTGTGCAATTGAACCCATGATTCTCCCTGACCTTCCCTAAGCGGTGGGATACCAGCTAGAACTAAAACATAAGGACAAGCCTCAGGTGGAAGATGTAAGGCAGGGCCTTGATGTTTTATAGGCCTAGTGTCCTCATGCGAGATCTTTTTATCGTGCTGGCTGGTATTAACAGGACCCTTCTGTGTTAAGGTTGTCTGCATCTCTGTGTTACTCTTTTTGTTAGAATTAATGAATGGTCCGCTTGCAGCGTTAGCAGAAACAGAGGGTTTGGACGAAGTGACAGGTCCACGTGTAGAATTGCGTGGAAGTAAGGGGGTGACAGTTAGAGGGTCAGGCGGATTGTTGCCTGTTGTGCCTTTACTTTTAATCACCTTGGGTGTAACAGACTGCGTTGGATTAATGGTATCCTGCTGTTCCACAGCCCTGATGATGCCATGGTCACTGTTAGTGAGAACACGGGTAGTGGATTCGAGGTCTTTTAGCAGACGTTCTACTCTCATTTTGTCCAAGTTCGCTATACCTTTTCTCTTGGCATCCTCATTTTTAATTAGGTTCTCCAATTTGTCAAGTCTTTTAAAAATATTATTAAATTGTTTAATCATTTGACCTTCCAAGTTATTAAAAATAGTATCTGCGATAGTCTCAATAAGGTTCCCCTCAGACTTAGAATAATGACTGGATTTGTCAGTTCCTTTGGGGGATTCAGTCTGGGTGGAAATAGATATGTAATTTGACCCGTCGTTATTTATAACGACGACGTCACCCAGATGCGGTTTTCCCTGTGTAGGTACAATATGTTGAACCAACTTCTGTCTCTTCCCCTTATTCCACATGCTTTGTGGGGTTGGTTGGTTTACAATCCTTAATGGCTGCTTCCGTTTGTTGTGAGTTAATTTAACAGGGCCCCTCTTTCTCTTGGCTACGACTTTATCAGATGCCTTATTGATAGACTCAGTAGGTGGTGTTGCCGAGGCAAGGCCAAGAACTATCTCTGGTGCTATGTACGTAACTGTGTCATCATCGTCTAAGACAATTGGTACATCAACAACAAGATGCGAGGGTTTTACCACAGTAACTTCAGGGTTTATATGGGTATTACCATTGAGACTGCTCATGGTATGTGGTTGGTTACTACTCAAGGGACCCATAGAGAATCTCCTTTCTGTCTCAACAATCTCATTGAATGCAGTATCTATCAATGCCTCAAACGACGTTAGCAATGATACAGGGGACTCTGTATCCTGAGTAAGGATGTCAACATTATTACTTGCAACGGTGCAATCAGCCATTGTAGAAACCTGTTAGGGGACTGACCTTATAGAAGAATGTTAGAGGGGTGGCCCGCCCGACCACTGTTGACCTCTGAGGGCCTCAGAGGGCCCGCCCTTTGCCCGGGCTTAGCCCCGGGCGTCCCGCTCGCGTCCCGCGACGCGGGGGCTCTCCTCCCTTTGAAGGGCTCTGGCGCCCTCAGCAGCGCGACCCGCGTCACTGCGTACGCGCCGCCGCGAGGCCTGCCGGGATTTGTGGTCTCCCGGAGCGGCGGCGCGGAGTCCGGTGCCCTGGGACTCTTGGCAGTGGCGGCGGAGATGGCGGCGTTCCCTCGAGCCTGCTGGCTGCTGCTGGCTGCTTACTGACTCGTGGCGGTGGCGGCAATCAGGTATGTTGCGTTTCCTTTCCCCCCGCTCTGCCGGGGCTCTCCTCCCTTTGAAGGGCTCTGGCGCCCTCAGCAGCGCGACCCGCGTCACTGCGTACGCGCCGCCGCGAGGCCTGCCGGGATTTGTGGTCTCCCGGAGCGGCGGCGCGGAGTCCGGTGCCCTGGGACTCTTGGCAGTGGCGGCGGAGATGGCGGCGTTCCCTCGAGCCTGCTGGCTGCTGCTGGCTGCTTACTGACTCGTGGCGGTGGCGGCAATCAGGTATGTTGCGTTTCCTTTCCCCCCGCTCTGCCGGGGCTCTCCTCCCTTTGAAGGGCTCTGGCGCCCTCAGCAGCGCGACCCGCGTCACTGCGTACGCGCCGCCGCGAGGCCTGCCGGGATTTGTGGTCTCCCGGAGCGGCGGCGCGGAGTCCGGTGCCCTGGGACTCTTGGCAGTGGCGGCGGAGATGGCGGCGTTCCCTCGAGCCTGCTGGCTGCTGCTGGCTGCTTACTGACTCGTGGCGGTGGCGGCAATCAGGTATGTTGCGTTTCCTTTCCCCCCGCTCTGCCGGGGCTCTCCTCCCTTTGAAGGGCTCTGGCGCCCTCAGCAGCGCGACCCGCGTCACTGCGTACGCGCCGCCGCGAGGCCTGCCGGGATTTGTGGTCTCCCGGAGCGGCGGCGCGGAGTCCGGTGCCCTGGGACTCTTGGCAGTGGCGGCGGAGATGGCGGCGTTCCCTCGAGCCTGCTGGCTGCTGCTGGCTGCTTACTGACTCGTGGCGGTGGCGGCAATCAGGTATGTTGCGTTTCCTTTCCCCCCGCTCTGCCGGGGCTCTCCTCCCTTTGAAGGGCTCTGGCGCCCTCAGCAGCGCGACCCGCGTCACTGCGTACGCGCCGCCGCGAGGCCTGCCGGGATTTGTGGTCTCCCGGAGCGGCGGCGCGGAGTACGGTGCCCTGGGACTCTTGGCAGTGGCGGCGGAGATGGCGGCGTTCCCTCGAGCCTGCTGGCTGCTGCTGGCTGCTTACTGACTCGTGGCGGTGGCGGCAATCAGGTATGTTGCGTTTCCTTTCCCCCCGCTCTGCCGGGGCTCTCCTCCCTTTGAAGGGCTCTGGCGCCCTCAGCAGCGCGACCCGCGTCACTGCGTACGCGCCGCCGCGAGGCCTGCCGGGATTTGTGGTCTCCCGGAGCGGCGGCGCGGAGTCCGGTGCCCTGGGACTCTTGGCAGTGGCGGCGGAGATGGCGGCGTTCCCTCGAGCCTGCTGGCTGCTGCTGGCTGCTTACTGACTCGTGGCGGTGGCGGCAATCAGGTATGTTGCGTTTCCTTTCCCCCAACGGCACTCAGTTGACCTCTTTCGAGATGCAAGGGTTTTTTAAGGATGCGGGTATTAAGCATGTTTGTACGTCACTTCATCACCCACGTAGCAATGGTTTGGTTGAGCGCTTCAACCGTGTTGTCAAGGAACAGATGCAACTTGCTTTGGTGAATGGTTTGCATTGGCGTAAAGCTCTTTGTGATATGTTGTGGGCTGTGAGGACTACGCCTCATATTAGTACTGGTGTTGCTCCATTAACTTTGCTTCGGGGAAGGGTGGATGGTTCCAAACTGAATAAAGAGTGGATGTCTAGAAGAATGGTTGATCCTAGCAAATTGTCTAGCGTAACGGATGTCAGAGCTTCTGTACAAGCAAAGTATGATACTAGGCCTGGTGCAAGTTATCCCCTGGATGTTAAAGTGAGTGATTGGGTGAGGTTCATGAAACCTGGTTTTCTCCGCAAAGGTGAATCTCGGTTTTCGTCCCCTAAAAAAGTGTCTGAGGTGAAGGAACGTGTGGTGGTACTGTTGGATGGTAGAGTGTGGAACAAGTCTTGCATTTCCATTGTTCCTAGGTCTATGGTGGGCGAGGTCAACAGAAGATTGGGTGCACAATCCCCTTCCGTTGAAGTGTCCTCTGAAGTAGGTGGGTGGGATGATGTGGTTCTTCCTGAGCGTTCTTCTTCTGTCCGTGTGCCATCTAGGCCTTCCAGGACTAAGCGCTTACCTGCCAAATTTCATAATTATAAGATGTAGTCGTTGGGATTTTATCATTCTGTCATGCTTGTGGCAGTTGTTCTTTCTCGTTATGTTCTCTTGCTAATGCTGTGGTTATGCTTCTTTTCTTGTTCTCTTCTTTATCCATCTTGTTCCTCATTTTTCCTTCCTTCCTTCCTGTTCTCCATTCTTTTCCCTCATTCTTTCTATTTCGTCTTTTCATTGAAAGAGGGGAGATGTGTTGGGATCTGGTTCACCAGATCTAGGAACCTTGGGGTTTGAGCGTTGCCTGCGTGGAACATACTGTGGGGAATGTTCTTTCTCTGGCAGTTGCTGCCGGGAGTTCCTGGTCTGGTAGGAATAAAGTATCCTCCTACTTACTGTCTGTGTGGAGCTCTACTTCTTTTCACCTACTTTAGCTAAATGTGTGACAAATGCGGTTAGTGCTGTTTGCTTTCATGACTTGCAAGTATAAATTACCTACATATGCTTGGCAGTTGGTTATGCTATTGGTTGTCCCTGATATACTTCATTGCACAGGCCTTGTGCCTATAGAGGTTTTAGGGCATGTGCAATATGGACTGTGGCCCCGGGCCCCAGCCTTTCAGGGTTACCCCTGGTAAAGGCATACATATTCTGCAGAGAGCGTTTACATTTGAATGCTTCTCACACTGATTACTTGCAATCCAATTTACTGACATTACCCTATAATGTGGGTGATGTGTGAGAGTCCAATACATAGTTGTAGTAGAGAAGGTGTGTTTCAGTTTCATGGCACATCCATACAGATGTATTGTTGATCTCACAACAGGAGCTAGGATGTGTGCAATGTGAGGGCGTCACAGAGATTAATAGTGGTGATGTTGATGAGGTTCTGTTGTGTGACACAATTTAATGCACAGATCACTATCACTGATTATGAGATGCAAGCACATGTCAATTTGTGTAGAGTGGGCCTATGCTTGGTAGTGACCAGGCAAAAGAGAGCATAAAGGAGCAGTATTTGGGCTATACCTTGAAAACCAATTATGAACAAGGTCCCAAATGGGAAAGCTGCAAAGGTACATCTCAACAGAACATACTGTGGAGAAGTGTGGCTCAATGGTTAGAGTTGCAGATCCTGATGCAGAGGTATTCAATTCCCGCCTCGGCAGGACTTGGGCCTAATTTCCTCAAACCTGACAATTCTCGCTTCGCTGCCTATTCTAATCATGGGTCCCACGCTGCAACTCTGGGCAATAGCTTGCTTAATCTCCACAATGGCCCCAACAGTGCTGGGATGCCTGGCGTCACCTTGGGGGTGCCCAGGAGTGGACATTTCACAGGGAAACACCAGGAAGGGTTCCCAGCGGTATGAGTGCAGCGCCGGGATGCCCCGTTGCTGAGGCAGCCGTGCGCTTTACAAGTACAACACATTTACATTTACATGCAAGTATACAAAATAGAAATAATTAAAATTTTTAACATGTTAATAACAAACGTGCAAAAGTTAAAATATAATATGTATTTATATTATTACACTACTTACAGATACAATGACAGAGACCCCCAAAATTTTACAAAGCACAATAAGGAAAGCAGCTACTAAGTAACATGGGCGACACCTACAGCCAAGAAAGTGAATCATCTGAAATAATAAACTGGAAATGTACATAATTGTATTCTAAAGCATGCTTTGGGAGGGTGACTACAAAAGATGATGTTATAATTCATGTAAGAGAGCACAACCACCTCTCAAATGTGACAGAAACATAAGAGAAATATCAAAAGAGAAAGATATACTACCTAGAGTCCCCAAACATATAACAGGGTAACTATCACATATGTAATGTAATGTAATGTGAATGGGTACTTGTAAAAAGCACAGCTACTCCACAGAGTGTCCCGGCGCTAAGGACCACACGACAGAAGATCAGCCAGTATCGGACAAGCACTGTAGACTATTACTGCTGGAACAGCCAGGTTTTGAACTCTTTCCTAAAAGAGAGCAGATTCTGGACCTGCCAGAGAGCTGAGGCAGGCAGTTCCATAACTGGGAAGCCAGCACTGGGAAAGAGTGGCCACCTAGTTGGATGCAGAAAAACTTGCAAATTGACATCAGAAGTTGTTGTGAAGATCTTAGGGCTCTTTTCAGCACATGATTGTAGGAGGGTAGCATCTGCTTACTATGGTTACCCCCACTTTTTGCTGTGTTTCACTGATTTATCAACTTTAGTCTGGCTCGGGCCCTGCTAACCAGGACCCCAGCCTAGCTGCTTCCTCTCTAAAGGGATTGCATGTACATTAGGTACAGTCCAGATTGGTTACTGGGTTACCCTTGTGAATCTCTAGTATATGGTACCTTAGGTACTAAGGGAATAGGTACCCCAGAGGCCTACCAGGGGCTGAAGCATGTATTATGCCACCCCTGGGAAGCCTTCCAAAATGGCACCACAGGTCTGCTACTGCAGCCTGGGTAAGGTGGTGCTTGCACCCCTTACTTAGATATAGTATACCTATATCTACCTATATATACAGACAATTATAAACCTATAAGTCACTCCTATGGCAGGCTTTGTCAATCCTGAAGGCAGTGTGCTTGGTTTTGTGTGAGAGGGTGCCCTAGCATGAGCTGAGCCCCTCTGCAGCTTTCGGAATCCCTTCCTTATAGCTGTTCTGTGATACAGCCATACCATATACTCTTAAGTGCATTATACCCTCGCTGTGAATGCTAACTTTGGAATGGCTGCATCAAAACATGCCGTGCTTGGTGTCAAACACTTTGGAATCTTATCCCCCTGCCAGTCCTGGTCGCAAAGGTAGAATTCCACCCGTCTAGAGGGAGAAGACATGTACACCTTTACTTTACCGGTAATAGTTTAAAAGAGTCCCAGCATCACACAATGGATGCTGCTGCCACAGACACGAGTCTGACCTCCTGCTGCTGGACGAAACTCCGGCAGGGGAGGCCTGGACAATAGGTTTCCTGTCCAGGGAGGTGTAACCACCTCCCCAGACAGGCTTTAGTGTATTGGGGCAGGGTGGGTGCATTCAGTGAATATTTTTCAGACAGTGCCTGGGGCACACAAGGCGTCCTTGTGCATACCCCAGTTCAAACCGGTTGCTTGGGCACTCAGCCTCAGCTCTGGTGCAAAACTGGACAAAGGGGAAGGGGTGTAACCACCCCCTTCCCAGGTCCTCCCATAGGTGGGACCTTAGATTTATTTCATCCCCTAAACTTAGTATAAGTATAGGAACCCAGTCTCTAGGCCTTTAGATTACCCTGGATGAAACTCTGTAACATATATCCTGGAACTTCGACATTCTATTTTGACTAGAAGATGGAAGGATCTCCCTTGGGGTCAAGGAGTATCTCCTCTGTTCAAACAGGCACCAAAGAAGCATCTTGCCGGTCCGCATTTTCAAGGCTCCCGCCGGATCCCAAAGAATCTGTGACACAGGACATGGACTTCCAGACATCTCCGAGGCGGACACAAGATCCCAGCAAAGCTGAGGCCTGTAGCCATCACGAGAGATGTGAGACTTGAACTCCTGGACAACAATGCACATTTGCTAGTGCATCTACTTCCCAATCTTTCCCGAAGTTGTGCAATGGGCTACTTGTAGTGTAAGCCCTGAGCACTATCTGCACTGAAGATTGTGGGCCTACACTCCACGAGTGTTCTGTAGGCCCGCTTCTAGCTTTTCTGCTTGAGGCCCCTTCACGATCTCTGGTCTATTGACTGGTGGGTCCCCACGAAGGTAACTCTTTTATTTCATGGGCTTTCCTAGTTGCTCCAGACATGCCCTGACTCCCCTCCAAAGGGTGAGTCTCTCAGACCTTGCTGGTCTCCACCGAAACCAATCTTTGCCTTCTGTGTGGGTTGCTGTTGCCAAGGCTTTTTGGATCCAATCTGGATACCAATGCTGCAGCACTCAACATCCAACGTGGGATAGCTTGAATACAGCTCCTAGTTGTCGTCGATGTCTCCTGGCCCTCGTGGCTGAAGAGTCAAGCTTCACCTCCTGCACCTGAAATCACCCAACATCGGTGGGCATCTTCTTACAGCCTCCCTGGTCACTGGCAAGTGACCCAGACTCTGTCCCCTCTGCTTTCAGGTTCTTCAGATCTTTGATCCACCCTTGGATCCATCCAGACACTTTTCATCTGGTCGTCTGCAGCACTTCCTTGCAGCTCTCCATAGGAAACGATAACGAAACCCGACACGAAAAGACACCTATGCTCTCGGTTTCCCTGGGTGAGGTAACACAAGTACTTCGGTGCTCCCGTGGGTCTTGACTCTCAGACTTTCCAGTACCGAAGGGGTTTGTTCCTAGTCCCCTCCCAAGTGTCCTTATTCTTTCAAAATCTAACTGCAACTTTCTCCATAGAAGTCAATGGTGATTCGCAACTATGTTTAGACACTGCACGCGTCCCCCGTCGGTCTCCTGCGTCCCTACCTTGGGTTAAAATCTTCACTAAGGGCATCATTACGGTGCCCAGTGGTCGGACCACCAGGGACATGTTTCTTGGCCTGCCACAGCCAAGGCCCCTGTCCCTTTCCGCCAACCTTTTCAAGGCGGGGTTCCCACATTGAAAAGACTGTCAGAAAGGGATATCATAATACCAAAGGAGGTGCCTGCGTCAGCACCGCCATCATGCTGGGTAGCTCTTCCGACCACTGCCCCGTCAGTATCTATGATCCTGGCTGAGGCGGTAGACTGGTGTCTGACAGCTGTGGGTCTGACCGCTAGTATTGTATTACGTCTGTTGGCCTGAATGTCTGTCAGACCACCGATGACGGGCTGCCTGCGGTCCGACCTCTGGCATCATTTCCAGGCCCTAAGTGTAAAATAATAGCAAACAGCCAATTTGACTTTGAAATAAAAAGAAATCATAGCACTAGCCTATGTCCCAGTCATAGAGGAAGCCAACCACTTAAATTTACTAACAGAAAGCCCTTTTACCAACACAGCTAAGACAAACTTAGTCCCCTAATTGACTATTTGGAAGACACTTGGGTTGGTAGATTGCATCACTCTGGACATAGATGCCAACCCAAATTCCAAATACCTTGGTGATATGTCTATGACTGAACTTTGGCACAGGAAGCCAAAACAAACAAAGCAGTGGAAGGATAGCGCAAGTCCTTCCAATGCAAACTATGGAGAACTCAACCTACACTATACAAATTTATAGAAGCATTACAAAGCTACCAATAACTATGAAAGGGGCAAACTGTTAGCTAAATTGACCCAAAATTTAGCAAACAAACCAAAAGAATGTACGAAATGCCACAATTGAAAGTCAATTGAAAGTCGAAAACATAGCCAAAAGAATATTATAAAATAAATCCTAACCTAACAAAGTCCTCAAAAAGTATGAAAAACTGTAAACCAACGTACAAGATCTATTTTTTAATATTAAATATAATATTTTATTAGAGCACTCAAACAATTATGTACAAAATGTTAATAAATACTGATATATTAAATATATATATAAATTATTTTTAAAAATCTACCCATCACCAACCAAGAAAAATAAAAGCAAACTCAATCCATCACGTAAAATAATTGCAAAACATGATCCAAACAAGTCCACATAACAATCACATAAATTTGACATAAACAATATAATGTCACATTTCCCACCTGAAAGAAATTTGCTGTCTGCATGTAATAAAAATTAGTAATCTACCAAAAATTAGATAAAGCAAATTCAAAAATCCCTCGAAAATTGAAAACAAATATGACAAATCCAATCAAAATTCTTCAAAGCAATCCAAAGTATCTTGTTTCCATAAAAAACCTGAAAAAGTGTTTAAAAAAAGAACCACTTCCAAACGTATTCAGATGTCCAATCTTTGCCGCCATTCCCCAGTGGGAGAGGGAGGGTTCATCTTTCCAATGACAAGCAATATCTTGTTTCATCACTATCAGTCTCAGCCAAAGCAACGTTAGCTTTTACCGATTGTCCTTGAGATCAGAGTTAATATGTCGGAGGGTCAACTTGGGATCTAATGGTATAGCCCATCCCAGTACCAAGCTCAGATAGGAGATGACTTGTTTCCACTATTGCACTAACCTAGTACAGCTCAAGATCGTGTGGACAAGGTCACTCCCCCGCGCCAAAAATGGAGGCAGAAGGGAAGGCAACCACACCTATCTTCCACAGTTTGTGTTGTGTAAGGTATATCCTATATAGATATTTCAGTTGTCTTAGGCGGAGTGGAGCTGTAATTGCTGAGCTGTCCTAGCATCAGCCCACACCTCATCTGCAAGGGCACCAAGATAAGGCTTCCAGGCAGAGCAGAGAACATCAGAAGAGTGTGCTATGTGATGGATTACTCTGAGGTAAACCTGCATCCCTTTGTGGTCTCCCAGTTGAACCATAAGCAGTGCGGCCTCAAAGGTGTTAAATTCTGGGAGACCCTCTAAGTCCAATATATAAGGTGCCAGGGCATGACTAAGTTGTTGGTAGCAATAGAAACAGCTGTGGTGTACTTCAAATTATTTTTGTAGTGTTTGGTAAGATTTCAGTATTGCACACTCTATCAAGTCACCCAGTGTGGAGATGCCTGTAGCATGCCGTTTCCAAAATCCCTTCAACGCAGGCACCTGTCTTGGGACAGTGTCCACCCGAAGAAGAGTCTGCCCTGTTTGTTTATTTTGCCATCCCATATGTCACAGGGTGGTCTTCCATATCTGGACTATCAGTTCAGTTGCCGGTGGGAGTGACAAATGCACCCCACTCCTATATAGCACTTAGTTAGGGCAATGCACGGGAAAGCCTATGAGTAATTATGTAGCTGGTACAGAAACCAGAGGAGCGACACAATTTTGAATATAGGAAATCTCCCCATGGGTACATGGGGAGCGCCAATCATGTTTTTATGTCAGATGTCAGTTTATCCATCAGTGGTTGAATGTTCATCTCCTGCACCGCTTTGATGCCCAGAGTGTACTCCCAAGTAGCGGAAACCACATGTGATTATTTGCAGATTGTCTGCCCAGCCCAGGTTCTAAGGTTAAGCACTAGCAAATAGGCCTCGTGTAACCCCAAACATTCAAAGGATTTGGAGCGTCCACAGATCGGATGTTTCGAGGTCTCTCAAGAATATCCGTACATCCTCCTCGTAGAAGACCAGGCTAACCAAAAAATCCCATCCCCGCTTGAATCTCCTTACGTGTGCATTGATATGGAGCCATTCCTCCCAGGGCTCTGTGTCAATGGCAAAGAAGAGCAGTGAAGGTAGGCAGCCCTGTCTTGTTCCTCTACATATCAGAAAGGGTTAGAATGTTTTGTTGCCCACTCAAACACATGCAGTCAAGCCTGTGTACTGTAGCATGACACAGATGATACATTTGGGTCTGAAATTAAGATGCTGGAAGAGGGTGAATAAGTAATTTCACCCAACAGAATTGAACACTTTTTCAATGTCTGCCAACAGTACTATGGCTGGCTGGCTTAATCTCTCCACCAGCATCAGAACATTGTATAACCACCAAATGTTGCGCCTCATTGCCCGGTGCAGCTTATATCTTGCTTGGTCTGGGTGCTTCAATGAGGGGATTACTACCAACAACCAATCTGCTAATGCTTTAGCAATGGATGCTTTACACTTCAGTGTTGAGGAGGGAGATGGGGTGATAAGAGGCACACATTTCTGTGGGACAGCCCAGTTTGGGAATTACCACAATCTCTGTCTTGCGAAAACCAGTGGTAGCTGTGCATTCTTCACCACCTCCACCAGCACTTGTTCAAGGGGTTTGTCCAATTTATGAATGAATGACTAGAAAAATTCTGCTGGAAAGCAGTTAGGGCCAGGAGCTTTCCCCAATGTCAGGTGGCTTCAGGTGGCCAAGAGCTCCCTTGCTGTGAGGTCCCCCTACAGAGAGTGCTGCTCAATATCCGAGAGGACCCGAAGGGCAGATCAAGCAAAAGGCTGTCAATCATGCTTGAAGGTATTGTGTCTCACTGTGCATAGATAGAGCTGTATAGTATCACACAAACTGGCTATATTTTCATTGTCAGTAATTTTCGAGCCATCTAGTGCAACAAGATACAAAATTGGGGTGTAATATTGTATACTATAGCAAAGTCGGTGAAGTACCTTGCTCGATTTGTCTTTGAGTCTGCGAGGCTAGCAGTATTTTCTTTGTTTCATCTAGGAGTGTTTACTGGACCAGCAATTGAGTGCGGGCTAGGTTACTATGCAAGTCTGGCTCTGAATCCATGAAACATTGTGTTTCCAGAACTCGAATCCATGATTGCAAGTCAGCAACTGATTGTCTTTTTCTATGTTTCTAGCCTGCTATGTAACTTATGACATTGCCCCTGAGGGTCGCTTGAAAGGCTTACCAGAAGCCACCTGGGTAATTCACAATCCTTTGATTCTGGTAGACGTGCAGTTCTATTGCCTTGTCCATGTTGGCTTTGCATGCCTTGTTTTGAAGAGACCAAGTGACCAACCTCCAGCGCCTTTTGGGAGATGAAATTCCCCATCCTAATGAGCACTTCAACTGGAGAATGGTTACAAAGCCCCTTGCCAAGAATCTTTTATGCTGCCTCTCTATGAACCTCTACCTTGGGCAAAAGAAAATAGTCTAGTCAAGAGAAAGTTTTGTGTTCCCTGGAATTAAAGATAAACCCCCGCTTACATGAGTGAAACAGATGCCATACATCAGAAAGACCCATAACTTCTATGAACTGTTCATGGCCATCCTGCCTCCTAACCAGAGCCTATTCCTAGTGTCATCAACCACTCCATTCCAATCCCCTCATCAAAACATGACCCTCTGCAGTTTTGTGATTAAACCCAAGAAGGAGGTGCTTAATGATGGAGGAACCTAGACATTGACCAATATTCATGGTACACCAAAGAGGAGATCACTAACCGCCACATACCTTATTGATCTATAGAACCATTCTTTTTTGGCCACAAATGGCAGGTGGCCTTTAACAAGACTAGTTGCCCTGCAGACACCCGCATGAATCTGGAGTGGAAGACCTGAGTGAACGCATATCGGACCAGGAAGGAAACTTTATTGCCCAGTCAGTGAGTGTTCAGGAGGAACAGGATGTCTGCCTGTAGTCCCTAGGCAGTCCGAAGGACCACTGTTCTCTTAATCTTGTCTTAAAGGGCATTCTCATTCCAGGATATTATGTGTATGATATCTTTGTTGGTCCCATTAACATGATCAGCCATCAGGGAGGAGGAGGCGGTCCAAAATAGTGGGGGTGCCAGGGGTCACGGGTGAATTCGTTAGTGACTTCAACAGAAACCGATATCAAAAACATTCCAATTCCTCCAACCCTATACTTCGAAAACATGAGGCATCAGTTGTGGGAGAGACCATAAACTGATGCCAACAGGAGACCAGTAAGTTAATCTTCCAAATATAACCCTTCACAACATTTTAAATGTAGTGCCTGTGATCCTCACCCTCAATAGTCTATGGAAGGTTAACAAGTGTCCAATGGGCGAGTGTACAATGGGCAAGTGGCCACTGTCTTTGCTTTCCACCGTCTTTGCGCTCCCCCTGTGGCCTGCCACGGATCGTTGTCAAGAACAGTTCCTCCCAGCAGCCTGTAGAGCAGCATTGTTTGATGACAGACATATCTGGATGATAGCCCGCCAAGGGACTTTGGGGTGGAGACCTATTTCCATCACTATAATCTCATGTGCCATCTGCCATCTTTTACTCTGTAGTGTAGTATCAGGAAGGAAGTACTCTGCTGGTGGCACATCTCCACTATGGCCCTCAATACAAGTGTTCAGTTAATTTGAATGCGACTAGTAACTGCCATTAGCAGATCCATCAGAATTAAGGGGCCAGCAGGAATACCACAGATCTGTTTAGTTTCAGCTGGGGTCGCTGGGTGGCAAAAACAGCTAATATCTCTGGGTAAAACACCAGTGTTAAATGAAGAATTTCTGGGGAAATTTAACAGAGAATTGCCAATTCCCTGGATAATTCCCCATTTATCAGGGAATTCTCCAAGCTCAACCTATAAATTCCTCTAATCCCAACCCCTCGAAGTCAACAGGACCATGGTGTTGACTCCAGTGTGTACAATTTATTACACCTGTGCAGGCGTACTAGTAATGAGGCCCTTTGGGTTCTGGTACAATCTGTCATTAAAAAAACCCAAAAAAATGGAGCAACTTCTCTAGAGTTGCACACTGTTGAGTAAACTGAAAAGAAGGTAGAGCGCAGTTCAGATGAATTGGGCAGCTCCCGTTTCCATGTGACTCCTTGCATCCCTACATATACAGTTCAGAACAATAAATTATCTTGAAGGCCATTTTGGGGGAAATTGCGAGAGCACTGCCACTATTGTGCAGGTAGTAGATGCTGTTCTTCAGGACTACTAAGACATAATTAAGGGCCTGATTACGATGCCGGTTGGACAGGCATCCAATGTCCTGTTGGAGATGGTCAGACTGTCGAAGGCTTCTTTAGAAGCGGTCGGTCTGGACGCTAGATTACCATGTATGCATTGTGTACTCCGACTGACCGCTGAAAGACTGCCGACTCTGACAGCTTATCTCCAACCACCGAGATGGGAGTCAGAGACAAACTGCCTTCATTGAGCTGTACAGGGATCTCTAACCTCTGTTCAGATTACAATGTGAGTTTCCAATGACCCAACTGTGGCGGTCCAAAAGGCTGCCTCGAGTCATCGGAAACTAAGGATTTGGAGTGCATACTCACCCCAGCTCTCTCTCCAGCAGTCTCCTCCGTGAATCTTTTGCCTCCGTTCCCCCCTACACCTCAGAGGCTGAAGCCCGATGACAATGATCCTGTGGGTGGCGCAATCCACGTAAGCCCTTCTGCGATATGTCTCACCATTGGCTGGACTGTGCACATTCTGCCCCACTCCATCAATGGAGTACGGGGTGCATAAGGCATATCCCAACATACGTTATGCATGTGTGTACATATCACATAGTTTCAGTGAGTTTTGTACACATTTGCAGCAACATATTCGGGGATATGTGGTCTGCTGTAACCATAACTGCTGCGGTAGCAGCAGGGTCATCGCCATACGGCGGGGGGAAGCTTCCTGGCCTTAGCTGTCAGAAAGGGCTTGCAAAGACGGAGGTCAGATGGCCAGTCCGACTGACATCGTAATGAGGCCGTATGTGTAGTATTTCATGATCATCTTTGTGTCTGAATGTATCACTTCAGATGAGCATCTCCAAGTCAGTAATGGGTATTCAGCTTCACCTGCAAACAGGAAAGGATTACACATTTTTTTTAAAACAATTTTTATTGTTGATAAACAAAATAAACAATGGGTATTGTCAAGGTTTACATTATATATCAATTGAGCACGTTAAATAAGGCGAAACATAGTGGACACAGCATATCATTACAAGGAGACATTAGTAATGCAGTCTGGAGATTTATACAATAGCACCATCCCATCCCATGATTATCTCGTCCTCCCTCCTTGTCATTCCGAATCAGTATTACTATTCATCTGAGGCGGTTCACAAATAAGCCCTCTATATTCATTCCAGGCTCCCTAAATTTTGGCCCACTTTCGCAGAGATTTCCTATTTAAGTATACCGCCTTCTCGGCAACCATCGCTGAGTCCATATCTATACTCCAGGCACTAAACGCCGGTATCACGGAAGACCCCCAGGCCCTAGCCACATTTCGTTTAGCGTACATAATACCAATCGTTGCCCTATCTTGTAGGGGGTTACTGAGCTCATTAGGCTCCCAAATCTTCAACAAACAACGCTTGGTTCAGGGAGTAGCGAAATGTGAACCACTTGTGATATAGTCCGCATAACCTTGGACCAAAAACAAGCAATCAATGGGCAGTCCCAGATAGTGTGGTAGAATGTCCCCACCTCCCCGCAGCCTCTCAATCAGTACTGATGTGTGATTCTACCTATCCTATGTAGTGTGACCCTAGTATAATATACTCGATGTAGGACTTTCAATTGTATCAGTCTGAACCGCGACGGCACAGCGACCTCCTGAGGCGAGGAGAGCGCGGTCTGCCAGTCCGACTCGTCAAATTCACCTAGCTCCGCAGTCCAGGCCGTTCTAAGTCTTTCCATGGGGTCAGGCATATTGTTGACCAACTTACGGTAGACCAAAGAGGTTGCCTTTTTCAGCATGTGCTCCGTAAGCAGTCTATCTTCTAAAGGAGTGGATTCTGTGGTAGCTTTCCTTCAATCGGAAGCACAGACTTGAGGGCATGACTGATTTGCAGGTAGCGGAAACGTTCCGCCTCTACCAAGTTGAATTGGGCCGCTAGCTGGTCAAAGGTGAGGATTGCACCCCGCCTATAGAGGTCTGCAACCGTCGATATGCCTATGCGGTCCCAGGCCTCAAATCCCTTACTATTACAGAGACGGCTGAGGCGTCACGATGCCCAGAGTGGCTTCATCTGCGTGATCGTGTTCTCACATTTGAGACGAGCAGACGCCAGGTGCCATAGCTTTACCGTGTGAGCCGTGGGACCCAGCAGGGCCGCCGAACCTCTAGGGTCGTAGAGCGCAGCCATCACTCCTCCGCCCCCTAGGTCGTATCTATCCGCCTTGAACGCTGGCTCAGTCTGCGGAGCGTGGAGCCAGTGATTTAAAGTCTTTAGTTGGGCTGCCCAATAGTTGGCTACAACATGCGCAAGTGGATTTGTATACAGGAGTTTCACCCAAGCACAAAACTTTGGCCCAAAGCCTGGATGTCGCAATACCGCAAAAAGATACGGCCACTCGACCATGTCGAAGGCCATTTGCGCATCTAAAGACAGGATCACAGCCGGTTCCGATAGAGCCGGGATCTGCGCCATGACTGCATGAACTCGTCTTAAATTGAGAGCAGTGCTCCTGTTCGGCATGAATCCGGATGGATCCAGATGAACAAGGGTCTCCAAATGCGGGGTTAGTCGTACAGCTATCATTTTGACCAATATTTTCGCTTCCGCATTTAGTAATGAAATAGGACGATATGATGTACGTTCATCCGGGGGTTTACCAGGATTTGGTATGCCTATAATCGTAGCCGTTCGCTGATCTCGGGTCAATTCCCCCGTAGCCAAGCTGTCTTCAAACATTTGCAACAGATGTGGGGCCACGTGATCAGAGACGCTTGTAAAGTTCTATGGGGACCCCATTTGGCCCCATGGCCTTGCCTGGCTGCAAAGAATGAATAGCATCCAGGTCCTCATCCGTCGTAAAGTCCGACTCCAACAGTTCGGCGTCCGAGTCCGAAAGGGAGGGCATTTGGATATCTTTAATGTAGGTCTGTGCCTCCTCAGAGGACATACAGGAGGAGGAGGTGTAAACCGCTTCGTAATAATTGGCCAAGGTGTCTACTATATCCATAGGGGAAGTGTATACCTTACCGTCGGCGGAGCGAAGCTGTGCTATCGTCCTCTGGGCCCTGCCTTATCTCCAACCTCGTATACAATATGTTGAGTGCGCATAAACGGTTGTCTGACCTGCACTCGCTGATACTCCGTGAATTCTGCCTGCTTAAGGCGTAACTGGCACTTAGCCTCCTCAGTAGGATCGAGATCATGTTTGGATTGTAAAACGTCCAGGTCGAACTCTAGTGTTCTAAGGTCTTCCTGCACAGTCCGTTTGTGACCTGTTATGGAGGCTATTGCCTGGCCCCGTAGCACCGTTTTGTATGCTTCCCACAGGACCCCCGGTGTGTCCACGGAAGTGATATTTTCTTGGAAGTAGCATTTCGTAGCCGCGACTAGGTCCTTTCTGATTTGTGGAATTTGTAAATAGTAAGGCGAAATCGGGAAGATGCACCTCCGGGTTTTCACATAGGAGGAGTACATCATGGAGACTGGGGAATGATCCGAGATACCCCTCGGGCCTATCTTTACCTCAGTTATATGGGGCAAGCTGTCTGCAGAAAAAGAAATGATCAATACGTGAGAGACAATTGTGTACCCCTGAGTAGAAGGTGTAGCCTCGATCCCCGGGTTGTTTGAACATCCACCCGTCCGTAAGACCCAAAGCCTCTACATAGCCAGTCAGCCGCGCTTTATGCAGCCCTGTCACCCTGCTGGGGTGGCGGTCAAGTCCCTCGTCAAGAACCGCATTGAAATCTCCGCCCAGTATGAGTTCGCCCTCCGGCAGTGTCAGTAGAAATGCACTGAGGTCGGGGAGAGCGACTGAATGCAGAGCAGGTGGAATGTACACTGATACCACATTGAACCTTCTTCCCTCCCATATGCAGGAGATAGCTGCAAACGGTCCTTGTGCATCTTTCCACACCTGTTGTACTATCACAGGAAAGCGCTTACGCATCAGGATTCCCACCCCCCTGGAACCGGAGGAAAACTCAGAATGTACTACCATCGCATATCCCCATCGATCCAAAGCCTTACATGTCGAACCCATCAGATGCGTCTCTTGAAGCAATACAAATGCTGTGGGCTGCACTGCGTACATATTGAAACACCAAGCCCCTCTTAATTTTATCCCCCAAACCGCGTACATTCCAGGTGACCAGGGTTAGAGGGAGCACTGAGGCCAGGACCGGGGCAGTAACATCTGTTATCCTATCATCCAAGACCTCTTCCGCCATCATGTTCAAAACATCCTTGAAAGCTCATCACTACATCACACATTTGCTCGCCCGTATCCTTGAAGTATAGCCCAAAACTAAAGCACAGAACAGAGTGCAACCAACCCTTCCCCCCCTCCAACACTGTAATCTGAATTCGTACATTTTCACAGCAGTCAGTAACAACAATACCACCTTCCCACCCTTCCCTTGAAACATCCCACTGAGTCCCCTCCTCCCCCCTCCCTGCTCCCCTGCCTGTGGACTTCGGACTGCCCACCCCCAACCCGGCAGAGTGCCTGTGCATTCCCCACCCATGCTAACTGCGTAGAGGTGAAGCGATCCCCTCCCCCCGCGGCAGTCTATCAAGACAACAATTTAATACAGCTTTCAATCGTGGATAACAGCCTAAGGAAAATCTCCATAACATGTCTAGATAATTGCAAATTAAACACATTACATACCTGGAACCTTCAAATTCAGGCACCTACACCCAGTCGCTCCTACGCTGACAGCTCCCCCCCCTACTTGCAAGTGTTCAATAGGGCTAGTCCATCAAGAGGCCGCCGATGTCCTTCATTCCTGTTCAGATAGGCCACTTGTCCCCAGCTCGCCCCCCATCGGTGTGTTCTGCTGCATTACGATGACTACTAGTCATGTCACCGACCTTCGTCCATCCGTCCAGCCAGTCCCAGGTTGCCTCAGGTGAGTCGAAAAACCACGATTTGCCGTCCCATTTGACTCTCAATTTTGCTGGAAAAAGCATTGCATACTTAATGTCCCTGCTGCGTAGTTCCTGTTTGACTGCCTGGAAGCTTCGTCGTTGCGCCTGGACCCGAGCCGTGAAATCCGGAAAAAAGGAGACCTCATAATTGTCGATCTTTAATGGGGGGCCCGCTCTGGAGGCCTGCAAAATATTGTCTCGGTCTCGAAAATTAAAGACTCTGGCTATAAGGGGCCTAGGAGGGGCCCCGGGTTTGGGTCTCCCGCCCGGCACCCTGTGGGCTCGTTCTATGGAGAAATAAGCAGAGATTGCCTTAGGCTTTAGGTGTTTTTCATGATCAGCTCTTCCACGTAGAGATCCGCGGCAGGCCCCTCCGTTTTCTCCGAAACCCCAAGGATTCTAACGTTGTTGGGATGAGCCCTCCCTTCGTAATCATCCAGCTGTTGTGCCGTACGAGTCTGTCTTTTTTCCATGTCGGACATTTGGCGCTGGAGCTCGGAAGTGTCTTCTTGTGGAGCTGCCGTCACCACCTTGAGTTCCCTCACTTTTTCGTTCGTCTGCTTAAAAGCAGCACGAAGTAAGGAAACTTCCGCCGTTACTGAGTCCATAGATGTTCGCATCCGCCCAATGGCGGCCATGACATCATGGAGCGTGGGTTCTTTAGTCGGGGGAGATGACCCTTTTGCGCCGTCTTTGTCCGTTCTTGGCGAATTGGGTTTTTCTCCGCCTTGGTGTAACTGCATCGGCGCTCCTGTAGCCGCCTCCCAAACTGGGGCCTTCGTGGTATGTCCAGTCCCACGTCCAGCAGGTCGTCAAGGGGCTCGCCTCCCGTCCCACAGCCCTCTATAGCCGGGTCACGCTTGCCAGCACCGCCCAACCGGCCAAGAAGTTCCAACAGTCCATGGCCAAGTAACCAGGCCGGGCGTGCCCGCCCTGTCCGAAGCAGGTCTTGTCAGTTGGGAGGGGGGAGGGAGGGGCAAAAGCACAAGCCGCGGCACAGTGGATCCTCTGGGGCTCCCAGGCACCGCAGTGTGTCAGGGCCACTGTAGACGTGGCCGCGCCTCCAGCACTATCAGGGTCCAGAAAGTATGCCCCCGGAGGCAAAGACAGAGTCCCGGCCGGCGGGAGCGTCGCCGTTTGCAGCGCGGGCAGCAGCGGGTCAGTGGGCCGTGTTCTGCCCCTCTCATCAGTTGGGCCTGGAGCGTTTCTCCGCCGTCAGTACCACGTCGGCCGCTGGTAGGCCGCAAAGCCGGGGCCTACATTTTCGCCCTGCTCCGGGGCCGACACTACCCCACTGCTTGGGGACGGCGACCGGAAAGCCGCAGTCCCGGTCCCCCTGCGATGCCCCTCCTGTTCTTTCATGGGCCGAGCCCCTATCCGCCTGTCACCTGGTGGGAGGGGGTCCGCTGAAGGCAGAACAGGTCCGCGCTCCGATCACTGCATCGGAGCCGCCATTTTGCGCGTCCCGGCCATCCCAGCAATCGGCCGCTGCAACGTCTTTGTAGCGGGGACCGCGGTCCCCAAACACCACACCGGAGCCTTCCCGAGGGTGTCAGCTGCACAATCGGGTACTTTGGCGAGATTCTGTCCGGGTCTGCAGGCTGTATACTGATTATTCGCCGCGGGCTGGGCAGAGGTCGCTCAAGCTGTGGCCATTACTCTCGGCCACTTAGCCACGCCCCCAGGATTACACATTTAAGTGTTCTTTAAATGTATGACAACTGACACACATAGGTGTCCTTAAAATCATGCTTTATGTCTCAATGCTGAGGTCTGCTTGTGGGTATGTTTTTGATTATGCTATCTTTTATCCTAGCCTTCCCTACTGAATTTAATACCGATGGTCTTTTATTTGCCTGCTTAAAGTGATATAGGGGAGCAAAACAATTCAAGATTATACTTACAAGTTAGTCACCTTTAAAGAACCACAGACTCTGGACTTCATTTTGATGAATTTATTATAAGGCCAAAAATAATTCGATATAAACACACCTTAATATCAGAGAATATAGGTACATATAAATCAACAAAGAACTGAGTCTACAAATATAATTCATTCAGCACAAAAGGCATAATGTGATGAACTCCAAAATCTAAATGCAACCCAGAAGAGAAGCTGAGTGCAATTCACTTTTCATTGAGAAGAAAAACGAAAGATATCTTTCCCTACACTGCTCTAAATGAGGGTCATACCTATCTCCCTTTTATCAAACCCCAAAGGTGTCAGCACATGTTGACTTCCTAAGAAGTACTCTCGTCAAAATGGGTCTTAAAAACCTAAGGCTATGGAGCTAGTTCTAAGATGCTCCTTCTCCGAAAAAACAAAAATTTCCTGAATCTGTCCCTGCGCATCATACAAAGACACAATGTCTAACCCACAAAAGGTCACATAATGAACTTTTGCATTGCAACATTTGTACATTTCCACAGGAGCCATACTTTGTTCAGCTCCTCACCAGTGGCCTTGGTTCTCAGATAGGCCAGACAGGAAAGGCGTCCTCCCTGTTGGTCTTCCAGTCTTCTTCAAAGACATTCCGGGTATCTCCTTAATCTAAGAATAAGGAGGTCGAATTCCTGCACCTGCAGTAGGATGATAACATACTATCTTTGAATACAAAAAGGATTCATTTAATTATTTCTTGAGCAACGAAGGAGATATGAAACTCAAAACAACCTGCAGTTTGGGCCTACTATGCAGGCAACTTAAACTACACACAGTTAGTGAATATAATTTCATTCTGAACATTATACATACAGAAATAATAAACTTTTCTAATGCATACAAATCCTACTTAAATGTGCATACTACATTACAAATGCTTAAGTGACTTAAATAAATGCATTTTAATAATCATGAAACACTGAAAATGACAAAATAAATGTAAGTGCATCAAACCATGTGTATAATGCACACATACAATTTAGAGTGCTGTAAGTGCTCTATCATCTTGGAAGGTGCTATTCTCATGGCACAAATGATGGTGCACTTTTGTGAGAGTGCAGGTCTGGTTTGCATTGGCTGCTCCCGCGGAAAGCACGCCTGACCCATGTTTCATACTGTGCAATATGACACACTTTAGTGCTGCAATGTATTGCCTTGTCATGGGAAGCACGGCTTTTACATACTGCGGATCCAGGTTCTTTGTGACAGGTACCGTATCTTGAAGTGTAGTAGATAACTGTTTCACTGAATCATATTGTATTGTAATTGCATTCATACAGCACTTACTACCCCTGATGAGGCATCAAAGCACTTTTTCGCCGAGTAGCATGCTACTCTGGAACCCATAAAGGATTAGTAGTGCACTTTTATAGTGAAATCTGAAAGTAATTTGAGTGTTGGGTATGCTAGTCAGTTATTTGGATTGAGAAGGATAGGGGAGAGATAGATGAGGGGAAAAGGCTTGCATTTATATAGCTCTTGCTACCCCTGATGGGGTGTTTAGGCACTGTTTCAGCAAGTAGCATGCCACTCTGGAACCCATAAAGTATTAGTGGTGAATTAGTATAGAGATAAATGAAAGTAATTTGAGTGGTGAATATGTTAGCCATTTATAGTTATGAGTTGATCATGGGAATATGGAACACACGTGTGAAGGTGAGTGCGCTGTTGCTTATAACCTGCTGCTGGTTGTTGCTGCCACCAGATGAATGAGGGGGCAATCTAGCGCAATACCCCAAACCAGAAATAGTGCATATCGCACAGTAGCTAATTTCTTTTGCTTTTTTGCTCCGTCGGTGAAAAATCTGTGGGAAGCAGAGTCATTAATTTTGTGAAATATATTGCAAATGTATGAATATTATTCAAAACTATGCGGAATTAGGGTAAATATGTTTAGTGTTATCTTTGAGTCAAATTTCACTGAAGGGAATACCTTTCCTAAAAAAAATTATGAGTGATAGCTGTAGCGCACTGCTTCGAAGCAGAAAATGTCTAGAGAGGGAGATTTTCTGAAGAAACCAGTCTCCTGTGGCCGAAAATACCCCAAATCATGTGATGTGAAATTTTAGGAACTCTCATAAATTTTGAGTAGTGCAACATTTACACATATACTGGAGTCCTTTAAAATGTTCTCTATTAGTCTCAAAATTACCATTTTGATCTACATGTCAAATTTTCTGGCTGGGTCCATACTAAGGTGGCATGGTGCTCGAAAAACGATGGAGTTTAATCTGATATTTCACTGCCACACAAGTGAGTCTTTAGTCCAATATAAACCATTTCTTTTAATTTGAAACAATTTCGTGAGGGTGAGTATTGCGGGGCTTATTTATGAGCCCCTTGCGCCTCTGGAATGTCACTCTTTGTGACGTTCCGTGCGTGATATTTATCAGGCATCACTAAGCCACTTTTTTGGGCTCAATCCTGCCTCATAAATATCAGTCCGTTTAATGCAGTGTTCTGCGTTAAAGGGGCGTGCAATGGGTGTTGCTGGGGGCGTTCCCAGCAACATCAATGGCATTTTGACACTGCCCCAGATTTACGAGAAATTGTAAATCTGAGGCAATGTCAAAAGTTTACGCCTCCCCAGGGGGTGGCGTGAGGGAGGCGCAACGAGGAGAAATGTCTTTATCTCTCCTTGTTTTTCTATATGTGCTGAGAAAGAGGAAAAGCCTCTTGTGATTATTTTTGTACAGAAAGGATCCCCTTCCTGTACAGTAATAATCATCCCGCAACGCAGGCACCCTTGCACCATGGTGCAAAGGTGCTTGCGATGGCGCACGGCAGTCCATTGTGCGCCGGCGCAGGGGAAAAGGTCAGGAATGCGCCGTATCTAATAGATACGGCGAATTCCTGCCCTTTTCTTTTGCCGTAGGGCAGCGCAGCAGGCAGGGCTGCCCTACGGCTAAACCTCATAAATGAGGCCCGCAGCGTATCTGCAAAGGTTGCTATATTGATGGGAAAAGCTTGGATTCCTTTACAGTAGCGGTCGGCAGTAGGAGTTACTGCAGGGCGGTGACGTGGGCAGGGAGAGGAGCAGGGTGGGGGGTAGTAATGTATCGATTACAGAGTTTTACAGGTAAGTAAACATTTAAATAAATAAAACGAATTTCGTTGCGCGCACTGCGTCACCAAATGTGATGCAGTGCGCGCAACGAAATCCGTTTTTTTAAAAATTTAAATGCTTACTTACCTGTAAAACTCCGTAATCCATACATTACTACCCCCCACCCTGCCCCTCCCCCTGCCCACGTCACCGCCCTGCAGTAACTCCTACTGCTGACCGCTACTGTTCCTTTACCATTTTCATATCTACCTTTGATAGTTAGACATTACGTGTTGAACCTCCCGATGGCAGTAATGATCTGCTAAATAACATGCAATTTCTCAAACATTTAAAAAATGTTTTTGGACGATTTTATTTTCAGTTCATATGGTTCGTATGCGTCACCGTTACTCTCGTTAGAATTTACATCAAGATAATACATACCACCGAATGTCGATTTAACTAACAGGGGCATATACGCCATCTCGATATCTTCTGTGCCTGTGGAACAGGTGTACAGTTTCCCAGCCCCTCACCCTCCCTCGGCCCCCAGAGCAGGTAAATCAAAATGTCTAGTGCAGCCTAAAAATAGTCTTTTATTACAGTAGATAAAGTGAAGGAACACAGCTTAACATCTGTATGTCCCAGTATGTTTACCTATGGAGGTTGATAAACGCTCTTGAAATCAGTGGCAAACAGTTGTTCCGGCGTTATGAGTAATAGCCCTGTCAGCACCGTGACACGGACACTGCAACATTCACCGCATTAACATATTTCAATTTTCAGTCCCGGGGGTGCATGGTTTAGCATATTTATGGCAAAAACCAAGAGGTATGAAAGAGGCTGAACTGAATTAAGGAATATGTACTTGTTCTGAATCTACTTTTCTTAATTCTGCAGTTAAAGTTATTGAACAAGTTAAATTATTTCAGGAGAATATGCTAGAATTGGTGGCACTGATATTCATGCACATCTGTGCATAGGACCTGTACAGTGAGAGTGTACCCTGGAACTCTAAACAAAATGGAAGACAATTCCAGCACAAAACCTCACAAATTTCTGGTGAATATTAAAACCGCTGGATCCTTCTTGATGTAACTAACGTTTACTGGTTACCTGAAATCAAAATGCAGAAGATTTTTCAAAAGGATGATTTTTATTATTTTATTTTTACAGCGGTTCATACCACACTTCTGTGGTTTCTAAGTGCTCTAAGTGACAGATGTTAAGATTGTCCAGTTTAATGGGGCTCAATTTACCGACTTCGGGAGGAGGGAAAAATATGGCCCTCATTACGAGTCTCTACTCTATTCTATACTCCAAAATTTCCGATTAAAATTATGCAATTTAAACGTTTTTGCCTAAGTCTTTGAATCGTATTTAACAGGTGTGGAAAACATCTGCATCCGATAAAAATCGCAATTACAATTTTTACAGGTGGCAGCAACAAGCATGAGCAAAATAACAGGAAATAACCATTTACAGTGGGCGGAGTACGTGATACTTTGGCAACCAGTATATTGCAGATAAAAGATTTATATCTGTATTATAATGTATAGGTTCTGTAATCCCTGTGTAAATGACATTCACATTTCTTTCCAATAAGTGACTAGTGATACCCCAGTCACCGATTATAGCGAAAAGACGTCCGAAGAACTTGACTATTATAAGTTCTTACAGTCGAGTTCTAAAGTCACAATACCTGTTGCCAGCAACCTATTTGAAAGGCAGGTCAGGTCATGGGGCATAACTGAAGCAGCTGTTTAAAGCAAAGAAAGCATCAGCTGTTTTTCTTTCTTCTACCCTATTGTAATAGCTTACAATGCAAGCAAAGAGAATATGTTTATTTTGCCCAACTTTCTGCACATTCTGAGCGACTGCAGTTTTTTTTAAACTGACGAGTTGAACGGTTTTTAATATCAGTTTGCAGCACTTATCTAACAGGTTTTTGAAGTGTTTCATTTAGCACTAGAAGTAACATTTTTATTCTTCATGTTTGCAAACATGCTTGCTCTTTCATATGAAAGAGTTTCACACAAAGGTTTTAAGTGGTTTGTGGAAAAGCTGATGGTGTGACCATGTATTATATCGAATAAAGTACCCCCTGAGTACATGATAATGATATTGCAAGTAATCGCAGAGTTCCATAATCTTACAAGGAATTTGGCCTTCAGCCTTGTTCTTTTATATGTTTTTGGAACTCCTCTGTGATTTGTAATATTGCTATCATGTACACCAGGGGATACTTTATCGAGTATATTACAGCAGCTGAACAGGCTAACAGCAGGAGAACTATTAAATAGAGGACAGGACACCGACCGAAGGAAGGAGGCAGCTATCTTGAGCCAAGGATCGACATCCAAGCTCTGGTGACAGTATCCACATCCATTTTTCCATGGCATTTACCTCCTCTGTTTCCATAAATGTGAAACAATAGCATTCTGGACCTCACCAGCAGGGCAGACATACATTCTCTGACTCAGAATTGAAGGCACTGCCAGATGATGTTGTTATGTATTATGACCGTGTTTTGGACCACACCACCAAAGACACTTACCCATTTTCGGAAAGAAGCCACTGAGCAAGTCAATGCAGTGTATGTGAGGTGGATGAAATTAAAACGTCGGACACTGACTTCAAGAAACAAGAGTGGCTTGAACATGAATGAGCCCTTGGCAACTGTTTGGGGACCCCCCTCCACACACAGATTGATTTGAATCCTTGGGAGGAGAAAGTAATCTTCCACTCTACCTATCTGGGATAGAAGGCATCAGTGGAGGTAAAGATGTCAGAGTAATCGAAGAAGTAATAGGTATGAGCACAATACTGACACTCACATTACATGATGGTTCTCTGTATACCAATTAAAATGGATGCCAGATAACAGGAAGCCTAACTATCAGTCATGTAGGGGGTTATATCCTGACAAGGTCATAGCTGATATTTTGAAAATGCTGCACATAGTGCATGTTACATAGTATCCAACGTAATATCGAGAACTGATATGGTTGTCAGTGCTGTCCCAATCTGTCCATTTACAAAATTACTTATCCATATAAGAGAATGGTATTTTATATCTTGCTAAGCATATGTTATGACATGCCATATCAGACACATATTATCACAAAGTTCCACAATCCTGTTGTCCCATGTGGGATTATTTCCAAAACTTTCATCTGGACCGAAGTATGTTACATAACTTACTCCAGCAGCGAACAAAGACACAGACGCATGCTCTCCAAAGTAAAAAAGCAAATAATACTAGGACCTAATGTACAAAGGCAAAGAATACTACGACCTTGCAAATCATTAAACCTTTACATGCGATGTAACTTGTTTTGGTCTTTCAACAGAATCCCATGCATGATTAGTTCTTTCAAAGGCAGGTGCATATGTTAGTTTTTTAGAACACAATTACATCTATCACTCATAAATATCATAGGGACGTTGATAAATGAAATGAAGCTCCCATCCTTACAAAGTGCTTTAATATGAGTGACCTGTACACAATGGATGTGTTGACTGCATGCTAATGATGTCATATCTGATGCATGCTTACCTTACATTATAATACAATGACCCCCCCTAAGTGGCTGATGATGATGAAAAATGTGCCAAAACTTCCTCATCTGGGCACTCAGCAGCTCCCAGCATATCAGAGATACCCTACCACCATAGAAGTCACACAACATATCAGGGGAAATACACCCCACCTACCAACCAAGAAGACACCCAGCACATCAGCGCATCAGGGGACATCCACCCAACCTACCAACCAAGAAGACACCTAGCACATCAGGGAAAGGAACACCTCCACACATTTGTGAGGAGCAAAATGGCATTTCACAGAAGACTCTGGGTGTACTACTGTTACTTCTCAAGGGTCACCCCGGAAGCCATTACATTGTAAATTGTACTTGGGAAGTCATTGCATTACAAGTATGCTTTCCAGTCTTCTATATGACAGGGCTTTACTTTGAACTTAAGTTCATTTTAAGTTTAATAACCTTAGTACTCTGGGTAGTTCCCAAGTTTTAAGTGGAGAGCAGGTTCTTTTTAACATGGATCAGTCTACGACACCACTGATACTCCTAAACTGATATTTCAAATGCCTGTTTTTCTATGAGAGTTTTTAACCATAGGATTGCCGAAGTGTCATCCACATCAAGCTAGAAAAGTCATAAAATCATTTGCCATTTTTGCAGCAAAGTATTTAAATATGGGACTAGTTAGTACCATTGACACTGACCTGTAAAATGACAAACCTCTTTTACCACTCCAGGTAAAGCATAACAGCTCTGGATTGAAAAAATATCTTTCAAGCAAAGGTGGAAAGAAAAAAAGCAGCCAATGACACATATGTTAATCTCTCATTAGAGCTCATCAGAGAGATAAGCTTTGTCTGGATACACAGGAGCACCCCATATAAGTCAAAGCAATACACTTTCAGGCTTAGAGGCCACAGGAATTGTGCAAAAAAGGAAGTAGGGAACCCTAAGTAGTTTACACGTTTTAGGTGGAGAGAACCTCCTTTATATTGAACACTCAACAACACCATTGCACTCCAAAACTGCTGACTTCAAATGTCTATTTTCTGGCAGAGATTGAAAGGATAGAAATAGAATTGTACCATCCAAACCAAGCTAGAAAAGTGACAGAGTATTTTGCCATATTTGCAGAAAAGTCTTTATCATTAGGATTAGCTAGTGCCATCTACACCAAGCAGAACAATGAAAAAGTCAGTTTACTACTCTAGGTACAGTATTACAGTTTGGATTAGTAAAATGTCATCCAAGCCAATCTAGAATGAATAAAAGTAACCCCGCAAACGAAACTGCAGAACTGGGGAATCCTTTAACAAAAAAGTGTCCTCCGTGAAGAATAGATTTAGACAGTCAGGCTACCCTTTGAGAGTTCTCAAGCAAAACAAGAGGTATCCAAAGGCACAAGGGAACTGTGTTTGTTTACTAAGGACAAAACAACAGACGAAGAACAACATTGTTCATCAGATCATGCAGCTTAGATTAGATTAAAATCTATATATTTATAAAGAACATGGCTGCCTCTGCAAAAAGGTGTCCCAGCACTGGAGCATGACAAGGCAGAGAGCATAAGCAGGTTCAAGTTCAAGTTCAAACATTTGTATAGCGCACTACTCACCCAGAGGGTCTCAAGGCACTTGAGGGAGGGGAGGTACTTTACTTATCGAATATCCAAGTTCTTAGTTGTTTTCTGAAGGAGAGGTGGTTCTGTGTAAGGCGGAGGTGGATGGGGAGAGAATTCCAGGTCTGGCCGCTAAGTAGGAGAAGGATCTTCCCCCCAAGGTGGATCTTTGGATGCGTGGAATTGCGGCGAGGGCTTGATTGGACGATCGTAGTTGGCGGGAGGGGGTGTAAAAGGACAGGCGCGTGTTGAGGTATTCTGGTCCTAGGTCGTAGAGGGCTTTGTGTGCGTGGGTGAGGAGACGGAACGTTATTATTTTGTTGACAGGGAGCCAGTGGAGGTCTTTCAGGTGACCGGAAATGTGAGCTTGGCGGGGGATGTCTAGGATGAGTCTGGCTGAGGCGTTTTGGATGCGTTGGAGTTTTTTCTGTATTTTGGCTGTGGTTTCGGCGTAAAGGGTGTTTCCGTAGTCCAGTCGGCGTGTGACCAGTGCATGGGTGACCGTCTTTCTTGTTTTGGTGGGGATCCAATGGAAGATTTTTTTGAGCATACGTAGGATGTTGAAGCATGATGATGAGACGGCGTTGACTTGTCTGGTCATCGAGAGGGAGGAGTCCAGGATGAATCCAAGGTTACGTGCGTGGTCCGTTGGAGTGGGTGCGTTTCCCAGGGCCGGTGGCCACCATGAGTCGTCCCAGGCGGAGGGGGATGATCCTAAGATGAGGACTTCCGTTTTGTCCGAGTTCAGTTGTAAACGGCTGTTCTTCATCCACTCGGCTACTTCTTTCATCCCTTCATGTAGGTTGGTTTTGGCGGTGTTTGGGTCTTTGGTGAGGGAGAGGATCAGCTGGGTGTCGTCTGCGTAGGAGATGATGTTGAGGTTGTGTTGGCGCGCGATGGATGCGAGGGGACTCATGTATACGTTGAAGAGGGTGAGACTGAGTGATGATCCTTGTGGTATGCCACAGATGACATCGGTGGCCTTTGATATGAAAGGGGGGAGGCAGACTCTCTGGGTTCTCCCGGCGAGGAACGAGATGATCCAGTCCAATGCTTTTCCTTGTATTCCGACGATGCTGAGGCGTTGTATAAGGGTGCTGTGACAGACTGTGTCGAAGGCTGCGGAGAGGTCAAGTAGGATGAGGGCAACTGTTTCTCCGTTGTCCAGTAGAGTTCGAATGTCGTCTGTTGCTGCGATGAGGGCGGTCTCGGTGCTGTGTTTGGCTCGGAAACCGGACTGTGAAGGGTCGAGGGATTTGTTGGATTTGAGGAAGGCGGCGAGCTGACTGTTGACGGCTTTCTCAATGACTTTGGCAGGGAATAGGAGGAGCGAAATGGGGCGGTAGTTCTTAAGTTCAGTGGGGTCTGCTGTGGGTTTCTTCAGGAGGGCGCTGAGTTCGGCATGCTTCCAGCTTTCCGGGAAGGTAGCGGAGTTGAGGGAGCAGTTGATGACGTCTCGGAGATGGGGTGCGATAATAGAGTCTGCTTTGTTGAAAATGTGGTGGGGACATGGGTCGGTTGGCGATCCTGAGTGGATGGAGTTCATCAGGCGGATGGTTTCTTCAGTGGTGAGTGGGTTCGAGGCGCAAAGGTTGTTGGAGGGGGGTTTAAGTTCGGAGGTGGGTGGGGTGGACTGGTCTCCGGGCTGGTCTCCAAAGCTGTTATTAATGTCAGCGATTTTGTTGTGGAAGAACGAGGCTAGAGAGTCCCAGAGGTCCTGGGAGGGAGTGATGTCGTTGGTGCCGGCGGTGGGGTTAGTAAACTCTTTGACGATGTTGAATAGTTCCTTGCTGTTGTGGGCGTTGTTGTCGAGTCGATCCTTGAATGCTGATTTCTTGGTGGATCGGATCAGTTGATGATGTTTGCGTGTGGCATTCTTGAAGGTAGCTAGGTTGTCAGTGGTTGGGTTTTTTCGCCAGGCTTTCTCGAGGGTGCGACAGATCTTCTTGGATTTCTTTAGGTCATCATTGAACCAGGGGGCTTTTTTGCTACTTTACTTGATTTGATGGTTTTTCAAGGGTGCTAATTCGTCAGCGCTGTGGGTGATCCATTGTGTGAGGTTGGTGGCTGCTTGGTTTGGGTCCGATGATTTGGTAGGAGGGTTTTGGTGAAGCGATGTGAAAAGCTGGTCGGTGGTGATTTTGTTCCAGTTTCTGCGGGGAATTGGTTGTGGGTGGTTGTGGGTCGTAGTCTTTTTGTAGTAGAAGTGAACGCAGCTGTGGTCTGTCCAATGGAGAGCTGTGGTGTGATTGAAGGAGATGTGCTTGCTGGAGGCGAAGATTGGGTCGAGCGTGTGCCCAGCATAGTGGGTGGGGGTGTCAACAAGTTGTTTGAGTCCGAGATTGGCGAGGTTGTCCAGAAGGGTGGTGGTGTTGCTGTCGTTGTTCTTTTCCAGGTGGAAGTTGAGCTCTCCCAGTAGAATGTAGTCCTCGGAGTGGAGGGCGTGTGGGCTGATGAAGTCAGTGATGTCTTCGCTGAATTGTGTGCGGGGTCCTGGTGGTCTGTAGATGAGGGTGCCTCTGAGTGTGGTCTTTGGGTCGGTGTGGATCTGGAAGTGAAGGTGTTCGGCGGCTGCGAGGTTATCGTCGGAACTGGTCGTGATGCGGTTGGTGTTCTTATGGACGATGGCGATGCCTCCTCCAGTTTGGTTGATGCGGTCCTTTCGGATGATCTTGTAGCCATCCGGGATGGCTATGGCGATGTCGGGTGTTGATGAGGCGTTCATCCAGGTTTCTGTAAGAAAGGCGACGTCCGGCGATGTGGTGTCGAGTAGGTTCCAAAGTTCAATGGCGTGTCTGTGGACCGAGCGGGTGTTGAGCAGGATGCACTTCAGGTGGTTAGTGTCGGAGCTCTGTTCGGAGTTTGTGGATTTGGTGTGGGTCCTGATGCAGTCGAACTTGCAGGAGTGGCAGGTGAAGGGTCCATGGGTGTGTCCTGGGGCGGCTTGGTAGCAGTCTGGGCGACGGCCGGTGTTGAGTGCTGAGAGGGTTGCGGCGTCGTACGTTATGCGGGTGGAGTGGATTTTGCGGGGGCCAGGGGGTTTGGCGCTGGACGGGCGTAGAGGGGCTTACCTTTGGCGCGCCTTCGGCGTGCGTAGGGCGCGTCCGCTGCGCGCAAGAGCATCTGTCATAAGTGGATATTGGAAGGGGGCGGAGCGAGGGAGGGGCAGCTGGGAGGCGGGAGCGGGGTGGAGAGCCTGGCTGGGAGTCACAACAACAAAATGGCAGCAAAGCAAAAGTGAAACAGGACGCGATTGGGACAAGCAGGGATATCGCAATGATGTGGGCAGAGGCACCGGCACAATCAGGCCCTAAATCAAATAATAAGCAAAGCGACCTTTGAGCTAAAGTGCTACGATTACAAACAAAGCGCTACGATAACCAATAGTCACAAATGGAGCAGTGAGAGCAGAGCACAATCAGGCACAAAATCAATTAGCAAGCAAAGCGACCTTTGAGCTAAAGCGCTACGATTACAAACAAAGCGCTACGAATACAAACAGAGCAGTGAGAGCAGAGCAAAATAGCAGAGCAGGTATTGTCAGCAGTGACTGGTAAAGCGCTACGATACCAAGTCAGGAGGGAGCGTGGGGAGCGACCGCTTTTGCACGAGTCAGGACGGTCACAGCGCAGGAACACACGGGTCAGTCCTAATCTTACAGTGGGAGGGAGAGGCAGCTGGGAGGCGGGAGCGGGGTGGAGAGCCTGGCTGGGAGTCACAACAACAAAATGGCAGCAAAGCAAAAGTGAAACAGGACGCGATTGGCACAAGCAGGGATATCGCAATGATGTGGGCAGAGGCACCGGCACAATCAGGCCCTAAATCAAATAATAAGCAAAGCGACCTTTGAGCTAAAGCGCTACGATTACAAACAAAGCGCTACGATAACCAATAGTCACAAATGGAGCAGTGAGAGCAGAGCACAATCAGGCACAAAATCAATTAGCAAGCAAAGCGACCTTTGAGCTAAAGTGCTACGATTACAAACAAAGTGTACGATTACAAACAGAGCAGTGAGAGCAGAGCAAAATAGCAGAGCAGGTATTGTCAGCAGTGACTGGTAAAGCGCTACGATACCAAGTCAGGAGGGAGCGTGGGGAGCGACCGCTTCTGCACGAGTCAGGGGTTAGATCTGAGAAAAGAGGCAGGTTTTCACGTGGCGTTTAAAGGTCATGTGATACGGTTCGGCACGAATGTGAAAGGGAAGAGAGTTCCAGAGAGCGGGTGCCAGTCATCTAAAAGATCGGCCGCCAGATCTCACTTTACGTACACGAGGAGTACGTGCAAGGCACTGGTTTGCTGATTACAGCACGCGCGATGGAGTGTACAAGGTGCACAGATCATTAAGAATGTCTGGGGCCATTCCTGTCAGTATCTTGTGTGTGTCTTGAAGCTAACCCGCTGTTCAATAGGCAGTCAGTGAAGACGATAGAGAAGGTTAGATCCAGCAGCACCAAGGCTGACATGCTGCCGGCATCTAGCGTGGATTTGAGGTGTTCAACCACAGCTAACAAGGCCCACTCGGTGCTATACCATGGTCCGAAACCGTTCTGTGAGCTGTCAAGAATATTATTAGTTTCTAAGAATTGCGTTAGCATTGAATTCACATGTGCTTCCAAAATCTTAACCAGAAACGGGAGTAGTGAAATCGGATAGTAGTTTTCCGATTTGTAGCAGTCGAGAGTAGGTTTTTGGAGCAGGAGGACCACTTTAGAATGCTTCCATGACTTGGGCAATGTCGCAGTGGTGAGGGATAGATTAAGTAGCTCCAAGCATGCAGGTAGGAGATCGGATTGAATTTTTCTGAAAGCTTCTGGTTTTAGGGGATCATAAGGGGATCCAGATTTAATTTTAGCCACTAGTCTCTCTAGTTCATTAAAGGAATAGGGGGAAATGATGCGAGAAGGGTAGATTAAGGACCGAGATAAGCATCCCTTCTGCAGACACTGGGAGAAGTATTATGCCCAAACTTTAGATAGAGGTCTTCTACTTTCTTCAGAAAGAAGGTTGTCAGCTCCTCACAGTGTTGATTAGAGGAGAAAGTATTGCCAGATTCCGCTGGTGGGGTAGTCAGGTCCTTTAGCAAAGAGAATATCGTTTTGCTACGGTTAGTACTAGTGGAGATCAGACTGGAATTGTGTGCTGCTCTGGTTTTGTGCACCAGCTTATGGTATGATTTAATAGCTATTCTGTATAATGTTTTGGCCTGGAGGTCATATGGTTTTCTCCAGGATCTTTCCAGCGGATTATAGTTTTTTTCTGGCCAGCGTAAGTTCTTCATTAAACCATGCATTGGCTCGAGTGCTTTTGGAATGGGTAAGTTTAATGGGAATGCATGTGTCTAGGGCTTGGATAATCCATTTTTTAAAGAGCGCATCAGCCTCTATCACATTGTTTGATTTTATCAGAGGTTTTGCGCTTATAGCTGCAAGCAGGTCTATTTGATCAAGTTTGTGCCATGGCCGTTTAAGTGAGGGCTGCTGGTTGGGCAGATATTTACCAGCACCTATCATTAGCCACATCGGGACGAGGAAATGATCTGTCCAGATCATAGGGAGTGGTGTTAACATTTCCAATGACTCTAAATTAGAAAATACAGGGTCTCGGAGATGTCCTGCTCTATGTGTCGCACTAGGGGCCAGTTGAGTCAGCTGACAAGCTGCCAGGTCCCCATTAAAACTGAGAATCTCCGGAGAGTCATGCAGTTCTAGGTGAAGGTTTAGATCGCCTATGAAATTAAAGTTGGCGGTTTGAAGGGCTAGAGCTGTCACCATATTTGTCAGGGCTTCTCGGAAGCGTTTACATGGACCGGGCGGACGATAGATGATAAGGCCAGCGAAGGTAAAATTAGCACTTAGTGCGATTTTAAAGAGTGTGCTCTCACAATCCAGCAAAGCCAATAAAGAAATTAATAGAGTTATGAGCAAACATAGGCATTTGATCAGGGTGAACGTTATACTAGGTCTATAAGTGCAAATATAGTCCACTGTCACATACCGCAAATACAAATTTCTGAGAATCACTCTGACCTCTATTTACTTATAAACAAAAGTATAAACTAGCTGATTGAATCCCAGAACCCACAGCCCACACTGCGGCTAGCCCCAAGCTGTGCACGGCCAAAGGCCATCCACGGTAGGCCTATCTAGGCAGTGCATCAAATAAAACTTTATATTAAAAAACTCTAGAAATTCACTGATAAAACAAAGGTTAAGAGGACATTATAGTTAAGTGAAAATATCAGTTACAATTTAATGTTTTAAAATAAAACAAAACACTGAAATTTACTCACACCCTCATCATGCACTGCTTATGATCTCACATGTTACATCAATCATGACATGTTCTAAGACATAACTGATCACATCAATGCAAATCTGAAATAACATCACTGATAACAACACTTGGCATGATAGGGGTTGCGTGTTATATTTACTTCAGTTAACTGTAACTGGTGAATTTCAGTGTTTTTGCTGTTTAAAAGGTTACTTTTTAAGTGACATTACACACACACACATCCACATTTGGTTTGAAAAAACCAAAGACTAAAGGGACATTATCGTTGGTGAAAATGTTAGTTAAAACATACCATTAAAAACAAACAAAACCACTGAAATGTACTTATCTCAAGTAACTATAACTTGCGCCTTAAGTTAACTTTCATTTGCACACCACCATGCATAGTCTTGTCATTGACGATGTCATTGCAAAGTGTGCACTGATATTATCAATAATGCCATATAATATGTAATGAGTATGTAATATGTGGTATAATTAGCAGTGCATGAAGAGGGTGCGAGTTATAATTACCTCAAGGCAAAGTTATAGTTGCTTGAGATAAATATAAATGGGGAATTTCAGTGGTTTTGTTAGCTCAAAATGGTATGTTTTAACTGACATTTTCACCTAACTATAACGTCCCTTTAAGTTTATTTTATTCAGTGAATTTGTAAGTTCTTTAAGTGCAAAGTACAATATTATTACCATACCTAACTATAATGTCACTTTAACCTTTGTTTTTCCCAGTGGATTTCTAGGTTTCTTTTTAATGTAAACTAATATTTTATTACCCTATGTAAAGCCAGCCCCCCACAGTGCATGACCAAAGGCCATGTGCAGCCGGGTATTGGCCATAACATCCAACCTCCTGTGGGCAGTCAGCCTCCTGCTGCTGCACAGCCTCTGACCATGTGCGTCAGGGGTTTGGTCTGCCCCCAGGCCCTGCAACCAACCCCTCTTCCTCACTCCCCAACGCTATACGCCCTACCCCACAGACACCCAACTGCCTGTATATAAAGGAACTCTATCACGTTTCTCCAAAAATCATCAATAATATGCCACAGTGAAATATTTATTAACATTCCTAATATATAAAAGACACTTAGAAATGTCATTGAGATAAATGCCTGTGACCTTCTTTTAACATAGATTTTATTATTACATTTTGTGGGTGAGAAATGCACAAATAATTAGCCAGAGACTTTTTTTGAAACAGAAAAAAAGGAAAGAAACAGGAATCTGAATCTTTCTTGTAACATTTTTCATCCCCAAAAATGCAATTATATAAAGAACCGCAGGAGAACCTTGTATATTTTTGATATATCTTCAGTCTGCATAAAACATAGCCTCAAAAGCAGCCCCTAGTGATCGCTGCACTCCCAGCTGTAGAGTAAAAGCTCCCTGCCTGGGAAGTGCTTTAAAAAAATATGGTATATTCTTCTGGGGATATAATTCCAATGACCCAGGAGACTTACTGTTTTATTCTAATACTACTAGAGGGCTGCAGAACTCCCTGCAGCCCTCCACAACCTTGAAAGCACATTTTGGTGATGCCCCTGCCCCTTCTAGGGACATCAACAGAAAATATATAAATAGGCCTTGCTGGGTATTATGGAGCAATCTTTGAAGGAGTGTTATGCTATGGTATCTTTAATGAGTATTTGTAAAGCGCACAGCTACTCGATAGAGTGACCCGGCGCTGAAAGAGGTGTGACGACGTTGGCCATGTGCTGTTGAAACCAGGTTGAATATTATTGCTGGAAGAACCAGGTTTTCAATGACTTCCTAAACGCAAGTGGTCCTGCATCAGTCTGAGTTCCAGTGGCAGGGTATTCCAGAGTTGAGCAGCCAGTACCTGAAAGGAGCGTCCCTCTATCCACACTCTGTGATATTTAGGAGTGCATGCCAACTGAAGCTTAGAAGACTTCAGTGTTGGGTGCGGGCAGTAGAACTGGACTCTACATACCACCTATGCCGTGGAGAGCTTTGAAAGCCAGGACCATTGCTTTAAAATGGATCCTCTTGCGAACTGGCAGCCAATGTAAGGATTTCATCTGTGGAGACATCTGTGATCTTGGACCAAGCATGAGTATTGCTCTGAATGAGTGGTGAATGATAAATGAGTGGATGTGGCTGCTCATTTATTATTCACTGTTTGTGAAACTTTGCAAAAAAAATTCTGGGTGTGCCTGTCTCGCCCAGGACACACACTGCTATTTTTGATAGGGTGCGGGGGTGGAGCCCCCAGCGACCCAGTGGCCCCATCAGCACGCTCCATGCAACTGCTTCTCTCAAAACATGTAGAAGCCAGAATGTATTTTTATTTATGGGGTGGCCCAGTACTTTCCCGGTGCTCCCCAGACCATTATTTGTCTTGGGGCCACAGGGGAAACCCCAGGTTCCATGTTTATTTTAGATGGGGTACCCCATCTACGCCTTTGGAACTGCATTAGGAGGTTCCTCATTGGGGCTGCTGAGTGAGGCCCAGGGACCCCGCAGAGCTGCCAGCTCCTTACATGTAATGTACATGTACTTATATAGCGCAAATCACCGACCCGGTATCTAAGCGCTTGCTTAGGGAACCCGTCCTGGTATTCCCCTGTGAGATACCCTGGCAGGGTATCCACAAGGTGAAAGCCAGGCATCCCACCGCGAGGGGCCGTAGTGGAGATTAAGCAAGCTATTGCCCAGAGTCGCAGAGTGTGACCCCGTGAGTTGAGTAGGCACCGGAGCGAGAATTGTCGAGTCCATGGAATTTTTTAGCCCGAGACCCGCCGAGGCGGGGAATCGAACCCTGGTCCACGGCCAATCTCAGCTTCCGGGTCTGCCGCCTCTAACCACTGAGCCACGCTTCTCCACTCATTCCAGGTGCAGTGGGAGCAGGCATTGCTCCCACCCGTAGGTGAAGTTTTCATGTGCTCCCACCAGACGGGAGCAATTCTATGTATTGTCTCTGCCTGAGAATGCAGGCAGGGAAAACGTTTTGTTCTCCCTCCCTGCAAGAGCTGGTGTGTGCTCCCGCCGGGTGGGAGAATATTACTCTTTCCCTTAGTGCAGTCTTGGGCAGGGAAAAAATAGTTTCCCGGTGTTGGGGATCCTGGGATGGGGCCCTCAGGTCCATGATATGGCTCTGAGAGGAGGGTCGATTGGTCCTTCCCCATCTTGGTCACAGCAAGTGCCTGGATACGTTCTTGGGCGATAAGTAGCGCTATATAAATCAACTGATTGATTGTCTATCATGAGGCCCTTGGGAGTGGGGTTCCCAGGTCCTCTTAAGGCGCGGGAAGGGGGTCCGCCTTCATTTTTTAGGCAGCCCAAGGGGATGGGGTTCCTGAGGCCACTTAGAGTCTTGGAGAGGGTGGCCACACGCTCCTCTCCCATTAAATAGTATATGCAACAATTCCCTACCCTGACCCGATTTCTTTTTTTAATGATTTTGTTAGGACTCGGGACTGAGTCCTGAGTCCCAAGATGGCTGATGCTGCATACTTATTGATATGGTGGCAGTCAATCAAATCTCACCATGAGATCAGTTGGAACAATTTCTTTTCAACACGAAGGGCTCAAAAACGACTGAACAGAGTTACACCAAAGCCCAAAAAGCACTCTTTCTGGACCAAGATCTAGCTTTCTACCAAATTTGGTGTAAATCTGTTCTGGGGCTTGGGCTGTAGCTGTGTCTAAAGTTTTTTTGGAAAAAATGTAATAGGGAAAACATGTTTGAGAGCCCCCCTTTTTCAGGGACCTTGCTCGATGGGTCCACCAGAAACATTCCAGTTAGGAGCTGAGGTAGAAGACATTTTTTGGGGGAAAACTGTTGTGAAGATTTGTCAAACAGCACCAAAGTTATTAGGAAAACAAAAAATGCTTTTCCTATGGAAACTTGGTCCTAACTATAACTATATGTATATATACTTATATACAAAGAATGCATTGTCTATGGAAAAGCAATCTTAACTATAACTGCCATGTGATGGGTATAGACCCCAAGTAAGTTAAAGGTATTTTAAGCTACAAATATACAGGTTAGAAGTACTTTGGGTGTGGCACCCCACTTTATTGGGCAGTCACTTAAAATCAAAGAGAGCACATGCTGTTTTAAGGTGCAACTGTGCAAGGTTTCGGCAACATCAACATAAGCGCATGACTGGTCAGAGGGCCCCATATGGTCCTAGTGTCACGTCGCAGAAAAGTGTTTTAAAGTGCAAAGGTACAGTTTCAAGGTTATCGAGCAGTCTCGTAAAGTCATGAGGTCATCCGCAAAGACACATGGCTTGTCAAGTGGCCTCACAAGGTCCAGATATCACCCTGGATAGGGTAAAAAGATGTTTTAAATTGCCACTGTACAGATTAGAGTTTATTGGGCAGTCTCATAAATTGGTGTAAGCATAGGCACACAGCTTTGTCAGAAAGTTCCAAGATGACAGGATAGCCCAGGGCTTTAATGTAAGTGTTTGTTCCCCTGCTAGCAAACTGACACAGTTATCACAGCTTAGTCGGAAGTTCCAAGGCAAGCAGGATAGCCCAAGGATTTGAAGTAAGTGTCCGTCTCCTGATATCAACCTGGCTCCGTTGTCACTGTGCCTCACTGCGCTCATTTTCTTGTTTGTTTGTTTATTTTTTGTTTAGAAATTTCTCAAAGCTGCAGTTTAGTATTGGGCTGTCTGGCTCTAGATGGCACTGCAGCAGCTTTAATTTCAGTTGAAGCGGGTATATGCTAGCCAGGTAATTTGCTTAGTTTACCTGTGAATAACTATTGATGACCATCCAGTAGTGTGATCTTTTTCTGAACTCCGCTTTGTCCTTTGAAAGAGAGATTTGGGCCATTGCTGAGCTAACTGGTTTTATGAAATCATTGAAAGCATTGTCTGTAATTGACAGAACCCATAGGCTCCCGAGTTGCAGATTTACTAGAGATTGATCCAGGTATTCTTTGAAGCTGCTGCAAATGCCACTGTGCCTGTTATTGACTACTGACCATAGAATATTGTCTAGTGAATTAAGCTCTGTGAGTTTTAATTTAAAACAGCACTTGACCGTTGCACCCTGCCTCACGATTGATTGCCTCATGAGGCCAACTCCAACTGTATTTGGCTGGGGGAGGAGCTCTGTGCTAGTTTTAAAATATAACGATAAACTTTTACTTGCAAGTTGTCCAATAGGCTGAGGTGCGGATTTGAAGGCCCTAACTGCCATAGGTTATTGTTGCCAGGACCTTTTCTGTCATTACCCTTAAAAGATGGTCAAGTGTTGGACCTCTCTACCTCTTGTGTGTTGGAAATGGGATTTCTGGTTGGCTAGGGCTAGCACCTAAGCCAGGCAGAAACCACCACTCTAATCAGGGCAAGGGAGTTACACGCTGAAGATAACCCCTGCTTACCCCCTTGGTAGCTTGGCAGAACAGTAAGGCTTATTCCAGAGGCAATGTGTAAAGTGTTTGAGCAACACACTCACACAGAAGCGACACACTAGTTGCACTACAAACGAAACTCCACACAAGGTTATGTAAAAATAGCTTTTGTATTATCCATAAACCACATTAGAACATAATCACATATATATATATATATATATATATATATATATATATATATATATATATATATATACACACACACACACACACACACACACACACACACACACACACACACACACACACACACACACACACACATAATTCAAAGTAAATGAAGGCAACCAGTAACTACTGGTAAGGGTACACTTTGCACAAACACATCAGGCATGAACATCATAGCATTACCTAGTATAGCATATTATGCAAAACATAATCAGCAGTAGCGCAGTGCATCATTTTCACAACACATCATGCCCCTCTTAGGCATAACCATAACTCACAATATGCCACCCTATCCCTGGGAGCCCACTTTCCCCAACACATTAAGGGCACCAAAGCACCAGCCTCCTCCTGTCCCAATCGGCAGTCCCAGCACTTCTGCGCTAACCACCTGGACTGCATGATCATGTTGTGGTGGTTCCTTCCCACGTGGGGACTACTAATACTCCTCCTCTTCCTTAGTGAGGAGTCTGGCCACCATTGAGGTTACCCTGAGCTATCAAGGCCCACAACAAGGCCCCTGCCCCAAAAGTAGGGCTGTGGGACCAAGGGTCACACTGGCAGGTGCCCACTACCACCCTGGTCAGCTGCTAGCCTGGCCACATATGGCGATGCCGACTTGGCTCCTCACCTGGCTTTTCCTTTCCTTATGGGCTGGGAGAGGGGAAGCGCTGCTTCCCCCAAGCATGGAGCATTCATGAGTCTCCCGAAGTGGGAGAACCGGATGCAGCTGCCCGCAGCCATGTGGCACTGCTGTGTCGCTAGAGAAAAATATGCCCAGGGCTCATCACTTCCTCACTGGCAGGGAGACCCCTTTCTCGATGACGCCTGGCTTCCTCACCTGGGTGGAAGCTCTGCCCACAATCAGGCTGGCTTTGTCTGACTTGCAGTGATCACTGAGCGAAATCTCCATCGATTTCGGCTCCTCACTGCCACAACTTTTAGCCTCAAAAAGGGGAAAGTGCCCACCCCACTTGTCGGGGGGGTCATCGACATGCACAGCGGCTGCTCCTTCTTCTCCAAGGAACTTCGTGCTCCTTATGTGCTCCCGGCCATAAGGACAGAGCGCTCCTCTTGTCTCCAGCAGGGAGACCCAGAGAGGGGAGGTGAAGTGCTGCCAAGCACGGAGCAGTCCACAGGAGCTACAATATAGGCATAGGCAGGCCAGCACGCAGAGCCCTTTTGCAGAGGGCACTTCTACAGCTACCTAGCAGGCAGCAGGTAGTTCCCAGTGGCGGTTCCTCCTGGCAGTCCAGCAGTCCGCCGGCCACAAGTTCCAAGTGAGCTCAGTACATGGGGTCATAGCCTTAATATTTATATCACCCAGTGTCTTTGTTCTTCCCCCTGGCTCAGGTCTCTGTGCCCAGTTCAAATCAGTTCTAGGGGCACCTTACATACATCTTTTCGAGTGTACAACAACCTCCATTGTCAGTGTAGGACCTGGCCCCAGACACACCACAGGGGGCAGAGCTGGCATTGTGGAGTGCAGGCACAGCCCTATTCAGATTCAGGTGCTACTCCTCCCACTACTCCTAATGCAGATCAGGCCTATTTAGCCTAGCGCTGAATCACCCAGACCCTCTGGAGCCATTGCACTACCCCGGTGCACAGACATAATATCGACTCCAAAATATCGTTTGGACAGAATATCGAGTTTGAAATATCGTTTGGACAAAATATCGACAGGACAGAATATAGACAGCCAAAATATCGTTTTTAAGGTAAGTGAAGTAATATCGACTGTAAATATTATAGAAAGTGAAAATATCCAAGTATATAATCTAGATAGTAAAAAATATCGTTTTTTAAATAATATTTAATTATTTATAGTGTTTTTTCATGTTATAATATGTGTGAAAAGTGTCATTTTATGTTATAATTATTTTTAATTATTGATTCTTTTAAATATTGTGTAATTTTATTCTGTAGCGGGTTGTGGGTTTATAGGGGAATAGGGTGGGAAGTAATTTAATTATAATTAATTAAATATGTAAATTTATTTATTGGTAGTAATATTTAATTAATTGGTAATTAAATAATATTTGTTAATTATTTAAAATGTAATTGGTAATTAATTTAATTTTATTGATTAATTGCTAATTATGTAAATTTAAATAATTTATTTCCTTTAGCGGGTTGTGGGTTTATAGGGGAATAGGGTGGGAAGTAATTTAATTATAATTAATTAAATATGTAAATTTAATAATTGGTAGTAATATTTAATTAATTGTTAATTAAAAAATATTTGTTAATTAATTAAAATTTAATTGGTAATTAATTTAATTTAATTGATTAATTGCTAATTATGTTAAATTAAATTATTTATTTCCTGTAGCGGGTTGTGGGTTTATAGGGGAATAGAGTGGGAAGTAATTTAATAATAATTAATGAAATAATAACATTTATTTAATTGTATTTCATATAAAATAATTGTAAATTAAATTTTAATTATCAAATAAATAATTGGTAATTAGTTATAAATTAGTATTAATAGGTAACTAATTGAAATATTTATAGTTAATTAGTAATTTTAATATATTAATTATTATGTTATATTAAATAGTTAATCATTTTTAAATACATTTATATTGATATTATTTTGTAATTTATTTATTAATATATGAAGTATTTACTTTCTCTAATGTTGCACCCACTGGAGTGGGAATAGTAATTTTAACCCTTACGCTATCCAACGCTTTCCCTACTGTTGCACCCACTGGAGTGGGAATAGTAATTTTAACCCCTACGCTATCCTACGCTTCCCCTACTGTTGCACCCTTTGGAGTGGGAATAGTAATTTTAACCCTTACGCTCTCCAAATCTTTCCCTACTGTTGTGGGAAACATCCTTTACAACGCAACTTTTACAACGCACTACCATTACAACAAAACTTTTACAACGCAAAAACTATTACAATGCATGTTTTTACAACGCAGATACCTTTACAACGCATACCATTACAACGTAAGTATTGGTAAGTATATAATAATTTTTTTTATGTAAATGTTTGTAATTTTTGGGTAAAGGGGTATTTTTAGGGTTCAGGGTCAGTTTTTAGTTTTTGGGTAAAGGGGTATTTTTAGGGTTCAGGGTCAGTTTTTGGTTTTTGGGTAAAGGGGTATTTTTAGGGTTCAGGGTCAGTTTTTAGTTTTTGGGTAAGGGGTATTTTTAGGGTTCAGGGTCAGTTTTTAGTTTTTGGGTAAAGGGGTATTTTTAGGGTTCAGGGTCAGTTTTTAGTTTTTGGGTAAAGTGGTATTTTTAGGGTTCAGGGTCAGTTTTTAGTTTTTGGGTAAAGGGGTATTTTTAGGGTTCAGGGTCAGTTTTTGTTTTTTGGGTAAAGGGGTATTTTTAGGGTTCAGGGTCAGTCTTTAGTTTTTGGGTAAAGGGGTATTTTTAGGGTTCAGGGTAAGTTTGGGGTTTTTGGGTAAAGGTTTTTTTTTAGGGTTTAGGGTCAGTTTTGGGTTTTTGGGGTACAGGGGTACAGTGTAAAAATAAAGTAAAATTAAATTTACATTAAATTAATTTAATGAAATTAAATTAAATTAAAATATATTAAATTAATTTTAAATAATTTACATTAAAAAAATTATTATATACTTACCAATACTTACGTTGTAATGGTATGCGTTATAAAGGTATCTGCGTTGTAAAAACATGCGTTGTAAAAACATGCGGTGTAATAGTTTTTGCGTTGTAAAAATTTCGTTGTAATGGTAGTGCGTTGTAAAAGTTGCGTTGTAACGTCATATATCCACTGTTGCACTCTTTGGAGTGGGAATAGTAATTTTAACCCCTACGCTATCCAACGCTTTCCCTACTGTTGCACCCACTGGAGTGGGAATAGTAATTTTTACTCTTTTGTATTTGTACGTTAATAATATTGGCTATTATTTACTTACATTTTGTTACTATATATATATATGTTTTAAGAAATATGAATAAAAAAATATTATTTTTTTACTTTCATTAATTATTTAATTATTAAAAGTTATTTTAAGTATTGTTAAGTATATTTTAGTAATTATTTTTTTATATTAATGTAATTAAACATTGTTTTTATTAAAGTCGATATTTTTTACAACGATATTTTTGAAAGACACATAGCACACAGAAATGCCTACTTCTAAAAGTGGCATTTCTAAATTATTGATAATAAATCTGCAAACACCAGTACACAGCATTTATCACCACTATTCCAAACATACCAAACTTGATCACACTACTCCTCTCATGACAAGAATTACCACTGAAGCACATATCAGGGAATCCCTAATGCATTCCTATGAGGGCAACCTCACAACATTGAGAAACCAAATAGGCTGTTTGTCACTACCAGGACATGCCAAACAGTTTAGGCACATATAGGCACATATCCTATCTTTTACCTACACCACACCCTGCCCATAGGGCTACCTAGGGCCTACCTTAGGGGTGACTGATATGTAGTAAAAGAGGAGTCACAGATGTGGCAAACACTTTATGTGCCACGTCACAGCGGCAGTACACTGTGTGTGCAGGCCCTGCAGTGGCAGTGGCCTGAGACATGTTTGAAAGGTTTCTTTGGGGGGTAGCGCAAGCAGCGCTGCAAGCCCACCAGTAGCATTTGCCCTTTGTATATGAGATACCACTTTACAAGGGACTGATAGGTAAAATAAATACACCACACAGGTGTAGACCAGTCTTACCAAGTTTCCCATTGAGAGTACATACACCTTTACACTGAACATCAGTGATAAAGTGCCTAGAGTCTGAAAACCACGACCAAAAGATCAGAAACAAATACTGGGGAAGGCAAAATGTTCTGTGATGACCCTGCAAAAAAGGCCAAGTCCAATATTGAGTAAGGTGATAAAATCAACAATCAGTGTGTAGATCTTGTTTGTGATGGTCCAGAGTTGTTGTTTGACCAATCCCTTGGCATCTAGCAGTGTACTTATATTCTTTTACTGTATCAAGAGCATAAGCACCAAGGTGTCAAATTGCATTCCTCTTGGCTGTCTTGCTACCCATCATCACCTTAGTTTTATTTTGGGTAATAACTAGGCCATTTTCCGCAGCGTGCAGTTGTTGTGTGTTTATCTTTCTCTGCAGGCCAACTTTGGTTTGACTGCACAAGACCACACTGATGAGAATAAGAGTCCACCTCATTTGACAAATGAAAAGGATGCTGCTGCCACCTCAAAAGATGAACTTTACCCAACACCATCCTCAAGTCAGAGCACATAGCAATTGAGTATGACCAACCTGAAAGCAAGGGCATGAAAACGTACTAGAGTGATTTGTGAACTGGGCAGAGTCACATTTATCAATTCCAAAGATTAAAAAAATCCTTAGGGCAAAGCTGCTACACATGCAGTGGGCAGATATTACTCTGAAATGCCTGATGCCATACAACAGCTGACTCATAAACCACTTAGGGGCATATCAGCAAGGGGGTTATCTCAGTTTTTTTGGCTTTAAAAGCTAGAAAAGCGGAGATAAAACCATTGCCCTATCAGCAAGAGGGTGCTAACATGCATATTCGCATGTTAGCATCCTTTTGCACTACGCCTACCTTTGCATATCTAATGAGATGCAAAGTGGGCGTTCCTGACATACACTACATGTCAGGATATCATTAGCGCTGCTTCGTGCTATCAGCAAGGATGCCCTAGCATTTTAGCAAACGTTAGTTTTTGGAGAAAACTACTGTTTTCTCCAAAAACTAATGTCTGCTAAATTCTTGACTTAGCTACCCCTAACGTAGGGGGTGGATTGTCCTGATACGACCCAGTGGGTCGTATCACCAAGGTTATCTCCCTTTTGCAGGGAATGTTCCCTGCAAAAGGGAGATAATCTAGCGATCTCTGAAATTCTTATCGCCCTGGAGTAAAGCATTGTTAATTACGCGCTACCAGGGCGAGAAAAAGCAGAGATAGCCGGCGATAATCTAATTATCGCTAAGCACGGCCAGCGATAATTATCGCTGACCGTTGTTAATATGCCCCCATAGCAATACTAATTTTGAGATACCAGATACTGGGAGGCTATACAACTGGTTCAGCTCTAAAGATCCCGGGTTAGCTGCTAGAGAAGTTAGAATTGACATTGTCCTTCATGATAGAAAGTGCTACAATGGAAAGCCACTCGTCAACTGCACCATCTACCATGGCCACAGCTCCATCATTTAAGGCATCACTACAGAGAGGCCAGAGAAGATCATCCCGTGGGGCAAATCCCTGCGCCCTCTAGGGGAGTCTGCCACTACAAATAAAAATTAGCCACTTGCTGCTTCGCTGCTGTTTTATTTGTCTGCAGTTTCATGTTTCGCTGTCGGACATAAATTATTTTCACTGTGACATGCGCCTTACGTATATTTTTCATTTTAAGTTAAGCAAATGCATAACTTTTATTAAGGATTCATGTTATTGGACCCTCTCCCTGTCATTACAAGTTTTTTTACATGCCTGGCAACGATCAGATGTATTTTTTGTTGCAATTTATAATATTATTACGCATTACATACTACTGAGCGATGTGGTTTTTGTTACCATGCTTACGTGCTTCTTATTTGGTTATACTGTTCGAATTGCACAGGTGCAAAAAAATATTTTTTCACTTCTTTAAATCATTTTGATCATTTTTCATCTGAAATTATTACGTGCAACATTCATAGGTACATACTATACCAACATTACTACGATAAACACAGAAATAATCAACCAAATTGAAATTCATTGATTGTTTTACTGTTAGTTTCCAAAAGTATATAGTTTCTTTAGCTCTGTTTTACAAAACATATTAACAATTGATATTCATTGAAAATATGATACACTTGTTATTAACAAATGCCAGACTGATGCAAATGCTACCAAGCAATCCCATCAACACTTGCGACGACTCCCAATGCATTTCGATGCGTCAGCATCTTCGTCAGGGGAATACTATATAAGAAAAATGCTGTGTAGGAACAAATAGTAATATATACATATATCTCAAATGTTACCTTCTCATATCAATATGTGCTCATGCACTATACAGTGAGTGAACATATACCATACTTCATCATGTGAATACATTATATCACTTTATCCAAGCATGCCAGCTATCCCAGCACTTGAGTACAATTTCCTATTGTGGTGCACCCTATACATGCCATCAAGTCTAGTCTAGTGCAACCAACGTGCGGGTTACATGAACCAGTGACGTATATGAAACAAATGTGAAAAAAGTGTAAAAAAATGTGAACCACACGTGAAAGGATGTGCAACAACGTACCCTCCAATCGGGGACTGTGTCACCTTAACTTTAATTGAGTTACAAAACCGGCTGTTCCTGAAAATGAAACAAAACTACTATAAATATGCCCGAAATAAACACCTAGTGCCTGTAATCAACTTATGTGACCCCACTAATTACTTCCTATTGTTGCAACTCGAAACTCGAAAAGACTTGTATTTTCTGACGTTCCACCTGTGAGACAAAAGCAACTCTTACCATGTGCGTTTCTGGCTTAACTGACTGCGTGAACATCATCTAAAGCCTATGATTTAGCTCACAGTTTATCTCATACCTTAAACTTCTTCTCAGTTCATGTGCGCTGTCTCCATATTCCATCTATGTTTACTGGAACACGCCTGCAACGGCGCTGCATGCCGGGACGTAATTTAACGTCCGACATCAACCAAGGACTGGTATCCCCACCCCCTTTCCTCGTCACTTGCAACCTGATCGTACTGTTTGTTAAATCTTCCACCCTATGTGAATTAAAAGTGTTTAAGACGTATTAAATGTTTTTCAATACGTGTTTTCAATTTTTTTTTTGAATATCCAACAAAACTGTTACGTTTAATCTCAGACACGAACATCCGAAAGGTAGTGATAGAAAGCGGACTATAACTTTCAAATGCACTAACTTTATTGAAAACACTAGGTCGCCAAACTACTCTGGTCTCATAATTCGTAGTCTAAGCAATGTCTCACATAATCTTGTATAAAATTCTATAACATAGCCCTCTGGCAAACATGTCAAAAAATAAAATAAAAGTGAAAAATATAAACGTGAGAAAATGTCAATATATGTACCAGTGTCATGTATGCACAAACGTTGGTGGCGCTTTTCCCGAACTTGATCCTGTATTCACAACTCATTGATAACCACAATAACATAAGTCAAAGTTTTATGTATAATGTACTCATAAATAACACGCAAATTCAATTTTGTCATTCAGCCCACCTGGTTTAACGGTGTTCAGATACCTGGACGAAGTTTATACCTGGGCCGAAGTTTATGCCCAAAGACACCCATTCAAGAAACCACAGGCCTCCTCAGAGGAAAGTGTGGCTACCGAACAGGATACCCGTCCAAATAGACCGCCAGTGTCAATGACGAATATAACATCAATGGCTGGAGAGGGGGCTTCCACCAGTGGAACTACCAGGGAGCCTTTTTTAGAGGCAGGTCAAAGGAGCGACCATCCTCCTCAAGAGGACGAAGCAAACAAAACAAACGGGTCAGAAGGCCACAAGGTTCAACAACAACAAAAAAAAGCCAAGACGAAGGGGAGAAATCGCTAGAAGATCTGGTGATAAATATTTCAAGTACGGAACTCACTAACAGCCAATTGAAAGTTCTCAACAAAGGAATGTCTTTCGTACCCACGTACAATACTACACCATTGGAGACGGAAATAGCTCTATATAAATTTATGAGGAAGCTTCGTTTAAAATGGTTTTTTCATCATGTACCTCAAATGCCTGAGACTGACGTATCAGTTAAGGTGTTCAAACCAAAAAGCACTTTCATTCCTCCCACATCACACAAAACTTTGGATTTATTTCAGTTATTGGTGAAGAAAGATCTGGTGGACACACATAAACATGCACCAAAAAACATGAATTTGACGAAAAAAGAACTGATGACTTTAAAGGCATTGAGCAACAATCAGGCTTTAACATTTCAAGCAGCAGATAAGGGAGGCGCCCTTGTGGTGATGGATACCACCTACTACAACCAAAAAGTCTCATCCCATGTGGATGACACCGACACCTATATTGCCCTGGATACAGACCCCACGGTTATGTTCCAAACTACTTTGCTAGACATTTTGAAGAAGGCAAAAAACCTAGGATGGATTAATGAAAAAACTCTGAGATATTTAACCACGGATTATCCAAAAAGACCTCACATTTACATGCTACCAAAACTGCATAAGGATGCTCGAGACCCTCCCTTCCGCCCCATTGTGGCGGGTTGCGGTTCTCTTCACGAACCTATTAGAAAATTTCTTGATTACTATTTGCAACCACTGGTGCAACAGTGGGTATCATACATACAAGACACCACAGACTGTCTTAATAAGTTGGCTAATCTAACGATTTCCAGTGAGAGTGAAACATGGTTGGCTACAATTGACGTGACCGCACTATTCACGTCAATCCCCCATGGGGAGGGGATAGAGGCAGGGGAATGGATGCTGCTAAGAAGTGAGTATGAGGAATCATTGAACATTTTTCTATTGGAGATTTTGCAATTTTGTCTCTATCATGGATATTTTTCATGGCAATCTAAATTTTACCTACAGAAGACAGGAACCTCTATGGGTTTTATGGGGGCGCCCACGTACGCAAATATTTTCATGGCCAAGTTTGAGCATTCTCACATTTTGGAAAATCCGAATTGGACAGAAAATTTAAAACTGTATGTCCGTTACATTGATGACATCCTGATAGTCTGGCAAGGGACCAAAACACAGTTGGAAGAGGTTATCAAAACTTTGAATGATTGTCATCCCAGGATTAAGTTTACTAATCACATGGACTCAAACACTATAAACTTTTTAGACATTACCATAACCAAACTGGATAATCAAATCACGACTAAAGTATTCAAGGAACCGACAGACAGAAATAATGCCCTGCATTATTCCAGTTTTCACTCCCACAATTTGAAGAACCATTTGCCATTTTCACAGTTCATCAGAATAAAGAGGATTAACAGTGATGAAACACAGGCCACTGTGGATATAGAAGAAATGGCACAACAATACAGTGACAGAGGATACCCAGACAAGGTATTAGCTGAAGCAAAATTGAAAGTTTCGACAAAACCACGGGAAACTTTACTAAAAAAAGTTCAGAAAACACCGTCAAGAAGAGAAGTATGTGTTTTGAAGCAATCCACGCTCACACCCAAGATTAAGAAATGTATACTGCGGAGATGGGAGCTAATTGAACAGGAAGAAGACTTCAGAACAGTATTTTTCGATAAACCAATTTTTGCGCTGTCAAGATCCAAAAATTTGAAAGAACTGTTGAAGCACAAAGAAGTGAAAATGATTCAGGAGAGGCCTAAAGGAATGCGTAAGTGTTTCAACTGCGGACACTGTGGAAATGTACTAATGGGAGATATATTCACACATCCACATACAGGAAAACAGATTAAACTCAGACACACTTCAGACTGTAATACGAGCTCAGTGATATATGCCATCAAGTGTCCGTGTGGCTTAGTTTATGTAGGCCGCACCTCAAGGAAGTTCAAGATCAGGTTGACTGAGCATAAATCTAATATAAGGTTAGGAAACGAAAAATCAAGTTTGGCGCAACACTGGAGAGAGAGGCAACACACCATTCCGCAGTTGAGATTTACTGTACTAGAGCAGGTGTTGGTCGAGCCCCATGTGGATCCCAACATAAGGATAGCCCAAAGAGAGACTTTCTGGATGAGGTATGTGAACACCGTTAAACCGGGTGGGCTGAATGACAAAATTGAATTTGCGTGTTATTTATGAGTACATTATACATAAAACTTTGACTTATGTTATTGTGGTTATCAATGAGTTGTGAATACAGGATCAAGTTCGGGAAAAGCGCCACCAACGTTTGTGCATACATGACACTGGTACATATATTGACATTTTCTCACGTTTATATTTTTCACTTTTATTTTATTTTTTGACAGGTTTGCCAGAGGGCTATGTTATAGAATTTTATACAAGATTATGTGAGACATTGCTTAGACTACGAATTATGAGACCAGAGTAGTTTGGCGACCTAGTGTTTTCAATAAAGTTAGTGCATTTGAAAGTTATAGTCCGCTTTCTATCACTACCTTTCGGATGTTCGTGTCTGAGATTACACGTAACAGTTTTGTTGGATATTCAAATTTTTTTTTGAAAACACGTATTGAAAAACATTTAATATGTCTTAAACACTTTTAATTCACATAGGGTGGAAGATTTAACAAACAGTACGATCAGGTTGCAAGTGACGAGGAAAGGGGGTGGGGATACCAGTCCTTGGTTGATGTCGGACGTTAAATTACGTCCCGGCATGCAGCGCCGTTGCACGGCGTGTTCCAGTAAAGATAGATGGAATATGGAGACAGCGCACACGAACTGAGAAGAAGTTTAAGGTATGAGATAAACTGTGAGCTAAATCATAGGCTTTAGATGATGTTCACGCAGTCAGTTAAGCCAGAAACGCACATGGTAAGAGTTGCTTTTGTCTCACAGGCGGAATGTCAGAAAATACAAGTCTTTTCGAGTTTCGAGTTGCAACAATAGGAAGTAAGTAGTGGGGTCACATAAGTTGATTACAGGCACTAGGTGTTTATTTCGGGCATATTTATAGTAGTTTCGTTTCGTTTTCAGGAACAGCCTGTTTTGTAACTGAATTAAAGTTAAGGTGACACAGTCCCCGATTGGAGGGTACGTTGTTGCACATCCTTTTACGTGTGGTTCACATTTTTTTACACTTTTTTCACATTTGTTTCATATACGTCACTGGTTCATGTAACCCTCACGTTGGTTGCACTAGACTAGACTTGATGGCATGTATAGGGTGCACCACAATAGGAAATTGTACTCAAGTGCTGGGATAGCTGGCATGCTTGGATAAAGTGATATAATGTATTCACATGATGAAGTATGGTATATGTTCACTTACTGTATAGTGCATGAGCACATATTTATATGAGAAGGTAACAGTTGAGATATATGTATATATTACTATTTGTTCTTACACAGCATTTTTCTTATATAGTATTCCCCGACCGAGGATGGTGACGCATCGAAATGCATTGGGAGTCGTCGCAAGTGTTGATGGGATTGCTTGGTAGCATTTGCATCAGTCTGGCATTTGTTAATAACAAGTGTATCATATTTTCAATGAATATCAATTGTTAATATGTTTTGTAAAACAGAGCTAAAGAAACTATATACTTTTGGAAACTAACAGTAAAACAATCAATGAATTTCAATTTGGTTGATTATTTCTGTGTTTATAGTAGTAATGTTGGTATAGTATGTACCTATGAATGTTGCACGTAATAATTTCAGATGAAAAATGATCAAAATGATTTAAAGAAGTGAAAAAATATTTTTTTGCACCTGTGCAATTCGAACAGTGCACTCCTGCACAAGACATAGTTGTGTCTGACAGTTCAGTTAATTTAGGGACCTGACAGGGATCAGTCAGGAAGCAGGTCTGCACCGATTTTGTTAAAAAACAAACTGCATTAGGTTTATAATTAGTAGTGATAGAGCGCGCGAGGCCACCCGACCAATAATTACGCCGTTTCCGGCTTCGGGCCCATATTCTTCAAATCACCATATACATTAACCAGGTGACTTCACGAGCTCTACCAATTTGTGTGTGTTCCCTACTATTGTTTCAATGTACCCGACTTACCATCCACTAACACGGGTACCTAATGACCACAATGAATCAGGGAGCTAGCTGTAAAAGGAAAGGCAGCAAAATACAAACCCAACCAATAACATTCAAATACTGTTTAAATGACCACGGACAACTGGAAGTTTTAAAATGTTTATCTAAAGTTCGTTAATTTCATTCATAAGGTGTACAAGGATAAGACATTCCATAACTAGGATAATGTAAATGATATAACTATAGAGAAATAAAGACCAGGTAATCATTGAAATACTGTTATAAGATGAAATGGAAAAATACTATGCAATTCAGTAATGTTTAAGCATGGACAGACTATGCATAATTTCTAACAAGTGAGAAGACATAGGCACAAGTTTATGAGAAAATTGCAAATGACTTTCAATAGTTGCGGAAAGACATGGAAAAATAACATATGCAAAGGTGTCACTTTATTGTAGCAAAAGGTAGAAATATAGAAAGGTGCAAGTTTTAAAGAACTTAGAGCAGTATTTACCTAGACTGGTGTGGAAACCAAACCCTGGCCACGGGTCTGTTAAGGACAGGAAACCCTCAAGGAAGGATACCCCTCAAGGACAGCAGGTGCAGAATGGACACCCAGGACAGGACAGGATACCCTCGGATTAGGAATCAGGACAGGACCTCAGGACAGGACAGCAAACCCTCAGGACAGGACAGCAAACCCTCAGGACAGGACCGGAACCCACAGTTCGGAAGCAACGCCTGCGCTCCACCCTCTCTGCAGCTATCGATCAAGACCCCGATTGGGTCAGCGAACTCCCAGCAAAGTGCTTCGCCAGCACTTTAAGGTTCAGTAAAACCTTAGTCTATGGTCAATTTTGGACAGAGTGCTCCGCAGCTCTCTGTATCTTCAGTCACCTATTGAGTGCGTTGGGTCAGTGACAGGTCAGCTATACCAGACAAGTCGGACGACTTCCCTAGGTGTACCCAGGGTAGATATACTGTTTGGGGCAGTGTACCACCCCCCAATGTTGCAAAGTGTCAGAATCCCTCAATTTGGATTGGTCCTAAGGTAGGATTTGGGTAACACACCAATCATAATACAACATTTTAAGCCTGCATTTGCATACTTGGGAACCGCCTAGCTAGATTGGGGTTCCCATGAGAAACTACACGGCAAACAGTAGCGTAATATTACAATGTAACATATAAGGAGCCACATTCGCTGTTCTCGCGGGGCAGAGGTGACTTTCTCAGGAACATCTTGCCCATCATTGCCAACTGGCTGTGTTCCATCAGTCAAGGTCCACTGTGCCTCAGAAAGTTGCGCAGGCGCAGAAGGAACCTCCAAGATGGCTCTCCTCTCTCTCAGACCCCCATTCCCCGCGGTACATGAAAAGTAAGCGAAAACAAATTAATACATAATAATGTCATTATGAAAACACATCACAAGGTTTGCACTTCTAACTTATCATCAAGAAAATATACTTATGCAGTCTAAATGTTAGCTACATAGAAACACCAACAAGAGCAGTGGCACGAGCAGTACCACACTGGGCCAAGCTATGTATTACGCATGCGCATAAATTTCCCTCCACTTCTGCAGACACGTCAGGACACGTGAGTGTGACTGACGCATGCGCAGTAACTAAAATACAAGCGGCGGCCATTTTAAGGGACTCGAGTAAATTATTTTAGTAAAACACATGTGCAAGCGTCTAAATCCTTATTCAAACTCAATATAAACGTTAGTAAAACATACACTTGTTACCTTATTACACATAAACGAGGTTCATGACTTCAGCAAGTCCGCAAAATATGCGAAGCTTTGCTTCATCAATCCCCTCTTTGATGATATTTACTATCATCACAAAATAAATGGAACCAGATGCCAACTTTCTCTCACACTTTATACAGCTCTATCTCTTCCAGCAATCGCTCCAATTTCTCTCTTTCAGTTCTGGTAGGGTGAGAAGTCTTCACCTTTTTGTATATCTGATCATTCACTTCCTCTAATTCGATCTCATCCACACTTCGTTTCACTCCTCTTGTATTTACCTCGTGCTTTTTGGTGAGCTTGCGGTATTTACAACAAATAAAAATGAATAATATAATAAGACCTATAATTCCAATTGGCATCAGTATCTTGAACAATAAGCTTTTGCCTACACTCGCAAGCCAATGACCTACATTTGAGAGACCATCTACCAGTCTCTTCCAGGCACTATCAACCTCGAGTGGTTTGAGTTCCTTTGTCAAATTAGTAATGTTTTTCACATATCTTTTGATCTGTACGCTTTTATCCGGAATATAAGTGCAACAATGTTGCGCCCTCAACATCCGGCAGACTCCGCCCTCTTTTGCTAATAAGGTATCAAGAGCAAGTCTGTTCTGCAAAACCATTGATCTAATCGCAACCATTTCGGTATTGACCAGCAGAAATCCATGAGCTGTCTCAGTAGACAATACATCCACTATAGTAGACAATTTGCAAATTCTGTGAGTGTTCAGAACCACTCCCACTCCAGGTATCAGTGCACTGAAAATACTACCCATAATTTCACCTATACTTTCTCTTTTACTACGCACTAAGCCATTAGTATTTTCATTGCTTCCAGCATTTCCATTCACATGGTACATTTTCGGGAAGACAATGCCAAAATAGCAGCTTCCATACCAGTGATCCGGCAATTTGAAATAAGCCTTGTCCCCACAAATATAATAAATTCCAGGAAACACGGGCTCTGACCCATTTTTGAAACCCCAACCTCCAATTACCTTGTAATTATGTTCGCATTCACTGGAACCAATGAAAATGTTATTATAATAGCTAGTCTTCTCGCGGTGAAGACATAGCTTGCCTTTCTTTTCAAAATCCACTAACAGAGCAGGTCCCGCCCCACCATTTGAGGTGCCTTCCATGTTCTCAGCCCACTTTGGCTTTTTCTGACTCTCGTCATTAGCCTTCTTTTGGATTTTAATTCTCCTTTTCTCTGCCATGTTCAGGAACATCTTTTCCTGCTCACGCAAAGAACAAGTCAAGTTATCTCTGTGTGCATCAGCTATGTCAATGTTACCTATAGTCAGAAAGTAGTCTCCCATATATCTTATGGTGTCACTTTTGGTATGTACAGGATTCAAGTTCCCACGTATAGGAAGTTCAGAAAAGATTACGTCATTGTTAGAGTAATAGTACTGTAACGGTCCTCTTTTGTAAAATAAACTAGCTAAAATACTACAGGAGATTCCATATGTCAACGGCAAGTGATGGTATGTCACGCCTTCAGCTACAGAAGTAGGTAGCTTCATGCAGACATAGCAATCTTCAATTTCCATAGTCTCTACATAGTGTATTAACAAGTTTGCGAAAACATTTAAGTGTGTCTTGTTCTTAACTCCATGATAATGTAGTCCTCCCTCATCTGATGCTTCTAAGTCTTGTTTTCTTTGTCTCAGTGCTCTCTCATGTCTTGCTACACTCTGTGTTGTCAGCTCCTCACTGTCAGTATTTACAATTTCAGTAGGGACAATGTTAGTATCTTTACTTACAGCAAAGGGAATGAAAATTGTTAGTCCTATCCAGATGACTATCAGTACTACTATACTACATATACACACCTTGCAGCACGTCTTGAAACGACTGCAACTAGGTCTACCATTCACAGTTGAATCAGAAATTTCGGCTCAGAAGAAGTTTCTCGACCCCTCTTTGTGTCTTTACACAACTAGCTTACTTTGTGCAAATTCACGGTGGTTCGTCTTCTTCTTCAGCAGAGTACTCAGGGACGGGCTCTCCGTCGCTTACGTCAGTTATATCAAGATCTTCAAGTTCTTCCAAAACGAGTGTCCATTCAGGAGACTTGTACTTCTTGTTTTGTCTCTTTATTCGATCACTTCTTCTTTTGGAAGTGTTTTCCTCTTGTTCTGCTATTCGCGCACTTCTCCTTGCTTCTGCACGTTTTTCTTCCACCGTCTTTATCCTTAGCCTCAATTTCTTTACGAACCTAGGCTCAAGGTGTTTTCTTTTCTTAAGTCTTTTAGTTGGCACTTGGACTTCGCTTTCTTCCCTTATCCTTTTGTTCTCTTTAACATGTGGCAATTCCGCTTCACTTTCTTCTTCTTCCCCTATCTGGCTAGTTCCAGGGCTAGCATCTAGTTCTTCTGCCTGGTTACTAATCTGGCCTTGTTCAGGAATATTTTGTGTTTTGCTTTCAATTGTCTCTGTTTCTATCTCTGTTTCCTGAACCTGTTCTTCTAACTCTATCTGATCCTGTTCAAGCACTTCGATCTCTTGATTTTCTTCTGCTCGAACTATTACGCTATGTCTAGTCTGTCCCTTCTCGATATCAGGAGTCAGTGGAGGAGTATCGAACCCCTGTTCAGTCCCTGTCTGACCTTCTCTTTCCTCAGTTTTGATGTGAATCTCAAGAGGCTGAGGTTCTTCGCCTGTGCCTTGCTTTTTCTGACTAGTCCACTCTCTACCTTCACAAAGTCGCTCTCTTGTTCGGATGGGATCTTCGGTCAGATCAATCAATGGTATCCACTCTTCTGGCCATATACTTGGCAGCTCGTCATCAGCTACTCCTGGCTCAGTTTCTTGGACCCCTTCAGCAGGCTGGATTCTTGGCAGTTCATAGTCAACTACTCTTGGGCCAACGTCTGCTGTTCCTGCAGCTTGACTGGTACTGGGCTGTACGTTGTCAGCTACTTCTGGTCTGGCTCCTGCAGAGTCCTCTGCTGGACGCCCTTCTTCTTCAGGTTCCTGGTCTGGTAATACCTTCTGGGTGTGTCCGGCGTGGATCCACTGGGGAACACCTGCACACTTCACTGCAGTGGTTGTTACCAGGATTACTTGGCGTTTCTTTCCCCACCTTGGTGCCAGACAGCTTGACCGAGTGTGTTTCTTTATTTTGACCCAGTCTCCTGGAACCAAGTTGTGGAGAGGAGTCGTTGGATTGAGGATGCCGTCGTCTCCGATCTGGCGAGAGATAGAACGCACTTGGTCACCCAATCTTCTGCAGTACTCAAGCACCAAATCATCGGTAATACTCAACAGTTTGCTTCCTGGCACCCATGCTTGTCTCATCACTCTTCCCATAATGATTTCATGGGGACTTAGGCCTGTCTTGCGGTCAGGAACACTTCTCAGTCCCATCAGGACCAGGGGCAGGGCCTTCACCCAAGTCATGCCAGATGCATCGCACAGCTTTGCTAGTCTGTTTTTGATAGTTCCATTTATTTGCTCCACTACTCCAGAAGCCTCTGGATGATATGCACAGTGAAGTTTCTGCCTTATTCCAAAGGCCTTACAGAGTTCAGCCAGTACTTCATTCTGAAAATGTCCACCCTTATCTGATTCAATAATGAATGGAACCCCGAATCTAGGTATCAGTTCTTTTAGTAAACACTTGGCTACTGTCAGTGCGTCACTTTGGGAAGTAGGGTAAGCTTCTACCCATTTTGAGAATACGCAAACAATGACAAGGACATATCGCTTTCCCTCACAACGTGGCATGGTGATGAAATCAACTTGTATCCTTATAAACGGACCCCCTGATATCCCAATTTTGCTCAGTTCTACCATTGTCCTCTTGCCTGGGTTCATCTGCTGACATGACAGGCACCTCTGGCAGAGGGATTCTGCTACCTTCCTGAACTTTTTACTGTACCAAGTCTGTTGAAATACCAGAATCATGGCATCCCTACCAATGTGTGACCCTTCGTGTATTAATCTTGCCATTGTGCCAAGCAAGTGTCGGGGTAATACAGGCATACCAGTTGGGCCCAAGATGACACCATCCACACGTCTCGGTCTACACCCATCCTCCTTCCATTTCTCTCTTTCTTGCCAAGGGGCCGACTCCTGCCACTCTCTCACTTCATCCCATGTAGGCACTTCTTCAAACACCTGAAGTTGGCAGCTGGTTCCTGGCCCCCCTCGTTTTGGATTTACGATATACCGATCTCTGGCGCACCATTGGGCCACTCGATCAGCATAATCGTTTCCCAGTGATACTTTGTCCATGCTCTTCTTATGAGCAACGCACTTTACCACTGCCAGTTCCTTCGGTAACTGGATGGCCTCTAAAAGGTCATGAACAACTTTTCCATTTCGAATGGGAGTACCTGAGGAAGTCAGGAATTCCCTCTGTAGCCACAATTGGCCAAAGTCATGCACAACACCATAACAGTACTGACTGTCAGTGTACACTGTTATGCGTATGTTTTTCCCAATTTTGCAAGCTTTTATCATAGCAATCAATTCGGCTACTTGTGCAGACTTTATGTTATATAGATAACCTGCTTCTTCAATTTTGGTTAAGGAGACTACAGCATAGGCAGCACTCAGGCCTCCTAGTTCATGTCTTAGACAGGAACCATCCACAAATAATTCCATGTCATGCACGGGCAATGGAGTTTCTTTAATGTCTGGGCGTGGCTTGGTACTGAACTCTGTCAGATCAATGCAGTCATGTTCATCATCATCCCCACCTTCCATATCCATTGGGTCGGGGAGTAAAGTGGCAGGGTTCAGAATACCACACCTAACAATGCTTACATTGGCAGCACCCACAAGAATCCTCTCGTATTTAGTCAGCCGACTAGGGGTGAGATACTGAGTTTTTGTTCTGGTCAATAAAATTACCACTCCATGTGAAACATACACAGTCACAGGATGTCCCATGACAATGGACTCACTTTGTTCCAAACTTGCACAGGTAGCAGCTACTGCTTTCAGACAACCTGGTAACCCAGCAGCTACTGGATCCAAGGTGGCAGAGAAATAGGCCACAGGCCTTCTGGTCGTGCCATGTTCTTGAGTCAGGACTGACAATGCGCAATTATCGCGAGTGTCACAGAATAGGGCAAACTCTTTGGAATAATCTGGCATTCCCAATGCAGGGGCTGTACATAGACAATTTTTCAGTTTTGTGAAGGCCATTAGGCTTTCATCATCCCATTCTACAATATCTGGCATTCCTCTCTTGGTCATTTTTATCAAAGGCCTGGCTAGGACTGCAAATCCCAGAATCCACTGCCTGCAGTATCCTAGTACGCCCAGGAACATTCTGATCTCTTTTTGAGTACGGGGCAACTGCATCTTTTGAATTATTCTCACTCTTTCTGATGTTACCTTTCTGACGCCCTTTTCTATCTGGTGTCCTAGATATTTCACTGATTTTGCACAAAACTGTAGTTTGTCAGGGGCCACCTTATGTCCTTTCTCGCACAGGTGATTTAGTAGGGCAATGGTGTCAACTATACAGTCCCTATGACTTTTAGACGCCAGTAGAAGGTCGTCTATATACTGCACTAGGACAGAGTTCCCAGGTAAGATCAAAGTCTCTAGACATTTTTTCAAGATCTGATTAAAGATAGAGGGGCTCTCTGTATACCCTTGAGGGACCCGATTCCAGCAATACACGTGACCTTCGAAGGCAAATGAGAAAATAAATTTGCTGTCAGGGTGCAAGGGTATCGAAAAGAATGCATGACACAAATCAATCACAGTGAACCACTCAGCATCCCAGGGAATCTGGTACAGAATCACTGCAGGGTTCGGGACAATAGGGCAGCAGGGAACTACAATTTTGTTTACCTTTCTCAGGTCCTGCACTACTCTGTACTTGCCACTAGGCTTCTTGATGCCCATAATCGGTGAGTTGCATGGGCTACTCATTACTTCCTGTATGATGTTTCCTTCTAGTAATTTTTGTATTTCCAGTGTCACACCGGCTTTCACTTCAGCATTCATTCGGTAGGGCTTGGTGTTAGGGTATACTGCATTATCCTTGATGGCTATCTGTATGGGGTCTACATCCTTCATTAATCCCACATCTTTTCCAGTGAAGTCCCACACATCTGGCTTTACTGCTTCTTGGAGTTCTTTGGGCAAGTCCTGCAGGGTCAATCTTTTAATTTCCGAGTCAGGTCTGAGTAACAATAATTTATAAATGCCATCTTCATCTGGGGTCTGAATTTCAACACCCTTTGGTGTGCAAAAGATGGTACAGTTCATTTTGCACAGCAAATCACGACCCAGTAGATTCACTGGACTAGTGTCACAGACGACAAATCTATGCATTTGTTTAAAATTTCCAATTGAAATCTCCATTGGCTCGGTAACAGGAGTACTAATCAATTGATTAGATACACCCACTACTTGGATATTTTCTCCCGAGAGGGGTAGGTTTGGAACGTCCACTGTTCTCACAGTAGAACGGGTAGCGCCAGTGTCCAACAGAAAGGTGACATCATTTCCATCAACCTTTCCTTCAATGTATGGTCCGGACTGGTGTACCGGCAAGGAAGCGCCAAGTACGCACTCCTCGTCCTCCCCTCTCAGGCCCCGTCAGTACTGGTCATTACAAAGGAAGGTATCATTCAGCAGATACTGCGAAGTTGCTGCATTTCTGTTCTCATTACTTTCCCATACTTCTATTTCCTCACCCTCTGCTTGCCTCCCCTTGTATACTTGTTTTGGTGCTCGGGGCACCTGAACTGTTTTTACCTGTGGTTGAGTCTTTCTTGGTCTTTCTTTCTGCGTCTGTGGAGTTAAATCAAGTGTTTTGGTGTTATCCTCTAGCAAATAGGGACACTCGTTACGCCAGTGTCCAATTTCGCCGCACTGATGGCAGGGAAATTTCTTCATAGCCTCTTCCCTGCTAAATTTGGGCCGGGGCTTTCCTCCACCCCCACCCCCAGGACCTTTGTTCTCAGCATTTTTAACCATGTTACTCAACTGCTTTTCCTGCTGTTCTGCAAGCTTCACCTGAGCCCACATCACTTTCTCCTTGAGGGCCTTTTTCTTTTCTGCCATCTCGTCCTCGCAGTACTTTGCGTACCGCAGGACCTCATCCATCTTTTTTGTATGCCAACAAATTTTATTATCTTTTATCCACTGACAAATTTTGGGTCTTAAACCATTTACAAACCTGTAAATAAAATGCGTCATGTCTTTCATCTCGATGTTATCGATACCACTGTATGTTTTGAACACCTGCAATAACCTCTCATAGAAGGAGTGCACTGTCTCGTCCCTTTCCTGGGTTGTCCTATCTATCTTGGTCCAATCAGTTTCCTTAGCTGGCACTTTTAGTTTCAGATGCTGAATTACCTGCTCATATTTTCTCATGACTTCTTTCGATGGTTCCCCGGTTTTCTCATCTCTCTGGTATTCCTCACTAGGCCAGGCTATGGCTATTTTACATTCGGTCCATAGATCAACCGGGACCACAATGTCGAAAAACCCATCCAGGTCTTTCCACAGGCATTTCTGCACCTTCACGAACCTTTCCACTTGCCGGTACCAGTCAACTGGTTTCTCGCGCAATTTTGGAAAATCGTTCGTAAAGGACACAATATCCTGTCTGGACCAGGGGACATGCACATATTTCCCTCCTGGTACTTCGCGCATGGGGCATAACTGCTCAGGTTTTTCTACCTCCCTTAAAGCAAACTCAGGAGTCACTTGTCGGGAGCGAGCCTCTTCTTTCTTTCTCGCCCACCTGCTTCTCCATCTTTCCACATCTCCCCATTTTTGCAGTACCCCCAATAATTCTTTAATCTGCAACTTTTTCCCTGCCACATTCAGGTGTTCTATATCTTTGTCTGAGAAGTCTGCTCTGTACGGTTTCTGCAAGGGCTTGGATTTTGAAATATCTATCCCCATACTAGCTGCGGTGTCTGTCAGTTTTTCGTGGAGTACTCTGGTGTTTCTGGTAAGGCTTTTACACATAAACGACAATTCTTCTTCAGAGTAGGTATTCAATCGATCCAACCCCACATTTCCTGCCATTAATTCTTCTATTTCTACCCATAGCTTGTAGAGGTCTAAAGGTTTCGTTTGCGGAGTCTGTTTTTCTAATTCGCGACTCCAATTCTCAATTTCTTCTGGCGTTACCAAAGAGACACTCCTCGTACCTGTTGCTGATTCCAATTTAATTTCTTTCGCATTAAAAGGGTTATGCCTCTGCTGCATTTCCTTTCCGGTCTGTTTGTTTGGCAAGTCTAAGAACGCAACTTCAGACTCACACTCACTGGACTGATCATCTATGATTATCGGTTCCTGTCTCGGGGGTGCCCTGACTGGGGTAATAACTGGAGCAATCGGAGTTTCCTGACTATTTCCGTATAACGGAACCACTGGTCCAATAGTTACGGGAATAGTCAATGCCTCAGGACTGGTATTTAACTGGGAGATTTTCTGAATTATTTCTGTCCTTTGTCTAGCTAGAGCCTCTTGCTCCTTTTCCACTAGTATCCTTCTTAAAGTCGTGTCATGCAATATCTGTGGGGTCAATGGGGGAGTAAAACCCGGGGCAGTAGGATGCGTTTCACTGGGTCCCCCACCATAATTTGGTTTCGGGAATAAAGTTCCGGTGCTAAAAGACCTGCGCTCTTCCTCATATGGAGGCTGTACAAAGGGCAGTCCTGAACTTGATGGTTTCCCTTCGTTCTCATACATCGGTCTGGGAAGGAACATTTTTGTACGCGAATATTTTTCTTCCTGGCTTGTGGGCACTCTGGGATACATCTCCCTTACCTCCAGCGGTTCCGGTTTCTCAAAATAAGGCAATACTTGACCACCCCCTCCCAGTCCTAGGGATCTGTCCTCCTCCTTAAGGAAGTGGCGTCGGGGAGCATCTCCTACACTGGAAGGTCGGGTTCCCTCATTATAAGGTGGCGGACTTCTGGTACAGATTTCATCTATCAATTCATCATCTGACTCCCCAGGGGCCCCCCAATGTTTACACTTTTCAGTACTTTTCTCACCCGCTGCAGGGTTATGACATGCTGGCATCATGGGAAACAGACCCTCAACAATCATGCTCTGCCTCCACTGTTTCATCCTTTTGTCCCTAGACTCCTGTTTCAGCCTGGGGTACCACTTGGTGAAACCCTTGTCCATTCGGGGTTTCTCTCTTTCAAAAGCCTCAATCTCCCATTCCTCTAATGCCTCATACTGCGTTAGTCTCGGTCTGGGATGCAGGTCATTCATTCGGGTTCTTAAATTAAATAAGATCCTACTATTGAAAGTACCTTCTAACGGAAAAGCCAATACTCCGTCATCTTTTGTGTACTTCACCCAATTCTCCAACCACACACAGGTATTGTACCCTCGGTCAAACATCATGAATGAGGCGGGAGTATTAGGTGGTGGGACAAGAACACCCTCTCTCGACTTAATTGGTTTGTCCATTTTGAAATAATTCTTCACCTTACTTACAAGGGACAATTTTCTCTTTTCTCCGTACATAATATCGTATCTATTGGCTTTCCACTGATCCCTTTCAAACCCTTGGTTCCTTGGATCGGGTCTAGTCTCTGGATAATACGAGTGCCACATACGATTTCTACGCTTAATTCTGTTTACAAAGCTACCTCCAATCCGAACGCGCCTTGCAATTCCGTGCGACCAATGGGGTGCACGCGTTCAAATAGTTTCAACCAATGGGTGCGCGGCCCCTTCGTGAGACAGTTCTCACTCCTCGGCGCTTCACCCCTCCTTTACAATTCCAGTCCCGCTACCCGCCCGCTGTTTCCACCAATCCCAGCGCGGCACGGAGTGACGTCAGAGACGCTTCGCGGCTGACTCCCTCCCTTCACAAGGTAACGGAAACTTTCTTTCTTTCTAAAGTGCTCAGTGCTTGGTTATTTAACAACAAATACACATTCGCCACAGTGCTCAAGTGTCTAGATAGAAAGATTTCTTCTACTGCAAGTAAACTACTTCCATTTACTTTTCACGCGCTGCGGGTAGATCTCTTCCGCCTACCCTTCACTCTAGCATCGGTGAACCTGTTATTCCCCTAAACTCATCCACTTCTTTCCGGGATATGTTCCGAGTCTAAGGTTTCCCAGCGGACCCCTTTGCTTTCACCCAAGCTCCGAGGAACCTGCTACTCTTCCGATGTGACCCTTACTAGGTTACGCCACTATGGGAATTTTGCCAATGAACCTCGTTACTGACATTTATTCACACATGTATTCAGAAAAACCCTAGTTAGTGCTTCCCGGTTATCCTAACCTGCACCTAACTTTCCTCAAGCCTGTGACCTCAGGACAATGGATTCTATTCACCACTTGCCCTTTCAATTCCCCGGGGAGTTCCAGACGATATATAACAATTACGAACGCACGGGTTAATACATATATCAATAGAACAGTACGAAAACAGTTTAAAACATTTCATGAATTTTCAAAGCAAACATTTCAAGTGGGTGATCAATCCTCCCGAAGTGCCTACTCTTGTAGCAGCATCGATATACTAGCAGCTTCCAACTTAACTAGTCTAACTAGTCCTACCTAACCTTTAGCTAGTCCCTAACCATACCTCTGCTACCAGAAAAACTGATAGAGCGCGCGAGGCCACCCGACCAATAATTACGCCGTTTCCGGCTTCGGGCCCATATACTTCAAATCACCATATACATTAACCAGGTGACTTCACGAGCTCTACCAATTTGTGTGTGTTCCCTACTATTGTTTCAATGTACCCGACTTACCATCCACTAACACGGGTACCTAATGACCACAATGAATCAGGGAGCTAGCTGTAAAAGGAAAGGCAGCAAAATACAAACCCAACCAATAACATTCAAATACTGTTTAAATGACCACGGACAACTGGAAGTTTTAAAATGTTTATCTAAAGTTCGTTAATTTCATTCATAAGGTGTACAAGGATAAGACATTCCATAACTAGGATAATGTAAATGATATAACTATAGAGAAATAAAGACCAGGTAATCATTGAAATACTGTTATAAGATGAAATGGAAAAATACTATGCAATTCAGTAATGTTTAAGCATGGACAGACTATGCATGTGTAACTATAGGAGGGCCTATAAAGAGTAACACGCTAAGCTTAAAGTGAATGGACCTTTAAACAGTCTAGGTAAGGAGGTTCTAGACCATATCAGAAAATGACAAACTGCAATGCAAAATATAATTTCTAACAAGTGAGAAGACATAGGCACAAGTTTATGAGAAAATTGCAAATGACTTTCAATAGTTGCGGAAAGACATGGAAAAATAACATATGCAAAGGTGTCACTTTATTGTAGCAAAAGGTAGAAATATAGAAAGGTGCAAGTTTTAAAGAACTTAGAGCAGTATTTACCTAGACTGGTGTGGAAACCAAACCCTGGCCACGGGTCTGTTAAGGACAGGAAACCCTCAAGGAAGGATACCCCTCAAGGACAGCAGGTGCAGAATGGACACCCAGGACAGGACAGGATACCCTCGGATTAGGAATCAGGACAGGACCTCAGGACAGGACAGGAAACCCTCAGGACAGGACAGCAAACCCTCAGGACAGGACCGGAACCCACAGTTCGGAAGCAACGCCTGCGCTCCACCCTCTCTGCAGCTATCGATCAAGACCCCGATTGGGTCAGCGAACTCCCAGCAAAGTGCTTCGCCAGCACTTTAAGGTTCTGTAAAACCTTAGTCTATGGTCAATTTTGGACAGAGTGCTCCGCAGCTCTCTGTATCTTCAGTCACCTATTGAGTGCGTTGGGTCAGTGACAGGTCAGCTATACCAGACAAGTCGGACGACTTCCCTAGGTGTACCCAGGGTAGATATACTGTTTGGGGCAGTGTACCACCCCCCAATGTTGCAAAGTGTCAGAATCCCTCAATTTGGATCGGTCCTAAGGTAGGATTTGGGTAACACACCAATCATAATACAACATTTTAAGCCTGCATTTGCATACTTGGGAACCGCCTAGCTAGATTGGGGTTCCCATGAGAAACTACACGGCAAACAGTAGCGTAATATTACAATGTAACATATAAGGAGCCACATTCGCTGTTCTCGCGGGGCAGAGGTGACTTTCTCAGGAACATCTTGCCCATCATTGCCAACTGACTGTGTTCCATCACTCAAGGTCCACTGTGCCTCAGAAAGTTGCGCAGGCGCAGAAGGAACCTCCAAGATGGCTCTCCTCTCTCTCAGACCCCCATTCCCCGCGGTACATGAAAAGTAAGCGAAAACAAATTAATACATAATAATGTCATTATGAAAACACATCACAAGGTTTGCACTTCTAACTTATCATCAAGAAAATATACTTATGCAGTCTAAATGTTAGCTACATAGAAACACCAACAAGAGCAGTGGCACGAGCAGTACCACACTGGGCCAAGCTATGTATTACGCATGCGCATAAATTTCCCTCCACTTCTGCAGACACGTCAGGACACGTGAGTGTGACTGACGCATGCGCAGTAACTAAAATACAAGCGGCGGCCATTTTAAGGGACTCGAGTAAATTATTTTAGTAAAACACATGTGCAAGCGTCTAAATCCTTATTCAAACTCAATATAAACGTTAGTAAAACATACACTTGTTACCTTATTACACATAAACGAGGTTCATGACTTCAGCAAGTCTGCAAAATATGCGAAGCTTTGCTTCATCAGTAGGTGTGCAGGTTACAAACATAGCATTGTTTCTTATTTGGTTATACACATTTCTGTTTGTCCACTAAAAGGGGAGGTGATTGTGGCAGTAGTGACAAAGCTGCACAATGGATAATTCAGTTTCCACGCTGGTCTGGCACTAGCAATGAGAGCAATCGTGTATGTTATAAATTGTGTTTTTGACATTTTATACAGTGTTTAAATCAAATGGCATTGCTATAATTTATTGATTTGTGCTAATGATGGCTTTTCATAATTTAGCTTCTGCTGGTGGGTAGGGCTAACGTTTGGTGGTCATTTTTCCCCGTTCGGTTCTAAGCTACCAACTCCATTGTAATTGTATTTAATTAACCACATTCGGAAAATACGATGTTAAGTAATTATGGGATGTGATAAGTTTATTTATTGATCTTTACGGCATATGATTTTTTTCTGCATATGCTAAGCAAGTCAAGTCAAGTTGTTCTTTATTACGGCCAACATGGCCCAGTAAGTGCAAAGAAAAATAAATTACAGCAATGTTAAAATGACATATTAAAATCCACAGTGATAAAAGTAATAGTAAAATCCTGTACAATAGTTAAAAATTTCATGTTGAGTAAATTCCATCATACATCATCAGTTAGATGCCATGTTTTCCGAGCTAGCGAGCAATTTCGTTCTCCCCGTTATTCTTATCGAATGTAAGCCATAAGAGTTCATTGAAAAAGAATAAAGTGCATAGTGCATTAACCAGTCTATCTTTGGACTCCAATAACAATCCTTTCTACTTTTCCTACCCATTATTGTAATGTACAAGTTTGCGCAGCTTGAAATATGGTGCATCATAACTTTTGAAGACATGGGGGAAACTCTGTCACGTACGTTTGTATAAGTTAAAGGCCAATTCATATCTGTTTTTAACATGTGAGGGCCCTTCTTGTACAGCATATTGAGAAAAGAAACCCTGCTACACAATAAACAATTGGGGTCCTGGTATCAGTTTTCAAGATCCTGAAAGTTTCTACGCATCTTCTACTACCTAGATTTCTGCAAATCTGAACAAGCCATCTCTTTCTTGCTTTGTTGTAACCCGGGCACTCAAAGAAAACATGAAGTTCAGTTTCATCAGAATTATTACAGACAGGGCACCTGACCTCATTCTGCGCTTTCCATTTAGCGGTCACGCAGTGTAAGGGCAGGAGGACTCCGAATCTGAATTGTAGAAACAACTTCCTGACTGCCGTGGGCTTAATAAGATCGATGGCTCTTTCAAAAACTGGAGTGGTCTTAATTTCCAGGAAAGTTTTAGAAGATTTGCACAGATTAGGATCAGAGTGGAGCAGGGACGTTCTGTAATCCATATAAATGGTCTTTAGGTTATTTTTTGTGACGCGGAGGCATGATGCCTCCGGGTCAGATCAGCAGTCCCCCATCCTCATACCAGTTAGCAGGTGCTTTATATGGACAAACCAAGGGAGCTTTACTGCACCACTAATAGCTAGAACTTCCGCCAGTTCCTCTCTATATATTAGAAGCTCCGGGGTCGACCATAAACGTCGCCAATATAAAAGTGGTCTGAGGCATAGAACCGCCTCCATCTCCATCAACCCCAGGTCTAAATGGAGGGTAACTAAGGGAGTACTGCGTGGCAACCTGAAGAGATTCCTAATGAAGCCATTCTCAGACTGGATTAGGATTTCAGGCCTGCAGTGGCCCCAGAGTTGTGCTCCATAAAGAGCACCCCCACATGCCTGTACCTTATAAATTTCCAAGGCCGGGCTAACTGCACTCCTACTTGTGTTGTTAAATACCTTCATTATTCCCCCGGTTGATTGGGCTAGCTTTAGTGTTGCTTTCCCTATGTGAGCCCCCCAGTCCATGGTGTCTGTGATTGTAATTCCTACATACACAAAAGATGTTACTCTTTCTAGGGGTTCCTTTTTTAAAATGGGATTTGGACGTGTACTCTTTGGTTTATTAAAAACCATGAGGCAGATTTATGTCGGACTTGCGCCACGTTTACGCCGCCGTTGCGTCACGCAACGGCGCGGAAACGTGGCGTATCCCTGCAACCTATTTACAACGTGACGCATCTAGGCAGATGCGTCACGTTGTAAAGCCCTGCGCCACATTAAACCTGCGCCAGGTTTCATGTGGGCGTTCTGTCGCAGGGTGGGCGTTCCCTCGTAGGAAAGCCCCATAAAACTGACGCAGTGAAATCTACAAGATTTCACTGAGCCAGTTTTACAACGCTGCTGGGTCAAATCCTTACGCCTGCTTGACGCAGGCGTAAGGAGTGACGCACCACGTTATGTATGGGTGGCCTCAGTACATTGCAGGAGTTGCGTCGCACTTGCGACACTACGCAGGGGTTGCGTCGCACTTGCGACGCTACTCCAGCAATGCGCTGCCCGTTCACCACAAGATGCGTCACGCATCTGCCCTTCCTTGCACCATGGTGCGCCGCATTGTAAATGCGGCGCATCTGTGGTGCCGCAAGGAGGGAATTGCGTGACGCATCAGTTCTGGTGCATCCCTGCTGATTTGCAGAGATGCGCCAGAACTCATAAATCTGCCCCCATAAATTTAGTTTTCTGGAGGTTGATCTCGAGCCCTCTCTCCTCACAGATCAACTGGAATCTGTCCAACACCCTTTGGATCCCCATGGGAGATTTCGATACTAAAAGCGTATCGTCAGCAAGCATCATTGCTGAAATTCTTCTCCCTGCTAGTTTAGGGGCATCTAGGTCTTTCTCATTTGACAGGGCATTTAGCAGATCGTTTATATAAAGGCTAAACATTTGTTCTGGTCCCCCATGTGACACCAACACCACGATTATGGTCAAACCTCTGTCATACTTCTATATGTTTACGGAACACCATGACAACAGATGGAGTTGGTTGAGGTCTTCTAATAGTGGGAGAGGGAGGAATATGCGGGAGCATCCAAACTATCAAATCTCCACCAAGTGGGGTGGGAATGACGAGGAAGGTTGGAACTTAGTACGAAGAAGGGCAAGGAGACCCATTTTGGGTGGACAACAGTTCAACGTGGATTGGTTAGGCCCTCAGCTCAACTATCCCTTATTCCCCTGCTACAATCGTTATAGTGGACTGGAAGGGGTGGACTGACTCATATTCCAGTCCCCTGGTCAATCCGGTAGGAGAGTGGTGCCTGTCCCCCCGGGGATACGAACCAATATTAGTAGGGATGGCTTAACCAGCACAGGTACCACCTGTCCAGGTAGAGGAGAAAAGGAATTTAGTACACCTAACACATCGAATGAACTATCTGTAGCCCCTACCTCCATTAACATCTTATCTTGGAACATAGCAGGTTTAAAAAAAACCTTGATAATCCCGATTGGAATGATTTTATAAACACTTTCCATATATGCATGTTCCAAGAAACCTGGTGTCCCCTGCCACAATATAAAAATGGGTACTCAACCTACTTTATCCCCGCAGTTACAACTGGGAAAGGTCGTCCCTCTGGTGGCCTGCATATCTGGGTAAAGTTAGACCTGAACTGTGTTGCCACTTTTCATAATACAAATTCTAATGACATTCTGTATATTTCCCTAAAAAGCCCATCCGGGAGTACAATACTAGAACTTTTCTGTGTATATGCAAGAGGTTTACAGGGTGGCCAAATTTCACCCACACTAGAGTTGTTAGATAGGAAGTTATCATCCCTCCCTCCAAGATCCAAAATACTAGTGGGGGGGATTTTAACTGTACCTTTGAACCCCTGGACGATGAAGAGATATTAGGTTTTAGTTCCGAGGATTGGAGACAGATTATACCACCTCTAACCCTCGCCCCTATCAAGAAATGGACTGCCAGAGCAATCCAGTTAAACGCCCTGGTTTTAGAACATAACCTACGGGCCTTGAACGGGCGAACCGTCTCCGATCGCGATGGAGCAATGACCTTTAATAGGTTAGGTTGCCCATCTCGGATTGACTATATCCTTTTGGACATCCAGTCATGGGCCAATCTTGTCGATATGAAGGTTAGGCAATCAACCGATAGTGACCACAACCCACTATGTATGGAAATCCACTGGGTAAATGGGATCAGCAAAAGTGGAAAGCCAGAGTTGATCACCAAAGAGGTTTTCCCCTCAAACTGTAATCGTAAGCTCAAGTGGATTGTAGTCAGGTGTGAAGAGGGGAAACTTTAACAGTATTAAAGAGCTAGTTTTGGCTGAAACTCGTGGCTTGGCATCTGTTGCTCTAGCAGCACCCCATCCTTCTGGACCGAATTTATCAGCTGTGTATAAGAACTTAACTGACAAAATAGGGAAGTTTTTCTCCAAAAAACCCCAGGGGTTGTCCTCGACACATCAAAAACTCATCAAGGGCAACCCCTGGTATACGGCAAACTGTAGGAACAAGAGGAAAGCTATCACGCTGGCTATAAAAAGTAAAGACCCCATAGCAGTGAGAATAGCTAGACGAGACTATCACAAAAGCATAACGGCAGCAAAGAAGGATTGGGAGGAGGAGCACTGGCAAGAGCTCAAGGCTGCAGCCTGTGAGAAAAACTCCATCCTTTTTTGGAAATTGATTAATACTCTTGATAGAAGAGGGGCAGAGCAGATTTTAAATCACATAACTGAGCACCAATGGTACTCCCACTTTTTAAATTTGTATTGCGAGGTTAATGTTGAGGGCCAGCTAAAATCCCCAGTCACGGCTATTGAGAGTGAGTCCAGCCTAGAGCTAGGTACTAATGATGAGTCTTTCTCACCTCGAGAAGTTCAGGACGCCATCCTTAAAATAATTCCGGGAAAGGCGGCTGGCCCAGATGGCCTGCCGGGGGACCTATTATTGCATGACCCTAAATTATGGGCTGACCTTATAGCCAGTTTAATGAATTTAATCCAGTCCGGTCATCCTGGTCCTGAATCCTGGAAAGGTGCAGAGGCCATTACCATATTTAAGAAAGGTGACAGAGAGGACCCTGCCAACTACAGACCCATAAGTCTAATTGATACCATCCAGAAAGTAGTTGGCAGGGTCATCATAAACCGGACAGAGATGTGGTTAATGGAAGAGGACATCTTGACCCACTTCCAGGCGGGATTTAGGCGCAATGTAGGCGCCATGGACCAGGTTTTCCGGTTTTGTGCAGTCTATTGGAAGTCAGTGTCTATTACCAGGGGTAGTTTATACCTGGCTTTCATAGACTTGAAAACAGCTTTCGATGTCATCCCACGTGTTAAACTTTGGGAGGTCCTCATGGATATGGGGTTCCCTAGTCATCTGTTGCAGTTTATTATTAAACTCCATGAAGGAAATTATGCAAGGATTCGATGGGGGACTCAGGGCCAATTGACCAGGAGGGTTTCAGTCAGTAGAGGGGTGCGGCAGGGATGTGTGATGGCCCCGACTTTGTTTTCCCTCTTTATAAATGGGGTGGTGGACCATTTGAGGGAGGACCCAGCGGATGCCACTGTCTTTGCCGGGGAGAAAACCCCCACACTCCTCTTTGCTGACGATACCCTCCTGATGTCCAAAACCCCCAAGGGCCTGCAAAAACTGCTTGATCATTTTAATGTCTTTTGCAAAGACCGTGGGTTAACGGTGAACACTGCGAAAACGAAGCTGATGGTTATGTCTGCCAAAAGAAACTATAGGAAGGTTTTGCTCTCTTTGAATGGGTCCCCTCTAGAGGTAGTGGATGAATTTGATTATCTTGGGGTTAGGCTCAGTAACAACATGAGCTGGGATTCCCATTTGTGTAAAATGGTTTTAAATCTTAAAAGGGTATCTGGTGCAATACTAAAGAATCAGCGACTTTCAATTAGTAGACCAATAGCCCCTGCCCTGGCAGTTTATGAGGGGAAAGCATTAGCTTCTGCTGTCTACGGATCCAAATATGGGGCGCCGAGAACACCAAGGCATTGGTAGTGGCAGAGAAGAAGTTTATGAGAGATTTAGTCTCGCTCCCTCTCTCGACCCCTCTGAAACCATTATTTCTTGACATGGGCAAAAGATCGATCTCTGAAATAGTTCAACTCCGACCATTGCTATTCTGGGTGCGCCTTAGAAGGACCCCGGAATTAGCAAAATATGCTCTAGTGTTGGACGAGCTAATTAGTTTGAATGTTTCAAACAAAATAAAGTGGCTAAACAATTTAAAGAAGCTTGTGGTATCTATAGGCCTGAGTGGCTCCTGGGCCTCCTAATCCCCCCACCTAAACAAACAGTAAAAAAATTATATTGGGAGTGGGTAGAGGCCAAGGTTTTGTACAACCCAAATTGGGGTCCACTAACGAACACATTTTTTGAACATAAGCTCCTTGTAAAGCTAGAGCCATTTCTGGATTATATTCAGTCCCCTCGTGACAGAACCTTGTTTTTGAAATTAAGATATGGCATCCTTCCTCTCAAAAATGTTATGGAGGGGTGGAAGGGTAGGAGGGAAGATGACTTTAAATGTCCAGGCTGCCCATGCCCGGAAGAATCTCTAGGCCACTTTTTCTTTGCATGTAAAGCATACAAGCAGGCTAGAGTTAAATGGTTGAAGCCAGTCTGTAGAGTGCTAGGAGTTAGGGACCATAGATCAGCTCTCCGCATTATTTTAACTAACACTACCTCTATGTTTATAATCTGCGGGGTTGCTAAATTCTTGGCCAGTGCCTGGATTATTCGGTCAAAATTGTTGTCCCATCCCTGTACAGATCACCCTTTAGTTTGAATTTTAATTATGATACTCCCCCCAGCTCTTAATTGTCTGTATTAATTGTTTGTATTGATGTCATGTTTTTAGGAGGAATTGTAATACTCGATAAACTTTTCTATGTACTATTTATGTTTGTACTTTTATGATACATGTATCGAATAAAGTATTACAACATAAAGGCTAAACAGAGTTGGGGCCAGTACGCAACCCTGGCGCACACCTCATTTAATTGGAATAGGGGCCGTTAGTCCGCCGTCTTTGCCAAATCGTATTTGTGCAAAGTTGTTTTCATGCAATCGCTGGATGAGATGAATAAGATACACCGGGGCTCCTAGGTCAAGTAAAACGGACCATAGTTTAGCCCTTGGGACCAGGTCAAAGGCTGACCTGAGATCCAAAAATATCAGGTACAGACTGCCCCTCTCGAGACCAACCGTCTTCCAGTGGAGCAGTTGCAGTCTTAGAACCTGGTCCAAAGTTGATAATTAATCCCTAAACCCAGCCTGAAACGGGGAGAGAATACTTTCATTATCCATCCATGCTTGGAGTCTTAATAATAGGATTCGCGCAAAGATTTTTTGTGAGATGTCAATCAAACTAATGGGTCTATAATTACCCGGCAATAAGGGCATATGGTAAGCGTGCAGGCAGGTACCGCATCTGTTTTTGACAGATATATAATTCATGCTAAAGGGCTTTTATACCATATATCTTATTACTCCACTAAAGCAATAATATTGACCAAAACACAGAGGAGATGGTGAGCACGTTAGGATGAATTAGAAACTTACGCTTGCTTCTTGCAGATGTATCTCTACCGTGCAAGCAGAAGTCTGCTGCGACAGTGTATCTTTCAAATTTATACGCAGGGCCACTAGAATTATGCGGCAGGTGAACACCAAATTATGCGGCAGGGATGGCTAAATTAGGCAGCAAGGAAAGGCAAATAATGCATCATAATGCAGCACATTTTTTGTATAGTATTACTTCATTATTCTGTAGTCTTTACACGTGGTAAAACTGTCTAAGTGAAGATTTCAACTTATTACTACCAGTTTAACAACTAAATACAGACATAAGCAGTGGTAAGATGACCAGTTAATTTTCTACAAAGAGCCTTACACTGTGCACAAACACGTTTGGTCAGGTTTTAAGCCACTTTTGATCCGTTTGAGCTTGAAACAAATTTCATTTGTAACATCTGCAAATTATGTAGCAGATTATGTGGTAAATGCGGCAAATCTGTAATTAGGGGGGAAAACTGCGGCCGCAGAACCACATACTTCCAGTTGCCCTGCTTCTACCGTACTACTGTCAGAGACTGAGTACTATGACATCACAGGAAAAATGTTATCGCCTTGAGGAGTTACATTTCATGGGTGTAAAATCTAAATGTTTCCTTACTGATTCCATCAAGACCCCAGATTATCACTTTATTATCTCTTTTGAGGACTAACTCCTTCCATTTCCTGATTTGTTAGTTCACTAAAATACAGCGGTGTCCCTTTTGCAAAATGAGAACAGGTGTAACAGAAGTGCCCTCGTCACACAGTGGACTGTGACTAGAATGGGACCTAAAAGCTTTCCAGAAGTGTTCAAAATATGGAGTGTATCAACTAACGGCGTCATATAGACGTAGCTGCAAATAGCCTGTGCTACTACCTCCGGCACAAATACAGTTTAACTCGGATCTTCCAATGCGATTAGCACCCCGTTGAAAGAAATGTGCAATAAAATGTGCAAACTCAATTTTACCAGTTTTGGTCCTGCTATTGGTATTAACCTGATATACAGGAATTATGTGGTGTAAGAGAATGAAATTATGTGGCATGATATGTCACTTTCTGTGGCGTATTATTCACTGTTTTGTCACTTGAACACGCAATATTCTGAGCAAAAGCGTTACCTTGTTAGTACCAGTTTAACATTTTAGTGCAGCCACTAAAAGCTTCCCATGTAACCTTTGCAAGGAGTCTGCCACTACGTAGCACAACACCTGGTGCTTTTTAAGTAACTCTTGAAGCTTTTGAACTAGAAGCAACTTTTTTTTTTGGAAACTGTAAATGATGTCGTAGATGTGGTATTAGGCGGCAAATGCGGCAAATTCATAATTGTGCGGGGAAAATGCAGCGGCTTCAGTCACATAATTATAGTGATCTATCTGTTACTGAACTGTCTAACCTCGGTAAACAGCACTAAGAAAACCTGGTGACACGTGTGTAGGCCAAAACAGGAGCAGTGCTATTTGCACCTGAATTCTAAATGGAGTCAGTGCTAAAACTGGCGCAAATGTTATTCACTCTTGTTTTAACATTAACTCAGTGATCTAAATAGGCCCTTACTAAAGTATTCATTTATAATGCCACCTGTTCAAGGTTATTGAGAATATCACAAGATCCATGTGGGGAATAGAGTCCCTCTGTTCCCCACACTATTTCACTATTTGCAATGGAGGTGTGAGCTCACCGTTGGTTGTGTTTGCACAAGTGAATGAGACAGCACCTCCTACAGGCAGATGGAGGCTAGTGCTGGTAGAGGTGGTGATTTGATACCAGTGCAACTGAAGGTGGTTGTGGCCTGAGGCCGAATGTGCTCGCACAATAAGGAGGGTTTGCTATCCTAGACAAGACAATTATTAAAAGTTGGCCCTTTTTAGAACTGAACAATACAAGGGATGGTAGCTAAGCAATAGGCTAGCTATATGGGTTAGCCTAGTTTGTGTGGTTCTTGCTACGATTTCGATGAGGTAAAAAGTGTAGAGGCACACTCTGCATTAACAGTGGATTAACAGCCTTATTTGACATTGAGATATGTGTTAATAGAGGTATGAATAGTTTACATAGCATAGTAAGTCTTTATTATTCAATGTTCTATCTATTTGCTGATATTTTGCCGCAGTTGTTTTTCTTCTCAAGAGTTTCCTTTCACACATGTGGCTTGTCCTACTGAGTCAAACTCCCAAATACCTCAAGTGATCACATTTCATTCATGGTGATAGGCGGTACATCAAACACACAAATTGTGATGGAAGGAATGAATGCTTGCTATTTGTTTAACCACTGGCAATCAATTGCTCAGTGTAGCAGTCCAACCTATTGTTTATTTTGCCCACCATGCCACCTCAGTTTGGACCCACCCACATGCAAATCAGTCTTGAGGCTGCTTCAATAGGAACAGTCCAGTCTCTGCTGCCCTCCCAGGTACTCACTGAACCAGAATAAATGCAACCCCATTCCTGGTTTGCTTGATTGGGGCAGTTCAGTCTGGTGTAGCGTACCGCGAATGGCACATTGAACACAGGACTCATGTCTCGGCCTACCCCCATCACTTAGAGCGGTACATGAAACACACAAAAGGTGACATCAGGAATGCTTGAAATGTGTCTAACCGCTGGTATTCACTAGAGGTAGCATTCTAATCCATAATCCCTTTGCCCACCATGCCACTTCAGTTTGGACCCAGCCACATGCAAATCGGTCTTGACCTTGCTTCAATAGGAACCGCACAGCTCGAACTCTCAGGCCAGGTCCTTCCTAAACCGGAACACAAGTAACTAAAGTCAATATGTCTAGCCTTGCAATAGAGTGCACTTAGTGAACATAAAAAAAAACATATGGAGCATATAAAAAAAGAGTGGCCCGGTAACCCAGCCTGGGCACTGAAGTGAACTTCTTTTCAAGTGGCTGTGCAAGTGATTAAACACAATGGCTTCACTTACAGTGCAAGACAGCTAATGAATGAAGTGGGCTGAGGCAGTGTCACGTACCAAAGGCTATAGTGGATGGAAGCAAAACATAAATGACACCAGTAGCCTGACACAGCCTTTAGCCGCCACCAGAGGGGAGCCAGCAGAGCCTGTGTGCTCATTTCCCCCATCAACTCCGCTGCCTCTGTCATCACTGCTGGGTGGTTGGTAACCACACCTCCCAGCAAGCCTTGCTCCAGGGACGTTGCGCCTGCGGACTGAACACGCCAGGAGGCGCTTGAAAACTGCTCAGGGCTCCCTCGGCACGGGAGCCCGACACAGCTTTCAGCCGCCACCACAGGGGAGCCAGCAGAGCCCATGTGCTCATTTCCCCCATCAATGCCGCTGCCTCTGCCATCGATGCTGGGAGGTTGGTGACTACACCTCCCAGCAAGCCTAGTGCCAGGGACGTCGCGCCTGCAGCCCGGACGCCCCAGGATGCGCTTAAAAACAGTTCAGGGCTCCCGCAGCACGGGAGCCCAACACAGCCATCAGCCGCCACCACAGGGGAGACAGCAGAGCCTGTGTGCTCATTTCCTGCATCAACGCTGATGCCTCTGCCATTGATGCTGGGAGGTAGGTGACTACACCTCCCAGCAAGCTTAGCACCAGGAATATCGCGCCTGCAGCCCAGATGTGCCAGGAGGCGCTTAAAAACTGCTCAGGGCTCCCACAGTTCCCACAGTTGACAGAAGGAGGAGGAGCCTCAGCAGGCAGACGTGTCCTGCTGAGGCTCCACGATCGGGCTCTCATGCTGCCCTCTTCCTAGCGTCGCCCGACCTGTACTGACATCGGCCGGGTGACGGAGCGCATGCAGCGCTGGGAGATGCCGCAAAGTCGCTCCACAGCCCCGCGATCACACCGAGCATGGTAGTGACGCCACCCATCCATCGGCGGCGATCTGGGAGCTGGAGAGTCGATTGCTGCCCCCAACACCGCATTGAAGCACAAAATAGCCCCCGATCGGCAACAATCGCCTGACTCCAAAATGGCGTCCAGTGTTGAAAACGGCCGACGGAGCCGATCCTGAATATCTGGAGACTCCTGGGGATGTACAGCACCATCGGGACAGAGGTGAGCAGCGGACCACGCGCTTCCAGGGACAAACCTAAAGGGAATTTCTCTCTCTGCAGCAAGGACATAATAAACACACAATGGTAAACACCCAACCGTTGCTGTGGACTGCCTTTCTCCCCCCGGACTTGCTGGCTATGGCAGCACTCTTCCTGGACTTTCAGACCTGGACCTCTGTGTTCCCCGCCATTTTCTTTTTATGACTCACTTCTTCTTCTACCTTGCTCCTCCGCCTTTTTAGCGATCTCTGACCTCCCCCCTCTGTCCTAGTGACCTCTCTATTGTCTCTCCTGATGCCTCTGACACAGTCCTCACTGTCTTACTTGTTACTATCTGCTTCCCTCTCTGGTTTGTCTCACTTTCCTGCCCTTCTCTGTCCCTCCCTTGGTGCTGTGACTGTATATCCAGTCATATCCCCTCCCTATGTATATAGAGATAACTCTAATCACTAGTATATGCAGTAGACCGGTGCGCTCTCTCCCATTTCTATGTGACTCTTAGAGTATATCCATGTGTATCCCCTCCCTATGTATATAGAGATAACTCTAATCACTAGTATATGCAGTAGACCGTTGTGCTCTCTTCCATTCCTATGTGACTCTTAGAGTATATCCAGTCTTACCCCTTCCCTATGTATATAGGGATAACTCTAGTCACTAGTATATGCAGTAGACCGTTGTGCTCTCTTCCATTCCTATGTGACTCTTAGAGTATATCCAGTCTTACCCCCTCCCTATGTATATAGAGATAACTCTAATCACTAGTTTATGCAGGAGTCCACTCTGCTCTCTACCATTCCTATGTGACTCTTAGAGTATATCCATGTGTATCCCCTCCCTAAGTAGATAGAGATTTCACTAGTATATGCCTAGAGTTTATCGATTTGTATCTCCTCCTTGTGTGACTTTATCTCTTGTACATTTGCAATTTTTCTCTGTTTGTACCTTTTTATAACGCATGTAATCCTAAATCCGTATGTTTTCAACTGGTTCTTATGTAAGTCAAAAATTTGCAAATTCTTTTTGTACCGTCAGTCCTTATGTTTGAAACTGGGTCCTATGTAAAGCGCTCTGACACCTTCGGGTAAAGTTCGCGCTATATAAAATCGCATAAATAAATAAATAAACAGTTCGGGAGCCCAACACAGTCTTTAGCTGCCACCACAGGGGAGCCAGCAGAGCCCGTGTGCTCATTTTCCCCATCAACTCCGCTGCCTCTGCCATCACAGCTGGGAGATAGGTGACTACATCTCCCAGCATGCCTAGTGCCAGGGCCGCGCCCCTGTGGCCCGGAGGTGCTTAAAAAGTGCTCCGACAAAGCCTTTGGCCGCCACCACAGGGTAGCCAGCAGAGCCCGTGTGCTTATTTCCCCCATTGACGCTGCTGCCTCTGCCATCGCTACTGGGAGGTAGATGACTACACCTCCCAGCAAGCCTAGCGCCAGGAAAGTCGCACCTGTGGCCCGGACGCGCCAGGGGGAGCTTATAAAACTGCTCAGGGCTCCTGCAGCGCGAGACCCGTGTGGGCGTGCCCGGGCCATGGGCGGGTCCGTCTGTGCCCGTCAGCGGCCAAAAAGGGCCGGGCCACTCCTCTTGGCTTCACCAGTCAATGTGTCAGTACAACCACAAGTAAGGAGGCGTGAGGGCTTCTAAAACTCTGATTTGTGTTTGGATTTAGGTACTGTTCCATCATGGCGAGGAAGAAACCCACGCCCATTGCGAAAAGTACAGACGCTACTCTAGATAGTTTTTTACAGAAGGCCGTGGGGGCTATCAATGAGGAAATTGAACATGCCGAGTGCAGACTTTCACTAGCCCCGCTACCCCAATCTGACATTTTGAATACTATTACTTCCTCTACCTTGGAGGTCCCCACTTTTATTACATCTGTCACACCCCCTGACCCTCTGGCACAGCTTCCACTCCCTCTTTCACCTACTATCATCATCCAGAGCCAGGGCTCCACAGAGGGAGCGCTAAGGGGAATGAAGTTGCAACACATACATCTACGGGGGACCAGAGCACGGTTGGGGCAAAAAGGGAGCGTATTGACCCAATGGGAACTGACCAACGTGTAATGGGCCGTTTGCCAAAGGTCGAGAACAAGGCAGCACCCCCCAGGACCAGTGGGGAGATCTGGGGGGGGGGGGGAGGTGGGCTTACAAGATCCCAGATTGAAATGGACACAATGGTAGACCGAATTAGTAGAATTGTGCTGGACTCCTTAGAACCTGTTCTGTCCCGCCTGGGTCGTATTGAGGAGCAGCTTGATCAATTATTACTGACACCAGGGACCACACCCGCATAATGCAAACAAAGAGAAAAATGTAACCTGGCTAATGGCATTGGTGAGAGAGAAGTTAATGTTCCCCTTAGTGCTCCTGAAGGTGTCCTTTCCTGCACAAAAACAATCCTGCATGTAGTGGAGGCACACTTGAACCATGATGCAAGGCTGCCTACAGTGCGCTAGGCTGCTGAAACGGCGTGAGCGCAGGCAGAAAGGACAGGAATGCACTGTATTCTATAAATATGGTGCATTCGCGACCTTTCACTTTGGCCTAGGGCAGCGCAACAACTACCTTGCTGCGCTGTCCTTCGCCAAAATCCCATAAATGAGGGCATTGGTGTTTTGTTCTCCGTAGCAGTGATGTATTATTATTGGTATTGCATTGTTGTTATTGTGTTAAATTGAGCTGTCATTATGCTGTTGTCATGCTCAGTACTGCATCTCAGCTGTTTCCCACCCTCACTTTATATCATTCGGTTCACACTTTTTGTGATCACATCTTCAGTGAATATGATGACAAATGCTTATTTGCTCTTCTGAAACATTTTTGATGTTCTTACGGGTTTCATGTGCATAATAGATCAAATGAGACCCAATTATTCGTAATTTTGTTTGAAGTGGTTGATGTTTAGGCTGGCTGTGATTCATAGATATTCTCTCAGGTTGTAATGTGTACTTTAAACAAAGAAGGTACATTTACAGCCGAGGGTAAGCAGGAGAAGGTTCCACAATCATACCATTAGTTTTTTAATGTGTTTCTCTAATTTTAATAAATCCATTTTAAAAGACTTAGAAAAACAGTTTCAAAGGGTAAAATACTAAAATATATTTCTTGTTGGAGTCTTTTTTTCTAGATTATATTGAAGTTTTGCACTTCGAAATAGAGTCCATCATAAGATAATGAAAACGGTAATGTTAAATGAGAACACAAAGAAAGTCAAAGATTAGATGAAAACTAATTATGTTGCCTTTTTATTCCCCTTCATCATCAATAATTGCTTGAATTGTGCGATAAATACACACCCTTTGAAACGTACATCCAATTTGCATACAAAGTCTGCACTTAACACCTTCTCAATTTTTTCTCATTACAATTTGAATGAGGCCTTGATTAGGAGTGCAACATGCTGCATGCAGGCAGCCTGTGGCGTTCACACAAAAAGTTCTAATTCATAACCTACAGAAAAGTTCTGTGACATTAAAGGCAACTTAGTCATGTCCTGTGTTTGTTCCTGGTTGTGGGCAAGTATGTTATGCAGACACAATGGCAAAGGAGTGTCACCCCATTGCCTGGCTCAGAGCCAGCAAATGACAAATAAAACAATGTTTTAGCAACGTTTTATTTTTCATTTGCCGGCTCTGAGTCAGCGCTGTAGGGATGGGCACAGTGTAGAAGTTCAGGAGTGAGTTGGCCCTATTTACAAATAAAGTAGTAATTCTGCATGCAGATTAGTAAACCTGTCTAGGCCGGGGTGTACGACTTTTGGAAATTCCAATAGTAGTCCAGCAGTATGCTGGAATATCTGCACCAGGCTTAGGTTTCCAAGCGGACTACTGGAAATCTCATATGACATCTTCCACAAGCTCCTATTCAACCTGTTTGGAAATTGTCATAATGTAGATTTATGCACAGCTAGAAAGGAGGGCTCTGTACACATTTTTTTTCTTTTCTCTTCTTTTCCATATGAAGAAAGCTCCTAATCTACCCCCCCCAACAATCTCGGTATGATCTGTTGCTCTTCTCACTTGGAAGGGAGTTACTGCACCCCTTAACTGGATTAATTATCCAATCATTTCCATGATGGGAAAGTATTTAAGTTTGGGATGCCTTGCAAATGCACATGTGTGGGTGTTCACAACAAGACTAACTACACCTTGTATCTCCCACCCTGGCGTAGGATTTGCTAATGTAAATTTCTCCACATTCATGGAAGAGAAACAGGCAGAAGCACTTCAATTTTCACCTGCTAGTATCTTTTGTGAATTCCTGGCAGATGTAAATTGAGATATTTTTGATTGGAAATAAAAGTTAACATAAAGATATCTTTGTGAATTGGACCCTGTGACTTTTCTCAAGGAAGGCCTATTTTCGAAAACTCCCCCATTTGTCCATAACGCTACTTCTGAATGCTCAACCTGCCAGATGATTATGTTGCCATAAATGTCACTGTGGGAACACAACTATCATTCAAGATTTGTAAAACATATTTCTGTCTGATGAATTTTGAGTTTCAGTTGTGTACCACTTAGATTCCGATCTCGCTAGGTAAGCCCTTCATACGACTCGGATCCAAGGGGTTTCCAACCGAAACGAGTCCCAACGAGTGAGTACGATGCTGCTGTATGCTTACAGACTCAGTTCGCTCGGACTCCCATTGAACTCTGAGGGAGCCCGTGTACAGGTGCGTACACAGGCTCCCATAGCAGAAAAGGGTGGGTGGGGAAAAGCATACACCCTCACAATGTGCATGCCTGGATCGGGGTGACCAATGGGCACACCCAGTGACAGATTTAGAGGGCCCCTGGTGAAGGGGACCTGCTACGGCCCTTGGATGTATGCTTCCCACAGCCGTTTCGTCTCACTGAGACTGAGGCGAAGCGGTTATCCGAATCATGCATCATACTCACTCAGTCTGAATACGGCTCCATTGTGTGGCACAATGTGGATACGAACGAGTCGGACGTACAGCATCAGGTCCCGGAAATGATTCGGTCAGCGAGTACGCGATATTTGCATCGTACTTGGTCGTTCAGACCTGTGTAAGATTCAGTCATAAACAAGGGCTACAGATCGCATTTGGGAAACCAAATCTGTTCTGGAGGCCCTCCGGACAACATTGGAATTGGGCCCTTAGTTGATAAAAATAAAATTGCACTACTGTTGGTGGATCCACCTAAAATAGTATTTGTCTAGTCATTTTCTTGCATTCTGGCCACCAGCTAAAAAACTAAAGCGTATGTAAAGGTTAAGCTCTAGGTCACTGATATCGTTGATGCTATCCTTGGTGATTAGAAATACTACAGTCATTTTCACCAGTATTTTGGGGCTGGTTTAGAGTTTGGAGGAGATGAAACTCCATTGCAATCGGCAATAGTACGTCGATGACAGAGGCTACTCCAGCTCTGTCGCCGACATACTCCTCTGATTGCCCATCAAAGATTGGGATGTCAGAGGTAAGCCATTCGACCATTGTAAAAAAGTGGGTTATTGGTTGGGGGTGTTAAACCCTACGTAAGCAACAGCCACAATCCTTGTCAAGGTGAGGTACAAACAAACACCAAATGAACTTGTACTCAACCCCATAGCAGCTTTGTACAGAGTAGTTAGGCGTAACTTAGAGATCATGTTTAAAGTATTTATGCAGCACTTCAAACATTATTAAAGTGAAACCACAACTCAAGAAAAAATCCCAAACCAATCTAGAAAAATAGAGTAAATGTTAATAAATAAATCAAGACCAAAGCAACACAAATTCAATCAGTGCAACTGGTGATATGTAATTTTAAATATTTAAATATTTAAGTGAAAATGAAACCAAAAAGTACTAGGCTTCAACTGTGGATATGTGGCCACGGTAGACTGGGAAAAAGTCACAAGTTGAGGCTGACTCCGATGGAGCATGGGCCGGCTTAAGGGCACCAGTTAGGACAGCTGAACAAGAGTACATTAAATCCTGGTTGTGGAGCATTGTGGAGTCCTGCGTTGAGGTTGCATCATGCAGCTGTGATTCCTAGGAACTACGAAGCTGAGGTGCGAGGGCCTGTGTTGTTGTTGATGGAGGGCTTGCAAAGCAAATTCCTGCATCATTGTTGAGGATGCCGTAGATGAGGGGCTTGAGATGCGAAGGCCGTGAAGTATGCCTCACACAGCTGTGGTTCCAGGGCGGGTGCAGGTGGCTAGGCAAAGTCTTGCATTGGGGAAATCTACTCAACAGAGATGATGTGCTAGTTCTGATGAAATCACAGATGGGCTGGCAGAGCACTTTCATGGCCCACTTTCAAGGTCCAGGACTGGGGTGGCACCACTTGACAGTGTAAGACTCACAAATGGCAGAGTCCTGGTACTAGAATCAAGGTGGTTGGTGCCTTCTCCCCCTGAGCAGGTCCAGTCCTTCTCACCCAGGCAAGAGGGCAGCACGACAGCGCAGTAGGGCAGCAGTCATTCAGATCAGCAGTCCAGCAGAGTGGCAGTCCTTTTAGCAGCACAGGAGTCCTTCTTCCTGACAGAGTCTACAGGTCCAGAAATGTACTGAAGAGTTGGGGCCATATTTATGACCCTGTTTGTTTTGCTCCTGCACCACGCAATGTGCTGCAAGAGCAACACAAACATTAAGCCAGGTTTTTGAAACCATGCAAAGCCACTTTGCGTGAGTTTGAGTTGCTCCAAAAATCTGGAGTAATGCAACGCATAGCGTTACTATGCCATAGATAACATTCCATGGACGTTGTGTTGGTGTTCGCCCACAACTCCTAGGGTTTTGACACATTCCCAGATTTACAAGATCTAGTAAACCTGGGAATTTGCCAAAAAGATACACCTCCCCAAGTGAGGCGTACCAAAGAGAAATATCTATATTTCTCCAGGTTACTTCCCCTTTCGATGTGTGCTTCATTCTGAAGTATACATGAAAGAGGAAAAAGCCTCTCAGGGTGGCCCGTTGTGCCAACACCTATCTTTCCTGTGTCTTACTGTCTGGGAGCAATACACAAATACCACATGCAAGCTACACCTAGTCATGTGACCCAGGAGCAGGCTGCAGGCACCAAATGGTTAGGACAAGAAAATGCCAACTTCATAAAAGTGACCTTTCCAAAAGTGACTCTGTGATTAAAAATCCAAATTTACCATTAACAGGGGTTTTGAATTACAATTGTTTAGATACCATATGTGATCTGTTTACGTGTTCCCAATTGGAAGTTACAGCTTATTAAATGTAATAAGTAATTGCAGTGATATCTAATGGTAGAGGTAGGCCTTGCAGTAGTCAAAAGTGTATGTAGGAGTTTATCACTACCAGGACATGTAAAACTTAAAAGTTTGTGTCCTACTTTTTTATTATCAACAAAACCCTTTATTTTGGTCAAATGACCATAACAATGCAAATGCACTAAATACATAGGGGCCGATTCACAGAACTAACTTAAGACAAAATCCTAAACTTACTACCATTTTGGTATTCACAGAAGGCACTTACTCATTTCGGTATTCACAGAAGTTAGGAGTCCTAACTTTAGGACTCCTAAATGCCTTCTGTGAGTACCGAAACTCTTAAAGTTAGGATTGTTCTCAGTTTAGGAGTAGTAAAGTTAGGACTCCTAACTTTAGGACTCCCAAACTAAAACTAAGAAAAATCAGCCATCTAGATCTACATTTTCTGTAGGCTGGGCAGAAGAAAAATACATGAAGCTCTGATTCCTCATCTTTCCCACAGATCGGGTACCCTAAGGGAACAGTGCCTGCCCATTTGTTGGTAAAAGAGAGCAGAGGGAGTGACCCATGCCTAAATTGGACATACAGTTTCCTAGCTAGGGCTGGCTAGACTTCATCTAGGAAAGACTCAGAGTTATAGTCATTTTAATTCAATGAAAATTACCATTAGATAGCCTAATACTGAGCTACCCAGAAGAGAGCAGGTTTTGCCCCCTATAACTCTTGACTAGTTAATTTCTGGATGTTGCAGGACATGACACAGTGGGATCCCTCCCCATGGTCATTTTCCCAATGCTCTCGAGTGTGTCCTTAATGTATGCAAATCAGGATAATTTACCTGCCCCAGGGAGACCCATTACCGCTTTTAACTCAGACCTATATGAAGTCAGTTCCGGAGTAGCTCATATAACCCAACAAAAAGTTAGTGGTCTAAGTCCTATTTCTTTTGCAGTAGGTCTAATGCCCAAATCAAGTTGGAGTGGAACAAGTGGGGTGCTATGGGGGATACCAACTAACTGCCAGATAAAATTATTTTCAATTTTGGATATACTTTTCATTGGGCAGTGCCCTCAGAGTTCCGTCCCATACATGCCTGTGCCCCTGGCTTGCACTTTGTAGATCTGAACAGTAGGGTTGATGAGTTTACAGAAAGAGTTCCTGTGCACTTTGGCCAACCCCCATGATATATGTGCTAGCTTTAGGCTTGTTTTTGCAATGCTTGTAGACCAGTCCATGTTTTCGGTCACGGTGACCCCTAGATATTACAAAATAGATACCCTCTCAAGTGGGATGCCATTCAGACAAGGATTGGGGTGTGTAGAGTTTCCTGGGTTAAAAATCATGTCTTTGGTCTTCTGGATGTTACTTTCTAGCCCTCTATTGCCACAGAAAGTGCCAAAGCTATCAAGAATAATGTGGATGTCCATTGGTGACTTAGAGAACAGAAGGGAGTATTCAGCAGACATCAAGTCCGGTATTTTGTTTTGAGTAATCTTAGGGGTATCATTGTCCTTCACCTTATTCAGCTTGTCTACCAGGCCATTGATGTATAAGCAGAATAGAGTGGGGGCCAACACACATCCCTGCCTAACACCTTTGTTGACAATGAGTGGGATAGAAAGCTCCCCTTATTCCCATATCAAATTTGAGCAAGGTTTCCTTCATGTAGTCTCCTGATCATGTGGCAAAGATATAGTGGAACACCAATACAATTTAAACCCGACCATAATGTGTCCCTGGGTACTAGATCGAATGCAGTTCTTAGGTTGACAAATATTAGATAGAGCCATCACTGTTTTCCAGTATAGAAGCTGGAGGCTTAGAATTTTGTCTACAGTGGAGGTGTTTTTCCTAAATCCTGCTTGGAATGGACTCAGGATGTTGTGACCCTCTATCAAGTCCTGATGGTGTGTCAATAGTGCCCAGGCAAAAACCTTCTGTGTCACATCGATTAGACTGATGGGTCTATAGTTGCCTGGTAGAAGTGGGGAACCCTTCTTGTAGACAGGAACAATTTCTACTCCTGCCCAGGTTTTGGGGATCAACATTCCCCCCAACACAGCATTAAATATTGCCCACAAATATGGCCCCAAAATTGATGGTTCAGAGAGGAAGAGATCACCCAGAATTGTTTCTAATCCAGGTGCTTTGCATAAAGCTATTTTGCTTATATCACTTAGTACCTCAGACAGGGTTATCTCTGAAAACTCCCTAGGTACGCTCTGGTGCAAATCCTCGAGTTTTCCTCTGACTCTGGTGTAGCATATAGGCACTGGGAGTGATCTTTCCAGGTTTCTGCAGTGTTGTTCGACTCAAAAAACCAAACCCTTTTTCTTCTCTGCAACCTGAGTTGACTAGATTCCAAAAGCCCTTCAGATCATTGGCTATAAGAGCCCCACGCAGAGAATCTATTTTTTCCTGCTCCAATGTTTTTTTAGCTGTGGCAATGTCTTCTCTATATAAGGTCCTCTTGGATTTTATTTCTAGCCTATCATTAGATTTGAGAGCTTTCCAGTAATGCCAATTTGGCCTCCCGGTGATTAAACAAGGAGTGCTAGGGATTCCTTTTGCCTCTGGTATTCCCAACGGGGTAGAATATACCTGCTAGTTTAGTTGTGAGTTAATTATGGATCTCTGCAACCGCTGTTAGTGAGCTAATTGTACCTTCTTACAGCTTTGTTTACATCCAGTAGGGAGACACTCCCAACCTCATATAGAGCAGACATCATATCAGGGGATTGTTGCATTACTGACCAGCGTATTCTTATCCAATTAGTTGTCTGATGGTGCAATTGCTGGGGATCCAACTCGCGTGACTGGTAGCTCAAGCTCCAGAGCCAATGCATTATAGTCACTGTTGTGTCTGGGCAGGACAGCAAATTCTACAACCTTTGGCTATATCCTGGTTTCTACCAGGATGTAGTCTTTCAAGGAAGAATGTCCCACCCTGTTAAAAGTATGCATCCCAGGGGAGTCTGATTTTTTATGCCCATTGCAAGCCCTGACTGAGTAGTTCTGGGTAAGGGCGAGCTGGGACCAGATCCTAATCAGAGAAATATTCAGCTCTGGAATATCCCATTGCCTTTCTTCTTACAGACAACATTGCCATGGGTTTCATCCAGGGCTCAAATTGGCAATTAAAATCACACCAAATGAACAAATAAGTGCTGTCCATGATAGGGGACAGAAGAGAGGCCAATTTTTACACAGTCAAGGATTATTGACCTATCCTTACAGGTCTAGAGTAGACATTAACTGGTGGTATTTTGATCTCAGGGGCAAAAGTGAGTGGAACGCACAGGATATAATTGGAGGGAAACTCCATCCCCTTGGCCGTACATAGCAAGTGTGTACCAACGCACATACAAAGTTCACTGGACGGTCTACCCATCCCCCTAGTGGTGGCGACTGTTGAGAAGGTTGCAAAACCCAGCCGCAGCACACTCTCCCTTGACCATGTTTCCTGGAAAAGACAAAGGTCAAACTGGTCTAAGGAGGACCCCCAGTCTGTAGAATCAAGTTTGCTCTTTAGACCAGCAACATTCCAGGATAGTACCCTGAGGGATGTCATTGCTTCCTAGGTGCCTGTGTTTGCTACGTAAGGGGCAGTGTTACAGGACAATGTCACCCTCTGTAGCTCTAAAGATCCCTTCTCTCCTGGTCCTAGTTGCCCACTTCTATTGCTCGGGGCATTTGTACCGGAACTTAGACCAGCTATCCTTGCTGGCCTACTGCCCAGTTCCTGCTCCACTAAGGTAGACATATGTGGGATGAATTGAAAACCTTTGTGGGACTGGTAATTGTTCTTTGGCCCTTCCCTACCCCATACTTGTTCATGACTGATTTTGAGGGCTCAATTTGTAGCTCCATTCTTCCCTCCCACAACCCATGGACATGCTGTGGACTACACAGACATGGAATGAGGATTGCCATCTCCATTGATTTCCCCTCAGAAGCTTTTTTTTAATCTAACTCGGGCTGTCTGGTGAGCCAATCTTCCCCCTCCAGAACCCCAAACCTGTACATTGTTGGTAATGTAAATAACAGGGGCCCAGGTGTCTGGTGTGGGAGTACAGCCTGTCATTGAATTTTATTTAGGATGCCCCATATAAGGCTGTTTTATTACCTGGTTGGTGGTGCAGGGTGTGCCTTATAAAAACATCCAAGTGAGAGGGGCTTGATCGCTGTACCTAGGTCCTGGTTGGTAGGATTCAATAGCAGGAGACTATTGATGGTCCTTGGGTTCCTAAAATTGGTTACAACAGGGGAGAAGCGGGTAGCTGTCTGGCAGATGGCATCAATTCCCCTTACTATGACCCCAGACGTTCTCTTGCTGGACTTATCATCCAGTTTTTCCAGAGTTCTGTCACTTTATCTATGAGTGCTACCAAGGGGGTAATTTCTTCCCTCACAATAATTTTGATCTGCTCCCATAAATCTGTTAGTAGGTTGGCAGCCCATTTGAGGTATTTATTGTCCACTCGTGTTCTGCCAATGGGGCTGTGGTGAAAATCTTCTGAAGAAGGAGAGTTTTCAAGTACTCCAGCATTCGGCTTCCTGTGTTTAGCTACCCCTCATGTCATTATCGAGGAGAGGTCTGCCCCTCATGTCATACTTAGAGAGGCCTGCTGTACCACCCCCTTCTGCAGATGGTCGTTAGGAGCCACTTTGATTTTAGTGTGGTTGCCCTGTTTGGTGGGAGGAGAGTTTGGCTGATTACAGGAGGAAGCTGGGGAGGACCAGATCTATCGAAGAGTGTTAGGGTCAGGTGTTCGGGATAGCCATCTTTCAGTTAGTTCGATTTCAGTGGCCACTACCCATATAGTCCTCTGCAGCATTCTATCAATTGACGTTAGTGGCAGGGACGAAGTTAGTCTGTGCCTGTGACTTTTCTTGCCAGGCCTGCTTCCCCATTATTGCCTAGCTGGTAGCAAGTCGCCCGATGGCACCCTTTTAGGTATTATGCTGGAAAAACAGTTGGGGCAGCAAAAGAGAAAAAAATTAAACACAACAAGACAAACAAAGCCACACCACTGAACAGAATATTCCCATGCCCCTGGGGGTGGCAGCCACATGGGGTCCCCGGCAGGCCAAGATATGAATCACAGATGAAAGAGTTGTGACCAAGCCCACCCTTTTCAGGCCACGGATGGGCACAGATGGGCCCAGTCTTGGCCTTAGCTTCACCTGGGCCATGCCCGGGCGTGACCCGCATGCGTCCCGCACTGCGGGATGCCTCCAGTTGATGAACGGCGCTCCGGTACCTGTGCATTGCGTGGGGCCCATGGGTTTCTGGGGAGTGTGGTCCAACTCCTCCCCGGCCCAACACATCGTGGTGTGACTTTCTCCCCAGTCGGGAGGCAAGAGGCAGACAGGAGCAGGTGAAGGTCTTGCGCTGCAGGACGCCTCCAGTTGATTTATGGCGCTCCGGCTTCTGTGCATTGCATGTGGCCCAAGCGTTGTTGGGGAGTGTGGTCCAACTCCTTACCAGCACAACACAGCATGGCGTGACATTGTCCATGTTCGGGAGGCAAGAGGCAGACAGGAGCAGGTGAGGGTCACATACTGCAGGACACCTCCAGTTGATTTATGGCGCTTTGGCACCTTTGCATTCCTTGTGGCTCAAGGGGTACTGGGGATTGTGGTACAACTCCTCCCCAGCACAACACATGTTATGAAAAAGTTGAATGTTTCTATCTCAGATGAGGATACCGCAAATGTTTTAGGACCCTCTTTTGTATATTTGTCTAAGAAATTAAAGTTTGCCAATCAATGGGTTTTAAAGTAAGAACCGTTACGATGTATGTAGTGTACACAGGAGTGGAACAGTGGAACATCCTACAGAGGGGCATAGCTTAGTCAGTGAGATTCGGGGAGTTGGAGGGTTGAGAGGACCAAGGTTTGGGACAGACTGTTGCCATGAAGACCTGAGCTAGTACTGATTTGCATTGTGTGGGCCTCTGTCTAGAGTGGCACAGTGGATGAAAAAGGATGGATTGGAATGCAACACCAAGCAATTGCTTTTGCTAAGATTATATGCAAGCATTCACTTCCATCATCTATTGCGTGTTTGCTTGCGGATATGGCTGGAAACGTGAGACTGGTGCAGCTTTCTAAGCCTACTACTGACAAGGTCTATGAATTCCAAAAAAGTAGTAATTTTGCACCCATTCAAGGAGTACTTCTATGAGTGCAGATCTACTACTTTGTTCGGTTAACTAAATATATTTGAGATCGTGATCCAAAAAATAAACAAGTTAAAACTTCTTAATGAAATGAGAACAATGGGAAAGCTGACAGAGACATGACAGTCCCAAACCAAGAATGCATTTGAGGGGTGTCACACCCCAAACAACCCTACGGATGCTACGCCCTGCCCTTCCTACCTGGGCCTGGTAGTTCTCCTTGGGAACTCCTGATTACAGTCATGTACAACACAACAGCCTGGAGTACCTGCCCATGGATCACTTATTTCAAGTGTATTTTCACTGCACACCCTCTTGTTCATCTCTTCTATGAAAAACTTGAATTGGTAGTTTGGCCAAAACAATGTGGGTAAGGCTTCTTGTTTCAAGTCCTCGTCTTTTATAAATTATTTTCTCAATTTTCTGACAGTCCCATGTACTAAGCTTCATTTGCAAATATAGGCGGATGTGCAGGCAAATTACTAGGAGGAGCTATCCTGAGCTGAGCCATGGCCAGGCTTGGCTGTAAGAGTCCACGCACAAGCTAGGCCATAAAAATAGCTGGCAAGTATATTGTGAAAGACATAATGTAAACATATGATGCAATCTCTTCAAAATTAAAAAAAAGATCACTTCTTTACCTGGTGGAAGCATTTCACCTTAGGACATCAGATTATATCACTGTATAGACAGATATTTATGAAACGTGAGAGCTTGTAGAAAGACTCTTGGCCAGCCATTAGTGAACTCAGAGGCAAGTCATTAGTCATGTAAGCACTGAATGTAGCCTAGGTATTTATTATAGATGAATCACCATTATAGTCTATTAATTCAAACATAAGAGGTGCTTGTACAGCTCACACCCTGAACTCAAGTATTTAAAAATACTCTATTATGTGATAATAAAAAAGAATGCTCTGTGAAGTAAAATATTTCTAGTGGCTCACACAATTTGGACAAGTAGGGAAGTCCGTATTGATTCCAGCTTATCTGATTTTGTATTTTGAAATTCAGTCACCAGATGGGTATCTCTGCCTGTCTGTCTCTCTCATTTACATTAAAGGTCACAGTTTATCCTTAATTTTTCACTCAGGATGAAAATCCAACACAGAGATAGCATACCCAAAGCATGGCCCTCAGTTTGAACTATCAAGCCAAGAATAAAAAAATTTGGGGACTGTCACACCCTAAACAGCTACCTCAAGCTACACCATTGATCCCACTGAATGTTTATCAAGGAAGCATGGAGTTCACCAAGAAATGAAGCTGCAGCTTCCAGAATCTTAAACCTTGTCAAGGTAAGCAGCCTTGTCAAGGTACATAAGTATGTCAGACAATGAAGTGTTTAGCAACCAGTGCCTTTGGTCTAGGGAGTCTACCTAGAAGTACAGAGGTGCAACTAGGGGGTTTATTTACAAGACACAGATGCATCTGTAGATGCGTAAGTTTCCCTGCACCAGCGTGAGCAACCCTTGTGCCACCATGGATGCGCCGTATTTACAATACTGCGCAGCTTGCGCCTACAATTGACAGATGCATCAGAAATTTGGACACATCTGTCGGGCAAAAGTCACGCATTGCTGGAGCTGTGTCGCAAGCACGACGTAACTCCAGCAAGGCATGGGGAGGCCTATTTCTAATCAATCAATCAATCAATCAATCAATCAATCAGAGTACTTGTAAAGTGCGCTATTTACCCGTGAGAGTCCCAAGTCAATGAGGGGAGAGGGGGGTGCTGCTACTGCTCGAAGAGCCAGGTCTTGGGGAGTCTTCTGAAGGCGAGTAGATATTGGGTCTGCTGTATGTGGGTAGGGAGGGTGTTCCAGGTCTTGGCGGCGAGGTAGGAGAAGGATCTGCTGCTGGAGGTCGTTCTTTGGATGCGGCGGACAGCGGCGAGGGCGAGGCTGGTGGAGCGGAGCTGGCGGGTGGGGAAGCTGAGTCTGCTGTTCAGGTAGGCTGGTCCGGCGTTGTGGAGTGCTTTGTGTGCGTGGGTGAGGAGCTTGAAGGTGATCCTCTTGCGACGGGAAACCAGTGTAGGTCTCTCAGGTGGGGGGTGAAGTGGCTGCGGCAGGGGACGTTGACGATCAGTCGGACGGAGGCGTTTTGGATGCGTTGTAGTCGTCGTAGGTGTTTGGCTGGAATTCCTGCGTAGAGTGCTTTGCCATAGTCCAGTCTGCTGCTGACGAGGGCCTGTGTCACTGTTCTTCTTGTTTCGGTCGGGATCCACTTGTAGATCCTGCGGAGCATGCAGAGGGTGTTGTAGCAGGAGGAGGAGACAGCGTTGACCTGCTTAGACATGGAGAGGGAGGAGTCCAGGATGAATCCTAGATTGCGTGCAAGGTCGGTGGGTGTTGGTGCTGTTCCCAGTGTGGTCGGCCACCAGGAGTCGTCCCAGGCTGAGCGGGTGGGTCCGAGGATGAGGACCTCCGTCTTGTCCGAGTTCAGCTACAGACAGCTGCTCCTCATCCAGCCGGCGACGGCCTTCATTCCCTCGTGGAGGTTGGTCTTGGCGGTGTGTGGGTCCTTGGAGAGGGAGAGGATACGCTGGGTGTCGTCAGCGTACGAGATGATGTTGAGGTCGTGATGGCGGGCCACTTGTGCGAGGGGGGCCATGTAGACTTTGAACAGCATTGGGCTGAGGGATGAACCCTGGGGAACACCGCAGATGATGTCGGTGGCTTCGGATCGGAAGGGTGTGAGGCGGACGCTCTGGGTTCTGCCGGAGAGGAAGGACGTGGTCCAGTCAAGAGCCTTCTCTTGGATTCCAGCTTCTAGGAGGCGTGTCTTTAGAGTGTGATGGCAGACCGTGTCGAAGGCGGCTGACAGGCCAAGGAGGATGAGGGCTGATGTTTTGCCGTTTTCTAGTTGGTGCCTGATGTCGTCTGTGGCGGCGATGAGGGCTGTCTCTGTGCTGTGATTTCGTCTGAATCTGGACTGGGACAGGTCCAAGATGTTGTTGTCTTCCAGGTGGCGGGCCAGTCGCATGTTGACGATTTTCTCGATGACCTTTGCCGTGAACGGGAGCGGGGATATTGGCTGGTAGTTCTTGAGGTCCTTGGGGTCCGCTTTGGGCTTCTTGAGGAGCGTGTTGATTTCGGCGTGCTTCCAGCTTTCCAGGAATGTCGCTGTTTCGAAGGAGATGTTGATGACCTTCCGTAGTTGGGGTGCGATGGCTGCGACTGCTTTGTTGAATACGTGGTGTGGGCACGGGTCAGACAGAGGTCCTGAGTGGATGGAGTTCATGACCTTGCATGTCTCGTCGTCGTTGATGTTGGACCAGGAGGTCAGGCGGTTGGCGCTGGTGGTGTTCACAGGGGAGGTGGAGTTTGGTGTAGTCGGGGCGGTCATGGTGTTGAAGCTGTAGTGGGTGTTAGCGATCTCGCTGTGGAAGAAGATGGCTAGTGAGTTGCACAGTTCTTGTGAGGGCAGGATGTCGTGGGCGTTGGCACTGGGGTTGGAGAGTTCCTCTACGATGCTGAAGAGCTCTTTGCTGTTGTGTGCGTTGTTATCCAAGCGGTCTTTGAAGGAGGATTGCTTGGCTAATCTGATGAGGTGGTGGTGTCTGCGGGTGGCATCCTTGTGGCCTGCGTGGTTGTCCGGTGTACGTTCGTTGAGCCACGTCTTCTCCAGTTTCCGGCATGCACGTTTAGAGGTCTGAAGCTCGATGGTGAACCGGGTGGCTCTCCTGTTGGCGTGGCTGTTGGAGGGTTTCTTGATCAGGGCGAGGGTGTTAGCGCAGTCATCAATCCACTGTCTGAGGTTTCGGGCTGTGGCGTCTGGGTTGTTGGGGTCGGTGGGTGGGTTCTTGGCAAGGGAGGTGATCAGCTGGTGTTTGGTGACTTTGCTCCAGCAGCGGCGAGGCAGCTGTTGGGTGCGGTGGTGCGTAGTTAGTTTCTTGAAGGTGAAATGGATGCAGCGGTGGTCGGTCCACTGGAGTTCGGTGGTGTGGTCGAAGGCGACGTGGGAGCCTGTGGAGAAGACGGGATCCAGCGTGTGGCCGGCGGTCTGGGTGGGTGCGGTGACTAGTTGTCTGAGGCAGAGGTTGGCGAGGTTGTCGATCAGGGTGGCGGAGATGGAGTTGTTGTTGTTCTCGAGGTAGAAGTTCAGGTCCCCGAGGAGGATGTAGTCCATGGAGGCGAGCGCGTGGTGCTGGCGAGGTCGGCGATGGAGTTGCTGAACTGAGCCCGGGGTCCGGGGGGTCTGTAGATGAGTGTTCCTCTAATGGTAGTGTTAGGGTCGGTGTGGATCCAGAAGTGTAGGTGTTCGGAGGTGCTGAGGGGGTTTTCTGCCTGGGTGGCGACCTTGAGGGTGGACTTGTGGATGATGGCTATTCCTCCTCTGATTCCGTTGGCGCGATCCCTGCAGGTGATCTTGTAGCCGTCTGGGATGGCTATGGCAATGTCGGGCGCCGAGGAGTCGTTCCACCATGTCTTAGTCAGGAAGGCCACGTCTGGGGCGGAGGTGTTGAGCAGATCCCAGAGCTCGATGGCGAGTTTGCGTGGGAAGCGGGTGTTGAGGAGTATGCAGCGGAGGTGGTTGGGTCCAGTCCTTGGAGGTTTGGTGGTTCTGTCGCAGGTGAAGCTGCAGGTGCGGCAGGAGAAGGGTCCGTGGGTCCGCTTTGGGGGGACCTGGAAGCAGGTGTTATTTCGGCTGGCATCGTAGTGGCTTCTGGTGTCGTGGCATTCGCGGGGTCCAGGGGTACTGGCGCTGGGTGCAGTCCAGGCGCAGACAGGCGTAGACAGGCTTGCCTTAGGCGCGCCCGCTGAGGGCGCCCGCTTCTCGGCCTGCATATGAGGTGGCTTGGGAGGGAGGAGCAGCTAGGAGGTGGGAGCGAATGGGTGTGCAGGGGGGGCGGGGCCACAGGGAAGCAGCAGCGGGAAAGGGGGGCAGGGAAAACTGGCGCACAGGGCAGAGGGGAGGGAAAAACCCAGGAAACAAGGAGGTAGCAGGGAGGCAGGAACTAGGCAGTCAGGTGACGAGAAGCGGAGTGGGGGCGACCTGCCTGCGAGCAGGGTCAAAGGTCACAAAAAGCACAGAAAGGTCACAAAAAATAGGGGGAAACGAGTGGCACAGAGGCACAAAGGTTACAAGAAAGGGCAGAAAAGGTCACAAAAAATGGGGGGAAACTAGTGGCACAGAGGCAGGAAGGTCACAAGAAAGGGCAGAAAGGTCACAAAAAACAGGGGGAAACGAGTGGCACAGAGGCAGAGAGGTCACAAGAAAGGGCAGAAAGGTCACAATAGATGGGGGGAACGAGTGGCACAGGAGGCAGAAAGGTCCCAAGAAAGGGCAGAAAGGTCACAAAAAATGGGCGGAAACGAGTGGCACAGAGGCAGAAAGGTCCCAAGAAAGGGCAGAAAGGTCACAAAAAACAAGGGGAAACGAGTGGCACAGGAGGCAGAAAGCTCACAAGAAAGGGCAGAAAGGTCAAAAAAATAAACGGGGGGAAACAAGTGGCACGAAGGCAGAAAGGTCAGAAGAAAGGGCAGAAAGGTCACAGAAATGTAGGGGCAGCTAAGCAACAGAAGGCAAAACGGGCAGAGAGACACGGGGGCCGCGAGGGGGGCAGAAGGAAAAACCGGGCAGGGCGACACGGGGGAAGCGAGGGAGAGAAAGGGCACAGGCGGTGCTGTGCGGAGGGGGAGCGACCTACCTGGAAGAGTCAAGGGTCGCTCCCCCATACACTGTGTCACTCCTTACATCAGCACCAAGCAGGCGTAGGGTTTTGACGCAGTGGTGTCCTAGAAGTGACGCAGTGAAATCTTGTAGATTTCACTGCATCCCTTCTACGAGGCCTACCCTGCTTACATTATACCTGATGGAGGTATAATGTGGCGCAAGGCTTTACAACTTGACACATCTCCCTAGATGTGTCACGTTGTCAATGGGCTGCAAGGTAGCACATTGTTTATGCTGCCGCTGCATCATAAAAAGTGATTCAACCTCGGTACAAAAGTGTCGCAAGGAGCTTGTAAATCTGCCCCTAGGTGTTTATTGAGTGAGATGCACCATGAACATTACCTTGTTGCAAAAATTTTTTTTGTTAAACTCTTTTTATTGATACATGCTAATTTCACAATACACTTGTGAGGAGTAGTATGCCACGAAGATTCCGGCTCTGCATTTATTTAAAACATATCAACATGAATTTAAGTTTTGAAAGATAATCAACTGTTTGCGCTTCCCCTTTCAACCACCCCCGCTGGTCCTTGAAGACTACCCAGTATTTAGGTGTGTCGCAGTCCTCTTCCACTCAAGCCACGCCACTGCAGTGTGCTGGTGGGTGCTAAATGAACGATGTTATGTGGGCATTACCCCGCTCCCCTACCATCCTCTTGTTGCAAGCATTTTTAGTTTCACAATATTTAATTCATGCTTACATATCATTTCAATTACTATAGTACAGAGATGGATAATAATAATTGATTATGTAAAACACTGCACATTTTCACTAACCCATTGTTTCTTATTTTTATATTATCAAAAATCTCCACATCTCCTCTTGTACTTTGTTGTCTAATTTTGCACAAAGGAAAAATCCCTTTTTGCAGATTCAATAGTGATTATTTTTAGTAGAGAAAAATGTTATGTCAGTTTTATCTAGAGACGACTATAATTCCTCCTCTATTACCATTTAATTATTTTTTAATGTAAGAATTGGCTCTTTGAACTTGGTGATTTATTTATCTAATGTCAATTTTGATTTCTTTCCAACGAGATAAAAATACTCACATCCATGAAACAATTGCTCCAGTTTGTACCCAAGTGGATTGTATTGATAATGTTAACCCTGTATGGAAATTCGATGGAAGAAATATTCCTGTGGTAGGGGAGTTAAAGGCTTGTTTTTTTATGAAATAGGGGAGATTCTAATATTTTTAGATATTGAAGGGCCGTGGGTAAAACAAAAATGTATTGATTTTAAATGCTTGCATGTGGGCAGGTAAAGTATATTGGTAACAACATTTTTTATTGTGAAAGTATACGTTTTTTAAATACATTTTGTGCTTTCTGTATTTCTTGTGTATATGAATTGTGTGTAATGCCTTTTTAGGCATGATATCAAACTATTAATAAACTGAAACCTCTAGTTAGGTCATTCACAAACACCTTAATTGCAGACCACGCCCTTATATGATTTTCATGTATATTGAAAGTTATTCACAAGTAAATTTCAACAGCGTACCTATTTTCAATGATTTAGATAATAGAGTATTAGAATACATAAACATTCTTAAAAAAACTTGTGCTCTCTAGTACAGAGATTTTTCTGCTTTGAAGGTAAAGTTGTATTTGTCGAACGTAAGGCATCTCTTTACCTTATCTCATCATCCTATTATCCAGAATAAACCTAAGACAACTAGTTGAGCTCCCAACACGCAGGGCAGGACACATGCTAGATCTCATATTTTCAAACATTATTGATTTTCAGATGAACGAATATATCCACCCCACCTCGACTGATCGTTTGGTTTTATTGTGGCAATCCTTCCCATTAACCACAATATTTTCTCAAAAAAGGAAAAGTAGCTAGAAGGTGGCCTAATGTGGCAAGGTAAGGTTTTGAAAATGCCCTGGGAGAAATACATCCAGTCTGGCCAAACAACATTGAATCTCATGCTAATTTAGTACATTCTTGAATTGCCTCATCATTAGATATTGATACTCCTTACAGATCAAACAGTTCCAATCGGAACAAGCCTTCAGCGCCTTGGTTTACAGAAGAGTTGGCAGCAGAAGGGCATGCTTTAAAAGCCCATGAAAGGAGATGGAGAGGCATGTGCAATATTAACTTGAAAGTGCTTTAGAAGCACGCTCTCAAGAAGTATTGCAATTCCATAATGCAGGTCTGTTCGCTTTTCCATGCTAAAGAACATGAATCGGTAGGCGACTCACTAATCAGATATTTTCAATGGTAAACTCTTTTCTTAAACCACAAAACTGCATATAAGTTGCCCAACTGTCTCAAGAGCTCTGTGATCAGCTCAATACCTTCTTCCCAGGCAAAATCCCTCATATCTACAAACATTTCAAGCCAACACAGCCAGATTTTGGCAATTTCTTAACTGCAAACATTGAAGTTGAATCAGGAGGTGGACCTACCCTGACATAGAAGACATGGTCAAGGCAGCTCTGGTAGGACATTCATCATGATCTCCTCTTGACTTGTGACCCCCTAAAATTCTCAAATTGGGATAATAAATCATTGCTTCTCATCTATGTAAGCTTTTTAATGCTTCTTTAATTGTGGAACTCTTCCAGTTTCCATAAAATTAGACATATTTATCGTTTGTTCCAGAAACTGTCTGCTGACCCTTCCATTTTAGATAATCTCACTTATAGTCTGCAGCAATCAAAATTTTGGAATAAACAGTCAACAAGCAACTGTCATGAAACTTTGAACCTCATTCACTACTAGATGATTCCCAGTCAGGCTTTAGGCAACAATATAGCATAGAGTTGGTCTAAATTACTGCTTTTTAACAACTCTGCAGGATTTTGGATTAAATGTTTTATTTGACCAAGAATCGTTGTTCAATCCACAGGTCACTGCAGCCTCATCTTTCTATTTTGGGTAAGAAAGGCATAAAGGTTAAAGGCTTTCAGAAATGTTTCAGACTTTCCTCTATTACCATGCAAAGAATGAGTTACCCAGGCTTTAATCACTACCAGCTCAAGAGTTGGGCACACTCACTTAGAATCGAAGAATCAGGAAACAGGGACCTAGAAGAAATTATGCAAGATTGCCCGACGAAAAAAAGGGAAGTAGCTAGATGGTATTGGAGCTTAATAACAGTCAGTGGTCAAAGTGGGCGGGATTGGCAGGGCACAGCATGCCCCTACTTCTTCAATTCCAGGGATTCTGTTCCCCTACTTTTTTCTTTTGAAAATGCGTCCCAGGACGCAAGAAATCGCCATCGCCTATAAATAAAGCTCGGCGTTCCTGGCGTTCGAGGACGGGCTGCAGAGAAGTAACAGGACTCTGATTTTTTCCTTTTAGCCCACAGAAGAAAAATACAGTGTCCACTTCTGCTGTGCCGCTTCAGCTGCAATGGACTTTGAAATGGGTCCATTCACGGCCCTGTAGTCATAGCCTTAAATTTTCAGGCAAAAGCACTCACTGATTTCGGAATAGTGAGTGTGAAAGTATTACGGTAACCATGTTGTTCCTGCTTACATTTCACATGGTTTGCTAAATTTTGCATTCCTTATGAGAGCTTGCTTTTTCCAGGATGTTGTTACTTTTTTTTGTAGGCCGCATATTGCTCTTGTCTAGTGATTCATTTAAATTGAGCCGCATCCAGGTGTTTATAGCCAGCAACAATTGGGTTGTAGTTGAAGGCAGTGTGAGTTTTTCTCAATAGGGCAGTATGGTGTTCAGTGGGGGAGAGGATGTGGCTCTATGGTCAGAGCTGCTGAATTTGGAAATGGAGAACCGGGTTCAGCCTTAATAACCCGCCCACCAGTCCACCAGACCACTCTCATGAGAGAGCACAATACCATGCTAGACCGTAGAAGACTTCATAAGCCCTTAGAAGCCCTGGTGTCTTAGCACGAGCAGGTGGGCCCTAGCAGTGGCAAGCGTGGGTTAACCTTCTTCCACCACAATCCATACTGAAGTTAGCCCCAGTCTTGCGGGTAGGCCTATGAAGCAGCATACCCTAGAACAACAGTGACTATGTCACTGAGGTCACAGGACCCTTGAGAAGGGCGGGCTCTAGGGCAGTGCAACTGGTGTGACCGCACGGGGTGCTGACTTTGGGTGAAGGCATTATGTTTGCAGGTATATTAACAGTTTAAAAGTGCTTGCTGCCTCCTTCCTGGTCTCCAGCAATTTTCGGCAACAATAAAAATGACATAATGACTCTGGTGTTTAATGTTCTTCTTAGATAGAGATCAGAATTACGTCTAGTGGAAGTTTTGACTCATGGAAAGGTAGCTCAGAGGGTTAATGTGCCTGCTGCAAAGAACATGTACCATGCAGATCACAAAGTGCACATAATGTAAATAGGTCAGTGAGCTACTGCTTTTGTCAGAGAGATCCTTTTGTTACTTGCATTTTATAAGTTAAAATCCTAACATAGAACAGTGAACTATTAACTTTCATCTAAGAGCTGCATACAAACTGCAAGTTATTAATTACAGTGTTATGTTTTTCCCCCCAGTCTTTGGTTATCCTAATGTTGAAAAAAGTGTTCTTTTGGACACACATCAATTCTGATTATTAAATAGAACCCCCAGCCATGGTATTATGTTTTAAATTCTGAGTTTGTGTTTCTCCAGACCAATCACTATTGAACTATACGGCCTACTACTATGGTTGTCATGTGACTCCTACACCTTGTAGTCCCTAGTCTTATGTAACATTTCCTATACAGTGATTTACACACATATTGATTTTCTCTGTTTATTGTGTGTAATGTAAAGTGCTCTGACACGCTACACTGGTATGAGTGGCAATGTAAATCAAATTAAATGCATCTGAGAGAGAGTGTGGTTATGGAGACTTGAGGGGCACTGTTAAAGGGTGGTAGTGAGGGAATCCATGGCAGAGGGGTCTTGTACTGCTTGCTGTGGGCCACTGGAATTAATTATGCTGCAAAGGAGGACAAACTTATGCCGCAGTGTTGACTAAATTATGCATTAAAAAAAGGCTGCAGCATAATGCAGTATATTTTCTGATATTTTATTATTTTGACATGTGTACACATGCTAACAGTCTCTGGAGAGATTTCGCCTTATTAGTATCAGTGTAACATACAAATGCAGAAGTGAGAAAGGTGATCAGTCAACCTTTGCAATAAGCCATCCACTCCGCAGCAACACAAGTCAATTTTTTTATTAACTTTTGATACGTTTGAGCTATAAACAATTTATTAGTATAAATGGTCAGATCATGCAGCAGATCTTGCAGTATGAGGCAAATACAGCAGATACATAATTATATAGAAAACATTTGCAAACTAAGATATTTTGCCATTCATGTTTGAACTGCTGTTGTGGAAAAAGGGAGAAGTGCTGATGATAGAAACTCCATGGCTCGGTTACAAATGGCTTGTGCTTCCACATTTTATCGTATTTGAGACATTCTGTGATTAGAAGCATATCCCACTTTGTGAATGTATTTTAATTTCAATAACTCGTTGTAACCTTAAATAATCATGTATATCCATTGGTTGATTAAACTGGGTAGTGAAATGCCAAACAAATACTACAAATCGGGATGTTTGCGCATTCTGGCCACACCTCTGGCTCCGCCCACTGATCCAATCCTTGGGTTATTACCACCCTCTGATTCTTCGCCCAACTTTTTCCCCCCCACTTCAACCACTAATAACAGTGGAGGAAAGGGACTGTACCTTGCCAGTGGAGGTCTGGGGGAAAGATCTGCCAATGCTGGAGCATTCAGACCTATGGCAAGTATCAATGTCTACATGTTGGTATGTTGTCAAATCTGCACCCCTCAGGAAGAATCATTTATTTACAGTACATAGAACATGCTGGATGCCTAAAAAGCTAAAAAAAAATGAGCAAGCAAGAGGTGAAGTGCTGCCCTAAATGTGGAGAGGAAAAGGCCGACGACATTCACATGTTTTTGCAGTGCCCCCAGCTCCAAGGCCTCTGGAGAGATGTGGGTAAGACACTTACAGATGTGATGAGCTACAACAAAGAGGTAAGCACAGAGCTAATAATATTTGGGGTATCCAGTTGCAATGAAAATGAGGGGAAATTAAGGAACAAACACAAGAACCTACTTTTCATTTTGATGCTATTGGATAGGAGAGAGATCTGCATTAAGTGGGTATCTAACATCTCGCCCACGCATGCAAAATGGGTTACCTCAGCCTAGAGAATAAACAAAATGCACAAAGGGGGCAGCCAAGCAAGAGGGCAGGATTTTGGGATATTTGGGAATGGAAATACGATATGAATTTAACGGGACAAGGGACAATATAATGTACAATAATTGCGCAATACAGCAATAATCCGCAAATAAGGGACTTACACTGGTGGCCACAGAAAGTAGTCCTTCTTTTGTTGGATCCAATGAGACAGGATGGAAGGGGTCTATCAGAGCAAAGGGCCCCTCAGAAACAGAATCAAACTCAAGATGGCACAGAGAGAAACAAGACCCCTGACATCTCCTTTATCCCTGGATATTTAACAAATGAGGGCAAAAAAAAATGTAAAAGAGTAAAGGGAAAAAGGCAAAAGATTTAGGGGTGACTCTTCAGAGAGGGCCAGGTCCAACATGAATCCCATCCATCCTAAAGCCAGGGGAGCCTATTCAGTACCTTGATTGACATTCTTGCTTAGGAGATAGAACATGGACAATGGCCCTCTACTGCAGAGGCACCGGTCAGTTTTACGACCATCTGAAATTCGTTAGATCCCTCTGTTTACACTCTCGTCAGCAGCTGACCTGACCCATGGGAAACCCTTCTCCTCACCTGTGGACCCCATCTGTGCAGTACTTAACCGTAGCTTGCCCACAGATGCATCCCTCTTGGTAGGCAATACTACCATGGCTGACAAAGAGATATGGCCCATTCCACCCCTTGGATCAGACTTATGTCCCAGAATCAAGGAAATCTCTGCCCATATAGATGGCAACCAACAGAGGCAACTGACAGCTGTCACTGACAAGAGTCAAGTCCCAGTCCGGGGACCTCTGAACTCTGACCACTGACGTGTCTCAGAGTGGGGGGCAACAGCCCGAGGAGTTAGGCACCATTTTGCCACTCTCTTTTCCACCAGTCTAGGGATGGTAGCATAAGACTCATCACTCAGCCCAAACCCTCCCTCTGGGCTTCTGTACCCTCCATTTGGGAGTGGTATGCAGAGCTGTCTGAGCTTTAAGGCACCCTGGTTCGCCACCCCTCCTAGCTCTTTTATCACTGGTGGCAACTCATTCCAGAGAATACAGTTAACGGCATTTGGGGACTAACTATGACCCTTCTCTGGGCCATCTCCTCATCCCACTCCAGGGATACTAGGGTCCTGGGGCGGACAAAGGTATGCCTCTGGACCTGCTTTAGGCTACACACCTTACCTGTGTACTGCCCTGGGGAAACCAGCATTTTGCACTACCATGGTCGGTCTGGCTCTAGTGTCCCTCACAGCTGTGACTGGGACACCATTCACCTTGACCTGACGCAGGTGAGCCCCCCCCCCACGAGATCACCAATCTAATCATAGAGTCAATTCCTCCTGCCCCTATGATCCTATTGGCCACACCTGTAACAGTTTGACTACTAGGTGGTTTCTTAGGGCAATCAGAGTCCCCCTGCTTTTATCCTAGCTGGGAACAATCAAAGCAGCTGTGCTAGAAATGGGGCACCCTGGGCCACCATCTTCCAGAACCTCCTATCATCTTCTCAGAAAGGACATGGGAACCCTTTCCTTCCCAATTAGGCTGAGACATGTCTGTGTGTCCCTTGAACTCCCCCTCACTCTGCTGGGGGAAACCTGAACCACCCTTCTTAGGGTTACTCTCAGGTACCTTTTTGGACACTCTGGTGCTACAAAAAGTTCTGCATCCCCAGCAAGCTTCCTGGGGTCATTCAGCTTGCTATCCACCAAGTGTTTTTAACTCAGATCTGGTAAATAAACATCAATCATGTGCTTTCTCATGATTAGGTTGTACAGCCCTGTGAAATTATCTTTCTTGCTGTCCCTCAACCAGCACTTCAATGCCTTGCTGGAATAGTCTAAAAATGAATACCCAGAACTGGATGGGAAGTGTGTGGCTGTCCTTGAACCTCTGATGGTGTGTCTATGGGGTTAGCTCAAATTTTGAAAGAAGAATGGCCTTCATGTCTGCAAACTGGAACTGGTCCTTGACCTTGAGTGTCAGGAGTGGGCCCCTCCACACTGTGGGTATTTACCTCCACAGACTACCCCTTTCCCACAGATCTTTTCTGGAACCATATGTACCCTCAGAGCTACCTCATATGCTGAGAACCATTTATCTATAGCATTTCCGACCACATAACTGGACACCAGGTCCTTGAGTATTGGGTAAGCATGGGTGGAAAATCCGTTCCGCTCGTGGATTTTGCAGGTTTTCGGTAAATTCGCAATCCGCGAGATTCGCGAATTTCCCGCAAAATCCGCGAGCGGAACGGATTGGGTCAAAAGTTCAAGCTGACTTTTGTAACTCTTTTAGAATGGCGCCGGCAAGCTGCCAGAGCCATTCTAAAATAGGCGCAAAAGTCAGCTTCAACAGGAAGCTCTAATAGATAAAGTAAAGCAGGTGCTGCTCAAATTCAGTTACACAATCATTAATCACCCCAAACTTGGGGTGATTAATGATTGTGTAACTTAATTTGACCTTCAACTCGAGCACCTGCTTTACTTTATCTATTAGTGCTTCCTGTTGAAGCTATTTGTAGCTATTTTAGAATGGCGCTGGCAGCTTGCCGGCGCCATTCTAAGTGGGGCTGAGGGCAGAAGGGCACAAAAGTGGGACAGAGGGCAGAAGGGGACAAAAAATGAGTGGGGCAGAGGGCAGAAGGGCACAGAAACAGTGGTACAGAGGGCAGATGGGCATAAAAAACGAGAAGGTGGCAGTGATTAACCAGGCAAAAAAAAACCCCGCGAAAACGCAAAGCGCCTCGCGAACACGCAAAGCGCCCCGCGAACACCCGCAAACACGCAAAAATAAAAAAATCAGCAAAACCGCGGATTGCGAATTCGCAAAATTCACCCATGCTTAGTATTGGGACCCTCACCTCTCCAGTGGACACTGCTTGCACGTTGCCACCAGTATGCCTGGACTCCATTTGCTTGGCTCTTCAACTCCACCTGGGGCCGGCTCTGTGAGGACACACTGCTCCCTGCCAGCCCAATCCTGGGTGTCTTGGTTATTCTCTAGGAGGCAGTTGAGTTTTCTCCACAGATCAGGACCCCTTCCTAGGTCCAGCTCAACATCCTCTGATGCTTCTTCTCCCTCCACATCCTCATCCTCCTCTCCAGAGGTGGACTGCTAACTCTCTGCACCTCCTCAAAGTCTCTGAAGGCTACCAGGGGATCAAGTTTGTTAACCTTTCTCTGATCTCAGTCCCTTCTGCTAGCGGAGTTTTAGCAAGTCAGCCCTGCTGAGGGTGTCAAGGTTGCACAGCTCCATCTCCATGGTGAAAAAAAGAAAGGTAGGGCTTTTAAAATTTGAAAAGGGAGAAACAGCTGATGGACAACGATGGACAAATTTAAAAAGGGGTCACTCTGATATCAAAACATTTATCTGGGATTTTTGTGTAACACAAATCACTGCGTGGTAATGTACAAACACAAGTCCTTATCCACACCGCTGAACATCAATGCGAGAAATTGAGTTTTTGGTTGACTGAGGTGGGAGCCCTGGTCAAATAACAGCCAAAATGTCTTGCAGGGTGATCTACAAAAAGTTACTAAATAAACCTGTGCTTAACCCTGGGTAGGGTGGCACAAAAAGCAGCCAGGCTTAACTTAGAAGCAATGGGTTAAGTATTTGTACAGCACACAAACAGTAATAATGTGAAAACACAGCCCTAGAAAAATCCAAAACCAATTTAGAAAAATAGAGTACATTTTATTAAACTATTTGACACCAAAACTACAAAAATCCAATCAGTAGAACCGGAGTTATGAATTTGTACTGTTTTTAGGAACATCTAGTGCCTAAATGTTCAAAGCGCCAACCACGGACATCTAGTTGTGCTAGACAGGGTAAAGGTCATAAGTTAAGACCGACCACAATGGAGTGTGGTTTGGATGCAAAAAGTAGATTGAGCTCAGTCCCCGCTAATCTGCAACCTTTAAAAAAGTCTTTAAAAAGAATTCCTGAGAAGGTAGAAGTTCAACGGGGAAATGCAACTGGACCGACGACATCCGGACCCTGCTCGACAAGGGGGAAACAGTGGCACTCATCCTGCTGGACCTCTCCGCTGCGTTCGACACGGTCTGCCACCGCACCCTAGTCCAGCGCCTCAGCAACATCGGTATCCAAGAGAAGGCACTGGAGTGGATCATCTCGTTCCTCGCCGGAAGAACACAAAGAGTCCGCCTCCCCCCGTTTCGCTCCGAGGCCACCGAAGTCATCTGCGGCGTCCCGCAAGGATCTTCACTCAGCCCCACCCTCTTCAACATCTACATGAAACCTCTCGCAGCCATCGCACGCCAGCACAACCTCAACATCATCTCTTACGCCGACGACACCCAGCTGATCCTCTCCCTCACCAGAGACCCCGACACCGCCAGAACCTGCCTACACGAAGGGATGAAAGACGTCGCCGAGTGGATGAAGGACAGCCGCCTGAAACTGAACTCGGACAAGACGGAAGTCCTCATCCTGGGATCTTCGCCCTCCGCCTGGGACGACTCCTGGTGGCCCCCAGCCCTGGGCACCGCACCCAAGCCAACCGACCACGCACGCAACCTGGGCTTCATCCTGGAGCCCTCCCTCTCGATGACCAGACAAGTCAACGCCGTCTCCTCATCGTGCTTCAACACCCTGCGTATGCTTCGCAAGATCTTCCGCTGGATCCCGACCGAGACCAGGAAGACTGTCACCCAGGCACTCGTCACCAGCCGACTGGACTACGGAAACGCCCTCTACACCGGAACCACAGCCAAGCTACAGAAAAGACTCCAGCGCATCCAGAAAGCCTCCGCCCGACTCATCCTGGATGTGCCCCGACGCAGCCACATCTCCAGCCACCTGAGGAACCTGCACTGGCTCCCCGTCGACAAGAGGATCACGTTCCGGCTCCTCACCCACGCACACAAGTCTCTCCACGACCTGGGCCCCAAGTACCTCAATGACCGCCTGACCTTCTACACGCCCACCCGCCAGCTACGGTCCACCAGCCTCGCCCTCGCAGCCGTACCACGCATCCGAAGAGCCACCGCCGGAGGAAGATCCTTCTCTTACCTGGCTGCCAAGACTTGGAGCTCCCTCCCCATCCACCTTCGGCTGACCCAGGACCATCTCGCCTTCAGGAAACAACTCAAGACCTGGCTGTTCGAGCAGTAGCATACCCCTCCCCCCAAGCGCCTTGAGACCCTCCCGGGTGAGTAGTGCGCTATACAGATGGCATGATTGATTGATTGATTGAGTGTCCAAAGAGGAAACATCGTATTCAGATGGCCTTGGAACTAAACTGTGGTAAAGATTTTTACCTTCGGACTAAGATGCATATGTACAAAGGCCTGTTTGCACCAAAATGTCACTTTCTGTGATGTTCTGGTGGTGCACATAGCTATCAACAAGGCCATACAAAGCAACCCTGCATGGCTTTTCATGGACTTGTAGATATGGAGTAAGTAGAGGTAGTGCAAGTAGCTGCCTTGTCTCACTCTACGCAAAAGAGGCATTCCTTGGGTGTTGCTGTTGGTGTTCTGACTAAACACCCATGGAATTTGGCGCTGCCCCAAATCAACATCAGGTAAACATGGGACACCACCAAACCCTCGCGCCTCCCTAGAGCAGGTGTAATGAGGAGAAACGTTTAAATTTCTCCTTGTTCTTTCCTCTTTCCATCCATTCTGCAGCACACATAGAAAGAGCAAAATACCTCTAGTCGTTGTATTTGTGTAGAATGTGCCCCTTCTTTCACAAAAACAATTGTGCCAACAACACAGACACCCTGGCACTTTTGTGCAAGGGTGCCTGCATTGACACAAAGCTGCAAAATGTGTGCCTGCTGACAGGACAGGAATGCACTATATATTCTAAATTCAATGATTTCCTGTCCTTTCAAATTGGAGTATGTCGGTGCAGCAAAATGATTTACAAAGCTGCCCTGTGCCAATTTCTTGTAAATGTGCCCCTCAGTCATCAAAATGGAAGTGGAAAATCTCCAGCTGGACGAGGCAGAAGGCTGTAATTGAAAACAGTTCCGTAAGGTCAGATACCCCTTTGATACGGATTTGCTGCTGTGGAGAAGAATTTAGCAGGAGAAGTCGCAAAGTCAATCCGTCCGGGGTTGTACCTGGGGCGGATAGGTGAGCAGGTTGGTCCCGGTCTTCTCCTGGCTCTCAGAGTACTTTTTGGCCAATAAGTCCTCATTTTGGGAAATTGACGGCTATCTAGGGACCTTTAGCACCACAACCAATGGTCAAGGACCAGTGGGACACCTCCTGAGAGTTCAGGACCCCTTCAGACTTGGTCCTGGTGTGGGTTCAAGATGGTGGGAGCCGTTTATGTCCCTCTGGCTCTGAACAGGAGGCCAGCAAACTATCCCTAAAAGCCACTTCTGGTAGTCATGGGTGCAGGTAAAGAGGTAGGGCTCAACAGCAGGGCTGTCCTTGAAGGGTTCAAGGCAGGATGCAGGCAGCAAAGCTGCCCTCTCAGGTACAGCAACAGTCTGGCCGAGAGCACAGCAGGCACAGCAGCAGGCAGTCCTCTGAGAGTTCCTCCACAGCTCCAGCAGTGAACTGAAGAGTGGGTTTGAAGGCCCTACTTTAATGCCCTGGAAGGTAGCAGACGTTCCTGACTCCACTGCCCTGACTCCAAACTGGCTGCGGTGACAATACAGCTTTATTGAGCCCTTGAGTAGAGACAGGACACGACCTATTCTGGTGCAAATGGGGTTGTGCTCAGCTCTCCCTACCCCTCCCAAAACATGACATTTGATGTAATATTGAGGCCCTCCTAATTATATTGTGTGTCTGTCTGGGAGGAATTCACAAAGTCCAACTGCCAGCTTCACACAGTCATGTGATCCAAGATAGGCAGCAAGCACAAAATAACTAAGGGCAGAAAAATGCCATCTTTCTAAAAGTTACATTTTCAAAATTGCAAAGAAAAATCCAACTTTATCATTAAAGAGGGGTTATCATTACAATTTCATAGATACCAAAAATGATAGAGCCACCAGCTACCATTTGGAAATTACAACCTAATAAATGTAATAAGGAATCCCTAATGTTATAGTGTGGCCTCACAGTAGTGAAAAAGACATTTGGGAGTTTTTCACCACCAGTATATCTCAAACTTAAAAGTACATGCCCACATTTTTTATTACACTGCACCCTGCCCAACGGGCTTCCCAGGGCCTACCTTAGGGGTGATTCATATGTAATAAAACAAGAGTTTAAGGCTTACCAAGGGGTTTTAAATGCCAGGTCGACATGACAATACAACACTACATTCAGTCTGTAATGGCAGTTCTGGGGCATGTTTTAAGGTGCTACTTAAGTGGGTGGCACAATAAGAGCTGAATGCCCTGTGATAGCATTTAATTTACAGGCTTGGGTATATGGCATACCACTTTACAAGTGACTTCTAGGTAAACTATGTATGGCAAACAGGTGTAAGCCAATCAAACCATGTTTTTAGCACTGATTAGCAGTGGGAAAGTGCACAGAGTCCTAAGGCCAACAAAAATTAATTCTGCAAAAAGTGGAGGGAAAGGGCAAAAGGTTTAGGGGTGTACCTTAAGGGAAGTCCATTTCTAACAACTACATCAAGCTTCATCGCTGTACACTGTCTGTGGAGGATGAGCTACAGTTGCTAACTTATTTTTGCAGCATTGCATGGCAATTATTAAGTAGTAATATTCTGGTAGCCATTTCCTTAAATTCACGTAAACATACTTAAAGGCTAATAAACAATGCTTGCCATTCTTACATAGTATAAGCCAAATATTCTTGGATTAAGAATCTTTCTTTTCTGTCCCGTGCTACCACTTAGGTAAAATACTATGCTATGGAAGCCCGTTTGCTGTTTTACCGCTGTTCTTACCTGCCACGACCAGAGGCTGCTGACTCCAGAGGGGCTGCTTGGGACTGTTTTTGGGGCCGCGCTGTGCTCGAGTGCTGCCCGAGTGCCGCCATAGTTCTTTGGCTGCTGGGGACTACATCCCCCATCATCCCTCGTGGGAAAACGCCATGCACCACACCCGGAAGCGCCAGGAGGCGCTCATAAGGAGCTCGCTTGCTGTTTTACCGCTGTTCCTACCTGCCACGACCAGAGGCTGCTGACTCCAGAGGGGCTGCTTGGGACTGTTTTTGGGGCCGTGCTGTGCCCGACTGCTGCCTGAGTGCCGCCATAGTTCTTTGGCTGCTGGGGACTACATCCCCCATCGCCCCTCACGGGAAAACGCCATGCACCACGCCCGAAGCACCAGGAGGTGCTCATAAGGAGGACAGGGCTCCCGCAGCGTGGGACGCGCACGGGCCGTGCCCGGGCTAAGGGCGGGCCCGTCTGCGCCTTTCAGAGGCTGTGCTGGGCCACCTTATGTTCATCTGCCCCTCAGACTATCATTTATAAAGTACTGTGCTGGTATATCTGACTTTTGGCAATGCCTCCCGTGGGCGCTGGTTTTGGCAAACCTAAGGTGGGGGTGGGTGGGGGGGTTGTGGGAACGCTTGAAGCTTTCTTTAAAGAGCTGAAACCGTATTGATTCACGAGATTCAGTTAACTGAGCGCAGGCTTTCCTTAGAACCTTTGCCACCCTCGCTCAGCATCTGTCCTGGCTCTATGCCCGCTCTAGCACACGCTGATATCCCCCTGTCCCTTTGACCTCCATTTCAAGTCAGCTTAGTCAGGTCCCTGGTACTTTATCACCAGGTATTTCAACCAGCCCAGAGAATGGTTTATGTACCTCGATGGTGTTGACTAGGTGGAGGTCTGCTCAATATGCTGAGAATGGGGAATCGCCATTAAAGAAAAGGAAAGGTCGGGGACCCACCAAGGCTACCCCATAACCTACTCGTGGGGTTAAACGGAAGGTAGTCGCAAGGGTGAATGAAGGTAGCAGACAAACCCCCACGGTACCAGCTCATCCTCACCCACTGAGGATTTACTCCTTACACAAATAGTGCAGGGGATCTCTAATCTGCTAGACCCTTTGATGCAAAAATTGGGCCAAATAGAGGAAAGACTCACAAAAGTAGAGCAGGCCTTGCCTCTCCCCACATCAATCTGTGCAGGTGCACGCTTGGTTGTTTGGGCCAGCACCACCCAGGGGGTAGGGGGGAGACTAGGGGGGATACCACTAAGGTCCAGACACCCACCAAACTATCCCATATTGCCAATCCCTGTGCACCTCCGAACCAGGGTAGCATCAGTACTCAGGGGATGCAGCGAGATATAAGAGAAACATGCATTCGCACATGCTCCCCCAATCGATTGCGCATTGAAGGGGCACAGAGCGCCCCTAGCCACTTACATTTACTACCGGAAGCAGCACCCTACACTGTAGTTTTAGGTAATGTTCCCAGGCTTGCCCCACAGGCAAATGAGTATTGGTCCACCCTGAGAAATAGGTCTCTCCATCTACTGAGTACAAGGATGGGGATCAAGGATCAATTATTTCATGAATTTAAAATGGCCCGTAGAATACCCTGGGTAGGGAAGTCCGCAAAGTCACTCAGGAGTGACTGTCTGGTACTAAGCTTCCGGACACCTGGCCTAGTCCATCAAATTTTGGAGAGAGCTGGGGATCTTGAGGTTGGGGACAATATCTCCGTTCTCCCCTTGGGCTATTTCTATCGACCCTATAATGTCACCTGTATGGTTGGGAGGAGCAGGTTTTCACATACATCTGGCCACTCTGTGCATCCAGTCTCCCTTAATAACTGTTTTGACGTCTTCACCTCTTTAGAAGATATTGATTGACTAACTAAGCACAACTGTTTGGCCCTAAATGGGTCGACTTTGCCCAGGGAACCTGAGGCCACTGGTAACAGCACCCCCACATGCCTGCCTCCGTCTTCCACACTAGGAATACGGGTTGATATGGCAGAGGAGGATGCCCCATGTAATAATTAAAGCCACCTTGGAGGAGGTTGCCTCCCGCAAGGGAAACATAGAATGGCAGGGTGGGTTGACTTGGGGAATATCCAGTAGTTCCAGCTGCATCCAACTACCAATATGATCCCGATGTGATGGTGGGTAATACAGCTCCCCCCCTCATCTCCCTTGTGGCAGCCTGCATCAAGAACAGGCTACGTCTGTTATGACAGTAGGCTTGTGGAATATTGCAGTATCCCATTATTGGGCGGGGTTTATAGATCAGATTGATCTTTTGGCCTTTCAAGAAACTTGGGCTACTGACCCGGTCTTTCACCTGTTTTTTTAAAATTTTTGCCAAACATGCCCAACGGGGTCCGAAAGGCAGACCCATAGGTGGCTTTAAATTTTGGGTGAGACAGCAAAAGAGGTGGAGGTATGAGATGGTGTTCATTGATAGTCCAGACATAATGGTTTTACGGTTAGGCATGGATCATGACTGGGTTACATTGATAATTAATATTTATGCCAGAGGGCAACCTGGAGGGAGGCGTTCGGATACAGTTGCACTTTTAGATAGCTTTACAGATAGCCAGAGGGGTGGGTGTTCTTTGATTATTTTGGGGGATTTTATTTGCACTTTTGAACCGCTGGATCAGGAGGACGGTAATTTAATCTCCGATGAGGATCTGCAGTGGCATATTCCGTCCCTAGATTTATGTCCTATAAAAAAATGGAAAGCTGCCCTGCAACTGAAGGGGCTATGCCTGGAGAGGGGGTTGCGAGTGGTAAATGGAAGGTCTCATTCAGATAGGGAAAGTGCCCACACATTTAATAATGGGCTGAGGAGTAGCCGTATTGACTTTATTATGCTTAGCATCGAATCATGGCATTCCCTTCTCGACATGAAGGTCCAGAAACACATGAAAAGTGACCATGACCCCCTTATTATGACAATTAAGGCTCCAGGTATGTCAAAGACCCAGAACAAGACTGAGGTAGACAAACGATCTGAAATCCTGGTTTCTAATGATACAAGGCGGGTCAGATGGTCCTGGCTTATTGAGAAGGAAGGGGACCTGGGTGCCAGGAAGGATCTGGTAGCCCTATCAATAACGTGCCTCCAAAGCTGTTCCTCACAGGAAGATATAAACCAGATTATCCCCAGGTTCATATTGATCTGTTTACAAACCTCAAAACCTTTTTTATTCAGTCCAGTAAAAAGAAGGCAAAGGATGGGGTTCTGAGAGCCTCTTGGTACAATGAAACTTGTAGAGAGGTGTACCGAGTATTGGCAAAGGCGATTAGGTTGAAGGATTTGGGGAACATTAGACATGCCAGGGCCAATTATAAAAGAAACCAAAGGACAGCAAAAAAGGAGTGGGACAATAACCGCTGGCGAGATCTGATTTTGGCTAGTAAGGACAACAATATGGCCAATTTTTAGCAGCTAGTGAAGCGGGGAAGTGGTGGACCATCTAATTCACTATAAACTTTGTCCCGCCGGATTAGTGGGCCAAATATTTTAAGGCCCAATTCTCCTCACTCCAACGACAGCCTGGATGTTTTTAAAATTCCCACACCGATACCCACTCTGGTATTTAAGGAAACGGCGGTAGCAACAGTCCTCTCTCTGGCCCGAGTGGTAGGGCCCCGGGCCTTGATTGTGTTCCTGCGGATTTATTCGCCCATGACAAAGCTAATTGGGTGACTTACATTACTTATCAAGCAAATGCCATTGCTAGTGGTGGGAGTCTTCCTGCTACCTGATCTGGTGCTGGTATAGTTCCGGTGTATAAGAAGGGGGACCGTGCTTTACCTGGTAACTACAGGCCCATTAGCCCCATAGACTCTATCCAGAAAATAGTGGCGAGGCTAGCACTGAGTCGAGTACAGCAGTGGATAGAGGAATTTAAAGTATTATCACCTATGCAGGCAGGTTTCCAAGCTCATGCTAGCACAATCGACCAAGTGCTTAGATTTCTAATGATATTCTGGCGGGTTGTTACCTTAGGTGGGGGTACGCTATATGCAGCCTTCATCAACTTAAAGTCTGCATTTGACCTTGTCCCTCGAAATAAAATGTGTCGAGCTTTTTTGGAGGTGGGGATGCCGACGGAGCTGTTAACTCTGATAGTTAAATTGCATGATCATAACTATGCCCAGGTCCAATGGGGTACACACGGAGAAGTTACAGATAGATTCCTGGTAACTAAGGGTGTGCGCCAGGGTTGCGTCTTTGCCCCTACCCCGTTCTCACTATTCATCGACAGGGTGGTACAGTATTACTCCACATGCCCCACCGATGCTCCAACTTTGGGGGGGCCTAAAAACACCCCTGCTCATATTCGCGGACCACACCTTGATTCTATCTAAGACCCAATCTGGCCTACAGGCAGCGCTGTCCAGATTTGAGGAGTTCTGCAGCGATCATGAGTTGGTAGTCAACGTGGACAAAACAAAGTTTATGGTGCTCCACTCCCAAAAGGATAAGAGGGGCAAGGCCCTTATGAATAATGTTCTCTTAGAGCAGACTGAGATATTTACTTATCTGGGGGTAACTTTAAGCAGGAAATTGCATTGGAAGCCTCAAATCGATGTCCTTGCTTTGAAACAGGCACAGCTGGCAGGCGCTCTTTTAAAAGAGCACAGGCTTTCCCTCACTAAACCCCTAGCTCCCGCACTAAAAATATATAATTCCAAGGTTGTGAGTGCAATCTTTTATGGCGCGGAACTGTGGGGCCAGGAAGATATTACACCTATAATCACAGCCCCAAATAAATGTATGCAGGCACTGACAGGTCTGCCGCAATCCACCACTTTTGTGTCCCAGTTTTTGCACTTAGGATGTTTTAGTATTGAGGATATGGGACGATTCAGGCCGATAGCACTGTGGAGAAGGCTGGGGCCACACCTGAGCTGCCGTGTATGCTAAATCCCTATTGGACTTTAGGGGAGTTGGAGGCCTAGGTAAGATCAAGTGGCTTCGGCATATAAAAAATACTTTGATAGATATGGGGATAGGTATACTGTGGGAGAATCCAGAAACGTCCCCCTCCCGTCAAAAAAAGAGCTTAAAGCAGCTTACAAGGACATGGTGAAGTCCAAAAGGTTTTCCTCTACCACTAGGCCTACCTTGACTAGGGATTTTCTGTCATTGAAACATGATGCTGGCTTCGAACAGTATTGGGACACCATCTTAAAACCTCTGGATAGGAAGCCTTACCACCAGTTCAGGATAGATTCCCTTCCTACTAGAGTTTTTTCTGGGAAATGGCTTAAACGAATGTCCGATCTATGCCAGCTGTGTTAGGGCAGCCAGAATCAGTTGCCCATATCCTATTTGTATGTCCAGCCTACAAGCCACCGAGGTTGAAATGGCCTAAACCCATTTTTTCCAACTTAGGTACAAGAGATTCTGCAGTTGCTCTAAGGATCCTACAGACCTTTACACAGAAACCCATCGTGATTGCTATGGCAAAATTCTGGAGTTGGGCGTGGGTGATATGGGCAAACAAAATTAGGTGCTTATCTTCCTAACTTGTCCACTTGGTTTTATTCTCTCCGTACCTCCCATGAAATCGTAAACGGGCTGAGATTGTATTCTATATTTTTAATTGATGTTTTAACAGTCATCAGTCCTGTGAATCAATGGTTTAATGCTTTTTTAGGTAATTTATTGTGCTGATTTGGTTCTGTGTAATTTTGATATTGCTAACATTTATGTAATTATAGTTTGTATTTGCTTATTCTTTTGACAGTATGTCTTTTATGGTTTTACAATCGAAATAAAGACTAATGAAACTGAAACTGAAACTGAAACTGAAACCGAAACTATGCTACAAACCCACAGTCTCGGAAGAGTTAATTTTAAATGTACAAATAATTTAAAGTTTAAAGGAAAGAGAGGATACAATGTCATGCTGTTGAGATCACGCATGGGTGAGGTAGGTGAAAAATGAGTGACTGACTGAATGTTTGGATATAATGCTTCATGTCGTGTTCAGGATCCAGTTGTATGATGGTGCATATTTTGTTTTTTTGTCAAGGTATTTAATTGGACGAAAATACAAAAAATAACATTTTAATAAAATAGTAAAACTTTGTTTCCACCACACTAAATGAAATGCTCCTCTGGACTCCTAGGGTATTCAATTGAATCCACAGGAAGTAACTGTTCTTTCACAAAGAACATCCTCTGGCCATATAACACGGCCTTGCCTGCAGCAACATTGTATCACAACTCCAGGGCTAGAACACACGCTGCTGGCTGAACTACCGCTGCCGCGCCAGCCACAGGACTGAAGAAGAGAGGGTGCCAGAGAAGTAAAAGTCGGCCTGGCAGCCACCTCCCATTGCTCTTCTACCACTGCTGAAATTGTATTCCATTGTTCATGGTGGATGTCGGTGGAAGAGCAAAATCAGAATGTTGTGAATGGGAATGTAGGTGAGTACAAATATGTGTCACTGGATAAAAAGATGCTTCCATTCATGCACCCACTCACCCATATCAGAGCAACTATACACAATTCTCAATGATTGATGACTGTATTAATGGATCAAAAGACTAAGGAACAAAAAATGAATGTATTTTATTATTAACTTAACAGGTATCAATAAAATTGAAAACATATTATACAAAATGTGGGAATACCGTCAGACATATTTCAGACGATAGTCACATCTCCATCCAGTCGTGAGTATCGGAGTGGACATCCTGCAGATGCATAGGAAGGAACTTTATCACAAAACGTTTTAAAATGGAGTCCATCCATCACTTTGCTACTGGTTTGTTCTTTTTAACCATTGGAGGATCTGTACTGGATAGTCTCTGTCTTCCATGACCTCAAAACGTTTTAAAATGGAGTCCATCCATCACTTTGTTACTGGTTTGTTCTTTTTAACCATTGGAGAATCTGTACTGGATAGTCTCTGCCTTCCATGAGCTACCACCCATCATTCTTCAATAAAGTGGTCATTCTAAGCCGCTGCGCCTGTGCTTTGCCCGGATTTAGTATCCACCGAGCAATCTCTAATTTCTACGTTTGTTTTTTACAGTGCTGCTTGTGGCTTTCCTGATGAGGGTGCCTCTGTCACCGAAACACGCAAAGATTCTACAAAGGCCTATCAATGACTTGAGCCACACAATCTGTGATCATGTCTATTGGAACATATTAACGTTTTTGAGAATCATTGCTCACTCATGATCTAGGACTACTGTTGCCCTGATGGAAAGGAATCAGACCCATTTATTAGAGGCACTATAGATTGATGTTGTTATTTCGTTGTGTGCTTGGATGATTGGATGGAGATGTGACTGTCGTCTGATATATGTGTGACTGTATTTCCGCATTTTGTATATTATGTTTTCAATTTTAATGATACAGGTTAAATTAATATTAATAAAGTCAATTCATTTTTTATTCACTAGTCCTTTGGCCCATTAATACAGTCATCAATCATTGTTAAATTGTGCATAATTGCTATGTGGTGTTCTAATTACAATAGTATTTCCCCTGCCCTGAGAAATGGTATCGTTGACAGGGGGTCCCTTTTTGTGCATTTAAATCACTCACCCATCTCTCCAGGCACTCAGTCATTCGTCTTTGCATTTATGCAGCTATGCATCATTCCATTGACTCATTCTTGTATTTACTCACACACCCATCCACAGTACGACGCGCAAACACACAGACTCATTGTCAATGAACAGTCACTTTCAGTTTTAAGACATACGTATTGTGTTTTAAGATGCTTAATAATAAGGTATTGTATTCACGCATTCATTTTCCTTTCATTTTGTAGCTTACGGACTGTCCACCTGTTGTAAAGTGTTTATTTCTTATTAATTTAATGCTGTTCATTTGTCACTTAGTTGCACTTTCGACCTTTTAGAGGCCTCTCTCCCCTTTCTAATAAAGTAGTGTCTCCGTTCTTTTCTACCTTTCTAGCAGTAGTCATTTTATTCCAAAAGAATCTTATCATCCATATTTTTTCAGTGACTTCCTAGCACAGTTTGGCAAAACCACACATTTTCAGTCAAACAAAAGAAAAGCAGGGCTGCAACTCACGAAGCTTCCACAACCAACCAATGTGTATGATCTGTGGAGAGGTTCAACTCATAGGTGTGATTCTTTTATTCTTTATTAGGTTTTTAAAGGCATTTTTTTTATTTCAGCATAATAGTATAACTGTCTAGGCAGAAATGTGATTCAAAGGATTTCTTTCCATACAGTTCCACACAGTTTGTAAATCAAGACCGACGTCTGCTAGAAGCACTAGTAAATTTCAAGAACCCCTGCCTGAAAAAGCATTTGGGTTGGGCATTAACAGTGCATTGTGTTTGATATGTGTTGTTATTCATTGGAACTTTGCTCAGTGAGACTGTTCACCCTGCGTGTGCTCTGACCAGCTTCTCACTGGTAATAAACTATAGAATAGATCTGACTCGTAAAAAAGTAGTAAACCTGCAATTGCACGTTTCCGACCTCACCTTGATCCAGAATTCGGACTGTTTGGTTTCCACAAACGTTTCCTATGTTATGCATGGAGATCTGCAACAAATGCAGGCTTCCGGGTTCACTAATGTAGATATATTGCACGTTCCATTTTCTCATGTGGAAGGGTATTTTTGCGTGAGAAAATCAGGAACACCAATTTCAAATGAATTTGCTTTTTATTCTATCACTGAGGGAAACTCGTTTTTCCTGTGGAGAAGCCAATTTTGGGGTACACCTGCACCCATTTTAACCTAAAATGGGATGTACTCCTGTCCTTCTTTAATAGAGGAAATGGCCGACTTTCCCAAACATTGCAAAGGATAACCGAGAAGTTTGTAAACAACCACAAATGTGAAAGTTTGTTTGCTCGTGATCTCACAGGACATTGAAGCTCTGTAAAGCTCTGTAAAGCCTCCTCTGCAATCCTGTTCATAAATGTACCCACACCAAAATCTTTGCGAGAGTAAATACTTTAAGACAGCACAACCACCGTTCCTGATTGAGAAGAGTGTTTTTTCACATGTGAATTAGTCAATGTTTGCTTGTGAAGTAGTGTAGTGAAGACTAATAAGCCAGGTAAGTAGCTGTAAAACAGTGTTTATTATAAGTCAGGTGTGAAGAAGCCTGAGTGCGGCCTTTCACACCTAGAGATAAGTGGCACACTTCATTGGTTGAAATGGCGCATGCAATGTGCTACCACACAGGTAGTCGCAAACTGACACCTGCTCTGGAAGTAGTGCATTAGTGAAAGATGGAGCGACTGCTTGAAGAAGCCTCTCCATCTTTTACAGCTCCAGTGCAAGCTGTCTGCACTTCAAAGGGAGACAGAGTTAACCCTTCAAACGGATGCGGTGAGTGACTGCACCTATCTACAAGGAGATGTCTAGGAGGTCCGAGGGACACCCTTTGCTCTCTCCAGAGGTCTGGCTGCAGGCAGCGCTCTAACAATGCACCGTCTTTTTGTGGAACACCGTGAGTGCACCTCCTAGGTCCTTTGTTTGCCACTGCACCTCTGTCTATAATAGGGCACAGGCACAGAGGCAAAGTGATTCCCATAGTTGTATGTGGCCATGTCCCATGTATTTATTTATAACATTTTCTATAACCGGAACATGATCCCGAAGGATATCAGAGCGCTTTACAAAAGAATGGAAAGAAGGACATAAATCCAATATTGACATCAATTAAGAATACACAACAGGAATAATCACATAATTCCCAGACAAACGAATCAAGGAGAGTAATACAATAAATAAGTATATAGCAGGATACGAAGGGGGGCACACAATGCGGTAAAGAAGAGCAGCATCACTTAATGGAAGAATGGTTGTAGGATCAATGATTTCGAGCCATTGAACCTAGCCCAGATTAAGGTAGGAATTTGTCCAGTAGGAGTCTTTTGGCTTCCAGTTTGAAAGCAGTTGTTGAAGATTCTGCGTACTTCCGGTGGAAGAGAGTTCCATATCTTCGGGGCAGTGCTGGAGAAGGCTTGGTGACAATTTCTTTTTTTGCTAAGGATGAGTGGTTTCAGGAGGAACGTGTCAGCTCTTCTTGAGGCTTTCCCACCACAGGATAAATCAAACTTTTGCACTAGGTACCTGGGAGTTTTGAAATGCAGGGCTTTGTGCGCCAGGACGGCAATCTTTAACTGAATTCGAGCTTCGTAGGGCAATCATTTGAGAGGTTTTAGGACTGGGGATATGTAAATGCAAGAATGCCCTCTCAAGATAGCGCTGGTGTTACATGTTCCAGCACTATTAGTATTACAGAAGGGGGTCACACAAAAGATGGACATGTATTACTGTAGTGCCCTGGGGGCTCAAAAAGAGACACACAGGCCTGTTGCATCTCCACAGCACTATACGTATTATGGCCTCTGGAGCACAGTGCCCGAGCACAAGCGTACACAAGTGAACACATAAACTGTACATAGAATGAAACATGCTACAAAGCAGATGTATAAGTGCAGTATAATGCAAGGAGTGCACATTTGATTGCCGGTCATTGGAATGTACATGGTTTTAAGATTTCACAAATGCATTGTCATAAACTTCAAAGGGCCTAGCTCGAAAAGTGTTTGCTATGAATAGTTGATACTCTTTATTATGGGACTTCTCATTTACTCCTGAATTGCGGAAACAGGCCAGGCACCTGATATACTCCTTAAAGTAGTACTTAAAAAGTAAGCCTCAGATAAATCAGTGTGAATTTGGCCTAAAGTGTTTTGAACAACTTAACAGCCATTTGTCTAGTCTGGCATTGAGACCTTCGGCCACCCGATTCCAAACACTGGGCCTCATTTATGAGGTTTTGCCGTAGGGAAGCGCAGCAGGAAAGCCTGCTGCGCTTCCCTACGGCAAAAGAAAAGGGCAGGAATGCGCCGTATCTATAAGATTCCTGTCCTTTTCCCCTGCGCCGGCGCACAATGGGCTGCCTGCGCCAATGCAGGCACCTTTGCACAATGGTGCAAGGGTGCCTGCGTTGCGGGTATGATTACTTTTGTACAGGAAGGGAAACCTTTCTGTACAAAAATAATCACAAGAGGTTTTTCCTCTTTCTATGTGTGCTGCAGAATGCAGCACACATAGAAAAAGGAAAAACGAGGAGAAATAAAGATATTTCTCCCCGTTGCGCCTCCCTTACGCCTCCCCTGGGGAGGTGTAAGCTTTTGGCACTGCCTCAGATTTACGATTTCCCGTAAATCTGAGGCAGTGTCAAGAGGCCATGGATGTTGCTGGCAACGCCCCCAGCAACACCCATTGCACGCCCCTTTAACGCAGAACACTGCATTAAAGGGACTGATATTTATCAGGCTGCATTAAGCCAAAAAAAAGAGGCTTAGTGCTGCCTGACAAATATCGCGCAGGCTTTTGCGCCACGGAACGTCACAAAAGTGATGTTCCGATGGCGAAAGGGGTCTCATAAATGAGGCCCACTGTTTTTATGTGTTTGCGTAAAAAATGTTCTGTGCCGGCACCCTTGGTTTGTAAACTGGCCAGCTTTACATATCTGACAGATTTTGGTCTGTGACCTCGGCTTTCACTTTAAAATCATTTTGCACTCTCAGCCCAGAGACGCATTCCAGGAAGACATTTGTGAAAATCTTCCACAGAACATTATCCCGTCACGCCTTGATGGTGATTCATAGAAAATGCTGTGGCCGTTAAACAGTGCAGTGCCATGCGGGTGCTTTATCGGTTTCATTTTAAATAAAGTAGGCCATTAGATGGGAAAGCAGTTCATATATTTTGCTGCGGGCTAGGAAGTGTGCATGCACATGTATCGGTCGGCGCGAGGCGATGGGCTCCAATGGCCTCACAAAACCAGCGACCGTAGTGAAGGTCAAACCTTTTCTGAAATATTATAGACCAGACAGAACTCAGGGTCACACCAAACCTGTGCTTAGATGCTACTATCTCTAAAAGAGGTGTGCAGTTCACCCAATTTACAGGAACCTGCCTTCTGAAATTCACCTTAAGAATAAAAAATAAAAAAATCCAGATGTGAGCTCCAGCAGTTGCAGTGACGTCACAGTCCAATGGTGCGAAGCGCCATGTGCATACTAATTATGCTTGCCTTTTCCAGGACTAGGAAGGCTGATTTTCCTTGTTAGAATTAGGGCCTATGGCACCCATACCGCTAGTGCTGTCTTAATGCATGGGCATGCTGGGCAGTTGCCCAGGGCCCCACTAGCATAGGGGCCCCAAGCAGGCCAGAATTTAACACACATTTTCTGTTAACATTTTTATTCCTGTGGGTGGTTGTGTAGGCAGGGCCCAGTCCCCTGCTTTTCCAGAGGGCCTATAATGCTGTTAAGATGGCCCTGGATGCACCACTGCGACAAGGGTGCTTGACTTACATAGAGGAGAGCAGATGATCACAGTGCGGTCCGAAAATATACTGAGCTTTGAAAAAACATCATTTATTTGTAGAGAATTTAATGAAATGGGAAAATCACATCACTCCAACACTTGTCAAGGTAAGGGAGCACAGTGGGAAGGAGAGATAATGTGAAGGCCTTGTAGAGTGTCTCTGCAGTGCAATTGCATAAGCTACAGTATTTTTCATTATTGGGCATATGCAATTGAAGCTTGGAATGCATAATGCGATGAGAGTGATTTTGCCTGAGTCCCTCATTTTGAAAGAAATAAGCAGGAACTACTGATTCTGTATGTTTAATTGCTTGAAGTTCACAGTTCTGGGCCTATATCTGAAACCCTTTTGGATAATGTATCCCTCTATCTCCCAAACCTCTTTGCAGTTAACAGTGTTAATCGTATGGTTAGTTAGTTTCTGCCCTTCCTACTTTGAACCCCGGTTCAACGTAGAAAGGTCAAGCCGGCACTTCCTGTGTGCCAAGGTATTGAAACTCTAGAACATTCTGTCAATGGCTCATTATGTACATCCAATTGTTTGGACATCAACATAGGTTTTAGTAACCGTATAGTACAATGTCATGCTGTCCGAAATGCTATGCAGTTTTGGCCGTCATTACCAACATGGTACTCTGAGCACCGTTTTGGAAAAAAAGAAAAAACAAATGGCATAAGGGGGCGCAGTGCGACTATCCTGGCCCTTGTGGGGGTCCCCATTAGGCCCCCTCAGCAATAGGATTGATAGAAAAAATAAGCATGGGATTCATAAATTCTGTGCAGGATTTGTGAATTCTAAACCTTCTTTTTGTTCCAGAACCTTCTTGGAGTGAAGGGGCTTGTAAATTCGGCACAGTATTTGCTGATTCTGGAAATATTTACACCAGGAATATGGTGGACTACAGCTGTGCTTGACCAACCTCTGCTGCGGGGTTGGGACAGGGCTTTGCAAAATGCCTGGGCCCTATGGCCATCTACCCCCAGCATAAATTGCTTGCTCCTGGTGGTTGTGTGCAAGATTTAGCCATAAACCAGGCCTTGTAGCTAACTCCCATTAGGCACTGCAGATGACCATGTACAGTGGGGAATGGGCTTGAGCGGGAAAAGGCCAGCGCCAGGCCCTGTGCCAACTGCCAATGTCCTCAGCTGAAAGCCATGCTCAGAGGGAAATGCCATCCACTGTTGGTTGGGTGTAGGGTCTGGGCAAATGCAGGGCTGCAGCCACCCAAAAAACCACCAACCACCAACCACCACATCTCAGAAGGCCATGCACATCAGGGGTTGGCCAACTCTGGTCAAATCCAGCCACACACAACCAAAGTCCATACCAAGTGGGAGTTCATCACACATGGTGGCATGAGTACAGGGCCAAGTTGCATGTTAAATTCCGAGGTGAAATCCGACTTCGAACAACCAAAGGCCATTTGTAGCAGGGGATGGCCCTCTCTGGCTCATTGGATGCAGTGACTGCCTATTCCCCAGGCCCTAAGGCCTACCCCCGTGGTGTGAGGCCGAAAGAGGAGGACTAGAAGTAAAATTTGGCAGACTGATTCTCTCAGGAGAATTGGTCTTAGTAAAATCAGGTTTGGCTGCTTGAGCTGCTTCAAATTTTTATTTCTAGGCCTATACTCTCTCATATGGATAGCTCCTTTAGAGGTTTTATGTTTGCTACTTTTACTGTTAGATATGTATGAATTCCCTTGAATAATAGAGATGATATATACCTCAGGTGATAGGAGTGATTTGACCTCCTCAAAGTGGACATTTTAGCTCAATGATAACCTAAACACACAGCAGGTTTTTTGCTATGTTAACAGGGGATACAATCAAGTACCGCTTCTATTTTCCCTTCTCCCACACTCATGCCTTCGCTCAAACCAAACTGAGAAGAACATCCAAAAGGGAAAAAGGGCACATGCAAGATTTAAGATAAATATACCTATCCAATCAAAAGGTCCACTGTGCAAAACCTAGAAACATTATAAAGTAATCTAAAATATACCCAAAAATAATGAAAGAAGAGTCCAAGTAAGTACAGAAAGAGAAATGTCTTTAATGTATCCCAATAATAACCTCTTCACACTCAGTATGTATCCCCTTTCCAAGAGCACTCAGCTGTTCAGATTCACGTTTCAGGGGATACTTGCTCTTAAACTTCTGTCAGTACCTTGGATTTAACATGAATCAAGAGGAATAGCCAAGTTCAGCCTCTTTCTAGCTCTATTGGACGCAGCCCAGCCCACCCCTTACCTGGACTTTGCCAGGGTGCATCTGTGTATGCCCGATGCTGTGTGAGACTCATGGCACCTCAGCGCAACAAGAATGGGCTACGCTTCCTACTGCAAGAAGACTTCAGGGGTCTGCAGTACCATCACTAGTGACAACATCACTGGAGCAATATGTTTGGCAATGCTTTCCTCCTTTCACTGGTGCAACTACTGCAGGTCATTGATTGCACCTTTGGTGCATCGGGAGTGGGCTGGGATCCCCTAGGCAGCTATGCTTCTGAGCCAGCATAGATTCTTCAGTGTTTAGCATAGAGATGTTGCATTGCTGAATCAGTAGAAATCCTTGGAGTACAAGAAGTGCCAGCTCAGGCTCTTGGGAACATCTGTCGTGAGATTTCTTTAGGACTGAATTGTTTGCTCAACTAGATCCATTCCACTTCTAAAGGTTTTGTGTCCTTCCTATGTTTCTTTCATCTTTATTTTGCCAAAGCATCCTTTCAGCACCCACTTCTTAAGCCTTCATTAGAAGTGCAATTGATGCAATTGATGTTTCTGTCCATCAGGATCCTGTTCCTTGTTGCTCTTTATGACTTTGGGAGTATTGAAAATCTAGGTGCACTACATTGTGAAGAACTTTTCTTCTTTGTACCTCAGAGACATGTTAGTTATTTGGTTGGGCCAAGCATTTTAGCAAAGGTATCTCAGAACTTCAGACAAAGCAGTAAATTGTTTTTTCTTTTTTGTCAATACTTTGATTCAGGATGAACTACAGCATTCGTTGTATGTTCATATGGCCATATCAATGTATATGGTGGGAAATATCTAATTGTTTTGAATTACAGATGCACTCTTAGCAAAACATTGAGAGTAAAAATCTCCCCATGGCACATCCTTTTTTGGAAATGAAGGTCACATGGAATTTTAATCAAGGTCTGGAGGCAACAAAAAAGAAATCTATGCCTTACAATTTTACTGAAAAACTGGGAAGTTGTCATGCCAGGTGAATGCCGTCTAAGGGGCAGCCTACAACGTCCACCTTGAATTTGATCTGTTTTCTCACAACTGCCCTTAAATTCAGCCCCATCTCACACAAACGCCTACATCATATCTCCCTCTTCTCCTCAATGTATAACTTGCTCCGGGAGACACTCACCTATGCCCTGTGGATTCCCTCTGAATTCGCTGTATTTCTTCCTCCTCCTGAAGGGGACGCCTTTGGAGACTCTGCTGCCAAGCTGCCAAACTGCGGATTACCAGGAAAACATTACTCCTCGCGGAACCCGCTTCGCGGGTCCCGCATCGTCACTGATCCTAAACCAGACTTTTGAAAGCAGTTGTGGGTGCGTGTCCGGGCTGCAGGGCTGCGAGCGCCGGGACCGGGACTCGATATCCCAGGAGTCCCGGGAACCCCGAGGCCGTCACACCTGGCCCGCTCTCCCTGATCGCCCCGCCCACTCATTCACCAACAGTTTATATAAGCATTTGCGAATCCCGCCGCGCGGGAGCGCCCGGGGCGAAGCCCGGGCAAAGGGCGGGCCGTCCAAGGACGACAAAGGACGGGACGGGCTAGTCCCTTAACATTCGCTTTGTGGTAAGAGACTTACTTCTACATCAGCTCCTGTTGGACATTAGTATCAATTCGCTGACCTATAAGTCATTGGCTTTGAACATTGTTATTTGTGCCCATAACTTAAAGACTTTACCCTCGTACCATCATGTCATCAGACACAGGGAAACCACGAAATATAGTTGTAAACACGTCTAAAGGGGCAGTAACTGGCACAATAGATCAATTTTTTAAACGGGTGACCATTGTCCTGGAGAAGGAAATTGCTGATACAGAAAAACGCCTTTCATTGGACCTGTTAACCGGTAAACGCTCCTCCTTAGGACAAATAGGGAATGCCCCCTCCCCAAGGGTGATAGACTTAGAACCTGTGAGTGATAACATTCCCCCCATTGTTTTAGGGGACGAGGAAAACAATAGGATTAATTGCCCTGGTGTGACGTCCCTCTCTGATTCCTCAGTTAGCTCAAATATATCAAGGCTATCTAGTTCACCCAAATTAGCTATATCCTCCCCAGTAACTATAGGACAAGCAGAGAATCAATTAAAAAAAAGAAAGAGACGAGGTTCTCCTTTTTTCTCAGGTCCGGCTAAAAAAGAAAAAACTAATATTTCGGCCCTAACACCGCCACTTACACGGTCTCTTAAGACAAATAATCCATCTTTGACGGCTAACACCTTAGGGCCATCCCTAGACCAAATTGTTGAGGGTGAACTCCTCACTAAAATAGAGGTCATGGTGAAGTCACTTCTACTTCCACTCTTAGAGAGAACCAGACTAATAAGTACACATCTAGATAAGTTGGGTAAGCAAATAGAAGGGAACACTCAGGCATTAACAGAATTGTCAATGCTGCAGCCAAAAAATTCTATTGCAAATCTTGTTGCCCCCTCCATTTCGCACTTAGAGCAACCATCTACCAGTGGTGCATTTGTGAAATCTGGCACGACGCAGGGGAAAAAAGCATTGGCTAAATCATCTAAGGAAACAGCTAATTAAGAAAAGCCTAAGCCCCCAGTAAGTAATCAAGTAAAAAATGGAGAGACGCAACTTGTTAGCGGGAAAAAGGACGGAGAGAAAAGAGAAGTAGAAAAGAACCTCCCACCTGTAAAGAACAACCCACCAATAAAAAACAGATTAGATAAGGAGAAAGGGGAACAGCTACCTCAGCGCTCGAACAGACCAATGACTAGGATAGTAGATCTACCCCCTGAATCGGCCCCTTATACAATTATTATGACTGGGGTACTGGAATTAGCAGAGGGGGTTAGGGAGAATTACCATGCTCTAAAAAATAAAACTATCCATTGGCTGTAGCAAAATAGACCCCTTCCCGCACATATAGATGGAGTAATTCTAACAGTGAGACGTGCAATTTGGGTAGGATCAAGACCAAAAGATAAGAAGGGGGACGTAATAATTATAAACTTTAAGGACCATAGGGCAGTGAGGTGCATTGGTGATTGGTATGAAGCTAGAGGGGGGACTGTATCTCCACGCACTATGTTAGTTATTTCTACCCGCGAGAGCTGATCACACACCCAAAACAGAATTTTGTAAAAGGGTTTCATTCAGACCGGAGAGAAGGGGGCTACCAACTTTCCCAGCAATATCCTTATAATCAACCTTCACAAACAGTATATCCTCAGCCACATAGGGGGTTTCAGAATAATAACTTCCAACCATACCCGGGGTTTAATGTACCTACCTTTAATCATTATTCAATGCTATTTGGGTTGGATGAAGAAGATTGCCTTTGTCGGGAACTAGCCCCTTCAGTAAAATTCACCTCAGCAAAACCTATTAACCTGCAAGGGGATAACAATCTGAAAGGTGATGTAGAAAGACAACAAATAGAAGGTGACAACCAGTTGGCCTTAATGAATCTGATACCCGCAAAGGGGGAAGATAACGTTATTTTGGGGAATATACCTAGCGGTATATCAGATCCAATAAGGGAGGAAGGGCAATTGGTCCTGGAGAGCCCTGTGTTAGATGAGGCTAGTAGAATGACTGAAAGACCAGACCCCGGAAAGAAAGACATAAAATTACAAATTATGTTCTGGAACATTGCGGGACTCCGCGTAAAAATTGCAGATGGAAGTGCCTTAGATTTTGTACAGGACTACCAGGTGATATGCCTACAGGAGACTTGGCTCACTACAGAAATGCACTTGACGGGGTATAAAACTTATTTTTCCCCAGCAATTGCAGGCACTTATGGTAGGGCAAAGGGGGGGTTGATGACCTACATAGCAAATATCATACCGGGTCTAGAAGTGACAGCGCTTACTTTGGAACCAAACTATCAGATATTCAGATTGTCTTTCCAGAAGAAGAGGATTGTCCTACTAGTAAACAAGTACGATAATCTAGTAGAAAGCGAGAGAGTAAAAACACTTGGGGCTCTCCGCAAGAAACTTTTTACCTGGTCAAAACAAATGCAAGGCCTAGACCCCCCAAGTATTGTTTGGGGGGGGCGATTTCAACCACCACCCCTGTGAGAGGAATAATAGTAACATCTGTGGTGTGGTGGATGAAATCGATGACCAAACAACTCACTTCAGCCATTCAGTGGTGGGAGATATCTTAAATGAAACCTTATCTGAACTGGGTTTGGTAATACTAAATGAAGCAAAAAACCCCTGCGGACACTTAGAGCCAACTTATCTGGGAAGGGGCTGCGAGTCAACAATTGACTATATACTGATCACAGCGACCCTCGGAAGCAAGGCCCAGATATTTAGAGTGTTAATAAATACCTTGAGCGATCATGCTGCCCTGGGCTTTGACTTATTTATGGATCAGGGGCAGTTATCAGCACAGCTCTTGATGACCGCACTTGCCCAGAATAAGATACACTTAACAAAAACAAATGGCTATACCCTAGGATGGGGAAAGATAGATCCCGTAGACTTAACAAATAAGGTGGTAACTGCGGCATACCCGGCAATATTGAAGTGTTTAGACACTGATATAGGGGAAAAGGAAGTCCTAGAACATTTTAGGGTGATTTTGGACAAGGTAAATGAATCCCTAACAAGAAAGCAAAAAGGGAAAAAAGGTGAAAAAAAGGGTGGTTCAATCATAAATGTTCAGTGGCCCACAAAACTTTAAAAATAGCACTAACAAAAGCTGTTAGAGATCATGAGGAGGTTAGAATCTTAAGAAGGTCATATAGATTGGCATGCAAAGCAAGAAAAGAGGAACTGAAGAAAGCCCTATGGGAGCAACTCCATGAGAGCTCACTGAATAGAAATAGAAAATGTTCTGGAAGGTGGTGAAAGCTCCATTCCTGATAGATACTGATAAGCAGCCAAAAATAGAAGTTGCGATTGAGGGACCAGTATGGGTAAACCATTTTTCAAAAATCTTTGGAAAACCCTCAGACGTAGACTTAACTGAGGGAAATAACTGGAATAATCAGGTTAACCCGTTCCCAATTCCATTAGACTTTGGACTCCACGAAGTTATAAACGCAGTAAAAGTGAGTAAAAGCGGAAAAGCCCCTGGTCCAGATGGGGTACCAGTTGACTTCTTTAAATTTAAATTAGATTTATGGGCCCCAATTTTAAAAAGGGTGTTCGACGCTGCAATGAAATGCGGGCTAATTAAATCTTGGACCCAATCAACCATGGTCCCCATATTTAAGAAGGGAAATAGGGAGGATGTGTCCTGTTACCGACCAATCTCGCTCCTGGATTCGCTGGGGAAAGTACTGGGCAGAGTGGTACTCCAGCGTCTACAGGAGTGGGCGGACGACACCGGGACTCTTTCTGACATTCAGTTTGGCTTCCGAGAGGGCTTCGGAACAACGGAGCAAGCCCTGAACTTGGCCTTAATGATGGGGAAGTACGTGTCGGCAAAGCGGGGTAGGTTGTACATGGTCTATGTCGACCTATCCGCAGCTTTCGATTGCGTCTCACATGCAAAACTGTGGTCAGTTCTTACCGAGATGGGAATAGATTTAGTCCTGGTAACCTTTCTTAGAGAATTATATTCCTAATGCTTCATCCAGGGTGCGTTTTGGAGTGCAGGGTGAACTATCAGAATCATTTGTGGTGGAGCGCGTCGTCAGGCAGGGTTGTGTGCTGGCCCCCTTTCTTTTCTCCCTTTATACCAACGGGCTTGAGGTAGAGATGTTGAAGGGGGTCCAGGACCTCACCCGAGTGAGAGATCGCCTGGTGCCTGCGCTCCTATACGCAGATGATGCTGTGATACTGGCACGCACCCCACGAGAGCTACAGAAAGCATTGAATAGGTATGCAAAATTTATGGGCAGTTTGGACCTCCATATAAATATTAAAAAAACATATGTTATGGTGGCAGGTCAAGGAAAGAAAGGGGGGAAGAGTATTTTACTTGATAATGAAAAGATAGAACTAACTGCCCAATACCCTTACCTGGGGATCATGATGGATGAAAAGCTCAACTGGAAACCGGCTATAGAAGACCGCAAACATCAACTCCTGCAAGCAATTGCTGCCCTCATAAAATTTACACAGAAGCTAGGAAAGAGGCCACCAGTAGAGTTGCTTTGTATCTATAAAGCAAAGTGTCATTCCATCGCACTCTATGGGGCGGGTCTGTGGGGACACAAAAATACAAAAGCACTACAGGTAGCAGAGAACACATTCATGAGATTTCTCTTGGCGGTCCCTAAACGAGTATCCACTTTTGCTTGTCATGCAGAGCTAGGAATGCTCCATATTGAGGATTTGGCAAAGATTCAACCCATATTGCTCTGGCGTCGTATTTGGACATCAACGAAAAACTCTTTCACAAAAGAGATTGTGGCAGACTGTATGTTACTGGACCATGTGGAAAAAATAGAATGGCTGAGATATGTAAAAAATCTTCTCACTGATCTGGGGATGGCAAAATATTATTCTAACCCCGAAACAATTGCTGAAATCTCAAAGAAAGATCTAAAAACAAGGGCTTTGAGCCATATAGAAGAATTACGTATCAGTATAGAGATAAAGAAACCCTCAGCCCAACATTCCATGGCAGTCATGACTACTGTAGAGATGGAACCATATCTGACATATGTCGAGTCGCAATTTGAGCGTTTTTAACTGACAAGATTTAGGCTGAATTTTCATAGGGTTGTAGCTTTCCCCAATAGAAATAGTTGGGATGACTGTTTAACGGTGTGCCCTTGTGACGAAACGTCTGAACAATCAACGATCCACACTGTGTTGTTCTGTAAATATTATACTGAACACCGTAAGCTATGGTTAATCCCCCTCTTGAGAAGTTTAGGCCTTAGAAGATGTCATCCCGTCATGTTGTGGTTGCAATTTCTGAGCTCTGAATTGACCTGTAAAACTGTGAGCACGTTTTTAAAATGTATTTTTAAACATAGGGTAAATCTCTGATAAAGTACTGTTTGATTAGTTGAGAAAAATGAAGAAGGGTAGCCTTTTTAAATGTAAAGATATTAATCCTGTTTTATTTATGAGAAAGTGAATTTTAAATGTCAAATTTGAGGAATAATGGCAAGCTTGATATTTTTATAAAATGTACTGTGGAAATTCTTTTATGGTTTTTTATGCAATTTGAAAACCGAATAAAGATTTACTTACTTACTTACTTAGTCCTCCTGAAGTAATTCAAGGGACCTCCTAAAGTAGTCTCTTTATTCCTGCTTATTTATTTATTTATTTATTTTGAAAGTTTTATACAGCGCAAACAAGATCTTTGCAGATATCAGAGCGCTTTACAAGTAAAAATACAAAGTAAAAATACAAAGTAATAAAGCGTATATACAAAGTAATATATGAGGTAGTTAGGTACAAGGTGCTAGTTACATAGGTAGGTCAAAGGACGCGAGGTAGGTCACAGGTGTGGTAGTGTCGGTACACTGTGTATAGACAAACAATTGCGTCAATAGTATAAAGTGCAATAACAAGGAGCATATACTTGCTTAAGCGTGTTTAGAATATTTAGAGTTTAAAGGTGGGCAAAGTTGAGGTGGGTGTGTGCAGGATGCATAGACCCACAGGTGCGACAGTAGAAGGGAAGTAAGGATCGTTGAGGTGGGGAGGGTAAAGTGTGCAAAGTCAACGAGGTTCGTCAACAATATAACAATCTACATAATCAACCAGGTGCATCAAACATTATAACAAAATACAAAGAGTGAGCGTATACAATTAAGTAATTCGATAATACGGGTGGTACAATAGGCCAAGGTCGGGCAGGACTTACAGAGCAGATTCATGAGTGATACGGAATAATAGGTCATGTGTATTTTGCCATGAGGATCGCTTTAACTTCTTTCTTAAAGATTGTGTTGGAGGAGATGAGCCTTGTTTCAGGAGGGAGTGAGTTCCAGATCCTGGGTGCCATTCCTGAAAAGGAGCGTTTATAAGTTTTTTCCTTCCGAAATCTTCGAGGTTTCAGCAAAAGATTGTTTGTGCTTCTCGTAGTTCGGGAGCCACCCGAAATTGTCAGCTTTTGAGTGAGGTAGGCGGGTGAATTCAGGTGCACAGCCTTGTGTGTCATGCATGCGATTTTCAGTTGAATTCTGGCTTCAAAAGGTAGCCAGTTCAGTGATTTAAAGTCCAGGGAGATATGCGAGTGTTTTTTTGAGCCTGTGACGAGTCTCGCTGCGGCGTTAAGGGACGCTCTTAGGGGTGCCGTTGTAGTTAGGGGGAGCCCGCAGAGGGCGGTGCTACCGTATTCTATGTGCGGGATGACTATAGATTGTACTGCAGTTTGGAAGTCTTTGGCAGGAAGGAAGGGTTTAAGTTTTCTCAGGGTATTGATTTGGAAGTTCGCTCCTTTGGTTGCCTTGCTGATGTGCTGCTGCATGTTGAGATTGGTGTCACGTGTTATGCCTAAAGCTTTTGCTGAGTCTACTACGATGGGCTGTACATTTAGAGCCGTTAATTGCTTAAGCCATGTTTGAGCCGTGGATATTTTAGCGGGAGGTGAGATCAGGAGGAACTCGGTCTTCAGAGCATTGAGTTTGAGGTGATTCTCAGCAAGCCAGGATTGGGTGTTTCTGATCGTGGTGTTCAGCAGCATGATGTCCTTGGGAGATTGTATTTTGAGATAAAGTTGGGTGTCGTCGGCATACATGTGAAAGTGCACATTAGATGCCTGTAGCAACGTAGTGAGAGGTTCCATAACTAGGTTGAACAGTGTTGGGGAGAGGGAGGATCCTTGAGGGACGCCTAGCGATACAGGTACCGGAGAGGACAGCAGGTTGTTGCTTTTGATTCTTTGTGTCTGGTTGTGTAGAAATGAGGTGAACCACTTTAGAACAGTCCCATTAATAATAATAATAAATAAAAATAATAAAAATAACGCCCATTCTTGTGTTTAACAGTTCGAGTAAGTTCTCATGTTTAACTGTATCGAATGCTGAGGAGAGATCCAGAAGGATGAGGAGGCAGGTATCGTTTTGGTCTAGGATTTGGAGGGCATCGTCCACTATGTGAGTCATGGCAGTTTCGGTACTGTGCCCTGCTCGGAAGCCTGACTGATGAGCGTTTAGGAGATCAAACTTATCTATGTGTTTAGTCAGTTGTAGTTGTACGCATTTTTCCAACAGTTTAGCGAGAGTGGGAATGTTTGTAATAGGGCGGTAATTGTTTAGATCAGTGGGGTCTGCTGTTGTTTTTTTTAGTAGCGGTGTGACTTGCCCTACTTTGAGGGCGTTGGGGATGGATCCTTGTTGAAGAGAGCTATTGATAATCTTAGACCAGAGTGGGAGAAGCCAAGGGGAAAAGTCTTTTACAGCGTTAGCAGGAAGGGGGTCAGAGAGGTGATTGGAAGGTTTCAAGGCGCTGAGCAGTCTGCCAATTTCTTCTACGGAGTAAGTGTCAAAGGATGACCAAGTAGCATTGTTCTTTGGTTGAGGCACTGCTGTGTGTCGGGGGTTGGAGTACAGGATAGCGTCATTGAGGAGATCGCTTCTTATTCTCTCAGTTTTTTGGATAAAGAAGGCAGAGAAGTCTTCGCAGGAAGGAGTAACGTCCATGGAGCTGATTGTCTGGGGTTGCTCTTTGGATTGTGTTCTGACTAACTCAAACAGTTTTCTTGGACGGTTTTTAGCTTGGGCGAGCTGGAGGCTGAAGAAGTCTCTTTTTGAGCGTTTTATTTTCCTGAAGTAGGCGTTTCTCTGTTTCTTTAGACTTTTTAGGTGCACTGCAGAAGGGGCTGACCTCCAGGTGCGCTCTGCCATTCGCATCGCCCGCCTATCCTCATTGAGGCTTCCGTCATACCATGGGTTGGAAGTCTTCTTGGACGAGACTCTTTTCAGTTGCATGGGCGCCACCTCATCGATTATTGTGGACATAGTATTGAGATAGTAGTCAGTCAGAAGTTGAACGTCTGAATCGCCGGGAGGGGGAAGTAGACGATTGCAGCTGTTAGGTGGTAGGGAGTTTGGGTTGAGTTTCTTCAAGTCTCTTTTCCACAATTTGTGCTTAGGGGGTTGAACTGAGTTAAGTCTGGTTTTTTCCTTGATGAGGAAGGAGACAATATGGTGATCTGACCAGTCACAAGGTTGGATTGACTCCAGTTGAATAGCGCCCTCTTTGGAGATGATAAGGTCAAGGGTAGAACCTCTCTTATGGGTCGGGCTATTGCATATTTGGTTGAGATCAAGTGCGTTGAGAAAGCTTTTGAGGCTGTTTACCACTGTGTCACTGCTGTCATTCCAATGGAGATTGTAGTCACCAAGGAAAATTTGGGTGTGCTGCCGTCCTGAGTTGGCTGTAATTGTATCCATGAGTTGTTGGACGAAGGAGAGATTGTCCCCAGGTGGGTGGTATATAATGTGTAGTGAGCATACCGGTTTGCTTTCGCTGATGATATCAAGGCAGAGGTATTCACAGGAAGTAAGAGAGGAGACGGCCACTTTGGAGACTGAGAGGTTGCTTCTGTAGATGCAGGCAATTCCACCGCCTATCTTTTTGTCCCTGTCAAGTCTAATGATACAGTAGTTGGGAGGGACTAGGATATCCAGTATAGGTGTAGAGGAATCAGACAGCCATGTTTCAGTCAGAATGGCTAGGTCCAGTTCCAGGGACATGATGAGGTCGGCGACCTCCGTGGAATGTCTTTGGGCCGATCTGCAGTTGAGAAGTATGCATTTAAGTCTAGGGGTGCAAAGGGTGGAGGATGATTCCGTAATGAGGGGTACATTAGTGAGGTTGTTGGGGACAGCGCCTCTGTTGTTATCCTTTTGGTGCCTGAGGTGGTTAGATATAATCGTAGGGATAGACATGTTGTTGGTAGCTAGTGGCTTTTGGGGAGCCGGGTCGTAAGAGTGGAGAAGGGTGTGTACGTCATGGTCAGAGATCGTGTTGGTAGTGCGTCTGGGGCGATTGATGGTATTGCAAGAGGGGGTAGAAGTCCAATGTGGGGAAAGATGTGTGATGAGGCGAGTAGGAGGTGTGGAGGAAGTGTTGTTAGGTGTAGAAGAAGGAGGAGTATTGCGCTTGGTAGTAATGAGATTGCAATTGTTATTGCGATTGTTGGTATTGCGAGAGGGGATAGAGGTCCGGTGTGTAGAGTGTTGTGTGGTAGGGCGAGTAGGAGGTGAGGGGGACGTGGTGTTAGGTGTGGTAAGGATGGTGATGGGGGGGGTGTCTGATGGGGTGTGTGAAGAGCAACTCTTTAATGGAGTGTAATTCTTCTTTCAATTGGAGGAGGGTGGACATAATAATGTCCAAGGTGAAGATGGGCGCGGTGTTGGGGGGGGGGTACTGGCGCTGAACCGGCGAATACGTTGACAGGGGGCAGTCCGGGTGGAGAGGCGGAGCTGATGAGGGTGTTGGGGGCGTTAGCGAGAGGATAGGTGTTATTGGGAAGCGCATCCGTGATAGGGGGGGAAGGGAATAAGGGGGCGATGTGAAGGCTGGCTGTTGTGGGGGAGGAGGTGGGATATTGAGGAGTGAGCGAGGGGGGTGGGAGGTTGAAGGAGGGATGCAGGCTAGGCGTGGCGGGAGTGCTAAGTGTGGGGGGGCGGAAGTCGGAGAGAGAGTCATGTTGTGTGGGGTGCCATTGGGGGAGGAGGGGTGCTCTGAGAAAAAATGTGCGGGGGAAGGTACGGGAGTGCAAAGTGTGGAGGGGGAGACAGGAGGATGAGCGGAGGTACGAAGGTTAGTAGGGGGGCTGGGAAAGCGAGTGGTGTGTGGAGGGACCAGGTCTATGTCTGTGTATGAGGGGCGGGGAGGGGTAGCTGAGACGGGCAGGTGATTGACTGTGGAGCAGGGTGTGAAGGTGAGGTGTGTGTCTTCTTGCTGCTGAACTGGGTTAGGAGAGTTAAGGGTGGGAGCTGTGACGTTAGGGGAGGTAGGACAGGGGGTGATATGCGTGTAAGTCCGAGGATTGGAAAGGTGCTCTTTGAGAGAGGGGAACATGTTGTCAAGTAGTTCCAGGTTCCTGTCTGTCGCTTGAATTAAGACAATCCCGTTGTTGTATATAGTGATGGTGGTTCTGCCTGGGAGGAGTTGGGACGATGTGATGGAGAGTGTTAGGCCATGTGCGGATTTCCTGGTGGTGGAGACGGTGAATAGGGTGAGGAACACTTTTTTCCATTGCGCTCTGCTTGTGGTGTGGAAAATGATGTCGGTGTTCAAGGGTCCATTGACCGATGAGAAGTAGGTGTCGGCAAAGGGTGTTTCTGGGTGGGACCTAAGGAAGTCGTGTTTAAAGCGTTTAGTAGCTTTTTTGGTGAGCACGGGAGGGTAGTTTATTTTATATGTGTGTTTGCCGCTGAGCTCCATGTTGGTATGGTGGCAGTATAGCGCAGGGGTGGGTGAACACTAGTGATATGCCGGAGCAAGATGCACATGCAAACACAACAGGTTATCTGGATCAGAGATGGCACTAGCGGGCAGAAAATACACTAGTGAGACGACAAGCATATGTGAGGTAGCAGTCGATGCATTACATGAAAGAGAGGTAAGTGAATACAGGTGAATACAGGTAATGCAGTGCGGGTTGCAGAATTGTGTAAAGTGGTAGTGCAGAGTACAATTGGAGGAATAGTTCTGAAAACTATAGACCTAAAATACATGCGGTAGCATAACGGGGGAGATTGTGCAGAGTAGTGCAGTGTCCAATTGGGGAATAGTTATGTTTACAGGTAAACCTATAAATAATATATAATGAGTATAATACTTGTAAAGCAGAATGCAGATGCAGGCGGTCTGTTACATGACATAGATAGGTGTGCATCAGAGTACAATAGATCACAGATCCGTAGTTCAGAGTACAGTAGTGGTAGTAGTTGGGCTTAGCCTAAAAAGGTGAGTTCTTGATGCACCCCAGATAGTGAAATAAATTGATAGCCCAGCAACAATGACTAGTCCAAGATGGTGATCCGAGAGAGAGACTGTACCAAAATGGCCGCCACATAGGGGGAAAAGAGACATTAGTCCTCTTTTTATTTTCAAGCTTTGTGAGCAGGGAGAGCAGTTTCGTTTTCACACTGTGAGGGAGACTCTCATCCCGAGGGAACCTCATGGGCACAGTAGGTGATTTATAGCCTTAGTTTTTTTGTTTTTCAGACCCCCGCCATTTTGTGCAATACAGTTTTAGGGATGAGAACCGGGAAAATGCACATAAATACCTTCTTTTGTTATTAGAGTCTGTGTCCGCTGGGACCGCTGCACGCTAATGTGCCTCCCCAGTGTCTACATCTGATTACCAAGCCGGCGTCCCCAGCTCCTCTCAGCCCTCCAGTCCGCTGGGGTTCCTTTACTGCGGAGCGGGTGGGAGAGGGGGGGGGGGGTGATGTCGTGGCCTCGTCCCTGTGTGCGACCGGCGTCTTCTGGGTGGGGGGGGTCGCTGCTTCACCTCGTGTGTGGAGGCGGGGTCCGGTGTTCGTCCTGGTGCCAGCTATCCCGCGGTGCTCCGCTGCTGCGACTGTTGACCGTTGTTCCCTTGTTCCCGAGTAGCGGGCAGCATCTGCCTTTGATCGGGAGGGGGGGAGGGGTCCGGTGCTCGATCCGCTTTGGTCCCGGTGCTGCTGGGGTGATCCGTTGAATACTGGTCCCAGAGCTTCCACTGCGCTGCGAAGGGGGTGCCTGGAGACCTCAGCCGGGGTGTCTGTAGTCCTCTGCTGCGGTGGTGCGAGCGCGGGACAATCCTCAGAGCCGACTCAGCAGGCTCCTCGGGGCTTCAGCTGCGCCGCGATGGGGTGTCTGGAGGCACGGGTCCCGTGGCAGGTTGCGGGGGCTCCGCAGTCGTCAATCCCCGATGAGGAGTGCCGTCTCAACAGGCTCCCAGTTCCTCAGGGTCTGGCCACCTTCATCAGGTCAGACTCTGTCTCGGTGGGTGCGCGAGGGCTTGAATCCAGTGGCGGCTCGGCAGGCTCCCGCAGCTTCAGGCTCCAACCTCCGTGAGAGGACCCCTCGGGCAATCCAGTTACTTGCCAATCCAATTACTTTTGCTCCAGTTACTTTTCTGCTTCACGTTCCGGCGAGCTGGTGTGTGCTAACAGGGATAAAGCCCAGTATGGGATCCCCAGCACCAGGAGCTCTTCACGGGAGCTCCTACCAGGCGGCCATCTTTTGCTTACTCTTCAGAATGCCTCTCTGTCCTCCTTTTTACCTCAAGGTGCCTCACCCAACACCGAACGATACTTTTGTTTCCACACCACCTACTGCCAAGCCTATTTGTCATTGTCCACAAGCATTGCCCATTTTCTGTTCTTTCAGCAACCTGTCTAAGTGTCCCATCTCATTCCAAAGCAGGAATCCTTTTGTGCTTTTTTTTTAATCAATATAGAGATATTTTATAAACGAGCTATTCCTAATGTGTTCCTTTCAAATCATCTATACTACTATAATAAAGGAAGAACTTTCAGCCTTTGAGGTGGGTAAACTCTGGAACCACAGCGCCAATCCACACACCCGATACCCCGTTGGAATCGTCAGGGTGTGTAGATGGTTATAGGCTATATAAATTTTAAAAAACGTGATTTAAAAAATTTACAGTAAAAAAAAAAGTAGTCCCTCCGAAGTAGGGCCGGCCGCGACGTGCGTGCTCAGGTCAGGAGCGCGGGGAGGAGCGGCGTCTAGGAGCGTGACGAGGAACGGCGGACATGGCGCGGGGGAGGAGCGGTGACGTGAGGAGCAGCGGACAGGCTAGCGGCGGTGCGAGCAGCGGACAGGCTGGAGGAGCGGCGGCTGAGGTAAGGGAGCGGCGGACATGGCGCGGGGGAGGAGCGGTGACGTGAGGAGCAGCGGACAGGCGGGAGGAGCAGCGGCTCAGGTAAGGGGACCCATGTCGGGGCAGGCGGGGGTCGGGGCAGGCAGGGGACGGGCCGGGCGGGGGCCTGGGATGCTGCACAATGTCGGGGCGGGCAGGGGTCGGGGAAGCCTGTTGCACCCGGACAAGGTCGGGACGAGCTGCTAGTATTTAAATAAATCAATTACTCTGAAGATTGTTGAAAAAACTGAGCTTGGAATACCTCATGGATAAAAGAAGAATAGCAGAAGCAAATAAAAAGACAGTTGCCTGTCATAACCAGATACTGTCGGGAGTAAAAGTACAGCCCTATTTGACCCTGATGATGTCTAATCATGATCGATTTCTTCTAACCCGCTTTAGATTGAACCTTGTTTTTAGACTTCTATCCTTCCCAAAGATGAATTTATGGTCACAGACTTTATCTACCTGCCCTTGTGATGATTCCTCATCCCAATCTGACATTCACATCTTATTCTTTTGTAAGTTTTATTCTATTCCCCGTCGAAAATTTTTAATCCCTTTTCTTAAAGATATGAATCTAAAAAGATGTCAATTAGCATTTCTTGAATGTCAGAGAATGGATACTGTTTTTACTGTCGTGGTTCTTTTAAGCTATTTTAAACAGGTTTTGAAATTGAGAAAAAGTATTACTGTAAATGAAATATAATCAGTATGTTGTTTTTTAATTCAGATTTGTTATGTAGTATGCTGTCTATGTTGTTGTTACTTTCATGGTTAATGATTTTAGCCGAATAAAGTACTTTCTGATTCTGATTCTGAATTACTCTGCTATGTAATAGTGGTGTCTTTCTCGAAGTCGTATACTGCTTCTTACACAGTAAGCAGGTAACACCTCCTTAAGCCCTTTTCAGTTATTCTCTGAAGCCAGATTGCTCATTTGCTGCCATTGTCTGGTTCCATACTTGGACTGATTTACCAATCATGATTCCTCGTTCAATCATTTGAGTGAGTTGCATCCTTCTGAGTGAGTATACTAGAAATGTCTTAATGGCCGCTTGGATGACATCCACCTGGGCCCCCCCCCCAATGAATTAGGTACAAGCTGCACCGTGGGATTCGCTGTCATCTGTATTTAGTTCCAGGGGTTGTATCCCCTGTCTTGTTGGGAGTTTATCACTTACGTAATAACTACGGGGCATATTATCAAGCATGGCGTTAACATTATTGCCGGTTTAGTGGCAGAAAACTGCCGCTAAAGAGGCGATAATGGGCTTGATAATATGCCGTAGAGAATTCCCATAGAAGCCCTTGTTCATATCAGAACATGGGCTTCTATGGGAATTCACAAGGGCATATTATCAAGCCCAATATTGACGCTTTAGCGGCAGTTTTCTGCCGCTAAAGCGGAGATAATGTTAACGCCGTTTCTTGATGATATGCCCCTACGTTACCAGTGGGTTGTTGACATTCACTGCCATTGCTTGTATTAAAGGCGATCCCAGTATCAGCTCCTGCCCTGCTTAGCCTCTGTGCTCTGTCTCAGATCTTCATTGGTTACTGCTTCCGTCATGACGTTGACGGGGTTTGGGTAGTTTGTCCTAATTGCACATTACTCAGAAGGGAGAAGATTATTAGAAATGGAGCCGTTCAGCCTCCAAACAGACAAATCGAAAGGTGTTTGCAAAGTCACCGAAAAACATGTAAACAATCTCTATATAAATTCAATACATGTGAATTAAATAGAGACACTTTCGAAAAAGTAACCGGATTTGCTCTTAGCCCTGTGGGTAATAAGAGGGGTTTCTTACAGAAGTATTCATTAGGTCAGGCAGTGAGTGGCGTGTTGGCCTACAAGTTGTAAAAACAACTTAATAAAGTGTTGCCCACCCTGCAGCAAAGACCTCCCAAGGCACCTCTGCTGTTAGAACTGGGATCGCTGCAGGATCCGCAATCCCTCCAACCAGATGGCCTGGATGGAGGTCAGAAGGATAAACACAGTAATAATGACAAGGCCTTTCATGGTTTGTTCTTTCAGCAATAGTGTGTGGATTGAGTCAGTCAAAAGGCTATCGCATTTAAGTAAAATGTAGAAAACAGTGTCACACAAATACACTGGCTATTCCTTTACAAGCTAAACGCATGTTTGCTTTTGTCTGGTTGGAAAGAGATTTCATTTTCTAACTTGACCTTTAGTGTCACTTGCTGGCGGCTGGAAAGGTGAGCTAAGGAGAAATGTGAAAGGCGGTCTAACACAAGCAGAAGTAAAAAAAAAAGAGAAAACAATCTTGAAACTCCTTTCTTGAGAACAACCTTTCTAAGTCCGGTAAAGAAAGAAACAACGATAACATCAGTTTACATTGGTATGATGCACACTTGACTAGAAGCTCCCTGATTTAGTCTTTCTCCTTTGCTCTTTCATTAATTTCTCTTTTTGATGTGTCAGTATTGACCCAACTGCACACCCACAATTGAATGTATTTTGTGATAATATTTGCTGCTCTAATGCATTAATGGCATATAATTCCAACGGTCGCCAATGTCAGCTACTGTTTCTTTAAACTTTATACTCTTGGAAATGCGTATCGTTTACTCCAATAGACTTTCACCAGTTGTATTGGTTACGCTCAACTGCTAGTTACGAGTACTCTCTTGAGGCCTTATGATGACTTTGGTGATGTGGCAGTGGGCCCCCGCACCAGCGCCTCGTTGCCACACCGTCAAAGCCATATTGAGACCGCCTGGCGGACCCTGACTGGAATCCTGGTCGGGCAGTCCTGCGGCGACTCAACCCGCCGCGGTGCAGTGCTAAGGCTTATACATGAGCCTTACAAAGGCACTACAATGAGAATGCCACTGCACATTCCTGCAGGTCATTGACGGTCAAGTCCATGCCCTGCAGGAACTGAGGGGGCAAGCATACAGGCGGGCACACCATGTGTCCCCCTGCATGTATCCCCTTGTGCAGAGGCAACAGAGTGCCCTGTAGGGCCCCCTTTGTTTCCTCACTGCCACACTTTTTATGGTGGGCTCAACGCCATGAAAACGGTGGTGGTGAGGAAACTCCTAATATGCCTGGCGGTGCTGCAGCTGCCCCACCAGCATTATAGGGGCCTAGAACCGCTGCAAGACCGTCAGGGATCGCAGATCCCTGGAGCAGCAACAGTCTCATGTTGGTCCGACCACCCTACTTGTAATAGGGCGGTCAGACCACCGGTGCGGCAGTAGCTGCACCGCCACCAGGTTTTGGCAGTCCAACAGAACTCCAAACTCATAATAAGGTCCTTAGTCTTTTCATTCTGACATTGCTGAGCACACAATACTATAAAGAAGACTTTTAAGATATTTGGAGGTGCTTTGTTATTATAAATTCAATTTCAGAAATATATTTCTTATCAGTCCAATACACATGTAGGAGCTACGAAACAAAACAAGCATTGGCCATTGGCAATTAGGGATGGAGGGTAATGGGGATGTCAAAGAAACAGAGACGAGGCGGTAGGAAGGAAAAGGAAACTGGGAAGGGACGGCGGGTGGGAGGGAATAAGAAACAGGGATGGTGGAAGGAAAAAGAAACATCAGGAGGCCTGTAAGCAGGAACATACATTGAGCAAGTGGTCCACGTTAGTTCTTTCACAGCACGCGCTGCACTCCTGTTATATTAGGCATGCTTGACCTAAAAAAAGAATCAAATAGTTACCAGCAAGTTTCATAAAGGAGCAGGTAGGCCTGCATGCACATCGATGAAGCACGTACACCTAACACTGAAGTGAGGCTTAAGTTCATCATTCAACAAGACAGTTATGCTATACTAAATGAGATAAAAGAGTTTATTGTTCTCGATGTCCCTCAGTGACCCTCATCCATCACTTTGACAGCATGCCGTCCCTCTTTGTGTTCCATTGCCACTCTTTCCGATCTGTCTCCCTCCAGGTTCAGCCCAACGTTTATAAGTGAAGCCACCCCAAATGCCTCTTGACCTTGTTCGATAGGATGAGGAGACCTGGCACCCACCTCACAAACTTGGGGTTCAACCAACAGATGAGCTTTATGCACCGCCCAAAGAGGAAGCCAGAAAGACACTCCATGCAACAATCCCTCCTTCTATAACCCAGGACTAAAGCAAGTACTCAAAAGGAGCCAGAAAGAACTTGCTCTAGGTAAACAAAGTTCGCCAATGTGCACATCACCCGCGAGTGTCCTATGAGAATACAGACACAAATGTTTCTGTACCTCATGTAGTGTATTTCCTATATTCCCAATAGGCTCTGCGCATGGAATAATATATCCTATAGATGTGACGTAGGACTTATGTCTACTAGGTCTCTATCGAATATATTAGACTTAATTGTGAGTGCCAGCTAGCTCAGAGGTCACTGGAAACTTTCTTGAATTCACAAGAAGAGATTAGTTTCTAACAACCTCATAAACATGGCAACTTTGTTTCCCCAAGATAAAACTGATCTTCAGAGTTGTGGAAACAATAGATAGATATTTTACTCAGTCATTTGTGCATGCTTCGTTTCACCAGAGGTGCAGAGAAAATAGAGAGAACTTCTACAATCGTAATACTGGCTGTAAAGTATAATGCATACATCAAGAAGAGTATTATAAAATAATACTGTAAAAGCATGGTATGGTTTCTAAGCCATACAATACATAAATAAATAAATAAATAAAGACTAAAAGTACTCAACTGGTGCTTCTAAAATACGATTCCCCGATGTACCTAACCTAAGTCTAGTAAGAGGGAAGAAGTAAGTGTGGTGTAGCATAAGTTTAGTATTCTTTTGCCAAGAATCTATCCCCCCCAAAAATAAATAAATAAATAAATAAAGGTGGACATAATAACGCCATCAAAGAGTCTCAGTTCTTTCAAAACTCCGTGAGTTCTTGGACAAATCAATATTCAAGCAAGGGGAAGTCCCTAACTGCTGAAGCCGAGTTTTCCAAGAAATCGTTGTGGATTTTTGGAACAAGTGGAAGTAGCCATGCTGTATTTGGACTGCATGGGCTATGTCCAAATATGGTTATGATTCCTATGCCTATATAAGGACAAGGTTCTCTATACCTATATAAGGGCATGAATCGGCAAAATTACACTAGGGTCCTAAAATGCTATACAACACTCAAACATGGCCACCAAAAGGAAAGCAGTAAGCTAAAGCTGTCCATCTAGTGTTTCAGATGTCTGTAACCAATCGTCAGCCAATGAAAGTCTCAATTCAAAGCTGGGGGCATGCCAATCATTCAAATGAGGAGTCTCAGCAGGAGGTAACAATTTAGGTTCAGAAGAGTCATCCAAATACTATATCATCAATTTTAAAGGGGGGAGGTGGAGGAGGAACAGGGATGCACTTGAGAATAAATAGGGAGGTATAGAGATAAGTTTAAAAACAAACAAAGAAATATGACACCATCAGCACTGACCATGTATGACTGTGTCATAGTGCAAATAGTACCTGAATCACTGTACGTGCAACAGATGTCCATGTGCCACAGAACAAAAAGAAGAGATGCATGGCAAACATTGCCCAATGACCAGATAGCAAATAAGAGCAACAATGATAACAACGAATGGTAAGCTATGAGTAGGTTCAAAGACCATTACTGAACACAAGAGTCTCACAAACAAGAGCACATGCTCTCATAGGCTCATCCTAAAAAGTACAACCTCTATAATATATCGCTAAGGAATATGCCACACATTTATTTTAAATGTACTTTTCAACAAGAATGCTGGCCATGACAACATATTAAAATGTTATTAAACATAGAATATATTATGCGAGTTTAACAAACTAAGAGCAGGTAGCTCACACAGAATTCCACCTAGGAAGGATAACACATTCATCACAACTCACAAAAATGTCATTTTGTAGAATGAGATGGGGATGTGGGAGAAGTCACTGGGTGGTGATGGATAGACTAGGTACAGCTCCCCTCTTCTTATGGCAGGTATCGTGACAAGTGATCCTTTCCCCCTTCTGATTAAGAAGGTATCGTGACACCAGTCCATGAGCTAAGTAATGTTTTGGCAGGCATAACTCCAGCTATGTAGGCTGTCAAGATCTTTGCTCAGTGAGGTGTCTGATCCAAAAGGCACTGCCTGAAGATAGATTTGTTTGTGTGAGGGTCTGCTTGAGTGAATCTCAGCTAGCCTGAGTGTGGTAAGGAATAGAGGTATGGGTCTAAGTAACATCATCAACAAAACTATGAGTCACTGAAAGATCAGGAAGAAAACTATGAGTGACTTTTGATATTAAGATGCTATCAAGGGCATAAGTTAAAGTTATGGGAATTATAATAATCAGTCCTCAGAGTGAGCCTTGAGGCTTGTGTGTCACAATATTGTGGTCAACAATATCTGCCTCATCTATCTTCCAAAACATTTAAATTTAGAAGCCAATATAAGTACAAGTGGATATCAAAACCTTGGGGGCATGTTTATCAAATTATCACACAGATGAACCGCACGCACCTCCCAAAGATGAAGCCAGAAAGACACTTCACATAACAACCACTACTCCCACAACCAAGGACGTGCACAAGAACACAAAGGAAACCAGAAGGAACTTGCTCTCGGAAAGCAAACAGTTACAACGGTCATGTTTTCCGCTATTGTCCTATGAGATGATGGGCACAAATGCTTACCTCTTCCAAAGAGGGCAGCCAAAAGATGAACAGTAAGCTAAATACGCCAGTGTTTCAGATGTCTGGAACCAATCATCAGCCAATGAAGAGCCAAAACGCAAAGGTGGGGGTGAAAAATATTTAAATGAGTAGTTTCAACAGTAGCTAACAATTTGTAAAGAGTCATAATAATACTATGCCATCCTCTTTAAAATAATATTTACACACCAGCCCATACAACATGAATGCCAGATAAATTAAAAATGTAATATCAAACTAGGAAACAAAAAAGAGGTATTGTATTGCCCAAGCAGTACTCTCTATTAACGGGAAACAACCTTTACAACGCAACTTTTACAACGCACTACCATTACAACGAAACTTTTACAACGCAAAAACCATTACAACGCATGTATTTACAACGCATGTTTTTACAACGCAGGTACCTTTACAACGCATACCATTACAACGTAAGTATTGGTAAGTATATAATTATATTTAAAATGTTATATGTTTGGTTTTTTTTAAGGGGTATTTTTAGGGTTCAGGGTCAGTTTTTAGTTTTTGGGTAAAGGGGTATTTTTAGGGTTCAGGGTCAGTTTTTAGTTTTTGGGTAAAGGGGTATTTTTGGGGTTCAGGGTCAGTTTTTAGTTTTTTGGGTAAAGGGGCATTTTTAGGGTTCAGGGTCAGTTTTTAGTTTTTGGGTAAAGGGGTATTTTTAGGGTTCAGGGTCAGTTTTTAGTTTTTGGGTAAAGGGGTATTTTTAGGGTTCAGGGTCAGTTTTTAGTTTTTGGGTAAAGGGGCATTTTTAGGGTTCAGGGTCAGTTTTTAGTTTTTGGGTAAAGGGGTATTTTTAGGGTTCAGGGTCAGTTTTTAGTTTTTGGGTAAAGGGGCATTTTTAGGGTTCAGGGTCAGTTTTGGGTTTTTGGGTAAAGGGCTATTTTTAGGGTTCAGGGTCAGTTTTTAGTTTTTGGGTAAAGGGGCATTTTTAGGGTTCAGGGTCAGTTTTTAGTTTTTGGGTAAAGGGGTATTTTTAGGGTTCAGGGTCAGTTTTTAGTTTTTGGGTAAAGGGGCATTTTTAGGGTTCAGGGTCAGTTTTGGGTTTTTGGGTAAAGGGGTATTTTTAGGGTTCAGGGTCAGTTTTGGGTTTTTGGGTAAAAGGGTATTTTTAGGGTTCAGGGTCAGTTTTGGGTTTTTGGGGTACAGGGTATTTTTAGGGTTCAGGGTCAGTTTTGGGTTTTTGGGGTACAGGGGTACAGAGTAAAAATAAAGTAAAATTAAATTTAAATTAAATTATTTAAATGAAATGAAATGAAATGAAATTATATTAATTTTAATTATTTACATTAAAAAAATTAATATATACTTACCAATACTTACGTTGTAATGGTATGCGTTGTAAAGGTACCTGCGTTGTAAAAACATGCGTTGTAAATACATGCGTTGTAATGGTTTTTGCGTTGTAAAAATTTCGTTGTAAAGGTATGCGTTGTAAAAGTATGCGTTGTAACGTCATACATCCGTATTAACAGCCCATTGCTTCCTGAGCCCCCCTTCAGAGATTGAACATTTTAAAGGGTGGTAGGGGGAGAAGAGACAGGGATGTAATTGAGAAAAAACAGGGAGAAGAGGGGATAAGTACAAAAAAACCAAAGAGAAGAGACGCGGTCAGCCATCTTGCTGCTCTGCGCACATACCTGCACAAATACAATCCCCTGAGGCAATTTTCTCTTTCTATGTGTGCTGCAGTATGCAGGAAGAGGAAAATACAATGTGAAAAAAAGATATTTCTCCTTGTTACACCTCTCCTGGGCATGCATTCCCTGGTCTACCAGTAATGGTAAATATGGGAAAACACCAAAATCAATGGGCGGTGCATGGGAACACCCACACTCCACTCTTACAAAGCCTCCCTGGGGCAGAGTGCAGGCATGGTGTGTGCGGAAGTGCAGAGTGTAAATATTGCAACCAGAGTCACTTAGGGAGGACAATCAACTGCTTTAAACAAGCATGCAGCGAAATGGAACAAAGTCAAGGGCTCGGAAAGAGTGGTTTGTGGTGACCACCTATGAATAGTGGCTATGGGGCAAGAATGCAGGAATGAGTTCGTAGAAATTCTGTGTCAAATAACTAAAATGTACATAAAGTGCAAGCAAACAATAGGCATAGCACTTTGTAATAGTCGGTCTTATTCCCTGAGGTGTTACTGCTCTTCTTGACCACCACTGGGGATACATTCTGGTGGGTATCTTGAAAATGCATCATCACAAACTTACAGGAACATGCTCCTCTGTCCACAACTTACAACATCTGGGATTCTAATTGAATCTTTTTAGAGGATATTTCTCAGAGGATGAAGCCGGTAAGAGAAGTGGGATCAGTCAAGCAGGGAGGCTCTGAGCTTTGCTGACAGTGTAGATAGAAAATATTATACAGGTAAATGATTTAATTATGCTGAACCATTGGTAATTATTCAGTGTCCATTCCACACTATGGGACCGATTACCATGTCATTAGGAAAGGCTCCGAACAGGATTCTAATTCAGCGAATCTGATTCAGGACCTATGTTCCCAACCGATCTGGTCTCCTTTCCGGACGACCCAGTACGATGCAAGGAAGCCGTCCGGCCTGTCCGAATCGGTTCCGAATGGGATTTAGGCAGCCCGAGTCGTTCAGAGCTGAATTGTAGAGCCCAATGGAGACGGCTTCTAAACAAGCGAGTAGAATGACTGATTTGGACAGCTGTCCTGAATCGGTTTGGCCGAGATGGACCGGCTTTGGGAATCGGACTTTGGGGGCCTGTAGCAAGCACCCGTCACCCTTAGGCCTCCAGATGATGCCGTGGGGGTACCCAAGGGACCCCCTTTCCCAACCATGCACAGTGTGGCACACAGGGTGCAAGGTTTTCCCCACCCTCTCCTTTTTTCAATGGGAGCCTGTGTTCTTGTTCGAAACACAGGCTCCCATTGAAGTCAATGGGCGTCTGACCGAACCAAGTCTGTAAGCATCCTGACCATTGTTCCCAGTAAGCTGCACGCTTAGGCGGGCGCGCACAGGGTCTTTTCAAGCACGCAGACAGTCTTACAAAATGCGCACGTCTCTGCTTAGCTAGAGATTAAAACCATTCACCAGCCACAGCATTTTAAATGGTAGCGCCGTTAAAAGTACGGTCTTGTAACAATATGCAGAGTGGTGATGCAGGGGCTCTAGAAGGGGGTGAAAAACCAACAAAGCTTTGTTAAAAAGTGAATGGTCTTTTAATGGCCTGTGAAGTAATGTGTGGGTGCCCGGGAAGATGTCTGAGCCCGGGCTGCCACACACGACAGGGGGGGGGGGGGGGGGGGCTGAAGCACCTTGAACCCTATAGGTGTTGCGTTCCTGATCTTACCGCATTGTGCTGCTTCTCTGGAGTCTGGCTGCTCTCGCAGCTGCAGAAGTGCAGATGAAGCACTCACACATAGAGGCTTCTCTGTGAATCAGAATGTATTGTCTTCCCCGAAGATTCTCACCTCTCGAAAGCACATGTCTCTTTTTTCTCTCCAACAGGGGGGGCCTAATTTTGATGCACCACTTGTTGTGATGACACAAGGGATCTCTCTAGGGCTGGCGCGCGAACGTTGCCATCACTGCACTCCCTGCTCGCCAGTGTCTGTGCAAGGGTTCATTTTCCAGTTCTCTTCATTTCTCCCATGAGGATCTTCTACCTTGATGGGGTTGCCTGCCCTTCAGGACGTAACTCTTGTCTTTCCAAGAATGGACGCATTCTTTCATAACCAACTCACCTTCAAGAAGTGGAACCGGAGATGAGCCCTCCCTCTCCTATCAGGGAGGCATTGAGCGCATTTCGAGGTACTGGGCCCGCTGCTGTGGGCACTGATTGAATTACGTGGATGTGTCCTTAGAGAGTCTTTGCTGCCACCCCTCTCGCCAATCAGGTTACATATGGTGGTCAAGGCCTCTTTCAGCCACCTTAGCTGATGCTCAGTTCTATGACTGATATCAGCTTTTTATGCTTCTTGCACTCTTCTTCTGTCAGCTAAGCATCATTTATGCTCATGGTTTAATCAGATCGTAGCTACTTGGGCAGAACCGCGTCAATATTGAAAATGTACCAGGATGACCTGAGGCAGACTAGGAGAAGTAAGCATGCCAGTTCCAGAGAAGCGCTGTACTTGGCGCTAGAGACAGGCAGACGCGAAACTGAATCCTCGAGCCAAGCCATAGTAAGTAAGTATTTGTAAATTATGTAGCATATAACATGTACAAATATGACAAATAATTGTTGACGTTTATTAACCCCTTCGACGCTCATGATGAGCTCAGCTCGTCATGAGGTACGCCTGTCGTACGCTCATGACGAGCTGAGCTCGTCATGTAACGCGGGTTTTTTAAAAACTCAGCGCACGGCGGGAAAAACCACTGCACGCATGAGGTTAATACTGTTTGTGTTTCAGTTTAGAACTTGGACAACCTGATTTATTAATATCTGTTCGACTCGAAGATACAATTTTCGTGCAATATCAGCAATGCGCCCTGAGATTGTTTTAGCACTGCGATGGGTATTCATATCCGTCAAAGAGCAAATATATAGCATTTTGACTTTGGGTGGGCGCTTAGCTAAAGATTTAAACCATTCACCAGCCATGGCATGCTAAGTGTGTTTACATCTAATATTTAGGGACAGTGAGGTGCGTTTTCAATATTGTAACACAGCAACAGTTCACTAATAGCACTGCAAATAATATCTGTAACATATGAATATGTCAGGTTCTTCTTTGATCTGCAAGAATGAAACATAAACTCAACATTTCTCTGCAAAATGTCTGTTTGACCCTTGACCCGGTCACTCCACTACCGCACGGCCCCCTTGTGCCCGGATTCTGCTGCCGCTGCCTGCTTGGCCCTCTTGCTGCCACCTCTCCTTAGGGCCCCTGCTCTCCAGGCTTGCCCTCGCTCTCCAGGCTTGCCCAGGCTTGCCCTCGCTCTCCAGGCTTGCCCAGGCTTGCCCTCGCTCTCCCCACTCCGCTTTCCCGCTCTTTCCAACCCCCCTCTGCTCCCCACCGCTGCCCTCCTGCGGCCTCGCCCCCTTCTCCTGTCTCCCGCTCCCCATTCGCCGCCCCGCTCCCGCCTCCCGCCTCCCAGCTGCTCCTCCCTCCCAATTCGCAATAAATGGCGGTGACCACGCGTACGCGCAGCATCCACGCGCAGCGGGTGCGCCGATTGCGCAAAGACAAGCCCGTCTACGCCTGGAACGCGCCCAGCGCCAGAACCCCTGGACCCCGCCAGAGCCAGCCAACCCGACTGAGCTACGACGCCGCCACCCTCCACGCACTCAACACCGGCCGACATCCAGCCTGCTACCAAGCCACCCCGAAACGCACCCACGGAGCCTTCACCTGCCACGCCTGCTACTTCACCTGCACTCGGTCCTGCACCGCGCCAGCAAAAACAGTCGCCAACAACAACCACCTCAAGTGCATCCAGCTCAACACCCGCTCCATCCACAGGCACGCCGTCGAACTATGGGACCTCCTGGACAAAACGGCACCAGACGTCACCTTCTTCATGGAAACCTGGATGAACGCATCGTCAGCCCCCGACATCGCCATTGCCATCCCGGATGGCTACAAGATCATCCGGAGGGACCGCGTCAACCAGACCGGAGGAGTCATCGCCATCGCCCACAGAAACACTATTCGCATCACGACCAACACCGATGACACCCTCGCCACCGCACAGCCCCTGCACTTCCAGATTCACACCGACCCCAAGACTACCCTCAGAGGAACCCCTACTAGACAACCTCGCCAACCTCGGATTCAAGCAACTGGTCAACACCCCCACCCATTACGCCAGCCACACGCTCGACCCCGTCTTCTCCTCCAGCAACCACATCTCCATCAGCCACATCACCGAGCTCCACTGGACCGACCATAGCTGCGTACACTTCAACTTCAGGAAAACAACGACTCACCACCACCCTCAACAAACCCCCCGAAGATGCTGGAGCAAGATCACCACCGACCGACTCACCACCTCCTTGAGCCTAAACCCTCCCACCAACACCACGGACCCCAACGAAGGAGCCTGCAACCTCACACAGTGAATCACCGACTGCGCCGACACCCTTGCTCCACTGAAAAACCCTCCCAGCAACCTCAACAGCAAGAAAGCCGCGTGGTTCACCAACGATCTCAAAGACTCCAAGAAATCCTGCCGTGACCTCGAGAAAGCCTGGCGCCAAAACCAGTCAACGGATAACATGACAGCCCTCAAGAACGCCACCCGCAAACACCACCAGCTGATCCGTACCACCAAAAGGTCATCCTTCAGAGAACGACTGGACAACATTACCCACAACAGCAAGGAACTCTTCAACGTCGTGAAAGAGCTCTCCAACCCCAATGCCAGCAACAACGACATCACGCCTTCTCAAGACCTCTGCAACTCTCTGGCCACCTTTTTTCACCGTAAGATCGTCAACATACACGACAGCTTCGGCGCTCAGAACTCGTACCCCACCACCGAACCTACACCCCCACCACCACCCTGTGCGCCTGGACTCAGGTCAGCACGGAAGATACCACCCACACGATGAACACCATCCACTCAGGCTCCCCAGCCGATCCCTGCCCACACCACATCTTCAACAAAGCCGACTCCATCATCGCACCCAAACTTCGGGACATCATCAACAACTCCTTCATATCCGCCACCTTCCCGGAGAGCTGGAAGCACGCAGAGATCAGCGCCCTCCTGAAGAAACCCACCGCAGACCCCTCAGACCTCAAGAACTTCCGCCCCATCTCACTCCTCCCCTCCCCTGCAAAAGTCATCCAGAAAACCGTCAACAAACAGCTGACAGCCTTCCTGGAGACGAACGGCTCCCTCGACCCATCGCAGTCCGGATTCCGAGCGAACCTCAGCACCGAGACCGCCCTCATCACGGCCACCGACGACATCCGGACCCTGCTGGACAACGGAGAAACCGCCGCCCTCATCCTACACAACCTTTCGGCTGCGTTCGACACGGTCTGCCACCGCACCCTGACAACCCGCCTCCGCCACGTAGGGATCCAAGGAAAGGCCCTGGAATGGATCACCTCCTTCCTCTCTGACAGAACCCAAAGAGTCCGTCTCCCGCCCTTCCTCGCAGAAGCCACCAAGATCATCTGCGGCGTACCTCAAGGCTCCTCGCTCAGCCCCACCCTCTTCAACGTCTACATGAGCCCCCTCGCAGCCATCGCACGCAAGCACAACCTCAACATCATCTCCTACGCCGACGATACCCAACTGATCCTCTCCCTCACCAATGACCCCACCTCCGCCAGAGCCAGCTTCCAGGATGGAATGAAAGACATCGCAGACTGGATGAAGCTCAGCCGCCTGAAACTGAACTCAGACAAGACGGAAGTCCTCATCCTCACCCCATCCATCTCCGCCTGGGATGACTCCTGGTGGCCCCCTGCTCTGGGCCCCCCACCCAAGCCCACGGACCACGCACGCAACCTGGGCTTCATCCTTGACTCCTCCCTCACGATGGCCAGGCAAGTTAATGCCATTACCTCCTCCTGCTTCAACACACTCCGCATGCTCCGTAAGATCTTCCGCTGGATCCCCACTTGAACCAGGAAAACGGTTACCCAGGCCCTCCTCACCAGCCGTCTGGACTACGGGAACGCCCTCTACGCTGGGACCACCGCCAAACTACAGAAAAGACTCCAGCGCATCCAGAGCGCCTCAGCACGACTCGTCTTGGACATCCCCCGACACAGTCATATCTCCGCCCACCTGAGGGTCCTGCACTGGCTCCCCATCAGCAAGAGGATCACGTTCAGACTCCACACCCACGCACACAAGGCTCTCCAGGACTTGGGCCCGAATACCTCAACAACCGCCTCGCGTTCTACACGCCAACCCGCCAGCTCCGCTCCACCAGACTCGCCCTCGCCACTGTCCCACGGATCCGCAGAACCACCACCGGAGGAAGATTCTTCACCTACCTGGCGGCCAAGACCTGGAACACCCTCCCCACCCACCTACGACTCACCCAGGACCATCTCTCCTTCAGGAAGCAACTCAAGACCTGGCTTTTCGAGCAGTAGCAGCCCCCCCCCCCAGCGCCTTGAGACCCTAGCGGGTGAGTAGCGCGCTTTACAAATACTCTTGATTGACTGTTTCAAATACCGTTTTCCTTTTATTTTTTCTGAATAGGGGTGATGAGTGAGAATCCATTACAATCTGTGTAAGAATTATTCAGGGTCACTAGGGCACGGCTTTGCAAAACCAAGCTGGCTCTTTCAGGGGGCCCCCTGAAAAGCTGGGGTCCTGACCCAGAGCCCACTTTGCCTATGGGTCAAAACATCAATCAATCAATCAATCAGGAGTTTGTTAAAGCGCGACTACTCACCCGTAAGGGTCTCAAGGCGCTAGATCTGTAAAAACAAAATGGATGTGAGATAACTCTCAATATTTTTTCACTGAGTGTCCTGATAATGATAAATGTATACAAGAACTACATTTTATCTTTCCTTTCTCAGGTTTGCTGAGTGATATTGACCTATACCACCTGCTGTTCTTGAATGCCCAACCAATAGCATGCTTTGCATTATGTGGCTTGTCAGCCATGTTCCAACATTTCAGTCATCAAGTGCAGACTGTGAACCAGGATTTAGTCACCTGAACATTATCAAGTCTAAATCAAGAACTAGAATGGAGGAGAATCACTTGGTTATGCTGATGATGATAAAGGCCTATTTCTTAACCTCTTCAGTGCTGCGCGAATTTCGCTGCAGTGCTGAAGGGTCATAAATCACATTGACTCATGACGGAAATGTTCCGTCATCAGCACCGGAGCACCGACGCTGATGACGGAACCGTTCCGTCATGAGCATGGAAGGGGTTAAAAAGCAAAGTTGACCTTGATATAATTTATCAGCACTGGAAGAATGGCATGGACCAACGAAAGAAGCAAATGCGTCACTCATCTAGTGATGGCACTTGACTTGTCTGAGCCACCCTTTCCCACAGTCTATGTTTGGCCTAGATGGGCACATTTCACACACTTCCTCTTAGCAAAGAAATTAATCATTACGTTGTACAACAAAATGTAACTGTGTTATGTAATTGTCAACTTGCTAAATATATATTCTCTTGAATAGTCTTCCAGCAATCATTACCAAATGATCAGTGCTCCAATCAAGAATATTCAGTAAAATCTTATAATGGGGCTCCCTTCTGAGTCTTGTCCTTTTCTAAGCCTGCAGTATAGGTGCAACTAGACTAAACAATTAATGTCATGATGATCTGTCTCCACTGTGCAAAACTGTCAAAAGACCCTGTTAATGAGAGCTGTAAGTGTGAAATGCACATGTTCTCTCTCTCATTGCAACCAACAGTTTTGAGTGGTAATTGCCACAGATTTATATACTTGCAGGCTGCACTCGCATATTTTGTGCACACAGCCTTGGCTGCTGCGCACAGAGATCTTGCACTGCTGCACACAGACGAAAAACATTTGAGGGAACATTGATCCTGACACATCGTAATCGGTCGGTAGGAGTTCCCGAATATGAACCGTTCAGAAAGCATTCCTAACATGATTCAAGTAGAATACTTTCCTGAAGACATCACAATAGCCCCATAGTAGGAATAAGCTGGATTTCGATTAGTCCTGGGCAGAGTTTGTGGAGGTCCACTACTAGGAACTCTGTGAAGTGACTAGAAAACTCTGCAGCACTATGCGAAGTTCTGCAACCGGCGGAGTCTGTTAGGTCGCACTGTTTGCACTGATTTTTAGCGATGGGTGTTTGTCCTGCACTGGAAAAACCACGCGAACAGCACAATGTGCAGTTCAAGAGGGCACATCCTTTTTCGGCCGCTCAAGTAGGTTTTCGACCTGAGCGGCAGCTTCCTCAGCACAAATGGATGGTTTCTCAACGCAAGCAGTCATGACCACCCGCGACTATCCGCGTAGAAAAATCACGCTGGGAGGTAGTCTAGCATTGGATTTTTCCTAGCTCATGCTCACTAACTTAACGTTGGTGAGCAAGGAAAAAGCTCTGCTCTGCTATGCAGTGCAGAGTTGTTTTAACTCTGTGTACCCCTGAGGGGCGTGGAGTGCGGAAAACTCTGCAAAATCAGCGAACGGAGCAGAGTTCACCATCCAGGCCTAATTTCTATTTTGTCTTATACTTCGTTTTAGCACAATGGTGGAACTTTTCATTCTGTTCACTGTCTTAGTATTTCTAATAACTTCATTTGCTTCTGTCTGTTGATCATTACAGCACATTTTATACAAGAATCACATTGGTTCAATACATTCTGAAACCTTCCCACTGATTATTCCTTGTATATTTCTCTGAGAAAAAAAGAGCACCAGTGACTGAGCAAAAGGGTTCTAGGTCTGTTACCACGATTCCAAGTAGGTCAGAGTTGTTATGTCCAGTGGTTGCCAGACCATTTTCTACCTGTCTAGGGTCAGGGGGGCTTATGGTGGCACTGTGAAATAACTGGCCTACAGGACAGTGTATCCTAAGGGAGTGCAGGGAATCAGTCTGTCGCCATGCAAACAATTAAGCTGTCCACAAATGCACAGTTCCTACTGTAGAGTGGAAACTACAGAACAGTGGCAGTCCAGTTCAGGCAGATTAAAATTATGCCAGCAGTGCCTCTACCTAAAGACACACCAATCACTCTAATTCAAATCACGTAGGAAGAAGTGGGGGCCTTTGTGAATCTCAGTAAAGTGTGTGCATGCCTGAACGTGTAGCAAACATTACCCCATAACAAATCAATAATATGGCTGACTGTAGCAGAGTGGCACTATATAATTTTGTTTGTGGAAGTTAGGTACATATGGAATCTCACTGCAGCTAATAGTGCAAAATAGCAGCATGTGCAGGGTGATTGAGCAGGTTATGTTTCACATCATTTTGTGTGCATGTGTACACTGGCTATTTGTATTGCATAGTATGCCAACAGAGTCTTTATGTGCTTGAAATTGTGCATAAACCTGTGAACAGGAAACTCTGAGGTGGGCTAGCCAGTGAAAGCTTGATCAGCCTTGATCAGGCTCAGCTTTACGTCTTGTTAAAACTTTGAGTCCATAATGATCACAGCTTTCCTGTGGCTTCTGTCTGCCATCCTCCCTCTACTCAGGACATGGTGTTAGGGCCAGAGACTTTGGAACTGGTAAACCAGGTTCAAGTCTCTGCGTTGGCGCTACACCCTGTGATTCTGGACAAATCACTTATTCTCCCAGCGCCTGTAAAGAATGAAAGTGCCTTTATGTAATGTAACTATTGCTCATGTAAAGAACTGAAATACCTACAAGTCGAGTTTGCGCTATATAAAAAATGCACAAAGAGGTAAAAACAAAAGGGTGTATATTTATGAGGAGGTTTGCATCTCGTTTGCACCACTCAACGACTTACATGTGCAATTCAAACCTTAGCCCCTTCACTGCGGCGGCTAAGGGGTGGGGCGGAAGAGCGGCGGGCGCATGCTGGTGACGGAACCGCTCCGTCACCAGCGTGGATGATTTTTACAAAGATAATCCAGAAATCCAGTGAAAAAAGGAAAGACAAATAGATACCCCTTTCATGGCTGATGTGTACAAAGAGAAACCAGAAAAATTGTGGCTTCCCTGCTTTCAATGTGTAATCTATGGCAAATATTTTATTTCACCAAAACTCCTTTTTCTTCATTATCCGTGTGAAAGCACTGTTATCAAGTACACTTTATCATATTTTTATGATGTTTGTTTTATGATTTACATAGCAAGCATTTTCAGAACTCGGCTCATGCACAGGCTCTACTAGCCAAGCCAGACCCTTACCTTGGCTCTGCCTCGGCTCTCCCTGTAAAGTTGTTGGCAAGCCCACCTCCAAGGAAACTCCAAGGCTTCAATGTGACTGCACCTATTGCACTAATAGCCACCCTAGTGTTCCTACGCTAATGCCACTTAAAGCACGTTCATAATGTTTAAGGGTGACTAGTTTGGTGTTAGTGTGGTTATATCAGCTGGATTTTCATTATTTGAGTGGTGCATGTGTTTAGCGTGATATTAGTGTGGCCATTGTTGTTATTGTCACACAAATGGCAGGCAACCAGCCATGTGTGAGCCACAAGTCACTTGCTAAGCATTGCATGGTGGCTAAATTGCACTTCTCTCATATAAGAGCATGGTAACGAATGCTGTATATCATATAGAGCATATGTCTGTGGTTCACTGCTGATCAGCTCATGTAACTGGTACATGTGGAGAAGTGTGGCTCACTGGTTAGAGCGGCAGACTCTGATGCAGAGGTCTGGCCCGGGACCAGGGTTCAATTCCCGTCGCGGTCTTGGGCTCAATGTCCTCAGACCCGATAAATTCTCTTGCCTCGGTGCCTACCCTAATCATGGGTCCCACTCTGCAACTCTGGGCAATAGCTTGCTTAATCTCCACACCGGTCCTAACGCTAGGATGCCTGGCTTCACCTTTGGGTGCCCAGTAGTGGGCACCTCACAGGAACAGGCCAGGATGGGTTCCTCAGCGGCACAGCGCGGGGACACACTGGCTAAGTGTAACCAGGCGCTTTATAAGCTCAGGATTATTATTATTATTATTATGTCTTTTGCTTAGAATGGGTGTTTTCCTTTAAGCTGAACAGAGTTTGCTCAATATCGGTGTCATCGTGTGAGTGTCATGCCTGAGACACATAACCTCTATGTTCAAAGTGTGTGAGTAATTGAGAAGCCCAGTATTGCAGTAGGACAGGAATTAGGTGCATTGGCAAAGGTGTGTGTAGTGCACTGTGTTGAAGTAAAGGTTGCTTTAGGGAGGGTTGAGGTGCATCAGGAGAGCAGGTTGTGGGTCTAGTACTGCCTTAGAGGGCAGCGGTCTCTCAGGGTTGAGGTACGTTGGCAGAGAAGTGTTTGAAAGTCGATACTGTAATGGTAGGACTGTATTAGATGATATTTTGTGGTCTAGTGGCAGAACTATCCCGAGTCTCAATGGTTGTGTAACAGTGTTGTGCTGCAAGTCAGGACTGAGATGGGCTGCGCACTTTCATGCTAGTTGGGCTGAATTGCTGGTCATAGTTTTGTGGAATGGTGTCTCTTAAAAGTGGAGCACTGGCCATAAAATGGAAACTGCTGATCTCTAGTCTATAGTCACTTCCTACCATGCTTGGTTCTGCCTAATATGGCTTTGCTTTTTTACCATAAACAATCATGAAATAATGACTGTTTGCTACTTCTATTTGTGCTGTATTCTACAGTACACATAGAAGTAACAAGTCACCATAATTGATTGTTTATGTGCAGGAAGAGACACCTTCCTGCACATAAGCAATCATTACCTACATTGTAGGCACTGCAAGAGTGCCTGCAGTGGTACCAGGCAGCTAATTTTAGCACTAGCGCTAGGGAAAACACAGGAGTGCATCGTATTGTTGTAAATACAGTACATCCCTGCGTTTTGAAAATGGGGTGTGTTTTGGTGGGCGCTCCTGGTTCCTTCCTGGTTCTGGTGTCCTGGCTCACTCCTGTCTTCCATTGCTTCCCCAGACTTTTTTCTCGGTGTGTGTCTGTTTGGGTCCCCCGCACACACCCCAGAGAGGACCAAAAGGCAACAGCACAACCAGAAAGCCAAGGAGGCACAGCCTGACGCCACCGGACACAGCCAGAAGCTGGCAGACCCAGAGCAACAGAAGGGAACCCAGGACATGCCAACCCAGAAGCACCAAACACCAGGACCCCACACAGGCATAACACAGGCAAACCAAGCCCGGGAAGAGAACCGCCGGCAGAAGCAGGCCCAGAAGGACCCACCAGGACGCGGCCACAAACAGCACAGTGCCCCGCCAGGACACACAAAGAGAGCACAGGCAAGGACGCAGAGCAGAAAAAGGCTACCAAAGCGGCGTCCAAAACCCGCAGGAGCGGAAAAGCCCAGCAGACACCCACCCCGGCATCCACGACGGGAACAAGACAAGACCAGGACCCCCCAGGGAGCAAATGCACCCAGAGCGCAGACGGACTCCCAACCAGGAGAACCGCAGAAGAGGGGAAACAGAGGCCACGCCCAACACATGGCAGCAGAGAAAGACAGCCAGGCCCAAACAGCAGCGGCACAAACCCCAAGGACCAAAAGGCGAACTGCCACCGGAACCACGCCCGGGGGGACCACCCCAGCCTGAGAAGCCCCCACCAGGAACCCCCAGGTGGCCCCAACCAGGAACAAACCAGGCCCGACCAAGCGGAACCCAGAGACAAGATGAGAGCAGGAACGACGGCAGAACCAGGAGGGGTGGCCAGGAAACACCGAAGCAAGCCAAAGGTAAGCACAGAGAGCACCAGGGCAGGAGCAACCAAAAAACAGTAGCAACCAGCAAGGACGAGGCAAGCAGCTGGAGACAGAACCAACCAGCCAGACCCCGAAGCAACCCAAGCACACAGAAAGCCCCGGGACAAACACCCGAAGCCCCAGGCTGGAGCAAAGGAGAACATAACAGCCGCACATGAGGCAGCACATGCGACCCTGGAACACAGAGAAGCCAACCCACAGAGCAGGCAGAGGGGCCAGAGCGCCCCAGCGAGCACCAGGGAAGACACCAGGAAGACCAAGAGGAACCAGGCACCACCAAGGGACAGGAGAAGCAAAGCCAGGAACAGGAGCCCCCGAGCCCCAACCCAGACGAACCACGCAGAAAGCTAGGAAGCGGAGGCGAACACCCAGCACAACCAAGTGGAGCAGAAGCCACAACAGAACAGCCCAACCGCTGCTGAGGAAAGGACGCTCGAGAAAGTGTGGGCAGACAGACAGACCCAGGACACCCAAGGCCAGGCCACAACACCCTCACCCGCGACAACCCGAAATGCAGGGACGCAGAAGGGCAGAAAGAAAAGGGGGAAGACTCCGGCAGGCTAACAGGACCCCAGGGGAGCCAACAGGACCTCCACAAAGCCAAGGAAGTAACAGGAACACTGACCCACCACCAGCCATGGGCAGGGAGCCGCAGAGAAGCCCGGAGCAGGAAGGCCCAGAGGCGCACACCAACAGATCGCCTCCGAGGAAGAAAGAGAGACACCCCCGACCCAAGAGCAAGCAGAAGAGGGCAAGGCACAAGCAAGCAGGCAGGGAAACCCCAACTACACAGGTAACCCCAGAACAAGCACAGCCAGCGCCAGCGAAAAAAAGGAACCCGTCACCACAGCAGCGACAGGAACCCACGCCAACACGGGGTAGGCCACCAAACAGAAAGTGCGAATGCCAATAGCATAGGGAACCAGCAAACGAACACAATGGAGAGGATAACCCCCCCCAACAGTGCCCTAAAAAGGCAGAAACACGCAAGGCCAGTAGCAGGGGCGCCACCCGAAGGCAGCAACCCAAAGAGAGAAGTCCCCCAACAGCAACAAGAACTTCCACCACGTAAACCAAGTGAGGAAAAACACATGAAACTGCGCTGACTTTGAGCACCGAACCTGGAACCACAGCGCTCGAGTTGCCAGCTCCAGCAGGAGAAGAGGAAAAGGCAGAGGCAGGCGTTGATCGCCACCCGCCACAAGGCCCGAAAGCGCAGCGACCCACCCCCTGCCGCGCACCGGAGGAGGGGGCGGAAGCCAGAATCAGGAGCAACTGTAGGCAAAAAAGAAAGAAGGAACAAGCACAGGACACGCAACCCCCACCAGGAAGACAGCGTCCCAGACGAAACACAGCTACCAAAACACCTCCCCAAACTGAAGGAGAACCCAGGGCCGGGTGATAAGCAATTCCTACAACGTAGGAATGAACAGCTCCGCTCCCAAACAGTTGCCTGCGAAGAACTGCATAGAAGTCGGTGACTGAGCGCAGCTCCATGGCGACATGCAAAGAGGGTGTCTGCGCTTTGCGGCCGTCCAGCGCAGACAACATTCCCCCTGCTACCTTGGCCTGTCAGGGCAGCACCAGCGCCAGTCGCGACCACAGAGGTTCTCGAAAGAAAAAAAGAGCGAAAATAACCAGAACGGGGACCACCAGCACAACAAGGCCCCCACCGCCCCCGGGAACAGCAGGAACAGCAAGCAAAGAAAAAACTTTGTGCAACACACGAAGCCCAGATACAAACCCACTACCCGCTCCACGGTAGACAAGAGAAAAACAGCCAGGCATAACTCTCCAGCCGGCGCCAACACCACCTGGGCAGCGACGCGTTCCCCGAGAAGGGAAACACGAAAACCCAACTTCGAGCAGCACAGACAGCCAGCCACTCTGAGGGAGAGAAAAGACTGAACAACACAGCAAGAGGAAATGAAAACCTGGCAAGAGGGACTCACCCGGAGCGGGGGCCAACCCCATGGACAAGGCCCCCACACCAAACGATCAGGAACCAGGAGACCTGCAGGATACAGCAAGCGCAGCACATCCACCCAGCCAGGCTCGGGAAGAGGAGCACGCGACCTGGAATAAACACGGGAGACCAAGCCCCAGCCACAAAGGACCGGCAGGTCAAGCAGGATACCAGCTCCAACAGGGACAGACTCCCAGCAAGACCAGCAGGCCAAGAGAAAGCCCAAGGAAACCCCACGCCCGCACACCCAGGCAGCCAGGCGAGGGGAGAAGAAAAACACCACCACTCCAGCCTAGCAGGAGCCGCACCAGCACACCACGTCTTCATTCTGTCGACAGACAGAAAAAAGAACAGACGGGATGCTGGGTAAGTACTGCTTATGTACTCCCGGTGGGAGGGGCAGTATTAGGGTCCCAGCATTCCTCTTGGTTTTTTTTGTTGGGAGATGATTATCTCCACTTAGTTAATGAATGGGACGAGGACATAAGGGACCTGGGGGTAATGAAAGCAACCTCTCTAAAAGTTGTCAGACTTATGACAGGAAGATAGAATGTACTAGGATGTTTCTGACTGACTCGGAAAGTACAGCTAAAAAAAATGGCATGGATTTTGCCAAAATTTGAAATAAACGTTTGCAAAGTGTGGGCCTATATGATGAAAGTGGGCCCTTGTGCTGGCCTCAGCAGTGTGTCTGCTTTTTTATGTGATATACCTCTGAATTTCTTCAACATAGTGCAGACCTGCCAACTCACACGGTGCCACCATGTGTCACACGATTTTGACTCCTTTCATACCGCGAGGAGCCCAAATCATATGGTAGTAAGTTAAACTGCAGACAAGGGAGTAATCAAAACAAAAATAATACAGAGTAGTTAAAATCATTGGGCTGCCCAATAAGTGGCATCAAAAATCAAAATGTGTTAGTCATGAAGCAATCCTTAAATGGATTTAAACCAAATAACTTTGTGGCAGACAAGGCGAGCGGGAAAGCACTTCATATGGTTGATTTCCAGCTTGTCTTTTATGGCTGTAAGGAGTTGATGCCCATTAAGAGATGTGAAAACACCCCAGGACATTGGCGACAACCTCTGCAACCCTTTGTTTTTTTTGAGGGGGGGAGAGGGTGGTTGGGTTGGTGGATGGCAGAGTGCCTCCTAGCTCACTCTCAGCGTGGGGTCCAGCCCCCTCCAAGGCCTTATCCGCTCCTCCCACTGTGAAATTTGAATTCAGGTTGGCAGGTCTGGTAGGGTTTGAGCTGCAGGGAGCACAACTTGAAAACAGAGGAGCCGATTCACAGAACTAATCTGAGAAAAAATCCTAAATGTACTACTTTTGGTATTCACAGAAGGCAGTTAGTAGTAGTAAAGTTAGGACTCCTAACTTTATGACTACTAAATGCCTTTTGTGAATACCGAAAGTCATAAAGTTAGGATTTTCTCTCAGTTTAGTAGTAGTAAAGTTAGGAGTCCTAACTTTACTACAACTAAATGCCTTCTGTGAATACCAAAAGTAGTAAGTTTAGAGTTTTATCTCAGATTAGTTCTGTGAATCGGCCCCAGAGAGAGGCTACCGCTGCTTATTGTTTCTGAGCTGTGCTGTATGCAGCTCGTGCCCTAACTCGGAGACATTCTGAATTAAATATATGCACTTACAGCAGTCAAATTACATTAGAAAAATATTAAAACAACCACACTGCTGTGCCCTTCCCATTTATGATATGGCTTCTGATGTTTACTGATGGGTCAGTAAAACAGAGCAGACGCAGTTATGGATGGTATTGCAGTCCATCTTTTTATATGCAAAGAGCAAAAGGCAGGAAACATAAACTTCATACAATTGAAGAAGTAAAATTATCTCTGAGGAAGTGTAATAAAAGGAGAGGTCATAAATGTCTCCAAAGTAAGTTGCTTTATTGCACCCCCCCCCCCCCCCCAAATAGTAATCTTCTGTAGTGTTCTAGATGCAATCCACTCAAAGGATATCACTTCTCCCTTGCTAATTCCATTTGAATTTAGATTGTTACTTGAGATAAGGTATTACAAGTGGAATAAGAAAGACAGGGAGGATGCCTAAAAGTCTGGCTTTGTTTACTTGAGGCTTTAAATGAGCTGTTTAATGAAAAATTTGACATTTGCGGCCAAATTTGTTACCGTTGTGTTTGCAGCACATTCAACAAACAAGTGGATGCCGTTCAAGTTTGGTGGCCTACCTTTCACAATGTCGGTTTTACGCTGCATGGAGAGTAGTTTTTATGATAATGTAGTGAAAATTAATTCAGATTTGAGTTTTGAATTTCAAAGCCTTTCCAAATGCACCCTCCGTTGGCAAGATAAATAAGCAAATACTGCCACAATGGGCTAAACATTTGCATAAATATTTGTAAAATATTTACTTTGTAAAATATTTACTTCCACTTTTTCTTTATCTATCCAGTTTGCACTCCATGCACCATCTGTTTCCACCTTTTGCTTTTTTAACTCATGTGCTGGGAAAGGTACAGTGTTGAAGGCTTTATCCCAATGTATGTGCAAACAAAACGACATTTTTGGAAGCAATACCTTACAGACTGCAGAGAAGATTTTCAGTAGAATAATTAGAGTGTATTGTTAATTTAAAGTAAACCCAAACACTCATATATATATATATATATATATATACAGCACAGTGACAATCATCACTATGGGCCTTATTAAGATGTCGGTTGGACGCTGTAGTGGGATGTCGTCTGCTAGACTATTAGTCGGCGGTGCCACCCACAGTATTAGGATGCGACCACCCTATGGGCAGTTGGAAACATCAATTTTTCTGTTGCAGCTTGTGCGGTGGCCGGAACATGGCTGCAGCACAAGCTGAAATTGAAACATTGATGTTTTCAAACATCCCTGCACGATGTGGCAGGCACCATGCGGTACCTGACACATGGTGCAGGGATGTTTAGGGGGCACCACAGGTGCCCCATGCACAAAGTGGGGGGCCAGGGGGGAAGGAGTCCCTACTAGGGGCCCCCAAAGTAACTTTCTGCCAGCCTTTTCATTGTTGGCAGACTGCCATGAAAGGGCAGGTGGAGAGCGACATTGTAATCCTGGAGGCAGAGCCGAGGCTGGCTCTGCTGCCATTTCAGCCCGCGGCAGCGACTGCCTCAGTGAGCACATCAGAAGCAGAGCAGAATTCCCCTGTAGATTTCCCTCTGACTGCCAGTATCATAATACAGCAGTCGAATGTAAACCTATGACGTCGGGAGGAAAGCCTCTGACGACCTGTTTGGTGGCTTTCCGCCCAACATAATAATGAGGTTCTATGTAGTGATAGTTAGGTTAGAGTGTCCATAGGAATACTGTTTTTTGCTTTGCTAAAACTTTGCCGACTTATGACAAATATTCACGAAAATTTCCAAACAAAAGTTTATCCACATCAGTTCCTTCCTGGAAAGTTTTTTTATGGAACTACACTAAATTTAGTGAAAAGCTAGGATTTTACTTAGAAAGCATGTGTTTTGTGATTGGGTGTGAATCCGTTTGGCTGCTTTTGAGAAATTAATATTTATATAGTGTTCGGGGTGTTCATTAAAGGGAAAATTACATTGTGTCCAAGTATGCTCAGAATGAGCATTTAAAAGTGCCACAATCTGAAAACTATGGACATGGTTCCTCTGTTCTGAAAATGAATTACAAAAATATAAGGTGACAAGGTGAGCACACTAATGGCATAAGGAGCATGTGGGGGGATGCCAAAGGGACACCCCCCCTTCATTGTCTGGCTCCAACATGGACAACTTGTTGTGCAGCCATTGCATGACACACAGAAGACATTATCTCCTTGAAGTGCATGTGGTGAATGCCTGTTTTGTGTGTCACAAAAAGGTGCCCATATAAAAGGTCTTAACAGCTTCCGTAGTCACACAATAAAGGTAACCTGAGACAAAAATCTAACTTTAAGACTTTCTGTATTCACAAAGGTTATTTACTACTCATAAATGGCCTTGTGAAAGCTGAAAAAAGTAAAGTTCGACTTTCAGTATTCACAAAGGCCATTCACATGTAGTAAATGCCCTTTGTGAATACCAAAAGGATTTCGTTGCCTACGGACACCACACCCGAGGGAGGAACCGAGGAAGCCAGTGCTCTGCTGCACGCCGCCACCCCTCGCCGGACCCGCTGCGCGGGTCCCGCATCGCGGTAGCAGCCGTTTTCTTCTTCTCTCTGCTCTTGTGAAGGGGCTTACTTTCCAGCAACCGGCAGGGCTGCGAGCACAGCGGTGGACTCCGAGGACCAGGAGTCCCCGCGAGCCCTTCTCCAGCTGGGCTGCTCTCCCTGCCGGCCCCGCCCTCACTCTTGACCACTTTAAATTGCTGCCTCACCTGGACTCGGCGGATTTCGTTGCCTACGGACACCACACCCGAGGGAGGAACCGAGGAAGCCAGTGCTCTGCTGCACGCCGCCACCCCTCGCCGGACCCGCTGCGCGGGTCCCGCATCGTGGTAGCAGCCGTTTTCTTCTTCTCTCTGCTCTTGTGAAGGGGCTTACTTTCCAGCAACCGGCAGGGCTGCGAGCACAGCGGTGGACTCCGAGGACCAGGAGTCCCCGCGAGCCCTTCTCCAGCTGGGCTGCTCTCCCTGCCGGCCCCGCCCTCACTCTTGACCACTTTAAATTGCTGCCTCACCTGGACTCGGCGGATTTCGTTGCCTACGGACACCACACCCGAGGGAGGAACCGAGGAAGCCAGTGCTCTGCTGCACGCCGCCACCCCTCGCCGGACCCGCTGCGCGGGTCCCGCATCGCGGTAGCAGCCGTTTTCTTCTTCTCTCTGCTCTTGTGAAGGGGCTTACTTTCCAGCAACCGGCAGGGCTGCGAGCACAGCGGTGGACTCCGAGGACCAGGAGTCCCCGCGAGCCCTTCTCCAGCTGGGCTGCTCTCCCTGCCGGCCCCGCCCTCACTCTTGACCACTTTAAATTGCTGCCTCACCTGGACTCGGCGGATTTCGTTGCCTACGGACACCACACCCGAGGGAGGAACCGAGGAAGCCAGTGCTCTGCTGCACGCCGCCACCCCTCGCCGGACCCGCTGCGCGGGTCCCGCATCGCGGTAGCAGCCGTTTTCTTCTTCTCTCTGCTCTTGTGAAGGGGCTTACTTTCCAGCAACCGGCAGGGCTGCGAGCACAGCGGTGGACTCCGAGGACCAGGAGTCCCCGCGAGCCCTTCTCCAGCTGGGCTGCTCTCCCTGCCGGCCCCGCCCTCACTCTTGACCACTTTAAATTGCTGCCTCACCTGGACTCGGCGGATTTCGTTGCCTACGGACACCACACCCGAGGGAGGAACCGAGGAAGCCAGTGCTCTGCTGCACGCCGCCACCCCTCGCCGGACCCGCTGCGCGGGTCCCGCATCGCGGTAGCAGCCGTTTTCTTCTTCTCTCTGCTCTTGTGAAGGGGCTTACTTTCCAGCAACCGGCAGGGCTGCGAGCATAGCGGTGGACTCCGAGGACCAGGAGTCCCCGCGAGCCCTTCTCCAGCTGGGCTGCTCTCCCTGCCGGCCCCGCCCTCACTCTTGACCACTTTAAATTGCTGCCTCACCTGGACTCGGCGGATTTCGTTGCCTACGGACACCACACCCGAGGGAGGAACCGAGGAAGCCAGTGCTCTGCTGCACGCCGCCACCCCTCGCCGGACCCGCTGCGCGGGTCCCGCATCGCGGTAGCAGCCGTTTTCTTCTTCTCTCTGCTCTTGTGAAGGGGCTTACTTTCCAGCAACCGGCAGGGCTGCGAGCACAGCGGTGGACTCCGAGGACCAGGAGTCCCCGCGAGCCCTTCTCCAGCTGGGCTGCTCTCCCTGCCGGCCCCGCCCTCACTCTTGATAGCTATTTGGACACCTATATATAGGAACTAACACTCCCGCGGCGCGGGAGCGCGCGGGAGGGCGCCGGGAGAAGCCCGGGACAAGGGCGGGACCGTCTGTGGCCGTCCGGGGCCGGAGGAGGCTGGGCTGGGCCCCATTACTAATATTTTCCTTCCTGACCTTTTAAATATTCTTAATTGCACCTTGGTTATTTTTATATGGTCATATCTTGTGTAAGCAGTGTTGTTAAAGTCCCCTTAGCTGGTCAGATTAACTTTGTGTCTTGAGTAGCTCTGCCACCTATTTAGGTTGGTCATATTTTTGCTTGCTATACTTCAAAAAAGATTAACAAAAATGACCCTAAGATCTGGCAAGGAGAGGCAGGTTCAGGTCTCCACCTCTAATGGTACCTTTACTGGTACAATTGATCAATTTTTTAAACGCTCAACTGCTATATTAGAGAAGGAGATCGCCTTAGTTGAAAAACGCCTATCGCTTGATATCATAACTGGCAAGCGCTCCTCACTTGGTAAAATAAGTGAGGCTGTCTCTCCTGTCCTACTTTCTACGTTGAATGCGGATATCAATGTAGATGTAATGTTGGCACCTGTTCCTGAGATTCACATCGGGGAGATTACGAACACCAACCAGGAAAATGCTTTTAATACTGTACATGAGAATCTACCCGATAGTGGGACTATTTGTTTAGATCAGTCCGGGGATAATTCTGGTCTCTCAGACTCACCAAAACTTAACATTAGTAATGATCTAATGGACTTTCCCTCTCTATCAGAGCAGACACCGACCCAGAATCCTGGGAAACGTAAGAGGGTTGCCTCACCAGATTCGGTGGAACAAACAGAGGGGGTGGTAAATGTTTCAGCTTCGCCCTCACAGCCACCTAACACTAACGCTTCTACTCAACAAGGGGGGGGTGAGACTATGACAATGATTAGCATCACAGAAGAAATATTCTTGGCTAAAATTGAGTTGCTACTTAAATCCCTTCTTTTACCTCTCTTTGAAAGGACAAGGTTGTTAAACACAAAAATGGACACCTTAGATCTGTTGGTGAAGGATAGTATAGCGACTTCTGATAGAATTCTTTCCAGCCTAGCAAAAGCTGGTTTGTCCCCTCCTGTCCCGTCCAATCCGAAGTCCTTGATTGTGACAAATAATAAAGTAGGGGGTAACAACACACAAGTAGGAGCTTCTAAATCAAAGGCCCCGCCAAAAACAGGACCCGCTCAAATAAAAATTGCCCCTACAGAGAATCCTGCAAGGCCTAAGCCCACCAAAAACCAGCAGGTACAGAATAATCCAACACCATCCAGGGGCCAAAACACCACTCATCAGCCCATTGCCAAACCCATCCCAAAGAAACAGTGTGTGAACCTTCCACCGGAGTCAGTGCCCTACACAATCGTCTTAACTGGCGTGGCTCCGCTTGTACACGGCAAGAGGGAAACACACAAGGATCTTTATAATAAGGTCACATTTTGGCTTAATAAAAACCGGCCACTTCCACCCAATTTAAATCCTGAAATACTTAACGTTAGGAGGGTGGACTGGATAGGTTATGGTAAGAAAGATCTTGAGGGGGATTGTGTGGTGGTTAGTTTCAGAGAGCCCTGGGTTGCCGAATACATCGGCAGAGAACCAAGATTTGGTAGAGTTGGGGACGTACAAACCTTACTATTGCATTACTTTTATCCAGCTTTACATGCTAATAGATCCCACACTCCTTTCCAACACTCAAGAAGGGACAGGCCCAGAGGGAGATTTCATTTCGATACCCCGCACTATCCAATGTTCTATCCTCACCTTGCGAACCGGTTTGCCCCCCTCACCGGTCTAGAAGGAGTGGATTGACTTGATGTAGAACACCTGAATACTGGGAGTATTAGCGCTGTACTAACTTGCTCTCCAAAAAATGTGTATGTTTCAGGGGTAGAAACTGTCTCCATATCTGGTACAAACCCTAAGAGGGTGAAAAAAAGGGAAACATTCTTGTCAGGTAATCCCAGACAGAAAAACAATAAGGCCACTGTTAACCCATCTGCCAATATGGCAGAGAAATCAACATACACCCTTGCAGTCTTGTCTTGGAATATAGCGGGATTGAAAGGGAAAATGTCAGAGGCCGCTTGGGGTTCTTTTGTGGATCTACATGATGTAATTATCCTGCAGGAAAGTTGGTCAACAGAAGCTATCTATCGGGTTGGCTTTCTTAATTACTATAAACCAGCCAGCAAAGGACCGAAGGGCCGCCCGTCAGGGGGTTTAGTCATTTGGATCAGACAATCCTTAGCCATTACCATCACTGAACTCCCTACCTTGGGTAATGATATTCTAGCACTGAAATTAACAGACAACAATAATCAGGTCCTTTTTCTGTTTAACATTTATGCTAGAGGGATACCGGGTGGGAAGACTGCGGGAGTGGTAGCTGAACTCGACTTTCTATTGAATAACATTAGCAGGGATAGCTGTGTCATGGTGGCAGGCGATTTCAACTGTTGCTTCGAACCATTTCCAAACCTTGATAGTGGGGGATATGGGGAAATTGATCAGATTTGGAATATTCCCCCTTTGTCTGTTGCCCCTATCAAAAAAGTCACGGAGGCAGTTATGCAATGGTTAGGTTTTTGTCTTGAATGGGACTTACGCGCAGTGAATGGTAGGACTAAATCAGACCCGATGGGAAAAGTTACATTTGATAACTCCATAAACTCAAGTCGTATTGATTACTTTTTACTTAAGATAGAGTTTTGGAAAATGTTGGTGGATATGGAAGTAGTCAGTAGAACTGAGAGTGACCATAATCCCCTGGTGATATCATTATTAGTATCTGGGGGTCTCTGTATGAACCCTGCTACAAACATTGAAACTGCAGATGCTGGCCTTACAAATGACTGTAGAAGAGTAAAATGGGCTGGGCTTCAAGACAACACTGCTATTATTAGCAGGATTGCCATGGAGGTCTTAGCGGCCACAAAGCAGATGGTTCCCATACTTGAGGTTGGTACTCCACTCGACCAAATTGGAACTATACATGAGACTCTTTTTAATAAAATTAAGTCTTTTTTTATCAAACCTGTTAAGGGAGGAAGCAATAAAGCCCAAGCACATCCTAGGCTGAAATGGTACGATAAGACCTGTAGTATTGCCCACAGCTCTCTGCTAAGTGCCATTAAATCTAAATCATGTGTGGACATAAGGATAGCGAGGGTGAATTACAAGAAGGCATTAAAAGAGGCAAAAACTAAATGGGACGACCAGCGTTGGTTGGATTTATACCAGGCAAGTACCTCATCCAACCAACAAAGATTTTGGGAGGTTGTGAAATGGGGAGAATCTGGGGAACTACATAGTCCGGTAAACTACGTTCCAGCAGAGCAATGGGTCAAACATTATGAGGTGCAGTTCAGCCACACGGAACGGATCTCCCTCACTACCATTAGGGAAGATGCCAGTGTGCAGCCTGAATTGTCCTCATTTGATCACGTTGTTTTTACCGAAACCGAAGCAATTTCTGCTCTTAAACAGGTGCAGAATGGCAAAGCCCCCGGCATAGATTGTATCCCCGCAGACCTCTTCAAATATGACCAAAAACACTGGGTCCCGTATATATTAACCTTAGCAAATGCTATAGCCAGGGGCACTAGGATCCCTAACTCCTGGAAAGGGGCTGAGATTTTGCCAGTGCATAAAAAAGGGGATAGATCTGATGCGGGAAATTACCGCCCCATCAGCCTCATCGACGCCCTTCAAAAAGTAATAGCCAGAATGTTGTTGGGGAAGATTCATTTGTGGATGATAGAAGTAGATATCCTGTCCCCAATGCAGGCTGGGTTTAGGGCACACATTAGCACAGTTGATCAGATTCTAAGACTTGTCATGATCTATTGGAAAACTGTGCTACTGAGAGATGGGAAGATCTTCGCTGCATTTGTGGACCTCAAATCAGCGTTTGATCTGGTCCCTAGAGGGAAGATGTGGGCTGCACTGAGAAGGATGGGGGTTCCTCCTGCACTTTTAGATCTTACCATTAGGATGCACGAGGGTAATTTCGCAAGAGTCAGATGGGGTCGTCAGGGCCAGGTTACCGAACCCTTCCCCGTGACCCGTGGTGTGAGGCAGGGTTGTGTCCTGGCCCCCACCCTATTTGTGCTTTTTATTAATCAGGTGGTTAAGTTCCTTTCAGATACCCCCACTGATGCTCCTTCACTGGGTGGGACAAAATTCCCCCTTTTAATTTTTGCAGACGATACCCTCATATTGGCCAAAACGCAGAAGGGTTTACAGGTTGCAATAAACAAATTTATGGATTTTTGCAATATGAATGATCTTGAGATTAATATTAATAAAACCAAGTTTATGGTCTTGACCAAGAAAAAGCCATTGAGGGGCAACGTTATAATGAATGGGTCCAGACTGGAACAGGTTGATGTAATGACTTATCTTGGTGTTACCTTGGATTACAGGTTAAAATGGAAAGAGCAAGTAGAGGCACTCTGTCTGAAATTTGCCCGCTTGACTGGCTGCCTAGTAAAAGAGCAGCGGCGCTCCCTGACTAAAAGAGTACTGCCCGCGCTCAAAATCTACAGTGCTAAAATTAGCTCAGCGATATTGTATGGGGCAGACATTTGGGGTTGTGTGGACTTGGCTGTCCTGGAAAGGATACAGAATAAATTTCTTCGTAATTTAGTTAGTCTCCCCCCATCAACACCAGTCCTTCCACTTCTGATGGACATGGGCATGCATACCATTAAACAGCAGGCCCAGTACAGGATGGTGGCTCTATGGAGACGCATATGGTCCACCCCGGAACTGGCCATGTTTGCCCGTGAGCTTCAAGATGTGAGACTGCAACAAGGGGCAGGCAATATACCGTGGCTAAAGCAAGTCAAGAACACCTTAATTGAAATGGGCCTTCCTTTGCTATGGTCAGAGCCGGGCTCCCAAACCTTTCCTACTAAGGATGAATTTAAAGTTTTTTTCTGGTCCATGGTAAAAACGGAACATGTTTTACTTTCTGAGAAAGCAAACTTGACAGGCCAGTTTTTGCTCCACAAAGTAATTCCTAACAAAGAAGCATATTGGGATGTAATCCTTAAAACATTGGATAGGAAACTATATCATCAGTTCCGTGTGGGCACATTGCCCCTGAGGGCCTTTACTAGCGGCTGGCAGGGGCCGGAGTCGAGCTTCTGTCCCTGTTGTGCCGTTTGTGAAGAAACACTAGGCCATTTTTTATTTGTCTGTACTGCCTATCACCAACCTCGTAAAAAGTGGCTGAAACCTGTATGTACTAGACTAAACACCCGAGTGAGTAGTGAAGCATTGTACACCTTGAAAACGAACACTTCTGAATGGCTAACTATAGGATTGGCGAAATTCCTCGGGTGGGCTTGGTTGATAAGGTCTAAGTCAATTAGTTCATAACTCACGATCTAAACAACCTGTATATCATGTTCCCTGACTGTTTCATTGGTCTATGAATTTAATAGTATTGATGATCTGCTACTTTTATATATGCTCTAATGATTTTACCATTTCCCTTGACGTCTTTATATGTATGTTTAATTGAGATCTTAACCTCATTTGTTTTCTGATTTGGTTATTGTATGTATTTGGATATTTATATTGTTATGACTATGCTGTATCTATTGTAGACTATGTAAATTTTTTGTATATATGTGTCTTTTATGATGAAAAATCGAAATAAAGACGTTAAAAACTGAAAACTGAATACCAAAAGTCGTAAAGCTAGACTTTTGTCTCAGTTTACCTTTGTGAATCGGGCCCATTGTCTCCAACGTGTTCCTGCTCTTCTTGTGCAGTGAGCCCTCCCACTAGACTTTATTCGCTCACCAGCAGCTTGTGTAGATCGGAGTAGACCTCGCACTCAATTTTCTTTCCAACTCCACATTCGTTTCTGGACCAGTCGTCCCAGCTCTTCTGGGGTCCTATTGATATTAAGACTCACAGGTGTGCTGTGTGCAAACAAGGAAAGCGTGCTTATTATGTTGAATTCGCCACCCTCAGGGGAGGGGCAATCTTGTGCTGTCGTGGGGACAGCACATTCAAGTGAAATAGGAGCAGCTTTGAAGTTGCCACCCTGTGTTTCACTGTGCAGGCTTCGACTCGCCTACAGTTTAAAGAGGGAAGAGAGATCCTCTTGCAGGGGGTGCAGTGAGTGACTGCACCCGCGTGCAAGCGGATGTCTGTGGGTCCTCTCTAGAGAGCTGTCATATGGGGGTGTACTGACTGTGCTCCACCTTTTTGTGGCACATTGTCAGTGCACCTCCTGACAACTTCTTTGCCTTAGCACCCGCGTCCATAATAATGTGTGGGGTATAGGCAAGGAGATCAACTCATTTGCATGGAGCCACGCCCCCATGTAAATGAGGGAACACCTTCTTCCGATAGCGCTGGCACCACATGTGCACCAGCACTATTACCATCATAGAAAGTGCTGCATAAACATTTCTGTGGCCCCTTCTGTAATACCAAAGTGCCTTGGGCACATAAATTGCCCATTTCCTGTGGCACTTCTGTAATACGGGCACTGTTGTGATAAACACTTCCCCTTCTCTTGTGAGAAAAAGGAAGTCCTGCCTACAGCTTATTATGAATACACTCTGAGCGCCACCTGCTGCAGAAAACAGGAATTACTAAAGATATTCATTAATCACTTGATTTTCTACAGTGATTTGCATGCTTGCACAAATTATTGTCTCTTTTAACATCCTTCAGTGAGTTGCACGCTGTCCAAATCATTTAATTAGCTCTCTACAGTGATTTGCATGCTTGCACAAAGTATTGCCTCCATCCTCTTTCATCAGTGGTATGCACACTGTGAACATTTTTATTTTCATTTAATCCAAACTAAAAAAATAGGAAAACAAAAGAGTACGCCATCACACAATCCTTACTCAGGTATTTGCCCCCGATACAAATTGTTATTCGTAGGCAAATTGCACACTAATCCTACATCAGCAGAACATACTTCTTCAGTGATTTTGATGCTAATATAAACCGGTATTCTTCAGCAAGTTACATGCTAATGCAAATTGTTAATTTAATATGCACGCTACCACCATTTTTTCTTTGCAGTACATTATGCAATTTTGCTAGAGACACTCAAAACCATCCTTATTAGTAGCCCTGCTTCTTTTTGTTATTTATTTGTATTCACTAACATGTCTAATGTTGCAGATGTATCACCACTTCCATTATTTCTTCAGGACTCTGGTCCCTCACCCATTAAATGGAGTACTTGGACTACAACTCTTAATGCATATTTGGTGCCATCAAAGGCCACAGATATATAACAGGTAGGAAGAAAATCCTACTATACTACTACCTAAGAATCAGAGTTCGGAATGTTTTTGACAACCTAATACCATACATTCAATAATAAAATGATCTTGTTGGGGGAGAACCAAACGAGTTTCAAATTGCCACCAAACAGTTGAAAAAATAGTTTGAAGGTGAAGAAAATGTAGGTCCCGATTACGAATTTGGCATTCTCACAGTGGGCTGCTACACCAGCGTCCACTGCAAGACCACCAAAGCACAATGTCAGCATGCTGTATTCCGACTTGAATACTGGTTGGAGGGTCAAAGCAGAGCATTGAGAAAGGAAGTGCCATGAGAGTGATGAAGCAGCACCATAACGTGCATTTGGTCCCATGCAGGAACAGGGGGTGCAGAACAGGGGGCACACCATGTGCGCCCCTGCATGCACCCACATGGACAATGGCAACAGGGGACCCTGTAAGGGTTCCCTGAGTTCCCTCACTGTCATCCTTTAAGGTCACAGTAAGGCAACCCATAATATACTCTGCGGTGCGATGCCAAGGCGGCATTGTCAGCATATTACAGCCTCAGAATGCTGCACCACAGCTGCGGGATCTAGGATCCCTGGCAGTTGCAGCAGTCCTGTGGTGGTCCCACCTAACAATACGGCAATCCAGCCCATCCGCTTTACAAGAGGGCTTAAAGAAAGTGGCTGCATGGATGCAAACAAACATGCTTAAACTTAATGATGACAAGACCGAAGTTCTTGTTTTTGGGAATAACAAAGAAATTTGGGAACGTCAACTGCAATCAACAACTCAGGGAAAATTTGTGGTGCCCAGGATTAGACTCTCATGCTCTCATGGATAGGAGGTCGCTCTTTATCCTTTCTCGGTCCTACTGTGTGGAATACTCTGCCCGCATCTCTCCGGCTTGAAACAAATTTCGCTAGCTTTTGCAAGAACTTAAAAACGTGGCTTTTCAACCAATAATTTCAACGTGTTCTTCCTGCCTGGCTGGCGCCGGGAAACCCTTGTTGGGTAGCTGCGCGCCTTACAAAAACAATTTAACATAACATAACTACCAGCACGGTGGTGTGCGGACCACCACCACGTGTTTGGCAGTTCGATGGATCACCAAACTCAAAGTCGGGCCCTTAGGAGTTTTTCACCAGAACTCAAGAACTCATTAAACCAGTGAAGCATTTGCAAGTGCTTTAAAAGTCCTTATCAAACACTGTGACTTTGAAGGTCTCACATCCCAACTCATTAGGTATCAACTACCTGCAAGATGCTCTCCCAAAAGCATTCAAAAACATGTATTATACTAAAAATGGACGACATTGCTAGGAGTATGGGGATTTCACATTGACTCATAACAGATACAAAGTTGTAGTTTGTAAGGCAATTGTCATATCAATGACGGTTCTTCTTCCTTACAAACAGACCATTGCCCATGTCAAATTCTACAGCATGCTACTATTTGTCCAAATACTTGCATGATCAAACAAAATTACTATCAGCCTGAAACTAAGAATGCTAATTACTGTACTAAGGGCCCGATGTAGGTAAATCTTTTTTACCACTTCTTAAATACCGATTCATACCGAATCGGTATTTAAGAAGTGGTAAAAAAGAGGAGGGCAGATGTAGGTAATTTTATTTTAATAATTACCGAATCGGAAGGAATCGGTATTTACCGATTCGGTAAATACCGAATCGGTAATGCCCATTGATTCCTATGGGCATTGAAGCCCATAGGAATCAATGGGCATTACCGAATCGGTATTTACCAAATCGGTAAATACCGAATTTTGCAAGGGTGCATGGGGTGTCACTTTGACACCCTCTGTCACCCCAATTACAGGCATGTGTGCCATGTGGCACACATACATGCCCTAAGGGCATGTCTGTGTGTCACATGGCACAGGTGTGCATGCACAGATGTGCATGCACACCTGGATTCAGTATTTTACCACCCAATTGGATTGGGTGGTAAAATACCGACTCCTAAAGGCCTGTGGCACTGTTTGCAGTGCCACCGACATGTGAGATTTACCGAATCGGTAAAATTACCGATTCGGTATTTTACAGAATCGGTAAATTTACTGATTCAGTAAATTTACCAATTCTGTAAAAAAGGTCCCCTACATCTCAATGACCCATTTACCGGTCGGTAACGGCCGAATTCGGCCGTTATCGACCGGTAATGTCCACCCACATCGGGCCCTAAGTCTGTGTTTAAGCAACAAATTAACCCTCTTGGTAGAAGTGTGGTTCAACGTCACACATGGAAAACGTTCGCTGTCGCCCTGTTCTTGGATTCGTTAAAAAGTTTGGTAAATTAGCAAGCTTTAGTAGTATGTAAAAGGATGAAGGAAAATGGAAGTTTGATGCGTAAAAGAAAGAAATGCAAGTGAACATGGCAATCCCACACCTGACAATGAAGTGAACAAATTGGAAGAGTTAGTTTTAATTATCAATATTGGACACACTAGTACTATCAATACTTCTAAGAACAATACTGACCTCAAAATACAACTTTCTAATGATACAATATACATTGGTCTGCTAGTTGATTCTAAAGCAACAACAGCATTTAACAATTATCCCGTGAGAATGATGTGGCTAGCAGGAAAAGCAAACTTTTGCTGCCACAAGATGGTACGATTGTGGCATTCTAAGACAGCAAATTGATCTCATCGTGTTTTCTTATGCAAACATTTCATTTAAGTATCGCTCTATCGAGGGAACATTATATGTGGCCAAGAAAAAATTTAATATTAGGTGATCTTAAGGGTTGGTACACCTTTGGTACACCTTGCCTAGTATCAGCTGTTGATGAGCTCATTTAGAGTTTGGGAGACCGGTTACTCGGTCACAAACATTTGGATAACATGTCAGCCTTATTGCATTATATCCTATAGCGCTTGTAATAAGGGACACAGGACGTCCATCACATTTGTGACACAGTAACCCATCACCAAACTTTAAATAAGGCTGTTAGTTAAGGTATGGCATAAAAAATTCAAATAGTGTTTAGTGATATTTTGGGTCTGATTCAAAGCAAAAACCATATCAACAAGTTGAAGAAGGAGTATCCTTCTGTCAATCATAAATTGGATAATGTCCCGTTATGTGTGGGCTGGTCAAGATAAACATATTCTGTCAATGTTGAGTGAGGGTGTTATTGAACACATTGACATCATGCTCTGGTTTTCTCTGTTCTCCATGAGTCCAGCCCAGGAAAAAAGAGTGGCAAACATCCTCTCTGTGTTGATCTTAGAAAACTGAATGAGACTCTGTGGGTTGAATCATTCCCTCTTCCTAGATTAGGAGATCTTTTGTCTAAGGTTTGCACACCAAGTTGTTTACAAAGTTGGACCTAGAATCCATTTAATATTAAACTCTATTACACCCTTATTTTAGACGGTGCACAGACATAATATCGACTCCAAAATATCGTTTGGACAGAATATCGAGTTTGAAATATCGTTTGGACAAAATATCGACAGGTCAGAATATAGACAGCCAAAATATCGTTTTTAAGGTAAGTGAAGTAATATCGACTGTAAATAATATAGAAAGTGAAAATATCCAAGTATATAATCTAGATAGTAAAAAATATCCTTTTTTAAATAATATTTAATTATTTATAGTGTGTTTTATGTTATAATATGTGTGAAAAGTGTCATTTTATGTTATAATTATTTTTAATTAATGATTTCTTTTTTAATTATTGTGCAATTTTATTCTGTAGCGGGTTGTGGGTTTATAGGGGAATAGGGTGGGAAGTAATTTAATTATAATTAATTAAATATGTAAATGTATTAATTGGTAGTAATATTTAATTAATTGGTAATTAAATAATATTTGTTAATTATTTAAAATGTAATTGGTAATTAATTTAATTTAATTGATCAATTGCTAATTGTGTAAATTTAAATAATTTATTTCCTGTAGCGGGTTGTGGGTTTATAGGGGAATAGGGTGGGAAGTAATTTAATTATAATTAATTAAATATGTAAATTTAATAATTGGTAGTAATATTTAATGAATTGTTAATTAAAAAATATTTGTTAATTAATTAAAATTTAATTGGTAATTAATTTAATTTAATTGATTAATTGCTAATTATGTTAAATTAAAGGGGTATTTTTAGGGTTCAGGGTCAGTTTTTGGTTTTTGGGTAAAGGGGTATTTTTAGGGTTCAGGGTCAGTTTTTAGTTTTTGGGTAAAGGGGTATTTTTAGGGTTCAGGGTCAGTTTTTAGTTTTTGGGTAAAGGGGCATTTTTAGCGTTCAGGGTCAGTTTTTAGTTTTTGGGTAAAGGGGTATTTTTAGGGGTCAGGGTCAGTTTTTAGTTTTTGGGTAAAGGGGTATTTTTAGGGTTCAGGGTCAGTTTTTAGTTTTTGGGTAAAGGGGTATTTTTAGGGTTCAGGGTTAGTTTTTAGTTTTTGGGTAAAGGAGTATTTTTAGGGTTCAGGGTCAGTTTTTAGTTTTTGGGTAAAGGGGTATTTTTAGGGTTCAGGGTCAGTTTTTAGTTTTTGGGTAAAGGGGTATTTTTAGGGTTCAGGGTCAGTTTTGGGTTTTTGGGTAAAGGTTTTTTTTAGGGTTCAGGGTCAGTTTTGGGTTTTTGGGGTACAGGGGTACAGTGTTAAAATAAAGTAAAATTAAATTTACATTAAATTAATTTAATGAAATGAAATTAAATTAAATTATATTAAATTAATTTTAAATAATTTAAATTAAAAAAATTATTATATACTTACCAATACTTACGTTGTAATGGTAGTGCGTTGTAAAAGTTGCGTTGTAACGTCATATATCCACTGTTGCACTCTTTGCAGTGGGAATAGTAATTTTAACCCCTACGCTATCCAACGCTTTCCCTACTGTTGCACCCACTGGAGTGGGAATAGTAATTTTTACTCTTTTGTATTTGTACGTTAATAATATTGGCTATTATTTAATTAAATTTTGTTACTATATATATATATGTTTTAAGAAATATGATTAAAAAAATATTATTTTTTTACTTTCATTAATTATTTAATTATTAAAAGTTATTTTAAGTATTGTTAAGTATATTTTAGTAATTACTTTTTTATATTATTGTAATTAAACATTGTTTTTATTAAAGTCGATATTTTTTACAACTATATTTTTGTAAACGATATTTTTAACTCGATATTTTTGTACTTACCTGTTTGTAGATAGAAACTCGATATTTTGTCAACGATATTTTTGTTGGTCGATATTCTGTCCCTCGATATTATTTCAGTGATCCATTTTAGACACTATACAGTATTCATCACACACAGGGGCACCTATCAAGCTTCTCACCTCTCCTTTGGGGTGATTCCAGCACCCTTGGCATCTCAGCGGATCATTTCCAACATTTTATGATGAGTTTGTAATGTAATAGCATTTCAGAAAGACATCTGAATTCATGGAGAAAAGTTGATCGAACATGATAGTACCGTTGGGTATTTGTTTAAGTTACTGAAGAAAAGTGGTGTGACTCTAATCAGTGAAAATGTTTTTTCAGAACCTCTGAAGTTGAGTATTTGAGGCATGTATTTAATTGAATCTACTAGACCCGACATCCTTGGCGTGGAATTCTCCCAAACCTTTTGACTTCACTCCTCCTGTTATACTGAATTTGTTTTGGTTGCTTTAAGACTCTGTACACTTTGCCACTGCTGACTAGTGCTAAAGTGCTTGTGCTTGCTCCGTAAACCATGGTGCAATTAGCATCTATTTCATTGACACATTTAATTTACTTATAAGTCCTTAGTAAATGGCACTACACATACCCTTGGCCTAAAAATTAACTGCTCCTGGCGGGCCTGCAGCGTTCATTGTGCCACCCATTTTAGGAGCATTTTAAAATGTGTCTCAGGCCTGCCACTTTAGGCTGTAGTGCAGCTTTAAATGACCATTTCGACCTGGCAAAATTAACCTTTTACCAGGCATAAATCTTCCTTTTTAATACTTAGAAGTCACCCTTAAGGTAGGCCCCTAAGGCTCATGGGACAGGGTGCACTGTATTTAAAACATGTAACATGTGTACTTAAATTGTACATGTCCTGGCAGTGAAACACCCTCAAAGTTGTTTTTCAATGTTGCAAGGCCTATCTCTCCAATTGACTAACACTGGGTTACATTAGTTATATTTAATAAGTACTAACTTTGGAAAGTGAGAGATAAAGGTAGAATATTTAAAATCCTCTTTACTGGCAAAGTTGGATTCTTATAATGTTAATTTTAGAAAGTTGACATTTCTTGTCCCAACCATCTATGTCCTGGGTTACAAGATTGGGAATGGTTCTGCTTTTAGGGTTTATGTATTCCTTCTATCAGTGACACAAAGGGAGCTTAGGTGTAGATAGGATGGGCCATCCTGGCAAGATGAATGGAGAGGGGGCTGTATCTAGCCCCACTTACACTTCAAAGGGCTCTGCCTCCTGCCCACACAAAGGAATCTGACACCAGGCCTGGCCTGCCTGTTGTCACCCCCGTGCAGTTTGGAGCCTTGACAGGGGAAGTACTTTCCAGACCCAAACGCGGGTCAGGACAGGGACTGCCCCCACACGAAGGAAGGCACCAGGGTTAAATGTTAGACCTCCAGAGCCACTCTTCAGAACACTCTTGGACCTATGGAAGTTACTGAAAAAGAACTGGCCTGCTGCCAGTTCACTATTGTTTTCCTTGAAGGGCTGCCTTGCTGTCTTAGAAGAAGAAAGTACCTGCTTACCTTCATCCCAGGCTAACCAGAGTGACTCCAAGTGTTAGTTGGCTGGCCTCCTATGTGAGTTACAGGGACACAGCAAGCTTCAGAGGCCTACCTGCAACTGCCCAGCTGACAAGCTGCAACTGGACTTGCCTGGACCTGCCTGAGCCCTGCTGACCTTTGTTGGAGTGAGTCCCTGTTCCCTTAAGAGGTGCCTCCCTAGACCCGTCGCTGACATCAGAGTGTACTCCTAAAGAAAAAGTGAAATTTAGCCTTCTCCCAAACTCGAACGGGCCAGTTTCCGCCAAGACTCTACTGCCTGCGACATCAGCCAGCGTGAAGCTCCAGTGAGGCCAGCTCTTCGGATCAACAGAGACCAGCAGTAATTACTAGCAATGTGAGACCTGCACCTAGTGCTATAGCAATGACAGCCTGCAATGACCGCTATAGCAATTGTCAATTGTCATCCATGACTCCTGACTAGCTCTTCGCAGTACTGAGATGGCTGGCCTCAATGCCCAGCCTGTTCTTTGTGCTTCAGTGACACTTGTCCCTGACACTCAACCTCCACATTGCAGGATACTTCAATGCAAAGAAAACACTTCTTGTCAGACTTAGAAGATAACTTTTCAGTTAACTAATCAGAACCATATATACAACCTGTGCTGCGTCATTGTTGGCCTGAACTTGTGACCTCCCCTCGATTTAGCATGAGCAGATAACTGCAAGTGGCGCTTTGTTCTTTAAGGTGCTATTTTCGCTTAATACTTTGAAATTGAATATCTACGGTTCTACTGATTAGAATTTTTTATTTTTGTCATTCTAGTAACATTTTATTCTTTAAAATGTATTCGATTTTTCTAAATTGGTTTGGGAATTTTCTTGTGTATTCACTTTATTACTGTTTGCATGCTGCGTAAATACTTTACTTTTGTACCGCTTTGGCCGCCATAAGTGTGGCAGGGTATGCTCAGACGTGAGTCCCTTGCTCACTTTGCCACTGGATTCAAGCAAGCCGGGCTGAAGACGGCTGTAATGCCAGAAACCGGTCCTCGGAAGCTTGTTTCCGGTCCAGGGAAGGCATGGCTTGGCAGTTCGGGCTGGACTGTTCCCATGAGGCACAGGGTCAGACTGATTTGCATATAGCCATGTCTGAACTGGGGTGGCAGAGTGGGCTAAAGAACGGTGATGGATCAAACCCAGATCTTTTGACTGGGTGTGAGTGTTTGATTGGTTCAGATGCTCCGTCCATCACCACCCTCTTTTGTACCGCGTAAATACTTTACACATTGCCTTTAAGCTAAGCCTTACTGCTTTTATGCCAAGCTACGAGAGTTTAAGCACAGGTTAATTTAATGACTTTTGTGGCTCACCCTAACAAGGATTGGTGCTGTTGCCTGAGTGGGGCATACACCCCCTCAAACAGTACCCCAATTTCTTACAGCATAAAACCAAGAACAGGTTTAGTTGACAGCATTTGTAACGCTCCCTCACCCAAAAATAAAGATCAAATTATGACTTTCCTTGGGATGTATGAGTTCTAGTCTAAGCACCCCCAAAGGTTTCCTACTATGACTGAATGAGTAGACCTTCAATGAAGAAAGGCTCAGACTTTGTATGAAATTAGAACTGTGAAGCAAAATTCCTCAATATTAAGAATTTGCTATCTGAAGCTCCTGCCATACACCTGCTCATGGAAGGCAATGTTTGTCACATAACCTTAGACGCGATTGCCTATGCACTTGGCACTTTACTTTCACAACTAAAAATAGTAGACCATTGGGTTTGCCTCCTGTATCCTATACAACACTGAATGCAGGTACTCTGTAATTGAAAAGGAAATGTGGCCTGTCTATGGGGGGGAGGATAAGAAAAATATTTTATGTATGTCTGTTGACCTCTGTTCTTTATCAGATCCATCCACAGATCACCTATTAATATTCTTTCAATGAAAAGATGAAAAAGACAAGGTTATCTAAAAGACTATATATACTTGCATTGGGCCTAATACAAATTTACAAATAAACTGCACTTTGCATGGTGACTAACAGTACTCAAACTCGGGAGCCCATGGCCCATAATCAAAATATATGATTTACCACCATTGCACTCATATCTATAAAGCACACACACAGTTTTGCAATATTCTGTCAACATGAGTATACATGTATGTTTGTGGACATATTTTTTTTGATGTAAGTGAATCATCTATCCTTGTGATTATCTAGAGATGCCAAATACTAGAGTTTGTTTTCTAATTTTATATTTTATCGACATAAACCTGTAGCATTACACAAAATGTGTAAATGTTTAATATCGTAGACCTCAGCTTCTTTTTTGCCAATGGAATACTAGCTTGAGCAGAAAGCGATTTTCCGCTCAAACTGGTCTCCTGGAGTACCTCAAGTAACTCAAGTAACTTTACTATGCAAGCTATGCCCTTGCCGAGACAATTCTCAACAGATCCATCAATCGATTTATATTCAATTATTAATAGTAATCATAAAGACAAATTAAATAGCATACAAAAACAATATATTGACCAGAATAGAAAAACTAGCAATATTTTTAGGTTTACGCTTCACTTAAGAATGGCCACATAAAAAGTGTATTATTAAAACAGAAGAGATTTACATTGCCGGATGGCTGATTTGAAAACAAAAGGCTGAGTTTGAGAGTAACCCAAGACTGGCCTGCATCTGTCAAAACCTACTCTTTTGAAAATAGGTACCAAGGGACATATTATCAAGAACGGCGTTAAAATTATCGCCACTTTATCGGCAGAAAACTGCTGCTAAAGCCGCAATAATGGGCTTGATAATATGCCCTGGAGAATTCCAATAGAGGCCCATGTTCACACCAGTACATGGACTTCTATTGGAATTCTACAGGGCATATTATCAAGCCCATTATCACCGCTTTAGCTGCAGTTTTCTGCCTCTCAGGCAGCGATAATTTTTAGCGCTGTTCTTGATAATATGCTTCCAAATGAGGACGCATAAAAGGCTAAAATAGTTACAGAAAAAGGTTAAATGTATCAGTGATAGTGGTGATAATTCAACAGAGGGAGAGATACAAATTCAGACCATTTCCTAAGGGAAAAGCTAGATAACAACGAAATATACTCAATCAAACTTTTCTAAGTAGTGCTTGTTCCCAAGTATATATTACAATGTGAAGATATGAATCAATTCCTGATATAGCCTGTATCATTGCATATGCCCCAATATACGTTTTTTGGATGTTCCATAGCTTCTGTGGCTGACCGCCTGCAGCTCATGAAGGACTGCATCACCCATTGATTTTAACTAGAAACTTTGAGCTGGAGGAAAAATATGAACAAGGTTTACCTAATTCAGCCAAGGTGGTCTTGAAATAATGCAGCCAGGTCAATTGTGGCCAAAATCACAGGAAATACAGTTGATCCTGAAATTGTTAAAATACGTACTATCATTAGTCCATATGTAGATCCAGAGCAGCTGGGGAGCTAGGTTCATCAAATCCTCCATATAACTGATCCTTAACTCCTTGTGTACAAAGAAATTGAGGCTGCTCAGCGGGAGTCACAAAATGCATCTGTCAGAGCGATTTTCTTGTGCCTGCATGCTTTTCACAGGATATGACCAACATGTGCCTGCTCCATAAGTTAAACTTGTGAGGCATTTCCTGTCATAGATTCCTAATAGGGGTGAAATAGGCCTATTCCCATTATTAGATGCAAAGTTTATCAGATTTCCTACAGCTTGCAAGAAGTGCTGCCTTCTAAGTGTAAGACAGGAAAGCCAATTGGTTGCTGGTATGGGAACTGGCTGACTTTGCCAATTGGTTTGACCATGACTGTGAAGCATCTTGATTTCAAACTTTTCAAACTGCAGGTCACAACAACATTTTTTGTCATTTTTGTTTCAAGGTCCTGACTCTCCATTAAAAGTACCCATAAACAATTGAGTAATTTCAACCCATTAGGGTTGTGAGATAGCAAAACAGCATAGTCTGTGTGCAGCAACGCTCGGACAGGCGTATTTTTCACCATTGGCATATCTTGCCTTTGTCAATTAATTTACTGTTAAGCCTATTAATTTATTGGAGGAACAAAATCAGACGGGAAACATTACTCTGACGTACAACATGGGTGAGTTGAAAAGAATCTGCACACTCGTCTTAGTGCCAATAGAGAGGATTGTCTATCCACTCCATGGGGACCAAGGTGAGTATACAGATGTCAAACACTAGAGATTTATCTAAGCCTGTACGTAATTGTAATATATCAACATATAGCTGTAACATTTTGCATAATGTGTACATTTTTCAAAACACAAATATTTGCTTAGTATTTGCCCATGGAAGACTTGTTTAGCCAGAAAACACATTTCTGCTCAAATTAGTCTCCTATGGTACCTTGAGTTACATTTCAATGCAAGGGATGCCCTTGCTAAGAAACCTCTCAACAAATATTGGACATAAATCTTATACCGACCTTTGTGTACTTTTCTGTCATTTTGCTTAAATCTTGCAACATTTCATGAAGAAACTACACAAATCACGTACAGGCCTAGGCCAATATTTATCGAAAATTCATGTAATGCAGCAAGCCATCTTTCTGCATTGCGTTAAAGGGTAGAAATGTGCATTGTTCCAACTTCCAACGACTTTAAAAAGATTACAAATCATATAACGATTTCTAAATTGTGGCAGAACATATTGTTCAGATTATGCACAACGGTTCAAACCATTCTATGACTTGAAATATCCAGACATTGCAACACACACTGGACAGAGGAACACACATAAATTCTAAGTTCTGTAAAAGCTGACATGATAGCTTCCAAACACCTACATACGTGTAAACACAACAAACCTGGTGATGCGTTTAATCATGGGTACATCAGGGTACACATATGTCACGTTCAATGACGGTGACACAGTACCACTTGCTTATAAATCGCATTTATATACAAATGCTGAAATGCATTTTGCACCTACTGACAAAATACTGACAGCAGTACAGACTGCTATAGTGAGAGAATATGCCCTGTCTCAAGAGAAATGCATATTTTTCATGACCCACGTACCGACTCTAGAGGCGGTCACCAGAGCAAGCATTCCAAACACTAAAGATCTACAGCCACAATGGATCCAATGGGCAAACTCACTCACTGCCACAGATGTAGATTACAAATTTGATTCTACACTACAAACACAAGCCTTTCTACAGTACAAACAAGAATATCCTCTACCAACTTAAATAAGTCCTCTAGATCGCTATGACTACATTATTTACACTGATGGTTCAGCTCAGCCTGCCATAGGGACACGCACCACAACTGAGCAGCATGCCCAATACTGAAAGGGCGTATGCATGATGGAGAATTCCATCCCGAGAAAACCTACATGCAAGACTACTGACTCATTGTCAGGGAAACTGCTCTCCCACCCTCCCTGCTTCACCATTAAGTGAGGCCCTCCTGAGCCCCAGTACTCTCGTAGTGCTGGTGTTCAAGGCCCTCCTCCACCCGCAGGTTATACCTGCGCCTCATCCCTGGTGGTCCAGTGGGCCGCTGACTCCCTCTTTAGCTCAGCTGTCTGCCACCTTCATCCTCTCTTTTCTGCTCTGTTTTCCTAGTTTTTTACCCTTTATCTTTTTCACCCTTTTACTCTTTCTAACACTCTTCTCCACTTTTTCATTTATGCTATCATCTTCCTTTTCCCCTTTTTTCACACAGCTGCTGCCCCTCCCCCCCAGCGTGACCAGCCCAAGCCAGTGTTCCTCCCCACTCCCTCCTCTCAGCTGTCTAGCTTTCCCCGACCCCTACTTAATGGCGGCCTCTGGGGGACAGGCAAGCAATACCACTGACTCATTGTTAGTGAAACTGCTCTACCACCCTCGCAGCTCCAACATTACGTGAGGCTCTCCTGAGCCCCTGCACTCCCGTAGTGTTGTGTTCTGCCCCCTTCATCCTCTCCTTTCTGCTCTGTTTTCCTCTTTTTTCACCCTTTACCTTTTTCACCCTTTTACTCTTTCTATCACTCTTCTCCACTTTTTCATTTCTGCTATCATCTTCCTTTTCCCACCGCTGCTGCCCCGCGGCTCTTCCCCCCCAAGCGGGACTAGCCCGAGCAAGTTTTCCTCCCTGCTCCTGCCTCCCAGTTGTCACTGACCCCTACCTAATGGCGGCTGCACACAGCGGACGAGCCGTCATGACCCTGCATGACCAGCACCAGGAACCCTGGTGCCCAGGAACCCTGGACCTCCGCACTGCCAATGCTACAACCCAGTGGCACTCCATGCACTCAACCCAGGTCGCAACAACAACTGCAAGCTAGCCTCACCAGCCAATACCCACAGACCCTCCAGCTGCCAACACTTCCAGTACAGCTTCAGCACTGCCAAGACCACGGATCCAGCACAACCCGCTCGCAAGAACACAACCGCACTGAAGACCCTGCAATGCATCTTCTCAACGTACGATCCCTCTACAAACACGCCACTGAAATCTGAGACCTCCTTGACAGCACCACCCTGGATGTCGCATTCTTCATCGAAACCTGAACCAACACCACCTTGGGAACCGGCATCGCCATTCCCCAAGGATACAAGATCTCCCGGAAGGACTGCCCCTGCCTCCCTGGAGGAGGAATAGCCATCGTCCACAAATCCTCCCTCGGTTAAGCACACTCCCCGACGAGCCCACAGACCTGATGGAACACCTACACTTTAAGATACAGGCCAGCCTCACCACCATCCTCGGAGGAAGCCTCATCTACCGACTCCCCCGAACCCAGCAGACCAGTCACCAACTCTATCACAAACATAATCTTGCAGCCATCACATCCACCTACTGCACCTTGCAGGTAGACCTCAACTTCCACCTCAACAACCACCTAGACCCCACCACCACATCCCTCCTGGACAACCTCCACAACATTTGACTCCACCAGATTGTGACCAAACCAACACATTCAGCAGGACAGACCCTCGACCCCCACTTCACAACAGGAAACTCCATCACTTTCACCTAGACCACTGAACTCCCTTGGACAAACCATCGATGAGTCCACTTCTCCTTCAGAATACCCACCATCCACAGACCCCAGCACCTGCTCCCACGAAGAAACTGGACCAAAATCACCAACAACCAGCTCACCCCCTCACTCGGCAACTCCACCCTTACCATTGCGGAAGACGACGACCCAAACACCGCAACCCGAACTCTGTACAGATGGATCTCAGACAGTGCCAACACCTCAGCCCCCCTCCAGAAGAACAACAACACACACGCCAAGAAAGCCAGATGCTTTACCACCGGACTTTGAGAGTCCAGACACACATGCCACTGCCTCGAAAAGGCCTGGGGGAACTCCACATCCACAGAAGCTCACAACAACTTCAGAGCCGCCGCCTACGTCCACTACCAACTCATTAGAAATACGTGAAAAACAGCGATCAAAAACAGAATCACCCACACATGCGCACAACAGCAAAGAGCTCTTCAGCATCATTAAGGAGTCTGCCCAACCCAACAGCGAGTCTACTAACATCACTCCCTCACAAGACCTCTGCGACAAACTCAGCACCTTTTTCCACTACAAAACCAAGAACATTTACGACAACTTTGACGAAGACAGCCAACACACTGAACCCTCACCAACCACCCCGACACCCTGAAGCCAACGATAGACAGCTAGACAGCCCTCACCACGGAAGACGCGCTGAAAACGATAAAGTCAATCCACTCCGGGGCCTCCACGGACCCCTGCCCCCACCACATATTCAACAGAGCTGCCGACACCATTGCACCCATGCTTCGCCACCTCAAAAACTACAGACCCATCTCCCTGCTCCCATTCCCAGCGAAAGTCATCAAGAAAGCCATCAACAGCCAACTCACCACCTTCGTTGAAGAGCACAACATCCTCGACCCCTCCCAATCCGGCTTCAGAAAAAAACACAGCACAGAAACTGCCCTCCTCGCTGCTACAGATGACATATGCTCCCTCCTTGACAAAGGAGAGACAGTAGCCCTCATCCTCCTTGATCTCTCAGCGGCCTTCGACACAGTCTCTCACCGCACTCCAACATGCAGACTTCACAACACAGGGATTCGGGGAAGGCCCTTGACTGGATGCAGTCTTTCCTCTCCGGGAGAATGAAGCAGGTCAGACTCCCCCTTTTGATTTCAAACGCTACACCAACCGCCTGCGGAGTCCCCCAGGGATCCTCCCTCAGTCCCAAGCTGTTCAACATCTACATGGCACCGCTCTCCCCCATCGTCAGAACCCACAGAATCAACATTGTCGCAGACGACGCCCAACTCATCCTCTCCCTATCCATCTAACCTAACGCAGCCAAACACAACTTTCAAGAAGGCATCGAAGCAGTTGCCAAATGGATAAAAAGAAGCTGCCTACAACTCAACACTGACTAAACAGACGTACTCATCATGGGCTCACATCCCGACACCTGGAACGCTACCTGGTGGCCCCCGCCCTCGGCAGCCCGCCCACCCCCACGGACCACGCCCGCATCCTTAGAATCATCCTGGACTCTGAACTCAAAATGGACCGCCAGATCAACTCTGTTGCATCCTCCTGCTTCCACATCCTCCGCCTCCTATGCAAGACCTTCAAATGGATCCCTGTCGAGCACAGAAAAAACGTCACTCACTCCCTCGTCACCAGCAGACTTGACTACGGCAACGCACTCTATGCCGGAATAAACAAAAACCTCACCTGTAAGCTATAAAACATCCAGAACGTCGCCGCAAGACAGGTCCTCAACCTGCCAAGACACTGTCACATCTCCCAGCACCTGCGCACACTCCACTGACTCCCCATCGAGTCTAGAATCCCCTTCAAGATTCTCACCCACACACACAAAGCCCTCCACAACACCGGACCAGCATACCTGAACAGCCGATTCGAATTCCACACATCCCAAAGGATCCTACAATTCAGCCCAGCTCTCCTACACCATGGTCCCTTGCACCAGGAAGTTCAGATCAGGAGGCCGCTCCTTCTCCTTCCTCGCGGCCAGAGCCTGGAACGCCCTACCGCTCCACCTCAGACAGACGACATCACTCTCCATCTTCATGAGAAATCTCAAAACATGGCTCTTCGATAGACCTCCTCCTAGATGGACTGGAACCTGCAAATCCTCTCCTCCCCTGTGCGTTGAGACCCTCACTGGTGATAGTCGCGCTCAACAAACCCATGATTGATTGCAGTCACTAAGTGATTGCACAGCTGGCAAAATTAAAGGCTCTAGTACTGGCATTATAGTATACGGATGCTGGAGTCCACACCCTTATAGTGTTTGATATGTATTATTGTGTGCAGTCATATAATGAATATCTAAATTATTGAAACCAGAATGGATTCAGAGACTCAAATGGCTGCACAGTGAAGCACAAGCTGCTTTGGTAACAGGTGGCAAAGCTGAAATAATGCTTGCCATGGGCTCATGTTATTCACACACTGAGCCATCAACGTGTTGGCATTCATGTTGTAGGAAATTCCATGGCTGATGAAGCCTCAAAAGTGATGGTTTGCGCTGCCACGGTTGCTGAAATCACTTGTTCTAGTATGAGGATAGACAGAGATATAATGGTTGCCATAAATGCAGCTCCCAATGACACACACCTGCAGAAAGGTTTTTCACTCAAGTACTCCTACAAGTTAGACGCACAAAATACACCTTATGCTCAGATTCCAGGAATGGGGGATAGAGTAACAAAAAACAATGATTGAAGACTGGGGTTAATTCTAGCTGCACATGAGGGTTTAGATTCTGCACATGCAGGGGTGGCTGCTACAATTTCATTATTGCAGCAACACTATTGGTGGCCAGTTCATTACAAGCAGAACACAGACTTTGTCCTTAGATGTGACATCTGCCAGCAGAAAAAGGGTTCCACCATGGTGAGTCTACTGCAGACACCTGTACTGATTTCTAAAATGCGACTGGCTTGTGTTTACTCGGACCACTGCAGCCTCCTATCATCAGACTGGGCTTACAAGTATATATTGGTTGCTGTGGATTCCTGCTCTGGATTCCTTTGGGTGTGACCACAGCCAACAGTTGATGTCCGAACTGTTATAAAGGATCTGCGAGTCTTTATCCGGACATAAGCAGTTGGCAAATTACATTCCAACCAGGGTCCAGCACTTAGCTCTACGGCTTACAAAGAGATGATGAAAAGTTTGGGTTTGACCCTATGTTTCTCGTCTCTCTATCCGCCAGAGGGAAACGTGGAGTGGAGGGGGAAACCACGACTTAAAGCACTCTTTAAAAGTGAGGGTCGTAGGCACAGGTCTCAGTTAGGTCCATCACCTATATGGGGTCCAGATGACTTTAAATAACATACCAAGTAAATCCCTGGGTTGCTGGACTCCCTATAAAATCCTGTTTGGAATTAAGATGTGTGGCCCAGAATGTGAGCACAGTGGCGGTGACAACACCGTTCGGCATCAACGAGCATTTGGCTGTTTTACAGGAACTGAATGATTTCTGGGATGAATAAAGCACCGTCCAAGTAAAACGCACTGCCACCTAGAGAAGCGAAGGTAGTTCTGGCAAGGCTTGGCTGGATCCTGAAGGTTGGGGATCAGGTCAGAGAAAAGATTGTGGGCAAGAAAGAGTTTGGACCCTCCTATGTTATGTTACCTTATGTTAAATGTACTTATTATTGCCCGAGGGAGTCTTGGCTCTGACTACGGAGTGCAAGAAGGAAACAGTGAGTTAATCTTTAATAAATAACCAAGTCATGAGAGATTTCCTGAAAGTAGGAAGCTTGGTAGAGGATTTGTTAAGAAGAGGAAGAATGTTCTAGGCATTTGAAGCCTTTAGCAAGAAGCTCTGGCCCCTTCAAGCAGCACGTTGAAATTTAGGGATGATCACAAATTTAGCATTAGCCGATCTTAGTTGTCTATTAGGAGTGTACCAACTGAGGCTGTTGTTTGGAAAAGTGGGGCCTTGATCATGTAAGGCTTTAAAGACGATACAGAGAGTCTTAAACATAACTCTGCATCTGATAGGCAGCCAGGGAAGCTTTTTTAAGTGTTTAGACACAGATTGATATTTTGGGATGCTGAGTAGGAGATGATCTGCCATGCTTTGAAGTGTTTGAAGCTTGTTTAGGACCAACTTATGTGCATTCAAGTACAGAGCTCCTGTGTCTGTCCTGGCTGGAAGAGGGACCAGAACTGTACTCCTTCTACCCCTTGACGGCTATTGAAACAAAAGGTTTGCCGCTATTTATCTGATCAAACCACACTATGTGGGCGATTCTCAAAAGTAAATAATTTGCCTCCTGGGTGGTTACCAATATTATCTTGCTACCATTCATAAGGTTCCGATGGAAGCTTTAATTACAAATTAAACTTATTCTCTCCAATGAGAGACAACACTAAACAACAACGGTGTATGTCTTCTACCTGTTGCAAAAACCATGACAACTGTACAGTCAACAAGTACAGAAACACAAATTTTAATTTGAAATCCTAAAAAGAGCAAGGTCAACTTACCAAAGATCGAGTCTCCATCAAGTTCAACACAACCTCCAGAGCTGCCGAGAATAGAATGGATTACTTCTTCAACTTTGATAAATTCTCCTCCGGCTCATTGGAGCAACCTTCGCCTCCACAACCCCAGCCTTTTGAACTGAACGTGCGTGTTTTCTAACTCTGACTAATAAGAGCCTACTTTTTCTCTCCATAGTTACACCTTTGGACTACTATTGCATTTCTTTTCCTGGTCCTTTTGGATTTGTTTTGTGGCAGTGTTCTTTCTCCTTTTGAATGGACATTCCATCCCAGAATGTTTGCCAGTACAAATGGAAAACTTGATTCTGAAACCGCATGCATCATTACTCCATGAGCAAAGGGACATTTCCCTAGTAAACATTTCAGCTGTTCCAGTTCCAGATGGAATTGTATAGGATAAGATATCATTTGATGTGTATCGTCCCACTCCTGCAGTCCATAAATGCGTAGGTTCTTCCTGCTATTTCTATTTCCCAATTCCTTAACCTATGTTTGGAGTGTGGAAACTTGAGATTAGATATGTTTGACTGTGTGAGTAGTAGTGTTGAAAGTGGAGATGTGTTGATCAGCTATCACAAGTTTCTCTTCCATTCAAGACAATCGGTCATCCAAATGTTGGAGTTTTGCATTAGTTTCCTCCATGTAGGGGAGTAAGGCCTTGATTTCTTCCGACAAATGATCCATTGAGACTCAAGAAGGGAGTTTAGTAGGAGAAGGGGGATTTCTTTTAGCCTATTTGTAGACGTTTTCCCAGCAGAGGTCAATGGGGTTGAGACAGCTGTGTTAGCAGATGAGGAAGAATGATCACTGTGGGTTGTAGGAGAAAGAGAGTCCTCCATCTCTAAAATTGTTGAAGAGTGTGGAAACTAAGGCCCAGATGTACGAAGTTTTGAAAAGGGTGGTTAACTGCGAGTGTTTTGCGAACGCATTTTTTTGACCGCAAATGCGGTCGCACCACAATCATACATTGCAGTCAGACTCGCTATTAGAAAGGGACGCCCTTGGCACGCCCCTTCCTAATAGCGAGTCACAAACCATATTTTACGAGTCGCTAATAGGTTAGTGACTCACAAAATATGGTTTGTGTATGAGGCTGACCAACTGTGGTAAGGAAGCAGCCGCCATGTGCAGAGAAACCCTGCTGACTTGAAGAGAGCTAAGCAGGTGCTGCCATCTTCATAGGGCACCAAACAACGCCCTCCCCACTCTGTGCTCTTTGACTGTACATCAACCTGTCTCTTCCTGATGCACATCATCATGTGCACTGCTTATGATCTTGAAACTCTGAATCCTGCTGTGCAGGTACATGCATGACTGTTGGTGTGTGCGCACTGGTGCCTGCATGTGTTGGTCTGCATACATGTGTGGGTCTGCATGCACTCTTGACGTGTGCGCCTACTGTGCACGCCTAAGTGGGAAAACACAATACAAAAACATTTTCTATTGGATTTGTCAGTGCTTGTTTTCCTTGTCTTTTAGTTTGAAAATATGTATGCATGTATGCAGTGACACGTTTCTTGCAAACATTTCTGCAGATTTTGCAATGCAGCTCACAGATAGAGTGCTGAGTACTGTTTACTGTTAACGGTACATGTTAGCACCCTACTCATTTCAAGGCTCTAATGCGCATTTGTTTATTCTGTTCAGACTTGATAAACGACTTGAATAAACAAACAAATGAAACTTACGCGACCTTACACTATAATGATGCACCTTGGTGACGCATTTCCTTTAAATGCGTACATATCAGATTTTCCCAACTCATCGCCCCAGCTCTTAACTGTAGGCAGTTATTTTAATATATAACGATTCCACCTGCTTTTCATAATTAGCATGTTGACTACACTGTGAAATGTCAGGATATGTTTTACTTTTGGGATTTGCATGACTTACATCCAGCCTCTCCCAGGGAAAATCAGTAGTTGAACTTATGAACAAAAATAAATTGCAAAATCATTCTTTTCCTGAAGGTAAGCTGGCATTCATGGGCCAGTAATTTGAATGGATGGCGATATGGAATTACAAGAAGAGCCGTTCTGGATGTCTTCTCTTAATACGATCTGACTTTTTTAAAGCTCTTTCCATAAATGCAAAGTTGGCTCCAGGGCAGCCAATTAATCTCCAGTCCTGCACCATTACTTTTAACAATGTCGCTGTGTCATTTGAACAAAGAGCACCATAAAGTGAACGTGGCCACCTGATTGAACAAGAAAGAACACAATTAAAGTTTAGACGTATATAGGTATCCGTGCAGTACATATTGGGACGCTATTCGACTTTCAGCCATGCACCACTGGAAATGATCAGAAATGCACCAAAGCGCATCACATCCTGCACCGGTTTTAGAAAGACATTTATTTTTCCTAATCTTCAGTGAAAGGTAAAACTCATATTGACTCCAATTTTGAGCCAAAAACGCAATTTAAAGTAGGTATTGTATTTTTCGATGAATGCATTCCCGTTGTAAAAATAATGCATTGGCTAAAGTCTCTAGGGCATAATTTAATTAACAAAGAACATATTATAGGTTTCACTTTTTTTTAAATAAATCTATTCATGCAGTCCTGGTGAGTTGTGAACATTCTTTAGAAATGCTGGTCAATTGTTCTATATATGTGAGAAACATTTTCAGAAAAGATTAGTTCACAACATGGTTAGATTCCTGTAGCGGGAAAGATACTCAAGACCACTGCCCTTGAGTAGAACTTTAACACATTTCAAACTAAGGCCTCATTTGAATGAATGATTTAAAAAGTTTGGGTGCATATTTACAGGCTCCTTTGTGTTGATCTTGAGTAATGCAACGCAGCACAAATCACTGTGTTGCATGACTCTGCACCAGGGAGGCATTTGAATGGGTGTTTTCCAATGAAACATTCATGGATTTTGATACATTCCCAGATTTACCTGAAGTGATAGACCTGAGAAAGCACCAAACACCTCCACTCCCTAGGTGAGGTGTAATGAGGAGAAATATGTGATGCATTCTGTAGCACACATAGAAAGAGGAAAAAGCCTCGGGGGATTATTTTTGTGCAGGAAGGTACCCCTTCCTGCACATAAGCAATACTCCTTACAATATTGGGCACCTTTACACCATGGTGCAAGCGTGTCTGCATTGGCACTGAGCAGCCAAAAGGGCACCAGTACTGAGGAAAAGGCAGGAATGCACCATATTGACTTGAATACAGCACATTCCTGCCCTTTCCCTGTCAGGCAGCGCAGAGCAGCAAGGTGACTTGCTGTGCTGCACTGGGTGTCTTGGCCATAAATATTGCCCTTATTGTTTGAGTTATGTTAACACTGTATATAATTTACATAGATAAAGTCAACACATACTGAAAGTTAATTTATCATAGTTATGTTAAAATAGATACATCACATACCATAGTTTAAAATAAAATATTAATACCTCTAACATAGTTCTAATACCTTCAGCCTAAAGAAAAGGTTTGAGGTTGGTGTTCTGAGCCTCTAGCAACGATGATGTATAAACATATAAAATGTTCAAAGGACTAATAGACTAGTTCACACATCCTGCACATACTGTAAGATGAACCTTTTGAGGTCCAAGAGCCATCAAAGTCATCAAAAGGAAGATACAGAAACTTTAAACGCATATAAATTCTTCTCCAAGGCCCAAATATTATAATCAATATAATATTGTCTCGAAAAGTGTAGGAGGTGGAGGATTATGTGGTGATGCTAGTTAGGCTTCACCATGCAATACTCTCACAACCCCAAAGATAGTCCCTGGATTCACAACTAGAATTAATTAGCTCAGTCCTGGTAGAGTGGCAAAGAGCAGTCAGGCTTTGCAAAAGGAACATGTGTTAAGAATGGCAGAGTACCAACATGGATGATAAGTAATTGACACAACTTGAAAGAAATCAGACATCAATTTATTCAAATAAAGCAGATGTTTATATTATTTTAGACACCAAAACGAACATGATCTGATGTTTATAACCATAGTTATGGATTTTAGAAGAAAACATGAATCACAACAATTCAATACTGCAGAACTTTTGCATTACGGTCAATGGGAAAAAGTGGTCACTTGCAGGTCGAGTTGTGTGGAACCCATAGAGGGTAAATGTGGTGTGGTTCCAGGACCCAGCCACAACAGTCACTTCAAGATTACCTGGCTCATAGAACCCGGGTGCAGAGTTGTCCTGGCATTCCAAAACTCCCGGTAGTCAGTCAAGCCCTGGCTGTCCCTGGTGCTGAGCGGAAGCTGTGGGAGAGCTGTTTTTTACTGTTTACACAGTGATGTGGGGGAACAGGATGCAAAATATCAACATTGGGGCCACTGCTGACATCCGATTAAAGCTGTATGGAGATCCCTTTAGATGTTGCGTTTAGTGAACGGATCACTTGTCAGACTGGCAACCAGCAAGCCTTGGCAGCTGTAAGCACTGCAGATGGTTACTTCGATGTCCAGAGGTCTCAGGGGACATGGTAGCTGCCTAATACATCATGGAGGGCAGGACTATTATTTCATAATGCACTGGACTATCTGGGTTTGGGCAATCCCTCGGAGGGCCCGGTGACCAGCAATTCTTTGGATCTTGTTTGTGTTTTTATCTTCAGTTTGCAGGGGACTAGAACCACTAGTCAAAGGGAGTCTGAGGTTGCTTCTCACTCTCACAGGGGCCTCTCTGTCTTGGGAAATGAGCTTTAGCCAAGAACGAGTCTCAGTCTTGCGGTTCCAGGAGTGTTGCCGCAGGTGCAGAGAATCCCTCTTTTTTTTGTGCAAGTCCTGTTGTCGCAGACTCGGGTCTCCTCTTCGTCCTCTTTGATGCAAGTTGGTTCAGAACTGTGGTTCTGGTAGCGATGGCCAATGGTCTACTACCACAGTGGCTAATCCGCTCCTGTAGAGGTTAGGAAAAGGAGTTTTGACACCACACTCTTGAGGTGTTATAATGGTTTGTAAGGAAATTGGGATCCAAACCCATTGATGCACTAATTAACATTTATATCGCCCATTGCTGTTCTGCTATCTTGTATGGCACTTGAGTTTGAGGTTTTTACAGCATTTACATTTTTGCAGGCAACAGAAAATAATTTTTTTAGAAGGTGTTTGGCAGTCCCCACCAGCCTTCCGATCATATTCTGTCACATGGAATTAGGTTTGATCCATCTTACACATTGCATCCAAACTGTCCCAATCAATTTATAGCACTTCATCTGGTCAAAGGAAGAACCAGCAGTTAACCGACAATTATACAGGACTGTTTAAGTCTTGATGCATAAAATACCTTGGCTTAGCTATATCAAAAAGCAGCTTGAATTTATGGGGAGAGTGGATTGTTTCAGTAATCCACAGCTTAGTACAACTGTTCCCGAAATCTCACTTACAGCCAGATTTTTTAACTGTTTTAAAGGAGAAAAGGGGAGTTGAGCAAGAAGAATGTAGCTGAATATTTGCCGCTGGTCTGCTCTAAACAAATAGACCCATACCTTTTGTTTCCCTTTTGTCACTCCAAAAAGTTTTATCTTATCAGATTTAAGTTCAATATGGCTCACCTATTGATCTCTTACCCCAGTAAAGTATATTGTGACTACCTTCTTGATCCCTGTTCATTTGACTCGAATTCATACCAGAACATGTTGCATTTTCTCTTTTTTTGCCAGTTATATTCTAAACCACGAAGAGATTTACATTTTCCAATATTAGGAGTGTTGAATATTAGGACATGCAGCCCGGCGTTGTATTACCTTCAGCTCCTTAAATTTGAATACATATGTCAAATGATATATACATTTATTTCTTCTGCAGTACTATTAATTAATATAGAAGGCACATCAATGTTTCTATCATATTGTATGACATTTTATGCTAACAACTCATTAAAATCTTTTTCCCTATTGATTAGACGTAAGATGTATAATACTGGACAAGATAAAACATTTTTGTGTGGAGGTTATCCAGTTTTGTACTTTTAGGCTGCACACTGCACTTTAATCTTAATTTTTAAAGTTCATTATATTTAGCGTATTGACGAGTGTTAGTAGTTTTTAATACAATTTATATGACAATAGCTGATATATGTTGATTGAGTACTATAAAAGTGAGGATGTAATTAAGTCTGAAGTCCTGGAGACACACTAGCATTTCTTTTATTTTTTTATTAAGCTTTTTAATGGGAGTTGCTTTACATATATATGTATTATCTAATTTAGCTTCTCTTGATTGCTTCATGTGGTTTTAATACAACTCATATGAACTTATTCTTGCACAATTTATTTAAGTCTTTTAATCTGATGTTGGCATCATGACCACCCTTGTCCAATTGGAACGCTGACAACGACTCCGAGATTGCTTGATAGTTCAGCATATAGTCAGTACTAAATGTGCAATGGTTCTTTATTTTTGCTTTAACTTGGTCTCTCTTTTATGTATTTGCGTGTTCATTTTATTGCATAAAACCGAAATAAAGACTTTTTTGATGGACTGAATCCACTCCTGAAAGGACCACATCCAGGCTTGTAGGTCACCATTTCTACCTAGAACCCACTATTCTACCACTTTTAAAAATAGCAGAAGTCTTCCTTAGCTGTACAGACCAGGTAGCCCACCCTAGAGGAGAGCCCAGCCTTCTGGGGGTGTACACTGTCTGAATACCTAAGTTTTCCTCCTACCCGGGTGCAAATGTGCCTGGGGCCAGGTAAGGGCTGTTTCCTCCATTCAGAGGAAGCCTGGCTGCATACCACAGGTGGTGTAGCCTGTGAAGCTTACAACCTTGATGTGCCACTTCACTAGCTAACCTGTCAGGGAGGGAGGTGTGACTTGTTTCCCATCCAGTTCATTGTTTTTGACTCCTGGGGGAATTCCCACCTCGTAGCAGGTGGTCAGATTCCTCTCTTGGTGGCAGCAAGCCTGATCTGTCAGCCAGAGCACATGAAAGACTGAGGCAGGTGGTCAACCTTTAATGTAGCCACCTGGGTGCATGACACATCGTCCCGGACACTAGATTTGTGTCAGGAGTGATGAGACACATTATTTGATACCAAGTGCACCATATTTAGGCAGTACCATAATCGAGCTGCCGACCTCATGTTTGCCTGGGTGCCAGCACATTTAGCCTATGGATCATCTATCACTTATAGTGTCCTTTAACGGTAAAGACCACTATAGGGATATATAAGCTTACACCCACTTGTTCCCACCTTTAATATAATGCACCCTGCCTCCTGGGCTTTAGGAGGCTTTCCTTAGGGTAGGGAGGCATATATAAAAAATAGTGCACTGACTTTGCTACACATGGTGAGGGCAAAGTCGAGTTCGATTATTTTACTCCGCCCCTGGAGTCTGCAATAGCAGGCCTGCTGTCAGTAATTTACTTTAGTCACTAAGTGCGGCACAAACAGTGCTCTAGGCCCTGGTGACCCCCTTAACACCCACTTCCTGGCCACTGGGATCATATACTAGGAACCTATAATGGGGTTGAAGTCTTTTACCAATGAGGGTTATCAATTCACACATATCAGTTTTAGGGAGCGAGAACTGGCACTGAGATGTGGGCAACAGGTCCAGTGCACTTTCAGAGTCATAACCATCAGCACCGGGGCAAAAGGTGGAGGGGTGACCATACAAATAGGGCACTTTCCTACAAAAAGGCAAAGGTTTCTATACTATACTTATTGTGCTTACAGCTTGTTGCTGATTTCCTATCATTAAGCAAACATTAATTGTTATTGTCTTTATTTGAATCCACCTTTGAAGCTAATTTTGGCCTATAATGCCCCCCAATGTGGGAAGAATATATTTAGTGAGCTGCCTAATAATTAAACATTCAGATAACTAAAGCCTCATTTAGTGTTTGTCGAAGTGGGAGCCGCGCCATAAATTGGCAGGGCTTCCATTCTGCCAAACTTGCAATTCTCCAGCTCTAGTAAGAATTGGGGAAAGCACCTCCTGTTTACAATGGCAGAGCCTCTGCTAACTCTGCCAGTGTAAAGCTTTAACCCCGCAGCCCATCCCACAAGCAGCCACCAGGTCATAAGGACCATCATTCCACATTATGAGGGGCAGGACTACGGTTACTCATTTTTCTTCCCTTGTGCATCATATAATGCATGGTGGACACAGGCAGACAAAATTAATAACGGCCCCCACATATATGGAGAAACCTCCCTGAACGCCATAGCCATTCGTGCTTGGTTTTGCACAATCTACCAGATGTTTCTGGAACACAATTAGGTTTCCGGTGTGGGAGCCGTAAACATGGTGAAAACTTGGTAATCTTCATGGCAGAGGAGAGAGCGCCCACAATGGATCACTGACATAATATCGATAACACAAATATCGATGTAGCAAAATATCGAGTAAAAAATATAGAATACAAACATATCGAACTCCTATCTCCAAACAGGTAAGTGCCAAAATATCGAATCAAAAATATCGTTGTAAAAAATATAGATAGTCAAAATATCAAATTTTTTAAATGTCTTAAAAGTAATTGAAAAATAATAAAATATTAAAATATAATTAACTTAAACATACTTAAAATACTTAAATAACCTTAAAATGAATGAATAATTAATTTAAGCTAAAAATAAATAAACATACAATTAAATTTTTAAATACATACATATATATAAACATAATATTATTAAAAAATATACAATATTTTTACCGTAGGTTAGCGGGACAGTAAAATTTACTATTACCACTCCACTGCGTGCAACAGTAGAGAAAGCGTTGGATAGCGTAGGGGTAAAAATTACTATTCCCACTCCAGTGAGTGCAGCAGTAGGGAAAGCATTGGATAGCGGGAGGGTAAAAATTACTATTCCCACTCCAGAGAGTGCAACAGTAGGGAAAGCGTTGGATAGCATAGGGGTAAAAATTACTATTCCCACTTCAGAGCGTGCAACAGTAGGGAAAGCGTTGGATAGCGTAGGGGTAAAAAATACTATTCCCACTCCAGGGAGTGCAACAGTAGGGTAAGCGTTGGATAGCGTATGGGTAAAAATTACTATTCCCACTCCAGTGAGTGCAACAGTAGGGAAAGCGTTGGACAGCGGGAAGGCTATTCCCACTTCAAAGAGTGCAACAGTAGGGAAAGCGTTGGATAGCGTAGGGATAAAAATTACTATTCCCACTCTAGTGAGTGCAACAGTAGGGAAAGCTTTGGATAGCGGGAGGGTAAAGATTACTATTCCCACTCCAGACAGTGCAACAGTGCGGAAAGCGTTGAATAGCGTAGGGGTAAAAATTACTATTCCCACTCCAGTGAGTGCAACAGTAGAGAAAGCATTGGATAGCGTAGGGGTAAAAATTACTATTCCCACTCCAGGGAGGGCAACAGTAGGGAAAGCGTTGGATAGCGTAGGGGTAAAAATTACTATTTCCACTCTAGAGAGTGCAACAGTAGGAAAAGCGTTGGACAGCGTAGGGGTGAAAATAACTATTCCCACTCCAGGGAGTGCAACAGTAGGGTAAGCGTTGGATAGCGTAGAGGTAAAAAATACTATTCCCACTCCAGGGAGGGCAACAGTAGGGAAAGCGTTGGATAGCTTCGGGGTACAAATTATTATTCCCACTCCAGAGAGGGCAACAGTAAGGAAAGCATTGGATAGCGGGAGGGTAAAAAATACTATTCCCACTCCAAAGAATGCAACAGTAGGGTATGCGTTGGATAGCGTAGGGGTAAAAGTTACTATTCCCACTTCAGTGAGTGCAACAGTAGGGAAAGCGTTGGATAGCGTAGGGGTTAAAATGACTATTCCCACTCCAGGGAGGGCAACAGTAGGGAAAGCATTGCATAGCGGGAGGGTAAAAATGACTATTCCCACTAAGGAGAGCAACAGTAGAGAAAGTAAATAATTCATATATAATTAAAAATAAATTAAATATAAATACCAATTACAAATTAATTAAAAGGAATTACCAATTTAATATATTATAATAATTAATAAATTCAAAAAATTCAAAAAATGAATTACTAAAGAATAATTACCAATTAATACACATTAATTACCAATAACAATTAATTAATTAACAATTGAAAAATAATTAACAATTAATAAAAAAATACCAATTAATAAATTAAAACATTTAATTAATTACAATTAAATTACTTCCCACCCAATTCCCCTATAAACCCACAATCTGCTACAGAAAATAAATTAATAAAATGAACATAATTATCAATTAATAAATTAATAAAAATTAATTACCAATTTTATTTTAATTAATTACCAATTAAAAATTAATTAACAAATAATTCAAAATAAATACCAATAAATAAATTTAAATATTTAATTAATTATATTTAAATAAGTTCCCACCCTATTCCCCTATAAACCACCACCACCCGCTCCAGAATTATATTACGCAAAAATTAAATACCATAAAATAATTAATTAAAATAAATTATAAAATAAAAATACACTTTTAACACATATACTAACATAAAAAACACTTACATATTATATTAACTTACCTAAAATTCGATATTTTTGTTGTCTATATTCTGTCCATCGATATTTTTGTTGTCTATATTCTGTCCATTCGATATTTTGGCCATTCTATATTTTGGATTCGATATTTTGCCCATTCTATATTTTTTACTCATTATTATGACTGTATACCGCCCACAATTGCTGCTCCCTTCACAACAGAGAGATCCCTGCCAGACAGGTATGGATCTATACATAAGGGAGGAAGGCGGCACTCCCTCAAGGGAGTTAAGGCCATTCTTCCCTCTGATCTGACGGGAAAGCAGGCTGCCTGTCATTTTCAACAAAAGGTATCTACAATTTTTATGGACAAGTGTGTCTTCGGGGTGAAAAAACCCTGCATCAAATAAAATGTCTTCTGGGGTTTCAAAAGTGTCCAAACTTGCTCTCTGTGTGACCAACAAATTGTCTCTGTGCTTCAGTTTCATGCACTCATCTAAACTTTACACACACTTAAGAACACCTGTTCCAGCACTGCATTACTACCGCTCTTCCCCCTTCGTAAAAGCCCAATACTCCCCCAGTCATCCAGATATGTATTTACCAGAATTGTCTGCAAAACTGATCACCAACTACAGTGTCTGAAGTTTTAAACTTCTGTCAACTTTACATTGGTCCTTACCCCATGATTTTCACACAGAAGAAAGATCCTTCCAAGTGACAGGTACCATGAATTTGATCTGAACCACTTGCAGGAGTATGCCATAGCTACCACGTCCATGCACACTGATTACATACATCACAGCCCACAAATAATTCAGCATAAATATTACTTTGATATCCCCTTATACTAAATCATATAATCAACCTCATATGTTGAATGTTACTAACAAATTCAGCTTCCTAACCTCAGCATAAATGAAACAATTGAAGGTCTTGCAGCCAGTCTAACTGAATCTTCCAGCCTTGACCCCCAACCAAAACTTTATGCAGCCACTCAACAGCAAACTAGTTTAGGGATCCACATGGTAATAATGAGTTGCTAGTCAGCACATATTAACCAATGTAGTGTTTGAACCCAGACCTGGATGTCCACATTACCTTCCTTTTCCTATTGTAGTCTTTGCTTTGTAAACTTAAAAGCTCCCCCACATAGCACGATTCCACCATCAACCACAAACCTTAAATAGACACAAAAATCTAAAAATAAAAGGATGTGGGTGTGGGCCTTTAACAACTTCACCATGTTAGAGTTACCACCTCACTACAGGTCATTATGGATGTTGTCTCTAATCCTGAGTTTTTCATCTACAAATCACAGATTCTAGGTGTGTTAGTCTAAGTAGTTAAATTGATGAAAAACAAGGATACAAAACCCAGTAAGCACCAGGCTGTTGCACAGAAGTCCAGCACTGAAACCAGTGTTCAAAGTTACCAGGAGGGAGATGGTGACCCTAAACCTGGTACCCATTTAAATTTCTCACAACACATCATTCATAATCATCTTCAACTAAGCTATTTGTGTATTTCATATCTGTCATTCAGCAGCAGTCACCACATCATCTCTCTATATCCACTATTCTACTTGATCAGAAAATGCATATACAGATATTAATAACTCATTCTCTACCCTTAGATCTCTTAAAGACATCTAGTACCCTTCTGGCAACAATTGCACTTTCACAGATGAAATAATTACTACCATGATAACCCAAATATTATTAGCTAATAAAAAGCATCATGCTAGGTTACTTTAATCTGCACTGGAGCAATACTTCTGAGCAGGCACAAAACATGTTCTCCCTGGTTTTTGACAATAATAACTTATGTTGCTATGCGCACAACTCGTGCAACCCAAAGGGACATTTTTAACCTTATTTTACTTCAAACTACATCAAAACACAAGATTCTTGCACCATGGTCAGATCACCTTCAGATTCATTTCACTAGTGTCACTTGCAATATATCATGTAAATTGCAGCCGAAAGCTCAACAATTAGACCATGTAGACCAAAAATATTTATTTATTCTCCTTTAGTCTAAAAACCACTGCCTCTCTACTCAAAGATGCGAATAAACATAGCATGTTGGAATGAATGAAAAACTATAGTACTATAGTGTTACTAGTCATGAATAATCTGACTCCTGTAAAAATCTCAAGAAATAGAACTTGAACGGCATTCAACACACAACCAGTTTTAACTCTCAGAGATTTTTAATTTTCATGATTAATGAGTTATTCCCTTATGCAGTATGTTGAGAAGACCTAGCTTGATATGTCATAGCATGTTGTGTGCTCTTTTTGAATGGTTACGTTTTGAATATTTGTGTGGTTTGTTAGTTGCTGAGGGGAGATCTTGGCATAAGGATCAAATAATGGTGTGAGTTGCCAAATGAAATTATTAATCAGTGTTTCCAGTTACAATCTCCAGGTACTCACAACTGTTATCCATGCACTAGAACATACATGGAATAAAAACCCTTCACCCATATTGACTAAGGGCCCTATTACGAGTCTAATGGTCAAGGACCACCAGACTCGTGCCATGGCTGTGACGGATCCAGCCACTGCTGCACCAGGGGTCTAACCATCCGATTATGACTCAAGTGGTCAGATTGCCCTGGACCACCAGCTTCATCAGGGAACTGCAGATTCCTTGGAGTAGGAGTAGCAGTCAGAGGTCGTATTATGCTTGGCAGGACCTCCAGAATCGTAATAGGGCCCTTAGTCAATATGGGTGAAAAGCCTGGCTGATGGGAAAGAAAGAGTGCCCTACAGGGCCCCCTGTGCCTCATACATATGTGGATGCACACAGGGGGGCATACCATATGCCCCCCTGTGTGCATGCACATAGATTCTTGCACCGCATGGACTTTAGAGTCCATGCCGTGCAGCAACCTTGTAGTGCAGTCCCATTGCAGTGCCTTTTTTAATGGCACCGGTCCCTTTAAAAGAGTCACTGCCATGGGACTACCACACTGCTCACCTGCCAAATATGGAAAAAAGTAGTAATCTGGCAGGCAGCACAAGCTTTGGCAAAGCGACGGTGTGAACCCCAAGTAGGAATCCACCCACTAGACACCAGGGAGGGGGGAGTGGCCCATTGGGCAAGGGCCTTTGCTCTGCCCAAAACAATTTAGGCACATTTTATCTTTCTGCCCCCCCTGGGGGGAAGATGGGGCAATAGCCCAAAGCCGACTAAACGCCAGGAATTTTATATTGGCCACTTGTTTTTAGGGTCGGGCTGCCAAAAAGGGGCATTTCAATGCTCCCTCCCCCGCCACAATAACAGCCTTTATGCCCCCCCTGGGGAGCAGATGGGGGCAGTAGCCCCCAATCGGCCCCCCGGGGGGCAGAAAGCCCACTAGATGCCAGGGATTTTTTTGGGGTACTTGATTTTAGGGGTGGGGCTGTCCAAAACGGGCATTCCAATGCCCCCACCCCACCACAATAACAGCCTTTCAGCCTCCCCCCTGGGAGCAGATGGGGGAAATAGCCCCCAATCTTCCCGTCCCGCGGGGCAGAAAGCCCACTAGATGCCAGTTTTTTTGGGGGGCAAATTTGAATTAGGGTGAGGGCTGCCCAAAACAGGCATGCTAATACCCCCACCCCACCACAATTACAGCCTTTCTGCTCCTCTGGCGGGAAGATGGGCAGTAGCCGCTAAACAACAGGGATTTTTATTGTGGTATTTAAATAGGGTGGGGGCTCCCCAAAACGGGCATGCCAATGCCCCCACCACACCTGCCACAACTATAGCCTTTCTGCCCCCCTCCTGGGGGCAGATGGGGCAGTAGCCCCCAATCTGCCCCCCAGGGGGCAAAAAGCCCACTAGAAGCCAGGAATTTCTTGGGGAGCAATTTGAATTAGGGTGGGAGCTGCCCAAAATGGGCATGCCAATGCCCCCACCCTCCACCAGAATTACAGCTGTTATGCCCGGGGGGCAGATGGGGACAGTAGCCCCCAATCTGCCCCCCGGGTGGGCAAAAAGCCCACTATATGCCAGGGATTTTTTTTGCCAATTTGAATCAGGGGTGGGGGCTGCCCAAAACGGGCATGCCAATGCCCACGCCCACAATAATTCCTGTCTTTGGGAGTAGTCCCCGATATGCCCCGGGGCAGAAAACCCACTAGAAACGAGGGATTTTTGTTTTTATTCATGTAGGGGTGGGGGCTGCCCCAAAAGGGCATGACAATACCCCCACCCCCCAGAGAAATTCCAGTCTTTCTGCCCCCCAGAGTGGGCATGTGGGGGCAGTAACCCCTGATCTGCACCCTTGGGCAGCAGAAAGCCCACTAGGCGCCAGCAATTACGCTGGCTTTTTATATGCGTGGGGGTGGGGGAAGCCAAGAATGGGCATACCAATGCCCCCACCCCTTAAATAGCCACACTCTTTGTGTCCCCCTTGGGGGCATATCGGGGCAACCCTCCCCTCCGATTCCCCCAAGGGCAGCAGAAAGCCCACTAGGCACCAACTTTTTTTTTAGAAATGGGCCTACCTCTCGATTTTCGGCCCTAGCGCAGGTGGCACATAGGGAAACCTTGCAAACCTGTACTAGACAGCAAGGAAAATTCAGCATGGGGTGACTGGTCTGGCTCTCACCAGGTTCTGTTACCCAGAATCTCTTGCAAACCTCAAACTTTGTAAAAAAAAATATATATTTTCCTCACATTTATGTGGTGGAACGTTCTGGAATCTGCTGAGATTCACAAAATTCCATGCACCCCGCATTACCCAAAGTCTTCCAAGAAAAATGGTGCCTCACTTGTGTGGGTGGTCCTAGTGCCCGCGACATGAAACAAACCAAAACACAATGTGGACACACTACCTTTTCACAGTGAAAACTGACCCTTTTTTTGCAAAGTGCCTAGCTGTAGATTTTGAACCCTAGCTCTGCCGGCACCTAGGGAAACCTATACATTTTTGAAACGTAGTCACCCAGGTGAATCCAGGATGGGGTGACTTGTCTGACTTTCACCAGCTTCTGTTACCCAGAATCGCTTGCAAACCTCAAAATGTGTCCAAAAAACACATTTTCCTTACATTTCTGTGGTGGAAAGTTCTGGAATCTGTGTGGATCCACAAAATTCTACCCACCCTGCATTTCACAAAGTGTTCCGAGAAAAATTGTACCTTACTTGTGTGGATGGGTCAAGTACCCGCGACAGGCAAGGGCCCAAAACCTATCGCGGCAACACCAAAATTACCTATCACAAACAAACCTGGTTTTGCAAGGGGGGTCCCATGAGTTTTTGGCCCGGGTCTCGGCGGCCATCTATGGAAAACTACCAAACCCACACATTTCTGGAAACTAAACACCCAGGGGAGTTCAGCCAGGTATGGCTTGCGTGGGTCCCCCAACATTCTCCAACCCAGAATCCACTGCAAACTTCAAATTTCGCTGGAAAAATCACTTTTTTTCTCAAATTTCTGTGTGGGAAAGTTCAGGAATCTGCGTGGATCCACAAATTTCCTCCCACCCAGCATTCCCCCAGGTGTCCCAATAAAAATGGCACCACACTCCCGTGGGTGGGTCAAGGACCCGCGACAGGCAAGGGCCCAAAACCTATTGAGGCGTCAGCAAAATTACCTATCACAAACAAACCTGGTTTTGCAAGGTTGGTCCCATGAGTTATTGGCCCGGGTCTCGGCGGCCATCTTAGGAAAACTACCAAAATCACACATTTCTGGAAATTTAGCACCCGGGGGAGTCTAGCCAGGTATGGCTTGCGTGGGTCTCCCAACATTCTCCAACCCAGAATCCCCTGCAAACTTCAAATTTTGCTGAAAAAAATCCCTTTTTTTCAAATTTCTGTGTGGGAAAGTTCTGGAATCTGCGTGGATCCACAAATTTCCTCCCACCCAGCATTCCCCCAGGTCTCCCCAAAAAGATTGCACCACACTCGCGTGGGTGGGTCAGGACCCGCGACAGGCAAGGGCCTAAAACCTATCGAGGCGACAGAAAAATTACCTATCACAAACCAACCTGGTTTTGCAAGGGGGTCCGATGAGTTTTTGGCCCAGGGCTCGGCGGTCATCTAGGGAAACCTACCAAACTCACACGTTTCAGGAAACTAGACAACCGGGGGAGTCCAGCGAGGTATAGCTTGCATGGGTTCCTCAATATTCTCCTACCCAGAATCTCCTGCAAACCTCAAAGTTTGCTGAAACAATCACTTTTTTCTCAAATTTCTGTGTAGGAAAGTTCTGAATCTGCGTGGATCCACGAATTTCTTCCCACTCAGAGTTTCCCTAGGTCTCCCGATAAAAATGTTACCTCACTTGTCTGGGTAGGCATAGTGGCTGCAACAGCAAATGGCCCAAATCGTACTGTGAAGACTTCAAAATTACCTATAACAAAACTACCTGGTTCTGGAGGGGCACCTGGGGTTTTGGCCCCAGGCTCGGCGGAGGTTTGCAGGGGATTCTGGGTAGGGAAATATTGGGGAATACATGCAAGCCATACCTCATTGGACTCCCCCTGGTGTCTAGTTTTCAGAAATGTTTGGGATTGGTACTTTCCCAAGATGGACGCCGAGCCCTGGACCAAAACCCGAGGGGCCCCCCCCCAAACCAGGTAGTTTTGTTATGGGTAATTTTGAAGTCTCCACAGTACGATTTGAGCAGGACTCCCCGGGTGCCTAGTTTCCAGAAATGTGCAGGTTTGGTAGGTTTCCTGAGATGGCTGCCGAGCCCCGGGCCAAAAACTCATAGGACCCCCCTTGCAAAACCAGGTTGGTTTGTTATAGGTAATTTTGATATTGCCTCGATAGGTTTTGGGCCCTTGCCTGTCGCGGATCCTTGACCACCCACACGAGTGAGGTGCCATTTTTATCGGGAGACCTGGAGGAACGCTGAGTGGGAGGAAATTTGTGGATCCACGCAGATTCCAGAAGCTTCCCACACAGAAATGTGAGAAAAAAGTTATTTTTTCAGCAAAATTTGAGGTTTGCAGTAGATTCTGGGTATGCGAATGTTGGGGGACCCACGCAAGCCATACCTCGCTGGACTCCCCCGGGTGTCTAGTTTCCAGAAATGTGTGGGTTTGGTAGGTTTCCCTAGATGCGCTGAGCCCCGGGCCAAAAACACATGGGACCCCCCTTGCAAAACCAGCTTGGTTTGTGATACGTAATTTTGATGTCGCCTCAATAGGTTTTGAGCCCTTGTCTGTTACGGGTCCTTGACCCTCCCACTTGAGTGAGGTACAATTTTTAGTGGGAGACCTGGGGAAATGCTGGGTGGGAGGAAATTTGTGGATCCACGCATATTCCAGACCTTTCCCACCCAGAAATTTGAGAAAAAAGTGATTTTTTCAGAGAAATTTGAGGTTTGCAGGGGATTCTGGGTAGGAGAATTTGGGGGGACCCACGCAAGCCATACCTTGCTGGACTCCTCGGGGTGTCTAGTTTCCAGAAATGTGTGGGTTTGGTAGGTTTCCCTAGATGGCTGCCGAGCACCCTTGCAAAACCAAGTTGGTTTGTGATAGGTAATTTTGATATTGCCTCAATAGGTTGTGAGCCCTTGCCTGTTGCGGGTACTTGACCCTCCCACGCAAGGAAGGTGCCATTTTTCTCGAAACACTTTAGGGAACACGGGGTGGGTGGAATTTTCGTGGATCCACACATATTCCAGAACTTTCCACCACAGAAATGTGAGGAAAATGTGTTTTTTTGACAATTTTTTAGGTTTGCAAGGGATTCTGGGTAACAGAACTTGGTGAGAGACAGTCAAGTCACCCCATCCTGGACTCCCCTGGGTGCCTAGTTTTTACAAATGTATAGGTTTGCTAAGTTTCCCTAGGTGCCGGCAGAGCTAGGGTTAAAAAACTACAGCTAGGCACTTTGCAAAACAAGGGTCATTTTTCACAGTGAAAATGTGGTGTGTCCACGTTGCGTTTTGGGCCGTTTCCGATCATGGCCACTAAGCCTACCCACACAAGTGAGGTACAATTTTTCTCGAAAGACTTTGGGGAACGTGGGATGGGTGGAATTTTGCCGATCCACACAGATTCCAGAACTTTCCACCACAGAAATGTGTGGAAAATGTGATTTTTTGACAATTTTTTAGGCTTGTTGGAGATTCTGGGTAACAGAACCTGGTGAGAGACAGTCAAGAAACCCTATCCTGGTTTTCCCTGGGTGTCTAGTTTTCAAAAATGAATAGGTTTGCTCAGTTTGCCTAGGTGCCTGCAGAGCTAGGGTTAAAAAATAACAGCTAGGCACTTTGCAAACAAAGGGTCATTTTTCACTGTGAAAATGTGGTGTGTCCATGTTGCATTTTGCGCCGTTTCCTGTTGCAGGCACTAGGCCTACCCACACAAGTGAGGTACCATTTTTCGTGGAAGACGTTGGGGAATATGGGGTGGGTAGAATTTTGCCGATCTATGCAGATTCCAGAACTTTCCACAACAGAAAAGTGAGAAAAATGTGTTTTATAAAATAATGTTTTAGGTTTGCAAGGGATTCTGGGTATCAGAACTCGGTGAGAGCCAGTCAGGTCACCCCATCCTGGGTTCTCCGGGGTGTCTAGTCTAAAAAAATGTATAGGTTTGCTAGGTTTCCCTAGGTGCCGGCAGAGCTAGGGTTCAAAAACTACAGCCAGGCACTTTGCAAAAAAAAGGGTCATTTTTCACAGTGAAAATGTGGTGTGTCCATGTTGCGTTTTGCTCCGTTTCCTGTCGCGGGCAATAAAATGATTCAGCAACACTTCAGAAAACCATTAAATAACAAGCATGTATTTATATAACAACAAATTACATATCAGACAGAAAATCATTTGTACTTAACGATTTCACTTGAATTTATATTAAATGTGTTGCGTACATAAAGTCTGACAATTAACTGGTTAAGATAGCTACGTGTGCTAATGCAAATGCTGATGAGACCTGCAAGTAATCCATGATCCACACGAAGGACTCCTTACATAAAAAGATAGGCCTGCCCTATCTTTTTATGTGGGGAGTTTTCCGCCCCGACTGAAGAGTCTCTGTACTTATAAGCTTTCTATTAAAATGCAGTTTTGTGAAAGCTGAAAAAGTATAAACTACACAAAATTGTAAGCTTATCTTTGTGCATCAGAGACCCCTAGTATTCCTAATGTCTAATGGTTATTTTTTGACACTTTTACACTGGGGAGTACCAGGGAGGACCTAATACTGTGCATGCCATTAGCATATAAGACTTCTTTAGAAGATGCCACGTTGAAAACCTGCTATACAGGTTTCCATGAGGATACATTGTTGCAGGAAAACATGCCTGCTTCTCAGCATAAACTCCTGTATTCCTCAAAACTGGTGAAAATCAAAGGGACTTATTACGAATCTGGCGGTCCATTGACTGCCAGACTCGCGGTGGTGGCAGTCCAACCACCGCTGCACTGGCGGTCTGACCGCCGACTTATAAGTTTGGCTATCGGACCACCATTTATCCACCGAAACTGCCAGGGAACTGCTGGTGGTGGTGCGGTGGTCTGGGGCTCAGAACATGCTGGTGGTTCTGCTGCAGCACCACTGTGCATATTTGAGTTTCCCAACGGTAAGCCTTATATGGTTTTCAGCACCGCCATGTAAAAGCTGGCGGTGGGGAAACAAAGGGGGCCATACAGGGACTCCTGTGCCCCATGCAGGTAGGTGCATGCAGGGGGGCACCTATTGTGCCCCCCTGTGTGCAAGCATCCACCATTTCTAGCATGGCATGGACTTTACAGTCCATGCTGTGCCGAAACATGCTGTGACGGTCCCACGGTGGGACAGTATTAAAGACTCATCGAGCCTTTTCACTGCACCACCAGGCAGACTGTCCACCAATGATTTGTATCGTAATCTGGTGGGCGGGCAGCGTTTGGGTTTGGCGATGCGGGAGCAGAGCGATGGTGAACTGACCCGCACCGCCAAACTTGTTAAGAGTCCCTAAGGCTCACACTGGATTCTCGTTTTAATTTGGTTTCCTGGATTAGGCTTGAGGTTTTGCTTTTGCGTAATCCTAACTTTATTACTGTATCTCTATGTGTTTTATCAAAGGTTCAGGGGTTGTCTATGTCCTGTTTGCTCATCCCGCCAATGTTGGCAAGTGCGCATGTTTAGTGCACCATATAATTTTATCCAAACAAGTGGTTTGCTTACCAAAGAGCTGATATTCTGCCAAAAAGTGGACACACGGGGTATTGGTCATTTAAACAAGCAGGAACTCGATCACTAGTACAGAAACACCCTTATCACCATGCGTTTTAGTTTGTGACATTAGGTAATGAGCTGAGGATATTCAAGCCCAGTGACCCTTACCAGGTGGACAAGGCACTGCATGCAATTAGTAATCATACACACAGTATAGGAATGGAATCAGCGTATTAGTTGTTGCAGTACTATGGCGTAAACTCTGGATTATTTAGTTTATCACCATCAGTGATGGCTTATTTGTTATTTAGTTATTATAGCAACTTAGATTAGTTATAACAGTCTTGATTGGCAAAGGTTTTGCTGTGACTTATTCTTAAAGTGCTCCTGGTTTATAATTGAATTCCACGAGCAAATACAAATGAATCCAGGGGTACTAATGGCTTACTCACAGAACTCAGGAGCAAGCCAGAAGCACTAGAATAGAACGTCATACCTACTCGTAGCAAAATCTTTGTCAAACAGGCTCAATATCTGTGCTAATTCTGGAAACTGTTAGCCTCATACTGATTGTACGGCCAATTAAAACATCCATCCTCCCCTATGTTACTGATTGACAGTTCCAAAATTACACTTTCCTCCTCAGGTTACACAGACATGTAGCTCATTTAAGAGAGTGAGCAAAATGTCACCAATTTATGGGCCTGTTTCTTAAAAATGTTCAAGTAAGTTGGTGTGATTTACTGTTGCAGTACTCTTGGCATACTCAAGAATTCGAGGCATTAGCTAGAAGTATTTTTAGCTTACTCCTGGAACGCAGGAAAAAGTCAGGTGTATTACAGGAGAAAGTCTAATCAAACTAGGAGGATATGGACCACAGAAGAATTACAGCACTATGCGGGGGGTCTAAAGGAAATAATTGCCAAAGTTTCCTCCCACAAAATTCACTGGCTGAAGGCCATTAGGTCCTTGTTGTCCAGTCTGGGAATGGGGGAACTTTGGGACAACCCTGAAAATGCTGTATTCCCCTCTAAAACAATTCTGAAAGCAAAGTATTGGGAGATGGTTAATTTAAAAGTATGTACAAAGGGTCTCTCTTCACAACTAACAGGTTGTTTTCTGGAATTTAAGGCTCTACCGAGGCTGGAATTATATTGGGATGCCATAGAGAAGCAATATGACCGCAAACTCTATTTCCAACTTAGAGTAGGCACCCTTCCAACAAGGTCATTTACAGCTAAATGGGCAGAAGAAAACGATAATGACAAATGCCCTAGGTGCATGGACGAACAAGAGACTATAAGCCATCTGCTCTTTTTTTGTCCTCTTTATGTTGCACCGAGATTGAAGTGGGTAAAACGTATTTGTAAAATAATTGGCATTCGTAGACACGAAGAGGCATTAAGAATCTTATGTACAGACCCCCAATTGCTATAGCTGTGGCAAAGTTTCTGAAATGAGTATGGGTAATTCGGGCAAGACAATTACGGTAGTGAAATAAGAATCTAATATTTGTTTACCTATTTTAGCTGTAAATATTGGGGGTTTATTAGTCAATTTAGCTTTTTGTAATAATACCCTGGACCGTATATATGATAAGTTTTATGGATTTTATGAATTTAAGTACATTCGATATTCGACAAAGTCCATTGTAGTTTAATCACTTTTTAATTATTTATTGTACACATTTTTAATGGTATTTAAAAATTTGGAAATGTGTATTTCTATGTTTTTCTTTTATGACTTAACTGTCGAATAAAGTTTATGATTCGTTTCTAATCAAACTTCTTTGTGAATCAGGAGGACTTAAGTATTTCAGACCCAATACACAGACAGTTTGCTAGAACTTGCACTTGGAGTACTCCTGAAATTCAGTAGGAAGCTAGGAGTAAGTCCCACCTACTCACAGGTGATGGAGGAGGTCTATATTTTCAAAGTGGGACAATGGCTATTTTGACTAAACTGGTGCTCTCCTGGCAACATGCATCAAGGTTAGGTTGTCCTTGAGCTCTCTGGCTGATCGCCAGAGCTCTGTGAATTTTCCTTTTGAACAGGTGTCACAATGGCAATGTTGTTTGATTAACTGAAACAATAGCTCAGTGCTCTGACTACCAGCTGACCAATTCATAGAGCACACAGGTGACCTGTGACATACGTTAAGAGGGGTGCAGCTCTTCTTCTGCACTGCATAGAACACACAGATATCTGAAACAGATAAGCCGTTATAGAGGCAATTCTTTTTTTTAAACTAAAATATTCGCATACTGCAGACATTCCAGCTTCAACTCCTGGGCAGTAACCTTTCACTGTTCTACTGACCACCAGCATATTTTGGGAATCTATAGATATTAGAAGTTGCTTTGTAGCCGAAGAGGGTTTACTTGGTTTACATTTTAACAGCCATATTTTGTCATGATTGTTGCTTGCCATTTTCAGTATTAGCAATTCTTTTATGTATTCAGTTTTAGCATGCGGACCGGCATTTCTAATTTTGATCACAATTTTGCGAAACTTAATTACAAATTTCGAGCACTGACTCGCGGTTAATGCAAGTTGCATGAAATATGATTTTCATCTGTATTTAAATTTGTTGTTTAAAAATGTGCATTGTAAGATCTAGTCTAGTCTTATAATTACACAGGCGTATTTTTAGTGTGGTTTATGAGTGAGGAGTATTAGTGAATTATCAATGATTGTATTATTTGGAATGTATTAGCGCTACTGGAGATTTATTTTTTATTTTTGGTGTGTGGTAGTTAATGGTTCTGTTTTATTCGTGTTTGGTGCTTGATGATTTGCTTTGTTCTGTTATTTGTGGGGAAGTGTGGCCCACCGATTAGAGCGGCAGACCCTGAGGCAGAGGTCTGGCCCGGGACCAGGGTTCAATCCCCATCGCGCCAGGGTATTGGTCTCAATGTCCTCGGACCTGATCATTCTCGCCTCGGTGCCTACTCTAATCATGGGTTCCACTCTGCAACTGTTGTCAATAGCTTGCTTGATCTCCACACCGGCCCTAACAACGCTAGGATGCCTGGCTTCACCTTGGGGGGGCCCAGGAGTGGACACCTCACAGGAACAGGCCAGGAAGGGTTCCACAGCGGTATTCGTACAGCACTTAGACTACCCCTGGGTGATAGGCGCTATACAAGCGCAAATTACATTTACATTTATGTATTTCAACGTATACATTGTTGGTTGTTATACATTTTTATTCTGCCTGAAGTCATGTGCTGCGTGTGTTTCACATATTGTTTTTAGGTGTGTTCTGTGAGTGGGTCGAGATTTTAAATACACTTGTATCTCATATAACAGCTCTATCATCTTCTCGGGGCGTTGGTGTTCTCCAGCAGCACACAACCTAACCGTTGAACAATAATGCCACATCAGCTGATTCTTAGGAGGCGTTGCTGCTGCTGTACAGAGACTGATACAGCATGTACCAAGAAAAGAGAACCAGACTAGGATACAGAGGAGGGGGAGGAGAAAGGAGCATGTACAGTGTTAGAGCGACCAGCTTGATTTGCACTCTGATCAAATCTCACCCAGGAACTTCCACAACAAGCAAAAAAAATACCTCACCCATGTACTAACACACAAAGACTTTCTGTAGTTTCTGCAGGGCCGGACTAGGCATAGGGGCACCAGGCATTTTCCCTGTGGGCCGGAGGTGTGGGGGCTGGTTTTCTGGCTGTGGGGGACGGTTGTGTCATGGTTTTTGCAACTGTGCTGCAATATCGGCCCCCAGTAACAAAGGCGGGAGCAGTGTTTTTTACTACCCCTCTCCCACCCCCCGCTCCCAGGGCCTGTTGTTGAGCAGCAATCTGCCAGGGTTGTTTGCTGTTCCCAGACCAGCTCTGACTATCTTGATATTCCACTCGGCATTTTTTTTCCTTGGTTCAGGCACATATTTGGAAGCAGTGCTGTGAACGGTGGCATAGCAAGAACACCGTGGGCCCTAATTCAAGCAAGGAAATCGGCCCCCCTGGTTCACTGGTTTGATAATAAAGAAAACAAAATACTAGTTGGGGTGCTGTGGGTACTTCCTACCCTGGGCCCCGATGCCATTACCTCTCCTACAGTGTTGATCGCTACACCTCTGGCTGCGTATTGACCATTTCAATCAAGTACCCTAAAGGTGTTCCTGAGCTTCCTCCCACAAATGCTGCCTTTCGTCCATCATCCCCTTTTGTATCGCTTCCGTGCTTGAGCATCATTAATTCGCCAGTGCTATTGGACGAGTTGACTGCACACATTAGGTTTATTCCAAAACAGGTTTGAGACAAACTATGCAAATGATACTCACTAAAGTTGAAGGACTGAAATCTTCATTCTCAGGGGTCTCACTAATACAAAAGAACTTGGCACAGAAGCTGAAATATTAAAAGACATCTTTATTAAATTTAATAAGTGAGGCCACGTCACACAGAAGCCGTAGCAAGTGAATGAGGTAGTCTATAGAATACAGAACACAGAGGTCTTTTATATGCTTAGGATTTACAAACTCAACATAAAAGAAAGGGGCAGTCCTAGCTTCTGCAAGCATACAAAATACCTAATATGGACATACAAGATCTGCAAAATATTAGCCAATAGAAAAACATCATGTAACCAGAATGTCCCCCTTACGTCGTGTTTCTGCCCAACTCATAAGTTAATCAACGACAGCACTTATAGGTCAATCAGTAATGGCAGAACATGTCTGTATGCAGTTAGGCCAGCTAGTGTCTGAGATTGCTTTCAAAGCAAGGACAGAGGGGGGTTTTCTACACGTTGCAGTCCAAAGGGCAGAAACACTTCATGAATAGAGCAGTCTGTGTAAAGGCAACACAAATTCATGACAAATGTAAGATGGAGTCAAAATTAAAGAACCTCAAAGTTTTGCTTCATATGCCATATACTGATTTCATTGTGATACACGCTTCGCAAATTTCAATGGATTTAACTTCGACTTCTACAGTCTTTAGAACAGCGGTAATATGTGAGTCAAGAGAAGCTTTCAGTTTCAAAAGCACTGATTACTTGATCAGTAGAGTGGATGTAGCTAAGCTGCAGCAGTGTATTGGTGATCCTAATGACTTACATAGATCACTAATGAAAAATTTGGATTGGGCAATACCACGGCTATCATCATGAAACCTCTGTCTTTTTTATATTTATTATAACCACTTAAATCGACAAATAGTGATACATGAGAATCAATGGCACCCATTTATGAGTTTGTCCCTAGTAATGGGGAATAATATGCAGATTGTGGTGCCTACATCACCAAAATCCACATGGCCTGGTAATTGTAGGCCATCTGCCCCCTGATTAATTTCAGCAGTTTATCCTACAAAAATCAGCCAGGCTAAAGCTGAGGGTGTGCATTGTTAGTCGCTAGACCAATAGTTTCGATATATGTGGTAACAATAGTTACATATAGAAATTATCTGGGCCTCGCGCAATGAAGGCCATAGTGGCAGTACATTACTCCTGTTAATAATTGCAGGCCAACCCATGTGAAATGTGACCCCAAATATTCCTAAATGTAGCCCAGATTTCCCCTCATTCAAGTGATCCTTGATCTGCTTGTTCTCTGGAGTTGGTCGTATCGACTTAATGAGAACAGTGTGATGCTTGGTATACTCCAAACAAATTACATCTTAAATGGTAGTGTTCCTTGTGATCCCTTACAAGTGACAGTACATACTCTCTAAAGTCCTAACCGATCTCTTCAATTGTGCTTGCGACAACTAAGGATAAGTCCAGTGTAGCACACGCCAAGACACAAAACCAGGGGTGTTAAAATTTGCATAATTTGTTTTTATGTAATTAGATAACATTTTGGAAAGTTATACAAATTAAGCATAATTAGGTGAAATACAAAACTGTCACTTAGAACTATATTTCAGCAAGAAATGCTTCTCTTGTCTAGTTTTGATATCAGGATGCATTTTGAATTTAAAAAAATTAGCAGAAAAACCACAAGCGGCTCGAGCAACAGCCACTTGCGATCTGGTTGTTCGCGTTCTTTCCGCTTACTCACAGTAGAGTTTTCCTACATAGGTGTGAAATTATGTGGCATGTTATAATGGCATGAATTCAGCAATTTTGTGAAATTCCTTAAAGTACCCGAATCATGCCAATGTAATTTAAATGTCAACCTAGGCATACATATAACGCAAAAGAGCAAACCTTTGGATTGCTGCAAAGTCGCTTCATCTGGTTCAATGCCTCAGGTGATGAACTGGTATAGAATTCTAAGAAGGATTGTCAAATTATATTATTATGTTGAATGCACATAAGGAAGAAAGAAAACACAAACTGATTGTTCTCGGAGACGATAATGACATCAGTTTATGTCTAGAGGAGGATAAAAGTACTGTACAGTAATAGTACAATAAGGAGGTAAAAGGTGTATATCTTTTTAAAATTACTTTTATTTTCCTTATTCAAACCATACTTTTGTTCAATTACTGATAAAAGGATGGCTTTTTAAATAAAATCAATTTTGAGCATCTATTTTGTAATTGTACAGATTTTTTTTTACAGCAGACACCTCATTCAAAAAGACAATGAGTTAAGCAAGAAAAGAAGTGTGCATCCTGACGTAGATGTAGAAGTCAAAAACAGACTGGCCTAGTCACAAAGGTAAATCGACATGTGTAGATTTACTATAAGTACATTTAATAATACACATTTTCAGTAACTTTACTACTTTTGTCGTTTACCATTCACGAGTGTAACTTTATCAAAGGAGTAGCGTTACATGTTTCCACCCCATGAAATAGGCGGTGGAGTCATTAAAAAAGTCAAATACGGCCAGAAAGGTACTACTCCTAGAGACTTTACAGCTTAATTTGTCATTCTGCACATTTGTGTGAGACCTCTGCAATCAGGGCAGATATTTTACCAATGGGAAAAGCTTATTAAACTGTTAAAATAAACTGAAAAATAGATTTTGGTAAATATTAGTTTATGTAATTGTATATATTATTTTAAATGTAGAACAATATAAAAAATGTTACACCATTAGCAACCTAATTTAAATTGTACCTATTTTGAATGTATTAAATTCAAATAAATTATTTTCTAAAGTTTGAATAAAACAAGTCTCAGCTAAAGTTAAAAACATATTTGTATTATATGTAAAAAGATAGATATTTTTAATGATACCACCCCTTATTTCAGAGAGTGGGGACATGCAAGTATACACTTTTGTGTGACTTTACTCTTGTAAATGGTAAAAATTCAAAAGTAGGAAAGAGCAAATTTACTCGCATGTATAGATTCCATCCCACCGCACACACGAGACATGGATTGGCTAGAGTAGCTTCACTCACATTGGGCTCACCATTCCCATTAAAGAACGCATTTGTGGGTAAGCAGTAAACATTCCATCCTGACAGGCAGTGGGCTGGTTTATACATTGTGTTGCTAATGTGCATGTTACATATTGCATTTTCATTAGTCAGACAACACTTTAATATGGCTTTTTAACATGCATTGGTTGCATCCTGTTCATTGGCAGCTTGCTGGTTCTTCTCAAGTGTAGTGCTGATGCTTTTAGCTTCAAAATGAGATCTCTGGTGTCAGCGTTCAATAAAATAATGCTTTTAAGTGATGTTAGTTTGTTTCCTAAATATGTGTATGTACCTGATCGAATGATGCACATTGCTACTGGGTAATCTTTAATACTTTCACCTCATTATCAGTTAAAATGACCTCAAGATTTTGCCTCCTTGATTTGACACATATCAAAACTCGTCTCATCGTACATTGGTGGAATACTGATCTATGCATCCATATTATCATGGTTTGCTTCAGTTGGCTGGCCTTGTGACTGTTCTGGTTCATGCTCATTGTAGTTGTGTTGTGATATTGGTAACAATGGGATTATTTCACTCGACAGTGTCCTTAGCAACTGCAGGTGGTCGTAAGTTGGCTATTGATTCTCCTGTACAGTTTTTCCAATATTCTCACTTCTGCACACGCCTCTGCATGCACATTATTGAATATTCATAGTGCTTTCAACTATCATCACTTACATGAGTCTACACACACTAGCATAAGATATGTGACTGATATCAAGGCCACACATCAGGACAAGAGAAGTAGATGTCCAGTCACCTGTGGTTCCACTATGCACAGGGCTTTATGTTCAAACAATTCAAACGTGCATGGCGGACATTTTCTGACACGTCTGCTTCAGAGAGGCCATCACTTGAGCCTATGTTCATTGTTAAGACTTTTTCTAGCAGTAGTGTTAGGTACAATTTGATTGGGGGCAACTCCCAGTTTAACAGCAGTGGTCCTTCACTTCATGTGTTCTTTACATCATCATTGTAAGCCCAGCCAGCATTTTTGAGAATCTTCTACGTACCATAGAGCATCTAACAATGTTTTCAGCTCCCTTGTTGTTGGACTTGGCCCTCTCAGGAGAGTCATCCCCATACATTTTACCTTTACCCCTCCCGTTTACTGAATTTCGTTTTCGTTGGCATTAGGACTTTGTGCACTTTAGCACTGCTAACCACTGCCAAAGTGCTGGTGCTGTCTCCTAAAACTTCATGAAATTGGCCTACACCTGATTGGCACATTTAATATACTCGTAAGTCCCAAGTATATGGTACTACTTGGTGCCCAGGGTTTGAAAACTATATGACACCCATAGACCTACAGCACTAATTGCGTCACACACCTAAGTACCACTTTAAGCATGTCTTAGGCCAGCCATTGCAGCCTGTAGCGCATTTTGAAACTGCCAATTCGACCTGGTAAAATAAAACTTTTAAACCGAACTGGAGAACCCGAAAGGTAGGTTGACTAGAGCCAGAACGCACAACAAAAAGGCCAAAGGCTGGGGTTAAATCACAGCATTCAGAAAAATAATGAAAAGTATACAATGATGACTCAACGAAACTAAAGGCATGCTAACATGCACAATTTATTTATATCGTAATGGCAAATTGCTGAACTAAACAGTTCCTGTAGTTGAGGTGCCATACAAATTGTATCCCACATTCGATGCACAATCATTGCTAAGAAGGAAGATGAACACTTCTAGCACAAATTTGTTGGTGTAACCCAATGCATTTTGGGTGTGTGCACCCTTCGTCAGTGGTAACTGTAAGTAAACAGAACAACATTCCATCATACACTATGGAACCAATTCTGATATTTTAAATTATACTGTATTCAGGAGTAAAGAAAAACGATTTTTTAAGAAAAAATAATTGCCACTACACATATATACAAAGAAGAACTATATGGAAGGCAAATCAAAGCTTCTAGCTACAACATATTTTAGTGGAAAAGCCACACTTGCAATTGCTTATGAAACAATAATTATTGCCCTAGGTTCAGTAAAAGGATGCCTCTACTGGCCTGAGTGTGGCTAGAGAAAGAATTCAAATACGCATGCTGATGAATCATGCATATGTAACATGCGTTAACCATAAGATCACCAAATGTCAGTGTGTAGTCAGTACCAGGTGAAATCAGTGGAATACATTAAAACGTAGGGTCCTATAATGATGTCTGTCGGAAAGCCTCCGACCTGTGGAGGCTTTCTGACCGACATCATATGTTTCTCTTTTGACTGGCATATTACAATGATGGTGGTTGCAAGTGAAACCGGACGGTTATTCCAGCTGGCTTCTGGAGGGCTCAAGGAGTCAGTCGGCTAGTCGGAACTGGCACGTAATCCCTTCAAGATGGCGTTTCCGCTGTCGGGATTACAATGTCAGTTTCCCACAAGCTTTCCCTGTAGGGCTTTGCAACATGGAAAGTTGTTGGAAATCGATTTTTGGGGTCCCTAGCAGGGCCCCCTACTCCCTGCAGCTGCCGGTGAGGCGCCTGCCACGCGGTGCAGGGATTAACAGAAACTCCCATTTCTGTAAGGGAGATTGTGCTGCGGACGGTTTCTCATGGAGAAATGGGAGTATGCGACTGCACCATGTGTGTTCACATTGTAATAGCGGTGTCAGGACCGCCACCTGACATCCTAATCAGGCCCTAAGTGTGACATCACCCCCAAGTGACATGTGACATGTGCATCTCCACTGCTGCCATATTTTATAAACATAAGAACCAGTGCCTTAAATCACCCCAAAACCCAGTGTACTCGTGCATCCCAAAGTATAAGACTATGATTTCCAGCATGCAACAATAGAGTTGCAATAGCAGCAGTATACTTACTATGTGCAAGTTCTGCAATGTGCAGATTAGCAAAATAATACTTGTTAGACCTGGCACTATGGGCGTGGGTCTCCCTTCCAATTTTGTTGCTGTTTCCTCATGTGTTTTGCTGGTGTTAGCTGCTCAGAGAGATGTATGACGGTACGGCGCGGGCTATTACCACGCGTATCGTTACAACGCGTGTTTTATAACGCAAGTCGTTACCATGACCTGCGCTGTAGGGTGCGGACTTAGGAATAGTTTAATTTACTAGTCCCCGTGGATAGTAGGGAAGGTGTTGGAATAGTAAATTAACTATTCCTTGTCCTTGAGCGCCCTCCAGCGCAAGTCGTGGTTACGACTTGCGTTGTAAGAGACGCGTCGTAATGGTAGCGCGGGGTAACATCCGCGTCGTAAAGGATGTTCCCCGCTCAGAGCACTGTGCCACTGCCAATCAGTGCCACAGTGCTCCCAGTATAAAATGCATATGGTAATTGGATTCCATGCTTGGCTTATTTGGTTTACTGTCAGACCCCAGTAAAGTGCACCAGGAGTGTTCATGGCTTGTAAATCCAAATTCTGCTAGTGGGCCTGCAGCACCGGTTGTGCCACCCACAGAAGCAGAATTGTAAAAAGTGTCTAAGGTCTGCCATTGCAGAACCTGCGTGCAGTCTGGTACTGTCATGCTGACTGGGCAAGGGCACCCCCTTGCCAGTCCCTAAACCTTCCCTTAACTTCATATTAGTCACCCCTATGGCAGGACCAAGGGCAGGGTGCATTGTAAGTGTGGGGTAGGACAAGCCCTGGTGTGTGTGGCATGTCCTAATAGTGAATTACAGCCATTCTCGATTTTCACTATTGCAAGGCTACCTGTTCTCATAGGCCAGAATGGGCTGTAGAATTGTTACATCCTATGATCCTAACAGACTCAGGGAACATGGTAGAAATTCGAGTTTAGTATGCCTGAACTCAGAATAATAAAATACATCTTTTAGTAAAGTTTATTTTAATGTTCTGTGTTTGCAAATACCACTTTTAGAAAGTTGGTATTTGCTTGCCTAACCTTTTCAGCCCGCCTCTGCTAGGATGTGTATCTGCTGTCTGGTTTCTGTGTGTGACAGGGCTGGGGAATTCCAGGAGACAGGCTGGGCAGCCAGGTGGTGAATAGGAAGATTACAACAGGATGGGTGGGAGGAGTGTCCCTTGACTCTGAATAGGGCTGTGCTCTGCCACCACAATGCTGGCTCCACCTCCTGTGGAGCGTCTGATGTCTCTGCCCTGCACCCTGAAAGAAGAAGGCAGTCTCATGGCAACAAAGTGCTCAGGAACTGGACTGAACTAGGCAAAGGCCCCCTGTCCTCAAAGAACAAAAGATTTGTAGTATAAATATAGGAGCCCTGCTCCTAAGAAATTAGATCCTGCTTGAACCAAGAAGAACCTCTGCCCGGCAAGAAGGAACTGGAAAAGCTGCAAGGAGGAGTACTGTCCCTGACCTGGGGGATTGGCCTGCAGTGGTTGCCTTGCTGTGAAAGGAGAGGAAAAGACTGAAGAGACTTTATTCTGCTTGTACTTCAACTATCTCCAAGGGCTTGTGGGTGAGCTTGCCCCTTGAACGGAGTCCCAGGACTATTGGACTCCTCCTGCCTTCACTACCGAGCTGCTGGACTTTGCACGATCTTTCTTGCCGCTGGAGCTGCAATCTCAGTGCGCCTCGCCCCCGTCTGTTGTGAAGCCTGTGCCTGGCCGCACCGCACCGTATGACTCCGCTCTGTCCGAGCCGTGTACGAACCGTCCTGCCAGGGCCGCCCGCACTCTGCTTCCTCCTCCCCCCTTTGAGCCGCCCTGCTCGCCTCGCCGCCCCCACCGCTGAAAGTCAGGATCGGAGCGCATCGCCAGGCGGGGTATGGCCCATACGCTTGAAGCGTACCGGCCGCCTCGCACCGCGCTCCTTATCCCAGAGACCGCCCCACACTTCAGAGCCCGCCCCGTATGCCACGTACTGGCCGCCTCGTGCCGCGCTGTCCACATCTGGAAAGCAGCCCCTGCTACTGAAGGTACAGCTCGAACGCTGCCTAGCACAGTGAACGCCTAGAAAGACCCGGACCATCCGCACCATTCCCCAGAGCCCTGAGATGCCTGCATGAGCTGGACTCACCTCGGAGAGCCGCCAACACCGTCCCTGGTTTGCCTTCACTCCTGCCAGCGCTTCGCCCGCTTCGGACGCATTTTTCAAGGTACTGTGTACGACTCGCACCTGGTGTGCAGCGCATCCGACAAGAAGCGTCCGCTGCACGTGTGAGACTCTGTTGGTTATTTCATCACCGTACGAGTCAAACTGAAGAAATACGACTCGCACAGACTGTTCAAGATACGCATTTTGTAACAAAGAACGCTTTTTCTAAGATAGTATTGCCGTCTCAGTTTAAAACGTTATTTGGATCTTGTGCTAAACCTTTATATAAAGAATACTTATATTAATACAACTCCTAGTGTGGTATCCCTTTTGTGGTGTTGTCATTGAGTTACCGTATGTGTTCACAAATGCTTCACCTGTAGCACGCTTCTGAGATAAGCCTTGTCTGCTTGCACCACACTACCTAGAGGGTGAGCAGGGGTTATTTTAGAGGGTAAAATGTAAATGTGGGTGTACTTGTAAAGCACACTGCGACTCCATGGAGTATCCTGGCGCTGAAGACCACTGGGGAACCCGTCCTGGTTTTCCCTGTGAGATGGTCCCTTTCTGGGTTCCTCCAAGGTGAAACCAGGCATCCCTGGCATCTGTGGGGGGCCGTTGTAGAGATGAGGCAAGCTTAATGCCCAGAGATGCCGAGTGTGTTCCCTGGTTAGAGTAGGCACCGAGGCGAGAATTATCGAGTCCGTTTTGACCCTGGTCCACGACCCTGCCACGTCGGGAATTGAACCCTGGTCCCGGGCCGTTCTCTGCTTACGGGTCTGCCGCCTCTAACCAGTGTGATCCCCTCATCCTGACTAGAGGAGAGGGTCCCTGCTTGTCACAAGTATTTACCAAATCTAACAATACTGAAACTCGGTCAAATTGCAAAAAGCGGATGTAAATGACCAGAATCCTCCTGAAAAGCAATGTTGAATAATAAGAGCTGGAACCCATTCTCAGACTCATGCCCCAAGTCCAATGAAATGCGAGTGATCTCAAATTGGCATACCTTGAAAACATCATGAATTACATGTTGCCAGTAAGTCCAAGAAACTGAAGGTCAATCACAATAACTGCTGGGTCCTATGGTGAAAATATTGTGGACTAAGAAACCAACCTGATGTACAAAATGAAAATTTTGAATTAAGTTAAAAGACACATCTGTTGCATAAAGATAGTGATTGCGCTGCCTCAGAAAAATGCTTCATTACCTGTCCTGGTCAAGAAACCACCTATTTAAAACATATGATGGACCATTTAGCACTTTTCTGTGTTTGGAGGGAAAGAGCAGGGCCAATGCAGGCTTGCTCATGTCATAATAAGAAATATGGCCACTTTTCTAGGACTGATTACTTTTTAATAGCCCTGGACCTAAGAGAGCAGATCCAAGAAATAACCTACTTGGCAGCCCACTGTAGATTTGCAAATAACAGGGGAGATGGCTAACCACTGGTTAGGTTCACAAGATCTACCCTTGCTGTCAGTAAATGATCAGTGTGCTTTGAGTTATTGTATTACCCTGCTAGATGTGAAAGCGGATGTTAGTGCTAGTAAAGCGGGTAAAGCTGTGGGCCCAGATGGTCTTCCAGTACAGATTTATACGGTGTAAGGGATTTGACTCTCTCTTTTATGGCCATGTAGTTTGGGAGATATTTGAGCAAGGGTCAAAGTTGCCACAATCCTGGAATGAGGCAACAGGTATGTTAATTCTGAAACCTGGGAAAACCTATGCATATTTGAATCCTAGAGACTCATCTCTCTCCTAAACAGCGATTACAATATATTTGTGAAGGTTTTAGCAGAGAGGCTGAGTGGAGTGGTTAGCAGGTTGCTGCACTCGGACCAGAAGGGTTTTGCAAAGGGCAGATACCTACACAAATTAACATATAGCCTTATTGACTCTATAGATGTTGCCACAACCCTGAATATCCTTCTAGCTGTGTTAACCCATGATGCCACAAAAGCCTTCAAAAGGGTAAATTGGTCCTACCGACCACTACTTTACAACACGCCAACTTGGGAGATAACCGTTACTGAGACCCTTCAGCAAGAGTCCTGGTGAATGTCAGCTTAACCTCAGCTTTCAGGAAATCTCGAGGTACGAGGCAAGGGTGTCCACTCTTCCCCTTGCTCTTCAATCTTTATATTGAGCCCCTAGCATGTAGGATCAGGAATGATTCTTCCATAATCCCCTTCACTTGCAATGGGTGAAAGAAAAAAGTTGCCCTATATGCAGATGACCTTATGCTATATACATCAAATTTACAGACAGCTATCGGCCAGTTGACATCTGAATTTGGGAAGGTCTCTGGATATTCAGTTAATACAGGGTAAACAGAAATTATTGTTTGAATCATAGCTGTGATAATGACTAGTCAAATGCAAGATGAAATAGTAGGGAATAAATATCACACAAGATATTGACAAGATTCCTGAGGTGAATCTTGCCAAAGTTCTATTATAAGCGATTAAGCTAATAAAGGGTTGGGTCCAGCTTCCGTCTTTGGTCTTTGCCAGAATCAATTTGGTGAAGGTGGTTATTGTCCTTAAATGTACCTTTCTTTTTAATACAATTTCCACGCACTTTAGGAAGGAGTCGTTAGATAAAATACAACAGGCCAGCAGCTATTTTATTTGGGGACAGTGGCACAAGCATATCGTTGAAGAAGCTCAGTAGAATGAAGGAAAAGGGTAAAAGGGTGATCTGTTGCTCCCCCATATGCAGATACAGCCCTAGGCTTTACAAAAGAAGAATGTTAGAATGCTCCTTAACTCCCCTGATTGTTCTGAGTTAGGCTCGCGGTTTAAGGCCATGTTAATATACCTCAGTGGTGGCAGTAATCACTTTTTGTTTACATTTGGGAACACTAAGTAATTCACAAAAGGCTGGTTTAAAATACTGCAAGCTATGGCTAAGTTGAGGTTCCGTGTTAGAAATACCTCAACACTGGAACTATATCCTCCTTGCTCCTATCTGCGACTCCCTGGGCACCCCAGACTGTCTCAATGGCAAATTGTCTCTACCAATTAAGCCAGCCAGTATTCAAACATGGGTCCAACTTACATCTGATGGAAAGCTTCTCCCCTGGTATGAGCTCCTGGACATATTGGATGGCAACCTCTCAAGGTTTAAGAACCTACAACTAAATGCTGGTCCCAGAGCTTGGATTTTGATATCAGAACCAGAACCATTTGGAGGAACAGATTTTCAAAAAACTGCCTGGGAAGCAGGGCCGGACTGACTACCGGGCGTTTTGGAATTCTGCTGAGCTGGGGGATGATTTCACTGCAGTGGGGGCTGATTTTGTTGATGGAGACCTGCGTGTACTTTGAGATAATTAAAGCAAAACTAATTTTGTTCAGTACACGCAGGTCCCCATCAACAAAATCAGCCCCCAGCTCTGCAGCATTTCATATCGCCCGGTGACCAGTCCGGCCCTGCTGGGAAGAAGGAAATATCATCATGATAGAGCTGTTGGAAAATCTGGATGAGGACTTTACCCTCTCAGAAGACCTCTGGGGAGTATACTTACCCAAGACGAAGCTCCAAGATATTAGGCAAGTATCATTGCACACACTACATAGTATTGTCAAGACTGGTATTTTAAGAAGGAATCATCTTTTTTTGTCTTCACAGGGCCTACTAGACGTCATATAGGATCATGAAAATGGTAAAGGGGGGTTCCACTAAATGTGGGCTGAAAAAGGCAACTGATATCCATATGTTTATGGAGTGCCCTGGGATCCAACATTTTTGGGAGAATGTGGATAAATCCATCACAAGCATATTGGGGATAAACGTAAAGGTAAGTCTCAGATTGATAAACTTTGGTGCAGCACAGTATTTGATAAAGCTCAGTAGCAATGAGTCCAAGCTGCTCTTTTATATAGTACTTTTGGCCAAAAGAGAAATTTGTAGAAAATGGATGGCTGATTTCCCTCCCTTGTCTACATATTGGCTTAATACTCTCTCCCACATATCTAGAATGGATCTTGCAGGGGGTCTTTCCAAGAGGAACACGTTTTTTAATCCCCTGTAGAGGTGCTGGGGTAAGAACAGTGAATATTTTTGTTAATACTGTGGTGAGCTCACAAACTGTCAAACGATTATGCCTTCTATGGCTATGGTTTGAAGCCTTGCAGCTCTTGGGTCAAGGTAACCCAAAAGATTGAAAAATACCTCCATGGCCTTTCTTTCTCTTCCCTTTAGACGGGTGTGAATTTGGAACCAAGGGGTTGAGCCTGAGGTTAATGAGGACAAAAAAAGAATTTCCAACCCTTTCAAATCTCTCTTCAAGCCAGTAATGTTCTTAATATCTTTCTTTGTGTCCTTAGTTTTGTCTGAAATGTAAGCATAACATTGTTGAACTTTAAACATTCAACAGACTCCACCCACCTTCACCAGAAGTACGTCTAATGCAAGACTATTCTGCAAAACCATTGATCTGATTGCAAGCATTTCAGTATTCATAACTAAAAAGCCTCTAGCTGTACTAGAGGACAACTTATTAACTACAGTAGAACACTTTCTAATCCAAGGCAAATTAGAGCACCAAAGATGTCTTCCACAATTTCACTAGCACTGGTAACTCTCTTAGTTCTCAAATGTTCTCCCCCTATTGCGTCATCAAGTTGTCCCACATGATAGACTTTTGGAAAAATATCCCTGCGTAACATGTTCCATACCAACTCTTGGTTCACATTTTTCCTACACATATAATAAACTCCAGGAAAAACAAGATCTGCTCCATCCAAATATAATCCCTTATTTCCACAAACTTCAAAGGTATGATCATATTCACTGTTTCACACATAACGTTTGTCTTTTGTGGATTTTCTAATCAATATGCATAATTTCCCTTTATGTTGTCAATCTTGCGATAAGGCTGCTAAATATCCCACTAATCTATGCTCACTTTCCTCTTTGTCCCATTGAGGCACCTTCAATTTTCTTTCTGCCTTAGCCAATATATGTCTTTGTCTGTTGTCTGCTGAATCTATGAATTTCTTTTCTGACCTGTTAAGGAACAAGTTAAATTATGTTGGTGCCCATAAGCAGTCTCTAATGTCACGGTGGGTCTAAGAAATGTACAACTATCTCTGAGGTTTTAGCATCAGGCTGACGACTCAAATGCTTCAACACAGAAACATCTGAAATAACCAAGTCATTATTCGAGCAATAATATTGAAGATGACCCTTTCCATAAAATAAGCTCAGCAATAAACTGCAGGTAACTCCACATGTCAAGGGGAGATGGTGATATGTTATTCCTCAGCAACTAAGGCAGGTAATTGCATGGAGACATAGCAATCCCTAGCATAAATAGTGTCAACATACTCCTAAAAGCAATCTGCAGTAAACATTCAATGAATAGTCTCCTCTTGAAGCATCTACATGTAAGTCTTTCTTATCTATCGCCGTTAAACTACTGTCAATAAGAGTGGTGTTTGGGGAACACTTACAGATCTAAGCTCCTATACAGGAAAAGGGTGGGGAAACACATTGCAAACAGAGCAATGAGTACTACTGTCACAACAACAAAGACTCCTACACATAAGCATCTATGCCCAACCCATATTTGATCTAAGCTCCATGAGTTCTCTGAGGTTACACTGTTTAATTGGAAGATTTCATTACAGTCTTCTTGGTTTGTTTCCATTTGGACAAACAAAAAAGCAAAGTCCAAATGTCTTTCACCACAGTATATGCAAATGATCTTCGTGAGACTTCCTTAGCCCTACATCATGTTCTTCTAAGTGACAACTGTTCACTCCTTCAGCAGACGTGGGCCTTGGTACTCTCCTTAGTAGTTTAGGCAAAATCTATTATGTTCTCTCTAATAAATGCTCAGTGCAAATTAACTAACAATCACATCCTGGATACATTGACTTGGTCTGTTTAGTGGAAATGCAATTTCAAAACTCAGTTCAGCCATGATGTTCAGTTCAAGAAGGCTCAATTGAATGCAAATTGGTACAGCAAAGTGTCAAAAATGCTCTCTCTCAGTCATTGACAGCAAGATATGTCCATTCATTAGGAAAAAAACGGCCTCCCCCTGGACAGATCTCTCTAACCTCCGGCCCATCTCCCTCCTTCCCTACATCGGTAAGATGACAGAGAAGCACGTGAACACCCATGTATCCAATTTCATCGAGGCAACGGAAGGCCTGGACCCTTCACAATCTGGGTTCAGGCCAAACCACAGCACCGAATCAGCCCTACTAGCAGTGACCAACAACATCAGGATGTCACTAGACGGCGGGGGGTCTATGATTCTGGTGCTGCTGGACCTATCCGCTGCCTTCGATACGGTGTCTCACGAAGTGCTTCTCGGCCGTCTGGGGGACGTGGGGCTGGGAGGAACAGCTCTGTCCTGGATGGAGAGTTTTCTCACCGGCCGCTCTCAGGAAGTCAGGATGGGCTCCCATAAATCCACCTCTAGGGAGCTCACCAGGGGAGTGCCACAGGGCTCATGCCTAAGCCCCACACTGTTTAATGTGTATGTGGCCCCCCTGGCTGACATAGTGAGGTCCTTTGGGTTCACCCCGGTGTCCTACGCCGACGACACCCAACTTCTATTTCCCTTCAAAACTCTAACACCCGCCCTGAAAAAAATCCTTCGCTGATGGCATGAGGGCAGTCTCAAGGTGGATGACTGAGAACTGCCTTCAATGCAATGTGGCTAAAACTGAGGTGCTACTGTTTGGGGCGGCAGCATCAGAATGGTCTAATGAGTGGTGGCCTTCAGAACTAGGTCCAGTGCCCATCCCAAAACAGACTGTGAAAAACCTGGGAGTATTATTCGATCAAACCCTGACATTTAAAGACCACGTCAACCAGGTTGCCGGCACGTGCTTTAGGGCCATTGGACTGCTGCGAAGAGTGTTCCCCTACCTCAGTGACAACCACAGAAAAACTCTAGTTCAGGCGCTAGTTATTAGTAGATTGGACTACTGCAATGGCCTTCTCTTATCCACCAATGAAGGCCAGTTAAAGAAACTGCAAGTAGTCCAAAACACGGCAGCGAGGCTAGTCCTCAATATGCCATCTAGGACCCCCTCCTGCCCACTTCTGGCGGAACTTCACTGGCTGCCTGTGCGGCAACGTACCCAGTTCAAAACGCTGTGCATAATTCACAAATGTCTGTCAGGGAACGGCCCAAAATACCTTACCAAAGCCTTTCTACCCTATGCCCCAAGCCGCTCTCTGCGCTCTAGTAATTTGCAACTATTACAGGTCCCCAAAATAAAGAAATGCCGACAAGGAGGACGTGCTCTGGCATATGCTGGACCAGCTCTGTGGAACTCCCTCCCCCTCACATTAAAACAAATAACCAATCACTTATCCTTCCGCAAATCCCTTAAAACATATCTCTTTAACAGTACTTAAACCCCCTCCCTTCTTCCAGCAACTTTTTCCTAATGACTTGGCACAGTCCTTGTTTCCCTCTGAAAGGCAAAGCGCGGAGATACCCCTTCGGGGGTTTATTCATGCGCTATAGAAGCATATAAAATAAATAAAAATAAATAAATTCAGGTGAGGAGTACCTCCCACATGGTACTCTACCTCTCTTTGATATTATAACTGTTGCTCATTCCTCATCATTGTTAACTAGGCCAGTTCCTGCAGCATCTTCTGGAATAGTGTACTGCCCTTCAGAAAAACAGCATCTCCCCTGGTCTCCTGTCTTCTTGGCCACCCATCTCCAGACAAAACCTGCATTACTGCTTCCCTAGGCCATTCACCAGCGTCTGATTCTGTCACAGTCAATACTACAGGATTAGATCCTTCTGTACCGGCTTTAATTGTTGACTCTCTCAGAGTGCTGTCCCAGCTACTTGCCTAACCTGCTCCCTTTGTCTCGCTGTAAACACTGGCACTTCAGGGACAGCTTCTGTTATCTCATCAAGGTGACCATGGACTCTGCAAGTATGTACACAATTTTTACTATGTATGGCATGCACCCAGTTGGGGAGACCTCCAACTTCACAGCTGTTGTAGTGGTCAAGATGACTTGGTAGGGATCTCACCACCAAGTTTACAAGCACGTATTGTGCAAGTGCTTTTTCATGATAGCCCATTCACTGGGACTGAGGTCATGGCGCTGCTCCTGTTGAGGCAGGGCTGTAGCCTTTCCAACCTGATGAGATCCAGAATGCACTGCATCAGCCAGTCCTTAGCAGTAATCAAGAATCATGTCATCTATAATGTTCACAAGTACATTTGTAGGCACAGCTGGCAGTCTCATGGCTCTGCTGATGATCATTTCATGTAGAGACAATCCTGTACTCCTATCCATAGCACTGTGTAGGCTCATCAACACAAGAGGCAAAGCATCAAGCTATTTCACAGATGTCGAGGCACATTCTTTAACCAATCTGGATTAGGCCTATAAAGGTACAGTATAAAAACAGGGAAACCTAACCTCCTAAAGAAGTTAAGACATAGCAGTATGAGACAAACAAGAAGTTCAGTCACAGCAATACAAAAGCTCAATAACAAAATTTGGTGCTCAAAGAAGAGTTTTTGATTCTCTCTTCTACACTGAAGTAAAAGTTGAATAATCTAGTTTAAAGTATAAACTAAGACGATGGTTAAATATTCTAAAGAGATGTCAATTTCAGGTAAATGCAGAAAAATAGGAAAACAGGAAGGTTTGGGAAGTAAGGGAAGGTGTCAGCATCTCAGAAGCTCAGTCAAGAGTCTTCTTAGGTCAGGAGAATTTGAGTGTTGCCTAAACCACACTCAGAAAGAATCAAAGGGAATAAGCAAGGAGGTCTAAACCTCTCAAGGTTCAGAGAAAAGTGGCATAACATAAGGCAGGGTGACACTGGATTTTTCCATGGCAGTCTTTCAGTTAACACTCCTCTGCTAACATCATCAGGAGCTCTCACGTTGTAAACTTGCTAAATTTAAGAAATGTTCCACACTGAACATGGGAATGACATCATCCTTAGTCACCTAAGCCATTTTGCAACAATGCTGAATAAGACTCTTCAGTTAATGCTCTGGCTATCCATATTCTTAGTCAAGGTCTTCTTCTCAGGCTCTCTCTCAATCATTAGTACAGTGCTGCATCTACTCTTAAACTAACAATCTATGTGAACGCACCTGCAACGAAAAAGACATGCAAGCAGAAATGGAAAACAGTATTTTATGCCGAATGGAAAACAGGTCTAGTCAGGACAACTTTAGAATATTAAATCAATAGTGCATATTTTAATATGCTTGTGCAATTTCAAACACAAATGAATATAACTTGCCAGTACATTAGATTTATATTACAGTTGGCATACAGTAAAATCTTTAATATGCATGTGTAAGTATGGTTAAGGCCAATATTTTGTTGCAATATAAGAAAGATTAATGCACAAATTGCACAATTCAAATTCATTGTCGTTATTAAAGTAAACACATTCTAAATAGGTGAGGATAGTTTATTCCTTAACCCCTTAAGTGCTCCTGTCTGCCAACATGCATCGCGAGAACTACCTCCGTAGTGTAGTGCACGTCCGTTGGCCGACGCGGCCCGCCCACTCATTAAAACCGCCACAGTGCGGCGGACTTTGCGACGCGGTTAAGCGGTTAAGTCTCCACAGAATATCTCATTTAACAGGGTTTAGGCACATAGCGCATGAATGAATTCTCTAATTCTAGTAACTGCACTTCAATAATCATTTCAAGTGCAACTTTTGCATAAATATTGTTAGGTCACATAGAAAACATGTGCTAAATACACTTTTATGTTAAGTACTCTTGGTGTGTAAGGGTGGAGCTAAAATTACGTTGCTTCATGTGTTTTTCAGTTTTACATGTTCTGATGTTAAAAAACTCCTACATTTATTTTTCACTACTGTAAAGCCTACGCACCCATAGCATAACATTTAGTTACCGCATTACATTTAATAAGGGCCAACTTTTTAGTGGGAAATGGTAGAAATATCATGTTTAGACTCAAATGAATTGTAGTTTTAATGGTAAACTCAGATTGTCATCCACAATTGTGAAAGTGTCACTTGTAGAATGTAAGCATTTTCCTACCCTAAGCATGCTTGTGCCTCTGCCAGCATCCTGGGCCACCTGACTGTGAATGGAACTGCTGTTGGGGTTTGTGTATTCCTGCCAGACAGTAAGACACAGGGAACTGGGTTTAAACAGTATGGGGCAGCCTGTCTGGATTGCTGGGGTCAGAGCTGTTCCCTGCCCCACTTGCATTTCTAAGTGCTGCCTCCAGCACATGCACAAAGCAACTTGACACTAGTCTTTTGTAACCTCAGATTTTTTTGAGCCTTAACAGGAAAAAGGAAGAACTTTCCGGAACCAGATGTTGGGTGGCCTAGAAGATTCCCCTACTTCAAATGCTGGCACCAGGTATAAATATTGGACCCCCAGAAAACTTCTTCAGTACACTCCTAGACCTGTGAAAGACTTCAGAAGGACTGCTTGGACCCCCAGAGGACTGTACTGCTGCTTGAGACCTGCCTTGTTCTCCAGAGGACTGCCAGAGGACTGCCTTGCTGTTTGAGGCCTGCCTTGCTCCCTTAGAGAACTGCCCTGCTATTAGAGGCCTGCTTTGCTGCTCGAACCCAGGACTACCACAGTGACTCCAAGGGCTAGGTGACTAGACTCCTGATTGAGCTACAGGGAGATAACAAGCTCCAAACACATTGAACCCTATACCTGGCCTCTGTGGAAGTGCTTCCTAACCCCCCTTGTGCTACCGACAAGTTCTGGACCCTTGGAAGTCGTGTTAGAGGTGTTGCAACTGCCTAATCCTAAACGTTGAGACTTGTAAGTTCACCAAAAATCTATCTTCTCCCATTCCAAGCTTTTTCCTGCGATCATCGATGGTTTCACAAAGACCTCATCCACCGCTCACCAACAGCGATAACTCCTCCTTGGAGATAGCCTGCAGCCTTGTCCTACTGAACTCTACCTTCTCCTAGACTTTTGTTCAAACTTTCTTTAAAGTCCGAGGGCAAGATGAGACCAGTTCCAATTCACCTCATTTATCAGACCCACATTCTATCATGGTCAGCCTTACCTATCGACGCTTTGCCTCAATCTCGCGCACCCAAATACTCACTGTTGGCACTTTTTAAGTGCTATTTTCTACTTAAAAGTTTAAAAATTCATAATTCCGATCCTGCTGGTTCGATTAAATTTGTTGTGTTGTCATTTTATTCAGTAAAATGTTCTATATTTTTCTAAATAGGCTTGTGATTTTTCTTGTGTTGTGTTCTCACTATATTATTGTTTGTATGCTGCATAAATACCTTACACAATGCCTTTAACGTAAACCTGACTACTTTTGTGCCAAGCAACGAGAGGGTTAAACTCAGGTTAATTTAATGACTTTTTTGGTTCACCCTGGCAAGGATTGTGGTTGCTGCTTGAGTAAGGTTTTCACTCTCTAAACCAATATCCGAATTCCTTAATCTTGCAAATGTAGGTTTCCTCTTACTGTAATATGTCCATTTATTCGTGAGAATATTTAAGGTGTAGGAATTGTGAAAAGAAGGAAAACTAAGATCGGTATTGGGAACACGGTCTCATAGATGTCAATGGCTAAGTCCAATTATACCACAATTCATCAGCAACATTCAGGTGAAATTCGCTGGGGAATTACAATACATTCATCCCTTCCATTCTCATTATAATATTTCATTATCTTTCACATTGGATACTACAGTATGTAAGTAAAAGTAGGATGTTGGTCCAACTGAAAGTTTTCTATTTCCAGATTTTGTAGTGGTAACTTTCAAGTAACTTTTAGGTTAGCGAAAGAACAGTTTGATCCCATAGAACTGAACCACATGTAAGACTAACACAAATCAGTCCTGTCCTCTAAACTAAGTGCTGGTGGTACCCAGTGGTAAACTTCAGCACAAATTAATTACTGAATTTGGAATAGAACATTTTACTTATTTCTATATACTTACCTTGTCTAGCTTGACTACATAATGATAGCTGATATTCTGGACACAAAAGTTTGTTAAAAAAGCTTGAGCGGGCTGGAAAGATGCTCTGCTCTAGTCAGGGAGTCTGTGGGATTTCTCTAAGCTGGCTGTTCAATAGAGCCGGGTTAGAGAAACCTAAGTGTGCATGTGTGTTTTGGTCGTCCTGAGATGGCTGTCATAAGCGCACTTAGGGAGTGCACGTAGCACTCCTGCTCCCCCCTACCATGCCCGCCCCTTCCTGCACAAGCTGGCTTAGCCAGTGGCTTAAAAATAAAATGATAATTAAATTAAAAAAAAATTGCTGCTGGCTCTGAGGCAGTGGGGCGACGCTCCTGCATCGTTGCGGAGGAGCAGCCCCTGGCAACGCCACTCTTCCACTGGTGAATCTACCTGCAGAGGTGAATGGGTCGGGGTGACATCTCCACTGGGTAAATAAAGCCATAAAGGAGTTAGAAGCTTACATCAGACACTAGAGATTTTGCCAATAAATCGGACCGATTCACACGGCTTTTCCTATGGCTAGTGTGACTTACTCTTGTGCTACTCATGCATTACTTCTGAAATTCAGAATTAAGCCAGGACTATGACTAGAGAAAGAGTCTTATTTAGAGTTTGGTAGATGGGCTGCCAGGTGGCTGAGGCCATTATCCTCACCACTCTAGATGATTACTACCTGCCATATTTAAAGATCACAAGCAGCTTGGCATAGATCTCTATGTTTTCAGAGGAGCCACTGTCACAGCGTCTCTTCTCAAAAACAGGCATTGACATTTTGCTGACCCACAATCATGTTTCATGTGGCAGCTCAGCATTCTTTTTTATTTTTCAATATCAAATACTGGAGCAGGAGAAAAACAAACAACTATTTTTATGTTTGAACCATCAGGCCTCTCCTCATGATCCAGAAAATTAAAAAAAGTAGATGAAAACGTCAGCCCTAATTATGGTGTCGGGTTTCGGCAGTTTTACCGTGCCAGCCTCTCCGACACAGAAAGGCTTTCAGAACTCACATTTGGGGGTCCCCAACAGGGTCCACGGCCTCCGGTTGGAGGTTGAGGGGAAACCTATGGTGCCCCCTTGCTGATCCCTGCACCCAGTGGCAGGTACCTTGAGGTCAAAGTTGTGCTAACCACTATAGAGGTGAACGCATCCCTTGATGCACTGCTTTTAAATCCTACTGGGGATTGCCCAGAATTCCTATATGATTCACTCCACAAAGTTTTGTCTGTTCATATTTTTAATTTGTTTACATAAAGTTCATTCTTTAGCTGATAGTGTTCATCATTTTAAACATCTTGTAAATACGTTTATGTTCTTATATCAGTCCAATGCATTTCGGTCGCTATGACCTTCTTCTGGGACCGTTTAAGTTCAATAACGTAATGAAACAACATCTTCTCTCTCTTGTGCACTCATTCAACACACGAGGCAAAAGGTTCCGGCATTAGCTTTATGTAAAAAAATTAAAAATATGAACAGATAAAACTTTGTGGAGTGAATCATATAGGAACTCTGGGCAATCCCCAGTAGGATTTAAAAGCAGTGCATCAAGGGATGCTTTCACCTCTATAGTGGTTAGCACAACTTTGGAGTATTTATGGGACGCCCAAGGCAAGAGGCGCCGCTTTGATTGCACGCTTAATGTACAGGAAGAAATTTCGAACTGAAGAAACTCTAATCATACAGAACAGAAGCAGTGCGCTCAGAACCTCTTCCTGTTACAGGTACCTTGAGGTGCCAGCCGCGGGGTGCAGGGATGAACTGCACCACCCATTTTACAATGGGAGCATGCATTCCAGTCGGTTTACGGCCGGAATGCATGCTCCCATTGTAAAATGTAGGAATGCGACCGAACAGTGTTCTCATCCTAATGGGCTGGGCTGGTCGGGACTGCTGACCGGGTATCGGTCGGTCCCATCGTAATCAGCCACCTTGTGTATGAAACATTAACCTTTGTCCCTTATTTTCTCAAATAAAATAATAAGAATAATAAGAATAATGGAGGAAAATAATAAACTCCAGGGATATGGTCAGAGTATTCTCTAAGGAAAACCCTTGCAAATAATAAGATAGCATGTTGTTTGGAGATGATTAATTACCATATAAATTAGCTCTCCAGATCACTCGAAAAATATCAATGTGTTAATTTAGCAGTTCTGGTCAAGCTGCAGTGTTGTTTAAGTGTGCATTTCGATGACAATTGGAAGGACTGCTAAATGAGATAATCATGCAACACACAACTGATCCGGCCTATATTGCTTGGCGTTTACCTTCCTTGTAGCTAATTATGTACTTCATTTAAATGTCGTCATTATGGAGATTCCAATTAAGATTCCCCCAGAATGACTCAAAGTCCGAGGTTTTGCAGAGCTCATAAAACGTGATGATAAATATGTAGACACTGTCATAAAAAAAGAGTTGCTCATTGTTTTAATTAAATGTAATTTTCCATAAATTTACGCCGCAGAATTTCAGGATTTCTAGGTTCGACGTGGCACGTACAGTGTAAATAAAGTCTGTCTTCTTATAATATTGTGGACAAAGGGCGGAAATGTGGTGACGTTCCCTTTGGTTTAATGTTCTCTTTGGAATGGTGTTCATGTATAGTTTGATGGCGTAAACAAAATCTACTTCTTTTTACGTCATGAAAAGACAACATTACTTAATGTAGTCTTGTAATATAAATCATAACCCTCTCTATACTTTTATTAAATACTGAAAACCATTGCACTGGTGCCCCATAAAGTCAACTGCGTTGTAAAGTTAATCGATTTTCTGCAGACTGTGGTGCCTTTTACTGAGCTAGCATGAATTATCACAGGATAATATTGGTTCGGTGACATGTTTATTAGCAAATGACAACCAGAGTTCTTTCTACTACAATCACAACAACCAACGTTTAGGATAAAAAAAAAAGAAAAACACAAAAAACTGTACATCAAAATAGGCAGCATTTTGGAAACCAGGGTGTGCACATGGGCTGTACACATTGCATTGAGCAGAGTAACAATATCAAGTCATTAACGTTGTCATTATCATTAAGCGCAGATTTCATTGAACCCATGTAAAATAAATATTTACTATTATCAAAATTAATTAGTGAACTGTCAAAAGTACAAAATGCCCTAAACTTTGTGGTGGCCCAAAAGGGTGTGTGTGTGACGCTGTTACATAATGGATCTGAAGGAGAAACATTCTAAAAGCAGGACAAGGACATTATAGAGCCATTGGGCAGGTGAATGGCAGCAAAATCAATCAAATCAATATTGGAAAGTGTATAGCACCTTAAAGCAAGAATGGGCGTATTTACAAGCCCCTATCGCCAAAGGAATGTCACTTTTAGTGATGTTCCTATGGCAATATGGGCTTCGCTTTATTTAGAAGGCAACATTAAGTCAATTAACATGGCTTAACGCTGCCTTGTAAATAAGGCACCCTTTCATGCTATACTTAGCATGTAAGTAGAGGGCAAAGGATGTTTTGGTGGGTGTTACACCGCAACACTCATTGATTTCGACAATGCCCCATATTTACAAGGGTGCAGTAAATATGGGACAGCGCTAAAATTAGGACCAGGGACAACCTGTTCTTCTCCTTGCGAAACGAGGAGAAATGCCTTCTTTCTCCTTGTTATTGCTGTTTCTATATGTGCTGTGTTGTGCAGCACACATTAAAAGAGCAAAACACCATTGATTGTTTACGTGCAGGAAGTTGTCCCTTCCTGCAGATGAACACTCATTAAAAAAATGGACAAGTTGCAACTTCTACGTGTGCTGCACAAAGAAGCATACATAAAAGTTACAAATCTGAATTTCTGATTGTTTATGTGCAGGGTGGGACACCTTCTTGCGCATAAACAATTCTTCACCTCAACACAGGCACCTTTGCGCTATAGTGCAATGGAGCCGCGTTAACGCTAGGCTGCTAAATTTAGTACTAGCGCAGGCAGAAACACAGGGCTGCACTGTATTCTTGTAAATACAGTGCAGCCCTGCGTTTCAGAAGTGGCGGATATGGAATTAAAGCCAACAAGGCTAGCGTGGCGCTCTGACACGTCTTTTGTAAATATTCCCTGAAGTCTGCCAGTGGTTGAAACGGTAGCATAAATGTTGGCACAACCAGCACATTTGTGTGACCAAAACCCACTCTACATGGAAAACGAGCAAGAAAAAAACCTCATATTTCAATTACTAGTTGAATCACATTCCCAGATATAGGGCCTTATTTACATCTTGGCAGAAGAGATACTCCATCACAAACGTGACAGCTATCCCGTCCACCATATTTCAAATGCATTATATCCTATGGCACTTGTAATATGGTGGTTGGGATATTTGTCATGTTTGATCTAATTCAGGCACATAGGCTGCACAAACAGTCAAACCTAACATGCGGTAAAAGTAGGATTACCTGACGTACCTAATCAGAAACAAACAACATTGAAACAATATACAATGCAACTTAGCAACTCTACACACACAAATGTCTACAGTAAAGCAATTACTTCTTGAAAATAATAGAGTATTACAAGTAATGTAACACATTTGTAAACAAATGACGGCTACCAAGTACCAATAACATGGCATGAGATTTGTAATGATATATATAACCAGAGTGGTGCTGTTTGATGGTTTCATCAACTCAACACTGAAGTAGATAGAGCAAAATCAATCCAGAGGGTATGCGATGGCTGCCACCCACCAAAGTGGAATGCTTCATCATTGCTAAGTGGGTGCTGTAATACTCAATGGACCCCTCAAAGGGGGCTCTTTGCCAGAGCGCTTTGTATCTCAGTATTTGGTATTTGCCAAACAATAGAGTAGTTGCCTTGTGTTGGAGATGCTAGAAACGTGGTAGATTAGGTGGTGAATTTAAAACTAGCTATAGGCAAATCATGAGGTATTTTATTATGAAAGAAAAGCCATGTCTTCGAATCTGAGCTGTGTAGTCATCAAGCCTCACAGTTGGGACCTCAGATCTGCGCTGCGTAGTTGTCGAACCTCGCAGCCAGGACCTGTGTCCTCGAGCTGCGCTGGGATGTCCTCGTAGCGGCACTGTATTGGCGTCGAAGTTCACTGCATTGGTCCTGATCAGGGCTAAGTTATCACTGCCTTGATTTTTGCGGGAAAACAGAAGCAAAACCTACTTTCAAGGCCCAAGACTCGATTGGCACCTCTTGGCAGGACAGGACTCATAGTTGGCAGAGTCAGCAGGAAAAGCACAGTGGAAGGACATTTTGATGGCCCTGAAACTTTAAGACCAGGGGGCAAGCCAGCAAACCCTTAAAGAAACTTGGGTTCAAGGATATAGAGAGCAGGTCCTTCTCACTCCCAGGAAACAAACACCAAACAGCAGGCCAACACAGCAAAGCAGGAGCAAAATGGCAGTCCCTCCTACATCACAGCAATAAGCAGGCACAGGCCAACACAGTAAAACAGTTAGCAAAGTGGCAATCTCTCCTGAAGCAGATTAGCTCTTCCAGGCAGAATGTTCTTGGTTCCAGCAAAGTTCTGATTTGGTGGAATCAGGTGTCCAGTACTAATACCCAGTTGTGTCTTTGAAGTGGGGAGACTTAAAAAAGGCCTTTGAAGATTACAAGGTCCCTGCCTTTCCTGCCCTGGTTCCATATGTACTACAAGGGAGTATGTAGCTCTTTGTGTGGGGAAAGGCACTGCTCTATTTAGGTGCAAGTGTCAGCCCTTCCCTCCCAAGCTACCTCCGGAAGGCCCATCATCCTTGTGATGGACTATCACGATGAAAATGTCACACCCCAGCTCCCTTTGTGTGAGATTGCCTAGAGGAAATGTACACAGCCTTGCTGTCACCCAACCCAGACATGTATCCAGAGACAGGCAGAGTCACAGAATGGCTAAATTATGAAAATGCAACTTTCTAAAAATGTCATTTTCAGACTTACAATTTAAAATCCGACTTCACCATAAGTTGTGATTTTAAATAGTGAGTCCAGAGATATCAAACTCCAAATCTCTATCATTTCCCAATTGGAAATTACACTTAAAGGATGTTTTAAGGCAATGCCAATGTTAACCTATTTCGAGAGATAGGCCTTGCAGTAGTGAAACATTCATGTAACAATTTTTCACTACCAGGACATGTAAAACTCAAATGTACACATCCTTCCTTTTAAATACACTGCCCCATCCATAGGGCTGCCTGGGTCCTACCTTAGGGGTGACTTCTATGTAACAAAAGGGGCTGTTTGGTACTGGGACACAGGCTAACTAGCCAGGTTGAAATGGCAGTTTAAGATTGCACACACAGGCTCTGCAGCGGAATGCCTGAGACATGTTTAAAAGGCTACTGAAGTGGGTAGTGTAATCAGTGCTGCAAGTCAATTAGAGGCCCTGGGCATGTATAGTGCACTTTACTAGGAACTTATACGTACATTAATTATGCCCATTGTGGATAGGCCAATGTTATCATGTTTTGAGTACAAAGCACATGCACTTTAACACTAGTTAGGAGTGGTGAAGTGCCCAGAATCCTAAAGTCTGCAAACATGTATTTAGCAAAAAGGGAAGGACGAAGGCAAAACGTTTGGAGTGACCCTGCAGAAAGGGCAATTTCCAACATGTTGTACAAAACTACTCCATGTTCCAATACCTAGGAGTAGAAATCTGTATAGTGAATGTGACTCCCTCAAAAGTTCACATACACCCCTAAGCAGATGTTCTGTCAACAACTGTTCAAACATATCACTGATACAACTCTATCAAGTGCAAATAACATATTTTTAGAGGATTTTAACTTCCAATACGTTAAATCTAATGACTCCCATGTCCTTCAACCAATCACCTTACTGAATAACAATGATTTGTCACAGCGCTTAAGGGTTTCTACAAATGTGAAATGATCTCTCTAGGACCTTCTCATTTCAGTGGAAGACACCCTACTGATAGGATCCTCAATACATGTTGAGTAGTCAAACTATCACCACATCCCTTTAAACATCATCTCAGAGAACACCTTGACTAATGGCCAAGTGACACAACCAACACATTGGCTCATGGACAGAAATCAAATTGACAGCCCTAGGCTGACATTGAGTAGCACTTGTCAGCTTAAACCTCGTATGTAGATGGTAGAGGTGACTCAAGTGACAAACTATTACAAAAAACATAATACATATAATGGACGAAGTAGCCCCTAAGTGACTATAAAGACAAACAAAACATTCTCCCAATAGTAGCTTAAAGAGCTCTATAAAGATCGGAAGAGGTGAAACAGAGATGGGGCAAGAGCCCTCAACCACAATTATGGACAAGTTGGGCATTGACAGAAAATAATACAAAAGTAACATCTGTGAAGTTAAGGCTTCCTACTTCGGATCTCAATTGGAACATGCTATAAACCATCCCAGAAAATATTTTGACTTTGTCAAGTAAAACCCTTAACTCCCTCTGATGCCACATGTAAACCACACCTAAAAAAGATGTGAAAAGGTCCTTAATGTAGAGATTAAAAAGATTGAGTTCTCACTGCCCGCACATTCAATGGACTATTCACTCCATTTTTCAGCTCTTAATAAAGTATGAGGTGGCACAATTTTGAGGAAAGTAAAGCCAGTGAAATAATTAACAAAATAGCAAAACGTGGGTCAGCATCTCACTACACTCACCTGATACCTAAAACTGCACTAAAAGAGATCACGCCTTGTGCCACCCCATTATGGATGAATCAGATTAACTCGCCCTTGATATCATGCTCCTAAAAACAAGAGCTGATGTAGAAAGTTTGATCAGTTTGATCAGTTTGTGTAACTGATCTCCCTTTGTTAGCGAAAATCCTTGAAAGCTGCATATCAAAACAACCCAAGCAATTAATTGAAGACTACAATGTATTTGAACCTCTACAGTTTGGTTTTAGATCTGTAGCACCAAAACAGTTATACTCCAAAGAATGGACAATGTTCTTTGCCTCATGGGCAATGGAGATTTATGTTTACTCATGCTTACTTATCCCTGACCAATCAGCCTCTCTTTAACCAGTACTTGGTTCCTCAGAAAATGCTTAAACAACTCTCAAATATCTATGCATATTATATACAGTTATATGTAATAGTCTTTTCTAAAGAAGACACACATCTTTTAGGGCATATGCTAAAGAACATCTACTCCTGGCAGACTTTTCACCACCTGAAATTAAATCCTGTGATAACCAAATTTCAAATAATCTCCCCCTTCTTCAGAGCTCAACCTCAAAACTCAAATCACATACTGGAATGTAAACCCCAAATCATTGAATGCGCAAAATGTCTTGTGATCGTACTACACACAAATCTAAGCCTTCAATTGCACATAAACATCATAGTAAAGATCCCACAGAACCAACTCAGACATCTCGGAGGAGCCAAACTCTTCATGCCAGGCTCAGATTTTTAAATGAAGATATAGTATCTGGTTAAATCAAGACTAATCTATGTTAATGCATTACTCACAGGTATTCCCAAAATACTACTAGCTCTCATGAAGGCAACCCTTTAAAGAGCAGCATGCCATCGGAGGCATTATTCCGGTGCTCATTACACTCAGTTGGATCTTGATTGAAACAAGGAAAACATTTAAAGTGACTTGTATCACACAAAAAACTTTGCTCCATGGCACCCTAAAGTACCCCTCGGTGGCTGGCACAGGAAAATGCAGCGGGGTTCGGGCTGGACGGGGTTGGATGGGCTTGAAGTCCACAGACGATGGAATAGGTATAATTAAATAAATAAATAATACCTATTCTATCATCTGTTGGCTTCCCCCCTGCCCTGCCCCGCCGCCCCACCGCGTTTACCTGTGCCAGCCCCTGCTGAAAGTACCTGCCACAAAAACACATCTCAGGATGCTGTTGTTCTCTTTGTAGTGGACAATGTGTGCTCTTAGAACTGGCTAGTATCAGGAAACAAACGAACATCTCTCAACCATTCTCTGGAAGTGCCCTCAGAATCTCAAACTTGATTTACATGAATCCTTTTTTCATAACATTGAAAACATATCTAAAACACTTACTTATGAAGATACCCTCTTGGTTAATTATCAAATCTAATACATGCACGTCATTCTATCTATCTATCAAGTATATAGCAACGTTTTCCACTCTATCCATGCATATTCTATGTTTGATATTCTTTTCTCTTTTTTATTTTTTTATTTTTATTGATGATTTCATTGCAATAATTCATGTTACAAATGATGATCAAGAAAAGAAAAAGAAAATTATAATTTCCCCCCCAATGTAATCCCTCCCAATGCTACAGTAGTACCATGTCAATACAGTGGTACTGATCATCTTACTGATTTAGTAACAGTCTGCACATAAGTGGGACGTCAGACCTTAGGACCTTAGGACCAATATAAATCAGACAAAAAAAAGTAGAAAACCAGAAACTACAAAGTTCCTTGTGCATGACTGTCAGAACTCCGAGATTTTATCCGATTTATAAGCGGCCTCCACCCCCTGAGACCCTTCATTTTATTACGGATCCCCTTTCTTGAAAAGATTGCTTTTACTAGATTACAGGTAACTAACAATCGGGATAACTAATATTGAAAAACTGGAGGGTTTTTATCTAGCTACGCCGAAGCAATGCATTTTTGGAAAATAGCCATGGAGATAAAAACCAATGCCCTTCCTTTTGACAATCTTTCTCCAGCTGCGACTCCCAGAAAAGAAATACAGCGGGGGTCAGGGATACTTGAATATTCAATTTGCAATTTAAAAATACTGTGATCTGACTCTTTATAGGTGTTACCAACGTGCAAGTAGCAAATATGTGTACACCTGGGGCATCAAGAGCCTTTGCCGTTCCCCCATTTAATAATACTACTAGGTGTGTAATACAGATTAAAACAAGGTTTGTAATACTGTACAAACAACTTTGAAGATAAAAACATTGTTTGAGCCAGAGAAAAGGATTCCGGAAAACTTGATTCTGGGATATCCAGTCGCTTTTGCCACTTCAGGGAGTGTTTGTCCATATTGTTCTTCGCTTGTTTATTGAGAAGGGAGTAAATAAAACCAATGGAGGGTTTATGCACAGCTGTCAATACGTCAGCCAGATCATACCTTTGAAAACCAATGAGGTCCCCACCCTGGCGGTATAAGAAGTCCCTGACCTGGAAATATTTAAAACACTCTATCTGGGTGATGTCAAATTCATTCCTGATCTCTTGGAATGGACTTAAACCCATAGGGGGAAAAAGTAACCTAGCCTGTTTAGGCCACCATTCACCCATCGGAGGATATATTGATCCCCAAAGATTTCTGGGAAGTGCTTATTATTGTTTAATGGGGTGTAAAAATGTAGTCTCCCCAAACCCATTAATTTTCAAACTGAAGACCAAACTCTAAAAGTGTTCGATAATACAGTGAAGCGAACTTTCTTGAAGTAGTTGTGATCGATTTGCCTCCAGAGGTCCCCCCCCCCACCCCTTCACCTATCAATAGCATGCATGGAGAGGGGAGGAGCTGACCTCTTAACTGGGATGATGGTTTTTCTTGAATCAAAGGTCCTAGATTCTGTAACATCGTGGCCCAATAGTACAACTTACGGTTTGGCAACCCCAATCCACCTCTATCCTTAGGAAGGGTAAGGAATTTTAGAGCTCTCCTTGGTTTGGCAAATTCCCAAATAAATCGGGAGATCAAATCATCAAGTTTACTAAACTAATTCTTACCTATCTCTAAAGGGATTGCCCGAAACAAATAAATAATGTTGAGATTTTTTTTTTTAATAACATTGCATCGGCCGACTAAAGACAAATGTAGAATATTTAACCCGAGTAATTCTTTTTTTGATTTTCAATAAGGGGGGTCAAGATTTTATTTAATAATCCCATCTTCATCCGGAGTGATAGAAATTCCAAGATAAACTGCCCTTAAGGCTACACAGGTGTCCACCAGGGAAATCTTATCATTGACTAAAACTACAGTTTTTTCCCTGCTTAACGAGTAGCCCTAGATGTGCCCAAACTATCCGCCTCCTTTTCTATCTAAAGTAATACTGTCGCAGGATTGGGTGTAACCAGGGTTATATCATCAGTGTACGCAAGCACTTTTGTCTCCCAACCGCTGCAGACCACCAGGGGGATATTATCATTAAGCTTTAGCCTGCGGATAAAAGGGTCAATGTAAAGGGCGAACAAGAGAGGGGAGCTAGGGCACCCCTGTCTTGTCCCACTTGAGATCTCGAAAGCTGTGAACAGCTCCGCAACCACTAACACACTTCCTTCCGGTTTAACATATAGGTCCCTGATAGCTATCCAAAACTCAGGTCCTATATTTATCCTCTCTAGTACAGACCACAAATAGTTCCAGGAGACCCTATGATAAGCTGTCTCAGCATCCAGCAAGATCAGGGCCATAGGGTCTCCTGTCCCCTGGGCTGTTTCAAATATGGTGATTACCCGCCTGATGTGGCCCGTAGTACTTCTTCCGGGTATAAGCCCATGTTGCCATTTGGTTACAACATTAATGATCACAGGGGACAGTCGAGAAGCAAGGATCTTTGAGTATATTTTAGAATCCCCATTAATCAGGGTGATTGGTCTATAGGACGCAAGTTCGGTAGCCTGTATGTTTTTTTGAGAAACAACTACAATCTTAGCTTGTGACCATAAAGGTTCAGGATTATTACCTTCAAAGGTATGGGTAAAAAGCCTAGTTAAGCAATCTTTTGATTCAGGCATGAATACCTTGTAAAAATCTACGGGGATACCATCAAGCCCAGCAGCCTTCCCAGCAGACAGCAAGGAGATGGCGGCTAAAATCTCTTCCCAACCAGGGTTCCCCTCTAGCCCCTGCCGCTCTTCTTCGCTAAATTTAGGAAGTTGATTCAAATCCAGAAAATCACTTATATCTTTGTCCTCCAATTTGCGGGTTTGACAATAAAGTGCCTGATAAAAGCTTTTGAGCACTAGCCTAATTCCTGTCGGATCAGTGATACTCCCTTGTGCTGGGTCCTGTATTTCTCTCACTTTGTTTTGGCCGCCCTTTTGTTTTGCCCTTAGGGAAATGGTATGCCCCACATGCTCATTGCATTTGTAGGCATGTTCTCTCCAGACTGTAAATTTATTTGCAATTTTAACTGCTGAGATCTCATTGGTAGCCGCCTTCGCAATCATGACCCCCAAGTGAGCCTTTTGCGAGTTTCCCTACTGTTGGGTAGCAATTATTAAATTCTTCTCTTTCATTGCTAGTGTGGTATATAACTCCTGCAATCTCTCTTTTTTTTATCTTACCCCTACCTAAGCGTAAACTGAAGGGTTTCCCTCCGGATCACTGCTTTCAATGCATTCTACACAAACTCTTTAGAAGTGCTGCCTAGATTTTCCCTCAGAAATAATGGTACCCAGTTCCTTATATGATATAGATAATCATTGTTGATCAGCAAAGCTCGCTTAAAGGTCTAGTTATTGTTCTTTTTAAAATGCCTTCCTTTTTTAATTAGTAATAGAAGTGGATTATGGTCAGACATGACGCGGGGGTTAATCTCTATATCGCAGTATTGAACTCTAGATTGTGACCTAAAAAAAAGGCTAATTGGGCGTGCGACTGGTGAGGATTTGAAAAAACCGTGTAGCTCAGTTTGGTCGATTTCTTAACTTGCCATACATCAATTAGGGTGTGATCCCTACAAAGGTTTATCAAGGCCTGAAAAACTTTGGGTTTCTTTCCATGATATTTAATCTGTTTGAGCTGATAGGTAAATTAATATTCAAGTCCCCACACACCACTATAGGAGTAGGCCAAGATACCAATACATTAGTCAGCCAATGGAGTAGTTCATGATCGTCAGAGATGGGTCCATATTTTGAGCAGAGGGTGAAATTACTAGCGGGGGAGCAGAATTCAGTGATGACCCATCTTTCAAGTCTATCTTTACATGTCTGTCTAAAAAAACTAAAGGAGATTCTTTTTGGCTGAGACTGTCACCCAACATGTCCGTGCGCCTTGAAGGGTTCCTCCAACCAATTTGAATCCCAATGTATCTAGTAGCGATAATTGAACACCCTCTATATGAGTCCCCTGGAGACAAATAATATCAGCTTCTAAGACTTGTAATTCTAGAGTGACTTTAGCCCTCTTTCTCTTATTGTTAAGACTGCAGATATGTACCGAGGCATTTCTTGAGTTACTCATCACCTCCCTCCTTTAAAATCCCTTTCAAGGACTTTTATCCCTCCATATTGACACTGGCTGCCTGGAAGGGTCAACCCTTCCTCCAAACCCTGTCCCTCTTCCATGTATCTGTACCAGGTAGCCTTCTGTGTAGCATCCACTAAACCCGCCCACCGGTGCCCCCCTCCCCCCATGTCCACCACCCCCCACTAAATGAGCAAACAAGCAGCACGCCTGAGTGATGACGCAGTGAGAACAAGCACCCCAGTCACTCCCTGACCATGACCCCTATAAACATTACATCAAAACAATGGCCATAGTGCCCGAAACAGTGAAAACATCTATCTTCCAAAAGGAAAAGGAAACCGGTAAGAGAATGAAACAAGAAAGAGAAAATAAAAGACAAAAGGGGGAAAACCCCATACTTCAACAGGCTTGACAATATGTTTTTCTAGTCTGCCACCCCACACAGGAGGCCATTTACAGTCACATCTTGAATGGCTACAGTCTTCCTACAGGACCCCCACTGATTTCTTTTAGGTACTTTCGAGCCCCAATCTCAGATGTAAAACTTCGGGTGAACCCTTTATATACCACTTTCAGATGAGCAGAGTTCTGCAGGTAGACTTTGGCCCCAATTTGTTGAAAAGTATTAAACAATAGCTGCAGCCGCCATCGTCTCTCTACTGTCGCATTTGCAAAATCAGGCCTAAAGAAAAAGGTGACGCCATTGAGCTTCTTTCTTGCATTAGGTCGAGCTTGATCAAATATTTCTTGGCCCAATAGGAAATTCCCGAGATAAATCAGGATGGCTCTAGGTCTTTCCACTACTGCCAAGCTTTTTTAAGCATTAAGGGGTATCTATGGGCCCGTTGTATCTCTACCTCTCAGTCCCACTTTCCTTTGTCTGAGAAGGCCCCCCTGAACAGATTGATGAAACACACACCCTGGTATCTGCTCCTTCCACAACCTTGGGAACTTCCAGCACTCTCAAATTGTTATGCCTCTGTCTATTCTCCTGCTCTTCAAGTTTCCAACGGACGTCAGCCATAGCTGCTTCATGCGGGGATTCGTGCAGTTTCAGGGTGTTCACCTCTGTTTCCAGACTATCTGTTCACTCCTCCACCATTGTGATCCTGCCGGCAAGTTCTGAGCAGGTTTTGTTCATCTTCTTGATGGTTCCATGTAGTTTTTGTGTGGCTAATCTGGCATGTCGGCATGAATTTCTAGCTTCTTCCAGAACCTGTTTAATTGCTTGGAGGATTAAAGCTAATGATCCATTAACGGTGGAAGGTTGGAGTGTCATGGCAATCTCTGTACCATCTAGATTTTCTGGAGTGTCCCCAAGATCCTCCCCTCAAAGGGCCAATTGCGTTGTCGAATAGTCCCAATGAAGGTTTTCATTGAGGTCTCTTTCCTACTGGTGTTAGAATACTCACACCTGAGGCCCCTCTCCTTCCTCTTCTTTTTCTTCCTCTGCTCACCCTTTGTCGAGATTCTATGTTGAATTATGCAAGTAGTGTCATCCAGGGCCTCACTGGAGGATGAGCATGAAGCTAGCTCATTGAGAAAGGAGAACGATGAATCCTCATTATTGAACGGATCTGACTCATCTGTGAGTGAGAAAAACTTTTCCCCGATGTCAGGGGATTTCGTTATAGCAGTCAGAAGCTTCTCTGTAAAGGGGCTGGCAGACCCAGGAGTGGGTTTGTGTTCTCCTGCTAAAGCATAGTTAATAGGCACTTATTTATGAGTGGTTGGCGTCATTTGAATCATGGACTGGGTTCCTAAATATTGAGCCACAGACAGGGATTCTGATTCTTAATATTGCTCCTTTAATTGTGCCTGCGCTTGTGCCCCCGGGTCATGCTTTTGGTCTTTGTGCCAGAGTCCATCTCCCATATCTCCTTGATAGATAGTCACAGAGGATGGGTTGCTACCGTTTGTACGCGAGTTATTATGCTCAAAGGTAGAGAGGGGTATCCCTACATTCAGTCACCCTTCACCCAGGATCATATTAGGGTCCTGTATTGCAGAGAGAGGGAGACATCCACCCTCTTGCTGTCTGCTGCGGTAACATTAAGGGCATTCAATGTCTTGGAGCTGCACAAATTCTGCCCTTTAGAATCACTGGATATCCTTTTTTACTGCTAAAGTGGAGAGTTGTTGATCAAAGGCTGGGACCCTTTTAGATCACCTGGCAGCCCTGCCTTACCCGGTAACTTGATATTCCTTGGGCCGGCAATGCCACTAGTGGCGCTATCCCAGCTATCAGATTTCACCATAGCTCTCTCTTCTAGATTTTTCCCCCCTTTGCCGCCGCAGCTGTTTTGCTTGCGCCATGGCCCAGCATTCTCTGTTTAGGTTTCTGAGCCACGATACACCTGCCCTGTGGCAAGATGTGAAGAATCCACCGAAGCTGCCACGGAGTAAGCTCACAGGAGCCGGCAGCAACTAGACACACCCAGCTGTTCTGCGACTCTGCACTGAGAGCATCTAGCAAACAGCAATCATTGGCATAGAAACCGGACTGCATGCTGCGGTATCTTTGTTGGGGCCTCAAACCACTATGGGAGGAGTCATATTCGGGAGCGACGAGAGCCCGTTGTCTACGCCAGCGCCATCTTGCTCGGCGTCATATTCTTTTCTCGCTTGATTGACTGTTTTGCTGAACGAGCCTCTGTAAATAGAAATTTTATTATCTAAACCCATCTTTATGAAGGTGTTGTACCCCTTCTAAGTATATTATATATTTTCCTTTTTACATCAATCCTCGAACTCTGTTTTGTATCACGATTATCTGTAAATTGAAGTTGCATTGCAACCAACATGTATAGTTACAATGAAAACTGGTTTTCTGTTGAAGGACACTTATTGTTTGTAAGTTCAGGTATAACATCCTTATCATCTTACACCTCTGGGTCTACTACCCACGATATAAAACTGCAAAAATAAAACTATGCAAAGTACATATTCTGTCATTGTGTTAGAAAAAAAGTTAAAATGCCCTCTATGTACACTACTACAAAGATATTGTTGAATTCTCTCAATACTTCATGCACAAAATATTGAAAGACTGCTGGAGCGTTACCTGGCTCATACAGCATCACCTGATATTCACAGATACGTTACTGTGTGCAGAATTCTTTCTAACATTTATGGTCCCATTTAATCCAAACAAAATGATAGGCTCCATCCAAATGTCATTTTTCTTTACTTGATCCAAATTTATCGCAACCTGACATAAGATATCTGTTCTTGCTGAGTATTTGGCACACAAACAGATAAAACAGAAGGACAGCACACAGAAGGGGCAGAGTTCGAGGCAGGTGAGGCCCCTCACATAGATGAGGAGGAAGACACCAATCCATCACAAAATGGACCCTCTACTTTACATGCCATCCCCTCTAGTGCTGTCTTTTCACCCCTGCATCACCAAAGGAGGTAGGCGGACATCCACAAAAACGACTTCCATAGTGAGACCACGCCAGCTGTGTATATTGGGACATGGCAAACAAAGATGTAGAGCATGACCTGAGCTGCAAACACTTCCACTGATCCCATAGGCATCAGAGGACGCTTAGGTGTGTTTAGGCCTGTAACAGTCCATGTTGAAAATTCAATGTCTATGACATAAAAAGAAGCGGCTAACAGAGGAAGTTGCAAAGCATCCATGACTGTATTGTGGTGGGTTTTGAAAATGTGGCCAGACAAATGTCAGAGAACCAAAGCCAATGGGACCACAGAATGGACAGCTTACCTCGAGAAGCTGTGTCTACAACTCTCCAACACTGACTCTTTCAGACATGCAGGGATAGACACAGTGGAGCCAGCATGGAAACTCTAAGCCTGTCGATCGGGCAATTGGCACATGCTCTGGCTACCCAGTGCAGAAGGACTGTCAATGCACAGGTGGAGATAGGCCACTTCAGTGGTGATGTGACAAAGAGTCTGCAACAGATAACATCTGCTGTCCAGGCAACGCAGACCGACCGCATTGCAGGAGTCACAGGGAGAGAAGGGACAGATAGCAAGCAGATATCTGGCATTAGCAGTGTCTCTGCCTCAGATGTCAGGTCTCTGAGAAGCAGCAGCAGTCATGAACGGGCTGCAACACAACAAGGACATAGCCCATCCGGCCGTAGGGGCAAGAAACATTGAGCTGCCCATGCATTTCAGTTTTTAATACCTGTGTTCACTCACATTTGGTAAATTAACCAGCACAGTTGTATTTTCATTTCTTAATGTCAGTTTAATTTGACTACAGACTACACACCTGACAATAAAGGTATTGTGGTCTACATGCATCAGCAGCATCTTGTCCTCCTTACACATACACAATGCATCAACATTGACAACATACAACAATGTGTGTCAATGTGGTCCCTGAGCCTTCTGCCATCCACTACTCTGCTCTCATCCTGTGGCTGCTGTACTAGTGGCTCAGGATCTTCATTTTCTGAATCTGACTCAGACACCTCGATGTGTATGCCTCTCCTGCTGGCAATATTGTGGAGGATGGTACATGTTGCTACTATCTTACAAGCTATTTCAGGAGCAATTTGTAATGCACCCCCACTCTTGTGAAAGCACCTAAAACGGGATTTCAGGAGGCCAAATGTCCACTAAATTACATCCCTGGTGCTATGATGTGCATTGTGATATTCGTGATCATTTTGGGAGGTGTGAGAAAGGTATGGTGTGAGGATCCATGGACGTAGGGCATAGGCACTGTCACCTGCAACACAGACATAATTGTGAGGCTACATGACATAATGAAAAGATGACCACACATATATATCTCTAAGTAACTTTCTATTCTGTACCTAATAGATATCCGTAATTAAATTCCCCTCTTTACAACGGTTTATTTATTACACTATGTCTAAACATGTAGGAGTCATGGGTGCTTCCTGAATATTGTGAGACTATATCGGTTATAATACTGCAGGCAATGCATACCACCTGAATGTTGAGGAAATGTGTACTTTGCTGGTTTCTAAAAATGTATTTGAGATGGAAGGGGCAATATATGGGCAAATGTGTCCCATCTATACACCCGGTGACATGGGAAAAATTTCCAATCCAGTAAAACTGTAATTTGGTACTCTGCATTTCCTGTGCATTCTTGGGTAGGTCTATATTTTTTTTAATGCAAACCAGCATGGCATTTAGTAATGCGTGGAAGAACAGTGAATGTGCGCTTTGTGACACTACTCCTGCTACTGCAATCACACCTTGGTAACTACCAGAGGATAATAGATGTAATGAGCAAAGCACCTGTACATGAGTAGGGATTGCCTTACTGAGAAGATGTGGGTGTAAGAGTGAAATAATCTGTCATATGACAGCACCGCTTAGCCTGTATTTCTCATATATTTCTTCCTCGGTTTGTTGAAAGAAGGTCAGCCTGGCTCTAAATATCCGCTCTTGTATCTGTCTTTTTCTCAGCTGTGCAGTCAGTATTTGCATCCTCCATGCAATGAAGTAAGGAGCAGCTATTGTGGTACTCCTTGATGTGTTCTCGGACAGTTTATGTACTCTCCACCCATTTACCACCCATTTCAAATTCATGCTAAATTGCATGTGTAAAACCTCCATTTTGCACTTGTTTGCTATTTGTGATAGCGATGAACATACAGATTTCTTATTTGCGACTCGGTATTTGCATTTGCTATTTTTACCGACTCGCAAAACAAATGCATTGCTATTTGGGGATTGCAAATGGATTTTCCAATAGCAGACCACCATTTTCGAGAGCGCTAACCCCTGTGCGACCAATTTGCGAGTCTCAAATTTTTTGGACATGTGGCCCTATGAGTAGGAAGTTTCTGCTCCAGTAGTTTTACAAACATAAAGATGGTAATGATATTCATGCTGGGTTGCATGCAATAATAATGTGTTATTGCATGCCGGGTTGGACATCATCTATTGCTGTAAAAAGTATTAGTGAATCAGGAGGCGGGGACAATATTACTTAACATCCTAATTTGCTCTGAGGTGAAGATTTTGTGCACTTCTGTGTCCCAAAATATAGCAGGACTGTGCTTTACTAACCAAAGTTCACCCAAGATTAATTAAAACAGAGTAGTGTCTAACAAATCAAATCCTATTGTCTCTTTATCGTGTTAATTACAAGTCAATTGTAAGGGTAGGGTACAGTGTATAATTGACCTGATCTTAAAGCAGTTCCATCTACTACTTGAACGTGCTCTTCTTTCTTTTTTCTCATACTTATACCTCCGTTTTTCACAAAGACTCCTGCGTCCGTCGCCTTGCTGCTATTTGAGCAGGAAAAATAAAATGATAATAATGTAGTTATTATCATTTTATTTTTCACAGGTTCGGGCTGGGTTAGGATGGGGAAGGGCTGGACTGGAGACATAGGTGGGGGAGTTGTTTGCACACTCCAAATGTGCATGACTGCTTGGCCAGCCGTCTCAGGCCGGCTAAACAGTCATGCGCACTTTGCATGTTCCCCACTGGGCTTCATTACACATCCTGGTGGGGAATACGCTCAGGCACCCAGACCCCGTCTGAGTGCCGACCCACAGCACTCAGACCAATCACAACACTGCATTGCAGCATTGTGATTGTCTATGGGGAGCCTGGGTGATTCCTTGTTTCGGACTTGTCAGAGAAGCAGAGGAGAAACGTGGCCCATGAAGAGGTAAGTGGTATTTCTTTTTTTTTTTGTCCCAGCTGCCACTCCCTCTCCCCCGCGTCTCCACCCTCATTCCCTGCCAGCCGCTACTGTAAAGACCCAATCAGAAAACATCACAATTAGAACAGTCAATACAAACTAAATATGAGGATAAACCATTGTATCTTGTTAGAAGGATACGCTCAGTACTACATGTCTGGCATCCACTTGGCCTCTATTTAGCACAGCCCTAATGTGATAACCTATGAGGTCTTTGTGGATACGCTGCCAGGGGCAGCTCATTCATTGGAGCGCAAGAGCACTGACCCTCTATCTGTGATCCGTGATATCACATAAATATATATTTTTTTGCAGTCCTTCCTTATGTTGCTCTATTTTCAATTGACCTCAATGAGGGCCACTATGCCGGATGATGTCGATGTGGGCTGGTCCAAACTCGATGATTGGCAGCTACCCTGCCCGTCGCAGTGAAATGAATTGCGCATGGCTGTCTGACCATTTTGTTTGGCACGCCCAACCTGACATGCGTTCTTCTCAACCTGTGCTGTGCAAATGACCCAAGGGCAACACAGACACAGCCTCCTGGTCTCAGTTGGAGTGCTCTGTCTGCCTGCTCAATCTAATCCAGGTGCTGCTGTCATGCTGATTACTTATGCAAACAACATGAAAGCAGCACAGGGATTAGCTGAGATGATGGGCGATGTTGATGACCATTCCCCACATATACATGACATGCATAATAGCAGGAAACGCTGTGGCATGAAGAACAAGGTGGCTGTGTTTCTGTCTCTCATGTTTAGCGTCCCCCTTTCATTCACAAGTGTAATTGACAGTACTGTGCACAAGCCTTGAGGATGTGGATTGAGAGCTGCTTTGTCTTTGTCAGTGAGAGAGCAACTCCTGAAGTGTATTTGGTGAGTCCAGAAGCAGCCTCAACGAGCCTGCACTGGTGTGTGTGAATGTGATCATTATACATTGAAAATCAATAAACTTGCATATAACCATATTAATTACCTAGGCCCTATATTATAGTTTCCAGTTTAATAAAATAGATTTATAGAATTACATTGCCTTTGATGCGTGCAGCACTTTTCAGAACTGCCTCCATAAAGCCTAACCCGTTCAGTCCATTTTTATTATTACTAGTGCATTTTATTTTAAACATCGCTCCCAGATAGAATGCGGGCCCTTTCCGTGATATTATTTATTGACATGGGAATGAGACCCTGGCTATGCCACTGGCTTGGCTGGTGAAGGTGGCCGACCAAGTCTGCAAGGAAATCATAAGGTTTAATCAAAGGCATGTGTCTCTGAAAGTTAGAGACATGGCAGAATGACACTAGATAAGGGGGTAGCTAGGATTGGGATGTAGTCAGTAGCATGGCAGGCTTTTTATGGAAAACTCTGTATAGGTGAAGATCAGTTAATCACAGAGGAAGCTCACTTCCACAAGGCTAGTTTGGCTGGGGCAGACTCAGTCAGAGCAGCTTTGCTTTAAGGATAAAGAGGTTTTTTAAACATATTTTGTATTGCTTTCTGTGAGTTAGAATGATTAAAGCAAAGCCAGTAACGGATTAGATCCACTATAATGAGAAGCCTTTGAGCCCACGAGCAGTCCATTTTATGCAAGATGTGTGTACCCCCGAGATACCACCCTGGGTTCCATTCGGGAGTCTAGCTGGCAACCCTATGATGAAGCATGCCACCAGCTAGGTTGGTTCTTTTAATAACCTAATTGGTTGACCTGAGTTGTGCCAGAAAATTCCAGTCACACACAATGAAGAGTTACCAATTTTGTAGTACCTCCCTAGAAATTACATCTTGTGCGCATTGAGCTAATTCATACCAGACAATTTTGGTCACACACAATGAAGAGCTTTAAATCCCGTACCCCCTTGGAAATGAGACGCAACGTCTAGTGTCACACCAGACAATCCCGGTCACTCACAACCAAGAGTTGCAAATGCCATACCTCCCTGGGAATGAGGCACAACATCTGGTGAGCGTTGATCTGAATCGCACCAAACAATCCCGGTCACACACACACAGGTTCATGTTCAGTGGCGCCACACAAGATAGAATCAGGCACTGATACTGGTATGGCCCCACCTCTGAGGGTCACAACCTGTGAATCGGACAATGTACGCAATGAGCATGCAGTCATTGTGTCGCACAAGAGAAATGCAGCATGATCGACGAAGTAGGCCATGTGCGATTCCGCGACCTGTAAATCCACTCACAACAAACAAGACGCTTATGTGTATTGAGGCCTTGCAATGGAGGGTCACACTCCTGAGATACAGGCAGTGCTACTGGTGCTCCACACCAGAAAATCTGGTCTCCAGACACAATACTTAGTTCCACACTCACACCACACTTCCAGTGAGAATCCAGCAGGCGATGTGGGCACTTGAGTGGGCACCGCTTTCCAGGTGTCACAGGTAGTTGGTGTGGGTCCCTCAAGGTAGGTTTTTGATGTCCCTGAGCCCTCATAAAGAGAACAGGGGGCAAGCTAACAAGCCCTTAACAAGCACACTTCAGGATGCCACCCAGCAGCAGGTAGTCAGCCCAGGCTAGCCAGTATTTAGGAAGGGTGCCTGATCCCTTCCAATGGCAGTAATCCTCCTTGTGCACAACAGATTGCTCTGGCAGTGTGTACCACACAGTTCCAGGATCTCCAGTCCCATGTACCCACAAGTGTAGCCCTGCCCTGCTGAAGCTTGGGGAGTGGTACTGTAATGTGCTTTTGAAGTGGGGGTGGGTCGGAGGGTTTGCCTTTGAACCACAGAAATATCCCATAAATTGTAATCCTGTCTGCCATGGGGCTGTGGAATGAAGTTCCTAATCTTTTGTGGGGCCATGATCTGTCTCCCATGGGCCAAGTGTCAAAACCTTTTCCCCCAGTCTATACAGTCAAATGGCAGAGATCTGTCATTCCAGTTGCATGCCCCTTGTTGATAACTTGCTGATAGCTGTCTCTGCGTAATTATCAGATATGCCCCCCATCCTCCAGTATAGACTGGAGTCAAACTAAAAGGCACACAAAAGGTTTAGAGCAGAGTGAAAAACACACAAATGGTGGATGGAATGTGGAACAAATCAAACATTCACCCCCAGTCAAGGGTTCTCAATGAAATCCATTGTTCTTTTGCACACCGTGATAACCCCAGATTAGACCCAACCATATGCAAATCAGTCTTGACTGTTACCTATGGGAACAATCCAGCCCAAACTACCAAACCAGACCCTCCCTGGACCAGAAACAAGAATCCTGGGACTGGTTTTGGGATATAACCTCTCAATAGCCAGGCTAGCTTGAATCCAGTGGCAAAGTGGGGAAGGGACCCACGTCTGCATGTACCCAGTGCACTTAGGGTGAGAAAGCAAAAGACACACAAATGATGGAAGGAATGCGGAATAAATCAAACATTCACTCCCATTCAAGATATCTGGGCTAAAGCCATCATTCTTTTATTCACTGTGCCAACCCAGTTTAGACCCAGCTATATTCATCTCAGTCTTGACCCTGCTCCTCATGGGAACAGTTCAGCCTGAACTGCCAAGCCAGGTCCACCCTAGACCAGAAACAAGCATTCTGGGACCGGTTTGGAGGTATCACCCCTCATCAGCCAGGCTAGTTTGAATCAATTGTACAGTGAGCGCATGACCCATGTATGTGTGCAGTTTCAGCACTGCCAAGCATATTACGAGTTTTCTCAGATCCACCCTTTCAGGATGGTGGTGAGGAAACCTAGGAGGTCATACAGGCTCCTGTTTCACTCAGGGCCATGGGATGCATGGAAGGGAGCACATGGGGTGCCCCACTTTCTGTATGTACCCCCTTTCTTGCACGGCATGGTCTATACAGTTCATGCCGTGCATGACTGGACTTTAGCACTCCACTTGCAGTGCCTTTTTAATAGGTACTGCTGTGGGAACGCCAACGGACGGTCCACCAGACCATGACATAACTTGTGATCTGGTGGGCGGCTGGGGATGAGGTTTGGCATTGTGGGACAGTGTTGTGATGGTCCGCTCCTACAGCGTCAAAGTCATAATCAGGCACTACTTTTTTTATGTACTCTTTGTTGTCTATTCCTGTGTGGAAAAGCTAACTCTATCCATTTTAGGAATGCAAACCAAACTGCAATACAATTAAGGTACACATTTGATTGTAATTTGTGATTTGGTTAACATGTATGAAGGCTTGTATTGCCGGAATTGTGGGCATATCCTAAAACCTAGAGACATTTCCTGGTATACTGGTGAAGCATACTTTTGAAAATTACTATTTCCACTTGTAAATTTGGTGAGATTCAGGAATTAAAATTCCAAAGCAGGTTCTGGGAGTAGGAGTGCACACTGGTTGAATGAGGTCTGACACAGATTAGCATATTTATTTATTTAAAAATGTTATACAGCGCTAGCTAGACCCGTGCAAACAGCACAGATTTTAATAACACTTGCTATTTGATTGAAATAATTTGGTGTTTATGGTTTTCTGTTATGGCAAACTATGAGTATAGTGTTTCACAAATGTCAGCAATATTTTAAAAAGCTCTTAGGTGAAGGTGAATGCCAACATTCTGGGTTGTTTTGTGGTGAGTGATTGTTAGGGGAAACCACTGGGGCATAGCATTTATGGGTTCTGTCCGTTTAAGGATATGGAATTGCTATGGTGTTGCATCCTGAGGGGATGGATTTTGCATGTTCTCTCTGTGTGATGAATTGCTTTGTGGGGAGGTAGTCATGAGATGTTTGCTATATGTAAAGATTGGATGGAAGTTACACGTCCCACTAAGAGAAAGATGCTAATGCTATTTCCTCTCCATCCCTTCACAGTGTAAGCACTCCATGTAGTTTGATTCAAGTAAATACTCCATACACCCAAAATCTGTTAAAACACATCACTCTTATTAAAAAAACAGAAACACGAGACACAACATACCTTCATCCTACACAAATATAGCAAAAAAAACAATTTACAAGTGTTACAGGTTTTAAATGTAAACTAAAGCTGCTTTTATTTCTTTTAACATCAATTAGTTGCATGATATATCACTGGCCCCTGCTGCATATCAAGAGTCTATGTCTAAACATGATGTATAATTAAATAGAACATTTCAATCCTTTTAGCTAAAATTATTTTAAAATATGCATACAAAATTTTGTAAAATTGTGTAATTCAATGCAGTCTTATGGCTACTACATAAAAATCAATGGAAAGTAAGAGTGCAACAGGGGATAGCTCTTGGGGGTAGACTTCAGTCGAATGCAATACCAAAACACTACTCTTGCTGCAGTGCAAGATCATGTGAATGTCCATATATATAACTGATTCTTTTGGAGTTTTCTGAACCGAAGTGATTTGGCTCTGGTTGCAGGCTGGGGTTCAATGCATTCCTGAGGTTGGGATCCTAGAAACCCAGGAATCAGCCTTCATGTTTTTCTTGATTGAAGACTGGGCAATACAAAGTGATACTTTAAGACTCTGCCTCTGCCACTGTTTTGGAATGACTAATGTCTTAAATTAACTTGCTGAAAAACTGGAGTAGAACTATATTACCATCGCTTAGAACAGAAAATGGTTGTTTATCACTTTAAAGGAATATGCTGCGTTTATGCTTGAAATAAAGAAGCATGTATTAATATCACTAAAGTAACTATAGAGCAAAAACACCAACCAACACATTGCAAATCAAAATAATAGCACCACAAAAACATAGCATGGCACAACACAAAAAACACAAAGCAATTCAACAACAATGGGTAAACAACAAAATAATAATGTAAAATTAAAACACAACAGCGTAGAAAATAACACATTACGTTATGTTATGTTAATTGAGGCTTATTGAGCGCACTAACACCCGAAGGTTTCTTGGCGCTAACTGGAAAAACATGTGAATGAGCAGAAAAGAATTTATTCAGGAAGGGTAAACAGAAAAGTCTTAAGGAGTTTCCTAAACTGAAAAAGGGAGTTGCTAGATTTAATAGTCAGAGGAAGGGAGTTCCAGAGCCTGGGGGCAAGGAAAGCAAAACGACGGCCTCCAAATTTATGAAGTTTAAATTTGGGGATGACAACCAAGTGATGGGAAGCTGAGCGAAGGGAGCGGGCAGGTTGGTACAGGGTAATCCGGGATTTCAAAAAAGCAGGGCAAGGACAGTGAAGGGATTTGAATGCCAGGCAGCCCATCTTGAAGGCCGCTCTCTCCTTCACTGACCACTGCAACAAATGCTAATGCAGTGGTTCCCAAACTTATTCAACCTGTGGCTCCCTTGACCTAATTGGCAGTTGGCCATGGCTCCCCATCATGTCACTTTTTTTTTTTTACCGGTGGGAGGATGTAAGCCAGACATCGGGAATACTTCCAGTTTTCGCCCTGAGGTTAATTGGGATGAAGCTGATGAATGTATCTCAACAATCAGTAAAAATTATAATTGTGCAGCGGTAATTAACCCAAAAATAAAATAGAAATAACCACGCCAGACCACTCAGACTAAGCTCCAAAATCATTATCTCAAGTTCAAGGGGAACTTTTTGGAATCGGACAAAGTGAAGAAAATGTAAGCGCGTCAAGTAGTTTCATAACACTGCATTTTCTCTAGGTAAAATATAAATTCAGCTTTAACCCCTTCCATGCTGGGCCGATTCCGCCGCTGTGCGGTAAACAAAAGAACAGGGCGGGGCCGTGACGAACCCCAGCCGTCATCAGCACACGAGCACCGTGGAGCGTGACGGCTGGGGTTCGTCATCAGCATGGAAGGGGTTAAGAAATAGCTTCAGAGCAGTGGAAGTACCAGTTCAAGATAAATAAGTGGTGCATGTCTTATCTCACATTTCAACAGCCAGGCCAACAATCTACACATATTCTTTTTTCCTGTAAATGAGTGCTAATGTCCTTCCATGATGCAGCCATCTTGATCCCTGGCATGCCAGGGATAGAGGGGCCATCCAATACGCGCCAAATCATTTGGAAAACGCAACTTTACCCCGATATGGATTGGGGAACGTCAGAGGCAGAACAAGACTTCCCTTCGGGAAAGGAATGAGGGTTACACAAGCCAGCTGGGAGAAGGGACTGTTGCTTAGAAAGGGAATGCCCGGTTACTTACCGGTAATACACATTACTCCGAGTCCTGGTCTCCCCGTCCCATTCCTGACAAGTGAGCAGCTAGTCTGCTCCACAGAAACCCCTACCTAGCTGAGCTGTTTGCACTTCCCCCTAGGATGACGTCACCTACACGTGACTATAAAGGGGGAAGTGCATCCATTAATCATCCTGAAAATACCAAAGAAAACCAGAACGAAAAAACAAACAATCACCCAAAGAAAAACCCAAACCAGGGAGGGAGGGAAGGGCTCAGGAATGGGACGGGGAGACCAGGACTCGGAGTAATGTGTATTACCGGTAAGTAACCGGGCATTACCTCCTCGTCCTGTCTCCCCGTCCCATTCCTGACAAGTGAGCCCATACCCAAGCACACGGTGATTGTGAGAAAAAAACAGACCAGAAAGTACGAGAAAAAACAGGTCCATTTTAATCAAACAGAAAACAGTACAGACTACAAATCCGTACAGAAGACAGGACACGAGCCCCAAAGGCAGCAGAGGCCGCCATCCCCAACAGAAGACGGCAATGGGCAACAAAAGAACGGGGAGAAGCCCAAGTGGCAGCATAGCAAACGTCTATCAACGAGGCACCTTTGAACAAGGCCCAGGAGGACGACACGCCCCTAGTCGACCCACCCTGAACAGAAGAAGGCAGAGGACAGTGGGCAGAACCGTAAGCAGAAACAACAGCGCCCCTGACCCAACGAGACAAGGTGGACAAAGAAGGACGAAGTCCCAGTCCCGAGAGGCCATAGGCAACAAAAAGGGAATCAACCTTACGGAAACAAGCCGTACGCTCCAAGTAGATGCGGAGAGCCCTCACCACAACCAAAGAATGGAGGAGCACCTCCACAGGAGAGGCAGGAGCCGGAAAAAACACCGGGAGAAAAACATCCTCCAGACAGTGAAAGGAAGACACCACCCAAGGAAGAAAAAACAGACTCGGACGGAGAATGACCATATCACCGCAAAAGCGCAAGAAGGGAGGGGAAGCCATCAGCGCCCCAATCTCACCAACCCCCCGCCCAGAAGTAAAGGCCACCAGGAAAAAACTTCAGCAGAAAGGAAATTCAGGGCCACGCAGTCCAAAGGCTCGAAAGGAGGACCTGTCAAAGCCGGAGAACCAAAGGAAGATCCCAAGGAGGCACAGGAGAACGAGAGACAGGACGCCGAAGCAAGAAACTCCGCGGAAGTCGAGCCACCAACGGGGAGACAGAGGAAACAGAAGAACCCCGGAAAGCAAGAATGGCAGCCTACTGGGCACGAAGGGAAGAAACCGCAAGCCCCAAGACGAAACCATCCCGTAAGAAGACCAAAACCTTCACGGCCTCACAGGAGGCAGAAGAGAGACCCCTCACAAGACACCAAGAGGAGAAACTCCTCCAGTGAGGGATATACGACTTCAGGTGGAAGGACGCCGAGAAAGCTGGAGACAACGGGCAACCTCAACCGAGCAACCCAGACCCAGCAAACTCAACCTCTCAAGTGCCAAACCCCCAGCCGGAGGCGACGCAGGGAGGCAACCCCCAGAAGAGGAGCCCGCAGCGGGGAGGGAGACAGAGGAAACCTCCAATGAGGGCAAACAGAAAACGCCAACAGAAGGGGGAACCAAGACTGCCGAGACCATTCCGGGACCCCCAGGAGAACCTCTGCCCGGACCCAACGAATCATCCGGAGGACCCTCGGAATTAAGGCAAACGGAGGGAAGGCAAACAGCAGACCCCTCCACCAAGGAAACGAGAAAGCATCGGTAGCCCACGCCAACGGAGAGGGAACTATGCTGCAAAACCGAGGAAGAAGGGCGGACTCCTCCGAGGCAAACAGATCCAGCCAAGGAAGGCGGAACCGGAGGACAAGCAGGTCGAACAGATCCGGAGACAGAGAAAGGGACACCGAAGAGGGGAACACCCTGCTCAAAGACTCCGCAGGCCCAATCCCCTTCCCCGGAAGAAAGACCGCCGTCAGAGACAAGAGCGTCGACTCGGCCCAAAGGCCGATCTCCCGGGACAGGAGAAACAGGGCACGACACATGCCCCCTTGGAGATTCACAGAAGAACGAACCACCTGACTGGCCGTCTGCACAGAGACCGCCCGACCCCGAAGGAGAGGAGCGAACCAAAGAAGAGCCATCCAAACCGCCCTCAACTACGTCCAGTAAGAGGACCCGAGGGATTCGAAACCGGACCACCGACCCAGAGCCTAGGAGGCACCCAGAACGGCACCCCACCCCAAAGCACTGGCATCCGTGGACAACATGACCACAGACTGAGGAGGAAGAAGACCGAACCCCCGGGAAAGAGAGGGAGAGAACAACCACCACAGGAGATCCGCCCGAATCCCCGGAGCGACAGGGACCAGAGACTCGCAGGCCAAGGAGGCAGGATCCCAGAGCGACAGAATACGACGCAACAGGGGGAACAGACGCAGCCCGGCCCAAGGAGGGGGATGCAGAGCGGACGCCAACTCCCCCCGACACCGCAACCAGAGAAGGGCAGACACCCGGGACCGGGAAAGAAGCCAGGAAAGGAGATGAAACAAAGTCAACCGGCGCCCCCGGGAGAGGAACACCATGCCCAGGACCATCTGGAAGAGAGTCCCCAGGAACCACAGGGACTGAGAGGGCACCAGGGAGGACTACCGGTGGCCGAGAAGGAACCCAGCAGAAGACACACCCCGGCCACAACCGACAGAGCCAGAGGGGCCAGGAGCAAGGTGAAAACCCCGGGCGCTGAAGACAGGCCGAAAGGCATCACACAGACCCGAGAGCGAAGGGTTCCCACAGCAAATTGCAGAAAACGCTGGCCAACCGGATGGATAGGAACGTGCAGAAACGCAACCCACAGAACCAGGGATGGCAGGAAGCCACCCGGAAGGACCAGAGGCAGGACGGACCGGAGGGACACCATCTAGAATGGACGACGGAGGACGAAGCGAATGACGCGCTTCAGATCCAGAACAGGACCGAAGAGCTCCTCCCGGAAACCAGAAAGAGGTTCGAGTAGCAACCCAAGCCCCACTCCAGCGGAGGAACCCTCACAACAGCCCCCATCACCAACAGGAGTCGCACACCTGCCAACAAACAATCCAACGCAGAGGAAGACGGGGCAGGGGAGTCCGTACAAAACCCGGAGGAGAAGGAGAGGAAAACTCTATCTGGCAACCCTCCGAAACAGTCTGAATCGCCCAGGCACCCGGAACCGACAACCCCTGGGCGCGGAAGGAATGGAGGCGACCACCAACCGGCAAAGGTAGACAGTCACCGAGAAGAGGAGGAAGCGGTGGTGGCAACACCGGCAGCGGAGCGCGGCTAGGCACTTACAGGGCCCCCCGGCCACGATCCCCGCCACGAAAAGGCAGAGAAGCGCCACGACCAGGAGGCCCAAAACGTGACGGTAACCAAACCCACGACCCCGAGAAGGAGGGTGAACCGGAGCCAAGAGCCTGCGGTCCCCAGCAGACTGCTCGACCATACCCTTCAGAGACAAAAGAGGCAGGGAATCCTCGCCGTCGTTACAGCAAACCGACAGGGACAGGAAATCCAGAAGGAGCGACAGAACCATATAGGAAGAATACGTATTCGCCCAGACAGAAACTATAGAAGCAGCATAAGAACGCCACCTCGCCCCATCAACACGCCTATCCACAGCGTCCGCAGGAAGGGCGCACATAGAAACGACCAAACCCTGAGAGGAAAGGCCAGCCATCAAATCCACAACCTGCACAGCCTGAGGGAACTCAGCAGCAAAACCCCCAAGAAGGAAACGCCGGACAGGAAATCAGGAAAAGAAGACACGACAACCCCTTCCATACGCGAGACAGCACATAGCGTACCGTGCCGCGCAAAGGAAAAAAGTCAGGAGCAGGCAGGACATACTGCGTAAAAAAGACAGTCACCGCCGGAGGAGAAAAAGCCCAAACAGGACCGCACATGGGTGAACAGTCCAGCGAGCTCAGCACCCTGAACAAACCACGTACACACCCCTCATCAACAGGACCATTGACATTCTCAGCAGCAGCCTGCGGAATCAAAAGAGACACGAGGCACCCTGGGAGGAGGTCCAGCCGCGTCCCAAGCCAGGAAAGCAGCAGCCACGGCCACATCAACAAGGAGGCGCAGGGCAACAAGAGGGGTAGCAGAGGAAGAAGCCCCAGAATCCACGACAGCAACCAGTCCAGACTCAAACACTAAAAGCAGGCAGAATCAAGGACCAAAATGCAGCCAGGAAGGACCCCATGGAAAGGACACAAAGTCCCGAGGACCTGGACTCACACGAGTGCAGGAAAAAGGAGGCCAGTATAATAATAAAAACCCAGCCAAACGCCAAATCCGCCCCCCCCAAAAGCACAGGAAATCCAGTGCACCTCAACCTCCACAAGCAGAAACCCCCGCCCGCTAAAGCAGGGCCCATCGGGGACTGCCAACACCAAGAAAACAGCCGCTGAAGCAGGCCCAGCAAACAAGGTGAGCGAGGACAGGCAGAAACGGCCGCTAACGCGAGCCGCACATTAAAAGCACAGACCGCCGGTAATGAAAAAACAGGCAGCGCGGGGGGGGGGAGGAGAAACAGCATAAGAGACACAAAGGGCGGCCGCTAAAGCAGGCCGCCGAAAAACAACAGCACAGCCAAAAGAAACTTACCCATAAGAAGGCAAACTCCAGCACAGCCAGGTAACAGGCAACTGCGCACGCAGAAAAAAAAGAACAGGATGATTAATGGATGCACTTCCCCCTTTATAGTCACGTGTAGGTGACGTCATCCTAGGGGGAAGTGCAAACAGCTCAGCTAGGTAGGGGTTTCTGTGGAGCAGACTAGCTGCTCACTTGTCAGGAATGGGACGGGGAGACAGGACGAGGAGGTAATGTGTGTTTATTTCTGGCAATTCCGACCATACCATTACTTCAGTGGCAAACGCTGAAATATACGGAGGGAAGAAGGGGGAACTTCTTTCACTTAGGCCGAGAAGGAAAAGGGTTATTATTATACTAATAATGATGACATGCTTCGTGCCTGACCTTGGCTGAGGGTCAGACTGGGACCGGGAAACTAATCCAGGCTGCAATGTAGCCTATTTCCAACGCTGCAGCGAGTTTGCCCACTTTAAATTCTGTCTCGTAATTTCTGGCGTGGACACGAACAAAGTGCAGGAACAGCAGCCAGCATAATTACATGGGCTTGGCCAGTCACGAGTTTGTCATGTCATCCTTTTTTGCAGTAAGCAAGGAGTTTTTTAGTCAGTGTGAAACCAACCTGTGTAAAATGTGAAGCGTCCTCAGAAGCGCTGCGCAGCAGAACACGGGTGCCAATAACGCTTGACAGTCTGCTGTGCATAAGTGGGAGATACGTGAAAGCACATTGGAAGCACGTATGGCGGCCGTGCGCTCCGGGGCCAAACCATGATTTTAGATTACACCGAGGCCGTTTGAAACTCCCCCCTGTGTTGCGCCGCAGCTGGGTGTCATTTAAATAAGTTTCACTGTCTTGCTGCCTTCAAGCTGACTGCTGACAGGTAGGGGCAGGGCGTCAAAAGATGCATCACTTGTTAATTGCGGTCATTATCACAATTACAATATGATTAGAAGCTTCCTCAGCACAGGCAATTTTTCCCACATCGTGCCGCGGGGCCCCTGGCGACCCCTAACGGCGCACCGGGGTGCCACGGCGCACAGTTTGGGAACCACCGTACTAATGCATTACAATAACACCACACCATTTCACGAAAACATAAAAACACTAAGCATCCCTAATGCAACACAATTGCAAATTTGTTTTGTGTTGTTTTATGTTGGTGTGTTAGAATGGATGCTGTGTATGTGTGTTACGATATTATTGAGTTGTGCAATTGTATTGTTGTTTTTTTACATTTTGTGCAGGCTGATATATTTTTCTGTTATATTGCATATCTGATGTTGTTATTCTTGCGTTGTATTATTATGTTGTATTGTTAGACTGCATTGCTGTTGTTGTGTGTGTTATTGTAATATGGTGTTTTGTTGTTACAGTGATGCTGAACCTGAACTGCAGGATGTCTTCGTAAGTGATTAAGTCATCATACAGTAGTAAAAGGTGTTTAAATCCACCACAGCCACTTTATTTACCACCAAAGACTTGTAACAGCAGCCTTCAAAATGTTTCTGTTGCCTGGTCACTAATGTTTTTTGATAGATAAGGTTTGGATTAGGCAACTGAAGGTTCACAGCTGAAATGTAATATGGGGCTAGATTGTGAAGGTAGGTTTTGTGGATGGTCCAAATGATTTTGAATTTAATCCAGGACGCAACTGGGAGCCTACGTAGGGCCCTGAAGGCCTGTTTTGCAGACTGTAAGGAACTTGGGGCATATTGATCAAATAGTTACTCAACACAGCAAGCCATCTTGCTGCACTGCGTGAAAGGGAGAGGGCACTGTTTTTAACATTATATTGTGCATTCCTACTCTCTGGCTGCGCTGGCACACAAACTGCTGCCTAGCGCCAACTCAGGTATTCTTGCCCCGGGGCAAGGGTGCCTATGTTGCAGGATTGTTTTTGTGCAGGAAGGTACAACTTACTGCATGAAAACAATGCTCTGAGGACTTTTCCTCTTTCTGTGTGTGCTGCAGAATACAGCACACATAGAAAGAGTAAAAAAACTAGGAGAGAAATAAAGATATTGCTTTTTGTTACATCCCTCCCCGGAGCGGCGTGGCATTTGATGCCTTTTCAGGCAATCCACTAATGGTAAATCTGCAAATGCAAAACACACAAGGTGGTAGGCGGAATGTGGCACATTGGCAAAAGATTCACCCCAAGTCACAGATGTGGTATAATAAATTATTTTACTCACCACGCCACACCAGTTCAAACATGGCTATATGCAAATCAGTTTTGACCCTGTGCCTCATGGGAACAGTCCAGCCAGAACTGCCAAGCCATGTCTTCCCTGGACCGGAATCAAGCATCCTAGGACCAGTTTCTGGCTATCAGCCGTCATCAGCCAGGATAGCTTGACTCTAGTGGCGTAGTGAGCACGGAACCCACGTCTGCGCACACCCTTCCCACATAGGGTGAACAGCAAAACACACAAGGTGATGGACGGAATGTTGCACAATGGCAAAACATTGACCCCCAATCACTGATCTGGGATTAATCCATCGTTATTGTGCTCACCAAGCCACCCCAGTTCAGACATGGCAAATCTGCAAATGCGCCAATATCTATCGGAGGGAGCACCCACGCTCCTCACATGGAATACCTCCCTGGGACATAGCAATGCAAGGCAAGGACCTGCGTTACCATGCGTTAGTCCCCATTTACCATGCCATGCAGCTCCATGCAAGGAGGCATTGCGTGGCTTGATTAATGTCATTCTAGGTTTTGTGTCGCCCTTGCACCCCATGGATAAATATTCCACTCTGTATATTGTATGTAGGATATGTTCTGTCACATACTTCACTCACCAATCACCACAATTCAGGTGTTCCAAACATAACAGCAGTAACTCAAAAATTGATGCTCGACGAGGAAGGTCTATGTGGAAAGCCCCCCCACCCCCTTCCCCATTCCCCTACCTTTGCACCAGGGTTGATGTAGGGTATGATCTCTATCCATTTTTTCACCTGCCCTGCCTCACTGTCTCAATCTTTAAAAAAGTGCATACCCAAGTACCCTAGAGTCCCTCCAGGTCACATGATTTGCGCTATATAAAGCTTCCAAACACTTCTACTCCAATTGGCAGGAGTTTGATATCATTTGTGCAGCAGGTGTAGTGTCACCGATACACAGGCATGCGAGGAACAAACTGAACACAATTATGGCTGGGGACTATTTTCCTTGTTTTATTTAGGGCCCATAGAACAAATCCTGGGGCAAATGCAGAGTATAACAAATATTTCAGGGTCTGCTAACGGAAACACAAGTATAGCCAGTCACAAAATGCATTTAGAAAGGTTGATACCTTAACTGTTTCCTTTAAAAAGTTTCTTTTGCACGCATATGTCTTGCAGAACAGGTAAGCCGGTGAGACAAATGCGATCAGTGCCGCAAACTAATTGTCTACTGTCTGACGAATATTCCTCTTACTGATAATTGCCTGGGAACACGTTTAAGTAACTGTCAAAACAAGTACTTCGTTGTTCAAGAACTCGTTACAAATGGCATTGGAAACTGCTAAAAGCTCTTTTCTCGGAATAACTGTACTGCCACGCTGGCGACAAGGGCAAGCAGAACTCATACCGAGCCGGGAGATTCTGCATGCATCATTTGTTCCATTTTAAATTTAATGCCAAAGTAATTAGGTGCGCGACCCATTCAAATGAATTAACCAGAGGAGTGGGCATGAGTATTAAATCTACAGATGCTTCATTTATACAAGACTACCCTTGAATGTTAAAGCTCCTGTTTAATTGCTTTGAAACATTTTTCATTTTAAAGATGCATTTTTCATTCCGGGAGGGGGGGGAAATATAGTTCGTTTAAATTAAGGTGTACAGCATATTCAATATTAATAGATTAGTTGACGGGCATATAAGTGTTATATCAAGCCGATCATGTTTTCCAGGGTTGTTAACCTTCATGCCTTTACTTGTCTTGTTAAAAAACTGAAAAGCACATTATTGAGAGAGGCGTTAAAGCAATGATGCAGTCTAGTGAAGCTGTGAATTTCGGTGCCCTGTTCAATTTAGATATTTTGGAATGAATAAGTGCACCTCCCCTTCGGTTTTATTCTGCTCCTTACCTTTTTATTAATTAATATATGGATGGTGACAGATGAATAGGATAAGGGAGTCAACAGAGTGAAGTCACACAAGGAAGGTATCTTGTGGGATTTTTCTATGCTTCTCTTGGGATGCATTGTGATTGAAACAATAAGTAAAAAGTACAAAAAAACAAGAAATATAAAATCAGACAGTTGAGAAAAAGACTGGAGTAGTGTAAAAAATTACTCCACCCAGAGACAAGTGTTAGGAGTGCATTATACTCATATGTAGTCCTCACTCACATATACTCCGTGTAACTAATGTTATAAAGGACAGTGGGGTGTTACATATTTAAAATATCCTCGCAAATTTATGAAATCTATGTGTGTTTAGAGATATAACTGATTGAATTGTGGTTTCTACGTATATTTCATGACACGTTCACAAATGTTTGTTTACTAAAGGAACAATCATGTTACTCCTGTATTCATTACTAAAGTATGTGTATTGTGATTTAATTGTATGTTGGGAAGTGCACATAATGTAACCTGAGCACATGCTAATTTAGCCCAACTTGTGAGACTGAGATGTATTTGGATTCAAGCTCACGTTTCAGTAACATTTGAATTCATGTTTTAATCCTTGAAGTAGAAATGTTGCATGTATTTTGTATTCCCACTGCAGGGGGACAAGACTTCATTAGTAGGAGGAAGGGGGTTTTGTTCTTAAGAGATAGTGAGGTACGTGAAGCGGCAACTGGTAGGAGGGAAATGTGATAACAAGATGGAAAGAGAGTTCTCATGGGAGAAGGAGATAAGACCGAGGACGGCTGAAGTAACGATTTATGGGAATGGCAAGATGGTGTAAAGAAGCCAATGAGTGCTGATAGTATGGAAATTTACTAAGTACAGTTTGTGGGACATCCTTTGGATGTAACTGGTGTTATGCTGCCACGTAGTGACGAATAGTAAACATTCTGATTTAGGACATACCGAGTTACAGACTTTTGCTTAGGTTAACTTAGCAACTTGGCAACTTGGCAACTTCTCGCGTTTCCAGCTCCGCGGGAAACGCTCGTAGCTGGGGACCTTGGAGGCAGAAAGGGAGCAACAACTACGGAGCCCACAAGCCAACAGGGCTTAGCGTCACCCTCCCGCCACGTCGTCCACAGGTGAATAGAGGCGGCCGCATCATCCCGCATCGCGGGGAATACTTTGACTAACTTGCGGTCTGAGCTGCAGCATTGGCAGTAAGAGGGGGCCATGATCTGGTGGAGAACCACGCTCCCCCCTTCATTGGTGCTTTACACGGCAGCTTCTCGCGTTTCCCGCTCCGCGGGAAACGCTCGCAGCTGGGGACCTTGGAGGCAGAAAGGGAGCAACAACTATGGAGCCCACAAGCCAACAGGGCTTAGCGTCACCCTCCCGCCACGCCGTCCACAGGTGAATAAAGGCGGCCGCATCATCCCGCATCGCGGGGAATACTTTGACTAACTTGCGGTCTGAGCAGCAGCATTGGCAGTAAGAGGGGGCCACGATCTGGTGGAGAACCACGCTCCCCCCTTCATTGGCGCTTTCCACGGCAACTTCTCGCGTTTCCCGCTCCGCGGGAAACGCTCGCAGCTGTGGACCTTGGAGGCAGAAAGGGAGCAACAACTACGGAGCCCACAAGCCACCAGGGCATAGCGTCAACCTCCCGCAACGCCGTCCACAGGTGAATAAAGGCGGCCGCATCATCCCGCATCGCGGGGAATACTTTGACTAACTTGCGGTCTGAGCAGCAGTATTGGCAGTAAGAGGGGGCCACGATCTGGTGGAGAACCACGCTCCCCCCTTCATTGGCGCTTTCCACGGCAACTTCTCGCGTTTCCCGCTCCGCGGGAAACGCTCGCAGCTAGGGACCTTGGAGGCAGAAATGTAGCAACAACTACGGAGCCCACAAGCCAACGGGGCTTAGCGTCCTCCTCACGCCACGCCGTCCACAGGTGAATAAAGGCGTTCGCATCATCCCGCATCGCGGCACGCGCGCGGGACGAGCGGGACAAAGGCCGGGCAAAGGGCGGGCCATCTGAGGCCGTCAGAGTCAGGAAGAGACTGGACTGGGCCACTCCCTTTGTATTTCCTGACTAGTAAGACTTAAGTAACGTGTTTAATTGTTATTTTAATACTCATACATATTTGTTATTTGTATTATATTTGTATTTTAGATTTTTGATATAGGCGCAAGTACTTGGCCAATGGCACATAAAAAGCAGAAGGAGAATAAGCTGGGAAATAAGGGGGGGGGGTGGTTTAACTGGCACCCTAGACGCATTCATTACTAGGGCGGCTTCTGTATTGGAGAAGGAGATAGCCTTAACACAACGTCGCTTATCCCTTGATCCTACGTTTTTGAGAAGATCATCACTAGGGGTGATAGCTTTGGCACCATCTCACGACCGCCCACCTATCATCAGTGCCCAACATGAAACAACACCCAAGCTTAGGAAGATCTTTCTATTATACTAGATACTAGTGGGGCAGACCCAAGTATTGATTATTTTATGGTCTACCCCAGAGCAGTTCCTGCCCTTAGTGACAGCCCTCCATTAGCAAACAAATCATTGATTGAACAAACTACTCCTGAACGTGCGCTGGATTCCCCCCTTAATTTAAAGCGTAAGCGTGGTGGAAGTCATCTCATCGGCGGACGTTCTAAGAAGAAAAAAGTAATCTCGCCTAAATGTAGGAATAAGGTAACTGAGGACAGGATTATTAGACCTATGCAGGCTGAGAATCGTGGTCTTAAACGCCACAGCCCCCTTGATGATATAGTAGAAATATCACATAATGACAACCGGAGCAAAGAGTGCTCGCTAGAAAATATTGAACATCTGGTTAAATCTTTAATTTTACCCCTAGTGGAACGAACCAGAAGGATAAGTGAACAGTTGGGAACTCTCAAGAAAATCACCATGGCTAATTCTGTAATGTTAAAGAAGTTGATGGACACTCATACTTCGCAAATTAGCATTCTCACATCACATACAAAGGAAAATCTCCCATTATCTAGTGAGAAGCCAGGCCAAGGAGGTAAACAACCACCTAAGCCAGCCAATAGAAAGACAACAGGTGGGGCCCCTCAGGCAGCTAGACCTGTGCTAAATGGAGGCCAACCTGAAGGTCAAAAAGAAAGACCAATAAAGAGGTCGGTGATTGCAGAATATAGAGTGGAAGCGGATAAGGTCATGCTAACCACAAATAAGAGAAATAGTAAGAGAGTCGACCTCCCCGCAGATTCATACCCATATGTTATTGTGTTGGCTGGTGTCCCTGAGTGAAAGCAAGATAGGGTTGAAACCTTTCAAGAATTAAAAAATAAAGTCATGTTCTGGTTAGGAAGAAACCGACCCCTTAGACCAGATCTACAAGGGGAAATTCTAAACGTAAGGAAAGTAAGCTGGCTGGGTTATCAAGCAAAGGCTATCGAAGGAGACAGTATCATACTAAATTTCAGAGACCCACGAGTGGTACAGTTTTTAAGTGGTTATCCGAATTATGATAATTCTAGAGGTATCTTTTCATTTGATCTAAGCTACTTCTACCCATCGGCCGCCGTCGCTTTCGGCGGTCATAGGCCTCATAATTTCCATTATGGAAGCCATAATCTCTTACCAAGAACCCGACCCAATGCTCCTTTGGTTTCAATCACGAATAGAGGCTTTCTGCCTAACATCTTATATCAGGGTTACAACCATTTTCCGGCAGGGGATCAATTTAACGTTCCAACTAGTAACTATTTTGAACCCCTGTCCGGGCTTGGGGGGGTGGATTGACCAATAGGGGAGAAGGTAGCCCCTACCGGCACTGAAAACCCCTCGCACCTTTTATTTGTGGTTAACAAGGTGAGCTTAGACCCCCTTGACTATTCATGTTCAACCAACACTACTAATGAGTATGTACATACTGATATGATTGACAAGATTATCTCGACGGATTTAAATGTGAGTGAGATGATAGTGGGTTGTGATTTGGGAAAGGTAGCGAATTCCCCTGATGTTATTCATAGCAAGATAAAGGACAAATGGTCGATTATCTTCTGGAACATCGCCGGACTTAGGGCTAAATTAGATAACCCACTGTGGGTTAAACTAACTAACGATCATAACGTCATATGTTTACAAGAAACATGGGCCAAGGAAGCATATCATCTAAATGGTTTTAAAACTATATTTTCCCCAGCCATAGGCTCAACACACGGCAGAGCCAAAGGGGGGCTCAGCACTTATGTTTCAAATTGTTTTAAATGTAAAAGTCTAGAGATTTTTTATAACAATCGTTTTTATCATATAGTAGGACTGCATATGAACAAAACTTTTTGTATTTTGATTGTAAACCTATACAATAATATTCCATCTGCAGATATTCTTGCAGTCTTTAAAGCCCTGAGATCTGAACTCAACAGTCTAACCTGTAACAAAAGTAAAGAATTTGTTGTTATCTGGGGGGGTGATTTCAATTGTGCTCTTTGCCGCAGAGATGTAAATGGGAACTGTGGTCTAATGGTTGACAGGGAGACTACACTGGCCCATTTTGAACACACAGTAACAGGAGACGCATTAAACGAAATCCTGTTTATGAATGATTTAGGTTTTGCAAACAAACTGTGTCAGCCAGAGGTACCCTTCTCGGCAACTTTTATGGGTAGAGGGTTATCCTCGACAATTGATTACATCTTGATTTCTACCTGTTATGGCGACAGTGTTTCCGACTACAGCTTGCTAGAAACTCCCTTAAGTAATCATTTTCCCATTAGGGTGGAAATACTAGACCCATGTGCCGCCACCATTACTGATGATACATCCAGGTTGAACTCGAGAGACATTGACATCTCAAAACAGAATGGATATGCCTTAAAATGGACTAAGGTTGTACCCGAAGAATTTCTGTGCAATTTAATTAAGGCCTGTAAACCGTGTTTCAGTGTTTGTTTGGATTTGGATGCTGATGACACTGAAACAATCAATAGTTTCAGGCAAATAACCACATGTAAAAAGAACAGCTTATGGGTGGAAGTAAAGAACCAAAAAGGTAAAAATAGTGGCTGGTTTGACTCAGCGTGCACTAAGGCATATTCCAAATTAAAACGGGCTTTGAGTAATCCAGCTAGCGAGCAGAAGCAGATCAGGGAGCTTCGTAAAGCTTATAAAACTGCGATAAAAAGGCGGAGGGACATGCTGAAGATGGAGGGATGGGGGCATTAATCGAAGCTTCTCCAATGAAAGATATGACAGCCTTTTGGAAGGCAGTTAATGCACCATATTTTAAGGATAACACTATGGCACGGATGGAGATCGCTATCTCTGAAGATGACTGGGTGTGCCATTTTGAAACCCTTCATAGCACCCCGATAGTCTCTGTGGATTTACAAAGTGAGTCGACTGAGACGGACACGCTTAGTGTGTCCAGAAGCAAAGAGGTGTTGAACTTCACCTTAGAAGAACTATTTAAGGCTATTAATTTAAGTCAGGGGGGTAAGGCACCCGGCTCGGATGGCGTCCCGGTGGATATTTTTAAACATAATATATCTTTTTGGGCGCAATTGCTTACTAGAACTCTTAATGCTGCCAGCTCGGTGGGACTTGTCAGTACTTGGTATGAGTCGATTATAGTACCCATTTTTAAAAAGGGCGACAGGGCTAGTTGTGTGTAATACCGCCCAATATCTTTGCTTGATTCAACTATTAAAATTATTGGTAGGGTTATCCTAAACAGACTGCACCTATGGGCAGAGGAACACAAGGTTATTAGCGAATTTCAATATGGCTTCAGAGAGGGAGTTGGGACCATAGACCAATGTCTTAACCTTTCTATCCTTCTTGAGAAATACACTAAGGCCAAGGGAGGCAGGTTGTTTTTAACCTTTGTGGATTTGACATCCGCCTTTGACTGTGTAACTCATAGTAAATTGTGGCTAATTTTAGTCCAGCTGGGTGTCGATGTCGAGGACAACATTATTCAATTTCTCAGAGAGCTTTATAATGGTGCCAGGGCCACGATTAGATACGGTAGAAGAGGGGAATGTACCAGAATGTTTAACATTGCAAGGGGAGTGAGGCAAGGCTGTGTCCTTGTCCCTTTCTTATTTAATATCTATATTAACGACTTAGAGAAAACCTTGCTACAGGAGTGCCAAGATATGCCTACGGCATCAAATCGTCATATTTCTGCACTTATTTATGCAGACGATGCCGTCCTGATGGCAAGGACCCCCGTAGCCATGCAAAAAATTATTTTATGATTCACCACCTTTATGACTAACTTGGGCCTGAAGGTTAACAGTGCCAAAACGTTCTGTATGAACTGCGGTAGAGGAGCTAATCAGAAAAGAAGATCTATGTTTATTGGCTCCAAATCATTGGACTATACGTCAACTTTCCCATATTTGGGAATACTGTTTGATAGTACAGGCCAGTGGGGTAGCGCAGTGAAAAGTAGAACTTTGTTAATTGCCAAGTCAATAATGGCCCTCAAACTATTTAGTAAAAAGATGGGGAAGAAACCAGTCAAGGAGCTTTTGTGCAAATATAAAGCAAGTTGTGTTGCGGTTGCAACCTATGGGGCGGGAATCTGGGGTGATGCTAATGTCTCAACTTTACAGCTGACGGAGAATGGTTTTTTGAAATACCTTTTATCCATCCCAGAGAGTATCTCCACCCATAATTGCCACACTGAACTCGGCCTGGCATACTTAGAAGATATCATCAAGGTACAGCCGGTTCTTTTGTGGCATAGGGTATGGACAACCGATGCATGCCATTTGAACCGTTTAATCCTAATGGACGCCCTGATATTAGATTGTGTTAATCGGATGAAGTGGTTGAGATATGTTAAGTCATTTCTTGTTAACATAGATCATCTTGATTACTATGATGACCCCCTATTAATGACTGAAGTTCTGAGAAAAGTACTTAAAAAATTATGCATTACTTACTTAGAGAACTGCAGGGAGAAAATTTAATTCACCAAACAAATCGGTGACCTCTCACCAGCTGATACTAACATCTCAGGTTATTCAACCTTATCTAACCCTGCAGATGAAAGACAACATAAGGTTCCTACTGATTCGATTTAGATTTGGGATCTTATTTAGGTTACTAAGCTTCCCTGTTATTAATGACTGGTCACGATGTATCAGCAAATGTCCCTGTGATGATATGTCTACACAATCTGACATACATATTTTATTCTTTTGCAAATTGTATTCATCACCACGCAAAAGATGGATTATCCCATATTAAGGTGTTTGAATCTAAGACAGTGTCGACCTGCCTTTCTATTAATTCAGAAGCTTGATGACATATTTACGGTAGCGTCTGTCTCTACGTTTCTTAACAATGTTTTTTATTTGCGGAAAACTATAGTTATTTAAATTTTTATCTGAACTGAGCCTATGATGCCTAATTGCTTTGTTTTCTGCCTTTATTTGTATTAATTGTGTAACTAATATGAATGTTATATATGTTGTGATTATATGTACTTTTATGGTTATTTATGTAATATAACCAAATAAAGTCTTTGAATTTGAATTTGTGTACTACTTTGGGATTCATATTTGATATTTCTCGCATGTGGCAGATGAGCAGCATCACTATGTGTTACATTGCCTCACAGCTGCTCCTCCCTCTCCCGAGCCTAGTTACTTGTGTGCGCGGGGAGTTTGCATCACATGCACTTCTACGGCACACCATTGTCATGCCTGTCTGAGCATGTCCACAAGCCTCACAACAACACTGTGATGTTGACTGTTGAAGGTGGGCGGCCACGTGAGTGTAGGCCTATGGTAAGGATAAGGAGGACACAGATGTAGAGTTCATGCCTGGCTGAACTTGCGCTGTGATTAGGGCTAGGCATTTGGCTCATGCTGCGGCAATACAAATACACGCAACACTTGGAATGTATGAGCCAAGACCCCGAGCGGTCTTGCGCTCCTTCATTTCTCCGTTCATGCATGCCCGCCCTCCGGGTGCATGCTACTTTGCAACATTGTCGATTGCGGGCCTGGTGGCGCCGACACTACAACAGAGACACACACATTAGTTACTTCCTTTGCCCAGGCCAGAACTGAACCACGACCAGAGCCCCGGGAAAATTCATCACACCCCTATGCTGGACTGGAGTACACCAGCCCAGCCCACTCCAATTATGCTTACAGGGGGGACGACAAAGCTACATGTCCAAGGTCTTACCCACTGTCTGATGTGACATGGTTGCGTACCCTGTCCAAAGCACAATGTAATGTGTTAGGGCCCTGGGCCATCATGCAAACATAATGACCACACAGACACACAGACACACTTAGATAGTGGAACTGGCTATGGGCACGTGCGCCAGGACCCTTTTATTACCAGGGTCACATGTCCAGTGACTCCTGTGCTGGATGGGTGTGGGGGTGAGTGTAAGCCAGTCCTTAGGGAGTGGTTGGTGCTGGAAACAACTGTAACAGTGATCATCGGATCACACACACAGATTCAATAATGAAGGGTCCATGACTTGCAGTGCACTGAGGTAGGGGCAGTGCACTGAGGCAGGGGCACCAGATCTGAAATCACTCACACAAGATTCAATCACAAAAGGTCTATGACTTGTGGTACACTGAGTTAGTGGCACTGGATGCACTGCGGCTGACACGGGTCTACCGCCAGGTGGCCATGACTTGAGCTGCACTGAGGTAGGGGCACTAAAGCTGAATGTGCTCAAATGAAGAAATTGTTAATGAATGTGTCCCTTTGGGATATTCCTGCTGCAGCTTCAGTGGGATATGGTTCATCTGCCTCATCTTCATCATCATCATCCCAGGTCTTCCCCACTGCCTGAGGTGAAATTGTTGCATCCACTGTCCACAGCACAAAACTCAGGGTATCAAGCTGATGATGGCATCCAAGACAGGAGCAACTCTGATAGACTGGCTGTAAGATTTCTCAGACTCTGGCAGTTGTTGGTTGGAGGTGGTCCTGACGGTGGTGGCAGGTGTGTAGCCAGCGACGATGGCGTGTCCTTGCAGGTCAGGATTGGATTTGATATGTGTGAGCCCTGCTGACTGCAGCATATGCCAGAGGTAGCTGTCAGCAAGGGCTCACAGCCACGGGGGTTGAATTGAGCTGCACAGAGTTAGTGGCACCTGATGAGCTCACCGTGTGTGCAACCAGCGATGATGGCGTGTCCTTGCAGGTCAGGATTGGATTTGATATGTGAGAGCCCTCCTGACTGCAATGAAGGCAGGAGGCAGCGGTCAGCAAGGGCCCACAGCCACGTGGCGTTCACTTGAGCTGCACAGAGTTAGTGGCACCAGAAACACTCAGCGGGTGTGCACCCTGCGATGAGGAGTCATCCGGTCGGACCACACTGGAAGCAATGTCTGTTGCCTACTGGACTGCGCCATCAATAAATCAAGACTCTATTTGAATTGGGGGACCTGCTGACCGCAGTGTAGGCCAAATGCAGTATCCAGCAGGCACATGACTCAGCGGTGCTGTGCCGCTGGGTGCGCTTGGGGCCTGAGTCGCGGAAGCCAGCGATCAACTGATGAGGCTGACGGTCACGGCGGCGGACTCATGGCAGGTTGAGGGGCGCCACCCTGGCAGACGCGTTGGCCATCCCGGAAGTGAACCCCGCCCAGAGCCCCGGTTTATTTATTCACACTACTAAGCTGGACTGGCATATGCCAGACCAGCCCACTCCGCTTACAGGGGGGACCACAAAGCTACATGACCGAGGTCTTTCCCACTGCCTGAGGTGACATGGTTGCGTCCACTGTCCACAACATTACAAACACCAGCAGTATATGTCCACATGGACATGTCTGTGCTCTGCATACTGAAGTCTGTACAGCACATCATTTTAGGAATGTCAGCTATCTTGTTCTGCGCTGACTCGTTGGTAGTCCGGGGGGCCTGGGGTGGTGGCAGTGGGTGTTGTGGCCCTCTTGGGTCTCCGAGCTGCATGATCAGTAGCTCCACGACATGTGTTGGTCTTCAGATGTGGCTCTGGGCTGGGCTCCCTTTCATACTGCAGGTTGTTGTCCTTCTTAACACCAGTAAAAGGCAGGTGTTAAATCCCTGCTGCAAACAGGCCTTATCACCTGTTTTTGGATCGCAGATCTGGCTGGTCATTGAGAATATCGCAAAGTGGTGTTTTCGCATGTTTTTTCACAGGAACGCCTACTCTGCATATCATTAGCTTTAGTTGTCGCTCTCATCCGTCGCAATGTTTTTTGCGGCACCTATTGCTGGAAAACTGGCAATATAGGCAGTGTGCACCAGCTTGAGAATAGGGCGATAAATTTATCACCACTTTTGTGGCGCTAAAGTGCTGATAAATCGGTGATAAGTCCTTGAGAATATGCCCCACAGTGGTTTAAGGTACCCTACTCATCATTCCCTCTCTGTGGGAGAGGTGTGGACTTATCACTGTGGTTTTGAGGACTGAGGGCATAGCTTTCAGTCGGAGGAAGTAAGTAAAGCCATCCTGTCCCTCCCAGATAATAGGCTGCTGGTCCGGATGAAGTACCAGGGGACCTATTCAAATCTGAAGCTTACTTGTGGGCCTCCCTAGTGACTCAACATCTTAATGTAGCCACCCATCACTCGCCGCAGACTAGTTCATGCAACTCTGTGATTGTGCCAGTTTTTAAAAAGGGAAATAGAATAGATCCTGCATGTTATCACCTAATCTCTTTGGTGGACAGTAAATTGAAAATCATATGCCAGTTCCTTTTAAACTGTCTCACTCTGTGTGCTAAAGACAATAATGTTCATTTGGAGATCCAGTATGGGTTCAGGTCGATGCGTGGAATTGTTGAACAAACCCTAAATCTTTATCTGTTGATCTCAAAGTATACAATGGTGAGGGGCAATCCACCTGGCCTTCATGGACCTCAGTTCAGCCTTGACCCTACTTTATGAGGACCACCATTTCACAACTATTTTTAGTATAGGTCGTGTCCCCAGGCACCTGACAGAAAAAAACAACAGCTTTTAAAATACATGCAGTGTTTTAAGGGCTGCTACTCATCATTCCCTCTCTGTGCGAGAGATGAGGACTCACATCACTGTGGTTGTGAGGACTGAGGGCTTAGCTTTCAGTAGGAGGTAGTCAGGAAAGCCAACTTGTTCCTCCCAGATTGTAAGGCTGCTGGTCCAGATGGAGTACTGGAGGACCTATTTAGATCTGCAGCTTACTTGTGGGCCCCATAGTGACTCAGCATCTTAATGCAGTGACCTGTCCCTCGTTACTGACTAGTTCAAGCCACTCTGTGATTGTGCCCATTTTTCATAAGGAGAATAGAATGGATCCTGCATGTTATCTCCTGGTCTCTTTGGTGGACAGTGAAGTGAAAATCATATGCCAGGTCCTTTAAAACTGCCTTACTCAGAGTGCTAAAGACAATAATGTTCTATTGGAGATCCAGTATGGGTTCAGGTAGATGAGTGGGATTGTAGAACAAAACCTAAATCTTTACCTGTTGATTTCAAAATATACATGGGCGAGGGACAATCCATCAGACCTTCATGGACCTCAGTTTGTACTTTGTAAGGGTCAACAAAGCTAAGCTGTGGACCATGCTGGGATTCATGGGGGTCAAGCCGGCTCTGGCCACCTTACTGCGTGACCTTAATGAGGACCTTTAGGCCTATGTAAGGTACAGTTTCAACGGTGAACGTGCCCAGCCTTTAGTCTAAAGACAAGGTGAGCCAGGGCTGTATCTTCTATATTAATGGTCTGGAGTCAGCCCTATCCAATCCAATCTTGGGACAGATCTCCAGCCGGTGAGCTGTCTTTCACTGCCTGCACTTTTATATTCTTATGACACCGTTGTGACTGTCATGCACGGCTAAGGGTCTGAAGTGTCTTCTAGATCTTTTTGTTATTTTCATGGATGGACTTGACCTCTCGACTAACTATTCCAAGTCCAATGTTATGCATTACAATATTTGTGGTGAAGGGTCACTCGGTCAGCAGTATAGAGACGTTTTCTTATCTGGGCAACCTACTGGATGCCCATATTTCCTGGCAAACACTACTTAAGAAAAATACCATGCTGTTTAAAAAAGGTGGCCAACGGTATTAGTGCTTTCTCGAAATGCTTAGGCCAAACCCATATTGAGGCAACATTCAAAGTTTATAAGGACAAATCTATTCCTACAGTTAGCTTTGGGTGTGACATTTGCGGTTATGCATCTTTTGCTCCCTTATAGGAAGCATAAAACATTTTCCTGAACAGTCTTTTAAACATCCATCAAAGCATCTCCAATGAGATAGTGCATAAAGAATTGGGGGTCCGGTATATTTCTGATTTTATTTGTCTCCGGACCCTGCTTTCATGGATATCCCTCTGGATGAAGAATGAGCTCAATTTTAATCAACTCAGAGTGCATGATTATATGACTTTGGATCACATGTCCCGTATACCCTGGTTGCTATTAGGAGAAATTATACAAAGTTGGGCTGAACTGTGCTTTTTTTAGATCCTGATTGTATACTTAAAGGGGATATTGCCTGTCTAAAGGAGGCCTTTCACTCTAGGGTGGTTGCGGAGCAAGAGGCGTTTGCCTTGACTAAGAGTTATTTATTTATTTTGTTAACTTGTTTTTATTGGTTTTCAATGACATAACATTGCAACATTAAAATAATTCATAGACAGACAACGCAGTTTGAGTCTACTCACAATAATCAGTACGTACAGAAGCAGTTTATAATGAAAGGGAAATGTCCACCCCTGCCCTGCTGTTTACTCTAGACCTCCCCATTTAAAGCAGATATTGTGGTCGTCGAAGCCACATTTACGATGTCAGCTGGGTTAGAATTGAAGGGGCAAGTAGCGTTAACACAATGAGGATCCCGGACCTAGAATCCACATATCAACATTGAAACATCTGAAAATATACCTGAGAGAGTGAGGTTGACGTTTAGATAGGAAGTGTACAAAGAGAGTATCCCATGCTCATTGCACTCATAAATGTCTATGTCGCTGGTTCACCTTCAGCAATGCCAGGAGTTGCCAAAGGGTGTGTATTAAGGTCGTTTTTGAGGGGATCCCAGATATCCCTAGGTCAGGACTTCGAGGGGATTAGTTCTGCATAATTACTCAATAGTTCTTGACAGTATGTTAGACCGGGGAGCCAATCCTTAAACTTCGGTGCTCTGCCTCTGCCCCATCTGCAAGCAACACAAAGTTTAGCCATTAACAAAGCCATTGACAGGAAGCGACGCTGGGGCCGCGTTATTATTGCAGTGTAGCCCAGCAAGGCCACTAGTGGGGAGGGCTCAAGTGAAAGCGCTGTCATCTGTTTTAAAGCCTCAAAGACCTGCCTCCAATATGCATTTACCCCGGAACAGTCCCAGGCCAAATGAAGAAAATCTGCCCAAGCAGAGCCACATCTGTCACATCTATCGGAATCTTTCAATTTTTACTCATACATTTTGACAGGAGTATAATATAAACAATGCAAAGATTTGAAGTGAGTAATGCGGAGTCTACTGCTTGCCGAGATTTTCTCCGTTTGTAAACAGCAGAAAGCCCAATGTTCGTCTGTGAGCTCAAAGCCTAGGTCTGTATTCCAGTGATTGCAAGAAGGGCAAGGAGCCACCTACCTCTGTGTGTAGATGGTGTAGTAGAATCTGGAGACGATATGCCCCAGAGAAGTGGCTTGTAAGACCAAATGTAGGGGGTTCAATGTGGGTGGCTCTTGAGGGAACGCTGGGGAAATGTGTCGCATACCTTACCAGAGTCGCATATGAAGGAATACATCTAATGGAGAGGGCTGAATCTCGAGGAATATCTGTTCTAGCAATTTGAACGTGCCATTGAGATATAGGTCCCCCCAAGTTGCGATTTATGTCTGTTCTAAAAGTTTAAGAAATCCCACCTCTTGCAGCAATGGCATATGAGGATGGTATGACAGTGGGAGTAATGGAAAGTAAAGGTAGGGCGCCTTGTAGTAATGAAAGAATGTGGAACCAGGCATGAACCGTGCATGTGATCGCTGTGGGTGTTTTGTCCTTGGCTGAGGGGCTGTACAGATCATGCCCGTAAGGGGAACCGGATCCGCCAACCATTGTTCTGCTGCTATCTGTGGCATGTATGTGGGTGGGTGAAACCTAGAGTATGCATAGTGTGCCTGAGCGCAATTTTAATATAATTCAAATTCTGGGACGTCAAAGCCCCATATGGCGTAAGGCCTAGTAAGGATATTCCACTGCAGGCGCGGCTGCTTGCCCCTCCCTATTAATCTGATCATTTTGGAATGCAGCGCCTTAAAGAGGTGCCTACCTGGGTGGATGGAATGTTAAGGAACAAGTAAAGCAGCTGCGGAAGAACAACCATTTTTATTGGGAGACACGACCTGCCATGGAGAGCGGAAGGGAGATCCATCGGGTGACGCAGCAATTCGGTCAAGGGCTATACCATAGTTGAGGGGCATTAATCCCTCCCGATCTCTAGAAATGCATATCCCCAGATAGCGCAGATTGGAGCTACACCATTCCAGTGGGAAATCCATGGGGAATTATGTGGCAGCAGGCGTACGAGGGTGCACTTGCGACTTCCCCCAATTACTTTGAATCCCAGAAAGTTTCCCAAAGACAATATATTCATGAAGTAATGGGTTTATGTTGTGTTGTGGGTCCCGAACATATAGAGTGACGTCGTCAGCATAGAGGGATATGAGTATTTGGCGCAAATTAAAGCATAATGCCTTTTCCTTGTGGTGCTGCCGAATCTTAGCCGCTAAGGGCTCGATCGCAAGGGCAAAGAGAAGGGGGAAAGTGGACACCAGTGCCGGGTGCCCCTGGTTATGAAGAAGTCTGGAGACAGTCGGCCAGTGATCATGACTTTACCTGTAGGTAATCGGTAAAGTAGACGTTTCCATGATAGAAACAGTGGAGGGAAACCCATTTGCTGCAGCACCCCTAATAGATAATCCCATTCCACAGAATCAAACGCCTTCATGGCGTCCAGAAAGACAGCCGCCTTGGCCAGACCGGGATCGACATTGTGCAATATGGAGAAAAAAGTGCGTAAATTATGTGTAGTTGATTGCCCAGGGATGAATCTCAATAGGTCGGAGAGTACGAGCTTCTCCATGGGCAGGTTCAACCTATTGGCAAGAACCTTGGCTAAAATTTTGGTGCCGCAATTAATGAGGGACAATGGCCTATACAAGTCCCAGTGGGTAGCCGACGTACCTGGTTTAAGTAAGGGGATAATGAGCACCTCTCTCATAGACGGGGGGAGTGTACCTTGCTCTAGGGAGTACTCATTTACCTCACAGAGAATGGGAGCTAATTGATCAATGTATGCCTTATAAAAGTCAATTGAGATTCCGTCTAGGGCAGGGGCCTTGCCAGACCTCATTTGCATAATTACTTCTCGTATTTCATCCAGTTCAAATGGGGCACTCAGAAACTCCTTCTGCGAGGCTCCCAACCAACCCAGGGAGACATCAACGAGATAACTGTTGAGGTCAAGGGAAACTCGCCTGCTCGAGGTGTACAACGTAGAATAATTTGTGGTAAATGTGTTAAGTATGTTGGCCATGTCTCTGTATAGCACCTCCCCAGGACCGTCAACTTCCAGGACATAATTAGAGAAGTGAGGCTTGCGTATGGTCTCTGCCGGAGCTCTTCCGGGGCGCTCTCCCTCGCCATACCTTCGGGTCACCCAATATTTCCCCCTGAACTTCTTCTCACGGTCTGCTGTGCTGGCACATTCGGAGAATTTATCACGAAGCTCACTGTGAGCTCGTCCATCAGCTCCACGAGAAAGTCTATTCTCCATACTTTTAAGTTCCTTCTCTAGTGTCTGTAACGTACATTGGATGTCCCGTAAGACTCCAAAGCTTTTGGAGATACAAAATCCCCGAATTGTAACCTTGAAGGCCTCCCATATTGTTTCGACACTCTCAACATAGCCGTGGTTCCTCTGGAAAAAATCAGCAATTTTTTGACCAAGTTATTCGTGAACGGCTGCGTCAAGCAGCGTGAGGGGCGACAATCTCCAGATGCTGCATGGTAGATCATGTCCTGGATGGGAGAGCATCAATTTCATGGGTGAGTGATCAGAATATGTGCACGCTAATTGCTTAACTGCCCTGATCTCCGGGTCAAGGCCCGGGATGTGAGACAATAATCCAATTTAGCCCAAGAGGCAGAGTGTGCTGTGAAGTATGTACCTTTAGCGGTGTGAGGATGTACATAACGCCATGAATCGATCAACTCATTGTCAGTCAGTATATCTTTCAGTATTGTTTGAGATCTATTGTAATGATGCGATGCGGGATTGGACCTATCTACGGCAGGGTTGAAGGCAACGTTGACATCTCCTCCCCATATAATGTGAGTGGAGCTGATCTCAGTGATTTTCCCCCATAGCGTGGCAAAGAATTCCAGGGAGTCAATGCTAGGGCCATAGCAGCAAGCTAAGGTGACCCATACTGGACTCAGCCTACCCCACACAATGCAGTACCGCCCCTGCTGATCTTGTTTAGTCCCGGCCACTAGAAAGGGAGTTTTCTTTTTAATAAGTATGGCTGTCCCTCCAGAGTATGAGGTATAAGAGGAGAATGTTCTATGATCCACCCATTTGGATGCAAATGCATTGTTGTAATGGGGATTGAGATGGGTTTCTTGAAGCATCACAACCTGTGCTTGGTGACGATCCAAATCTGCCAAGATCCTCTGCCTCTTCCTCGGATCTCCCAGCCCCCTGACATTCCAGGTGAGGACATGTAGATGTTGGGGAGATGGTGGATTAACCTTGGGATGATGTAAAAGCTAATGCTCGATGGTGTGATTTCCCGGCTTCTGTAACAAGTAAAGCTAAGCTGAACTTAGTCTGTCTGTCACTGTATGCTGCGTGTACTGAAAAATCATTCATAAACAGTCCCATTCCCACCCCCACCCACTGAAGCATCCCAAACATGCCAGAAATTACAGTCCCTCCCCCACCCAAAACAACCGTGAACCCCAGGAAATATCTGCAGGCCAACCTGCAGTAAGAGTCAGAGGGGGAACGCCCTCTGGGGGGTACTCCTTGGCACTCCTCACACAGTTCCTCTCGACCCTTAGAGTAAGAGGACGATGGACAGACCATACTCATCGAGGGCGAGGGCGCTCGGTACAGGAGTTAGTGAGCCCTCATGCATCCCTTGCCTGGCTAGTGGCTTCTGGTGTCCAATTCCATCGGAGCCGTAAATCAAGTTTGACAGGTGCTGCGAAGGCATAGCATCCCAAGCGCCATTGGAATCATGATTACATGACTCCGAAGGCAATCATTCTGCGGCAGTAGAAGTCTTTCCCAGAGATGAATCTGGGGTAGCAGATGTGTTCGTATGGCGCTTAAGGCATTTCAGGAATTCATCTACCTGGTGCGGGTTGGCAAAAAAAGATTGTTTGCCTTGATGCATGATTCTCAACCGTGCCGGGCATAGAAGGGAGTAATCAATCTGGGCTTGGCGTAGCTTTTGGTTGGCGGGGTTAAACTTGCACCTTTCTTCTTGCACTGCATTCAGGAAGTCCGGATAGATAGTGAACTTAGTTCCTTCAAAGACTAATTGACATTTCTCCTAAGCCATCCTGAGAGAAACATCCCGGTCAAGGTAATTTAAGAGCCGGTCAATTATGGGACGCGGTGTACCTCCTGGTGGTGGCCTGGGACCCAGGGTGCGATGTGCCCTTTGAACTATCGTTGGGAGGAAAAGGATTCAGCCCCTATAGTGTCTTTCTGAAGTCGTTCTATGTATTCTTCCATTCTGCCAGTGTTGGTACTCTCGGGTATAACAAGAACGCGTATGTTATTCCTCCGAATTCACCCTTCGAGATCTTCATTCTTTACGGCTATGATTTTTAGCAACTTGTCCATCTGCGCCACATGAGTTTGGATGTTGGAGGTACTGTCTTCCTCTTCTGAGATCCGTCGCTCCGTTTCTTTGATGCCCTCTTCGTGTCCGTCCAGCTTGGGGACGATGGCATCCATCTGATTGGTCATTGCGTCCGTTTTTTCTGTAATAGATGTGAGACTCTGTCGCACCTCCAGAAGTAGAGCCTTCATATCATCCTCCTGTTAGGGGGCCCATTCTGTGTATTGTCCTCCTGGGCACCTTCAGTTCCCTCCTGTTGAGAGCGACCCACCCTTTTGGTCTCGAAGGTCAGCCGTGATTGCCTAACTTCTGCCTTTCCCATGATGCATATATGGCGCGGTGGAGGCTGACAAATGGATGGTAGTAAGCAAGTCTGAGCAGAAGTTGGGGAGGACAAGCGCCTATCTGAACTGCGGTGAGCAAGGGAAGTAGATTCACGTGTTGTTCTGTGTCAATATTGTCGCCCAGTCCCTCGCTTTGTCAAGATCGTAGAAATATCGTTGACCCGCCAACCTCCCAAGAGGTGCAGCACCACTGGGGCCACCCTACCCTGCGGCACAGGCCGGCACAGCACTGGAGAGGCCAGTGGCCCGGGCACATTGCATGTGATGTGTACATTCTCAGGGACCCCAGGGCAGGCTTCTTCATCTGGAAGAGCTGAGGGCAGTGCAAATTGCCAGGTATGCCTCCGTCCATTACTCAGGCAGCCGCGCAGATCAGGATAAGGCAGAAGTTCCAGTATTTTGGCAGCTATGCGCCCCCCAGTTCACGGCTGCCCCAGCGGAAAAGAATCAGGCCCCTGCAGTGATCGACAATGTTCAAGAAGGGGAGATGGTGCAGCAGGCATCCCGCATGTAAGGTCCCCTTCCAGGCCAAGGGTTCAGGCAGATTGCAGTCGCGATATACCCCTCCGGTGCAGGCCCAGCAGATATCCTTTGGTGCAGCACAGCCCCTCTCCCCGCATGGCACGCACCTCAACGGGGATCACCAGAGGGATTTGGGTATCTGCAGGATGGTGCAGCTTTGCTTCAGTTCGCCCAGTCCCCATGGTGGGGCACTGGTGGGGCTGCGAAGAGCTGCAGGGGCAGTCAGCTGTTTTAGGCCGAATCGCTCTGGGCTAGGGAGCGACACCCCACAGTATCTTCAAAGCCACCGCACCGCCAGCAGATTCAGCGAGTGCGTGGCTGGGCAACAGATGCTAGCAGCATTGCAGCGCAGACCGGGCGTTTTTGTGGGAGGCCGCTGTGCAGGTCAGCGATACTTGGCCAATCACCGCCCCCCAGAAATAGGAAGGTAAGGATGCTCACAGGCGCGCATTGGGGGCAGTATAAAGAACACTCACCCCTGGTGTGCTGCAGCAGCGTGGTCTTCATCCACGTCTCAGATAAGGCCCAGAAACCACGTGGGTGCTGCGGCGCTTGAGTGCTGGGCCGAATCCGGCAAGGGCTCCAGGCAGGGCAGGAATATTTGGCGGCGGCACAAAAGCAGCATCGCACTGGCCTTCAACTGTGTGCCACCAGCCTCAAACTTGCACCACCCAGGCACCGGCTCACAGCAATTACATCGGTGCCGCGGGGAGCAGGTTAGGAGCCAGAGGGCAGGATAAATGGCAGGATGATGATGCCGAGCAGCAAGAGTCTCACTACAGTGCGGCCATTTTGCTTGTGCGCCACCTAGCACCCCTGCCTTGACTAAGAGTTCAATTCACCATTTTATCATTGTCAAATCAGTGAGTGGGATGGAACCTTATTTGAACCTGGAGCTATCTAGCTGTCACCACAGGCTGTTTACCTAGTTTAGGGTAAATTTGTTTAATCCGTGGATGTTTTCTAAGGGGAGCTTGAACTAAAATTGCAGCGATCCAAGCATGTACCTATGATATTTCCATTCCTGAGTCTCTACATATTGTGCTGATTAGCCCTAAACGTAACAGACTACCCCATCAGCTTATCCGAACAATACTTTTACCTTTGCGCTTCATTCAGGTGAGACCTGCTTTTCGCTTTCTACAACTCTTACAGTGGCCCATTGTGTGTTTTTTCATGTCACAATTTTTATCTGGCATCTTACACTGGCAATTAATTCATTCAGTTTGTATCTATATTGATGAATTGTTATGTAAATGTAAATTGATACTTGTATAGCGCACTACTCACCCGGAAGGGTCTCAAGGCGCTTGTACGAATACGGCTGTGTGGCTTTCCCTGTGAGGTGTCCACTCCTGGGCACCACCAAGGTGGAGGCCAGGCATCCTTAGCGTTGTGGGGGCCGTTGTGGAGATTAAGCAAGCTATTGCCCAGAGTTGCAGAGTGGGACTCCATGATTGGAATAGGCACCGAGGCGAGAATTATCAGGTCCGTGGAATTTTGAGCCCAAGACCCGCCGAGGCGGGGAATTGAACCCTGGTCCCAGGCTAGACCTCTGAATCAGGGTCTGCCGCTCTAACCATTGAGCCACACTTATAGGTTTTGATTCCCTGGATGGTCTCTCTATTGTTTCGCAATATGTTTGTGCATGTATATCCCTTTTTGTGACTGTATAATAATTATTGTCCATTGTGTATTTTCATGTTTTTATTTATAGAGCTATAGTCTTTCTTTTATTGTATTTGTATTTTTTCATTGTGTAAACTTTTATGATTTTAAGACAACATCAAATAAAGTCAATATTCAATTAAATTCACAAGTGTGCATGCGTTCCCATGCATGTGCCTTAAAAATGATGCAGGTGTAGTCAGTCAGTCAAAAGTCTTTATTCGACTAAATAGAACCCATAAAAGAACAACTAAAACAATATTTAGACAGTAATACAAAAGATTTTAACCGACTCAAATGTTACCCAGGAGTTCATTTTCCAACAACATTACGTAGTCGAACTGCAGCGGAAATATACTTATAGACCATAAGACAAGTCAATTCATTGTTTAAAAGAAGTAAATGACATAATACAGGTTGACACTTTCTAATATTTAAAAATCTTGATAATGGATTTGAAAAGATGCGTCTAGGATTAAAATACAGTTTACATAAAAACATATAGTGCAAAGTACTTTATGCGGAAGTAGAGTTACATGGGCACAGGTCTAATTTGGGGTCACAATATACATCACGTGGGTATGATACCAATAAATGAGCGATACCCATCCTGAACCTGATTAAATAAAATATCTTTGCTTGGTTAAAATAGAAAGAAAGATAGGATTCAATTCGTGGGGAGCTAATTAACAAAGAATGCTCTACAACTCCTTTTTTTACCACCTCTAGGATATCCCTTTCATGCTTCAAAAGTAAAAGACAGTCACTTTTAAGCTTAGCCTTAGGAATTGCTGATATGTCTCCCGGACCTTTAAAACAATTCTGCAATCCCAGCTTCGCCAGTTGATCTTGCAGATTAGAGAGCCATGGGATTTTGTTTGCATGATCCAATTTCAATCAGTCTAAAATTATGTCACGATTAAGGGCTGGTTCTTCTTTTACCCAAATACTGCGCCAAAGCATCAATAGTGCTAATTGTATACCTAGTTCATTATGACACATAGTGGCAGGGGTGCTTTTGGCTAATGTCAACACGCGTTTTAATGTTAAATTTCCTGCTCTTTGGAGGCCCGATATGTTTGAGCAGCCCCAAACTCCAGCGTCATATAGTGTAACTGCGCAGGTTCGTGCTTTATAAATATCAACAATTACTTTATGTGGCGAAAGCCTAATTTTTGTGTAAATCTAAAAATGTCCTCCATATTTTTATTAAAGCCCCCAATCCTGGCATTGACTAGGTGAGACCAGGATTTTTTTTCATTGAAAAGAATACCCAAATAAGAAAAAGTTGGCACCTGACATAGTATTTCTTTCTTTATATAAAGTTTTCGTCCTAAAGGGAACTTTTCCTGCTACCAAGACATGTGACTCGGCATCATTTGTTTTTAACCCAAGATCACTCATGAATTCATTAAAACTGGTTAAAAGCCTTTGCAAACCCACCCCAGTTCTCGACATTGGGACACAATCATCCGCATATAACAAAGCTGGTAAGGTCCTCTGGCCTATTGTGGGGGCATCACTATTTCCAATTCTGATGTGGCTTTCTGAATCATTATATATAAACAGAATAGGAAGGGGGCGAGTACACATCCCTGTCGGACCCCTCAATCCATCTTTATGGGTCTGGTGAGCTCGCCAGTTGCTCCGTAGCGTACTCTTCCTGTGACACCCTGATGCATTGCAGTTAAAAAGTGTACAATTGAAGGATTAATGCCCATAAGGTGCATTTTTTCCCACAGTTTCCCCCTCTGCACCTAGTCAAAGGCGGATGTCAGGTCCATAAATCCCAGGTATAGGGACCCCGACTTAGCCATGGTGTATGGGTACATTTATAAACATAAATGTTACTCACATGAGAACGCTTTTTGGAAGGCAGGTAGTCCATCAGCTGTATGCTGCCTAGCACTCCTAAAAATGTAAAATAAAAAAAGGACCCATTAAGAGGTGGGGCAATGGATGAGTGAGTGAGTGAGGGAAGGCAACAGGGAATAGGGCGGGTAAGATGGAAAAAGCAGTACAACACGGAGATGTTGAAGAGGCACAGGAGAGAGAATGTAACAGAGAGTAGAGGGCAAGAGAACAAAAAGCACATGAGAAAGGGATCCAACACTTGGGCGTGTATATCGCGTGGAAGGAGAAGCAAACCACTGAGAGCGATGGTAAACATATGGACTCTCATGAAGTGCTTAACTAAAAAGAACACATTAGTTCCCTAAAACTGATACAAGTCAGCCAATCCATTGGATGGTTAAGCAGATGTGCTTCAGGAAAGAGGCAACACGAGAAAAGGAAGTCAAACCATTGAATATTTGCAAGCAAATAAGAGTGACAATAAGGTCAACCAATGGCAAGAAATGCATGGGATCATACCTGTTTTAAGTTTGTGGTAAGTCTACTAAAGCTTTCTCTCTTCACAATACAGGAGACTCAACTCCTTCCCTTTCAGTCTAAGGAAACTCAAGGCCACCAACTAGTAAGGAACAGTTGTTTTTAACAAAATCTGCCAGATACACTAGGTGGCCTACCTCAGACGTTTGAAAGACAGTCCTTACAAAATGGGGAGACTTTCACTGGAATACAAATGAAATTGGCAGTTCATTCAAACGCTATTTGGTATTTTATTTTGGCCCCGCGTAAAATAGAGGAATACAGAGCACACTGAAGGATATGGGTATAGTGCTGTGTGATCATGTGTAGTAGGACTCTTGTGGTACTAGGCGGACGTCTTGTAAAGTTATGTCATCAGTTGCAAGGTATTTGGGCTTATCTGGCTGTGGTCAATAAAGTCTATGGCGCAGTGCGTTCAGATAATGGTCACATGCCGAAGAATGAAGACGTGAATTACAGAGCTCCATGTGTGGTGTACTCTTTTGCATGCTCTAGAGCTGGTGTGGATGCTACAAATCGTGACAAGTAGGGGTTACGTGCCCCAATGAAACAAGTCTGATCTCCCTGAGAGTTTGCTAAGGTCCAGCAAACTGCTTGTGCGTGCCACGTGCACCCCAAGAAGCACACTAAGGTTGGCGCATGTGGAGTCAAAGTGCTGCTCTAGCTTATACAAAGCACTCGAAGAAGGTGAAAACCTACAGAGGATCACCATCATAAAGCTTATCAAAAGACTACTGGTGGTGGCCGAGACAGCGATGTAAACGGACACGTCTCGAGAGAGCTCCGTCGCCCCGCTGTCTCTAAAGCCTGTTTAAGCGACATCCGGGGGTCTCTTCCACCTGAGGGCCCCCCGATTACTTCCAGCCCACTCAGCGACACCTCCCGAGGACGAGTCCTCCTTGCCGAGACCCTCGCTGCAGCCGCCCGGAGCCCCGGGACCTCCGCGATCGGCCTCCGGCCGCCATCTTGCCTCGGATTTTGCCAGGGAGTCCGCTGGCCCGACTCCCCCGGAGCAGGGCTGATCTCAGAGGCTGGCGAGGTGCTGGTGTCTTCCCGGGCCCCCCGCGAGGCGAGCCTTCCCCTGAGGTGCCGATTGTGCCTGGGCACACCAACAGGACGACTGACGCTGGACTTCCCCCCGGCGGGAGGAGCTGAGTCCGCCGGAGCGCGGAGACTACGCGAGGCCCCGGCTTTGGCGGGAAGGAGAGGCCGGGCCCCGAGTGCACGCCGGAGGCTCTCCCCATCCGAGCCCCGGCCCCAGACCACGCATCCGCCGAGGGACTTGAGCGGTGAGCCACAGCCTCTGCGTCGCCCCTTCCCCCTGGCGGTTACCGGAGGGGTCGGGCCAGTCCGAGCTCCGTGACTGCAGGAGGCCCCGGCTTGGGCGGGAAAGCGAGACCGGACCCGGACTACACGCCGGAGGCCCTCTACACATGATCCCCAGCTCCTGATTGACCACCCGTCGCGGGATCACCACGGTGAGCAGCAGCTTCCGCGCCGCCCCCCCCCTCCTGGCTGTCCTAGGTGGGGTCTGGCGCTGGGAGGGCTCTACCTCACCCCCGACCTCCATCTTGACTTTCTGGGGGCGGCTGGAGGGGCTGCATCTGGAGGCGGGTGGCCGGCCCGCATGCACACAGGACCCCCTGCTACCGATCACCCTGCAGATCTGGCGAGCCTCGACTGAGGGTGGTAGGGCCACCGGGAGTTTTGCCACATCCATTGGAGGCCCCCAGCCGGTGGGACTCGAACTTTGGCCGCAGCGGGGAGTCTGACGACAAGAATCCTCCTCCACCCCCTCTGCCTCCTCGCAGCCTTACCTACCCGCGGGAACTTCTCCCTCGCCCACGCGGCCCTCCTATGCGTCAGCCCTCTGCTGCTCTGGCGCTCTTTACGGGCTAACACCAGGCCAGCCCGACTCCGGGACTGCGGAGCCCTTACTACACCCTGCCATCCCCTGCCTTGGGGCCTGGAGCCCCTGATCGCGGTCCCTGGGTCGCTGGCCCACCGGGACGCCTGTGGACCTCCCTTGGGCTCTCCTCTACCGCGGACCGGGGGTTGCACGCGAAGACTTGCCTTTTCCCCCCCCCACCATTATCCGACGCCCAGAGAGGACCATGACGCGTGGCAAGGGGAACAAGCCGGACCCCCCGCCGGCGGTGACCAGAGGTGCGTCGGTGGCCTCCATGTGGGGAAAAGCGGGCTCGCCGCCATCTTCTGGAGGCCCACCAGCAACAGGGGCGAAACCTCAGCAGCCCGCCGACTCCCCCCCGGTGACCCAGGCCTTCATGTCCTCCTTCATGGCGGACTTAAAGTCCGAAATCGGATCCCTCAGGACGGAGGTCCACACATGCGTCAAAGAGTTGCGCAAAGAAGTCACCGACCTCGGCGATCGGGTCGACGGCCTGGAGAAGACAGTGGACTCCCGCACCGAAGACCTGGAGCAGATCTGGCAGAGGGTGGCGACCCTGGAAGAACAGCATATCCAGCTCCAGATCAAGCCGGAGGACCTGGAAAACAGGGGGCGACGCAACAACCTTCGCATACGGGGTGTACCACTCGGAGAAGAGGGGACTAATACCATGGCCTACGTAGCCCTACTCCTGCAGGAGGTGCGGGGCGAGGAGGATGCCCCTCCACCGCGCCTTGATCGCGCACATCGTGTCTTTGGGGCGGGGAGCAAGACGGGCCTCCTGCCCGACATTGTCACCAGGCTCCACTACTTCACGGAGAAGGAGGCCATACTGAAGGCGGCTAGAGACCACCCAGATCTGCGGTACGAAGGCCACAAGATCCAGATCTTCCAAGACTTGGCTCCCACCGGAGGAAGGTCTTCCGCCCGATCACGGAGAGACTCCGGGCCCTCAATGTCTCCTATCAATGGGGTCACCCCTTTGCCCTCATCTTTCGATGGGAAGGTAAGAGACGGTCACTTCGCTCCTACCGAGAAGCGGCGCAGTTGCTCGATATGCCGGGATCCCCTGATCGCAGCCCCTCCCGCTCTCACCACCCGGAGAGGGACCCTCCGCGCCCAGACTGGTCCACTGTGCGCAGGCGCCGCCGGACCCCCCCAGTGGACAGCCTTTCCACCTCGCAGACCAAGCAGGACATTATCGCTCACATCCGCTCTCTTGAGGGCGACCGCGAGGAACAGGCCTCCCAGCTCCTTGTCTCCGGCACTGAAGGAGGGGATCGCCCCTCAACTCCAGATACCAACTGAACTTGCTTAAAGAGACCCCGGCTGCCCTGAGCATGTCCTCACCGCCTTGCCGCTTGGCCCTGGCCTACCACGCCTCTGCGGCACGCCCCCGTCATCCTTGGAACTGCGACCCCCCTCCTATCTGAAGGGCTGCCCCCATGGCTCTCCCCCCCCTGTGGGGGACGAGAAGGAAAGACAATGGGTCCTACCCCTATCGGGCCCTACTCCATGACGACGTGTTCCAGCGCCCTCTTGGCGATTGCTTCGGACCTGAGGTTCACCTGGCTCGACGCACCCCCGGACTTCCTTGTGACAGCGGGGTGGACGGGCCACGAGACGACCGGACTTCATTTCCCCACTCCGGCCCTCGCTCCCTCAATTTGTCCCGTAGGAAGTGACATTCCTGTGTACATCCGAACCCTTGGGTAGAGGATGTCCGGTACCTGGGACAATGTACAATGGCCCTGTTGGCCTGTTTTGGTTGTGATTCTTCTCTATACCCTTTATCTTCCTTCTCCCTCTTTCCTTCCTACTTTTCTCTCACGCTGCCTTCTCTTCCTGCTCTCTCCCCGCGCTTGCGGAAGGGTGGTACGGTGGGACCTGCGGGGGCTGACATGCTGGAGGCGAGGCGAGGCAGCTGCTGCTCTGCACGCGGGGGGGCTTGTCTCCTTGGTTCCTGCGCGGCGCCGTTCCCTCACAGTGCGATGACTGCGAACATCCCTGCGCCCTTGAAGGTCCTATCACTTAACGTCAAAGGGCTCAACTCCCCCAACAAGCGACACCAGATTTGGCGCTATCTCTTGCATCACTCCCCTGACATTATCCTCCTCCAGGAGACGCACCTTCTGAAGGGAGACACCAGGCGTATGGCGCACCCTAGATACCCCACGCAGTTCTGGGCTTCCTCTGACACCAAGACGGCGGGGGTGGCAATCCTCTGCAGGGCGGGCTTCAGACGGGGACCCACGAAACCCTTCAAGAGTGCTGACGGGCGTTTCCTCCGAGCCACGGTACAGATGGGGCGAACGCAACTCACCCTGGGATGTGTATATGCGCCCAACCAGTCGCAGGACAAATACCTCCAGACGCTCCTGCGGGACCAGTTCCCATCGGGTGACCCTAACGCGATCCTGGGCGGGGACTTCAACTTAGTGTGGGACCCTGAGTTGGACCGGGCGGGAGCCTCCTCCAATGGCATGGGGGCAATGTCCTCTACCCTTAAAACGCAGCTTACGGACTTGGGACTCGTGGACGTGTGGCGCTACCACAACCCGGGGACCAGGGACTTCTCCTTCTACTCACACTCCCATAGGACATACTCCCGTATCGACTACCTCTTCACCTCCCTTGAACTGGCCCGAGACTCCTTAACTGCCGCCATGTCTGACATTTCCCTATCGGACCACGCCCATGTAGAACTCTTGCTGCAGGACCCCCTGACTCGTGCACCTCGTGAGCGCAGGTGGGTGCTCCCGCCGGCTGTCCTTCGGGACCCGGAGGACGTTGCCAGCATTCGTGACGCCATAGACTCGTACTTCGCGCTCAACGACACCCCCGACATGCCCTTCCATACGGTCTGGGATGCCTTCAAGGCCACCATTCGGGGCCATATTACCTCCCTGGCGGTGGCACGGAGGAGGGAGGCGTTCAAAGTGGAAACTGACCTGGCTAGTGAAATCAAACTAGCGGAGGCTCAGGACCGGGACTCCCCTTCGCTGGCGTCTAAGAGAACACTCGCCAATCTCAGGGGGCAACTCCGCGCACCAACAAAGCAGAACATTCCCTGCTGGCGCTCAAACAACGCTACTATGAGGGCGGGGACAAAGTTGGACGCCTTCTGGCTGGCAGACTGCGAGCGCGTACGGTCAGGGCCCACATCGCCAACGTCAAGAAGCAGGATGGCACTTGCGCCACCTCTGGGAAAGCCAAGCAGGACGCCTTCGTCGCCTACTACTCCTCCCTATATGCGGAGGAGCCCACTTCCGCGGAGGCACGGGAGGCCGTTCTCGCGGATTTTGAGGGGTCTCCACTGTCCCCGGCATGTGCAGCCACGCTAGAGGGGCCCCTGCAGGAGGAGGAAATAACAGAAGCTGTCAAGGACCTCCCCACTGGGAAAACCCCGGGACCAGACGGCCTACCGTTGACCTTCTATCGCCTATTCTTGACCCAGCTCCGCCCGCACTTATTGCGGCTTTATGGCTCTTTCTCTGACGCCACTGGACCGTCTCCCGATATGGGCCTGGCGGAGATCGCCCTGATCCCCAAACCTGGGAAAGACCCCGACTTGTGTGCCTCTTATCGCCCCATAGCCCTCCTGAATACTGATCTCAAGATCTACACCAAGATCCTGGCCAAACGGCTGGACCCGTACATGCCGGGGCTAGTCGACCCGGACCAGGTGGGCTTTATACGGGACCGTCAGGGGGCCGACAACGTCCGCAGACTGGCACACCTAGTGGGGAAGGTAAGGCATTGGGATATCCCGGCTTGCCTCCTCTCGCTAGACGCAGAAAAGGCCTTCGACCGGGTCGACTGGACCTTCTTGCGGGCGGTCCTCCAAAAACTAGGTCTTGGCCCTCACATGATCTCTAGGTGCATGGCCCCCTATCTCGGACCGCAAGCCAGAATCCGGGTCAACGGCCAACTGACAGCGCCGCTTTCGATTCACAGGGGCACAAGGCAGGGTTGCCCGCTCTCGCCGCTCCTATTCGCCCTAGCGGTGGAGCCGCTGGCGGAGCTGATTAGGCGTACTCCCGGCATCCATGGAATCCCTCACGGGGGACGCACCAACAAAGTAGCGCTGTTCGCGGACGACCTGATTCTAACACTTACGCGCCCTAGGGACTCCCTTCCGGCGGTGCACGGAGCTCTCACACTGTTTGAACAGGCGTCGGGCCTAAAGATTAACCATACCAAATCTTGGGTGCTTAACCTCACCGTCCCCGAAGAAGAGGTCGCCTTCCTTAAAGGGGTTACGCCCTACCGCTGGGCGGAGGGCCACATTAAATACCTGGGTCTGGACCTGACGCCCCATCTGGATTCGTGGTCCACACGGAACTGGGCAGCTTGCCGCAAGGAAGTCCTGGCGGACCTGCGGAAATGGAAGCCCTTGATGATCTCCTGGCTAGGGCGGCTCAATGCGGTCAAGATGTCGATCCTCCCCCGTATACTCTATGTTTTTCAGTGCCTACCCACCCCGATCCCGCTCCACTGCATTAGAAGTCTCCAACGCGACCTCACGTCCTTCATCTGGGGGGGCAAGCGGCCCCGTTTCTCGCAGAAAGTCCTGATGGAACCAAGAGACAGGGGCGGCCTCGCCTGCCCGAATCTCCTCCACTACTACTGGGCGGCGCACCTTCGATTCGTAATAGAGTGGGGGCACGCGAAAGCGACAAACACTGGTTCCACATGGACCGGGTGGTCACGGGACGCACCATATGGGACCTGCCTTGGTTACCGCGTGTGGCGCGCTCCAGAAGTGCGTACATGGCGGTCCCAACAAGAACGGTCCTTGACATATGGGACAGAGTGGCAGTATCAAAGGGCCTAACCACGTTCCCCTCTCCGCACACCCCCATTGCAGGTAACCCACACTTCCCCCCTGCGGCCCGGACCCGAGCTTTTGAGAGGTGGACACAAGGGGACTGCAGAGTTATAGGGGACCTCTTCCTCGGAGGGGCGCCTAAATCTTGGTCAGACTGCAGGGATGAATTTGACCTCCCCTCGACCGCCAGCCTACAGTATGCCCAACTGCGCCATTGGACTATGGGAGATGATATGTACCAGGCTGCCACCAGGGCATACACACCATTCGAGAAACTGGCGTGCTCCCTCGGGGGGCTGAAACGGCTTATCTCCCAGATCTACAACATCCTGCAACACCCCACCGCCCCGCCCGCGCACCCCTACCAGAGGCAATGGCAGTCGGCGACCGGCGCCAATATCACTCCTTCTCAGTGGGCCCGACTATGGACTGACATCCCTAAAACCTATCGTAGTATCCCGCAGAGGGAAAACGCATATAAGATGCTAACGCAATGGTACTATACCCCCCTAAGACTCAGCAAAATGTTCCCCACCTCCTCGCCGCTATGCTGGAGGTGTGGCACTGCGACTGGCGACTTCGTACACATCTGGTGGGCCTGCCCTACCCTAGCTGTCTTTTGGAAGGAGGTCCTCAGTCACATTAAAAAGGTGTTGGGTTTCCCCCTACCTGAAGAGGTTTGCACGCTCCTCCTGGGCATTCGACCCCCTACACTTAGGGCCCTCACGCGCAGCGACTGGATCCTCACTCTTCACATGCTAGGCGCTGCTAAGCAACTCATTGCTCTGTATTGGAAGCGGGCTGAGGCACCGCCGATAGCCTCCTGGTTTGTGCGCCTCTGGCAGGTCCTGACTATGGAGCTGCTTACGGCGCGAGTGCAATCGAGGGGGGTACGCTTCAAGGCAGTGTGGGAACCCCTTGTGCGCCACCTGTGCTCCATCAGCTATGCCCGCCACATGCCCCCCCGGCTGCGCGCTCTGCAGTTATTCGAGGATGCCCTCGTCCCCGCTGACCCATGCAGGTTAGACCCTTAGCCGTTTCCCCCACCGCGGACGCTGTTGCGCTCTAACACTCAGCTCACCAGTTAGCGCCCCCTAGCCCCCGGCCGGCGACTGCGGTCCTCCTCCCCAGGCTCCACTCTTCCTCTCGCTACTGCTCTCTCTTCCTCCGACTTTTTCTCCTTTCCTACTTGCCGCCTTGGCTTCCGCCCCTCTATGGGGTAGTTTGGGCCCCGTTGGGCCTTTGGAAAACGTGACACCACTGCCTTTACTCCCACACGCGCCTCCCCCACACAACGTTACAACATCAGCGTGTGATTGCCTTCGGCCATCGTTGCCCCTAAGCCACGCGGCCGGCCCCTCCTGGGGTTGTAGGCTGGGCGCTGTGTTAATACCTCGTCCTCCCCTGGTTCCTTATGCCTATCCATTTTTTTACTGCGCGGCCGGCCCCAGCACGGGGTTGTAGGCTTATCGCTGTGTTCACAATAAAAACAGATTTGAACAAAAAAAAGACTACTGGTAAGGTCAAAAGAAGAGATACTGTGCCACAGCGCAACACCGAGCCATCGTCCACACAAAGTAGAGATGCTAAAGGCAGTGGCAACCAGGTACAAAGAAGTGTAAAAGGCATAAACAGCCAGGGGCAAGAAAGTGCTAACGGGAGCGACGAACAGGCACAAACAAAAGTTAGAGGCAGTGAAAACCAGGTGCATAGAGTAACAACGTACTTACAAGCACTGAGTGTCTGTGTCCCTCTTGAGGCGGAAGCCGAGAGGTTCTGTTGCTCTGTTGTGACTGTGATTTTTAAATTCATTCGTAATACTGTTTAAACGGTGCTTTTAAACTCACTCGGAAAATTGCCTTAAACTGCTTGATTTAAGAAGCTTTTTATTGCTCTCACCTTCCCCCTCCTCTTCGCTGCCCAGGGCCACTCTCAGCCGAGCATTGACGCTGTGGAGTTGGTCCCGGGTACAGATTAACGGCGGCCATATTGAGTGTGGGTGCGATTTCTCGCGCTCTAGTTGCGCATAAAAGGGGCATCTCTCGACCCTGCGCTCGATTGTACTGAGTGTCTGTGTCCCACTTGAGACGGAAGCCGGGAGGTTCTGTTGCTCTGTTGTGCCTGTGATTTTTAAATTCATACGTAATACTGTTTAAACGGTGCTTTTAAACTCACTCGGAAAATTGCCTTAAACTGCTTGATTTAAGAAGCTTTTTATTGCTCACACCTTCCCCCTCCTCTTCGCTGCCCAGGGCCACTCTCAGCTGAGCATTGACGCTGTGGAGTTGGTCCCGGGTACAGATTAACGGCGGCCATATTGAGTGTGGTTGTGATTTCTCGCGCTCTAGTTGCGCATAAAAGGGGCATCTCTCGACCCTGTGCTCAATTGTACTGAGTGTCTGTGTCCCTCTTGAGGCGGAAGCCGGGAGGTTCTGTTGCTCTGTTGTACCTGTGATTTTTAAATTAATTCGTAATACTGTTGAAACGGTGCTTTTAAACTCACTTGGAGAATTGCCTTAAACTGCTTGATTTAAGAAGCTTGTTTTTATTGCTTACACCTTCCCCCTCCTCTTCGCTGCCCAGGGCCACTCTCAGCCGAGCATTGACGCTGTGAAGTTGGTCCCGGATACAGATTAACGGCAGCCATATTGAGTGTGGTTGTGATTTCTCGCGCTCTAGTTGCACATAAAAGGGGACGGTCATGCTTCCGCGCAGCGGACGCGATCAGCGGACGCGCCGGACCTGTGCCGGAGTCGTGCCAGAGTCCTGCCCGTCTGCGCCTGTCAGAGCTAAGGAGGTGCCCGGGGCCAGGTCAGATGATGGCTCGGTCTCCCGCCCTATTACAAACGCAGCTTACTCCCTTAGGACCCTGAAAGCACTCAGGCCACCTTGGCAAAACTGTCACTATAAGTACGTGCCGGAGGAACTGCAAAATGGTTTTAAGTGTTGTTGCTCTAGGAACATGTGTAACACCCCCCCTCTCGCTCCCCCAGTTGTCCCTACTGTTATGGGGATACATTCCCCCTCCCCCCACTCTGGAGAAATGGGTTTCCTTATAAATGCTCGCTCCCTAGTGAAAAACAACATCGCATTTAGAGACTTCAGCTCAGAAAGGAAGCCCTCGTGGGTCTTTGTCACTGAAACCTGGGGCTCAGAATCAGCTGGGCCTGACCTGGTTGACGCTATCCCCGATGGTTACGCCTTTGCAAGATTTGACAGAGTAGGCCGTAAATCCGGGGGAATTGGCATTCTTCATAAGACTTCATCTACCTGCCGCATTGAATGCCTCCTCTCCCCTCAGAACTCCTTCCAGGCCGCTCATTTTTCCCTTAATCCCTCTCCCACGGTCTCCTTCACGGGTATTTTAATTTACAGACCCCCTGGCCCCAGGTCGGCCTTCAACGCTAGTCTCTTAGAAATTCTCGAACCATTCATCGTTAAATCCAACTTCACTATCCTTGGCAATTTTAATTTTCATCTTGAAAATTCTAATTCATCCGACACTATATCCCTTGTGGATCATTTGGCTTCCTGTGGGCTTTTACAAAAGGTGGGATTCTCCACCCACTCCGCGGGCCATACACTATATGGGGTCTTTACTAATGACCCCAGATTGGAAGTAGGCCTCCCCATTCCCCTTTCATGGTCTGATCATAAGGCAGTCCCTATTGAGTTCACACCTGGGCTACGGGATCTGCCCGCAAAGGACAATATCATCTGGACTTTGAAAAGGAACTACAGAGGACTAAACAACGAGGCCCTTAGCCCCTTCATCGCCAATCTCGAGTCCTTTCCTAAAACTGATACGGATACTGCCGCTCAGGAGCTTGTCAACACCATCTCGGAGGCAGTTAATATTCTTGCCCCCGCTAAACCCCATTACTGCGCCAGGAAACGTCCATCTGCCCCGTGGTTCTCTGACTCCCTTAGACTACACAGGCAGGAGTGTAGGAGGCAAGAAAGATTCTGGAGAGCCCACCCTGACCCTGATGAAAGGACCAAACACAAAAACCTCATCATAGGATATAAGGCCGCAATCCTAGCCGCCAAACAGTCATATTTCACCAATCTGACCACCTCCTTCGCCTAGACTACTGCAATGCCCTCTACCTTGGCATAAGCAAAAAGCGTATTTATCGCCTCCAAGTAGTCCAAAACGCTGCAGCCAGGTTTGTAGTGGACGCCCCCAGACGTGTTTCTGTCTCGGGGATCAGAAAAAATCTCCACTGGCTGCCTGTGCAGGCCAGGTTTAATTTTAAGGTTCTTGTCCTTGTCTACCGTGCTCTACACTGCATGGGTGCTGAGGACATCGGGTCTCTCGTGTCCTTTTACACCCCGGGCAGGGCCCTGCGATCGGCCCACCAAAATCTTCTGATTATCCCCCGAAGCATTAAGGCCAGGTGGGGAGGGAGGGCCTTTTTCTCCCTTGCCCCTAAACTGTGGAACATGCTTCCAGCTGACCTAAAGGGCCAGCCGTCTCTTGCCCTTTTTCGTAAAAGTCTAAAAACTTGGCTTTTTGCAGAGTCCTACCCTTAATTCTCCTCATTCGGGTGCCTCTGACCACTCAGCTGTTTTCCATCCGGTGCTCCTTGATGCCTCCGGGTTAAGTAGCGCCATACAAATCCCTAATTCAATTCAATTCAAGCACGAGCGAGGGAAATACCACACAACCTCGAATTGGGTGTGATGACCAAACCCGGGTGAGCCCCCATGCATGCAAAGTAGCTGGTGACATCCAATACACTGAAACATCTTCAGAATCATGAAATCTTTCCATGGCTGCTGAAAAAAGCAAAAGGTATGGCGCAGCCTTGTTCCTGAAACCACCACCCCCATTGGACACAGCCAAAAATCTGAATATAGGAGCTAGGTGGACTGCTTGGATAGACATGTTTGATAACTTCATAGATCTTCTAGAAGAAGTACATGACAAAAAGATCATCTAACACTTAAAGAGCCAGGTAGGTGATCTGAGGAAAGATGTTATAAAGAAAATATCAGAAGCTGATTACCTATCGTATCATCAAATCAAGGGAACTTTGGAAGCCCAAATTCAATCCAATACCGAATGTCGACATTGAAAGGTACAATTTCAAACAGGCAAGACAGCAAGCTAGTCAAATGACGGATGAGTTTTTTGAAAGACTTGGTAGTCTTGTCAAGCATTGTAAGATCAGTGAATTCAATGACGAAGAAACCATGCGTCTTGGAGTCATTGATGGCTACCTCTCCAATTCCTGTAGATGACGCAGGCTAAGACAGACACTCAATCTACTCATGGTTGCTAGAGCTGAGGAATGTGCAGACTGACAGGATGCTGATATGGAAGCTAGAACAAACCAGAATGAATCAGTGTTAAATAGTAAGCAGAAACACAAAGTGGAGGCTCAGAAGAGGATGTCTTCAAAGAAAAAGAAATTAAGTTTCGGATGTGGATTCTCATTTCAACATGAAGATAAATGTCCGGCCACTGGACAGATATGCAAAGGCTGTGGGAGAGAAAGCCATTTTATGATGGTCTGCAAGCAAATGAGAAACTAAGTGTATCACGACGAGAAGGGAATTTGGGCGTCAGAAAGTTCCAGAAGCATTTTAGCCACACCCACAATGCCAAACAGCAACATCAATTGAGAGAAGTAGAGAATAAACAAAATCGATTAACATCAAATTCATCTTCCAAAGGCTCTTCAGCATCAAAATCAAGTGACAGTGAAGAAGATGGATCTGCAATGTTGATGTTGATCACAGAAAAACGTTGCATATTTAGCATTGGCTTCTTGCAAAGAATACAAGTCAAAGAGAGATCATCACATGAAGTGACCCAACTCTGTTGCCGATGCTCCAAGATCATGCTAAAGGGGAATGGTTGCCCTGCAACTTTCATTATAGACAGTGGTGCATCAATTAATATCTTGCAGGCAGAAAAATACAATGAACGGTCTCTGGTACCACTTCTAACACTATCGAAAACAAAGGTGCACACATGGGCTTCTTTAATGTCTTTGAAAAGTCAAAGGTCATTTGTAGTGACCATGAAGCATAAGAAAACGACAATACAAGCACCAACTCATGTTCTCCAAGGTACTTCGTCGAGTGCATGTCTACTCAGTTTCAGTACTGTTACTGACAAGGAACTGATATACCTCAACAACCTCAATGCGCATTCTGAAATAGCAATTGTTAGAACAGGGGTTTCTAGTTGTCAGATTATGCACATTGTATAATCAGAAACCAGTACTCTAGTTAGGGTAAGCTTAATACACACTAAAAGATAATCTGTGCTCAACCTCTGGCAGCTTGGTAATCAGGCTTATCTGTATAGCGTGCTAATCACCCGTGAGGGTCTCAAGGTGCTGGGGGGAGGAGGGGGCGGCTCTGGATCAGTGGAAGAGCCAGGTCTTGAGGTGCTTCCTGAACGTGTGCAGGGTCATGCAGTGTCTGATGTTCACAGGGAGCTTGTTCCAGGTTGTGGTTGCGATGTAGGAGAAGGCTCTCCTGCCGGTTCTGTTTCTGTGGATGCAGGGGACATCTGCCAGGCCGAGGTCGGCGGTGCGGAGGTTCCTCTTGGGTACATGGAAGGATACTCTTGTTGAGGTATTTGGGTCCGATATTGTGGAGGGATTTGTAGGCATGGGTGAGGAGTTTGAAGGTGACCCTCTTCTCGACTGGGAGCAAGTCGGGGCCTCCTAGGTGTTGGGTCATGTGCTCATGCTGCGGGTTCCCGAGGACGAGTATGGCTGCGGCGTTCTGGATGGTCTGGTGCTGGTCCAATCATTGTCCTCAGCAGTACAGAGATCATCAGACAGTAGCGCAGCACAGCAAAGCAGAAAACCAGTTCTTCCAAAGCAGCAGTGAAGCAGAGTGGCAATCCTTGTAGCACGGCAGTCTTTACACCTGGCAGAGTTCTTCACATGCTCAGTAGTGTACTGTCTTGGTAGGGTCAGTGTCCCAGCACTTATACCTAAATGCGCCTTTAAAATGGGGGTGACTTCAAAGCACGCCATTGAAGTGCACAGGTCCCTTTTCATCCCAGCCCTGTCTGTCAGGCTATCTATTGGGGTAAATACGCCTTTTGTGTGAGGCACAGGACACTGCCTATACAGATGTAAGTGTCAGCTTCCCCTCCCTCTTCTTGCCCTGGAAGAGCTAACAGAATGAAGATGAATGCAGATGTGTTCTCTTTCACACCCACCCTTCCTTTGCTTATGGCTGTCTAGAGGGAATGTACAAAGTGTAGCTATCACCCATTCCAGACATGTATTAGAAACAGGCTTCAAAGGTACACTGAGCAGTGAGAGCACAGGAATGCCTAGTTTCTAAATGTAGCAGTTCTAAAATAGTAAAGTCAAATACATCTTCACCAGTAAAGAGAATTTATCATTGCTATTCCAAAGATATGAAACATGATGAGCTACTCTTTTCTAATCAGGAATTACAGCTTTAAAGTGTTGTAAGGTATTCCCGACGCTAGCCTATGAGAGGAGTAGGCCTCACAGTAGTGAAAAACAAATTTAGCTGTTTGTCACTTCCAGGACATGTAGAACTTACAAGTACGTGTCATACTTGTAACTTACAAAACACCCTGCCCTTAGGGCTACCAAGGACCTACCTTAGGGGTGACATATGTGTAATAATAGGGGGATTTAAGGCTTGGCAAGTGTTTTTAGATGCCAAGCCAAAGTGGCAGTAAACTGCACACATAGGCTTTGAAATAGCAGGCCGAGACAGGTTTGAAAGGCTACTTGTATGGGTGGCGCATCCAGTACTGCAGGCCTTGTAGTAGCATTTAAATTACAGGTCATGTATATATGGAATACCACTTACTAACAATGTCAGTTGTGTTAACACCAATGTCACCATGTTTAGAGGAGAAGCGCATACACTTTAGCAATGGTCAGCAGTGGTAAAGTGCTCTGGGTCCCATAGTTGTGGCTTGTTGCGCTTCACGTTTCCACGTCCAGCATGACATCACTTCTTCGAATGTAAGGGAAGGGCGCTCTTTCAATCTCCTAGGAGTAATGAGGTGCACTTTGTCGGCTCATTCATTATATCAACACGGGTGTGAGATAGAGTACATGTAATCCTCGAGCGGTTCAGTCTCTGTACTGATCGCCCTCTTTGCCTCCACAGTCATTTGATCGCCTTGGCGGCCCCACACTATTTAATTCCACTGGCTGGTGAAGAAAGAATTGTATTATTTAAAGAGGTATGTAGGCATCTGACCATGCCTCCTCCCATCATATACAGTTACTGACATTTGCTTTGTGGCACATAACCGGTACCACAATTTACTAATACTTCGCATGATTTCCAGACCACAATCTATGGATGTGAGTAGGAGATGTCGGCTGACACCTCCCTGAATATTTCTGCAAAGTTGGATGCCCATAATATAGGATTTCAAGTTGTTTGGTAAGCATGAAGTTGCTACTACACCTCTTGCTTTCTTCACACCAAGTATGCACATCTCTCGCGTATACATTTATTATTCAACAGGCTGTTTCCCTTTCCCCCCTGTCCTGATGAAGACCCGCCTCTGATGCTTATTATTCTGCACAACTGTTAAGGGTCGAAACGTTGACGTTGTTGTCTCAATTAATCCACGCAATTCCCTGACTTGAACAGAAAATCATATCTACCGTTGGGATTTATACAATGAGTTCTGGGCTTACATGCTAAATACTGTTTGTGTGTTATGTATATGTTATTTCTGTCACCCCTGTACAGCACTTTGTCACATATCACTACCAGTCACCAATTATACCACATAGCCATTGGTTGATTCGCCGTATGTGTTTTATGTCACAGACAGCCTTTTCATTGATTCACAGATATACAAATACAAAGTAAAAAAATTCGGGTTTTTTTGCATAAATTTGTTGTTTTTTCTTGGTGTGTTACTTAGGTATATGACTAAGACATATTTTCCTTTAATATATCAAATACGTGGTGCAAATCAGTTGATCTTCCCGACAGAACCATTGTTTTACTTTAGCATACATAGGGCCAGATGTAGGTAACTTCAATTTACCGACTCATAAATATCGAATCGGTAAAATTCTGTATTTTTGAATCAGTAAATATGAAGGAGGGAGATGAGGTAATTTTTGTTTTTGAATTACCGAATCGATAACCTTCGGTATTTACCGAATCGGTTCCTATGGGCCTTGAAGCCCATAGGAATCAATGGGCAATACCGATTCGGTATTTACCGATTCGGTAAATACCGAATCCTGCAAGGGTGCAGGGGGTGTCACTTTGACACCCTCTAGCACCCCAAGTACAGGCATGTGTGACATGTGGCACACATACATGCCCTAAAGGCATGTCTGTGTGTCACATTGCACAGGTGTGCATGCACAGATGTGCATGCACACCTGAATTCGGTATTGTACCACCCAATAGGATTGGGTGGTAAAATACTGACTCTTAAGGGCCTGTGGCACTCTTAGGAGTGTCTTCAAGTCGGAGGGGGACCCCACATCAATTTAGGCAGGTCGACGGGGAAAAAGACAATCAAATAAGGGGAGGAAACCTGCCCAATGTGATTTTGGTAAATGGCCTTGAAAAGGTCCTTTATATTATAAAAATTACCCTGAACCCAAGCAAACCATATCACAAATGGATATTATCAAAATTTATTTTTTATTTTAAGATTCATTGAGGTAATGAATGGATGTAGGTAAATTAGCATCATGATAAATAAATAAACATCTTAGCAAAAGTTAAACAGTGGTTCAGACTCCATACTAGCATACCGTTAACGCTCATTCAAAACACACATTCATACATCATACAACACTGAGCAAAGATGATCTTAGATGGCATGGGACCGATGGTCAGGTGTCCGGGTTGGTTCAGTAGGTTCCTGAATAGGAACAAACGCCAACGCGCGTTTCGGTGTGAGGCCCCGTCCGGGGCTACACCTTCATCAGGGCAGAGTGATGAGGGAGAGAAGGAACCACAGTATAAGACAGTTCTGTATAAAAGACATATTAAAAACAGGTTTTTAGAAGACATACTTGCATGGGTTCAAGGTACAATAAAGCGAGATACTTAAATACTCATATTTTGATAATGACCTCCAGTTTGTCCAGTCTTGGAAGGGCCTACAATCAACACTTAAACTAAAAAGGCAACACATCAATATGTATACATATCAAAATAAAGGAAAGGAAAATGTACAACATAAATGAGAACATCAACAGGGGGCTTCTCATGATAGGCACAGACTGCAGCCGAAAGAAAATGACAAAGTCATTGTATATGATTTTACCTATTAATGGAGATTGGGGCTGGCGTCTAATTAGGACTGTAGATTATTTTCTGCTTACACCCGAGTGTTATCGCATCACCGTAAGGAGTATCTGTAAGGGTATAGAGTATAGGGTGATAAGAATAGATATAGGAGTTTCCCCCTTGTTGGCTTTAGATATTAGGTCAGTGGGGCGGTACCTGGTGGGTAGGCTGTTTATCATACCTGCAGGGGAGGGAGTCCTGTTCCCGGATATAAGTGGAGGCACCAGCGCCGCCGAAGGGAGACTCAAGGCTGGATAAAGTGAGTCCCTGGGAAGAAAAAGAAGAGCAAGTCAGTATATCTGACTCATGGGGGGGGGTTGGTGGGGGTTTAGTTCTTGGGAGGTCCTGTTTCAAAAGGGAAGAAAACATGGAAGAGAATCGTTTTGCGGATATACCTTTAGATCGGGAGGTGGTATCGCGAATAAATTTAGGAGAATGCTGGCACCGCACGCTGGTGGTGAACAATAAATATTCCTGAAATGGAAAGGATGCGACTCGTTTAAACCTAGACTGCAGGAGTGTGGTTCTGACTAAGCAGGATGAAAGCACAAAGTGAGAACACAAGAAATTACTGAAAGTGTACCTTTAAGTGGTGGGGGTAATGCCGTGGATGGGTTCTGGTCAGTACTGGCGCCGCCGGCTGGAGGTATATGATAGATAGACCTACAACGAGAAAGGGGGGGCTAACTAAACACTGGGCTACAGAGGACGTAAAATGAACCAAAGCGCCGAAAGTGCTAACTTTCTAAGGCTATATTTGGGAAGGCCGCATTAACAGAGTATATTAACAAGCGCCCAGGTAGAATTTCTTACCGAAGGTAGAGCCCTTGGTTGGTCGACAGTGGGGTTATTAACGGGCTTCGAGCGTCCCTCATGGGTGGTGCCTGATAACCTATAATGGATGATAAACGAGTATCACCAAAATTTGTCTAACATGCAGGGAGGTAAAGTCATCTTGCTCTCACCAGCAGCTGCAATAGCTGTCAAAGGAGCTAGATGTTTTAACGCGGTAGCTTATGCAAACAATTTAGTATGCCGGGTTAAGGTACCTGGTGCATCAGCGGGGGGCGATCTTCAGTCGGCGGTCCAGGAAGCACGAACGGGGGCAGGCGGTGAGCACGGAGGCTGCTAGCGACCCGTCTATATATACGCCGGTAAGGGGCCCAGATAAGATTCAGATGTTGAAACACGGAAATCATAGCGAGGGAACAACATAGAAAACGGATCGAAGGCTGTCTGATCCCTCGATAGAAAACACGGCGGCCATCTTGTAAGGGGGAGCCTGTAAAGGAAGGAGGGGGGCAATCCCTCGATGAATAATGAGACGAGGCCCCAGGGAAGTAATGCCCGCAAAGTGGGGCCCGATCTTTATGGGTAAGGACAGTGGTCACTTGGTACAGCCGCACCAGTGACGTCTGTAGATTATAGGTGATAATACCCCCCAGTGAGGTGCTTATCTATCCACTTATATAGATAGGTGGGTGCCACGAGAAGAGTCTCAGGACAGATTACACATAGACAAATCAGGGGCGGAAGGTGGAAGTGGGCGACACAATTCTAGAATTTACAACAGGGCATTTGCCCATGGGCATTCTTCATTGAGGCCCTTATCCGTGCTGCTGAGGAAAAAAATCCCAAAAACCTCGCGTTTCTTTCTCAGCGATGTGGGGTCTGTGCCTGCCGGGGTTTGAATTTTTTCCAATACGGACCACCTGAGGTCAGTCTCGGAGTGTCCCTTAGACATCCAGTGCTCCACTAGAGGGGCTCCTCTTTTGCCAGTGCGGATGTTAGATTTATGCTCTCCGATGCGCAGCCTAATCTCCCTCCCTGTTTCACCAACATATGGTGTTTTGCATGGGCATAAAATGATGTAAATGCAGTTGGAGGACCTGCAATTCGTCATTCTGGAGAGGTTGATAGTGCGGGTAGGGGTAGTGATCACATTTCCCACTATTGCGTTAGGGCATGCTTGGCATTTGCCACATTTGTGGTTGCCAGTCACAGGACCAGGTCCGGTGATGGAACTCTGTGTTGGGGGTTCCGGTCCTGGCATTTTGCCTCTTACTAGGTGGTTTTTGAGGTTTTTATTGCGTCTAAACACAAAAATGGGTTTTGGTAATGCACTTTGGTCCTGGTTTAGGTTGAGCAAGAACCAACTGGAATTAATGGCTTGTCTCAATTGATTATTGATGGTCGAGTGACGGGTGATGCAGACAATAGATTCCTTGGGGTTAGGATCCCTGGGTACGAACATGGCTTCCCGGTTGTAATAACGGGCCCGTTTAAAGCTGTCCTTTACCAGCCGGTATGGATAGCCTCGTTGCAACAACTTGTCCTTAAGTATATACGCCTCAGTTAGGAAGTCTTTGATATCTGTGCAGTTCCTTCTGATGCGGAGGAACTGACTGAAGGGGATGTTATCACGTTGGCAACGGGGATGGTAACTTCCGTATTGGAGGATGGTGTTTCGGGCGGTGGGTTTAGTAAAAAGGGAAACTGTGATCTCCTGATTACTGTGTTCGACCCATAGGTCCAAGAATTCAATCTTGTCTTGGTTGAAGTGGCTGGTGAACCTCAAATTGGGGTCCGCTAAGTTGAGCCATGCAATGTACTCACTTAGGGTGGTGTCATCCCCCTCCCAGATGAAGAACACATCGTCGATAAAACGAGACCAAGCTCGCACATTCTCGTAGAATGGCAACATCTCGTTGTAGACATTGGTACGTTCAAATTCCCACATGTACAGGCAAGCAATGCTAGGGGCGCAGGCTGCGCCCATGCTTACTCCACCTACCTGGTGGTAAAAGTTGTTATTGAACTCAAAATAGTTCTCCTTTAACACTATTTTTAGGCAGTCCATGATAAAGTTGGAATTTTGTATCTGGGGGTTGGATGTTAGAATGTCTTGCACAACCGATAGGGCTCCTTCCTGGGGGATGTTGGAGTAAAGAGACTCCACATCCAACGTCACCAGGAGTTCACGGTTGCGATGATATGGGGTTCCTTCAACTTTTGAAATAAAGTGGCCCGTATCTTTGATAAAGGAGTCTAGGGCTCCGACCAAGGGTTGCAGAAATTGGTCGATATATTTTGATAGGGGCTCTAAGGCTGATCCTATCATAGATACAATGGGCCTCAGGGGTGGATCATGTTGGTTTTTATGGGTTTTAGGAACCCCGTAAATGATCGGCATCCTGGTGAATGTGGGAGTAAGGAACTCAGCTTCCTTCTCACAAATATCACCATTATTGACTCCTCTCTCGGTTATGTGTAGGATACGGCGTTTGAGGGCTGGTTCCGGATTCCTGGTGATTTTGGAATAATATTCAGTGGTGGATAGTAGGGTATTCATCTTCTCTATGTAGGTGGGCGTGTCGAAGATAACGATGCCCCCTCCTTTGTCACAGGGTTTTATGGTGAGGGAATTGTTAGTTTCCAGGGACTTCAGGGTTTCTTCCTCAATGCTAGTTAGATTTCCGTGTCCCTTAGGGACAAATTTCAAAATTCTGTTAATTTTGAGGATAACCGTTTTTTCAAAGGTTCCTACCTCGTTGCCAATCTCTTCCAAACTGGGGGTAAATGTGGACGGAGGTTTGAGACCTGACTTATTTTCCAATTCCTCCGGAGAGGGGCGACCTGAAAAGAATTTTTTTAGGCGTATTTTTCTGAAAAAAGCGTGTAGGTCCCTCAAAAATTCAAATCTATTGAAATGGGTGGTGGGCACAAAGGATAAACCCCTGCTGAGTAGTCCCACGGTCTCAGGAGTCAAATGCTTATTAGACAGGTTAAATACCGGGATAGTCTTTACCTTGTCCAGTATTGTTGGTGTCGGGTTTGGACATATGGCTGCGGAGGACCCTGATGGTAGTTCCCTCTGTGGGGGTTCCGGTTTCTTGGTCTGTAATTCCCCCGGCGGTTCCCTAAAAAACGATTGGGTCGTGAGGTTCGATCGATGTTGTCCTGTCTACCTGTCTGGGGATAATTGATGTCATAATTGGGGTCATAGTCGGGGTTGTGTCCCTCGTCACCATCAGAATCAGTAGTGTCGGAAAATGTGGTTATTCGTTGATTACCCCACTTGTGGTAACCAATTTGATGGTTGGTGCTGCTTTGGGTGTTGTAGAAATTACTAGCAAGGTAGGGGTATGCTTTCTCCTGGGTAAATAAACGGATGTCCTTACGAAACTTATCCGTTTTTCTTTTTAATAAATACTCGGAGAATGAGTACAATTCTGCCTCAATCTGTTGAGGAGTCCTGCGAGACTCTTCTGACGTTTCCTCTCGAGCTGCGAACTCCCAACTCCCTCAAGGATCTACCAACCCAATCAGGACTTTGACACTGACTGGATTGACTTCTCCCCCAGGGAAAGGGGAAGTGGACAGAGAGACTCACAACAAATTATACAAGATTAAATCTTCGGTTGTGTCTCTCTCTAGGAAGTGCTCCGGGCCGAGGACCTTCTCTTAGGAATGTTCTGCGCTGCCTTCACGCTACGCTGTGGTGCAATATTAACAGCAGTTACTCAGCTGACGACTTCTTAACTAACTTAGATAATTAACTAAACATTGTGCTTACTGACCATTAATCCGTCTGACCCTTGTTCGCACTTTTACTGAAGTTTTAGCTCTGGCTCTGAGTCTTGACACCTTCAAGTAAACATAACATGTCAGAATAGCTTAACACTTTTACTGAGGAGACAGGCTAATTTGATTAGTTGGGTTAGTTTTAACTGAACTCAGAAACTTCATGCAGGGCCATACCTGAGTCTTTAAATACTTCTTCAGTTAGGAGATTCTGCAGTAGGAAGACAGGAAATAACAGCCTATCTCAATTCACTCTACTATCTAAGGTTATTATTCCTGACTAAACTTGTAAATATGCTAACCTTTCTTATATAACTCCGTTATAAAGTCAACATATCACAGAATTGTACACACAAATTCAGTTTGCCTATTTTACACTTTTGCCTTTATCAAGGCTTGTTTGTCTCTACTGTCCGCTTTTAGAGCGCTTAAATCAGTTCAGTGTTTGGCTCACTTCAATTGCAGACATTAGTCTCTTCCAAGACTTGTTTGGAATCTCTCTGTGTAACAAGCGCTAAACCTTTGGATAATTAGTTCCAGCTCACTGTACTGAGTCACTTGCCTTTGTCAAGGCTTGTTCATAGATCTGCTCTACTCGACGTGCATTATCCCTTTTTAGCGTCTTGAGCATTTTCCTTAAATAAACCCTTGCCACTTTAACATTATGTCAAATTGTTCGTGGCAACTTAAAAGATAAATAAACCTCTTACTGTCCTTTTTCAATTATACTGCGATGTGCTGACAGGAGACTCGAACAGCCAGCCGGCAGAGGGGGAGCGGGTAAACAAACCTCCCGGCTGCCTCGGAGAAGTACCGGAGTCCGGCCACGTCGTCTTCGTCTTTATCATAAATCAGCGACGCTGACAGCCAGGGCTTCCGGAACCTCACAGTACAGGTTTTCAAGGAAAGGAATTAAGGGGCTTTGATAAATCAAGAGGGAAACAGGAGGTTTCAAGGCCTGAAGAATTCCTACGCGGGGGCAGAAGCTCTCATCAAGCACAACGAGAGACAAAGCGTTTGGCAGTTGGCAGAAGCACGTATTTATTGCTTCAGCCACGAGACCCAGCGCGAGCCTCTCACATCATAACTCAAAGCGCGAGGGCTGACGCGAGCCTGTCTCAATTGAGCGCACATTCTGAGAGTTGCTCATATCTTAGTTAATAAACAAACAAGCATTGCCAAAGGCAATTACTGAAAATAACATTACTAAATGGATTCTAACTAAAATTTTACATTAAAATAATAAACTAAATGTACCCACTAAACTAAATTAACCCTTCTGATTCACAAGATGTAAACTGAACCAGTTCTGAGTCAGAATCTAATTAAGACGACCGGTAACACCCCTAAAAGTTCCTCCCCCCAAAGGTCGTCTTACAGGTCTAGGTTTATCAGGATGCAGAGCATGAAAAGACCTAACAAGTCTAGGAGCATGAACATTTTTCTCAGGTTCCCAAGATCGCTCAGAAGGATCATAACCCTTCCAGTCAACCAAATAAAACAAGGCACCCAGAATCCTTTTAGAATCTAGAATAGATTTAACCTCGTACTCAACATGATCACCGACAATTACTGGCGGAGGTGGGTTATCAGCTCGAGTAGAAGGTTCAAAAGGTTTCAACAGAGAAACATGAAAAACAAGGTGAATAGCATATTCCTCAGGCAAAACTAATTTCACAGACACAGGATTCAAAACTTTCTTAATTTCAAAAGGCCCAATATATCTGGGTTTCAACTTCCTGGGACCCTCCAACTGAATGTTTCTAGTAGATAACCATACCAACTGACCTTCCTTATACAAAGGAGAAGGTTTACGATGAGAATCAGCAGTCTTTTTCATAGTAAACTTACTTTTGACCCATTGCTTTCTAGCCTTATCTTGGATATCCAACAGATGTGTCAACCTATCAGTAACTGCTGGCATAGACAATTGTTCATCAGGTAAGAGTATAGGAATAGATCTTGGATGCTGACCAGTGAGAAAATAAAAAGGAGAACAACCCAAAGCTGAATGAGTGGTGTTATTATAGGAAAATTCAGCCCAAGGTAAAACTTCATCCCAAGGGTAAGAGGAGGTTGTTAACAAACATCTTAAACCTTGTTCAACATGCTGATTCAATCTCTCAGTCTGTCCATCCGTCTGTGGATGAAAAGAAGAAGACAGAGCTAACTCGATTCCTAAAAGTTTACTGAGTTGCGACCAGAATTTAGAAATGAATTGAGGGCCCCTATCTGAAATAATCTTTGAGGGCAGACCATGAAGTTTCACAATATTAGATAAAAATACAGTACTGAATTCAGTTGCAGATGGAATCTTGTGTAACGGAATAAAATGTCCCATTTTAGATAACAAATGCACCACCACAAGAACTGTAGTAAAACCATTAGACTTAGGGAGATCAGTAATAAAATCTAAACTGATTGTATGCCAAGGGTGAGGAGGAATAGTCATTGGACGAAGTAAACCCATTGGAACTTCATGTAAAGCCTTTTGACGTGAACAAACTGGACAAGCTTTCACGAATTGTTGAATTATAGAAATCATTTTTTCCCACCAAAAATGACGTTGACATAAATCCAAGGTTTTGTTAATACCTGGATGTGCAGCAATTGCCAAATCATGATTCTACTGCATGACCTTATCCTGTAAATCTCTTGTGGGAATAAACAATTTATCATTGTGATAGAAAAAAACATCTCTAATGGAATTCCCTTTTTTTAATAACCATTCATGAACATCAAAGTTCTTTAATTCCTTCTTAACAGAATCTAAGAAACTTTCTGAATGGATTTCAGCAGCAATTTTTTCTAAAGGCAAAATACTGGGAGGATTCTTAACAGAATTTAAGTCTTTTTCACAAACTAATCGTGAAAGTGTGTCAGATAACAGCTGCTTCTTTCCAGGTCGATACATAATTAAAAAGTCAAATTCGCTAAAGAATTGTAACCACCTCATTTGTCTAGGAGTAAAAGCCTTAACAGTGGAATAAAATTGTAAATTTTTATGGTCAGAATAAACAGTAATAGTGTGTTTAGCCCCCAAGAGGTGATGTCTCCATTCTTGAAACACATCTTTAATGGCTAACAATTCTCGTTCTGCAATCGTATAATTCTGCTCAGCCAAAAGTAATTTCCTAGAGAAAAAGGCGATAGGATGAAGGTGACCAGTATTTGCATCCTTTTGAAGCAACACATCACCAATAGCAGTCTGTGAAGCATCTGCTTCCACAAAGAAAGGCCTATCAGGATCAGGATGAACCAAAATGGGAGCAGAGGTAAAAGCCTTCTTCAACAATGAAAATGCTTGGTCGGCTTCTTCAGTCCAAGAGAAGACTTTCCCTTTTTTCAGTAACTGGGTAATGGGAGTAACAATTTCTGAAAACTTAGAAATGAATCGCCTATAAAAATTAGCAAATCCTAGAATTCTCTGCGTGTCTTTTATTGAAGCAGGAATTGGCCAAGTTAAAATTGCCTCAACTTTCTTTGGATCCATATGAATTCCCTCAGGTGATAAACAATAGCCAAGAAATTCCACTTGAGAAGCATTGAAAACACATTTTTCCAATTTAGCATACAGAGAATGATCTCTCAATTTCTGTAATACTAACTGAACATGTTGTACATGCTCTTCCATATTTTTAGAATAAATTAAGATGTCGTCAATATAAACAATACAACAGACATCCAATAGATCATGCAAGACCTCATTAATAAAATATTGAAAAGCCGCTGGAGCGTTGCAAAGACCAAAAGGCATAACCGTATACTCAAAAAGACCAAATTTCGTACGAAAAGCGGTCTTCCACTCATCGCCTTCTTTGACTCTAATCAAATGATATGCTCCTCTAAGATCCAGTTTGGTGTAAACACTAGAACCTTTAATTTGATTAAGAAGCACTGGAATCAAAGGCAATGGATACCTATTCTCAATGGTTGCTTTATTTACCGCTCTGTAATCAATACAAGCCCTCAAATCCCCAGACTTCTTCGCAACGAAGAAAAGAGGAGACGAAACAGGAGAAGTAGAATGTCGAATAAAACCTAATTCCAAAAGCTCATCCAAATAGTTCCTTAAATAAACATTTTCAGGTTCAGTTAAGGCGTAAATCCTACTACATGGTAGAATAGCACCCGGAACTAAATCAATTCTGCAATCAAAAATTCTGTGTGGTGGTAATTTGGTTGCTTCAACAGGATCAAAAACCTTAGAAAAATTCCTATACTCAACTGGGAGTTTATTATCTTCAGCAGTTAGAGCAGCACAAAAAAGGGGCATCACTGGATCTTTGGTCTCTTGATAACAATGTAACTTACAAAAGGAAGACTCTAAGGTAACAGTCCTTTTAATCCAATCAATTTTGGGATTATGTAATTCCAACCAAGGAATGCCTAAGATGACACCAAAACTTGGTGCATCAATAAGATCAAAAACCACTTTCTCAGTATGACCATTATCTGCTACTAAAGTCAATGGTTCAGTGTTAAATTGAATCATACCAGAAGACAAAACTGAACCATCAACAGCTCTCACAGACTCAGGTTCCTCCCTAGTAACACATTTCAGATTCAATTTATGGGCAAACCCAATATCGAAAAAATTCCCAGTAGCCCCAGAATCCAAAAGTACAGGAATACTATGTCTTTGAAGAGTAGTTAAGATAAAGACCATCCGAATAGTAAAATGTTTGGGAATATGTGTAGTTACATTGGTGACAAATTTGGAGATCTTAGAAGAAATTTTGCTCGAGGAAACGATCTCTGCTTCCCTCGAGAACTTCAGTTTTCCGACGGCTTAATAGGAAGAGTTTCAATAGCTAGAACTTTCTTTTTTGCGGGTTTTACAGAACAATCCTTGGCAAAGTGCCCAGGTTTGCCACAGTACAAACATAAATTTTCTTCAGGGGTTAAAGGCCCTTTAAACCCACTCGGTAAAACAGGTTCAACAAAAACATTCTTAACTTCTGACTCTTTTTTCTCAACTTTAACTAGTGGACTTCTAAAATCACTCCTTGTTTTTTCATTTCTACGTTCACCTAATCTGTGATCAAGTCTAACCACTAGATCCTGAAATTCCTTAAACCCATCAGGCAAATTCACTATGTGTGCAAGAGAATCTTTTAAATCATCTTTTAGACCTCTATAAAATAAAGAAATTCTCTTCTCCTCTGGCCAATGAGTTTCGGACAGAAGTCTATTAAAGGTAGTAATATAAGAGATAAGATCCTTGGTCCCTTGACGAAGACTCAATAACTCATTATCAGAAGACTGAATTAAAGTGTGTTTGGCGAATAAATTGGACATGGCCAATTTAAAATTCTGCAAATTATAAAGCAAAGGGTCATTATTATCTACTAAGGGCATGGCCCAATTCGCAGCCACCCCTCCCAGATAAGAAATTATAAATGCTACCTTAGCAGAATCAGAAGAAAAAATTTGAGGCTTACACATGAAATGCAATTGGCACTGACTAAAAAAAGTTGCAAATCTGCTATTATCTCCAGTAAACCTTTCAGGGTTAGCCAAAGGGACATGTGTAGGAGTAACAACAGTAACTTGAACTGGTTGTTTTTCAGACCGATCTTCAGAGGTATGTGGCTGAACGACATCAGCTCCAAATCTAGCTGGCGCTAAAACCGGTTTCCTCTCCTTAGAGGAATCTCTCCAAATCGAGAATCCAGCCCTAGTCTCATCTAGCTCCTGACGAAGCGATTGATTCTCCAAACGTAAATTTTCCATTTCCACTGTCATCTTCTGGACTAACTGTGACAACTGTGAAGCATCCATGAGGGTGAGTTTGCAGACTCAAGAGGAAACGATTTTAAAATTTGGGAAGATTGGCTTTGTCTACTGTTGAGGAGTCCTGCGAGACTCTTCTGACGTTTCCTCTCGAGCTGCGAACTCCCAACTCCCTCAAGGATCTACCAACCCAATCAGGACTTTGACACTGACTGGATTGACTTCTCCCCCAGGGAAAGGGGAAGTGGACAGAGAGACTCACAACAAATTATACAAGATTAAATCTTCGGTTGTGTCTCTCTCTAGGAAGTGCTCCGGGCCGAGGACCTTCTCTTAGGAATGTTCTGCGCTGCCTTCACGCTACGCTGTGGTGCAATATTAACAGCAGTTACTCAGCTGACGACTTCTTAACTAACTTAGATAATTAACTAAACATTGTGCTTACTGACCATTCATCCGTCTGACCCTTGTTCGCACTTTTACTGACGTTTTAGCTCTGGCTCTGAGTCTTGACACCTTCAAGTAAACATAACATGTCAGAATAGCTTAACACTTTTACTGAGGAGACAGGCTAATTTGATTAGTTGGGTTAGTTTTAACTGAACTCAGAAACTTCATGCAGGGCCATACCTGACTCTTTAAATACTTCTTCAGTTAGGAGATTCTGCAGTAGGAAGACAGGAAATAACAGCCTATCTCAATTCACTCTACTATCTAAGGTTATTATTCCTGACTAAACTTGTAAATATGCTAACCTTTCTTATATAACTCCGTTATAAAGTCAACATATCACAGAATTGTACACACAAATTCAGTTTGCCTATTTTACACTTTTGCCTTTATCAAGGCTTGTTTGTCTCTACTGTCCGCTTTTAGAGCGCTTAAATCAGTTCAGTGTTTGGCTCACTTCAATTGCAGACATTAGTCTCTTCCAAGACTTGTTTGGAATCTCTCCGTGTAACAAGCGCTAAACCTTTGGATAATTAGTTCCAGCTCACTGTACTGAGTCACTTGCCTTTGTCAAGGCTTGTTCATAGATCTGCTCTACTCGACGTGCATTATCCCTTTTTAGCGTCTTGAGCATTTTCCTTAAATAAACCCTTGCCACTTTAACATTATGTCAAATTGTTCGTGGCAACTTAAAAGATAAATAAACCTCTTACTGTCCTTTTTCAATTATACTGCGATGTGCTGACAGGAGACTCGAACAGCCAGCCGGAAGAGGGGGAGCGGGTAAACAAACCTCCCGGCTGCCTCGGAGAAGTACCGGAGTCCGGCCACGTCGTCTTCGTCTTTATCATAAATCAGCGACGCTGACAGCCAGGGCTTCCGGAACCTCACAGTACAGGTTTTCAAGGAAAGGAATTAAGGGGCTTTGATAAATCAAGAGGGAAACAGGAGGTTTGAAGGCCTGAAGAATTCCTACGCGGGGGCAGAAGCTCTCGTCAAGCACAACGAGAGACAAAGCGTTTGGCAGTTGGCAGAAGCACGTATTTATTGCTTCAGCCACGAGACCCAGCGCGAGCCTCTCACATCATAACTCAAAGCGCGAGGGCTGACGCGAGCCTGTCTCAATTGAGCGCACATTCTGAGAGTTGCTCATATCTTAGTTAATAAACAAACAAGCATTGCCAAAGGCAATTACTGAAAATAACATTACTAAATGGATTCTAACTAAAATTTTACATTAAAATAATAAACTAAATGTACCCACTAAACTAAATTAACCCTTCTGATTCACAAGATGTAAACTGAACCAGTTCTGAGTCAGAATCTAATTAAGACGACCGGTAACACCCCTAACACAATCTCCTCAAGTTTCTTTTTTCCAAGGTCTAGAGCATCTTCAGATTTAAGTTTTGCTTCCAATGTCTCAATTTCTTTAGCAAGGATGTCTATTTCTCCAGGAACTGTCTAATCTCAACAAAGAGACCCGGGATGTTCCTTACTCTGAGGCCGATGGGTATAGTACCAGCCCTCAGGTAATCTAAGATAAACTTGGCATGCAATTCTGTGCGTTTGGATTTTTTACGGAGGTTCAGTAGTTTGGACCAGTCCCCTTGTAATTCTTTAGGAGTGTCACCTACATATGGATTTACCGAATCGGTGAAATTACCGATTCGGTATTGTACAGAATCGGTAAATTCACCGATTCGGTAAATTTACCGATTCTGTAAAATAATGGCCCCTACATCTCAATCACCAAATACCGGTCGGTAACGGCCGAATTCGCCCGCTACCGACCAGTATTTGGTGACCTACATCTGGCCCTTACTGGGTTAACCCATTATCTCTAATCACTTTCTAAATGTAGCATTTCTAAAATAGTAATGTCAAATACATCGTCACCAGTGTAGATAATTTATCATTACCATTCCAAAGATATGAAACCAGATGCAGCTACTCTTTTCTAATCAGGAATTACAGCTTTAAAGTGTTTTAAGGAATTCCAATGCTAGCCTATGAGAGGAGTAATACACAGAATAATAATGGTTCTGTCGGACGGAAATACACAGTGTTTTAGTATTTCAATGATATTTTTTGCATACTACGTTCCTAACCAGGATACAAAGATAAATGTACTTATACCAATACAAACAAACACACTGACCACAAAGTAAAAAATGAAAGTACATTTTTACTCATAAACTTTCATCTCTTGAATTTGAAACACAAATTATTCCAATTGCTGTCCCTAAAACATACTTAAAACATACATGACACATAGATTTTGTGCAAAGAAATAATACACAATTAAAACAACAAGTAAAATTGTTAATTCATATACTTATTGGCAGTGACAACTATATATACAATAATCTTGTGAGTACATCAATTTAATCTTGAATCTTACAAGATTTTGAATAGTTGGTTTGTGTCAGAAGGGATTGCGTCGACGTTTCGACCCTGGGGAGCGATGCGGTGATTTAACGCATCAAAGGCGGGTCTTCATCAGGACTGTGTATATGTAGGACAGCCTCTTGCAGACCCTGCTCCACTTGGAGTCCTGGTCTCTTTCTGAAGCGTACTCTCGGTCCGTCAACTCAGACCGTATAGGTGCTCATAAGACCTCTGTATTGATTAGTTATACAGGAGGTAGGGTGTAACGTTGTTCTTTTTATTTCTGTTCGCGTAACTCGTGTCCTTAACCTTCCGTTTGTTGTGGGTGATATGAGAGGAGTAGGCCTCACAGTAGTGAAAAACAAATTTAGCTGTTTGTCACTTCCAGAACATGTAGAACTTACAAGAACATGTCATACTTTTAACTTATAAACAACAAACCATGAAGAGAGGGTCCGAGGAATGTTTTAAGACCAGCCTAGGTTAGATTCCTCCTAACTCATGTATATACAACTGAAAAAACCTAGGGGTCTAAAAAAGGGAGTATTATTGACAACCTTTATGTATTTATCTGGAAGTCTGGAATAGTACAACCAGACACGGCCGAGACTAATTAGTTCCGGCTCAGAATAAGGAGTATCAGGCAGGTGGGCCACCAATGATTGTAAAGGAAACACATTTATTTAGGGTTCCCATCAAACAATTGATAACAAATACCAGGCACTGGTCCTCCTTGACCTATCCGCCGCCTTCGACACGGTGGACCACACCATCTTACTGTCCCGTGTCAGGGCGGCTGGAATCGGGGGATCAGCCCTGGTTTGGCTCTCCTCCTTTCTGAGGGACCGCACCCAGGCAGTGCGACTAGGCAACTTCTCTACCACCCCCCTCCCAGTCACTTGTGGTGTTCCCCAGGGATCCTCTCTCTCCCCCCTACTTTTCAATCTCTATATCTTCCCTCTTATCTTCGCGCTCCAGCAGCTGGAGGTCACCGTGTACAACTATGCGGATGATCTCCAGCTCATCTTTGATCTGTCCTCCTCTGTCTCTAATTTTCAGTCTACTACGACATTCATCAGGGACTGGATGAACCACAACCACCTTAAGCTGAACCCGGACAAAACCGAATTGGTTCTCACCGGTGGTTCATCCAGCCCCTGGAACTCTCTCTTTTGGCCCCCCTCTCTTGGGCCTGCACCTTCCCCCTCAACCACAGTCAAAACACTGGGTGTTAAAATGAATCACTAGCTCACTCTCCATTCACAAATTAGCTCCGTGGTCTCCTCCTGTTTCCTCACTCTCCGCACCATCCGCTCTGTTTCCCGCTTCTTCTCCACTCAGGCACTCAAGATTATCATGGCCGCCCTGGTGATATCAAGGCTGGATTATGCCAACGCCCTCTATCATGGCATTCCAGCATACAGCCTGCGAAGACTCCAGTCGATCCAGAACCAGGCGGCCCGGTTGGTTTACGGTCTCCCACGCTATCACCATTCTACCCCCCTTCTTAGGGAGCTTCACTGGCTTCCCGTAAAAGAACGTTCCCTTTTCAAGACGGGCTGCATGGTCTTCCAGGCCCGTCAGGGCACTGCCCCCGTCTTTATTTCTTCTTTAATAAAACCCTATGTTCCCACAAGAGAGCTCCGGTCTTCCTCTAAGTCCCTTCTTCAGATCCCCCGCTTCAAACGTAAAAAGTGGGGTGGGGCCAACTTCTCCACCTTGGCCCCAACATTCTGGAACTCCCTCCCTGACCATCTCCGCTTTGCTACACAGTATCTCTCCTTTCGGAAAGATTTAACAACTTTCCTCTTCAATCAGGCTTTCCCCGCTTAGTTTTTCATTCCTACTACTCCTGTCTTGTCCCTCAGTTGCCGATCCTGCCCACTAGCGCCAAGAAACCGCATGGTGTACGCTGCGCTTTAGAAATGTTTTAAATTAGAAATTAGAAATTAGAAATTAGAAATTAGAAATTATCAACATTATCAATTGGTAATCCTGTAAGGGTCGCAAGTCTCTAGATCATTGAGACTGAGATCGTACCCTTGTTCGGAAAAATGGGATTCCAACCCACAATCATTTTAGGACCATGTGACTCTGATCTTGAGGGAACCAAGTGCAGTGCAAAAAAATTATGAAAGTGGTGAGATTAAAATAGGATAGGGAACCGCCAAGAGAAATTGTTTTTTATTTAAGAAAGACGCGGCCTCTTCCTGTTAAAAAACAAGAACAGTGCATTAATAGATATTTTTTGCAGTTTTAACCAAATAGCTGCAAGGGGGCCCCCCTGCAAAAAATATCTATTACTGCACTGTTCTTGTTTTTTAACAGGAAGAGGCCTCTAGTCATTTAATTCATGGGGCACCAGTCCTAATAACATAAAAACAGACAGGTGGCCGTTCACTCCTTTCTGCAGGCCTGCTTGTTTGGCTATGCAGGAACCTCTTAGTTTCAAGGCTCTAATGACAGGGGGAGTCCATCCTGAATTGCAGTCCTGTAACACAGGGTCAATGCGTTTTGAACCCAGACTTTGTTTGGGGGTTCTCCTCAGGACATGGACTGGAAAATGGCCTTCACTGTGGGACATACAAATAAATACATGATTGGTGTAAGGAAGGACTCATCAAGATACACTCATTCTAACTCAGACACCACTTTGCTCCACCTATGTGTACCTGTAATTATTTTACTCTTCCCAGAGCAGCTGTATATAATTTGTGGGGAAGCTGTGGCACTCTACAATTGTGTATAGAAACAAGGGCAACGTCAGTGTTGTGTTCTGGACACTAACAGGCATGATTAGATATGTACTTGTGGTTTTTCTATTCGGCTCCTACCTTGCGGTACTTTTCGTGTCTTGTAGCGCGGTGCACTGTGGCTTGTGGGCAACACGGTCCTATAAACAATGTTGTATATTATATTTAGTCACAAGTTGTTTGTCGATTATAGATCAAGACTAACTTAGTGAATGGAGTTAAATCGCTGCCGCATGATATATAAACCACGAGAGCACACGAACGGATTTGCTCAATCAAGAGGTCCAGAGGTACGTTGTGATACCCTACGTATTGGTTCGAAGCACAGATTCACATTTGAATACACAGAGAACTTGTGACTAAGCATAGGGTGGTGTGGGTGGGGGATTGGCAATGCACACAGGTGAGGCTAGCTAGAAATCATACGCACTCCCATAGAATTCTTAACCAAAACCAAATAAGTTGTTTCCTTAAAGTGAGCAATTGAAGCATACAAGTGAAGAGATTATGCTCCAGGGGAGGGGCAATCATAAAATGGACAAATCAAGGCATCTAGACAGAAGGAAGCAAATGATAGCAATATCAAAGTCAATCAATGGTAAGTAATGGGTGGGCTCTAAGCCCTGTATGTTCTTGGTAAGCTAGTAATAGGTATTTTTCAATGAGACAACTGCACTGCCTGGTAGGCTCAACCTAAAATGGGGTCCAGTAGAGCATGACATTTCTAGCTGTCCATGTGGAACTTTATAGGGATGTCTAGGGACATTCAGATTGAATTGCAACCCTTATGTTAAATCAACATTGATCTCTAGACTTAGGCAGTGCTATTGTGCTGCTCCTTGGAGTGAAAAATGCAAAAAGAACATTTGATGTACAGAATGTTGAACATTTGATGGACAGATTGTTGAACAATGTCAAACATTCACCCCAGTACAGATATCTGGGCCTAAATCCATCTTTTTTTGCAACCCATGCCGTTCCAGTTTAAACCGATCCATATGCAATTCAGTCTTGACCCTGCTCCCCATGGGAACAGTCCAGCCCGAATGGCCAGGTCAGGTCCTTCCTGGACAGAAGCAAGCCTCCTGGGACCAGTTTTGGTGTTTTACCCCGCATCAGCCAGACTAGCTTGACTCCAGTGACACGGAGAGCACATGTCCCACATCTGGGCATACTGTCCCACTCGGGGTGACAAATGCAAAAAGAACAATTGATGAACAGAATGTTGAACAATGTCAAACATTAACTCCAGTACAGAGATCTGAACCTAAATCCATCCTTTTTGCTCCCCATGCCATTCCAGTTTAAACCCAGCCATATGCAAATCAGTCTTGACCCTGCTCCGCATGGGAACAATCCAGCCCATTCTGCCAGACTAGGCCCTGCCTGGACCGGAAACTAGCATCATGGCAGTTCAGGCTGGACTGTTCCCATCAGGAACAGGTTCAAGACTGATTTGCATATGGCTGGGTCCAAACTAGGGTGAGAAAAAGAACGATGGATTAAACCCAGAAATCTGTGACTCGGGATGAATGTTTGCATTGTTCAGCATTCCGTCCATCATTTGCTCCTTTTGGTTTTGTAAAGTGGGAAGGGTAGGCCCAGACCAAGCTAGCCTGGCAATGCCCTGAAACCCAGGATGCTTGTTTCTGGTCCAAGGAGGACCTGGCATGGCAGTTTGGGCTGGACTGTTCCCATGGGAAATGACTGAGTCCCAACTGGGGTGGCGTGGTGAGCAAAAGACTCATGGATTAAAACCAGATCTTTGTGACTGGTGGTAAATGCTTGCGTTGTTCAGTATTCGGTCCTTCATTTGTTTCTTTTGCTGCTTGGAGTGACACTGGCCCTGTGAAGTCAATCAATCAATCAATCATAGCACTTGTATAGCGCGCTACTCACCCAGAAGGGTCTCAAGGCGCTTGGGGGAAGGGGGCCGCTACTGCTCGAACAGCCAGGTCTTGAGTTGTCTCCTGAAGGCGAGGTGGTCCTGGGTCAGCCGAAGGTGGATGGGGAGGGAGTTCCATGTCTTGGCCGCCAGGTAGGAGAAGGATCTGCCTCCGGCGGTGGCTCTTCGGATGCGTGGTATGGCGGCGAGGGCGAGGCTAGCGGAACGTAGCTGGCGGGTGGGCGTGTGGAAGGTCAGGCGGTCGTTGAGGTACTTGGGGCCCAGGTTGTGGAGAGACTTGTGTGCGTGGGTGAGGAGCCTGAACGTGATCCTCTTGTTGACGGGGAGCCAGTGCAGGTTCCTCAGGTGGCCGGCGATGTGGCTGCGTAGAGGGATGTCTAGGATGAGTCGGGCGGAGGCGTTCTGGATGCGTTGTAGTCTTTTCTGTAGCTTGGCTGTGGTTCCGGCGTAGAGGGCGTTTCCGTAGTCCAGCCGGCTGGTGACGAGGGCCTGGGTGACCGTCTTCCTGGTCTCGATCGGGATCCATCGGAAGATCTTGCGGAGCATGCGGAGGGTGTGAAAGCATGAAGAGGAGACGGCGTTGACTTGTCTGGTCATGGAGAGGGAGGAGTCCAGGATGAAGCCCAGGTTGCGTGCGTGGTCTGTCGGCTTGGGGGCGGTGCCCAGGGCTGGGGGCCACCAGGAGTCGTCCCAGGCGGAGGGTGATGGTCCAAGGATGAGGACTTCCGTCTTGTCTGAGTTCAGTTTCAGGCGGCTGTTCTTCATCCACTCGGCGACGTCTTTCATCCCTTTGTGGAGGCTGGTTCTGGCGGTGTCGGGGTCTCTGGTGAGGGAGAGGATCAGCTGGGTGTCGTCGGCGTAGGAGATGATGTTGAGGTTGTGTTGGCGTGCGATGGCCGCGAGGGGTCTCATGTAGACGTTGAAGAGGGTGGGGCTGAGTGATGATCCTTGCGGGATGCCGCAGATGACTTCGGTTGCCTCGGAGCGAAACGGGGGGAGGCGGACTCTCTGTGTTCTTCCAGCTAGGAACGAGATGATCCACTTCAGTGCCTTCTCTTGGATGCCGGTGTTGCTGAGGCATTGGACTAGGGTGCGGTGGCAGACAGTGTTGAACGCGGCGGAGAGGTCCAGGAGGATGAGTGCTGCTGTTTCTCCGTTGTCGAGAAAGGCTCGGATGTCGTCGGTGGCTGCGATGAGGGCGGTCTCGGTGCTGTGGTTGGCTCTGAAGCCGGACTGCGAGGGGTCGAGGGATCCATTCGTCTCGAGGAAGGCGGCAAGCTGTCTGTTGGCGAACTTCTCGATGACTTTGGCCGGAAACGGGAGGAGCGAGATAGGGCGGAAGTTCTTGAGGTCGGTGGGGTCCGCTGTTGGTTTCTTCAGTAGGGCGCTGAGTTCGGCATGCTTCCAGCTCTCCGGGAAGGTGGCGGTGTCGAAGGAGGTGTTGATGACGTCTCGGAGTTGGGGTGCGATGGTGGAGTCGGCCTTGTTGAAGACGTGGTGGGGACAGGGGTCAGTCGGAGATCCGGAGTGGATGGTGTTCATCGTGCGGGCTGTGTCTTCGGTGGTCACTGGGTCCAGGTGCGGAGGGTGGCAGTGGGGTGCGTTGGTTTGACGGTAGGGTGCGAGGATGGTGTGTCGAAGCTGTTGTGGATGTCGGCAATCTTGCGGTGGAAGAACGAGGCGAGGGAGTCGCAGAGATCTTGTGAAGGGGTGATGTCGTTGTTGCCGGTGCTGGGGTTGGAGAACTCCTTGACGATGCTGAAGAGTTCTTTACTGTCGTGGGCGTTGTTGTCCAGTCGATCCTTCAGAGATCTCTTCTTGGTGGTGCGGATGAGCTGGTGGTGCTTGCGGGTCGCGTGTTTGAGGGCGGTCATATTGTGGTGGTTTTTCTGAAGCTGAAGTGGACGCAGCTGTGGTCGGTCCAGTGGAGTCCAGTGGAGTGGCTGAAGGCGATGTGCTTGCTGGATGAGAAGACGGGGTCAAGTGTGTGGCCGGCGTAGTGGGTGGGGGTGTTGACCAGTTGCTTGAGTCCGAGGTTGGCGAGGTTGTCCAGCAGGGTGGCGGTGTTGCGGTCCTTGTTGTTCTCCAGGTGGAATTTGAGGTCCCCTAGGAGGATGTAGTCGGCGGAGCGGAGGGCGTGTGGGCTGATGAAGTCCGTGATGTCTTCGCTGAATTGTGTGCGTGGTCCCGGGGGTCTGTAGATGAGGGTTCCTCTGAGGGTCGTATTTGGGTCGTGAGGATCTGGAAGTGGAGGTGTTTGGCGGCGGTGTAGGTGTCGTCGGCGTTGGTCGTGATGCGGATGGTGTTCTTGTGGACGATGGCGATGCCTCCTCCGGTCTGGTTGACGCGGTCCTTCCTGATGATCTTGTATCCATCTGGGATGGCGATGGCGATGTCGGGGGCTGAGGAGGCGTTCATCCATGTTTCGGTGAGGAAGGCGACGTCTGGTGATGTTGTGTCGAGGAGGTTCCAGAGTTCGACGGTGTGTCTGTGGACGGAGCGGGTGTTGAGCAGGATGCACATGAGGTCGCTGCAGGGATTAGGTTTGGCGGGCGTGGTGCAGGGTCGGAGGCAGGTAAACTTGCAGGTTGTGCAGGTGAAGGGTCCGTGGAAGCGTTTCGGGGCGGCCCGGCAGCAGGCGGGGTTCCTGCCTGCATTGAGTGCGGTGAGGGCAGCGGCGTCGTAGGTCTGTCGGGTCGTCTTGCGTCGGTGGGGACCAGGGGTCCTGGCGCTGGGCGTGGTCCAGGCGCGGACGGGCGCAGATGGGCTTACCTTTCGCGCGCCTTCGGCGCACAATCGGCGGTCCCGCTGCGCGTGACCGCTGCGCATGCGCGCGGTCGCCATTTATGGCGAAGTGGGAGGGAGGGAGGAGCAGCTGGGAGGCGGGAGCGGGGAGGGCACAAAACAAAAGGGTGCGTGGCCGCTCGGATGGCGGTGGGAAGCGGGGAGCGGGGCGGGCACAGGGGGACACAAACAGCGACGAAGCCTGGCAGTGGCACAATACAGAAAGGCAAAAAAGCAGTTAAAGGAGGAGAAAAACAATGTTACACAGGGAATTCACACAAAAGCACAACACACGCTCGAAAAATACTGCTGAGGGTCTGGGAGCAGAGAGGCAGTCCCAACGAGGCTGCGGGCAGCAGAGGGCGAGGGGCACACACACAGCTGGTGGCCGTGCGGCGCGGGGGTGTCCTGGGACAGGTCACACTCACCTGCGCCGCGCGGTCGCCATTTATGGCCAAGTGGGAGGGAGGGAGGAGCAGCTGGGAGGCCGGAGCGGGGAGGGCACAAAACAAAAGGGGGCGTGGCCACTCGGAGGGCGGCGGGAAGCGGGGAGCAGGGCGGGCACAGGGGGACACAAACAGCGACGAAGCCTGGCAGTGGCACAATACAGAAAGGCAAAAAAGCAGTTAAAGGAGGAGAAAAACAATGTTACACAGGGAATTCACACAAAAGCACAACACACGCTCGAAAAATACTGCGGAGGGTCTGGGAGCAGAGAGGCAGTCGCAATGAGGCTGCGGGCAGCAGAGGGAGAGGGGCACACACACAGCTGGTGGCCGTGCGGCGCGGGGGTGTCCTGGGACAGGTCACACTCACCTGCGCCGCGCGGTCGCCATTTATGGCCAAGTGGGAGGGAGGGAGGAGCAGCTGGGAGGCGGGAGCGGGGAGGGCACAAAACAAAAGGGGGCGTGGCCGCTCGGACGGTGGCGGGAAGCGGGGAGCGGGGCGGGCACAGGGGGACACAAACAGCGACGAAGCCTGGCAGTGGCACAATACAGAAAGGCAAAAAAGCAGTTAAAGGAGGAGAAAAACAATGTTACACAGGGAATTCACACAAAAGCACAACACACGCTCGAAAAATACTGCGGAGGGTCTGGGAGCAGAGAGGCAGTCCCAACGAGGCTGCAGGCAGCAGAGGGCGAGGGGCACACACACAGCTGGTGGCCGTGCGGCGCGGGGGTGTCCTGGGACAGGTCAGAGCCTTTGTGCTGCTGTTTACAGTGACACTGTTCATTTATAGAGGCCCATGTGTAGTCAGAATAGGGTTGCAGAAGCACAGGCTGTTAGATCATGTCCCTGTGAGATCAGCATCTCTATGCTGTGTTTCGATGTACTTCTAGGTATTCAATGAATTTGGACACCCCTTCTTTTTTAAATAAGACAAAATAGGTGTACCTGGTAAAACTGCAAAAAAACACTATTTTGCATGGACTGTCAATACTTAGATAAGTGCTGTCAACAAACAACTGACCCGCTACCTCGAGGAGAACACCATCCTGGACCCATCCCAGTCTGGCTTCCGCAGCAACCACAGCACTGAAACTGCCCTCATCGCCGCCACCGATGATATCAGGGCCCTGCTAGACAACGGGGAAACCGCGGCCCTCATCCTCCTGGACCTGTCAGCCGCCTTTGACACGGTCTGCCACCACACACCGCCTCCACGACGCCAGGATCCAAGAGAAAGCCCTGGACTGGACCACCTTCTTCCTCTCCGGTAGAACACACGAGTGTCCGCCTCCCCCTCTTCTGCTCCAAAGCCACCGAGATAATCTGCGGCGTACCCCAGGGCTCATCCCTCAGCCCAACGCTGTTTAACATCTACATGGCACCACTCACCTACGTCGCCCGACTGCGTGACCTCAACATCATCTCCTATGCTGATGACACCCAGCTGATCCTCTCCCTCACCAAGGACCCCCACACTGCCAAAACTAATCTCCACAAAGGAATGAAAGCCGTCACCGAGTGGATGAAGAACATCCGACTGAAGCTGAACTCGGACAAGACGGAGGTCCTCATCCTCGGCTACATCCCCTCAGCCTGGGAAAACTCCTGGTGGCCGACCGCACTAGGAACAACTCCAACACCCACCGACCACGCACGCAACTTAGGGGTCATCCTCGACTCCACCCCATGACAAAGCAGGTCAACACCGTCTCCTCCTCCTGCGTCAAAACCATCCGCATGCTCCGCAAGATCTACAAAGTGGATCCCCACCGAAACGAGAAGAACGTTCACCCAGGCCCTTGTCAGCAGCAGGTTAGACTACGGAAACGTCCTCTACGCAGGAGCCTCAGCCAAACTCCTGAAACGACTTGAACACATCCAGAACGCCTCTGAAAGCCTGATCCTCGGCATCCCTTGCCGCAGCCACATCACACCCCACCTGAGAAACCTGCACTGGCTCCCCGTCAACAAGAGGATAACCTTCAAGCTCCTCACCCATGCACAGAAAGCACTCCACAACACAGGACCAGCGTACCTCAACAGACGACTCAGCTTCTACACCCCCCCACCAGGTTCGCTCCGCCAACCTTGCCCTCGCCACAGTCCCCCGCATCTGAAGAGCAACCTCCAGCGGCAGATCGTTCTCCCACCTCGCCGCCAAGACCTGGAACACCCTCCCCATCTACCTACGGCAGACCAAAGACCTGCTGACCTTCAGAAGACTCCTCAAGACCTGGCATTTTGAGGAGTAGCAGCATCACCCCCACCCCCCCCCTGCGCCTTGAGATCCTCTCATGGGTAAGTAGTGCACTTTACAAATACTATGATTTATTTATTTTATTTATTTAAAGTTTATAGCGCGAACATGTCCCAGGTGGGTATCAGAGCGCTTTACATAGGTGTAGGAAGTGAAGGAGACAAGTAGGGCAATATATAACAAGAGCAAATCAGATAAAAACAATCATTTATCATCAGTTGGAGCATAGCATCAAGATCAGCACATTGTTCGTTGGAGGTGTTTGTTCAGTAGTAGAGATGTTTTTGAAGGCAAAGGTAGAGGGAATAAGTCTTGTTTCAACTGGAAGGGAGTTCCAGATTCTCGGCGATGCCAGAGAAAGAGCGATTGCAGATTTTAACCTTATTAAATTTCTTGGGCTTGAGCAGCAGAGTGCCTGAGCTCCTTGTAGACCTGGAGCCACCAGAAAGCTCAAGCCTGTTATTCAGGTAGAGTGGGGTGTTGAAGTGAATTGCTCTATGGGTCATACATGCAATCTTTAATTGTATCCTAGCTTCAAAGGGAAGCCAGTTGAGCGATATCAAGACCGGTAAGATGTGATTGGTCTTCTTAGAGCCTGTGATGATTCTAGTGGCAGCATTAAGAGAGGCTCCGAGGGGAGCTAGACTGAGTTTCGGCAGACCACAGAGAGTGGCACTGCCGTATTCTAGCATGGAGATGACCAGTGCTTGTACCGCTGCTTTAAAGTCATCATGTAGAAGGAATGGTTTGAGTTTTCTTAGGATGCAGAGTTGAAAGTTCGCTCCTTTGGTCGATGATCTGATGTGGCCTTGCATGTTTAGGTTTTTATCATGCACAATTCCCAGAGATTTAGTAGAGTCAACAATGTGAGGAGTGCAGTTGAGGGCGGTGAGGTTACAAAGAGATTGTAGCACAGTGGGGGATAGTCTAGCGGGTGAAATAAGGAGGAATTCCGTCTTGAGGGTGTTTAATTTGAGGTGGATGAAAGTAAGCCAGTTGAGGGTTTTGCGAAGGGTTCCATTGAGCGATATGATGTCATCGGGGAAAGAGATTTTCATATACAGTTGGGTGTCATCAGCATACATGTGATATTGGATGTTGGAGGATTTAAGAATTACAGTCAGGGGTTCAAGGAAGAGGTTGAAGAGGGTGGGGGAGAGTGCGGATCCTTGGGGGACACCCAATGGGCAGAGACTCAGGTTGGAGAGAGATTGGTTGGATTTGACCCTTTGGGTTCTGTTGTTGAGGAACGATGCAAACCATTTAAGGACCGTGCCCGAGAGCCCCATTCTACGTTCCAGTAGGAAAAGGAGATTGTCGTGTTTGACAGTGTCAAAGCCAATGAGAGATAGAGCAGAATTAAAAGGCAATTTTCATTTTGGTAGTGTAAAGTGAGGGCGTCATCAACGTTGTGAGTGATGGCCATTTCAGTACTGTGGCCACTGGGGAAACCCGATTGGAACAGGTTGAGAAACTGGAATTGCTCAATGTGTTTGTGAAGTTGTTCATGAACACCTTTCTTCAGAAGTTTCGCCAGGGTTGGAATGTTTGTGCTGGTCGGTAGTTGTTCAAGTCAACAGGGTGAGCCGAGGGTTTTTTTAGTATAGGGAGTACCAGGCCCGCCTTCAAGCAGTCCGGTATCTTACCTTGAAGAAGTGAGACGTTGATTATTTTTTACCAGAGTGGCGCAAGTGAGCCAATCATTTCATTGAAGAAGTTGGGGGGGTCATTGTAGTGGTTGGAGGGTTTAAGGGTGGAGAGAATGTTGCGGATGGAAATGTCATTGAGGGAAGTGTGAGGACCTGATGTGCGGCCAGGGGAGTGGAGACAGGGTCGTCAGGAGGGGACGCAAGAGTGAGCACAGCAGACCTTAGGTCTGATTCGATTTTGTTAATCTTTTCAAGGAAGAATTCAGCCATCACATTGCAATTAGGTTGCGTGCAAGCTGTCAGCTGAGACTGGGTAGCAGTGTTATTGGATTGAGATTTGATGAGCTCAAAAAGTCAAGTTGGGCGATTTTTGGCACTGTCCAGTTAGAGTTTGAAGAAGTTGGATTTCGTCGTTCTTATGAGTTTGTTGTATATACTTTTTTTGATCTTAGAGATTTTTGAAGAACTGTGGAAGGAGAGGATCTCCACTTGCGTTCAGCTATTCTAAAATGGCGTCTCTCCTCATTAAGTCTGTCATTGAACCATGGTTTGGAGTCTTTAATGGGAATTCTTTTTAGTTGAAGGGGAGCCGTATCGTTCAAGGCAGAAAGCATCATGTTGTTATAGTGGTCAGTAAGGTCGTGCACGTCAATCATGTTGGAGAGCGAGGGAAGGGAGAGTTTGCAGCATTCTTTGAGCTCATTAACGCTTGTGGTGTGGAGCGGTCTTTTCCACTGTTTAAGTTTGAGTGGTTGGCCCTGTTTGTGGTTCCAGCTTTCAATTATTAGGAAGTTGATAAAATGATGGTCAGACCAGTCACAGCGGAGAATGGATTCGTGTTCAATGGAATTATGGTTGGAGATGATGAGATCAAGTGTCGAGCCTAAGTTTTGGGTGGGGGTGTCGCAGAATTGGGTAAGAGACAAGTCAGTAAGGAAACTTTTGAAGGTTGTGACAGCCTGATTGTGTGGGTCATTCCAATGGAGATTGAAGTCCCCAAGGAAGATCTGGGGGGAGTGTCTATCGAGGTTGGAGGAGAAGATTTCCATAACTTGTTCGATTAGAAGGAGGTTATCACCAGGGGGTGGTAGAAGATGTGCAGGCTGCATAAGGGTTTGAGAGTGCAGGTGATATCTATGCAGAGATATTCACAGGGGGAGAGATTGGCTGATGGGGACTGTTTTGCTGAGAGAGAGTTGCGGAAGATGCAGGCAACGCCACCACCCAATTTATTAGCTTGGTCTAGTCTAATAATGTTGTCACTAGGAGGGAATAATATGTCAATGATAGGGCCATAGGAGTCGTTGAGCCACGTTTCTGTGAGGATAAGGAGGTCTAGGTCTTGGGCTAGGATGAGATCAGCTAGGTCTGTGGCATGTTTCACCGCTGATCTGCAATTAATTAGCATGCTTTTCAGATGTTATTTGGGAAGTGTGTCATGATTGATTGATTGATTGTGTGGACAAAAAATATTTATCAGGTGTTTTCTCTATATGAAGCCTGATAGGAAAAACAAATAAAACAAACAAAGTGAAAAAATTAAACAAGGAAAAACAAATAAAAACAAACAACGTGAAAAACTAAACAAAGACAATGCTGCATGAGGCCAGGTACGTTTAAGGAAAGCAAAAAAGAGCAGAACTGTATGAGGGGAAAGTCAAAGAAAAGCTTGACAAGGCTTTCCCTCCACAGAGAGCAGAAAAAGCACAGACAAAAAAGGGTACAATAGCAAATGCCAGGACAAGTGGTAACAGTGCAAATGCAATTCTAGTATCTGTAAGCAAAGCAGCCTTAAAGCTGACTGAAAAGTGACCTCTAGTAACAGCTGGTGCTGCTGCATTCTTTTGCTACTGATTGCAGTACCACAGCCAGTTCTTGATCTCTACGTGTAGTCGAAAGAAAAATGCTGAAATACAGGTTGTTGAAACAAAAGGGGGTGGTGATGGACGGAGCATCTGAATCAATCAAACACTCACACCCAGTCAAAAGATCTGGGTTTAATCCATCACCGTTCTTTAGCCCACTCTGCCACCCCAGTTCAGACATGGTTATATGCAAATCAGTCTGACCCTGTGCCTCATGGGAACAGTCCAGCCCGAACTGCCAAGCCATGTCTTCCCTGGACCAGAAACAAGCTTCCGAGGCACGGTTTCTGGCATTCCAGCCGTCTTCAGCCCAGCTTGCTTGAATCCAGTGGCAAAGTGAGCAAGGGACTCACGTCTGAGCATACCCTGCCACACTTATGGCGGCCAAAAGCGGTACAAAAGGGGGTGGTGATGGATGGAGCATCTGAATCAATCAAACACTCACACCCAGTCAAAAGATCTGGGTTTAATCCATCACCGTTCTTTAGCCCACTGTGCCACCCCAGTTCAGACATGGCTATATGCAAATCAGTCTGACCCTGTGCCTCATCAGACCAGTCCAGCCCGAACTGCCAAGCCATGTCTTCCCTGGACCGGAAACAAGCTTCCGAGGACCGGTTTCTGGCATTCAAGCCGTCTTCAGCCCGGCTTGCTTGAATCCAGTGGCAAAGTGAGCAAGGGACTCACATCTGAGCATACCCTGCCACACTTAAGGCGGTCAAAACCGGTACAAAAGGGGGTGGTGATGGACAGAGCATCTGAATCAATCAAACACTCACACCCAGTCAAAATATCTGGGTTTAATCCATCACCGTTCTTTAGCCCACTCTGCCACCCCAGTTCAGACATGGCTATATGAAAATCACTCTGACCCTGTGCCTCATGGAACAGTCCAGCCCGAACTGCCAAGCCATGTCTTCTCTAGACCGGAAACAAGCTTCCGAGGACCGGTTTCTGGCATTCCAGCCGTCTTCAGCCCGGCTTCCTTGAATCCAGTGGCAAAGTGAGCAAGGGACTAACGTCTGAGCATACCCTGCCACACTTATGGCCGCCAAAAGCGGTACAAAAGGGGGTGGTGATGGACGGAGCATCTGAATCAATCAAACACTCACACCCAGTCAAAAGATCTGGGTTTAATCCATCACCGTTCTTTAGCCCACTCTGCCACCCCAGTTCAGACATGGCTATATGCAAATCAGTCTGACCCTGTGCCTCATGGGCACAGTCCAGCCCGAACTGCCAAGCCATGTCTTCCCTGGACCGGAAACAAGCTTCCGAGGACCAGTTTCTGGCATTCCAGCCGTCTTCAGACCGGCTTGCTTGAATCCAGTGGCAAAGTGAGCAAGGGACTCACGTCTGAGCATACCCTGCTACACTTATGGCGGCCAAAAGCGGTACAAAAGGGGGTGGTGATGGACGGAGCATCTGAATCAATCAAACACTCACACCCAGTCAAAAGATCTGGGTTTAATCCATCACCGTTCTTTAGCCCACTCTGCCACCCCAGTTCAGACATGGCTATATGCAAATCAGTCTGACCCTGTGCCTCATGGGAACAGTCCAGTACACTTCTTATGGGGCAACCCAGTATCCCTCAGAACCTGGGCAATATAGTAATATTATAACAATGGTCCTGTCGGGTGTGAACAAAATTGCTTCAGATTCTGTATATAACTCTCAACATATGTTCAGACATAATCGTACTACTTATTATGACATCTAGATTAAATCATTTAGTGCAAATCCAAACACAAACAGAAAAGAAGGGTCAGTAAATGTTTTAATCATTGAATTATTCTTCATTCATGATTTGTTTTTTGTTTTTTGCTGAAACCCTAAGGTATGCATAGAATTTACATATAAATACGGCGCATCAATTCAAATCAGTGAAAATGTGACATAAAGTGAAATATTGTGACTGAGTGATATAACAATTAGAGATATATATACACGTGATTGGGGGATATTGGAGGGGAAAAGGGTAATTGGCAATTTAGAAAGCCGGTCTCTGGTTTGGTAGTTCTCAAATCCAGCACGCCCTATTGGTCGGCTGTAGTATGCTGGACTCGGTTGACTGGTCCTTATGGTATTTTTTGTCGACGTTTCGACCCTATTGACGCCTTAGTGGTGGGTCTCTGGCGGGTCTTCCTCAGGACGGGGGCGGGGGAGGTGGTATTGCGCCTGTTGGTTAAATTTAAAAAACCATCAGGTTTGGATTTTGCACTGGACTTCCATTTAAAAAGATAAAATGGATTTACGGGTTAAAAAAGTGCGAGTTACCAGATTGTGAGACACTCACCTTAGGTCCCCTCATAGGTCGGACACCATGGAGTTATGCTGGCTGAGGTCTCATCTTCTGAGTTGATCAGTCTGTGTGACATGATAGGATTGTCAGGGATATGACACTAGAGCTCTATCAAAAGCTTAAAATTTGACTCTGGGGAGTATGACCACTCACCTAATGAATAAAGAATCATGCCTCCGGTGGTTGGCTTGATTCAATCTTGTCACTCGGTGTGTTTCCTGGTTTTATCCAGATCGTCCGTCAGTTATTTCCAATGATCTGTAGATTAAAATTCAGGTGGATCAATGCTACTACCTTGAATTCGGCACCTGGCCGGTTTTAAGTTAGTGCCATTCTCTATTTCTAGTAAATACGCAAGCCGCTAAACTTACCATTTGGTAAGGGTTTCAGTATCTCATCCGTGGGTCTGGGAAGCGCTTCACTGTGTTTACGTCGTAGGACCCAGAGCATCTGTCAATTATTCTTAGCGATCTGTGAATTACAATAAGGATCGGTAAATGCTAGTGCATTGTGGTTGCTATATTACGGTGTTGAAGACCGGTATAGTTAGTGAGTGTAAACGACGACCGTTACACTCACCAGAGCTTGGGAATCTCCTTGTCCCATCCGGGAGTCTGAAGCCGGTCACCGTTCGCTGAGTTCTCTCTATGTTGTGGCGGCTCCGAATGCAGAAGCCGCTGATGCACCTTCTTCCGCGTTTTAGCCTCGAAGATGTAGCCTCGTCGCTAGGCAACCCCACGTGTTGGTTCAGTATCACGTAGACCCAATGCCGTCATGGCGTTGGGAGGCGTGCCAGGTTCTGTTGCTAAGCAACCAGTTCCCAACCTTCTGGGTCCTTACGCAATTTAGAGATATTTTTTCCATAAAGACAGTGATGTGGCTTAACGCATTACGCCGTTAATCGGCTAGCTTGCATTTCGCTTTTAAGGTGGAACTGCTATCTTCTCGACTGGATCCGGGAGATCAATAACACAGGGGCAGTGGTTGTGTGATGACAGAGTTAGTACATGTCATACGTGTGGGTTCAGTATCACATAAACCCAATGCCGTCATGGTGTTGGGAGGCGTTCCACGTTCTGTTGCTAAGCGACCAATTTCCAAGTTTCTAGGTCCTTGCGCAATTTAGAAGTATTGTTTCATAATAAAGACAGTGATGTGGCTTAACGTAATGCGTTAAGCCACATCACTGTCTTTATTATGAAAAAATACTTCTAAATTGCGCAAGGACCTAGAAGCTTGGAAATTGGTCGCTTAGCAACAGAACGTGGCACGTCTCCCAACACCATGACGGCATGGGGTTTATGTGATACTGAACCCACACGTGGGGTTGCCTAGCGACGAGGCTACGTCCTCAAGGCTAAAACACGGAAGAAGGTGCATCAGCGGCTTCTGCACTCGGAGCCGCCACAACATAGAGAGAACTCAGCAAACGGTGACCGGCTTCAGACTCCCGGATGGGACAAGGAGATTCCCAAGCTCTGGTGAGTGTAACGGTCGTCGTTTACACTCACTAACTATACCGGTCTTCAACACCGTAATATAGCAACGACAATGCACTAGCATTTACCGATCCTTATTGTAATTCACAGATCGCTAAGAATAATTGACAGATGCTCTGGGTCCTACGACGTAAACACAGTGAAGCGCTTCCCAGACCCACGGATGAGATACTGAAAACCTTACCAAATGGTAAGTTTAGCGGCTAGCGTATATACTAGAAATAGAGAATGGCACTAACTTAAAACCGGCCAGGTGCTGAATTCAAAGTAGTAGCATTGATCCACCCGAATTTTAATCTACAGATCGTTGGAAATAACTGACGGACGATCTGGATAAAACGAGGAAACACACCGAGTGACAAGATTGAATCAAGCCAACCACCAGAGGCATGATTCTTTATTCATTAGGTGAGTGGTCATACTCCCCAGAGTCAAATTTAAAGCTTTTGATAGAGCTCTAGTGTCATATCCCTGACAATCCTATCATGTCACACAGACTGATCAACTCAGAAGATGAGACCTTAGCCAGCATAACTCCATGGTGTCCGACCTATGAGGGGACCTAAGGTGAGTGTCTCACAATCTGGTAACTCGCACTTTTTTAACCCGTAAATCCATTTTATCTTTTTAAATGGAAGTCCAGTGCAAAATCCAAACCTGATGTTTTTTTAAATTTAACCAACAGGCGCAATACCACCTCCCCCGCCCCCGTCCTGAAGAAGACCCGCCCGAGACCCACCACTAAGGCGTCAATAGGGTCGAAACGTCGACAAAAAATACCATAAGGACCAGTCAACCGAGTCCAGCATACTACAGCCGACAAATAGGGCGTGCTGGATTTGAGAACTACCAAACCAGAGACCGGCTTTCTAAATTGCCAATTGCCCTTTTCCCCTCCAATATCCCCCAATCACGTGTATATATATCACTAATTGTTATATCACTCAGTCACAATATTTCACTTTATGTCACATTTTCACTGATTTGAATTGATGCGCCGTATTTATATGTAAATTCTATGCATACCTTAGGGTTTCAGCAAAAAACAAAAAACAAATCATGAATGAAGAATAATTCAATGATTAAAACATTTACTGACCCTTCTTTTCTGTTTGTGTTTGGATTTGCACTAAATGATTTAATCTAGATGTCATAATAAGTAGTACGATTATGTCTGAACATATGTTGAGAGTTATATACAGAATCTGAAGCAATTTTGTTCACACCCGACAGGACCATTTTTATATTATTATCATGGGAACAGTCCAGCTCGAACTGCCAAGCCATGTCTTCCCTGGACCGGAAACAAGCTTCCGAGGACCGGTTTCTGGCATTCCAGCCGTCTTCAGCCCGGCTTGCTTGAATCCAGTGGCAAAGTTAACAAGGGACTCACGTCTGAGCATACCCTGCCACACTTATGACGGCCAAAAGAGGTACAAAAGGGGGTGGTCCTCAGAAGCTTGTTTCCGGTCCAGGGAAGGCATGGCTTGGCAGTTCGGGCTGGACTGTTCCCATGAGTGAGGCACAGGGTCAGACTGATTTGCATATAGCCATGTCTGAACTGGGGTGGCAGAGTGGGCTAAAGAACGGTGATGGATCAAACCCAGATCTTTTGACTGGGTGTGAGTGTTTGATTGGTTTAGATGCTCCGTCCATCACCACCCCCTTTTGTACCGCTTTGACCGCCATAAGTGTGGCAGGGTATGCTCAGACGTGAGTCCCTTGCTCACTTTGCCACTGGATTCGAACAAGCCGGACTGAAGACGTTTGTAATGCCAGAAACCGGTCCTCGGAAGCTTGTTTCCGGTCCAGGGAAGACATGGCTTGGCAGTTCGGGCTGGACTGTTCCCATGAGGCACAGGGTCAGACTGATTTGCATATAGCCATGGGATATATGACGTTACAACGCATACTTTTACAACGCCTACCATTACAACGCATTTTTTACACCGCAACATCCATTACAACGCACACCATTACAACGCATGCCATTACAACGAATTATTTGAAACTACCTTTACAACGCATTCCACTACAACGCATACTACATTTACAACGCATACCATTACAACGCATTACATTACATTGCATGTAAGGTAAGTGTTGGATAGTGTAGGGGTAAAAATTACTATTCTAACTCCAGGGGGTGCAACAGTAGGGTAAGTGTTGGATAGTGTAGGGGTAAACGTTACTATTCTAACTCCAGGGGGTGCAACAGTAGGGTAAGTGTTGGATAGTGTAGGGGTAAAAATTACTATTCTAACTCCAGGGGGTGCAACAGTAGGGTAAGTGTTGGATAGTGTAAGGGTATTATGTGTTGTAATGCTATGCGTTGTAATGGTATGCCTTGTAATGACTGCGTTGTAATGGCATGCTTTGTAGTGGAGTGCGTTGTAGTGTCATGCGTTGTAATGACTGCGTTGTAAATGCATGCGTCGTAATGGATATTGCGTTGTAAAAGTTTCGTTGTAATGGTAGTGCGTTGTAAAAGTTGCGTTGTAAAGGTTGTTTCCCATAGCCATGTCTGAACTGGGGTGGCAGAGTGGGCTAAAGAACGGTGATGGATCAAACCCAGATCTTTTGACTGGGTGTGAGTGTTTGATTGGTTTAGATGCTCCGTCCATCACCACCCCCTTTTGTACCACTTTGACCGCCATAAGTGAGGCAGGGTATGCTCAGACGTGAGTCCCTTGCTCACTTTGCCACTGGATTCAAGCAAGCCGGGCTGAAGACGGCTGTAATGCCAGAAACCGGTCCTCGGAAGCTTGTTTCCGGTCCGGGGAAGGCATGGCTTGGCAGTTTGGGCTGGACTGTTCCCATGAGGCACAGGGTCAGACTGATATGCATATAGCCATGTCTGAACTGGGGTGGCAGAGTGCGCTAAAGAACGGTGATGGATCAAACCCAGATCTTTTGACTGGGTGTGAGTGTTTGATTGGTTTAGATGCTCCGTCCATCACCACCCCCTTTTGTACCGCTTTGACCACCATAAGTGTGGCAGGGTATGCTCAGACGTGAGTCCCTTGCTCACTTTGCCACTGAATTCAAGCAAGCCGGGCTGAAGACGGCTGTAATGCCAGAAACCGGTCCTCGGAAGCTTGTTTCCGGTCCAGGGAAGGCATTGCTTGGCAGTTCGGGCTGGACTGTTCCCATGAGGCACAGGGTCAGACTGATTTGCATATAGCCACGTCTGAACTGGGGTGGCAGAGTGGGCTAAAGAACAGTGATGGATCAAACCCAGATCTTTTGACTGGGTGTGAGTGTTTGATTGGTTTAGATGCTCTGTCCATCACCACCCCCTTTTGTACCGCTTTGACCGCCATAAGTGTGGCAGGGTATGCTCAGACGTGAGTCCCTTGCTCACTTTGCTACTGGATTCAAGCAAGCCGGGCTGAAGACGGCTGTAATGCCAGAAACCGGTCCTCGGAAGCTTGTTTCCGGTCCAGGGAAGGCATGGCTTGGCAGTTCGGGCTGGACTGTTCCCATGAGGCACAGGGTCAGACTGATTTGCATATAGCCATGTCTGAACTGGGGTGGCAGAGTGGGCTAAAGAACGGTGATGGATCAAACCCAGATCATTTGACTGGGTGTGAGTGTTTGATTGGTTTAGATGCTCTGTCCATCACCACCCCCTTTTGTACCGCCATAAGTATGGCAGGATATGCTCAGACGTGAGTCCCTTGCTCACTTTGTCACTGCATTCAAGCAAGCCGGGCTGAAGACGGCTGAAATGCCAGAAACAGGTCCTCGGAAGCTTGTTTCCGGTCCAGGGAAGGCATGGCTTGGCAGTTCGGGCTGGACTGTTCCCATGAGGCACAGGGTCAGACTGATTTGCATATAGCCATGTCTGAACTGGGGTGGCAGAGTGGGCTAAAGAACGGTGATGGATCAAACCCAGATCTTTTGACTGGGTGTGAGTGTTTGATTGGTTTAGATGCTCCGTCCATCACCACCCCCTTTTGTACCACTTTGACCGCCATAAGTGAGGCAGGGTATGCTCAGACGTGAGTCCCTCGCTCACTTTGCCACTGGATTCAAGCAAGCCGGGCTGAAGACGGCTGTAATGCCAGAAACCGGTCCTCGGAAGCTTGTTTCCGGTCCAGGGAAGGCATGGCTTGGCAGTTCGGGCTGGACTGTTCCCATGAGGCACAGGGTCAGACTGATTTGCATATAGCCATGTCTGAACTGGGGTGGCAGAGTGGGCTAAAGAACGGTGATGGATCAAACCCAGATCTTTTGACTGGGTGTGAGTGTTTGATTGGTTTAGATGCTCCATCCATCACCACCCCCTTTTGTACCGAAATACAGGTTGTTATCAGAAGTTCCTATGAAGTTAGAAGCAATGTGCTCACTCCACCTCAACACCTCATAACGGGATGAATTACTGCATCCATTTTAAGGTCTGATCTAACAACAGTTTTAGCTGGCTTCCCAGCTATTTTTTGTCACTGGAGTTTTTAGATGCCACTGAAAATATGCACCTTCCAGCCACAGCACAAAATATTAGTCAATTGATGAGCCCACTTCTGCCATTGGATACATTCACTTGGAGCAACAGATTTGGCCCTTGTAAATGTATACATTCACCCCAAAAATAGTTCCCCTAAAGTAAATATATTAAAACAGTTCTATTTACCAAGGACAGCTAGTGTCTATGTAAAGGAGGGTGCGGTCAACTATTTATTTATTTACTTGAGTTTTATATAGCGCTGGCTAGACCCGGAGGTATCAGATCGCTTTACATGGGGAGAATTACATAGGTTACAAATTACACATTGTTACAGAAGGTACAAAAGTTACAAGTTACATCCATTGGTTCTTGGCGTGTGGAGGGGTAAGGGGGTGATGTAAAAAGGGGGAGGGGACAGAGATTAAGCGGTGCTTAGGCATAAGGATAGACAAAGTAGGCAGGTGGAGAGGAATTCAGGGAAGAGAGGAAAGGAAGAAGGGAGGTAGCCAAAGAATGAAGGGGGGAAGAGGAGGTGGAGGGGGTAGAGGGACACAGCGTGGAGACGGGGAAGTAACTGTGTCTGGCGTCCGGCTGGGTGGGAGACGGCTCCCCGCGGGACAGGGATCATTCTTAGTCCTCAGTTATGTGTGATTCCCTTGTCACGGTAGACTCTCTCAGCGGGGTCGCTGAGACTCCAGGGCATAGATGCTGGACCCTCCCCAACAAGGGAGAGGAGTGCTTTGGTCACGGGCACACTCTGAAGAATAAAGGATGGAAGAGGTGGGGGAGAGGGTAGGACACCCAGCGGGAACACAGTGTCCGGCGTCCGGCAGGGTAGGAGATGGTTCAGTTCACAGTGGTAAGGGGATCCATCCTAGTCCTCCACTATGTATGATACCCTTGTCACTGTGGACTCTCTCAGAGGGGTCTCTGAGACTCCTGGGTAAATATGCTGGATCAATCCCCAACAAGGGGAGTAGGAGTGCTTTGGACAAGGGCATAGTTATAGGGGCCATTTAAGGGAGTCAAGCTGGTAGAGCAAGGCACTCCCTGTAAAAGGGTCTAATGGCATTACCTTTTCCCATTTGGCTAGCGCAACTTTGACAAAGCACCAAGGGCCTTATTTATGAAGGCCTTGCGACGCCGGTGTGCCACTTTTAAAATGGGACAAAGGGACGCACTGGTGGCGCTGGGCCTTCATAAATAAGGCCCCAAGTCGCCAGGCTGGAAGGAGGAGCTCTGTGTTGCTCGTAGAATCGCCATTATAAGGACAGATCGTGGCTCCCTGTATTGAGTTCACCGCTGCCAATTTAAAGGTCAGGCTTCGTCTCGAAAAGAGCAGCACCAAGTTGTTGGCAGGAGACGCAATTTAGCAAACTATGAATCTCTTCCTAGTTGAAGCATGCGGAGTAGTAATATAGGTGTTCACAAGCCTGCATTGCAGCGCTAGTTGTCAATGGGGAAAATAAACAGTGCCAGATTAACACACCCAATATAATTAAAGAGGATGAGGCAATTGTGAGGTAATCATAGCACGCCATTTTAAAGTCAGGCACCGGTCAGCTTGAAAGCTGTCAGAAATCCATAGATGTCCCCTTAATAGTGCATTCATAAAAGGCTGAGTGACATGCTTACATGACGCTTGCAATCGACTGACTTGGGGTATGCATAGCAACAAGTCCAGTAAAATATGCTCTTCATTACTTATAGAGCCGCCATTTTGGGTACAGGCAAATTTCAGCACTCCAACATCAAAAAGAACAAGAACAAGCCGGCAGTGAAAATACCTGAACAAAAGTGAGTCCGGCCAAGGTGTCGAGGATCGGACGTCAGATGGAGTAAGTAGGGTCATTGCCGCGCCTATAAAAGCCTCAATGTAAACAGTGGACAAAAAAACGGCATTTTGTGAGATCAGGTTAAGAACTTTTCGAATTATGGCAAGAATGATCTTTCTGGGGGCTCGGAGCTGCCTCAGATGCTGTGGCAGAAACTGGTTAGAAGGCGGGTCAACAATCCCTGCATATCGGTTACAACCAAACGATATGATCATTTACCTCAGTTCCCGAGCCAGTGATCTTTCCGGGACCTTCGGTCCCCTCCGGTGATAGTGAGAGCTAGGGCGAATAACCTCTGGGAACTATTTCCATAGCAATCAAGAAATGTATTGCTAGTTGCAATGTTGTCTCATCCTAAACCATCTCTGGCAAATGTATCTATTCTATAGAAAACTAAAACACATCAATAGAGTAGCAATGCTGCACATGCAGATTTCTAGGTTGAAGGTACACCCTCTTCACTTTATGAATGACATTCCGAGGAAATGTATCTGGAGCTAGAGGGACACCTAGTAATGACTAGAAGTACTACAACTTTATGAAGTTTTGAAGCCATTAGATCTCACCCAAGAGGGACACCAAGTAACCACTTCATGTACTGCAGCTTTTCGAAAGTCGCAATAATTGTACACCAGACTCAAGTGGGACACCTGGTAGAGACTTGCCAAATTCAAGTTTTACCGTTTTGACAAAACTATCAGTACTCTTTTCTCATTGTTTCCATTCACTTTGAGTGGCTGCAAAAAGACTGTGCGCCATTTGTTCACATTCACCTAACAAAAGTTCGGTTCCATTCTGTGAAAAAGAAGGCTTAAAGTATATTGTATTATCTTTATTTGCAGGCTACTTATTTTACCTGCCAAGGCCAAACCTATCGGCTTTGCCATTATCTTTCCTTTTTTGTTTAGTATATGCTTAGAATGATAATAAATTAACCAATGCACATCCTGCCAAGGCCAGACTAATTGGCTTTGCATTGCATGTTATAAGGAGGTTCACGGTGATGTGGCAAAAATGTACATCTCTTCATAGACTGACTTTTTTAAAGTAAGTACTGCATTGGACAAAAATGCTGTTAGGCTTGATCTCCTCACATGACATAAAGATAAAGGATTGCAGGAAACAAATACAAACATTAATTTGGAGGCTGGACCTCTTTGCAGAGCGGTAGAGCATGGAGGTGGGTGAAACTCATTCCTGGGTAGCCCTTCTCACCAAACAAAAAATGAATACAAAAGATAGAACAAGAAATGAAATGAGAAGCATGAATATTGTCCTATTACTTACCGGTAATCTTCATTACTCCGGGTCCCGTAGTCTTCGACACCTTCTTAATTACATGTGGAGATAACCATCTCCTGACAGAAAAAAAGAACAGAGGTATGCTGGGACCCTAATACTGCCCCTCCCACCGGGAGTACATAATCAGCACTTACCCAGCATCCCGTCTGTACAACCAAGCCCAGACAGGAAGGCCGGCCGCCCGTGAGGGAGGGAGGGGCGTAAGAAGGTGTCGAGGACTACGGGACCCGGAGTAATGAAGATTACCGGTAAGTAATAGGACATTACCCCCAGGTCCCTCCGTCCTCGACACCTTCTTAATTACATGTGGAGAATACCAAAACAGAAAACCCGGCCTTCCGCACGCACAAGCACACCCAGGAAACCACAACAAAAGCAGCCACCCAAGGGAGCACCGAGAAGGAGGAAAGGAAGACCCCAGGAAACACCCGGCCCGCAACCCAGAACAGGACAACAGGGACAAGGACCGGAGACAAAGAAAAGGCCAGGGCGGCACGAAAAGGAGGCCGCCAACCCGAAAAACCAGCAACCGGGACCCGGACCGGGACACCACAACCAGCCAAAACAACCCACCGGAGAAGACCGCCAAGGCCAGAACCAGCAGGAAGGGACACAGGACCAGGCAGACCCACCAGGAAGACGAGACAACCTGAAGAAGCCAAACAAAGACAAGGCCAACAGAGAGCAGGCACAAGCACCCAGCCCAAAAGGAAGGAGAAGCACAGGGCCGAAAACACGGCCAAACTCCCAAAAAGAAAGGACTCGAGCCCCAGAGAGCCGAGGAGGAAAACCGGCCGAGAAGGCATAGGAAGCAACAAGCACCCAGGAGCCGAACAGGACCGAGAACACGGCCCAAAAGACAGGGACGGGGAAGAACCCCACAACCCAGTCAAAAGCCCACCAAACAAGGAAAGGCCAACAAGACCGGAAACCTCAACAAAGAAAAGAAAACCAGGCCGGAAACAGAGAAACCGACCACAAGCCCAGAAAACCCCAACCCCAAAGGGAGGGAACACAAGGCAGAAGGGGAGCACCGAGCAACCGGGAAACCCCAGCAGCCGCCCAACGAAGTACAGAGGGCAGCACAAAGAAGGCGCCCAGAAGACACAGGACCACCCAGGAACCACACACCCAGGCCAGACCAGCAGCAAGGGCAGGAGCAGCAGGAAAAAGAAAGCCCAGGAGGCCCAGACCGAGGACAACCAGAACAAGCAGGAAGCCCGCAGACCACCGGAGTCAAAGGACCCCACAAACGCCCCAACACAGGCAAAAGAAGACCGCCAAGAACCGCTAGCAGGAAAAAAAGCCCCGAAGGACCCACCAAGGCGCGGCCAAAACAGCAGAGCGCCCCGCCAGGACACAAAAAGAGCCCAGGCAAGGACGCAGAGCCCAAAAGAAGACCAACACGCAAGAGCAGAAAGCCCCAGCAGGCACCCAGCCAGCGCAGAAAAGGCAGCACGGCCCCAGGCCACCACCCGGGAGAACAGGAGACCCGGAGAGGGGAAAACAGGAGCCCCGCCAAGGGCGCGGCACCAGCAAAAGACAGCCAGGCCCAAACAGCGGAGGCAGGAACACCAGAGCCCAGAAGGGAAAACACCACCGGAAAAACAACCCGGGGGGAGGAAGCACCAGGGCAAGAAGAGCAGACTCCCCACAAGCCCCGACAGAGAAGCCAAACCCATAGGAGGCCCCCAACCAGGAACAAACCCGGCAGGAACCCAGGCAGTACCAGGAGGCGCAGGCAGGAAAACACCCAAAGCAAGCCAAAAGGCAAGCACAGGGAAAGCCAGGGCAGGAGCAAGGAACAGAAGCAGCCAGACCCCAGAAGCAACCAAGATCAAAAAAGGTCCCGGGGAAACACCCGAAGGCACACGCCCCCGAAGTAAAGAGCCACAGCCAAGGCAGCACCAAACACCCAGGAGCAGGCCGAACGCCTCCAAGAGCACCAGGAAGGACACCCGGAACCCGAACAGGGACAGTCTCGCAGACCAAACCCCGACCAACCAAGCCGTAGCCAGGAAGCGGAGGCGCACCGCAAGCGGAGCACAGACCACAACACAACAGGCAGCCCGCAGCGGAGGCAAGGCCACCCGGAAAAAAAGGGGGCAGAAGCAGCACAACCAACGCCAGGCCACGACAGCCCCCAGGGGACACCCCCAGAAGGAGGAGCAGAGGGGCAGAAAGAAAGCGGGAAACCCGCCGCAGGCAAACAGGAACCCAGGGGAGGCAACAGGACCCCCCCCCCACCCCCCAGCCAACACACCGACCCACCACCAACCGGGGGCCGGGAGCCGCAAAGGAACCCGAAGAAGGGGAAACAGAAGCGAAACCCCAACAGGCTGCCGCCCGGAGGAAGCGAAAGGCGAGCCCTGTACCAAAGAGCAGCAGAGGGCAAGGGGAAGCAAGCAGGCAGGGGAAACCCCACAACACAGGGAACCCCAGGAGCAAGCAAAATACCGCCAGGAGCAGGGACACCACCAGAAGGCAGCGAACCAAGGGGAGAAGCCCGGAGGCAGAAATCCCCACCAAGGTGACCAAGGGCGAGGAACACACAAGGAGGCACCACAGAAGGGAACCAAACCCAGGTGAAGGAAGCCAGCGCCAAAACCAAAAGGCAACAGAGGGGCAGAGCAGACGAAAGAGCACCAAACCCCAAAACAGGCCAGCACCCCGAAGTAGAAGCCCCCCGCGTGAAGCAAGGAGCAGGGGCAGGCAGCAGCAGAGCAAAACCACCCCCCTCCCCAGCCCCAGACCCACAAAAAAGAGGAGCCAGGGAAGAGGCAGTGGCGGGTGGGAAAAAAGAGCCCCGGAGAACTCCAAAGAGGCACCCAGCAGCAGGCACATCCACCAACACACCCCATCCCCGGGAGCGCGACACAGCAGGGCATCCCGGAGGAGGAGAAAAGCAGCCCGGAGCACCCCAAACCAAGGCGAACCAGGGCCACACAAGCCAGAAGCAAGAAGCACAGCGGAGAGGGAGACCAGGAGGACCCACAGGCGCAGCAGGCCACCAGCGAGGAGCACCACACAGAACAACCACGCCGTGAGGAAGACCAACCCCCGGGCAACAGGGCACCCCGCCAGCATGGAGAGCAACAGCCACGCAAGAAAGAGGCCACGGAAGCAAACCCCCGGAAGGCAAACCCCGAGGCCCAGCCAAACCACAGCCAAGACCAGGAATGCGGGGAGGGGCAGGAGAAGAGAGCCAGCCCCCACGAGGAAGAAACCAACGCTCCAGAACAGCGCCGAAAGGAAGAGACCCCAGAAGGCTCAGCCAAACAGCAGAAGAAACCCACAAGAGCTGGCGCCGGAGACCACTCGGCCACCCGGATGGCACAGGGCGTGCACAGGCCCGACACAAATGCCCGCACCCAACACAGCAGTACGCACAGAAACAGCCGCAGACACCATGATCAATCATCGCCCAAACCAGGAGCACACAGGACCGCAGAAGAGCGCCCAACACACACACACAGAGTGCAAGCCCCCACGCATAGGCAAGCGGGACTCCCCCAAAGGAGGGGGGCCAACCCTAGGAACAAAGCCCCCCCCAACGCAAAGGACACCAGGGGACCAAAAAATGGGCCACCAGGAGGCAGAGGAACCCCCGGCAGAAAGCCAGCACCCAAGCAGCCAGCAGCCCAAAAAGAGCTGAAGGAAAAACGATCCAAGCACAGGGTGCAGGGCGAGCAGGAAAGACGGCCACAAACCGCCGTCACGGGCCTCACGGTCCCATGCCTCCAACCATTTGCTCTTGCCCCCAAGGCCTCCAACAACTAGAGACCACACAGACCTGGTGACACGACTGTCAGGCGGGAACGGATCCCGGCTGAGCAGCCGCAGGGCGCCGGAAGCATGAAGGGCAGACCAGCTCCACACCACCAGCATGCACCAGCCCCCCCCCAGCAACCCACAGGACGAGGACGCAGCACAGAGGCACGACCCCCGGCGCCCAGCACCAGCGCCGGGCGTGCAAATGGAGACCACAGCACAGAGCAGCAAAGAAGGGGTAGAAAAAAAGACCGCTATGCGGAACTCACCCGGGAGGAAGGCCCGACCCACGAACCAGGGCCCCCCCCCCTCACACCAACCACAAGCGTACAGCAGGAACCACGCCAGGGCCGGGAAGGCAGCTGGAGGAAACACGACGCGACTTCCATGCAGCCAGGATCCAGGAAGACGCGCCCCACTGACCCGGAAGGGAACCAGAGGCCGGCGCACCAGCCGCAAAAGGCCGGCAAACTCCAGAACACCGGCCAGGAAGAAGCCATGCCTCCCAGCAAGCCAGGCAGGCCGGGAGGCAGACACAGCAGGAAACAGCAGCCCTGCCCGCGAAGCCAGGCAGCCGGGCAGGGGAGCAGAGAAGAACCAGCACGCCACCCCAGCCCAGCAGGAGCAGGAGCAGCAACAGCACAGCACACCATCAGTCCATTCTGTCGAAGACAGAAAAAAAGAACAGACGGGATGCTGGGTAAGTACTGCTTATGTACTCCCGGTGGGAGGGGCAGTATTAGGGTCCCAGCATACCTCTGTTCTTTTTTTCTGTCAGGAGATGGTTATCTCCACATGTAATTAAGAAGGTGTCGAGGACGGAGGGACCTGGGGGTAATACTGCCTGTCACAGTCGCGAGTCCCTTCATGATAAAAAGGAAAATCTAGCAACACAAATACATATAACTATAATGCTTTGTTAATTTTGATCTCCTTGCAGTACAATTTAAAATACAGACAGTAATGTAGAAGCCAAGGGAAAACAATCTGTGTGAAGACTTCCCTCCCTGCAGAGCAAAATAACAGATAACAAACAAGCGTTGGCAATGCCAATAGGCGTGGCTCTACAAGAATAATATACAGCATTAATAACCATTACAAGTAAATAGCATGAGAATAAATATGTGTTCGTGTGGAAGCAAAAAACTGTCGAAAAATATTGGAGTGTGTTCGAAGGTCAGGTGACAGTTGCACTGTCAAACCAGACATGAAAATCCTTGTCAATGACTGCCCTTTTCACATCTGTGCTCCTGCCAAAAAAAAACATATTGTTATCTAAGGCACTTTAATAGCAGCATGTGTGTTCTGCTAGAGGTCAATCTCAGGATGCTGGAGAAATAAACAAATGATCAAAGCTGGGTGGAGGGTAAGCCATTTTTTGTGGAAGCACACACAATATCTGCCCAAGCAAAAAATGAATTCCTGGCTGGCAACATGTGGGCAGAGCCAAAGCCCCTCTCTAGTAATGCTCACATAATTATCTGGCGACAGAAGTGCAGTCAATCCAGACCATAAAAAGGGGTGCAGTAACCCCTATTACCAGCTGTGGAGCTGCAAACAAACTCCAAGTGACAGCCAAAGCTATTGCAGCTTCGATGCCCGCAAAAGAATAAATAATGTTAAGCAACAGCTGATGCTACTGCAGACTTTTACTGTTGACTGCAGAGTCACAGGCCATTAGTATTGGTCCCTGTGGAGTTAGAGGAAGAGTGCAGTAACACATCTTGTTAAAAGATTTCTCTATGAGGTAATGAGACTTGCATTAATTCTTCATTAATATCTAGTAGTGAACTCAACTGAAGCAACATTCTTTTTTTAAAAAAGGGTCTTCGATGTAACATTTTTGGTTACATTCTATAAATAAAGAAAAGGTAAAAGATGAAAGCATGTTAAGGATCAGTTGCCTGACTGTATTGAACACAAATATATGTGAAGACCTATTGTTAAGCGCAAAAATAACCGATGCTGCTTTGCAAATAGTGTGTAAAATCAGAAATCTCTCAGTGAGGCAGGCGCTATATATTTATTTTTAATATCTCTTGCTCTCAAAGTGATATACCCACATTATTGGGGAAGTAATAGGCAGGTTACTCATTTGGTCAACAAAGCTCCTATATTACTGTTCTCTGGGTCAATGTTGGTGTCCATACTTCACAATAGAACATCATGGTGAAAAATCTGTAGAAAGGGCAGCAGCTGGACAGTCTCCACTAACACCTCATTCTCCTTCCTTTATTTTTGTAGGTGCATACACCCAACACATCAGCCGTTCATAACGTCCTAGGTCTTAAAACTCTCTACTATGGAATAATGGAAATATCCCATTGGCTACCAGCACACGTCCCCGTTTTTCTGTCTCAGAAGTCGTGTTGTAGAGCTACACGCTGTAGTATTTTGGTTAATGCTTTTTTTCAGTTTACCTTTTGTTTTTGTTATGGAAGGCCTACCCTGCCGAGGTGCACAGCGAAGACACATTTGAAGCTCTGTAGAACTAGACCAGGCAGTGTAAATGAGTTAAGTGTCAGCTTATTGCAGCTCTCTGGAGTCCTGAGCCACAGGGCGGTGGCGCTGCTCGTTGATAGTGGATTAGACAATTGGTTCCAGATGTTTGATGTGCTTTGAAGGGCAGCAACAGCATCTTTGATTCAAGGTCAATCGTGGCACAATATACGCTGCTACAGAGGCCACAGTTGCTGAAATCACATCTTGCTGAAGTCAACACATAATGAACAGTAGAGGCTGGTGTAAGGGAAATGTGAGGCAGCATGGGGGGGGGGGGGAGCCCGTGGTGTAGGAAGCGCGGGGCTGGCAGTGTGAGGGGGCTAAAATAATTTAAAAAAATGAAAACTTACCTCACGGTCTTCTGTTTGCCACGTTGCTCCCGGGGCTACTTCTCTGGCACAGGCGGAAGCTCCCAGCTTCCCCAGCAGCCTATCCCGATGCTGCTCTCACCATGAGAGCAGCGTAGGGATTGGGTGAAGTGCACTGCTTTTACGCTCCATCGGGAACTTGTAGCCTGTGCCTGCTGATTTCTCCACCCAGCAATACAGCTGGGTTGGAGAGATGTCAGTGCGTATGATGGTTTGGCCGCCTTAGACGGTCGGCCAAACCTTCATGAGCACTCACAGCAGGGCTCACCACTCCTCCTCCCTTGCTGCATTTCTGTGGCCCCACCCCCAAGATTCAGCCGCAGGACAAACAATAAAATGATCTGAATTAAGATCTTTTTATTTTCAGTTTGCCTCCGTGGTTAGTGGGTCGACACTCATCCACCATAGCGGAAGAGCCACCCCTGTAATGAATGTATGAGACATTGTGCACCAACCAGGGCAATAAGTTGTATGACAGACTTTGCACAGAGCACATCAGTTTATGGGCGAGTGATTGCACATGTTTAATATGTGAATGTTATATGTTATACAAGAGGAGGAAGGTGGTTGTAATCTCTAGAGTCGAAATTTGATGAATATCACATCATCTTATGCAAAAATGCTAAACAGTGAAAGGCGACATTAGGTGAGGCACTACAACTATGATTCTGCTGACACGAGCTATGTATTGGTAAAATAAAGTCAAAAGAGAAATCATTACCACAGTATTGGCATGAGCTATCTCCTCATTCTTCTTGTCTTTTGCTCCCTCTAGCACCCCTGCCTAATTAGATTGTCTTTCTCAAGCACGTGGTCCTAAGAAAAATGGAAGAACATTGAAAAGCAAATGAATAAAGCCAACTTAGTGATGATCAGCTGAGGCCAGCTATGTGGCATTAAAACATAGGCAAAGAGAAACATAGCAAAACACACAAGATGATGGACGGAATGTTGCACAATGGCAAAACGTTCACCCCCAGTCTCAGATCTGAGTTTAATCCATCGTTATTTTGCTCACCAAGCCACCCCAGTTCAGACATGGCCATATGCAAATCAGTCTTGACCCTGTGCCTCATGGGAACAGTCCAGCCCGAACTGCCAAGAGAAACATAGGCCTTAGTTCTCTCGCAATATATGATATATTAAATTCAAATTCAAGAAGCTTTATTCGATATTCAAGATTGAATTCATAAAAGTATACAAGGTAAAGAGAAACAACAATCGCATCATATCACAAAAATACAAAAGGATAAAAGCAAGGTAGGTTAAAAAGAGCCGGTAAATCCGGTTGGATAAAAACAAATACTTTGAGAGCTATATGAATATACATGAATGAAAAGCTTTACATTGAATTTCTGAACCTAATCAATAGTTTTAAAAAGCTAGACATAGCCTGAGCCACAAAGACATTTTCCAGCTGTTGCAATCTGACGTAGGCTATTCTGCAAGAGCGGTGTCCCCATGCTTTAAGGATTGGTTTCAAAATAATCCTCCCTGGAACAACATACAATTTACAAAACAAAATACAGTGTAGGTTTGATTGAGGGGATAAATCATTACAGGGGCAGGTGGGCAAATCCCTCGACCAAGTGTTACAGGATGGAAAAGTAATAATACGAAAGAAACTTCTAAACCTGAACCGTGTTAATAGCATTCTTGAGTAACAGGTTAGATCACTTAAAAGATACAATTGAGGCCCTGGATTAATAGTAATTTCCTGAAACGCCAAAACTGTGTTTTTAAGTTCTTCTATGGACCATCTTTGGTTGGTTAAATGATTCATGGCGAGTTGTTTCAATGCTTTTCTAGTGATCATTTCCATACTAAGTGGTCTAAAAAAAACTCAGGATGGCCCAGTTCGGTCATCAGGGCTTGCACGTGGGACAGCCATTTTATATTTCTAACACCATCCAGGGTAAGACAGTCAGAAATTAATTTGCAATGAAAAGCTGTCTCCTGGGTAATCCACACCTTATGCCTTAAAAGGATGGGTGCAATTTTTATAGTGTCAGAAATAAAAGGTAAACCTAATTCAATATGAGTAAGGTAGTTTGCTGAGGATTTAGGGCCCCCCAGCAAATATCTGAGGTATTGATTTTCAATTATTTGAATAGATGTTGTATTTTCAATGCCCCAGATACCCGAGCCATAGGTGGCCGTAGATATACCTTTAACCTGATATATTGTAATTAGTTCCTTAACAGGTCTCCCCCCGAGTTTCGCCGCAAAGTTATGGAGTGCGCCGACAGCCCTCAAAAAGGCCAATTTTCTCGCTTTGACTGCTGTATGCCAAGTGCATTTCCTATCAAAGGATATGCCAAGGTAGGGAAAGTGATCGATAGTCTCTATCTTCCTGCCTTCAAGATGTATAGGACAGGGTACTTCTTGGTACCATGCCCACAAGCCATAGTATACGTTTTAGTAGTGTTGACTTTTATCCCCTTATCTTTCATATAGGTATTAAATTTTGTAACCGCCCTCTGGAGACCCAACCTGGTTAGCGACATAATACGCACAAATTCCTGGGATGAAGGGTAGTCATAGGGGAAACCCTTCAGGTGCTCGCCAATAGAGTTTATATATAACGTGAATAACAGGGGTGCTAGAATGCACCCCTGTCTCACTCCCCTTTTGATGGAAAATTTGGACGAGCACTCACCTTGCTTACCAAAGCGCACCCTGGCCCCAGCACCCCTATACAATTCCTTGATGAAATTTAAAATTGTTGCATCAATTCCCAGGTCGGATAGTGTGGACCAAAGTTGGTTGTGGTCCACGCAATCAAAAGCAGAGCTTAGATCGATAAAAGTAATAAAAAGATTCCCTTTTCTGGCCTGGGTGTACTTAGAGATTAAAAAATACAAATTTAAGCTTTGCTCTACTGTTCCCATGCCGGTGCGAAAACCATACTGGAAATTAAATATGATGTTTCCTTCATCGGCCCACAGTTGGCTTCGCTTTAGAATAATGCGACGGGCCACCTTCATTAGGGCGTCTAGAAGGGAGATAGGCCGATAATAGGTTGGGTCTTGTCTATCGCCCTTTTTAAAGATAGGGACCACTATGGCCTCAGTCCAAGTTGGTATTAATCCAACCATGTTTGCGCTATTCATGACATTAGTTAGAAGCGGGGCCCAGAGGTCAATTTCATATTTAAAAACATCAATTGGTATGCCATCCGGCCCCGGCGCTTTACCAGAAGGACTCTCCCTTATAGCCATTTTAACCTCATCACAGGTAAAGGAAATTCCCAAAGGGAAGACTCCCTTGGAAGTGCGTCCCATATTACCAGATGTGATGGTAAATGCAGGAGAAACTAGTTTGCTAGAAGTTTTGTTATCGTAGAGGTGTTCAAAATGAGTTACCCATGCTTCACCATTTATAGCAATATCTATCACCCCTATATTGTTTTTATCACGGAAGATAGAGGCATTAACCGCCTTCCAGAATAAGGTTGAATCCCTATTTTTAGAGGCAGTGATTAAGGCCTGCCATGCTTCTTGTTTCAATGATTTCTCCCTGTTTTTCATTGCTAGACGATAAAAACGCCTGGCTTCTCGGATAACAGACAGGGATCTAGGAGTAGTATGGAGGGCCTTTTTTAATTTTTTTAATGCAATGGTGCAATTATGATCAAACCAACCAGTTTGATGGTGCGAATCTGAGCGGTAATATCTATTCAGTAGTTGTTTTAAGGTTAATTGTATTTTGGAAAAAGAATCCAAAATTATGAGAGGGTCATCACTAGGAGAGAGGCAGATGTAAATTTCCTTCCTCATTTTAGGTACTAGATTTATTAATAGACCCGCGGGGTCAACCTTATCCCATTTAAGGGTGTAACCATTTTTACACGCAAGAGTGATCGGTTGTTGGTATGAGGTGCTATTTTTCCTCCGCGGCCGCTCTAATTCGGCCTTTTTTATAGAGAAGGAAATTGGGTAATGGTCTCCATAAATAACATCTAAGTCTCCCATGAAGTTATTAAATAAGCATACATTCTGGAAATGAGGGTAAAAGTCAATTATAGAATTCCACCCTTTACCATGGTAGGTTGGCTGGAACTCTATTATTGGCGAGCTTAACTCGTTTATAAAGGTAAGATTAAAATAGAGCAATAGATTATTCAGGATGTCACCCTGCCTTGAATGGGCTAAATGACTCGAGTTATCATCAGGAGGGTTTCCGAGACCGCACAAGCCCTACGGGCCGTCCTGACAAATGTTGCAGGTAAAATCACCCACCCAGACCAGAAAGAACTCCCCACCTATTCTTTCTTTTATGGAGAAAACATCACAGAACAGATTACTAGTAACTCTATCCAAGCAATCGGTAGACACATTATTATAAAAATTGATTAGAATCATGTTAACAGAAATGTCCCATTTAAGGATTAAAATCTGATAATTTTCAGTCAGAAAGTGTTTTAAAACAAAGAACCCGCTCACGTTGCTGAGATATATACATAAACCCCCACTGTTTCTACCGTGATGGGGTGGTAAGGCTGGAGAGTGAAAGGTCCGATACCCCAGTAAGTGTGCGGGATCTAAGTCCCAAGTTTCCTGTAAACACAGGATAGTATATTTGTCAACCAAGTCCCGCCAGGACTGTTGGGCAAGTTTATTTGCCAGACCTGCCACGTTCCAGGTCAGAACTGAGTAGGACATAGAAAGAGGATTTGGTGCCTTATATATTGCAATGTCTCTGATTTTCTTTTCCCTGAGGGTGGAAGGCGGTGTAGTGTATGAGTGGTCCGGGTATGCCCTGGCGTCCGGTGATTGTGTAATTGGTTCACCATGAGGCATGGGAAGAGACCTTCCCGTTTCAGTAACTTCGTTGGAATCACCGGAAGCAATAGTATTGCTAAATTTGTCCAAGGAGGGTTTACCCCCACGCCCATTATGATTTTTTACGTTCCCAGGGGAAAGGAATAATTGCTGGGGGGCCTGTATAGCCGTCGGCTGTCAATCCAAGTCCTCTAGGCTTGACAGTGGTTCAAATGGATTATGTAAAGGAACATTCCATCGCCCATTGGGATTTATATGATGGTGCCTGCTAAAATTAGAGAAAAAACGTCCTGTTGGGGCGTTGAAGTGGGAAGAATGAGGGAAGATTGGTAAAGCCGGGTCTCGATGTTAAGTTTTGGGTATTATAATGCATGGGGGTTTGTGGGGAGTTGAATCTGTTCGAGATTGATGGAAAATTTAGGTGGTCAGCAGAGCTTTAGGATAGAAATAGCTCAAATTGCGGGGTGAGATACCGCCTTCACCTCTCCCCGGGAACCAATCACTGATATGAGTAACAACTCTATGGTCCCTAAAGTTAATTATCACAACATCCCCCTCAATGTCTTTTGGTCGGGGACCCACCCAATTAGATCATCTAACAGACGCTATGTCTCTGTTTATGTGTGATGGGAGGGGTCTGTTAGTATGCAGCCAATGTATGACTTTGTTTTTAAGATTGGCATGGGGTTCTATCCTACCTTCAGCCAAAACTGGGACTCCGGTCAGAATGATGACATAATTAGACGCTTCAGGGGTAAATCTATGTAGTGTCCACTGTTGTATTGGGCCGTGTGTGATGAGGGTGCCTTCATTGGTACTGTATTTTTAGTAGTGGAGATATTTGAGGATCCTATTTGAATTTTATCTCTAGGTGGGTGTCGGGGCGGCTCCGATCTAACAGGAGCAGTCCGGGCGAGCCCTGGTTTTGGTGGGGGGCACTCCCCTTGGGGCTTAGTTGGTCTCATTGTGGAACACTTAGATGGAGTTCGATTTTTCAGCGAAGTAGGTTGCTTTGAAGCCTCTTCATTAAAATGGGAGACTTCCAATAAGTGAGTCATTTGGTCTCCCAACCTCTTAACTCTCTCTATAAGAGGTAGCAAGAGGGATCTTAGGAGGTGTTCCATAGCCTCCATTAGACCTTCTGGAGGTGAACCCTCCGGGAATAGATTTATTTTGGGACCAGGTGGTATATCCCTCATGATTTGCTTCTTAGTTAAATCTGTTGATGGTATACATATTTTTGCACATTTACCTACGTGTCTGTTCCCACCCCTCTTCCTTCTTTTTTTTGGTGTGGGGCCTTGGGCTTGTGTTTGATTTTTAGAGCGTTTATTCTCTTTTTGGACAATCTCTACTGTCGGTGAATATGTCTCTAATAGTTCCTCCATCTCTAGTAATGAGTTAGAAGAGGAAGATGGAGCGTTTGTATTTGGTTCATCGTTTATATCAGTGGTGGGAGTTCTATCTTGCAGGATTAGGGGAATACTATCGTTGCTAGATAACTCATGCTCCACATTTACTGTTTGTTTGCTATTATGTGGGGAGGTGACTAATTGGGTTGAACCCAAAGATGAGCACTTGTATTTAAAAAGTTCGACAGATAAACGTCGCTCGGCGCGTCGCTCAGCCAGCGCAATTTCTCTGTCTATTTCTGAGGTGGCCCTGGTAATATAATTATCTAAAGTTCCTCTTTTTATCCCTCCTGTTAATGACGACTTTTCTTTAGACATACGCAGGGTCATGATGTGAGCGGGTGTTACTAAAAATCTAGTTAAACCACTATAGACCACTACATTAACATCAGGCAGTTAGGTAGTCATACAGCGTCTGCAATAAGTAAAGTCAAATATGGGATTGTGAAAGAACAATGATGGCTTACTGCAATAAAGTCCAAGGAGTCCTGGCCAAACAATAAGAGGGTAGGCCTTGCCCGGCCTCGTTTGGCCCCGGACGGCCACAGATGGTCCCGCCCTTGTCCCGGGCTTCTCCCGCACGCTCCTGCGCAGCGGCAGCCTATGAACAAGATATACTACGTAGGGCTTGCTGTGGGCGTGGCGGGCAGCAAGCGCAGACCAGGTGTGCGAGGTCAGGCAGGGACTCCTGGGAGATGGAGTCCCTGCAGCGCTACTGCCTGTTGGTCCAGTAGGCTCACGCAAATCAGCTCCTCAGTTCCCCTTGAAGCGCTTTTCCCTGCAGACTTGGGCGAGCAGTTGCCGAAGGTCTCTTCCTCCCACGAATGTTTCTCTTGGGCAAAACGGCAAGACGGCAAGAAGGTCCCACTAGTGGATGGCGAAATGAAGGTTTATGAGCACACCTGTGGACTGTGGGCATGGCGGGCAGCAAGCGCAGACCAGGTGTGCGAGGTCAGGCAGGGACTCCTGGCAGATGGAGTCCCTGCAGCTCTACTGCCTGTTGGTCCGGTAGGCTCACGCAAATCAGCTCCTCAGTTCCCCTTGAAGCGCTTGTCCCTGCAGACTTGAGCGAAGCGGCACCCGCGAAGCGGCGAGCAGTTGCCTAAGGTCTCTTCCTCCCACGAATGCTTCTCTTGGGCAAAACGGCAAGAGTGTCATCATTTTATCATTTTATTTCCCTCGAATACTCCATCCCCGCTTTCTCCTCTTTCTCCAACTATTTCCTCTTTTCCACCTAAGGTGATTCAAGGGAGATGGACAGTAAGCCTTGCGGCTGAAAGAGATGGCAGAATAGACATTGGTCTGCCAACTTATCTGTTGGGCGAGGCCCCTGCCCAAGCAGGGCCAAAGCTACAGTGTGGGGGTGGAGATGGACGAGCGGGGCTGGGCCAGTCCATATTTCTTTGTGTGTCCCCTAAAAAGTACAAGCTTTGCATTCGTATTTTGTTTCCTGCCACATTTTTATTGTAAGTAGGGCCTTCTCTTAGAGTGCTCTGCACAGCAGATTGCACTCTTGGGCATGACGAAAGGAGTCGAGGCTGGGCGGGGACTCGTCCACAAGGAGACTGGAGAGTAAGTGCAGTCACACACTCTTGACATTTCCCTCTAAAATCGCAAAAAACTCACAAACAAGAGACGCTGAATGGGGCCCAGGGTTCTGGGGCGTGCCCTTTCTGCCCCTTACCTGACTCTTCGGCAGTTTCCGGGTGTGCGTCGACATGTGCTACACAGCTCAGGGAACAGCTTTAGCTACTTTCAGACATAGTGTAGGACCCAGTTGTGTTGCTGTTTGCAATGCACCTGCGGTGTGGGCAATATTTGCCGCATACACCAGCCTGCCAGTGCCAGAGCTGCCTCTCCATGTAGTATGTACCATCACAGGATTGCCCTCTGCTGGCACAGTCAGAGCTTCAGAGCTTCCGATCTCGGGGTCTGAGGCCCCTTATTGCTACAGAAGCAGGCCTCGTAATATTGGCAAAACACTGTTCTCCACCTGCATGATACTGTTTGCAGCACCAGTGACCAGGAAAAGGCTTCTCCAGCCAGACACAGAATCAGTTACCCTCAGTACTGCATGAATGAGTGAGTAAGGATCATCTGCTGCACTTCAAGTAAGTTGTATACACATAAAAGGAGAAAGGACCCTTTCTCATAAGAGGTGGGTGAGTCAATGAGTTACTAGGGAGCGCCTACCAGAGCAGAGCAAGAGGTCAGGCTTGGCTCTAACAAGCTCGTGCGAAGGGCCATGAAAAAATCTGGCATGTAAACTTTGCAGCAATGTAAAAATATGATAAAATCTCCTCAAGATTCAAAATCATTTTCAAAAATCGTTTCACCATAAAATAAAATATGAGATTATATCACTGCATTGAGAGACATTTAGTACAATTTATGGTTTTAAACCCACACACATGACAACTGCATTGGAGAAGTGTGGCTCAATGGTTAGAGTGGCAGACCCTGATGCAGAGGTCTAGCCCGGGACCAGGGTTCAATTCCCGCCTCGGCGGGTCTTGGGCTCAAAATTCCACGGACCTGATCATTCTCGCCTCAGTGCCTATTCCAATCATGGAGTTCCACTCTGCAACTCTGGGCAATAGCTTGCTTAATCTCCACAACGGCCCCCCACAATGCTAAGGATGCCTGGCCTCCACCTTGGGGGTGCCCAGGAGTGGACACCTCACAGGGAAAGCCAGGATGGGTTCCACAGCGGTATTCGTACAAGCGCCTTGAGACCCTTGCGGGTGAGTAGTGCGCTATACAAGTATCAATTTACATTAGTGAACGCTGAGGGCCATATGTACAACCATTCAGTTTAGGATGTCGCAGTTTGCACAGAATTGCGACTCGCTACACTGAATGTACAACAGTACCTCAGACACTGTTTGTAATTCCCGATGGGATCACAAATTGCATACCTCATCAATATTCATGAGGCAAGCGCAATTTGCAACCCCATTGGGAATAGCTAGCCCTCACAGGGATGGTGGCCTGCTGGGGTCAGCAGACCCCCATGTCTGTGACTGTTATTTCAATAAAGCATTTTTTTTTAATGCAGCCCTTTTTCCTTAAAGGATAATGGGATGCATTTAAAAAAGAAAATTGAAGATTTCAGTTTCATTTTTTAAGGGCAGGGAGTTGCCTGCTCCTAAAAAATATTTTTGCACCCATTCGCAAATGTGGTCGCAAAACAATCATACATTGGTGTTAGACTCGCTATTAGGAAGGGACGCCCTTGGCACGCCCCTTCCTTATACCAAGTCGCAAACCATATTTTGCTTGTCCCTAATAGGTAAGCGACTTGCAAAATGTGTATTGTGCATGGACCAGACCAATTTTGCGGTCGCAAACGGGCCGAATTCCCATTTATGACTGCAAAAAACGTTGCCATTTGTGCCCTACATTTGCCTTAAATTCTTATTATACATGGGGCAACATCACAGCCTATTAAATCAAACACAAGATTTTTGCACAAGAGGGTGTGCACATCCTAAACTCACCTGTTTGAAGATGTTCTGATATGAGACAATGAATAAAAACAGCGTACGGAAAAATAAAATATTGGCCTTGGACACACAATTTATCAAGCAAGGAAGCCATGATTAGTCTCATGTTTTACGGTTTCCCATTGTGCAATTTAAATTAGCGACTAGATGGGAATCTCTTTCTCTCCTATTTTACATCAAAGATAAATGGCTGACTTAAATTATTATTAATTCCAGAAAGTGGAAGCGATTTATTGTACCCTAAAACATCAGATTTAAATCACTTCAATGGAAAACACTTATTAAAACTGATAGTTTTTAAACATTAACTTAAAAAAAAAAACATCCCAGACGACAATGCCATTAGCGGACAGTAAGAATTTAGTCAGTTATCATGTATGCCCTATATTATTATAGGTTGAGCAACATGATGGCGTATTAAATTAAACACAAGAGGTTTTTCTACTATGCACATCCTATACTCACATTTTGAAGGTGTTAATGAAGAAAAAGGCGTCACAAGGAAATAAAATATTTGCCTAGAATCTCAAAATTTGCTCAAATGGGTATGCCGAGATTGAACTCATGTTTTATAGTTTCACACTGTGCAAGCCCCCCTGCTAGATAGGAATCTCTTCCTCTTATCTGTCTGTTTTACATCAATGGTTAATGCCTTGATGTTAATTCCTAATTCTGTAAAGTAGAAGAGTTTCCCCATAGAATATCAGATTATATACCTGCTTTGAGAGGCATTTATTAAAACTGATTGTTGATACATTTCAGCTTATAACATTTCTGTCCCTCTCAATGTGGTCAGTGCCATTGGTTACCAATAAGAGGCAAGTCAGTTATGATGTGTGCCCTTTGTTCTTATTATATGTGGTCAAAATTGTAGCTTATTAAGTCATATACAATAGGTTTTTGTACTGCGCACATCCCGAGCTCACCTTTTTTAGATGTGCAGGACATCTAACCTGGGATTCTATAGGAATTCTTTAACGTATATTAGCAAGCCCATTATTGCCATTGTATCTGCAGTTTCCTGCCGATAAAACGCCGATAATTTTAATGAGGTTCCTTGCTAATATGCCCCTGTATTTACTGGGTTCAAGCGTGACTCGATGGTCCACATAAGTGTTTTTCTATTCAGTGTGGGACTTGTATTACTTGTTGTATCATTGGGATAAGCAAGGCTGAAAGCCACAGAATGCAAAGAAGAAACCTAGATGGGAGCAGCTAGTCACACATAGATCTGGGAAAATTGGAAGGGCTGTGTTATTGGATACCCATCTTCGTATCTCGCTGAACATGCATATGGGTTCAATACTTGTGCTCATTCAACCTAGAAAACCAGAAGTATTTCATTTAGCAAAACATGCCAGGACGTTAGGACAGATGTAATAAAAAAAAAGCCACTATCCAAGCAAATCACCAACATCTGGTCACCCTAAAGGGCATCTCAGTTTGCTATAGTGTTCCATTAGGCCTGCTTTAGACAACCCCCTAATCCTTCACAGGGCTTAATCATTTCTTTTTGATTAGTTGTTTTACATAGCGCTAACACGTCAACTTGCAATCGCTTCAGAGAACTAGGAGATGCAGTAAGAAAACATAAAAGCCGAAACAAAGTGGTGTCCACACAGTCGCAGTGAGAAGAGGGAGCCTCCTGCATACTGAAGTGTACGCTGAAAGGCAACGCTATCTCACTAGAGTCCCATAGGCCACTCCAGTTGGCTTCCACAATCCATCCAAACATGACATACAGTTAAGCAACCCAATTGTGTATAATCACAGTCCATGCATTCATCACTCCAGCCACCATCTCAGGGCCTTGAAACAATAATTCAGATGATCCCCAGACAAAAGATTGTAGGTGTGATTTCCAGAAATGTACAAAAACTCCGTATGTGCCCCCATTACTTTGAAACAGCACTCCAGATGAGTACTGCAGAAACAAAAATGTGGTCTGATCTCCATCCTGAATATGGTTGAGTTGGCCCTTATTCACTGAAGAAATACCCTCCTGATTGGGCTTTAAGCACTGAGTGCTCAATTCAGACTGCAGTGATGCATTGGATGAGGCTGGAAGAAAATTATTACAAACATCTCTCTGTATCTTTTGTCCCTAGCTATGTTGATGGCCCAAGACTGCTGACCCTGCAAGCCTGGGTCAGAGGGCATATTATGCCCAGAACATGGATGCTGGGGAAAATGGTGATTTATGTGTACTTAGGGGCGCATTTACTAATCTTACCCATAATGCAGGGCAACAAGCAAAATTCCTACGCTGCGTTGCATGAAGGGAGGAGAATAGAAATGCTCCATATTTTCAAAGATTTGGAGCATTTCTGCTGTCTCCTTTCGCTGGCGCACTGTATGAAGCCTAAGGTTAAGTGTGTAATATGGGCCAATATTTGGCTTGAGGTTGAGTGGTTTTTAAATGTCACCAGAACCCTGCAATGGTAATAAAGGACCATATTGCACTTGTTACCCCGTATGTATTTTTGGTAGTTAGTTTGAGAAATATGTTTGATTCAAAATTCATCTAACAACGGGCACTGATTGGAATTAAAAAGTGTGGGTTTACAGTTCATTAATAGTATGTTAATAAAACAATGACGGATAGAAAGGGCCAGTTGATTGTTGCTACTATATGACTACAGCATTTATCGTATATTTATAGATTTACAGTGTTCGCCACATTATTTGCTACACAATTTCGCATGATTTTCAGATTCCACAAAAATTGTTTCTAGCTTAAATGGATAAAAATAATATTGCCAAATTTGCAGCATAATTCACCTTTATGGATATACAATTTGATAGCATTGCCTTGTAATTCTAGTTGCCCTGACAGTAGTTAATCTTTGGAGAGCTGTTTGAAGTCTGTTATTATGACTATGAAAGCTGTATTTTTCAAACCAACTATGAAATATTTCTCATATGTCTTGGTTCCCTGTGTGAAATATGTTTTTATACCATTGCAGTGTATGCAATAAAACCACATAAGCATGTAGTATCTATACATGTGTATATATAAATGTATGTATTTATGAATAAATAGGTAGCTAGATGAAGACAGGTGGATATACAGAAATAGATAGTGATGGCTAGACAAACAGATAGCTAGATATAGATACAGTGCTAACACAGAAACATATATAGACAAAAATAGAGATGCAGACATATAGAAACAGCTAGAGATAGGTTGATCAATTATAACTAATTGGATAACTAGATAAAAATAGAAAGATATACTGATGTCTCTTCCTCTTCTTCCTTGCCCTCTCTCTGTTGTTAGCTCTTCCTGACCATTTTCTATGTGTATCTTTCTCTCTCCTCTCACTTTCTGTTGTTACTTCTATAACATTCTTTCCCTACCTCTCTTACATTCTGTCTCTCTGTGTGCCTCTCTCCTTTGTCTCTCCCTGTCCTTCTCTGTATTGCCTTTCTCTCCTTTTCCTTTGTCTCTCTTCTGCCTTTCTTTTTATTGCAATCTCTGTCTAAACTTGTCTCTGTTTTTCTATGTCTCTCCCAGTCTTTCTGACCTTTAGGTCCCCCATTTCTCTATCCCTCTGTTCTTTCTGCTCTTTCTCCACCTTTCACAGTCTTTCCCTATTTTCATCTCTGTTTGCTTGTCTTTCTCGTCCTCTTCCTTCAACTCTCTCACTATCTTTCTCTTGTTTCATTTTTGTCTCTCTGCTGCCCCATGCCTCTCCTGATTTATCTCTCCACCTCATCTTCTTTCTGCCTTTCTATGCATTCTCTCTGTCCCTTGTCTTTCCTTACCTCTTTTTCTTTATTCCTCTCCCTGTCTTTATATACTTGTTTTCTCCCCATCTCTTTATTTTCTCATATGTTCTTGTCCTTGACTTCTTCACTCCCTAGCTTTCTTTTTCTTCTCTTGTTCTTTGTCCCTGGTTATCTCTCTCCCTTTGACTCTCTCTCTCTCTATATATTTCTCTTTTTTCTCTCTATCCCAAATGTCTTCTTGTTTTTCTCTGTCTCCTTGTCCTTGCCCATTCCTAATGTCATTGGATGGGTGTCTTTTGCAGTCTCGTTACTAACTTGACCACATGAGAGGACTTGTCAATTAGGTCTCTAAGAGGACCCTATTAAATGTAATTCCTGGCTCCTTAGCTGACCTACCAAAGCTATGAAACGCTCAACAGAAAAATAATATTTGTTTTAGGTACAACATTTTCAAGTTTTTTTTCTTTTCACCTTGTGTTTGAGAGTGGTGCATCATTATATATTACTGAAGAAAGAAAATAAAAATAGAAAACTAGCTACTTGATTGCGCTTTATCGTGTAAATGCTTCATGAGTTGAGAAGCTATTAATCCCTTCCTACAAATTTATAGTATTTTCTATGCCTTATATTCTCAGGCACTGCTCTGTTTTCAGCAGCTTTTTAGATATTTCATTTGGATGTTGCTGAAATCTCTTCATTCAGTTTCCAGGTCATCTATATTTGCTTGCCTTGATTCTGTTTATGTATTTGATTATAGCCTTATTTCAGCCCTTCTAATAATAAGACCTTAATTGATGGGTGGTCCTTCAGGCTTATACTCAGCATAATTCATCTTGAAGGTTGTAAGCCATGATTGTAGAGCCTCAGCCATGTGACAGGTGGCATAAGACTGTGGTGTTCAGGTTTGTACATTAATGGATACCATGACACAATATATTCAGCATGACAGGAAAACATCTATGTTATCCTAATTTCACTAATGCAAGGTTAGGAGTGAAATGTAAGGATTCGTCTCTGTTGTGCTGTACAGGTCAAATGTCTTCATCGAAAAAATACATAACACACAGTCTATACCTGGACGTTTTAATCATTCATACTATGTGGTTGTAGAACATCCCCCTAATGCAGCCAGTCTCATGTCTTTAGTGTCTTTTCAGTAAACATGTATTTATTGAGACCCCTTGAGACTGCTGCAACATATAGGCCATTTGTTTGACTCCCTGACAAAAGCCAACTCAGTCTTTTATATGTTTGAGGATTGTAATTCAAGTACTGTTAAACCGGATAAAAGCAATACCAGATATTTAGAAGACTTTTTTTTAAAATTTAAAACATGGGTGCATTTCTGCAAATATGCAATCAGAACATAACATCTACAGACATCCAGGCACCAGTAGTGTAACAAAAGTTTAAGGGGCTCCCCTGCAATGTAAATGGATGGCCCCCCGCTCCGGATTTAATTCGGAGCACTCAGGCCCGAGTACTCTGCTGACGGGTCCTCCAGCAGCTGGGGCCCCCCGCACCGCGGGGGATGCGGGGGCCTGTGTTACGCCCATTCCAGGCACAAAAAAACAAAACATGCATTTTCGCCAAGATTCCTCAAGGAAGTGCATAGTTAATCATAAAATGAAAATGAAAATACACTGTCTGCATTCGGCTTTTAAATCACATTAATACAGTAGAGTTTTCTCAAATATTTTAAGACAATACAATCCAGCCAAACCTCCCCTAGATGTTTTCATTACAGGGGCTATGGCCCCGAACCAAATATTCCTGGCTACAGCCTGGGCACAAGTCAATGAAATGCTTTTGTTGTTTGACAGCAAAGCCGATCCCAAGAAAGCATGTTTTAAAAGGCTTGAGTTCCTATTCAACCTGGCCCTCTCAGTACATGGAACTATGTAAGCATCACTTCTTATTGAGGAAATAGAAGAAAGCAGAGAAAACAAATAAATAAGCATAAAAAATGCCTCTGGTGAAAATAGACCTGCACAAGGTTTTGCAGAACATTTTCCCTTTATAGTCAAGATAGAAACATTGCTTCTCACCATTATGGACAACACTGCCTTCCTCTCCCGCAGGCATAATCAATAGTAGTGTGAATTGTATATCTGAAGCACATGCATCAAATATGCAACTTCATTTCAAACATAGCAATGCTCGGTTTCTTGTGACAGACATTTTAAAGGTTCTGTAACCCTAAAAAATTAGGTGATGAGTGCACTGAATTCTAGAACTGAATAAATCTGTGGTAAGACCTTCAGTTATCTTAGGCCAGTCCCACTAACAGAAGCTTCTATGTGGGATGCAAGAGGCAATGATAGTTTAGGGGTCTCTTGGTAGATAATGGAAAGAAATTCTCTCATTTCTACCTACTCTACCCTTGGCGCACATTTATTGGTTTTAAGAAAGATGGTGACATTTTCAAGTATGTGTCAAAACAGAGACACATTAATTTTACCCTTCATCCAAGAGCTAGGATATCAGGAGGAAGTGTTAGTAGTAAACGTTATTGTTTAGATTACTTAAAACCACATACAATAAAAGGTACAATATATAATTACATATCCTTCAAAAAATGATCGTCCTTTACAGTACACAAAGGTAATGATAAAGGGAGCTCAAATTGAATGCTTTAAACGTTGATACATAATAAAAATAAATACCATCACATATCCAATTACATTTCCAGACAACCCCATAAAACAAAACCTAGTCGCGTCATTAATTGTTCGTACCCCTTGCTCTCTAAATAATGGTCATAAATACCGTTTCTGAATATCCAACAGCTTAGGACAGATACAGATAATGTGTCTAATAGTTTCTTTCCTTAAATGACACAAATGGCATAACATAAACTGATTCATTATTTTGTTCCATACACCCTCAAATTTAATCAGTGAGATATATAAAATTTGGAACCTTAATACAAATATTATTCATGAAGAGATCAATGAAAAAATCCAAATAGTCCTGTCTTGTAAGTTTGTAAGAATATAATACATAACTATTATTTTATACCTTGAGCAAATCTCCTTATCAGTTTCAAACTCAAATGATACAATGGATTGTTTATTAAGCTTTTTACATGGCAGCCTTTTCATATCAGCAAAAACAGTTAATGTGAGATCATAGTTTGTCAATAAAGTGGATCTAATATTGATTTACAACAAATCAGGCACATTCACTCTTTGCTTTGTTGTGGGCGTTCCACCGCAAAACCCATTGATTTTGACACTGCCGCATATTTACAAGGGTTGTGTAAATATTTGGCAGCGCCAAAATTAAGACCAGGGAAAACCTGGTCTTACCCATGCGAAACGAAGAGAAATGCTTAACTTCTCCTAGTTTTTGCTGTTTCTATGTGTGCTGCGTGGTGCTGCCCCTCTGTATCTAAAAGCAAATCGTTTCATTGCATTGGCTGCTTTATTACATTTGTTTTTCAAGTTCTCAGTTTCCTGTGACCATAGTTATGTATCCTATAAAGTTATGCCCAAACAGGGCCAACTTTTACCAACCTCAATTTTTTGCTGATATGTCCTCCACTTAAAATAAGCTCTACATTCCCCAAAGCACAAAATATTGGTCTTGTTCTAATTCATTTGAAAGTTGTTTCATCGATTGGATTCTTGTGAATGTGTTAACTGAAGTTGAACACCCATCTGGTTTAGATAAAAAACACAAGATCATCTGCATAGGCCAGATACGGTTTAATGTGCTACCCCAGTTTTGGAAAGTCCCCCTCCTTATTATCTAATGTCAAATAAAGATCAGCAATCTATGAAGAGAATAACAAAGGGGCTAACATGCACCTTTGGTTAATCCATTTTCTGTTTAAATCCTTGCAGTTAATCCTATTTTACCAATTACTTTGACCTGCACCCGGGCATCCGAATACAGCTCTATAATTAAATTCAGAGGAGTATCATCGTTACCCCAACCTGCCATCTTTGCCCAAAATATGTTTCTGTCTACCTTACATAATGCATTTGATAATCTATAAAGCAGGAAAACAATTTGTTGTTTTTTAAAGAAGAGGAGTTTTGTACTAAACAGTTTATATTGACAAAATGTCTATTGTTGAACACAGTGATTTAAAACCAGTTTGATGAGGAGGATTTATCGAAAGGCGTTATGCCCAGCTGCTAATTTTGTTAATAATAATTTACTAAAAATGTTACCATACGTAGCCAGTAACACAATCATATGAAACTGCTGGGTTATAATTTAGGACACCGTTTATTAAGGGGTTGTAAAATAGAGCCTTTCCTTAAAGAAAGGAAGAATACCGGAACTAAAAATAGAGATAAAAGTGGGCGTTAAAAGGTAGACCAGCTTGCTACGTTATTCTTTAATAAAGCACTTGAGATCCCATTAGAGCCAGAGGCTCATGGCATTTTAATTTGAGAAATAAACAAACTAATATCTGCCTTTGACATTTCACCAATGGTGCTTGCAGACATGGCAAGTGACTTATTTACAGATTGGTCACCAAAGCCATATATTCAATAAGGTAAATGTTTCATTTATTATATTTTATATGATAATCCCTCAAATCGACTTCTTATTTTGACCAGAACTTTTTGTAGTGTTTTCATTTGCGGAATTAAGTAGTTCTGTCCATATATACTATTGCCGTTTACATTTCAGTTCTCAGCAGGGCAGACCTTCCCTCTTTTTATAATTGTCGCATTTCATTGTCTATTAGAATTTATATTACCTCCTTTCAAAATCCTTCTAATTTTCTGTTTATAGCTTAGTTTCAAAATTGTAAAAATCCTTTGGCAATAATTATCAGACAGACTACTTTTTATTGACACTAGATATTTTAATGGAAAGAAACTTCAAGAACTGTGGGGCATATTTACATGAAAAGGTCACAGCGCGGTGCCGCAAGCAATTTTGCTGTGCTGAGATGTGTCATTTTCAAAAGGCTGGGATGCGCTTTATTAAGAAGAATACAGCGCATCTCTGTGCTCACCCTTGCACCAGCACTAAAAAAACTGCCTAGCGCTAATGCCGCCCCCTTGCACCATGGTGCAAGGGTGCCCGCGTTGCAGGAATGATTGTGTTTGTGGCAGGAAGAGACACCTTCCTGCAGAAAAATAAGTATTAATGGTCTTTTGCTCCTTCTATGTGCGGTGCAGAATACAACACACCAGAAAGAGCATAAAACGAGAAGAAATAAAAGTATTTCTCCTTGTTGCACCACATTAACGCCTCCTTTTGAAAGGAGTTGGGGCCATATTTACAAGCCCTTTGCTCCACCGGATCGTCACTTTTCGTGCTGCAGCGGCAGCACATTTCGCTGCCCCATATTTAGAAGGGCACATAAGCCGCCCTGCGTGGCTTTTCTTGTCCTTTTAAATAGGCCACCTTTTCACACAGTACTTTGTGTGAAAGGGGCATGTCATGGGTGTTGCTGTGGGTGTTCCCATGCAAAACCCATGGCTTCGGCCGCATTTACAGATTTACAACATTTTGTAAACTTGGTAATGTGTCAGAATGCTACTCCTCCCCAGGGGAGGCGTAGGGAGGAGAGAGATTATTTTTTATTTCTCCTTGTTTTTTTCTCTTTCTATGCTTGCCTCTTGTGATTGTATTTGTGCAGGAAGGTGTCCCTTCCTGCACAAAAACAATCTTCCCTGAAATGCAGACACCCTTGCACTATGGTGCAAGGATGCCTGCATTGGTGCATGGCAGCCAATTGTGCGCCAGCGCTTGGAAAAGCACAGGGATGCGACATATTGCTGTAAATATGTTTCTTTGAAAGTGACACAATTTGCTGTCATGTGCCAAAGCAGGTACCCTTGCACCATGGTGCAAGGGTACCTGTGTTACAGGGATGATTGTTTTTGTGCAGGAAGGGATACCTTCCTGCACAAAAACAATCACAAGAGGTGTTTTCCACTTTCTTTGTGTGCTGCAGAGTGCTAAGCACCACCAAACACGAGCACAAAATAAGCACTGTTCTGCCTTAACCTCCAGGAGGTTAACTAGATTAGCCTGCCAGCAGCTGGCCCATGTCACTACATCCTCTTATTGAGGTGTGAATACTGCTCCCAGAGCAGAAACAATTTCTTAAGCTTTTTGGCACAAAGACATTCATGTGAAGGTGGAACTTTTGTTATTCAGGAATGTACTGGTCCCTTTAATAAACATAATGAACCAAGTAAAGTGTGATCATGCCAATGCCTGTTAATGAGCAGAAGAATCCAGAAACACCAAGGTGGGCAAATCTGGGTGACCATCTTAGTAGGCTGTAAATACTCTTCCCAAACCAACCAAGCCTTACAAATTAATGGTGGCTCCGGAGGAGAGATATTTATCTGGTCAACCAAAGAAGAAAAACTACTTGAGAGAAGAGCAGACAAGTGGACCCTAGTTTAATATCAAAGACTAATTGCACAATAAGGTACAAGAACAATTTTTGTTGCAAAAGATCACAGCTTGACTGTCTTGCAAAGCATATTTCTTGCACACTTTTGTAGAACCTGACATAATGGAGCGCATTAGTCGAGAATGACAATCAGAAGACAATTGCACAGATATTAGGAAATGCAGGAAAAGACAAAGAAGGCCTACTAGTTGCCCAGTTAACTATTAATAAATGAGTGCATGTTTGGGCGAATTATATTTTCCTATTTTAGACCCAATAAGAATTGGACAATTGAACTCGAAAGTAGAAAAAACAAGAAAATCAATTACAAAGGAGGAAGCTGGATTCGTAAACAAACCAAAACCCATGGATATCTTCTCTTTCTCTCAAATTCTCTGCTACTTTCATGCTATGTGAAGGCCTGGGGTAGAGCTAATTAATATCTGCCCTTGTGTGCCACAGAGGAGAAGGCTGACATTCACCACTTCTGCTGGGCAAGTACTTCAGACTAGTGCTTGAAGTGATATGTTTTGTGTTGGACATGACAGTTGGTCACAGAAGTAGTATGCCCTATTTGAAGAGGGGGAGGAGACTACACATTCTCCTAAACCTACCCCTGGCTGGCACACCAGCAGCCTCCATGGACATAAGGAGGCAGTCATATTGGATTTGCCTTAGAATAGTGCACAGTGGGATAGTTTGCACTAGAACAAACCAAATGGGCTACAAAGGTAGGACAGGCTGCCCTGTAAGTTTTTTTCTCATTGGTTGAGGAATTTTGATGAGTCACCCCTACCCACCGGCTAGTGAATCTTTCAAATCTTTCAAAAGTGGCAACTCACCTACAGCATCTGGACTTGCTGCAGAATAGATGAAGACTGGACCTAGATCCTGAGTCCAATGTGGGGACCTCAAGGGGTGGACCCGCTCCCACTTGTACCCAGAACAGAGGAGGGAATATCAAAGGTCAGTATACTGACCTCCTGTGTGGCTACAGAGACACAACAAGTAGAAAGTGGCATTTTATCCTTAAAATACCGCTAGCCAGTTGAAACTAGGCCTGGACTGAACCCTGCTCCTGGCCTATTTTGGAATCAGTCCTGGCCCCTAAGTGCTGTCCCTGAGGTCCTGGGAGAAGTGGCCAAGAGGATCTACTGCAGAGAGGAAAGTTTGAAAAGGTGGGACTTGGAAAATGTTTGCCAGTCAGTCATAAGCTTTTATTCGATACTCAGAGATATCTTATAAGCACATACATAATACAATCAATACAGTATACAAAAAAGTTTATGCCATAAGAAGTCAGTAAAAAATATTAAAATGTTTAAGAGTGATAAAAGGATATAAAATCCGTTAATAAATTAGCTAAAACAAGAATTAAACAGCTACTGACAGTCTCTTACATCGAATATGCCAAAACTGCTTTAAAAATTTAGCTATTCCACAGACTATTGGGGGGGAAGTGTCCGTGCTTAGGATACGCAAGGCTACTAAATAACTGCGTGTGCCCATGTTACGGCAGAGTGGTTTCAGCCAAGAGCTCCTAGGCCTTGCGTAATCCGGGCACTCAAATAAAACGTGCACAATAGACTCAATCTTAGTCGGGCAACATGCACAGTTGGGAGAAGTGCGATCCGCTGTTGACCATTTCGACACCAGGGCACCCAACGGGAGGGAACCAACTCTAAATTTAAAATAAAGGGCACGATCAAAGGGGAGAGTAATCAAGTCCAAATAAGGTTCAAAGGCCACAATGTCTTTAATTTGTAAAAAGGTGGCAGTGGACCTGCAGTGATTTGGGCTGGAGATTAGGCGCTCAGCAATCCATTTCCAAAAAAGCGCCTTGACAACTTCTTTTGGAGGGGCTGAGCGGGATGGCCAACAATCCCCTAGTCCTATATTCTCCAACAACTTTTTGGTGTCCCTTAACCATTTTATTTTGGCCCAACCCCCCTGGCTCATTATGTCTCTCAGTGCATCAGCATAGGATTTTAATTCTTCGCACCTCCAAATCCGTGTCCACAACAGGAGCGGGCGAAGCTGGGCCTGGTCTTTAATGTTTTTACATCCCGTGTCCATCCTCACAGGTACTGATGGTGTGCTCAGGGGGAGAGCGATGAAGGATTTTAATAGCTTGCTCTCAGCAGTAACTAGGGCATCCAGGCGGCAATGACCCCACAGTTCTGCCCCATACAAGGCTGATGTCGCTACTTTAGCCTTGTAGATGTCAAGTACTGGGGTAAGTGATCTCCTAGTTGAGGCCCTGTATTCCCTCATGAGAGCTCCTCCTACTCTCTTGTGGTTAAGGACCATTTTTTCAATGTGGTTTGCCCATGTCATCCTGTCCGTAATCCGAATGCCAAGGTAGTCAAATTCGGCTACTTTCTCCAGGGGAATAGAGTTAAGTGTAGGTGGGCGGCCCAATTTTTTAGGTGGGTTAACAACTAGGTATTTGGTTTTGTCCACATTTATTGTAAGCCCTTTTGCAACACAGAACTCCTGGAATCGTGTTAGAAGTTTCTGTAGTCCTTGTGGGGTCTTAGAAATCAGGAGCGTGTCGTCCGCAAAAAGCAGGGTTGGGATGCGGACACCTCCAAGACAGGGGGCGTCAGCTGGTTCTTGTTGAAGGTGTTCTACCACCCCATTCAGATATAACGAGAATAGGGTGGGCGCCAGGACGCAGCCCTGTCTTACGCCCCTAGACACTGGTATTTTTTCCGTGAGTTCTCCGTTATTACCCCAACGGACCTGTGCAAAAGTGTGGGCATGAAGGCTTATAAGAAGGGACAAGATGTAAGGTGGTAGCCCCATCTCAAAAAGGACCCTCCATAGCTCTTCCCGGGGAACTAGATCAAAGGCAGTCTTCAAGTCTATAAAGGCTAAATAAAGACTGCCCTTGCCCAGTTCCACCACCTTCCACCCCAAGAGGGACAACCTAAACACCTGCTCTATAGTCCCCATACCAGCCCTGAAACCTGCCTGAAAGTCTGATAGGATTTTGTTCTCCTCCACCCAATGGAGGATCCTACCTAGGATAGCTTTGCCAGCTATCTTTTGGGTGGAGTCTATCAGACTTATTGGGCGATAGTTTCCCGGGGTTTCCCTGCAACCTTTTTTATAGATGGGGACTACCACCGCCCCTTTCCAGGATTCTGGTACTACTCCTCCCCTCATAATGTCATTTAGAAGAGCAGCTATGATCCTTCCCCATTCCCTTGGGTAAGCCCTCATCAGATCATCCGGAAGGCCATCCGGGCCCGGTGCCTTGCGTGGTGCCACCCAGCCTATAACCCCCTCAATCTCTAAGGGAGTGAAAAGGTCATAGGCATGAGGTTCGATAGCTAGCGTGAGATCCATCCCCACAGACAGTTCCCCGTCTGGTGGGAGGTATAGAGACCCAAAGTGTTTTGCCCAACTTTGAGGCGGAATGCTGCAGGGTCTCATGGCTGCATCGGATTTGGTCCGTTTCCTTATGAGATTCCAAAACACCCCGGAATCCCTGATTTTGCTAGCCTGGAGTAGGTCCTCCCAGTATTTTTCTTCCCACTCCCTTCTAGCCGAATTAAGGATCTTTTTATAAGCCTTCCTAGCCTCATGGATCACACTTTGGGATTTAGATTTAACTGCCTCAACTAGCTTTGTCTTATGGGTCCTGCAGGCTTGGGTATACCACCCCTCACAAACTTTTTTTTTAGTTCCTGTCGTGCCCGGCTTTTTAGAGGACAGGGTAAAGACATTGGTTAGGTCTTCAATCAGAGAAAGAAACAACCCACTCACTTTACCAACCCCTTCTAGCGAAGATTCCAAAGATGTTACCGCGCGGTTTAAATGGGATTGAATTTCCCCAACCTTCGCCTCGGATAGGACCAGTTTCGCCCATTTAATTCTTCTACCACATGGGGAGACTTCAGATTCATCTAGTGGTACGAGCGCCTCTTTAAAGTTGGCCTTCCATTGGGGTTGCCACCAGTGTTCCATTTCTAGGGAGAGAGGGTTGTGATCGCTCTCTGTCGAAGGGACCACCTGCATGTCCTTCACATAGGGCCATAAGCACACATCTATTAGGACATAATCCAGCCTAGAGGTGTGCCCTGGTCTGTTGTAGGTATGTGCACCCCCCCTATCCAAGGGAGTCCTCCCATTCGCTGCCCTTAGATTAAATTCAAGAGTAAGGGAGTATATTTGGAGCGCCACTTCTGTCCACTTTTTAATCGGTGCGATGTCCAGAGCCGGGATCCCCCACCTGGCATCCTCCTCATCCTGGTCGAGGGAAACATCCGAGCCCAAAGGCTCGAACGTGCAGTTCATATCACCAACAACCAGGGTGCGGGTCTTATGGGGGGTGTTATTTAGCAGGGTCTCAAGAAGAGCTATCACTGGAGACTTTCTCCCACCCTTTGTACCCCGAGCATACACATTAAAGATGTTTAGAACAATTCTTCCCCTTTGGTCTATAAGGGTAATATTTTGTATGTCCGGGGAACCTGTGGGATAGTCCACCACTCTACAGTTTAAAGATGCCGCGACCCAAATAAGAAGGCCGCCGGCTGGGCGGCCTCTCCCAGATTCCGAGGCCCGCGCAGGAGAGGAGTATGAGGAAAAGCCCACCCTATGGACCGGTATCAAGCTCCAAGTTTCCTGAAAGAGGCACAAGGAGTGCTTGTCGACCCACGCAGTAAAATCTGGGAGGGCCAGTTTTCCAGCAATCCCTGCGATGTTCCAGCTGAAAACCTTAAAGACTAGGTCCGTCACAGCTGGATAGTCGCTGGACGCTTGAAGGCCCCTATCCATGGGGCTCCCCCTATATAACCGAGGAGAGCAGGGATCTTGTGGAGTTGTTGTAGACTCTCCTATTACACTTACAAGGTTTATTTGGGTGGATGGTACTTCTTCTCGTTCTGCTCTCCTCACTGATTCCAGTCAGCAGGGGCCATTTGCCCACATATGTTTTTCCCTGTCGCCTCCTACAACCCCGGCCCAGTTTTGGCCCGAATTGAGAGAACTTTCACTTCCTCCAATTGGGCTCACAAGATGCCTAGGGTAAAAATACGTGAGGTCTACCAGTTTCACCCCCGGGGCCCCCATATTTTTAATAGGAGTACAAATGGATGGCACCATTCTATAGTCTTGGAAATTTATAATTACACAGTCCCCTTCCAGCATTTTTTCCCCTTGCCCCACCCATCCCACTCTACGGACACTTAAAATAATACCGTCCATACCCGGGGGGATTGGTTTATTTGCCTTCAGCCAGTGTATACACTTGTTCTTAAGTGATTGATGGTTTTCCAACTGGCCATCCTTTAGAGGAGGCACATTAACCATGACTGCAACAAATGGTTGACAGTCTGGTGGGAGATTAATTGGGGGGATCCGTCGTAGGCGGATACTGGGGGCCTGTGAGATGATTGTTGGGGCAGAACATTGTGTTGCAAGCCTGGGGGCTTTCCTAGTCGTTGGGCCGCTGGGTTTACTGCTACCTTCTAATTTTTGTTGGACCGCCTTTTTGCCCTCAGTTGTCTGTTGCTGTTTTTGAGAATGCGTTTTTGGCTTATTTTTCTCTGACTCTTTATTTGTCGGAAGTCCCTTATCGCTTGGCCCTGGATTCAAAATCGGAGGAGATTTCGGAGCTGGAATTACTAGATTGTTAAGAGCAGCTTTATTTTGGGTTATTTGGGGCTCAGGGCCTTTCTGCGCTAATAAATCATTCCCTTTTACACCCACATCCTTATTTACAGTCACTCTAGTTGCTAGTTTAATTGTTGTTTTGAGTGAATGTAACCCATCCAGAGTTGACTGCTCTAATTTATCAATCCTCTCCCCTAGACTCTTCACTTGAGTTATTAATGGTTTCAAGAGGGTATATACCTTCTCCAGAATATTTTCGACCACTACCAAGTCAGCTCGCTTTGGGACCTTAGTTGCATGAGGGCCCTTTGGAGAAATCAGTACATCCCCTTCTGTATCAGTTTCGTTCTGCATAGGGGCACCCCTTGTAGTACTTGGATTTGGCACAGGAGACTTCCTTACTCTTTGGTAGAGGGCGGCCTGTCTCACTAGCTTACCCTTCTTACGTTTGCGCAATTTTTTACCTACGAGGGGAAACTCCTGCCTAGTATCACAAGTCACGATAATAGGAGATGCCCCAACTAGCTTTCCATCTGATACAACTGTGGTACGTACAGGGGAATTAGGGGACTCTGGGTCTCCAGTAACATCACTTAACAAAATAGGTGGTAGTGATGCGGAGCAAATACTACGGCCATCATCTTCCAGAGTGTCTATAGGAGGAAGAGCGGCCTGAGATTCCAACCTGTCAATATTTTGCTCAATACCAGTCAGATGGAGGGGTTCCAAGGGAGCACTGTCCATACTAGGGGGGGTACCTACTTGAACCCGTGTAATGGCTGGTGTGAGCGACTGGGCGTCTACCCCCAATAATGAGCGACTTGCGGGGAGATATACTTCAGATAGACGCCGCTCAGAGATGGCGATCTCCTTTTCAATCACCGCCGCCACCCTGGTAATGAAGCGGTCCATTGACCCTATCACGGGGCTTGCGGCATTAGATCCCCTTTCGACCTCACCCCTAAGAGGCTTACCAGAGCGTGTAGACATGGTTTGGGCAACAGGAGAGCAACAGGCACCAAGCGTGAGTCGTCGTGGTTGGTAAGAGGAAAGGGACGGGGCCCAGCCCAGCCTCTGTCAGCCCCTGACGGCCACAGACGGCCCGCCCTCTGCCCGGGCTCCGCCCGGCGCTGCCCGCGCGCGTCCCGCGGGGCGGAGGTAGCGCTCCTCCTTTCAAGCGCCTCCGGGCGCTTCCTCGTGACGCTGGTGGTGTGCGCCGCCTGGGGGGTGCTGGGACTTGGAGTCCTACCCCTGGCGGCAGTGCTGGTATGGCGTCAGCGGGAGCGGGAGCGGGAGCCGTGCAGCAAGAAGCCCGGTGCAGCCTCTGCTGAAGATGGGCTGTTTGCGTGGAAGCAGGTAGGCAGATAACCCTCCAGCAATTTGATCGACCTCTGCATTTCCAATACCTCCACTGCTTCAGCAGGACCTTGCAGCAATAGTGTCTGACTTTGAGAAAACTTCATTAGATTCAGGTTTCAGATTTGCCCCGCTGGAAGATATTGAGCTCCAAAATAGAGACTAAGTCCTAAGGTAGAAACCATGATCAGGAAATGGTGAGAAACGTATCTGCCCAATGTGAGGACTTCATCAGCCACAAAATTTGAATTTGTCCCACTGTAAGATTTTCTAACCAAAACCAACTGCTTTAGCAGAACCTCGTCCTTCCCCACTGGAGGCTTTTGACTTCTGCTTCAGAAAGTCAGAAGGTACAATCTTTGACTGGGATGATTCACTTGGGGTATCAGGCCTTCAGTCAGGCCTTCAGTCCCTCGTTATCAGCCTGAAGTTGTGACTATATTCCAGTCAGCTCTGAACAGTGGCTTCTGATTGGTGTTTTACTTATTCTTGGTGCTATTTGTCCTAGAACTTTAAAAATTCATATTTCTGACTCTACTTGTATTTGAGGCAATTCAATTCATGAAGCTTTATTCGGCACATATAAAATGACCATAAAAGCACAAAGGAAAAAAATCATACCTAGAATAAAATACATCAGATTTCAGGGCAAAGACCGACCAAGATATTACAAAGATAATTAGTTAAAATCACATACTTTTCCTGATATTTATACACTGAATTAAAAACGTTGCAGTATAAAAACAGATATCGACAGATTGTAGATTAAAAATTAAACTCATTGCCTGATTAATGTATGCCATGTTTAACAAACATAGGTTTCAGATAGGCAGTACGGAAATTCTTATACAGTTTACAAAACAGTAAAACGTGCAGGGTACTCTATCACATATACATGGCCCTAGTGGGTGTTTCTTAAGATTCGGTAGAGCCACTAAGTGATGTGCTATTCCAAACCTCAGTCTGGTCAGCACAAACTTGTGGGATGGCCTTGTCACCCATACCAAATAATTGGGAAAACAACCAACAGAAATATAACTATTGTAAAACATAACAGTAGATAAAGATCCATAGGCTAAGGCCCCCTTCCTTACAGTATAAGCCAAGAATTTAATTTTCAGCTCTATTTTAGGTATCTGAGAAGCTGTGCTGGGATCAATCAAGACATTTAGATTAAATATCTCAGAAAAATAAACGACAACATATTTTAGCCAGGGTATATTTAGATGTTTATCCAGCGAGATACAATCCTCAATAATTGATCTGCTAAAAATGTTTTCTTCCTGAAGGCAGATTGACCGCCAAACCATAAGTGGCCTCAGGGATAACAGGTCTGTTAGAAAGTTGATATCCAGTTCCTGGTGGATTAACTCAGTAGGGGCGGAAGTTGGTAAGGACAGGAGTTTAAAAAAAAAAGGATTTTCCTTCTGCTGCAAATGGTGGTCTCTTCTATAACCCCACACACCCGCCCCATATAGTGCAATTGAAATACATCTTGCTTGGTAAATCTTAAGCATGTCCCTGGTACGCCGGTCCACCACCTTAGCAGCAAATCTAAAGACACCATGAGCACTTTTAGCCATTTTGATACGAATATTACTAAATTCATTGGACCATTTTCTATCTTTAGAGAAGGTTATCCCAAGGTAGCAGAATTTATCTGCTTGTTGGACCTTTTCCTGGTCAATAAAAAAGGCATTTAAAAATGTACTTCTGGCCCCACACGTCATGGTGTGCGTTTTCCCCTTGTTAATGATCAATTTTCTCTCTTTCATAAAGACAGAGAATCTGTCAAGCAGACGCTGTAATCCCAAAGGGGTTCTAGAGAGTAAAACAGCGTCGTCAGCATACAGTAACACTGGGATGGGTACACCTTTGATCTGGGGGGCATCCGCTTTGACATTTTTTAAAATTGCATCGATACCGTTAATAAATCAAATAAAAAGTAGGGGGGCCAATACACAGCCCTGCCTGATCCCTCTTTTGACATAAAATTTTAGGGTACATTCACCTTTAACGCCGTAACTCACAGATGTTTGTAATTTCCCATACAGCCTTGCGAGGAAAAAGATGATACTCTCTGGTGCTCCTAACTGTAACAAGGTTGGGCACAAGATAGAATGGTTAACCATGTCAAAAGCACTACTTAAGTCTGAGAAACAAAGGTACAGAGATCCTTGTTTTGCTTCAGTGTATTTCCCGATCAATAAGTCAAGGTTTATACACTGGTCAAGTGTTCCCCGACCCTTTCTAAATCCATACTGGCTGTCGGTAGGAATACCCTCTCGCTCGACCCATTCCTCTAGCCTAACCATCATTACTCTACTCATGATCTTAACTGAGGACTCAAGAACGGAAATGGGGCGATCATTTTTCACTTCAGATCGACTGCCCTTTTTATGCATTGGGATAATAATAGATTCCCCCCATGATTTGGGTGCCTCGGTACATATTGCGGCATTAAAAATGATAGCCAAGAGAGGGCTCCACATCTCAGGGGCAGTTTTATATACATCAACGGGCCCCCCATCGGGGCCCTGGGCTTTCCCCCCCTTACTAGCACATATGGCAAGTTCAACCTCTCTGACCGAAATATCCAAAGGTAAAACAGCCCACCTTCTTGGGTTGAGATCTGCACAGTTATTTGAATCAAAGATGTTTGAGAAATAGGCAACCCAATCATCACTCGGAACATTCGAAGTTAACTCTGGAATAATTTCTTCTTTTAAAAAGGGAGAGTTAACAGTAGCCCAAAACAGAGTACTGTTAGATAAATCAGCAGCTTGATTGAGAGAGTCCCAAGCCAACTGCTGTAACTCACTCCTCCTCCGTTTCAGGGCACGCTTGTATTCTATTCTTAGGTTACTTATATAGTTAGTGTCCCTCGGCCTTTTGGCGAGTGCATGTTTTAATTCAGTTAGTAAACTAGTGCATATATGGTCGAACCAACCTGGGCCGTTTCTAGTCTGAGCACTTTTTGACCTAGTGAACCTGGCATCGATGAACTTATTAATTTCATTAAAAGAAGATAAAACCTGATTGTGGTCAGAACCATTATCAAGGATAGTGGTGATATCTAACAAACAGTCTCTGACAATGGAGCTGATTAATTCATTGGCTTTGTCCCCTGCCCATCTTAATCTTGCTCCATTAGGTCTGTGTGATTCCACATTGGTGACTGTAGTACCCATTTTAACAAAACTTCCACCCCAAAAGGATGTTTCCAGGATGATACAATTATGGTCACTTATTGAAGTTTCTTCAATCCTCGGAACAGCACAACTAGAATTGATATTAGAGGAAATAATAACATGATCAATGATCGAGCTAGTATGCCGATTCTTATAGGTAGGAATAACTTCACCTTTATCATCTTTGGCAAAGCCCAGAATTTCCAGGTCATAGCTGCCCATAAATGAGTTTAAAGATTCACCATAGCTATTATGCCCAAAATGCATATCATCAATCTTGGCATTATTTGTGAACCCACAGAGTTTTTGAGTAGAAAATTCACATAATGGAGTATTGAAATCACCAACCCATATAAAATCAAAAGAAACATTTACTTCTAAAATTAACTTTTCAATGGCACTTGCCAGATCATGTACTACTGTAACCCTTGAGCTATCAAAAAATTATTGTAGTAGTTTAACAGAAGAATATTACATCCTTGGTCTTCAAGTAACCAAAGGATCTGCACATGTGCTCCCACAGTTATATACCTTTTAGCTACAATCGGGCGATTAATAGACACAAGTATATGTAAACCACCTTTAGCTCGCCCTGGTCCAATGCCCTGCACCGGCAGATTGTAACTGACAAACCCCTCAAAATTGACACCTTCCCGGCACCAAGTTTCTTGCAGGCATAGTATATCATAGGTATTAATGAAGTCCAACCACCCTAGGACATTCCCCTTTGATTTCATCCCTGCAATATTCCAACTAGCAATTGTTATCACTTTACCCCTAGACCCGATACTATCCGGTATCATAATTACGTTACTATCGTCCTCCTCCCTTTGAATTCCACTAGGTAAGGCCCCAGAGTCGTTGGTCAGATCTGGATTGACCACCCGAATCTGCTCATGGACCATAGGGTTATCACTAGTTTCGCTTGCCAATGTATCTGGAATCTCACACAGGGGAGGCTCAAAAACCAGCGGGAGACAATCATTAGTATCCAAGCTATTTAGGGCATGGAATCGATTTTGCAATGGGATATCCAAACTGGGCCGGTATATAAGTGGAAATTGCCTGGTATTATTACAATCATTAGGGATGACTTTACTAAGGTGGCTATAAAAGTAACCAAGTGGACGGGCACAGACACTGTTATCAGCAAACGGTAAGGATGCTGCTCTTAACAAAACAGTAGCGGTGGGTTGGGGGTATTTAAAGTTAATAATAACACAATCACCCCTACTATTCTTTGTAGAGTTGCCAATCCAGTTGACCGTTCTAGTTGTTAAAATTTGGTCGGAGTATGCAACTGGAAACCCACATTGCCTATGCAACCAAGAAACTGTTTTATTTTTTAAAGAGTCATGTGTTTCTTGTTGGGGCTGGGTCGTACATGTTTCAGCAGGCGGTACATTAGTTAGGACGACCACATAGGGGGCACAATCAGGGGGAAGGTTAATAAAACGTCTTTTCTTCACTTCTGTCCACCCTTCTTTGCTCTCAGCCACTGGGGTGGCCTTATTTTCCTGACGAGTTCTAGGCGGGCTATCTAATTGGACTGTCTCGTTGATACTATGCCTCCCCTCAACTGGGGCTTTTACCACTTTACTCACTCTTGCGCCCTTTTCAATGATCTTAGGTTTTCCGATCAGGGCAATGTGAGAATCCAAAAGCCCTCCTAGTCTAGTTACTTCAGCAGAAATCAGATCTAATTTGGCCACTAAGGGTTTAATAATACTTTCTAACTTAGCATCAACGAGGCTAACCAGTAGATCCAATTGTTCTGTATTCAATTTAACAGTACCTTCCTTTTCCGTGGCATCCTCCTCACCTATTATACTTTTGGGGGGGGTTCCAATTCTTTTTTTATTCCGATTTCCCCCGCGCCTGATTGGTACTTTTCTACAAGCTCTAACTACTCTACGGGCCGGGGATGCCTGTACTGATGTGTCAGGGAAGTCAGGGGAGTCACCCAGCTCAACCTGGCAAGATGCAGCTAGCACTGTTACCTCATTATTAATAACATCCACATTATCCACTTCACAGCAATCATCTAGAGCAGAAACGCCTAAGGAAGTAGACAAAGTCGGGGGACTGCCACGGCCTAGTGATGCTCGCCGATCATTGTTAATTTTCTTAACTACTTTGACTAAATAGTTATCCAGTGTGGCAGGCACTGAGGGGTTTTTCGCTATTTTCTGCTTAGACATAATTAAAACCACCAATTAGGCCCACAGTGCTTAAGTTAAAATCCGAAAGCTATCATGAATAATACAATGAATAAAATAATAAAAAGGTATAACACAAATATGACAAATCAGAATTCTTAAATTAGAATATTTAAATGTCTCACAAATTGGGGAGGGCTGGCCCTAGATACAACGACCAGGGTTTGTTGCCAGCCCAGCCTCGTCCTGCCCTGGACTGCCAAAGACTGTCTCGCCCTTGTCCCGGGCTTCTCCCGCGAGGCTCCCGCGCGCGACTCGCAGGGCGAGAGGCGTTCCGCCTTCTTTAAGCGCCTCCGGGCACATTGGTGGCGTGGGTGATTAGTCCACCCCCAAGGCAGCTAGGAAAAGTAGTTTCACTACAGCCGTTATCCTCACGGCATGGCGGTGATGGCGTGGCGGCGATGGACAGTGTCGTTCCCCTCACGGCGTCACAGGAGTCGAGAGATGCCAGGTAAGGAATGCCGTTCCCCTCACGGCTCACGTCCTGCTCAATGCGCTGACCCCCAGGAGCTCTAGGCACTCCGCCTTCTTTAAGCGCCTCCGGGCGCGTTGGTGGCGTGGGTGATTAGGGCCACCCCCAAGACAGCTGGGAAAAGTAGTTTCACTACAGCCGTTCCCCTCATGGCGTGGCGGTGATGGCGTGGCTGCGGTGGACAGTGCCGTTCCCCTCACGGCATCACAGGAGTCGAGAGATGCCAGGTAAGGAATGCCGTTCCCCTCACGGCTCACGTCCTGCACAAAGCGCTGACCCATTTTGGTGTCATTGTTCTTGTTAACATGTTCTCTATTGTTAGAAATTGGTTGTGGGAATTTGAATTTGTTGTGTTTTGACTTTGTAATTGGTGATGTGAAAAGACAATCTTTACAAAGAAGGGGCCATCGATCGAAATCCCTAGGGATAATTACACTTCAGTTTTGTAAATGGATGAATGACAATCACTCATCCTTGTAGGTTTTATACCTTTTAGGACTTTAGGCATGACCCATGTTCATCACATTGTGATGCCACGTCCCTCTTACTTGTCCTGAAGCAGGAACAAGCAGATATGGACCAAATATTCATTTTTTGTTTTCTTGGAAAAAGCCTCTATTTTTTGCTTTCCAATTACCCCTAGTTTTTGTTCAGACCATAGATAAAAAACCATGTGGGGATCCTGTGTCCAGTGTCCCTCTCATACTTTTACAGAAAGTAATTCCCACTGCAGTGCCACCTATCGGCCACCCCTGAGTATATTCTTAATTTCCCTTGATCCTCTAATGCTGAGGTTCAGTATTTCAGCCAAACCATGAACAGGAAGCTTTGAGGCAGAAGTTCATCTCAAGAGGTAGGCTTGCTGAGGTAGAATCTCCAGCACAAAAGAAGTTACTGTTACTCAACTTGGCATTTAGAAAGCTGTGTGCTAAGGTTCTGCATGTGTCTTTCTATATCTGCATTCTCCCCGGTGATAGGGTGTGGTGTTGTGCAGAGATAGGGCATGTGCATGTGTGTCATGTGCAAGGGTTGCGAATCGCACCAGGTGGTGTGTTAGGTATGACGGGCCTGCTTCTTGCATTGAGTTAGCATGAGAGGGTGAAGGGAAATGTTATCAAGCAGTATTTCCTACTGCCAGATTAGTAGCAGGATAGTGTTTGGTATGAATGAGTTTATAATGGTGAATCCTCTCAGGGAGGGCCAGAGGGATCGACATTACTGTGATGGAAATGTCACTTTGGAAAAGTGCATATTTTGATACTTGTGGCTCTGTGTACCTGTCGGAAGTTCTCCTAATTCACACCCGGGTGCTAGTGGGACAGCCACATCTGTGCATTCCTTAACCCTAGTGCTCCTTTTCTTGGAAGGCACCTGGTTCATTATTCCAGAATCCAGGGCCTGTTCAGTTTTAGACATTTTGTCCTGTGACCTAGTCACAGCAAACACATGTGCAGGGATTCCTAACATTTCTGAATTGGTCCTTAACTCCACTTCAGACTAGGCTGAAGTCTCTAAATCATTGCCAAGCACGCATTCTATATGGAGGTCTGCACTTACCACAACTTTCTTGAGGCCAGTTACCCCTCCCCAGGAGAAATAAACCACTGCCAGTGCATGGTTGGTCCTGACATTGCTAGCATTGGTCACTTGGTAAAGTTCACCAAGTATGATCTGTCCAGGGTCCAAAAGGTCTTGTGTCACCATAGTGACACTTGCCCCAGTGTCCCTGTAGGCCATAGCCTCTTTTTCATTCATCAAAGGCTGCTGTCTGTATTTGCCCATGTTACTGGGACTCACACAGGAGGACATATCCATGCCTCCATCACAGATCATAACAGCCTGAGTTGGAACTCTGACTAGGCCATAACCCACCTCAGAACCCAGGGTTAACCCTATTACACCCTTCTGCTGAGTACCACCACTTGGCACTGAACTAGGGGGAACAGTTGCCTTAGGGGAAATGGTGGCTGGAGTTGAATCTTTTCTAGTGCAATCACTAGTCCAATGGCTGTTCTGTTTACAGACTTTACACCATGGTTTCTTTGGGCCTTTCTTTTTGGAAGATTGGGAATCCCCACCATTAGAAGATTGTTGAGGGCCTTGTTAAGACTTCTGGTCTTTACCCTTCTCCCTACCCTTATTAGGATCTTGCTTCTTCTGGTCACCACCTTAGATCTGTACCTTCTGCTTCACCCTGGTTCTGACCTATTTGTCTGCCTTCTTTCCCAATTCTTGGGGACAGGTCACATCAGAGTCTACCGGGTGCTGATGCAACAGCTGATTCTGACAATTAAGGATCTGCTCCCTCATAATCATGCTGTACAATCCTGTATAATCACACACTTTACTGCCCAGTAATCAGCCCTCCGGAGCCTTAGTAGCACACTCAACAAAGTCAACCCAGTCCTGAGTTTGTTTCTTCTAGGTATCTCTGAACGGTATTCTATACTGCTCAGTGGTTAAGCCAAACCCATCTATTAGAGCACTCTTCAGGACTTTGTAATCATCAGCATCCTCTTCTCTGACAGTGAGGAGCTTGTCTCTACCTTTGCCTGCAAAGAGGAGCCACAAGATTGCTGCCCACTGCGCCTGGGGGACCTTCTGCACTTTGCAGGCCCTTTCCAGTGCAGTTATCCATTTGTGGATGTCATCCCCACTTTGGTAGGGAAGGGCAATCTTGTTTAGGTTTCTAAGGTCATAAGACCTTTCCCTACCACTAGGGAATTTGCTGCCACCATGGGGCTCTAGCCCCATCTTCTTTTTAGCTTTTTCAAGCTCTAGGGACTCCCTTTCTAAAGCTACTTTCTGTCTCCTTATTCTCAGTTGAGCCTCTTCAAGTCTCATCTGATGCTCTCTCTTCTCCTGGGAGGTGTCCCTCCTATAAAAAGAGACAGAGGTCCCACAGATGTGTCAGAATGGAGACTACTGCGGGATTGCAAGGAGGAGAACCCCTGTGTACAGCTTTCCCTCTGCTCGAGGAGCATTTTGAAGGGACACCTCGTGGTACCCGCTGCGCGGGTCCCGCTTCGTTAGCGCGTCGAGGCGCTTTCTTTGTGGATTGAACACCGGGGGCAGGAGGAGGAAGCACAGGGCTGTGAGCGCCAGGTGAGGGACAGGGACTCCATTGCCCAGGAGTCCCTGCGCTGTAACCACCTCCACCTGGTCGCTCTCCCTGTTTGCCCCGCCCTGAACGCCGAGTGAAAGGCGCCAGTGAGCTGCTGCTCTGTGGGAGACTACTGCGGGATTGCAAGGAGGATAACCCCTGTGTACAGCTTTCCCTCTGCTGGAGGAGCATTTTGAAGGGACACCTCGCGGTACCCGCTGCGCGGGTCCCGCTTCGTTAGCGCGTCGAGGCGCTTTCTTTGTGGATTGAACACCGGGGGCAGGAGGAGGAAGCACAGGGCTGCGAGCGCCAGGTGAGGGACAGGGACTCCATTGCCCAGGAGTCCCTGCGCTGTAACCACCTCCACCTGGTCGCTCTCCCTGTTTGCCCCGCCCTGAACGCCGAGTGAAAGGCGCCAGTGAGCTGCTGCTCTGTGGGAGACTACTGCGGGATTGCAAGGAGGAGAACCCCTGTGTACAGCTTTCCCTCTGCTGGAGAAGCATTTTGAAGGGACACCTCGCGGTACCCGCTGCGCGGGTCCCGCTTCGTTAGCGCGTCGAGGCGCTTTCTTTGTGGATTGAACACCGGGGGCAGGAGGAGGAAGTACAGGGCTGCAAGCGCCAGGTGAGGGACAGGGACTCCATTGCCCAGGAGTCCCTGCGCTGTAACCACCTCCACCTGGTCGCTCTCCCTGTTTGCCCCGCCCTGGAACACCTTCTCTCTATAATAGGAGTAGTCCTTGCCGCTGCGCGGGAGCGTGCTGGAGCGCGCCCGGGAGAAGCCCGGGACAAGGGCGGGACCGTCTGTAGCCGTCGGGGGCCGAAGGAGGCCGGGCTGGGCCCACTTTCTTTCGCCTGCACCCTCTTGATACTAACTGAACCAGGAAATAGGCCACGGCCATGCCCTCACCGGCACCATGTGAAACTCCATCAAGGGTGGGCGGAAGTAATACTGGGACTTTGGACAATTATTTTAAATCTGCAAAGGGTGAAGGGGGAAAAGAAAGCTCCTTAGAGAAGCGAAGGGTAGAGCGTCGCCGCTCTATTGAAATTATGAAATGTAGACCCCTAAGCGAGATAATTCCTTACCCCATCTCCCAAGAGGAAGGCACCCCTAATGACAGTCAGGATCCTTCAACTCAAGATGGTGTTCCCCTACTACTAAGAGATAGCATTACCATCCCCGGTACACTGTCCGAACAGTTCATGGAGCCCATTCCACCCTCAATCTCTACCTATATGACTGTTGATTTGGTCACCCAAACCCTTCCCCCAGATAAAATCAACAAAACTAAGCTTAAGCAAATTGTAGTGGCGGAGCTGCACGGCCCCCCACCAAGCAAGCGTAGAAGGAGGACGAGGGGGGGACAGGGGAAAACCAAAATATCACATTCAGACTTCGGCAAAAAACACAAGCCTGCACCTACCCTAGTCAGGGCTAGAGAGAATGTGCATATTGAACCCCTTCCCAAGGATATAAGCACTATCACTGCTGTTACCAACAGTGATTTAGGGGTTAACCCGTCTAACACAGCTGCTTCCATTACATCCTTGGGGAGCATAGAATTCCTACTCCGTTCACGTTTGCTGCCCATTAGCGAAAGCTTGAAAAAAGTCGAGATTAGGCTTACTATCCTAGAGGCAACTCTAACCATCCTGAACACCTCGGTTAGTAAGCAGACCAGAAATATGGGGCCTAATCCACCCTTGGGAAATCCCCCCAACAAACAAAACCCTCCCTCTAATATAGGAGATTTATAGGGCCCTAATGTAGGAGCTCTGAATGGCACTGTCACTGCCCCCTCTTTGCAGCCACTTATGGCTATCCCTGTTCAGACCCCACGTAGCACCTTAAATATTATGCCTCCTCAGATAACAGACCCTGCCCCCCACAGTCTAGAACCAGGCATAAATCCTGGGTTATTTCCCACTGTCAATAATTCCTCTTCCACTCTTGATCGGCCTGTTCAAAGACTACGGAGACCTGATCTGCCACCGGAGGCTAATAGTCTTATGGTGGTTTTAGCGGGTGCCCCCCCTTTACAAAGGGGTGAAAACGAAGATTTCCAATCTCTTAAGAAGAAAGTCAGTAAATGGCTAAATTGGAACAGACCCCTACCACCACATTTTAATAATGAGATTATTATGGTCAGAAGGGTGTCATGGTTGGGGAACACTAGGAAAACAATAATAGGGGACTGCATAATGGTGACCTTCAGGGACCCCGGTACTGTCTTACATATTTGCACTGGGTCAAACAGATCATTGGACTCTACCATACAGACCCTCCCAGTCTCTTTCTTTTTTCCACCCATTCGCATGCACTATGACCCGCCGCAAGGCAATTGGACAAGGGTGGAACGGAGACCTTGGCATAAAGAATATGTTCGACGTTCTAACTATCAGCTACCTGAAACACCCTATTTCCACTTCAATCGCTTTAACTGCCTGAGCAGGCTTGACGGGGTTGATTGACTGTCCTTCAATAATCTTGCGATCCTGGACAACGGCCCCTGTGATCCCCCTAAGCCATCTGGATTCACTGTTGATAATGTCCCCGATGCAACAACTGGTGTAACACCTGGAATTGACCCCTCTTATTCTTCCATCTCGGCAACTCCTGTCATTGAACATTTGAGACTAATCTGGTGGAATGTGGCCGGATTGGCCAACAAGTTGGCTGCCCAAGACTGGGGAACTTATATTGAGACTGGGGATGTTTGCATGTTCCAGGAAACCTGGGCAAGGGAAGACTATGGGCACCAAGGCTATCAGTCATTCTACATCCCGGCCAGGTGGGAGGGTAAAGGACGCCCTTCTGGTGGGCTCACGACCTGGGTGGCTTCCCACCTAGGCTGTGAGGCCACACGGTTACTGATCCCCTCCGACGATATTCTTGTGGTTTTACTGTCCTGGCCAAACCAAGCGAAACTCACCCTAATAAACATCTATTCTAGGCCAGTTGGAATTGCTAGGGAATCACCCACCCTAGACGAACTCTCGGATTATTTGTCCGAAATACCAGGAGATCTACCCTATGTAGTGGGAGGGGATCTAAATTCCCATTTTGAGCCACTGCCAGGCCTTTTAGATGGCTTTCCAATAGAAGAAGAGCTCAGGTGGTCAGTGCCTTCGGTAGAAGCCCCCCCTCCGAAGGCATGGACTCCTGTAGCATTGCAGATCACAGCTCTTACTCTAAGGTTTGGAATTAGAGCCTGTAACGGGCGTATTAGATCTGACATACCAAGCAGAACCACCTATAACAGAGTGGGAAGAGAATCTCGCTTGGATTATGTCCTGGTACAGATAGCGAACTGGTCAGCTATCCGGGATTTTAGGATTATGGAAAGGCTAGACAGCGATCACAATGCCCTCGAACTTGACCTCATTCACCCCGGCTTTCAAACCTGTATAATGTTCGGGGAGGGGAGCAAACCTGAACTCCTACTGGAAAACAACAGGAGAAGAATCAGGTGGGAACAACTGGCCTCGAGTGAGGAGAAACTCCCGAGGCTCTACGCAGGGTTGATTCCCACCTTAGAAACTGTGGGAGACCTAGCCACCGGGGTGGGTAATAAAGATTCACAGGCCAAATTATATCAGGCACACGAGGACCTTGTAAAGACTGCGGCCCCCACCCTCTTCACCAATGCACAGAATACAAGGAGGGGGCAGCCATACAAATCCTCATGGTATAACACAGCCTGTAGAAAGGCAAAAGGGGAACTCCTTAGATCCATCAAGGAGGGTCTGGGCGGAGAGCAGTTAAGAGAAAGGAGATGGGCATATAAAAAACTAATTGCCCACGCTAAAACTGAATGGGAGGAGAATCAATGGGAAGAGCTCACTAAGTCCTTAGCAATCAAGGATCATCGAATGTTCTGGAGAATAGTAAACGGGGGGTCGGGGAATCTCCTTTCGGCAATTGAGCCAAATATTGCACCAGAGGTGTGGCAGGCACACTTTCAATCCCTTTATAGCTCTGAGCCGGGAGAACCTACCAACGACACCGGAGCTAGCTGGCCCGATTATGAGGGGGGTCCAATAAGATTGGACGAGGTCAAGGCTGCAATTGCTGGACTCACCTTGGGAAAGGCGCCAGGATTGGATGGCCTACCCGGGGATTTGTTCAAGCAGGAGCCAATCATCTGGGCCCCCTACCTTGCCACCCTGTTCAATGGAGTTCTTAGCAGCATGGAAATCCCCAGTACTTGGCTGGGGGCGGAGGTGGTCCCCATATTTAAAAAGGGCTCGCCTCTTCTTCCAGCCAACTACAGACCAATCAGTCTAATCGATGTGTCCCAGAAGCTGTTTGGTAGGGTATTGCTGAACCGGCTTCAGGACTGGGCAGAAGAGCTGGATGTTCTTAGCCCGTACCAAGCGGGATTTAGAAAGGGAGTCTCCACAGTGGACCAGGTTTTTCGATTGAATATGATCTACTGGAGGGCAGCGATATTCGAGGGCGGCAGCCTATACACAATTTTTGTGGATCTGCGGGCCGCCTTCGACCTGGTGCCCAGAGGGAAACTTTGGAGCGTTTTGGCCGAGATGGGCGTCCCACCGGACATCCTGATAATCTTGCAGAGATTACATCACAACAACTATGCTCGTGTGAGGTGCGGGAGGTCCGGGGCATTGACGGATAGATTCCCCGTTGACCGAGGGGTTAGGCAGGGTTGTGTTCTGGCACCAACCCTGTTCTGCCTCTTTGTCAACGGGGTAATCGCCCATCTAAATGCCACCGAATATACTGACGCCCCTAAATTGAACGGCAGCAGGGTGCCTGCAATCATGTTTGCAGACGACACCCTGCTGCTGTCCAAAACCCCAATGGGGATTCAGAGGATCCTTGATTCATTCGTGTCCTTTTGCACTGACAGGGGCTTAGAAATTAATGTGGCTAAAACCAAGTTTATGGTCCTGAACCCAAGGCAAAAACTGCGGCCGAACCCATTACTGGGAGCCTCACGGCTCGAGAGAGTCTCCACCTTTGAATATCTTGGTGTAACTCTCAATGAAACTATGTCTTGGGGTTCACATCAGAGCAGGGCCAACCTCAAATTGGTTCAGACCACAGGGGGTATCACGCGGATGATGAACTGCTCCACATACCGCCCGCTGGGGCCGCTCATCCAGATCTATAAAGCACAGGCCAGGGGCGGTACTATGTATGGTGCGGAACTGTGGGGACATACATCTTGCCGCAGTTTGTCCTCAACTGAGAATAACTTCATCAGGCAGATGGTTGCGCTTCCGGCCAGTACCCCACTCCTCCCTTTGAGGCTAGATCTGGGTTTGCGACCAATAGCTGACGAACTAGGGTTGAGACCCATAGCCTTCTGGCGAAGGCTGTGGAGTAGCGAAGATCTTCTTGCCTATAGGGCGGAATTGATGGAGCTATTAACCCACCCGAAAGCGCTATTGATCCCCTGTATAAAATATATCCAGAAATCCTGTATGATCCTGGGGTTTCCTGACCTTTGGTTCAACCCGGCTAATGCCTCATTAAACATCTCTAAGAGAGCTCTGGTCATCGCCTACCATGAACAAAAATTAGCCATGGCCTTAGTTAGCCTGGGTGAAGGGTCACTCACCTCTGTATTTGTGCAAAGCAAGGATTCGTACAGGTTGGAGAGAGTTTTAGACGCTATTTCCTCTGTGCTGGCCAGGAAGCTGTTTCTCCAATGGAGATATGGCACATTGCCCTTACGATCTTTTACGAGCTCCTGGTCAACACCCCCTTCCACAAAGCAGTGCCCGGCCTGCGCAGGTGCGGAGGAAAGCGATCTACACGTGGTCCTGTTTTGTCCAGTGTATAAGGCAGCGAGGAAATATTGGCTCCTACCATTGATTAGAAACCTGGGTTGTAGGGAGTACCTTCCAATGTATAGAATTTTAAAAACTGATGCTTCCACCCTAACTGTGTTCGCAATAGCAAAATTTCTTACCAATGTCTGGCACACTCGCACTCGTATTTTGAAGACGCAGGCCCTCTCCTAATGTTAAGGTTCACAGTTTTAAATGTAATACTTTTAGCACGTAATTCTAAGGTTTTATATTGTATAAGTATGCATCGATTGATTATGCATGTTGATTTTATACTGATTTATATGTCTTATTGTATATCTTTGGTGGCCAACGGCCGAAATAAAGATTGAATGATGGTTATATTCCACTAAAGGAGATATTGGCCTTCTAGTCACACCCCCAACTCTTCCTGGTGGATAAAGACAGGGCCACTTTGGCCTTCTTCATCTCCAGTTGGAGCTGGATTGTCCAGGTCTAGGTCATTGTCACCTGCCTGATCAACATCAGAGTCTGAGCCTAGTGGGTTTGTAACATTGGCCCCTTCCCCCTCTGTTGGTTCCACTCCATTGCCTACCCTTTCAGGCTCTGTAGCCTTCCTATGGTCATCAAGCAGTAACACCTCTCTGAGGTGTTGGGTGGTGGCATTCTTGCCTGTCTTTAATTTCCTTATAGTACACAGAGCCCTTTATTCTAATAAAGGGAATGTGTCATACTTGGATGTCTGTAACCTACTGATATCTGGCAGGGATCCACTGATTCCTGGCCTTGAAGACATAACCAGTGTGGTGTGGTGTATGCACCACCTACTCTAGTTGTTTACCTACTAAACTCTCTTGAGCTGTAGAAAGTATGCGCTTAAGCCCTTAACACACAACTCTAGGTTCAGTAGAACTTACTGTATTTAAGCTTGTTTTATATGTACCTCTGGTACCTTTAGTGGTTTTCAAATGATCAATCACTTGAGATTATCTGGTAAAACAATGGAAAGCTGGAATCCCACACGCTGCACACCAATGTGAGAAGTTGGCCTGGCATATGCTGTCCACTATTCTAGTGGGCACCTTGTACCAGTCCAAACAACCCTTATTGATGGTAGTTTTAAAGACAACCTATATAGAAAGCTATCATTGGGGTAGCTGTGGAGAACAGCCTTCAGGCTAAGTCTTGAAGGAATGTAAAGCAGCTTGTTTTACCAGTCTATAATCTCATGAATGAGAAAATGAAAGGAGAACCACACCAGGTATATATATACAAAATATATGTATTTAATCTAAACACATCCCTCTAGTCTCTTTATGAGGCTAGAGGCAAAAGTACATTCAGTAAACTTATTTAACACACAGTAAATTAGCACAATATACTTTGAGCCCTAGGGGCGTACCAAACCATATATTAAGAAAGTGGTATAAGAACCATGACTGACTTGATACAAGGCCTAGAGCCTTTAGAACCGCTGGGCCACCAGGAACCACCCAAGGTAGTGACACAGGGGACCCCGGGGATACGTGCAGTGTATAAACACAGCTGCGAATCACCACTAACTTCTATGGGGAAAGTCGCGTTTGGAAATTTAAAGATTATGGACACTTAGAAGAGGACTTGAAGCAAACCCTTTTAGAACTAGGAGGTTCTAGAGTCAACACCCACAGGAGCACTGGAGTACTCAAGTTACCTCACCCATGGAAGCCGGGTGCATACGTGTCTTTTCGTGTCGGGTTTCGTCGTTAATTTTAATGGCCAGCTGCTGAAAAATGGTGCAGGCGACTAAGTGCAAAGTGTGTGGGTGGGTCCAAGGGTGGATCAGAGATGTGAAGAACCTGAAAGCAGAGGGGACAGAGTCTGGGTCACTTGCCAGTGACCAGGAAGGGGATGAGAAGATGCCCACCGATGTTGGGTGATTTCAGGTGAAGGAAGTGAAGCTTGACTCTTCAGCAGAGAGCTACGGTAGCAGAGAGCAGAGAGCAGAGAGTAACAGTGTGGTGAGGCGAGGTTCGGGAGCTGCAGTGCAGTGCTGTGTTCGCGGATCCGAAAACGCCGAAAAATCGCAGAAAATCGCTGTAAAGTGACGCTGACTACTGGGAGAGTAGCGCTGGGAGTGTAGCGCTGCCCGGAGGTCGGGTGACCGACAGCTACATTTCGGTAGACTCCTGAGTTGCTCAACTGGATTCCAGTCCGTGTTTTGCAGCTAGCAGACAGCAGCTGTTGCCGGTGGTCAGTTGAGCTGTGCTGTGCGAGTGAGCGAGCGGGGGGCAGATGTAAAAATTGTCTCTGCTGCTACCAGCCAACCGCCCCTCCAGACCCGGTTCCAGACAGGGGTCGGTGTGCAGTTCCTGATTGAACTGCTATTGAATCGCCCAGGTGCCGGGCGAGGCGGTGCGTGCATTAAGGATTTTTGGCTGACCTCGAGGACATCCGAGTGGGGGAGTGGAGGAGGAGGAGGAGTGACGCGGAGACGAGGTTAGTTGGGGCTTTAACCTGGTCTCTCGAACTCCACAGGGAACAGTGCAAGCTGAAGAAGCTTTGATTGGCTGCTCTCATTAACTCTTGATTGGCCTGCGTTTTGATCAAGCAAGACCAAGTCCTCAGTTTATTTTGAGGTGGATTGCAGACACGGGGGCGAGTAGAGGTTAATCAATAATTCCGCCCCCCAGTCTCTTCTAGCGGGTTCTGCATTCTGCTGCTCCATCTCAAACTTACCCTTAATAGATTGGAGTGTGTAACCACTTGAAGGGGACTCATATCTGCACTTCGTTAACAAACCCAAACCCTAACTAAACAAAGCAATATAACTGTGGCTAATTAATGCGCTCTGGCAAGGAAAGATCATTGGGCTTCCCTAAGAAACGAGCACGAACCCGAAAAAACCAAGCATCCAACCAACAAAAAAAGGCCTGTGTAAAAGCGCAAATAAAGGGGTCTACTCAGCCATTAATTTCTCCTATTGCTAGGATGTTCGAAAAATCGACTAAAATCCCTCTGAAATTTGAATTTATGAAAGATCCAACAACTGCACTTATGACTATGCCAATGCCTATGCAACCGGAGCAAGACCTCAAAACCTTACAGTCACCACTTATTCCTATAAATGGAACAAAAGCATGGAATGTGATACGGGACTCAACTGTTCAAGTTGGAAATAATTCTCCCGCTAAGCTGCAAGTTAATTCGGAGGGAATAGACCCTCATATAGGCCTAGGAAATGACCACCCACTATGTATTCTATTTGTGCAAGAACCAAAAAACTGCCTAGGGTAAACAGTGGAACCAGTAGAGCCTCTCAATCAATTTAATGTTATACAGCGAGCTGATCAGGACTTGGCCCCGACATTACCACAAGCTAATACGATCGTAAATCATAATAAACTTCTTACCCCCTTTGACTTAACTCTGCCACCTAAACCAGTTAATAAGAATGCTTTAACAGGAGCAAAATTTTCTCATACATCTGAAAACCACTTTGCAGAAGTAAACGACGGGGTGCTAGTGCAAAAATTTGATCCACAGGAATCGTTAAAGCACTCAATGAATGGTTACCTACAGACCCCGGAATGGTCTATCGACGAAATTGGAAGTATGCAACAACAATCATCTGCAACTGATATGGGATTAGCATTAGCAAACGGATCCGCAAACAAAAACCACTCAAATTTAATAGACAGATCATTACTTACAAAAGAAAATTCTCCTTGCCAACAAAGTGGAGTATCTCCAAAGAATACATCACCAATCAAATATAAAGGCTCTCTTGATATTGTAACGTAGAAGCTTGCTAACAACAATTCCCTAAATAATAAAGAATTAAATTTTGAATCAAATCCAAAGCAATTAGGAAAAATGGATGCCGGATCAATTTGGGACATTCACTATCAAACCTCTGTACTAACTCTGGAAGCTTTAGCCGCTCAGTCACAAAAAATGGACATTCAAATTGATATCCTGGGCCTTATGGCAAACGCAGTTGCAGGAATTGAGAACAAAATAACTGACCTTAACAACTTAATAATAAAAGTCCAAGGTAAAAAAGCTCCAACCTGCATTGAATGCACCTGTGCTCCAATAATAACCAAATTAGAATGAATTCCAGATGTAGTTAGCACAATACTGGAGGATGTCAAACATGTTATTCACAAACAGATTGTAGAAGATAGGAAGGGGTTGGGAAGCCAACCTAGGAGAAATTCAATATTGACAAATACACAGGAGCAACCGACCAATCTGTTCATTAAAAATAGTGATAAATCTAATTCGAATAACCCAGCAAAACCAATGGATGATTCATTACATACTAAGAAAAATAACAGCCCCAGAGTTTTGTCAAGTGTCCAAAATACCGGAGAAGAGGCGATAGGGGCTTTGGAACTAACTAAAAGACAAAAAAAAGAAATTAAAAAAAGGAAATTAAGGAAAGCAAGAAATAGGGTAAACAAGGAAAATAGGCTATCTACTGAAATAGAATTAGCCAAAACCAACAAAGGACGAACTGGAATGCCTGATCCCTCAATTAGCAGACCTTCTACGAATCCAAACAAAAAAAATGAACAGAAAGTATCAGCAAATGAAGGAGAGTTTAGGACGCAAGAAACTAAAGAACCAACTATTAACGTAGAAGAGAATATAATGACTATTAACCGCAAAAATGTCGATCAAATAACTTTACATAGAGGGGATCCTAGGTCGACACATGCTAACAGCTCAAAGAACACAGTCGAAGCGATCGCATATTATGACATTTTCGCAAAACCATTTGCTCCTAGGTTAAAACAAAGAGTGCATGAAGATAAAACAAGTACTGATCTACTCTCTAGAGTATATGAGGGTAAACCTAAGCCATTACAGGAGGACCATACAACAATAAATAAAATTAATTCATATGGATGCATAATAAATGATTGTACCCTTTTCGGAATTGATCATGATCAAACCCAGAGTATGAGTAAAGATAACAGGGTCAATCCTACAAGAGTCTTAGGAACCTTAGTGCCGAAGGAGAATGACGTGCATAGCCACTCGAGTCAACTTGTCCAAATTCAAATTGAATGCAAAGAAAACAACCCATCCAATCCATTAAGAACCTGTCAAAAACATGATGTTTTGCCAGTAGATAAGGAAATGGGAAATAAAGGTGTAATGATAAACCGCACCAAACAAGACGAAACGCTTAAAGGTCTGAATTATATTAAAGTACAAGAAAACTTAGTTATTGTAAAAAGAGGTAAGAATCGACAGATCACCTGCATGGAAAACAGAAGAACGAGGAAAAATACTGAGGTAACAATTACAACTAACAAAAGGACCACACAAATAGCCCTCAAACCAGTATATAAATCCAGAGGTCCCCATGATATTCTAAATCGAGGAAATATCCTCCGGCTTATGAAAAACTTACCAAGTCTAAATAATATATCAACAGAAGATATCGAAACAGTAGGCTTTCAATCAAATCCTGAAGGCCCTTTGCCAATAACTCTGTTAACAGTACCCATAGGCCCAATTGCAGACTCCATAATGAAGGAGCATGGTTGTTTCCGTGATTAGGGCATAATAATAAGTCAAGTCGTTCCAAAGGTTTATCCAACACCTCTCCTACATACTGAAAGTAATTCAAAAAAATCTCTGTCCGGTGAACCTAAAGCGGTGTTTTCTGTATTAAAAAATCCCCAGGGGTCAATAAACATTGAAGTTGAATCTTCTTCAGTTATAACAAAGAAAGCAGACAGAAATGAAGTAAATGACTCCTGGATTAAGTTATCGCTACATGGCTCCAAGGACCACTGACAAAATTTACCCCAAATTCAATCACAAGAATACTATGGGGTAGTGTCTAACTTGAAGTTATGCTCATGGAATATTAATGGTATTTCCGGTCAATGGAAGGAAGCTAAAATTCAAAGTATCCCAATGAAAACCCACATATTACTATTGCAGGAAACATGGGCAATAGTCCCCTTTATGTTAAAACATCGTACAGGTTACTTTGAACCTGCTGTAAAACATCAGAAATTTGGCCGGCCCTGTGGAGGATTAGCAATTTTCGTTTCAAATGACCTCAATGCGAAACATGAGCTAATTTTCACGAACAATCCTAACCTTCTGGCATTAAAAATCCATTATAAACCTGGTATAAATATTCCGCATAAAGTTTTGACACTAGTAAATGTATATTCACCTCCGAACAGGTCTTTAAAGAATACGCTGATCAGTGCCTTAAATAAACTCTTACTAGAGCAAATATTGGATGAGCCTCTAGCCGACTTTATTGTTACAGGGGATTTTAATGCCAATTTGCTAACACCCCTAGCACGGAGCGAATTTGTGCAATCTCAAAATCAACAATGGGCAATCCCTGACCCAATAATGGACCATAATCGCATTAGTCGATCTAATAAAACCGGGATAAAGTTGGTGAGGGATATGGAAGTGTTAGGTCTAAGAATATTGAACGGCAGATTTCCTACTGATTCTCCACCGGCCTGCTCATTTCATTCAAAAAATTGCTCCTCCCGAATTGATTACACCCTGACGTCTTTATCTATATTTCATAAGGTGATATCCTATTCCTTAATCAAGGTGATGGAAAGCGACCACAGCCAGCAAATTATCGACATCAACATAATATGTCCAAAATCTAAATCTTTCCTGACAATACCTGGAGAAATCTGTTCTGTTAATTATACGAAACTAACATGGAAACCTACAGACATGGACAAGATCACTGCAAGGGCAAAAAAGCTGGTGATGGAATGCATGGTCGAAAAAAGTTTAAATCCCATTGAACAATGGGAAAACTTTACACACAAAGTAGTCACTAATAACATACCAGCTGTAATCACCCAAGAAAGGAAAAGTTCATATTGCAAAAAAGGGGAAGATGCAGTAAATATTATCTTTTTACCTTATGCTATAAGGAAACTTAGAAGTCAACGAAACTGACTGAGAAGACACCTAAAGTGGACTCCGTCTAACAAAGATATACAAGCCTCATTGGCGAATATCCATTGTAAACTAAGGAAACTGATATGGAATGAAAAGAACAAAGCAAGACAGGACCTATGGACAAAGATATTTCATGCAAGCTCAATGGCAAATTCAAGGGAGTTCTGGAGACTTATTAATAGCTTATCTAGACCAAAGGATCTGGGAATTGGATCAAGTTTATCCGAAGAAAAATGGATAACTTTTCTACGAACTCATCTCAATCCAAACCAACGGTCTTTGATACAACCTAAAGTCGAAAGTTCTCTAACAACGAATTGCAAAGAAGGAGTGAAAGACGTGACTATAACTCCCAGCCAAGTGGCAAGATTGATAAAAAAACAAAAAGATGGCGCCCCTGGGCCGAATGGCATTCCCTTTGCATTATTTAAAGACTCGCCCGACTTCTGGTCTGATCATCTTACAGCTGTTTTTAATGATCTGGTCCAGAGAGGGGAAATACCAACCTCGTGGAAAGGTTCGCTTATAATTTCAATATTTAAAAAAGGCAACTGGCAACAGCCAGAAAATTACCGTCTAATTACCTTACAGGATTCAGATGCAAAGTTGTTTGCCAATATCCTTTTAATGAACTTAACGGAGTGGGCAAAAGAAGTGCAGGTATTACCCCCAAACCAAACAGGCTTTGTCAAAGGCCTTGGTACAACAACAAATCTTTTAATCTTAGCAATATTAATTGAAAAGGCAATAATTGCAAATCTACCTTTATATTTGTGTTTTGTAGATTTTAAATCTGCCTTCGACTGTGTTGATCGCGAGCTTCTTTGGACCAAGCTTGCAAAACAAGGAATTCCAGTCAAGCTTTTAAAAATGATTAAACTTTTGCATTCTGATACCTGGGTTAGAGTGAGGATGGGTAATGGCTCAACGGTAACTAAAATTATTCCAACATCGAATGGGCTTAAACAGGGCTGTGTGTTAGCTCCCCTACTTTTTAACTTATTTTTATCCGATCTCACCTCTGACCTTAATGATATCAACGCCCACCCACCAAGGCTGGCTCAAACTCCGATATCAAACCTGCTGTATGCGGATGATGTTGTTCTAATGAGTTATACAAAGGTGGGGATGCAACGACTGATCGACGGCATATCTAAATACTCCAAGGAAAACGGTATGCACATTAATGACGCAAAGACTAAAATGATGGTAATCACCAAAAATGTTCGATTAAAGCATGCGCATATCTTGTTTTTGGAAGGTAAAACACTGGAACAAGTAAATGATTACAAATACTTGGGAGTAACTTACTGTGATAATGGAAAATTCGTTCATCAGAAAAGTGAAATTACAAGGAAAGCAAATTCCATTACCGCCGCATTTAGATCTATCCAGAAATCAATTGGAGATTTGTCTTATCGCCCCCTATTAAAATCAATATCAGCTAAACTATTGCCTTCCCTAACATATGGGAGTGAGGTGCTCAATGGGAGCGATGCAGAGATTATAAATACTTTGGTAGCAAAAACCTATCGTCATTTATTTTCACTCCCTAAGAATGCCTCACAATCACAAGTAAGGTTGGAATTTGGTCTGAACGACCAATCTTGTGCAAGAAAAGGAAACATAATGAAGGTGTGGAACAGAATAAAAAATGATTATGACAACGAAATGTCCCGCCTTCTTTGGCAAGAAGTAAGCACCAACCGTTCACTAACTATTTTCGCCTATTTAAAATCTGCAATCAAGGACTATGGTTTAGCTTCTATTTGGAACAACACGGTCAAACAGGAGAGCTTAAAAAAGACAGTAAACAAAATCACGGACTATCTTTCTTTGATAAAGGACAAAGATAATTTCACTAAAAGACACCATGCGTGGCCAATAGTAAATGGTTTTAAGAAAAAGAATATCCAAACCTATTTGGAAACATCATGGACCAAACAAAATAAACAAATCTTTATGAATGCTAGGTTTGGTATCTTTCCAGGCTCATGTCATTTGGCACCATGGAAAAGACCTGAAGAATTCGGGGCGTGTACGCTTTGTAAATCGGGTCAAGAAAACATCATACACCTTATGTGCCTTTGCCCGAACCTGGAAGTCGAAAGAAAAGCTGTACTTAAGAAACTATTTAATGAACGTGGTATAAGGACCTGTAGACAGGCTTTCATGGCAAGCTTAGATCCCGAAGACCTAGCAATTAATTCAGCATTTGTGAAATTTCTTATATTGGCCAAGAAAAAGTTGGACGCTTGTGTTTGAATTTTGTGTAACTACTCTCAAGATGATTAATGGAATAATTTTAATGGGTCAGAGTACTTTTTATTGTTTTATGAGAAGTATTTGAATATAAGCGATGCATCAATATTTAAGTGTTGTATACATTTTTTTATATCCGTTTTGTAAGATTTTAATTAATCAAACAAATAAATAAACATGACTCTTCAGCCACGAGGACCAGGATGAGTCGAGGACAACCAGGAGCTGTATTTGAGCTGTCCTACAAAGGATGTCGAGTGCTGCGGTGTCGAGTTCCGGATTGGACCAAACAAGCCTTGGCAACAGCAACCCACGCAGAAAGCAAAGTTTGGCTTTGATGCAGACCAGCAAGGTCTTATGGACTCACCCCTCAGTGGAGAATCAGGGCACATCTGGAGCAACCAGGAAAGCCCAAAGAAAAGAAGAGTTACCTTTGTGGGGACCCACCAATTGACAGACCAGGGATTGCAAAGGGGCCTCAAGCAGAAATACTAGAAGTGAGCTCACGGAACACTCATGGAGTGTAGGCCCACAATCTTCGGTGCAGATGGTGCTGGGGGCTTGGACAACAAGTAGACCAATGCACAACTTCAGGAAAGCTTGGGAAGTTGATGCACTTGCAAATGTGCACGGTGTCCAGGAGTTCCAGTCCCACGTCACTCATGAGGGCTGCGGGTCTCAGCTTTGCTTGGATCTCGTGTCGGCCTATGAGAAGTCTGGAAGTCCATGTCCTGAGTTGCAAATACTTCAGGGTCTGGCGGGCACCTCGGAAATGCAGACCGGCAATATGCTTCCTGGTGCCTGCGTGAGCAGGGGATCACTCCTTGACCCCAAGGGAGATTCTTCCATCTTCTAGTCACTTAGAATGTTGAAGTTCCAGGATATATGTTGCAGAGTTTCATCCAGGTGTAATCTGAAGTCCTAAGGACTGGGGTCCCATACTTATACTAAATTAGTGGGTTGGACATACTCTGGGGACCCACCTATGGGAGGGTCTGGGGAGAGGGGTGGTTACACCCCTTTCCCTTTGTCCAGTTTCATGCCAGAGCAGGGGCTGAGTGCCCCTGCAACCGGTTTGAACTGGGGTATGCACAGAGACACCAAGTGTGCCCCCAGCAGTGTCTGAAAAGCATTCTATGAATGCACCCACCCAGCCCCAATACACTAAAACCTGTCTGGGAGGTGGTTAAACCTCCCTGTGATAGGTAACCTATTGTCCAGGCCTCCCCCGCCGGAGTTTCGTCCAGCAGCAGGAGGTCAGACTCGTATCTGTGGCTGCAGCATTCATTTTGTGATGCTAGGGCTCTTTTAAACTATTACCGGTTAGGTAAGTGTGTACATGTCTTCTCCCTCTAGAAGGGTGGAATTTTACCCCTGCCGCCAGGACTGGCGGGGGGGGGGAGAATTTCAAAGTGTTTGACACCAAACACAACATGTTTCCATGCAGCTATTTCAAAGTTAGCATTTACCTCAAGGTTATAATGCACTTAAGAGTATATGGTCTGGCTGCATCACAGAACAGCCTCAGAGAATAGAATCCGTAAGCTGCAGAAGGGTCCTGCTCATGCTTAGGTACCCTCTCACACAACACCAAGCACTCTGCCTTAGGGTTTATAAGGCCTGCCATAGGAGTGACTTATAGGTTTATATGTGTCAGTGATTAAAGGTAGATTTAGCTAACCTATATTTTAGTAAGGGGTGCATGCACCACCTTAACCAGGCTGCAGTATCAGTCCTGTGGTGCCATTTTGGAAGGCTTCCCAGGGGTGGCATAACACCTGCTTCAGTCCCTGAAAGGCCTCTGGGGTACCTATGCCCTTAGTACCTAAGGTTTTTTGAAGAAAAACAATGGTTTTGGGTGGCCTAAAAAGGTCCTTATATATATGTGGGAATTAATAGATATTATTTGAATTAATCAAAGCCGGGGAGCGTTCTTTTGTAGGATAGCGTATACAAAGCAACCTTATTCTATTTATAAACAATTGTTTTTAAGCATATATTACAGGTGCTCACATTGGTGACAAGGTGCATAAAGTGACTAAGTGAAGATTTACAAAGATTATATACAAAAGTCACACACACAAGGATATATTCCACATAAATATATACAATGGGGCAAGGAATTTCCTTGATGGGGTCGACGGCGTTTCGATCTATATCAATTTAGATCATCATCAGGACATGGTGAGCTTTCTTAGGTTGATGGCAAAAAACTTTCCATCCCATAGAGGCAAAGGAATAATTAATTTAATTGCCAACTATAAATTTGGTATCTAGTCAGGGGGCACATACACAGTGGTGTTAACTGATTTTCATAAGTTTTGATTATTGATGGCGGCCTCAATCCAGATTCAAGTGGTATGAATTCCACTGGTTTGATTTCAAGGAGTTTGGCAATACCGGTCTTGGCGAAATAGTTCCCGTTATTCGGTTAATGAGTCTTCGTCCCGGCAGGAGTTAATCTCCGCATCTGTGGGTACGAGCGTTCTGTCTAGTTATTCTGGCGTCTTACTGCCTCGCTATTCTGGCCCTCTCACACAACACCAAGCACTCTGCCTTAGGGTTTATAAGGCCTGCCATAGGAGTGACTTATAGGTTTATATGTGTCAGTGATTAAAGGTAGATTTAGCTAACCTATATCTTAGTAAGGGGTGCTTGCACCACCTTAACCAGGCTGCAGTATCAGTCCTGTGGTGCCATTTTGGAAGGCTTCCCAGGGGTGGCATAACACCTGCTTCAGTCCCTGAAAGGCCTCTGGGGTACCTATGCCCTTAGTACCTAAGGTGCCATGTACAAGGGACTCACAAGGGTAACCCAGTAACCAATCAGGAGTGTACCTAAAGTACATGCAATAATTTTTGAGAGGAAGCAGCTAGACTTGGGTACTGGATAGCAGGGCCCCAGCCAGACTAAAGTTGAAAAACAGTGAAACACCAGTAAAAAGTGGGGGTAACCATAGTAAGCAGATCCTACTCTCCTACAGCGTACAGTGTGTTGTAAGGGTGGTGTTGTGCCAATATTTTACTCTTGAGCCCTGAGGATAAGCCTGACTGCACAGTGCCAATCTACCAAAGAGTGAGCACGGGGTATCAGACTAGTGTATCGTACTCATCCTAATTGGTATGGTGGATTCTGACTGGCTTCGATGCATCCCAGCCACCCCGAAACCACGGGGTCTGACAGTGCTATAAACACTCAGGGGCCATATTATCAAGAAAGGGCGATACATTATCGCAGCTTTTATCGGCAGGAAACGGCCGCTAAACCGGCGATAATGGGCTTGATAATATGCCCTTGTGAATTCCCATAGAAGCCCAGGTTAACACCAGAACCTGGGCTTCTATGGGAATTCAAAAGGGCATATTATCAAGCCCATTATTGCCGCTTTAGCGGCAGTTTCCTGCCAATAAAAGTGGCGATACTGTATCGCCCTTTCTCGATAATATGGCCCTCAATCCTTAATGTGCATCAACTATCAGTGATGCTCACAATTTCCTTAAAGCACTTCAAATTTGGCACAAATACATGTCAGGTGTGTCAATAATCACCGATGATTCACTCACCTTAAGTTTAATATATCTATAGGAGGCATTAGGCAATATCCTCTCACAATTGTATAACCTGCATTTCAACGGTGACAGGCACACCATGGAGGGTCCATGATTGGTGACGCACACACTATGCAGTTAAACTTGTGCATTTCACGATTTACATGTGTTTCTTCAGTGACATGCACCCCAGACTGTCCCACATTTATAGGGTCTGCACGCAAGTGTAACTGCTCATAAAATATTTGCATTTAGAGTAATTGAGTTAATAACCCATGGTAACTCATAACAAGATGCAAAAAAGTGTACTTCCTACATCTCCCTTCTTGTCAACACCGGGAAATCCCCCAGTGGATTGAGAGCCATGGTTAGAAGGGTTTGAGGCCTATTTAGAGGCCATTGAGGAGGAGGTTTTTACCTAGAAAAAATAATTAGCATTATTGCGCCGCTCCTTGGGCACTGAAGGGAGGTAGGTACTAAAATCTTTTGCTGTTGTTCTGGGAGAGGGTAATACTGTAGACAATTATCTGTCCGCCATTAAAATGATTGATGTGCGATTAAGGAGAGGCACAAATTTTATAGAAGGAAACAACTTCTGAGGGAACTTGTCGATCGTTTCATGAGTGATCTCCAAGTGTTAGCTGCAACTTGTGACTACAAAACCTTTGAGGACGAAATGTTAAGGAATCAACTGGTAGAAAAACACAAATAGCAAGAAATTCCAGGAGAAGTTATTAACAATGGAGAGCTTGACTTTGGAAAAGGTGCTTGAAATAGCTAAAAGTGTGGAAACTACAGCACTGTACAATTATCAAATTGCAGAGGAAATGTGAGTGCATGCCGTCATTTTGGACAGTGTAGTGAAGAAATGGGAAAGGAAAGTTGATACCAAACAGAAGGCATTAGAATGCTATAGATGTGGCAGCAGGTATCATTGGGCTTTGCTTCCATTTGTCCGGCTGTGGATAAAAAATATTCCAAATGTAAGAAGGGGCACTTTGCCAGAGTTTGCCCATCAAAACAATGACCATTAGACCAATACCCAAGAAAATTCTTTCTATTGAAAGTATAAGGGAGGGGAATTCTGATTATGATAACGGAAATGTTCTCATGATGATAATTGATTAAATAGAGGCAAACCCTGTAGAAAGAGACCACAGTGAGGGTAATGTATTGATTCTAGACCTGAATATTATTAAAAGGCCATTCTGTCAAATTACAATTTCTGGTATTTCTATTTCTATGAAGGCAGATTCAAGATAATTTTTTACAGTTATTTGTCCAGATGAGTTGAACAATTTAAAATGCAACGTTGAGAAAATCTCCGGTCAAGCCTATAGCCCAAGGGGGTAAACCAGTGGACGTTTTAGGTGAATTTGATAGCACTTTGAGTATCAAAGGGAACAGTACCCCACCCACAGTTTATGCAGCGAAGGATGTGTCTTGCCGCGTAAGATTATTGGAGCAAAGGAATTGGGGAATTATCTTAGACCCAAACTGCTCGGGGAAGTTTTGTTGAAGGATGAATGTTGGTTTGTGTGGAGAGTAGACAGGGGAGATTGGGGAACTGATTTTACTGAAGTCTTTAGTGAAAAACATGGGAGAATCAAGGGATTTTCTTTCACATAATATGGAATGCTGGCGTGAAGCCTGTGGGTCATAAACTTAGACTAATGCCTTTCATTGCAAGAAAGGAATTTGAACAAGAAGTGGAGTCCTTATATGAACAAGGCAAGGCTTTAAATGGGATGAAAAAACTGGGAGGTCTCTCAAAGGGTCGTGGCCAATGCAGTTAAGGGCGTGGCTTAAAACACTTAATTAAAAAATCTGTGCTGAGCATAATGTGTGCTGCCTGACTGGCATTTTGCTGTTTCTGTCATTGCATCCCGATATATAATACAACTAACAACATTACACCTACAACAAGCCAAGACTATTGGCTTTGTCAATGGCTGTTAGTTCCATAAGATATATAAGCAACAACTTTGACTTTGTTGCACTTAATATTGAAAATACTTCAGTTCTGAAATGATGAGACTGTGAAAGAACTATTACGAGACTCATTGAAGTTACATCACACGCAGTGATGGGTGGTACTGCTGCAGAATTAAGATTTTTTTTTTGCACACAAGGGTGAGGGCAAAAATGGAGAGCCCGATAGAGACCCGTTTCAGCACCTGCTTTTTAGAAGTGCCAGTGCTGAGCACCGGCAAGACCCGGTGCACTTAAAGACTCGCAACAAGGTATCATTCAGTTTGGGAATGGTTGTCACTCATAGTGTTAGTCAGGAAGGGAAATGAAACTCTTTTATTTGAGGGACTTGATTGAAAGGGCATGGGTGGATAGACATCCATTGCCCAACATCACAGAAATGTTGGGATCATAGAAGTGGGCTAGACTTTTACAACACTTGAAATGTTATCTGCCTACCACCAGATCACTTTCCAGAAGGAAAGTTGCCATTTTTCCATATTGCTCAGAAGACTCTGTCGGACTCTGTCAGATTGGAGCTTACTATGGACTCCGTCCACTCATAATATACATTGGACCCTTACCTCAGAATTTAGTTGTGTAGTCTGGAACGAGACTGAGTTCCAGGTTGGTTTTATACCAGAATTTGGGATACTTTGCCATAGTCTTTACATTTTTCATAGTGACCCATTATATATTTTTACCTACGATCCGTGGTTTTTACCACACCCGACAACTGTCAGGGTAGACCGTTCTCCCATCATTGCCATTACAATTTGAGTTTGGTGCTGGTAAACACCCTGTGAATTTGCCACTTCCATGGGTTCTGTATCAGACACCCTTTGACTTTGTCTGGATTCCCTCACATGGAATTTGTGAGCGCTTGCCCATACCAATCCAATACTTGAAAAAGTCACAGTGCCACTGCTAGACGAAACACGTGTTGGCTGTTTGCGAAAAAAAGAACTTGAGAAATCTGAATTTCCAGAACAACACACGATCTCTTACATCTACAATAAAGTGGACCTCTGTTTAAAATGAGTCATTATTGTTTGGACCTAGAACTACTTTAAGATACTATTTGAGGGCTTTGGTATTTTAAATTGTATACATTCTGGATCCTTGGATCTAACATGTAAGTCACACTTTAGGTAGTAGGGTGTGGATGAGCAGATAGCATCATCCCTTACATAACTGCTTTTTGTACTGTACTATATCCACAGCAAACATAGGCCTCCTACGAGGTGCAATAACTAAACCACTACTACCTTTTCTTGTTTCTGAACTTCACAGAAATGTTAGTAACATTGAAGTGAGCTAGGGTTTTTATAATGCTTGACATGTCATCTGCCTACCACCAGAACACCTTGTAGAAGGAAAGTCACAATTGTACCTCATTTGTCACCCTAGGTGGTGCATTTTGGTTTAAGAAGATGCCTTTCCGTTTGGCATTGGTGGTTTTTCGGAGGTTAAAGGAGGCTGTGTTTAAAGGAGTCCCCAACATCAAGTGTTTCCAAGATGACATCTTGGTGTATGCAAAAGATGGATGTGGAAAGCCATGGCAAAACACTACAGACAGTTTTGACCTTCTTGACAGAGGGAGGTGTTACCTTAAAGGCAGCGAAATGCAAATTCACAGTGGATTCTGTGGATTACCTGGGCTACAAATTGTCTGCCCAATGGATGGAGCTGAAGGAGAGTCTTGTAAGAGCAATTAAGGTGTTTCCAGTACTCCAAAACAAAGATCAGCTACGATCATTATTTGGTATACTGGAATTGTAAGCACATTTCATTACCAACTGCAGTGGGAAAATCCACTTCATGAGATTCCTCATGAAAAAGAAACAAGAGTTTGTGTGGTCTCTAGAGATGGATCAAGAATTTATGTAATGACTGCCTTTCCCCTTCAGACTTTTGACACTTGTGATGCAACATTCGCAGTGAGAAAATGCCAGTCAGCATGGCTTAGGAGCTGTCCTGTTGCAAAAAAAGAAAAGGTATAGAAGAAGTGATAGCATTTGCTTTGTATGCCATTCATGGTGCAGAATCCGCGTATTCGGAGATTGAGCGTGAAGCTCTGCCTTGCTGATGGGGTGTGGACCACTCCAGGAAATATCAGTGGGGATCAGAGTTTCTCACCCGGATGTACCACAAACATTTGGTCTATGAGTTTACCGCGATGGGGACCAGCAAAGCTGCACTTTGTATTGCTAAATGGCACCATAGAATGTTGAAATCTCAATTTCAGTTGGAATATATTCCAGGTGCAATGAATGCTTTTGTGAACTGTCAGTCCAGGTCTGATTATGGGTGCATATTGGAGGAGGAATGGAAGTCTGCTGTGCAGGAAGATGAAGCAATTTAACCGGTTGGCAGTATGTTGAACAAAGGTTGGGTGGCGCTAGTGAGGCTGCAGGTGCCTTTAAGCATGTGTTTCCTGAATTGAGTGTGAAAGAAGGTGTTGTGAGAAGGAGAGATTTACTAGTGGTTCTGAGTTTGTTGCTGAGGAAGGTGTTAGCCCTGGCTCATGAGGGACATGTGGGAATGAGAGTCATGAAGAGAAGGATCAGAGAAACCTTTTGGTGGCCTAAGTTGGACCGATATGTGGAACATAATGTGAGGGACTGTGTTGCTTGTGCAGTGAGTGTGAAGTCACAAGTGAACTTTCCCAGACCTTGAAAGCCTTGGGTCAAATTGGGTCTGGATGTTGTTGGACCGAGTATTGTGTTAGATGAGCAGAACAGATATGGTTTGGTGCTTGTGAGCTATGAAACATGGTGGCCTGCAGTGCAGTTCATTAGATCTGCCAACACTGAAGAGGTGGTGGAGTTTTTCTTTGAAGTCTCTATTTCTGAGAGAGGGTGCCCCCTGCTGAACTTGTCACTGAGAATGGGGTGCAATTTATGTCGATGTAGTTCCAGAAATTGATATCATATTGGGGAATAAAGCATGTTACAGCCTCCTCATCCAATCCCCACATTAATGGACTGGTGGAGCATTGTAACAGAGTGATCAAGGCCAGCATTCAGCTGTCTATGGCCAATGGTTTAGATTGGAAGAGAGAGCTCAAGAATTTGTTGTGGGCTGTCCGCACTACTCCCAATGCCACTATCAATATGTCACCTTTTGCGTTGTTGAAGGGTAGGTTGGTTGTTAGCAAGCTGCTCAGGCCCTGGATGTGTGATTTGAAGGTTTCTGGTGTAAAATGCATGCAGGTGAAGTGCAGCTGTGAAGAGGTGCAAGAAAAGTATGTAAGCAAAAGAATAATCAAAGGGGGAAATCTGGTAGTTATCAAAACAGGGGATTGGGTCAAGGTGAGATTACCTGGAATGATTTCCAAGGGACAGTCAAAACTTTCTAAAAAGATAGAAATTTGTGCGCCAAAGATCTTTCTATGGGAGGCAGGGCTCCGGAGCAGGTGTGGACTCCGGAGCTCCGTCCGCAGTATCCCCTATCTCTACTAAACCGGAGCCCTGGGCATAAATATGATTCATAATCCCGTGCGTCGGATCACCTGGGGTGTGTGCTAATCCTCTGGAAAAACTGCAGCAGACTTCTCACATCGAAGCTTCGTGGCCAAATTCACCCCGGCTCTGAGACTCCCAGGCGGAGCCAAGATGGCCAACTCCAACAACCGACCCGAAGCCAAGATGGCGGCTGGATGCCTCTAAAGTATGGTGAGAGGTGGTGAGGATCAGCTGTCCTGCTGGGGAGTGGGTGCACTTAGATACTACAATTCATTCAGAATGCTGCAGCTCAATTGTTATGTCACCTTCCTAAGCACGCCTCACCATCTAATCTTCTTTGGGTCCTGCATTGGCTTCTTATCAGCAATAACACCCAATTCAAGGCACTAAGCTATATTTTTAAAGCTAGGTTCCTTTAATTTGGGTCACTGGTGTCGCAATATTGTCCCAGTTGTCCTCTCCACTAGTAATTTGAACCTTGCTGTTGTTTCTAGGTTTTCTAAGGTGAGACAAGGTGAGGACTCTTTCTCCTATTTGCGCCCCAAATTGTGGAATTCTTTGCCTGCCTTGCTTAGATCCTGTAACTCTTTTGATAAGTTTATGAAGCTCCTAAAGATGTGGCTTTACTAATCCTCCCATTTTAGTTCTTTCTGTTTTTAGTGCCAGAAAACCCCTTTGGGGTAGCCATGCGCTTTTTAAATTTGCACAATAATAATAATGATGATGACAATAATAATAATAATAATAATAATAAAATCCTTTCTCTCATCCGTCCTATTGTCAGTTAATTCCTCCCTGGGTGTGACCGAACTACAGGGCCTCAGAGCCTTTCATTTGCACCCATGTATGCCTCTATGCGAACCTATAATGATGTTTCTGACAATTTAGGAACTCCTAGCAAGGGGGCTTGCAAGCAGACCTGCCAGGAGATTGATGTCTGTAGCCATGGATCCCAGGACATGGGTGTAGGTGCTGTCCTGCAAGTGTAGTGTCTTGTGAGTTAATAGTGATGGAAATCTTCTGGCTCCTGATGAACTCCGTAGAACTATGAGGTGAGGAATAGAGTGTATTGCAGTGAAGGCTGCTTGAGAATGTTGAGTTTGCAGTAACACGCAGACAAATAAAGATGTGTGATATCAATCTGGTTGTGTGGTGTCGTCATTTACAGGTAGACCCTGGCTGGGAAGATGCTACAAATGGCAATGAGATTGGGGATAGTCATCCAAAGATTGACAATGCTCTCTCAGAGAGTTTGCTGTGGTCCAGGCAAACTGTTTGTGCATGCTACATGTGCCATAAACGAAGCACAGAGTCAACACGAATGCATGTGGAATCAAAGCACAGTTCAAGCCACTGTGAAGCAGTTAGAAATTAAAGCATTTACAGAGAATCCACACGTCATTGGGCAAGAACGAGTTGGTCAGACCATACATAAAGGTATCGTGCTACTATGCAACATCGAGCCATACATAGCACGGAGTGATAACGCAGCGACAGACAAGTGCAAGATAACATTACAATTTAAAAGTGGTAAAGACAATGTGCACGCAAACAGACATCAAAGAATAAAACAGTTAGTTACTAACCAGAACCTGAGTAAAATGACCCGGTATGCCAGTTGCCGTGCTCAAGGCATAACACAGAGATTGTGCTTAAGAAGCTGGCGGGTCCTGCTAAGCTAACTGAAGGGCTGTGAAGGCAGGCAGAACAGGAACCTGGCAGTCAGTGAAAATCAGAATGGTTGCAGATATCTGTTGAATACTGAAATGCTGATTTTCCAATTGAGGCAAAGACCGAGGTCATCTTTTCAAAAGCCGTCAAGGATGATCCAGAGGCCAGCACATCTCAATGCCTCGTAGATGGCGTCAAGGGAGCCGGAGAGAGTTCTACCCTCAGCGTCAGCCACTTCCACAAATGATTACAAAGCTGCAACTTTTTTTAAACTACCATCATCATTCGATACCACCAACAAAAAAATGTATTGGTGACCGATGGACTATGTGGATAGAGACATTTGAAGATTTCATTGATGCTCTTGAAGAGACTGATAACAAAAAGATTATCAAATCTTGCTGGTGAGGGCGTAAAAAAAGTCATAAAATAAATGCCATGTACTGAAAAAGAAACCACATACCGTCAGATTTAAGAAACCTTGAATCTCAAGTTCAATCCAATGCCAAATGTTGACTTTGAGAGATATGTTTTCAGTCAAGAATGACAGTAAGTTGGCAAGACCCTCGATGAATTTGTAGATAGACTTGACACACTCATCAAACACTGTAAATTCAATTAATTTAATGATGAAGACGCCAAACATCACAAGGTCATTGATGGATACTTGTCCAATTCATTTAGACGGTAAATGCAGAGTGAAACCTTGAGTCTGGACCAAGTGTTGAGGGGTGCTGGGGCTGAAGTGCATGCTGCTCGACAAGCTGCTGACATTGAGGTCGGAGGAGCCCAGAATGAATCAGTCATGGATGTGAAAGGTCTGTCAAGGGAAAAGATTGAAAGACAAGGTGATGTCTACAAGTAAAAAGAAGTCATATTGTAGATTTGAATTTTTGTTTCCACACAGACAAAAGTCCTGTCATAAGACAGATATGTAAGGGCTGTGGTATGGAGAACCATTTTGTTACAGTGTGCATGGCAAAGGAAAAAATCAAGTGTGCCTCAATGCGAAGACAAAATGGCCACCAAAATGTTCTAGAAGCAACTTTTGCTATTTACCCACAAGCAGGGTCGGACTGGCCGTAGCGGGCACCAGGTGTTTACCCGGGAGGCTGGAAGGGTGGGGGCCAGTTTTGCCGATGTGGGGTACGTTTTTGTTATTGGAGCCAGTTTTGCAGTGTTGCTGCAATATCGTCCCCAATAACAAAAGAAGCAGTGCTTCACACTTGCAACTCCCCCACCTGCCCGCCACCTTCAGTGGGGGAGGACAGGGTTGGTCCGTCAAATTTGCAGGGCTGCTCTGGGTTCCCAGTCCGGCCTTGCCCACAAGTCCTAGAGGAGACGTCAGGTGCTACAAACCAACACAGAACATAAGGACACTGAAAAGAAGAATTAAACCAAACAATAATCCATTTAAAAGTGACAAATACAGAAGCCCACAATGACACTGATATAGAACAGAACCTTTGACTCAAAGAAGGACGGTTGGATGGCTCAATGCTTCAAAAGATTTTTTTTTTATAAACATTTTTATTTGCATTTTATCATGGTACAACATTAGACTCACATCATCTTCGGTCACCATTCCCTTCCCCTCAACCCCCCACCCCCCAGTTTCTCAGCAGAAATTCCATCCAGTTCAAACCACCCATGGCGTGTCCGGTTAGATCCGTGGCGGTTTGCTTGTCTCATTTCCCGGTTCTCCTCAAGTGAGATCTGTGTTCCCTTGAATTTCTGTCCACCTTAAGTCCCATCCTACAACCCCCCATCCAGCCCATGGAATTTTCTCCATTTCCCCCATACCCTGCTAAATTTTTTGGGGCAACCTCTCGCCTTGTATGTGACCCTTTCCGCAGCCATATAGACATCCAGCCCTCGTCTCCACTCCCCCAGTTGTGGCAGTGTGTCCGTTCCCCAGTACTTAGCTACATCCCTTTTTTCTAAAACCAGTGCTAGGACCAGAAAGATCAGCAGGGGACGGGCAAGGTCCACATCATTTGTCATTCCTAAAAGGACCATTTTAGGATCCGGTTGCAATGGGGCCTCAAGAACCTCACCCAACTCCTTCAACACTTCTTGCCAATATTTCTGTATTGTAGGGCATGACCAAATGATGTGGTAGAAGTCTCCTTCAGCACTGCCACATCTCAGACATCTCGTGTCACCAATCCTACCCATCTTGTGTAGTCTCACCATATCGTAGTATGTTCTGTGTAGCACATTGTATTGTATAAGTCGTAGCCTGGACTTTATAGCTACTTCTCTAGGATGCATTAGTACTATGTCCCAGTCTACCGTATCCATTTCTCCCACTTCGGTCTCCCACTTCCTCCTAAGGTCGCCCAGGTCGTCTGCCATGTTATTCATCAATGTTTTATACGTGAGGGAAACTACCTTTTCTTGGATTTGTTCCTGCAGTAGTCTGCCCTCAAGGGAGCGTATTCTGGGAGTGTGTCCAATTGGATTTTTTCTGCATGCCACGCGTGTCGTTGTTATGTATATTTAAAAATCTGTGTGCTGTGTAGGCCAAATTCCATTTGCAGCCTAGCGAAGGATTTCAACTCCCCCATAGCTATTATGTCACCTATATTTGAGATCCCAATATCATCCCATCGCTGGAAGCCCTTTAATTTATTCAGTTCTGTCAACCACGTACATTGCCAGATCGGGGTCTGGCGGGTAGGTTTTTTCTTCCATCCTGTGCGTGCCGACGCTTTGTTCCACATCACCAGGGTAAGCCTCGTGGCTGGAAGAAGTTTCGTCCTTCCCTTCCCCCATATAGGTAATAAATACAAGGCCGGGCGTCCATTCGGTATCTTTCTAGGGCATATGTGGGGTGGTCCGCAGACGCATGTAGCCAGTCATTAAAATGCTTCAAAAGATTTGAACATCACCAAGGCACAAACCAAAGCGATGGTCAAGTGTTGGATGAGAGGATATCTGAATGAAGCTCGGCAGTAACCTCCGTTATGACACCAAAACTACTCCAAGATTTACACCGCACCATAAACGTCGCAGCTGAAATCAATAATTTTGAGATTAAAATCAGCCATCCACTATTGACCAACCTACAGAATATACCCCTTCCACTCAGACAGACCTTCAAGAGACACCCTGATGTGCCACCACTGACAATCCCCCGGACATCTCTGGCCTGAAAAATCTGGATAGCTTAACTTTAATAAGAACTTTACTTACACTAACAGAGAATTCAGTGGCTGATCCATCTTACAAAACTTTGAAAAGGCTCTTCTAACTAGAACCACTGAAGGTGCTCATGGCAAATTTAGCTTTAACAACACCAGTCATGACATGATAACGGATGTATGACGTTACAACGCATGCTTTTACATCGCATGCCTTTACAACGCGGTTTTTACATCGCATACCATTACAACGCATAGCGCTTTATGGTGTTGGATAGTGAATAGTTTAATTTACTATTCCAACTCCAGTCCCCGTGGACACTAGGGAAGGTTATTGGATAGTAAATTAACCTATTCCCTATCCTAGAGCGCCCCCCAGCGCAATGCGTTGTAATAGTTTGCGTTGTAAAGACCGCGTTGTAATGGTAGTGCGTTGTAAAAGTTTCGTTGTAAGTGATGTTTCCCCATGATAACGGAGTGAGTCAAGAGAGCAATTAAATTTGACTTTGAAATAAACAATGACGAAGAGATATGCCACAAAACAACACCCGCCACACTCTCATTAACCTCCCTTCACAAGCACATTTCCTCAAAAACCCCATCGAGAAAGAGTGTCACCTAGAAATCTACACACCCAGAAATAACACCACATCTATCAAAGACTTCAAATGCTTGCAAAGACCCCAAAGTCCAAGAGACTGACGAGATTCTCACAGATGCCAAGGGATGACCTGACCCCAAACTAAAGTTTCGAAAATGGAGCATTAGGAAGAGTGCTGGCAGCGAGTGCTGGATCCAAAGAAGGATAAAAACCAACAAAGAATGCTGTCCCAACTCGAACAGACCTCAATCAAGCTGGGGTTGGTGAAAAGCAACTACTCACCTGCGGGGGTCTCCAGGCGCTGGGGGGAACGGGGAGGTGGGGGGGTGGCTCTGTTGATTGCTGGGGTCATCCGAAGAGCCAGACCTAGAGAATAAACAACGAAAAATGCAGGAAGATACCTGGCAAAAAGTTGGAATGCCAGGGAAAACGTGTGAGATCACCTGAAAGTGGAATGAACTAATGGCAAGCCCCCCCCCCCCCACACACACACACTCACTCGCCTTCAGGAAAACGCAACTCCAGCACCTGTTTTCCATTTGACACAAGATCCTTGGCAAAAAACAACTGGGATAACAGGGGAAGACATTTGATATTATTTAACAGTTCAATGATCTAATGGCGACCCCTGCCAACCCTCAGTCTTTCTCTGGAAAACGGAGGCCCAACTCCTATTTCCCATTTGACTCGATGCTCTTCCCAAGAGAGACCTGGCTAACCATAAACTGCGATTTTATTTCCTGGGAAAAATATATGTTTTGTTTCGTGTCCCACAAGTTCGACCGCTAAATGACAGTGGATCTAGGTTTTAGGACAGAAGTTTGGCAATTTCACTTCCAGCCCAGTCATCATACTCACGTGACAGTCCATTCAACAGATAAGTCGGGATGCCTTACAGAGACAGCAATCAGGGCCTCACTAATGGCATTGAAGTCGAATTACAGAGCCTCCTAGCAAATATAATGGCTGCAGAGCAATTGAATTGATTTGTAACCCCTCCTTTCTACAGAAAGCTAATCAGACCGACTACAGTGCGCTCTCGCAGTGTTTACTATTTCACCCTCTCCGCGGCGCGTGCATTTGGAATGAAGTGATCAGGGAATGAGGCCATTTCCTTCCCTTAAAAAGCCAAGGCCACCGAACGCCAGCCAGTTTCGAATATTTATGCACCCACAAAAATGCACTGTAAACATTTTATTATGTGACTACTGCCAGCGTATTTTGAAGTGCTTTTTTGAAGAAAACGCAATCATTGTTTTTACATTAACAAGTGACAGGCAGATACTGTTCTCCGCGCTACGCATATGGCGTGTATCCAGAACCCATTAAATAGTTTTTTCATTACTCATTTTGGAATTAAGCTGATTGTATGTTTTTTTTCTTCTCAAATTCTTATCCATCATTTAAATATTTTTCCCCGTGAAAAAGGTCGACTTATATTCATACCTTAAGCCAGTGGTTCCCAAACTTTTTTGACCTGTGGCTCCCCTGACCTAATCAGCAGTTGGCGGTGGCTCCCCACCCCAAAATAGTGCAGCCTCGGGCAGACCGCCCCCCCCCCCAGCTGCGCCACTGCACATAGGTCCATCAGCCTGTAGCTGCAATTTCCTACATCATACGCGCTGCGCCCTCAGCACCTCATTATGTTATGTTATGTTATGTTAGGGAGTATTTATATAGCGCCTATCACCGCCGGTCTCTAAGCGCTTACCAGAACAGAAAACATAACACACTAATGCTTCCTAGAACCTCAGTTGTTCCACCTCCTATAATGTCATAAAAGCCCTTCTGAAAAGATACGTTTTTAATTTATTTCTGAAGGGTAGAAGCTGCGATTCCTCTTTCAAGGTGGGCGGGAGCTCATTCCGCAGCTGTGGAAGAAGCACAGACAGGGCCCTGCCCCCTTTGGTCTTTAATTTGAACCTAGGTTGAGTGAGGTTGGAGGTTGTTCCTGAGCGCAAAGGTCTCCCAGGAGTGTACCTCTTCAGGCGTTGTTTAATGTACTCTGGTGCTTTCCCAAAAAGTGCCTTATGGGCCACACAGAGACATTTGAACTGGACTCGGAATTTCACTGGAAGCCAGTGCAGCTTCTGAAGAAGGGGGGATGCGTGCGAGTTTCTAGGCACAGAATGGATGAGCCTGGCTGCGTCATTCTGTATTACCTGCAGCTTCCTCAACAGCTTGTGTGGTAAACCCAGGTATAAGGCATTGCCATAATCGAGTCTCGAGATGACTGTGGCGGATACTATCGATTGCAGGGTGGAGGCAGATAAGATGGGAACTAGCTTGCGCAATTGCCTCAACACACCAATGCAGGAACCGACGACCGCAGAGACTTGGGGGGCCATTGAGAGGTCAGCATCAATCCTTAGCCTTAGCATTACAGCGCACCGGGGTGCCACAGTGCGCAGTTTGGGAACCACTGAGGTAGGGTGACCATTTCAAAACATGTCACTACAGACAATCTCCACTCCTAAATTTTTCACAGACAAATCATTGATTTCAGGTATGTTAGTCTAATTATTCAATGAAAGCAAAACATGACTACAATACTCTAAACGCATTTGGGGTAGCATACCAAAGTCCAGGACTGGAAAACATGCCCATAATGACTTTGTGGAAGGCAGTCACCCTGGCAAGAGTAAGTCATGCCTACACATATCTCTAAACTAACCGTTTTCAACGGTGTCACCCTTCTTGAACGCATCCCCACTGTCTAAATGTGAGAAATGCATGCCATAGACTTCAATAGGATGAACCGCCCTAAAAAAATTCCTCGTCTCCAGATTTTATTTTTATCTCCCTTGATTTTATTACGGTTATCCTCAAAACAAAGTAATTTTACCCCGCTGGAAATTCAAAAGGTTGAGAGGAATTTCTACTCGCAGAAAAAATCTTTATAAATTGGGGCCGAGCACTCTATGTATTTTAATATTTTGGAGAGTGGCAGCTTTTCAAAGAAAAACAGTGCACAAGGCAACACAGAGGGTGTGAGTTACAAAGACTGGTGTATGAGTGGGTATGACTTACTATTGTAGTACTGTCGAATGACGTACTCCTAAATTTCAGGAGTAAGCGACGAATACTACTGTCGTAATGCTGGCTTACTCCTAGAATTCTGCTGTGCCTCAAGACCAAATCACAACACAATCTTTGTGAATTGGGCCCATTGGGTTTGTGAGGTGATAAACAGTTTAGGGAATGCATTCAAGGGTGGTAATGTAGGTGAGAGTCAAAAGGTTGTTGCTGGTGCTGCCAGGAATTTTGGCTTTGGGTGAGGTGAACTTAGGCGGGTCGATTGTCAGCAGTGTTGACTCTCCAAGCAGAATTCTTGGAGGGCGATCTTAAATGCAGAAGGGGTTGCCAGTAGTTTATAAATGTAACAGGCAACCTTGCACTACATCAAAACTGAAGTAAATTAATAGATATGCACGTTTATTTTTTATGTGGGAGAGATACCGTTTTTAAGAGGTGCAAGAGGAGCAGGAAACCTGGAAGCCCAGACATTAAGTATACATTGATAAATGAACAGCAATGTACAGTGACTGCCTAATTAAAGGCTGTATTGCGTAAGTTAGGATGCACTGAAGTCCCTTCCCCGAGCCAGCTCACTTTCTCGCGCTCCCAGGGGTGCAGGCGCACACACACACACGTGGGGCCTCTTGCTTCAGGAAAGCTCGGTATGTGACTTTTAGATTTTTTTGCAAACCTATGGCCTTTTTAATCACTGTGTGGCTTGTTCACTGAATGCTGCCCCCCGAAATAGTTTCGCCTAGGGCGTACCGACCCGCTAGCTGCGCCACGGCACATAGGTGCAATTTCCTACATTGTGCGCTGCAGCGCCCCTGGCACCTCATTACGGCGCACCGGGGTGCCGCGGCGCACAGTTTGGGAACCACAGCCTTAAGCGAACGGTGAGGGGGCGTCTGAAAAACGAAAGTTGCTCACCAGGATCTCATTAAACTCTGCACAGCACAGCCGCAAATCGTTCATCTATACTGGTTGTCAAAATATCAGAGGTATCGTCAAAGAGACCACGTCTAGCGAAAGATCTTAACTAGCATTAACCTTGATGCCAAGTCCAGGTTGCCATGTGACAAATGAACACGCCTGCCGTGTTATGCTTTACTTTTTGGCTGCATAAAACTTTTGCCTCTTTATTGGAACAGGTGGAAAGTCCTTCTCCTACCTCGCAGCCAAGACCTGAACGTGGCGGCTCCTCGAGGGAGTGCTGCGGGGCAGGGGAGGGGCAGAGTGGGGGGAAGTAAACTCCGGCATAACGGAGTTAAGTAAATAAATAAATTACATTGCGCGCGCTGCATCTCCATTTGGCGATGCAGCGCATGCAATGTAATTAGTTCTATTTATTTATTTACTTAACTCCATTCGCCCTATGCCGGAGTTTACTACCTCCCACACCCTGCCCCTCCCCCACCCCGCCTCACCGCCCACCAGCACTCCCTCGAGTAGCCACCACTGCTGGAACGACCTCCCCCTCCACCTCCGGCAAAGCCCCACACTGCTCCAGTTCAGGAAGGACCTCAAGACCTGGCTCTTCAGAGGATCCCAGCACCCAACAGCGCCTCGAGACCCTCACCGGTGAATAGCTGCACTTCACAAACCCCTGATTGAATGATTGACAGGAGGCTCACAAAGGGTATGTTTTTGACCGCTGATACATATAGAACACTCATTTACCCAAAAAAGGCTTTCGGATTGAGGCTAAACTGCAGTGAAGTATCTTTCCGACGTCTGTCCTAACACTTTAAAATTGTATTTTATTATTTTTATTTGCGGTATTTATAAAGGATAACCCAACTGTGAGGCAGTTCAGGGCTACAAAGACCACATCCCACGTCAGATAGTACTGGTGTATATGGATTCTATTTGAAAGTCTATGAGTTTTTATGTATACAAAGCTCCCATTTCGGATTTATTGCTAAATTACACCGAATATTTTTATGGATTCTGAAGAATTGACAGAATTTCTTACATAGTGAATTCAGTTCTCGAAAATTTGTTTAAATAAGATGGAGTAAAAAAGTGTATAGGTTGACAGGTTTGCAAAATGAATGCAGGCATATAAAATACGTAGGGTCTCGTTTATGAAAACTGGTGCATTGCTGCGTGTAAACAGCGATGCGTCACTTTTCATTGTGCCCTCCTTGCGACATGCTGGATGTGTCATATTAACAGTATGATGCATCATATCGCAAGGAGTTACAGATACGTCAGTATTTCTGACGTATCTGTAGGAACAAAAATGACGCATTGCTGGAGTGTGCGACGAAAGTGACGCAACTCCATCAATGGGTCATTTCACATGAGCAAGTCCCATTTCAAATGTGCCTGCATCAGTCTTATGCCTGCTGTGAGGCAGGCGTAAGATATTGACGCATTTGAGTCCTAGGAGCAGGTGCGCAACACACATTGGGCTCACGTGGCTTCAGCCCCCCCCCCCATCGTGTGTGTCAGCCCGGGCTGACACAGCTTCGCGGCTGCGGATGTCTAATTGCAGCCGCACCCGAGTACTTCACAGGTCTTTAAAAGACCAATTACTTGTAAGTGAGTCTTTTGTTGTGTTTTTACTCCTTCTTCCAGCCACTCTGGTTACGGCTGGAAGAAATAGCCCCCCCAAAATCTTTTTCAGCCCTCCCCCCCCCCGAAATGTGGTTCTAGTTGCCCGCCTGCCTAGAAGTGAGGCTGTGAAATCTCACAGATTTCACTGTGTCACTTCTACGAGACTTACTTGCGTCAGAACGCCCACCCTGCATACATTATACCTGGCGCAGGTATAATGTGGCGCAGGAGTTTACAAAGTGATGCATCTACATAGATACACCACTTTGTAAATATGACGAAACAAGGTGCATTATTTACCCCGCTGGTGTGTCTCAAAAAGTGACGCACCCGCGACGCAAAAGTGACATTAGGGTTCATAAATAAGCCCCGTAATATTTAATATCTTTTTAGATATGGCCTACTAGACACTTTCCCTACCCTCATGTAATGAATAACCATTGGTCTGTTCACTTGTCATTCACATTTTGCTTCTGCCCCTGACAGCATACATCATGGGCCAATAGGTTAGGCTACATCAGCCATTGGATGAATTGCATTTTGAGGGATGGCTTTTTTCTTGATCACATGTGCACACCTACCTAAAAATAGTTCACCTAAGTGCAAGGACTGGTGGACTATGCCCGTGCACCAAGTTCTGTGATGCTTTATTGATTACGGTTTTTCCTCTTTGAAAGTACGAGCCCGCTACCTTTAGATACCAAAGTTTTGATTTTTTTTCTTTTCAATTCCATTCCAAAGGTTTGCAAAAATACACCAAGGCCAGAACTATTCAGGTAGCTAATGATTCTTTAATTCTGGTAAAACGTTTATATATTTTTTATAAAATTAATAAACTAAAAGAGAAACTTTAGCTACATGTTTTTGCAGAAGTTTAATTTTGGAGAAAAAAATAACATTAGTTTATTATTAGGAGACATTTATGTATCCACAAAGCTCTGCGTTGAGGGTCTTCGTTCCACTCATGTAATTGATCCCATGGAGCTTATATCTCACCAGTGATTTATTGCCAATGGCGACTGACATTTGTGAGCACCAATATAACACCGAGAGCAATGAAACTCATCTAGAGCAACACATGCAAAGGATGTGAAACATCTGATTAGCATAGCACAACATGACCTATTAATATGCAAATTAAATAAATCATGACGGCATTACATCTTTAACTACATGGTTGATATAAATCACGCTGCCTTTAATTAAACAAAGGATTATGGCAGATTTGTCTAGGTATATAACTCCTCAAATTGATGGCATGGTAAATATTCATGGGGATTTGGGTGCCAAAGCTCATTCGTATTAGATGAATGTGTAATCGGGGTTCTTAGCGTAGTGCTTAGAAAACGTATGTAAGCTGTCACTTGCAATAGAATGATTTTACCACATAACGTAAGGTATATGTGCTTTCTTGTCATACCATGAAAGATCCATCAACCTTCTAAGCAAAATGTTTTGCTAATAACTCGTATTAAACAATCAAGGAAAATCTAATGATCAAAATGTGTGAGGATAGCTGCACAAAAATGAGTCAAAGAAGGCTATTTAAAGACCCATGTCCTCATTCAAAAAGGGAAACTTATACTTTTATATGAGTTTACCATAGTTCGAGAACTATTTTCACGAGTGCGGAGTCTACACACACAAAAAGATAGGGCAGTACTATCTTTTTATGTGCGAAGACTCTGCATTTGTAAAGATACAACTCGTAAATCACATTTTGAATAGCAAACAATTGTAAACTTGCACAAAAGTGTACGTTTACCTTTGTGAATCAGGCATCAAGTGTGCATTTCTCCCTGTCATACAACACAACACAAAGTATGCAGACAGTCTAGAACCCATTCACATTGGATGGGAACTCCCAATGTCTGTCCTAAGGACAAGAACACATAAGGTGGCATGCTTCATTATAGGGTTTTTGCTCACACCACTCACCAAGGTGAGTGTTGTGGATACAACTCCCCCAAATGGGGACAAACGCTTGGTGGAATAGTTAGGAGTGAAACCCTTAGTGAGATTGTGGGTGTGGGCGAAGGGTGCAGAGTGCCGGATCATGGGTATCTAAGCTAAAACTAACTCTTGGTGAACCCATTGTACCCTTTATTTGTGTCCCCAAAGGATAGATTAAAACTGTGATGGGAGTGGGTTTTGGAACTTGTGCATACTTTGGGCTTTGCAAAATATATGACACTCATATGTAAAATGAAGCTATGCATAACAATGTAGGTAGCACACTGAAAAATGAAGCGACTTGCATCATCTTTTTACCTTGTGTGATCTTCAGTTCGATCACTAATAATATAAATTTTCAAGTTACAGCTGTGATTTTTTTCAACCTTTAAATTGGTACATGGGCTACATGCCAAGTCAAAGAGAAGATCTTCCTGGAGTTATTCTGAAGTCACCACCTCCAGCTAGGTTGTCCTTGTAAGGATCTGGTAAAGTCATCCCAAACAATCCACAAAACTACTCTGTGAGCTTTTACTGCTCATTGAATAGTAATGTACACCTTCATCGTGAGTGTTGCTCACTTCAGGATGAGTGCAGGATGACTCCAGATGACTGTGGATTACTCTTGGATGATCATGTGACAACTTCAGGATGGCTGTGAATTACTCTGTGATGATTTTATGACAACTTCTGAATGAGCACATATTGATTGCTCCTGGATGATTTCAAGACACCTTCAGAAGGACTGTGGATCACTTTTACATGATTTTATGACAACATTTGAAAGCATATGGATTGCACAAAGGTCATTCCAGGATAACTTTGATGTTGGAAACCTTTAAGATGATTATGGGTTACTCTTGAGTGATTTCACAACTTCAGGAAAAGTGTACAATACTCATACATGCAAAAGCTTTGTCTGGCTGTGGATCACTGATGAATGATTAAAAAACTGAATACAGAATGGATTACAACTTTAAGGTGATACTGCAAAGTATATTCTCAGATTGTCACCTTTTCCCTGAAGGGTCCCTCCAGTAGTTTAGGAATACTGATTTGTTGGCAAGTAAGTTACGAGGAAGGTTCCCAGTTTTCCATTTTTACAGATTTTTGCATATACATACAGACAGAAAACAATGTATTTTCTGCCTGCATTATTTTAACAGCTGAAAAAACAGATTATTGGGCTTCTTTAAAGTGACTCCTCTTGCTGTCTTTCATGAATTTCAGGCCAAGAGCCAAGCAGACAGACTGCGTGGATACTTAAAGAACAGGATGCAATTTCATTAAATAATAGCATGTTAACATATATTTGTAGTATGATGCTATCATTTACTTGTGGGTGTATTGTTATTTTATATTTAGCTGCTTAATTTGTTAAAAGACAACATGAATCTAAGTATGAGTATAAGTTTATCAGTTAAATTAGTGTGAAAATATATGGTTTTACTACTTCATTTATTCACAAAATGCAAAATAAATATGGATAAATACCGATAAGATGAAGATCAACAAATCCTTCTGTGGCAGATTCTTGATGATTAATGCAGTAAAAAGAGGGCAGTGGTATAAAATACATTTCAGAGTGGAATTCTCTTCAGAATGAGTTCCAGGACACCTGCAGTCACAGTGTCTACTTCACAAGGGAGATTTGTCCATCCTCTGGACCTCAATTGCACTCACCTAGTGCAGGTCACGCCCCATGTAGTGTTGGCGTCACCTTACCTCAGCTTTTCACAGTCTCTGCTTCCTCTAAGCAGCGTTTTCATGCTAGGGTGCCTTTTACATCCTTTCTGAACACTCAGTCAGCACACTCCCTTGACCTAGGATCCAGGCAGCTGTCCCGGTTACTGGTTCCAAACCTGACAGGAGAGGTTGAATGTCAATACCCTAACTGGTGGCACTGCTGTGAGACCCCAGGCTTCTGGTCAGGATATTTTGCCACACTGACTGGATACTTCTGCTTCATTTTTGTATCCAAGCTGCAGACTGTCCTTGTGAATCCTTGCAGTAGAGTACTGTGGCTGGTTCAGAGCAGTTCTGCACTTCTGTTAATTTTACACAGACTGGTCCACCCTTCATCTTTGTGAAAAGTGAGAGCAGAAAAGAAGAGGAGCACTAGGAGTCTCCTCTCAGAAGAAACCTCCAAACAAGAGCAGCAAAGCAAGGGAAGCTGCAACACTTAAATATCTGATAAAATGTGGTGGGATAATGGGCCAGGAAGGTGCAAAAGGAACATCTACATACAAAGGAACCTTCTGTCTCCTCTCTAAATTTCAGCAACAATTGACTGTCAGACTACTGGAATATACCATCTTTTGTGTGATGAACCCCCGATTTTTGCCTTTACTGGTTGTGCTGGCTGCAGAACACTGCACTTTAACCCTGCTAACCAGAGCTACGGTGCCTGTGCTCCCCTTTTCAGCATGATGAAATTGGCATACCCCTCATTGGCAAATTCAACCTGCCTAGGAATTCCTGGTCGAACTTAAATGTCACAAGTCGGAAGCAATACCAATTGTGCCCCCCACTGTAGTGACAGTGCAAACATGACTGCAGGTCCACCATCTGTAGGCTGGCTGTGAAGTTTTAAACCTGGAATTTCAGCCTGTTAACATAACTCTTTTTGACAGTCCTAAATCTTCCTTTTAAATAATAATAAGTCACTTCTAAGTAGGGCTTACTGCCCATAGGCCGGTGGAAATTGGTATTTAAAAGTAAGGCATGCAAACGTGTAATTTAAAAACGTCCTTACAGTGAAAAAGCTCAGAAGCTATTTTCTATGTAGCAGGGGTGGCTCCTCCCTCCATAAGAAAGCATTAGCATCCACTACTAAATTAATAATGTTATATCTGATTAGGAAACACCTACAAATTTCATCCGTTGACTTTTTGAAAAAATCATTACGTGCCCCATTTACAGATGACGTTGCATTTGTTATAAACATTTGGGAAAAGTTACTTTTAGAAAGATACCTTTTTCCTGCCTCTAGACTACAGAGGACCATTTGCACTACCTTCAACTGTCACCTGGCAGCGGAATAGCCCCCTTGACTAGGGTGACCTTCCCTCCAGAGTTAGGACATAGGCCGTCGGTGTGGTGAGGTGTGCTGTTCATTTGGCAGGATGACCACCTAGGATGTGCACAGGAGCTTCATTAATTTCAAAGAGGTCCACCCTATCCCAGGTAAATGCTAGCTGCATGGGAAGGGCCTTGAATGTTCCTCCATTCACTCAGACACCAAGTATTAATGGGAGAGAATCTGCCCCCAGAACAGGTTTAGAGTGAACAGAGAGGAGGTGTTTCCCATTTTCCTGGGCAGGCCTCTGGGATGAGTAGGCTCACTTTGTACAGAGGAAGAAAGGTTCTGCCATCTTGGTTTTAGGTAGAGAGGGTAATTGTGGGATTGTTTGCAGAAGAGGACACAGAAAATTCTGCAAATGTGGGTTCAGTTCTGGCCAAGCGAGCTGGGCCCGTCCCCCGCACCGTCTGGCTCGGTAAAGAGCCTTGGGGTGATTATTGACTCAGACCTCTCCCTCAAAACTCAGGTGGGGGCAGTAATCTCGTCCAGTATGTTTCAGCTGCGAAAAATCTGTAAGATTTTCCACCTGCTTTCGCACGCGGCGTTGGTACAAGTTGTGATCTCCTTGGTACTATCCCGCATCGACTTCTCTAATTCCCTCTATCTAGGCCTACCACAGTCATTGCTCTGCCACCTTCAAATTGTGCAAAACCAGGCACCAAGACTAATCCACAAAACTCCGAAATGGCAATCAGCAAGACCTCTTCTGCGTAAATTGCACTGGCTACCAATTGAACAAAGGGCAGCCTTCAAGACCGACTGTCTAATTTTTAAAGCCCTTCATTGCAACAGCCCAGACTTTATGAAAGCCCTTATCGTGATGCACCACCCTGCTCGTAATCTCCGGTCAGCCCACCTCCATCTACTGGCCGCCCCCATTGTCAAACTCAAAAAATTAGGTGGCCGCAGATTTGCCCACCTGGCACCTAAGCTGTGGAACCCCCTCCCTCTATCAGTCAAGACCAGCGGCTCCCTACTGAACTTTAGAAAGTCCCTAAAAACCTGGCTTTTCTCTCAAACCGGCTAGCATGCTCCACCGCAACCTCTGCACTCTCTTAGTGCCAGGAAACTTATGGTGTCAGTGCGCTTTATAAATTCAGCATAAGATAAGATAAGGTAAGAGTCACCCCTGTGAACTTTTACCCCCTAGGAGTTTCCCCGACCCATAGGCCTAAATGTGGCATCCCCAATACCCCTTCAGAGCACTTCTAGACCTGTGAAATAAGTAACTGGACCTGCTGTTTGTGACCTGAGAAGGGGGGGAGGCTTTTGTCCCTTTTGCACACAGCACAAAGAAGTGGATTCCAAGGGTTATTAGGCTGACCCCCACTACAAGTTACATGGAAACCACAAGCTATTGAGAGGCTTTTCCGCTGACCAGTTCCAATTGAACCTACCCTTACTGTTGGCGTCTGCTGGAGTGAGTCTTTACCCCCAAGTGCTGCCTTCAAGGTTCTGGACCCTTAGCTTGTGTCAAAGTGTACTCCTCCTAACTTTTCCTGAAACCTGGGACGTAGACCTCTGGAGTACGACCTCTGGAGTACTGAGGCCAACCTAACAAGCCGATCTGAAGAAGATGCATTACTGCTGGGCTAAAGATTCATGTTGTGCCTGCTCAGAGCTGTTCCACAGCAGCAAATCCTTTTCAGTGGGACCTCCCAACAATGGTAGCTGGTCTCATAGAGCCCTGTTCGGCTGTAGCATTCAGAAGAAGACCCCTAAAGAAATCAGAGCACCAAAAAGGTGAATAAGTCAGAACGTAGAAATTTCCACCTGTTGAAGGCACCAGAAGTATCTGGCTGGTGAAGGACCTTTTATGCGCATGAAAATCAAATTTCCCCTGCTCTGACCCTTTCCGCCAATAGTCAACAGGATCATGGTGACCTCATGAGGCAGCTATTCTTCCATATTATGTTGTTATGTTATGTTAGTGCATATTTATAAAGAGCACGGCTACTCCCTGGAGTGTCCCGGCGCTGAGAGCTGAGCATACGTCACCTAACATCGAGCACACCGACCCCGATCGAACTGCTTATTGCTGAAAAACCCACGTTTTAAGACTTTTCCTAAAAGTTAGAAGGTCTGCACTCTGTCTAATGGGGAGCGGAAGGCTGTTCCACAGCCGTGAAGCAACCATATGAAAAGATCTCCCACCTGTCCAAAACAATCTCACCCTAGGAGTGACAATCAAAAGTTGTGATGAGGATCTCAGGTGGCGCTTAGGGAAATAGGGCTGAAATCTGTCCTTAAGATAGGGTGCTCCAATCTTATGAAAGGCTTTAAAAACCAGGACCAGGGCTTTAAACTGAATTCTTTTCCGTACAGGAAGCCAGTGTAGTGACAACAGGAGCAGGGTGGTATGAGTTCTAGAGCCTACCAAAAAATGTCTCTAGCTGCTGCATTCTGAATCACTTGTAGCCGGCCCAAAAGATATTCAGGCAGGCCGAGATACAAGGAATTCACATAATCTAGTCTGGATAATATTAAGGCCCGAACCACTGTCTTCCTGTAAGGGATGAACAGCAAAGGGAGAAAGTTTTGCAACATTCTCAACAGCCCGAAGCATACCCCCGGTTACCGAGTGTATTTGAGCCATCATAGAGAGAGTTGAGTCCAGCTTAATTTCCAAATTTTTCACCTGAGAAACAGCTGACACAGGGGGTGACATATCCTGGGGCCACCATTCAGACCAAGTGTCGGGTGGCCGGTCCCCAAAAAAGATAATCTCTGACTTCTCTGAGTTACATTTAAGATGGTTATAACTCAGCCAAGAGAAGACTTTAGTACGGCAGATGTTAATCAAGTTGCCATCAAACTCTACTCCTTTCCCGCAAGTGAACAGCAGCTGAGTGTCTTCAGCGTACGACACTATCTTGGCACCAAATTTCTCAGCAAGAGTGGCCAAAGTGGCCATGTACAGGTTAAATAATGTGGGGCTCAAGATGGAACCCTGAGGCACACCCACATTCAGAGAAGGAATCTCCGCCGAGAAAGGAGGGGTCCAGATGGTTTGAGAGCGATTGGCGAGAAAGGATGTAAACCAACTCAACACTGTGCCTCCTATACCGTGGATCCCTCTGCTGTCATAGCCTGCTGCCCTGCCATGCTGAGGTTTTTTTACTTCCATTTCAGAGACTAAGTCTGAGGGTAAAGTTTCCACAGAGGTCTAAGTTGGTTCCTGTATCAAACCCATACACCATCATGGTCGACCTTAATTTGCGCCTAGATACCAATGCAGCACAACCAGAGGACCACAGTTGGCACTATTTTTACATATAAAGTTTAGAAATTCATATTTCCGGTTTCCCTTATTAGATATTTGTTATTTTATTTATAAAAATGTACTCTATTTTTCTAAATTGGTTTGGGATTTTTCTTGTTTTGTGTGTTTACTTTATTGCTGTTTTGGTACCTCATAAATAATTTACACCTTGCCTCTCAGTTATGCTAGGGATAGCAGGAGTAAAAGACACACTTGTTTCCAGTACAGGGAGGACCTGGCCTGGCAGTTCGGTCTGGACTGTTCCCATGGGGCAAAGGTCAAGACTGATTTGCATATGGCTGGGTCCAAACTGGGGTGGCATAGTGGGCAAAAGAACTATGGATTTAACCCAGATCTTTTGACTGGGGGAGAATGTTTGCATTACCAGCGTTCCGTCCATCATTTGTTTGCAGGTATAGCGGGAGTGACATCTCATGCCCTTTGACCTCCACTTTCACTCACACACAAATACTTAAACATACACACAAATTCCCACATATACACTCTCTCTCTCACATAAATGCACTCTCACCCGCAAGCACGCACACAACATACATTAAAAAGCCTTTTATACTTACCTCAGCTGCCATGGAAGGGCAGATTCCAGCTTATTTTACTCTGTTTTTATTATTACATTATTAGTGAATAATATATTTTATTCATTTAATATTAGTGTAATAAAAAATTGACAGAAAATAAAGAAAGTGGAGCCCCAGTTGCCCCTGTGTTCCTGGCACTGAAATTGCCACCTCTGAAGTCAGGGGTCGCAAAGTCAGTGCTAGGGGTAGCAAAGGGCAAGCCAGGGGTCACAGCTGTGACACCGGGCAACCCGTACATGGTGTCCATGTAAGCAGCTATTCAACCCAATCTGGCATGAAAGGCTTGTCTGTCAACAATTCTAGCTTGAACTACATAGTGATGTTCAGTCTTTTCTTCTGATCTGGTGACCATGTGCTTGTCGATGATTACACCATGTAGGATGGGTGTATATGTATGCCTCGCTCATGGCAACTTTCCAATTTGTGGTGGCAGTATATCACCCTCACCAAACATGAAGTTGTTCATTATCCTGTGTATTTTCAAACATTGTGCAAGTGAGGCATGGCCTTTCAGAGTTTGTACTTTATATAGTGCTACCTTGCTCAGACACTATATTTTATCTGTGTTGAACCCTTCTGATGTCAGATATCCATGTGAGTTTGTACACAATTGTGGCCTAGATGCATCTTCAGTGCCAGATAAATTTACAAAATGTGTTCATACACATCATCTTCTGCTGTTTCTCATATTTGTTCCCATATGAGTCTGGTCTTGTGTAACGCTTGCACTTCTGTTATGCTATTTTAATGTTTGCAGCGCTGTTCGGGGGGTTGTGTCATTTGTGGGGACATATTTACAAGAAAGTGGAGGAGCGCGGGTTAGCTCCAAAATTGCTAAAACTACGCTCTGTCACTTTAGGAATGCAGAGATGCACGGTATTTACAATAATGCGGCACACCCCTGAGTTTCTCCCTGTGCTGGTGCTAAATTCAGCTGCCTATTGCCAACGCAGGCACCCTTGCATCATAGTGAAAGGGTGCCTGCGTTGAGGGAATTATTGTTTATGTGCAGGAAGGTGTCGCGTCCTGCTAATAATCAATCATTCTTGGCAATTTGCTGTTTCTACTTGTGCTGCACAATGCAGCACACATAGAAATAGCAAAAACAAGGAGAAAGAAAGCATTTCCCCTCGTTTTGCCATGTTAAGACCAGGTTTTCCAGGGTTTTGATTTTGGCACTCCTCCTATTTATGCCACCCTTGTAAATAGGGGGCTGTGTCAAAATCAATGGGTGTTGCGGTGGAACACCCATTGCCCATCCCTTTCACGCTAAGTCTATTGTTGTGAAAGGGAGCCTTATTTACAAGGTAGCGTTAAGCCATGTTAAGTGGCCTAACGCCGCCTTGTAAATAAGGCGAAGCGCATATCGCCACAGGGACATCCCAACAAGTGATGTACCTTTGGCGATAAGGGTTTGTAAATATGCCTCGCAGTTTCTGTGCTTGATTGGAAGTCTCATTTGTCCTTGAATTGTGCCACCATCCTATTTACATAACTATCAGTCGGTGCACTCATAAGCTGTTTTTTGCAAGTCCTTCTATGCTTTGACTGAAGAATTAAGGAGAGCAGTAGTAGTAGTAATATACTTTATTCGGTTATCGTTAACCATCAAAGTGTACATAAACAAAAATACAACAACACTAGAACATGTGTTTTAAAAACTACAATATCAGTCCATATATACTTCATCATGCTTAAAAGAGAATAAATAAAAACGAAATAAGCTTATTGTATTCTATTATAAAATTCAATACAAATTCATCATCAACACCCAGAATAAAATACATCACAGCACCATACCAATTCATAAAATAACATTATCAGGTCGGGCAGTATAAAACAAAATCGGTGCAATACTTCAGAAAAGTGACCATGCATAATACAATCAACAATCATTTGCAAAGAGCAAAAATGTTTGAATTAACTGTATCCCAGTGAAAAACTCTCACTGTAAATAAGAAATATAAAAGATATCTTAGACGACTTAAAAAGAGAGGTTTGCAAAAAGAAGTTAAAATAAATATTTATGAGTACTTATACAGTTAGCACATCTTTAAATGGCAGCCTGTAGAATTTAGTTCCTCTTAAACCAGATTACCTGTAGGAACCTTCTCACTGCAAATACTATTTTTGGGGTAGTGTCACTTTTTAAAACTATTAAATCTAGGAATTGTTCAAAGACTGGAAAAAGCTTAAAAATCTAAAAACAAGTTGGTCAAAGGGTCATTTGAGCTATTTTTTATATATACCTCATTTATATAAAGCCAATAAAGAGCTTTCACAATCTTTGAATCATCTATACAATTTACAGTTGGATTGTCCCAATAGCTCTGTAATTCCAATTTCCTCAACCAAACCAAGACAATTTTAACCCAAGTAAGAGTACTGGCTCTTGGAAATGTTAGTAAATCTATAGGGAAGTCTTTATATACTCCTTATTCAGGTGTAGACCAAAGACGGACCCAATACACTAAGGGGCATATTCTCAAGGACTTATCGCTGAGTTAGCGGCACTTTATCAAAGCCAAAGTGGCGATAGATTTATCACCCTATTCACAAGCTGGAGCTAACAGCCGATATCGTCTGTTTTTCTGCGATAGCAGTCCCACAAAACATCGCCATGGATGACACCGGCAACTAACGCTAATGAGATGCAAAGTAGGCGTTCCAGTGCAAAAAGCTGCAACAACACCACTTCGCAACATTCTCAATGACCAGCCAGATCAGCGATAAGATCACAAAACATACAAAAAGGCACGTTAGCAGCAGGGAATTAACACCTGCTCTTTCCTGGTATTAGGTCGGACGATATCCTGCACCAGAAATGGGAGCCCAGCCCACAGCCACACCAAAAGAACAACAGATGCCATGGAGCTACTCATTATGCAGCTCAGACACCCAAGAGGGCCATAACACCCACCGCCACCCCCCCAGGATCCCACCCCTCCTCGGGGCCCTACCCCGTCCCCCTTGACAAAGATATTTTACATCAACTTTACGAAATCATGAACAAAACAATTCGCCTTATGTCGCACAATTACAACAATTAACATTCATGTGTGGTCAGAAAAAGGAGAATCATTCGTTCATCTTTGAATTTCCAAACAAATTATTTTATTCAAATTAAACTCAAAACAACTATTTGGAAGAGTTGTGATGGGTCTTCTCTGGACAATCTGTAAGTCACAGCCTGCAAGACAAAATTCAAGATGAGAAGGTGTGTCATGCACTCATCAAAAGACAGAGAGAGAGAGAGAGAGAGAGAGAGAGAGAGAAAGAAAGGGAGAGAGAAAGAAAGAGAGTGAAAGAGAGGGAGAGAGAGAGATAGTGAAAGGAAGAGAGGGAGAGAGAGAAAGAGAGAGAGAAAAAGAGAGAAAGACAGAGAGAGAAAGAGAGAGAGAGAAAAAGAGAGAAAGAGAGAGAGAGAGAGAGAGAGAGAGAGAAAGAGAGGGAGAGACCGCGAAAGGAAGAGAGAGAGAGAGAGGGAGAGGGAGAGGGAGAGAGAGTGCCCACAATGCAGACCCAGGCCTCACTGCTCACCTGCTGCTACCGGTGTGTCTCCAACCACATACCAGTATACACTGCAGTTCACCAGGTCCCTTATCTGAAACAGAGTCAAGATTTATGAATGGCAGAGTTTATATCATTGTACATGCCATCATTGCTTGCTCGCCCCTGCGCACACAGTCTGCTGCACCCCAGCCCCTCCCGCCACCCAGTGGTGATTGCCTGCCCCTGCGCACCCAGGTCTCACTGCTCACGTTCCGCCACAGGCGTGTCTCCAAGAGGGCCCACCATGTGCCGGTGCAAGCTCCAAGCCCAGGGCCCGGGACCTTAGCAGCCTCCACATCATGCAGCCCTGCACCACGGGCCACCGACGTGCTTCTGGGTCTCGCTTTCGCAATGGCAGAGATCATATCAGTGCACATGGCATCATCGCAGGCTGCATGCCAGCTCAGCTCTTTAGGTGCCACTAACTCTGTGAACCGCGAGGCTATGCCACGTGCGGTAGGCCCACGCTGCCGCTGGCTCAGACCTACACTGTGGTCCAGCAGGGCTCACACAAATCCTTACCAGTCCAGACTGCCAGGAAGGCGCATCATCGCAGGCTGTACACCCGCTCCGCACTTAAGGTGCCCCTATCTCAGTGCACCAAAAGTCACCATCCCATGGTGGTAGACCCATGCCGGCCGCAGTGTATCCGGTGCCATCAACTCTGTGCAACGCAAGTCATGGACCCTTTCTGATTGAGTCTCGTGATATGCCAGGCAGACGCAGCCATGTCACCACCGGCAGTAGAGAAAAACTGGGACACGTAGCATGGTTAATTTCTGGGCTGGACAGGAAAGCAACTGATGCATGTGTCTCTGTTGCAGTGTCGGCACCACACGGCCCGCATTCGACAACGTTGCAATGTTGCATGCACCCGGAGAGCGGCCTCGCATGAAGGGATTGTACAAGGAGCGCAAGGCCGCTCACGCTCTTGGCTCATACATGCCAACTATTATGTTTGTATCTCTATTGGTGCTCACTACGCCACAAGAGTCAAGCTATCCTGGCAGAAGGAGGCTGATAGCCAAAAACCGGTCCTAGGATGCTTGATTCCAGTCCAGGGAAGACATGGCTTAGCAGTTCGGGCTGGATTGTTCCCATGAGGCACAAGGTCAAGACTGATTTGCATATGGCCATGTCTGAACTGGGGTGGCTTGGTGAGAAAAAAAAACCGATGGATTAAACCCAGATCTGTGACTGGGGATGAAGTTTTGCCATTGTGCAACATTCCGTCCATCATCTTGTATGTTTATCTCTATTGGTGCACCATAAGACTAAGGCCTATCCTCAATTGCAGCACGAAAGCCACATCACATTTCCAGAATGCAAGCAGTAGTCAGACTAACATTAGGGATGAAAGCTCCTTTGTCTCAATACAGAAGGCCGAAGGACATCTGCACCTTCGACCTTGGTCTTGCATGTGGCAGGCACACCTTGAGAGAGATACCATAGGAGATGATGACGACTCGCGCACTATGCACAGCGCTAATGAAAGACCAATTTATCCACACCCCACACACAGAAGTCCTTGCTCGAGGTACTCTTGTATGGAATGCCCTTGACACTTACATACACACAACCCATATGTCCAAACGTTGCACACACATACGACTCATTGCTCTGAGCTGTGACATATCATCCACATAACTGCTGTAGATCAGAAGAGTGCCGGTTCTACGAGAGCCACCAATGCAATGGCAGAACATCCCGGGTACATGCACCATGCCTGTCAGGTGGAACTGTACCATGACCGAATGCTGCCTGTTAGTGTCTGATGCATTGGTCTGCATGTTGTGGCCCTTGTCTTACCCATAGTGACATGCACATGCTAATTAAGTCTATGAAACTTCACTCGTGTTCAACTGTGATGAGTGTTTATTATAATGACAAATCGCGTGCGTCAATGAGCATTGTCCGTACACAGTGAGGGACTGTTTGACGCATTTCACTTAAGGGTGAGTCCCTATTGCCAGCTCCACCTCTGTGAGCCCAGCATTGTGGTTGGGATAGTTGCTGATAGACCTGTGCCTCTTACGTGTCTTCAGCAATGTGAGTATGGTGTCCAACTTCTTGCCATGTGGATCAATGTGATCCATCACCACAGGCTGTGTCCACCCAGTTGAGTGTGAGTAGGTATGCGAAGAGATGTTCTGTTGTCAAATGTGATGGGGGACACTACTTTAGGCCTGCCAACGACTTTGACATTTCATACACAGCCTTATTTCTAACATTGCGTTGGGAAAAGTTGGGAAATTGCGTGATTGTAGTTTCAGAGCAATGAGGCCACAGCTAGTGGACACATTCCCAGTCATCTCACTACCTTTAAGTGCCAGGGTAAAACATGCAAATTGCTTTCATTTCACGGGGTGTACCATTTTGTGCAATCAATGTCCTCCTTACATTCATCTATACTTTCATACTTGATTGACTAGGGACATGACACATCTGTGTGAATTTGACTGATGTATTCACATTCGCTGGAGCAGTACATGGCCATGCAAACCCCACATTACATTGTAGCCCAGTGGAGGGCCAGCCAGAGTCATTTAGGGATAGACAAGTACATCGGAAGATGAAGAGTACAGTCCACAGTCTGATTGCTGTGTCATTGGTAGGCATACACAATATTGCAGTCCATGTCAAGGTCCAAGGTGAGTGTTGACAGTGGAAGGTATTGTTGTTACAGGACATGATGCAGAGGGCAGAACCAAGCTGAAACAGGGCATATTGGTGGAGAAGATTGCTATTGGCTCCTTCTTAAAACAAAGGTGGAATCACCTGCATTTTCATCCTCTATGTCACCTGTTTGACATGTGGGTGCTGATGTTTGGTCTGCAGCACTGTGTGCCACTGACACATCAGGGGCCGGAGATGTATGTGTAGAAGTACCAGCAGTATTCATCAGCGACTGCCTTAGTGGCAGCAATGCAATGATGAGGATCTCTAGGGCATGGAAGATACCACCAACTTTTCACTGGTGTGCATCCATTGCAGCCATTCTTTCTGCATGCATCCACTCCATGTTCTCCATTATCCTCAGCATCTGTGCCGACTCTCGGCTGACATCGCTGAGGCCACTCTGACTAGACAGTTGTTCTCCTCTCAGAGTCATGACTCCAGCAATGTCGGCCATGGATTGTTGGACATCATGGAGCAAACTGTGGGTGTCTGTTAGGGAGTGTAAGTGGTCCCTGATGTGACTTAGACACCCACGTATGTCATCTAGTTTGGATGCCATGAGGTTGAACCCCACCCACACCTGTTTAGCCACCTCCTTCAGGCAGTCTAACACCTGGCCTTGAAATGCGATGTGTTCTTCGGTGAGGTGCTGGGAGCCAGCCCTGGTGGTGGGTGCATCCTGCTGTGTGGTCTGTGCAGGGGTGGGGTCTCCTTGATGCAGCTGGGCTGTCCTGCTCCTGGAGGTGGGTTGCTCTAGCTGTCCATGAGCTGTTGTAGGGAGACGGTGTCGAAGGTGTGGAGGTCCTCTTCATCATCACTGATGAGTTGTCTGGTCTGCTCTGCAGAAGGTGTTGATTGTCACTGTGCAATGTGAAGGGGAGATGCATTTTAACATTGTGTTGACATGTATGTTGGCGCATTGTTCAAGTTAACATACAGACTGGATGACAATGTACATTGTGACTGTTTGCGAAGAGCTGACTATTTGATGTGGGACAGTGGACATTTGAACTTCATCATGGATGTGAGCTTGTACAAGTACATTATCATCTCACAGTTTCTTGCTATGCCAGATGTGATAAGCCAGTTTCTACGCACAAGCAGAAACAGTTGTGTACTCTGTTCCGTAGTGAAAGTGTTGCACTTTGTACCACATTGTTGTCAATGTTGATGTGCTGTTATTGCTATGTGTGTGTGCTGCATTGTCGGAGAGTCACCCCTGCAGCTGTGATTTTGCTGCCCCTTATCCCTTTGAGGCAGTGTGCCTTTGACTTCTGTGCTTCTACAGTGCTGAGATGTTGAAGACTTGGCTAAGTTTGGCTCTTGTTTGGATTTGAACTCTTGGGCATGATTTATCCGCAGATGTGTTGTTGACGTCAGGGGTTGTTTGTGCACGTGGATGTGTCAGAGTGTGACCTGCTCCTTTCCGGATGTGTTCCACACTCAGCCACCTCAGTGTCATGGCATACATCACGTCATGATAATTGGACTGCAGCCATGCTATTCATCATGCAGTGCCACTTGCAATGTCAGTGTGGCTCACAGACACACAGCTTTGCTGGTTTTAACATGTGTGCATGGGTTGGTTGTGAGATTGGTGCTGTGTGGAGAGGCACCCCTTTGTGCCCATAGTGGACGGGGGCATATTTGCTGTTTGTATGTGTGCTGCAGTGTGCCAAGGGGATCAGGGACATGATCCAGAGTTTTTGTGGGTGTGCAGTGTGCTCTACTTAATTGTGCATGTGTGCCATTATGCCCATCTCCCCCCGTCTCCCAGTCCGTGTTCGGTACTCACCCTGGTGCTGCTGTGTCAGGTCATGTCAAGCAGTGTCTGGACCCCCAACTCCTGCCACCGTCTCCCTACTGATGACTGTGGACACCATTTCTTCCACCTCATCCAGTTCCTGGTGTTCCGCTGGACTGCCACCTCCAGTCTGCATTGCTGCCTGATGGTTGCCAGTGAGTTTCTTCTTGGTTTTGCGCTTCGCATCATTCCAGCGCCTCTTGACCTCTCCAATTGTCCTCCTCCTCACTCCAACTGCATTCACCTTGTCCAGGATGGACTGCCATATTACATTTTTATGTGCCAATGACATGTTGGAGGTGCCGAACAGTTCTTGGTGGTGGTCTATCACCTCTGTGATGATGATCCTGTTTTCCTGCAGACTGAACCTTGTCTTCCTTGTCTTCTTCTCCTTGCCCTTCTGTGACCCCGAGGTCCCAGGCTGGTCCTCCTGGGGGCTTGTGGGGTTCTGGTCATCATCTGTACTTGCTCCGGCTTCCTCCATGGTGCTACACAGTTTAAATTATTTAGTTTGTGTTTTTTCGGTGCTTTTTTAGTGCATTTTCACGCATGACGTGGGGATTTTTTTATTGGGATTGGCCACATTGCAACTTTTTTCGCGTTCGTGTTTTGCCTTTTTTGCCGTGACGGTAATTTTATCGCGGTCATTTAATGCATTAGCATGGGACTAGCGCATGGTACCGCCGTGTTGAGAATACAACTTTAACACAGCGTTATTTTCCTGCAGTGGATTGCGATGTGCAGAGTTGCGTTAAGCTAATTTTACGATAATTATCACACGCTCTTGAGAATATCCCCTAACATTTTTAAGACAGCCAAGTCAGCAATTCTTTTCAACCCCACATCAAAATATTAAGATGTATTAGGTGAGCTAGATGGAACAGAAAGCAACTTCCTAATAAAGTTGTTTTTCGCTATTGTCAGTAAAGAGGAAGAATTCTAATATCCATGTAGGCAGTATTAGGTGATTTCAATGTCCATTTGGACAACGTCAAATGTCCCCTCGCCTCCAAACCGGCAGATACTCTCCAAGGGTTAAACTTAACCCACAAAGTTACACTATCTACACATGGAGCAGGACATATACTGGTCTTAATTTTTACAAATGATCAATCTCTAGCTGTCAAAACACCTCTTCAACTAACCTGGTCAGATCACCGACTTGTTTCTTTCAACCTGACCCGCATCCTTGGTCATAAGCAGAGTGACCCAACTTATGAGATTAGAAGAAACTGGAAAAAACTTGAATTAGAATTTTTAGAATCAGAATTACTGACTACCCCTCCTGAGCTAACAGGCGACCCCAGTTAGGACACCTCTACCTTTAACCGCTGGGTCACATCGTCGCTGGATAAAACCATCCCTATCAAGCCCATAAAACGAGTCAGGACTAAACCTTCTGCCCCCTGGTTTTCCACTCGAGTGCGTATGGAGGAAAAATTATGCCATTGAAGAAAAAAATATATATAAATATATATGTAGGGACTACATAGCAGAACACATCAAATCTTCCAATAATTCGACAAAAGAGATCTTTAATATAGTGCATGGATTTGTCAAACCACTGGCAATGAAGAGCTCGATCACCCCCTCAGCAACTCTCTGGGAAGATCTAGCCAGCTATTTCCAAGAGAAAATTCAGGCAATTTATATCTCCTTTCCATGGTTTGAGCCGACAGATAAGCCCCCAGGTCCCTCTCATCCATCCAACAATTGGTCAGAATTCTGCCCTTTTAGTTTGGATGCCTCTCTGGCGGATCTAAAGAGCATAAAATCATGCTCGCTGACCGATCCCTGCCCTGCTAGGTTCTTTAAGCTACGGGCCTCATGCTTTAACCCTATTCTAAATTCCATCTGGAACTCCTCCTTGAGCTCGGGCTCTTTTCCTATGTCTTTGAAAACAACACATGTAAGACCTATCCTTAAGAAGGAGGATGCTGATCCAGCTATACTTAAAAACTATAGACCAATCCCTCTACTCCCGGTGCCTTCTAAAAATTTTGAAAAAGAGGTCCAGAAACAACTAATTAGCCTACCTGTAGGCAAATAATGTCTTACATGACTCCCAGTCAGGCTTCAGGGCTGGCTAAAGCACAGAGACATCTCTGCTTGAGGTGGCAGAGACTGAGCGCGCTTCAGTTGACCAGGGAAACTGTGCAATGCTGGTGCTGCAGGATCTATCTGCGGCTTTTGACACGACATCTCACAGGATCCTGTTAAAAAGGCTTGAAATTATGGTTTTGGTTCAAATCATTTCTTGAAGACAGATATCAATACGTCTCCCTCCATCCTCACGTTTCATCTGCAAAACCTCTTACCGGCCGTGTTCCACAGGGATCGGCCTTGAGCCCGACCCTTTTCAATCTTTACCTTGACCCATTGAACTCTCTAGTTGAACAATGGGATGTTAAGGTTTTCTCCTATGCTGATGACACCCAGCTGGTGTTTTCTTTTACAGAACACACGGAGGCAGCCTTTTCTAACTTCAGGCAGTGTCTGCTCAATATTTCATCTTGGATGACAGACAGTTGTCTGAAATTGAATACCGACAAAACAGAGGTGATATTTTTCAATCAGGTGCGTCCCCCTATGGCAGAACTATGGTGGACGGTAGAGCTTAATCCCCCCTTCGTACCTGTAGAGTGTGCAAGAAACCTAGGTTTTAAATTTGACTCTGTACTTACCGGTAAAGCTCAGGTCAGTCATGTCTCATCCCAGTGTTTTTGGAAATTAAAAACCCTACATAGGTTTCTCCATTTTCTCCCGATGGACTGTGGGAAAATGGTGGTGCATGCACTGGTCACATCACAACTGGATTATGCCAACAGTTTGTATTCAGGCCTCCCTGCACATCAGATCATCCAAAACTCGGCTGCAAGGTTGATCAGGAATTTTCCACTCTGCCACCATATCTCCCCCATTTACGTAGTCCGCACTGGCTACCAGTGAGGAAAATAATAGAATTCAAAGCTCTAACCCTAGCATATAGGGCATTGAGGGAGAAAGGTCCAAAATATTTGGCAAAAAGAATACAGAAATACGCCCAGACCAGGGCTCTAAAATCCAACCTTAAGGAACTACTAGTAACCCCACGATTCAAAAAATCCAGAATTGATGGATGCTCGTTCTCAGTAAAAACGGCTGCCTTATGGAACACCATGCTGATACACATCAGGAAAGCCAAGACAGAAAGACTATGTAGGAAAAGACTGAAAACATGGATGTTTAGCATTCCCTGAATCCCATATAGGTCGCTAACCCTGCTGTTGTTGCTGTTACTAGCGCCGGGACACCCCCGTCGGGGGTAGCCGTGCGCTTTAGAAATGGTAATAATAATAATATCATCATCATCATCATAATTACTTTATTCGATTAATACAAGTTAATCATAAAAGTATGTATACATCACTATTAAAAATGTTAAAAGAAGCAATTCATCAGTATCAGTCAATAATAGTGCACCCTATTACAAGTAATATATTGCCCCCAGGGCAGGTAACCACTTGCACTGCCTTTGGGTAGATGATTCGTGAAATACAGGCCAACTGGCTGAAGTACTGCTATGTCTTATACTGTACAGGCGTCAACCCCTGCACTTTAAAGACGAGAAAGAGATCCCACTTCAGGGTGGTGCAGAATCACTGCAGCCACCTGGAGAAGAATGTCTGGAGGGTCCATTGAACCTCCTTTAACCCATTGCAAGGGTAGCCCTCATGGGATGCACTGACTGTGCAACACTGTTTTGTGGCACACAGTCAGTATGCCTCCTGTCTGCCTCTTTTCCTTTGTACCCACGTTCATAATTGGGAGCCAGTGCAGAGGCAAACTGTTTCCCTCATTAGTGTGCAGCCAAATGAACCAAACCTGAAGGTAGCGCCGAGCTCTATGTGCACCTGTGCTATCTGTATTATAGAAGAGGGTGCACAAGCGCTGGAGCCTTCTTCCATGACACTACTGTCCCCGGAGGTGCAGAAAACAGGTGCATACACCTGTCGGTTGTGCCCTAAATCACTGTTTATAAGACATTCCTAGTCTGCCTAAATTGGTTAAATACACTAGTCCTTAAATTAGCACATCCAGTGCTCACTGAATGTGATATACTCTTGAGGGTATGTGTTTATGTGTATTTGTGTACATCACTCTCTTTGAAACTTCTTATGAACCTCACTATTCCCTTACAACAATGACATACAAATAATTTTACTATGCAAAATTTGATAGAATCCCATCTAATGTTTGTTCCAAGCTGGATGTACTGTGTTTCTATACATACACCTTTGAGGTCACTGGCTCTAAGCACTGAACCTATACCTCACTATGAAGCTCAAAGACTCAAAAGAGTGTCTGGGGTTGTGTTTGCATTGTGTGGAGATGATATGAGCTACTCTTGGTGGGGAGATGAATGTTTTCCAAATGATTAGTCATTTCCTATAAGGGCACAGATAAGCACAGATAAGATAAGGGAGGCTGGTCTGAGGATATATCACTAGCTACATACAATGGAACGTTGCCAACATTCCCAAAACAACTACTGCTGTTCATTCAATGTGAAATTGTCTGAATGTCTCCAGTGAGTTATATGTTGCCTACCTCTGCAACATAATGCTTGTTGTGTGATAATACTTTATATCACATAGCTGATCATTTGCAACTTTAACTGGTATTCTAATGTCACATGTTTACTGTAGTCAATAACATACTCTATGGCTTCTTTTGGGACTAAAATGTCCCCTGCTTGGTGTGCAGTTGTGTTCCCGCGCACTAAGTGTCCAACTCTGAGTATTTTGTATCTTGATTTTTTACTTTTGGCCCTGGTGATACACTACTCTAGCATGTATGCAGATACCTAGGCTTGTCCTTTGACCTGAGAAAGGTCCTGAACAAGTATTGTGATGTGAAGGGTTGCACTAATCATGCCCTCATTGACAGATGGTGACCTACTGTCCCTGTTGTAGCTTTAGCTCATTGAGCAATAGTTGCAGTGTACTATGCTTTTTGGACCCATATTTGTGACCATACCTTTTTATCTGTGTCACTGGAATGAAGGCTTAGTTGCCCACTCGTGTAAAGTTTCAATTCTATGGACAAATCTGACTCCTAGTGCTAAGCTAGTGTTTTGTGTGTGTGTATGTGTACATAGCCTGTGTAATACATGCATTGTGCATGTGAATGAGCCAGAGGAATGGAGGTCTGTGGGATCCATTTTGGAAACCCCAAGCCTGATCTTTTGAGCAAGATGGAGATGCTGTTGTTTCTAAAGACAGTGCACTGCTGGCATTCTTGATTTGGAGGGAGTAGACCTAGACACTGAAGTGAGAGAAGTGGAGAAAAAAAATCAGAAATTCAATTAGGCTTTTTACAGAACCACAAGAAGATGATTAATCCTCCTGAACAATGGCATTTTGTGAACTGTAGGGTGAAAGGTGGGACTGCAGACTTTGTTGTACAGGGAGAAGGGAACCCTTTAAGTGAAGCCAATTCTTTTGTTTTTTCTTGACTATACTTCCCATTAGCTGATGGAAGGCACGTAAAGAAATCTCATACCTCTTTGTGTCTCTATTGCGGGTGCTACACATAAGAGACAACTCTGCTGTGAGAAGAATCTTTCTTCACAAAGGTTGTATACAGAGAGCAGCCCGGAAAGGACACTTGAAAAGAGAACCACCCCAAACTTTTTCTGAAAGTTCAGATAGTGGATACACATCACCTATTTGCTTTTACTGTATAAAAGTGGGGTCATGAGCTGAGTTATGAACAATCTATGCATGCCATGTTGCCCAAAACAGTTTGGCCTGTATGTGACTGTATTACCCAGAAGAAGATCATTTGTGCTTTGCCATATTGCAGAAAAAATCAGTTGTGTGTGTCCGTATCACCCATAGGAATATTGACCTGTACCTGGCTGCCCAGAGAAGGATATCTGTCTGTGCATGGCTACACCAGAGGAAAGAGATTGGCTGGTTGCGTAGCCTCACAGCAGGAAGCAGATCGGTGTGTATGGTCTTGCCAATCCCAGAGCGTTTGCCCATACATGGCTGGCTTGTTTTGCCTGTGATCAGGCCTTCCATGGGTATCACAGCAGGATGCTGAAGCAATGCCCACAGCCAGCGAAGAGATCCTGAAGAAGCTGCCAGTTACTACACCTCCTCCCAGAAGCAGAAAAGCGTGAGTATGCTAAGAGAAAGCCAGTAGCTGCCCAAAGGACCTGCTCTACTGGAGGTGGTAAGAACTGAGCAAACCAAACTGTTAGAGACAGAGCACCAGTAAATTACAGAATTGATTTGCACCTGAGCCATTATCACGCTATTACTCTAAACCCAAACGAGATGAGGCTGCCTAAACCAAAAAGGGGGCTGAGTTAAGATAGTAGGGAGAGGCAGCCATGCCCAACAGCACTTGGGACACTAAATGTAGTTGTGTCTATTCTGCTGTGCATAGAAGTACTTTTCTTTCTTGAAAGTCAAGCACTGGATTGGACATTCAGTTATTGCCAGCCGCGGCCCATGGAGGGAGTTGCGGTGGGGCAGATAGGCGGGGTGGGGGAGGGGCAGGGTGGGTGGTGATAAACACCGGAATATGGATGATTGCAGGTAAGTAAACAATTAAATTAATAAAACAAATTTCGTAGCGCGCCCTGCATCGCAAAATGCGATGCAGGGCACACTACGAAATTCGTTTTATTACCTGCAATCATCCATATTCCGGTGTTTGTCACCACCCACCCTGCCCCTCCCCCGCCTGTCGGCCCCACCGCAACTCCCTCCATGGGCCGCGACTGGTTATTGCTGCTGTGTGATTGTTGAGCTCTAAGGTTGAGCACTACCACACTACCTTCTTGAGAAGCCTGTGACTGCTACCCATTGCTGCCACTCAGAGTCAATTTCTGAAGGGGTTGTACTTGGCTCAGGATGGCAGACTCCGGGATAGCGGAGGCAAACAACCTCAACCCTCATGGTTGAGGCCCAGTAGTTTGCCCCATGACCTCCTGAATGGCTTCTGGCCACTTCATCAAAAAAGCATGGGGTTAGTACAAATGACACTAAAATTCACTTAACATTCTTCTTACATTACAAGAAGGGATATGGGTCATCTTTGGGCCACAGGATGGGCAATGTACATGGTTTACCTAACCAGTTTTGAAAACTCTTGTATTATGCAGCAATTCTATATGCAGTGATTGATAACAGATGCTGGTGACCAGTTAATAAAATGCAACAGCTGAAGGCACGCCTAGTTCACTTTCAAAAGATCAGAAGGCACAGTGTTTAACCACATCGATGCTATGCATTTTCCCCTCCTGTGCTGAGATTTACTTATTCCCATGTTTCATGACGAGCTGGGCTCGTCATGAGCGTGCGAGGAGGCTACCTCATGACGAGCCCAGCTCGTCATGAGCGTGGAAGGGGTTAAATAGTGTAGTGTCAAAGCAGTTCACAGTGGATGGAAGCAGCAACATAGGTGTATCAACTGAAACTCCTGACCACCATCATAGGTAATAGCAGCTTAGGGCTTTATATATGAGCCCTTTGCGCCACCGTTGCATCACTTTTTGTGACGCAACACCAGCATAAAAAATGCACCATGTTGCGCCCTATTTACAAACTGACGCATCTAAGCACATGCATCACTTTGTAAAGCCCTGCGCTACATTATACCTGCCTCATGTATAATGTATGCAGGGTTGGCGTTCCCCTGCAAAATTCCTCATAGAAATGCAGCAGCAAAATTTATCAGATTTCACTGCACCACTTCTAGGATACCACTGCGTCGAAATCTCAAGTCTGCCTCACAGCATGCGTAAGACTGACACAGGCACATGTAAAATGGGATTTGCCCATGTGTAATGACACATTGCTGGGGTTGCATTACTTTTGCGACACACTCCAGCAATGGATCATTACTGCGCCTACAGATACATCAGAAATACTGACTTATCTGTGACTCCTTGCGACATGGAGTGCCATACAGTAAATACTGTGCATCCAGGGTGTCGCAAGGGGGGCGTACTGAAAAGTGTTGCATCGTTGTTATCACGCAGCAATGCAAATCTTTCATAAATGAGGCCCTCAGTATTAGATAAAAAGTAGGATCACAACATTAGCATATTGTTTCCCGGCATAGTAGTTATTATCACCCATTGTCTGTGGTAAATAATTGACAACACTGCAACAGTTGAAAACATAACACTATCCCAAGCAAACCTACATCCAACAAAGCTAGCTAGACACCGTCTGTGAAAAGCAATTATTATATAAAGAAATCAATATCATATTAATTCAATTACCTGCACACTGAAAAATATGTTCCAGATTTATCTTTCACTTATTTCTTATAATAACATGCTACCAAAACAGCTTATCGTTCTTTTTCCAGGTTTTGGTGTCTTCTACAGCTAGCGAAAATATCCTTAAATTACCCATATTTAGTATGCAATGCGGTCTGCAAACATCTAAAAACATAATCAGATCAGCGTACAAAAAAAAATCGAGCACCCCCTAACAATAAATCTTGCAGGGTTCACACAAGTAGCCATTAATCTCCGTGTTTAGAAAGTCCATGCGAAGTTACATGTAAAAGATGAATTGTGGTCACCAGATTAAGTGTTCATTTGCCTCCCGGGCCTGCCACTCAGGGTGCATTCAGCCTAGGACGATGATCTACCTATTTGTTTACAAGGCAGGAGTTCACTGGTGAAAATGGCCGCCATTACAAGACAGTAATGGAGAATGATGAACCCTGAGCGCATTTGTATTATCAATCTTACCCTTGGTAGTTAAACCAACAAGTAAAAGTAATCAGGAAAATACTGCGCACTCTTCCTTAAGATTCATCATGCGTAGAAATATGATTTTAAAAAAAGTTGAGGACAGATGTTGCTGTCACGGAGGTGCATGCAGCTGAATTTCTATTTGCTGGATGTGGTGTATTTGTTAAGTTTGATATCTAAAAAAATGATAGGTTGCGTAAATCGTGTCTGCCGTTAGCTGATGCTTGCACGCTGACAGCTCAACGCAGAAAGTAACAGTGTTTGGCAATGCAGCCATCCGAAAGAGCTGCTTAGCGTATTCCTCGAGGGCATGGCATGTAAGCAGCAGATGGACACCTCTTATTTCAACCCACTCGCGCGCGGCTGCCAAGTCCTTCAAATATTTTCTCTCGCCGACCTGATGGCTGGCAGAGCAAGGGCGCCCTGGGCTCCAGCGCGAGCAAGGAAAATGGCCACCCCCAATCAGGCAGCTGGGCGGTTAGCAAAATAAAGAAAAATATCGCAGTCACCAGTTCAGTGGGCTCCTGGGACCTCTGTGGCTCGCTACTTCTGCACCTACTGCACTATTGATAGTCTATGCCTATGGTTACGCTCCCTTGCCAGTGGAGGGCCTCCTGAAACGTGTTCCCCGGTGTCACTGCACCTGCGGCACCATTGATGCTCTATGCCTCTGGTTCTGATGCCATGCCAGTGGAAGGCCTCCTGAAACATGTGTGCCCCGGTGTCACTGGACCTGCTGCACCATGATGGTATATGCCTCTGGTTCTGATGACTGCTAGGTCTTAGCAAGCTTCAGCAAAGGTCATCTAAACGGGAAACATCCTTTACAATGCAACTCTTACCACGCAGTGCCTTTACGACGCATCTTTTACAAAGCAAACCATTACAACGCATTGCGCTGGGGGGCGCTCTAGGATAGGGAATGTGTTTAATGTACTATCCAACACCTTCCCTACTATCCACGGGGACTGGAGTTGGAATAGTAAATTAAACAATTCACTATCCAGCGCCTAAAAGCACTATGCGTTGTAATGGTATGCGTTGTAAAAACAGCGTTGTAAAAGCATGCGATGTAAAAGCATGCGTTGTAATGTCATACATCCCATCTAAACTAATGGCATTCTCTTAACCCATGTGGAAATGTCCCTGTTTTTACTTTAAACGCTTCAACTGGCATAGCTGTGCTGAAGGCGTGGGGTGTTGATGCACAAGGGAGATAAAAACTAAGCATGCAAGATGGGCTTTATTTAATTGACTAGTTATGTGTAAGATGTTCATTATGTGTGGGTAATCTTTCAGTAGATTCCAATTATTGACCTACACGCAGTTCACAATTTCCTGCATCTCCTACATCTATGCCTGCCAGTTTTCCCCACGCACACTCGGAATATTTCCTTGCAAGTGCTAGTTGAAACTAAAAATAGACGTGCCATTTTCGAAAGAGTTCACTTTAGAGCCCTTTTCTGTGGAGCTTTGATCCTGGCAACAATTAAACAACGTGAAAACCTACAAAAAAGAGAAAAACCGTCCAACGTTGCACATCCTCTCCATAAAGACATTCATAAGAAAGGTGTCGCACAATGACTCACAGACCACAAGATCTTTAGTTTAGCAATAAAGGCCACTTTATTAAGACAGGTGGCATTTATTGTTCCCAAAAACATTTCGCAATTTATTATCAATCCAATCCCCAAGCTTATACCAAACTATCTACAACCTAACCCCCCCAATATGTTGACCCCCAAAAAACCAAAAGAACTGACTCCCGCTGATAACTCCCCCTCATTCTAATTTCCTCTCCCCCGTGACTGTATAACCCCACCTCCCCCCTTTGAGGATGGACAAACCCGCTCAAGGCAGCCCAGCCTCCCAGCAAAAATCTGCCTACTGAAAAAGAAAACCTGTCTTATCGTGGCACGAAAACAAGGACAACAAAAAACCCCGGCAGTAACCAAGGAAAAAAGGAATCTGTACTAAAAAAGAACGAGAAATGAAGAAAAAGAGGGAAGGGCGGGTGGGACAAAAACTCCTCCGTACCTCCCACCTCCCGAGGGCACAGTGGTTTTCCCGCCCCGCCCGCCCTCCTAAATAACTTCGCCTGCCGGACGCCGCCTGCCCTAATCACTCCCTGCTTCACCCTTGGCCGCTCCCATGTGCGAAACAGCCCAGGGGGAGACTGGCTCGTGCCCTGCTCCCCCTCGGTCCCCCCTTTTCCAGGAGCGGCCGATGCAGGTAAGAGCAGTGGGCTGCTTTGGATTGGGGGGGCATTCAACAGACGACCATGGGAGAAAATTAAATAAATGATTAATGTGCCCCCTCGTTGTCTCTGACCCCCCACCTGGCCCCACCACCCCACTGCTCTTACCAGCACAGGCCGCGGTTGGTGTTTTTCCTAATGAGGGAAAAAGATAAATGACTGAGTTACCTGCATGGCGATGACGAAAAAATAGCGTGCACTGATGGTAGGTCAATTTTTCTCCAGCATTTACACCAAATGAAAGGCACATTTGCACTGACCGAAAATCACATTTTGGACAGGATAGTGGAAGTGCTCGTGTAAAACTGCTCAATCACCTATCCAAAATTGCTCACTCACCAGTGAAATGCAAGATACCCAGCAGAGAGGGCCTGATTTAGATGGTGGTGGAAAGGGTACTCTATCACAACGGAGTGCACTTTCTGACACTCTAAAGATCCGCCCACCTGATTTACAGACAGGCAGACCTTCAATATGTAGACAGGGGAGACTACTCTGTCTCTGCCGCCTACTTACCCCCCCAGCGTCCCAAAAGAGTAAGCGCCATCGCAGATGATGATTCTTCCCACCCGATTTAGAGTGGGCAGACACACAGGGCCTGATTTAAATGTTTGCGGATGGTGTTAGTACCGTCACATGGCGAAGTACTTTACTCCTGCCCCAGCGAGGGTACTACAACTGCCCGATTTAGAGATGTTTTCCAGCCCAGCGGATGTCTCTTCTATTTACAGGAACCGCCATAACTGCAGTTCCTGTAAATGCAATGAAAGTTTGCCTTGTGGCTCTGCCAACATTACAGCACTGCACGGCAACCTTTCATTTTTTTTTTTCCAAAAACAAAATCTCAAAGTGGAATTTTGATTTTGAAAATAAAAGAGCAATGACCCCCCCCACCTCACCATGGGAGTGCTCTCCAATGGTGTGCCAGTAATTCATAAGTTTTTACTTTTAGATACTACCATATATTAAGTGGCGGTTTGTAAAAATAAAAACCCTCTCTAAATCAGGTGAGTGGGCACATGGCAAACCCTCTGACAGCCCTCACTCTGTAGGGCCATTGGAGGGGTATGTAAGAGGTGAAGATAGAGTAGTCTCTGCCGATTACATAATAAAGGTCCGTCCATCTGTAAATTAGGAGGGCAAAACTTCAGGTTGGCCGAAAGGGTATTTAGTTGCTGGAGTATACTTTCCACCAGTATATAAACAAAACTGATAGGAGTTTTTCACTTTCAGAACTTGTAAAACGTAAATATATATTTCCTACTTTATAAATGCCATGCACCCTGCCATATGTGCCTTTACATCATAGTGTGGAGTGATTTATAAGTGTTAAAAAGCAAGGTTTAGGCCTGGGAAAAGGTTTATTTTGCCAGGTCTAAATGTCAGTTTAAATCTGTACTACAGGCTGCTGTGGCAGATCTGAGCCATGTTTTGCACTGCTACTTTAGAGAGTGGCACAATAAGTTCTGTAGCCAACTAGTAGCATTTATTTACAGGCCCTGGGTATGTGTAGTATTATTTAACCCGTTGCGTGCGTCGGACGGCCCCTGGATGTCCGACGTCACAGTGGGCGTTGTGGAGGACGGCCGGGGGCTGTCTGAAACACTCCCACTTATTAATTCCCCAGCACCACAGCGGAATTTGCACCACGGTCAAGGGGTTAAGAGGGACTTATAGGTAAATTGAATGTACCAATTAGGTGTAGGCCTTTTCTTTTCCAAGTTTAAAGGGGAGAGCAAAAGTACTTTACCACTAGTTAGCAGGGAAAAGTGCATAGAGTCCAAAAGCCAACCAAAACGTGTTCAGCAAAGGAAGCTAAGAAAAGGCAAAAATCTGGGGTTACCCTGCAGAGAGGGCTAGGTCCAACAGTACTTGTTTTTGAGAATTCAGAAGATCAAAGAACGGTCGATGACCTTTAATGGGATAGGATTTGTATTTTTTATAACTGGTATTTTTTCGACGATTTGTATAATGCTAAGCGTGCCTGTTATACACGTATTATACTATTGTACTTCTCAAAGAGCCCCTCTTTTTTAATGGGGGAGAGTTTCAGCACTTAGGTCACAGTGCTGCCATTTCTCAGCAAAAATGCTCTGAATTAGGAGAGGAATTCATATTATCGGGATAGATCCTTTATATTACTGTGAAGATTTTATCACTTCGGTGCTGAATTGCTAATGAGAGTGTAAGTCCTCTTCTCAGTAGGTAACACATTGCAAGTCAGAGTGCCATCAGCGAGCTGAGGTTGTGTTTTCTTCTTGTGCCCTACTGATCAAAAGACTGTGATGTCCATTGCACTTTGCACCTCGTGTAAATCGTGCATTCTCAATTAAAGGCACATTTTCTGCCTCTCAACCTTTCATCTAGTCTAACTATTGCTGCTGCAGGCTGATCTGCTCTCTGGATTCCCATCGTTATTTGTGATTAGTTAGGGAGGAGGTGTGGCGCCGCGGCCAGGGCGACTGACGCTGGAATCTGGGGACCACGGTTCGATCCCCGGCTCCGGCGGCAGGTCAGCCCAGCACCATGTGACTCTGGGCAATAGCTCGCTTAATCTTCCCGACGGCCCCCAGCGCCTAGAGACCCTTACGGGTGATTGTGCGCTTTACAAATGTGGACTTTATTAGTACAAGAACTGAAGTTGCCACTGGACATCACCAGGCCCGACCCTCCCCGGGCCTTTCTTTCATTCCAAGTACATTGGTTCTTTATTTTGATATTGTATACCAATAAAAACATTGACAAAGCCTATAAGTCTTGCTTTAGCCACCTACCAACCTTTTGCATTAAAGCAAAACAATGCATAAAAACAAAAAAGGCATAATGAGGTGAAGCAAAACTGCAAAGCACAGGCCAACATACAACCATAGACATACAGAAATGTAAATATAAACTGGTACAAAATAGTGCTGTTCACCTTGCAAGATTGTTTTGTTCGGGCTTGACAGCACACCGGCATGAAAAACATAGGCCCAGATTTTCAAAGACTTCACACCACTGCAAAGTGATGCAAAGCGACAGAAGTCTTCTTGCAAGCGCATTTACCTTCTAGTGCAAAAGGTATTTGTCTATTGGGCTTTGCATAAAAAAACAAATGCCTATTTGAAGCAGGTGCTAACAAGGAGATATGTTTTCATTTCTCCAAACATTCGACACATTGCATGTATGCTGCAGTGCATAGCACACGTGCTATGGGGAATATTTCAGAATTTGTCAAGGCACAGGATTTTGTACTGAAAGGGTATGCTTCCATTGATTATTATTGTGCCACTTTTTTGTGTTTTTATACTTGACTTATGCATTTGAATTCTGTTTACATTGTATGTTAATACAATTGTTTAGCTAATGTGTATATCGCATAATGTATTTTTATGAACTGATAATAAAAAACTGGATAATAAAGATAGAACTCTAATATTTTTTTGTATTGTTCATTCTCCCACTTATCATTGTATAGACAAGAATATACAATTGCCTAGGTGTTTTTTCTCATAGGTTTTTCTCATAGGGTATGCTTCCAGCACAGAGCGACAGCATGAAAACACCTCTGCATCATGGTGCAAAAATTGCATATGGCTCTTATTGTTTGACTCTACATAGCCCTAATAGTGTGTTGGTGCAGTGGATGAAGGCAGCAGTAGAATATGGCTCTGTGCTGCCTTCTTCCTCTGTGTTTGTGGTACTGTATTAGGCTAAACAAAATTAGTAAAATAGCCCTTTATTGTTACCAGTCCTTGAACATATAGATAAAGTAGAATTTCGCTCTCCCCTGGGGGTTATTTCCTTCCCATATCATGCTGTTAGCTGATTAATGAGTTTTATGTTTCTATGGAGGGCTTGCACTGCAATTCCTGGGGGGCTAATTTATCTCTCAGGAATGCTCATCACAACGTCTTTATCACCTAGGTGATATTTATCCAGAAAGCAATCATTTTGTCACAGCAGAAGGATGTTTCTAATGTTTTAGGCAGAATTAAAATGCAAGCCAGACCTACTGGCTTTACCATTGCTTGCTTTTTAATGGGGCACAAATCATTCATTTTACAGCACAATATTCCAAACATATTTGACTTAAAAAACTGAGTATCACAGGCATTTCTGCAGTGAAGCTCATTAAATATGCCAATTCATCGGTGCCTAGAGAAGGAAAAACAGAAAAGGCAAGAAGAGAAATCCTGTAAACCCAGTTGAGACCCGGATAAATGTGGCAACAATAAACAATGTCTCAACAGGTAATACTTTGAAGATAATCACTTGAATGTAAAATAAATTACAAGAAGGAGGCAAAAAAGGGAAAAACACCAAAGTTGGATATCATGGTCTGTATTAGAATTTTTGGGAAAGGCATTCATTTCAGAGAGCGGAGCAGTGTTCCTCTAGGCAGAGCATCGGCCTGCCCAGCAGCACTCCTTCCCCGATGTGAGGTTTCTGATTCATGTACACACATTCATCCCCGAGGTTGAAGAGGTGTGGCGCAGCGGCCAGGGTGCCTGACTCTGGACTACAGGGTTCACGGTTTGATCCCCGGCGGCAGGTTACCCCAGCACCATGTGACTCTGGGCAATGGCTCGCTTAATCTTCCCGACGGCCCCCAGCGCCGGGACACCACTTCGGAGGTAGCTGTGCGCTTTACAAATACTGGTATTTCATTTATTTCATACATACATGTAAAATAATTTGGGACTGATTGATTCCCCAAGTGTCATGCCGCACATGACAACCCATATTTTGGACATCATAATTTTACCTCGGTTGCTCGACAATCCATAATCATCCTCCGATTTATTGAGCACATGCACACTTAAAAAATTGCTGGAGTCCTCTCTGCAGATGCAGCTTTTGTACATCCCACCAGACACCCCTTAGCTTGGTGCCGCCATTGTGCACCCTAGTGGACCCCCAATTCACAGGTGGCTGAGCGGTGATCCCCCCATGACACCCTGCTCTCCTGCATGTGTCCAGACTATTCTACAGCTATGGGTAATCAATATGTGTAATCCTCTCCTGAGGATGACCTGAAACAACACAGGAAGAAATGCCATAGACAAAACTCAGTGTAATCATGGATTCCTTGGGCCTTAACATGTTTCCAATAAATTATGATCACAGTTTTCATGTTATGTACCAATTTTAATTCTGCTCCTACTTGCTGTTTTCTTCACCGTATCACGTGTCTCACTTTGAGCCATTCACAGTGCCACAAGCACTTAACACGCACTTAAGTTTTGGATCACACTTGCACATAATGAAATTAAATATTGCTGTCTGAAATTAATGACTTTAATAAGTATTCCATTACAGACCATCATATCCTACCTACTCTGGTGTTTTTCCCTTTCTTGCCTCCTTCTTGTGATTTATTTTACATTCTAGTAATTGTCTTCAAAATATTACCTGTTGAGACATTGTTTCTTGTTACCAGATTTACCCGGGACTCAGTTGGTTTATGGAATTGATCCTGTTGCATTTTCTGGAAAAGGAAAGTAGGCATTGTTGTCCTACACTAACAAATACATTAGTTGGATAAATAAAAACGGTGTGCTCCTCGCTCAGGGCCTTGTTCGTGAGTGGAAAGCCAACCGATCCTGATAATTGATAGCAGCCTGCTGTCCTCCAGCCTAATGAGAACTGCGGGTTCCATTAGTGTTTTGTTTAAAGTTTTCCAATTAGGCATCATCTTGTATTGCACCACTGGTTGAAACTTCTTTTCTGACAGAGGGCGTGCCCTGGTGGGCTCTGCTGGCTAAGCACATAGTCGAAAACCTGTTTTTATGTGCCTGTAGTTAGTAAAATGAATTCATTTGACCAGATAATTCTCCGAGTTAGGTCTTGATTTTCAGACATTAAGGGGGTCATTAAGATGACGGGTGGACTTTGTCCGCCCGTCACCATAGTGGGGAATGGGACCGCCCGCCATAAGGGCGGGGGTCCCGGGGGTGAGATTAGGATGTGCCCGCCACAGTGGCGGGCACATCCTGTATTTACAGCATTGTGGCGGGCGGTGCTCTCTGCACCGCCCGCCACAATGCTGAAAATGCTTTTCACCATTTGCATAATGAAAGCGGCAGGCACCGCACGGTGCCTGCCGCTTTCATTATGCAACTGCAGGGGGGTACCACAGGTACCCCCCCTGTGTGCACCCCCCTACTGTCCTTCACTCTGGGGGCCCGCAGGGGGCCCACAGAGTGAAGACCGCCTGCCTTTCCGTGGCGGCATTGCCGCCACGGATAGTCTTGCCTCACAGCCCATTGCAATAGGGGGGCGGTGTCTTACAGACACCGCCACCATGTTACAGGTTTTCCTCCCCGGCCGCAAGGGGACCGGGGCGGAAAACAGGCGGGCGGTGTTTTTCACCGCCGCCTTCCCCTCCGCCATCCTAATCTGGTGGAGGGGATTTGGGCTTGCGATGTCGGGCGGTTTGCCAGCCTGGCGGAGGCAAACCGCCCGACATCGTAATGGACCCCATATGGCTCAGAAACAGACATAATTTTTGCCTATTTCTGTTTGGGAGCCACACTGCCTAATAAATGCAGTAATCATTAAAATGAATTCCAATTACACACCGCAGGTGCATAAAAACAAGCATTAAGCTCTGCACTGAACAAGTGGAGTCCATTGTGATGCAGCCCCTAATTGAAAGGACATTGGCTCACTAATTGCAAGCCTTTCCGAAAACAATGTACATTCTAAACATCTTGCAGATTTCATACCTATAATTGAATGCAAATTACTCTGCTAAAAAGTAGGCAAAGATATGTAGAGGGGTCCGACACATTTTTGCCAACACTCGTCTATCTGCTCGGTTTGCACTTTGATAGGGTGAATACAGCACTTGTTTTCTTGGCTCTGATTAATTGCCAGTGTCTTAGAATCTTAACTTGATTGGTAGTGGACCTTTCTCACGTCCATCAGCAGAAGTAATATCTACTGATGGGTTTTATGAAGACGGTGGATTTATCTCAAATTATGCTAATTGATTGATTTAAAATCATTATTTAAAAAACGCAGCCCTCTTTCTTACTCAGTTATGGCAATCTGCCAGTACCCAGACATTAAGTCAAACATGCTTGAGAACTTGGCAGCTCCCAGCCAATCAATGAGCAGCTCAGCTCTGGCGATGGGTTGTGCATCTGTCTTGGTGACTGCATTGAGCCCCCAGTAATCCACACAGAAGCTAAGTTCTAGGTTGGCACCTGGAGATACAGCCTTGGGGACCAGCACTGCTGTTTTGCACCAAGGGCTGTTTGAGGGCTCAATAGCTCCTAACTTCAGCATTTTGGGGACATACTCCTTCATGCTGGCTCTCACCTTGTCCGACAGCCTGTAGAATTTACTCTTTACAGGCATGTTACCCCAGTATCAATATAATGGTTATACCATGTAGTGAGCCCTGGAGTAAGGGAAACGAGAAAGACAAACTGCCCCAATAACTGACTACAGTTTCTCTATTGCTCTAGGGTCAGGATAGCAGAGAGGCTGACACCCTCCACTAACTGATCCTTTTCCTTGGAAGAAAGGAGGTCGAGGAGAGGTCCAGGGTGTCACCCTCAGGCTCACCATCCTCCCAACCTGTGAGAGTTTCAGGAGAGGGCTTCCCGCATCCCTTACCCTTATGCCTTTTGGCAGGAATCTGGGCCATTCTTCCACGTTATGGGTCCTTGTGAATATCCTCTCAGGTGGACATAGACAGCATGGTCAGGAACACCCACTCAGGAAACCCTAACAACTCCAAGTGTGACATGAGCTTCATGTCCTTCAAGATGTTGTGCTCTAGGTTACTGCCAAGAAAACAATCCACCGGCAAGGACGGACTCAAAGCTACCCTCAAAAAACTTAAGACTCACAACCCCCACTCAAAGGAAACCAGAGCCAGTGGGTAGTGGTCCTCATGAATGTTCGCAACATGGTGGAATGCATTAGGGACTACCTGCTCTGAGGTCACCAATGACATCTGACAGTTATGCTGAATCCAGTGCATGAAGCATGTCCTGAAGTGGCACAGGTGGTCCTCCCAGCAAGAAACAAAGACTGCAATATATAGATAGGTGCAGTAAAATTCTCCAACATAGCCAGGACCTGGTTATCCAACCTCTGGAAGGTGACAGGGTCGTTCTTCAATCCAAAGTGCGTCACCTGGAACTGGAAGTGCCCTTCTGGGGTAGAGAACGCAGACCTCTTTTTTACTCGGTTATGGCAATCTGCCAGTACCCAAACATTAAGTCAAACATGCTTGGGAACTTGGCAGCTCCCAGCCAATCGTTGAACGCCTCAGCTCTGTGGATGGGTTGTGCATCTGTCTTGGTGACGACATTGAGTCCCCAGTAATCCACACAGAAGCTAAGTTCTAGGGTGGCACCTGTAGGAGCAGCTTTGGGGACCAGCACTGCTGTGTTGCAGCAAGGGCTGTCTGAGGGCTCAATAACTCCTAACTTTAGCCTTTTGGGGACACCCTCCTTCATGCTGGCTCTCACCTTGCCAGACAGTATGTAGACTTTACTCTTCACAGGCTTGTTGGCCCCAGTATCAATATCATGGTTATACCATGTAGTGAGTCCTGGAGTAAGGGAAAAGTGAGAGACAAACTGCCCCAACAACTGACTACAGTTTCTCTGTTTTTCTAGGGTCAGGATAGCAGAGAGCCTGACACCATCCACTAACTCATCCTGCTCCTTGGAAGAAAGGAGGTTGGGGAGAGGTCCAGGGTGTCACCCTCATGCTCACCATCCTCCCAACCTGTGGGAGTTTCAGGAGAGGGCTTCCCGCCAGCCGCGGCCTGTGGAGGGAGTTCTGTGGGGCAGAAGGGCCGGGCGGGGGAGGGGCAGGGTGGGGGGTGCTAAACACCGGAATATGAATAATGTGAGGTAAGTAAACAATTTAATAAGTAAAACTAATTTTGTAGCACGCCCTGCATCGCATTTTGAGATGCAGGGCGCGCTACGAAATTTGTTTTATTTATTAAATTGTTTACTTACCTCACATTATCCATATTCCGGTGTTTAGCACCTCCCTCTCTGCCCCTCCCCCGCCCCGTCTTTCTGCCCCACGGACTTCCCTCCACGGGCCACGGCTGCTTCCCGCATCCCTTACCCTTATGCCTTTTGGCAGGAACCTGGCCATTCTTCCACGTTACAGGTCCTTGTGACTACCCTCTCGGGTGGCCATAGACAGCATGGTCAGGAACACACACTCAGACAAGCCTAACAACTCCAAGTGCAACATGAGCTCCATGTCCTTCCAGATGGTATACTATAAGTTATTGCCAAGAAAATAATCTACCGGCAAGGGCGGACTCAAAGCTACCCTCAAAGAACTTAAGACTCCCAAACCCCACTCAAATGAAACCAGAGCCAGTGGGTAGTGGTCCTCATGAATGTTCGCAACATGGTGGAATGCATTAGGGAATTCCTGCTCTGAGGTCACCAATGGCAACTGACTGTTGTTATGCTGAATCCAGTGTCTTTCAGAGCATCAACCCTCTGCCCTCTGATGGGACCCACTGCCTGTATTTCCTAGTGTGACTAGGCATGTGAGTTCTATGCATCATCTGTCCATCACACAGTGACACTAGGGTAACATCTACACTATCCCCCACACTATCTGAGGCAATCTCCTCCCCAAGCGCTACATTAAGCAACCCCTGTGTCTGCCCACCAGTGGGTGGATTGCCTGCTTGGGAAACTTGGCCCACTGGTGCCATTTAATTTACAGGCCCTGGCCACAGGTATTGTCACTTTACTAGGGACATACAAGAAATAAAATATGCCAATTGCGTATAAGCCAATCTTTCTATATTTTAAGGAGAGGGCGCAAGCACTTGACCACTGGTTAACAGTGCTAAAGTGCGCAGTGCTATAGCCAGCAAAAACGAAGTCAGCAAAACAGGAGGGTTGAAGGCAAAAATTTAGGGGAAAATCCATGCCAAGGATGCCAAGTCTAACAGTCACCCTATCCTTTGACCACTTTGGCGGGTTTGGCCTTTCTTCTCTAATATCCTAATATTTGTTTTCACCTACGTAATTTAGAGTATTCTACTTCCAATGGATGGCATGTTCTAATACCATTATAGTCCTTCTGCCGAGGGCTGCATGTGGTCATAAAAGGACCTTATCCTATCTCGCCCATAATGGCTCTGAAGGTCCTCAGCAGTAGGTTTTATATAATGCACTAAGTAAATAGACCCAGGAGCACACAAAGAAATATATTGCAAGCCACCTTAGTGTTCTGTACACTATGAAGGTCCTTGAACATTGGCCTCATATACGAAACACCTTTGTAACTTGAAATATCCCTATGAAGTACACTTGGGGTTTCTTGATCCCATAAACTAACAGAATGCAGAATCTTTCATCCAATTAGGGACAGCGCGAACATTTTTGAGTATCTGGAGATGGGGTGATGCTTTGTTTAAACTACATGCAATTTACTAAGGACCTCATTTATGATAAGTGACGCATCGCTGTGTGAAAGTAGTGATGCGTCACTTCTCGGAGCGACCTCCTTGCGACATGATTGATGCGTCATATTTACTTATGAAGCATCATGTCGCAAGGAGTTACAGATATGTCAGTATTTCTGACGTATCTGTATGGCGCAAAAGAGACGCATTGCTGGAGATTGTCACAAAGTGACGCAACTCCAGCAATGTTCCTTTCACATGTGAAAGAGCCTGCGTCACCCTTACGCCTGCCATGAGGCAGGCGTAAGGTTTTGACACATTGGCCTCCTAGAAGTGGCACAGCAAAATCTCATAGATTTCGCTGCACCACTCCTACCGCCCTTTCTTGCGGGGGTATGCCCACCCTGCATACATTATACCTGGCGCAGGTATAATGTAGCGCAGGGGTTTACGAAGTGACACATCTACCTAGATGCGTCACTCGTAAATATGGAGCAACATGGCGCATTTTTAACGCCACTGGTGCGTCACAAAAAGTGACGCACCGGTGGCGCAAAAGTGACGCAGGGGCTTTTAAATAAGCCCCTTAATGCGCATATGGAGTGACATGCAGAACTCCCCCCTAAAGGTCCTTCATGCAGACTCCATTTAGGGCCTAGTTTAGAGATTGTTGGATTTTTGTTGGTAATACCACAATTTGGTAATCGCGTTACCACAGCCAGTAGTTGTGACATTACGTAACCAGCCAAAACATTGTTTACACCTCTATTTCTGCTTTTTAAGTTATGAAATTTTGTTTTTTACAGGTGCTAATGTCTGAAGAATTTGTGTGCGGTGTATTTGAATTGCTGCTTTTATCAATGCATTAATATCACTGCTCTCCAAACTGACAAATTGTGTTAAATGCACAGAAAACACTGCACATACCAAGGAGGGATTTCCAACCAGGAGAACTCCAATACAGGGCCTTACAGAGGACTTTTTATTACTATACCTATGGAGAGACCTAACCGATGGGCTTGTTTTCCTTTATAACCTCATTGATGATTTTTTATTTATAGGTGGGGGAGGGGGATTAGAGGACATGCGGCTTTCGGTGTAAACAAGAGCCTTGGTATGGTTTTCGCGCTAGGCTTACATGTTAATGAAGACATCATGGTGTTTTTGAATTACACGGAAGGACCGAAGAAAAATCCTAAACAGGTGACCTGTGCTGTGATGAGAATACAGTACTGATGAGTGCGTTGTGAACCGTGGTGGTGGTGATGTCAGAGTCTCCCAGACACCCTTGCATATCCAATGAGTCACCATCTTGCAAAGACAAGCTTCGAGGTGAATCATTGTTGTTCACAATATCACTCGGCCACTGGTAAGGCTAGAGTGCTAAGAGCCCTTATGGCAAGCTTTGAAACTGAGCGTTTTTTTCCCAATAAGGGTACAAAAACTGCATAATTTGGTCGCAAGGGGCCCTTAGTTGCCCTGGGCCGAGGTGCCACTGCACCTGCTGCGCCATTGATAGCCGCATTCCTGCACTATGCCGCGGTGGGCTATCACTTAAGCTGCGTGCCGAGCCCTGTCGGAACCGACTCAATATTTCGAAAAAAAGAAATCGTAAAAGAAAATGTTAAAAAATACATTTCTTACTTTAACTCATTGAACTTTAAACATGTGTTTTTCATAAGACTGTTTTCTTGTGTGGATTTCTACAACACAGCAGTGGGTAAATTGTTTCGCCTGTCATTTTCCTTTTTTAAGTTATTAGGCACAGTAGGCCCAATTTTCAGTCATTTGCAGTGCCGCTTGGTATTAGGGTTTTCATCATGGAACACAGAGAAGAGGAATGGTAATTTTTCTTCACTTGAACAATATGTGTACAAATCCTTTGAAATTCTCTTTTTGAAGGTGCCATAGCTTTTAGTTTGAAACCCAGAAGAGGAGCTCATGCATTCAGCACACTTTCAGTACACACTCCGAAAGGGATTCAGTTTTATTTTCTGAACAACATATTTTTCTAAGCGCGTTCAGAGAGTTCTAACGTCGAAAAACCTCTGTTTTTATTTTACCTATTTTCTCCTGTTTGAAAATGTCTGCTGTTATGTTTATATTGAACGTCATAGAAAGAAACATGCTACGATTTTAGGAAATGTGTAGTAGGCATGAAGTCTAAAGAATGTGCTTTGTTTTCTGATGTTGTTGAGTAACTTAAAAAGGGGAGGAAACGTTGCATCTCGCAGTGTCAAGTCCGATTATATATTTTTATTATTTCACAGTTGGTATCAAAATTAAATTGCTATTATTAGTTTTTATCACAAAGTATGTTTTGGATGAGTATACTTCAAAAATATCAGAAACGTGGTACAGTAATCATGCTCATTGAGTGACGTATAACACCAATTTTCACCATACAAATTTTCATCTATACATTAAAGTAAGTAAAACATATTTGTTTAAAGAAAAGCTTTTTCTCTACAGACATATTGCAGTGCATATTTTACAATAAGGCAATAGTTAAAAAAAATTAAACACAGACACAGTATTACACTGAATACATCATTTTGAAGTCAAAGTTTTGGTCTTTTAGGGGCTTATGTCTGAGCTGGTTTGGGTTGCTCTTGCACCAAGCAATATGGTGCAAGAGTGACGCAAACCTTAAGTTAGATTTTGAATCCACACAAGACACTTTCCTTGGGTCTGAGTGTCTCCATTATTTTGGAATAAGGTAATGCAGTGCAAAGTACAGCGTTGCCTTGCTCTGCCCTAGGAAGGCGTTCCATGGGTGTTGGGTGGGTGTTCCCATGCAACTCCCTGGTAAACCTGGACATGCACCAAAAAGAGGCGCTTTCCCTGGAGAGGTGTAACATGGAGAAATATCTTTATTTCTTCTTGTTACTTCCTCTCGCTATGCGTTCTGCAGGAATATGCATTTCACAATCGTTTTTCTGCAGGAAGGTCTCTGTTGTATCCTGGCCAATGAGGTTGGGTGGAATCTGCAATGTGAAACTATGGTGTCCAGATTCCATATATTGATAGTTGTCCCAGGCTTTCCAGGGAAAGACTTCTCACTTTGTGGTCTCTAATAAACTTACCTTAATTAAACCAACATGCAAGACGAATGTTGGTTAAGGAGGACTTCATACTGGCGATCAGTGGAACATCCGTCCGGAAAACCTGGAGCACAGCCTGAGCTTTTTGAGGCAGCATATCGGCACATCGTAGGGTAGGGCACATGGTGCACACCACGGTCTGCATGGAGCTGATTGGAGCCTAGTGCACAGGATCCAACCTTTGGAGGATCACAGCAAATCCATGTACAAAAATTTGATTGGGTTCATTGTAAGTAACCCAAATCCACAGCAGCCGTTAGTTTATGTGCGCATACCACTGTGTGCTGTATGATTGCGCTATAGTTTATTTGCGGATGCTTGATGGCCTGCTCAGCAGTGGCATGAGGGTGACCATTATGTTGTTCGCCTCGTGCTGCAGTTGGTCTGCGAATGCTTGAGGGCCATTACATTTTGCCTGACCTGTCTGGAGAGTGATCAGGCATGCCAGAACAAGGCCAATCAACTCCAGAAAATGTTGAATTGTTTTTCGGGGGCTGTTTTGCAGTGTTGAAAAGAGTGGAATAGTTAATTTGTTGCAGTCAGTTGTGCACCTGTGCAGTCTGGAAGTAATTTTTTGCAGTGACTTACACACCTGGCGGGCACCATCTACGAAATAATACCTTATGGGAAATTAATTTGTTGTGGTGACACTTCTCAACAGTTTTGATGTTGTGTGAAAGTGAGCATTTTCATTAATTTGAACATTAGATTAAATACATATTTTTTGTAACTCTGCATCAATCTTTCCAAAGTTGGCAAGTTGAAGTATAATACAATTGTGTGGATTTGTCACGGTGATTCACACACCTTTTGGTCAAGGAATATATGTGTGGATTTGTTGTTTTTTTCCCTACCTTATTTTTGTATATATGTATGTATAGGTGTGTGAATCACTGTGACGAGTCCACACTGGTATTATACTGGAACTTGCCAACTTCAATCACAGCAATATATACATATTCTTTCAAATTCCATACATTTTAAACTGATTTATAATGTGTTTGTGTAGTAAACATAACTAAATTTATTGTCAAACACAATGTGGATTGTATTGTTGCATCTTTATCTTTTATACCCAATCCCGGTGATCCTGTTTTGGAGTGGAAGCAATAGAGAGATGGTTTTGAGGCCTAGTTAGAAGCTGTAGGAGGTGATGTATATACTGATAAATGAAATATTGAAATTTGAAACATTGTTTAGGTGCTGTGGGGTGACGTGTTTTAAGTCATTTACCGCCTATTATTTTGAATGAAGCTTGTTAGAACTGGGGGTCTCTAGTTGGCAGAGGTAGGTACCACTGTCCAAATAGGGATCCTTGCTTCTAGTCACGGTAAGGAGGAAACCTCTGGGATAACCCCTGCTCACCCCCTTGGTAGCTTGGCACCAACAGTCAAGGCTTATCAAAGGCAATGTGTAAAGTATTTGTACCAACACTCACAGTAACACAGTGAAAACACCACAAACTGACTCCACAACAGTTTAGAAAAATAAAGGTATTTAATGTAAACTACACAAGACCAAAACAACAAATATCCAACATACACAGTTCAAGGATATGGTTTCAAAAGAGTTCTTACGGTTGCGATAAAATAATCCACAGATGCGTGAAAAGTTCACAGTTGCGTCACGTTTAGCCAACAGTACCTTTAGTTGCGACAAAGTTCCAAAAGCAGAAGCTGGTGCGGTGGAAAACAAGCGATGCGTTGCTCCTGAGACCCTGGGGAGGCGTTTGCCACAACCCCGCTGCAGCAGCGGGCGTGTTGCGACAAATCCGGTCTGTATGGGGAGGAAGGCGACTTGTATGGATTCTGGTGCGTAGGTTCCGTAGGAAGTTTGTTCTCGCAAAGGCACGATGCGATGATCTCGTAGGGGGTGTGACGATCTCCTGGGGGACGATGCACGATCCAGCGGTGATCCTCTCTCTCGCAGATCCTCGATGCGATGGCTTTGCGACAATGCTTGCAGCGACGTGATGCGGTCCGAAAGCCGGAGGTGCGGCGATCTCCCTCAGCGATGCCAGGCTCTGCGACGAAGCTCGCAGCGATGGTGATCTTCCGGCAATCGAAGGGTGAGTCGTCTTAGGCAGCAGCAACAGGCGCTGCGACGATGTCGATATCCGTAGCGGTGGGAATTTCCTCGCACTTTCGAGAATGCGCTCCGCAGCGAGCAATACGATAACTTTTCAGTTGCAAAAGTCTCTCAATCTTAGTTTCCAGCTCCCCAGCACAGGTACAACTTCCAGAGGCACCACAACTGGCCCAAGCACTCTAGGAAGGACAGAACGCTCTCAGCAGAGTTCAGGGAAGTGGGGGGGGGGAGTCCTTTTGTTCCTGGGACTTCAAAAACAGGGAGCCAGATCTTCTCAGGCCCTTTGAGATTCCTTCAAGACAGGGGACACAGCACCACAGCAAAGTCCTTCCCCTCTCCTTGGCAGCAAAGCAACAGCAGGTCAGTCCAGCAGAGCAACAGCAGGACAGTCTTCCCTCTTCAGTTTTAGCTTTCTCCTTGGCAGAGGTTCCTTCTTGATTCCAGGATGATCTAATTTTCTGTTGTCAGGGTTCCTCTACTAATACCCCTAAAAGTCTTTGTTCCCTTTGTGCAGGAGGGCTCTGAGCCCGGTCTGAACCAGTTCTGGGTGTTCCTTGAGCACTTTGTTTTCCTGGCTTCTCCTTTTCTTTCAGAGTGAGGGGTAGGGTCGTCAGCCGCCCAGCAGGAGGTGGAGCCAGCATTGTGGAAGGCAGGCACAGCCCTATTCAGGCCCTGGTGCTATCGCCTCCCACCACTCAAGTTGCAAATACAGTCATTCAGCCTAGGGCTGACTCAGCCAGCCTCCTGGGGAATCCCCAGCCCCTTTCACTCTCAAACCAGACAGTTAATCCACAAACAGGCCAAGGCACACAGAAAGGTCAGACAAGAGAACAGCAACTTTCTAAAAGTGCTATTCTCAAACACATGAATTAAAAACCACCTTTCCTAAAAGATGTGTTATTAAATTCTGAGTTCAGGGATACCAGCCGTGTATGTTCTATCTTGCTCCTATGGGAAGATATGCTGGTAGCCACTGTAGCCAGCATCCCCCATGATAGCCTATGGAGCAGGATAGCCTTGCAGCAGTGAAAAACGAAAATGGCTGTAATTCACTACCAGAGCATGTCACCTGCACAAGTACATGCTCTACCTTTCACATACACTGTACCCTACCCAAGGGGGTACCTTGGGCCTTCCATAGGGTGACCAATGTGCACAGAAAGGGAAGGGTTAGGCCTGGTCAGTGGGGACACTGACCAGAAGGACATGGCAGTTCACAGACTGCACACAGGCACTGCGGTGGCAGGTCTGAGACACCATTTTAGGGCTACTCATGTGGGTGGCACAATCAGTGCTGCAGGCCCACTAGTAGCATTTGTTATCACCAGCCCTGGTACACTCAGTGCACTTTACTAGGGACTTCTTGGTAATACAAATATGCCAATCATGGATAACCAATTACAATAGCAATTTACACAGGAAGCACTTACACTCTGACACTGATCAGCAGGGGCAGAGTGTCCAAAGCATCTAAACCAGCAAAAATGAAATCCAGCACAGCATCAAAAATACAGGAGGTAGAGACAAAAAGATAGGGGGAAACCACGTCAAGGATGCCAGGTCTAACAAAGCTGATGAAGAGTAGGGTGTTGTCAACATATTTGAAACTGCTTTTTTCACAATCAGATATACTTTATATCAACAAAGTTAATGAGGTGGTTGCTAGACAGTAAGTAAGGCTCAACTGCCCGATTATTCCATTGATTCTTTTTTTGTGAATGATTTAAGAATTTTGGCAGCTAAATGTTAATATATAGACTTTCAAGACCAGACGATACAGGATCAATTCGTTCACAAAACTGGTGAGGCAAAACTACAGGAGAAATTATTAGCTGCAGAAGATCTTACATTAGAGAAATATATTGAGATTAGTCATAGATTTGAGGAAATGAAGTTAGGAATGAAGGAATTAGCTGAAGTACAAGTAGTGAAGAAGGCCGTGGTTGACAATAAGGCAACAAATGAAAGTGATCAAGGTAGAACTAAGTTGTTTTCCCAAGTTGTAGAAATTTGTTTTAAATGTGATCCAGTTGGACATTGAGCAAACAACAAGCCATGTCCAGCTGTAGGACACATTTGCAGATATTGTAAAAATAAGGGGCACTATGCCAGAATGTGTGGGAATAATACAATTACAAGGACAGATACCAATTAGCTCTTGTCAAAGAGATATACCAAGACTCTGATGACATATCTGAAGAATTTGTCCTTAGTATTTATAAGGTCAATGATACAAGTAGTGATTTTCCATTTTGTGTTACTAACATTGATGGTAAAGATGGCTGATTTGGGAGCTTGTGGTACATTAATAGGAGGTCAATGATTGAAGCAATTATCAGATAGTTGATTGATTCCATCAGACATTAACTGGTTGGATATTTCAATAAACCAAATTTATGTTTTAGGATATTTTACTTCCAACATTAATTTTAAAGGCAAGACCATTGTTGCAAATATGTATGTTGCCAAGGAGGTATCTTGTTTACTGGGATGGCTGCAGCAAAGGGATTTGCTTATTACTGTTAATCCAAATCCTCCTGAACAAGTCCAAGGATTTAGCTCCCTAATATCTTTGGTTATTGGAGATATTGCTGTAGAATGGGAGAGTTTATTTTCTAAAGTTTTTTTACCGGACCTCAGATTATTGAAGGATTTTGTACATACGATTATATTAATACAAGATGCTGTGCCTAAAGTACACAAAGTTAGAAACAGTCCCTTATCTATGAGAGAGGTCTTAAGGGAAAGAACTAGATAGGCTGTGCAATTAAGACATTATTAAAGACATCGAATCTTTAGAAAGGTTGTCACATGTTGTAGTGGTACACAAACCCAATGAAAAATGAGACTTTGTGTTGATCTGAGAGATCAAATGAATGTGTGTGGGTGGATCAGCACCCTTTGCCAAATATTGGGAAAATGTTTTCGAGATTGAGGGGCAGCTCTGGTGTTTGCAAAATTGGATGTATACAATGCTTATCACCAAACTGCTCTGCATGACGGCAGCAAACTTTACACTTCATTTATAACTCTGAAGGGGCATTTAAATACAGGAGAATGCCTTTTGGATTAATTCCAGCTTTCGGTGTGTTTCATAGGGTCATGCATAAGCTATTCAGGGAGGTAAAGAATACCTTGCATTTTCAGGATGCTATATTGATTTTTGGTAACAATAAATAAGATCATGTTGAGGCTCTATATAAGGTTCTGAGTTTATTACGAAGTCATGGCATGACCTTAACCATGAAAAAAATGAACATTTGAAGTGGATTAAGTGAACTATTTGGGGCACAACACTGGCAAACATGGTGTATCACCAAACCAGAGCTTGTTTAAGGTGATAGAGGCAGCTTCAGATCCTCAAAATAAAAAACAATTTGGCCTAGTAGACTATCACGCCAAATACATTCCATTATTTGCAGATAAGACGAATAACATGAGAGGTCCCATGAAAAAAAAACAATTTATTAGGAATGAAGAGTGTGCTTCCGAATGTGTCACTTTAAAGAAGGAAATTTCGGGCCCGATTCAACTTAAGACAAAATCTTCAACTTAAGACAAAATCCTAAACTTACTACCATTTTCGTATTCACAGAAGGCACTTACTCATTTTGGTATTCACAGAAGACACTTACTCATTTTGGTATTCACAGAAGTTAGGAGTCCAAACTTTAGGACTCCTAAATGCATTCTGTGAATCCTGAAAGTCTGAAAGTTAGGATTTTTCTCAGTTTAGGAGTAGTAAAGTTAGGACTCCTAGGTTTACTACTACTAAATTGAGAAAAATCCTAATTTTAAGACTTTCGGTATTCACAGAAGGCATTTAGGAGTTCTAAAGTTAAGACTCCTAACTTTACTCCTACTAAACTGAGAAAAATCCTAATTTTAAGACTTTCGGTATTCACAGAAGGCATTTAGGAGTCCTAAAGTTAGGACTCCTAACTTCTGTGAATACCGAAATGAGTAAGTGCCTTCTGTGAATACCAAAAAGAGTAAGTGCCTTATGTGAATACCAAAATGGTAGTAAGTTTAGAATTTTGTCTTAAGTTAGTTCTGTGAATCGGGCCCTTCATCACCTCCTGGGCTGGCAACTTTTGACACGTGATACAACTCGGTTATTGTCACAGATGCACGTAATGTTGGTATTGACGCTGTGCCAATGCAAAACCATGAGGGCAGGTTGGTTACTATTGCGTTTGCATCAAGACCATGAAGAGATGCGAAATTCAAATATTCCACTGTAGAAAAGGAAACTTTGGCTTGTTGGTGGGTAATTGAATATTTTCAAAAATATGTATATGTACTCAATTTAAGGTAAGATCATATCACTGTCGATTGGTGGAATTGTTTACTACAAAAGGTTGTGGAAAGGCAACAACCAGAATTGCCAGATACAAATTGCAGGAGTTTCATTTCAATGTTGAGTACATTCCTGGTGCCACAAACATTCTAGCAGATTGTTTGTCCAGGTTACACATTAAGGAGGATGGTGGCATGGTATTATTGATGAAGGGCTGCAGAGGGTTATGCCCATCTGTGAGGTGTCAAGTGGCTGCATTAAGCAAGATGAATAGAAGGATGTCAGTATATTGATGAGGAAATTCATGAGATTATAAAATATAATAAGTCATAATGGTCAGAAAAGAGGTTGTTAAACAAAGATTTGTTACCATATTTTTAAATTGCAAATGAACTATCAGTATTAGATGATCACTAACGAAGCTCGCGAGGCAGCTATCCGGCCCAAGTCTGGCCCCATTCTTAACTGTTATGAAAGCCAAAACCCCCAATTACTTATCGTGTGGCCAGGAGATTATGTTGGCAAAAGACTCCCGTATGGTGAACAAGACAATAACAAGAATTTTCAAGTGAGTATGGCATCTATCAAAATCTTCATCCCCAGCTCAGTTAAGACTTAAGTTCTGTCTTATAGACCATCGAGGGGTTGGGGCCGGTGCTTACATTAAGCTGTGTAATAAATTTCGTACCTCAAGTGAACGTAGCCTGGTGGCTATGCTGTGGCCAGAAATATCGTCCAACCAAGTGGGACGAAAACAACGCTGCTATATAGAACCCTCATTGCAAATCCTCGATGCAACCGAACACTGGGGAACTAACTCACCCTAGCAGGCCCTAAAAATGTGTATCAAAAAATGAGTCCGGTGTTGGTCTTTTCACTCTGACAGGGCGCAACTGGTAAAACTGAAACATGCCTGGACAGTTTTATCGGGGTTTAAGCCAGGTGTTGTGGTGCTACATCTATCATGCACCTACGCAGTGGCAACGAAAAAAAGATTCTTGGCACTCAGGATGGGTGAATGGCCTTTCTTGTACCATCTACCAGATTGGCGCAGTTCGAACAACAATACTGTGTGCAGGGGGTGTGGGTGCACCTCAGAGTTGAAAGATCACGTGGCATGTTTTTGTCCCACCTTACTTAACGATCGAAGGATGCTGCTACGGGGCGAATGGAATAAACTCAGTGTTCGCTCCTGCTGCCAAGCCATCATAGCAGCCATGAATCCGGAGAACCCGACGCTTAACATCCGGTTCACCAAGTTCGTCACAAGAGCAGTAAAAACTTTAATGCAGCGGGAGTGCCAGTAACCTTATCCCTGTTTTTTACTGCAACGGGTCGTTTCTCTTTCCCAAACGACAGCCAGTTGCCATTCTTTCATTCTTTTTTCTGACTCAACCTGTTAACTGCACTGTATTGTCTTTTGGCTGCTCACTTCATTGCATTGCCCTGAGTTTCTCGGAGACACCAGAGCCCATATTGGACTGTTGGATTCCCTGGGACTTGTGCCACGTCTGTCTTTTTTACTGAGTTTTAATGGAAATGCTCCCCTTTTTAGTAACAAAGCTTCTGCACCCCTCGGCACACATCTTTTTATAGACAATGTATGTTGTTGGAAAATTGTGAAAACTTAAATCTTGGAATTTTGACCTTGTGTGATACTATAATGTCAAATATATAATCAGCTTTTTTTATACTCTTTTTTTACTCTTCATAAAGTGTTTTTCTATTGTAAATATTTTAATTAGTCAAAAAATAAAGTTTCTTGACTTATTAGATGATCTTTTCTTTCCCGGAGAGCAGCTAGTGGTACCTCAGAGCTTGAAACAAGTTGTATTATACATGGCTCATGAAGGTCATCCAGGTTTGATTAGCATGAAAAGAAGAATTCTTTGTGAGTTTTGGTGGCTGGCCATTGATAGATGTATTGTAGCAAAAGTTAGATCTTGCATTAAATGTGATGTCAGCGACAAAACACAGAAGGGTGTTAACTATGAGAAGGCTCCAATTTCTAGGCCTATTAGAGTATTGGAAAGGGTTTCTCTTGACTTTGCAGGTTCATGTGTTTGTTTAAAAGTAAATTTTTTGCCATTGTTCTTACTGGCCAGCTATCAAAATGGCCAGAGGTTAAATTTGTCCATCAGGTTGATTCACATGCAGTGATACAGTTTCTTAATGAAGTATTTGAGAAGGAATGTTTTCCTAAGTGTTTGGTCACAGACTATAATGTGCAATTGAAATCCTTGGAAATGAGAGACCTTTTGGAAATGCATGATATTAGTCATGTATGCACAGCTGTGTATTATAAACAAAGTAACAGCATTGTAGAAAGGTGGATAAGGATTTTGAATGAAGGCCTACAGTTGGCATTAGCCACTGGGAAGATTTGTCATCAAGCTCTCAAAGACATAATATCAAATTACAGGGTCACACCTAGATCGTTGTGAGATGTGTCTCAATTTGCGAACATGAGAGGTAGGAAGGCAGTGCGCAATTTAAACCAAATGTGGATGATGGATATGAGGAAGAAAGTAGATGATGATTTGGTGAGAGGGACTGTTCATAGATGGATGTCAAATGACAACATTTTGTCCACATATGTACAAAAGGGTCTTATACAACAATTCAAGGTTGGTTAATAGGTTTGTGTGATAAAAAGGTAAATTGGTTAGATTTGGAAAATCGAAGTTTTCAATCCCATGAAAACAATCAGAGTGGGACCTCAAGTTGTGGAATTGACTGATGGAAATGTGTGGCGTGTAAGTAAGGTTGTTAAGGTACCTAAATGGTTGTGGCCAAAAGAAGGTAACTGTCCTGATAGTGCTTCGGGTCTAGTTGGGATACTGATGTACATCAAAATGGGGATGCATTAAAAAGTGGATTTGGAAAAAGGTTAAAGATGAAACAGGTATGGTGCACTATAGGTTTTATTCTGTTAATAATATCACCATATATTTGTGTGTCTAATGTGATCCTGCATCTTGTAGAGCGGCGTTAACATTTATTTTGCATTTCTTTTGTTATGTTATTAAATTATTGTTCAATATTGTTAACAATGGGCGATGTGTTGTATCCTGGCCAATGAGATTGTATTGAATCTGGCATGTGGAACTATGGTGTCCAGATTCCATACATCAACCGTTGGCCCAGGCTTTCCAGTGATAGACTTCTCAATTTGTGGTCTCTAATGAACTTACCTTAATTAAACCACCTCATGTGGCGAGAGTTGATTAAGGAGGACTTCATAGTCTCCCTTCCTGCACAAAACAATCCTGCATGCAATGCAGGCACCCTTGCATCATTGTGCAAGGGTGCCTGCATTGGCGCCAGGCTTCCGAATGGACACCAGCGCAGAGGAAGAAGTGGGAATTTGCGGTATTGCATTAAATATGACACAATTTTGCCTTTTCTTTGTAACGTAGCGAAGCAAGGTGACTTGCTGCGTTGCATGACTTTTTCATAAATAGGCAGCTTAGTTTCCAACTGTGCTTCAGACCTTCAACAGAATAATGGCATTACACAAATTGTTTTGTCCCCTCAGCTAGGAGGTCAAGGCGGATGTAGAGTATAAAACAGTAAATCTATACTTACTTATTTATGCAATACAATATAGTCATAGTTAATATTCTGCACTCAATCTAGTTACAAGCAGTTATTTTGGCAAATTATTTTGAGACTTACAATGCGACTGAGGTCTTTGAGAATAGCTGTGATGAATGAGAAGCTCTCAAACCTTCAAAGAATGGCCAGAGTTGCTCAATCTCTAAAGCTGGTTCAAAATGGATCTATTGGCATATTCATTGGATCAGGCATGGTACCTTTCAGGACATACATTGCAATTGCCTTTTTGATGGGGTCCAGAACCTTACCTACTATTTATGATATTGTATTGGAATGAAAGATAATGGGCTAGTCCTTCGACTATCTGTTGAGTACCTGCCTCTCTAGTTTGCAATTGTGTCCCAGTTGAGGAAATTATTTGGCGGTGATGGGTGAACAGTCATCTGTAAATGCATCTATAGGTTTGATTGATACTGTCATTGACTGAAATTGTATTTTGGCCTGGAAGAAACTTTCGCTCACAGCGACTTTTATAGGGTTGTTGGTGCCCACTTGAAAGTGAACTGAGCCCCAAAAAATACCCCTTTTTCAAAGTATTGTGTAGTTGACACGCACGTGTAAGAGTGTGTACTCATATACAATAGAATGGGTAACATGTATGGGTGTAAAACTTCACATGGGATATCAATGCATAGCGTGGCTACAAATCAGTGTGGTCAGACTCTTCAGCTATAACTATATATCGATTATTTGCAGATTGATGCTACAATCTACAGTAGGGCGGATATTATCCTGACCAGCTGGTATAAGAGGACATGGCTGGTTGAGGGTAACTATTCCCTTTCTTTTATTAACATTCTACACAATAATGGAGATGAGAATGGTCCAGATCAAGTTTTAAGTGAGGCTTGTTTTTCAACTCGACAGTTTCCTATAAAGATGTCCAACACTGGTGTGGTGACAGAGTGGTGAACCCTGATGAATCTGCCATAAAATTCACCGGGCAGTGAAACATGTCGGTTACAGTTAGTGGTATGCGACAGTAAGCTACCAGCCTTTTTATTTCAATAGTACACACCAGAGTTAGTAATAAAGTTGTACAATTGGTGTGTCTGTTGATTTTATCTCACTTTTCTTTGTTCGTCACACCAGGGAGCTATTTTTCTAGCTTCTGGTTCTGCACTTTTCTGTACGCACCTTTTGCTTTTGACACTGTTTTCTTCTTGGAAAAGGAATGGCAACCGATGATGAGAAAGGGGCATAGAATTGGTAACATCTGCCAAGTTCCCTGAGGGTTGTTCGCCCGTGAGGTGCCTTCCTCTCCGCCACACATTTTTTCACTTGTTTAAAAATTTTCTTTGAGTGTGGGTGGATGGACTGTCTCAGTGGGGCAGACATCATTGGACATGTCGAGTTCAACCTTGCCTGGAAACTCCTGTTTTAAGTGACAAATAGTGGTTTGTTGTGGACAGTCAGGCATTAGAGAACATACACCTTACCGTAAATAGAGAGGGGGTGTGTCTGGATTTAGAAAGTATATCTTCCAGACAACTTTGTACTCATGTCTACTAGACGCATGCTAATCAACGTCCAGGGTACAGGGATCTTTTTGTATTGAAACTGGAAGAAACTCAAACAGACAAAAACATTGTTGCAGTTTTGTGTGGGGGGAAAAGTGTTGATTGAATCACAGAGGGATTAAGATTGATTAGTTTTAGTTTTGGTACTATGAGATCGTTTCACGGGTCTTGTGGCAGTCTCTGGTTATGGGACAGTGTCTGTAGGGGGAACATCCTTTACAACGCAACTTTTACTCCGCACTACCATTACGACGCAGCTATTACAACGCAAGTCGTTTCAATGACTTGCGCTGGAGGGCGCTGTAGGATAGGGAATAGTTTAAATTTCTATCCGACACCTTCCCTACTATCCACTGGGACTGGAGTTGGAATAGAAAATTAAACTATTCCACTATCCAGTGCCCCCCAACGCAAGTCGGTGTAACGACTTGCGTTTTAAAAACTGTGTTGTAATGGCATGCGGAGTAAAAGCATGCATTGTGATGTCATACATCCATCTGTAGAGGATTCCTGGCCTTCAGACATTTTCCAAGGATGGCTATTTTGAGCAGTGAATGCTCACTCAAGGATAGAGTAAGAGTTTCAGAACTTGAACTCAGTAAACATGCACAATAAAATGACAATTCAGTCAGAGTTATTACTTTTAAAATGGATATGTCTTTACTTAGCGGTAATTAAAGTAAGACACTTAAATGTAGACATGTCAAAAGGTAGAAGGTCCTACGACCTTCCTGAGCTGAACTTTGAGTTCTTCTTTAGTTCTGTATTCTTGTAAGCCAGATATCAAACAGATTCACTACAACTCAGCCACTGTCTTGGTAAATTGAATCTATTGTGCTATATTTCATCTGGGTAGTGACTCCTTTAGTTCTGAAGCTCTGGGTATATGTGCGGTAGCTCAGTGCGTCTGGGCCAGCAGTGCAGTCATAGTGTCCGCAATCAAACCTCATAGACAGGTGCTCTGTACCAACACAGCCTTAACACGTAGATGAAGCAAGGGTTGGTCAGTGTGACAATTGCATCTGGCATGCATATTGTCATCTCTCCTGGGCAGGCTCCCTTCCCCCAGCATTTTCCATGCATGGCTCAATCAGCTTTTCTTTGTGCTTGTCCTCCACAGCAGGACAACCCCTCTTCTCTGTTATTTATTCTAGTAAGTTGACTTTCATTGGGGGGCACATACATAGGTCTTCTTCATTCCCCTAAGCGTTATCCAACTTGAGAGGAACAATAACGTGAGGTCATAGCCAGTCGTTAAACAGACATCTCTTGCAGTTGGTGTTGTAGTTTCTTCAGAAATGCGGATCAATAGAAAATACTGGCCACGAAAATACAATATTTATGGAGATCTGATGGAACTGGTGGCTAGGAAGGGTCAATCACAAAGAGCTATGTTCACAATCTATTTTTCCAGGCAAAGAGTGCAGGCAGCATAGCTTTGGACATTTCTACATAGGTCAGCAGTGTGTAAACACAGGTGATTATGCAAATGTGTATCTCAGCTGTAGAATTCACGACTTTGTGGAGTACATATCGAAGCACACGTCTGGTGAGAGAGCATCCCCTAGTGGCCAAACCAATGTTTATCAGTATTTTTATCTCCACCTGTGCTCACTGCATGACAAATGTGAATGTGGATTCCCCTCCCTAACTCTCACACAAGAGCTACCAGACTTCCAGGTAGAAAGTTACATTCAAGATGCCACACACACAAAGATATCCAAAAATGAATCTCTATCTGTTGCCTCAATCAAACAGTTCTTGCAGACAATGTCATTGAAACAGCACATAAACTGAAGTTGTTTTGCAGAGGTGATACTGTCAAAAGAACTTTTGGTCAAAAGTGCTTCTGGGCAAAAGAGCTTTTTCTCCCTACAGCTTAGTCAGGATTAAGAGTAACTCGTGGGCTTTGTTGGTGGAGTAAACCAAAGCATGGCTGGAGAGTTGGTAATCACCCGAGGGATTTTGGTGCTCCACAATTAGACTTGGTAAATGTGTAATTTGAATATCAAATAACATTTCATAGTTAAATATAGCACATTAGGCTTCACAAAAAAAGAGCTACAAGTATTAATTTGAACTCCCGTGAAGGTTTACTAAAAGGTTAAAGGTTTTACAAAAAGCGAAAGCAAATGGCAGAGTCAGTCACTTAATCCTTTGTCAGAAAAATGCATGAAGCTCAGAAAAAAATGTTTCTCATGAAATAGCAGAGCAGACCAGAATGCAGCTCAGCCAATAGACCATAAATCAGGGATCAGTATGATAGTATAAAGCCCACTAAAGAATGAGGGAAAGGGACCATAACAGCCTCTGGGTGAGCTCATTTTATAGGGAAAATACAATACAACATACACATTTGTTGTGAACATGCAAAGGCCTATATATCCAATCCAATCATATTTCAGAAAGGATGATACAGTTTGAAATCACATTTGTCAGCACTGTCACACAGACTTTTACACTAAAGTTCCCATTCCTAGTGCTCCTGTGATACTCCATGGTTAGTACAAATTCTGTTACAAGTCAAGGTTACGTTTTCATGAGTTTTCACATTGCGGTCCCAATGGGTGAAGCCTTGAGAGGCCTTCCCTTTTCAAATCACCGGACATACTCATGTTTGTACTTGGATAAAAGTTACAAGTTTTATGGTAATTCAACACCACCGCAATTATCTCTACGTAAATTACGGCAGGTCAGATTTATTGAAATTTACCCACAGAAAATGGCAGGTGAATTCTGGTTTATGTGTGAAAAATACCAAAATATGTATGTTTTGCCCCATTTTAAAGGGCTACATGCAAAATAGGTGATAATTATCAAGTTCATTCAGGGCAATCTTTAGAAGGGAATATATGTACTTGTGAGTGCTGGGGACTTGACCCGAAATCTGAGGCTGGCTAACCCCCAGCATTCTGAAATTATTAAGAATATTGTTGCGTTTTTTGCAGTATTAGTTTGAGGGTTGAATTTCTAAACAGGTTATGTGTTCTCACCAAGATAATAGGGATGCAGTCTGCAGTTTTTTCAATTTAGCTAGTTCAACTCCCCACTTATGCTCCAATTTTAGGTTGTAGGATGTGTAATTCCCTTGTGGAATTCCACTCTGCACAGTTATAGAGGTCCTTTGTCCTCACTTCCAGTTTTTCGGGGTGCAGGAACATCAGACCCAATTTTACCAGCTTTAAAATGATATGTTTTAAAGAGGAGCATCCCCTCAGTGAAAGAGGCCATGTTAACAGAAGACATGGAGTGCAGACATAAGTGAGGGTGTGAGAGAACAATAATACAATGCCAATGAAACACTATCAGCATAGAAATGGAGAGGAAATCATTCAAAACAACTACCCTGATGGGAGGCTGCATTTTGACCACAAAGTAAACTATGTAAGGCTTTATTGTAACTGAGTCAAGAGTGGGCAGTCTCAAGGACAGAGAGCTTTTGAGAAAAGAGGTGATAAAGGAATTTCTTTTGACGGGTTACTGAAAAATTCACAGCTTCTTGATTGGTTCCTCTAGTTGACTGGTGGAAAAGAGAGGGGTAAAGTGTCCCTGCAAAAAAAAAATACAGGAAGGGAGGTGCTAAAGGCTGTGTCAAAAAGAATGTTAGGAGATGGAAGGAAAAAGGGCACCCCCTGGACGAGTTGGTTACAGAGCTCAAAGGGTGAGAAAGGAAACAGTACCCTTATTGCCATTCTTGAACACTTGGAGTCTGGAAAGGAGAAGGGAGCACGATGGGCAAGAAGGCCCCAAGAGGGACCACACTGCATGCTTGAGTACTACGCTGTATGGTTGGACATGAAGAGCAATGCAGTAGATGGAGAAATTGTAAGACAAGCAAATGTGGAACTGGGAGATGCAAAGTACAAAGGGGGTGATCTAGATTGCTTAGCAAAGTAAGAGAAGGAATGATGACACCTGTGATCTTGGAAGAGCGTTCAAATAAAACACAATTATATTGACAGTAATAAATGTTCGGTATTGACGTGCAAGGAAAAATATAAGAAAATTGCCTATAAAATTATGGGAAATGTACACAGCTATCACATTTACACGTACTAGTTCTCAAACACTTAAAGTTGCATTTCTAAAGGTTTGTTCACTTAGAAATGCCTAAAACATGTTTTTTTGTTGTTGTAAAAGATGAGATCATGTATATTGAATATTTCCAATGGGGGTGCGTTGGAGAAGCTTCCCCCAGTGAGGCTTCCATGGGTGACTGATGGGGCTAAATATCTAGGCATTAGATTGGCAAATACGGCCACAACATATCCGGAAAAATCCCTGCTGCTGCATGCGGTCACCTGGTTGGATGGCGCTGTTAATTGGGAGAAAGAACTTCTTGCAGGTACCTAGAGCAACCATGCTCACCCGTAGCTCCTTATGCTCAGTTCAGGAGTTCCCCCTTTGCTCTCCTATGTGATCCAGCATGTGCCCAGGATGTGGGAAACAGTGGTTTGAAGAGTGGTGCGCCATGCACCGTGTGTCCTGGATATGCCTATGTGGGTGGTGTGACCCTTTGTGAATATTACTGAATCCATGTCGGTGAGACGCTGGAAGGAGGATGGGTGTCAGTTACTGGGGGCCTCTACACTAATGGACAATTTTAATGCGAGAGGAGGCCACGGCCTTCATTAGCCTTGGAACGGGGCAATTTTTGCAATATGAAAAAATTTCCAGGGCCACAAGAGAAATATGTCTGTCTTTCCTTGAGGAGCTCCTCAACACAAATATATTGAGAGTGATGTTGTATATGACCCTGGGACATAGGCTGGTGTTGTACCTTTATTGCGCTTTAAGGGATGACCTACCGGGTGCACCTCTTCCTGTACAGGCTAAATGGAATGTGATAGTAGAGGAACCACTAACAGAGAAAGAATGGGTGCGGATCCACGAGGGCGTTTAGAGTATAAGCGTCAATACTCTTTTCAAAATTGACTTTTGGGTCAGTGGAGGAGGATTTCCTCAGTATGACATGGTTATGCCCATCCGTAGACTCTTATTGCTCAAATGTACTGGTATGACTGGGGGAGGCAGTGGGTTAGGTGATCCCCAGGGATATTGGACGAGTACGACTGAGTTTACTTCGTGCCCCAAAAATAAAAGAAATGAGCAGGAGGTTTGTCCTACTGGGGCAGGTATTGGCAAAAAGATGAATTGCTACAACTTGGATGCACTCCATGCCCCCGTTGGTAGAGGCATGGGTGAGAGATGTGTGCAAGTGGGCAACTGCGGATGCAGCACACATGAAACACGTCTGGAGGGACAGAAAACTGGAGGATGACCTTGGGCATGGTCGTCCATGTTGGCGAATTTGCAGGGGCCAGGAAACTAAGAGGGACACAATGCTCTGGATAATGAAGAGCCTGCGTGACTTCTGACGGGGATAACCGGGACACTAATGTAGGACTTACTCCTCTATGTACGGAAAAAGGGGGAGTGTGGGACCTGAGGAGTTTATTTGCTGAGTGTTGAATGTTGGAATTGGACAGGATAGACAGAATGGTAGGGAGGGGAAGGGATGGGGTGGGGAAGAAACCGTCTGCTTGTACTTCAAAACTGTATGAGGTGGAACTCATATATTGTTGATAAGCATAAAAACTGAACACTGAAGTGACATTAAAGTAAAGGGATTGGGGTGGAATGTTCCCCCTGTCTTAACCCCTTGTCACATAGTACATACAGCTGTATGGATATTACTCTGCTCTCTTCCAATTATGTTTGGGGGAGGAAGGCTGGGGAAAGGGACTTTCCTCCTGAGACTTCTGATGGATGTTCTGTCTATGCAATAACTTAAATACCAATAAAATATATTTAAAAAAGTATAATGAAGATATTGCAATATGTTTAAGTCTGGACCTCTGCATAAAGATGCTTTTTCGTAATAAAATTAACATTTTTTAAAACGATTTAGACATTTTTCTGCAGAATGTTTTTGTTTCAATAGAACTTACTGTTGCAATTGATTATATTTTAGGGCCACATGTATGAAACAATTTAGCATTTTCAAATGGTTCAAAATACAAAGTATGGTGTTTACCAATGCAAAATAGCCTTTCGTGATATATTAAAGGCTTTGCAGTCGCAAATTGCAAATGTAAATAGGAATCACAATTTGCGATTCTTTAAGCACATATATGAAGCAATTTTCCAAATACAAACTGTGCTTTTAGGAAAATGGAATTGCCATTGACTAAAAGTCGATAGTAACCATATGTAAACTTTGAAAAATGCACAAAACAGCATTTTTCAAAGTGCCATACAACACACACATGTCCCTAGGGCACGTGTACCCTTTACGTGTTCACATAGTATTTTTGGGGGGTGCTTCAGTGCGCCTTAGGCCCCAGGGCAGCCTTGGCTTTGTATTCGCTCATTTGCGATTACTAATTAGGTAATCACAAATTAGCTAATACAAAACAATTCACACTTATGGGCCTTTGGGCCTGTAGGAACAATTGGATTAATATTACCTAATAGCGATTTGCTATTTAACGAATGCCCCATGAGAGGACTGCCAAAGCCATTCCCACACCACCTGCCTGATTACGATTGTAATCCGTGGTGGGTAGAGGCAATGTGGTGCTGCAACGGAAGGGTCGGTAGGGCCATTGGAAAGCCTTACATGCAGACTGCCACAGTGACAGCACTGTCTGCGAGTTCCTGCATGGTGCTGCATGCACCATGTGGTGCATGCACACCGTGCAGGAACTGGAGTGCATAATACAGGGGGGCACAACATACGCCTCCTAATTGCACCCCAGGCCCTGGAGCGGCAGGTGGCTGTTGCCTCTCTGCCACCCTTTTCATGGTGGTGCACCACCATGAAAAGGGTGGCAGCGAGCCAACTCAAAATATTCTTGGTGGTGCAGGCTGCGGTACCACCTGCATATTTTCCCCAGGCAAAGACAGCTGGCACAGCGGGATCCATGAAACCAGCGATGCCGGCAGTCTCTTGGTGGTCCAACCAGTGCAGTTGTAATACTGCCCGCAGTCCCGTAGTCGGGCATTCATTGGACTGCCACTGCAACTAATGTGGTCCTGTGGATCACAGTAGTCTTAAAATACCCAGAGGTTTCACTGTGGCTGACACACAAAGATGTGCCTGATCCACTTCCATATTACAACCAGTTCTTAAGAATTCTTCTAGAGCTGAGAGGAAGTCTATGTCATGCCCCGGCACTCCCTGAAGCACCCACACAGGTGGGTAGTGTGGGCCACCCTACGGCACCTTAGCAGAGCACAGGCGTCAGTGAGCCCCGCCACAGAAGAGTGCCTGCAGATGCCGGTGCGGAAGAACAGCTGTAACACCCGAGGTAGGGCTGGAATCGCCCCTGTGAGGACACGCTGCACCCCCACATAGCAACTGCCCTGTGTGTGCTGGGGAGGAAGTATCCAAGAAGTAGCACTGCGGGGAATGGGTCTGTGCCCCTACCTGTCAAGGCGCATGTAGGCTGTCTCTCCGATGCTAGCTGCCCCCGCAAGGAAGAGCCGTAGTTGAAGCGCTGCCTTCCCGGATATGGCCGAAGCTGCCACTGGCCTGTGGGAAGCGCCCCAGAAGGTGCTTCCACCTCTTTCACGCAGACGCGACCCGTGAATGAGGAGGCCCGCGATCGGAGACCCAGGCTGCCACGGCTAGAGAGAAGCGTATGGACCGAGGCTCCGCGCTCCTCCTGGCCGCACGTGGCTGCCATGCTGTGCCGCTGGACGTGCCTGCTGCCCCCGGCCTGGGCGCCGAACCTGCTCCCTCTGGATGTCCTGAACGCTCGCGCCCTGCGCCCACCGCTGTGCCCATCAGCCTGGCGTCCAACCCGCCACCCAACAACAGTGGCTCCCCCGGCCCCAGCCCGCTCTGAAGCAGAGCCCGGGGTCCCCATGCCCCCTGGGGCCAGAGCAGCACCGGAGGCTCTTCTCCACACCAGGGATTCATGGTTCTCCCAGACCTGCAGGATCACCATGCAGCCCCTGCCGAGAAAGGTGAGCCCTGGCCGCGCTCCCCGGCCGCCCCACGGCTGTAGCAGCACCCGCAATTCTGGGCCAGCAGAGAAGGCCCGTACGGAGCGGCCATCGGGGCACACACACCCCTCCCCAAAACAAAGCAGCCGGGCCTTGAAAACACCAGATGCAGTCAGCAGCCCTGCAGCCACATTCGAATGAAAGAAACTACGCCATGGACTTCTTAACTTTTTCTTTTGTCCTGGCCGCCATTTTGCTGCTGCTCTCGGCCGCTTTTCTCTGGACCCTGACCCGCCATCTTTTCCTTGACCCTTTCCCTTGTTTCCCCCTTGATGATCGTCTGATTTGTCTTTTCTCCATACCCGTGTATCCCTCCCACCCTCCCTTGGTGCTGTGACTACGTGCCCCCACCGACCCCACTTAATGGAACTCGGGGCATATTACCAACCAATAGAGATAATTTTTGTCTCTAACTTGTTTAGAGACAAAAATTATCGCCGCACATCGGCGATTTTTATCGCAGATAAACCTTGCTATTAGCAAGGTTTATCGCAAATGCGATAAAAAACGTCCGCAATGCATGAATATCGCTGAAAAGTCAGCGATATTCATGCATTATAGAGCAAATGCTCTTAGCCATGTTATCCACCTCCCATTGGATAACATGGCTAAGAACTGCTCCTGGGCAAGTGTTAGCTTTTGGAGATATTCGCGCTTAGCGCGAATATCTCCAAAAGTTGGTAATAGGAGATAGCGATGTTAGCGACTGTTTTCAGTCGCTAACATCTTGGCACGCCCACTTTGCATGTCATTAGTGATAAATATCACTAACATGCAAAGCGGGGCCCATTAGCTGTCGCTAACTGGTGTTAGCGACAGCTTGGTAATAGGGAGATAATTTTATCTCCGCTTTCTTGGCTTTTAAAGCCAAAAAAGCGGAGATAAAGCCCCTTGATAATATGCCCCTCTGTTCTCCTGGTTTTCTGGGTCTTGACCTAAGAAAATCTATGTGTATATATATGTATATAGAGATAACTCTAATCACTAGTATATGCAGTAGACATTTGTACTCTCTACCATTCCTATGTGACTCTTAGAATGTATCCATTTGTATCTCTTCCTTGAGTGACTTTACTACTTGTACATTTGCAATTTTTCTTTCTGTTTGTATCTCTTCCTTGTGTGACTTCATCTTGTACATTTGATTTTTTTTCTATTTGTATCTTTTATGTAACGCATGTAATCCTAAGTCCTTATGTTTTGCAACTGGTTCTTATGTAAAGCGCTCTGACACCTTTGGGTAAAGTTCGCGCTATAGAAAATCGCATTAAATAAATAAATAAATAAAATAAAAATACAGTACTCTCTCAGTGCTTACACAGATGCATAGAGTTTCCCCGGAGACCTGTGGCTTACTTTTTAACTACCCTTGGCCCTGTAACCTTAGGACTGTCTGATTGGCTTAAAGTGTTTGTGGCATTGGGGACTAGTCTTGAGAGATATGAGAGCATATTAATGGGACATCCTTTAACTGTTATGGCCCCCAACTCTATAGAAATCTTGCTAACCAGATCTAAAACCCAAAACATGAACAATACCTGCCTACTAAGTACGAGCAACAGTTACTCTCTAAGGAAAAGGTGGTACTTAAAGGGTGTCCGATTTTTAATCCTTCAACCCTGATACCTATAAATGAAGATTTTGATGATGATGTTGAACATGATTGTCCAGATCTCACAGATTTGTGCATCAAGCCAAGACCCGACTTAAAAAATGAATCACTAATTGAGCCTGATTAAGACATTTTTGTTGATGGCATCCTGAGAGCAATCTACTCTGTGTATAATTCAAGAAATAGTAGAAGCTTCATGGCTTCAAAATGTCACCTCAGCACAAGTTCCAAAACTAATTGCCCTTGCACTTGCAGTCTAACAGCCCAATTGAGGTGACTATATTTACAGATATCCAGTATGGTTTTGGTGTGGTCCATGACTTTGGACAATTACAGTCTCAAGAGGTTTCAAGACCTGTTTGTCGATTGTTTGTCATATTGTATTACTTTTTTGTGAACACAATTTCATATGGCACTGTTCTATGTTTAATATTATTGTTGTTGTATAACAGCCCTGTGTCTGTGATGTGTAGCACTTTGCATTTCTGCATTATATGAATGTTAATATACAGAGAGAATACATTTTTCTGTGGTGAATTTTGATCCAAGCTCTCTGTTTCATGTTGCATGCGATCAAAATGATCAACCAGTGGGGTCCCCAGTACCTTACAACGAATCCACGAGCAGTGTTGGAGAATTCCAACTTTTACCTTTTGTCATGTCTAACTTACATATCGCATGTTACATGGAGATTTGATTACATAGATCACATCTGTTGTATTAAAGTTAATATAATGTTTAAGTGTGAACTTGCAAAGAAAGTGGATAAAGTCCTTTCTTTCCATGGTGAGGTCACAAGCCTTACAGTGCCCACATTTGAAATGGCCCTATAATGGCGGCAACATCAAGTGGGCCCTCAAATCAGGGACTTGAAGAGTTCTCGGAAGGGAAGTAACCACAAAGGCTTTTATATTTCTTCCCCTTTTAAAAGCATACAAAGGTTGCCCTTCTGTGTTCAACTCATTTGAAATCAAGGCACAGTGTAGATTAATCACCTTCTTGATTTCACTACTTTGGGTGTTAAATGTAGTAACACATATTATTCTGTTTTCAGAGGCATTTTCCTTGACATTTGACTCCAGAAGAATACATGGCTCTTTTTCTAGCTCTCTTGAGCATCCACTTGGGGTAGCCCTTTTCTCTTAAACTTGTCAATAAATGATCTGTTTCTTTACAAACAATCAATTCTCCATGAGCAGTTTCTACAGAGCCGGAGAAACTTCCCATAGTGCTGATTGTCCACAGATTTCTCGTTTAATGGCTATTGTATCTGAGTAGAGTATTGCACTCACTAGCTTTCCGGAAAAGTGCTGTATACAGTGCAACCATCTCCATATTTATGCTTAAATCAAGAACATTGATCTCCTCATTACTGTGAGTTATAGTAAACTTTAAATTAGCGTCCTTGCCGCTCTTCATTGTTGACGTGGCAGGTTGAGGCAGATGGTGGATTCACACACTCTGCCTCTGGGAAGCTTGATTAGGTGAGCAGACTGGGAAGCGGAGTATAAGAGATTCCTTTGCCCCACCGATTTTTTTAGTGCATTTAGGTTAATGTTTTGATCTACACAGATGCATATATTTTCTTGCTTTTTTGGGGAATACTTTTCAGGATCTCTGAGGCTTTTAGCTGATCAAGTGAACCTTGTTTAGGGCCAACACACACTACACCCAGAATATTGGAGACTTGTGGCAATTAAAGAAATCTGACCTTTTGCGATTTCTTCTTGTAAGGTGAGAGCAGATGAAAACCATTGTTTTATGCTCTAGATACTAAGCAATCTTATAATACTAATATCCAATATTAATTGTGATACAGGTTCCTTTTTAGGAGCCTTTTGGAACTTCGATACGCTTGATCCATTGCCCACCTCTTCCCTACGTGGAGGTGAGCGGAGAAGTTATATATTTCGAATTTCACCACCGTATGCTTTTAAACACACATTGTGACTGCTTTTCTATTACCTTGTAGGGGTACTTCCCGGTCCATACTCTAATGTGAACATCAAGCTACGTAATGTTCGTACATTGACTAGGTGAGACTTCACTGGTTACCCATCTCTGAAATATTAAGCCTTCTCAGCTTATTTTAATACTGTCACTGACACCAAGTATTCTTCTTCATACCATGACTGTATTCATGGTTTCTAGTCATGAGGAAGACTCGTTGCAATGTTGTTTATCAACACACTAATTTGAGTGGGTCGAAACTTCAACAATACGAATAGGTTTCTGAACCATTAATTACAATATCTACAGCCAAGAAATGAGGATATGTTTGAGAAGAATAAAGAGTTCTAAATGGACACAGTATTACGTGATCCTTGTATATTTTCAATTGTTTGTCATGATGTATTACTTTTTTTTGTGACTACATTTTCATATGGCTCTATTGAATGTTTACTACTTTTATTTTTGTTGTTTAACAGTCCTATGTCTGTGATGTGTAGCACTTTGCCTTTCTGCAGTATATGAATGGTAATGTATGGAGAGAATACATTTTTTGTGTCTGTGGTGCTTACTAATTTAATGTGTTTTGTTTTAAGCTATTTATGTATGAAACCATTCATTGGTATGTCTTAGTGAATTTGACTAGAATACTCTAGCTTAGAAGTAATTGTTCTCTTCTCTACAGAACCAGCTGTTGTTGTATAGTATTATTCTGCCAGATTCTGTGGGGTACTGGGCTACCACATTAGAATGAAAGTTTCAGAACAGTGGAGCAGCTCAACAGTACCATACAACTGTGATTACCAATAGTCTGTGCATGTACTTCAATGACATGCTTTGCCGTTGGAGGTGATGAATCTCTGAAATATTTTCGGAAGACTGGGTTATTGCCACATGATATCCTCAATGGGTGTGCAATTAGACTGCCTGATTTGTCTACAAACACACTTTTGAACATTGAAGATGACATGATACTTGACTACTGCAAAGGATTGGCTAACATAGTGTATTCTGTCTCTAACCAGGTTGAAGCTGCCACTTTAGGTCTGCATCAGAAGCAGTGCCACAACCTCAGTCCAGAAGACTGGGTAGAGGTGAAGAAACACATTGTCTAGAACTGAGATCGGAAGTCCCCTATCAGATCATCCTTATGACGAACACTCCTGTTAAATGTGGTGCATTACCAAACTGGGTATATGCGTACACCAGGAGTGCAAGAAATCCTTATGAAGAAGTAGTGTTCGAACAGCCAGAAGGGAGAACACCAGTGACAGAACTTCACAAGCTGTAACTGCATGAGAATTAAGGCAGCAAAGAGAAGAAAGGGCTGAAGAACAACAAGCAGTTGCACCAATCCTGTGATCACACAAAGTGGCATAGAAGTCTATAGAGAAGAAGACAAAGAGTCAAAATCCCATCCTGAAGAGGCAGTTGAGACAGCACCGGAACAGCAAGTTGATCTGGCTGAAGGAACAAGTGCTGAAACCAGAAGAGGCAACCACAGTGCAGACTGGCCAATAATCTGTGGTCACAGAAAACTGAAATCAAGTGTGCTAGTTGACCCATACCACAAAAATGTATTGAAGAGACAGAGTTTAGCGGTGTAAGTGACATTGAGGAAAAGCAACAATCACTAAGAAGATCAAAGAGAGCACTAGTATCTTGTCAAAGGTACTCAGCACCTGAATGGACATAATATGTAAATCTTGTGTTAAACACGGTCATATATGATTTGGGCAATTTGAGTTCAGAGCTGTATGAGCATGAGAAAAGTTGGGAGAAGCTATTAGGAAAAGATTTCTGGAAAGGAACGAAAACATTTGAGAAAAATTGTTACAGTGAAAAGTTCAGTCAAAAACTGTTTTTTTTTCATTTATAGAAGATTTACCTAGGCCCAAGGTTCCAGAAGAAGAGTAGGAATAACTTTTAGAAGAAGATGGAGTAGGGCTAAGGACAACTATACAAAGATTGCTGTAAACATAAAACATAAAACTAACAAAACTGTGAAACCCTATGGGTAGTTATTTGCTAGACAAGAGCTCAATGATAATTATAATAATAAACTAATTGCTTAAAGAATGTTCTGAAAAATATCTACAAAAAAAACTCCTCGAAAGAATCTGAACTGAATTTGCTGAATTGTCGCTGCTGTGTTTTGCTTAATGTTCTGATTACAGTCAAAGTTGTGTTGCATAAATAGAAATAGATGCAAGATCATTATGGGTATTACATTTTTTGTGACAGTAATAGTAATAATAATAGTATTAGTAGGGTACTATTTTCTACCAGATCAGATCAACAGTTCCTCCTGGGACCTCTACAAATACAATAGAAGAGACAAAGTTAAAGGTTACAAGTGTCATTCATGAATTACAATAATCTTTCTTTCTTTATTGATTGGTTAAAAAAACCATTTACAATTTGCGACATGACAAAAAATTAATAAAAATGAATGTGATAAAAGGAATTTAAAACAGTTAATTTAAAATAGCTTGGGGTTCAGGGGGCCAATGAGTTCTAGTAATGTTCCGGTACAGTACTTAAATCTGGATTACTTGTAGACTGATTCGGATATTGTGTCTGTTAACACCACCGTCTGCTATAATGGGGAGCTTTTGGGTTGGAGAGTGGCTTTGAGGGATTTTATCGCTTTATGGACAAATTTTGAATGCCCAATGTTTAGCTTGACGTTGTCAGGGTCAAGAGCGGCCATTATTGCCTGGCGGCAAGATCGAACTTCCAACTGGATACATTGGCCTCGCAACAGTGACCGTCTGGCTGTAAGCAGTGCAGGGCATGCACAGACGATATGTTCAATTGATTCTGAATGGTAGCCGCACAATCTGCTTTTCGTGCAACTACTCGGTCGCCGCCATTCCGGGAGGTTCTTCAGAAAGGGCCATTCTCCCATCCTCAGGGCTAAAAACTTGCGTTTCCAATAGAGTGCGTATGTGCTTGACAAGTAGAGCGGCGTAACACCCACTTTAAGATTGGCGATTACAGCCCAGGCATGTCTCCTCTTTGAAAGGATCGCCCTGTCCGAGTGGAAGGACCACAATCTAACAGATTTTTTGATAGCAGACTTTAGCACCGGGACAGATGGATTTATGTCCCAGAGATCTTTTGCGCCTAATAACTGTAGGCTGTAGTCCAGGAATTGCCGATGCTTGTGGCTGGTCTGTTTATGCTGTATTTCCTGCCAGAGTCGGGCCTTCAAGGAACCCTCCTCGGCACGGCGCAGTCTATGGCACAGTTTGATGAATGCACCTGCCTCCACTCCATGCTGGTCTTGGAGACCCTATTCAAGTCTCACTTGAGCTGGCGAGGCAGATTTTGGCAACCCAAAGGCTCTTTTGAAGATTTTTGTTATTAACTTGTTTGTTAGTGTACTGGTTGCGCCTTTGGTGATTTCGTGGCCATACGTCAGAGAGTTGATTACTTTGGTTTTCATTACTTTCAGCATGGGTATTAAGCTGGGACCTAGTAGCTGTTTTGCCAGCTTTGCAGCAAGCACCTCTAACGACAGAGCTTTGATTTTTAATGCTTCTTTGTGCTTGATAAAGGAGCCTCTTCTATCCAGATGGATGCCCAGGTATTTGTAGCTGTGAGTTGAATCTAACTTTGTTTTACTGAAATACCACCTTTCCGTTGACCTTTTTTGCTTCCCAAAAGAGATGGTTTTGGTTTTTGACAAGTTGAGCTCTAGATGGTTACTTGTCGTATAGGGAAGCAATTCGTCCAGCAATCTCTGGAGACCCACTTTTGTGTGGCTTAAAAGCACCAGATCGTTGGCATAAAGCAAGTTAGTGATGCGAGTCCCGTCAAGTTGAGGAGGGTGGCAGTTTACACTGTCAAGAACTGGAGAGAGATCAGATATAAACAAGTTGAAAAGAAGTGGGGCCAATACGCACCCTTGTTTGACGCCGGTTTCGGTTTGGATCTTCCTGGAGACATGGCTGCCTTCGCCTAGCTTAATTCTTATCCACGTTTCCGTGTGGAGTTGAATTATCGCCTGAAGAAGAGACTGCGAAATGCCCCACGATTTTAGTTTCTGCCATAACAGGCTCCTAGGCACACGATCAAAGGCTGCTTTGAAGTCTACAAAGCAGCAGTGCAGCGGGATATGTTGGCAGGTCACTTTATCCAGCAAGACTGTTAGCGTTAGTAAATTGATTGTGGTACCGATATTAGCCACAAAGCCCGTCTGATTGAAAGGAAGGAGTGCAGTTGATTCAGTCCAAGCCTGTAGCTCCTCCAGTAGAATATTTGCGTAGTACTTTGACTCCGCATCAAGAAGCGCTACCATTCGGTAATTTTTTGGCTCATTTCTCTTCCCGCCTTTGTGGATTGGATGGATAACTGCGCCTTGCCAGGATTCTGGGACCGTGTTGTTTAAACTGCAGTAGAGAAATAAAGGGGTCAAGTATTCTGACCATAGGCTGATGTCGGATTTAAACATAGCTTGAGGGAGACCGTTTGGGCCTGGGGCTCCATCGGCTCTGGCTTTGCTTATGCAGCTTGAGATCTTAATTTTTTAAGGCGACCAGCGACGCTGTGTGCTCCAGTGAAGTGTCACTCCGTTTCGCTGGTTCCTTGTGTGTCGGATCTTCAGATGTAATAGCTGCAGGGCAAGCACGCCTCAAACTCTCCAGTCCCGGAAGAAATCTCGTGGAGTTGACAGGGCCGGCAGAGTCGGTGCAAGCTTCGTTTGTGTTGGTGACTCATGAATTACAAGGCAGAAGATTATTGTACAAATCTATATTATAAGTAAGTTAGAAAATACACAGGCAATGCACACAAAAAACTGCTACGTTTACACACAGTTGCAGAAGAGGTGACTTATATCCATCTTTTTTTACCATACGCAATATCATGTAGTATTTTGCTTTCATTAGTATATAGGCGAGAACACTTTGAATGTTTCTATTCAATTTATGATTTAATTTTTCCAAGAGTACCATTACAGCAAAACATGCATTTACATTCACAAGCAAAAGACATGGACAAAGCTTGGTATTATTTTAGACCTTCTATGCCTATAGATAGCATTAAAGCTTACAAAAACAACCTAACCTTCTCAATGAGACCCTTAGGAAAGTGTATTTATCATGAGACTAGAGGGACATAACAAAAACATTACACACAGTAAACATGGACAGGAATATATTTTGAAAAATGCTTGGAAGAAAGAGGAATATAAATTCAAGACAAAAATGATTTAACATAAATTAAAACTAGACAGAAGACAAAAGGGAAAAATCGATATATACAAAACAAAAAAACAGAGTAGAACCCGGCAGGTAAGAATTAGTAGTTGTGAACATACATTTGAACATATGGGAAGGGAATGGCCAATATTACAAGGAGAGGAAAAAATTATCCCTGGAGGTAATTTAAATTGTGGACAAGATGCATATTTCCAATTGCCTGCTGACTTGGAGGGTATTTGCTGCTTAGCTATTTTATTTCCAAAGATGTACAATGTATATAGTATAGATGCTCTGACAATGATACATATACACAGACACACATGTAGTACACATGATGAAGACATTTATGAAGCAATAATTTCACCAGAAAGAGTTATTTCAACTGATCAGAAAACCAGAAAATGTTCAACTGTGGTTGACAAGCTGGCAACTAATACTTATGGACCTTTGGTAGTTGTGAACACAGAATTAGTGGCAATTAGTTCAATGCATTACAAAATAGATTAGCATTAGACATCCTACCAACAGAAAAATGCATAATCTGCAAAGGTGCTGAAATCTCAATGGATGAGAGTAGTAACATTTGAGAATTTGCAAAGAACATTTCAGATCTGATGTAGGAGAGTAGGATCTGCTTAATATGGTTACCGCCACTTTTTGCTGTGTTTCACTCATTTATCGACTTTAGTCTGGCTGGGACCCTGCTAACCAGGACCCCAGCCTAGCTGCTTCCTCTCTAAACTGATTGCATGTACATTAGGTACACCTCAGATTGGTTACTGGGTTACGCTTGTGAGTCCCTAGTATATGGTACCTTAGGTACCAGGGGCATAGGTACCCCAGAGGCCTACCAGGGGCTGAAGCATGTATTATGCCACCCCTGGGAAGCCTTCCGAAATGGCACCACAGGTCTGCTACTGCAGCCCTGGTAAGGTGGTGAAAGCACCCCTTACTTAGATATAGTATACCTATATCTACCTATATATACAGACACATATAACCCTATAAGTCACTCCTATGGCAGTCCTTGACAATCCTGGAGGCAGAGTGCTTGGTTTTTTGTGAGAGGGTGCCCAAGCATGAGTTGAGCCCCTCTCCAGCTTTTGAATCCCTTCCTTATAGCTGTTCTGTGATACAGCCATACCATATTCTCTTAAGTGCGTTATAACCTCGTGGTAAATGCTAACTTTGGAATGGCTGCATCAAAACATGTTGTGTTTGGTGTCAAACACTTTGGAATCCTACCCCCCGCCAGTCCTGGCAGTGGGGGTAGAATTCCACCCTTCTAGAGGGAGAAGACATGTACACCTTTTCTTTCCCGGTAATAGTTTTAAAGAGCACCAGCAACACAAAATTGATGCTGCTGCCACAGACACAAGTCTGACCTCCTGCTGCTGGACGATACTCTGGCAGGGGAGGCCTGGACAATAGGTTTCCTGCCCAGGGAGGTGTAACCACCTCCCCAGACAGGCTTTAGTGTATTGGGGCAGGGTGGGTGCATTCACTGAATGTTTTTCAGACAGTGCCTGGGGCACACAAGGTGTCCCCGCGCATTTCCCAGTTCAAACCGGTTGCTGGGGCACTCAGCTCCAGCTCTGGTGCGAAATTGGACAAAGGTGAAGGGGTGTAACTACCCCCTCCCCAGGTCCTCCCATAAGGTGGGACCTTAGAGTAAGTCCATCCCCTAAATTTGGTATAAGTATAGGAACCCAGTCCCTAGGACTTTAGATTACCCTGGACAAAACTCTGCAACATATATCTTGGACCTTCGACATTCTATTTCGACTAGAAGACTGAAGAAATCTCTGTTGGGGTCCAGGAGTGACTCCCCTGTTCAAACAGGCACCAAAGAAGCATCCTGCCGGTCTGCATTTTTTAAGCTCCCGCCAGATCCCAGCATATCTGTGACACAGGACATGGACATCGGCTGGCATCTTCTTGTTGCTTCACTGGTCACTGGCAAGTGACCCAGACTCTGTCCCCTCTGCTTTCTTCGATCCACCCTTGGATCCGTCCGGACACTCTTCATCTGGTCGCCTACAGCACTTCTTTGCAGCTCTCTGTAGGAAACGACGACGAAACCCGACACAAAATTACACCTTTGCACCTGGCTTCCCTGGGTGAGGTAACACGAGTACTCCGGTGCTCCCGTTGGTCTTGACTCTCGAAGTGTCCAGTTCTGAAGGGGTTTGTTCCTAGTCCACTCCCAATTGCCCTTAATCTTTAAAAATCTAATCGCAACTTTCTACATAGAAGTCAATGGTGATTCGCGGCTGTGTTTAGACACTGCACGCGTCCCCGTGGGTATCCTGCATCACTACCTTGGGTAGTTCCTGGTTGTCCCAGCAGTTCTACAGGCCCTAGGCCTTGTCTCTATGTCCCTCTTGGTTCTTATACCACTTTCTTAGTATATGGTTTGTAAGGCCCCTAGGGCAAAACGTTTACTGTGCAAATTTACTGTGTGCTAATTAAGTAATTGTATTGTACTTTTGCCTCTAGCCTCATAAATAGACTAGAGGGGTGTGTTTAGAATAAATACATATATTTTATATATATACCTGGTGTGGTTCTCCTTTCATTTGATCATTCGTGGGATTATAGACTGGTAAAACAGGCTGCTTTACATTCCTTCAAGACTTAGCCTGAAGGCTGCTCTCCACAGCTACCACTAGGATAGCTTTCTACAAAGGTTGTCTTAAACCTACCATCAATAAGGGTATTTTGGACTGGTGCAAGGTACCCACTAGAATAGTGGACAGCATATGCCAGGGCAACTTCTCACATCTTAGCGACCGCACCCACGCCGTCCATTTGGCAGACTTTTCTTCTATGGCTCATAAAGTACAATGTGGTGTCCCCCAGGGCTCTTCTCTCTCTCCTCTTCTTTTCAACTTGTATATTTTCCCACTTATTTTTGCTTTACAGCGGATGGAGGTCACAGTGTTTAATTACGCTGATGACCTCCAGCTTATTTTCACTTTGTCAAACTCACCCTACTCTATTCATAACTTCCAGTCAGTGATGGTCTTTATCAGGGATTGGATGAACTCCAACCATCTGAAACTCAACCCTGATAAGACTGAGCTCGTCCTGACTGGAGGTAAACTTAATCCTTGGTCTTCTGCCTTCTGGCCTCCTTCGCTCGGTTCTCCTCCTCTTCCCTCTTCTTCTGTCAAAACTTTGGGGATCACTCTCAATCAACACCTTACTCTTCATTCGCACGTTAGCATGGTGGTCTCTTCTTGTTTTTTTGTGTTGCGCACCATCCGCAAGATTTCACGTTTTTTCTCTCTTTCAGCCCTCAAACTCATCGTCATGACGATGGTTCTCTCTTGCCTTGACTATGGTAACGCACTGTACAACGGCATTCCTAGTTACGCCCTTCGCAGGCGTCAGCTAGTGCAGAACCAAGCTGCCCGCTTGGTCCTCAGGTTACCTAGATCCCAGCATATCACCCCGTCTCTCTGTTCTTTACATTGGCTCCCTATAAAAGAAAGAGCCCTGTTCAAGCTTGGATGTCTGACTTTCCAGGCTCTTGCCGGGACAGCTCCTGCTTTTATCAAATCTAACATTCACCACTACATTCCTAGTAGGCAATTACGTTCTTCCTCCCTATGTCTTTTAGTGGTACCCCGATTCAAGAAAAGCAGGTCAGGAGGCTGTAAGTTCTCTGTCCTTGCCCCATCCTTTTGGAACTCCTTACCCCTCTCCATTCGAACATCAACATCTTACATGGAGTTTCGTGGGAGACTGAAAACTTTTCTGTTCTCACAAGCCTTCTCATTTTGATCCAATGTTGTGCCTGCTCTTGAAGTTGTACTGACCCCGCAGCGCCATGAAACCGCTAGGTAAACGTGCATGTGAAAGCGGCAAATAATCAGCAGGACACTGCGATGGGAAACCATTAATATTTATTAAGATGAATTACACGACCTAACGACCTCAGCCACAGCTTATCTCCAGGGACGGCTTTTCTCTCTCCCACGGGCGCTCGCCTTGGAATGCTGTTCGCGGCGACATTCTAAATGATGTCACCGTGAGCAGCTCCATTACATGCGGAGCGCCAGGGGGAGAACAACAGTGGGAGATACCACACATCCCCCTCCCCTGCGGAAAAAAGGCATGGGGGTTAACAAAAGGAAAATTGTACAGCAGAACATCACATAATGATATAACAATCAAAACCTCTGGGGATCCCCTGCGGAATGGAGTAAGAGGATGGACAGAGAAAACCAAAAGTGCTGAAGAGCATCACATCATAACATAATGATCAAAATATCTGGGGGGTCTGGTCACTCTCCTGCTAGACCTGCCACCTTGCTGGGGAGTCGGTAACAGCTTCCTAGCGTTAGAACCTTTACTCCCTACCACAACATTTTCCCCCTCTCCTCCATTATTAGGGTCACGCCCAGGTGGGTGAAATCTCACAACTCTTCCCAGGTTCCAGATCTTTCCCTCTTGAGTTTTCACCGCATTCTTGAACAGTTTGGTGATCTTGGTTCGACGACTGTACCCTGACCAAATTTGCTCTACCAGTAGGGGTCCTGATCTTGATGTCATCTCCTACTTTGAACCCGGCCTCCTGTGTTGATTTGAGCCTGTCATATCTTTCTTTTCTTTCCATCATGGCTCCCTCTTGTTTCTCCAGACTTCTTGTTTCTTTGGAGCAATCCGACCATCCCTTGCGCCACCCCATCCATCCTGGGGACAGCTTGGTGTCCTTGCCCGGAGCAACTCGAAGGGGGTGACTCCCGTTGTTTGGTGTGGAGTGAACCTGTACGCTTCTACCCGCCTCCATATTTCTTCCTTCCAGTTTAAACCACTAGCCTTGGCTAGTTGGATGCTCTCTTTGAGGGTTTTATTGAAACGCTCGACCATGCCATTGGTCTCGGGGTGATACAGGGCACACCGTTTGTGTGTGATGCCACTCCCCTCCAGGAATTCTTCCATCTCTTTGGAACATAGTTGCACCCCATTGTCTGTGAGTAGGCTGCTGGGTAATCCTTCTCTGACAAACAACTCTTTCATGAACTCGATGACAACCTTGGTTGTGACTTCACTGACTAGCCTCACCTCTGGCCACCTAGAATACATGTCCATGAGCACTAGGATATACGGCGTGCGCACTTCTCCCGTCAATGGACCCACAATGTCCAGGGCCAATTCTTCCCAAGGTCCTGACGGTGGCGGCCTGCATACCATTGGGGGTGTCAGTTGTTTCAAGATTTTGTCGCTGTTGCTGCACGGAATGCAGTCCCTTATTTTCCTCTCAATCGCAATGTCCATGCTCGGCCACCAGTAGCTCTCTCTCAACCTTTGCTTCATCTTGGTGATACCCATGTGACCTTCGTGGGCTATCTCAACTAGGTTCTCTCTCACTGACGCAGGTGGTACTAGTCTTGTTCCCCTGAACAGGCATTCATCAACTATAGACAGCTCATCTTTGACCACCCAGTATGGCCGCAGAGCCTCTTCTCGTTTATCTTCTTGTTTCCACCTGCCTTTTACTCTTTTGCACACCTCCTCCAAGGTTTCATCTTCCTTCATTGCATTCTTCCATGTTTCTTCTCCTAATGCCCTCTGGATAGCGCAAACATTTTCCATCTGATTCTCATCAGCTTCATCATCCACCCTGTCATGCGTCTCTTTCGCTTCCTCTTCGTTTACGAGTCTTGACAGACAGTCAGCTGCAAAATTGCGCGATCCCGGAACATACTCGACGCAGAAGGTGTATTCCTGCAGACTGACCACCCACCGCCTGATCCTGCTGGAGATGGCATCCAAGCCCTTCTTGCTGAAGACCTCTACCAACGGCTTGTGGTCAGTACGCAACGTGAACTGTGTGCCCCACAGGAAGTCTCTGAATTTCCCCAATGCCCAGGATACTGCCAGAGCCTCTTTTTCTATCACTGAGTAGTTGTTTTCAGACTTCTGGAGTGATCTAGAGGCGAATGCTATCGTTTCTTCCCCGTCCTTTCCTACTTGAGTGAGGACTGCTCCCAGCCCTTTCGCGCTTGCATCAGTGGTAACCACTGTCGCCCGGTTGGGTATGTAAGACTTTAGGCTGGGGGCTTCTGCTAGTGCCCTCTTTATGTCTTCAAACTACCTCTGGCACTCCTGACTCCAGTTGAACTCCGCCTCCTGCTTCAAAACCAACCTGATGGCGTACGTCCTTCCTGCAAGGTTCCGTATGAATTTCCCATAGAACTCTAACATTCCCATGAAAGACTTGATTTCGTCCTTGCTTGTGGGGGGTATCAAGTTTACTATGGTGTTCTGGAGCTCGGCCTTAGGGTAGATTCCTCCGGCAGTCACCTTGTGGCCCAAGAAGTCGAGCTCTGCACATCCGAAGACACACTTGTCTTTTTTCACCGTTAGTCCTTGCGACCTGAACCTTCCCAGAACGCGCCTCAGCCTCTCATCATGCTCTTCGTGGTCTTTTGCAAATATCAGCACGTCGTCCTGATAACACACGATGCCTGGAATGCCTTTCAAGATGTTCCCCATGAGTCTCTGGAACACAGCAGCCGCCGAGACCAATCCAAAAGGCCTCCTTTTGAACTTATACGCGCCCATGGGTGTCACAAACGCCGTGAGTTCTTGCGACTCTTCGTGCAGTTTGATCTGGAAATAAGCCGAAGTGAGGTCGAGGGTAGAGAACACCTTTGCCCCCTCTAGCATGCTCATCATCTGGGTGATGTTCGGTAGGGGAAATCGATCGACCACTACCTCTCTGTTAAGTGCTCTCAAATCGATGCAGAGCCGAACCGATCCATCCTTTTTCTTTGCGGCCACGATGGGTGCCAGCCATTCCGTCGCTTCCACCGGTTCGATGACTCCAGCCCTGCACAATTTCTCCAGTTCAGATTTCACTTCCTCTTGAATGGCGATTTGAAGCTTCCTGACCTTTGCTACAACTGGCTTGGCGTTCTCCTTCAACTTAATTTTGTGGCAGTAGTTCTTTAAGCACCCTAGCTCTTTTCTGAATACTTCTTTGAACTCGGACACTACATCCTCTTTTTGTCCCTATATCTCCTGTATCAAGATCTGGGGAGTGCTATTGGGATTGAGATAGACCCCCAACTCCTTCTGTGCTTGCCACCCCAGAATGTTATCCCCAACTGTAGACACATAAACCTTTGACACTGTTGACCTGTTCCTGTATTCTATCTTGCCTCAAAAGTACCCTTTCATAGAGATGGGGCGCCCCGCATACCCTCCAGGTCTCACATCCATTTTCCTCAAAGTTATCTTCCCCTTGGACACACAGGCGAATTCTCTAGCATTAATGATTGTAATCCTAGAGCAGGAGTCAAACAAAGTCTCTAATTCAGTGTCTCCCACTTTTATGGTGTCCTTGGGGCTGCTGACTTGACCCTCATCAACCTGCACCACAATTTCTTCACAGATGGTGTCATTACGGCTCTCGACCTGGCATTCATTGACCTGTACCACAATTTCATCACAGACTACATTAGTCCTGTCTCTACTCTGTCTGCTGAACCCTTGACCACTCTTGCAATACTGCTTAAAGTGACCTTTCTTCCCACACTTGTTACATGTAAATCTAAGGGCGGGACACTCTTTGTCATTGGCAAGATGCCCCTGTTTGCCACACCTGTAACAGGTGCCCTTGAATGACCCTCCCACCCTGTTCTCCTTCTGCTCTCTGCCTGTCACCTTTTGACCTTTGATCACCGACACAGCCTCACTCTCTGCCACCACTTCACTCACACTTGGCTTGTCTTCGTTCCTTTTCTCCCCTGTGTCCTGCTTAATTTCCTTGACGCACAGCAACATGTGCTCAACTTGTTTGGCAATAATTAACACCTCTCTCAGGGGCGGATCATCCTTAAGCCACAGCTCCTCACGCACCCGTTCCATTCTGCAAGCCAACACAAACTGGTCTCTGATCCTTTCTTCGCTTGCACCCCCAAACTTGCATGTCGCAGCCAGTTTCCTTAACTCAGACACAAAATCTTCAATAGATTCCCCCTCCTTCTGTGCTCTCTTTCCAAAATGGTACCTCTCCATAATGGTGCTCGTCTTGGGGAGGTAGTGTAAGTCCAATTTCTTAAGACTTACTTCTAACTCATTCAGGCCCCTCGCTTCCTGCGTCCCTAACTCTGGGAGATCATCTAGAACTTCCTCCCCTTCTGCTCCTAGGTAATATGCTAATAACGCTACTTTTCTTTCCAGTCCCAGATTAGGCCCACACACAGTGGCATAGTTCAAAAATACTTTCTTCCACTTTTTCCATTGAATATTAGGTTCACCCGGGTTAGTGAGGAAAAAGGGCGGAGGAGTCACACTCTGCATGGTTACGATTAGAAGGTGGCACAGAACACACGTGTATTGCCAACAAGAGTAAAGGATGGGGAATAGCGCAAGGTTCAGTGTCCACAGAATGCAATGTAACAGGGAAACCAATACAAAGGACAAATATTTTATCCTAGGCTACTGTGTAAAGTGGGGTAACGTGCTATTCCAAACTACTGTAACAGCCAGGCACATAATCAATACCCTCTCATGTTGTTTCGAGTTACATGGCAGCTCAATTGTACACTCAAAGACTATTATGAACAGAGGGTAAATACGAGCAACCAGTAAGAGACCCACAGTTATGAGAATGGGTTCATGGTAGGAGTCTAGCCGGTCAACACTCCTAGAAACAGAATGCTACAGGCCTGCAAGAGAGTTCAACTCCAAATTCAAGGTTGCACAAGGAATGTAATTCAGATGGCCGAGTCGTGGATGCCAATTACTAAGTGTGGGAATTTCAAAAACAAAGTTTGTCCTACTTCCGTGCGAACCAGCAGGGGATGGTGTGCTGCTCACGCTGCTAGTCACTTCACGAAGTGTGGCAAAATACAGTAGGGACTATTCATCATCCGTCCTGGCGCGCCGAGAGCTCTCTTTTAAAAGGAATACGAACGCTATTGCAGGGACGAGACTGGCCTGGCAAAGTTCACGCTGATACTGCCCTCATCACGTAACCCTAGCACACTGCAGCACCCGCAGGCCAAACGGTGAGTCTCTGGCTTCACTCTCTGCGCGCACGCTGCACTTGGATCGGACCAAGAATAATATTCCCGGCTCACTCCGCTTCTGTGACTGCCTGTCATAAGTTGCCTCAGGAACCTCACTGGGTGTAGAAACAGCGCGCCAGGCACAAACACTCCAGCTGGCTGTCAAGTGCCGTCTTTTCCTTTATGTAGAAACAGCTGGCGCTTCGTTCACAGTCCCACAAACACACACTGCCAAAATTGCCTAGCAGACTCGATTGACCCCAGTCACAAACTCCATCCATCAAATACGTTACTTGTGGGTCTTTATTCAGCGCGCCGAGGGCAGCAGACAGGCGTCACCTTACTTGGAAGCGGGTGATTACTTTCCTTCAGCCCTGAAACTGCTCTTCCTCGCAGTTTTTCTTCGTGACTCAGGCTGCAAGCGGGGTCAATACTTCTACTCCCCACACCACTGTTATACTTCACAAATCCGATTTCTCCGCGATGCCGTCAGTCTCCAGAGCGTCAGAATCCTTCTTTTCCCTTCAGATGTCACCATCCGTTTAGCGTGTTGAGGTCGCTGGTCATCCCAAGTCCTCGTCGCCAGTGTGAAAGCGGCAAATAATCAGCTGGACACTGCGATGGGAAACCATTAATATTTATTAAGATGAATTACACGACCTAACGACCTCAGCCACAGCTTATCTCCAGGGACTGCTTTTCTCTCTCCCACGGGCGCTCGCCTTGGAATGCTGTTCGCGGCGACATTCTAAATGATGTCACCGCGAGCAGCTCCATTACATGCGGAGCGCCAGGGGGAGAACAACAGTGGGAGATACCACAGTGCGCTATATAAATATTTTTAAATTCAAAATTCAAATCTGTCTGAAACCTGAGTTAGAACCTTTAGAGACAGCTAGCGTTTCGAAACCATTCAGAACGGGGTGAAGCGAAACAATATGAGAGTTTGAAAAAAGAGAAAGGACTCAACGGAAGACGCATAGGGTCTTGAAAATGACTCATATGTGTAAGAAATTGTAATAGTTAAAAAATTTAGAGGGGAGAAATGGAAGAACGTATAAATAAAAATCATATATAGATTGTAATGAATGTGCAGTATTACCTTCCAAGCTTAAATAGAAAAAAGGTACCTTTAGAATTATGGAAAATTTAGACATTTATCACATTTACATGTACTAGGCCTCAAACAGCTAACATTGCACTGATAAAAGTTTGTTCACTTAGAAAAGCTCAAAACATGAAATGACATTTTCTTAGTAAAAGATGAGATCAAGTATAATGAAGATTTTACAATATGTTTAACTCTTCCACAAAAAGATGCTTTTTCATAATCAAATTAACATTTTACCAAATGATTAACATATTTTGATGCAGAATATTTCTGTTTAAATAGAATTTACTTTTGCAATTAATTAGATTTTAGTCTTTTAAATTGGCAACTGTGCAACCATATTTGTGGAATCAGAACATAATTTAGATTTTGACCTCTTCAAACAAACTTGTATTTACTTTAAAGAAAATTGTACTGAAAAAAATGTTTAATTTTCATGTAAAAGATGTTTCAAGTTCTACATGCCTATTGTGTGGAGTCTGGTTTCTAAATGAAACGAGGGTACAAGTATACATGGGAAAGTGGAGCCATATGCAAAGATGAACCATGTTCGACACTAGTTGCAACAAATCTAACTAACCCAATTGATAGACTGCTGTTCCCTCAATGAAATGATGAGGAGGGATCTGGTTTCCAGGAAATCATCGGACGCTGATTGGATGGAAGATGAGAGAAACAACTCCTGCAGACTTCAATTAAATGTGTTGTTTATGTAAGTGAGTATTCCTGGATTAGTCTAACTCTCAAGGGCAGCTAACACAGGTAAATGCTGTAAGGCAGGGCAGGGTGGGAGGTAGTGGAGTTCGACATACAATGGGAGAGTGGAAAGTAAATAAATAAATAAAACCACTTACCTTGCGCTCGCCCCAAGGTAGGTGGTTTTATTTAATGAGTAAAAGTTCTCAGTTGGAGCTTCGCAGATAGAGAGTGGGGCGGTGAGGCGGGACGGGGCCAGGACAGGGCAGGATGGGTGTAGTGGGTTTCAACATATGATGGGAAAGTGCAAAGTAAATAAATAAAACCACTTACCTTGCTCGGCGATGCAGTGAGAGCAAGGTAAGTTGTTTTATTTATATTTTTACTTTCTACTTTCCTGCAGTATGTCGAACTCCACTACCTCTCACCCTGCCCGCCCCATCTCACCACCCACACAGAGTTTAACTGTGCGAGTCACCACTGCTAACTCTTGCCAACTCACTTACACTCGCAGACACTCTCTGTCTGTGAAGCTCTAACTGAGAACTTTACTCCATTTGCCCCAGGCCCGGTGCTATACTACTTTGAGACTCTACTGGGTTTCTTGAACTTCTCTTCATGTGATGTTCTGATTTATTTAACTAAATTTACTGAAGCGATATGCTGGCTTCCACTCTCTTGATATGCAGCTCTTTATAAATTCTAACTGACTCCATTCTCTAATTCTTTGAATACGGACTCTTTCCTTTATTGAACGTTCCTATTGCTTTTAAATGATTTGTGCAATGATCTGATATTAACAAGATTTACCATATTTATTGATGAAGAAACAATGACCAAAGAAAGATGAGCTAATAAAAGGTTTGAATTAATAACATCTTTAAACCTTCCCTAACTCTCTTTTTTCAATCAAACCTATACTGATTACTGCTGATAAATTGGTGATATATTGATGATTTGATTTTGCTTCTCACTACGAAGGCCAAGGTCTATCAGCCTGACTGAGTGAGGATTATTCTGGATAAATGGTAAATCAAATACTTTCATTTAACCTGATTCTCGCTTCAGCAATCTTGAAGACAAGGAACAGGAGAAACTAGTATTGGTAGAGATATAAAAGGCAAACATGGAGCAGGCAAGTGAAAAAGGAAATGGAAGAAAAGAAATAAGCAAATATAAGGGGGCACATTTCTGAGGGAGTTATAAAAATGAGACAGACTTGGTCCAAGAGATCGAAAGGCGTAGAAAATTGCAGGCTACTAGACTTGAGCATTGCAGGCTACTAGACTTGAGCATTTCAAAAACATTTGATATTTACTGCCAAGTGCAAGAACTAGTGGTGGGGAAAAGTTTGAAATCATTATACAAAGATATGGGTGGAAAAAGTGTTTAAAGGATCGACAAAAGGAGGAAGATCACGTTTCTAGTTTCCCATTCAATCAAAGAGAGAGGCATGCCTTATAATATTATATTGTAGATTTGTGTATCTTTACATGATCCTATCTAGGAGACTCCACTCCACGATGTTTACTGCTTCTCGTAACAGGTAAGATCCACTTTGCCCTCTATTATGGGGGAAGTACAGCAGCATCTCGTCCTCTAGGGAGAAATCTCACCAGTGAGTTTAATGGTCCTTCAGATACAGGGTTACTTCCAAATTATGGATACAATTCCCCATAGTTCGTGATACACTGTGTGAGTATCAACCTCATCTAGAGGATGGTGAGCTTGCCATTATCATGACCACCTTAAACACCATAAGGCCATTTACTACTCATGCTTTTTCAGATGTGTACAGTAGTATGAGCTGAAGCCCAGTACAAAAATGTTTTTGATGAAAAGGACTGGGAAATCATTGAATGTATTTTAAAGCATCAGCAATGTGAGTTAAAAACGTAGTAAGCGTTGCATACCCCCAACAGACTTCATGGGCCCGATTCACAAAGGTAAAGTTAAACCAAAAGTCTAACTTAGACCAAAAGTCTAACTTTACTACTTTTCTGTATTCACAAAGTTAAGTTACTATCAGTAACTGTACTTTTTGTATGTTTACTAGTAGTAACTTTACTAGTAGTAACTTACCTTTGTGAATACAAGAAGAGTAGTAAAGTTAAACTTTTGGTCTAAGTTAGACCTTTGGTCTAACTTTATCTATGTGAATTGGCCCCTAAGTGTATCTTCAACCAGGCCACAGTTTCCCAAGAATTCAAAGCCCTTGACAGTATTCTGTATAATTTGACTGCAGTATAATACCATTCATAAAAGATTTCATAATATATATGTTTTATTTTTCTTCCTTGTGGAGGTTTTGTGCATGTCTCATCTTTGTGTGTCCAATTCTTTCTGTTCAATGTGTGTAATGCGATGTTAACATCATCTTCTCATGTGTACCCATTCCTTTCCCAGGATATCTTCTAACGACATTATATAAAGCTCTGTTATCATTCCTTTCGAACTAAATAGTTTGCCTATAATTTGTTTAAGGGAGATATTCTATTAGATTGTAGCTCTGTTCATGTTACAATGCAACATCCAGTGGTGAGACTGAGGAGAATGGAGTTGTTATGATTCCTCCAGGCCAAAATTTTATTTACAGTGACCAAAGTATTTTATATTAGGGCCATGGAATAAATGAGAGAACATTTGGAAACCTGCCTCTCTCCAGTTTGTGAAAGGACACAGTGGAATCGCGAGGGAGAGACTAGTATTGAAGTGAATTGGTGTGAAAGGTGAGAGGAATGAGGAAAGCCCCATTTGGGTTGCTCTGGTGTCCAACACTATAAAGGTCATAGCAACTAGGGGTAGGCATAAAATGCTTAATTAATTACATGAAAGTACATGAAATTACTCAAACTGCATCTCGCATCAAATAATTACTAGAATGGTCCATTTGGGTGAAACTTGAACTAAAAATATAATTTTGAGCTGATTTCCAGTTGCTTGCATTCAAAGCACTGCAATTCGCATTTGAATTTGTAGTTTTGTGTTAAAAAAGTATCAAAACTGTTCCCTAAGGTAAACATTGTACCTGACATGTTTGTTGAGAACCTACACTGAAGGAACTGCTACTCACCTTAAAAAGACTACCATACAGGTTCAGATATGTAAATTCACGCAAAACAAATTCCCAAAAGAACCGCTTGTTAAAAAAATCTGGCTGAAATCCACATTAAAAAATTACTTGAATGGCGGTTGACCCTTATGTCGCCCAGAAAAGCGGCCATCACACTTCAGTTTCGACTGATACAACTCAGGGTACTACACCGGTCATACATGACGGGTGTTGTGCTCGCAAAAAATTGGTGCGAGACAAGATGACCTCTGTCTGAAAGGTTGCAAACAGCAGGTACCTTTTATCATGCACTGTGGGAGTGTCCGATGGTGAATCATATATGGGAGAGAGCCACGAATCACATGCAGTCTGCGCTGGGGAAGTCGGTGGGCCTGACATCCCGACTAGGCTTGCTTGACATGTGGAAAGATACTGACCTGACTGAAACTGAACAGCAGCTGGTGACGCTGGGATACACATTGATCAAGAGAGAACTGGCAAGGGACGGGGTGGTGTGGCACCGCCCTCCGTAGAAAGAGGTGTTCATAAACAGGGGGTGCCCAAAGAAATGGGACAAAAAATGGTCGAAATGGAATGTATATAGAGGAGATATCTGTGTGTCACCCGTGGTGAAGTTGGAAATGCGCAGGACAGCTGACAGAGATGTACCGGCTAAAAGTAAATGTGTTATTGACCTTGTTAATATGTATCATGATGTCTGTGGACAACTAACAACATGTGGTGAAACTGTTTTCCTTGTCTGTCACAAACTTTACTCAATAAAAATATATATATATTTTTAAAAATTACTTGAATGATAAATCTTGTGTTAGAATTTCTCCCCGAAAATACGTAATGTGATGTAATGGCATAATCTCTTTAATATGTCAATTTTGTTAGCAAAAATTATGCCAATTACTGGACCGTAGTAAAAATTTCCCCCAGGCGTAATATTTAATGGTGGTGAATGGTGAGCATTACGAGGTCACTCCTTACTGTGCAACCAGATCACGCCACACATGTTCAATGGCTGCCTATATCTTGTACGATTCTGCTTGGGGTCTTTTAGCTATGATCATAAATTGAACAGCCATGAAATACAAGTAGAAATTTGCACAAGCCAGCTCCCCCCCGAGACTAGATATCTCTTCAAATTTGTGCAATTGATGAATTAGACCTGGAAAAGAGTTCTCTGAACCCTAGAGTAAGCAGTACATTGTCTACATATTGGGGATCTTATATTCTTCTGCCCTGCAAGTTCTGCCTTGGATCTCCTGTATGTATTATGTGTTTCACCCAAGATGAACTATGTAAGGTGAATAATAGCGAGGAACCTGGCATCCTGGTCACATGCCCTTCCCTACATTAAGCATCTCTGACATGATTCCATTTAAAGGGATTCTGACCTTTGGCAGCCTAATTAGGGCCATAACCATGGACACGTATGAAGCCCAAATTTAACCTGTCTCATGGTTTTGCTTAAAATGGACTAGACCACCCAGTCTAAGGGCCTTATTACTAGTTTGGCTGTAAGGGTACTGCTGTCGAGATGGCGTTGTATTCCCCACCGGCAAGTTGGCGGTCTGCCAGCCCTGCTACAATGCATGCGGTTCCATAGAAGAAAGACTGCTGTGGCACCGCCACCGCCGCCAGGAACTCTTGACCGTGGCGGGATACACCACCGGCAAGTTGGCGGTCTGCCAGCCCTGCTACAATGCATGCGGTTCCATAGAAGAAAGACTGCTGTGGCACCGCCACCGCCGCCAGGAACTCTTGACCGTGGCGGGATACACCAATGCAGACCGCCAATGTTTCCACTGACCCAATCATGATGTGCCTTCCCGCCGACGTGACTATGGCGGTCAAACCGCCACACCAGAGCTGTCAGAATGACATGTATATAAGGCGCAAACTCACCTATCATCTGTCCACTTGGCTGGTACCATTAGGTCCAGTCTTGTATAAACACAAGCAATAGCATATTAACGTGCAATTCATGTGTCTATAATGTTGACAGTTATGAAATTTAATGTAACACACTTGTACAACCGCATTGTATCCTAACTTTGGTGCTAGATGCCATCGAAATGAGGCACACTTGCAAAAAAATGAGATAACAAATCTAAAAGAAAAAACTCACCACAGAGGTGGGTTTAAATAATTACTTATCACAGGGGAAAACTTTGCATCACACATCATTGGGATACGTGCAATGTAAGATCATGTAGAAATTTCTTTCCACAAGGGTTGACTGTCAGCCATACCTTACCTGGAGAAAAAAGAGCAGTCTCAGTTATGAGCCATTCTTTACTACATCATCCATGTAACTATTTGTATTGTCTAGAAGTCATGCATTGTATACTACTTCAATGGTCACTTAATATAACAAGGTGCAATGCATATATGTGCATAACCATCAGTAAACAAGGTGAATCAAACACACCTGTAGTAAACTATCCTTAAAGCAATTGTCACATATTTCTTTTTGGAGCACGTGTACACTACTATGTTGAATGACTGCACCCTAATTCATATGACGATAACATACCATGTACTGCTTAATTTGTAAAATAATGAGTGCTGGTTCCTAAAGCGCTTTTCAGAAGTCTTATGCCAGGGCTATTAAATGCCAAAGTGCCACATACCAAGGCTGCATAGTCCTGAATTCACCTCAGCCCTTTTTAATCCACTGCCAGTCGCTCTCTCTCTGTCCCTTTAACTCACACTTTAGGTTCCCGCTTTCTCCTTAGGCGACGGGTTTCCCGACTTTCTTGTTCTCCTTCTTTCCCGTTTGGGTGATTTTCTTCTCTTGCTCTGGGGAAGTGTGTGAGTTGGAAAAAAAGTGGTACCCAAAAAATGAGTGATAGTGGCCCCACCTGCATCCATCGGCTCAAATTAAGCAATGCTTTGCATCCAAACGTGTCTGTCCGGGCGCTAGGATGGCTGTGCACCAACGCAGGGGAAGAGAGTAGTAGCTGGTCATATTTTGTAAATATGGCTGTGTTCTCTCTCTCTCTCTCTTAAGCTATACATCAGATTCACTTTGGAAGCTGCGATGCTTTGCTCTTTTTACGTAAATCTACTCCTTTATGCATACAGACAGCCTCAGGGGTTTGAACTGAACTGATTGGAGCAAATATTTTAGCCATAAATTGTACTTGCAGATTACTGTAAACAACTTAACGCTTTTGATTTTTTCTATCTTGTGCGACCTTGGACCAAGGGCATTAGAGCGCTTTAAATGTTCACCATATCACATTACAGAAGCTCAGATTCTTTTTAAGGCAGGGAGAGGTTAAGTGATTTACTCAGGATCACGGGATGTGGAGCTGATGGCAGGACTCGAATCTGGTATCCCAGTTCCAAAATCGGTAGCTCTGGCCCTTAGTCCACATCTCCTCCGGTATTTCAAATTATTGTACCTATCATAAGGCAATGTGAAATTAGGACAGAAAGGACGGTGCATTTGATTGTTATATGTCGGGAAACCTGAGTGTTACCCTTGAATTCATAGCACATGTGTGCAGAATTACTCACAGAGAAATCTTCAGGAAGTCCATTAAAGTCATATTTTTGTCTTGTACACCTGATTAATACTTCAGAACGAAAGAGAGCTGGATAACGTTCAAGAAAGAAAATGGATTCCCTTGTTACAGTTTCATCCATGCATCATAGTAAAAAATGATCAGGTTTCAGGATAATAAAGTCTTACCTTCCTGATTAAATTTTCTTTTATTTCACTGCCACACAGAAAGGTTAAGTGTCACCAAGAAGGATAAAGCCTTAAGATACTGGAATCAACTGCGAAAAATGTACACCGCAATTTTTACAGTGTAAAATAGGTTTACTCCTCTGGGGACGGCGGAGGAATTTCATGGTACCTTTTTCAGGTTTTATTTCACATTATATCATAACTTTTCTTGAAATGTGACATTTTTACCAGTAATAACTTTACGCATTTCCAGTAAAAGTCTGGCTGTCAGAGTCTGTAATATCTGTAAGAGTGGCTTTACTGAAAAGGACTCCCAAACTCCGTGGAATGTGCAAATAAATGTGTGCTCTGTACCTCCAAAATCCCCTCTGCTTGAAGAACCAGATTTTTTTTTTATTTTAACATGAGAGGTATGTTGCAAATTGCAAATATGCAATGTGTCTTTTTTCAAATGTAGGGTGTATATTAGTTAATGTATAATGGATCCTTTTGGTTTACGAATGGATGATCAAATCATATACATCAGTCGATATTTAATGAGTCCTCGGTATCTGAGCCTCAGTCCCTGTGATGGAGCAAGGTTTCGCACGTAAAAAGACTTGCTCGGATTCAGTCCTCTCTAAATAACATATAAAGTATTAATAAACATGTTTTGTATTTCTAATAATTGCACCACACAACATTTCTAGTATATAGGGGAAGCTTGACTATGTGCTTTTACTAACAGTAACTCGAATGCATTAAAATGGCTGCCGCAACGCGGGAATTTCAGTGCGCATGCGTCTGTCACACTCACGTGACATGACGTACTCTCTGCTTTGGTGGGAAAACTTTGCTTCTGCGCACTAGAACTAAAGATGGCTGCTCTATGTTTCTCATGCTAATGCTTATGCTGCTGCTTGTACTAAACCCTGTTCGTTCTGCCTAATCACTACCGCTATAGTTACAATAAAGTAAGGGGAATTGAGTAGAGATAAGTGGTATACAGTGCATTAATTTATTCTTTGTTCTAAAACTGTTTCTCTTTAACTTTGCTACTAGCTCGTATTTGGGCCTGATGTGTCATGGCTGAACTCCATATTAAAACTCTCATCGCGCATGTGCTGAATTCTCCCGAGTCCACAAGCCATGGCATTGAATCCGTGCCAGCGACAGTCTTGCCTGCGATGCGCCTGAGAAAATGAACTCTTAACCCTCAGAAAGGAAGACAATTTACAAATCTTTGTATACATCGTATTTGTTATTAAAACATCTATTGTTGGGTGGAATAAAAGTGCATGGGAAAATAAAACTATGGGAGGGAACATTAATTTGAATATTTAAATGAAATGATCTCATAACTGGTATGGTGTGATGACCTCTCCTCGCTTTTGACCAATCAAATTGAGGGAATACATGAACTTGCAACATTGGGGGGTGGTACACTGCCCTGGAAAATGGTGTAACTAAGGTAGGCTTAGCTAGTTAGATTGTCCGACTTGTCCGAATAGCTGACCTGTCACTGACCCAACGCACTCAATAGGCGATCGAGAGCAGAGGTTCTGGCGGAGCACTCTGTCAGAAGATCGATAACCCAAGCGGGGTTCTGGGAAGGAGTTCGATAACCCAATTGGGGTCCGACTGTTAGCTTCAGAGAGGGGTGTGACGCTGGGGTTGCACTTTAGTTGTGGGTGCTGGTCCTGACCAGCGGTGGTCCTGTCCTGATCTAATTTGGTCCGTACTTGTCCTGATTCTGGTCTGCACCTGTCCTGTCCTGATTGGCTCCTGAACTATCGGAAGTCCTGTACTTTATCCCAGCCCGTGGCCAGGGTTGGTCTTCACACCATTCTAGGTAAATATACATTTGTGTGGGTATGTCATTGTACTGTTTCCTTTTTCTTACCCATCCTTTGTTTCAATGTTTAAAGAAAGTCTCGTAATATTTTCACATCATATTGCTTTGAATTTTTTCTTCCTAATTGAACGAGCTTTAATTGAAATGGTATGGACTATGACATTTAAGAATTTACATAGATAAAGTGTCTAAACCTTTCCAGAGTCTGTGGTTATTTTATAAATGCAAATGTTTATTTACTGCCTAATATGCTAACTCCCTTGGTCCCTTAGGACTCTAGGTACCAGTGACTAGGATTGGTAAGTCAATGATATAGGTCCTAAAAAGATTAATCAAAATCTGATTAGCGTAGGTTTACCTGTTCAAAGTGTGTATGTTTATAGGCCCAGGTGAGTATGGTAAACGAGCAGGTGAGTCCGGGCTCTATCAGTATTCTTTTGGTAGCAGAGTAGTGGTTAGGGTTTAGTTAAGATAGGTAGTTAGTCATGTATTGATTATTTGATTTTGTGCTCATTTTATGTATTAACCAAAACCCGTTTGTATTGTTCTATGTTTGTTTGGAATCCCCGGGGGCAGAATAACGGGTGGTAAATGGAAGCCACACTGCAGTGAGGTCACTTGCCTAAGGAATTAAGTGCGCATAAAGTTAGGTAGAACTTGAAGCACTGATTAGGGATTTTCTGTATAAATGTGTGAATAAATGATAGCAGAAGAGGTTGCTGGTGAAACTTTGGCCTTATATCACCTCGAAAGGGTAAGGCTGAGGGAGTAACAGGTTCTCTGACGCTTGTGTGAAGAGTAAGCGGAAGGGAATTACTTGCAGTGAGAGAAAATTATTCTTTCCTTTGAATTTAGCCACTTAGGCACAGTGGCGAATGTTTTACGTTGTTAATTAATGAATATTGCATTTAAAAGTGAGAAGAAATACATTTTCGTATTACCTTGCAAAGGAGGGAGTTAGTTGTGGTGCTGCGCTGACGTCACCAAGAGCTGCGCTGGTATTGGTTGAGACAGCGAGTGTGTAGCTGAGGTAATAATTGTAAAGGAGGGGTGAGTGCAGGAGCGCGGGAACTTGTCTCACAAGAAAAGCCGCGCAATTATTGGTCGAAATGTATGTGATTTCTAAACATTGATTGGTTATTGAAAATAAGAGCACTGGTATAGGTGAAGCATTTAGTAAACAATTGAGTGTAGCTGCACATTAAGTTTATCGGTGCAAATCATATGAGGCATATAGATCCAGCATTTATAGGAAACAGACCAGATAGATTGGATAGACAAGGTTTGCGCAAGAGCAATACATAAGAGGGAGACCTCATAACATGTTCAGAGAAAAGAGAAAAATTTCACTTTTTAAGAAAATAAAAAATATCTTTAGGAAAGATAAAACGATTAAAACAAGAGAAGGGATTATTATTTCACCACCAAATACGCCCGCATTATACATGATGGTAGAAAGGGAATATCACACATGTGTGTGGTTAGAGAACTGTATGGAGTACACTAAAGATGATGGTGTTCTGACATTTCCAGAAAATGGTACTTTTAATGGTAGAATTTTGTACAACTTGAGGACACGCATGAATGTATTAGATCCTAGACCTAGATTGACCCAGTACGAAGCATTAGAGGAATGGGAAACTGAGGCTTTGAGTGAGATAGACCCAGAAGTGACAGAAATTGGAGTAAATTCTATCCTAGATTTCCTAAAGAAACCAGAGATAAGCAAATGAAGAAATAGAGACAATCTGTGTTAGTGGGAGGATTATATCCTATACTGACTTTAAAAGAATCATCAGGAAGCAAGTGCACAGAGAAAAGGATGAATTTAATGACTAGTGGTGACTCAGATGATGATTATTTGGAGGATTTGTTAATGAAAATCCGCCACCTTACCATGCGGAAGCAAGTAGAGTTAACCCTAGTGCCCTGTTCTTAACACACCTTTGGTTCCACAAATTGTACATGAACCCTCATTAGAAAAAGTCTTACAGGAACGGGAAAGAGGGGCTATAAATAAACAGAGAATTGAATTAATTCAGAAAATTTCCCATTTGAATACAAGTCCTGAAGCCTTGACTATACCGGTAACTAGGTCCTGTTGTTCCCTTGTATGGAGATAAACAGATCTGTCCTAAAACTCCTGTTCTGACCACACCTGTAGTACAGCCTAGAAAGGAAACCTTGATTGTTGATGACCAAGCAAGTGAGTGCGAGTCAGTAATATCCCTAATGGATTTACCTAAATTAGGTACGCCACCCCCCTGCTCCTTTATTAAAAAGTAGGATGCTTTACAGCAGGGACCTCCTACACCAACTGCGCCCATCCACATCAGTAAGTTGCTGCCACCACTTCCACCCTCTGGAGACCCCCTGCCGCTGCCCTTACTGTAAGACTGAGCTCATCAATCCATCGACTAAGCCCGATTCAAGGGATTACTGCATGTTTCTCCTTAATTGTAGGTCTCTCCCAAAACACAGCCTAGAAATATCTTTGGTGTTGGATGAACTCGGTCCTGATGTAGTCTTCTTGACCGAAACTTGGCTGACTCAAGACACCCAGCCTGACTTGGTTCAAGCCCTCATACCAGGCTATCAGATAGCCCGTTTAGATCGCCCTCAGGGCAAAGGTGGAGGGCTAGCTATTTTATATAAGGACATCTATGCATGTCGCTGCTCTTCGGAGTCCATCGCTGACTGTGAAAGCCTATCGTTTGCCATTGAATTTTCTCCTAATAATAGTTTTACCGGTATTCTTATTTATCGCCCCCCTGGATCAAGCAAACACTTTCAAACAGCTCTCTCTTCCGCTGTGGCAGAATTGGTCACATCTCCTTCGAATTTCACGCTACTCGGAGATCGCAATGTCCACTTTGATAACACCCTAGATACCACCGTCACAGAAATTATAGCAAGTCTGGCTGCAATGCAATTGGAGCAACTTGTTTCATCTTCAACACATATTAAGGGTCACCTTTTAGACCCAATATTCAGCAACTGTGAATACCTTAAAGTGGGCACTATTAGTCGCCTCCCCTGGACAGACCATTTCCTGGTGCCCTTTATCTGGACCACACATAAAGCACCTTCTTCCATTCCTATTTCACGTAGAATACGTAATTGGTCCAAGCTTCATGTTGATAATTGGTCCAATATCCTTACCACCACCAGACCCGCACTTACTTGTGACCCTCTCGCCAGTAACAACCTATTTGACGAATGGATTACAAGCTCTCTGGACTCCATTCTTCCCCTTCGCACCTCAGGCTCAAAAAGGCAGCAAAAAACTGCGCCTTGGCATTCGGGGGAGCTCAGGGAAAAAAAACGTCTCTGTAAGAAACTGGAGAGGAAGTGGCGCATGACTTACGACATTGTGGACAAAGCCACCTATAGGGAAGCCATTAGGACGTATACATCTGAAATAAAAGCCACACAATCTGCTTTTTACAATGGAAAAATAATGTCCGCTAAGTCCAAGCCTAAGGAGATATACAAGATAGTAAAAACTTTAACTAGGCTTCCATCTCCTTCGGCAGCTAATTACAATCCACTCTCCCGGTGCAACGAATTGGCCAACTTCTTTTTCCATAAAGTGAATACAATCTATCTCTCATTTCTGGACCCAGTTGTAGAACTCTCTACTCAAAGATCTCAAAACAGCTTAGTCCACCTCCCTATGCTGAATCTTGAAACACTCAAGCTCCTAATACATCAAATAAAATCTGGCTCCCCACTGGACCCTGCTTCTCCTAGTGCGCTGGTCTTAGCTGATACAGCCATTCTTCCCACACTTATGGAGCTGTTGAATTCCTCCATAAAGACTGGTTCGGGCATTACTGAAGAAACCCACTCTAGACCCGGGCAATTTGAACAACTATCGCCCGATTTCATTGCTTCCCTGGACAACCAAGATCCTCGAGAAACATATCAACATCCTTCTAACTCAGTTTCTCGAGCGAAACCATCTGCTCGACATTTCCCAGACGGGCTTCCATCCCAAACATGGGACGGAGACTGCCTTGTTGGCCGTGACAGAGGAGGCAAGGCGGATCTTGGATCAGGGAGGATCAGTGGCAGTGATCCTCCTTGATCTGAGCGCCGCCTTTGATACGGTAAATCATAAAATCCTCCTAAACCGTCTCTCTGACCTAGGAATATCAGGAGAAGCCTTGGACTGGTTCAAGTCCTTCTTAAGTGATCGAACCTTCCAGGTCTTTGAAAGTTCATCTGTCTCTGCAAGCAAGCCTTTGGGCTGTGGGGTGCCGCAGGGCTCTTCTCTGAGCCCTACGCTTTTCAATGCATATATGAGACCGCTGGCTGGGATTGTTCGTCCACATGGTATTAACATCATTACCTATGCGGATGACACCCAGCTAGTGGTCTCCCTTGTGCAAAAGAACGGCCTCCAACCACAGTCCAACTTAACAACATGCTTGGAAGAGGTCAAGAGTTGGATGACAAAGTCCTGTTTGAAGCTCAATGACGATAAAACGGAGCTCATGCTCCTAGGCCCGTCAGCCCCCTCCACCTTGGAGCTGTTATGGCCTCTGAGCATGGGCGCCCCCCCCACTCCCAGAGATAACATAAAAAGTCTAGGGGTGTGGTTGGATAAATCATTGACCTTCAACACACAGGCGACCAAGGTATCAGCAACCTGCTTTGGCCTCCTTAGGATTATTAAAAAAATCCTTCCACTTCTTCCCTTTGAGGCCAAGCAGATAGTGATACAAGGCTTAATTCAATCTCACCTTGATTTCAGCAACTCTCTGTACCTTGGGGCCCCGGAGTATAGTTTGCAAAAACTTCAGCGGACACAAAACTGTGCAGCTCGCACATTGCTTGGAGTCCCACGTAGAGTCTCGATAAAGCCTGGCTTAAGAGCTCTGAACTGGGTCCCCATTAGGGATAGAATTAAGTTTAAAACATTGTGTATTGCCCACCAAGCTTTTTGGAAATCTGGCCCAGAAATTAATCACTCTTTGATTTTACCCTACCAACCTAATAAATCACTCCGCTCTTCAAATGCCTTTTTGGCCAAAGTCCCTAGGATTCAGAGAGCTAGAGCAGGAGGCCGATCCTTTGCCTATAATGCTTCCAAACTATGGAACACTCTCCCATGTCATCTGAGAACCAATGCCAATCTGTTGAGTTTTCGTAAACAGCTTAGGACCTTTTTGTTTAACTAAGTTTTGACCTTTCTTGGACCGACTCTTGGAAGACACTGTTCTAGTCCTAGCGCCTGGACGCCTCAGGGCAGCTGTAGCGCTCAATAAAACTCCTTTTCATTTAATTTAATTTAATTTAATTTCATTCATTTCATTTCATTTTCATTTCATTTCATTTCACCTATACGAGAACTCGGAAGTAGCTCAAACAGGAAAAACACTCTCAAAAGCCACAGTGAGGGAAGGATGGAAACATCCTCAGGTATAAGAAGTACTACTGTAGAATCCCCAGAAGAAATGGAAAGGTTGTCTTGAGAAATAGAAAAGCCAAAATCACAGCCAAAAGCATTGGATATTTTTAAATTAAGGGTTGAATTGGAAGAATTGGTTGCTGGGAATGTGGGGTTAGAAAGATTAAATACATTCAGTGAGGATGAATTGCTGTTTATATGTCAACGTATTACTAAAAATACAAAAAAAATTCCATGAGAAATTAATGAATTTGGCTTTGGAGATGGGAAATCATATTGGAAAATCTAAAGTGTTACAGAAACCTTACCGAGCTGAATTTTCTGATGAAGATTTAGAAAATATGAATGTGTCAGGACCAAAAGTGCAAAGAAAGGAATTATTGTCATTGTTACAGAAATGGGGGCATTTAGACAAGTGGAAAGCTAGATGGGCAAAGAAAAAAGAGGAAGCCCAAGCAAAAAATACTACATCTGAATATTTGCTGAAAGAATCAGAAAAGGTAGAAATGTTGTGTCCCATGAGAGAAGTGCCAGGAGGAGGATTAGTACATGTCCCATGGTCCCGACAGGATAATTTATCATTTACCAATGATTTCCCGAAACTCAGAGAGAAACCTGTAGAGTGGTACAGGCAAGTCGAAAGATTTGTAAAAGTCTCAAAAGTATTGTGGAAAGATTTAGATGGGTTGTTTGATATCGTAGTTCCCACAGATTTGTGGACAAAATGTAAGATCACTATAGATTGGCCCAGTGATGAGTACCCAAGAGATCCAAAGACAGGAGCACCATCAGATGATGTGATAAAAAAGTACCATCAAGTCATAACCTTCCTGAAAGGGAAAGTACCCTCAAAAGAAACAGATTGGACAAGAATAGATAGAACCACCCAAAATAAGGATGAATCAGTACGTGCATATTATGAGCGTCTTTTACAGGTATTCAATCAGTACAGTGGGTTGGAAAACATTGATACGAAAGAAATGACATTTTATTCATCGGTTTGTGTCAGGGTTAAAGATTAATCAAGGTTAAAGATGCCCGAAATTTCGCAAATGATTAAAGATCATAAAATCTGCTGGCAGGCCAAGCCTGTTGATGAAATACTTAAGTATGCAAACTATTGTGGGGAGTATAGTTTGCAAAAACTTCAGCGGACACAAAACTGTGCAGCTCGCACATTGCTTGGAGTCCCACGTAGAGTCTCGATAAAGCCTGGCTTAAGAGCTCTGAACTGGGTCCCCATTAGGGATAGAATTAAGTTTAAAACATTGTGTATTGCCCACCAAGCTTTTTGGAAATCTGGCACAGAAATTAATCACTCTTTGATTTTACCCTACCAACCTAATAAATCACTCCGCTCTTCAAATGCCTTTTTGGCCAAAGTCCCTAGGATTCAGAGAGCTAGAGCAGGAGGCCGATCCTTTGCCTATAATGCTTCCAAACTATGGAACACTCTCCCATGTCATCTGAGAACCAATGCCAATCTGTTGAGTTTTCGTAAACAGCTTAGGACCTTTTTGTTTAACTAAGTTTTGACCTTTCTTGGACCGACTCTTGGAAGACACTGTTCTAGTCCTAGCGCCTGGACGCCTCAGGGCAGCTGTAGCGCTCAATAAAACTCCTTTTCATTTAATTTAATTTAATTTAATTTCATTCATTTCATTTCATTTTCATTTCATTTCATTTCACCTATACGAGAACTCGGAAGTAGCTCAAACAGGAAAAACACTCTCAAAAGCCACAGTGAGGGAAGGATGGAAACATCCTCAGGTATAAGAAGTACTACTGTAGAATCCCCAGAAGAAATGGAAAGGTTGTCTTGAGAAATAGAAAAGCCAAAATCACAGCCGAAAGCATTGGATATTTTTAAATTAAGGGTTGAATTGGAAGAATTGGTTGCTGGGAATGTGGGGTTAGAAAGATTAAATACATTCAGTGAGGATGAATTGCTGTTTATATGTCAACGTATTACTAAAAATACAAAAAAAATTCCATGAGAAATTAATGAATTTGGCTTTGGAGATGGGAAATCATATTGGAAAATCTAAAGTGTTACAGAAACCTTACCGAGCTGAATTTTCTGATGAAGATTTAGAAAATATGAATGTGTCAGGACCAAAAGTGCAAAGAAAGGAATTATTGTCATTGTTACAGAAATGGGGGCATTTAGACAAGTGGAAAGCTAGATGGGCAAAGAAAAAAGAGGAAGCCCAAGCAAAAAATACTACATCTGAATATTTGCTGAAAGAATCAGAAAAGGTAGAAATGTTGTGTCCCATGAGAGAAGTGCCAGGAGGAGGATTAGTACATGTCCCATGGTCCCGACAGGATAATTTATCATTTACCAATGATTTCCCGAAACTCAGAGAGAAACCTGTAGAGTGGTACAGGCAAGTCGAAAGATTTGTAAAAGTCTCAAAAGTATTGTGGAAAGATTTAGATGGGTTGTTTGATATCGTAGTTCCCACAGATTTGTGGACAAAATGTAAGATCACTATAGATTGGCCCAGTGATGAGTACCCAAGAGATCCAAAGACAGGAGCACCATCAGATGATGTGATAAAAAAGTACCATCAAGTCATAACCTTCCTGAAAGGGAAAGTACCCTCAAAAGAAACAGATTGGACAAGAATAGATAGAACCACCCAAAATAAGGATGAATCAGTACGTGCATATTATGAGCGTCTTTTACAGGTATTCAATCAGTACAGTGGGTTGGAAAACATTGATACGAAAGAAATGACATTTTATTCATCGGTTTGTGTCAGGGTTAAAGATTAATCAAGGTTAAAGATGCCCGAAATTTCGCAAATGATTAAAGATCATAAAATCTGCTGGCAGGCCAAGCCTGTTGATGAAATACTTAAGTATGCAAACTATTGTGGGGATGAAATTGACAATAAATGAAAGAATTTAGAAGAAAAGGTAATGTGGGCACAAGTAAAGTTAGCAGAGCAGCAAGAACTCCAGTTTAATCAATTGAAAAATAATCAGAATCAAGGAGATGGAAATGGGGGTAAACCGAGAGGAAGAATGAACAGAGAGGAGGCAACGAAAAAGTTTCCTTGTCATGGGTGCGGAAAAATGGGGCATTTGAGGAACGAGTGTAAGGCTGTACTGAGTAATAATGTCCAAACTGACAATTTGAATCCACACACGCAGAATGGGGTGTTAAGGAAGCAACAGCAACAGGTAATACAAAACCAGTTACCACTTGCACCTATGCCAGATTCTGGGAGCCAAGCTAAATACAGTGTGGATACCACAAATTGGGAGGGAAGTGGAAGAAGAGATGCAGTGACATCACAATTTCTTTTGAGCAACGCATTTTTCAAGGAAGATAGTTATTGACGGTGCCTGAGAGGGGAGGACGAGGAGTGCGTACTTGGCGCATCCTTGGCGGTAGATCAGTCAGGTCCCTACATTGAGTGAAAAGTTGAAGGAAATTATGTTACTTTTTTGTTGGATACTGGCGCTACCCATTCTACTGTAAGAACAGCAGATATTCCAAACCTACCCCTCTCGGGAGAAGCAATCAAAGTAGTGGGCGTTTCTAATAAAAAAATGAGTACCCCTGTTACAGAACCAATGGAAATCAGAATAGGGAATTTTAAAGAAATGCACAAATTTGTAGTGTGCAACTCCAGTCCAGTGAACTTATTAGGTAGGGACTTACTGTATAAAATGAATTGCACAATCTTTTGCGCGCCAAATGGTGTTGAAATTCAAACCCCAGACGAAGATGGAGTTTATAAATTAATGTTAGCCAAACAAGAAACTGAAAACAAAAAGATGATAGTGGAAGATCTACCAAAAGAATTACAGCATACGGTGAATCCTGAAGTGTGGGATTTCACTGGAAAAGATGTAGGATTAATGGCAAATGTGGACCCGATAAAAGTGACGGTGAAAGAAGGTGCAGTTTACCCAAGTATTCGACAATACAAAATGACCCCAGAAATAAAAGCAGGTGTTGCAGCAGAAATAAAGCGTTTGGTTGAGCAAGGCATTTTACAAGAAATTATGAGCAGTCCATGTAATTCACCTATAATTGGCATTAAGAAACCGAGTGGAAAATATAGGTTTGTGCAAGACCTCTGCAAGGTTAGTAAAATTATCATCCCATGTTGTCCAGTTGTGCCAAATCCTGCAGTGATTTTGTATTAGATACCGCGGAGAGCCGGATGGTTCACCGTAATTGATTCGTGCCATCCCTTTTTCTCCATACCATTACATCCAGATAGCAAATTTATTTTCTCGTTCAAATTCTTTGTCCGTGTTTACGTTTGGAATCATGTCCCTCAGGGGTACACAGAGAGTCCATCGATTTTCAATCAGATATTGAAAAAATGCCTTGAATCTCTGGTGCTGCCCGGACAGTCTGTTCTGGTGCAATATATAGACGACCTGTTGGTGGTGTCTAAAACTCAAAATGACTGTGTTGTTGATACCATTACATTGCTGAATCATTGGGCTGAAGAGGGCATAAAGTGTCACCTGAAAAGTTACAATTCTGTACCACATCGGTAAAATATCTGGGTTATCAGATAGAGAGAGGTGTCAGAAGAGTTACATCCAAATAAATCAGAATAATCAGAAACATGAATCTACCTCAAACTCAATCAGAATGTTTCTTGGAGTTGTAGGTTACTACAGGCAGTGGATTGTGGGATTTGGAGTCCTAGCTAAACTCCTGATACAAATGACAACAAAGAGAGCGAAGGACCCAGTAGAGTGGGATGACGAAAGCATGACTACCTTCTTGAAGCTGCAAGACTGCCTGTGTTCAGCTCCATCTTTAGGGATGCCTGATTATTCAAAGGACTTTGCACTGTTCTGTGATGCATGTGACAATTGTGCATTATCCATCCTGACCCAAACTCACAGGTTTATTGAGAAATTCTGTGGCATATTTTTCTGCTCCACTGGATCAAGTGGCATTTGCATTGCCGGGATGTCTGAAAGCAGTAGCTGCAACCTGCATGAGTCTTGAGCAAAGCGAATCTATTATTATGGGACACCCTGTAACTGTGTATGTCCCACATGCAGTGGTGATTCTATTAACCAGAACACATACTCAGTATTTAACTCCTAGTCGGCTAAGTATGAGCGAATCCTTTTCGGTGCAGGAAATGTGACCATTGTCAGAGGCACTTCCTAAATCCAGCTACACTATTACCTTATTCACATTTTGAAGAAGTGAAAGAGGAAGAAGAGCATGATTGCATCGACCTCACTGAATACAGTACTAAGCCCCGTCCAGACATAAGAGAAGAGCCATTGCTAAAATCAGAATATGAGCTATTTGTAGATGGCTCATGCATGAGACACGAGGAAGGAGGATTGAGTGCTGCTTATGCTGTATGTACGTTGTGGGGTCCAGTTGAAGCATCCTAAATACCTGGAGTCAAGTCTGCACAAATAGCCAAATTAGTTGCATTGACAAGACCCTGCAAATTCGGACAGTCAGTATGTTTACAGGCTTGTGCATGACTTTGGCCAACTCTGGATGCAAAGGGAGTTTCTGAGTTCTTTGGGTACTCCTATTAAGAATGGACATTATGTAAAAGACTTGCTGGAAGCAATTCAATTGCCAAAAGAAGGGGCTGTGGTCAAGTGTGCTGCTCACAAATCAGGAAATGACAGAGTGACAGTTGGTAATAGATATGCTGACCAACTAGCACAGCATTGTGCCAAACATAATATGTCAATAAATAAGAAAATCAATGCATGTGGAAACCGCTACCAACTTATGTTGCTTGAAAGAGCGAAAACATGGGAGGAAGTGAGAGATTTGCAAAATGAGGCAGAAATAAAGGAAAAAGAAGAGTGGGAGAAAATAGGATTTCGAAGAAGGGTTGAGGATGGTGGTATTGTTTACCTTGATGGGAGACCTGTGTTACCAGATTGTATGCTTGCTCCTATGGCTAGGATGTACCATGGAGATTCACACATAGGTAGGGTTGCGATGGTTAGACTGTTTAGACAGAGTTGGTTCAATGCGAGATTCAGGAATGTAGCTGAGAGTCTATGCCAGAGGTGCATAACCTGCCAACGAATGAATCCTGGTAAGAGAACTGTAGTGTTGTCAGGGAAGATTGGAAAAGCAAAAGGTCCATTCATACGACTCCAGATTAATTTCATCCAATTACCCCTTTGCAGAGGACGTCCTTGTCATTGTCTGCCTGTTTTCAAAATGGGTGGAAGCCTACCCTATCCACAGGATATGAAAGCCTCACTGTTGCCAATCCCCTACTGAGAGAGCTCATACCTAGGTTTGGTTTTCCAGTAACAATTGAATCCCACCGAGGGTCTCATTTAGCCTCATCGCTGCTTGCAATATACCCCTGCTGTGCTGAACAGCAATAAAAACGGGTGTGGTCATGACGAGCTCAGCTTGTCATAAGCACACGAGCACTGTGCTGCATGACGAGCTGAGCTCGTCATGAGCATGGAAGGGGCTAATAATTGCATTTTGCGAGGCAGCGCGCACAACAAAATTCGTCTTATTTCATTAAATGTTTACTTACCTCCGTACAGCCATATTCCGGTGTTTACTACCCCCCACCCGGCCCCTCCCCACCCCACCTCACCGCCCCAAGGAACTCCCTACACAGGCCGCGGCTGCCCAAAAGTGTAGAGGTACATGCCTCCAATCCCCTGAAACTGGGGGTGAAGCCAAATGTACAAGCGTAAGTTACTGCTGCCAAAAAGGAGCAGTTCAAAGTTCAGCACCACACATGGCCAACCACTTGTACTGCAATATCCTCTCATAGAAAATAATGGAGGTAGGGACCTAAAATAGAAACACAGGAAATAATGTCAAATTAATTTCAATTATTTAAAATAGTTCCAAATATGCATAAATATAATTTCATATTAAAGGAATGATCTGAAAATGAAACATGTAATATTGTATAATCAAATATTTTAATTACTTTATCATTTTAATACTTAATGCACCCTTATTTTTATTTAAATATGAATAAATAACGTTTAATAAACATCTTTTTGAATAATTATTAATGCATAGTGACAAAACTCTTGGGGTCATTTAAAATGACGATTCTCGGATTATTATGCAGAGAAAATCTTGATTTCAGTAAAGACAAACGGAGGCTAACATTATGCAAATACTTTTATTTGCTGCCCAAACATGCAGCCCTTTAAAGAATGTAACTACATTATAATAATAGAACATTAACAACGGGACACGTAGACTGTGCAGGCTCTTATCTTCCTCGTGGGCTGCGATGACACAGCTGAACAACTTGAAAACTCCTGTAAATCCACTTAGTCTTTAATATTGTTATCTGAATAGAAAAAGACACTGTATAGTGAAATGCATAAGGACTATTAAAAGTAATGTACAGCAAATAAATGCAATAGTAATATAATAGTAGCATAATAGTAACACAATAAAGCTTGTTCCAGTCTGGAAGCAGGCAATGGTCATCCCGCTGCTTAAAAAACCGGGTCTTGACCCGAAGGTCCCGGCCAATTATAGGCCGATTTCTTTGTTGCCGGCTCTCGTAAAAATCTTGGAGAAACACGTTCAGTCGGTGCTCTCCAACTTTTTGGAGACCCACGAGATCTTACATGACTCCCAGTCTGGCTTCCGCTCAAATCGTAGCACCGAGACCGCGCTCCTTGAGGTTTCTGAAACTATCAAAGGGGTGCTGGATACCGGGGGCAAAGTCATGCTGGTGTTGTTGGACTTGTCAGCGGCTTTTGACACCGTCCCCCATGATGGCCTTCTCGCAAGACTCTATGAGATCGGCCTTCGGGGGACGGTGCTCAGCTGGTTTTCGTCCTTTCTGGCTGGCCGCCGGCAAACGGTCTGGACATCGCCTGACACCGCCGTGATGCCGCCTTTGGGAGTTGGGGTCCCTCAGGGCTCTATATTGAGCCCGACCCTCTTTAACATCTTTATGACCCCTTTGGCGGCGGTGGCGGAGTCGTTCGGTGCCCGGATCGTGTCGTATGCCGACGACACCCAGCTCCTCTTTTCTTGTGAGAGAGGGGCTGACTTTGACGGGGAGAGTATCCGGAATTGCCTTGGGGCTGTGTTTACATGGTTCCAACTGAACAGCCTCAAGTGCAATTCCGATAAGTCCGAGGTACTCTTCTTCGGGTGCGATACGGAGCCCAGCTGGCAGGCCTGGTGGCCCATCGATATGTTCCCTCCGTCCGGTTCTTCCCCTATGGCTAAGAACTTGGGGGTTAAGATGGACAAGGGGCTGACGATGAAAGCCCAGATCCTTGGGGTGACCGGCACCTGCTTCGGTCTATTAAAGATGCTGCGGAGGTTCCTGCCTCTCTGTCGGAGGAGCACAGGAGGCTGACTGTGCAGGCTCTGATAGGCTCCAGGTTGGATTATGCCAACATTCTTTACCTGGGCCTACCAGAGTACCTGGTGCAGCGGCTTCAAGTTGCGCAGAATGCGGCGGCCAGGGCCATTTTTGGTCTAAACAGACGTGCCAGCATCTCGGGTCTATTGCTGGCGCTGCACTGGCTACCCATCCGCAAACGGATCGCCTTTAAGGCAATGACTTTGGCCTACAAGGCTCTCCACGCGGTGGGAGCAAAGCATCTCCAAAGGAGACTGGCCTTTTACCATCCGGCCCGCTCTCTGAGGTCAGAGTCCTTACTTCTGGCGGTCGTTCCTCGAGTCAAGAGAGCGCGCCTGGGCGGCCGCTCCTTTGGCCTGCTGGCTCCGCAGATGTGGAACTCGCTTCCGCTCCCACTTCGGGGGGCTTCTAGTCTTCTTGACTTTAGGAGGGGTCTAAAAACCTGGCTGTTCACTGAGTAGGCCACCAGCAGTCCCTTTTTTTACTTATTTGTTCTTTTTTACTTATTTGTTCTGTACTCTCTTTTTACTCTGTTATGTTATTCCGAATTAGTTCTCCTTACCTAAAGCGCCGGGACACTCTTTTTGAGTATCCGTTGCACTATACAAAGAATAAATAACATAACATAACATAACATAACATAACATAACATAACATAACATTGTACACAAACAAACCCAAACCTCTCAGGGAGAGGAGTGTGGGATAATGTTAGCCTCCGTTTGTCTTTAATGAAATCAAGTTTCTCTCTGCATAATAATGGGAGAATCGTCATTTCATTACAAGACCGGAGGCTACCATTATGCATGTTTAAAGCCATGTTGAGTTACACTGCTAACATGCTCTATTGGTCTCAAGTAAAACTTAGAGAAGGTACTTGCTTTAGACCAATCTGCTGCTTTAAGTATTCGGGCAGAGATCCTCCGGCCCAAAATACTTTGCTAGCCATTGCACCCCTAGAAGAGTGAGCTCCAAATCTAGAGAGATCCACTCCAGCCTCATGCATAATCAAACTTATCCATCTGGCTAGGGTCGCTGAGGATACAGGACTAAAGGATCTCACATAAGATAAAAGAAGTAGATCACAACCAACAGCTCTAAAACTTGAAATCTTGCTCTCATAGCATTTTATACATTTCACAACACATAGTTTTTCACATTCATGAATGATAGGATAAAATATGGACTCAGAAATTGTTTTTGTTTTTTACAGATGTCAAAATGGACACCTTCACATGAGTAAAATCTTTTAGAAAGTTCTAGTGCTCTAATGTCAGATACCCTTCTAAAGGAGATCAGACACAGGAGAGTAGCTAATTTCATTGAGATTCTTTTAAGGGAGAGTGACTCGTTGTCAGGCCAAGAAAGGAAGAGATTAAAAATAAGGTTAACATCTCAAAGGGATTGATAATGTGCCTTGGGACATCTTCTTAGTCTAATACCCCTCATAACTCTTTTGATTAAGGAGTTGCTACCAATTGCAAGATTATTAAAGAGAGAGTGACCTGAAGAAATTGCTGATCTGCAGCAATTGATGGTTTTAAAGGGAAGACCTAAATCAAAGAGATGAGCAAGATAGTTAGCTACATATAGAAGAGGACACTGTACAGGATCCAAATCCCTTTCCAGGCACCAACAAGACCATTTTCTCCAAATGCCCTTGTATCTTTTTCTTGTTCCTGGAGCCCATGAATCTTCCAATAAGCTTTTAGCTTCCCCCGAAAGGTCTGAATATCTTCCTGAATTCCTGATATCCTCCAAGCAAGAACATTCATCTTCCCTTCTAAGACTAGAGGGTGTTCTTCTCCGTCTGGACCCTGGAGTAGGCCTAAAGAGGATAGAATCAGCAGAGGTAAGTCCACCCCTAACTCCATCACCTCGGGGAACTAAACCTGGTTATCAGAATGATGGAGCAAGACTTGAGTATGACTTTCCACAATAGTCTCTGAATCATTGAGAAGGGGGGAAAGGCATAAGCCTTGATCCCTTCCCAAGACTGGAGAAAGGCATCTACTCCTGAGGCATAGGGGTCCGGCCTCCAACTGAAGTAACTCTCCACTTGGTGGGTCAACCTGCTGGCAAATAGGTCTAATTGTATCAGGCCCCAAAGATCTTGGAGCTGAGAAAAAATCTCTGGATTCAGTTTCCAGTCTCTTGAGTCATCGAGGAAGCGTGAGTTCCAGTCTGCTCTCACATTCTATGAACCCGGGGTGAATTCTGCTCTGAGGGTAAACTTTTGGTCCCAACAAAAATAGCATATTTGTTTAGCAAGATCTAAGAGATTTTTGGACCGCGCACCCCCAAGGCGATTTATGTAGGAGACAGCTGAGAAATTGTCCAAATGGATTAGCGTATTTGAGTTCTTTAAAAGTTCCTTGAAGCTCATAATTGCATTGAGAGCTGCTAGCATCTCCAATCAATTTATTTGGAGGGATTGTTCTTCCAAAGACTACCTCCCTCCGGTCTCTAAATCTTTCAGGTGAGCACCCCATCCTTGATTGCTCGCATCTGATAGCGACAAAACTCTTGGAGTCATTTAAAATTTGAATTTCCCTGCAACAGTCGCTCGCAGGCCTGTGGGCTATTACATTGCATATTCACGTTTCAATTCCTGCAGCTTCTGCTTAACTGGAAGAAATTGTCCACTCACATCTTTCATGTGTGGCATAAAACCTGTGAAAATAGAAAGTTCAGGCCTTCATATGAGAAAGCCTATAGTGCCCTACAGTGGCACAATCGCGTATCATGGTCTCTATAATTGAGTAGTTTCACTATAATAGGTCAAGGCCGGGCCCGGGCACAGGCCGTGGTGTCAATGAATGGTGCGCTTGTTCCACCACGAATATATCTGACAAGGTTTCATGTCATAGCAAGTCTGTGAGAAGGCGTTCCAGGAAGGTCTCCATATTGCCAACATCTGTAGACTCTGCCAGATCCACAATGCGAAGATTATTCGAACCGGAGCGGGCCTCCTCTGTCTTTGACTGCAATGTCGATAAAGCTTTCTATAATTATTTCTATGCCCCTGTGTGGACTGCTCGTCTTCGGCTGCTGATACACACCTCTCCACCATGTCAAGGTGTTCGGCAGCTTTGTGTATGTGCTCTTACATTCTGAACAATCTATAGCAAAGGGCATCAATCTTCCCATTGATTGTGATGAGGGTGAGTTGCATATATGTCATTATTTGATGTAGCTCACTCCCCATTTCAGGACCCAAGGTGTCGGAGTGGGTCTCAGGTGCTATACCCCATCTCCATGGAGCCTAGTCGTTTTGCGCTGTTCAAACTGTCGATTAGATTGGATGTTGTAAGTTTCCCCCATTGCAGCCAATGCTGTTTGCGCTGCAACTGCCATGAGGTCTAGGGGATATGTGGCACCGAATTCCAGGCTTGGGGGCCAGATAGTCAAGAACCTCACAGAATAAGCAGCAGCCCTCGTCAGGGTTTGCGATAGGCACAGTTCTTACGATCATTAATTAAACAAGCCCTCAGTGAGAGAAGAGACATAGGAGACATAGGGCATGCCGCCACCCACGGCACTATTGCAAAGCACTCCCATAGCCCCCCCGGGCCATCGGCACCTGCTCACCTCTCACTGCCGTGCAGCTCCGGGAGACCGCAGGCCAAAGTGTGTACAGCCCATGCGACCCGAGCCCTGATAAGGCACAGCCACCAGTTCCACAGTCTTTGGGCCTCGGTGTGTTGCACGTTACAACCAGGGGATCTGCACCATATCCATAGCAGGCCTCAACCAGCTGCACAGCTGGATCAAGCCTCTTGCACTCCCCTCCACTGCTGTGAGGCAGGCCACAACAGGGCACAGCTGTTTTTTAGTTGCCATTGCCCTCAAGAAATCCTAAGTGCTGTAGTAGCAGCGATGTACAGGGAGCAAAGAGCAATGTCTTGCAAAATGCTCTGCAGCGTGATGAGGCAGGAGAGTGCAGGATATTGGAAATGGCAGAAGGAGCTCACCTAACAGGTTGCCTTCTTCAGGCTTGGCAAGCTCTGCCCCCAAAAGAAAATAGTTATAAGAGGTCAACAATATTATAGTGCTGAAGGCCATTCCTTTAGTTTATATTGTGGTGGAGAAAAGGCACCTTTTTGGGACTTCGCATAAAACTATGATTGCTAGTCTTTCACCAGGGGAGAGGTTTATTTTTCAATATTCAGTTGTTACAAAAAAAGGAAAGAATTACTACCAATTCTATTTGATTTTTTTCTGTGGGGCACATATTATCAAGAAATGTTGATCATCATCATCATCATTAGTCTTTATTCGATAATTTATAATCATAAAATACACATAACATACATAAAATACATAAAAGTGTCGATATAAATAAGAAATAGAATGGCCTTTAAAACTAGCAATACATGCTATAACCGTACAAAATATAAAACTAATCATTATCAAAATCTGACAAAAAAGGGAGGAGCCAAGCTCGTGACCGCAATGGCCGCTCTGTAGCTCGGCTCCGTCAGCCTTCCTGCCCAACACGCAAATCCTGACAAATATCCTGCCCCGAGACGACACACTCGGGAAGAAACGGAAACGTGAAGCAACGCTTGTACTCACCGTCTGGCCTGGGGGCTCCTGCGTGCTGTGGATCCGAAGCTGTGCTCCTGCTTGGTCCGGGGCCTTCGCGGTGTGGAGACCGGAGCCTTGCCTGCGTGGATCGGCCGGGGTGGCGATGTCGGCGGCGGCCCCCGGCGGGAGAGAGGGCCGACTGTGAGAGGCCGTTGTGCGATTGTTCCGGTGGATACTGACCGGGCCCGGTCCAGCGGCCGGAAAGCCCCGTGGTAGGGCGCGGCGCGCCGCGGATGGGGGAAGACCGTGCAGGAGGATGCCCCCGTTGCTGCCTCGTCCGGCCATCTTGAAGCCCTGCGCCCGGAGTCGGCTTGTGATGCCCGCGGGTGGTGGCGCAGGCGGACCCCCCGAATTTGGTGGCGCATCTTTCTGCAACAAGACTGTCATTCTTGGGGCCTGCGTGAACTCCAGGGGTGTTCTCGCTTAAGAGCCCGCTCCGGGAGTTGTGGAGGGTGGTGACGCGGCTGAACCCGCAAAATGGCGGCCGACGCCCTGGGACACAGGTTTCCTCAGGGCGGCAGACTTGTGTGGCTGGAGTGCGCGGGGGCCTGGTCATGTGAGCGTGAGCCCACGATTGGTGATGTCCTTGATGCCCTGCAGTCTCTGCATGCGGCCTTGGCCCCCGGTGCCCCTGTGAAAGGTATACGGTCCGCCGCCATCTTTGATGGACCGTTCTTCATGGACGCGGCTCGACTTCGTGGTGGCGCTGCTTCGTCCCCCTCGATTGCTGCGAGGAGTGCTACCTCTGTGCATCGACAAGACTGCAAGCCTGCGGCCCCGAATCTCCTGGCAGTTGTGAGTGTGGAGTGCGAGGGCGTGGGCTCCATGTTGGGGCCCGATCCTGCTCGAGTGTTCGAGGAGCGTTGTGGACTGCTGCTCCGATCTACTTTGGTGAGGTCGTGCTGTTGTACTGCGGGGGAGCCTCTGCTTTCTTATACGGCGAGACTGAACTCCTGTTTTTTGCTGCTCTTGGTGTCATCGTTGAGAGTTCCGGACTGCAGAGAAAGATTCTTGTTTTGTTGCTGGTTGCCGGGGCCCCCTGGTCTACACCCTTGCCTTGTTTTGTTCCGATCGAGTAGCCTCTCCATCTTGAAATGTTTGCTTCCCACTGCTAGATCATGTGTGGTAGTGATGACTAGGAAAGGCCAGGGGTGAGCCAAACTGAACCCTGAGAACTACCGGTGAATGGATTGTGATGAGGCAGACCCCCAATCATGATAATATGGACGATCCCTTTGAGAGTTTATGATACCTGAGATTGTGTCGATCTCGTTTAGACGCTGCATAATTGTGTGGGTGGGCGGGGGGCTGGGGCCGAACGACTCGATTGATGGTCTCCTTCCCCCCCCTCTTGATTTCTTTCCCCCTTTTTTGCCTCTTTATTCCTCTCTCTCACCTTGACTTCTCTATATTTCGGGTTCTGATTTAGGGCGACAGGCACGCTGCTGGGGGGGGGTAGGCCGTAGCCTTCTGCAGGGGTGCAGGGTGGGGTGGGTGGGCGGGGGCTTCTTCTCTGTTTTCTTTTCCTTAGTTCTATGGCTCTTTTGTATCCCTTTATCGGAGCGCCGCGTCTGTGCTTGTCTCCCATGGTACGATTGAGGGTGGGAACTGGAGGTGTGTTGTTCTTCTTCTTACGGTTGCCACATTGCTATTACGACTCACATGCCCACCTTGCTGGCGATATCCTTACTTTCTTTGCGTGCTTATTGCTGTGGGGCGCTTGCATCGGCGCGGCGTTCTCTCCTTCTTGCTTATATTACTTCTCCCCCTTCCTCCCTCCCTTCTCCCCTCTTTTTCTTCTTTAGGTTAGTATAGCGGATGATTATATTCACTGTTGCTATTCCGGTTCCTACGTTCTGTCTAAAACATGTAACTGGGTGATAGGTAGACAAGAGACGCGCCACGGTGGGTACTGCTCTGATATATGGCGTCCATATCCTGCTTGATGTAAACTGTTGCTGAGGATTATCCATATTGATGCCCTTATGTTTTGCTGTTTGCTTCGTGGCCCGCTATGGGAACTCGGATATCCCTACACTGTAATTGATCCTGCTATACTCCTTATTATAAAATTAACCTCCTTTGATCCTGCTCGTTGGCCGTACTTAACCTTTCCAGACTGAACTGATTGCTTCTATATTGTTGGCTGATTCCGGGGAACATCCCTCCGGAGTCATTGGCCTCTCATACTGTGTCGTGGCCGGCCTGACTGGTTGTAGGCCCGTATTTGTATATTCCTTACTGCATAATAAAGGTTTTCCAAAAAAAAACAACAAAAAAAAAAACAATCTTACAAATTTTTTTTTAGCTAAAATCAACACATTCTGGTATCTGTTATGAACTATTTGGTACCTTTATCAAGATCTATCTGAATCCTCCACAGCCATCATCATTTTTTTTCCTCAGAACCTATGCCCAATTCAGAAATGTTGCTATTGCAGTAACTATATCTGGACGGGTATTCATTACTAAGATGTGCAATGCTGTCCTGCAGAATCTCGTGCCAAGATTAATACACATTGGTTTAAGCCACCTGTGACGAGGATCCTGATCCACCAGGCACTCAAAAAGCAGGTGCGTTATTGACTCTTCCCTATAGCAGCAAAAGGGGCAATCAGTTGTTAAAATCCTGTCCCATTCCTGTCCCATTTAGCTGCAAATGATCTTATTGGAAGGGTGCCCATGTTGATCTACAATTCCATTTCGATTAGCTCTACAAGAAATTAGACTGCAGAAAAATTAGTGATGCAGAGAGCAAAAGAAAATAAAAAGTGCTTCTAAAAGGTTTTTCTCACTGGGGAACCAGTGTAGATTGTTTCCATGAACTGAAATATGTTTCCTGCAAAGAAGCCCTCAGACAAACCTGGCAGCAGCATTTTTAATAATCAGCAAGAGCTGTAGAGTGTGGTTGGAGGAGAGGATAAAATAAAGCGCATTCCCATGTGATGAAATAGTTACATAAAAACAGATAATAGATTTATTGATCACTGTGGCACAACTCATCTGTTCCAAGATTTACATCTATATAGGGAGTTGTAAATAGTGATGTGTGTAATAATTTATAAAACTGAAAATAACAATGAATGATAATAATAATTTTTTTAACTTTTTCCATGTGAATTTGTATGGTTTACATGAAACTCAAATTGTTAATATGGTGATGAAACAGGCTTTCTTCCCGTAAAAGAGCATAGAAAAAAATCTTTCTTAATCCCTTCTTACAGACAAGAGCACATGAATAAGAACTTTGGTCACCTGAGGTCGAAAACAAAGGGACTGTTCCAATGTCACACTGTTGTAATTTGACAGCGATTAGATTAAGCATTAGCAGAAGACATCTTAGTTCTGGCCGTTATCTTGACATTTAGTGGACTCAATTTTGTATTCATGGCGGCCATTTTACTTGCTACGTGCTGCCTCGTGTCGACCATGTGCTTTGTCCTATCTTCCTGTCCATGATGCTTGAAATCTGCCCAGCAACAAGTTATATTTAGCATCCCCCACTTTGCTGCTGTCCGTTAGGGGTCACATCTGTTAGTGATTAGTTCCAGATATGAATGTGTTTGTCAGTCCCCATGACTGTTAGCTCCTCCCACTGATCCATTGTGCTTCTCGATATTACCTTATATGTACATAAATTGTGCTATTGTGTTTTGTAACGCCTTCTTTTGAGCCCCTGTGCGGGTATAAATAAACCATGCTTTCTTGGCTCGGGGTGCTACTACTTGTTTCATCTTGGTTAAGCTTTGGATGTCTATTTGCCCTTTACAGAGCCATGGTGACCATGCTGTTGCCAAACCTAAGTGGCAGTGCCAACAAGGTTCCTCAATATGGACCAAGAGCTGGGCATCATCAGTGTATCAGAAAAAGAGGAAACCTTGGGCTTCCTTAACTTTGGCCAGGGAAACCACATAGATTTTGAGAAGAACTGGTCTAAGGGAATAACCCCTCCACATATGAAATCATGAAAGCTCAGTATGTAGTGGGAAGCTATGGGAAATGCTGTGGATATGTTTCCGAGGACCAAAAGCATAGAGTCTGTGTAGCAACCAGAAATAACTTGGGGCCATATTAGCAAGAACCTCGTTAAAATTATCGCCGTTTTAGAGGAGGAAATTGCTGCTAAAATGGCGATAATGGGCCTGCTATTATGCGTTATAGAATTCCAATAGAAGCCCAGGTTAGATGTGCAGGAGATCTAACCTGGGCTTCTATTGTAATTGTATAAAGCATATAAACAAACCCATTATCGCCGTTTTAGTGGCAGTTACCTGCCGCTAAAACAGTGATAATTTTAACGAGGTTCTTGCTAATATGCCCTTTGGTTCCATGTGAAGGATGAAAACCTGCTTGTGTTGAGCAAAGTAATAACTGAGTTTTAAGACAGCTATCCGACTGTGTATTAACTGTGGGTTCCAACAATTTGGATGGAACAGTCATTAAGGAAATTGGTCTCTTATTTGATGGGCAAACAATCACATTTCTGTGTATTTGTATTCATGTTTTGTTTGTTGGGGGTGATTCTATACATGGCTCAAATTCATTCCTGCATACCCCACACAGGACAATCAGAGCAGAACTCTGGGGAAAGAGGGACGCCATTGGGCTGGCAGAGAGGTAAAAAGACAGCCCACATCCAAGGAGTTTGATACTTTCAGGGAGGTGGGAGCGCACCAGACACGCCCCAACGAAATTACCTTTTGCATGATGGTTCATGTAGTTCATTATTTCTCGCTCAGTTCAATTCCAAGTGTTCATAGCCAGTGCTGTATAATTAGTTTCAATTCGTATCCCTGGACACGTGTTTCATGATTCTTCAATATTCAGTAGGGAAAAAAGCAAAGTTCATAGGTTGCAGGGCATGCTGCCTCATCTCTCAGGACCAGTTCCACTCACAGCATGAAGGTGCAGGCTCCCGAGCTCGTCAGCTCACGTGTCTAGGGATACGAATTGAAACTAATAATACAGCACTGGCTATGAACTCTTTGAATAGAACTGAGCGAGAAATAATGAACTACATGAACCATCATGCAAAAGGTAATTTCGTTGGGGCGTGTCTGGTGCGCTCCCACCTCCCTGAAAGTATCAAATTCCTGTGAGCTGACGAGCTCGGGAGCCTGTACCTTCATGCTGTGAGTAGAACTGGTCCTGAGAGATAAGGCAGCAGGCCCTGCAACCTATGAACTTTGCTTTTTCCCTACTGACGATTGAGGAATCATGAAACACGTGTCTAGGGATACGAATTGAAACTAATGGTGAACAGACATAATATCGACCACAAGAATATCGACTGGACATAATATCGAGGTAAAAATATAGAATAGACAAAATATCGACCAGACATAATATAGACTACAAAAATATCGATTACTATCGATATTAATAGCCAAAATATCGAATCAAAAATATAGACTAGACATAATATCGACTAGATAGAATATAGAAATCAAAAATATCGAAAATAAGGTAAGTGTTTTATAATTTGTAATAATTGTGTAATATAAATCTGTAGCGGGTTGTGGGTTTATAGGGGAATAGGGTGGGAAGTAATTTAAATATAATTAATTAAATCTGTAATATAATAGTAATTGTTAAATAATTATTAATTGTTAATTAATTAAAATATAATTGGTAATTAATAATAATTGATTAATTGATCAATAATTACATTTTCGTAAAATATTTTCTGTAGCGGGTTGTGGGTTTATAGGGGAATAGGGTGGGAAGTAATTTAAATATAATTAATTAAATCTGTAATATAATAGTAATTGTTAATTAATTATTAATTGATAATTAATTAAAATATAATTGGTAATTAATAATAATTGATTAATTGATCAATAATTACATTTTCATAAAATATTTTCTGTAGCGGGTTGTGGGTTTATAGGGGAATAGGGTGGGAAGTAATTTAAATATAATTAATTAAATCTGTAATATAATAGTAATTGTTAATTAATTATTAATTGTTAATTAATTAATAATTGACCATTAAATAAAATTTACTTCGTAAATAAAAGTAATTGGTTTTGGAAATTAAATTTAAGTTTTGGGTTTTTGGGTAAAGGGGTATTTTTAGGGTTCAGGGTCAGTTTTGGTTTTTTGGGTAAAGAGGTATTTTTAGGGTTCAGGGTCAGTTTTGAGTTTTGGGGTAAAGGGGTATTTTTAGGGTTCAGGGTCAGTTTTTAGTTTTTGGGTAAAGGGGTATTTTTAGTGTTCAGGGTCAGTTTTTAGTTTTTGGGTAATGGGGTATTTTTAGGGTTCAGTGTCAGTTTTCAGTTTTTGGGTAAAGGGGTATTTTTAGGGTTCAGGGTCAGTTTTTAGTTTTTGGGTAAAGGGGTATTTTTAGGGTTCAGGGTCAGTTTTTAGTTTTTGGGTAAAGGGGTATTTTTAGGGTTCAGGGTCAGTTTTTAGTTTTTGGGTAAAGGGGTATTTTTAGGGTTCAGGGTCAGTTTTGGGTTTTTGGGTAAAGGGGTATTTTTAGAGTTCAGGGTCAGTTTTGGGTTTTTGGATAAAGGGGTATTTTTAGGGTTCAGGGTCAGTTTTTAGTTTTTGGGTAAAGGGGTATTTTTAGTGTTCAGGGTCAGTTTTTAGTTTTTGGGCAAAGGGGTATTTTTAGGGTTCAGGGTCAGTTTTTAGTTTTTGGGTAAAGGGGTATTTTTAGGGTTCAGGGTCAGTTTTTAGTTTTTGGGTAAAGGGGTATTTTTAGTGTTCAGGGTCAGTTTTTAGTTTTTGGGTAAAGGGGTATTTTTAGGGTTCAGGGTCAGTTTTTAGTTTTTGGGTAAAGGGGTATTTTTAGGGTTCAGGGTCAGTTTTTAGTTTTTGGATAAAGGGGTATTTTTAGGGTTCAGGGTCAGTTTTGGGTTTTTGGGGTACAGGGGTACAGTCTAAAAATAAAGTAAAATTAAATTTAAATTAAATTAATTTAATGAAATTAAATTAAATTAAATTATAATATATTAATATGTTTATTTAATAATATGTTTATATATATATATATGTATTATTTTTGGTGGTATAATTTTTTAATTTATATTAATTATTTATTAATATTACATTTATTTAATAATTATTTCTAAGTTTATATTAAATATATTTATATATATTATTTTTAACTTAATTTTAAGACATTTTAAAAAATCGATATTTTTACAGTCTATATTTTTGTAAGTCGATATTTTGGAGTCGATATTTTAGTACTTACCTGTTTGAAGATAGGCAGTCGATATTTTGTCCCTCGATATTTTAGACTCGATATTTTGGCATCTCGATATTTTTGAGGTCGATGTTATGTCAGTGATCCGAAACTAATAATACAACACTGGCTATGAACTCTTTGAATAGAACTGAGCGAGAAATAATGAACTACATGAACCATCATGCAAAAGGTAATTTCGTTGGGGCGTGTCTGGTGCGCTCCCACCTCCCTGAAAGTATCAAATTCCTGTGAGCTGACGAGCTCGGGAGCCTGCACCTTCATGCTGTGAGTAGAACTGGTCCTGAGAGATAAGGCAGCATGCCCTGCAACCTATGAACTTTGCTTTTTCCCTACTGACGATTGAGGAATCATGAAACACGTGTCTAGGGATACGAATTGAAACTGATAATACAGCACTGGCTATGAACTCTTTGAATGGAACTGAGCGAGAAATAATGAACTACATGAACCATCATGCAAAAGGTAATTTCGTTGGGGCGTGTCTGGTGCGCTCCCACCTCCCTGAAAGTATCACATCCAAGGAGGCACTCTGTCTGCAGAAATGGGTTTATGTTCTATCTTGGGCAGATTGAGTGCTGTGGTAAGGATTTATTGCTATACACACCCAATCCCTACCAAGGAAGTGGAGCCTCTTGTGAAGCTTGCACAGACACACTCTGGATGAATCACGACAACAGTCCAAAATAACTGAGTACTCCAGAGATTAGTGCAGCTACAGGGACATATTGCCCCACCTACAAGGTAGGGTGAGACCTTTAACCACTTGGCTGCTAAGGCACCTCTGGCCCCTCAATGTAATTTCCATTGAAATCAATGGAAACTCCATGACGAGTTACCCTTGTCATTAGCACTGATGAGGGTAGGGAATGTCACATACCTGCCCGAGGCTCTGTTTTGAAGGGAATGAAAATGCAGAAGCAGTTAGGGTTCAGAGTTTAGTTGCTTGGTCTGCGTGAACATGTTGCAAAATCCATCTTATATGTCATCACTCTTGTACACTAGAAGCAGCACACATATTTTTCCTTTGCTTATATTTAACGCACTGAAACAGAGGATGGGATCAGTTCTAAACTACCCCAAAAGCCTAAGCAATAGCAAAATGCCTTGTAAACGAGAAGATTTTAGAGTTCAGTGAGAGCTGGGTGTCTCATTTTAGCATGTGACCTATAATAGATTGCTGTAAAGTGAGTTAATTATGGATATGAAAGTGGGCAAGGGTTTGAAAACAGATGTACTATTTTTTTAACGATACAAATTGTATAAATATGTATAAGTGAAGTATTGACTGTTTGCAGAAAAGACCCTGCCAGTAAAGGAAGGTTAGAAGATATGTTTGTGAATCTAAACAAACAAATATAATGTGTAAAGATGAATGAGCGATATGTGTACGGAAGATGCAACTGAGAAGATTCTATAATAAATTTGTAACAGAGAACTTGATTTATATAAAGTATGGAAGATTATTTCAAAAGATATGACACAGTTGCCCCAGGGAAATCAACCAAGGTAGGAAATGCAGTTTAGGACACAGGTGTTTTAGTTTACAAGCTTTTATTAAATAAGCATTCATATGAGTATCTCTTTTCATTGATTTATTACACGCTGGACTTAACTATCAATTACATTCCAACATTTCAATTACTTGTGCAATTAACTGGACATCAATGAATTCTCTTTCTGTATGATTCAGGTTAGTATAATATTTCATGTTTATTGGTGATTCGTTTATTATTTTATATTGTCATCTTTTATTTGGGAATAAAATATAAAAGACCAAGGACCCGATGTTGTTGAAAAACGTCTGATTTACAGAATCAGGCCATTTGTGACTGCAAAACTGTTTTTCAGTATGTACAAACCACAAAATGTGAATTGGTAACATGTTACCAAATTACAAGTTAGGTCTGCAAGCAAAGCAGGAATCAGTATTTGGAAGAGGTGTGTTTATGGTCTCAGATCCAAAGAGCAATTTGCTTTGCTATGTATTAATATTTTGCAACAATTTCTGCTTGCAAAACATTAATCTTGAACCATCGCCTCAAAGGAGTTAGCAAGCCTTTCACAATTGGGAAGGGGTCCCAATGGGACCACATCCCCTTTGTGAATGTTGACAAAAGCATTTTTTTAGGAGTAGGTCGTGATCTTATGGGTCACTAACTACTCTTAAAAAAAAAGTTTATATTTTTCATTTCTTTACACACATCCTGTTTTCCTTTAAGCAAAACGGGTTGTATTTTAAAGAAGCTATGGAAAAGCAAATAGGTCTCTGAGATGCCCGAGCTTTTGGCCTTGTCAATGTGAATGTCTTCTAGCCATGTTGTCTAGCAGCATCTTCCAAATTTTGGGTCTTGTGGGTTGGGCAGAGTGAGGTATTACTTATTCTTTAATGAAGAAAGTAATGATGTGGTGATCAGACCAGTCACAGGGAGGATAGATTCCAACTGAGTGGCTTCAGCTTTGGAGATGACTAGGTCTAGGGTTGAGCCTTTATCCTGTGTGGGGCAGTTACAGATTTTGTGGGGGTCAAGGCCTGAGAGGAAAGTTTTGAGGCTGATGATTGTTGAGTCATTGAGTTCATTCCAGTGGAGGTTGAGGTCTCTGAGGAATATTTGTGTATTATGTTGTCCCGCATTAGTAGATGCAATGTTTAACCCCTCCAACGCTCATGACGAGCTCAGCTCGTCATGAGCCACGGTTCTCGTGTGCTCATGACGAGCTGAGCTCATCATGATCGTTAGAACGCTCAGGTGCGGGGCTAATTCCCCTGCTGTGCTGGGCGTTCTAAGGAACGGGCGTGGTCATAACGAGCTCAGCTCGTCATCAGCACACGAGAAACATGGCTCATGACGAGCTGAGCTCGTCATGAGCACCGGGGCGCTGTGCGCACCCCCCCTCCTCCCAGCACAGCGGCGGAATCGGCCCCGCAGCCAAGGGGTTAATCGATTTATATATATTATCGACAATAATTATTGATTAAATCATAATAGTAATTTATATTGTCATTGCACATTGATCGGTTTGTAGGGAAGGAAGTTAATTAAGGATGATTAATCACTGATTAATAATTCACTTAGCATTGATCATTTAATTGATTATTAATTATGTAAATTGTGTAATTATTATATTTTTAAGTTATTGTTAGGTGTGGGTTGCTAGATTTGTAGTGGTATAGGGTGGGAAGTTAATTAACTAATAACTAATGAAAAAATAATTAATGTATTAATAATTGTTTAATTGATCATTCATTATGTAAATATCCATATAATTATATTTCTTAAGGTATTTACTAGGGGCTGGTTGGTGGATTTGCAGAGGTATAGTGTGGGAAATTATTAATCAATTAATTAATGACAAAATACAATTGAACAATTAATTATTAATTAATGCTAATTGATTAATTAAATAATGATTCAATCTTAGTGTTTCCATTAATATTGAGAGCCATTAATTGTTTTAATTTGATACATTTATTTATTTTAGTTATATTTTAAGTGTGGGCTCCTAGGTTTGTGGCAGAATAGTGTGGTAAATTAATTAAGTAATAAATATTGGGCAATTTTTTAACTTGATAATGAATTCTTAAATTGGTCAATATTTGTGTTAATTGTTTAATTGTGTTTTTATATATATACATTTTTTGGTTAATTAATTAAGTTCATATTAAGAGTTTTATATTCTTATTAAATTAATAAGGTTATATTTCATATATGTTATGTGTTTGAAGTGAAGACTTTTCCTACTGTAGTTTTGGCACTTTCCATCCTAACTGTCAAAAAGACTCAATTCCCTTTGGGGAGTTTCTCCGCATACGGCGGAACTGCACCGACATGAAAGCCTTCCATTTGCATGGAGACGCCTAGAAAGAATGACTTCTAAATCAAGGGTACCCACATCGTCTAGCACGTCACGCATATAAAAGAGCGCAGTACTATGACAGGGAGGCATTATTGCAAGGCACGAAACGATCTCCACATAACCAAATTACGTGTATAATTAACCATTCAACATTAAACTTTAAAATTAAGAATGTTATCAATAAAAACTGGAGAATTCTCAACACGGATGAAAAGGAGCCCCAGCTCCCACTCCCCCTTATTGCGTACAGAAGAAATCGGAACCTCAGGGATCTGTTAGTTCATACGCGCAACAAAACTAGAAGCATCGAAAATCAGACATCCATCACAGGTCTACCCATTGTATTGGGTAATCATAAATGTGGCTCTTGCCATGCCTGTGAGGCGGCCTTGGTCACGGATCAACTCAGCTATAATGACAGAGTCGTGAAATTGAGACATCTTACTAACTGTAGAAGCAGTAACATTGTTTACATCCTTTTCTGCCCCTGTGGGCTGGCGTATGTGGGTGAGACGGGCTGAGAATTTCGGCTACGTTTTAGTGAACATAAGTCCGCTATAAGCACAAAGAGGGTCTCTGCGCCCCTAGTACAACATTTTCTCGAAGTACATCACACAGAATCGGATCTAAAATGGTGTATTATAGAGAAAATTCAACAAAAACCAGGACAACCCACAGAGATGACGTGGAAGAAACGTGAAACATTTTGGATTTTTCAATTTGACAGTATACGTAAGGGTCTGAATGATGATATAACGTGGTATGTCACCAAAACCTGATTAACTTGCCTCTAATGCTGTAATACATCTTTGGAACATATTTGAGATCATATTAGGGAGGATTGGTGTAGTTCTGGTAATTGATCAGGGAGTCTTCTCTGTCTGGAATTAGTTAAGCACAATTGTTGGATCAACATTGTTTATTATTTGAAATCTCACATTAGTCCCCTTTCAGATATGGAAAAAATATAACATTGTATTACTGACGAAGTGTGTGACTATACTTCTATTCGGCTGTCTGTAATGGAATATAATATTGCTCGGTTGTTGATATCATGTTATTATAAGACCATCAATACATCCTGTCGCTTTTGGATAATGAGCTGGTATAGGTGTAAAAATATATATTTTATATAGATCCCGATGCCCCGTGGATATCATTTTAAGTAGTCTTTTTTCTATGTTGATGAATAACTTGATAGCGTTTGTGCCTTTTAGTCAATGAACTAATGTTAGATTTATACCTCTAAAATGGCGTTTAGTAATAGTCTGTATTTTATGTTTCTGGTTATATAAGACCAAGTTCACGTTAGTACAATCGCGTGAGATTTCGATGGTCGCGCTTGTGCTTCATACTGATGCCTTATAGATGGCGTCCAGCATCAGTCCTCTTTCTGTGCATACTGTGTATTTTACGGAGCTCGCATTTCTAAAATCGCGAGATATCACTTTGGCGGCTTTCTTGTGCGGGAAGACCGGCTATTTAAACGCATATGTTGTTTCATCGGCACCCTTGTTCCGGTTCTACGTAGTGCTATGGGGTCCTGATGATAGCAGAGCACAGAAACATATAAGAAGGTAAGAGGAATTCTGGGGTATTGTAGTTGTAGGTGGTTGACCGGTCTGGTAATAATTTTTTAGCATCGATATTCTGTATTTGGGGTAGAGCATTAAAATAAACTATCACCCCTGTCTGATCGGCCCAGTAATAACTTTGGAGTCAATCCTTGGTACTTGGGGGAGATATTTCCAATAAACTATCTCCTTTGTTTGAAGCTGAGCCCATTACATTTTTTTACTATTATCTCTCCATTTACTCCATGTCTGAATTTAGGACCCTTATCAGTGTATTGTAACAGGGATGGACTCACTAAATAGTTATTCAATGAGTTGAAGGGGTTTTGGCTACCTGTCATTTATACGATGCCCTGGGAGTGAGTTTCGTGTAGATTTAAAACGCTTTAAATGGTGTTCGCTTAGTGTATCAAATAGGGCAGCCTGCCAAGAGATTGATGTCTTATTGCTAAGTAGAATACAGAATTTTCAGAGATAGACTCCACTATATATATATATATTCACTGAAAAAACCATACGTTATAGACCATATATAGTTAGGAATTAGCATTTAAAAAACCTTATTTTACTCACACAAAACCATTGAAATTCCATATATAGTTAGTTGCACTAACTATATATCGCGCACCCGCAATCCACTGCTGATCATGTCACATATTACATCATTCATGACATGGTCAGTGACATCACTGATGACATCACTGATGACATCTCAAATGACATCACTGATGACATCACTGATGACAACATCCAGTGACTGTATGTTTCTGTAAAGTTAAAATATGTCTTACATATTGAAGAATGAGTGGATGTATAAGTGTCTGGATGAAGGATTTAGTAGGTGCGTGACTGACTGTATGAGTGAGTGATTAAATGTGTCTCACTGAATGCATGGGTTAGTGACTAAACTGTCTTAATTTGTGCATCATTATGTCTGTTGTGATGTAAACTGCTGCATGTGTTGATCATTAGCTATACGAGAGGCTATATGTGTTATTAATTGGTTGCCCAAGTATTTCTATGGGAGATTGAGTTTGTGTGGGGGTGGCTGGAAGGTGTGTGACTCTATGCATAGATGTGTGAGCAGTTTATTCACTAGGTGTATGAGTTCAAGACTGCATGTGGAAACAGCTACATGGGCAGTTGACTGTGTGCATGAGTGTATTGATGAGTGAATGGATATCTCAATGCTACATGTCATAGTAAGTACATATGTTAAACACAGTACATGTGAGAGTTGGCATATATAAATAACTGTGCATGAGAGCCACTGAATGAGTGAGTGGTTGTATCGATCATTGTGAACTTGTATCAGGGATTGTATAAGAGAGTAAATATGTGTTAGTATATGTTTCAATAAGTAAGGTGTGTTTAACTGTATAGTTGAAGAAATGGAGGTGAGATTGTTTCTTTGCATGACTGACTGGGTGTGTGAGTAACTCCATGGATGAGTGGCAGTGTGTGAGTGTCTGTATACACTGAGTGTATCTAAGGTTATATTAGAGTCTGAAGAGGTTTATCGTATTAGCACAAGAATGATGTCAAATGAGATGTCATCAGTGATGTCATCAGTGATGTCATTTGAGATGTCATCAGTGATGTCATCAGTGATGTCACTGACCATGTCATGAATGATGTAATATGTGACATGATCAGCAGTGGATTGCGGGTGCGCGATATATAGTTAGTGCAACTAACTATATATGGAATTTCAATGGTTTTGTGTGAGTAAAATAAGGTTTTTTAAATGCTAATTCCTAACTATATATGGTCTATAACCTATGGTTTTTTCAGTGAATTTCAATGGTTTTTTAATAGCAAATATCATAAGCTGTCGAATGTCAAGTACGTGGTAAGTAAAAACATTTTCGTGTTTATGCACACTGATCTGCTTTGAATGCTGCCCCCCACCCCTCATTTCTATTAGGAGTACTCTCTCTTTGCAGATAGTGAAGGGTAGTTAACGCAGGCCTTTGCCCCCGTTGTAATCCGTCGTGCCTGCTTCTCTCTCCATTTGATTGATTGTTCTCTTTGGTTCATTCTCTATTTACAAACAAGCACAGAGTCGCAATACTCTGTTTAGTCTTTGCAGATAGCGAAAAATCGTGTAAAAAAACAAAAGGAATCGAGCAAAATCAGTAGGCCACTAATGGGATCTCTTTTTGACCTCCCTAAAATAGAAACATTAGGAACAACCTGTTGATAATACCAATGTGTATGTACATAAGCGGCGTTCATTTGTGTTCACAGTACCCCTTGTTGATTGTTTGAATCGAGCATTGAATTGTTCGAAGTTGGTTCTCTTAAGAATCTTCTCTGCCTGCAAACGAGGAAGAATAGGAATATTCTCTCTCCCTTTGCAGATAGTGAAGGGTAGGTAACGCAAACCTTTAACACGTCGTGCCTATTTCGTTCCTCATTGATTGATTGTTTCCCCAAACATTGACTGTTTGGGAATTGGTTCTTTTTGGAGGTATTCCCTGTTTGCAAATATACGTAGGAAAATCTTTGCAAATAGTGAAAGGGTACGTAATGCGGACCTTTCTCCCCCGTTGTAATCTGTCATGCCTATCTACTCCCCACTGATTGATGCACCTGTTTCACCCGGACCATTTACTAGAGATACGTCATCTGGCCCGACCAGAGAGCACCCCTAGTGAAAAGGACATATGCAATAATAACGAAGTGATCACTGTATCCTGTTAACAGAAACTTTAGCATGAAACAACCTGGAAAGAAAAGAATAAGAAAACGAAAATCAGTAGGCCACTGATGAACATGAACTTTTATTAAACAACGAACAAAGAAACGATAACATAACGTAATGATAAAACCTATTAATGTCCTAGAAACAAGAAAACGTTAAAATATGCCAGTGGTGAGAGACCAGAAAAACAGTAAGAGAAACCATATCACCCCTCGCTGTCCCACCGCCTGCCACGCCAAAAAAATCGATAGACTAGGGAAAATGCAAGTCAGTAGAACATCCGCCCCCACTCTGGAAACTTCCAAGGTGGGGCAGGGTTGCGGCTACGCCCAGCCGGGAGCAGCCCATATAAGGCGGGTCCTGCTGCCACGCCTCGGCCAGGAGATCCTAACGTAGGGTGTAGCCGGAGGAGAGGCCGAGGCCAGCGGGACCCGGCCAGGGGATTGCCTTTACAACGCTGAAGAGTTGCAGGGGGGGAATATCTCCTCGACCCTCCCCTCTCTCTCCCAGTCCGGCCGCGGTGGCCCTTGACAGTTTCAGGTAGTCCCGCCACATGCTCTTCCGGTCCGGCCACCAACGGTCGGGGGGCCGAGGCCGACGGGATCCGGCTGCAGCCGATAAACCAAGGAACCCGTTCATGGGGCCAGAGCCAGGGGCGTCCGGCCGACATCCACCGGAAGCCCGGCCCGAAGACGGACGGGACACTTCTTCTTTCTTGAATAATGGCTGCGACAACACTGGGGGGGGATGTCTTGCACATGCCTCCGACCCCCCCCCCCTCGTCCTCATCGCCTGGTCCGGCCATAACAAATCTCAAGCGAGACGCCGTGGGGTGCACTGGGAGGGAGAGACGGTGCGAACAGGCCTCTCCAGCCTCCCCAGTGGAGGCTTCCCACTTGCACCCTCAGCGCTCCAGGCGCCCGGAAAAGGGTTCTTCCACTGTGGCCATGCTGCAACGTCTCGCCCGGCAGGGTGGAGCCCGTCCGCTCATTTGACCCCGCGATCGCCAGTAGCTACCGAACTCTCAAAATGGCGGTCGACCTGGCAAGAGCGGGCCCAGCATAAAGAAATGGCCCGGTCACTGGTTGACTCCACCACCGTAGTCCTCCACGACCTTGAAGATTCTAGAGGAGCCGCGGGAGTCTCCGACCCCCGATGGGGAATGACTGCCATGATCGCCCGTGGAGTGACGAAACTGTATCCGCGGGACGTCGGCGCTCCCAAGCTGGTGCCAGCCTCACTTTGAATTACTAGAATCCTGCAGACCTCAGTTCCGGTGAAAGCACAGTGTGACCCGGTAGGAAAAATTGTTGCACCCCCTCCCCTTTTTGACTGATAGTTCAAACCACCGATCCTTTCCTTTGCCCTTTTAACGGAACTTTGGACTGCCTCCCCCTCTTTTACATTTTCTAGAGAAAACAAAACATTAACCACTACATTAGCATAGCAGTTGACACCAGAACTGTTTTCAAATTGAAAACCAACAACATCTTCAACAGAATCCTTTTTGTTTCTGCTGTGACCCTGCTACAGCACAGGCATTGTCCCCAGCAGTAATTCTGCAATGCCGGTAAGAATAGCTGTGGTGCCTACTGGACTCACTCACCCCGCGGCGCCCCACGCCGTTATTTTCTGGGCGGCAACTTACTAGACATCACTTTCGTGCCATCTAGATTTCAGCGCGTTCTGCTGCCTTGGAACTATTCTCACAACAGACTGCTACTGACGACCCACCCCCAGGCAACATCTTCTGAATTTTCATAATTTGAAAGAACTAGTAACATGTCCTCATCAGGAATTCAAAAGAAATTGCCACGGTCTCTTCGTTGTTTAAATGTTTTTACTGTTTTTGTTTTGCTGTATATATTTATATGTTATTAAAGTTTTATATTCCTACTACTTTGTTGGAGTGCTATATATTTTTAATGTGACACATAATTGTAAAAACTTTGATGTACAAAGAGTCATTCCTGGAATCTTCCGCTTCAGGCTCGGTCCCCTCCCCAATCACAATACAGGATGGTTTTCAGATAGTAGGAACACGTGTGGTGTGACGGATCTCATCGGGTGTGGGCCTTGATCTACTATAACTCCTTTGAAGAGGGGTGATTCTTTACAGCTGGGGCCATAAACTACATCTGCAGGGCTAGGTGATAGCCTGGACAATCGGACACAGAGGAAGAGGAGTGTCAGAGGGTGCGGTAGTGAATAGGGCGAAAGGGAGGTGTCGGGCGGGCACAGAGTGTGATTTTCAGGGAAGAGCAGCGCAGATGGGGGGAGGTTTATTGCCGATGCATAAGACAGAGAGTGGGGGTGACCAGTGCCTGGGGAAGATGCTTGCGAGGGTGGGGAGCCATGCTATGAATCGACAGCGTGCAGAGAGTGGGTCTGGTCAAGGCATCTAAAATGGCTGCCGTGCACGACAAAAGTGTGGCATTTCAAAAAAGGCAAGATGGCGCAGACAATGTTTTTCAACACTTCCTCATTTCCTTCGAACCGAACGTTAACAGACGTTGGTGCATATTACCAAAGTTAAGCGATATTTATCGCTAACGATGCTTACCAACGAATTTTTTACCGCTAAGCATCGTCAGAAATTATCGAAGATAAACCTTGCTATTATCAAGGTTTATCGCAAATGCAATAATAAACGGCCGCAATGCATGAATATCGCTAAAAAGTCAGCGATATTCATGCATTACCGAGCTAATGCTCTTAGCCATGTTATCCACCTCCCATTGGATAACATGGCTAAGAACTGCTCAGGGCAGGTGTTACTTTTTGGAGATATTCGCGCTTAGCGCGAATATCTCCAAAAGTTGGTAATAGGAGATAGATATCTTGCATGTTGTAATGCAAATTATTGTGGTATATGGAACTCATAGCATAATCTCTCAGGAAAGCAGAAACTGATCCTTTTGGGACCGCCTGAAAAGGCCTAGGGGGTGAGGGGTACTCTACTTTGCCCCCTTTTCACGTTCCGAACTATTTTATTTTACTCTCTTCTGTAATTACACAAAATAGCAGCGATAAGATGCATCGGAGACACACAGTGAGAGAAAGGAGGCCGGAGATGAAGAAGAGATGTCAAATACACATTGGAGATAATATAGTGGCAGAAGGGAAGTAAATATGAGTAAACTTACCATGTAACATAAAAATGTTGCACTCTATACTATAAGTCTCATTTTATACTACAATCACTTCGCTACAACCTCATAAATTAAAAATAAAAATGAATAATGTCTCAAACAATTTTTGATTTCTAAATATAAATTTATTCTTCAGAATTTTCTAAATTTGAAAGAACTAGTAACATGTCCTCATCAGCAATTTCCTCATGAAAAGTCTGTAATGATGATTCTTGTAACTCTATGGTCTCCAAACATTCGATATATTCGCCATCAACAGATTGATCAAAAAAATCATTCAAGTCATCTCCTCCTTGTGACAATATTTCATTATTGGTGCTGTCAATTTCAATCAATGTAGTGGAATCATTCAAGTCATCTCCTCGTGACAATATTTCATTATTGGTGCTCTCAATTTCAATCAATGTAGTGGAATCAGTCAAGTCATCTCCTCCTTGTGACAATATTTCATTATTGGTGCTGTCCATTTCAATCAATCTAATGGAATCATACAAGTCATCTCCTCCTTGTGACAATATTTCATTATTGGTGCTCTCAATTTCAATCAATGTAGTGGAATCATTCAAGTCATCTCCTTGTGACAATATTTCATTATTGGTGCTGTCCATTTCAATCAATCTAATGGAATCATACAAGTCATCTCCTCCTTGTGACAATATTTCATTATTGGTGCTCTCAATTTCAATCAATGTAGTGGACAATTCAAAAGAAATTGCCACGGTCTCTTCATTGTGAGCCATTTTATTTTGAAATTGCTTGCTGTAAATTGCAGAAAAAAATAATCACTTTCATTTATCGTTTTTAGTAATACATAATATAAAACTAACTTTATCAAGTATTTAGTATAACAGAAGGACTGCAAATAAATAACAGAAAACATTTTTCAAATTATCTTCAAGTGTACAACATAGTTCCCCTTACAAAGAAATTGCCACGGTCTCTTCATTGTGAGCCATTTTATTTTGAAATTGCTTGCTGTAAATTGCAGAAAAAAATAATCACTTTCATTTATCGTTTTTAGTAATACATAATATAAAACTAACTTTATCAAGTATTTAGTATAACAGAAGGACTGCAAATAAATACCAGAATTTTTTTTTCAAATTATCTTCAAGTGTACAACATAGTTCCCCTTACAAATTAACAACTCACCTTTTTAAAAGTAGGAGAAGTGTTAGTACTGTGTAAATCAAACACCAGAAATTCACCACCAAAAATTCCTCACAAATGTACCTCAGACAGTAGTATCACAAAATGGCTGTGGTTTCCTCTCATTTGACATATATACATAACCAATTAACTTTCATCACACACAAATACAAAACCAAAGTAACATTTTAATTGGTTCTAAATTTCAACACTTTCAAATGTGTTTTCCCCATGCAATTTTCCATAGGACATTTACATACGTCTACAGCCTGAATGGCTGAACGGAATTACACCAAACTTGGCAAAATGGTACATCAAACCTAAGAGGTCAGGAAGGATCTACTATGCCCCCTTATGGTCATTTCCCCCTTCGCTTTGGCCTCCTCTTGTCTCTCAATCCTACTGAGAGACAAGATGGCGGCCGCTACGGACTGTTTGGAATGTTGACAGACGCCGGAGAACCAATCAGCTTCGCAAAGCTCCGTAACGCGAAAAGTACGCAAAGCGGAGCGCTGTTACAGATATATATCTTTTTTTGAACGTTAATTTCTCAAAATCCACTGGAGCACATATATTGAGACCTAGCAAAGGCACATCGGGCTACCAGTCCCTAATATTTTGCCAAGTTTCGTGCAAATCCATTCAGCCGTTCGATTATTGACATTTAGATACGTCTACAGCCTGAATGGCTGAACGGAATTACACCAAACTTGGCAAAATGGTACATCAAACCTAAGAGGTCAGGGAGGATCTACTATGCCCCCTTATCGTCATTTGCCCCTTCCCTTTCGCCTCCTCTTGTCTCTCGATCCTACCGAGAGACAAGATGGCGGCCGCCACGGACTGTTTGGAATGTTGACAGACGCCGGAGAACCAATCAGCTTCGCTTCACAAATCTCCATTGCGCGAAAAGTACGCGAACTGGAGCGCTGCCCGGTCCGCTGTTACAGATATATATCTTTTTTTAAACGTTAATTTCTCAAAATCCACTGGAGCACATATATTGAGACCTACAAAAGGCACATCGGGCTACCAGTCCCTACAATTTTGCCAAGTTTCGTGCAAATCCATTCAGCCGTTCGGGCTAAAAGTGAGGCCAACCGCCCTATGGAAAACTCAATGTTAAAAACACGTTTTGGGACCCCCCTTTTTTCTCGACCCCCCCTTGACGAACCCCCGCAAAATTTTCAGGGGCTGCTCAGAAACAAAATGTGCCATTTTCCTGAAAATTTCAGCCAATTCCGTCCACAAACGCCAAAGTTATTAGACATAGAATTTTCAAAAAACCCATAGAGAAAAAATCCTAACTATATATACCTACTGGCGACCGCCAGTAGGTAATATATATATATATATATATATATATATATATATATATATATATATATATATATATATATATATATATATATATATATTCACTGAAAAAACCATAGGTTATACACCATATATAGTTAGGAATTAGCATTCAAAAAACCTTATTTTACTCACACAAAACCAATGAAATTCCATATATAGTTAGTTGTACTAACTATATATCGCGCACCCGCAATCCACTGCTGATCATGTCACATATTACATCATTCATGACATGGTCAGTGACATCACTGATGACATCACTGATGACATCTCAAATGACATCACTGATGACATCACTGATGACATCTCAAATGACATCACTGATAACATCTCAAATGACATCACTGATGACATCTCATTTGACATTACTGATCACATCACTGATGACATCATTCATGTGATAATACAATTAACCTCTTCAGACTCTAATATAACCTTAGATACACTCAGTGTAAACAGACACTCACAGACTGTCACTCATCCATGGAGTTACTCACACACCTAGTCAGTCATGCAAAAATCAATCATACCTCCATTTTCTCAACTATACAGTTATACACACCTTACTTATTCAAACATATACTAAAACATATTTACTCTCTTATACAATCCCTGATACAAGTTCACAATGATCGATACAGCCACTCACACATTCACTGGCTCTTATGCACAGTTATTTATATATGTCAACTCTCACATGTACTGTGTTTTACATATGTACTTACTTTGACATGTAACACTGAGATATCCATTCACTCACCAATACACTCATGCACACAGTCAACCGCCCATACAGCTGTTTCCACATGCACTTTTGAACCCATACATCTAGTGAATCAACTGCTTACACATCTATGCACAGAGTCATACACCTCCCAGCCACCCACACACACACTCAGTCGCCCATACAAATACTTGGGCAACCAATCAATAACCCATATAGTTACTCATATAGCTACTGATCAACACATGCAGCAGTTTACAGAACAACAGACATAATGATGCACAAATTAAGACAGTTTAGTCACTAACCCATGCACTCAGTGAGACACATTTAATCACTCACTCATACAGTCAGTCATGCACCTACTAAATCCTTCATCCAGACACTTATACATCCACTCAAGACATATTTTAACTTTACAGAAAAATACAGTCACTGGATGTTGTCATCAGTGATGTCATCAGTGATGTCATTTGAGATGTCATCAGTGATGTCATCAGTGATGCCATTTGAGATGTCATCAGTGATGTCATCAGTGATGTCACTGACCATGTCATGAATGATGTAATATGTGACATGATCAGCAGTGGATTGCGGGTGCGCGATATATAGTTAGTACAACTAACTATATATGGAATTTCATTGGTTTTGTGTGAGTAAAATAAGGTTTTTTGAATGCTAATTCCTAACTATATATGGTGTAGAACCTATGGTTTTTTCAGTGAATTTTCAAGGTTTTGTAAATGCTAATTCCTAACTATATATGGTCTATAACCTATGGTTTTTTCAGTGAATTTCATTGGTTTTTTAAAAGCTAATATCTATAGCTGTAAAATGTATTCTTCTTTAAATCCAAAAATCTATTTTATATGTTTATTAATAATTTTTTTTAAATATTTTTTTTGTTTCGCTCCCGGTCCGCGAACCGGAAAGCTTCCCGTTAGCTCAAATTGATGCTGCGACCCGGTCCGCGAACCGGTAAGAAATCAACATAGTGACGGTATCGCGTTGCCGCGTAATGCGTCTTATGACGTACTGCGTTAGCGCACCCGGAAGTGCCCCGGGGCGCGGACCGAGGCGCGAAACGCAGCTCCCCGGAAGCGATCCACGGCACGTCGCGAAAGCGCGACGTATCGCGTTGCCGCGTAATGCGTCTTGTGACATACCGCGTTAGCGCACCCGGAAGTGCCCCGGGGCGCGGACCGAGGCGCGAAGCGCAGCGACCCGGAAGCTAACCGGGGCGCGTTCCGCAGCGCGTAACATGAGCGTGAGAGGTCATGTGACTTGTTAATAAAACTTTTCATTGGTTCATTTCACTTTTGGTTTCATAATGATGTAAGGCTAGGTCAGGTGACCTAAAAATAACACTTTTCATTGGTTGAGAAGTATTGTTTTTCCCAAATGATGAAAACCCCTCCTTCTTTCCTCACTCTGACTTTCATCATTGTGAGAGGAAGACCTTTACTACTATATCAGAAATGGCTTCATTGGTAGCTTCAGCTGGTGCACCCCCACCACCACCTCCACCTCCTCATGGGAAGAGAGGACCACCTCCCCAGGTCATGACCAACACTGAGGAGGAAGAGGAAGAAATGGATGAAGAGGAGGGAGAAGAACCACAGTTCTTAGAAGAGGTGCCCCGGGTTTCACATAAGAAAGCCAGTTTCATCTGGCAGTTTTATTCGATCCCTCCTGGCCAAAAAAAAGTCAATGCGAGGTATGTCACCTGCCTCATCTGTAAAGAAAAATTATCCAGAGGGACGGATAAGAAATATAGTTACGGAAATCATACAATGCACAGGCACATGACAAGGAAGCATCCACTCAATTATAGCCGGGCGGAAATACGGGATTTGCAGGAAAATCCAAGATCAACTCCTGTGGCCAGATCAAGAATACCCATTTCATTGACACCAGCAGAGGCACGGGAAACTGTGCCAAATATACAAGAAAATTTTGGCCACATGATACACTCTTGTATGCACTGTCGTGCGTTGTTAGCATGTGGCAACATGAGCATAAATGCTATAAACCTGGCGTATGAACACCATAATTGCCCTAACCGCCCCCAGTAATTTTTTTTTTGCTCCTGTTGAGCCCTTTTCAATGCCTGTTTTTTGTTGTTCCCCCCCCCAAAAAAACCAAAAAAAATATAAAATCGTTCAAAAAATACAAAAAAAACAAAAAATGTTCAAAAAATAAAAAAATATATAAAACAACAAAAATATTTAAAAAAAAGTTATTTTCAGAACTACCTTCCCTTTCAAAAAAAATTGCTAGAATGTTTAGCACTCTGGCAAGCTCTATTTCTTTTGGTTCGCTTCCCGGTTAGCTTCCCGGTACGCGGACCGGGAGCTAACCAAAAATTTTTTTTTTTGAAAAAAAGAGTAAGTATAAGGAAAGTAAACAGAGAGTGATGTTAAAAGAAAGACAGCTATAGGGAGTAAAGAAGAGATACTGTTTAATAGATCTATTTACCGAAGAAAAGACGGAAGAGGGTATAATTGTGAAAAACAAAATAGATAACGAAGTGAAAGAAAAAAAAAGAGAGTATAACATTAACAAAGAAGAGTTTCTTGGAGAATGTGAGTGAATGTTCAAAATAAGATTAAAACATGAGGAATAACAGAGAGAAAAAATAGAAAACAGAAAACAAAAAATAACAGAAAAAGATTAATTGAAACAGCAAAGAAATGTAAGTAGCATAGAGCCATATCATCAACATAGGCAATAAAAGTTTTGCAGCTTTTATTGGCAGAAATGTGTCGCTAAAGCTGCTTTTGCGGCAGAAAACTGCCGCTAAAACCACTTTTGCACCAGTTTTCTGCCAATAAAAAGAGCAATAATTTTATTGGCTGTGTTCATAATATGCCCCTTAGTGTGCTTCAACTACACAGAGAAAGCATTATGAACAAGTAGTGATAGAGTGATCAGTCAAAGACACTAAGAGTAATAGAGACGGAGTGAGTGAACAAGAGTGAGGAACTATGAGAAGAGAGGGACTGAGAAAAAGAGTGGAAGGAGTTGAGTAAGTAGGTAATAGAGAAAGGAATGAGGAAAGTAGCAAAGGCAGGAAACTGAGGGTTAAAGAAATGAAGCAGTGGAACTAATAGAAGTTAAATGTGATAGAAATGTAACGAAAAGAGTACAAAACATTTACCTTATAATTGTCGTTAAATTACTCACTTTTTGTTTTTATACTTTCAATCTGTGAAAGAGAGAACAAACATTTGAAAAATATTAAAACATGTATTTAAAAATTACAAAAGACAAGGGAAAAGATTGAAGGACAAACAGTTTTTCAACAACTTTGACACTTACAGAAGCTTCTGCTTCTCCAGGCCCCCTACACAGTCCTAAAGATATACATTTTAAACTAACAGTATCTTGATGCAGATGAAGTGAGGCCTATCTTAAAACATGGTGCATCTTTTGCATTGCTGTTGTCTCAGAAAAGTGTCGCAAGACACTAAAATTTTAATTGATTACTTCAGGATGCCAATAAGATGTGTCCTATCCAGAGGTTTGTTTGAGGTGAGGCCTACTCAGGGTTGCAGATGAAATTTCGAGTTGTTGAAGAGAACAGAGGACATAATACATGTGAAGGTCTACCAATGAAGTGAGTCATGTCCACTGCACTCTTGAACAAAGTCCAAACCTCCTATGTTTCCCTGGACAGACCTAAACTTGATCTGCACAATGTGATTCGTAATGATAGGAAACACAGGTGATGTAAATGAAATACGTGCAATTTATTTTGCTCATTTCACAATCACATCACTTGTGTTTCCTTTGCTTAGGTATCTCATTGTGCAGATGTAGTCCAGCATATGAAAGAATACGCAGAAGTGCAGCACTGCATGCAACAACTTTGACACTTACAGAAGCCTCACCTTCTCCATGCCTCCTACACAGTTCTACATATACATCATAAATGCAAACAGTACAGAATTAATTATACATGTTAAATGGTTTATTTTTGCTGTTCTCAGAATGTATCAAAATTCACTAAAAACAGTGACTTGAAGGTATTCATCATATAACAGCGGGGAAAAAAAAACACAATCAAAATGATTGTGTTTAAAAAACCCATACAACATAACAAATCATAATTCAGAACTCCTTAAAGTTAACTTACTTTCCATGACGTCAAAGGATGTCCTATGAACAGCTTACACTCTGTTGTGCTGTTATTACTTTCAGCCCGCCACTTTCTGAAAGAAAACCTCCATCGTTTTTAAAAACATGTTACATGCAATAAATAACTTCTTGCTCTCTACCACAAGTTTCCACAAGGCCAAATCTTGTCAGAGCCATTTATAACTCTTGGATTTCTTGTAAGCCAATCCCGTCATTTGGAATTTCTGCAACTTTCAGAATTAAAATGTTGAAGATCATTTTCACAATCCTGGAATAGTAATATCTTCCCCTTTTTGCTCAGTCATGTTCTACATTTCCTATGACACTGATACTGCTTACTATGAAGCAGACTTACACTACCTCTATGACTAGTACAATTATTTAATTCTCTACATCACTTTTAATCACAAAGCAATGTAAAACAGTAGACAGCATTGCAGACTTACATTCCCTCTACTCTATGTTTTGATTGGCTGCTTCAATTAGCTTATAAAAAGAAATAGTTTTTCTGAACTCATTCAAAGTGCACTTATTTCTCCATGACGTCCAGTCTTATGGTTAGAAGTTATGTCTCTGAACTACACTTATCCTCAAGGCCAAATTGTGTAGGAGCCATTAGAACTTCTTGAAATTCCACAGAGCACATCCCGAGATTATTTCCCTAAAATTTTGGTTTTAAAAACACCAGGTAAGAGTTTTTAAGGTCATACGGCAATTTTTTTTTGAAAATTAAAACAGAATCGTTGCAGAATGACCAGCCATTTCTAGACTTTAAATAAGCTGTGTAATGTCCTGATGTTATTGAAGGGCCGTCATGATATATAATTGCTGCAGTTACAAAAGTCCTTCCTGATATTGACAACTGCGAAGCAACAACATTTTTAATTAAAGTTGTCAATTTTGTTCCATCAGGCCTACATCGTTGGAACATTAAAATGACATACTGGCCATATGTTCGTATAAATAATGTGGACATCATTTCAGATTTACATTGGCTACACTCCATGTTGTGATCAGCTGCTTTTACTAGCTTATTAAAGGAGACTGATTTACTGTCTGGCAAAGTTAAATATATAAATCTTTCTGAGTCTACACTAGTAGTACTTGATACCATACAGTTCTCGCAGTCATGCTGCCATTGATAAGAAAGCCCAAACAGCTGATCTACATCTACACCTTCAGCATGCAATACATCAAGCATATACATTAAAAACTCCTGACAATCTTGCTGAATATTTTGAGAGAATTGTGTTTGGCCTGAACATCTGTCTAACAGATTTCGAATTTCAGACACACTTTCTATGTTTGTTCTATCAGTGCTACATTTCTCTAACACAGAATTTAACAAACTGCTAAATCTTTGATCAGAATTGACCACAATCTCTTCTTTTACATTTTCTAGAGAAAACAAAACATTAACCACTACATTAGCATAGCAGTTGACACCAGAACTGTTTTCAAATTGAAAACCAACAACATCTTCTACAGAATCCTTTTTGTTTCTGCTTGTAATTTTAGGTTCATCGACTTTTCGTCTTTTTACTACAACCTCCCCAGTATTGGTCACATTTCTTCGTTTCCGGCCTACCACACGTTTCTCAAACAAAGGATACTGAGGCAAATGTGGCGCATACTCTCTTCTTAACCTATTGTATTCCTTAACACAATCTAGATCCGCACAAATGTTTGTGACATCACACTCAATCAAGTACAATCCCGATAAAGTTCTAACTCATGACAATGCCACATATGCCATACCCTCCTTGAACACAGAACTGCCAATATTCACCAATGCACAGTCTACACTTAAATCTTGCGATTTATGGATTGTCACCGCATATGCCAAGCAAACAGGAAACTGCTTACGGCGAACATATAAGTCTTTTACAAGCAAAAATCTAGCAGAGCAACGACCAATTAGCTGTACTTCCTCAATGCCATCAAATTTAATTTTTAAAAATTCAATTCCATCTCTATTTCTGTATTTTACAAAATCAACTACATTACCCATTGATCCATTTACCAGACCTCTTTCAACATGTAAATTCCTTCTTAAAATTATACGGCAGTTCAAGCACACATTCAGAGTCTTTTCAAAACCTGCAGTTTTAGATATACTCTTCTCTAATTAATCCAATTTTGTTTTCAGATTCTTAGACAAAATAATTGTTGATCCCATATGCTCTACTCTGTCAATAGCTTCCAGTTTCACAATCTCTTGCTTTTCTAAATGCAACATTTTGTTGTTGAATTTGGCACATTCTGCAAGAGTTGGCATCAAACATATTCCAGATTTCTTATCAGTAATTTTCGGAAAAATATTCTCAGGCACAACATCTTGTTCTGGATATAAATTTGACAGTAATCGTGCATGTAAAGCTTCTTTCCCATGCTCGGTCACTTTTCCAATTCTAACATCTTGTAGAATAGTCTTGTAAACTTCATCCTTCGCCTGACGCATATTTTCATGCAGTTCAGCATAATTGAAGTTTAACCATATATTGACGTTGCCAATGCTGCCTAGGCACTTCCTGGTATCTTCATGCGTGAGCATTTTGAACACAGGTTGCCCTTTCACTGGTGTCAGCTGCAAAAGATCTCCGAAAACAATGATGTGTTTGCCACCAAATAACACATCATACTCTGTTTTGAGAACTTCTTGCATTCTCAAATGCACAAAGGCAAGCATGACATTGGAAACCATGCTTACTTCGTCAATGATAAGAAGTTTCATTTTCCTCAAGATTCTTGAAACTTCAAAACAAGCATCTCCAGATAGCTTGTGATATTGTAATTTGTTGTCATGCTCCACTGGCAGCATCAGTAAACGATGTAAAGTAATCCCTTTAATGTTATGTGCTGCCAGTCCAGTTGGAGCGGTGACAACACAAGACAGCGATGACTCTGTCCTTTCCTGCAAATAGCATGAAATTGCTTTAATGAGGAAACTTTTTCCAGTTCCCGCTTCTCCACTCACGTACAGTCGGACAGGCTTCAACGATGTACATGAGCACTCTTTCTTGTCATGACTTAATCCATGATCAATTTGCATGGTAACTTCGTCATATATTTCCTCTGCTCAACGTTGAGTTGTCTTTCCAACTCTTCTAAGTTAACCGCATCCTCCTGAGCATGTGCCATGGCTCTTTCCACTTCATTCATGGCAGTGGCAGCTTCATTTTCGATAACAGGTCCTCCTAGTGGATCCTGACTCAATGAAGCAGAACTCTGACTGTCCTGAGAACTGTCTCTGGCAATCTCGGCTGCAATCGTTGCTTCCTGCTCAATTTCCGCATTCAACATTTCTACATATTTGGGAAAAGCAGGACATTCTATGGTCTCCTTGGCGGCATTGAAAGAGTCTTCGTAACAGAGGAAATCTCCAAGCAGTTCCTCTTCTGCACGCCAAGGCTTGAAAAGTTGCAAAAGTGCTAAATAGAAAAACTCCTTTTTTTCAGGAGATTCGCCACTCAATTTTCGATGGTTTACCAAGTGGCATTTTCTTTGCTTGACCAGACATCCCTCACTTCCTATTACAGCATACACTCCTTTCTCAGTATCTTCTTTGATGTTCCTCTTGAATATGTAATTTTGAAGAACCTCATACAGACAAACATTGTCGAGGTGACTGCTTCTATTTGGATAATATGTATCCAACATGTTGGTCTTCAAAATGTCGGTACTGTTTGGCTCCTTTTCCGCCAAATACTCAATTTCCCGCACAGGTTTCAGAACTCGATTACGCGTTGCAGCAAGACCAAGACTCGCCCAAACGATACTCCTGGACTTGGCATAGAGACTTGCTGAAGACAACCGGTCAGAGCATTCGTAAGCTCCAATTTCTCGATGCGACAACATCTTCAGACTGAAACTGTACAACTTCTTGCTGAGGCTCTTTTCATGGGAAATGTCCTCCCACATATCCTTCAATTCTGTCTTCTCTTTTTTGGTGATGTAAGACGTCACATACCGAGCCACAGCCATACAGTTATCAGCCACAAACTGTATATCCATGTTAGCATTCCACATGGACAAAATCACCGGGTTGTAGTCGTTGATGTACTTGGACTCTTCGTTCCTCTTCAAATTGTATGTGTTTTTAGGTGATTTCTTCATGACATTATGTTGCAGCGAAGACATCAAACTGTTTACTCTTCCTTTAGAAATCACCGGTCGTGGAAAGCCGAAACGACATTTGGTGTAGAACTTGTCCTTGTTTCGGAATTTACGACGGCAGTACTTTCCACATCGATGGCTTTGGAAACGCAGAACTTTTTCTCTTAGGCTTTTCTTCTCCTTTGCGTTTGGAACAGCACACGTAGAATACTGTTGGATGAAACTCATCACTGAGTCTTCTGGATCCGTTCCAAATTTAGGTGCATCCTTGATCCACAGCAACATATGTATATGAGGAGCACCTCTTGCTTGGTACTCCTTTCTCCAGAAGAAATCCAACACCTCTCCAAGAGGTGGATTCTTCTTATTCATGATGAAAGACATCATAGCTTCAAATCTATGATTGAAGTACCTACATACATTGACTGGATCCAAAGAGCACAGTTCTCCGGGTGTCTTGAATTCGATGTTATCTACGTTAGCATTTGCCTCTCGTAAAAATTCAAGTAAGTCTTCCCAGCCATACTCGGCACAGCTCAGAGTGAGGAACCATGTGGGAGTACCTAAGTTCCTCAGCATACATTTTAAATCACCATGACGACGGTACCAGTACTCATTAGTACCACGCTGACACGCCATGAGATTAATCAGGTGAGAATCCAAAATACTGTCTTGGACATTGACTTTATCCATAAAGTCACTTGCCGAGATGTTTTGCATGTGTATACCACTTTTCAAGATGTGGTTCACTGCATATGACAGTCCAGACAGATCGCTTTCAAACAGGAGATGAAACAAATAGGGAATGCATTGTCGAAACCTAGCATCTCCTGCATACAATCGCAAAGTCCGGTATTCAGAAGCAGGAATTTGATGAGGTCGCTCATCATATCTTCCTCCCTGACCTGTTGGAAAAAGCTGTGGGAAACACCGAGCTTCCAAACTTTCCTCCCAAACACTAATGGGACTTCCTTTGGCTTGTTTCATTTGAAACAACTCAATAGCATTCCCCATGACTTCCTTGGAATGCAAAGGATGAACACTATAATGTTCATATATTTCCTCACTAGTAGAGGGTTCTACTTTCTCAATTTGACCAGCACACAAATCGCTATCCTCTTCCTCACTTTCTTCCTCTTCTGCAACATATACATTCTTGTAGTATTTATTATTTTTTTTCAAATACAATGTTGCCTTTTTAACTTTCCTAACATCTACTAAATCTTGCCATATTTTCTTATTCTTTGTCGGAACCCCATTAACTAAGATAACCAGAGGTTCCTCTTCCACTTTTTCTACTCCAATTGTGTTAATGTTTTTCTTCAAATCTAGAGGCAAATAAACAACTCTTCCCTTTAATCCTCTCTGTAAATCTGATGGAGGCAATTTCCCTGTCTTTGGCTCCATTCTTACAATAGCCTGAAAGGGATGGATACTTTGAATCAAAATAGATTCATAAGTATTTAAATCCTTCAATTCAGAAGGAATCTCAACCAATTCCAGATTATTATGAACTGCTCTAGCAGGCATCTGGTTTTGATTTAATTTATTACAACAATAAGTACACACACGTTGATCCAATCCCAAATCAAAAAAAATTTCTACCATCAAGTATGTTGCGAAATCCTTCCATTCATTATTATTTTCCCTTTCACTTTTTGCATATAAATCCACTAACTTAGTCTGATTCTTATAATAAGTGCGTCGACAACACACACAAGTGAAATTAGGCCTCTCACTTGATTTGACCTGAAACGTCGCAATTTCCCTCTGGAAATTATCTGTACTGGAAACCTGTACACTATCTTCCACATTACCCTCTTCTTCTGGGTCAATTTCAACATTCTCCTCTTTACTTCCAAAGTAACAAAACTCAATTTCTTCACATATATTCTTCACATCTATTTCAGAACCATGCAAAAGAGCAGCGCATAATTGTTTAAGCATAATTGCTGGACTCTTAGCATAATACAACATTCTAACTAATTTCCTCACTTTATTATGATGCACTGCTAGCATCCTGAAATGATGAAAAACACTCTGGCATACTCTCCTGGAAAGACAAGCCAGTGAATGACCATGCAAACCTGTCACTTCTCTCACTCTGCAAGGATCTAATTCTTGCAACAACCTTATTTTCTGCTTCAAACTTTTCTTATTAAATGACCGTACAAAATCACAAAGCAAATTGATGGAATCCTGTCGCACACTGCAAATACTACTACACTTCCAGGTGTACACAGGACCCTTAGCACGTCTTCCTAAAACCTCATTACCTAACACCTCTTCTGCCTCTGTTGTCGCAAGTTTTTCTTTTTCAACTGGACAACCATCTTTCACTTCATAAGCTCGACCACTGGTGTCAACTGCATGCACCAAATCATTATCCTGGAAATAACTCTCCTCATTAAAAAATGCCTCACAGCTTGAACTATGCATCCATTCTCCAGAAAAAACTTCACAAAAATTACTACGATTAACTATTCTCTTCCATCTACTATTTCTTTTGAAATCATAAATTGCCTTGTTTAGCTTCCTAATTCTATTGATTATCAAAATAAATACCTTACGTTTAATTTCAAATGCCTGATCAATAACTTTCTCAACTATTTTTTTTCTCTTATAAAAAACCACTTTCTGTTGACCTTTCTTAATATTTTTTAACAAATTGCCAATTATCCTGTTGCGGAACATTCGTTTACGAATGTCCCTAAACTGTTGTTTCCTCCTACTATCATGCACAGAGTTATCTCTTGCTCTAGCAGTAACATTTTTGATTGGCCTTTCCTTTCCATTTGAATTACTTCTCTTTTTCTGGACTGAAACATTTTCTGTAGTAATATTTTTTTTACTACACATATTTCTTATGAAATATTTTGTGCTCTTACCCGGTGCTTTCTTCGTGACTTGACAAATCTTTTTGTTAGAGGACTGCTGCTTATTTTGTTTCACCTGCTGTCTTTGACGTTTTGCAGCCTTTCTCTGTCTTTCTATTGTTGGCATGGTGAAATCTTGAAATGATCTGCAGTTGAATCTGTGGTAAAATATAATAAAAAATGTTATTAACCACTATTACCAAACAGTAAATCAATAACAGTGATCAAAAACTTAACACACTACTTGACATTTTAAATAGAAGATTTTTTAGTCCTTGGCAAATTTACAATACAGAAATAGCAGAAAAGAAATGACATTTATATTTATGTTACCTGTGCTATTTTATATGTGAATCTGATCTAATTTTATGAGCATATTTTAATATTTTATTGAAGACACTACACATAACCTGTTTTTGAAGGTGTCTTTATTTTTAAATTAAACGGTTTACTTTTTTACTTTTTATTTATTATAAATTTTAAAAATAAATGTTTATAGTTCCATAGGCTCAAGCAGGTCAGCTTCCCACCCTATGTCATATAATTCGGACAAATCTGCATCCTCATCACGCTCTTCTTCATCCTCAGGATTTAAATCATCCAAGGGATCAACATCCACTGATGTTTCAATTACGAGTTCAATGATGAGGTCAAAATCAACTGATTGCAGATTGTCGCTCATGTTGATGTTGTCTTTATCTTTAAAGAAAGATAACAACAATGAGATGTTGCAGAGTAAGAGACAAATCTCAGAGATTATAATAGTAAAATTGTTTAACAAGAGTAACATTTTGCAGCTATTATTTAGCCATGTCCAGCGATGCTGAGCAGGTGAAGCCTATGTCTAATTTTTCAGTGAACAGGACTCATCTCTTCTTAACCTTGGATAAGCCTCACCAACTCTGTGTCCCCTGCACATACTTAAATGTAAAGGGGCAGATTTATGTTAAATGGCACATCCCCAGGCATGCACCAGTTAACGTGCACCGCTGCTCTGCCACCCATGGTGTGCCGTATTTACAATCAGATAGGAGAAAGCTGCATCAAAAACCTGCGCCTGCTTTAAGCAGGCATAGGTCTTGACGCAACATTGTGGAGATGGGGCACCCCTGAGCCTTGCTTGAGCTGCATCGCATTTGCGATACAACTCCAGCAATCACTACCTTTACAGCACAGATACGTCACGCATCTGTGCCATTTTTGCCCCATGATGCCCCACATTGTAAATGCAGCACACCATGGGTGGCGGAACAGCGGCGCAGGATGACTGGCACATCCCTGGTGATGCACCAGTCATCATAAATCTATCCCTAAGCTTCTTATCTTGTTACAGATGAACCGCCATATGTACCATCAAACTATTTTGCATTTCCTAAATAGCGAATTTTAAGGAATAAATAGCAATTCTTTACCATTCCTAATTTGCAATGAGCAAATTGCTAATTGCAAGTTACCCATTCATTTCCATGGGCTAGGAGGCTCATAGGAATGAAGGTTTAATTTGCGATTAGCAATTTGCTCATCACAAATTAGGAATTATTCCAAGGGTGCAGGGGTGTCTCAAGAACACCCTGCTGCACCCCTGAAAAAGAAATTTGGGGGCATATGGCACACATACATGCCCTAAGTGCATGTATTGGCGTCATATGGGACCTTTTGTTTTTTGGAAAAAAAGCTTTTTGAAAAGAATTCACAAATTACCACCAACTAGAAGTTGGTGGTAGTTTCCAAATCCTTAATGTCATTTTTTACATATTTTTTGTTTGATACATTGCATTTAAGTAATCGCAAAATGTGCAAATCCTTCAGTGCAATCGCAAAATAAGGAATAGCAAATTTTGCTATTCCTTATTTTGCATCAAACTTGTTTGATACATACCATTTGTCTAATTAGCATTCGCAAAGGCCGAAATTCGCAGAATTTTGATCTTTGCGAATGCTAATTAGCTTGATACATATGGCCCCAAGTGAGGCCTGTCTTGCAACATGGTGCATCTTTTGCATCACTGCTGCATCGGTTTCATGTGGTACGTTTTTTTTACACCATGACATATCTGCCTAAATGCATCAATTTGTAATTTTGTCGCCTCATAGCAAATCTTTTGCACCGCCGCTGCATCATAAAAGTGACGCACAGTGGCGCAAAAGAGGCATACACCTATCATAAATCTGTCCCTAGCATTTTAAATGATTAATCCAGGATGACGATAAGGTGTGGCCTATCCAAAGGTTTGTTTAAGGTGAGGCCTACTCAGGATTGCAGATTAAAGTTACGCTTGATGAAGAATACAGAGGAGATAATACATGTAAAGGCCTACCAATGAAGTAAGTAATGTGCACTTTATTTCGCCAGTCATCATAAATGTATCCCTAAGCTTCTTATCTTGTTACAGATGAACCACCATATGTACCATCAAACTATTTTGCATTTCCTAAATAGCGAATTTTAAGGAATAAATAGCAATTCTTTAACATTCCTAATTTGCAATGAGCAAATTGCTAATTGCAAATTACCCATTCATTTCCATGGGCTAGGAGGCTCATAGGAATGAAGGTGCAATTTGCGATTAGCAATTAGCTCATCGCAAATTAGGAATTTTTTCAAGGGTGCAGGGGTATGTCAAGAACACCCTGCTGCACCCCTGAAAAAGAAATTTGGGGGCATATGGCGCACATACATGCCCTAAGGACATGTATTGGCGTCATATGGCACCTTTTGTTTTTTGGAAAAAAATGCTTTTTGAAAAGAATTTGCAAATTACCACAAACTAGAAGTTGGTGGTAGTTTCCAAATCCTTAATGTTATTTTTTACATATTTTTTGTTTGATACATTGCATTTAAGTAATGACAAAATTTGCAAATCCTTCAGTGCAATCACAAAATAAAGAATAGCAAATTTTGAATTAAGGACATTTTAAGTAATTTCCACATGTGCAGTGTTTTCAAATTATGATTTGAAAATCGTTTTTGGGGAAAAGGAATGGTTTGCAAATTTATGACAAGGACATAATGGTGTATGCTTCTCTATAATGCATTTCACTGTCTCTGATGTCATTTTTCCCATATTACATTATAAGACCTTTCTCCATGGAGCACATTCCTTGTAAATATGCTCCCACCTGTGCATGGTGAATTTAGATTTTGACTGTTTGAATCACATAGCCATGTTAAAAGTGACCCAAAAAAATGGAAACGCTTTAAAAAAACACATTCATGTGTCTTAAGGACATTTTAAGTCATTTCCCCGTGGACAGTGTTTTGTAAATGGCGCAAAAGAGGCATACACCTATCATAAATCTGTCCCTAGCATTATAAATGATTAATTCATGATGACGATAAGGTGTGGCCTATCCAGAGGTTTGTTTAAGGTGAGGCCTACTCAGGATTGCAGATTAAAGTTACGCTTGATGAAGAATACACAGGAGATAATACATGTAAAGGCCTACCAATGAAGTAAGTGATTTGGACTTTATTTCGCCAGTCATCATAAATGTATCCCTAAGCTTCTTATCTTGTTACAGATGAACCACCATATGTACCATCAAACTATTTTGCATTTCCTAAATAGCAAATTTTAATGAATAAATAGCAATTCTTTACCATTCCTAATTTGCAATGAGCAAATTGCTAATTGCAAATTACCCATTCATTTCCATGGGCTAGGAGGCTCATAGGAATGAAGGTGCAATTTGCGATTAGCAATTAGCTCATCACAAAATAGTAATTTTTTTAAGGGTGCGGGGGTATCTCAAGAACACCCTGCTGCACCCCTGAAAAAGAAATTTGGGGGCATATGGCGCACATACATGCCCTAAGGACATGTATTGGCGTCATATGGCACCTTTTGTTTTTTGGAAAAAAATGCTTTTTGAAAAGAATTCGCAAATTACCACAAACTAGAAGTTGGTGGTAGTTTCCAAATCCTTAATGTCATTTTTTACATATTTTTTGTTTGATACATTGCATTTAAGGAATCGCAAAATTTGCAAATCCTTCAGTGCAATCGCAAAATAAGGAAAAGCAAATTTTGAATTAAGGACATTTTAAGTCATTTCCACATGTGCAGTGTTTTCAAATTATGATTTGAAAATCGTTTTTGGGGAAAATGAATGGTTTGCAAATTTATGACAAGGACATAATGATGTATGCTTCTCTATAAGGCATTTCAGTGTCTCTGATGTCATTTTTCCCATATTACATTATAAGACCTTTCCCCATGGAGCACATTCCTTGTAAATATGCTCCCACCTGTGCATGGTAAATTAAGATTTTGACTGTTTGAGTCACATAGCCATGTTAAAAGTGACCCAAAAAAATTGGAAACGCTTTAAAAAAACACATTCATGTGTCTTAAGGACATTTTAAGTCATTTCCCCGTGGACAGTGTTTTGTAAGTGGCGCAAAAGAGGCATACACCTATCATAAATCTGTCCCTAGCATTTTAAATGATTAATTCATGATGACGATAAGGTGTGGCCTATCCAGAGGTTTGTTTAAGGTGAGTCCTACTCAGGATTGCAGATTAAAGTTATGCTTGATGAAGAATACAGAGGAGATAATACATGTAAAGGCCTATCAATGAAGTAAGTGATTTGCACTTTATTTCGCCAGTCATCATAAATGTATCCCTAAGCTTCTTATCTTGTTACAGATGAACCACCATATGTACCATCAAACTATTTTGCATTTCCTAAATAGCGAATTTTAAGGAATAAATAGCAATTCTTTACCATTCCTAATTTGCAATGAGCAAATTGCTAATTGCAAATTACCCATTCATTTCCATGGGCCAGGAGGCCCATAGGAATGAAGGTGCAATTTGCGATTAGCAATTAGCTCATCGCAAATTAGGAATTTTTCCAAGGGTGCAGGGGTATCTCAAGAACACCCTGCTGCACCCCTGAAAAATAAATTTGGGGGCATATGGCGCACATACATGCCCTAAGGACATGTATTGGCGTCATATGGCACCTTTTGTTTTTTGGAAAAAAATGCTTTTTGAAAAGAATTCGCAAATTACCACAAACTAGAAGTTGGTGGTAGTTTCCAAATCCTTAATGTCATTTTTTACATATTTTTTGTTTGATACATTGCATTTAAGGAATCGCAAAATTTGCAAATCCTTCAGTGCAATCGCAAAATAAGGAATAGCAAATTTTGAATTAAGGACATTTTAAGTCATTTCCACATGTGCAGTGTTTTCAAATTATGATTTGAAAATCGTTTTTGGGGAAAAGTAATGGTTTGCAAATTTATGACAAGGACATAATGGTGTATGCTTCTCTATAAGGCATTTCAGTGTCTCTGATGTCATTTTTCCCATATTACATTATAAGACCTTTCCCATGGAGCACATTCCTTGTAAATATGCTCCCACCTGTGCATGGTGAATTTAGATTTTGACTGTTTGAGTCACATAGCCATGTTAAAAATGACCCAAAAAAATTGCAAACGCTTTAAAAAAACACATTCATGTGTCTTAAGGACATTTTAAGTCATTTCCCCGTGGACAGTGTTTTGTAAGTGGCGCAAAAGAGGCATACACCTATCATAAATCTGTCCCTAGCATTTTAAATTATTAATTCATGATGACGATAAGGTGTGGCCTATCCAGAGGTTTGTTTAAGGTGAGGCCTACTCAGGATTGCAGATTAAAGTTACGCTTGATGAAGAATACAGAGGACATAATACATGTAAAGCTCTACCAATGAAGTAAGTGATGTCCACTTCATTGCGCCAGTCATCATAAATGTATCCCTAAGCTTCTTATCTTGTTAGACATCAACCGCCATATGTATCATATAACTATTTTGCATTTCCAAAATAGCGAATTTTAAGGAATAAATAGCGATTCTTTACCATTCCAAATTTGCGATGAGCAAATTGCTAATTGCAAATTACCCATTGATTTCCATGGGCCAGGATGCCCATATGAATGAAGGTGCAATTTGCGATTAGCAATTAGCTCATCGCAAATTAGGAATTTTTCCAAAGGTGCAGGGGTGTCTCAAGAACACCCTGCTGCACCCCTGAAAAATAAATTTGGGGGCATATGGCGCACATAAATTTTAACAACATTCCATTACCTCAAAAACGATTTTCAATTCATAATTTGAAAACACTGCCCACAGGGAAATTACTTAAAATGTCCTTAAGACACATGAAAGTGTTTTTTGAAAGCCTTTGCAAGTTTTTGGGTCACTTTTAACATGGCTATGTAACTCAAACAGTCAAAATCTAAATTTACCATCCACAGGTGGGAGCATATTTACAAGGAATGTGCTCCACGGGGAAAGGTCTTTTAATGTAATATGTGAAAAATGACATCAGAGACACTGAAATGCCTTATAAAGAATCATACACCATTATGTCCTTGTCATAAATTTACAAACCATTCCTTTTCCCCAAAAACGATTTTCAAATCATAATTTGAAAACACTGCACATGAGGAAATGACTTAAAATGTCCTTAAGACACATGAAAGTGTTTTTTGATTGCCTTTCCAGCATGGTTGGGTCACTTTTAACATGGCTATGTAACACAAACATTTAAAATCTAAATTTGCCATGCACAGGTGGGACCATATTTACAAGCAATTTGCGCCACAGAGAAAGGTCTTACATTAAAATGGGAAAAATAACATCAGGGACAGTCAATTGCCGTATAAAGAAGCATACACCATTATGTCCTTGTCATAAATTTAAAAACAATTCCTTTTCCCCAAAAACGATTTTCAAATCATAATTTCAAAACACTGCACATGGGAAAATTACTTAAAATGTCCTTAAGACACATAAAAGCGTTTTTTGATTGCCTTTGCAGCATGTTTGTATCACTTTTAACATGGCTATGTAACACAAACATTCAAAATCTAAATTTTCCATGCACAGGTGGGAGCATATTTACAAGCAATTTGCGCCACATAATTCATAATTTTCTCCTTAAAGCACACTATTCTCTATCTAAATTAAAGAAATATTTTCTCACCTTAGCAAATACTTTGAGTTTGAAAACAGTCTCAGAAACACACCAATTTGTCTTCAGCAGAGCAAAAGGTATGCACTCCAGAGTCTGCAGCTATCAAAAGCACAGAAATGCTGTAATTCTTCACACATATCTCTCATGTCACCCAATCAAAACTCTTCCCTCACTTTTTTTCAAATGAAAACCCTTCCCCCCTCTGCCATTTCATGCCTTTTCTGCATAGCAACCACCTCTTGGAAGACCTCTGGTGTTTGCAAGTTCACACAACAATGTTGCAATTGAACTCTGAACTCTCAGTGCACCTGCGTATCCACTGCAATCTTTCATTTAATGATTTTTTATTGACCACTCAAAATACATCTTTCAAAGAACACATCCATGCACCCTAACTTTCTGTTTTCAGCAATCAAAATCCACCAATCACTGTTACTGCTTCATGAACACAGAAACTCCACAGTTTTTTTCATTTTAAACTCTCATTTTTTCAACTGCCATTTCATTGCCACACTTCATCTGACTGCAGGAGAACCTCCTCTCACCATGTTTTCTGTCTGGATTGTTGGACATAGTTATATTCACTGGGCTCACAGGTATTCTGAGAACAGAAAATTACCTAACCTCAATTTACAAGATGTGGAAATTAAGTGGTTTGGCCACAGAGGATTAAAATGTCACCAATTGATACCATTGGTGAAAACCTTTATGCATTTGCCCAAACCTGACCTGTTAATTGTGCACTATGGAGGTAATGATTTGGGCACTTTGACTGGGGTAGGTCTGGAAATGCTTTTAAAGGACACCTTTGAGCAATTGATGGCACTTTTTCCTCAGACTGCCTTGGTATATTCAAATATATGCCAAAGACAGAAATGGAGGTGGTCAAACCAATTTTGTCCACAAATTGAGAAGTCGAGGAAGCATGTAAACAAATCTGTTTCAGCTTACATGAGAGACCATGGAATGGGCTCCATGTACAACAATAACTTGCGTTACTACATGCAAGATATCTACAGAGGAGATGGAGTTCACTTCTCAGATGAGGGCAACAGAATTTTCACTCTGAATTTAAGACTGTGCATTGGTACCTACTTATAAGTACCTAAATGTACCATAAACCCAAAAGCTCTTCTCAGAGCTACCCTACATCTGATCACTCACAATTATTATTTTACTCTAACATTTTTCACTAATTTTCAACAAAGTACGCTCCCTGGGGCGCTACCCGGTATGCGAACCGGGAGCTAACCTCGCGAAATTTTAAAAAAAAATGTTTTTTTTCGCACATATAAGCCTCCTCAGCCACCCTCACAAAACCTAGGGGGTCAAGATAAGTCTACCGTGCCCCCTTCTACCCATTCTGAACATTATTTGCCCTCCATTTTGTATCTTAATTCGACCGAAACACAAAATGGTGGACTCCCGTAACGCTTAAGGTTCGCGAACCGGGGCGCTCAACGGTTCGCGTACCGGGTCGCTCCCTGGGAAGCGCACCATCAAAAAAGGTGGGAAAGTAGTTCACAGAAAAGCCACTGGAGACAATTTCACCAAATATAGATTAGCTCATACTACATACCAATCCCTACCATTTTCACAAATTTGATTGGAATTCCATTTAGCCATTTAGCCTGTAGACCTCTCTAAATACCCTGAGGTAAATTACTTCACAAAACACATCTGAAGTGTTGGAATTGACAACCAATTAATATGTTACTTTCATTTTCTACTTTTTTTACCTGACATTTCATTGGTTATATACCGGAATATATATAAAGGAAGAGAAGAAAACACAGCCATTTTGACTACTACTTCTTGGTGTACATTTCAATAGTATTTTCACTAATTCCTTCAACTTCTTTCTAAAGGTAAGTTTTTATTTTTAAAACTGAAGTATATTGTGCACTATAAGTTAATATGGTAAACTTTTTCTGATAGTTATATACTATCCCTCTGTAGTAGTTATAGATTTAGATAGACTTCTCTGTTATAGTTATGGATGGAGTTAGGCTTCTCTTGTATAATTATGAATTTACTTACGTTAAATCACATACACTTTTTTATATTCCTACTTCCACTCTGATACTATACACTGCCCAAAGATAAATTCACTGATAAAAACTGCCTATCTAAAATTAATCCCAACAGTGCCCTATCTCTACTAATATATATTTTTTTAATCTAAATTTCAGGCAAAATGGAAGGCGAACAGAAAGTTGAATTTCAAATTGTCCTGCAAGAGAGCAGCCAAGAAATCATTGATGAAAATGATATTGAATTTTTCGATGAAACTTGGGACAAAGAACTACTGCAATGTGTACAAGCAGTAGATAACCTCCTTGAAAATGAGGACATTTTACACCCTCAGAGACTACAATGTATATTCAATGATAATTATGAAATTTCTGACAATGAAATGTTAGAAAGTTTAATAAATTATGAAACACAATCACAATAAAAAAAAATGCTTAAAAAATAAAGAAAATAAAAATAATCAACAAAACCAACAATCAATTAACATACAGCATTTGAAAAGTCTATCATTCATTTTTCATTGCAGTACGCTGCCCAGAACGCTTCCCGGTTCGCGGACCGGGCGCTACCCACGCAAAAAAACAAAAAAATGTTTTTATTTTTTTTGCCCCGCGGGGCCCTTTTAAAGCCTCCACATTAAACCTAGGGGGTCAGGGAGGATCTACTATGCCCCCTTATGGTTATTTCCCCCTTTGTTTTGGCCTCCTCTTGTCTCTCAATCCTACCGAGAGACAAGATGGCGGCCGCTCCGGACTGTTTAGAATGTTGAAAGACACCGAAGAGCCAATCAGCTTCGCTACGCGAAGTTCCGGTACGCGCCCCGGTCCGCGAACCGGGGCGCTGCCCGGTCCGCTGTTACAGATATATATCTTTTTTTAAACGTTAATTTCTCAAAATCCACTGGAGCACATATATTGAGACCTACAAAAGGCACATCGGGCTACCAGTCCCTACAATTTTGCCAAGTTTCGTGCAAATCCATTCAGCCGTTCGGGCTAAAAGTGAGGCCAACCGCCCTATGGAAAACTCAATGTTAAAAACACGTTTTGGGACCCCCCTTTTTTCTCGGCCCCCCCTTGACGAACCTCCCCCAAATCTTCAGGGGCTGCTCAGAAACAAAATGTTCCATTTTCCAGAAAATTTCAGCCAATTCCGTCCACAAACGCCAAAGTTATTAGACATAGAATTTTCAAAAATCCCATAGAGAAAAAATCCTAACTATATATACCTACTGGCGACCGCCAGTAGGTAATATATATATATATATATATATATATATATTGTTATCCTACAGGTGTCGTCGTATACATTTTGCATGGAAATTAAGGTAGTGAAACTCAGCTCGATTTGAAGAAAAGTAACATCTGGGATAGAATACAAAACAACTTAATCAGGTAGGAAGCCCTGACATTATTGTGTTATTTGCCCAATAGCTAAGAGACTCAGCAGTTTAGATACTAATTAAATGATATGCCATTGTCTTTCAGCATATATTGTGCAACCTGGGTGTGGCGATTGGTCACTTATGCTATATAACGTCTATAGTAGGTAAGTATGTGTGGAGACATTATGATAAACAACTTTAGAACTAAAAAAGTGAGAAGCATAGGAACTGATGAGATCTTGTGACACTGTCTTTCAGCATATCAGATGCAATTTGGATGAGGCAATCTGCCACTAAGGAGGATTCCAAATATTTCAGTTAGCATCAAACCCCGAAAATAAATATAATAACTTTTTGGTAAGACTAGTAGAATATTCTTATCTTGCTTCAGTTATCTATGGGGGATAGGTCGAACTGCTAATTATGAATTTATTAATTGTAGGGACCAGGACAAATTATCCTTGAGGTTGGATAAGAAATTATCATTGGACGCTCAATATTTGGAGTAACAGTATTGAACTGTACATATATCTCCCTTTGGCATTATGTAAGTTGATGCCATAAATACACAATTTCATCAAAAGGGATGTCAGTGGATGAGGAACTTTTCTTTGATAACATTGTATGCACAAGGGTGCTGGTGATGGTGATGGCTATCTAGTTTATTTCATTATTGTTTTGAGTGATAGATTGTTTCTTGTTTCTGTAATTCAAGAGATGTTGGACTTGATTATGAAGCATTGCATGTATATTCTTGTCTGGCCTTTTTCTTCCCCTTTTCTCATCTTGCTTTACCATTGAGAGTTTGGAGCATGACATAGCCAGGTTTAACATATGAATGTTCATGTTGAGTCCGACAATGACATTTAATTTTGGTATATATCTGTTTTTAGTGCAACAGTCCTTATATATTTATGTATTTATAGGTCCCCTGGGAATTGATTGTTATATCTGGAAAGGTCCTGAGGAAGGTGGTCTTAACACCCCGAATCCCCCGAACGCGCGTCGACCTAGTGCTGAGTCTCATATTCAATTTGGAGACTCGGATGCTGGCAGCAGTCTTCTTCTGCCTGATAGTACTCAACTGTGTACAGATATTGGATGAGTGGAGTTGTTGTGAGCTTGTATGATTTGGTATGATTGCATGTATTTATTGCTAACCAGGGTGACATAATTCTTTCTGAAATTGTTCTGTCTTATGTATTTTTACTTTGGCTATTGTTTTCTGGATTATAAATAATCACTGCTATAAAAGAAATGTATTTGCGAGCCGAGAAATCCAGTAAAAACATACTATTGTACTTTTTTATAGAGTTTGTAAAAAACACTTTTTGGGGTAAAAAAGATAAAATTATGAAAAATGAGATCAAAAGAAAATGATGAAGACTTTGATAAAATAAAATAACATATGAGATGATCAGATTTGTTAGTGTTGCATTTCTTGATGTATTATTGAATATATAGGAACTATGTCCAATGACTAAAATAAGATGGTCTGTGAGGGAAATATTTAGCTTTGTGTGTATTCTCCTACCCCTCTTTTCCCTGACCGTAACTTATTATAGAGGGGGTCCCTTGACTTTAGCCTTAGCATTCACGGTTTTTGAACTGTGGGATTCTTTTACGTGGAGATTTTCTCCTTGGTTGTAATATTGTTGTGGTTGGACCTGGTATGGGTAGACATGTGTTTTGTACGGGTGATGTGGTTGTTGTGTATGATTGTATAACTTTCTTTCACTTTAACAATTTGTTTTTTCTTTCTCTTTGGTTCCTCAATTCTGGATTTGTTAACACACAAGCACGTGAGATATCAATAGTCTTTGGATAGGAAAAATGGAAGGATTACAGACCTTCGGGTTCTCCGATGAGGAGTTTTCCTCATTAATAGGTCAAGTTATAGATAGCGGTGGATCTACATCTGCTCAGCAGAGTGATAATAGTGAATGGCAAAATCTACTAAATTTAAAAAAGGAGCTTAAACGTATTGAATCTCATGCGTTTTACATGCTGGAATATCTCAAAGTGGGAGTAATCCCCTCCGGCCTCAGAGTTCGGAATGCTCCAACCCTCTTTATTGAAATTCGCAAGTTCCTTGAGTAGTGGTGGTTGATTTCAAACTGCTGCTCCAGGGACTGGATGATATTAATAATTGAATCTGCGAAAGAGATAATGACGGTTCTTAGTCAAGAGATTCTTGAATTAGAAGACACATTAAATTCTTCAAATGCCGTAGAAGAGGCTAAAACAAGATTAGAGAAGACCTGAGATGAAAGACTTTGAGACATATTTGACAAACAAAAAATCAGAAAAACTGAGGAAGTATATAAGGTGGTTCACCAGGGAGAAGGCGTATCCTTACCTGAATCCCAATTATTACCAAGATGGAGGCCAAAGTGGATTTACCCCGAATTATCCCAATAACTATAATAGATGATATACCAACTTTTCGGATACAGGATCCTTTGATTCTGAAAATGATAATCATCAAGAGCAAGGAGTAGGTCAGCATAACTCCAGACCTTATAGAAGAAGATCAACACAACAACCTTACTATGGTCGTTTTTTTTTTACCAAGGGGCCAATATCGAGGCAGGAATGTCCGATGGCAACAGGACAGAGGCGGGCAACATCAGATGAGCCCTCAACCTCAACAATATGTGAGAACCCGCAATCAACAATATTGGTGGTAGACACTAATACCTCCATAGGCAATCAGAAATCTGAAGACACTTTACCTATATACAACTTATCAGACATGGCTCTTAAGACAGAAGAAATATCTATGTTGAGCCGTGGTTTATCATTCGTGCCTAGCACTCAACTTAACAAATTCATATTGCATGAAGACCTTTTTGCTTTCTTCCGAAAGGTGAGACTCAAAAAGTTCTTCATGGATAGACCGGCTGAAGGGGGAGTTAACAATCTTTCCCACTGTAAACCCCCCTCTACCTTTACGTCCACATTGGATATGGTTGGACCGGGAGTTAATATATTCGAGCAAAATGTGTTGAACGACATTTCGCGTTTTGTCAAGTACCCGAATAAACCCAGGTTCAACCTCTCTAAAATGTAAAATATGGCCTTGGATAAAATTAAGAACAACCAAGATCTGATCATAGAACCCTGTGACAAGGGGGGTGGGATTGCTATTTTTAACAAGGATCAGTACAACACAAAAATGTTAAATATCTTATCTGTGAAAGAACATTATAGAATGGCACTACCCAGAGAACTGACCAGATTAAATACTTACATCCAAGAAATGACTCATAATGCGCTGGCTGAGGGCTATATTTGCAAGAAAGAATATATATTTCTTAATAAAACATGTCCCACTACTTCAGCCCTCTATGGTCTACCGAAAAGACACAAAAATGAGACAAATCCGCCCATGTGCCCGATTATTTCCACAATAGGGTCCAGTACGGAGCCACTTTCTAAATATGTGGACTCGTTCCTATGTCCCCTCACGCAGAAATATGCCTCATTTATACGAGACACAGGGCACATTATAGTGAAGGTTGAGGGTTTGCCTTTTGACTCTGAAAAGGAAATACTGGTAACGCTTGACATTGAGGCATTGTATACCAGCATTCCTCAATGTCAAGCGTTACTTGCAGTAGCATCCCTCTTGCAAAGGTTTCCTGATGGTAGACCGGATTGTTTCATACTGCAATGTCTAGAGGTTGTTCTTCTCAATAACTTTTTCGATTTCAATGGGTCCCTATATAAACAAATCAAAGGCACAAGTATGGGAGCATCTTGTGCACCCAGTGTGGCTAATGTATACATGGGGGAGTGGGAACTCAAGAACATCTTCAATGAAGCAGCACCCTTTTTCGAGAATGTGTCCAAATGGAGGCGCTTTATTGACGATATTTTTTTTGTATGGAGAGGAGAACAGGAGACCCTACATGAATTTATACTCTGGCTTAATGCCAGTGATGAGAATCTGAAGTTCACTGCAAATTTTGAGCCCACAGAAGGTTGAATTTCTGGATATTACCATAGGGGGTTCACATGAACAATTGCAGGTGAGTCTTTTCCGTAAACCTACGGCTAAGAATACCACATTGCAGTTTGGCAGTTTGCATCCTAACTGTCAAAAAGACTCAATTCCCTTCGGGGCGTTTCTCTGCATATGGTGGAACTGCACCGACATGAAAGTCTTCCATTTCCATCAAGATGCCTTGAAAAAACGACTTCTGAATCGAGGGTACCCACATCGTCTAGTATGTCACGCATATAAAAGAGCGAAGTACTATGACAGGGAGGCATTATTGCAAGGCACGAAACGATCTCCACATAACCAAATCTAAAATAAGATGGTCTGTGAGGGAAATATTTAGCTTTGTGTGTATTCTCCTACCCCTTTTTTCCCTGACCTTAACTTATTATAGAGGGGGTCCTTTGACTTTAGCCTTGACTTTTACTACTGTTGCATAGACTGGAGTTGGAATAGTAAATGTTACCCCCTCCCCCCGAAATCCAACACTTTCCCTACTACTGCACAGACTGGAGTGGGAATAGTAAATTATATTCCTCCGGCGTCGTGCACTTTCCCTACTGTAGCATAGACTAGAGTTTGGATAGTAAATGTTACCTCTCCCTAGCCCAGCACTTCCCCTACTGTTTCACAGACTGGAATGGGAATAGTAAATGTTACCCCACTGAACTCCACTGTTTACCTACTGTTGCACAGACCTTAGTGGGAATATGGGAATAGTTATTTGTTTCCCTCTGGATTCCAATGCTTTCCCTACTGTTGCACAGACTGGAGTGGGAATACTAAATGTTACTCCTCTGTAGTCCAATACTGTACTTATTGTTACACAGACTGGACCGGTAATAGTAAATGTTACCTCTCTGAAGTCCATCACAGTCCCTACTATTGCACAGACTGGAGTAGGAATAGTAAAGATTACTCCTCTTCAGTCCAACACTATACCTACTCTTGCACACATTGGAGTAGGATTAGTACAACAAGCCCCTCTGAAGTCCAGTGCTTACCCTACATCCAAAAAGACTGCAGTGGGACTAGTAATTTTTTATTTTCCAGAGTCCAGCACTTTCCCTACTGTTGCATAGACTGGTGTGGGAATAGGAAGTTTTACCCCTTCAGAGTCCCACAATTTCTTTACTGTTTCACATACTGGAGTCGGAATTGAAAATGTTACCCCTCCGGGAGTTCAATTCTTTCACTACCATTGCACAGATTGGAGTGGGATTAGTAAATGTTGCCTCTCTGGAGTCCAACACTTTCCCTACTGATCTACAGATTGGAGTGGGAATAGTAAATGCTGTCCGTCTGACATCCAGTGCTTTTCATACTGTTGCTGGTGCACAGACTAGAGTGGGTATAGTATATGTATTATTTCCCGATTTTTATCATTTTCAATGCAGTATAACTACACATAGTATTGTTATTTGTTTATTTTTATAATATGTGTATATATATTTGTGTTTGTGTGTATGTATTTTTGTTGTATCTATGTTTTAAAAATATTTTTAGTAATTGCTTATATTCATTTAATTTTGTAATTCATTTAATATATTGCTTTCGATTCCCTAATTTTATTTATCTTATACATATAAAAACATATCTATATATATATACCTTTTATATTAGAAAATACAAGTTTATATAAGGTCAAATCAATGTTTTTATAATAGTGTTCTGATACATATATATATATATATATATATATATATATATAAATATACACACGTATATTTATATGTGTGTGTTTAAATGAGTAAATAGTAATATGTAGTAATAAATGTTACTTAATGTATTTAATTTACAATATATCATTGTTATATATGAAAATATTTAAGATTTACTATTTTAAACAAGTATTTCTGACGTATCTGTAGGCGCAAAAATGACGCATTGCTGGAGTGTGTCATGAAAGTGACGCAACTCCCTCAATGGGTCATTTCACATGGGCAAGTCCCATTTCAAATGTGCCTGCATCAGTCTTACACCTGCTCTGAGGCAGGCTTAAGATATTGATGCATACATAATACCTGGCGCAAGTATAATGTGGCTCAGGGGTTAACAGAGTGACACATCTACCTAGATGCGTCACTTTGTAAATATGACGCAACATGGCACATTTTTTAACCTGCAAAAAGTGACGCACCAGCGGCGCAAAAGTCACGTAAGGGCTCATAAATAGGCCCCTGAGTATTTCTGCTCTACCTTCTAGCGCTAGCACACTGTGTGCTGCCTAGCGCCAATGCAGGCCACCTGCACCATAGGCACCATAGGCCTGATTGTTTTTGTGCAGGAAGGAATACATTTCTGGTCAGAAACCATTCTTAGAGGCATATACATGTGTCGAGGTGTGTTCCAAAATGCAGCACGATTAGGAAGAAGTAGCAAGGTGAAGTAAAGATATTTCGTCTTTGTTGGGAAGGTGTACCATTTTTTACAACCTCTGGTTTACAAGTCTTTGGAAATCTGGGTTTTCATCAAAACACGTGGGTGGATGCATGGCAACACCAGTGCTCTTCCCATTTATTGCCTACCTCACTTTGGGCCTCATTTATAAGGCCTTGCGTCAGTATTGCGTACCAGATGCTTCACTTTTTGTGACGCATCGGTGGCGTAAAACATGCCTCCTGTTGCGCACTATTTACAAAGTGATGCATCAAAGCAGCTGCGTCACTTTGTAAACCCCTGCATTACAATATACCTGTATAAGGTATAATGTATGCACGGGGGACGTTCCCCCCGCAAAAAGCCTTGTAGAAGTGACGCAGCGAAATCTATGAGATTTCACTGCGTCACTTCAAGGACGCCGTTGCGTCAAAATCTTGCGGCTGCCTCACAGCAGGCGTAAGACTGAGGCAGGCCCTTTCACATGGGCCTTGTCCCATGTGAAGGGACGCATTGCTGGAGTTGCGTCACATTTGTGACACACTGCAGCAATGCGTCACTTTTGCACTTACAGATACGTCAGAAATATTGACGTATCTGTAACTCCTTGTGACATGATGCGTCATACATTAAATATGACGCGTCAGGTATGTCGCAGGGAGTGCACACTGAGAAGTGACGCACCGCTGCTTTCACGCAGCGATGCGTCATTTCTCATAAATGAGGCCCTTTGCATTTACTAAGACATGCAAGGGATGCAAATTGACTAATAAATGCCCAAAAAGATTTTGTGTCAGGCCTGTGCCACAAAAGTGACGCAAAACCGATGCAAAGTCATAGTAATTCTTGGCCCCACTCCTTATTTCGCTCTGCAATTCTCATCCAAGCTCTCGAATTTTCCTTTGAGCCGCATCATTCACTCTCCGTCAAATAGTGTTCATCAGGGCGGAATTGCTATTCAGCTACAGAAAAACAAGATAAAATAGAGCTGCAAAAAATAAATAAAATGCCATCGGAGGTTCAATCCACTTCAGAAAGAATCCCCGAACCTCTCGTGATATATTTTCGGCACCCTTCTCATCTTCGCAAGTTGTATGCAGAGGTTGCATTAGGCCAAGCTACAATCAATCCAGGCTCTCACCGCTCTGATTCAGACCCAGCCTCACTGGGGAGGAACACAGAGAAAAGAAACGGTAATTTAAAATAGCTCTTCCACAGGAAGAATATATGGCGCGCCGAGGAACAGAATCTCGGCGCCGCGTTTCCTTGCTTGCTTGTTGTTCAATAAATGCAAGCAGCAACATTACCTTTTTCAATCAACACCATTGACTCCTGCCTTTCCGGTGACGAAGAACTGCAAAGATGAGCGTTTTTGGTTCCTTTAGGAAATGAAAGGTGATATTGTTTTGATCCGTTCAGAGGAAACTTGTCTCTTTAGTTTTATTTGATACAGTGGGGCATGATTGGGTTTGCAAAAAAACGCATTTTCGTGTGGAGTTCGAACTGCAATAACAGCAGAGCCTGGCAACTTTTGTTTTTATTTATCACTCGATTTTGGAAAAAGCGCTTCCTTCAATATCATTGCGACAGTCCACGGGGCAAATGAACCTACAATCAATCTATATTGTTCACCTGATGTCTCAGTCCCTCACGCTGAAAAGGAAAAGAGAAGATTTCAGTGAATTATGACAGGTATGACTTTCAATTTTTCTTTCAGTGTACGGGTCATCCAATAATCCAGCGAACAATGTAATTATATGCTGTTTTTCATCACTTTGATGACCCAATCAGCGGGTCCGACCTTTTGAAGTTTGTCTTCCGAAGCTGAGACTAATCTCCTCATTAGGACTGGCTCGATGTTGTATCCTAAATAACAAACAACAGACCATGGGGCATATTATCAAGGAGCGGTGTTAAAATTATCACTGCCGATAAAACGGCGATAATGGGCTTGATAATACACCCTTGTTAATTCCCATAGAAGCCCAGGTTAACACCAGAACATAGGCTTCTATGGGAATTAACAAGGGCGTATTATCAAGCTCATTATCGCCGTTTTATTGGCAGTTTCCTGTCGATAAAACTGCGATAATTTTAACACAAGTCCTTGATAATATGCCCCTGTATCCCCACCACAACAAAATGCCACACAGCGAACATGCTCAAAACTTCTCGTCACACATTACCATCTCCAGAAATCTGCTTTCATGGTATAGTGGTAAAAGAAGTTTGCACCAAGGACTGTCAAAGCTTACCATCAATGACATGAAATAACGCCAGTAAAAAATGTTTTGTCATTCCAGACCCTAATTTTTGGAAGCCTTGCCGTTATTATATAGAGTTGTGTTAGCAAATTATGGGGCATATTTACAAGCCCCTATCGCCACAGGAACATCACTTTATGTGATCTACATGTGATGATAAACCCTTTGCCTTATTTACAAGGCGGTATTAAGTTACTTAACCTGGATTACCGCTGCATTGTAAATAAGGCCCCAATTCACGCTACACTTAGCATGAAAGGGGCAGGCAATAGGTGCTGTGATGGGCATGCTGCGGCAACACGCATTGATTTTGACGCTGCCCCCTATTTACAAGGGTGGCATAAAAGGGAGGCAGCACCAAGATTAAGACCAGGGAAAACCTGGTCTTAACATGGCGAAATGAGGAGAAATGCTTTATTTGTCCTCGTCTATGCTGTGTTGGTGTGTGCTGCATTGTGAAGCACACATAGAAATAGCAATTTACCATTCTGGGTTGTTTATGTGCAGGAAGGGACACCTTTCTGCACATAAACAAGCATTCCCTCAATGCAGGCACCCTTGCGTTGTGGTGCAAGGCTTCCTGCGTTGGCGCTAGGCTGTTGAATTTAGTGTGAGAAGTTGGCCTGATATGTGATGTCCACTATTCTAGTGGGCACCCTGTATCAGTCCAAACAACCCTTATGGTGATGGTTGTAAAGTCAACCTTATAGACCAGCTATCCTAGTGGTAGCATGGACAAAGCATTCTTAGGCTAAAACTTCAGAGAGCATGTGAAGCCAGCTCTTTTACCATATGTAACCCCTTGAATACCAAATGAAAGGACACCACACAGGTTATATATAAAATATATATGTATTTATTATAAACACAACCCCTCTGAACTCTTTATGAGGTCAGAGGCTAAAGCTCATAACAAGTTACTCAATTATCATACAATAAGTTGCACAAAATACAGTCGAGCCCTAGGGGCGTTGCAAATCATATACTAAAATAGTGGTATAAGAACCACATCACAAACAGAGAATAGGGCTAGGGCCTAAGGAATTGCTAGGGCTACGCTGAGCTAACGAGAATTAGGAAGCAGGAGGCCCACGGGATGCGTGTGCAGTGCCTATACACACACACGAGTGACCATAGGAATACAATGGGAACGTAAGAGTTAGAAACTAGTTGATTTAGGACACTTCCGGATGAACTAGGAGAAAGCTACTGAAAACTAGGACACTAGGATAGTCAATACCCACAGGAGCACCGGAGTGCCCGCGTTACTTAACCCACAGGAGCTGGGTGCATAGGTGTCAAGTTGTGTCGGGTTTTGTCGCTGAATCCTATGGAGACCTGTAAAAAGATGCTGCAGGCGACCAGGAGAGAAGTGTCCGGTTGGATCCAAGGGCGGATCGAGGATGAAGAGTACCTGAAAGCAGAGGGGACAGAGTCTGGGTCACTAGCCAGTGACCAGGAAGGAACCAGGAAGGAACCAGGCGATGTCGTGGGGCAATCAGGTGATGTCGTGAAGCTTGACTCTGAAGCCACGTGGACCAGGAGGTGTCGACGATGACCAGGAGCTGGATACTGACTGTCCCACAAAGGATCTCGCTGTTAGCGGCGTCGGCTTCCGGATTGGAGTCAACAGGCCTTGGCAAATGCAACCCACGCAGGAATTGAATATTCGCTTCACGTTAGACCAGCAAGGTCTAGGGGGCTTCTCCTTTTCAGGGAAGCAGGGGCCAACCTGGAACAACTAGGCAGGTGGTTTATATTCAAAGGTTCATCGTCACAGAGGCCACTAGCCAACGGGCAAGTGACCGGGCAGATGCGTCAAGCACAAAAGTACTAGTAGGCCCCACGCGGCACTCGGTGAGTGTGGGGGGCTGTGCGTCAGTGCAAAAGGTGCTCGGGGCTGGGGCTTCTCAATCCCTAATGCACAACTTCAAGGGTGCCTCAGAAGCTGCACAAGTAGCAATGAGGAGAGTTTTCAAGACGTCCGGTCCCACGTCTCTCGTCACCTCCAGGGGTCTCAGCTTTGCTGTGGCTGTGGATCGGGCTCAAGGAAGTGTGGAAGTCTAGTTCTTGTCAGGCTTTGTGCTCGGGCTCCGGCGGGAGCGTTGACAAAGCAAACCAAAGATCGCTGGATGGTACCAGTTTGCACAGGGTGGTCACTCCTTGACCACAAGGGAGATTCTTCAGTCTACTAGTTGCAGTAGAATGTTGAAGGTCCAGAGTTTCGTTTCAAGTTTCAGTTCAGGATAAATCTAAAGTCTCTTGACTCAGCTCCTACCTTTATACTAATCAAAGGGGCTGGATTACCTGCTAGGTCCCTCCTATGGGTGGGACCAGGGAAGGGGGTGGTTGCAACCCTTTCCCTTTGTCCAGTTTCGCGCCAGAGCTGGGGCTGGAGTGCCCCAGCAACTGCTTTCAATCGGACTATGCATGGAGCACCTTGTGTGCCCCAGGCAGTGTCTCATTTCATTCAGCCCTCCCTGCCCCAATACACTAAGGCCTGTCTGGGTTGGTGCTAGCAGCTCCCAAGGCAGGAAATCTGTTGTCCAAGCCTCCCTTGCTGGAAGGACTCCCAGCAGCAGGAGGTAAGACTTGTGTCTGTGGCAGCAGCATCCATTTTGTGATGCTGAGGCTCTGGTTAACTTTAACCGGGATTAACAGGAACAACATCTCTTCTCCCTCTAGAAGGGTGGAATGCTACCCCCGTCGCCAGAACTGGTGATGGGGTAGTATTCCAAAGCGTATGACACCTTACATGACATGTTTTGATAAAGCCAAACCAGAGTTAGCATTCAACCGCGAGGATTATAATGCACTTAAGAGTATATGGTATGGCTATATCATAGAACAGCTATAAGGACATGGTTCCGAAAGCTGCAGACAGGCTCAGCTCATGCTAGAGCACCATCTCACATAAAACCAAGCACTCTGCCTTCAGGATTGTTAAGGCCTGCCATAGGAGTGACTTATAGGTGCATATGTGTCTATATATAATGTTAGCTATAGGAATACTATATCTAAGCAAGGAGTGATTACACGACCTTGCCCCAGCTGAGTGATCAGCCAGTTGTGTCAGTTTGGATGGCCAGCCAGGGGTGGTATAATATATGCTACAGCCCCTGGTAGGCCTTGGATGCACCTATGCCCTGGGTACCTATGGTACACTATACAGGGGCTCACAAGGGTGACCCAATTCCCAATTGGTTATGTACCTAAAGTACATGGTATGAATTTAGAGAGAGAATAGCTGGGCTGTGGGTTTGATTAGCTGGCCCACAGCCACATTAAAGTCGAAAACCAGTAAAGCAAAAGCAAAAAGTGGGGTGACCATAGGAAAGCAGACCCTAATCTCCTACATTTAGCACCAACGCAAGGGGAAACAAAGAGCTGCACTGTAATATTGTAAATAGGGCTCATCCCTGTGTTTCTATAATGACAGAGCATGGGGTTAGCGATTTTGGAGCAAACCCGAACTCCGCCACTTTCTTATACATATGCTCCTGTAAGTTTACAGCAGGTGGTGCATACATCTTTAGCTCTGTATTACTGTTTGCCCTTGGGATCCAACATTTTTCTGAAATACGAGAACTGAATGAACCAATTCTCTAAGGTAAAATATACCACAAGATCATCTGTTAGAACAATAATGGCAGGATCACGGTGGAAGCTGTGCGTTAATGGGTGTAGGAGCATGGCACTCCATACAACTTAGGGCAAGCTCCTGTATAAATCTTACAATTTACTGATCTCATTGATGACTGCTGATGTAAGAAAGATAATGAGAAGCTACAGACCATATCTAATACTGTCAGTCTAAAAGGCATTTGCTGCTATTTGTGTTTTTCAAAGAAGCAGGGCTATTCCAGATAGCAGGGAGTACCTGGGTGCTACATGAATTCTAAGATGGTTGACGCCCACAGCAAGAAGTCTGCATCATCTGAAACCAGAAGATATCGCGTGAGTGAAGCACTTCCTCTCTTTGGAACATGTGTCTTGACCCATACACTTTGGTATCCTTTCCCAAGAAAAAGCCACCCAAACCCCATAGACCAAACATGCACCAACTCCACCCTATTTTCCCTTCAGAGTGGAAGTTCAAGAGAGTCAGCAATGTCTCGGCCAAGCTTGACCATGCGGCGTGTGTGATGGGTTGCTGTCGTACTCTGCAGGGAGAAGCAAATAGTTGGGAGTCCTGATATTTTCATCCACTTTTTTCGTGCTAAGCAGAAGACTGGGTGTGCTTGTTCTGGGTGGGTATGGACTATGTGTTTTCTTCTGATGGTGTTTCTCTCTGTGGTCAGACCTGCATACTGGTCTGATGGTCCTGAAGTAAGAGCAGATAACTGCATGGGTTTCACCCTTGTAATGTGCTCATAGACTGGCTGGAAAATGCAGTGCTTGGGAGAACTAGCCACGTGCATTGACTGCTGCAGCTATTCTGCACAAAGTCAAAGATACTTGTATTTGTTGTAGTTGATAAGCAGTATCGGTGAGTGACCTGTGGGCAACACATGATAGAGTCTGTGATCCTGCTACTTATCTAATGTGTGTCCATTGTAGGAGCTGTTATGTGCATCTTGAGTGGAACTGTCAGTGAAGGTGTTAGTCCTTGGCCATTATTAAGGTGTATAGTTAATAATTAGACAAGAGGTTAGAATATTCTTCCAGAAAAACATAAATATAGTCTTAGAAATGGAAAACATGGTTTATGTTATTTGTAAATATCAATGCCTGAAACATTATAGGGGAATGAATAAATAAAGTTTAGAACAAAAACTGTGAGACTTTGCATGCCAGGGGAACATGCTTAAAATCTGATTGTTTTAGAGGAACTGGCTGAAAAATAAAAGTAGTGAAATTCAGACATCCACAGAGCGTCACCACACAGAAGTCCTGAAGAGGGAAGACATCTTTGTAGTTTTCCAGGACACAATATTAGGCCTAGTGCAAACATATTTGGAGTGCACTCAGAGGTGACTCATATTTGAAAAGCTTTTCATTTAATTAATGTTAAAGTGACTGAAATTAAACCGAGGAAGTAATGATGTACTTAAAGGTACATGTAACCCCTAATCCTCAAGACCAGGGCCTAGATGCACTAACGCTTTGTGCCGAGTTTGCGTCATTTTTGTGCAAAGTGCTGAGGTCAGATTTACTACTCAATGCAAACCAGGATTTGCAGTGGAATTTATTTCAAAGTATTGAAATATTGTGCTATACATTACTTTGCGCTACTTTGCATCAATGGGGTGGTACATGGTTGTTGCCATTCCCCCATCCATGGGTTTTGGTGTAAATCCTTATCTACAAACATTCGTAAACAGGGATTTGATAGCAAAACCATCTGCCTCTTCGAGGCAGGAGTAAAAAGGAAAAATGTTTTAATTTCTCCTTTTTATTTCAGCTTTGCACGTGTCCTGCATTGCCCAGCGCAGTTATACATCGGGAAAAGTTGTAAAGGAAAGCTTTTGCACTGGAAGAGTTGCTTCCAGTACAAAACCCATGTGTTAGAGAACACACTATGGTGCCAGGGTGTGTGCATTGGTGAATTACAACCAAAAGTACACCAGCACTGGTGAATACAAATGTATGCATTTTAGGCAATCCAGAATCAGCCAATACCGTAAAGTTGGCACTGTTCCCGGACTTTACCGCTATGGTGCAGGAGGGAATACAGAAGTACACCAGTATCAAAGCCACTCTATGCAATCTGGGACTTAGATATGGCATGATATACCCGGCACGCCTCCAGGTGGACTTCAAGGGCTGACCCCATATATTTGACACCCCTTTGGCAGTGGAGGAGTTTTACAGGGACTACAAAGGGAGCGGCAGCCACAAGAATAGAGTCTCTCCTCCTCATAGTGGCTCCCTGGTAAGTGTGGATCTCTTCGCAACAGAGTAATATGTGCTGTTTGTGCTGGAATACCATGGCTAAGTCTTGCGTGAATCCTTGTGTTTGGGCGCCTGATGCGATATTGTTGATCATTGCAAAGTTGGATGACTGGTGTGGAGTTACCACACCCCAAGTGTATATCCCTTTATATCTGTTTCGAAAGTTGTAATGTATCTTGTTTTGCTCCTTCTTTAGTTACTAGGGTGTCTACATGATGCATGTTACTGCTTCGTCAATGGGGATATTCCCTGCGAAGGGGCGCGCAGGGATGGGTGGGAGTTGGGGGGGATTGTTTGTAATACTTGGTTATCATTGCCTCTATCTCAGTTTTCTCACTGCAGCATGTCATGTTCTAATTGAGACGCACAATTACAGGCATTGTTCAATTGTTTAAATGTCGGTGTGGGGTAGGTTGTCCACATTTTCTGATCTGACACTGATCACTTGGACCGTTAGGGGTCTAAACACTGCCAGAAAGGCGAAGCATGTTTTGCACTGTTTGCAGCGCCATAGAGTTGACATTGTGTTTCTACAAGAAACACACCTATCCAGAGTTTCTCCCACCACTTTTACCATGAGCTGGGAACCGCATCCCTATTTTGCGAATTACAGTTCATACGCGAGGGGGACTGTCATAATGATTCATAAACATCTGCCCTTTCAATTTTCCAAAGTCCATAATGACAGGGAGGGTCGCTACACGATGGTGGTTGGGCACTTGTTGGGGCATCGCATGGCATTGGTATGTGCCTATTGGTGACAGTCCAGAATTCTTCCATGACCTGCATGCACAGCTCTTACAACTGGGCGTGGATTATATATGCATGGGTTGGGATTTTAACCTTCTCCTGGACCCTGCGTGTGCCAGGTGATGTTAGATCTAAGTGACTCTGTGGGCCTGGTTGATGTGTGGTGCCAGCGCAACCCGGTTGATTCCGCATACACTCATTATTCTGCCCAGTACGACTCATGCACAAGGTTACGTTATTGGCTTGTTTCTCTTAATTTGCCAAACTGGTACAGGTCATCCTTGCATCTCCCTAGGACATACTCAGATCACTCCCCAGTGGTGTTGCAAGTTTGGATCCCCAGACCTGAGGGCTGTGAGAGACAGTGGAGATTTCCCCGACAAGCACTGATGGATGAAGTGTTCAGTACAGAACTTCGGAAGGCCATTGGGGAATATTTTCAACTTAATAAAGGATCAGTGAGCTCTTGGGCCACACCTTGGGAGGCCTTTGACGCCTACATGCAAGGAGTCTGCATCTCTAAACCTGCTGGGGTGTTGAAAGCCTTGAGGGGCACAATAGCTTGTATTGAACAACTAGATGCACTGAACAGAGAACAGATTAAGTGGTCTGATCCATCCCGACTTGGCCACCGATTGATGCTACTGAGCTGCGGTATGGAGAGGGCAACAGACCCGGCCACATATTGGCGCGGCTTTTGAGACCCCCGCTGGGTGATCTTACATTACTTGCATCCACTCTCCAACCGATCAATCCCTGACTGGCACCCCAGACATACGGGATGAGTTTTTAACATATTACTCTGCGTTATACGTGACCCGGTCGACACATAGTGAGGAGGACCATAGGACATACCTTGACGAGATTGCAATGATGTGGCTTGAAAGGTTTATGCAACAGTTTCTTGCCGAGCCATTCTCTACTGAGGAAATTATTAGCGCCATAGACACCATAAATGGCTTGACTGCCCCAGGCCTTGATGGGATTTACCAGCGTCTTTTATAAAAACCTACAAGAACCTCTTAGCGCCATACCTTCTTGAGGTGTATAATGAAGCACTCGAATACAAGGAGTTGCCTGCGACACTACTGAAGTGGTAATTCTTCTTCTTCTGAAATTTGGGGAAGATCGGTTATTACACGGCTCATACAGGCCGCTATCACTTTTAAACCTAGATTATAAAATTCTTGCCAAAAGGAATGCGCTGAAATTGGCTTTGTTGCTGGATTGCATTATCTCCCCGACCTAGTCAGGCTTTGTCCCTTATAGATCGACTGACTTGAATTTGCATACCTTATTGCAGCGATACACAAAATATCGCCTGAGGTCCCCCCTGCTGCTGTCCTGCTCAATACTGAAAAAGTCTTTGACTCCCTGGAGTGACGTTTTTTCTTGGCTGTGATTAAGAAGTTGGGCATCCCTAAGGGATTCATTGATCTTACAGCGCTGCTTTACACGGCTCCTATCGCTAGGCTTCAATTGAATGGCACGCTGTCCCCTTCGTTTGCTCTCACTCACAGCACCAGGCAGGGCTGTCCACTCTCCCCGCTCCTTTTCATATTGGCACAGGACCCTCTGACTCAACATTTTCAGGAGCGACATCTACACAGATATCTTCAGTTCAAAACAGCTCCTCTCCTAATCTTGCTATATGCAGACAATATCATTCTATATGTCCGCAACCCCAAGGAGAATTTGGAACCACTCATTGGAGAGATTACACTTTTTTTTTTTCCGGGCTAGTTATAAACTGGGGCAAAGCTGAAATTTTCTCCCTGACGCCAAGTACTGCTCGGTGGGACTGTAAGTGCCCTCTGACGTGGTGCAAAGAGTCTATTAGATACTTGGGAGTCCAGATCCATAGAGAAATGGAACACCATTGCTTAGGACTGTGCTCCTTTGCATTTGGAATGATAGCCTGCGTTTGGCCGCGAACCACGGGAACAGACGTCAGACACTGTGAGCGCGCACGCACGCGAGCGGCCGACAGGTGAGGGGATAGCGTGGCAGAGTGGAGCACGGGCGGTGCACAGGCTTCAGGCTCGGCGACGGCAGCTGAAGCGGAGGGTGTGTGGGTCAAAGGAGGCCAGAGGAGGTCGCGAGGAGGTCGCGGGAGACTGCGGCAGTGACGGTGGGCCAAGTAAGTGGCTTGTGCGATTTTTACTGGTGTCAGTGCCGGTCCGGGGGGGGGGTCCTGAGTCAATTAGGACTACGAATGCTCTGAACAGCTCTGAACAGCTGGGCCCACAGTCTGCCAGTCTCTACTGTGCTTTTTCTGTGCTTTTCCTGCGCTGTGCCAGCCCTTGTCCCCTTCCCAGGGGGCTCGTGGAGGAAGCCAGAACCTTGAGCCCTTGGTCTGCTCTTGCTTTCACTCCTGCTTGTCTCCTGCTTTGCCCTCGGCCCTCGGTCCTTGGTCACTGGTCCTTTGGTCCTGTGGTCTGGGCCTGGTTTTGACCTCTCCTCCAACTGCCTTCCTTGCTACCTGCCCAGGCTGTTATCCAGCCTTCTCTATTTGCCTCAGCCTTGGTCCTGGTCTTTGCAGCTCCCTAGCCCCTAGCCCCTAGCCCCTGCATTGTGCTCTGCCTCCCTTCCCTGCTCCCCTTCCTTGTCGGCCTGCCGCTTAGGGTGCCCACTCGCCAGCTCTGGTCAGCCCTTGTTCTGCTCCCCCCGCCCTCTGCTACCCATTGCCATCACCGCCAGCCCCACCGCAAGTCGAGACTTGGTCCGTGCTGGCTCACTCGCCAACCACCCACCCACCCACCGACCAACCCCCCCACACTTCTTCCCATTGTGCCTTCACTTGGTTGTGCAGGCCTGGGAGTTGTGGGGCCCTACCTGGTGTGGCGGCTAGGGAGTCCGCCCTTGGTGCCGAGTCTCAGGAGTGCGGATAGGGTCTTGGTGTAGGGCGAGGGGTCGTGCGGGGGGTTGCCTGCGCGTCATGCTCATTGTTGATTGCCTTAGTCGGCTAGGACAAGACAAGATTTAGCGTCCCTGGTTAAGCTGCTCCGTTACATCTACCCCTGACCCCTAGGACCATTTCTTGGCATGGCTGCCAATAACACACCGGTTGACAGAAGATCCACCCGAACCAGTGACACAACTCATTAACCCTGACCCAGACTCAGAAACAAGTTCTGTTTTACAACAGAAGGGATGAGATCTGGGAAAATAAGAAAAGCACCAGCCACACTAAGTCGGAAAAAATTAAAACGATCGACCACAGACGTGGAGGGTGCCCCAGTCAGCTCCATGAATCCACCAACCTCCATGGCCACACCGAAGGACTGTAATTCCAAACTCAATGGAGGGCACTTCAACAGCAAGATGTACTCACCCTCTCACGCAATACATCAGAACGCGTCAAAAACCTCTTCTCTTTTGGACTATTTTAAAAAAGTACCCAGGGGAGCGAAGTACCCCGCATCCCCCCAAGCCTCCGAGGGAACCAAGTCTTGCGACCTCCAGCATCTTACTGAGCCAAGTGAGCACTCGTCTCCACTGCTTCAATCATCAATCAATAAATCTGTTTTAACACCGGACGTTTTTATTTTTGGACCATCACCAAATGACCATGACACTGCCTCGGAGTGCTTTATGTGGGCAACTCAAAACCCCCCACCAACCCATCAATCTTTATCAAGTCAGCTTCTTCTCTCTCGTGTCATCTGCAAGCAGGAGTCCTGTCCCAACCAACCATTCGCTGAGTGTGCCATTCACAATTTTTGTACTCAATTACAGCTATCCTCGCAAGTAGAGAACCTTGCAACCATGTCTCCAAAAAACTTTCTTTTAATTTTTCCACAAATTCATACCCAAAAAGATGCAGTGTCCAATTTTGAAACATTCCGCTCTTGCTCACCCCAGGGCTCAAGACCCCCTGAGGGCAGTTCAGAGTCAACCGAACTTCAACCACGACCATCTTCACCTCCAGCAGTGGTAAGAATTTTCCCAAAGTCTCCACAAAAACCAGTCTCAAATGATCGATTGCTATCGGACCTCTCCTTCTTTTTTAAAAACCCTCAAACTACACCTAAGTTCAGATCATTACCTGACCTAAACCAGGATGACGGAACAATAACCAGCATTTGGCCACAACTTCTTCAAACTTTTCAATCTACAGTCACTGCTCTAAATTATCATTCAGACAAACCGGATATGCAGGTGGACCTATTGAACACCCTAGCCCTATTTACAGCAGGGATTGACAACAAGCTGGAAAAACTGAACAACTTAATAACTGGAGCGCAATCGTCATCTAAACTAGTCCAGTCAGTCTGTTGTTGCTCGCCTATCATTGACTCTCTCTCCTCACTCCCAGTTTTTTTATCTACTGTAATCAACTAGGTCAAGCTGCTGAAGGGAGACTGAGCAATGGAACGCCCCGACCAGTTACCTCAGAAATCCCAATCGCCCAACCCGGAATTGGTCGACCCCTCGACCACGTCCGCAAACGGGCCTTCGGTGATCGCGGACCCACGACCTTCCCCAAATCAGACCGACCATCTCCAAGACTTCCCCCAAGATCAAGGGTATCCATCTCCTGCGGCTCCTAAACCACAGTTGGCCATAAGTCCTCAGTCAGAGAGAGGGGATTCTCATCTCACCAGTAACAACGCGGTAGAATCTCCCGCCAAATCAGCTGCTGCTCCAGCTCTTAACACAAAAGCATTTCCAGTCCCCTTGTCAGCTAGCAGCAAGAGAGAACGAAAACGTCTACTTAAACAAAGAAATAAACTAAAACCAAACCCATCAGTGGACTTTCCCAAACTATTCCCACTGTTCGCAACTGCTGATAATAAAAAGGTCACAAGTGTCCCAGGTCCACCGCGGATCCCAACAGGCATTTGTCAAAATCCCCTAATGGCCAAGCTAGCCTCAAACGCCAGTCAACCTACTTCCCTGCGGCATCTGGATCCAAAGGCTTCAATTGAGGAAACAGAGGCTCCTGACTTACAGTCCAGGATTGAAAATAGAAGGGGCACCCTTAACATTCCATCATCATTGAGGTGGACAGACACGTCAACCCAACAACAATCAGTTTCCCTTTCAAGTCTTTCTTACTCCGAAAAATCAAACACTAGTCCCATCCCCTCGAAAGTCTTCTTTACCAATGTTTCAACTGCTCCTAAGGAACCCCAGACATTTAGCCAAGGTTCCTGAGATTAATTACAATACCATCAGGGATCAGACTTAGGCTTTCGAGTTAAAAAGCCCATCCTGCCTAAGTCTAGCCCCACTACTCAGAGGGCCAAATGTGACCTTCAACATCACAAAATACTTCTTGTTCCTCAATACATATCAAAAGGACAGCACAATATCTTAAATAGATCAAATATAATTAAACTAGCAAACAGTGCCCCGTGGCTTGAGGTATTGACATCCGACGACATAGAGTCCATTGAATTCCTGCCACCAAGAGGAGCTCAATCCTCTGAGCCTACTTTGATGACATTTAGATCTGACACATGGCCTCGACTATTCTTAGCCCAAAAGGGCACCTTTCAGCAATGGGGAATCAAAATCCAGCCTTATTCTACTCCAGGCTACCCCACAGTGCTATCGCAGGCCCCAGTCATCTCGACAGTACCATCTGGTGTAAAAAACGGTCCATACTCTATTCTAGAAAATGCCTTAGGCACGTCTCAACTTACTGAAAACCCATGGGCCAAAGCCCCCATCACCGAAAAAATCCCAGACTGGGGATGGCTTCCGGCCGCCTTCAGCATCAGTCTGAACATCGGGATACCACCTTGCACTTCCAAACTGCAATGATTCGGCTCAATCAAGATCTCAAACACCACCGCCTACAATTATTTCCAACTCTGACTCGCAGCCACCTCTTACACTGTGTTCATGGAACATTAGTTGTCTCCATCAGAAAACAATCAATTTGGAGACACACAATTTCATTTTTGGGCATGACCTAATAGCCCTCCAAGAAACATGGGCTACTCGAAACTGCCCAGTGACGGGCTTCATGGAACATTGGAAACCTGCAACTAGAGTGTCTACGTATTGCCACCCTAAAGGCGGTTTATCGATCTACGTCTCAAATATTCTAAAAGGCCCGATCGAGCAACTGAATTTTGAGGAGGACTGGTTACTCGGAGTAAAAATCAGCTCATGGAGCAAACATCGATTGCTCCTTCTACTAAACGTCTACATCAACCCAAGTACACGTTTGAAAAAGGAGCATCTTACATGTTTAATTAAAATCGTGTGTGACCTGGCTATTGATTATCCTCACTCGGATTGTATGATCACCGGAGACTACAACACTAACCTCTTTCATGGAAATCCCGCTGATTTCGAAGGGCTCTCTCCATTTATATCATCAGAAATAGAGGCACAGTCAAAACAGCCAAACCAAGCATACTGCGGCCTAGGAGAGCTATGTGTGTTGCTATTTTATAGCGCAGGTTTTTTGGTAATGAATGGGAGATCTTTGGAAGACACCCCACCAAAGTGGACCTGGACAAATGGTAGCAAACAATCTTATCTTGATTACACCATTTGTAATGCTGCCCTGTTGCAACACTTGGGCAATTACAGCATTCACCCTCGAACGGAAAGCGACCATCGCCCACAAGTTGTTACTCTTAATGTGAAGCCAACCTATCACAATACTGCCCCATCAACATGTACAGGAATCTACATGGAAAATCTAAAACGACTCAGATGGAGCGAAGTCATTTCGGTAAATGTAATGAAGGAATGTGTGATCTTTACAGCAGGTGGCCCTGACTTGGTGGCACCCCCGACCGAAACATGACCCACTTTCTGCTCCCACTTGATAAGCCTTTTTCCGTCTAAACAGCACTCCCACACGGCTTACATAGGCCCTCAGTTTTCGATCTCCATTCAAACTATGGCATTAAAGAAAATGAGAAACAAAGCCCTGCGCTCTTCCAAGAAATTCCCAGAGAACTTCGAGCTCCTGAATACGTATAAAGCAGTCCAAAAGTCATTTAGGCTGGCGCAACAAAAAGACCAACGCCTCCACTTGGATCAATTTTGGTGCCAATTATTATGGGAGAGTAAAAACCGCAATTCAAGAAAATTTTGGGCCTTAATCCATCGCCAAAACTCGGGTCCGCTTACCTCCGGGAGCGCAAACATTTCAGAAGAGGACTGGGCTGCTTTCTTGACCAACCACTTTAGGGCTACAGAGGGAATGGCCTTCACTGATTTAGGCGTTTCCGATGCGACAATGGTAAGTCAGAGTGATAGATGGAGTACTCCCAATGAATTTTTGGAATTTCCGAGGGTAGATTTGATGATATCGGAAGAAACGGGGACTAAAGTGCTACTAAAAGCAAGATCTGATGGAGCACCTGGCCCAAATGGCCTACCACAAATCTTATTTAAAACAAATATAACCCTTTGGTCGGGGTACCTAACCAAGCTTTTTAACTGTGCACTAAGCAACTCAACCATACCGGACTCTTGGCGGGGCGCGATAATCCATCCTATCTACAAGTCAGGGTCGCATGCCTCTCCAAACAACTACCGATTAATTGCTCTGTTAGACATTGAGGCAAAACACTATGCATGCATTCTACTGGAGGAACTGCGATCTTGGGCAGAACTGAATAACCTGATTCCAAAGAACCAGACAGGCTTTACTGCAAATTCGGGCACCACGACCAACTTATTGACACTGTCTATAATTATCGAGAAAGCACTTACTACATCTAGGGCTGTTTTCAGCTGCTTTGTAGATTTTAAAGCCGCCTTTGATCGGGTCCCCAGGGCTGCGCTATGGGTAAAGTTAAAGAAATGGGGGATCCCGGCTAAACTTCTGGACGCCATAATACAATTGCATTCAGGCACATGGATACAAGTGAAGCTGGGGTCTGGCACACATATCTCTCGGAAAATCATGACGACCAGAGGCGTCAAACAGGGATGTGTGCTGGCCCCATTACTTTTTAACCTGTTTATAGCAGATTTACCAGCCACCCTCGAGGAAACAGCCACCCACCCAAGATTGGTGGCGAGTCAATTAGTAATCTCCTATATGCAGACAACTTGGTTCTATTCAGTCTCACCCGGGTAGGTCTGCAAAGGCTTCTAAACAAATTACAAATAACCAAAAAAAGAGAGGTCAGATTAAATTCTGCAAACCACAAAAAATGGAGTCATATAAAGTTAGCACACCCACTTTGGGTGGGAAAGAAAGCCCTCACACACCGACCTAGTCAGTGTCATGCTTCATCATCGGGCCCCACCAAAGAGGCCGAGTGCCTCTTTGGTGTGCTGCGACGCCAGAAAGACTGCGGAGCTGGTTGTGAGAGGGGCGTGCTGTGAGGTAATACTAAATTATAAAAGTGCCTAAAAAAGGTATCAAAAGTTACATTTTAATTAATGATCCCTAAGGCACAGAGTATTATGTGTCTAAATTTTGCTGCCAAGGTATTAGGATTGGTAAGATTCAGAAATACTTATATTAGTTATATCAGTCAACATGTTTCTGCCATATGGGTGGTTTAAATTTACCAAGGCATTCGTCAGGACTAAACCCCGGCGGTATGGACTCTCTAATCGTCCACCCTAACCTGGGGGCGTGAAAGTGAAAATTAAAAAAGGTGAAAAAAGTGCTTAAAAGAAGAGCGGGTTGCTCATTCAAAAAAACTCCCAGTAGTGGAGTGTATCAGCACTTTAAAACAGGGCGCTACTTGCACCATGGGTCTCAGGAGGGGGGTTCGAGTGAACCTGGCACATCGCCCTCTGCGCTCTCAACCCACTGAAAACCTAGCTGCTCCCTCGATACCGGACCCCGGAGTTCTAAACAAATTATACAGCTACACCACTATGAATTCCTTAGAGGTAAACCTAAAGAAAACCCAAGTGGTAAACTTCAGTAGAAAACGCAACTTGGGAGGCGGATGGCTATATAATAAGATGAACCTTATAATTGGAAAAACATACAAATACTTTGGGGTCAATTTTGACTCCAGGGGTTCCTTTGCTAAACAACGCAGTGAAATATCACTAAAAGCCATGAACCTTCAGGTGACTTTTTCTAGGCTCTCAAAAAAACTGTCCGGTCCAAGTCTATCTCCATTACTGGAAGTTATGAGAGCAAAAATTGGGCCAACTTTGTCGTATGGCATTGAAATATTTAGAGGAAAACTCAATGCTAACCTAAACCAACATGTGACCAAAATCTACAAAAAAACTCTCCACATGCCTAAATCTGCTTCTGCAGCACAGATTAGATTAGAACTGGGCCTTTTAAACTACGAATTTTTGAATACTGGCTCTTATTTGAATCTGTGCCACAAACTAAGGCAAGCAGAGCCAGGTACTCTGGACTCACTACTCTGGTCAGACATTTCTCAGAAAAACCCAGGGGGGTCATATGGCTTTTTTTTCAGGGATACAGTTAACCAATTATCAGTGGGCGAACTATGGGATCTCAACCCTGGTAAGGCCGTTTTTAAAACCAGTATCAAGAAACATACCCAACTGAGGTCTCGAATGGCTGACAAAGCTCATTTTGCTAAACGCAAGCATGCCTGGGCAATAATGAATTCTTATGGGCTGTCCACTCCCCTCCCCTATCTGTCTTGCACTTATCCCTTGTATTTAAAGCTTAGCTTCTTGGCTCTTAGACTGGGTGACTGGCAATTTCTAAAGGATTTACCTCACTGGTGTCGTACGTCAGAGGATGTACTGTGCAGGGGGTGTGGCAAGGTGGCAAGGTGGCTGAGACTTTAGAGCATGTGGTCTGTCTTTGTCCAGCAATTGCGCTACAGCGCAGACGAAAATTGAAAGTCGAGTGGAATAGGCTGGGAATCCGGACCTGCAGGCAGGCAGTAATTGCAGCCCTGAATCCAGAGAACACAGTTTTAAGTATAGGCCTCACAACTCTTATACTCTACGCATACCGCAATTTTACTCAATAACGGGCAGTGCTGGTCAACGTTTCTATTTTACAGGTATACAGTCTACTCTAAACCGCACTTTTATTAAATGCTGCTATAACTGGTTATACTTGACTGCATTTTCCTACAACCTGCTACTAGTAGTTGTCTTCTGACTGTACCCATCAGCATAACACCGCTATTGTTAAGCCCTCAAACTTCTTTTTTGCCCAAACGCCATTCTGGTTACAGTTGCTGTGCATATTTTGCCTTTTTTAACACATAACGTTACTGAAGTCCGCCAATGGAATTCGAAAGTTTTAATGTACCTACTGTTTTTATGCTGTGCTATTTTAATAATTTGTACTGTTGTTGGTATTTTCTGACCTGTACTTTTATAGATATTTTATATCTAAATAAAGTTGTACTTACTGGAACAAATTATCCTGCTATACTATGGTCCAGCATTGCAAAGCCAGGAGCAGCAGGTTGAGCGCTGGCTGAGACTTCTTCTCTCGCTAGATGGTAGAGTTGCACTTATGAAAATGATTGTTCTTTCAAAAATTCTTGTATCTGTGTCACAACATTCCCATTCTGCTCCTCATCAGTTTTTCTCCAAGTCTCCGCTCTCATCTCATTAGACTGGCATGGGGGGGGGGGGTGCGAGAGACCCAGTGTTAGCTGGGATACAATGATCTTGCCATACAAAAGAGGGGGATTTTGAGTTCCCAACTTTAAAATGTGTTATCTGGGGCACTGTGCAGCTTTGCACACTCCTGGTTTCAACCAGATGTGTGAATCCCCTACACTAGACCTGAGGCCGACCTGCTGCTTCCAGTCCCCTTGTGGACAGTGTTCGCACGTGGATTTCCCAGAGACCCCCATGACATTCAAACAGTATACGCCACAGGTTGGGCCTGGCAAAAGCTGGTGCGAGTTACCAGTGGCCATGCCCTCTATTCTTCCGAGATCCCAATCATTATTAACCCATGGCTCCCCATTATTGGAGGTTATTAGCACAATGTTTATTATATATGCTACGCTGTACAATTGTGCGTTATATGTAGGAACACGTTTTACTTGCAAATATTTCTTTTTTGGTTTGTATTGTTGCAGTGAATAACCATGCAATGTCTGTAAACATTATGGAAAATGATAAATAAAAGTAAAAAAAATAAATAACATAAAAAATAATAATAAAACAACAATTACAGAACGTATATACTACAAATCTAACCTTAATCCGAAAACAAAATAAAATAATAAACAGAGCAAAGGGAAGCCAAATAACTGAACATGGAATGAGCTCGCAATAACCCTGACTCTGGTGTTCATTCTTGAAAGCGCAGCCCGGGGTACACCCGAATCCTCATCCTTCATACCCATGTGTTGTTGCATAACAGCACTGTCCCTCACCCACCACATGGTCAGAACTGGGTTTAACTTTGACAGTTTTAGAAAGATTCCACCAATGTCCACCATCCACCTGGACAGCTGTACCCTTGATGTTAAGAATTTGAGATGACAGATTTACCAAACTTAATTTTACCTTTCTTGACATGTACAGGAGACTTGATCCTGATCACATCTCCAGGGACCAATGAAATGAGTTTTGCACCCACTATCTTATCATACCAGTTTCTTTTTTCTCCTTTGACTGATACATGTTCTCCCTCATAATGGACATCGACTGTTTGACATCAGAATCCATTTTAAGCCACTTGGACATCCAACCTGGCCTGAACGTAGTGTATGCCTCTCGTCTCGTCAGTAGCTCAAAAGGAGTCACCTTAGTAGATGAATGGGGAGTAGTTCTGTAGAACCATTCCATGCTATTCAAAGCATTACACTCATTATGATTACCCACCTTTGCCCACTTCACACACTCGCCCCAGCTCTGTTCATCCTTTCTACAAGGCCATTCATTTGTGAATTATATACGGAGCTCTTGAGATGAGTAATCCCACAAGATTCAAGGAAAACATGTATCTTGCTGCTCACAAATTGTGTACCATTATGTAATGAGCACCTCATGAAACACCTGACTCATGAAAACTTCATTAAGAAAGTTTATAACATTACTGGTATTGGGCTACCTCATCATGATGACCTCAGGCCATTTAGATGCGTAACTCATGAGGACAAAAATATACCTGCAACCTCCAGGCAGAGAGTCATACGGTCCCATGACATTCATACCAATTTTAAACAACGGTCCCTCAGGATACTCAAAGCGTGTAAGGAGAGGTGTCATCACCTTCAGACTCTTGTCAGCCAAACCACATGTCTGCTGTGCCCTTGTTGCCACAAATATGAAGTCAGTTCCCGGAGGCAGGCAGAGATTACTTCTCAAGTTTTAATGTAGAAAGGCTATACGGTTGAGGAGCCGCAGTACAAGCTCCTCCGCTGGACACTTAGTCAACCACTCTGTTCAAAACATCACATTCCATGCTGTTACACCAGAGTTGAAATCCCAAAGTGAAATTCCATTACAACACACAGCAGTACATTAGATAAAGCTGAAACTAAACAAGGCTGTACAATATGAACTATAATAAGTACGAAATATAAATACTACACTTTGTCTTTACTCAAATTGCAGGCAGCCCTGTTGTTAAGGCCACCTTGCCAGTGCTGTAGCTTATGGCCTTAAATATGGGTATTAGCTTTCATATGTTCTCCCTACCTATTACCACTTAACTTAAGTGATAACAGGTAGGGAAATATATTCTACGTTTCTATATATTTTACATAAATATTACAGAGTACGAGGTACTACTGAGTTAGTACTGTGGTACCTCAAAAAATTATAAAAACAATATGTAAAAAAATGAAAAAACACTGTAATATTTCTCAAATGGAGTGGCTGAGACACGCCACTGCCCGCCAGATTTACACTTTAAAGTGGTCTGGCAACATGGCAGCCCAGCGGCGGTACCTCTTTCAAGGGCTGCGGTGCCACCACAATGGGACCGTAATCAATCAATCAGGTTACTTGTAAAGTATGACTACTCACCCATAAGGGTCTCAAGGCACTGGGGGGAAACAGCTGGTCCGCCGGAGTTGCACAACAAGGTTCCTGCACAGCATGGTCTTGAAATTCAATACATGCAGGATCTGGTGTGCATGCACACCAGGGGGCACATGTTATCCCCCCTATGCACATCCACATGCAGTGGAGGCACAGGGGGCCCTGTAGGGTCCCTTTTATTTCCTCTCCAACATGTTGTACATGGAGGAGGAACCCCCATTACACCGCCAGCAGAGAAGAAACTTGTAATATGCTTGGTGACCTCTGACTGCTGCGCTGCCTCAGCAGAATCCGACAAGTCTTGCAGTCCTCGGGCAGCCAGACTCGTAATCAGGCCTGTAGTGTTGCAGGGGCAACACAATACTTGCATAACATTTAACAAACTGAGCAAAGCCACCATGCATCGCCCTGGATTGCTTAGCACTTGTACAGAAACACAATGCAGCACAATTCACTGACTTGCGTTACTCTGCACACCATAATCTATAGTTCTGCTTTCCGTCTCAAAAGTTAAATGGCTTTTTCTTTCAAATTAACTCTTTCAAGAAAACTAAGATTCACTGTGTTTATCATGAAGCTCTAAGAATGTGAATTTGTCGTGTTAAACAGTGAACCCTGTTAACTGATTTCAGTTTCATACGTTTTAAAGATAAAGTATGTGGACAGACGGTTATGGTATATGTCAGATCCGGGGGTAGGTACCTCAGGCCAAATAGGGACCCTCATTTCCACATCAGGGAAAGGGAGAACACCTTCTGAGATAGCCCCACCTCACCCCCTTGGTAGCTTGGCACGAGCAGCCAGGCTTATCTTCAAGGCAAATGTGTAAAGTATTTGCAACCACTCTCACAGCAACCCAATGATGACACCACAAATGGACTCCACACAAGTTTTATAAAAACAAGTATACATTGTATATAAAAAGATATATGATAAGACCACACAATATAAATCCAACATATGAGTATGTGTAATATTCCTCTTGGCTGGTTGTTAGGCCAGCCAGCCCTTTTAAGTTCTAGTGATATTAATGAGCCCTTCTAAACATTCCACTGTAGTCCTAATACAATGATATGCAGTTCTTAATGCTAGAATCAGGAACTTCCATGTGCAGAAATAATGCAATGTGTAATACCCTAATCAGGTAGTTCTTTGTGCAGGAAGAATGCAATGCGTAATAAGCTAATCAGGTAGTTTGTTATGGAGAAACAATGCATTGTGTCATACCACAATCAGGTAGTTCATTATGCAGAAATAATGCCATGCGTAATACACTAAACTGGTAATTCGTCATGCAGGAATAATGCAATGCGTAATACACTAATTAGGTAGTTCGTTATGCGTAAAGGATGCAATGTGTAAAACAACAATCAGGTACTCCATTATGCAGAAATAAAGTAATGCGTAATACACTCCAGCACCAATCATGATGCCTTAGATGGCCTCTCCACCACTTGTACTGACTCGCAGTTACCCTCTGTCAACAGTTGCCCCCAACACTGATATGGCACAACAAAAAGTGCAGCTCCGCACTCCGGCCCCGGTACTGCCACTTCCTTGGCCAGTATGGGCTACGATATGAGCCGAAGCAGAGGCTCGCACTGCCGAAATGAGAGAGAGGCCGAGAGCATCACTCTCCGATCCCGCAACCCATCCCAGGCGTCGACACACATTACCTGGGGAGTGGAACCTCAACCTCCTCTCCTCCTCCGGTGACTTGGGCCTCCAATGCAATCTTTGTGAATTGGCAACGGCTGGCTCGGGTCGGCGGCTCTGCTCCTCCGGGGCTGCCAGTCCAGGCCCCTACTGCTACGAAGATCTTAGGCTGCCACAGGGCACACTCACCTGCGTCGCGGAGACTCATTTTAGCTTCAGGTGCACGATCACCGGGCACCACTCATGAAGGTGTCAGGCTGCACTAAGCACACACACATGGCATCGCTGAGACTCACTTGGATTACAGGTGCACGATAAGAAGGCAATCCTAACGAAGGTCTCAGGCTGCACCAAAACCCAACTGGCTTGCACGGTGGGAAATTTGAATTGCTTGGAGCAGGGCTCTCGGTTTCACGCCCTTCGTACATGAGGACCTCTTCCGTGTCAATCAGGTGAGTGTGCACTCGATCACAGCGCGGTTAGAGCATTAGACATGCTGGTGATTACCTCTGATGAAGACACAGCAGACTGGCATTTTCTTGGCTGAGGGGATAATACTTTCAAACAATGTTTGCTTTTTCCCAGTTTATACTGTAGACAATGCCTAAACGCTTAAATAGGTATCGGCACTACTGTTAAAATTGAAAGAGCGAGAAAATACACGGAATCCTTAAAACTAATGTTGCAATTGTACTCAGATAAAACCAACATTAAAGGGCAAGCGCTTGATATATGGGTGTCTATAAATCCTGGTTTTGTATGGGAGTTCTCTTCCATGTATAAGAAGGGACTTTAATAATCACTTATCCACACATTTCTGTATTTTACAGGTCGTGGAGGTGATGAATTAATCTGAATTTGAAATACAAAGTAAATTAAAACAGAACTATTGTGGAGTACACAATTCTTGTACATTCGGTCTATTTGAAAATGAACTAAATACTCATAGGTAAGGGTTTCTTGGTGGTTGGATTATATCTAGACTATTTGAACTAATAATAGTTTCCGTGACATCACTAGTATAAACATATTTCATCTTTTGCCTCCTTTTATCTTCTCTCAATGTCATGCGTATGTAGTTAAGCAGATTTGAACGGACTATGGTATCATCATTTTGGAAAAAAAAGAGTATTGCACCTTTAGACCTTCAGTTTCTCCATACTCTATAACTAAGATTAGAGTTTGTACTCAAGTGTCTCTTCCTGTTGACTTTCAATTACCAAGAGCATTCAAGCACTTGAAAACAGCATTGCAATTTTGGTATAATGAGGTTTTGAGAGATTGTCACAATGAACTAAGGGGTCCATTAGGATGGCGGACGGTCAGGGGCAGGTACCGTCCGCCACAAGGGCGAAGGAACCGTGTCCCCAATTAGGATGCACTCGCCACAGTGGCGTGTGCACCCCGCATTTTTCAAATGGCGGCGGACGGTGCTTAAAGCACCGGCCGTCGCAATGTGAAATTTTTTTTGGGTGCGTTTCACAGCACAACATGACAGGCACCGCCATGTTGTATTGTGAAACGCAGGGGGGTACCATAGGTCCCCCCCATGTGCACCCCCACCCCCTTCACCCTGGGGGCCTGCAATGGGCCCCCAAAGCAGGACCCGTATGCCTTTTCATGGCGGCATTGCCGCCACGGAAAGGCATTCCTCCCAGGCCATCCTAATATGGCTGGCGGTGTCTGATAGACACTGCCACCATATCAGGCCTTTTCCGCCACGGTCGCAAGGCGACCTCGGCGGAAAACCGGCGGACGTTCTTCCCCTCCACCACGTCCCCCTCGCAATTGTAATATGGCAGGGGGAAGAAAGGTGGCGGACGGGCAAGGATGGCGGACGGATCACCACCGCCTGCATGGCGGTGGCGATCCGTCCGCCATCCTAATGGACCCCTTAGTGTTTAGAAATTACACTTGTTTCACAAATTTGTATTGTCAATATTGACTCAAATGTGTACATCTGTCTATGCTCTGATTATAAAATAAAAAAAAGAAGTATGAATTATCCGTTTTTCATGAATTACTAATGTTTTGATAGTGTTTTTTTGCCGTAAACATTTTTAAGCTTTTAGGAATATCAATGTATTGTCTGTGTTTGTCTCACTAAAGTTATGTTTTATATGCACATTTTTTGACAGCCTTGAAGAAGACCCATGAGGTATGGATGAAACACGTAAGCTGTGGCTGTATCTTGTTATTCATATGCACTGTAAGGAAGAATTGTGAACAAAAGAAAATAATAAGGATAAAAAAAATCAAAAGAAGAAGGTTGTCGTGTGGTCCTTGGTATAGAAGAGATACCTCTACTCTTGTCTGTTTAAAAATGTATCTTGCTTGTGATAAACATTGATATGTTTAAAAGACTTTGCAACAACAATCAACTATTTTGAGAAAAATAAGACTTGCTTCTTAAGAATCTCCAGGAAAGTACCAGGATTCATTATTTTACTAAATGTGAGCTCCGTGAGTAATTCAGTTTCATTAGCAAATATGAACTCAAATAAAAGTAGCATTGACATTACTTAATAATCACTGAGGAAAGCCCAACCCATGTGAACTATAACAATATTAATGAAGCATCAAACACTGAGGAAAAGTGCAGTTGTTTGGAATTTCTGAACAATAAATAAGGATCTTAGGGGCATATTATCAAGGGGGTTTATCTCCGCTTTTTTGGCTTTAAAAGCCAAGAAAGCGGAGATAAAATTATCTCCCTATTACCTAGCTGTCGCTAACACCAGTTAGCGACAGCTAGTAGGAGATAGCGACCATCTTGGGCCCCACTTTGCATGTCAGTGATATTTTATCACTAATGACATGCAAAGTGGGCGTGCCAAGATGTTAGCGACTGGAAACAGTCGCTAACATCGCTATCTCCTATTACCAACTTTTGGAGATATTCCTGCTAAGCGCAAATATCTCCAAAAACTAACAACTGCCCTGAGCAGTTCTTAGCCATGTTATCCAATGGGAGGTGGATAACATGGCTAAGAGCATTAGCTCGGTAATGCATGAATATCGCTGACTTTTCAGCGATATTCATGCATTGCGGCCGTTTTTTATCGCATTTGCAATAAACCTTGATAATAGCAAGGTTTATCTGCGATAATTTCTGCCGATGCTTAGCGTTAAAAAATTCGTTGCTAAGCATCGTTAGCGATAAATATCGCTAAACGTTGGTAATATGCCCCTTAGTCTTTAGAGCCTATTTCTCTTCGGAAGGAAAGTTTTTCATGACATTGCTTGAATGTTCCAGTGGTATTACAAGTATATACATTTTAAATGATTATTGAATTTGAGACCTGCACATACTATGCTAATCTTATTTACATTTGTATTTTCAGACCTCGTTCCCAGCAGTCCCTTTCCCTCCTCTTTCCCCTCACCTGGCATCTCAAGGGTCCTGTTCTAGTTTCATTTTGGAAACCAGTGGTGCCTGTGGGTAGGTCCAATCATTGCTCACACCTTCTTAATGCACTGGTTATGCAGTTGCTGATGACATCACTTATACCATGTGAAATCATAGTTTTCATAACAACACTTATGACATCTCAATCAAGATGAGTTTTTTAGCACACAGTGCAAGGTAGAGTTACAAGGCGAAGTTAATATTAAAATGACTGTGAGGAGAGAGCACCATGTACGGAGATGTGCAACTAATAGTAATTAGAAGGTGGTGTGTAAATTCTTAATTTATGTTATAACTATATCTTTAGAATTTCTAATGTTTGTGTAGTTTAAGAAAGGTTTGCATAGAAATAATAAATTAAGTTTTCCTATCTATATTAATGTATTTATACAGCGCCACTTCAAATCTGGAAAGCTATTTGCTAAATATTTGTGGGATCACGATTCAACCACAATGTGTAGCCCAAGACTAGTAAGCAGGGATATAACAAAGTGGCAGTTGCCTAGTGAATCATTGCTGATATGATCTTGGACTTTTTCTACTGAACTCTTTGTGTTGCCCAAAAAAACACCCCCTTTTTAGAAAATATTAGCTTCATTCCTCTTGGTCTATCTTGGAATTGAATGAATTGCATCTTTAGGCAGACGACTTAGCCAGGGAAGACATAAAATCTGTCCGCTGTGATCATCATATGAGGGTGACTTATTGTATCAGTATATTATCCCACTGTGGCTATATTTTTGTATCTATACAGTTCACCATGTCTTTGAATTGGTATATTGTTGACACATGGATGTACACATTTGCCTCTTATTTAAAAAACATGGCTTAGATATACATTTTACCACACATTGTCAGAACTATATTGTGAATCCCTCTCTCTTTTCCCCCTGTCCAGTAAGTCTTGGGCAACACATGGCGATTAGATATTAGCCCATTGGGACCACATTTCTTACATTTTGGCTTTGTTATTGGACCCAAACAAGGATGTACATATCTCCTACGTTTTGAGCCATATGTCTGCATTTTAGCTGGCCTGCACATAACATGTTTCCTATATTCTTAGACTAGAACGGATTACCACGTGATGGGGAATTCCTCCAGAGTAGGTTTGACATGTATCTCCGAATGAGGTCACACACTGCTCGTCCCATCAGCGTGTGACCCCGGAGCATGATGGTCGATGTAGTCGGTATCAGCGGGTGCGCTTCTACCCGAGTGTTGAGTCTTGAGGGTGTTTACTGGTGTGCTTGCCATCCCTGGACACGTGTTTCGCGTTCATTAATGCTCATCAGCAGGGATTAGGCGTGTGCACGGGGTTGCTGTGTGGGCTGCCGAAAATATTCGTAGGACCAGATACCTCTTAAGGCGCGCAGGTGCGTTGTCTCGAGGTCGTCACCTCCACCGGCTCAAGGGAGCCTGTATAAATCGTATGTCCGAATGAGGTCGCACACTGCTCGTCCCATCAGCGTTTGACCCCGGAGCATGATGGTCGATGTAGTCCGTATCAGCGGGTGCGCGTCTACCCGAGTGTTGAGTCTTGAGGGTGTTCACTGGTGTGCTTGCCATCCCTGGACACGTGTTTGGCGTTCATTAACGCTCAGCAGCAGGGATTAGGCGTGTGCACGGGGTTGCTGCGTGGGCTGCCGAAAATATTCGTAGGTCCACATACCTCTTAAGGCACGCAGGTGCGTTGTCTCGAGATCGTCACCTCCACCGGCTCAAGGGAGCCTGTATAAATAGTATGTCCGAATGAGGTCGCACACTGCTCGTCCCATCAGCGTGTGACCCCGGAGCATGATGGTCGATGTAGTCGGTATCAGCGGGTGCGCTTCTACCCGAGTGTTGAGTCTTGAGGGTGTTCACTTTGACATGTATCCACTATGAAAATGTATTTTAGGTGATCAAATGTATTATGATATTAGCCGATTGGGGTAATTTCCTTGATTTTGTACTACACCATTCTGTTTAAGCATGGACACTAATTTTCATTTGTGGTCACATTAATGCACACACTTGGTGGTATCTGCTATAAAACAGATTTCATTACATACTCATTGATTACATAATAATGAACCCATGACTGACTTGACCAGTGTGAACTAAGTAGCAATAATGGGAAGTGAGTTTTTGTATGCGTATCTTTGCCATGTCAATTTACAATGTGTCTGACATTGTGGGAAATGTATGCCATATGAATAATCCCACTCAAAATTAATTGCGCTATCACTTTATTTGGATAACACATCAGCAACATTTAAATATATATTTTCATTGATGTATTTTGCTTTCCTAGTGATTAAATATTTGGACAATAAACTATGTCAGTTGCTTTGAGTATTTTAAAGACTGTTTTCTATTTTCACGAAATTGTCCAATTTATGTTTTCAATTGAAAATGGAGCATGCACTTGAGCAAGGCACTTTGAAGTCGAAATGCATCATTAGTGACTTGGTCAATAAACATTGATTTTGCACTGCAGTGTAGTGCCGCACTGCTTTACAACATCAGAGTATGCATTTTAAATAGTATCAACATCCCATTATATGCACCTACATCAGATGGTGGATGCGGCTGGCTTCTCTGTGTGACGGTACTGTAAATATATCATTAACTAACTTTTAATGAATTCCATACATTAATTTGGAATAGAACGTATAGAAACGATTAAAAGCAATTTAATTATATTTTAATAAAAAATACTGTTAGATTCATTTATAAATTCAAAAAGGTTTTTGAAGTATTTTATAATTAAATATGTTTATTTGTGTATATATATATATATATATATATTTAACATTAATAATACCTATTTGTATGTTGAACAATTTTAAATAATTTAATTTAATTTAAAATAGTTTTCCATGGGGTTTTAAATTAAGTCCTTGCATCCATTATTTTCTAATGGAGGGTATTGCAGAGTCAGTGGTTTGTTATGTGTGGTGCTGAACTTACTACTGTTTCTTTGTGGCAGTAATAACGTACACTCATAAATGTATGTCCAGACTTTTTTCTGGGGCATGAAAAGTGTAAATCTCAATTTTTGGTAACTTTACACTTAGATTTAGTGAATAGCCAAAAGTATTTTTTATTTACCTCATATACCATCAGACACTATGGGCTGCAACCTGAGTGGTGTCCATTGACCGTGTGCTGTGATTTAAGCTGATCTTTGAATATAGGAAACCTTCCACCCTCTTATATTGGGAAATTTGCCTTCAACACAGGACCAAATAAAGTCAGGCTTACATTCTCGCCATACAGTATAGAATGACGAAAGTCCTTCCAGCCATCCACTTCTGTTATGGTCCCTATCTATTTTACATACTCTGTCCACGGCCTTACTCCAATTACCTAAGATGGATGGAGTAACCTTCAACCAGTTCACATAGATCTCTCACTTTGCCAGTTTAACAGGTAAAGAAGAAGTCTTTTCTACCCATGAGATGTACACAGATCATACTGGGCATCCATTCCAAACAAAATTAGGCCAGGGCTTACTGTGATTTGACTCCAATGATATACAAAAGTACACTACTTACACTATCCCAAAAACTGTGCAGCCTAGGACTGGAGACAAACACATGTATATCAAAAGCTGTCTCCTCCCTGCACCTTTGGTGAACTTTGCCAACTTCCTTGAGGTCAAATATATTCTGTGAAGCATAAAGAAATGATTTTTCCTAAGGGGTGCTGACTTGACTGTTGAGTAGAGAAGGCATAGGGAACTCTGCCAAACGTTTTGTTATCAATCTACTAACAGGTCACCTGCCCAAAAGTGGGTGGGGATATTACCACTTACAGATTCTTCCTTTATTAATTTCCAACACCAGGAAGATACTTCCTTCTTTAGTGGTTTAGGAACCTGGAGCCTCACTTCAAATTCCCAACATCCCCCCTTTCCCATTTTTGCCCGGACCTCCAGGAGACCGGTTGCACATGCATATACCAGGAAACAGGGCCCTTGGTTTTCTCCCTCAGGTCCTTCCATGAAATTATTTTAAAATCTGCACTCAACGGTACCCAGCATTTAATACATGCATCAATCAAAATCTGGGTTCTCCAAACTTATACAAGCACTCATCCTGTCTAATTGGACTCCACATCCCTGCATAGATTCTGCCTTTTCTAGAGTCATCAGGGCTGTTAACAGGCATTCTCTAATTCCTGAGTTGAAGGCAAATAAGTAAGAAAAACAGTTGGGAATTCTACCCTTCCCTTTGCCAACTTCCTTCTTAAATTCTTTTAACTGAGTCTGGAACTCTGATCAGCCCCAATAAAACTCCCTAATCTCCCCCTGTATCTTGGATAAATACTCCTTGGGGAACGGGAGGGGGATATTGTCAAACAAGATAGTCAACTTGGGAAGGATTGCCATCTTGACAAGGTTTACCTTACCATAGAGTGCCAATGGAAGATTCGCCCACCTCCCTAATGATACTTATATCTCCATCATCACCCTATGTAAATTAAGCTTCCATCTAAATCATGCACAACTGTAATATTCAAGTACCTGATTTTTGGTTTAAAGATGCACCTCTGTGCTTTCTAAGTTCCAGGGGCCGTATTTATGAAGGCCTTGCGCCGCCGGTGCGTCACTTTTTCCCATGTTAAAAATGACGCACCGGCGGCACAAGGCCTTCATAAATCTGGCCCCAGGCCATTATCTCCTCTTCTCCTTGTTTATAGAAAAACCAGAGAAAGCCACAAATACCTCAGTGATTTCCTCCATAAGACTCATTGTTTTCCAAGGGTCCTTTGTATACAAGATGATATAATCTGCATAGAGACCTTTGCTGTGTACTTCTAAAACTCAAAGGGTACTATGTCACCATCTTTCCTAAAGGGCTGAGCCAGAGGCTCTATATACGCATGGAAAAGAAAGAGGGAGAGCGGGCAGCCCTGGTGTGTCCCCTATAAGATATTAATTCTCTTTGTCATATTCCCATTGACCAGGATCTGGGTTGATGGTCCTGCATATAAAGCCTTAACGACTGCAATTAAACCAAATGGAAGACCAGAGATCTCCAGGACCTCACACAGGTATGCCCATCTAAACCTAACAAACCCCTTGACAGCATAAATAGTTACTAAAGCAAGTGGTTCTACATTTGCAGTGGCCTTATCAATAGATGTTATCATTTGCTGGCTAAGATCGTGTGACTGCCTACCAGGCACAAAACCTTTTTGACCTGAATGCACTACCCTACCTATCACCATAGAGAGACTTTTGCATAGAATTCTGATAAAGATCTTGTAATCGTAATTCAATAGGGAAATAGGCCACTACAAGTCAACTAGCTTCAGATTTTTGTTAGATTTCTGAAGTGGGGTTATTCCTGCCATATTCCAGGATGGAGTGATTGCTGTACCACCTGCCAATAATGCTTTAAACAAATCCTTCCATAAAAGGACTGTGATATCTTTCAAGGCTTTATAGAATTTACTTGGAAGAAGAGTCAGACCTGCAGTCGTCCAGCTGTGAGTTCTTTTGCTTTATAAAATTATCTCTTCCCCGATTATATCTCTCAGAAGATCTTGTTGTTCTATACTGGACAAACCTGGGAGCTGTTTTCCCACTAACCACTGTCTCACATATGATCTCACAAAACCACTCCCCTCTGAGTACACATCCCCAAGTGATTTGAGGAAACACTCTTTAATCATGGCCTTATCCTCTGACATATACCTGCCTTGTCCTCTATCAAACTCTCAATATAATTCCACCCTCTGTCCACTCCCGTCTTCCTGGCAAGAAGCTTACTGCTCTTCTCCCCATACTCGAAATTAGCTATCTTTGTGGCGTGCCAGATTGACATGATCCTGCTTATGAGCGGAATGAAGGCCTTGAGTTTCTCAGACAGCCTGTTGTTCCTTCATCAGACAGACACTTAAAGCTCCCTTTCTAATGCACCGATCTCTTCTTGAAATCTCCAGTCCCCTTCACGCAATTTCCTAGTTTTGATGAACCCCTGCTCATGAAGAATCTCTCTAGAAATTGCCTTATAGGACTCCCAAACTATTCCCAAAGATACGGATTCAAGATTCACACGAAAATAACTGCTACTTTCCTCCCTTTGTGCATGCAGCACCTTCTAATCTTTCAATAATACCCTGTTCACTGTCCACCAAGGGATAGTCTATATACTGGGTAATCTTGCCTCCAAAAGGATGGGAGGATGATCAGAGCAATGAGTTGGGATGTGTCTGACTCCCTCTATGTCAATAATAATCTATCTGCTAAAAAGCTGTCAATCCTAGTTTAATTCCTATATCTGCTATTGAAGAACATATGCTCTCTTTTAGCGCCTGCTTTTTGTGCGATGTCACACAAATTAAAATCGACCATGAAATTCTTCAAGGCCCTAACTCTGGGAAACCTTGCCACCTGCGTCCTCGATTATCTATTTAGTTCTACATATAGGCAGATGTTGAAATAAACCCTAATCATTACAGGAGAGGGAAAGTATAGCAAATGTTCCCCTAAATTGCAATTCTGGCTAAAACAACTCACAGATATAAACACACACTGTCATAGATATACCTTGCCAAGGACCATTCATCCTAAGTATCAGTTTTGAAGTCCACCAAGTATGTAACAGCATCATGTCTGAGTGCTACTCCCTTACCGAGCAAGGTTCCGTTGGACCAAGCCACCTGGGGGGCCCACCCTTGTCCACAGAGCAGAGCCTTACCATCTAGAGTGGTCAAATGTGTCTCCTGAAGGATTAACCTGAGCCAAGCTACCTTGCAAATACTGATATCATAGCCGTAATAACCATTTCAGTGTTGTCTCCTCTTCTTCCTTTAATATGTGGTTGTTTTCAATTAGCAATATAGTAGATAAGAGATGAAGATACAGCAAAATTGGTTAAAGACTGAAGGAGATTAGGATATTGACATGGAATTTCATTGATCTCTGGTCTCGAAAGAGTCAAAGGCTGATAGGTCAATAGACAAAAGTGTTAAAGTTACTCAAAAGTGCAAGAGTACATTACACATGTAAATTGCTCACAATTGTTAGTTACCTCAATCAGAACATTTGTAAAGTGCACTACTCACCCCTGAGGGTCTCATGGGGCTGGGGGGAAGGGGGAGGGGTGATGCTACGGCTCAAATATCCAAGTCTTGAGTAGCTTCCTGAAGGTTAGTTGGTCCTGGGTCTGCCGTAGACAGATGGGGAGAGTGTTCGAGGTCTTGGCGGCGAGGTGGGCGAACGGTTAGTTGCCGGTGGTTGCTCTTTGGATGCGGGAGACAATGGCGATGGTGAGGTCGGCGGAGCGGAACTGGTGGTTCGGGGTGTAGAAGGTGAGTCGTCTGTTGCGGTATGCCGGTCCGGTGTTGTGGAGTACCTTGTGTGCATGGGTGAGGAGCTTGAAGATGATCCTTTTGTTGACGGGAGGCCAGTGCAGGTCTCTCAGGTGGGGTGTGATGTGGCTGCAGTGAGGGATGTCGAGGATCAAGTGTGCAGATGCGTTATGTATGTGTTGTAGTCTTTTCAGGAGTTTGGCCGAGGCTCCTGCGTAGAGGGCATTTTCGTAGTCTGACCTGCTGCTGACGAGGGCCTGGGAGACTGTTCTTCTTGTTTTGGTGGTGATCCACCTGTAGATCCTGCAGAGCATGCGGAGGGTGTTGAAGCAGCCGGACAAGGCGGAGTTGACCTACTTGGTCATGGAGAGTGTGGAGTCGAGGATGAACCCTAGGTTGCGTGCGTGGTCGGTGAGTATTGGTGCTGCTCCCAGTGCGGCCGGCCACCAGAAATCATCCCAAGAAGAGGGGGTGGGGTCGAGGATGAGAACTTCCGTCTTGTCCGAGTTCAGCTTCAGACAGCTGTTCTTCATCCACTCGGCGACAGCTTTCATTCCTTTGTGGAGGTTGGTTTTGAAGGTGAGCGGGTCCTTGGTGAGGGAGAGGATCAGCTGGGTGTTGTCGGCGTAGGAGATGATGTTGAGGTCGTGCAGTCAGGTGCCGTGAGCGAGCGGTGCCATGTAGATGTTGAACAATGTTGGGCTGAGGGATGAACCTTGGGGTACGCCGCAGATGATCTCATTGGCTTCAGATCAGAAAGGGGGAGGCGGATGCTATGGGTTCTGCCGGAGAGGAAGGAGGTGGTCCATTCCAGTGCCTTGTCTCTGATCCCTGCATTGAGGAGGTGTGTGCGTAGGCTGCGGTGGCAGACAGTGTCGAAGGCAGCTGACAGGTCCAGGAGGATGAGGGCCGCGGTTTCACCGTTGTTCAACAGGGCCCTGATATCATCGGTGGTGGTGATGAGGGCAGTTTCGGTGCTGTGGTTGCTGCGGAACCCGGACTGGGACTGGTCCAGGATGCTGTTTTCCTCAAAGTAGCGGGTCAGTTGTCTGTTGACAGTCTTCTCGAAGACCTTCGACGAGAACGGGAGCAGGGAGATGGGTCGGATGTTCTTGTGGTTCTTTGGATCAGCCTTGGGGTTTTTGAGTAAGGCATTGATCTCAGCGTGCTTTCCGCTCTTCAGGAAGGTCGCAGTCTCGAAGGAGATGTTGATGGCCTTGTGGAGATGGGGTGCGATGGTGGCGCTGGCTTTGTTGAAGATGTGGTGTGGGCATGGGTCTGATGGTGAGCCGGAGTGGATGGTGTTAATGATTTTGATGGTGTCATCGTAGTTTATGTTGGTCCAGGTGAGCAGGGGATCGGTATGGATGGTGGCCGTGAGTTCGGGATCTCGGTGACTGTCGGGCCGTCAGGGTGTTGAAGCTGTTGTGGATGTCTGCGATCTTGCGATGGAAGAAGGTGGCAAGGGAGTTGCACAGGTCTTGCGAAGGTGGGTTGTCGGTGTTGGAGAGTTCCTTCACGATGTTGAAGAACTTTTTGGTGTGGTACACATTGTTGTCTAGGCGGTCTTTGAAGCAGGTCCTTTTGGCGGATCTGATGAGGTGATGGTGTCTGCGGATGGCATTTTTGTGGGCTGCATAGCTGTCTGATGTCTGTTCCCGGTGCCATTTCTTCTCTAGTTTTTGGCAGGTTTGCTTGGAGGTCCGCTGTGAACCAGCTGGCTTTCTTGTTGGTGTATCTGTTGGAGGGTTTCTTTATCGGGGCGAAAGTGTTGGCACAGTCACCGATCCTCTGTCAGAGGTTGCGGGCGGTGGTGTCGGGGTCGGTGGTTTCGACGGTGGGCTTCGGGGTGAGGGTGGTGTTTAGCTGGTCTCCGGTGACTTTGCTCCAGCAGCGGCGGGGGATCTGTTGAGTGCAGTGCTGCGTGGTGGGTTTCTGGAAGGTGAAGTGGATGCAGCGATGGTCGGTCCAGTGGAGTTCGATGGTGTGGCTGAAGGAGACATGGGAGCTTGTGGAGAAGATGGGTCAAGCGTGTGGCCGGAAGAGTGGGTGGGTGTTGTGACGAGATGTCTGAGTTCGAGGTTGGCGAGGTTGTCAATCAAGGTGGTGGAGTTGGTGGAGTTGTTGTTCTTGAGGTGGAAGTTCAGGTCCCCGAGGAGGATGTAGTCTGTGGAGTCGAGGAGGTGTGTACTGACCAAGGCGGCGATGGAGTCGCTGAACGGTGGCCGGGGTCCGCGGGAGTCTGTAGATGAAGGTTCTTCTGAGGGTGGTGTTGGGATCAATGTGGATCTGGAAGTGCAGGTGTTCGGCAGTGATGAGGGTGTCTTCGGTGCTGGTCGTGACTCTGAGGGTGTTCTTGTGGATGATGGCGATTCCGCCTCCTGCTCCGTACGTTCGGTCCCTGCGGGTGATTTTGTAGCCGTCCAGGATGGCTATGGTGATGTTGGGTGCGGAGGAGGGGGTTCATTCAGGTCTCGTCAGGAAGGTGACGTCTGGGGAGGTGGAGTCGAGTAGGCCCCAGAGTTCAACGGCGTGTTTGCGGGGGGAGCAGGTGTTGAGTAAAACGCATCTGAGGTGGTTGCGTCCTTTCTCTGTGGGTGGTTTGGCAGATCGGATGCTGGTGAAGCTGCAACTTTGGCAGGAGAAGGGTTCTTGGGTGCGCTTCGGGTCGCCAGGAAGCAGGTGTGTGATCGACCGCAGTTTAGTGCGTGGAGGGTGCTGGCATCGTAGCTGTGACGGTGTCGTGGCATTCGCGGGGCCAGGGGGTCTGGCGCTGGGTGTGGTCCAGGCGCAGACAGGCTTGCCTCAGGCATGCCTTAGGTGCACCAGCGGCTTGCCCGCTGCTCGTGGCAGCCATATGAGGGGAGGTGGGAGGGAGGAGCAGCTGGGAGGCGGGAATGGGCGAGCAGAGGGTCAGGCCCGCAGGGGACGCAGCGGCAGGAAACAAGCGGGCGGGATACAGAAGGCAAAAAGGGGTGACAGCGATAAAAAAACAGTGCAGAAGAACAGAACTGAAAAACTAAAAAAGGCAAGCACCTAAAGCAAAATACAGTAGCAGAGGCACAAAATTAAATAAAGCAGTAAGGCTGCTAGGACTCACGAAGGCTACATTCGTGAGTAGCCCGTAAATGAGCAACAGATTGGGGATTTTTGAAGAACAGGAGTGACATGTGAATAGAAGAATGCTATAACCACTGCTCTCACTACATGATTTTGAATTTTGTGCAGCCTAGCCCAGTATCTTTTCTGTACCGCTAAGAACAATGAATTATAATAGCCTAAGCAATAGCCAATAATATCCCTCGTAATGTGTCTCTTACAGAAAAGGTCTGCATTTATGTAAAGTAAGTAGCTATAAACTACAATTTTTGATAAAATATTTGGTATGTTCTTCAACATCAAACTGAGAGTCAAATAATGTGCTAAGTGTTATACCTTTTCAGAAGTGTCAATGGTGTGTATATATATATATATATATATATATATATAGTCTTCAGCTTTGTTAGTACCAGTTGGGAATCCACAACCATGAGCTTTGCTTTACCTTTATTTAAAACAACCAACTATTCATCATTCAGGGTTGGAGCAGGCTTGTGGTACCATTTAATAGGTCAGTATCATGTTCATAGTGTTTGCAAAGAGGTATTACCTGCATATGCAGGAAACCCTACCCCCCTTTATAGTGAAAAATAACATCAGGGTCTGACATACACATACATTAAACAATATTCCTTAAAGAGAAAGTGCATGGAGACACCTTCAGTGGCGGCTGGTGACATTTGAAAGCAGTGGGGGATAAAAGTTGGGCATGACTTTTAAGCCGCAAGCAAAGCGAGCAAGAAAGCTAACAGAAGTGAGTACAGGTTGGATCCTCCTCCCAAGAGAAAACTGGAAAAAGATTGGCAAATGGTGAATTTTAAAGCAAAAGTATTCTGCTGTTAAGTGGCTAAAGAAGATTTGCTTTCAATGTAGGAATTCCTCCCTGCCAAGTAATAAAACCTTCCGTCTGAACAAAAACCAAACTTTACATTATCAATATCGATTCAATGGCAAAAAACGCTGCTGGCATGGAAAAGCTAATAATGTAACAGTCTGACATAGAGGTGCAACACAAGCTGGGCTCACACACGCTTTAAACACTTATGTGACTATAGGCGCCACCGTGTGGGGATTGAGGGACGGCAACGGGTGTGCATCACACGCTCATTGCTGCTGACATCATCTTACACCTGCAAGACAGTTAGCACTTCTGGTCAAATACAGTGGCAGCATTAGAGGCCAACAGCAAAGTTAATGAATAACCCTAATCAATGACCTCTGTGGTTTTTAAGGCCCGCTGCTCGTGAATCTGGGTTAGAGCTGCCAGGGAACCTTAAGTGGGTGAGTCACTTAGAGGAACTTAACATAGCAAACAGAACGGAACACAGCCCTCTCAGGGCTCCGGAGAAAGATCGCTACGTCTGCTCGTATCAGACAGCAGGCAGGGTTTAAGTCAGTACAAACAATGTGGTCCCTACAATCTGTGGTGCCCAAGTGTGGCCAAAATATAGCGCCTCTGTCTTCACTCTCCGAGGCAGGTTCACGACCAGAAGCTATTACACTCTGAACCACTTGACTTCAAACACAAACACAGTGCACACACTACCCTGTGTGAGAAAAGACAGCCCACTCCGACTCGCACGTGTTCCAAGACACAAGAGTGTGCATTAGCAATGAGCACCTTATGCGCCCTCTGTTTCAAACAACTAAGAAACAATCTCCAGCCTGCCTGAATAGCACACCAAGTGTGTTTATCGTGGGTACGTGGGAGGTGGGGACAGAGGGCCAGAAGTCCCTTCTGGTGTCTAATGCTACAAGCGGCCTCCATCCCTCCCTTTAACAGACCAGCAGTGAGAGCACAAACCACACTGGTGGTAACTGTGGACTCTGCAAACAGCGGCTGCAATCTCACAGCTGATGTAAAACACTCAAAGTTCTCAAGTCCTAAACTTCTGGAAACCTGTCCCGGCTCGCACTCCAATACTCGCGGGGAGTGTTGGGGTTCGTGCGCAGGGCAGATTAAAATTAAGCAGCATTATTTATTAAGCAATTTAAGAAAACTAAACTTACCGGGTCCGCGCTGCCTTTGCGAGTCCTCTGAGTCCAGGGCTGGGGTCCGCTCCGGCATTGGCACCTTGGCAAGTACCGCCTGCATCGGTCTCAGCCAATCCTGACACTGCTCCAGCAGCAGCGCCAGGATTGTCTTGAGCAGTAGTGCGCATGTTCTGTTTAGGGCTTAACATTTTTTGCGACCAGCCCGGACATGCGCACTAGGCTGCTCATTAGAAGAGCGGCATGGAACAACCCTTGCTCTTCTAATGAGCCTCGCCTAGTGCGTATGTTTGGGCTGATCGCATGCGTACTCTTGGTGTGGTGCGCTGCTGTGATAGTGATACATATGTGGATTTCAATCATTCAGAGACACTTGCAGGCAGCAGCTGAAGTGCTGCCCGCCCCCTTCCGAGCCGACTCACTGCCTCCGGCGGCCTGGGATAATTGCATTGTTGCGTGACTGAGTGAGATGAGAGTCAGTGACCGACGGCAACGCTCAACTTAACTGAGGGAGACTATAAGGTTGTTTTAGAAAGCTGGGTCCTCAGCAGGAGTAGCTCTAACAATCTTGGCAGTAATGGAAGAGAGTCATTGGGCAACATTCATTACTACACTGGAAGGTCTGGAATCTCCTATATAATGTGTAGGAAATTGCAGTTCTGATATCCTGTTCTTCTGAAGTTGTGATGGGATGGAGGGTAAAGATGGGACCTGGTTTCTTGATAATAAATACTACTTGTTCTTAGAACCCTTTTCTTGTATTATAACTATGTCTGATTTAATCGGGTGTGTGATCTTTCAGCCTTATCCTGAATAAAGACTGGTAGACATTGAGACGTTTTCCAAGTAATTTCAAAGGATTTGTGACTTGAGTTCACTTGACAGACTTTTTAAGAATGCCCGATAATTTCCTTGTGCAGTTGCCTCCTTCCAATGTTCCAGTTGAACAGTAAATGTTCGTAAATACAAAGAATATCACAGCACTAATGAGTATAATATAATGTCTAAGCTTTAGTCCAAGGAGTCAAGGTCAGGAAAAGCTCAATCCAGGTTCTTGTTTATTGTAAGAAATATTCATGTGACAAAGTGACATCAGAAGGTGTTTGGTCACTCATGTGACTTTTTCAAGGCTCATATCATAGTAGACGTCTAGGAGATTCAGTGTCATGGTCATGTACCAAGAAAAAGTGTCTCCCTATTTTTTTATCCAAAAACAGATATTTGCCTGTTGAGCAAGTTACAATCCCCATAAGTCAGTATCTGATTATTCACAAAAATATTAGCCATTCTTTCATTATGTTTCTAAAGAGGCTCCGAGCCCGTTTGTCTGGTCCCAGAGACATGGGTAATGTTCTTGAACTGACTGCAGAGAAGTAGAAGACCTCTTTTTTCATCCCGTGCTCTTGATTATAGACTTCCACATTCAACAAATTGCCCTTCAGGAATACATGTATAGTTCTGATCCTATGGATTAACAGACAGTATCACCTTATAAGTTCAGTGTGCAACATTGGAGAAGATGAGAGGAAGTGAGGGGGATGTGTCCTAGAACTTTTAGAATACTTGATAAACTCCTAATCTCGGTGCGCAGTCTTCCACAAGTGTGGCGTCATGTAACTGCCTATACAGGATACCATGTGTATATATGTTATGAGCGGTTGCCTTCAAATCCATTGCCCTTCTTTGACACCATTGGTAGTAGGGTGTCTGATATCAACTAGCACCACAATGCTTTTTTGTTACTATTTACAGTCTTAAATACCCACCTGAATTTGTTGCGCAATAGTATGTGCGATCTTGTAAACCACTACTACCATTTTTGTATCTCAGTAATTGTTCTTAGCACACTCTATGGCAGTTCTCATTGTGCTTTGATGTAATTAGCTACATCTTTCTGCTTTGTTTTCTGCAAACTCTCAACTTTATTTTAATTATGTGGTGATCTGCTAAGCAGCATTTTTTCAGAGCTCAAGCTCTATTCCTGGCTATGCACTCTTTCAACAATGTCAATGAGTCAGTCCAGTCATAGAAGGATTTGTTACAAGAGTCTGAAAAGTCTTCAAACTTTTCTTGTTAACCACATATATCAAAATATTGCATGATTGGCATGTGCCATTTAATCAGAAGGGACAGGTGGTGTGGAATTGGGTGGAACACACAGCAGTAGATCATCATCAAGCAAAAAATCATGATGTGCATCTAAAGAAACATAAACCTGAGACAGCTGGCCGTCACCTCAGGTGACAAGTAGGTATTTTCCTAGATGTCCATTATAGATTCTTTGGAAAACTCGACTCATCAGAAGAAGCTGATCAGGTGTAGCAGGTGTGGGGTTGGACCGCAATGGTGAAGACTGATAGTATTAATTGTTTATAATCTAGAAGATTTAATGTGACCTTTTCTGACTTACACCTAGATTCATCAATGTCCCGTTTTGCGAGTCCTTAATAGCGATTATTAAGGAATCGCTATTAAGGACTTGCAAAACGGGATTCACGTAGAAATCACAATTTTAATTGCGATTTCTACAGCTTCCTTATTTGCGATTAGCAAATTGCTAATCGCAAATAAGGAATGACTCCCCATTCATTCCTATGGCCCAAAGGCCCATAGGAATGAATGGGGAGTCATTCCTTATTTGCGATTAGCAATTTGCTAATCGCAAATAAGGATGTGATTTCAAGGGTGCCAGGGCCGTCCAAAGGACACCCTGTAGCACCCCTGAAATGTAAATTTAGCCTGATGTTGCGCACACACATGTCCAAAGGACATGTGTGTGTGTAACATACCACTTAGAAAAATGCACTAAAGTGCATTTTTCTAAGTTCTCGCTATTTACCACGAAGTCAGCCTTCGCGGTAAATAGCGGCCAGAAATAGCGATTTCGCAAATAATAAATGGTTAATGAATTGCATTTAAGGAATCTCTAATAGAGATTCCTTAAATGCAATTCCTCGCAAATATGCGATTTCGCAATTAGCGATTTTTGCATTTGGGATGATGAATCCCAAATGCAAAAATTGCGCTCGCAAAGGGCCAGATTCTCAGAATCTGGCCCTTTGCGAGCCCATTTTTCAATCATGAATCTGGCTGTTACCCCTTTGCTTGAGACAGTTGGTGCTGTTCATGTTCTCGGAGTCAAGGGCCCGATCATGAGTTGGAGGAGCCTGGTATTGACCAGTAGCTTCACTTTATTGTGGGTGGCTGATTGTTTGAACTATTTTATGAAGTCTTTATGTGGGGTATCGGTCCCCACACCATGGGCCTAGTAGTGATAACCCTTCTCTGCAAACCATGGAGACACAAAGGAGGCATCTGTATACACTTGTATAGTATTAGTCAACACAGTTCCTAGACACTTTAGCTTGAAAACTATAAAGAGTAGTATCCAGTAATTAGGTTGAGCCAACAAATGAATGAACAAATGAACGAATGAATAAATGTATGAAACACTTTGGGGCATATTGACAAGCCCCTATCACCACCACAAATGCACTTTTATCGACGTTGTGGTGGCAATAGGGGCTTTGCCCAATTCACAAGGGGAATTTAGCCACTTAACATGGCTTACCACCGCCTTGTGAATAAGGCACCCTTTCACACTATACTTAGCATTAAAGGGGCCGGCAATGGGTGTTGTGGTGGACGTTCCACCGCAACACCCATTGATTTTGACGCTGCCTCATATTTTCAAGGGTTGCGTAAATATGGGGCAGCGCCAAAATGAAGACCAAGGAAAACCTGGTCTTACCCTGGCGCAACAAGGGGAAACGTTTAATTTCTACTTGTTTTTGCTGATTCCATGTGTGCTGCGCTGTGCAGCACACATAGAAAGAGCAAAACAACATTGATTGTTTATGTGCAGGAAGATGTCCCTCCCTTGTGCATTAAAATCATTAAAAAAACTTTCTATGTGAGCTGCATTAAGCAGCTCACATAGAAGTTTCAAAACACCATTTAAAGATTGTTTATGTGCAGTAAAGGAGACCTTCTTGCACATAAACAATCAGTCCCCTCAACGCAGGCATCCTTGCACTATGGTGCAAGTCTGCCAGCGCTGGCGCAAGGCAGTGAAATTAGCGCCAGAGAAAGGGGAAATGCAAGACTGCACTGTATTCTTGTGAATTCAGTGCAGCGCTGCGTTTCAGAAGTGGAGGAGTGTGGCGTAAAGCAAAGGAGGCTAACGCCTCGCTCCACCACTTCCTTGTAAATATGCCCCTTTGTTGCTTAGTTACTATAAGCCATTGAAATTTTTGATAATAATATGAACCACACACAGCATACAAATTATATCTGTTCAGTGATTACTGTTAAAAATAGTTTTCAAGACCAGGCGAATTGACCAAACCTGCTCCTTTATCACAGAATCAAAAAAAAATGTTAATCAGGGTCGCCAGTGAAATGTATCTCCATTTTCCTTTTAATCTGTTTTATACATTTAATGAAGCCGCTGACTAGTTTCCATTAAAATATTACGACAAAACGTATTGACATGTGCAAATAAACTATCTTTGAAAGAAATGCTTTATAAAATGTTACCTATTCATTAACAAAAGGGGGCAGCAGCATTAAATATGTGACAAAATGTTATATTCATATCCACAAAGGTGACGTCCATGGATTTTTAATTGGCATTTACAGATAGGTCAGATTCAGCCTAATCAAAAAGCCTAAAAGACACCTTGCATAGTCTCTCTTAATATTAATTGGCAGTGATTTAAATAAATGCGGCTGAGCTCCCAAGTCTAACGAGTCAAAAGTACTAGAAAAGGCACTAAAAGAGACTTTGCTTATGATGTATCTCAAGTTCTGCAGATCGTGACATGAAACTCTTTTTAATGATCTGCGATCAGCCTGTCAGCTCAGCTGAAAAACCAGATTGGGTAGGTACCATCATTTTGGTCTAAGGACTGTTTATTGAGACAAACTTCTAAACAAAATTGAACCCGTGGTGTTGTAATGGGTTGGTGAAATATTCTTCTTCTACAAGGTTTACAGTAGTGACTACGCTGTTCCTAGCTGCCTTGTTGTTTCCTCGGATAATATTTGCATTCACATGATAAAGAGGATAATGTATTGTATTGTAATTGCATTTATATAGCGCTTACTACCCCTGACATGGTGTCAAAGCATTTTTTTCGGCGAGTGTTGAATTATAATAGTGCAATATGAAAGTGATTTAAGTGGTGGATAGGTTAGTCAATTATTTGGATTCAGAAGGTTAGCGGAAGGATAGAAGAGGGGAAAAAAGGTTTGTATTTATACAAATTTAGCCTTAGTTACAGATGGCCGGGATACATATTTTTCCAGATGCAGCAGATCAAAGGTTAGGGCATCGGATTTTGGGATCAAATTGTCTATACACACAACACATGAAAACCTCTATCATTGAAGTACACCCAGAGTTTTGTAGGACTCTGCTCTATCAATTACCGGGCCATTCGGAGTCTATTACCCTTTCTTGATGATCTTTCTTCCAAGCACTAACGCATTCGATTTGGTGCTACTAACCTCCAGACAATTGTTGCTGCAGAACCTCTCTAACCTGTTTATGGTTTGAAGAAATCTTACATGGTCTTATCAAACAGCACTATCGACAGCTCTGTTGATAGAGCGCGCGAGGCCACCCGACCAATAGTTTTCGCCGTTTCCGGCTTCAGGGCCCATATACTTTTCAAATCACCATATACATCGATCGGGTGACTTCACGAGCTCTACCAAGTTGATGTGTGTGTGTTCCCTGCTACCAATTTTCGGTGCACCCGACTTACCATCCACCGATGCGGGTGCCTAATGACCACAATGAATCAGGGAGCTAGCTGTAAAAGAAAGGCAGCAAAATACAAACCCAACCAATAACATTCAAATACTGTTTAAATGACCACGGACAACTGGAAGTTTTGAAATGTTTATCTAAAGTTCATTATTTTCTTGCATGAGGTACAATAAAACAAGGCAATCAATAACCAAGATAACGTAAATTATATAGGCATAAAGAAATAATGACAGAGTAATCATCAAAGTACTAATAAAATGTAACGAGAAAAGATACTATGCAATTCAGTATTATCTAAACAGGGATAGCCTAAGTGTGGGTGACTATAGGAGAGCTTATAATGAATAACACGCTTCACTTAAGGTGAATGGGCCTTTGAACAATCTAGGCAATGAAGTTCTAGACCATATCAGGAAATGACACACTGCTATGCAAAATATAATTTCTAACAAATGAGAAGACATAGGAATAAACTTATGGAAAAATATAAATGACCTTCAATAGTTGCAGAAAGGCATGGAAATTATCACATATGCAATGTTGAACTTTATTAAAGCAAAAGTTAGAAATTCAGAAGGTGCAAGAATTTCAAGAGGTTCAGAGCAATATTTACCTAAAAAGGTGTGGAAACCAAACCCTGGCCACGGGTCAGTTAAGGACAGGAAACCCTCAAGGAAGGATACCCCTCAAAGGACAGCAGGTGCAGAATGGACACCCAGGACAGGACAGGATACCCTCGGAATAGGAATCAGGACAGGACCCTCAGGACAGGACAGCAAACCCTCAGGACAGGACCCTCTTCAGGACAGGACCGGAACCCACAGTTCGGAAGCAACGCCTGCGCTCCACCCGCTCTGCAGCTATCGATCAAGACCCCGATTGGGTCAGCGAACTCCCAGCTAAGTGCTTTGCCGGCACTTTAAGGTTCAGTAGAACCTTAGCCTATGGTCAAATTCGGACAGAGTGCTTCGCAGCGCTCTGTATCTTCAGTCACCTATTGAGTGCGTTGGGTCAGTGACAGGTCAGCTAAACCAGACAAGTCGGACGGTTCACTAGGTGAACCCAGGGTAGATATACAGTTTGGGGACAGTGTACCACCCCCCAATGTTGCAAAGTGTCAGAATCCCTCAATTTCGATTGGTCCTAAGGTAGGATTTGGGTAACACACCAATCACAATACAAGATTTGAAGCCTTCATTAACATATTTGGGTACCGCCTAGCAGGTTTGGGGTTCTCATGAGAACTGTGCAGAAAATTAACATTGTAACACATGAGGAGCAACATTCGCCGTTCTCGTAGCGCAGAGGTGGCTTTCCCAGGCGCATCTTGACTGTGGCTGCCAGCTGGCTGAGTTCCACTGTCCAAAGTGGCCACCTTTCAATGCTCCCTGGTCATGCGCAGAAGAGACCGTCAATATGGCTCCCAATCAGTTTGGACCCCCATTCCCCGCGGTACATGAAAAGTAAGCGAAAACAAGTTAATACATAATAATGTCATTATGAAAATACATCATAGGGTTTGTACTTTTAACTCATCATCAAGAAATAAAACTATTGTATTAAATGTTAGCTACATTGACACAATCACAAGAGCAGTGGCACGAGCAGTACCACATGATAAGCACAGCTATGAATTACGCATGCGCATAACTTTCCCTCCACTTCTGCAGACGCGTCAGGACACGTGAGTGTGGCTGACGCATGCGCAGTAACTAAAATACAAGCGGCGGCCATATTAAAGGACACGGATTAAATTCATTAGAAATACACATAGGCAAGCTTCGGGAACTTTGCCTAAACAAAATAAATGTTAGTAAAACATACGCTTTGTTACCTTATTACACATAAACGAGGTTCTTGACTTCGGCAAGCCGCAAAATATGCGAAGCTTTGCTTCATCAATCCCCTCTTTGATGATATTTACTATCATCACAAATTATAATGGAACCAGATGCCAACTTTCTTTCACACTTTATAAAGTTCTATTTCTTCCAGCAACCGTTCTAACTTTTCTCTCTCAGTTTTAGCAGGGTGAGAAGTTTTCACCTTTTTGTATATCTGATCATTCACTTCCTCTAATTCAATCTCATCCACACTTCGTTTCACTCCTCTTGCATTTACCTCGTGCTTTTTGGTGTGCTTGCGGCATTTACAGCATAAGAAAATGGAGAGTATAATAAGACCTATAATACCAATTGGCATCAGAATTTTGAATAATAAGCTTTTACCTATGCTAGCAAGCCAATGACCTACATTTGAGAGACCATCTACCAGTCTCTTCCAAGCACTATCAACCTCGAGTGGTTTGAAGTCCTTTGCCAAATTAGTAATGTTTTTCACATATCTTTTGATCTGTACACTTTTATCCGGAATATAAGTGCAACAATGTTGCGCCTTCAACATCCGGCAGACTCCGCCCTCTTTCGCTAATAAGGTGTCAAGAGCAAGTCGATTTTGTAAAACCATTGATCTGATCGCAACCATTTCGGTATTGACCAGCAGAAATCCATGAGCTGTTTCAGTAGACAGCACATCTACTATAGTAGACAATTTGCAAATTCTGTGAGTGTTCAGAACCACTCCCACTCCAGGTATCAGTGCACTGAAAATACTACCCATAATTTCACCTATACTTTCTCTTTTACTACGCACTAAGCCATTAGTATCTTCATTGCTTCCAGCTTTTCCATTCACATGGTATATTTTTGGGAAGACAATGCCAAAGTAGCAGCTTCCATACCAGTGATCCGGCAATTTGAAATAAGCCTTGTCCCCACAAATATAATAAATTCCAGGAAACACAGGCTCTGACCCATTTTTGAAACCCCAACCTCCAATTACCTTGTAATTATGTTCGCATTCACTGGAACCAATGAAAACATTATTATAATAGCTAGTCTTCTCGCGGTGAAGACATAGCTTGCCTTTCTTTTCAAAATCCAGCAACAGAGCAGGACCCGCTCCACCAGATGAGGTGCCTTCCATGTTCTCTGCCCACTTTGGCTTTTTCTGACTTTCGTCATTAGCCTTCTTTTGAATTTTAATTCTCCTTTTCTCTGCCATGTTCAGGAACATCTTTTCCTGCTCACGCAAAGAACAAGTCAAGTTATCTCTGTGTGCGTCTGCTATGTCAATGTTACCTATAGTCAGAAAGTAGTCTCCCATATATCTTATGGTGTCAGTTTTGGTATGTACAGGATTCAAGTTCCCACGTATAGGAAGTTCAGAAAAGATCACGTCATTGTTAGAATAATAATACTGTAACGGTCCCCTTTTGTAAAATAAACTAGCTAAAATGCTACAGGAGATTCCATATGTCAATGGCAGGTGATGGTATGTCACGCCTTCAGCCACAGAAGTAGGTAGCTTCATGCAGACATAGCAATCTTCAATTTCCATAGTTTCTACATAGTGTATTAATAAGTTTGCGAAAACGTTTAAGTGTGTCTTGTTCTTAACTCCATGATAATGTAGTCCTCCCTCATCTGATGCTTCTAAGTTCTGTTTTGTTTGTCTCAAAGCTCTTTCATGTCGTGCTACACTCTGTGTTGTTAGCTCCTCATTGTCAGTATTTACAGCTTCAGTAGGGACAATGTTAGTATCTTTACTTACAGCAAAGGGAATGAAAATTGTTAATCCTATCCAGATAACTATCAGTACTACTACACTACATATACACACCTTGCAACACGTCTTAAAACGGCTGCAACTAGGTCTACCATTCACCGTTGAATCAGACATTTTGGCTCAGAAGGAGTGTTCTCACCCCTCTTTTTGGCTTTTTACACAACTAGCTTACTTTGTGCAAATTCACGGTGGTTCGTCTTCCTCTTCAGCTGAGTACTCTGGGACGGGTTCTCCGTCGCTCACGTCAGTTATATCAAGATCTTCCAGCTCCTCCAAAACCAGTGTCCATTCAGGAGACTTGTACTTTTTGTTTTGTCTTTTTATTCGTTCACTCCTTCTTTTGGAAGAGTCTTCTTCTTGCTCTGCTATCCGAGCACTTCTTCTTGCTTCTGCACGTTTTTCTTCCACTGTCTTTATCCTTAGTCTCAATCTTTTTACAAACCTAGGCTCAAGGTTGTTTCTTTTCTTTAGTCTCTTAGTCGGTACTTGGACTTCACTTTCTTTTCTTATTCTCTTGTTCTCTTTATCTTGTGGTAATTCTTCTCCACTTTCTTCTCCTACTTCCCTTATCTGGCTAGTTCCAGGGCTAGCATCAAATTCTTCTGCCTGGTTGCTAATCTGGCCTTGTTCAGGAATATTTTGTTTTTGGCTTTTGATTGTCTCTGTTTCTGTTTCTGTTTCCTGAACCCGTTCTTTTAACCCTCTCTGATCCTGTTCAAGCACTTCGATCTCTTGATTTTCTTCTGCTCGAACTATCACTCTATTTCTAGTCTCTCCCTTATCTGCATCAGGTGTTAGCGGTGGTGTATCGAATACCTGCTCTGTCCCTGTCTGACCTTCTCCTTCCTCAGTTTTGATGTGAATCTCAAGCGGCTGAGGTTCTTCGCCTGTGCCTTGCTTTTCCTGACTAGTCCACTCTCTACCTTCACTAAGTCGTTCTCTTGTTCTGATAGGATCTTCGGTCAGATCAATCATCGGTATCCATTCTTCTGGCCATATGCTTGGCAGCTCGTCTTCAGCTACTCCTGGCTCAGTTTCCTGGACCTCTTCCACAGGTTGGTTTCTTGGCAGTTCGTAGTCAACTACTCCTGGGCCAACGTCTGCTGTTCCTGCAACCTGACTGGTGCTGGGCTGCTCGTTGTCAGCTGCTTCTGGACCGGCTCCTGCAGGGTCCTCTGCTGGTTGCCCCTCTTCTGCAAATTCTTTGTCTGGTAATACCTTCTGAGTGTGTCCAGCGTGGATCCACTGGGGAACACCTGCGACCTTCACTGCAGTTGTTGTTACCAGGATTACTTGGCGTTTCTTTCCCCACCTTGGTGCCAGACAATTAGATCGAGTGTGCTTCTTTATTTTGACCCAGTCTCCTGGAACCAAGCTGTGGAGAGGAGTCGTTGGATTGAGGATGCCGTCGTCTCCAATCTGGCGAGAGATAGAACGCACTTGGTCACCCAATCTTCTGCAGTATTCAAGCACTAAATCATCAGTAATACTCAACAGTTTGCTTCCTGGCACCCATGCTTGTCTCATCACTCTTCCCATAATGATTTCATGGGGACTTAGGCCTGTCTTGCGGTCAGGAACACTTCTCAGTCCCATTAGGACCAGAGGCAGGGCCTTCACCCAGGTCATGCCAGTAGCATCTGTCAGCTTTGCTAGTCTGTTTTTGATAGTTCCATTTACTTGTTCCACTATTCCAGAAGCCTCTGGGTGGTATGCACAATGAAGTTTCTGCCTTATTCCAAAGGCCTTACAGAGTTCAGCCAGTATTTCATTCTGGAAATGTCCACCCTTATCTGATTCAATAATGTATGGTATTCCGAATCTAGGTATCAGTTCTTTTAGTAAACACTTCGCTACTGTCAGTGCGTCACTTTGGGGAGTAGGGTAAGCTTCCACCCATTTTGAAAATACGCAAACAATGACAAGGACATATCGCTTCCCTTCACAACGGGGCATGGTGATGAAATCAATCTGTATCCTTACAAAGGGACCCCCTGATCTCCCAATTTTGCTCAGTTCAACCATTGTCCTCTTGCCTGGGTTCATCTGTTGACATGACAGGCACCTCTGGCAGAGGGACTCTGCTACCTTCCTGAACTTCTTACTGTACCAAGTCTGTTGAAATACCAGAATCATGGCATCCCTACCAATGTGTGATCCTTCATGTATTAATCTTGCCATTGTGCCAAGCAAGTGTCGGGGTAACACAGGCATACCAGTTGGGCCCAAAATCACACCATCCACACGTCTCGGTCTACACCCATCCTCCTTCCATTTCTCTCTTTCTTGCCAGGGAGCCGATTCCTGCCACTCTCTCACTTCATCCCACGTAGGCACTTCTTCAAACACCTGAAGCTGGCAGCTGGTTCCTGGCCCCCCTCGTTTTGGATTTACAATATACCGATCTTTGGCACACCATTGGGCCACTCGATCAGCATAATCGTTTCCCAGTGATACTTTGTCCATGCTCCTTTGATGAGCAGCACATTTTACCACTGCCAGTTCTTTGGGCAACTGGATGGCCTCTAAAAGGTCATGAACAACCTTTGCATTCCGAATGGGAGTACCTGAGGAAGTCATGAATTCCCTCTGTAGCCATAATTGGCCAAAGTCATGCACAACTCCATAACAGTACTGACTGTCAGTATACACTGTTATGCGTAAGTCCTTCCCAATTTTGCAAGCCTTTATCATGGCTATCAATTCGGCTACTTGTGCAGACTTGATGTTATATAGGTAACCTGCTTCTTCAATTTTTGTGAAAGACACTACTGCATAAGCAGCACTCAAGCCTCCTAGTTCATGTCTTAGACAGGAACCATCCACAAATAGTTCTTTATCATGTTCAGGCAATGGCGTTTCTTTTATGTCTGGGCGTGGTTTAGTACTGAACTCTGTCAGGTCAATACAATCATGTTCATCATCATCCCCACCTTCTATTTCCAAGGGGTCGGGGAGTAAGGTGGCAGGGTTCAGAATACCGCACCTAACAATGCTTACATTTGCTGCACCCACAAGAATCCTCTCGTATTTAGTCAGCCGACTAGGGGTGAGATACTGTGTTTTAGTTCTGGTCAATAGAATTACCACTCCATGTGAAACATACACGGTCACAGGATGTCCCATGACAATGGACTCACTCTGTTCCAAACTTGCACAGGTAGCAGCTACTGCTTTCAGACAGCCTGGTAACCCAGCAGCTACTGGGTCCAAAGTGGCAGAGAAATAGGCCACAGGCCTTCTGGTCGTGCCATGTTCTTGAGTCAGGACTGACAATGCGCAATTATCGCGAGTGTCACAGAATAGGGCAAACTCTTTGGAATAATCTGGCATTCCCAACGCAGGGGCCGTACACAGACAGTTTTTCAGTCTTGTGAAAGCCATTAGACTTTCATCGTCCCACTCTACAACATCTGGCATTCCTCTCGTGGTCATTTTTATCAAGGGCCTGGCTAAGGCTGCAAATCCCAGAATCCACTGTCTGCAGTACCCTAATACCCCCAAGAACATTCTGACATCTTTTTGAGTACGGGGCAACTGCATCTTTTGAATTATTCTCACTCTTTCTGATGTGACTTTTCTGACACCCTTTTCTATCTGGTGTCCTAGATATTTTACTGATTTCACACAGAACTGTAGTTTGTCAGGGGCCACTTTATGCCCTTTCTCACACAGATGATTTAGGAGGGCAATGGTGTCAACTACACAGTCCCTGTGACTTTTAGACGCCAGTAGAAGGTCGTCTATGTACTGCACTAACACAGAGTTCCCAGGTAAGATCAAAGTCTCTAGACATTTTTTCAAGATCTGATTAAAGATAGAGGGGCTCTCTGTATACCCTTGAGGGACCCGGTTCCAACAATACACGTGACCTTCGAAGGCAAATGAGAAAAGAAATTTGCTGTCGGGGTGCAGGGGTATCGAAAAAAATGCATGACATAAATCAATCACAGTGAACCATTCAGCATCCCAAGGAATCTGGTACAATATCACTGCAGGGTTCGGGACAATAGGGCAGCAAGGAACTACAATTTTGTTAACCTTTCTCAGGTCCTGCACTACCCTATACTTGCCACTAGGCTTTTTGATGCCCATAATCGGTGAGTTGCATGGGCTGCTCATCACTTCCTGTATGATGTCTCCTTCTAATAATTTTTGTATTTCCAGAGTGACACCTGCTTTCACTTCAGCATTCATTCGGTAGGGCCTAGTGTTAGGATATACTGCATTGTCCTTGATGGCTATCTGTATGGGGTCCACATCTTTCATCAACCCCACATCTTTTCCAGTGAAATCCCACACCTCTGGCTTTACGGCTTCCTGGAGTTCTTGGGGCAAGTCCTGCAGGGTCAATCTTTTAATTTCTGAGTCAGGTCTAAGTAACAATAATTTATAAATGCCATCTTCATCTGGGGTCTGTATTTCAACACCTTTTGGTGTGCAAAAGATGGTACAGTTCATTTTGCACAGCAAATCACGACCCAGTAGATTCACTGGACTGGTGTCACAGACGACAAATCTATGCATCTGTTTAAAATTTCCAATTGAAATCTCCATTGGTTCGGTAACAGGAGTACTAATCAATTGATTAGATACACCCACTACTTGGATATTTTCTCCCGAGAGGGGTAGGTTTGGAACGTCCACTGTTCTTACAGTAGAACGGGTAGCGCCAGTGTCCAACAGAAAGGTGACATCATTTCCGTCAACCTTTCCTTCAATATATGGTCCAGACTGGTCTACCGGCAAGGAAGCGCCAAGTACGCACTCCTCGTCCTCCCCTCTCAGGCCCCGTCAGTCCTGATCATTACAAAGGAAGGTATCATTCAGCAGATACTGCGAAGTTGCTGTATTTCTGTTCTCCCCGCTTTCCCAAACCTCTATCTCTTCATCTTCTGCCTGTCTTCCCCTGTATACCTGCTTGGGTGCTCGAGGCACCTGAACTGTTTTTACCTGGGGTTGAGTCTTTCTTGGTCTTTCTTTCTGCGTCTGTGGAGTTAAATCAGGAGTTTTTTCATTAATATCTACTAATTGGGGACACTCGTTTCGCCAGTGTCCAATTTCGCCGCACTGATGGCAGGGAAATTTTTTCATAGCCTCTTCCCTGCTAAATTTGGGCCGGGGCTTTCCTCCACCCCCTCCCCCAGGACCTTTGTTCTCAGCATTTTTAACCATGTTACTCAATTGTTTTTCCTGCTGTTCTGCGAGCTTCACCTGAGCCCACATCACCTTTTCCTTGAGGGCCTTTTTCTTTTCTGCCATCTCATCCTCGCAGTACTTAGCGTACCGCAGGACCTCATCCATTTTCTTAGTATGCCAACAGATTTTATTATCTTTTATCCACTGACAAATTTCAGGTCTTAAACCATTTACAAACCTGTAAATAAAGTGCGTCATATCCTTCAGGTCGATGTTATCAATACCGCTGTATGTTTTAAATACCTGCAATAACCTCTCATAGAAGGAGTGCACTGTCTCGTCCCTTTCCTGTGTTGTTCTATCTATTTTTGTCCAATCAGTTTCCTTTGCGGGCACCTTTTCTTTCAAGTGCTGAATTACCTGCTCATATTTTCGCATGACATCCTTTGATGGCTCCCCTGTTTCTTTATTTCTTGGGTACTCCTCACTCGGCCAGTCTATGTTTATTTTACACTGGGTCCATAAATCTACTGGAACCACAATGTCGAAAAACCCATCCAGGTCTTTCCACAGACATTTCTGTACCTTCACGAACCTTTCCACCTGCCTGTACCAGTCAACTGGTTTCTCTCGTAATTTTGGAAAATCGTTCGTGAAGGACACAATATCCTGCCTAGACCAGGGCACATGCACATATTTCCCTCCTGGAACTTCGCGCATGGGGCATAACTGCTCAGGTTTTTCTACCTCTCTTAAAGCAAACTCAGGAGTCACTTGTCGGGAGCGAACCTCTTCTCTCTTTTTCGCCCACCTGCTTCTCCATCTTTCCACATCTCCCCATTTCTGCAGTACCCCCATTAATTCTTTAATCTGCAACTTCTTCCCTGCCACATTCAGGTGTTCTATATCTTTGTCTGAGAAGTCTGCTCTGTACGGTTTCTGTAAGGGCTTGGATTTTGAGATATCTACCCCCATACTAACTGCTGTTTCGGTCAGTTTTTCGTGGAGCACTCTGGTGTTCCTTGTAAAGCTTTTACATATGAACGACAATTCTTCTTCAGAGTAGGTATTCAATCGATCCAACCCCACATTTCCTGCCATTAATTCTTCTATTTCGACCCTCAGCTTGTAGAGGTCTAAAGGTTTTGTTTGCGGAGTCTGCTTCTCTAATTCACGACTCCAACTCTCAATTTCATCCGGAGTTACCAGAGAGACATTCCTAGTACCTGTTGCTGTCTCTAATTTAATTTCTTTTGTATTAAAAGGGTTATGCCTCTGCTGTATTCCCTTTCCAGTCTGTTTGTTTGGCAATTCCAAGAACGCAACTTCAGACTCGCACTCACTGGACTGATCATCTATGATGATCGGTTCCTGTCTCGGGGTTGCCATGACTGGGGTCATAACTGGAGTAATCGGATTTCCCTGACCATTTCCGTATAACGGGACCACCGGTCCAATAGTTACTGGAATAGTCAATGCCTCAGGACTGGTATTTAACTGGGAAATTTTCTGAATTATTTCTGTCCTTTGTCTAGCTAGAGCCTCTTGCTCCTTTTCCACTAGTACCCTTCTTAAAGTTGTGTCATGTAATATCTGTGGGGTCAACGGAGGAGTAAAACTCGGGGCAGTAGGATGCGTTTCACTTGGTCCTCCCCCATAATTAGGTTTCGGGAATAAAGTTCCAGTATTAAAGGACCTGCGCTCTTCCCCATATGGAGGTTGAACAAAAGGCAGTCCTGAATTCGATGGTTTCTCTTCGCTTTCATACAAGGGTCTGGGAAAAAAGATTTTCGTACGTGAATATTTTTCTTCCTGGCTCGCGGGCACTTTGGGATATATATCCCTTGTTTCCGTCGGTTCGGGTTTTTCAGGATAGGGCAATACTTGACCACCCCCTCCCAGTCCCAGGGACCTGTCTTCTTCCTTTAGGAAGTGGCGTCGGGGAACATCTCCTACACTGGAAGGTCGGGTTCCCTCATTGTAAGGTGGCGGACTTCTGGTACAGATGTCATCTATTAGTTCATCATCTGAATCCCCCAGGGCCCCCCAATGCTTACATTTTTCAGTACTTTTCTCACCCGCTCCAATGTTATGACATGCCGGCATCATGGGAAACAGACCCTCAACAATCATGCTCTGCCTCCACTGTTTCATCCTTTTATCCCTGGATTCCTGTTTCTGCCTGGGGTACCACTTGGTCAAACCCTTGTCCATTCGGGGTCTTTCTCTTTCAAAAGCCTCAATCTCCCATTCTTCTAATGCCTCATACTGCGTTAGTCTCGGTCTGGGATGCAGTTCATTCATTCGGGTTCTTAAATTAAATAAGATCCTACCATTGAAAGTACCATCTAACGGAAAAGCCAATACTCCGTCATCTTTTGTGTACTTCACCCAATTCTCCAACCACACACAGGTATTGTACCCTCGGTCAAACATCATGAATGAGGCAGGAGTATTAGGTGGTGGGACAAGAACACCTTCCCTAGATTTAATCGGTTTGTCCGTTTTAAAATAATTTTTCACCTTACTTACAAGGGACAATTTTCTCTTGGTTCCGTACATAATATCGTATCTATTAGTCTTCCACTGATCCCTTTCAAACCCTAGGTGCCTTGGATCAGGTCGAGTTCCTGTAGTCTGCGAGTGCCACATACGACTTCTACACTAAAATTTGTTTACAAACTACCTCCAATCGGAACGCGCTTCAGAAATTCGTGCAACCAATGGGTGCGCGACACTAAATAAGCTCCGCCAATGGGTGCGCGGCCCCTTCGTGAGACAGTTCCCACGCTCCGGCGCTCACCCCTCCTTTACAATTCCAGCTCCGCTACCCGCCCGCTGCTTCTACCAATCCCAGCGCGGCACAGAGTGACGTCAGAGGCGCTTCGCGACTGACTCCCTCCCTTCACAAGGTAACGGAAACTTTCTTTCTTTTAAAGTGCTCAGTGCTTGGTTAATTTACAACAAATACACATTCGCCACAGTGCTCAAGTGTCTAGACAGAGAAAGAATTGTTTTACTGCAAGTAAACTACTTCCATTTACTTTTCACTCGCTGCGGGCAGATCTCTTCCGCCTACCCTTCACTCTAGCATCGGTGAACCTGTTATTCCCCTAAACTCATCCACTTCTTTCCGGGATATATTCCGAGTTTAAGGTTTCTCAGCGGACCCCTCTGCTTTCACGCTAGCTCCTAGGAACCTGCTACTCTTCCGATGTGACCCTTACTAGGTTACGCCACTATGGGAATTTTGCCAATGAACCCCGTTACTGTCATTTATTCACACATGTATTCAGAAAACCCTAGTTAGTGCTTCCCGGTTATCCTAACCTGCACCTAACTTTCCTCGAACCTGTGACCTCAGGACAATGGATTCTATTCACCACTTGCCCTTTCAATTCCCCGGGGAGTTCGGACAACACGAAACGATACGGTTTACAAATGCATGGATTAGTACATATAGCAATATAAGAACAAGAATAAAAACAATGCAAAAATTCATGAGTTTCAGCAGCGTATTCACAAGAGAATGATCAGGTCTCTTAGAACAGCCGCTCTTCTAGCAGCATCAATATAATAGCAGCTTCCGACTCAACTAGTCCAACTAATCCCTGCCTTACTCTCAACTAGTCCCTAACCATCCTCTAGCTGCCAGAAAACTGGTAGAGCGCGCGAGGCCACCCGACCAATAGTTTTCGCCGTTTCCGGCTTCAGGGCCCATATACTTTTCAAATCACCATATACATCGATCGGGTGACTTCACGAGCTCTACCAAGTTGATGTGTGTGTGTTCCCTGCTACCAATTTTCGGTGCACCCGACTTACCATCCACCGATGCGGGTGCCTAATGACCACAATGAATCAGGGAGCTAGCTGTAAAAGAAAGGCAGCAAAATACAAACCCAACCAATAACATTCAAATACTGTTTAAATGACCACGGACAACTGGAAGTTTTGAAATGTTTATCTAAAGTTCATTATTTTCTTGCATGAGGTACAATAAAACAAGGCAATCAATAACCAAGATAACGTAAATTATATAGGCATAAAGAAATAATGACAGAGTAATCATCAAAGTACTAATAAAATGTAACGAGAAAAGATACTATGCAATTCAGTATTATCTAAACAGGGATAGCCTAAGTGTGGGTGACTATAGGAGAGCTTATAATGAATAACACGCTTCACTTAAGGTGAATGGGCCTTTGAACAATCTAGGCAATGAAGTTCTAGACCATATCAGGAAATGACACACTGCTATGCAAAATATAATTTCTAACAAATGAGAAGACATAGGAATAAACTTATGGAAAAATATAAATGACCTTCAATAGTTGCAGAAAGGCATGGAAATTATCACATATGCAATGTTGAACTTTATTAAAGCAAAAGTTAGAAATTCAGAAGGTGCAAGAATTTCAAGAGGTTCAGAGCAATATTTACCTAAAAAGGTGTGGAAACCAAACCCTGGCCACGGGTCAGTTAAGGACAGGAAACCCTCAAGGAAGGATACCCCTCAAAGGACAGCAGGTGCAGAATGGACACCCAGGACAGGACAGGATACCCTCGGAATAGGAATCAGGACAGGACCCTCAGGACAGGACAGCAAACCCTCAGGACAGGACCCTCTTCAGGACAGGACCGGAACCCACAGTTCGGAAGCAACGCCTGCGCTCCACCCGCTCTGCAGCTATCGATCAAGACCCCGATTGGGTCAGCGAACTCCCAGCTAAGTGCTTTGCCGGCACTTTAAGGTTCAGTAGAACCTTAGCCTATGGTCAAATTCGGACAGAGTGCTTCGCAGCGCTCTGTATCTTCAGTCACCTATTGAGTGCGTTGGGTCAGTGACAGGTCAGCTAAACCAGACAAGTCGGACGGTTCACTAGGTGAACCCAGGGTAGATATACAGTTTGGGGACAGTGTACCACCCCCCAATGTTGCAAAGTGTCAGAATCCCTCAATTTCGATTGGTCCTAAGGTAGGATTTGGGTAACACACCAATCACGATACAAGATTTGAAGCCTTCATTAACATATTTGGGTACCGCCTAGCAGGTTTGGGGTTCTCATGAGAACTGTGCAGAAAATTAACATTGTAACACATGAGGAGCAACATTCGCCGTTCTCGTAGCGCAGAGGTGGCTTTCCCAGGCGCATCTTGACTGTGGCTGCCAGCTGGCTGAGTTCCACTGTCCAAAGTGGCCACCTTTCAATGCTCCCTGGTCATGCGCAGAAGAGACCGTCAATATGGCTCCCAATCAGTTTGGACCCCCATTCCCCGCGGTACATGAAAAGTAAGCGAAAACAAGTTAATACATAATAATGTCATTATGAAAATACATCATAGGGTTTGTACTTTTAACTCATCATCAAGAAATAAAACTATTGTATTAAATGTTAGCTACATTGACACAATCACAAGAGCAGTGGCACGAGCAGTACCACATGATAAGCACAGCTATGAATTACGCATGCGCATAACTTTCCCTCCACTTCTGCAGACGCGTCAGGACACGTGAGTGTGGCTGACGCATGCGCAGTAACTAAAATACAAGCGGCGGCCATATTAAAGGACACGGATTAAATTCATTAGAAATACACATAGGCAAGCTTCGGGAACTTTGCCTAAACAAAATAAATGTTAGTAAAACATACGCTTTGTTACCTTATTACACATAAACGAGGTTCTTGACTTCGGCAAGCCGCAAAATATGCGAAGCTTTGCTTCATCACTGTCACCCAGCTTTGGAGGACATGCTCTGCTGTTAGCAAGACCACTCCCAACATCAGGTACAAAGGTGATGAAGAACAAGAGGGACAAAATATACCCCTGTTTTAAGCCCCACTCTTTACCTGCTTTGTTGGAGAGTGATAAATTATCTACAAACTTTATGTGCACTGAGGTGCCACTTTATAGCTCCTGGTATGCTAGTGTTCCCAATCATTTAGCTTGCTTCAGTGCTTGCTTTATTTAATACCATCAAAAGTTGTTCTAAAGCCAATCGAGCAATTATATAGATGATCATCACCCGCTTTAACATGACTATCTGCCAGTAATGAAAGGTTAAGTATAAAGTTTACATTCCCATGCCTTGAAGCCCTTTGATACATGGGAATTTTGCTTTTCTCTGCAGTCCATGCTCCTAGATCTTCCAAAAGGAGTGAAGCCTAAAATCATATCTGAACGTCTAGGAAGGCTATCATCTGATAGTTTAGTGGATCTGATTGTGATTCATTTTATATGGGGCAGATAATTTAACTCTTCTAAGATAGTGGCAGTATCAGGGGAAAGTAACAGATTTACAAAGGGTCAAGAGACACCCCGCCAAGTAAGTTGGATCACTGTTAAATAAACTTGTGGACGGCCCATTTGGGGCAGGTAGTCCATCTGACCTAGCTTGCTGAATTTTCTCCTACGTTCTTTGCATCGTTATTCACTGTAGAATGTCTCTTTTTATATAGCCTTATGGCCCCTCAAAAACTCTTTGATTAATTCACCAGGAAAGTGGCTCGCTAACTTCTCTTTTTGAGGGATTTTGTATATTACATATGGTATGTGAGCAATTTAACAGGAACGCTTTCCATCTCAGTTTATTTTGCCACTGAGAGAGTTTACATATAACCAAAACGTCCTACTGTCTCCTTTTACAGATGGTGTATAAGTCAACCCAGTGTTAATCTTTATTGCCAAGCTTGGCCGCCCAGATATCGCACGCAGTGATGCTCTTCATATTTCCAAAAGGCCCTAGCTAATTTTTTTGGCTATCTCTAAGATATTCTTTAACCGCATGCGCGCTAGCGGTTTTCCCGCTGCGCGCTGCGTTTTCGAAATTACCGCATTACATGACGAGCTCAGCTCGTCATCAGCGTAGGGCACGTTACGTTTATGACGAGCTCAGCTCGTCATCAGCCCCGAAGGGGTTAAACCATTTCCTGGGATGGGGCTGCAAGAGCTTTAGAGGTCTGTTAGTGATTGCGTTAACTAACCCATGTCTTGGTCATCAATATTTATGTGTGCATGTGAAACTATACAAATCCTGATTACATTTGCCCACCGGTCTCTAACAGACTATCCTTTTCACCTGATGATGCATTAGTAGAATTAGTTGAACCTTAAAACTGAATTATTGAGTTTGCACACACCACTTGAGGATCTAATGATTTTGGTTGAAGAATGAGTGGGTTAGCTCAGGTGTGGGTTATGCTCAGTTATGGGTTTTGACACACTTAGTAAATTTATTGAGTCTTGCTGCTCAAAAACGAGGTCTGCATCTGATTGATTTGCCCATGTTCCCATAGTGCCATCTAGGGGCCACACAGTGTTTATGGGCTTTCGCGAGTCCTAATAGATTACCTCTGTTTAAAATATTAATGAACCTCTTTGACACATTATGAGGGTTAAAAAACAATTTGGAACCACTACAGCATTTGAGCAGGTCCGATGTGAGAATTCGAAGATTCATTTGCCGTCCTGAGCTTATCCTCAGGCCTGTGAGTCAAAGAAGAAGAAAGTATTGTTATGGCAGCAGGTGGCCTATGAGTCCTAGATGAATATACTGCTTTTTTACGCATTCTTTTTCCCAGCAGGGAATTACAACACCGTTTTTACAATGACCGCATTGTAACCAAGCATACCATTACCCCGCAAGTCATAACAACGTCTTGCAGAGGGGGTGCGCTGGAAGTTTGAATTGTATAATTTACTATTTGAACTCCAGTCTGTGCTGACAAAGACCCGTTTTGCGAGTCTATAATAGCGATTCATAAGGAATCGCTATTACAGACTCGCAAAACGGGATTCATGTAGGAATCGCAATATTAATTGCGATTCCCACTGATTCCTTATTTGCGATTAGCTAATTGCCTAAAGGCCCATAGGAATGCATGGGGAGTCATTCCTTATTTGCGATTAGCAATTAGCTAATCGCAAATAGGATAGCGATTTCAAGGGTGCCAGGGTGTCCAAAGGACACCCTGTAGCACCCCTGATATGCAATTTTACACAGGTGTTGCGCACACACATGTCCAAAGGGTTTTTTTCTATTTTTTTGCTATTTACCACGAAGTCAGACTTCGTGGTAAATAGCGACCAAAAATTGCGAATTCGCAATGTAAAAATGGTTCATGAATTGCATTTAAGGAATCTCAAATAGAGATTCCTTAAATGCAATTCCTCGCAAACGTGCAAATTCTTTATTAGCGAATTTTGCATTTGGGATGATGAATTCCAAATGCAAAAATTGCACTCGCAAAGGGCCAGATTCTCAGAATCTGTCCCTTTGCGAGCGCAATTGAGCTTGATGAATCTAGCTGTAAGTGTGTTGGGTCCCAGATCCCTAAAACCTCAGTTCTTTCAGATTTACATGATATTGTAACAGTTCAGTTGGGCCTTGGAGATCTAGAAACAAATGGAAAAGCCAAATGGTCCATAGCAGTTTACTTACTCTGAATGTGTTTATTAGGTGGTTTATGCTTGAGTTTTTTCACTGCAATTGAATAGCAGAGATTTTTTTCTGTATGAAAGACATGTTCCATCATGAGGAGAGAGCCTCCTTCTTGCACCTCACTCTATGTCATTACAGACACAGTCTCATGGCCAGATATTTTCACCTACAAATCATTGTTTTCAGATGCGTTAGTCTAATAAGTTCAATGTAGGCATAGTAAGACTACAATACTTGGAATGATTTTTGTGACTGCAGCTAATGCCCCTAGTGACCTGGAAGCATGTGGTAATCCTATACATGCTTTGTAATTTACTGCACAGGAAGATTCTTCCTGATTCTTGTCAAAGCACTACACCTTGACGCTCCTAAGCAGGCCATTTTGGGGCTATCCTTTCTTAATTTCTTGAGTTTTAATAATTGCATTGCCCAGAGCAGGTCTTTCAAAGAAAGAACATTATTGCTACAGGAAAACGTAATATGCCACAATTCATTGGGGATTAGATGCAAGGTTGTATATGTAACTACGATGCTCAATAAAACGACCCACCTACAATAGTGCCCTCTACCTGTTCTAGGAGTTGGGGCTTTGTATTCATTGCTTTGCCTCTAGTCATAAAACCGGATTAGGTATAGGGATAGTTCTAAGTCATGGCTCATTCAGAGCTGTTCAAAGTTCAGTTCAAGAGTGTTTTCCCAAATTACAGTGAGTGTAAGGCATTTGTGCCTGAGTCTCTTGCTTGAGGCCCACTTACTCATGCTGTTGCGGGCATGTGGCGCTCACGGTCCACCTCATTTTCATGCTTTCAAAGGCACCTCTACTGACACAGAAGAAAGGTGACAGTTCTTCTTAGAACTGAAGCTACAGTGAGGGAGCAGCATGGCAGCCCTGCTTGGCAGGAGCCTCTCCAGGCAGATAGAACTTCCTGGCCTGAATCCGACAGGTGCTTGTGATAAGATGCATCCTCTGGGGTGGGTTCCCAATGGGAGATTAAGGTTCTTCGGAAGTGGAGACCTCTAGGTAGGGTTCATAGGAGGTTGTGCTTCTTCAGGCAGTTGCGGACTCTATCCTGGCATTGACTCTGGTGGTAACCTAAGTGTTAAGAAGAAGCAGCAGACTCATGTGGGAAAAAAAAGCTGTTTAAAGAACGAGATCCTCAGGCGCCTGCTGGCAACTGACGCTCACCATCATTCTAAGGAGAGCTTCACTCTCAATGTTCTACAGAGGGGACATACCAGGGTAGGGGGAAGAGGAGGGGTGGAAGGGATGGGATATACCATCTATATAAAAGGTAGCACAACATGTAAATTACAGGCATAGATTACAATACACCTCTCTTTGAATAAGGAAGCGAACAATGCATTATAAAAGCTTGTAAAGATGAACCCTCAATAAACAGAAAAGGGAACAGTATCACATTTTATAGTCCTGACTTCCTTGGGCTGTCGCATGTTGGAAAATGAGTCATCCTGACATTCTTCCCTATTAGGCCTTGGAATACACACGTTGAGGCAATGAGCTGTAATGTCCATGCTCCAACTGCTACCATCTTCCAAAACTACTGAATTATTGTTTACACGTTGGATTCTTAGAGGTTTGGAGAACACAGATATTTTGGAATGGCCTACCTGGGGTCTTTTACCCATTGGACAACATCCCAATCCTTCCTGATGGTTACCCACTTCATGACGTATTCGGGTTTGTAATTATCTTGATGCAGGCCCACTTTCTCCATGGCTGCTTTCCTATCTACCCTGATGGGGCTTCGTCCATTTAGCCAATTAGGAGTGAGTTTAGAACCTGGATTCCTCCCTTTAAGAGACACAAAAGGTGAAACTCCTGCTAAAGAACGGTGATGGATTAAACCCAGATCAGTTGACTGGGGGTGAGTGCTTGTATTGTCAACGCTCCGTCCATCACCACCTTTAGTTTTGCTTTGTTCTCCATAAGTTGGCAGGGTATGCTCAGCCGTGAGTCCCTTGCTCACTTTGCCACTGGATTCAAGCAAGCCGGGCTGAAGACGGCTGTAATGCCAGAAACAGGTCCTCGGAAGCTTGTTTCCGGTCCAGGGAAGGCATGGCTTGGCAGTTCGGGCTGGACTGTTCCCTTGAGGCACAGGGTCAGACTGATTTGCATATGGCCATGTCTGAACCGGGGTGGCAGAGTGGGATAAAGAATGGTGATGGATTAAACCCAGATCAGTTGACTGGGGGTGAGTGCTTGTATTGTCAACGCTCCATCCATCACCACCTTTGGTTTTGCTTTGTTCGCCGAAACTCCTGCAATGGCATAGGGAGTAGAATGATATGACCATAGCATCCGTCTCAGGGCTTATTCCATGGGTTCATGAGATATGAGCGCCAACTGAATAGTGTTCTTTATCATTCTATTGGCCCTCTCCACCGGCCCATTAGCATTTGGACAATACAAAGGAGTTTTCACATGTGAGATGGTTAATTTGGATAAGAATAGTCTCATTTTCCCTGACTTGAATTGAACACCATTGTCGGGGACCAGGGTACTGGGTATTCCTTCTATAGAGAATATGTCTCTCAACAATGCAATAAGGTATGATTTGGTGATGGAGAGAACCATTTTTGTAGAGTTCCAATGTGATTGATAATCAATGAGTACAAACATGAATCTATGTGAAACATTTAGTACGTTTACTGGACCGATAATGTCTAAACCCAGTTTGTCCCAGGGTTTGGAAGGGACTGACACAAGAATAAGGGGTGCTTTGTGAGTGACTTTGGATTTGTCACACAATCCACAGGCTAGGCAATCTTTTACTTTTCTTTCCACCATGCAGTCCATGTTGGGGAACCAATAATTTAGTCTAATTTTACTTGTGGTCATGCTCCTTCCCGGATGTCCCTCATGAGCTACTTCAATGATGCGTTCTAGCATGTTGGTCGGTGGAATAATTCTGTTGCCTCTGTAGATTTGATCCCTAATTATAGATAATTCATTTCTCACCAACCAGTAGGACTTGAGATTCTCAGGAAAGTCTTTAAAGGTACTGGGCCAACCCTTGTAGATCATGTTTTTTAACTCTGTTAGCACTGAGTCTTCTTGTAGCCCTTTTTCCCATTCTTCCTTGTTGATGGCAGGAATGTCAATTGCCAGGATGGTCTCATCTGGTGGATTAATTTGTGAATCCACATTGGCAATGGGAAGTCTCGATAAACAATCAGCAATTAAGTTCTAATCACCTGAAACATAACACATAGAATAATTAAATCCTTGTAAGCCTAAAACCCTTTTAGAGATACGGGGAGTGGTTCTTTCTATGCTTTTAGTGGAAAACATAGGAAGTAAAGGTTTGTGGTCCGTGCGAAGAATAAAGGGAATTCCCCATAAGGAAAATATGAAATGGTTTATCGCCAGTAGCAAGCAAGGGCCTCCTTCTCCATTGTGAAATAGTTACTTTAAGGCTCTTTCAAGGTTGTGAATGCAAATGCTATCCCTCTCTCTTTACCATTTAACGATTGAGTGAGAGAAGCTCCTAGACCTTTCATGCTAGCATCCGTTGTCAAAGTGGTCTTAGCACTGGGAACAAGCATTCTGAAAGTAGGTGCTTTTATTATGGCGTGTTTGATAAAAGTAAAGTCACTATGACATTGAGAATTCCAATCAAAGGGGGACCCTTTCTTTAACAACTCCCTTAGAGAGTGCACATGTCCAGCAAAGCTTTCTACAAACTTAGACATGTACTCTACCAAACCCAAGAAGGAACTGAGCTCGTCCTTGTTAGTGGGAGCGGGGGCAAGCGTGACTGAATCTACTAAGCTTGTTTTTAGTCTAATTCCTTCACCAGAGATGGTGTGGCCCAAATACGCTATGGACTCCACCCCAATTTTATATTTATCTCTGCTGGTGGTGAATCCTGCCTTGCTTAGTTTACCTAGAACCTCTCTGAGTATCTTGTTGTGTTCCGTTTCTGACTCCCCATATATCAGGATGTCATCCTGGAAACACAGGGCTTCACCCAAATCCTTCAAAATGTGTTGCATTATACAATGGAACACTGCTGCTGCAGATGCAAGGCTGAACGGCATTCTGTTAAATTGGTAGGCTCCGAAAGCTGTGATGAAGCATGTGAGGGATTTAGAATTGGGATGGAGAGCTACCTGATGGTATGCTGCGGAAAGGTCAAGAACAGTGAAATACTTGGCACCTTGTATTACCCTGAGCATCTCATTAATGTTAGGAAGAGGGTGCCTATCCACCCAAATGTTGGAGATCCCCACTCAGGCGGATACCTTTCCCTCCTTCCTTAGATGCCACTACTATGGGAACCAATACTCCAAGCTTTCTTTTCTTTCAACTACACCACATGTTTCTAGTCTCTCCAATTCTCTTTTGAGAGGATCTCTTATAAGTAAAGGGACCAATCTTGATCTGCGAACAGTTGGTTTGTGTTGTTTCTTCAATTTGATTTTATGTGAGAAACCCTTCAGTAAACCCAACTTTTCTGAAAATACCTTTGGAAATTCTTCACACACTTCTTTCCCTACACTAGATCTCTCAACCAAATACACAGGTTCTGATGCATTGAGATGCTAATCCATTGTGTTTTGCACGTGTTGGTTTGGATCCCATCCTCATCGCCAATTTGTTAAGAAGAAGCAGCAGACTCATGTGGAAAGAGAAGCTGTTTAATGAACCAGATCCTCAGGCACCAGCTGGCAACTGACGCTCACCAACATTCTAAGGTGAGCTTCACTCTTAACGTTCTGCAGAGGGGACATACCAGGGTAGGGTGATGAGGAGGGGTGGAAGGGATGGGAGATATCATCTATCTAACAGGTAGCACAACATGTAAATTACAGGCATCAATTACAACACTAATCTTGCTCTTGGCATCCCCTGTGGTGTTGACAGCTTGCCTTAATCTTGGTATAAGGTCTGCTGCTGAGTCTGCAGTGGAAGACCAGGAGAACTCTGATGAAACAGGTTGGGTAGTCAGACCTTCATTTGCTCCTGCAAATTTTACAGACCTCAGGTGATGTCCCCTAACCTGTCATGTAGGCATCAGCCAGAATCACACAGCATTTCTTCAAGGACTAGTAAGAAGCACTCCTTTCTTTGGTCATGAAGTACTCGGAATTGGGTCAGAGTGGGATGCTTGAGATCAAAACTCTAAAACACAGTTTCCTGACAGGGGATGTGGGTTCATTGTCTAAGGCCCAAACTGGTTTGAGGTGGTTCTTTTTCAAATTACATTTCCCCGCCGCTCTACAGATAAGACTTTGTGTCAAGTGACATCTCTCACAGCAGGTAGGAAAGGGGCTGGCTCCAGGCAGGAGTTCTCAAAACATGAGCACAATGGAACATTAGTTCTCTGCACCTGACTGTCATCATCTTTCTGAAGTAGTAATCAGAGACCAGCAAAAGTGCTTGTCCTGCCTACAAAATCTCTCATTCCTCATACCAAACAACATAAACTGGAGTCCAATCCTTCACCCCTACTATTCAACAAATGGCAGTGCTCATTAAAAACTAATCAGCAGTCCTGTTCTACTAAGCACCTCATATTAATTCTAGAGGTAGCCCGGTACCTCTACCCTCACTTCTATGTCTTGATCTCCTACCTCCAATCACAGGAATGCAATCAATGCACTTCTTCTGTCTGGGGAACAATGCTCACCCTTCACCTTGTGGCAGGCCAAACCAGTTTCATTCTAAACGAATCTCACTGGCTCCAGTACTTAGTCATAAAGCAAATTAGGTCCTACTACTACACATGTGCTATACACATGCTTCACATATATATATAATTGACATGCACATAGAACGTCAGTGCAAGGATCTGGATTTCACAGAACAGCTGAACTTTACGTGCAAAGGGTCAGTGGAACAAACTTGCACTGTCAAAGAAAAGGAAGGTCTTTTTCACACTCTATATTCATAAACCATGGTATGCTGCCACCAACGGTTAATGCGGTTTGCCCCGAGCAGTCTGGTTAATGTGGTATACCCACAGTAGCCCACTGTCTACTATTAGGGCATGCTTGATGCAAATCTCCAAGTCACAGGACAGGTACTGGGCCTCACATCATCATGGACTGGCCAATGCCCCCTGCGTATGTTAAAGTATTATGACACCAGGGCCAACAAAAAAGCCAGGGTACCATTTTCACACGGAGTTAGGCACTCAGCACAGGGGAAAACCCATTTATACCATGCAAGGCAGTATCCCTTTTCCACACATGGTGATGGGATGGTTTAGCTCCTTTAATTTAACTTACATTTTGGTGTTAAATAGGTTCTCTATTGCAGCTTCTCAAGCTATCACTTGTAGTAATGTTAAAATGACTTTCAATTCATATTTTTGAATACAGGGGCCAGACATCTATAAATGTCAGTGAACCCCTGCTGCTTAAATGACTTAAAGGCAGAGTGGTCTGCCCCCTGCCCTTCAGCCAAACAGCTAGATGGCATGACAGAGGCCAATTTATGCAGTCACGTGCATCGCTTGATTCTCCTTCACAGCATCCTATGGCGAGCTGGCTATTTTGTATGGATATTGAGCTGGTGGGGTCACTCGATTCAGTTGGCTCCATCCCATATTGCATCTTCCACACCCCATCACATGTCTTTTGGAAATGCAGGAGCAGACTTCAAGAGAGATACATGAAATGGTTAAGTGATTGCAGTAAAGATTTTCAAAAGTGTACTTGTGCTAAAGCATAATCTAAAATGCCTCTCCACCGACAAGCCAGTCACTTGTGGCGATATTGAGTCAATAGGATTTTTTATTGCAGCTGGCTCCACCCCTTATGATATTTTGAACACTCCCCCTGTAGCCTCTGGCAAGTGAGGGACCAAACTACAGAAGAGTTAAGTAGCGGGACTGAATGATAAAAGTAACAATTGCACTTGTGTGAATGTCATTTATTCACTGAATGAATAATCTCAAATCCTGCTCCTGTCGTGAGCCAGGCTTTTATGTGGCCCCACACGAGCTTCCTGGCAGCGTGCCTGTGGTAGGTGGTGACAGTAAACGGTTTTAAATGAGCACTTGGGCGAAAGAATAATCTAAAATGACATTTCTAAAGCAAGACAGCTTTTGAGCTGATATTAAGCCAATGACATTGCTCAAAGCAATTGACTGCCCCCCTTTCTCCTCTTCACCACAACACACAAGCTGATTTGATAATGATGGCATGCCACTAGCTGGTTAAGAAAGGTAGAGATGGATCCTGTTTAGGATAGTGGGGGTAGTGATCCACAGAACTAGTCAAAATACGAAGGACTCTCACTAACAATAAATAGTTTACTTCCTTTTTGTGTAGGCAAAATGCAGACTTTATTCACTATATTAAATTAGTTGAAACACACAGCTTGTGTTGCTGTATGCCGATAATTTGCAGGCATATATTAGGATCCCTCATATAGTCTAAATAGCTGCACACAAAAGTCTACCGTGACTCACATCATCTTTTGGAGCATATGGGCTCGATAAAACAGATGGTGTTAGGGAGTCTTTGGAGTTCTGGAATTGCTTGTCAATGTCAAGTTCCATTAGGAGTCAGTATCATAAGCAAGACCTTGCCGATGTTTTGCATGTCTACCAGTGGCTCACAGTCCTGATCCCAATTACGATATATAAGGATCTGGATGCTTGTTTTTATGCACTTGTATCAGTGAGGGAAGCATTTGGGACCACAGGGACGACCATTTCCTTTTGCGACTCTCAATTTGTGACTCACAAAAGAAAATGTACTTATGTGTCTCAGACACATTTTGAGATTCCCAATGGGGTCGCAAATGACCTGCCTAATCAATATTCAAGAGGCAAGTCATAATTTGTGAGCCATTGGCAATGGACAATAACACAGGGATGGTGGCCTGCTGGGGACATCAGATCCCTGTCTGCTTTTGCTTTTTAAATAAAGCATATTTTTTTTAATATGCAGCCATTTTCCTTAAAGGAAAACGGGATGTATTTCAAAAAAGAAAATGAAAGATTTCACTTTCATTTTTTAAGATCAGGCAGTGGTCCTTGGGATCACTGCCTGCTCTTAAAAATAATGTTTCTGCCAATCACAAAGGGGAAGCGCTCCCCTGGAGACCCCTCCCCATTTGCGAGTGGCTTACCACCTATTTGAAGTAGGTGATAAATTGCGATTGTTGACTGAATTGTGGACTTATTGCACTTAATTTTGCAATTCTGTAATGTCTGGTGTCATTTTAAAGCCAGCCCTGCGTTGCAGGCTGGTTCTAAAACAAAGCTGTGTCCAAATTCGACTTTGGAATTAAAAGTAATTCCAAAGTCCAAAGCTACCTTTTCATTACATATATTCATTCCTAAGGTCTGCCCTAAGTGCCTCAAGAGTAGGGTGCCTTGTTATAAAAAGCAGGGACATTATGACATGTGTTATATGCCCTGGTGAGGGAAAAACATCCAAAGTCATTTTCACCATTTTAGTACTGATAGCTCAATAGGCTAACATGTTTTAAATGTAATCTTAAAAAATTCATATCTTCGGTTCCCTACATTGTATTTTTGTCATTTTTATGTCATATGAAAGATAACAATATTCCATATTTCTATAAATTGGTGTTGGATGTTCATTGTGATGTGTACTTTACTTATGTACTATTTTTGTAATATTAAATGCTCTACACACCTGTCTCCTAAATTAAGCCTGGCTGTTCGTCAGTTAAGCTACCAAGGGTTGAGCAAGGATTCATTTATTGAGTCTTGACTGGAACATATGTGTGATTGTGGTGTTATTACTAGCTGTAGGTACATACCTGCACCAACTAATAAACCACCTTCCAACATAGGGTAAGCAAGCTCTATAAGCATTTGGAGTAAACAGCAGTACAACAATATATAAAGTAGCAAATATATGCATTAGTGAACAATGGAAGTCCAAAGGTAGTCACGGGAGTTATCTATGTACATTTAAAGTCTACGTCAATATGTTACATTAAAGGTATAAGCATTCATATTCATCAGTAGTTAGTAATAGATAGTGTAAAGGATAAATGTAAGAGTGGATATTAGCCATTCTGTCAAGAGAAGTCAATTGTAAAGACCAGTGGGATAACAGCCCTTTGTGGTATGCATGACATAATGCCCACAGTATCATTATAACTAAGCAGAAATAGTCACCTGCAAGGTGCAGTACAGTATCATTAGGGGATAAAAGTCACCAGATCATCATAGTGATCAGTGGTGTGAGTGATTTCAAAGATGTTTACCTTCGGTTTGAGAGGAAGGGACAAGTTGTGTGTGAGTGTCACTCCATATAAAGGGGGATTCCCTGTGAAAGAACATTTGAAGGTGGACAATTTGTTGAAGTGAGTTTCTTTGAGAAGTAATATGGGCATGGTTATTAGGGTCCTGCTTTCACTGTTTAGTTTCAGTTTTTTGTTTTCACTTAAAAAAGGACGTTTTGGGTGTGGGGCTTTACAAGTGAGACAGGATATCTTTTTAGCGGGGCAAGATTCCAGTGTTAGCCATTTAAGAGTGTTTAAAGCTGTAGTAATTCTTTTGAATTTTCTCATACAAGCCATAATCCTGGCTGCTGAGTGGAGTTTACATTTTAGAAGTATTAGGCAGTACTTAAGCAAATCTGATAAGTCCCTGCACTCAAGGCACAATATGACCAATACATGTAATGCAGATGTGTGAATCAATGGTCTAATGTTAAGATACATTTCAGAGGATATGGCCTAATGGCCAGGGCTGCTGACTTTGGAGCTGGGGAATCAAGTTTGAGTCTTGATGCTCGGCTCAACATCTTGTGATTCTGTGCAACTCACATAGGCCCATATTTATTGTTTTGAATACAGTGCAACGCAGCAAGCCATCTTTCTGCGACATTCTGAGTGAAAGGCTAGGAATGCGCAGTATTTAATATTATATGGCGCATTCCTGTTCTTTCTTAGCCCTGGCATACTTTAGGCTGTCTAGAACCAACACAGGCACCCTTGTGTCATGGTGCAAGTGTGCCTGCGTTATAGGCAGGATTGTTTTGTGCAGGTAGGGATTCTTGCCTTCCCAAAAAAAATCATCAGAAGCATCTTCCTCTTTCTATGTGCGCTGCAGAAAACGGTGAATTGTCGAGTCTCCCTTATTTCTTTGCAAATATTATTTCAGGAGCACCTTGTTTTTGCAGTAGATATTACCTTATCTTTGAAATGAAGATTTGTTTGAATGATAAATAAATACATTAAACGTACAAAACTTACTTAGAAGAAGGGTTCCTTAAGAAACTATTTCCATGGAACTCAAGGGCTACACTTCCCCCATAGGGACCCTTTGTGTTAGTAATTGTTCCACATACAAAGGGAGCTTAAGTGTGACTGATGGGCCGTCCACATCCTGATGGGCCATCCAGGGCAGGATGGGATGGACGAGCTGACAATTGCACCTGACTAAGATGTGTCCTGTCCTCATACAACGGGCTGCATACCCCTGCGTAGTAAGTCTGGAGCAAGGGCAGGATGAGTAGGGATTTTGGGCACCTCTAAGGCCTCTTGTTGAAGTCTCCCCCGCTTCAAAGGCACAAGTGGGTATAAGTATTGGACCCCTGTCACCTCCAGCTCAGTACACTTCTGGACCTGTGGATACTCTGCCAAGAAGAAGGACTGCTGTGCTGCTGAAAGGACTGTCCTGCTGGATTCTGCTGCAGTCTTGCTCTGCTGTGCAGACCTGCTGCCTTCTGCTCCCCTTGCTTGGGAGTGGGAAGGAAACCCACCGGGAAACCCTTTCTGGGTAGCTGTCACGCAATATAAATTCAAATAAATAAATAAATAAAATAAATAAATAAGGACTGGACCTGAATCTCTTCAACCCAGAACCAAAGTGGCTCCAAGGGCTTGTTGGCTTGCCTCCCATTTGAAGTCTTAAGGACATCAAAAACTTCCAACCCATCTGCATACAGCACCTGGACTCTGCCATCTGAGAGTCTTGCCCTGCTAACTGGGCCCTTAGAAGTGGAAATAAAGTGCTGCAACTGCAAAAATCCAAGCATTGTCGTTGTTGCACTAGTTGGAACTGGTGCATCTTCATCTATGCTGATGCATCACAACTGCTACGAGGATCGAGGACAATGCATCGTCAACAGCATGGCGTATCGTCTCCAGTCCTGACGCATCTCTGACTCTGAACATCTCAGAGCCGATTCATTGCCTAAACCCTAAGGATTGAGGCCAAAGCATCACCTCCTTTGCTTCTCACATCTCTACATCGACGCAACCGCAAACCACTGTACTGTTTCAGCAGGGCAAGGCTGGTCCATGTATCCGACTGGTGCTCCATCACCTGATCCTTTGGATTTTTCCGGTATAGCATACCCAGATAGCCCCAGTTGGCGCTTTATACTTTTAAGGACTACATTTCAGTTTATTCTTTAAAATTAATAACTCCTGTTATACTTATTGGATTTTTGACGTTTTGGTCTATTTTTCTTTTTTTTATTAGGCTCTATCTTTCCACTGTTTTACTTTTTGAATTGTTGCACAAATACTTTACCCATTGTCTCTTAAATTAAGCCTGACTGCTCTGTGCCAAGCTACCAGAGGGTGAGCACAGGTTAATTTAGGGTTTGTATCTGAAATGCCCTGACTAGGATTGTAGTTCCTGCATGGACAGGGTGCATACTTCTGCCAACCAGAAACTCAATCTCTAACAGGAACAAAACGGGATCATGAACAATATGTATTATTGGCGCCACCTCTTATTTAAAATGGCACAGATAGCCACATGTTTAAAAGACGGCACATTTTCTTTTAGCAGATGCCAGCAGGTTCATTACATTTGTGATACGTAATCTAAGCTGCCTATGCTGTAGTCTAGTTTATCACCTGTATCAGATAGGGCATGCCAGCTTCGCCTAGCAAGAGTCACCAGTATACACCCGAACTCACCCCTAAAAATAACCTTGATATGATCATGTGTAACTCGAGTCTCAATTACAGGTGTTTACCTAAATCTAGCACACGTTATACCAATCAATCAATCAATCAAAGCATTTATATAGCGCACTACTCACCCGGAGGGTCTCAAGGCGCTGGGGGGAGGGGGTCCGCTACTGCTCAACAGACAAGAAGGTAGGGTACAATGTGTAGGCAAGGAGTGCCTTGGTACTCTGAATTCACTCCTCAATCATACAGAAGGAATGTTTGTTTTACTGCGTTGTTTTTTACGGCATAAAAGGATCGCGCTCCTGGCGAGAAGTCTCAGTAAAACATTTAACTCAAAACCACGAGCGTTCAATTATTAACGATTTAACGAGAGGGCTGATCGCACTGGGGCGTAGTCGTCATTAGTGCAGCAGCAGGTGCAGCGGAATGGAAATACATTGGAAACTACAATTCAGCATTCATTTAAAAATCTAATGCAATTTTTTTAGCTCGCAAGCAGACGAAGTTTCTCAGTTTCTTGACAGACTTCCCCGTTTTGTGCTTACTTTCCCCCAACTGTGTCTCGCTGCGTCCCTCTTTTTACGTCATTTGGTTCCTTCACTCTGAAATCTACCCTTCATTGTTTTATATATGTTAGGTTCAATGTTTTCGTGGTGTTTTCCTCATGCGTCATAATGTTTCTGATAATAAGGCTTTGTGCTTCTTGTTGATGATAGAGTGTGCCTACATCCACTGTGGAAAGAGTAGCGCTAGAGATAAACAATATGAGCTGCTTAATGTAATAATTATGAATTTCTTTTACTACTCAAGGGCGGTGGAAATCGGGCCACCTGCACCCTTGGATTAGCGCCAATGGCATCTTGCCCTGTCGCTCTCATCTCAAGCCCAGTTCATATCGAAAATACAAGGGCACTACTTAAAAGTATTATGTATGTGAAATGCATATTGTTTTCTTGCCCATTGTGCGCCCTATATTTTGTATCAGCCCCAAAAAGGTTCATTTCTTTTAGAGGTTATTTGTAACTGCTAGTTGTGCGGCTGACAGAGAGGCTATAAAAAAGATTGGTTTCTCGGGAGAGGCAGATCTGAGAACGTCTAAGCACAGTGAAGCTTGAGGAGGGGTAAGGGTTTCTATACATAGCATAATCTGGACATTTTATGACACCGAGAGCAGGGTCATCCATCAAAAGACAATGTTGAGCATTATTCGGGACTACTGCACAAATCTTGGGAGACCAGACACAGTAATCAACAACATGTCACTGCAGGTTCCGCGTGCCTGCGAATGTTTTATGGCAATCGAGAAAGTGCTGCATTGAAGCACAGACGCCGAGCCTTGTGCGTTTGGTTGCATTAAAATCAATACACAGTTTAACTTGTGTTTTATGAACTGCCGAGGAGAAGAAAATCTTTCTTTAATGTAATATTGTTTTTATTCGACACATATGGGTCTACCATGAGTCATATTGGCAATACCGCGAGAAAGTGCAGAAGGAGATGCGGGATTACATTTTTTTTGTTTGAAGTAAAAACAGCTTTTGCTGAATTTTTTACACCAGCAGACTCAAAATCTATTTTTTTTATTCAAAACAGGTATTCTTCACCCTGGAGAATATGCACCAAAGTTGTGTTGCAAAATGAAACATTCTATTTTGCTGTTGCTTTTGCTTTTTGCTTCTGCGACTGAATTTGAACTGTTGATGCCCCTGACACTTGAGCTGCTGAGGTGTAGGAAAGAGTTCCACTTCCCTCTGGTAAGCACAGGTGTTTGACTGCGAAATATGGCACCCATGGCCTGCCACTGACCGCAGCTGCGCGTTCAATCATTTTTGTATTGCTGCTTGGCACGAAGCGCTGCACAACACAGCAACTCTCAGTAATAAAAACGGAGTTGTGAAATATGTAAAACACAATGTGATTGCACATAATAATAACAAAATCTATAGCACTGTCTGAACATCAAGCTGCACTACCTTTTTAAAATGGCCAATGGCCATTGGGCGGTGCCAGGTGCCAACAACTGCATTTCCTGGCAGTTCTTTGTATGGATCTTTTAGTATTTACACAGCCAGTCAGCTGCCTTGAAAGTGCACCAGGGAACCTTTTGGTTGGCCCCTCCATGTTCATGTGGAGTCCAGCTGGACCCAACCCCAGATCTCTTCACATCAGCAAATACTGAAGGACACAGATGGGTACTTGTGAGCAGAACTGCGGGGAGCCCCTAACAGTGGTCGGATGACATTCTGCCTGCATGTTGCTTGTATAGGTTCTAAACTTTATATGCAGGGACATCTTAAGGATTTAGGGGGCCCTGGGCCAAGTATATTTTGGGGAACCTTATGTGGGACAGTTTTTAATTTTTGATCCTATTTCAGCTCTTTCATGTCCTCTTAGGCCGAGCCACTTATCCGCAAAGGCACACTCGTACAAATTCTAAATGTGTTTACATGTATTATGCGGGGAGAGAGATGTGTTTTTTCAATACTGTAACACAGCAGATGATCGCTAATATTAGTGCAAATAATCTCCCTGACACTTTCACATTTCTATCCTGATTTGATCTAAAAGAAACTATTTTATGGATGTTGCATGGAACAAACATAACATTTCTCTACAAAATGTCTGTAATAGACACACATATCACCCGCACTGAAAATAAAGCAAAGCAGTATTTAGAACAATCTGTTTAAGAATCATTCAGTGTCATCAAGGCAAGACTCTGCAGATCAGATCTGGTGCTATTGATGAAGCAAAGCTTCGCATATTTTGCGGCTTGCCGAAGTTCAAGAACCTCGTTTATGTGTAATAAGGTAACATAAGTATGTTCTACTAACATTTATTTTTGTTTAGGCAAAGTTTATGAAGCTTGCCTACGTGTATTTCTAATACACTTACCCCGTGTACTTTAACATGGCCGCCGCTTGTATTTTAGTTACTGCGCATGCGTCAGCCACACTCACGTGTCCTGACGCGTCTGCAGAAGTGGAGGGAAATTTATGCGCATGCGTAATTCATAGCTGTGCTTATCATGTGGTACTGCTCGTGCCACTGCTCTTGTGCCCGTATCAATGTAGCTAACATTTAAACCGCATAAGAATATTTTATGATGATAAGTAGAAAGTACAAACCCTGTGATGTGTTTTCATGATGACATTATTATGTATTAATTTGTTTTCGCTTACTTTTCATGTATCGCGGGGAATGGGGGTCTGAGTGAGAGGAGAGCCATATTGGAGGTCCCTTCTGCGCCTGCGCCACTTTCGGCAGCACAGTAGACCTTGACTGATGGAACATAGCCAGTTGGCAGCGATGGGCGAGATGCTCCTGAGAAAGTCACCTCTGCCCTGCGAGAACAGCGAATGTGGCTCCTTATATGTTACATTGTAATGTTGTGCTACTGTTTGCCGTGTAGCTTCTCATGGGAACCCCAATCTTACTAGGCGGTGCCCAAACATGCAAATACTGGCTTGAATTGTTGAATTGTGATTGGTGTGTTACCCAAATCCTACCTTAGGACCAATCGAAATTGAGGGATTTTGACACTTTGCAACATTGGGGGGTGGTACACTGTCCCCAAACTGTATATCTACCCTGGGTTCCCCTAGGGAGCCGTCCGACTTGTCTGGTTTAGCTGACCTGTCACTGACCCATCGTACTCAATAGGTGACTGAAGATACAGAGCGCAGCAGAGCACTCTGTCCGAATTTGACCATAGACTAAGGTTCTACTGAACCTTAAAGTGCTGGCGAAGCACTTTGCTGGGAGTTCGCTGACCCAATCGGGGTCTTGATCGATAACTGCAGAGCGGGTGGAGCGCAGGCGTTGCTTCCAAACTGTGGGTTCCGGTCCTGTCCTGAGCGGTCCTGTCCTGAGGGTTTGCTGTCCTGTCCTGAGGTCTTGTCCTGATTCCTAATCCAAGGGTATCCTGTCCTATCCGGGGTGTCCATTCTGCACCTGCTGTCCTTTGAGGGGTATCCTTCCTTGAGGGTTTCCTGTCCTTAACTAACCCGTGGCCAGGGTTTGGTTATCACACCTTTCTAGGTAAATATTGCTCCGAACCTCTTAAATCTTGCACCTTCTGAATTTCTAACTTTTGCTCTAATAAAGTTCATCATTGCATATGTTATATTTTTCCATGTCTTTCCGCAACTACTGAAAGTCAATTTCATATTTCCATAAGTTTGTTCCTATGTCTTCGCACATGTTAGAAACTATATTTTGCATTGCAGTTTGTCATTTCCTGATATGGTCTAGAACTTCATTGCCTAGACTGTTTAAAGGCCCCTTTACCTTAAGCGAAGCATGTTACTCTTTATAGGCCCTCCTATAGTTACACATGCATAAATTGTCCATGCTTAAACATTTCTGAGATTATATAGTATTTTTCCATTTTGCATTCCATATTACATTTGAATGATTACCTTGACTTTATTTCTTTATAGCTATATAATTTACGTTATCTTGATTATTGATTGCCTTATTTTACTGTACCTCATGCACGAAACAAATGAACTTTAGATAAACATTTTAAAACTTTCAGTTGTCCGTGGTCATTTTAACAGAATTTTGAATGTTATTGGTTGGGTTTGTATTTTGCTGCCTTTCCTTTACAGCTAGCTCCCTGATTCATTGTGGTCATTAGGTACCCGCATCGGTGGATGGTAAGTCGGGTGCACTGAAAATTAATAGTAGGGAACACACACACAAATTGGTAGAGCTCGTGAAGTCACCTGATCGATGTATATGGTGATTTGAAAGTATATGGGCCCTGAAGCCGGAAACGGCGAAAACTATTGGTCGGGTGGCCTCGCGCGCTCTATCAGTTTTACTGGTAGCCAGAGGATGGTTAGGGACTAGTTGAGAGTAAGGCAGGGATTAGTTGGACTAGTTGAGTCGGAAGCTGCTAATATATTGATGCTGCTAGAAGAGCGGCTGTTCTAAGAGACCTGATCATTCTCTTGTGAATACGCTGTTTTGGAATTCATGAATTGCTGTATTGTTATTATTCTTGTTCTTATATTGTTATATGTACTAATCCATGCATTTGTCAATCGTTTAGTTTCTTGTTGTCCGAACTCCCCGGGGAATTGAAAGGGCAAGTGGTGAATAGAATCCATTGTCCTGAGGTCACAGGCTCGAGGAAAGTTAGGTGCAGGTTAAGATAACCGGGAAGCACTAACTAGGGTTTTCTGAATACATGTGTGAATAAATGTCAGTAACGGGGTTCATTGGCAAAATTCCCATAGTGGCGTAACCTGGTAAGGGTCACATCGGAAGAGTAGCAGGTTCCTCGGAGCTAGCGTGAAAGCAAAGGGGTCCGCTGGGAAACCTTAAACTCGGAATATATCCCGGAAAGAAGTGGATGAGTTTAGGGGAATAACAGGTTCACCGATGCTAAAGTGAAGGGTAGGCGGAAGAGATCTACTCGCAGCGAGTGAAAAGTAAATGGAAGTAGTTTACTTGCAGTAAAATAATTCTTTCTCTATCTAGACACTTGAGCACTGTGGCGAATGTGTATTTGTTGTAAAATAACCAAGCACTGAGCACTTTAAAAGAAAGAAAGTTTCCGTTACCTTGTGAAGGGAGGGAGTCAGTCGCGAAGCGCCTCTGACGTCACTCTGTGCCGCGCTGGGATTGGTAGAAGCAGCGGGCGGGTAGCGGAGCTGGAATTGTAAAGGAGGGGTGAGAGCCAGAGCGTGGGAACTGTCTCACGAAGGGGTCGCGCACCCATTGGCGGAGAATATTCAGAGTCGCGCACCCATTGGTCGCACGGATTTCCGAAGCGCGTTCTGATTGGAGGTAATTTGTAAACAAAGTTTAGCGTAGAAGTCGTATGTGGCACTCACAGACTACAGGAACTCGACCTGATCCAAGGCACCTAGGGTTTGAAAGGGATCAGTGGAAAACTAATAGATACGATATTATGTACGGAACAAAGAGAAAATTGTCCCTTGTAAGTAAGGTGAAAAATTATTTTAAAACGGACAAACCAATTAAATCTAGGGAAGGTGTTCTTGTCCCACCACCTAATACTCCTGCCTCATTCATGATGTTTGGCCGAGGGTACAATACCTGTGTGTGGTTGGAGAATTGGGTGAAGTACACAAAAGATGATGGAGTATTGGCATTTCCATTAGATGGGACTTTCAATGGTAGGATCCTATTTAATTTAAGGACTCGGATGAACGAATTGCATCCCAGACCGAGACTAACGCAGTATGAAGCATTAGAGGAATGGGAGATTGAGGCTTTTGAAAGAGAAAGACCCCGAATGGACAAGGGTTTGACCAAGTGGTACCCCAGGCTGAAACAGGAATCCAGGGATAAAAGGATGAAACAGTGGAGGCAGAGCATGATTGTTGAGGGTTTGTTTCCCATGATGCCGGCATGTCATAACCCTGTAGCGGGTGAGAAAAGTACTGAAAAATGTAAACATTGGGGGGCCCCGGGGGAATCAGATGATGAATTGATAGATGACATCTGTACCAGGAGTCCGCCACCTTATAATGAGGGAACCCGACCTTCCAGTGTAGGAGATGCTCCCCGACGCCACTTCCTCAAGGAAGAAGACAGGTCCCTAGGAATGGGAGGGGGTGGTCAAGGGTTACCCTATTTTGAGAAACCCGAACCGACGGAAACAAGGCATATATATCCCAAAGTGCCCGCAAGTCAGGAAGAAAATTACTCATGTACAAAAATGTTCCTTCCCAGACCATTGTATGAAAAAGAAGAGAAACCATCGAATTCAGGACTGCCTTTTGTTCAACCTCCATATGAGGAAGAACGCAGGTCCTTTAACACTGGAACTTTATTCCCGAAACCAAATTATGGTGGGGGACCAAGTGAAACGCATCCTACTGCCCCGAGTTTTACTCCTCCTTTGACCCCACAGATATTACATGACACGACTTTAAGAAGGATACTAGTGGAAAAGGAGCAAGAGGCTCTAGCTAGACAAGGACAGAAATAATTCAGAAAATCTCCCAGTTAAATACCAGCCCTGAGGCATTGACTATTCCAGTAACTATTGGACCAGTGGTCCCGTTATACGGAAATGGTCAGGGAAATCCGATTACTCCAGTTATGACCCCAGTCATGGCACCCCCGAGACAGGAACCGATAATCATAGATGATCAGTCCAGTGAGTGCGAGTCTGAAGTTGCGTTCTTGGACTTGCCAAACAAACCGACCGGAAAGGGAATGCAGCAGAGGCATAACCCTTTTAATGCGAAAGAGATTAAATTAGAATCAGCAACAGGCACTAGGAATGTCTCTCTGGTAACTCCAGATGAAATTGAGAGTTGGAGTCGTGAATTAGAGAAACAGACTCCGCAAACGAAACCTTTAGACCTCTACAAGCTGAGGGTAGAAATAGAAGAATTAATGGCAGGAAATGTGGGGTTGGATCGATTGAATACCTACTCTGAAGAAGAATTGTCGTTTATATGTAAAAGCTTTACAAGGAACACCAGAGTGCTCCACGAAAAACTGACCGAAACAGCAGTTAGTATGGGGGTAGATATCTCAAAATCCAAGCCCTTACAGAAACCGTACAGAGCAGACTTCTCAGACAAAGATATAGAGCACTTGAATGTGGCAGGAAAAAAGCTGCAGATTAAAGAATTATTGGGAGTACTGCAGAAATGGGGAGATGTGGAAAGATGGAGAAGCAGGTGGGCGAAAAAGAGGGAAGAGGCTCGCTCCCGACAAGTGACTCCTGAATTTGCTTTAAGGGAGGTGGAGAAACCTGAACAGTTATGCCCCATGCGCGAAGTACCTGGAGGGAAATATGTGCATGTCCCCTGGTCTAGACAGGATATTGTGTCCTTTACGAACGATTTTCCAAAATTACGAGAGAAACCAGTAGACTGGTACAGGCAGGTGGAAAGGTTCGTGAAGGTACAGAAATGTCTGTGGAAAGACCTGGATGGGTTTTTCGACATTGTGGTTCCGGTAGATTTATGGACCCAGTGTAAAATAGCCATAGACTGGCCCAGTGAGGAGTACCCAAGAAATAAGGGAACAGGGGAGCCATCAAAGGATGTCATGCGAAAATATGAGCAGGTAATTCAGCATTTGAAAGAAAAGGTGCCCGCAAAGGAAACTGATTGGACAAAAATAGATAGAACAACACAAGAAAGGGACGAGACAGTGCACTCCTTCTATGAGAGGTTATTGCAGGTATTTAAAACATACAGTGGTATTGATAACATCGATTTGAAGGACATGACGCATTTTATTTACAGGTTTGTAAATGGGTTAAGACCTGAAATTTGTCAGTGGATAAAAGATAATAAAATCTGCTGGCATACAAAGAAAATGGATGAGGTCCTGCGGTACGCTAAGTACTGCGAGGACGAGATGGCAGAAAAGAAAAAGGCCCTTAAGGAAAAAGTGATGTGGGCTCAGGTGAAGCTCGCAGAACAGCAGGAAAAACAATTGAGTAACATGGTTAAAAATGCTGAGAACAAAAGTCCTGGGGGAGGGGGTGGAGGAAAGCCCCGGCCAAAATTTAGCAGGGAAGAGGCTATGAAGAAATTTCCCTGCCATCAGTGCGGCGAAATTGGACACTGGCGAAACGAGTGTCCTCAATTAATAGATGATAATGCAAAAACTCCTGATTTAACTCCACAGACGCAGAAAGAAAGACCAAGAAAGACTCAACCCCAGGTAAAAACAGTTCAGGTGCCTCGAGCACCCAAGCAGGTATACAGGGGAAAGCAAGCAGAGGGTGAGGAAATAGAAGTTTGGGAAAGCGGTGAGAACAGAAATACAGCAACTTCGCAGTATCTGCTAAATGATACCTTCCTTTGTAATGATCAGGACTGACGGGGCCTGAGAGGGGAGGACGAGGAGTGCGTACTTGGCGCTTCCTTGCCGGTAGACCAGTCTGGACCATATATTGAAGGAAAGGTTGACGGAAATGATGTCACTTTTCTGTTGGACACTGGCGCTACCCGTTCTACTGTAAGAACAGTGGACGTTCCAAACCTACCCCTCTCGGGAGAAAATATCCAAGTAGTGGGTGTATCTAATCAATTGATTAGTACTCCTGTTACCGAACCAATGGAGATTTCAATTGGAAATTTTAAACAAATGCATAGGTTTGTCGTCTGTGACACCAGTCCAGTGAATCTACTGGGTCGTGATTTGCTGTGCAAAATGAACTGTACCATCTTTTGCACACCAAAAGGTGTTGAAATACAGACCCCGGATGAAGATGGCATTTATAAATTATTGTTACTTAGACCTGACTCAGAAATTAAAAGATTGACCCTGCAGGATTTGCCCCAAGAACTCCAGGAAGCGGTAAAGCCAGAGGTGTGGGATTTCACTGGAAAAGATGTGGGATTAATGAAAGATGTGGACCCCATACAGATAGCCATCAAGGACAATGCAGTATATCCTAACACTAAGCCCTACCGAATGAATGCTGAAGTGAAAGCAGGTGTCACTCTGGAAATACAAAAATTATTAGAAGGAGACATCATACAGGAAGTGATGAGCAGCCCATGCAACTCACCGATTATGGGCATCAAAAAGCCTAGTGGCAAGTATAGGGTAGTGCAAGACCTAAGAAAGGTAAACAAAATTGTAGTTCCTTGCTGCCCTATTGTCCCGAACCCAGCAGTGATATTGTACCAGATTCCTTGGGATGCTGAGTGGTTCACTGTGATTGATTTATGTCATGCATTCTTTTCGATACCCCTGCACCCCGACAGCAAATTTCTTTTCTCATTTGCCTTCGAAGGTCACGTGTATTGCTGGAACCGGGTCCCTCAGGGGTATACAGAGAGCCCTTCTATCTTTAATCAGATCTTGAAAAAATGTCTAGAGACTTTGATCTTACCTGGGAACTCTGTCTTAGTGCAGTACATAGACGACCTTCTATTGGCGTCTAAAAGTCATAGGGACTGTGTAGTTGACACCATTGCCCTACTAAATCATCTGTGTGAGAAAGGGCATAAAGTGGCCCCTGACAAACTACAGTTCTGTGCAAAATCAGTGAAATATCTAGGACACCAGATAGAAAAGGGTGTCAGAAAAGTCACATCAGAAAGAGTGAGAATAATTCAAAAAATGCAGTTGCCCCGTACTCAAAAAGACGTCAGAATGTTCCTGGGAGTACTAGGATACTGCAGGCAGTGGATTCTGGGATTTGCAGTCTTAGCCAGGCCTTTGATAAAAATGACCACGAGAGGAATGCCAGACATTGTAGAATGGGACGATGAAAGCCTAATGGCTTTCACAAGACTGAAAAACTGTCTGTGTACAGCCCCTGCGCTGGGAATGCCAGATTATTCCAAAGAGTTTGCCCTATTCTGTGACACTCGCGATAATTGCGCATTGTCAGTCCTGACTCAAGAACATGGCACGACCAGAAGGCCTGTGGCCTATTTCTCTGCCACCTTGGACCCAGTAGCTGCTGGGTTACCAGGCTGTCTGAAAGCAGTAGCTGCTACCTGTGCAAGTTTGGAACAGAGTGAGTCCATAGTCATGGGACATCCTGTGACTGTGTATGTTTCACATGGAGTGGTAATTATATTGACCAGAACTAAAACGCAGTATCTCACCCCTAGTCGGCTGACTAAATACGAGAGGATTCTTGTGGGTGCAGCAAATGTAAGCATTGTTAGGTGCGGTATTCTGAATCCTGCCACTTTACTCCCCGACTCCCTGGAAATGGAAGGTGGGGATGATGATGAACATGATTGCATTGATCTGACAGAGTTCAGCACAAAACCACGCCCAGACATAAAAGAAACGCCATTGCCTGAGCATGATAAAGAGCTGTTTGTAGATGGTTCCTGTCTAAGACATGAACTAGGAGGCCTGAGTGCTGCTTATGCAGTAGTCTCTTTAACAAAAATTGAAGAAGCAGGTTACCTATATAACATCAAGTCTGCACAAGTAGCCGAATTGATTGCTATGATAAAAGCTTGCAAAATTGGGAAGAACATACGCATAACAGTGTATACTGACAGTCAGTACTGTTATGGAGTTGTGCATGACTTTGGCCAATTGTGGCTACAGAGGGAGTTCCTGACTTCCTCAGGTACTCCCATTCGGAATGCAAAAGTTGTTCATGACCTTTTAGAGGCCATCCAGTTACCCAAGGAACTGGCAGTGGTAAAATGCGGTGCTCATAAGAAGAGCATGGACAAAGTATCACTGGGAAACGATTATGCTGACCGAGTGGCCCAATGGTGCGCCAGAGTTCGGTATATCGTAAATCCAAAACGAGGGGGGCCAGGAACCAGCTGCCAACTTCAGGTGTTTGAGGAAGTGCCTACTTGGGATGAAGTGAGAGAGTGGCAGGAGTCGGCTCCTTGGCAAGAAAGAGAGAAATGGAAGGAGGATGGGTGTAGACCGAGACGTGTGGATGGTGTCATATTGGGCCCAACTGGTATGCCTGTATTACCCCGACACTTGCTTGGCACAATGGCAAGATTAATACATGAAGGATCACACATTGGTAGGGATGCCATGATTCTGGTATTTCAACAGACTTGGTATAGTAAGAAGTTCAGGAAAGTAGCAGAGTCCCTCTGCCAGAGGTGCCTGTCATGTCAACAGATGAACCCAGTCAAGAGGACAATGGTTGAACTGAGCAAAATTGGGAGATCAGGGGGTCCCTTTGTAAGGATACAGATTGATTTCATCACCATGCCCCGTTGTGAAGGGAAGCGATATGTCCTTGTCATTGTTTGCGTATTTTCCAAATGGGTAGAAGCTTACCCTACTCCCCAAAGTGACGCACTGACAGTAGCGAAGTGTTTACTAAAAGAACTGATACCTAGATTCGGGGTGCCATTCATTATTGAATCAGATAAGGGTGGACATTTCCAGAATGAAATACTGGCTGAACTCTGTAAGGCCTTTGGAATAAGGCAAAAACTTCATTGTGCATACCACCCAGAGGCTTCTGGAATAGTGGAACAAGTAAATGGAACTATCAAAAACAGACTAGCAAAGCTGACAGATGCTACTGGCATGACCTGGGTGAAGGCCCTGCCCCTGGTCCTGATGGGACTGAGAAGTGTTCCTGACCGCAAGACAGGCCTAAGTCCCCATGAAATCATTATGGGAAGAGTGATGAGACAAGCATGGGTGCCAGGAAGCAAACTGTTGAGTATTACTGATGATTTGGTGCTTGAATACTGCAGAAGATTGGGTGACCAAGTGCGTTCTATCTCTCGCCAGATTGGAGACGACGGCATCCTCAATCCAACGACTCCTCTCCACAGCTTGGTTCCAGGAGACTGGGTCAAAATAAAGAAGCACACTCGATCAAACTGTCTGGCACCAAGGTGGGGAAAGAAACGCCAAGTAATCCTGGTAACAACCACTGCAGTGAAGGTCGCAGGTATTCCCCAGTGGATCCACGCTGGACATACCCAGAAGGTATTACCAGACAAAGAATTTGCAGAAGAAGGGCAACCAGCAGAGGACTCTGCAGGAGCCAGACCAGAAGCAGCTGACACCGAGCAGCCCAGCACCAGTCAGGCTGCAGGAACAGCAGACGTTGGCCCAGGAGTAGTTGACTACGAACTGCCAAGAATCCAGCCTGCTGAAGAGGTCCAGGAAGCTGAGCCAGGAGTAGCTGATGACGAGCTGCCAAGCATATGGCCAGAAGAATGGATACCGATGATTGATCTGACTGAAGATCCTATCAGAACAAGAGAGCGACTTAGTGAAGGTAGAGAGTGGACTAGTCAGGAAAAGCAAGGCACAGGCGAAGAACCTCAGCCGCCTGAGATTCACATCAAAACTGAGGAAGGAGAAGGTCAGACAGGGACAGAACAGGTGTTCGATACACCTCCACTAACTCCTGATGCGGATAAGGGACAGCTTAGACATAGAGTGATAGTTCGAGCAGAAGAAAATCAAGAGATCGAAGTGCTTGAACAGGATCAGATAGGGTTAGAAGAACGGGTTCAGGAAACAGAAACAGAAACAGAAACAGAGACAATCGAAAGCCAAAAACAAAATATTCCTGAACTAGGCCAGATTAGTAACCAGGCAGAAGAAATTGATGATAGCCCTGGAACTAGCGAGATAAGGGAAGAAGAAGAAGAAAGTGAAGCAGAATTGCCACAAGCTAAAGAGAATAAGAGGATAAGAGAAGAAAGTGAAGTCCAAGTACCAACTAAGAGACTTAAGAAAAGAAAGCATCTTGAGCCTAAATACATAAAGAAATTGAGATTGAGAATCAAAACAGTAGAAGAAAAACGTGCAGAAGAAAGGAGAAGTGCTCGTATAGCAGAACAACCAGAAGACTCTTCCAAAAGAAGGAGTGATCGAATAAAGAGACAAAACAAAAAGTACAAGTCACCTGAATGGACACTTGTGTTAGAAGAGCTTGAAGATCTTGACATCACTGACGTAAGCGACGGAGAGCCCGTCCCTGAGTATTCTGCTGAAGAAGAAGACGAACCACCGTGAATTTGCACAAAGTAAGCTAGCTGTGTAAAGACACAAAGAGGGGTCAAGAAACTTCTTCTGAGCCGAAATGTCTGATTCAACTGTGAATGGTAGACCAAATTGCAGTCGTTGCAAGACGTGCTGCAAGGTGTGTATATGTAGTATAGTAGTACTGATAGTAATATGGATAGGACTAACAATCTTTATACCCTTTACTGTAAGTAAAGATACTAACATTGTCCCTACTGAAATTGTAAATACCGACAGTGAGGAGTTGACAACACAGAGTGTAGCAAGACATGAGAGAGCACTGAGACAAACAAAACGAGACTTAGAAGCATCAGATGAGGGAGGACTACATTATCATGGAATTAAGAACAGGACACACTTAAATGTTTTTGCAAACTTGTTAATACACTATGTAGAGACTATGGAAATTGAAGATTGCTATGTCTGCATGAAGCTACCTACTTCTGTGGCTGAAGGCGTGACATACCATCACTTGCCATTAACATATGGAATCTCCTGTAGCATTTTAGCTAGTTTATTTTACAAAAGAGGACCGTTACAGTACTATTACTCTAATAATGACGTAATCTTTTCTGAACTTCCTATACGTGGGAACTTGAATCCTGTACATACCAAAAGCGACACCATAAGATATATGGGAGACTACTTCTTGACTATAGGTAACATTGACATAGCAGATGCACACAGAGATAACTTGACTTGTTCTTTGCGTGAACAGGAAAAGATGTTCCTGAACATGGCAGAGAAAAGAAGAATTAAAATACAAAAGAAGGCTAATGACGAAAGTCAGAAAAAGCCAAAGTGGGCAGAGAACATGGAAGGCACCTCAAATGGTGGGGCGGGACCTGCTCTGTTGCTGGATTTTGAAAAGAAAGGCAAGCTATGTCTTCACCGCGAGAAGACTAGCTATTATAATAATGTTTTCATTGGTTCCAGTGAATGCGAACATAATTACAAGGTAATTGGAGGTTGGGGTTTCAAAAATGGGTCAGAGCCTGTGTTTCCTGGAATTTATTATATTTGTGGGGACAAGGCTTATTTCAAATTGCCGGATCACTGGTATGGAAGCTGCTATTTTGGCATTGTTTTCCCGAAAATATACCATGTGAATGGAAAAGCTGGAAGCAATGAAGATACTAATGGCTTAGTGCGTAGTAAAAGAGAAAGTATAGGTGAAATTATGGGTAGTATTTTCAGTGCACTGATACCTGGAGTGGGAGTGGTTCTGAACACTCACAGAATTTGCAAATTATCTACTATAGTGGATGTGCTGTCTACTGAAACAGCTCATGGATTTCTGCTGGTCAATACCGAAATGGTTGCGATCAGATCAATGGTTTTGCAGAATCGACTTGCTCTTGACACCTTATTAGCGAAAGAGGGCGGAGTCTGCCGGATGTTGAAGGCGCAACATTGTTGCACTTATATTCCGGATAAAAGTGTACAGATCAAAAGATATGTGAAAAACATTACTAATTTGACAAAGGAACTCAAACCACTCGAGGTTGATAGTGCCTGGAAAAGACTGGTAGATGGTCTCTCCAATGTAGGTCATTGGCTTGCTAGTGTAGGTAAAAGCTTATTGTTCAAGATACTGATGCCAATTGGTATTATAGGTCTTATTATATTTCTCATTTTTATCTGTTGTAAATGCCGCAAGCGCACCAAGAAGCACGAGGTAAATGCAAGAGGGTTGAAACGGAGTGTGGATGAAATTGAGTTGGAGGAAGTGAATGATCAGATATACAAAAAGGTGAAGACTTCTCACCCTACTAAAACTGAGAGAGAAAAGTTAGAACGATTGCTGGAAGAGATAGAGCTATATAAAGTGTGAAAGAAAGTTGGCATCTGGTTCCATTTTTGTGATGATAGTAAATATCATCAAAGAGGGGATTGATGAAGCAAAGCTTCGCATATTTTGCGGCTTGCCGAAGTCAAGAACCTCGTTTATGTGTAATAAGGTAACATAAGTATGTTCTACTAACGTTTATTTTTGTTTAGGCAAAGTTTATGAAGCTTGCCTACGTGTATTTCTAATACACTTACCCCGTGTACTTTAACATGGCCGCCGCTTGTATTTTAGTTACTGCGCATGCGTCAGCCACACTCACGTGTCCTGACGCGTCTGCAGAAGTGGAGGGAAATTTATGCGCATGCGTAATTCATAGCTGTGCTTATCATGTGGTACTGCTCGTGCCACTGCTCTTGTGCCCGTATCAATGTAGCTAACATTTAAACCGCATAAGAATATTTTATGATGATAAGTAGAAAGTACAAACCCTGTGATGTGTTTTCATGATGACATTATTATGTATTAATTTGTTTTCGCTTACTTTTCATGTATCGCGGGGAATGGGGGTCTGAGTGAGAGGAGAGCCATATTGGAGGTCCCTTCTGCGCCTGCGCCACTTTCGGCAGCACAGTAGACCTTGACTGATGGAACATAGCCAGTTGGCAGCGATGGGCGAGATGCTCCTGAGAAAGTCACCTCTGCCCTGCGAGAACAGCGAATGTGGCTCCTTATATGTTACATTGTAATGTTGTGCTACTGTTTGCCGTGTAGCTTCTCATGGGAACCCCAATCTTACTAGGCGGTGCCCAAACATGCAAATACTGGCTTGAATTGTTGAATTGTGATTGGTGTGTTACCCAAATCCTACCTTAGGACCAATCGAAATTGAGGGATTTTGACACTTTGCAACATTGGGGGGTGGTACACTGTCCCCAAACTGTATATCTACCCTGGGTTCCCCTAGGGAGCCGTCCGACTTGTCTGGTTTAGCTGACCTGTCACTGACCCATCGTACTCAATAGGTGACTGAAGATACAGAGCGCAGCAGAGCACTCTGTCCGAATTTGACCATAGACTAAGGTTCTACTGAACCTTAAAGTGCTGGCGAAGCACTTTGCTGGGAGTTCGCTGACCCAATCGGGGTCTTGATCGATAACTGCAGAGCGGGTGGAGCGCAGGCGTTGCTTCCAAACTGTGGGTTCCGGTCCTGTCCTGAGCGGTCCTGTCCTGAGGGTTTGCTGTCCTGTCCTGAGGTCTTGTCCTGATTCCTAATCCGAGGGTATCCTGTCCTATCCGGGGTGTCCATTCTGCACCTGCTGTCCTTTGAGGGGTATCCTTCCTTGAGGGTTTCCTGTCCTTAACTAACCCGTGGCCAGGGTTTGGTTATCACACCTTTCTAGGTAAATATTGCTCCGAACCTCTTAAATCTTGCACCTTCTGAATTTCTAACTTTTGCTTTAATAAAGTTCATCATTGCATATGTTATATTTTTCCATGTCTTTCCGCAACTACTGAAAGTCAATTTCATATTTCCATAAGTTTGTTCCTATGTCTTTGCACATGTTAGAAATTATATTTTGCATTGCAGTTTGTCATTTCCTGATATGGTCTAGAACTTCATTGCCTAGACTGTTTAAAGGCCCCTTTACCTTAAGCGAAGCATGTTACTCTTTATAGGCCCTCCTATAGTTACACATGCATAAATTGTCCATGCTTAAACATTTCTGAGATTATATAGTATTTTTCCATTTTGCATTCCATATTACATTTGAATGATTACCTTGACTTTATTTCTTTATAGCTATATAATTTACGTTATCTTGATTATTGATTGCCTTATTTTACTGTACCTCATGCACGAAACAAATGAACTTTAGATAAACATTTTAAAACTTTCAGTTGTCCGTGGTCATTTCAACAGAATTTTGAATGTTATTGGTTGGGTTTGTATTTTGCTGCCTTTCCTTTACAGCTAGCTCCCTGATTCATTGTGGTCATTAGGTACCCGCATCGGTGGATGGTAAGTCGGGTGCACTGAAAATTAATAGTAGGGAACACACACACAAATTGGTAGAGCTCGTGAAGTCACCTGATCGATGTATATGGTGATTTGAAAGTATATGGGCCCTGAAGCCGGAAACGGCGAAAACTATTGGTCGGGTGGCCTCGCGCGCTCTATCACTATCAGGGGCCCCCTGAAAGGCTAATGACCTGACCCAGAGCCCACTTTTCCCATGCCTTAAAACGTCTCTGTTTGTATTCACTTGCATGTTAATAACAAGTAACCTGTATGCACTCTCTCCAGACACCAAACGCGTGATAGGGCATATTAGCAAAGGCCAGCGATAATTATCGCTGGCCGTGCTTAGCGATAATAATATTATCGCAGGCTATCTCTGGCATTTATCGCCCTGGTAGCGCGTTATTAACGCCCACTTTGTATCTCATTGGAGATGCAAAGGGAGGCGTTGGGAAAAAGGGTGCTAACATGCGATTATGCATGTTAGCAACCTCTTGTAAATAGGGCGCTGGTTTTATCTCTGCTTTTTTGACTTTTTAAGCCAAAAAGCGGAGATAAAGCCCTTGTAAATATGCCCCCTTAGTCTTTTGGAAACAAATTGAAATGGTTCCCCTAAGCATGTTGTGTTTTTTATCAGCAGTCTTGGTAACTTAGAGCTAGTGATGTGCAAAATGTATGTAAATTGGTATCACATAGTTATTCTAAGTTTGAGAAAATTACACAAAATCATGCGTAGTTACGAAAAATGCAAATCTGTCAGCTCTATATTTTAATGCAAAATTCATTCTTGCATCAACTTGTGATGCGAGTATGCATTTCACTCTCAAAAAAGTGCAGAATGCATAATTGCCATGAACAACAGCTCTCACGTTTTCGTTATTATGATTGTTACTTTGCTATAATTTTCTCACGAACAGCAGCATAGTTTGGCAATGAGAGGCCACCCCCGCGGCTAGGGGAGGGGGCCTTTAGTGGGATTCCGTGCCTGGCAGGAGAGTTTCGATTCTCCAGGCTACTGTCATGGGGAGGGTCTCTCAGTAATGTGAGATGCCAGGTGGGCGTCTGAGAGCCCTCCCCCCAAGGTATTAAAATTACAGTGCCCCAGGGAGTAGCCCTCTTTGTCTCTCGCCTTCAGCACAGGGAGGCTAGCCGGAGCAACAGTTGCCAAGCAGTGAAGGGACAGGCCCGGCGGCGCTGGTGCAATCTGAAGGTGAGAGGCCGTAGTGTGGCGAACAAAGCGGCTGCCTTTGAGCCAGGAGACTCGGGTTCGAGCCTCGGTGTAGGCTTCATTAAAAATGTTGTTTCATAATTATGGAGCTATATGGGCATGGCAGGGGGGCAGCGACAGTGCGGACACGGGGGCGCAGCTCGTTGCTTAGACGTGGGGAGAGGAGCGGTTAATGGCGGACCGCATGTCATGCTGAGAGAGGCTTTGGACTTCGGGCAGAAGAGAGCAGGGTTCGAGGCCTGTCACTAATGTCCCAAAAATGTGTGTATTTGTGGTGAAGAGTTTTGTTTATGATAATACAGGGAAGCGTGGCCCGGTTGCATATAGGTGGCGCTGTCTCCAAGTTTATAGCGCTGAATTTACCCGAAGGTGTCAGAGCGTGTGTGCCCGTATCTGTGGGGGGGGGATAGTTTGTCTCCGATTCCAAAGAAGCGCGGCCCGGTTGCACAGCGGTGGCGCTGTCTTAAAGCTATATAGCGCAGAATTTACACGAAGGTGTCCGAGCGCTTCATAATAGGCACAGCTGGGGAAGTGCGGCCCGGGCTCTGAGGTGGCGCCGTCTTCCCTTTTATATAGCGCGGACTTTACCCGAAGGTGTCAGAGCGCTTCACAATAGGCACAGCTGAGGATGCGCGGCCGGTTGCACAGAGTGGCTCTGCCTTCGATTTTATATGGCGCCGACTTTACCCAAAGGTGTCAGAGCGCTTCATAATAGGCGCAGCTGGGGAAGCGCGGCCCAGGCACAGAGGTGGCGCTGTCTTCCCTTTTATATAGCGCGGACTTTACCCAAAGGTGTCAGAGCGCGTCACAATAGGCATAGCTGAGGAAGCGCGGCCGGTTGCACAGAGGTGGCTCTGCCTTCGATTTTATATAGCGCCGACTTTACCCGAAGGTGTCAGAGCGCTTCACAATAGGCACAGTAATGATTCATGAGGGGGAAATCGCAAGAGGACAAAAAATTGTAAAAAGCAAACGTTAAGTTACATGAGCCAAAAGTGACAATAGTGAAAATTACAGCATAATGCCGCTAGTGAGTCAACATGGAATAATAATTAATAAAAAGGCGCATTCTGGCAACAAATTATGTTAATAACAGGGGGGGCCTAATGGGGGCATAAACTAAGGAAAGGAGCACGACAATGGTTGATATGTGTTCAGGTAGGCGATCAAGCAGCATGGCGCGAGCAAGCATGCTAGCCTGAGATCGTGGGCATGAATTCAAATTGGATATGCTGGCACGCCAAAAGGGGATTGATGGGCATGGCAGGTTACATCATTGTCTGGGGGGGGAGCGCGATACCCCTGGGGTACTTAACCAGTAGACGGGGGGCACTAGGGCGGTAAGTATCTCTGGTGCCCGGGTAAAAGGGGCGTGGCCGGCATGGGAAAAAGAGGCGCGCCGGTGCAAGACCTGTTGAAAGGGCATGGAAGTATTGACCAGTTAATAATTGTGCCTTCTTTTTCTTAGTAGACGGGATGCCGCCTAAAAGGACACGGGGGGCAAGGAGGCCCCAGCATCAACAGAGGAATTCCGCTCGTTGGCGGCATTGTGGGAGGTCTCAAAGAAAGGAGGTATCGATTGGGCCCTGAAGACTCTATCTCAGGACGCAGGAACAAGCGGGCAGCAGGAGCCTCCCTTGCCAAAGCGCGTACGGCGGACGCCTATTCGCTTTAAAGACACGCATCAGGAGAAGACCAAGCGGGTCTCGGAACCGCGAGCGACCCTTCCAGGTGAGGCAATGGCAGTGGGCCAGCCCCTGGTGGTCATGGACAATATGCGGGTGACTGATGTGGGCGCGCAAACAGGCTCAGAAGAAGGCGGGTTGTCCCTTATGGGGGGCCTACACAGAGTGCAGTAATGACAACAGGGCAAGCCGGGGAGGCTGGTAGCCAGGCAAATACGGGGGTACAGGGGGAGGGGGGAGCCGCGTCTGGTACAGCATCGCGGACTCCGGTGGAAACAATACAGGCCCCTGTGGTGGCGACACAAGATGGTGGGGTGGCTCAGGTGTGGGTCCAGTCAGGGGGAATATTGCAATCGCCGATGGTGGTGGCTACCATGGCTCAGGGCCCAGTGAGTAACGCAGGGGCTGCGGGGGCGGGGCTAGTTACGGTGACACCACCACCCCCCCGGCGACGGTGGCATCTGTGCACGCTCCTCTACTACATAGCCCAGTGTTATACGGTTCAGCTTCATTGGCAGTGTCACCGTCAGCAAGTATAACTTGGCATGTGCCTGCAGATACAAGGGAGAAGATCTTTAGGGAGGAATATGTGGATGTCTTTGATTTGATTAATGCGGGTGTGATCCCGGGGAAGACCAGGTCGGGTAAAGATGGGGAACTGAAACAAAAAAAGGTTTGGGTGGAATGGTTGTTGAAGAACTGGGTGACTGGGTTTGCTATTTACGCAGTAATTATGGTCGAGCGGTTCCCTACATTGGCGGCTCAGTTGATAAGCTACATGTCATTGATTCATGGGGCAGCTTCAGAATTTCAGGGGATGGCCTGGTTGCAATATGATACAAAGTTCAGGCAGATGAAAGCAGTGAGGCCTGAAGTAGCATGGGACCAGCGGGAGATTAATATATGGCATGGGGAGTTTTATTCGGCGGTGCCAGTTAGCAAACCGACACATTCCTTTCAGGGAGACAGGGGAGCAGGGGACAAGAAGCAAGCATGTTGGCAATTCAACAAGAATGAATGTAATAGAGGAACAGCATGTAAGTTCAAGCACATTTGGTCCTTCTGTGGGATGCTCGGGCACCCAGAGATTAAGTGTTTCAAGAAAGGGGGAAAGCCCAAGGAACACCGCCCTCCCACAGCTAAGCTCAACCAAAACCTCTCCCTGCCCAATAAAGATCAGAACTTGCCCACTCCCATACACCTACCAGTATTAGCACATCTGCTCGCCAGATATGAGAGGGGGGCAGAAGCACAATTTTTGTATGAAGGTTTTAAAACTGGTTTTCACATCCCATCTGCCGCAGTGCCAAGTGCAGCTTCCCCTCGCAACCAACTGTCAGTGATAAGGAACCCAGAAGCAACTTGGGAAAAAATTTAAAAGGAGATAGCGTTGGGGAGGGTGGCGGGTCCTTTCCAGACATTGCCAAGTCAGGACCTGGTCTGTTCACCATTGGGGTTGGTGTAAAAGAAGGAAGTGGGAAAATATCGTCTCATACACAACTTGTCGAGTCCATCGGGCAAGTCAGTCAATGAGGGGCTGGATCCAGATTTGTCTACGGTTTGCTACACCACTTTTGACACTGCGATTAAGAAATTGCAGAGATTGGGAGGGGGGCACTGATGGCTAAAGCTGATATTGAGTCAGCCTTTCGCCTCTTGCCGGTGCATCCAGATGACACTAGATTGCTAGACTTCACATTTGATGGCAATTTCTTTGTGGATTTATGTATGCCTATGGGTTGTTCCATTGCATGTGCAATATTCGAAACATTAAACATAAAAAAGGAAACGCGGTCTCCTGCGCTAAATATTTTAATTTGCTACCGGGGGGCAAATCCTGGGGGCATTTTTAAAACAATAGTGTGGGGGGTCCTTATCCCCCCATACTGCCCAGGGGACCGCCACCCCCCGGGGCTGTAACTTAATATATGTGGGGGACTTACGGTGCCCCCCCATCCACGGGGACCGCCACCCCCGGGGCTTGTTTTAAAAAGGGTGGGGACTGCTTAGGCCCCCAGCCCCGGGGACCGCCACCCCCCAGGGCTTCAAAACATTCATTGAGGGGGGACTCTGAGGCCTCCCCAGCCCCGGGGACCACCACCCCCCGGGGCTTTTCAAAAATGTGTGAGGTGGGCCGCGTGGCCCCCTCCTGGAGCCCAAGATGGCCCTGGGGACTGCCACCCCCCAGGGCCCGCTCCAGCAGTGTCCCGGGGTGCCCACCCCCGGGACATTGCTGTTTGCAAACTGCTTTTCTATTTGGAAGAGAGAGCAGGATACCTGCTCTCTCTTCCAAATAGGAAAGCAGATTGCTTTTCCTTAGGGGGAGCAGGAGGAGCAGCATGTTAGCTGCTCCCCCTGAGGAAAAGCAATGGCGGCTCACGAAGGATGCGGGGAGCTGGCTGGGACCATGGGGGCATTGGGGCTCCCCCCACGGTCCCCAATGTATTATATGAGCCCCGGGGGATGGGGTCCCCGGGATAATACAAATTACTGATAGGAGCTAATGTTTTTTTAATGGTAAAATTAGGAGTCGGGCATCCAGCGCGGCACTCAGTGCGGCCCCTGGTGTGCACGCATTGGATGCGTGGCATCTAACCCGTAGGGTACACGACTCCAGCGCGTATGGTGCACGACTTTTACGTGTTGGCTGCAAGACTATAGCAGGTTAGGTGCGCGACTCCAAGCAAAAAACTAATAATATTTTTCAGATATACATGAAGCTTATATATTTAGTTGTTAGGTGGCTCTAAAAAGACTGGGACTGGCTGATACTTATCATCAGTTCTGCAAAAAGGATAGCTGATGCTACCCTTATAGAGATTCAGATTTTAGAAGGCCAGATTAAGGCGACCTGCAGTACACTTTTTAAGAAACGCTTGGACGAGACCAACAAAACTAACAAAGACTACAAGGACAATATACTTGTCAACAAGATTGACAAATTTAAAAAAGATCTTGCGCGCTTTTCACTGGTCAAAATCTATCCTTATACCAGTGATAATTATGAGGCGCCTGGATTTAACAGTAAAGGCAGACGATATGGGTCTAATTATTCGACCTCAGGCTCTGATTCCAACTCTAGTGATTCAGACACAACCAACCCTGCTGGAGCATACTCCCGGGGAGGTGATCAACAACAGCGATCTTTTAAAAGAGGTGGCCGACAAAGAGGAGGTATGCAAAATAATTACCCAGGTAACTACCAGAACCCTGGACCCTGGTGGCCGCCAGGACCATGGGGTTTCCAACCACCGCCTTTTGCACAACACATGAATCAGTATACACAGCATCCTCAGTTCTTTGCAGACCCGTCTTTTTTAGGACGAGGCCGGGGACAAAATCGTGGCAGAAGAAGAGGACAACAGACTGTCCAGTGGGACACGGATCCATCGTTCCCCAACACACGGAGCAGGAGGGCGGCTCAACAGAGCAACAGCACAGAAGCGACCGGCACCTAACAGTCAACCTGAGCTCTCGCACTTTAACACCTATTGAACTGACAGTCCTGGACGAAGGACTAGGCTTTGTCCCTACCAGCAGAGGTGATCCATTTCAGATCAGAATTGAACTTGAGAAATCTTTTCGTAAGGTGCGCCTACATTTCTTTTTCAAGAATAAAATTGATCTTGATAGAACTCTGGACGATCACCTTACCAATACTGGGTTACGTCCTAAATCTACATTCACCCCCCTGAGTCACCAAGTTCCATCACAGGTGACTACTTTTGAGCAGGCAGTTAAACATGATATCTTGGGCTTACCGGACACTGATACTCAGAGCTTCCATAATTTTTCCAACATAGACAGGAAGGCCCTGACTAGTCTGACAAAAGATCCGTCTATAATCATAAAACCGGCGGACAAAGGGGGAGCTACGGTCGTTCTGGACATGGTCCAGTATCGACAAGAATGTCTAAGACAACTGGATAATCACCAATTCTATCGACGTGTGTCTGAAGAGCCAACACCACGACTGCTCGCTGAAATCAAGGCTTTGGCAGACGAGGGAAGCACCGAAGGGTGGATTACACCTCAGGAGGCGAAATTTGTGGTGACAGAGAATCCTGTAATACCAGGGTTCTATTGCCTACCTAAAATACATAAAGCCACTAGACCACCACCAGGACGCCCCATCATCTCGGGGATTGGTTCCCTCCTTGAACCTCTCTCCACGTTCGTTGACTTCTTTCTCAGACCCCTAGTGAAAAAAATGCCTACTTACCTGGAGGACACGGCTGATGTCCTCAGACAGTTACCAAGTATAGAGTTCAACGTCGAGACAGACTTATTAGTCAGCTTTGACGTTGAGTCTCTCTATACTTGCATACCGCAACAGGAAACTCTTGACACCATAAGACAACTTCTATCCGCAGAGGATCTTGATAGCATTACCCCAGTTAATTTTATTTTGGAGTGTGCAAAACTAGCCATGATGGACAACTTTTTCAAATTTGAAGACCAGTTTTTTCTCCAAATCTCCGGGACATCAATGGGGAGTATTTTTGCCCCGAGCCTCGCCAACCTCTATGTCCATCAGTTTGAACAGGATCATGTTCTCAACCATAGCAACCCATATTTCCATCAAGTGGTGCTATGGAAGAGATACATAGATGATATCCTGGTGGTTTTGCGAGGCTCCCATGCTGAGATTCAGTCATTCCATCAATGGCTCAATGATCAAAATCAGTATCTCAAGTTCACTGTTGAGTACAGCCATGAGAAACTCCCTTTTTTGGATATATCTATCTTTCCAGAAGCAGGGGGACTACAATGTGAACTTCTCACTAAACCCATGGCTAGGAACTCTCTGTTGTTATTCAATAGCCATCATCCTCGGGCCTTGAGGGAAAACCTTCCTGTAGGGCAATTCCTCCGACTCAGGAGGAACTGTTCCTCCAAAGAACTGTTCAATAAACATACAACCAAACTTTCTGTCCAATTGCAGGAACGCCAATACCCCACACACCTTGTCAAAAGGGCATGGAAACGTGCCTCAAATAACAATCGTGAGGCACTTGTGGAAAGGCGCCCCCCAAACCACCTTTAGACAGATTAACATTCGTCAGTACATTCAACACACTGTCTAATAAAATTAAAAAAACTGTACGAAAACACTGGGGAATCTTGAACATTACTGACGCTAACATTCCTTTCCCCCTTTTTTCATTCAAAAGAGCACCTAGTCTGCATGACACACTGGTCCTCACGAGACCTAGAACACAAAATACAGAGAGGTCCATGACCCCATGGGATCTTCCTCCTGTCTCTGGCCACTACCCATGTGGGTCATGCAGCGTGCGTCCTCAGACATATAAAACTGACAGAGTTGATTTGGGAACAGGAAGGACGTGGCTCCTCAAAAAACACACAAATTGTAACACTGATAAGGTCATATACATGATCACCTGTCCCTGTTCCCTAAGATACATCGGATACACCACCCGTAAAATAAAACTGAGGATCGGTGAACATAAAAGCACAATCAGGTGCCGCAAACAATCAACGAGGCTTACCAACCACTTCTTAATCTCTAAACACACAGCAGATGACATGAGGTGGGTTGTCTTAGAACATCCTTTTATCCCCCCTCATATCGGTGATGTGTCTAGGTTTTTGTTCATCAAAGAATAAAAATGGATTTTTCATCTGAAAAGTGACAGTAAGGGCCTTAATGATGACATACCGTGGACATCACTTTAAACTATTCATAGAGGTTTCCACACAAAGATAAAAAGACACATTGGCTTGTATATATCTGATTAAAAAGCAACGCAGGGACAGTAACAGTGCTTATCCCACAAAACATAGCCATACTTAATATTGACTTGAGATAGATATTCTGTCATTTGGTTGCACAGCCTGTTCAAAATTCAAAAAACAAAACCCCAATCATCTTCACCTATAATCGATTTTTGGCTGTGTTGGGCGCCTTTTTCGGCATCACTGTCTGACAAAATCATTTGATGAAATCATTTAATATTGACATTCTGGCCTAGTGCCAAGCAGCAATGATCAATTTGATTTCTAATCGATAGTCCATCCACTGCAGATACAGCTACTGTCCTTCATCCTGCTGTACCTTGCGCCCGCTAGTTCATTGTTCCCGTGCGCATGCGCGGCAGTACGCTTACTAATCTGTTGCGCATGCGCGATAACACGTTCCATCTGCGCATGCGCGACTTAGATAAGTGTCCCGGTCTCTGCTTGATCGCATTGCGCGGCACTCGCTCACGAAGGATAATATTTGGAAACAAATGTGGAATCAATTATCCATTTATTCAATTACAATAGCGCTTAAATAGACGCGCGAAAAAGGACCAGGTTACCTTCACTCCCACTCGGACGCTGGTGTGAGGCACCGACGGATAGGTAGGCTCCCTGATAGTGTCTGTAATTGAATTTTTCTTTGGAGCTGATAAAATACCTCTTCCTTTGTTTCTTTTTAATTTGGTTTCTCTACATGAGAGCTTTTCACTTTTTTTACTTGGCTTCTCTATATGAGAGTCTATTGGAGACTTTGATTCAGCTTTGTCTCAATTAATAATTTTCCTAGTTTTTCTTTTGAATTGCTAAATAAGAGCCAACTGGGTTCTTTATCAAATCTTGCCTCTCCATGCCTAGTTACAGCCATCCTTGTTTGTTGGGGGTCAGTCTTTCTTTTATAAAACAAACTGGTATATGTTAGTAGATTATGGAAATGAGGGAGCAATGTATCTATACACCTCTGAAAAATTTCTGAGGTGGGTTTTTCTTCATATCTCCATTTCCACTAATTTTTCCCGAGCGGGTGCCTGGCGAGGTGAGGTTACTTTCCACAAAACGCTGGGTAAGTAGTACATTGTAACAATGTCTTATTCTCTTGTATCTGAATAACCAGGAGGACCACTAGCCTTCTGAGTAGCGTTAAGAGTTTTTCTTCGCTATGTTTGTGTTGTTGTGTTTTGTCTTGCTATTACCAAGGTACCATTACACATTAGTTTATTGTATGTTTTTGTGCACTATCTCTCTTTCTTTCTTATAGGAAAGAACAAATGATTAAATACCCACCAGCAAACATTGGGGATCCAAGTTCCTGGTAGGAGTAATTTAATGTGCCTGTGCATAATACTAGCATTATTATTATCACATACTTGTTTTTGCAGTCGCTATTGCTATCTGGTCCTGAAGAAAGCTGGACAGTTTGTCCGTTTGAGCTGAAACATGTTGACCCCACTGCACTGCGCCATTGTATAGTTATAATTTCAAACTATCAGGCGTTGTTTTAAATTTTGACACTAGGACAATACTTATTAACATATTTTTTGCCCTAGGAGCCAATTTTATTCCCACTTTTTTCTCACTTTATTTTCACTAGCACTGCACACCATCAGCACCATCTGAAATACACTGTGGTTGGAAAAATATTTCGACAATCCATCTCAGCATCATTACCAGATGCGTTGGGCGAGATTTGGATTCACCATTTGCATCCCACATGATGATATTTCGCCATAAGGGTGGGCTGATGGGAATTTTTCAACCCAGTGTCATTTCTTAATGTGGCTATATGGTCCCTCGGATTTCTAGTCTCGATACGACACACACACAGTTCTTTGGACCAGACATCTCTTCGTATTTTTCTAGTATATGTTGGGTTCTGAGATGTCGTGGTCGTTAAACAACCCTTTTTTGACCCTTCTCATTCTTTTTCCTAGGCTCTAAAAAGAGCCCTTGTGTTTATTGAGAGATTTTAGTGCCTACAAGTAAGTACCGATGCAGAGTCTGAAGTTCAAGAGGAAGGCTCTGTTCCCTTCATCTGTAAAATGTACACCATCTTTCCTATAGATGCCATGCATATTGAAACGCAGACTGTTGTGGTATATGGACCCCATTCTATAGTCTCGTAGAAAAGCTGAAACAGATTTATTCACATGTTTCCTAGCTTTCTCAATCTGTGTACAAAATTGATTGGACCAGTTCCATTTCTGCCTTTGGCATATGTTAGAATAGAAAAAGGCAGATTGGGGGAAAAGTGACATAAATTCTCCAAAGGTGTCTTTCATAAGCATTTCCAGACCTACTCCAGTCAAAGTGCCTAGGTCATTGCCACCACAATGCACAATTACGAGGTCAGGGTGTTGGAGATGCAAAAAGGATTTAACCAATGGCATCAACTGGTGCACTTTAACCCTCTCTGTCCAATCCATTTAATGTCTACATTTGGTAAACCTAGGTCTTTGTGAATTCCTTTCTGTTCTGCGTACCTTTGGCTCCAGAAAATAAAGATGTGTCCCACAATCCACACTCTAGGCATATTGAAGGGAAGTCTGGATGCAGATGGTGTCTGTAAATGAAGTGGCAGTTTGAAAACTAAGATTTTTCAAAAATGGTGGATAATATGCAGTGTTGAAAAACAGAAAATAAATAATTGGTTGTTAGACAACATTCTACACTGAAAACTAGGGTGCATGTTTCTGTTTTTTAAAAGCATGATTCTTATTGGTTATCAGAAAGTGATTGAAAAGAACATTACGTAGGATAAGCTGGTATATTGAGAAGTCAACCACACTTGCTGTTTTTATTAGCAACATTGTGTGATGAACTTTTGACCTGTGTGCTCAGTTAAGTGTTCCATGAACTGTTTCTGTGGTAACAGGCAGAAGGCAGATTGGGGGTAGGGTATGTCATTTGGACAGGGTTGAAATCTCTAACCAATAGAAATGTGTATTTGCTTTTGCATTAATGAGGGAAGCAATGTGATTTGATGTGAATGTGTATATGTGTTCAAAATGAGAGGGAAACTGTGCCATTATTTGGTTCTCTTCAGAGGTGTTTAAAACAGAGATTCTGTATAAGAAAATCTGCTGTGTGACTGATATACTTCTTATTCTACAAAACAATTTAAAAGGTGAGTTATAAATGTGTGAGGGAATGTATGTGGTGCATTTTAATTTTAATCAGTCTAATGTGTTTGTCCTGCTAAAGTGCAGGGAATACTTTTTTTTTCTCTAGACTTTTATTGTGAGTGTCTGTGCATTTAAAAAGCATTCTGAGATAAGCATTTGTGTAATTTATGTGCTTGCAGACAGATAACTATGCTGTTCTCATGTTTTGGTAGAATTAGAAACCAGTTATTTTTTATTTATTTGCAAAAATGACTTAAGTTTCTACATTAAAATGCAGTACTGATTCAAGACTATGAAATGTGTTTTGGCAAAATGCAATGGCTAGTGGTGGTTGTCTGAAGTGTCACAGTGAGTCTTGTGTGCATTTAGGAATTATACTGATAGAAGCACTCTGTACTAATGAGTAGTAGAACATTGTGTGCAATGTGTAGAGTTACCTAAAGTCTTCTTGAGTAGTAAATGTGTTTTTGTAAAAAGCATGGTATAAAGTTGCTTCAGTTGAATCACACAGTGAGTGTGTGCATTTAGGAATCACTCTGAGAGAAGCATTTTGGTAGTTTATGTGTTTCTCGACTTGAAGTTGGTTAAAAACTTATTGTGTTGTCACATTTTGGTAGAATTAGAAAATAGTCATTGGTTATGTGTTTCGAAAATGAGTTTAGTATTAAAAGTAAAATGCAGTTCTGAAATATATGGAATGCATGCTTGATGCTTTTGCAGAAAAAAGTTACATGTAGTCTTGCAGTGACACTATCCCAAGTATCATTTCCTAAAGTACCCAAACACAACAGCATTACTGTAAACTCTTATTTACCTCCAGCATGATCAACTACACTACCTATTCACCACTTTACTATCCTAAACCCTACATCTACCCCAGCACAACCTGCTACTCTACCCAAACACCACTTTATTTCTTAGAACAGTACCCTACCACAACACCCTACACTACACAAACACCACTGCACTACCTTAAATCTTCAAACGCTATCCCTAGCATGATCCCCTATGGTACATAAACACCACTGCACTATGCTAGAACACTACCCCAGTAGGACTCCCTATACTACCTAAACATCATTTCACTACTCTAAAGCTTAAAACTATCACAGCAGGACCCCTTACACTACCCAAACACCACTATAGTATCCCACTACTGTATTTATAAGATATATTCGGCCACATGCATCATTGCACCCGTTTGCGATTCCTAAATTGCGAAAATTAAGGAATCGCAATTTAGAAATCTCAAACTGCAATGCATGAACAATTCGCATTTATTTTTGCGATTCGGTATTTTTCCTTAATTGCGATTCACAATTTGCGAATCGCAATTAAGGAAAACCCTTTCCATTGATTCCTATGGGCCAAAAGGCCCATATGAATGAATAGGAAGGCATTCACATTTTGCGAATTTCAAATTGCGATTCGCAAAATGTGAATGCAATTTCAAGGGTGCAGAGGGGGGTCCAAAGAACCCCTCCCAGCACCCCTGAAATGTAATTTTAAATGCAATTTACACACACACACATGCCCCAAGGGCATGTGTGTGTGTAAATTAAAACTTTCAAAAATGCAATTTGTGCATATTTGAACGTTTTCGGTAAATTAGCATGAAGTTCAACTTCATGCTAATTTACAACTTCCAAATTGCGAATTTGCAATTATAAAATGATCCTGCATTGCATTTAAGAAATCTGAAATTGTGATTTCTTAAATGCAATCGCAATTTTAGAAATCGCAACATGGTTGCGATTCCTAAAATTGCGAAATGCATGATGCATTCCAAATTAGTCAATTGCATTCGCAAAACGGACGAAAATTGCGATTCGCACCGTTTGCGAATGCAATTGACTTTGATGCATGTGGGCAATTGTTATTTGTCTAGAATCAGACAGTTAGTCTGTGCATTCAGGAATGATTCGGATAGAAGCATTTTGGTCGTTCATGTGTTTCCCGATATGTAATTGGTTAAAAACGTATTGTGTTCTCACATTTTGGTAGAATTAGAAAATAGTCATTGGTTATGTGTTTCGAAAATGAGTTTATTATTAATAGTAAAATGCAGTTCTGAAATATATTTAATGCATGCTTCATGTTTTTGCAGACAAATAAGTACATGTAGTCTTGCAGTGACACAACCCCAGTATGATTTCCTACACTACCCAAACAACACTGCACTACTGTAAACCCTTAATCTAACTCTAGCATGATCACCTACACTACCTATTCACCACTTTACTACTCTAAACCTTAAATCTACCCCAGCACAACCTGCTACTCTACCCAAACACCACTTTATTTCCTAGAACAGTACCCTTCCACGACCCCTACAGTACACAAACACCACTGCACTACCTTAAACCTTCACCTATGGTACATAAACACCACTGCACTATGCTAGAGCACTACCCGAGTATGACTCCCTATAGTACCTAAATACCATTTCACTACTCTAAAGCTTAAATCTATCACAGTAGGACCCCTTACACTACCCAAACACCACTATAGTATCCTACTACTACATTTATAAGAAATATTGTTATTTGTCTAGAATCACACAGTGAGACTGTGCATTTAGGAATCACTCTGAGAGAAGCATTTTTGTAATTCATGTGTTTTCCGACATGTAATTGGTTAAAAACGTATTGTGTTCTCACATTTTGGCAGAATTAGAAAATAATCATTGGTTATGTGTTTCCAAAATGAGTTTAATATTAATAGTAAAATGCAGTTCTGAAATATATGGAATGCATGCTTGATGTTTATGTAGACAAATAAGTACATGTAGTCTTGTAGTGACACTACCCCAGTATGATTTACTACACTACCCAAACACCACTGCACTACTGTAAACCCTCAATGTACTTCCAGCATGACCACCTACACTACCTAATTACCACTTTACTACCCTAAACTTTAGGTCTACCCCAGGAGAACCTCCTACACTACCCAAACACCACTTTACTTTCCTAGAACATTACTCCGGCACAACCCTCTACACTGGACAAATACCTCTGTACTACCTTAAAAGACTAATTCAGCACAATCTCCTACAGTACATAAACACAACTGCACAACCCTAAACCCTAAATCTACCCCCAACACGACCCCCTACACTACCCATTCACTACTGCACTTAACTAAATAGTAAAACACTACCCCGGCACAGTTCCCTACACTTCCCAAACACCATTGCAATATCCTAAACGTTAAATCTACCACAGCATGACAGTCTACACTACTCAAACCCTACTGAACTACCTTAGAACACTATCCCAGTATGTCCTTGTATACTACCCAAACACCAGTGCACTACCCTAAACCTTAAGCCTTCCCGAGCATAATCCCTTACACTACCCAAACACCACTGTACTTTCCTAGAACACTACGCCAGCATGACCCCCTGCGCTACACAAACACCACTGGTCTTCCTTAAACCCTAAACACTATCCGTATCATTACCCTGTGCATTACATAAACACCTATACACAACCCTAGAACACTAACCCAGTACAATGTCCTACACTACCCAAACACCACTGTACTACCCTACCACTCCATTTATAAGAAATATTGTTATTTGTCTAGAATCACACTGTGAGTCAGTGTCCATTTGGGAAAATTGAGAGAATGATTTTGCTACTTTATATGTTTGCAGATATATAAATACACGTACTCTTGCAGTGACACTATCCCTAGCATCATTCCATACACCACAGAAAGACCAGTGTACTACCCTATACCCTTAATCTACCTCCAGCATGATTACCTACAGTATTCATTCACCACTGCACTACCCTAAACTCTAAAACACTATACCAGCACGACTCACTACACTACCCAAACACGATTGCACTACCTTAAACCTTAAATCTACCTCAGAACGACCCCCTACATTACACAAACACCACTGTACTATGTTAAAACCTAAAACACTATTCCTACCATGATCCTGTACACTGCATAAACACCACCGCACTACTATAGAACACTACCCCAGCACAACCTCCTACACTACCTATTCACCACTGCACTACCCTAAACTCTAAAAAACGATACCAGCACGAGCCTCTACAGTACCCAAACATCCTTACACTACCCTAAACGTTAAATCGACATCAGCATGACCCCTTACACTATCCAAACACTACTGCACTACCCTAAAACACTACCACAGCACGACCCTCTACACTACACAGTGCACTACTCTAAACTCTAAATGTACCCCTAGAACGGCCCACTATACTACATAAACACCACTGTACTACCCTAAACACTAAAACGCTACCCAGCATGACCCTTTACACTACTAAAACACCATTGCACTACCCTAAACTTTAAATCTATCTCAGCACGACCTCCTACACTACCCAAATACGACTGTAGTGTAGTGGGAATTCCGTTTCCTACAGAACTGTGCATAGAGATTTGGAACCTCAGTGACTTAGGATGACCCAAAACTCACCTCAGTACCCAAAATCCCCTTACCAAGCTAGCTACAGTGTCTCATTGGTCATAACAAACTCCCAATGTTTAGACAAACCAGAAGATGAACTTAAAATACCTCAGGTATCGTGGAACACATGAGCACTCTTTCGTTATGCAATCATTTCAAACCAGAACGTTGAGTAAATGAGGCATCGTGCACATTTGAAATATTTATTTACTAATGCCGTTTTCTCAAACGCAGTATCTTAGATAATACAAGGAAACATATTATCAGAAGCAAAGTTATCAGCATAGTTACTAGTCCATAAAAGGCAAACGGTGACAACATACTAAAATGCTGAAATGAATAGGGTTAACAACACCTAATTCTCACCCTCCCTAACTAGCATATTATATTAATTATATTAATATCTAAGAAGGTCTCTTTGGGTTTTAGCAGGGCGGCCCCATACCTCAAGATCCTAGTGTGAAGGGATCACATCATCTTCCACCAGCTCTCTGCATGCGAACCGCATCAAGTGTGTAATGTGTGCTCTAAGCAAAGCAATATAAAACGCGCGTAAAGCCAGATTTTGGCAGCAGCTGCATTCATGTTATGTCTAGGAAGGTGTGAAGATCAGACCTCACAACAACACTGTGTCGAGTTATCCTTGGAGGCTTCAGCACTCACTGTGCAGACATATTTTACCAAGCAAAGCTGATATCAGAGCAATAACATATTATTCTCATGTACATCACAACGCTCTTCTAGGTTGAAAGCTAAAATAACAATTATGTGTCGTGTGCAAAAGCAGCAAAAGGAAAAAATGGCGTTTAAACTTTTAATAAGCTCATGCTAACTTAACACGGTATATAGGTAAGCAATAACTATATGACACCCCCCCAATGATCTGAGCACGGACAAAATAAGGAATGATAAGACCAGAATAGGGGCACATCATGAAAGCAGAGTTCAATAATAATGAGCAAGGTTAATTTGGCAAAAACGCGGTGAAAAGGCCTTATAGAGTTCAATTAAAAAGTTCTCAACTTGCCAATAGGTCTGGGTGTAAAAAAATTGGTACGCAAAAGGTCCAAAAAAATCTTGGGGCATATTATCAAGGGGGTTTATTTCCACTTTTTTGGCTTTAAAAGCCAAGAAAGCGGAGATAAAATTATCTCCCTATTACCTAGCTGTCGCTAACACCAGTTAGCGACAGCTAGTAGGAGATAGCGACCATCTTGGGCCCCACTTTGCATGTCAGTGATATTTATCACTAATGACATGCAAAGTGGGCGTGCCAAGATGTTAGCGACTGGAAATAGTCGCTAACATCGCTATCTCCTATTACCAACTTACGGAGATATTCGCGCTAAGCGCGAATATCTCCAAAAGCTAACACCTGCCCTGAGCAGTTCTTAGCCATGTTATCCAATGGGAGGTGGATAACATGGCTAAGAGCATTAGCTCGATAATGCATGAATATCGCGGACTTTTCAGCGATATTCATGCATTGCGGCCGATTTTTATCGCATTTGCGATAAACCTTGGTAATACCAAGGTTTATTTGTGATAAAAATCGCCGCAGCTCAGCGGTAAATTTTTGTCTCTAACCAATCAATATCGATATTTATCGCTATTGCTTGGTAATACACCCCCTTGTAATCAGGGACATGTCATTAGCAAAAGTTTCGAAGGTTTTCAGGAAGGACTGAATATGCAAAATATGCAGCAACAGCCTCCAGCATGAAATCAGTGTCATCATCCGAAAACAGTTCAGCCATCCAATTCATTAGTGGGAAAGAACATACGTGCTCCTCCAGCACCGGAGCCTCTAGCATCATCAGAGGACAACTCGGTGGGTTCTCAATATAGCTCTGTGCCAAGAAATCTTGTGCTGCTGCGAGTATATTCCAATGACCCATTAGTCCATGCATCGCTGCCAAGGCCATAATCCTTTCGCCAGAACAAACCAACTCATGAGTAACTACGGGACTCATCAGGTGATTAACATCGACGTCAGGAGACACCGTCTTGCAGAGACACAAATCAAGGGCCCAGTCGAAATCGCAGCTTAGGCAATGAAACACAGGCTGGACACATGTGAAATAGGAAAATCGAAACGATAATACAAATGCCGTGCTTAAAGTCGCAAGCGGCAGTGTGCCATAGTATTCAAGCATCCGGTTGCGAAACAGTGCCAGGTGGGGCTGAGCGGCTTCTAACACAGGACGGGCATCCATTTTTAATAAAACAAAATATCACCAGAACGCCTGCAGCCAGCGCCAGCAAAACCGGAAAGCCACCAAACAGGCTTGAAAATATAGAATGAAAGAAAGCGGGGATGACTCCAAATATTTTCTCGAAGGAAGTCACAAGACCACTGCTAACTATTTTAAAAAAGTGTGCTAGGCCAGTCGTGGAGGAGGCATTAAAGATGTGATGAATCAGCTCGCTGAAATGCAATGGCAAATCAGTATTCAATAGCGCCTGCACTTCTGTGCGCGTGTTAGCTATGTGAAGGACAAATGTTTCTCGAGCCGAACTCAGGGCCACCTCTTTTTGAGACAAAAGGGCTCTTATTCTACTCATACCATTGAACTCTGCCGTCAAGGTTGGGATTCGCGGCCAGATGGAAACATCTGAATTCCCATGTGTAGGAGGATACAGAAGGTTTTTGCAACACACCACACATTCTGATACGGTTACCACATAAGCGATACCTCTAATTAACCCACAACAGTCCTCGTTATTTAAAAGTAAATAACTGCTGTTTGCCAGTAATGTAAAAGTAGGAACGATTGCGGGAACTGGAGTACCTTTCAAAACACAGGCTAAATTTGGCCGGTCCTGGTTACAAGAACCGTGCAATTGGATGTGTCTACATATTAATGAGTGATCTGGTGTTTCTGTGCACTCCTCCTCTTTAAGATAAACTTCTTTCTCGTCTTTCAGGCATCGATAAGTGAATGGGAGCGACCAGGCTCATGGAGAAACGAACTACCTAGTGGTTCATATCTGCTGATTGCGATATATCGCATACAATTTGTAAATTTGTACAAAGCAAATGGTAATGTAATCAACCCGTGGATAAGCCACGTCGCAGCAGTGGCTTCTGCCACAGAGAACGGCAAAGACTCCAATCTCTCAATGTGTAACATGGAAAAAGATGCCTCTTGCATTGAAAGCATGCGCTGCTTGTCAGTCAAATTAAAAGGGGCAAAGAGTGAGGACACATTCATGTATGACCAAGGCACCTTACCAGACTTAAGCGTCTGCAGGGTCCACACAAATTGCATAATGGAACGCAATTGATTCTGACCATGGTATAACACAGACACTTCATCATGCACAATATCAACCACAGAAGACACAATGTTATTTAACATGTAAATGCGGGAAGAAAGCATGTTAATACTGTTATCCACAACTGCCAGCACCTTTTCCAAATTAGCTTGATCAATAGCTCTAAGACGTGTAGCAGCCTCAATTTGTGACGTCTTCCAGAGTTCATTGTAAATCGCATATATCCATCTTTTAGACCTACCACTAGCCGGGCCCTTTATGAAATCGTTTAAATCTACATCATCAGTTCGCTTGGATAGATGCAGTTTAACCGCAGCCAAGGTAGAATGTTTCAGCCGATTCTGACATAATTTTCCTACCAAATAAGTGGTGACAGAATGGTCAGTATCAAAGCGGGGATCAGGTCTGACTTGTGTAAACCCATCAGCCAAACCCAGAAAACGACGTTGGCATGAATCAGAGCTGTGCCACATCAGCCAACCTTTTGGATCCAAACTGGAAATGTTAAAGGACGCATTTTGTAATAGAGCTTGCAATTCACTAATGGAAAACTGTGTAATATTATTCCAACCAGAATATTCTTCTAAATCAGGGACAGTAGGTGTATTTAATTTTTTAGAAGTAGCCAATCCAAAGCATGTTGTTTGCGAAATGGTAGAATTTAAGAACAACATATGATTTGGGATGAGACATGCACGGTGCAAAGCCTCAGTGCCTTGTACCTGCCAACTTTTAGAACCCCAAACCGATTTAAGGTCAATGGTTTCCTTCCATAGCTCGTAGCCCTCTACAGCTAACCTGTCTAGAAAGGACTTCGAATACAAAAATTTAGTATCGGTAAGTCTAACCTTGGACATGGACTTCCGTGTCATTTTCAAATAAAAAGACTCAGCATTGGACTGAATAAAGTCAGTAAAATAAGTGTACTTTTTCAAGAAAGTACTCAAACTGCCTTGTACTAGAGCTGGGCAATGTTCCCACTGTGTGTAATTTACAGTACCCCTTCTGGAACTTGTTTTATGCAGATAATGGTTGCCAAAATGTTGGAAGCAAAATAATTCACCATAATTAGCAGAATCTAAGTATAAATCTTCAGCATCAAAGGCAGCATAATGTTTCAAATCAGACAATAATGCTTCTACGGCCCGAACATCCCAATCATCAGAACGTATGTTTTGGTTCACTACATCTCCCATGTTTACCCTGAGCACATTAGGGACATTAACAACTTCAGTAGGGCCATGGATTTAAAATTTAACCGCATCCCACACAATCCCATCAAGAACAGGCCAAGCAGTGATGTTTACAAAATTCAAGTCTCTCTTCAGTCTGTGTGCTGAATGAAACGAGGAAAGGGGGGCCAAAGTTCCGTTAAGATGCCGAATGCAGGTTCTTTCCTCGACATAGTGTCCATCGACAAGACAAAAAAATAAAACACAAAACCAATTGACATAAAAAGGTAAATTGAAAAAAGTACCAGCCAAATATATGTCCAAGGGGGGGGGGTCAAAAAATGTTTTTTAAATAATGTGGCATAAATTGCAAAACGTGAGGGCTTTTTCGAATTTTGTGAAACTGTGTCAAAAGAGAATCTGGATTCTGTGGCCAAACGTGTTTGCAAATCAGGCATCGATAAGTCAGTTGGGTATGTGTAATCAAGTTCATCAACGTAATCTTCAGGTAAAGTACTTAATAAAGGACTGGAAACAGCAGGCATCTCGAGGGCCACCCCAGGCACAGGATTAGAAGCAGTGGCCAAAACAGAATTCCTCACAATCGAAGGACAGGAAACCGCCGGAGTCATACTAAGAAGAATCGGCCACTCTGTGTATCTTGACATTGTCAATAGAGATAAACCTATATTCTTTACGATCTGTAAGTGGTGGTAAAATGACTGATCTTGTGCCCTTCCCTCCAAGCACAGGAACCGGAGCTCGATAGGAAGGACCAAATTCTTTCTTGTTATCGATCTTCTCTCAAACCAGTTCTCCAACTTGGGGTAGCCAGCCAACTACCGGGATCTGCAACGCATCATCCGATGTGGAGGGCAAATGTTCCTTTGCAAGACTGTCTCTGGTCTTTTGTAGATCCTGTAATACATGGAAATGTTCATCTACGTCAAAGGTTGTGGCTCGGGCCACTCCGTCTAGACCGTCAAGGTCAGGGACAAACATCTTGATACCAAAGAGCATTGCGTATGGGGTCCGCCCACCCAGAGACCTTCTAGGGAGATTATTAAGAGCACGCTGCACGCCATTGAGGTGGGCCAGCCAGTTTCTGCCAGTGACTATAACTCGAGCTGTCAATGATTGCTTTAAGTCACGGTTCATTCGTTCCACTACACTGTTACCCTCAGGTCTGTAGGGAGACGAAAACTTGACTTGGACCCCCATCGAAGTCATGGCATCCTTATACGCCTTAGAGGCGAAAGCCGGACCCTGATCCGAATGGAAGGTACCTCAGGCAAAAATCCCTACAAAGACACGCAAATCTCTTATGACAGTTCGTGAATCAGTGCTGCGATGGGGCCATACCCACACAAAGCGTGTGCATGAATCAACTGCTACTAAGATGTACTTATACGCAGAAGAAAAAGGACTGCAGTGATCTAAATTACCACAACCTAGCGGTTTATTAGATATGTACAACTGTATCTGTGGCGGACGCGCAGCAGTCGAAGGTTTAATCTGCTGGCGAATGTCACATTGAAGGACATAGTCTCGCGTCTGTTTGTACAGTCCCCGCCATCAGAAACGTTGTTGTAATTGAGCTACAGTAGCCGAGACGCCCGCATGCGCAGACGCCACACCTTCATGCGCCGCTGTAATCAAGCTAGCCCTGCGATCCGAGTTGGGAATCAAACGTTCTCCAACTTCAGGAATTTTCACAAAAGGAACCTTATCGGGACTTAAGTGGTATGTGTACTTCGAAGGGAACCCCGTAGGATGTTTACCTCCCTTCTCAGTGGCAGCAACAGCCGCCAAGATGTCATCATCAATCTTACTTTTGGACCGTGTAACTGCTGCAACTAAGTATGTAGATACCGCTGATTTCGCCGCTTCATCAGCAAGCGAGTTAACCACAGCGTGAACTCCAACATGCTGATGGCCGAGAGTATGAATCACAAACACGAGTGGCAACTGCTCCTTGAGCTCAGCCACTCGAACCCAGATCATTTTATGTTTTATTGTGCTACCCTTGGAATCACGAAAGTCTTTTTGAATCCAATAGAACAAGTTTTCATTGTAAGACTGGACACAGTAATAGGAATCACTCACAATAAGAGTCGTCACACTAGGATCTGCGTACTCTAACGCGAGTAAGAGAGCTCGAAGCTCCGCTAATTGTGCGGTGCAGTCCCCTAGAGTCTGCGTGTTCACAACTCTGGACTTAAACTGATCGTCCACCATGGCACCGATCACAATGGCGCATGCGGAAACGTAGGCGAGTTTAGAGCCATGCGCAACCTGCGCCGAACCATCAGTGTATATGATGCAATGGAAATCCTCCAAAGGTCGCATTGCTAAAGGAGCCGGATGAACAAATTCATACTGTAAATACTCCTGCAACCGTAACGTGGCGTCAAAAATAAACGTGACATCCTGAGATGTCAAAGATGCAGCCCATTGAATCCACCGAGGGTGCAAAGCTTTACAGTTTGGTACACTGGCTTTCGTAACTGCCTCCAAGGCAGGACACGGGGTAACAACCAACATGCGTTTTCCCTGTGACAGGGCACGTTCTTTAAGAATTGCCATCTGCACAACCGTTAAAACTTTCTCCACAGTGAAAAATCGCATTTCAGCCGAATTGTACAAGTGTGACTTGTAAGCAATAGGTACTGTGTCTCCTTCATTAAAAGTAAGGTACGTGAAACCCACCGTGCCAGGGATGATTCTTATCAGCAGGTTGGTGTGGTTATCACGAGTTAGCAAGAATTTAGAAGCGAGCAGATCAGCCTGCAAGGACTGCAAAATGGCTGAGTGTTCAGGCAGCCAGCATGATTTGGAAAAAGTTAGTTGTATCAAAGCATACAAAGGCTTGATACGCTGGGCATATTCCGGAATGTATGTCCTTCCGAAATTTAAGAAACCCAGTAAAGACTGTAATTTTTTCAGTGTCGTCGGAGCGCGCAGCTGTGCGCATTTCTCCAGGAAGTGAGGAGCCAAACCTCTACTCTCATTGTTGAGCTCATAGCCCAGGAACAACACTGTGCACTCTGCAATGTGCGATTTTGCAAAGTTAAATTTGTAACCCATGTCTGCAAAGTCACAAATGATGCTGTTTACTCGACACAGATGCTCCCAAAGTTCGTCGTCTGTGAGATAAATGTCATCCACATACGAGCATGCATCTGGGTCGATTCTCTCCAAAAGAGAGACAATGCGGGCAGTAAAAATCCCAGGACTATTCCTATAGCCCATAGGCAAACGCCGAAATTGTTTTTGCACACCGCCGCACAAAAAGGAGGTCCATTGGGAACTTAGACCATCCAATCGATGGGCATAAAAACCGTTGGCAATGTCAAGCGTGGTCTTAAAACGCTAACGCACAAGACTATCCACTAGGGCAGAGCCGTGAGTATTCTGTCCAGCACAGTTACGGCAACGCAAGTTTAAATGCCGGTAATCCAATACCAAACGATATGAGCCGTCAGGCTTGGTTACTGTAAAAAGAGGGTTATTCATTGGTGACACACATGTTTCATTACTCCCTGATATTCCAATTGTTCAAGGATCGCCGTGACGGAAGCCTTGGCTTCACGCCATATGGGATATTGAGGTTGAGGCTGTGGCTGAGACTGTAAAGGAATCTCGTGGTTTGGGGACAATTTATCCCAACCACATTGGTTACGGTACAGAGCCGGCGCCAGAGCTTTAGCCCACTCTTGTGCAAAGTGCAGCGCATACTCCTTCGAGATTGTGTGTGCGAAACTGGGGAGGATTACCTCCTCCCCTCGCGGTGCTGCGAGCACAAAAGTTGGGGGCCAGTCAGCCTCCGAAAGCAAAATGTCATATGTAGACGAAAGATTTTCCCAAAATACTCCTTTTATGGTACGTTGTATTTTACCCTCGATTAATAGGACAATTTCAAAAAGTCTATCAGGGGGAGCAACTCTAGTATCAGCTGTTTCTATTACAACATCAATATCAGTCGCTGTCACCTTCAGTAGTGGACGCAGGGCCTCTCTCACAATGGTAATCTCTGCCGCGCTGTCCAGCAAGGTCAGAGCCCATGTCAGATTCCGAAGCCGCGTTCTCACTATCTGTGGCATATCGATGAGCTGTTAAAGCTGCGACTTTCTTCTTGGCAAACTGAGGTCTCTTCGGCATTGAGCCGTCCTGCTTTCCTGAGCCGTCTTTCGGGCGGGGCTGGTGACGTCCTTGCTGACCACCCCGACCCCTTCCGCCTCCTCCACCACCGGTCGTCGAGGCCAATGAGTCCTGAAAGGAACGAGGAGAGCGTTGATCAGAAACCTAAAATCGATCAGGTGATTTAATCTTCGCGCGATCGCGCAAGTCATAAACGCGTTCTGTTGGCGCAGGTAACGGAGACGCAGGACGAGACTCCTGTGCCTGTTGTTGTTGCTGTTGCTTTCCCTGTTTTTGTTTTTTAGGCCAATTTTGTTTTTTGCTCTTGGTCTGAACTTCTGTTTCCGAACTCTGCCCTTGGGGTTGCTTTTTTTCTTTAACAGAAAAAGTCTTGAGACCCCTACTATTGCGACCCACGGTCTTATAAGCCGCCACAATAATCCTCGCTAACTGTCGGGGTTTCTCGGCATCGGGAATCGCCGCCAAAGCATTAGCTACCTGAAAGTTCACTGTATCCCCCTTGACATTAGCAAGAATGAGATCGCAAACCACATCAAAGGTGCCACACAGGCGAATACCCAATTCAACCGCAGCCTCTGGTCCGTGATCATCCTAAACACGTTTAAGGACCGTAGGCAGGACAGCCATAGACGGAGTGCCGTAACACCTCGCATAGACCGCCGCAAATGTTCTACCCCAGGTTTCACTGTCACCGAGTTCAGGGGCCAAATCTTTTGGCAAACTAAGTGTCAGAATCCTGTGTTTTTCACCAGGAGTCGTATTAGGAAATACAGCTTCCAGCTGGTCAAATTTCTCGGCAAGCCAGAAAGGAAAATCATCCTTTTCCTGGGGATGCCTGCCCATCACAGCATTGACCATCACGGGACTGAGCTTCAAACCGCCCTGTCCGACCGGAAGCGCCGCACCCCCAGGGGCCCACCCGGAAGATTACGGGCTATGTATTGCACTAAAGCTCGAATCACGGCAATTGAGACTACATGTAGTCTACGAATTTCAGCAAGGTTACAATTGCCGTGTAGAGGGTGAGGAGTAAATCCAGCCAAAACAGGCCAATTTGCACCTGGAATGGACAAAGGACCTAACCTCGGTGCGGTCAAAGAATGGGGTAGGGCGCAACCAAACCAAACGCGATGCTGCCAAGTATCAATAGGTACTTCCTGTGCCCTGTACGCAGTATATTCAGCCGGTACAGGTGAGGGAGTGTAAGTGTGGAACGCACCAGAATTAGCGTCCACAGCCGGAAATGTCACCCACGAATAAAAGATTTCGTACGTGTAAGCTGCTTCCGCACTCACCACCAATATCACAGCCAAGCCTTCTACGGGCACATTGTAAGTCTGCAAATGATTGCGCACCGCAATGCGACTATGCTGCGTAATGTCCACTGGCTGGGCCATGACAGCACAGGAATGTAGAAAAACAAAGTAAACTTTGTAGCACAACTGGGTAGTAATTCAAGGAAACCGTTTTAGAAAGATTCAAGCTTGAAAAGACCTATTTCAAAAATAGGTAGGTTTTGTCCGACACCACCGTTTTCCGGAAACGAAAGTGAAGGGGTTAAGGATTGAATGATATACTACTCGAGTGTCATGATATAAGACCACCAACGTATGGGCACCATGTAGCTGGAATTCCGTTCTCCTACAGAACTGTGCATAGAGATTTGGAACCTCAGTGAATTAGTATGACCCAAAAATCACCTCAGTACCCAAAATCCCCTTACCAAGCTAGCTACAGTGTCTCATTGGTCATAACAAACTCCCAATGTTTAGACAAACCAGAACATGAACTTAAAATACCTCAGGTATCGTGGAACACATGAGCACTCTTTCGTTATGCAATCATTTCAAACTAGAACGTTGAGTAAATGAGGACACGTGCACATTTGAAATATGTATTTACTAATGCCATTTTCTCAAACGCAATATCTTAGATAATACAAGGAAACATATTATCAGAAGCAAAGTTATCAGCATAGTTACTAGTCCATAAAAGGCAAACGGTGACAACATACTAAAATGCTGAAATGAATAGGGTTACCAACACCTAATTCTCACCCTCCCTAACTAGCATATTATATTAATTATATTAATATCTAAGAAGGTCTCTTTGGGTTTTAGCAGGGCGGCCCCATACCTCAAGATCCTAGTGTGAAGGGATCACATCATCTTCCACCAGCTCTCTGCATGCGAACTGCATCAAGTGTGTAACGTGTGCTCTAAGCAAAGCAATATAAAACGCGCGTAAAGCCAGATTTTGGCAGCAGCTGCATTCATGTTATGTCTAGGAAGGTGCGAAGATCAGACCTCACAACAACACTGTGTCGAGTTATCCTTGGAGGCTTCAGCACTCACTGTGAAGACATATTTTACCAAGCAAAGCTGATATCAGAGCAATAACATATTATTCTCATGTAAATCACAACGCTCTTCTAGGTTGAAAGATAAAATAACAATTATGTGTCGTGTGCAAAAGCAGCAAAAGGAAAAAATGGCGTTTAAACTTTTAATAGGCTCATGCTAACCTAACAAGGTATATAGGTAAGCAATAGCTATATGACAGTAGTATCCTAGAACACTACCCCAGCATGACTCCCTACACTACCCAAACACTACTGAACTACCCTAAAACACTATCCTAGCACGACCCCATACACTACACAAACACCACTGCAGTACTTTAAACCCTAAAGCACTATCCTTTGAGGTACTGGGTTTTTCAGAACCGGTACCGAACCGGTAACCCAGTGGTGTCAGGGTACACCCTAAGACCTCGAGTACTTTCCTGATTCAGACCACAGAAACTCAGAGTCTTCTAGGTGAAGTCAAAGATCGAATTTATTGGCTGCAACCAAGTAACAGGCGTCCTAGAAGTACAACATCACGGTGTGTATATTCTCAGGAGACTGCTCAATCTTACAAAGCCAGGCTTCTCTTTTTATACAAAATATTATGCTTCAGGCAAACATTCTTAAATTTACAGTAGGCCATTCACATATTTTCACTACAAAGAAAAAGCAGAGTCATGATGACAATCCCACATTTCGGTTTGTCCAGCCCACAACAAATTACCCGGCAAGGCCCAACATTTTCATCAGATATCGGTGGACCCCCAATAAAAACGGGCACCTCCTCCTCATAAAACAAGACATATGTAAAGAATCAGGGACAGGTGTGAGCAAGGTTAGGCAGGGTGTGTGTGCGATGAAAAGGTTTATGGCATGTTGTGCCTTGATGCTATCTCGCTCGGCCACTGGGAAAGAAACTGGTCAGGCAGGTTCAGCCTGGGGCAATGGTTTCAGCTTGCCCAGGTCACAGAGAAGTCAATTAAGGTGTATGTGTCCTTTGGAATCGAATTTGGCTGTATTATAAACCTATGTGAGGGCAACTCTAAAATGGCTGCCGTACACAAAATGGAAGCCAAGGGTTCAGGACGAAAATAACGATTTCGAGGTGAAATCGTTACTGGAATATGACGAAAATGCTTGTACAAAGTGTACTAGCCATTTTCGGTCTTTTGATACCAAAAATCGTCATACTACGACAAAGTTTATTACACGAGTCCAGAATTTTCAGAACTACAAACCCTCCTTTTGCCCTTACATAGGCAATTAACCTATCCTCATGCTAATCTGAGTCCAGGTCTATATTCCTAAAGTCATTGAGATGTACTGTAACATCATCCTAGTTCTTAGCTCGTCTCTTGATACAGGTTTCCTTACACATGATGTAGCACAGAGGCCACATATTGCAGGTTCACACTGCACGCACAGACAGAACAGGAAAAGAATGGCTAAGACCATCCCAATGACCATCAGAATTTTCCATCCCCAGGCGGATATCAGTTCCCAGAACCATCCCATTAACGACCAATCTCCTTTATCCACATGAAGAGATTCGGAAATCTTATGTAGTTTGGAGATGGCCTGGTACACTGTTGGAGCGTTATCTGGAATGAAAACACAGCAACTCGATTGGATCAATTTACATACCCCACCTCGGTCTGCAAGTATGACATCTAATGCGACCCTGTTCTGAAGGGTCATAAGACGATCCGACTGGAGCTCAGCAGTCAAGTTACTAAGGGCACCGGCAGTTTCAACCACGGTGGATTCAACCACCCTTGTCAATTACCTTATGTTCCTGCTGTTACCCATGGGCCCCCAGAACGGCAGAAAACCCTTTACGAAGTCCCCAAATTCTTGTCCTGCAGTGTCTTCTTCGCTGATGACACCTCTAACTATCCTTGTCTTGTGGTAATCTGCCGCCGCTGTGTAGGTGGGAGGCAGCAGGAACGAAACAAAACATGTGCCCGAAAAGTCAGGGGGCAACCATGTATAGGCTCTATCATGGCAGATGAAATAGATACCCTTAGCTGCTAAGAACGGAGGGGAAGTCTGAGATGCAAAGACATATGTTTCAGTGCAGATGCTTTTCACTAGCTGAGCTCTGGGATTCTTGCCAGTACCTTGCAGACACAGGTGACCCTGATGGGGTACAATCCAAATCGGGGAAGATCTCTTAGCTTGCTGTTTCTCACTCACAGTAGCTCCATATCCGGTCACGTTCCATCCTATGTATACTAGTGTCTCATCTCTAGGGATAGTTTCGTAGGAGATATCTTCCTTAATCATGTCTACTATACCCTTAACTAGAGCACTATTCTTAGGATTGTCTTCCACAGAACGTAGGGGGTAGACTTCATGTGCATAGATGAACATTGTTCTGTATGCCCACACAGAACCATTGTGGCTGAAAGGCAGGACCAGATAAGGGATACCTTTATCCGTTGTGTGAGGCATAAGACCACACACCCAACAGTTAGTCGTGTTCATTACAAGTTGGTGTTGGTGCAAGAGCTGAACAAAGGAGTTATTAATAAACTCTAATCTCCTAGCGGATTCGTGTTCAGGAAGGGGTTGAAAAGAATGTGAGGAAACAGTGGAAGGAGGAGGTATAGGAGATGTAGTGGGTGCAAATGTTACTCGAAAAGAGAATAAAACATAACCTATTAAAAATATCATCACACTGAATAACATGAAAATGCACAATATCAAAAAGCTTTTCTTTGTCATCATTTTACATATTCTGTTTTTAAAGTTCGTTTCCTTGGCAGGTCTCTCCATCTCGAAAAACTCCATCCTCTATACAATGCTGCCCGCGATGGGAGGTTGTTTCTGCTAAGGAATGCTTCTGTCAGTCTAGGGCAACTCCCTTAGACCAACCAGAACTGTCGACCTAACGTCGTCAGCTGCACCCCAAATACTTTGGGCAATCGCGGTCCTAGCAGCGGAACCCGGATGGCGGTTCGAAAAACAAAAATAAGCAAGTTTCTCAAATGGGAGAGCTGCGCTTTCAAAAATAGCGAAAAGGGAAAAATTTGTTTATTTGTCCATAGGTCTCGGCCTCAAATTATAACGTTTTCTCCCAGGTACTGTTTGGTCTTGGAAAAGGAGTTCAGGTTCTGTAGTGTCCAGTCGAATTGATGGTGATACAGCTGGTTGCAAAGTATTGTCACTTTCTTTCTCAGTAAGTGTTCCTTTTACACGTGCATCACTGAAAGGCAGAAAACGTGGCACGGTTTCAGTCTCTGAGTCAGCGACATCCTCCTGGACCCACCGGTCGTACGGCAGAGGCAAAGGTACCCTCTTACAATGTACACCATGGATCCAGTGCTTTTTCCCTTCCACGCGAACAGCTGATCTCGTTGAAAGAAGGACGAGGTGCGGTCCGGTCCACCTGGGCTGATCGTTCTTTGTTGGCTGGAAGTTCTTCACAAGAACCCAGGATCCAGGGTCGATGTGATGACCTGGAGCTTCAGAGGCTTGAGGCAGAGTGTTGTGGACCTGTTGGTGTAAAACACGCAATTTAGCCGTCAATTCGTACAAGTAGTCAAGCAAAACAGGGTGTTCGATTTCACTAAATTTTGTGGGCCTTGGCACTCCCCATATGTTGGCCGGGCGGCCAAAAACTATCTCGTAAGGACTAAGTCCCACTCGCGAATGCACAGTCATTCTGGTTGATAGGAGTGCTAAAGGTAGAGCGTCAGGCCATTTAAGACCAGAGCTCGCTTGAATTTTGGCCAATTTAAGTTTCAATGTGCCATTGTAGCATTCTACTAGTCCAGCTGATTGGGGGTGATTTGCAGCGTGAAATTTCTGGTGAATGCCTAGCCCTTCACTTACTTTCTTCATCACTCGACCCACAAATTCACTTTCATTGTTACTCCAGACCATTCTAGGCATTCCGAATCTGGGGAAGAACTCTTTCACAAGGGCTTTAGCTGTGGATAAGGCAGTGTTGTCCTTTAGGGGGTAGGCTTCCACCCATCTTGAAAAGGCACAAACAACAACGAGTACGTATTTTAAATTGTTGCACCTTTCCATGTGGATGAAATCTAGCTGCAAAACCTCGAACGGATACGTTGGAGGTGCAAAATGACCTGCTGGAGTTGGGGTTCCCCTACCAGGATTGTATTTCAGACACACCAGGCAATTCTTGACCACATTCTCTGCACACTTGGAAATTCCAGCATTTTGCCATACCGGAGCCAACAACTTGCAAATCCCTTTCACACTGATGTGAGCCATTCCATGGGCCATTGTAACCACTGCAAGCACGTACGCATCGGGTAACAACCTTATCTGATGCTCTGACAATTCAACCCAACAACCATTTGCATCCATTTTACCCGTACTTTCTCTCCACACACTCAACTCTTTCTCTGTAGCTTCAGCTTGAATAGATTTCACACTCTCTATTGTGTCTTCACACATTCCGACATCACCAACCCATCTTGCAGGGCCTGCAACATACATTCGACTCATCACATTCCTTGCTGTTTCTTTTGCGATTTCATCAGCAAATGCATTTCCACGACCAACATCATCAGTCACCTTCTTATGTGCACTGCATTTCACAATCGCAACTTGCAACGGCAAAGTCAGTGACTCAAGAAGCTCATTCACCAACTGACCATGCTAAATCTTAGCTCCATGCGATGTCAGGAACCCACGTTCTTTCCACAATCGTCCAAAACTGTGAGCCACACCAAATGCATACTGGCTGTCTGTATAGATGGTCACTTTCATTACTTTCGACAACACACATGCTCTTGTAAGTGCAATCAGCTCTGCTGCTTGAGCTGAATTATGTGGGATACGTGCAGCTTCAACAATTGTATGCAAAGTCGTGACATCATATGCTGCAGTCGTATCACCATTCAGAAGCTTGAAGCATGAACCATCCACCCATAAGGTACCATCACACTTTGCAAGGGGAGTGTCTAGGAGGTCTATTCTCCCTTTCGTTTCTTCTTCTGTTCTAAGGAAGCAATCATCCTGTTCTGAATCATCTAATTCCTCTACAATCGGCAACAACGTAGCTGGGTTAAGTGTGTTGCATCTTTTTATATGCACATGGCTCGCTAACAATGTTAACTCGTAACCTGACAATCGAGCACTAGTTAAGTGCTGTGTCTTGGTTCTGTTTAACAATGTGTCCACTGCATGTGGAACCATCACAATTAACGTGTTATTCAACACTAAACCAGCAGACTGTCGAATAGAAACAGCTGCTGCCGCTGTGGCTCTCAAGCAACTTGGCAATGCTTTAGCTACCGGGTCCAAAGTCGATGAAAAATACGTGCATGGACGCTGCTTGTCTCCAAACAACTGTGTCAACACTGATAATGCACAACCTTCTTTCTCATGGACATACAATGTAAAGGGCTTACTGTAGTTGGGGGTACCTAACACAGGAGCCAAACATAATGCACTGCGCAATTCAGAAAAACTTTTCTGACACTCTTCAGACCATGGGACGGGATTCGGTGTATCTTTACAAGTTAATGCCACCAAAGGTTTGGCTAATAACGAAAAAAAATTGTATCCATTGCCTGCAATATGATGTAATGCCCAAGAAAGCACGCACTTCTCTCTGTGTTCTTGGCACACTCAATTTCGCTATTGCCTGAATTCTTTCTGGGGTCAGTTTCCTTCCCTCCTTCGATAAGAGATGACCTAAGTAGGTCACTTCTTGTCGACAATATTGCAATTTTGAAAGAGACACTTTGTGATGCAAATCACACAAATGACGCAACAATGACAACGTGGCTTCTTTACAGATTTCCTCAGTATCTGCAGCAACAAGCAAATCATCTACATACTGAACGAGGGTAGCGCCATCAGGTAAAACAATCGTATCAAGCTGTGTTTTTAGAGCTTGACTATATATTGATGGACTTTCACAGTAGCCCTGGGGAGCGCGTTTAAAGTGGAAGCTTCGACCTCCTAAACTGAAGCCGAAAATATCCCTACTCTCCTCAGCAATGGGGATGCTGAAGAAAGCATTCTTCAAGTCAATCACCGGAAACCAGGTGGCAGAAGCTGCAATCATAGTCAATAGGGCAGTAATGTCAGGAACGACTGGAAATTGTGGCACAACTATTTTATTGACCTCTCTAAGATCGATCACAAATCTGTAAACAGGTGGCTGGGAAGGATCAGTTCGTTTCAAAACAGGCAGAACAGGGCTATTGCAAACGTTGCCTCTTGTCTCTTCAATTACATATTTTTCAATCAAATCATAAATGATCGCTAGTAAAGCTTTCTCACCTTCACTAGAAATTTTGTATTGGGAATGCGTGGCATTTTTAACATTGGCTTTCAATGTTACGACATATGGCGGTATTTCCAAAAGACCTACATCATTAGGACCAGTAGCCCAAAGAATATTAGGGAGAGATGACAATTCTGTTGGAAGTTTATCCCTTGACAAATACATTGGAGAAACCACTTTCTTACCCAGTGTAAGTTGTACTCCCGAAGGAGAACAGTACAAAGTCGCATACAATCTTTTTAACATATCTAATCCTAACAAGTTTTCACCACAACCTGTCGTTAAAATAAGGGGTGCTTCGAATTCACAAGGTCCAACAGAAAGGGACAAAGGGTCAGAAATCGGATTTCTAACTGGGGCGCCAGAAAAACCTACTGATACATTTGTTTCGCCAGACAAAGGTGCGCCAGGGAGTTTTGAGTGCATAATAGAACTCTTTGTAGCACCAGTATCCAACAGAAAAGGCTCTGACATACCTGCTGTAATCACCTCAACATAAGGTCCACTCTGATCTACTGGAACTGAAACAACTCCCTCTCTTTGTCTATGGCTGTCCTAGCAATCATTACCTTCCATGTGCTCATCCTCTGCATAGTAATCATCAGCATAGTACTGAGCTGTCCTACCAGACGCATTATTCTGTTGATCAAACCTATTCATTGAATTTTGAGGCGGAAAGGAACGAGCGTTCTGGGGGAAATTTCCACGTCCTCTACCTCTAGGAGCTTGTTGAACACCTCGACCTCGTGCACTGGAAACACCATTCATGCGCTGTAATAAAGCAGGACAACTACTTTTAAAATGACCCTCCTCTTTACAATATGCACACTGATTAGGGCCTACAGGAAAACGTTGTTGAGGATATTCAGTCCTTTGTGTGTCTCTCTGAAACTGCTGAGGCTGCTGATAGTTACTCTGACCACCACGATTTTGACCACCACGTGACGGATACGCTTGCGGTAACAGAACCTTCGTTTTTAACTCTTTAGTTTTCTTCCCTGCTCTATCTTTCTCATCCTTATCTCTATTTTCGTAGTACTGTGCAGTAGCCAGTATTTGTGCTGAAGAGGAAACTGCCCAAGAACTCTCTGAATCTTTTAACTTCTTACACAACTCGCGAAGCAGATTGTGCACAAATTTATTGACGAACAACCGCTGACCACCTTCTGTGCTCATGTCTTGACCACTGTGGTCGACAAACGTTTCTTCAAACCTGGTGAAGAAATCTGACACCGTTTCATCTTTCTTCTGCTTATACGCAGACAATTTATCCCAATTCACACGCATCGCAGGCATTATAGTTTTCATGTAATCAATGATCTTACCAGGAAGTTCTGTTACTAAAGGCTCGGGTTTAGCACCACCAACTTGTCGGGCATACGCAGCAGCAATATTAGCCCATGAGTCACCTAACTCCTGATCATGATCTGCATGGCGAATCTTTCACCATAAAGGCTGTGGAACAACGCTCCCAAACAACATGTCTATGTCAGCTAAATTCATGATGCATGAACCTGCAGTCTGTGACAATTCCTTGTAATACCCTGTAGGATTCTTACGGGGATCAGGCAATGTCTGTTTAAGGGCCAAAACTTCAGCTCGCTTCCAAGGAACATGTACCCATACACGCTGAAAATGAGGCTGGATAGGTGGGATAGCATTCGCGTCCCCTTCCCTCCATTGTGGGGGAACCTCTCTCATGGGATACTGTCTTCCTTTCTTCTTAACAGAAGAATCAGACTCAAACAACGACTTGGAAACACCCTCAGTCCTAAGCGACAACAACGTCGCAACTGCTTTCTTAACATCTGAACCCACAATTGCGCCTTTCCCAAATTCGAACCGTACATGGCACAACTCGGGCGGATTGGGCTCCAAATCATTTTCCTCTAAATCCTCAGAAAGGAAAGTACACATTTTCTCAAAAACGTATCTCTGCCTCGGTTCTTCCCACTGATGGAAGACATCCATAACAGACTCTAGCCCATACCTCGTTGGTTCAGTAACCCATTTATGTGCCAAATAATTCAATGTCTCCTTCTCCCTAGAATCAGGCAGTTGGCTATGCAACTACTTACGCTCTGCAGGTGACACACTTTGATCCTGTATATCTCTTTTATTTTTCTTCAATACCATTATAGCCAAAATAGACATGCACTGGTGAAGTGTTGTCTGTCTTGCTCACAGCATGAAAATATCATATCTGTGAAATTTAGTATCAGAGCAAATCCACCCAACTGTTGTGCAGCGATATGCATCATCATAAAAAATCCCTTCACAACACAGAGGAACTTGTAATAGTATCAGAAGCAACCACATAAAAGAAAAACATGCATAAAATAAAAAAAATGCGCAAAACGCACATGTCAAGCCATCAGATATACTTGCTGTATATCAAGCACAAAAAGCATAGACAAAACAATAGCATATATGAATGAGCGGTGACGCACACACTTCATGTCATGTACTTTATGTACTGTGAACCTGCAGCCCAAAATCCAATATTCAGGCCTGCTTAATTTGTCAGGCTTAAAATCGCTTAATTTGTCAGGCTTAAAATCAAAATTACACTTTCTTTTACTTTCCTCACCCTCCTTTTGACAGCTGGTCACCAGTTAGTGGTGATCGGCTGTCAATACAATCTACTGTGTCACTTCTGACATACAGGACCAGCAAGAACAATTCATGATAGGACCAAATACGCAAACATGAAAAACACATGAACATTTCTTTCCAAAGGAGTTACGCAAAAACACATCTCGTTTCAACCAACCAAACTCATGTGTCTTGTCAGCCTTAAAATCACCCAGAACAATCCATGAATGATCTGTGGGCAGAAGCAAAAAAAAAAGAATACACAGCACACAAAAGAGAGACATTTCTCATAACAAACAAATATCAATTATAACTTTTAATCAGAAGACAAAGCATGATACACATTAACAAACACAACAATAAATTTCCATTACTTAACTGTTACCATCTTGTCAGTCAACTTGCAACATTAAGCCACCTTAATTTTAACTTTCTAAAAGTAAAATTGTTTCACTGACACTCCATGTTAGTTTTGCGCCACAATTTCCACTGTGAAAAATAATTCTTAATTGGCAAATCGTTCTCACTTAGGCATGTAGCCTTCAAAATTTTAATAAAGAGCTTTGTCTTATTTTCTGTCTAAGACTTAATGCAATACTTTATTTATTGTCAAATAAAAGCAACTAGCGGACATTATTTTTCCAGAGCAGAGATACAAATGTATCATTTCTGCCGGGCATTTAGCATGATGTTGGGACTTTCAAAGAAACCCTTTTTTCATATTTTCCCTTTGGAATTAGGTTCTTTAATTTATTGATGTTCTTATGGAGAAACCAGAAACCCCCCTTTTAGAGGCCCATTTAGCAAGGTCATTCTGCACTTCACAGAGACAAGGCCCTAATTTACAAGGTCACAGATGTCGACATGACAGCCTCCTTCCATTGTTTACAGGGAAACTAAAGATAGCACCTCAGCGCGACTTGAGCCAGCCTCTGCAGCTCTCCTAGCCCCCAGCTTCTGCTCACTCTGAAGCTGTCAAAGACAAAAGGCCTTCCTAATTCCTCCTAACCTGCAATAATTCACTCTATTTTGAAAAATTATTTCTCCTTTTTAGGGGCTAAAAAATTATATCTATTCTCAGATTATTAAACAACATTTACTGTGAATAATTCACAGAACCTAATAACGCACATACCAGTTTTTAGAACAAATGCTTGTTGCAATGGTACACATTTCCTCAACCTTAAATGGATGAACATCTCAGTAGGTCCAGCTAGAGTTAAAACCTTCCACCCAGATATTAAACTCAAACCTCTGCACCAGGCACATTGGCTCACTGAGCCATTAAAAGCAACCCCAAATGGGAACAACCTGCAAATTTGTATTATACCTAAATGTATGCATTTACTGAAGCGTAAAGCACTTTAAAGCTATTATAAATGGCAAGAATGCTGTTTGAATGGTCTATTTTACCCAAATTCGACTTTGATATTTGGGGCACTTAAAAATAAATATCCTATAATTGTGATACATATTAATCATCCTCAGAATGTTCTTTACAAATTGCAGAGATTGGACATTAGACATATCCCATGTAAATCCTTAGAAAAATGAGTTTTTTACGCCTGCGCCAAGTGAAATTCTATATGCAAATGTCCTCATTATGCAGTACAACATAACTTAAATTAAATTATAATGCTAGGAGGTCACAGTATGAGTATTAAGCTTCATGAATAGTAAAAAACGAATTTTGAAGCACTTGTTTTTAATAAATATTTTGCATAATTAATAATCATTTTTAATAAACCCAATCATTTTTGATAATCCAACTTTTAAAAGCAAGCTGCATCCCTTGCCTATCATTTTAGACACATTCACTTATAAGCCTAAGCACAGAAGCCTAACTTGAAACATAACAAATTCGTGTGCCACTTTTTTTTATTTTTTTAAAAAGGACAATTATTATTTAGCAACAAAACTAAGAATATGCTTATAAAAATGCTTAAAGAGAGGAAACACCTTAATTGAAATGTCTTCCTGTAATACAAAATAATGAACCTTAGTTTTGGAACCTTTTCAAAACAACATTCTGAAATGCAAAGTTTCACCCGTGTTTAACTGAGGGCGAAGTCCTGGCTTGAGTAAATATCCCTGTTTATTCTGTGACCTATAAAAACAACAGCTCTTTGCTCAGCGGCAATAAAAGCTCTCCTCTCAGTATTGTAACATGAGCTCGGTGGCAGTCTTTTTCAAACTAAGACACATCAATGAGTGTTCTATAATATGCGTTTGAGTTCAGCAAAAATGTACTTCAGCTGAAGTGTTTGCCTGTTAATATCTAATACAATGTATGTAAGTAAAAAATACTATAAGTTTATTTTTCTACAAAACACAAAATTTCTTTTTTGAGGCTTTTTTTTATTCTTAGTGAATGTGAAGTTTTAATTTTAGTTTTGAAGCATTTAGACATTTTGCTTAATAGACTGAAAACATCAAGAAAAACCACAACCACACATTGAGCTCATTTCGGACATAAACAGAAAGGGGTAAACACTCAGGACACACAATACAGGGCGCTTTAGCCATTTATTTCATAAATTGCGCCATCGCTAGTTACTTACAGAAGTTGCACTAATGGGAAAACCACATAGACATTTGAACACACATTTAACCCACAAATCAATACTCAGGACAGAAACAAAGGACAGCCCACAGACTGTACTTAAACCAAACCATTTGTAAATACTAGTTGTAAGTCATATTTACAAGAAGCGCTTCTAAATAGTGTTCCAAAAGACTGCAAAAACAGTCCAACAGACTGATGTATGTCCAAGAAGCGAAAATACACTAAATTCACGAGCTTTGGCTGGCAGAACACCCAAAAATCGTTCTGCATATCTTCATTCATAAAATTGCACAGAACAAAGGATCCTTGTTTGTATTATGTCCATATTTTAATTCCCTGGGGATACAGAATCACCAAGGAAGAAATATGTTTTTATACCTAAACCTATTTAGGTATTCCCTCTGGGGGAGCCGGCTAATTTACTTCACATAAACACAACACATTCTTCGATGTGAGATTGAAAACAGGCATGCCAAAAATACTGCAGAATATGCAAGTATTATAATAAAAGTAGTGCTTAAGGTACTCTTCGTACGCGCACTGTTCAACAAAATCAGATAGAGAAAAATCTCCTCATTACCTGCCTACACAAATTGTAATTTGCATATCAAATCCATACATATACAAAGTTGGCCAACACAAATTCCAAAATTCCAAAGCTACAGTAAGCGTTACTAAACTACCTTACTCTTACCAATCAAAAGGTTGTCCAAATTCTAACTGCCAAGTTCTGAATGACCTAATGGTCTTTTTTTAGAATACTCACGCCAAAAAAAGGTTCTCAGTCAGGAGTGACATCATGTGGAGGATCAAAATCAGGAAGATCAGAAATATACTAGGCTGCAGAGACAAAGAATCCCCAGAATCTCCGTGCACAGAGTACCTTCTTTGTAGAATCCTGTCATGTCCTCCTCAGTAGATTTCAGTCTCCTGACAAGATCACTCCTTTAGAAAGTCGCTTCTCTGATGAAGCCCACGTTGGCAGCACCAATTGAAGAAATCAAACTTCATTCTCAGGGGTCTCACTGATACTTGATAACAAAGAAGTTGGCACAGAAGCTGAAATATGAAAAGACATCTTTATTAAACTCAAATAAGTGAGACTACGTCACACAGAAGCCTTAGCAACTGAATGAGGCAGTCTAAAGAGTACAGAACACTGGGGTCTTATATATGCTTAGGGTTACAAACTCAGCATAAAAGTAAGGGGCAGTCCTAGCTTTTGCAAGCATGCAAAATGCCTAATATGGACATACAAGATGTGCCAAATATTAGCGAATAGGAAAACATTCAAAACAAGGCATCATGTAACCAGAACATCCCCCTTGAGTCGTGCTTTTGCCCAATCTCATACGTCAATCAATTACAGCACATATAGGTCAATCAGTAATGGCAGAACATGTCTGTATGCTTCAAAAGAAAGGTTGTGTAATAGGAAAACACAGGGAGAGAATAGCGAAGGCCAAATGATAAGATACGAGAAGAGAAGAATACTAAAGGCTAACAGATAGTTGATACAGGGATTAGGTAGTCCAGACAAGAATTAGTTAGGCCAGCTGGTGTCTGAGATTGGTTTCAAAACAAGGACAGAGGGGGTTTTCAACACGTTGCAGTCCAAAGGGCAGAGACACTTCGTGAATAGAGCAGCCTGTGTAAAGGCAACACAAAATGATGGCAAATGTAAGATGGAGTCAAAATTACAGAACCTCAATACAAGACACCTGGATCCTGTTAATGTATGCAGGTATTTCAATCATAGATTTAAGGCTATGATGTCTTTTATCTGCAATAAAAAAATCCTCCTCTTGGAGAAGTTGTGGATTTCTTTTGGAGAAAGGAGTATCAAGCAAGAGGTGCTCCTCATATACATATGCTGTTATGGATTAGAGACGCTCCCAAGTTTGGAACAGATGTGGATGGTACTGTTTTGAGTTTTATTGAACAATATGCAACATATGCTGTACCCAAAAGCACAGGAGAAAACAACTTAAGAGTACAAGTAAGCGTGGGCGTAAAATCCGTTCCACTCGCGGAATTCGCGTATTTTTGGCGAATTCGCAATCCGCGAATTTGCCGAAAATTCACGCGAAGCAGATTTTTTTGCTTAGTCGCGCTTGACAAATACAATATTATACAATTTTGCGGCGCGCGGCGTTCACTTACCGTCATTCAGCGTTTGAAGAGTTGTTTTTCTCCATGGGTGCGTGTGCTGCGCCATTTTGGATCTTGCTGCGGGATCCTGCGGGAATTTGTCAACCGCGATTACGTCATCGCAGCTTGCCACCTTGCACAGCGAGAGTTTGTCAACGCGAGTACGTCATAAAGGCCCGTGATCATGCATCGCGGGAGTAAACACTTGCGAACACGTAGATGCGGCGGCCAGCGACAATCTCGCAATCGCGAGACTGCAAAATTTGCAATTTCGCACAAGAAATCCACCAGCAGGCAGCATAAACCTTGAAAATGATGATTTTTATGAGAATAACTCCTCAGGTTGACATTTGCCTGCACTTTTTTTTTGCAAGGAGTCCATTTTGGGGGGGGGTGGGAGGAAGGAAGTGCCCCACAGTCTCCAACTTCCTGTTCCTGTCCAGCAGGCTCCTCCCAGTGCTTTGTTCATGTCCTGGTCACTTTGATTTGGATCTTGACCTAGAAGGATTACTTTTTGTTGATGCTGCTGCATATTTGGATTTGAGGCCTTTTTGACTTTCTTTGGATCACTTTTGGATTAGAAATTTCACAAGTAAGTTGATGTTGTTTGTTTGGGGCATTACAGTTGCTGCAACTACAATTTTGGAACTTTTTCAGAACATTAAATAAAATATATTGTGGGTAGCCACAGTATCCAGTAGGACCAGGGTTAGTTATGGTGCATGATGCAACTGTTTTGTTGAATTTAAACATCATTTAGGGCATGGATGGCATTGGATTGTGGTGATTTTTGTGTGTTTTTCGATTTTTTGCCTTTTGCCCAGGGGTACTCAGTGGTGCATGGACTGAGTCTTTCTGTGGGGTCTCTTTAATGTAAACATCATGGAGGGCATGGATGGCATTGGATTGTGGTGATTTTTATGTGTTTTTCGATTTTTTGACTGTTGCCTGTTGGCTGTTGGCTTTTGTTGGGGCCTTTTGCCCAGGAGTACTCAGTGGTGCATGGGCCTAATCTTTCTGTGGGGTGTCTTGAATGTATTGAAACCTTCATATAAGGACAATTGAGGAGCCCGGAGGACATTTCTCAGTTTCGAGAGTGCTACCTCAGTGTCTTGAATGTATACATCATTGAGGGCATGGATGGCATTGGATTGTGGTGATGTTTATGTGTTTTTCGATTTTTTGGCTGTTGTTGGGGCCTTTTGCCCAGGGGTACTCAGTGGTGCATGGACTGAGTCTTTCTGTGGGATCTCTTTAATGTAAACATCATGGAGGACATGGATGGCATTGGATTGTGGTGATTTTTGTGTGTTTTTCGACTTTTTGGGGTGGTGTTGGTGACTGTCCATGTGGGTGGGGGCCATTTTGAGGCCTGTTCCAGGCAGGGCCTGGCCATGTAGGTGGGGGTCTAGGGGCCATTTTGAAGCCAGGCAGTGTGCTTTGTTGTGCCATAGGCCTGCACCCAGTCTGCCATGCTTTCATCCATTATGCCCAGGGGTACTCAGTGGTGCATGGACCGAGTCTTTCTGTGGGGTGCCTTGAATTTCAACATGATTGAGGGCATGGATGGCATTTGATTGTGGTGATTTTTGTGTGTTTTTCAATTTTTTGGCTGTTGTTGGGCCTTTTGCCCAGGGGTACTCAGTGGTGCATGGACTGAGTCTTTCTGTGGGGTCTCTTTAATGTAAACATCATGGAGGGAATGGATGGCATTGGATTGTGGTGATTTTTGTGTGTTTTTCGATTTTCTGTGGTGTTGATGAGGCATGGCCATGTGGGTGGGGGCCATTTTGAGGACTGGTACAGGCAGGACCTGGCCATGTGGTGGGGGTCAAGGGGACATTTTGAATCCAGGCAGTGTGCTTTGTGCCATAGGCCTGCATCCAATGTGCCTTGCTTTCATCCATTATGCCCAGGGGTACCCAGTGGTGCATGGGCCTAGTCTTTCTGTGGGGTCTCTTTAATGTAAACATCATGGAGGGCATGGATGGCATTGGAATGTAGTGATTTTTATGTGTTTTTCGATTTTTTGGCTGTTGTTGGGGCCTTTTGCCCAGGGGTACTCACTCAGTGGTCCATGGGCCTAGTCTTTCTGTGGGGTGTTTTGAATGTAAACATCATTGAGGGCATGGATGGCATTGGATTGTGGTGATTTTTGTGTGTTTTTCGATTTTTTGTGGTGTTGATGGGGCATGGCCATGTGGGTGGGGGCCATTTTGAGGACTGGTACAGGCAGGGCCTGGCCATGTGGTGGGGACAGGGGGCCATTTTGAAGCCAGGCAGTATGCTTTGTTGTGCCATAGGCCTGCACCCAGTCTGCCATGCTTTCATCCATTATGCCCAGGGGTACTCTGTCAGTGGTGCATTTTATTGGTCTTTCCATTTTGGGGGGTGGGTATAATAAAAATGCTTACTTGCAAACTATTAATTGAAGCGCTACATAGGCAACATTTATTTAACTGATGTTCCTCTGGCTTCGTTTGCTGTTAGGTGCAGAAAGACGAATCATCAGCCTCATCGTTCCTCATCAGTGCCAGGAAGAAGTCCTGCTGCGGTGTGTGCAGCACAACGTCACGTGTGGCCACAGACAACTCTGCAACTTGTGCAACTGCGGCCTGCTGTTCTGACATCGGAAGAAGATGGCCCCTAAAAAAGTTGCCCGTAGCTCCTCTAGCAAGAAAGTTGCCAGTAAGGAGCAGAAGAAGCAAGTGGCGCCACTTACCAAGGAGACTGGTGTGCCGACCGCCGCATTTTTTGGGGGAAAAAAAGTACGCCTGCAGCAGCAGCGGGGTCTGCTGGGGACCAAGCTGGGAGCAGCACCTCCGCTCCATTGGGCTCAGTGCCGCCACCACCACGCCAATTTAGGTCCAAGCCCTTGAGTGCTGCAGAGGCAGCCAGTATAGTTGTTCAATCACCATCGAGCAGTGATGTTGGCTCATCGCAAGAAGTAGCAGCATCCCTCAATCAACACAGGTGGTTGTAACTCATCTGACGAGTGTTCAACAACCACAGCCGCAACAACAACCACATGTGCAAGTACAAGCCCAAGTACATGTGGAAGGAGAGGCGGCGCAAGGAGAGGCGCAAGCAGAGGTGCATGGAGCGGCACAAGTGCCCACAATAGTTGTTCCTCCCGAAGTAGGGGCACATCAGGAAATCAACATTCAAGCCGAGGTATCATATGAGGAAGCCACTCCTCCTGATGATTCATTGTCTTCCAGATCCCCAGCAAGGAAAAGATCAAGGATGGTGTCTACATCTTCTTCAAGCCCCCTTCCTTCTGATGATATGGATGAAAATTGGGAACCACCAGTGCTGTCGGAGAGTGAGGCACACCATGATCTGACAAAGGTAGCTAAGCGTAAAAGGAAGGTCCCGAAAGTCTCGGAGTTATGGAGTGTGATGATGACGCTGAACAAGAAGTGGCGTAAACTCCTGCTGAACTTGCTGATGAAGACTCTCACGACGACGACGCAGTCATCATAGACGTCACTCCAGCCTCAGCAGGCATGTAGCAAACAGACATTTATACCCTATCCCGAAATGCTGCTGAGCGTGATGTTGGCGACGTGTCAATGGGACCACCACCAATGCAGTTAACTAGTATACCACCACCTACAGCTTCCATATTTTCTCGCCAGAAGGGACCTCCATCCACCTCGACCTACATTTCCTCAATTAGTGGTGCTGTAAGTGCACAACATACTAAATTTCGGCACAATCCAATGCCATCCATGCCCTCCATGATGTTTACATTCAAAACACCCCACAGAAAGACTAGGCCCATGGACCACTGAGTGAGTACCCCTGGGAAAAAGGCCCCAACAACAGCCAAAAAATCGAAAAACACATAAAAATCACTACATTCCAATGCCATCCATGCCCTCCATGATGTTTACATTAAAGAGACCCCACAGAAAGACTAGGCCCATGCACCACTGGGTACCCCTGGGCATAATGGATGAAAGCAAGGCACATTGGATGCAGGCCTATGGCACAAAGCACACTGCCTGGATTTACTATTTGTGGTTGGGTTTTGGGGTCTGGGAGCACTGCTGGCACAGTCTAATGTTGATTGCATTTGTTTTTCCGGGAATCCATGGTGGAAAAGGGGAGTTAGGGCCTAGCTGCAGAGCGCATTTGGACTGAATTCCAGGTAGTAGGCCCATTTTTGCTTTTTGCCTGTTTGGGGGTGTTCTGCTGTTTTGCGTGTGGCTGCAGGGGTCTGGGGCCATTGCTGGGAATGTGTAATATCGGATAAAAGTGGGTTGGACAAAATCGGAGGTGAATTTTTTTTGCATTTTTGCTGACTTGCTTGTCTTTGAGGTGCTATTTGGGGGGGTTCTGGGTGTTTGTGGGTGGGTTTTGGGGTCTGGGAGCACCGCTGGGTATGGATAGTTTTGATTGCAAGAGGTTTGAAGCAAATCCATGGTGGCAAAGGGGAGTTAGGGCCTAGCTGCAGAGCGCGCGTGGAGTGATTTTGGAAATTTGCCTGAAAATTTCTAAGTCCCCATTTTTGTAGTTTTGCTTTTTGGCTGTTTGGGGGTCTTCTACTTCTTTCCGCCTGGGTTGACGGGTCTGGGGCCATTGCTGGGAATGTCTAATACCGGATAAAAGTGGTTTGGACAAAATCGGAGGTGAATTTTCTTTTGCGTTTTTGCTGACTTGCTTGTCTTTGAGGTGCTGTTTGGGGGGGTTACGGGTGTTTGTGGGTGGGTTTTGGGGTCTGTGAGCACTGCTGGCACATTCTAATGTTGATTGCATTTGTTTTACAGGAAGTCCATGGTGGAAAAGGGGAGTTAGGGCCTAGCTGCAGAGCTCATTTGGACTGCATTCCAGGTAGGTCCACAGTTTCCTAAGTGTGGCTTTTCCCGGTTTTGCTTTTCGGCTTTTTGGGGGGGTGAAACTTGTTTTTGTCCGGGTTCACGGGTCTGGGGGCCTTGCTTGGAAGGTGTAATACCGGCTAAAAGTGGTTTGGAGAAAATCGGAGCAGAAAAAGTTTTTGCGCTTTTGATCACTTGCCTGTCTTTGGGGTGCTGTTTGGGGGGCTTTTAGGTTGTTGGGGGTGGGTTTTGGAGTCTGTGAGCACTGCTGGCCCATTCTAATGTTGATTGCATTTGTTTTACAGGAAATCCATGGTGGAAAAGGGGAGTTAGGGCCTAGCTGCAGAGCGCATTTGGCCTGAATTCCAGGTAGGCCCAAAGTTTTCTAAGTGTGGCTTTTCCCGGGTTTTGCCTTTTGGCTTGTTGGGGGTGTTAAACTTGTTTTCGCCCGGGTTGACAGTTCTGGGGCCATTGCTGGGAAGGTCTAATACCCGAAAGAAAGTGTTTTGGAGACAATCCCTGGGGAAAAAGTTTTTGCATTTTCTGAGATTTCACTGACTCTACCGTTTTCGGGGGGCTGTTTGTGGGGGTTCCTGGTGTTTGTGGGGGGGTTTGCGAGTCTTGGAGCAATGCTGGGTATGGATACTTTTGCTTGCTTGCAAGTGGTTTGAATGCAATCCATGGTGGGTAAGGGGGGATTTGGGCCTACTTTACTTTCAAAGTACGTTTGGTCATCATTTTCTACTAGGCCTCTGACAGGTAGCAGTATCGCACGTTTTTGAGATCTGATTGGGGGTCTTCTACATTTTTGCGACTGGGTTTAGTAAGGGTCTGGGAGCACTGCTGGGAAGGTCTAATTTTGTTCTAAAACACAGTTTACAGTACACCTAGCTTGAGGGGAAAGATCCGCTAAATTAATTCGCCCATACTTATTTATCCTTCAAAAGGAGACTCAGACAGAGTACGCACTTTCAAAAATATTGTACTGTCTATTAGGAAACTCAAAGTGTGACTTTTTGCACTACACAGCGTACATACCTTATATTTATTTGTCAGTGGTGTTCTAATATAACTTCCTGTTTTTCCATCAATAATTACAGGCCGGGTTTCAGCCTGTGCAATGAGAAAAAAAGGATGAAGTCAGGCTTCACATTAGCGAGCCGCAATTCAGTATCCGCCAGGCAGGCAGTGGACAGGGTGTCTTCTGGTCACCAACATTGATGGACGGAGCGTCAGATGGAATGGAGGAATTCCGCTAATAAGAGGAATGGTTGGATGCATGCAACTTCCCAAATTCAACAGGACAACTACAACAACATACAGATACAGTATCCGTTCTTTTCTAATTATCTTTTAAGTAATGTTATTGCTGTGAACTTCTAGGAGTGTGACTCTGCATTTCTTTGATCTCTGCTTCTAAATTCATCCCTAAAGCCATTGTATAGGTTTTAGTTCTGCTATTTTTCAAACCTAATTTAATTTACGAAGTGTTACTCTGAGTGCAGAGATAGGCAAGTGAAAACGCATAATTACTGCAGCCCTGTACTGTCGCATTCTTTTATTCACGGTTGTCTAAAGTACTCCTTCTTTTTCAGTAACCATGCATGCAGTAGTGCATGCACTTCCTTTACGCCACTTAAAAGATTTATGGATAGCTTTGTACCCAAAGATTTGTATATGTTCAATTAATGTTTGTCCATGCTGTGTTTTGTTTTCTTCTCTCAACAAAACTTTCCTAAAAAACCCCTTTCTCATCCATTTTCCAAACCCTAACCCTCTTCCCCCGGGCTGTGTGGTTTTGATTGATGTGTGACTAAATGACAGCAATAATTCCACACACTTGCTGGGGAGGATAAGGTCATAGCAACAGGCTGGTGAAGGAATCCGAAGATATATCTTACTCAGCTTGACACAGACCCATGACTATTGGCAAATGAAAGCAGATTTTCATGTGCGCCATCAACTTGATTGCTCATCAAGAACATCCTCCTCCTAGGCGTGGCAAATGATTACGCTGCTGTGTCCTTCACCTTCAGTACTATTTCTTGTCGTAGTAGCCAATGTTAAAGAAATTCAACGCAAGTAGTAGTCATACTTTCAATACTTTACCATTTGTTAGGCTACATTGTGGCACTGTTCTAGTGTACTGTCACCTGCTATATTCTCTATCGTACCGTTCTAATGCTACGGTAAGGACAAACAAGGTTTCATTTTCTTTTTTTTCAGATGCTGCAACTGGCACTGTGTAACACCACTAGTACCACCGCAATGATGACATTTCATCCGCCCAGGAATGCTAACCTTAATCGCCATTTCCTGTGCAGCCAGCCCTGTGCCTAGCCCTATTTCCAAACACAAATTACAGGTAAGATAAGCGTTTGGGGGGAGGTAGTATAATGGAGTATTAGGAGAGACGAGAGACTGACGGTCCTAGGACTATTGAATTCACTTACTCTGTGAGAGGCACTTAGTTTTGAAAACATTTGGGCAATTACTTACACAACTTGAATCAAGATGCCACTTAAGTTTCAGGAAAACAAACTTACTGTTAAACCCCCACCCACCAGCCAGTCAAAAGCAGTAAAAAAGTAAAAATATGTATGCTAAGATATAATTTAAAGTATATTTATATCCCTAACATAAATAATCTCCCGCAAGACCCAACCCACCCCCCCTCCCGAACCCCAACGAATGTCCGTGAAAACTAAGTCCAAAAAAGTAGAAAACCCAACTCCCAATTCCCACCCCCCAGAAGTCTTTAAAAAAGGGGCAAGGGACAGTCTCCTCCTACTGCTGGCTGCTGTTGACTTTTCGGGCCAGGTCGGCATGCTCCTTGTGGAGGGTCTCGAGCAGGGTTTTGGTGTTGAGCAGCTCCTGCTCGAGGTAGGACACCCTCAGTGAAAGGCGGTGCAACCTTTTTTTGGTACTGCTGTGGGGGGCAGCTGATTTTTTTGCTGCTCGGTGGTGGCGGGTGGCTGCGGTACCCCGGCTCCGTACCGCTGGAGACCTGCGCTGTCTGGCTGACCCAGGGAGCGCGGAGGAGGATGCAGCTGTACCGGTCGATGTTGTGGTCGACTGCGTGTCCCCCTCCTCCTTAGGCCACCAGCCGCGGATATTCGGCGACAGTCGCCTCCAGCCTCGGTTGCCGGGCCCTTTTAGCCAGCTCCTTCCGTGTTGGTTTTCAAGGAGCATCTATATGAAGAAAGAAAGACATAGTCTGTAACCAATGCTCTTTAAGATTAACACAAAATGATTCAGCAGAAAGTTGTGTCACAGTAGAACTAGCAACTTGCAAGCCCAGAACATAACTATTGTGGCCAGTATCTATCTAAACTTCCACTTCTTCATCCTTGCTCTAACATTAGTGGGAGTTTAAGGAATCAATTCTACGAGCACTATGGACTCACTCCATTAAAGTCGACTATGACAGTACACCAGTCTTATTCTTCTTCTTCTCTCTTGTTTAGCAAAATTGGTACGTTAACTTCTGCAAGCCGGCATAATGCCAGCGCAGTCAACTTGCACCCGAGAAAAACAGACGCCCGCCATGATGAGTGAGACAGACTTGCGTTACTGTACCGGTCCAGTACAAGCAGGTGGTGATGCTCTTATTTTTCTATTACGGGTGGCACTGAGAATACTCTGTTACAAGGGCTACTGCTTAATTAATTTAACTTTCACTCTACAGTGCCAATGAATACTAGAAAAGGAAAATGAAGAAGATAAATAATCTGATTATCTATCACTGCACATGGTATGTATTTGCTAACATATGGGATGACTTTAGGTGCTTTGCTTTTTATTGACTGAACATTGATACATCCACACATGAATGACCGAGTTCTACTAAACTTATTAACAGAGGTAGTGAGTGGCCATCGTAATGGCCGGATATATGCTGTGCTTGCAATACAAACTACTGCTACTATTCATGGTACTATTCGGACAAAATTAAAACTTCTTTTCCTTGCCTTTCCTACACTGGAACGGACGTGCGGGTACGGTGTTACATGCTCTTCAAAGTAACACTTAGTTCATCCAGTGACCGTCTACTCTCTCTAGATACACATATGCTATCTAAGAGTCAGATAGTACCATGATCCAGGCATCCATCCATTCAAACTATATGTCAATCATTCTTCTTCATGTCTCTCATCTGGACAAACATTACGTTTTCTCACGGGAAAACAACCTTTTCATTTTATTTGGGAAACCGCAAGCCATACATCCGTGCTTGACTTGCATTTGAATTTCAACCAAAGGATATATTGCGCACACATACAGTTTCTGTTTCACCCACCAAGGCTGTTCTCCTTCCACCCATCCTTGCTTCATCCTTCACCCAGCCATGCAACTTATTCCTTCCCAGCCACCTCGGGCACCAATCAAACACGTATCATTCTTCTTTATCAGTCATCATTACTTTTAACTTGCTCGTCCTTCCACACTTACTTACACCCTTCTTTCCCTTTTTTCGTTCATCCCATCCATCAAGTTCATCTCAGATCTGAATTGGATTCTCAAAAAAAAATTCACTGCTGAGTTGAAGTACATTTAGAGGAGGCTACTACCTGGTTGATAAAAACGTTGTTCAAAATTTGAAAGTCTTAACAGTATAGTAACTTAACTGTACAACATATATACTACACCCGTGCAGAGAGCACACTCTGCAGTCTGCAATCTCAATAAGTAAGGAATATTAGAGCTTACCACTGCTTACCACTGCCCACCACTACCGTGGCAACCCTCACAGCAGTTTCCTCCGGCACTTGCACCGCCTCCTCCCCAGAAGTGTCCTCCTCCACCTCCGTGCTGGCCCCGGCACCAGATGTTCCACCTACAAAGTACATTTAAGAATGTTAGATGTCATAGACATACACCACTCACTAGTATTTTGTCTAGGAATGAAGAAATGTGAATACAGAAACCAATCTAATAATTTGTGACTGTCTACTCTAAAGTAAAAATGTCCCTTTTTCCAGGGAAGGGTGTTGCCTTGCTGCACTTTTTGGCACAACTGATGAATGCTTGTTTTTTAACACACACCATTTTTCTCATAACACACAGAAGCTTCACTTCTAAGAACAAGAGCAAGATCAGATCATCATCACTAGGACAGAGTGACCAACGATTCAGCACCAAAAAGAAAAATTAAAGTTCAAACCAGGTGAGGGCTCGGCTCGCCCACAATAAATGTGTGAAATAAATCACTAAGCACTTTTCCATTTTTAATCAACCGTTTATGTTTTATGACAAACTTGATTTTTAATAAATGTTTTTACTTTTAATAAAGCTTTAAAACTGAAATAGACTCTGTGGTTTTTGGTCAAGAGTGACTGAGCAAAAGGTTTTGCAATTTGCACGCATGAGTCCGTGCCTCTGACACTTCTGGACTCTGACTCCGTACTCTTGTCTTGCGTTGGATAATCATCATTGGGGTTCAATCATCGATGAATTCGGGAGCTAAATGACTCTGCCACACTATCTAGTCAGTAAGGAGATTGGGGGTTCTTCAAAGTCTGTTTTCACTGAGGTATGTGGAAAGTCTACCTGCGCCTATTATAATTGATAAATGTTAGACCTGGCATCATTGGCATGAGTCTCTCCTCCATTTTTTCTGTTTGCCTCCTCTGTTTACGATGTTTTTGCTGGTATATGCTTTGGGCACTGTGCCACTGCTGATCAGTGCCACAGTGCAAGTGCTCCCTATGTGAAATTGCTGTATTGATTTACTTCCATGTTTGGCTGATTTGGTTTACTATCAGTCCCTAGTAGAGTGCACCAGGAGTGCCAGGGCTTGTAAATACAAATGCTGCTAGTGGGCCTGCAGCACATGTTGTGCCACCCACAAGAGCGGCCTAGTAAAAGTATGTCTGAAGGTCTGCCATTGCCAGACCACGTGCAGTCTGACTGTCACGAGGACTGCGCAAGTACACCTACTTGCCAGTCCCTAAACCTTCCCTTAACTTCATGTTAGTCACCCCTATAGTAGGCCCACGGGCAGGGTGCATTGTAAGCATAAGGTAGGACAAGCCTGACAAGGTTGGCATGTCCTAATAGTGAATTACAGCCATAGTCGTTTTTCACTATTGTAAGGTAACCTGCTCTCCATCAGTTAGAATGGGCTGCCAGGATTATTAATGCTATAATCCTAGCGGGCTCGGGGAGCATGGTGCAATGTCGAGTTTGGTATCCCTGAACTCAGGGTTTAATAACGCATCCGTTTGTGTGGATGGTTTTTGGACTCTGTGTTTGAAAATAGCACTTTTAGAAAGTAGCTATTTTCTTGTCTAACTGTCTACCGGTCTCTGCTGGTTCTGGTGTGCGTGTGACAGGAGCTGGGTGGCTCCAGAGAGTCCGAATGAGTCAGTGTGGGATGAGTGGGGCATTTGCATTGAGAGTAGGGGAGAGTAGCTCTTGATAGCCTGCCCTGCCTGATACAATGTTGGCTCCGCCCCCCTGCCAGGCGACTGATGACTCTGTGCTTGCCTGGGACTTTCCTGGCCCGCCTCCTGCCGGGCAGCTGATGGCCCTGCCCCTGCCAGTGACAATGCTGGCTCCGCTCCTGCTGAGCGGCTGAGGACTCTGCCCTGCCCAGTGAATAGGCCAGGTACTTCGGCCTGGCAACACCCACAACAAACCCAAGATGGGGGGAAATTCCCCTGCATGGACAAAGGGATCAAAGCCAAAAAGGGGTATAAGAGAAGGACCCCTGAACCAAGAATTTAGATCACTTCTGACAAGGAAACCTGAACCAAGGACAAGAAGCCTGCTGATCTAAGGACTGCCTACCCCTTCTGCCAGAGTGCTGGTTGTTGGGGGAATCCTGCATTGCTTCTTTATTTTTGCCAAGGAACCAGGAGAGAGGAACTGTGTGTGTACTCTCACTCTTTGCTAAGAAAATCTCCAAGGGCTGGAAGAGTGCCAGTCTCCTGTTGAAGTCACAGGGCTAAAGGACTTCATCTGCTTAAAGTGCTATTTGCTGGAATTTGTGAATCCAGCACCTCTGAAAGAATCCAGCAATCTCGACGCCGACGGATGCCGCCGAATCCAGCTCGACATCGTGAGTAACGGCTCCAGTGTCCCGCTTCCTCGACGCCGGCCGCCGGGCCCGATCGACGCCAGCAGCAACGCCAGTGAGTAGTGAGTTCGGCTCCAGCTCCAAGTGACCTCGTGTCTGCACCGCCGCTGATCGCATCGACTTCGAGCCCTCTCGACGCCGTGAGCGCTGCTCACTCTTGCAACATCGACATCGACAACGTCGTATCCTGCTTCATCCCGTGAGCGCTGCTCCCGCCTGACTTTGGTCGACGCCGCTGCAGATCGCCCCGACTCCGAGGCCCGATCGACGCCGAAGACGCGACGCCGGACATCTCGACGCCGCTGATCATCGAGTGCTTCACTTTTCCAAGGTACTGTGTTGTTGGGGTCTGTGCGACTCCGGGCTCGACGTAGCGCTCCTCGCGGTCGACGCCGAACCTTTGGATTAACTTTGCCTCAACGTCGTGTGACTCCCGTGTGGGTTACATTGTTGCCAAGAACTGTGTTTTAGAGAAGAAGAGTTGCTTTTGATACTAAAGACTTTGTGCTAAGAAGAAACCGTGCTTGAACTATTATTTTTCCTTCCAAGAGTATTTATTAAGATGGTGGTATATTTTTGTCGTTATTTGGTCTTGTGCTAAGCCTTATATAAAAATACTTATTTTTATAATACTACTGTGTCGTGTCCATTTGTAGTGTATTCACTTTATTACTGTATGTGGTCATAAATGCTTAACACACTGCCTCTGAGATAAGCCTGTCTGCTTTGCCAAGCTACCAAGGGGGTGAGCAGGGGTTATCTAAGTGTGTGATCCCCTTGCCCTGACTAGAAAAGGTGTGTCCCTATTTGTCAGAAGTGTATACCTCTGCCAACTAGAGACAGCCGCTTCTAACATTGGTGGCAGCGGTGGGATTTTGAACTTTGCATTTATGACCCATGTGCAGTGATTAGTGTGCGCTACATAGTGAAAGCAGATCATAGCGCAGCCACAATCTGTTTTGGTTGGATATTCTATTTTTTGTTCTCCAATTTCCTGAAGCTTGATTTTTGAAACTGCCAGTTTTTACCATGAGTGACGCCGGAGTCACTGCCCCTGTTGTTGCTGTTGTGGAGGAATTTGATAGGAGTAAGATAAATGATTATTCCTTAAAGGAGCTGAAACACTTTTGCAAACAATTGAAAGTCCCTACTCCAGGCCTCTCCAAGAAAGCAGAATATTTCAAAGCATTGGAAGCCTGGTTAGAGGCCAGAAATCCCTCTGATCCGGTGGTGGTACCGACAGGGGAAGGGGAGGAGGAAGTGCCCGTGACTGGGCCTGTATCCCCTCCTGGCAGCAGTGTTTCCTCCAAAGGTCTTTCCCCTGAAGAAAGAGAAGAAAGGGCGAAGGAGCGAGCCTACAACATGGAAATGGCAAAACTTAAGATCAATGGGCAGTTGGAGATAGAGAATGCAAGAGGCAGGAGAGAAGCTGATTTGGAGATCAAAAGGTTAGAGTTTGAAAGGGAGAAGTTAGCTTTTGAGCGTGATACCAAGTTGAGGGAGTTGGAGCTCCAAGCTAAAAAGTTAGAATTGAATCCCTCTGGTGGCAGCATCCCATCTATGCCTGCAGAAAGTAGGTTTTATTTTCCCAAAGGTGTGATCAAAGATTTTCAGAAGAATGAGGATATTGGTCAATGGTTTAAAGCATATGAGTTAGCATTGTTGGCCCACTGGGTCCCTGAGAAGGATTGGGGAGCGGGGTTGTGGGGTCGCTTTGTGAATGAGGGAAGAGATACCCTGTTAGACATGCCTGTTGAGGATAGGATGTCTTATGCTCATATGAAAGATGCTTTAATGTTAAGGTATGGCCTAACCCCAGAAAAGTACAGACAGGCCTTTAGAGAATGTAAGAAGTTGCCTGGTACCACGTGGGTGGAGTATGTGTCATATTTTTGCAGAGCCATGGATGGTTGGGTAAAGGGCAGCAAAGTGGAAAGTTATGATGCTCTTTATGATTTGTTTGCTTGGGAGCACTTGTCTAATAACTGTTTTCCAGAGCTGCGCCAGCACCTTATTGATAGCAAGATATCTAACCCTAGAAAACTTGCTGAAGAGGCGGACCGCTGGGTCAGTACCAGGGTCCACAAGGGTCCAGTGGGAGACTCAGCCAAAGGTGGGCAGGGTCCCCAGCAGAAGAGTGGGGGGGACAAGGGTAAACAGAAGGAGTTCCAGAAAGGGCCCCAAAGTAATCCCCAAGGGAACCAAGGGAAGGGTTCCCAGCCTCCCCCAGATAGGAAATCAGAGGCCCCGACAGGTAAACCTGTTCATAGGGGCCCCATGACTTGCTTCGCTTGTAAGCAGGTGGGACACCGTTTTTATGATCCTCAGTGTCCCTTGAAGAACTCTAGTGCACCACCCGGTGCACCACCACGTGCCACCCCCCGTCAGTTGGCGAGTGTAGCTCTGGGAGGGGAGGAGATGGTTGCCCATGGTGGGGAGGGTCCCGCAGAGATGTCCCTGGTCTCCCTAGGAGACATGGAATTGGTCCCGCCACCCCCTCTGCCTAGTAACACTAAGAAATATAGGCAGTGGGTGACCATTAATGGCCATAGAGTGGAAGCTCTCAGAGACACCGGAGCGAGTGTGACAGGTGTCAAGTGTCACTTGGTGTCCAGAGAGCAGGTTGTTCCCCACGCATTCTACCCTGTGATAGCTGCTGACAACTCCCAGAGAGAGTGTGAGGTAGCTCAAGTTTCCTTTGAATGGGGGGGAGTTGCAGGTACTCTTCAGGTTGCTGTGAGGCCCACCATGCCTGTTGATTGTCTCCTGGGCAATGATTTAGAAGACTCCCCTTGGGCTAAGGTGGAGAGGGAGACACATTTGAAAATGTTGGGTGTGCCAGAGTGGGTGTGTGCAACCACTCGATCCATGACAGCAAGTAAGGGTGTTGATGGGGTTCTGGAGCCTGAAAGTATGGCCCAGGACCCAGCTGTGAAGAGAAGAGGCAGGGGGCGCGGGAAACAGTCCCCCGTAGTTCCCGTGGTCCAGGAGGAGGCAGACCTTGAGGGGTATGCCCTGGAACCCACAGGTGAACAAGTTGCTGAACTGGGAGACCTGCCCGAGCTGACCCACTGGCAGCAGGATGGTGGTCCCTCCAGGGAAGAATTCTGTGCAGAACAGAAAGTGTGCCCTTCTCTTGTGGGTATGAGGCAGCAGGCCTCAGCCCAAACCTCAGGTGATCAGTCAGGGTCAGATTTTGTTTACTGGGAGAACGACCTCCTGTATAGCGAGCCTAAGGCTGCTGAGCCTGGGTCAGCCCGTGTGCTGGTGGTACCCCAGCGCTTCAGAGCCTTCCTACTGGGTTTGGCTCATGACGTCCCTTTAGCTGGACATCTGGGGCAGGACAAGACCTATGACAGGCTTGTCACCCATTTCTATTGGCCTCAGATGCGAAGGGACACAGATGTCCATTGCAAGACCTGTCAAACTTGCCAGGCAAGTGGGAAAAGCGGGCGGAAGCAGAAGGCTCCCCTCCAACCTTTTCCCGTGGTCAGTACCCCCTTTGACCGGGTGGGGATTGACATTGTTGGGCCACTGGACCCCAAGACAGCCCTGGGCAACAGGTTCATCCTGGTCTTGGTGGACCATGCCACACGGTACCCGGAAGCCATCCCTCTCAGAACAGTGACTGCCCCCGTGGTGGGACGGGCACTGATGGGTGTTTTCTCCCGAATGGGGTTCCCCAGAGAGGTGGTGTCAGACCGGGGCACCAACTTCATTTCCAACTATATGAAGTCTCTGTGGAAGGAGTGTGGGGTAACTTATAAGTTCACCACTCCTTACCACCCTCAAGGTAATGGGTTGGTTGAAAGATTCAACCGTACCCTTAAAGGCATGATTATGGGTTTGAAGAACCAATGAGGCGTAAATGGGACGTCCTCTTGCCATGCCTGTTGTTTGCTTACCGTGAGGTACCACAGAAGTCTCTAGGGTTCAGCCCCTTTGAGCTTTTGTATGGTCACCCGGTAAGAGGACCTTTGAGTCTGGTCAAAGAAGGCTGGGAGCAATCTCCCAGGAAACCTCCCCAGGATGTATACAGTTACATGCTGGCCTTTAGGAACCAGACTAGGCGCTTCAGAGATCTTGCTCAGGCAAATCTGGAGGCCAGCCAGGAGGAGATGAAGCGGTGGTACGACCAGAAGGCCACTCTGGTAGAGCTTCAGCCTGGACAGAAAGTTTGGGTCATGTCCCCTGTGGAACCTTGTGCGCTCAAGGACAGGTGGACTGGACCATTTGAGGTTGTGGAGAAAAAGAGCGATGTCACCTACATGGTGGACTTAAAGTCTCCCAGGAACCCCTTGCGGGTCCTGCATGTCAACCGTTTGAAGCCCCACTTAGAAAGGTCCGAAGTGGGCATGCTCCTAGCTACAGATGCTGGAATGGAGGAGGAGAGTGAGCCTCTTCCTGACCTCCTGTATGCAAAAGAGCAAGATGGGTCAGTGGATGGTGTGGTCCTCTCTGACACACTGACCCCTGAACAGCAGCAGGATTGTCGCCAATTGTTGGGACAATTCCCTGATCTGTTCTCCTTGATTCCTGGTGTCACTCAGTGGTGTGTCCATGATGTGGACACCGGGGACAGCACTCCTGTCAAGCAGAAGGCTTACAGAGTGACTGACAAGGTCAGGGCATACATCAAGGAGGAGGTCTCCAAGATGTTTGCCTTAGGGGTGGTTGAGTCCTCTAGCAGTCCTTGGGCCAGCCCAGTGGTCTTGGTCCCAAAGGCTGCAGCGCCTGGTGCTTCACCGGAACTTCGGTTCTGTGTGGATTACCGAGGACTCAATTCAGTCACCAAGACTGACGCGCACCCCATCCCCAGAGCTGATGAGCTCATAGATCGGTTAGGGGCTGCCCGGTACCTCAGTACGTTTGATCTAACGCCGGGGTACTGGCAGATCGCCTTGACTGATGGGGCAAAAGAGAGGTCAGCATTCTCCACACCAGATGGGCACTACCAGTTCCGGGTTATGCCCTTTGGGATGAAGAATGCCCCTGCCACCTTCCAGAGGTTGGTCAACCAGGTCTTGGCTGGACTGGAGGATTTCAGTGCCGCCTACCTGGACGACATCGCAGTGTTCAGCGCCAGCTGGGAGGAACACTTGCGCCACCTCCAGGAAGTGTTGTTGGCCCTGCGCAGAGCAGGCCTCACAATCAAAGCCAGTAAGTGCCAGATTGGGCAGGGTTCAGTGGTGTACTTGGGGCACCAAGTAGGGAGCGGCAAGGTGGCCCCCCTGCAACCCAAGATTGATACCATCCTGGCATGGGCACCGCCCAAAACCCAGACTCAGGTGAGAGCCTTCTTGGGTCTCACGGGTTATTACAGGAGGTTTGTCAAGGATTATGGTAACATTGTGCACCCCTTGACTTCGCTGACTTCCAGGAAGCAGCCACGACTTGTGAACTGGACTGACGCCTGTCAGACGGCCTTTGACACCCTGAAAACTGCAATGTGCACAGCACCCATACTCCAGGCACCCGACTTTTCTTAAGAATTTGTTGTCCAGACGGACGCTTCAGAGCATGGCGTGGGGGCTGTTCTAGCTCAGGTGAATGAAGAGGGCCGAGACTTACCTGTAGCCTTCATCAGCAGGAGGTTACTTCCCAGGGAACAGAGGTGGAGTGCGATAGAGAGAGAAGCATTTGCTGTGGTCTGGGCGCTGAAGAAGCTAAGACCCTACCTGTTTGGGACTCACTTCCGGGTTCAGACAGACCACAGGCCCCTCAGATGGTTGATGCAGATGAGGGGTGAGAATCCAAAGCTGTTGAGGTGGTCCATTTCCCTACAGGGGATGGACTTCACGGTGGAACACCGCCCTGGCACAGATCACGCCAATGCTGATGGTCTGTCCAGATTTTTCCGCCTTAGTGATGAGGACTCCCTAGGGTAAGGGTAGTTCTCCCCACATTTCAGCTGGAGGGGACACGTGTTAGACCTGGCATCATTGGCATGAGTCTCTCCTCCATTTTTTCTGTTTGCCTCCTCTGTTTACGATGTTTTTGCTGGTATATGCTTTGGGCACTGTGCCACTGCTGATCAGTGCCACAGTGCAAGTGCTCCCTATGTGAAATTGCTGTATTGATTTACTTCCATGTTTGGCTGATTTGGTTTACTATCAGTCCCTAGTAGAGTGCACCAGGAGTGCCAGGGCTTGTAAATACAAATGCTGCTAGTGGGCCTGCAGCACATGTTGTGCCACCCACAAGAGCGGCCTAGTAAAAGTATGTCTGAAGGTCTGCCATTGCCAGACCACGTGCAGTCTGACTGTCACGAGGACTGCGCAAGTACACCTACTTGCCAGTCCCTAAACCTTCCCTTAACTTCATGTTAGTCACCCCTATAGTAGGCCCACGGGCAGGGTGCATTGTAAGCATAAGGTAGGACAAGCCTGACAAGGTTGGCATGTCCTAATAGTGAATTACAGCCATAGTCGTTTTTCACTATTGTAAGGTAACCTGCTCTCCATCAGTTAGAATGGGCTGCCAGGATTATTAATGCTATAATCCTAGCGGGCTCGGGGAGCATGGTGCAATGTCGAGTTTGGTATCCCTGAACTCAGGGTTTAATAACGCATCCGTTTGTGTGGATGGTTTTTGGACTCTGTGTTTGAAAATAGCACTTTTAGAAAGTAGCTATTTTCTTGTCTAACTGTCTACCGGTCTCTGCTGGTTCTGGTGTGCGTGTGACAGGAGCTGGGTGGCTCCAGAGAGTCCGAATGAGTCAGTGTGGGATGAGTGGGGCATTTGCATTGAGAGTAGGGGAGAGTAGCTCTTGATAGCCTGCCCTGCCTGATACAATGTTGGCTCCGCCCCCCTGCCAGGCGACTGATGACTCTGTGCTTGCCTGGGACTTTCCTGGCCCGCCTCCTGCCGGGCAGCTGATGGCCCTGCCCCTGCCAGTGACAATGCTGGCTCCGCTCCTGCTGAGCGGCTGAGGACTCTGCCCTGCCCAGTGAATAGGCCAGGTACTTCGGCCTGGCAACACCCACAACAAACCCAAGATGGGGGGAAATTCCCCTGCATGGACAAAGGGATCAAAGCCAAAAAGGGGTATAAGAGAAGGACCCCTGAACCAAGAATTTAGATCACTTCTGACAAGGAAACCTGAACCAAGGACAAGAAGCCTGCTGATCTAAGGACTGCCTACCCCTTCTGCCAGAGTGCTGGTTGTTGGGGGAATCCTGCATTGCTTCTTTATTTTTGCCAAGGAACCAGAGAGAGGAACTGTGTGTGTACTCTCACTCTTTGCTAAGAAAATCTCCAAGGGCTGGAAGAGTGCCAGTCTCCTGTTGAAGTCACAGGGCTAAAGGACTTCATCTGCTTAAAGTGCTATTTGCTGGAATTTGTGAATCCAGCACCTCTGAAAGAATCCAGCAATCTCGACGCCGACGGACGCCGCCGAATCCAGCTCGACATCGTGAGTAACGGCTCCAGTGTCCCGCTTCCTCGACGCCGGGCCCGATCGACGCCAGCAGCAACGCCAGTGAGTAGTGAGTTCGGCTCCAGCTCCAAGTGACCTCGTGTCTGCACCGCCGCTGATCGCATCGACTTCGAGCCCTCTCGACGCCGTGAGCGCTGCTCACTCTTGCAACATCGACATCGACGACGTCGTATCCTGCTTCATCCCGTGAGCGCTGCTCCCGCCTGACTTCGGTCGACGCCGCTGCAGATCGCCCCGACTCCGAGGCCCGATCGACGCCGAAGACGCGACGCCGGACATCTCGACGCCGCTGATCATCGAGTGCTTCACTTTTCCAAGGTACTGTGTTGTTGGGGTCTGTGCGACTCCGGGCTCGACGTAGCGCTCCTCGCGGTCGACGCCGAACCTTTGGATTAACTTTGCCTCAACGTCGTGTGACTCCCGTGTGGGTTACATTGTTGCCAAGAACTGTGTTTTAGAGAAGAAGAGTTGCTTTTGATACTAAAGACTTTGTGCTAAGAAGAAACCGTGCTTGAACTATTATTTTTCCTTCCAAGAGTATTTATTAAGATGGTGGTATATTTTTGTTGTTATTTGGTCTTGTGCTAAGCCTTATATAAAAATACTTATTTTTATAATACTACTGTGTCGTGTCCATTTGTAGTGTATTCACTTTATTACTGTATGTGGTCATAAATGCTTAACACACTGCCTCTGAGATAAGCCTGTCTGCTTTGTCAAGCTACCAAGGGGGTGAGCAGGGGTTATCTAAGTGTGTGATCCCCTTGCCCTGACTAGAAAAGGTGTGTCCCTATTTGTCAGAAGTGTATACCTCTGCCAACTAGAGACAGCCGCTTCTAACAATAAACAATGCACTATTTAGTGTCCATAGTTCTGTTTGTGCAGATTTGTCCCTGCAACAGTAGTAGTATGGATTGTCCTCCTATCCAAACCAAAAGTAAAGTAGTATCTTATTCTTTCTTGGTGGTCATTCGCATTTTATTGTTGGGAATTGTCAAAGCATAAACATTTTGAAGACTTGAAAAGACATTATGGACAATCCCAGAGGACTGTACTCAGTTCATAGAGCTATTGATGACTAGAATGGGAGTTTCGTTTGACACATTTTGCCAACTGTGCAATCTTAGTTAGCTACACAGACAGACTAATAAGAATAATCTAGTAATACCACAGGAAGTCATAGTAGAGGCAGGATAAGAATTTAGATACAGTCTACAAGAAGATCAAAGACGATTTAGAAAAAATCGAATGAGGAACGCTAGGAAAAAATAGGTACTCTATATTAAAATGAAAACTTACTGGGGCCAGCAAAGGAGCCCTCGCCTGACCGATCCTGGCCTTCTACAACAGCAGCAGCAACCACCTCCTCCTCTGTCCTCTTGCCCCTGGGGGGAGCTGATGTACAACATGAAAGAAAGACCCGAAAACATGGATGATTGTTGTCAACCAAATCAAACATTTCAAAAGAACAATAACAAAATATTTTGGCGAAATAGCAAATAGACAACTATTCGACGGATATATTGACCTATCTCATGTGGTCTACTATGATATTAGTATTGCTTGATTTGCGGACCGTCGACTTGGAAAGTTATGTAACTCACTAAACAAAGTACTCAAAAGGTTCGCCCAGGACTGGCAGGCAGCAGTCCGCAGCACGCGAAGTGACATACAAACTCCATCGTGATTGCAGATCAGTGACAACACTAAAAAGTTTCCTACTACATTAACCAGTCATTAAAATACTCAAACTATCAATCCACCACCACTATTTCTTCTTATTGCCAGGTGTACAAAGGAAGGACTGGATTTGACTCTGTAGGGGCAGATTTACAAGCCCCTTGCGGCTCTTTTGCTCCGTTGTTGCGTGACTTTTGTGACACAGTGGCAGAACAAAAGAGGCGCCATGGTGCGGCGTATATTAACAACGTGACGCATATGGGAGATGCATCACGTTGTAAAGCCCTGCACCATCAGGGGGCGCTCCTGCGCAGGAACTCATCCTAAGAGTGGCTGAGGGAAATCTACAAGATTTCAATCAGTCACTTTTAGGACAATGATGTGTCACTCAAACCCTGCGCCTGCTTGAAGCAGACGTACAGCTTGACGCAGCATTGGGGAGATAGGGCACCCCAGAGCATTGCTGGAGCTGCGCCAGCGTTGCGACGCAACTCCAGCAATGCGCCGCCTTTACGGCACAGATGCGTAACGCTTCAGTGACATTTTGGGCCCATGGTGCGCCGTATTGTAAATACGGCGCACCATGGGTGGTGGTGGCGTGGCGCACAATTACTGGCGCATCCCTGCTACTTTGCAGGGATGCGCTGGTAATTGCAAATCTGCCCTTAGTGTCTAGCATTACGCAGTTCTGTAAACTACACTCACACATAATTTCTCAGGCCAATGAAATGAACACAAAATCGAAAACAAATAAGCATAGTAGCAACGGTACTGAGAAGGAGAGCAGTGCACCTGAAATGCACAGAAGATTTTGAAATATAATTTACCTACAATGTAATCGGCAGCATTATTGCTCTTGATAAAAAACAAACATTTGCAGTATAATAACGCACAGAGCAGGAGAAAACAGAGTAGTGATGAAATAGCTACTACTACTCACCAAGCCCGGGGATCTCGACGCCGAGCAGGTCGAGCAAGTCGCGTTCCCGGTCCAGGAGATCCGTCTAACGGTGGGTGGCCTGGTTGTAGGTGCGCCGGACCCGAGAGTGTTCAAACATGGCCCGGCACACCTTCTCCCACCGCTTCCGGTGCTCGCAGAGCCTGTAGCCACTTGCGATCTTGCCGCCTGCTGCGATGGTCCTGGGGAGACGGCGCTGTACAAAGAACACTAGTGCGGCCACCTCCTCCGCGCTAAAGATCTCCCGTGGCATCACTAGCTCCCCCCTCAAACGTCCGCACGGGAGCCGGGCATGGGGTGCGGGACCCTTCCCCTTCTCGGGCTGCTTCCCGGCTCCCTTTACCATGGTCTGGGCAGAAAGGAAGGTAAATAATAAAGAAGAAATAGAATAGGGAAGAAGAAATGAAAAGAGTTAAAAAAAGTAGTTTAAAATTAACCAAAAGTAGCAGAAAGCACAAAAATATAGAGCTAGAAAAATAGAGGGATAGATAATAAGTAAAATAGATTAAAAAAAACTTCAAACAAGCAAAGGATGGCAGAGATTGATAGAGGATACAGAAAGTATAACCAGAACCATAGCAATGAATGAAAAACAAGATGGCTGCGCCCGTTCACGACCGCGTGGGTAAGTTCGCGCGAGATTTCCCCCGCGATCACACTCGAAATTGTACTAGCGAGCCGCACACTTTGCGAGATTACACATAGCGCCCGGAAACGGAAATACATCATGCAAACAAGATGGCCGCGTACATGTACGACCGCTAGGGTAACTTCGCAACGTTGCGCTACAAGCGGCTTGCAAAAACGCAAAAAATCACACGAACTAACACGCCGCAAAAAAAACAAATCGTATATTCGCACGAATTCGCGGCTTCCAAAATCGATCTCACGCAAATTCGCGCCCCGCGAATTGCGCGAAATTGCAGAAAAACAATTTTTGCAAAACTGAAAGCACTCAGCAGGTGCAAAAGTTCAAGCTCATCATTAGTAACAATTCCCTGCAGTGCTTCCTGAGGGGCCCCTCCAGAGTTCAGTTGCCTCCTTGCAACTATTCTATGACCCTGCTCTGACCCTCGCTGCAGGCTCAGAGAATAGCTACAAGTATGCCACAAAGGTCCTGTTAAAAAAATTACACTGCAACAGAAAGCAATTACAGATAAGGAATCAGGTGCCAGACTGGAAGTTCAAATTTAGTGACACATTAATCAGCCCCTAATTCATTCATGTCAGTTGAGGCAGGGCAGGTGTGCTAACGAATTTTACAAAACTGAAAGCACTTAGCAGGCGCAAAAGTTCAAGCTCATCATTAATGAGGAAGCACTTACAGCTAAGGAAGCAGGTGCCAGCTCAAATTCAGTGACACATTCATCAGCCCCAAATTAATTCATGTCAGTTGAGGCAGGGCAGGTGTGCTTTTCCCTCCATAATCTACAGTGATGAATCAGAGGGTGGCATGGGTGAGCCAGAGGGTGGCAGTGGTGAAACAGAGGGTGGCAGTGGTGAAACAGAGGGTGCTGTGATGAACCAGACGTAGAAACAACATGGTCGCGACCGTTGCTACCCGACAAGTAAGTTCGCGTTTGCGAACTGCTAAAAAACCCTCGCGAAATGGCAGACACACTTGCGAACACAAAAAAAATCCGCAAAATTCGCGAGAGTTCGCGAATTTTGCGGATTGCGAATCTGTAAATACGCAATTTCGCGAATTGCGAATTCGCAAAATTCGCCCATACTTAAGTACAAGTTTTACGATTCCAAAGCCACGGATGCGGAAAATACTGTTGACGAAAGTACAAATCTAAGGAGAAGTTCTACACCAAATGTCGTTTTGGATTTTCACGTCCTGTATTATGCAAAGGAAGAGTGAACAGTTTTATGTCATCTTTGCGACATACTATCACAAGAAAGTCTCAAAAAAATACCTACAACTTAAGAAGAAATGAATAGTCAAAGTACATAAATGACTACAACCCAGTTATTTTGTCTATGTGGAATGCTAACATGAATATTCAATATGTTGTGGACAATTCTATTGATGTTGCTCGATATGTAACATCTTATATTACAAAATCAAAAGACGGAATTGAAAGAAATGTGGGAAGAGATTTCTCACGAGAAGACTCTAAGTAAGAAATTATACAGTTTCAGTTTGTAGATGTTTTCGCATCAAGAAACCGGAGCATATGAATGCACAGATCGGTTACCATCTGCAAGTCTATACTCCAAATCTAGAAAAATCATTTATGTGAGTCTAGTTCTTGCAGCAATGCGAAATTGAGTACTGAAATCTGTACAAGAAATTGAATATTTAGCAGCAAAAGATCCAGAAAGTACAGATATTTCGAAAACGAATATGTTGGACACATATTACCCAAACAGAAGTCATCATCTTGAGAACACGTGTCTCTATGAAGTGCTGCAAAACTCCACTTTTAAAGGGAATAATACAGAGAACATCAATGATGGAAAATATGGAGTCATTGGTTCCGAAGGATGTTTGGTGAAACAAACAAAAGGAAATTTGATTAATCACAGGAAGCTGAGTTGTGACACTGCTGATAAAAGGGAATTTTACTATTTAGTCCTTTTACAACTATTCAAACCATGGCGTTCAGAACTGGAATTACTTGGAGATTTCCAGAGCTATGAAGATACCTTTAATGCTTGTAAAGATAGCATACAATGCAGTGCTTTAGCAAATTATGTGAAAATGTTGATCAATGAAATTGATCAAGAAGCTACAATTGCAGCTGAGATTGCTAGAGACAGTTCTCAAGACAGTCAAAGTTCTCCTGCACTGAGTCAAGATCCACTAGGACAACCAATTGTTGAAAATGAAGCAACAATCGCCATGAATGAGGTGGAAACAGCAATGCATCAAGCTCAAGAAGAGGTAACAAACTTATTACATTTGGAAGAACAACTAAATGTTGAGCAAAAACAAATTTATGAGCAAGTGAGACAACAGATTGACCATGGATTACTTAATGAAAAGAAAGAGTTCTCATGCACGTCATTTCAACCTATCCGAATGGACGTAAGTGGACAAGCTGGAACAGGACAACGTTTTTTAATTAAAGTAATTACAAGTTATCTACAGAAAACAACTGAGTCCATTTGTCTTGTATTGTCACTGCTCCAACTGGTTTGGCAGCACACAACATTAAAGGAATTACATTACATTGTTTACTGATGCTACCAGTAGAGCATGAAAACAAATTGGAATACCACATGTTATCTGGCGAAGCTTGTTGTGAAGTTTCAAGAGTCTTGAAGAAAATGAAACTTCTCATTATTGATGAGGTAAGCATGGTATCAAATTTAATGCTTGCCTTTGCATTTAAGAATGCAGCAAATTCTTAAAACAGAGTATGACGTGTTATTTGGAGGAAAACAAGTCATAGTTTTTGGAGATCCACTGCAACTGACTCCTGTAAAAGGACAACCAGTATTTAAAACACGTGCGTATGAAGACACCAGAAAGGCTCTGGGTAGTGTTGGAAATGTGAATATTTGGTCATATTTTGAATACAAAGAACTCATTACAAATATGCGACAGGCAAATGATGTTGATTATGGAACTATTCTTCAAGATATAAGAATTGGCGTACTGACTGAACATGGCAAACAGGCTTTGCAGACTCGATTACTTTCCAATTTGTTTCCAAATGAAAACGTAGTTCCTGAGAAAATATACATGAAAATTGCAGAAAACAAATCTGTAATATGCTTAATGCCAACAATGCATGAGTGTTCTATATTCAATGAGCAACTTTTGAAACTGGAAAATGAAGAAATAATAAAAATGGAAGCCATTGATAAAATAGGCATGAAGGAATCACTATTATTTTGACCGAAAAATTGAAGACAAAATTGGATTCTTTAGAAAAATCAATATCTAAAACTGCTGGTTTAGAAAAGAATCTATATGTATGTAGAAACTGTCGGATTATTTTAAGGCGTAATTTGGATGTAGAAAAAGGTTTAGTTAATGGAGCAATGGGCAAAGTTGTGGATTTAGTTAATTATCAAAATAAAGATGGTATTGAGTTCTTAAAAATAAAATTTGATCAGATTGAAGAAGTTAAACAAATTGGTTGTTGTTCAGTTCGTTTTTTGCTTGTTAAAGATTTATATGTCCGTAGAAAACAGTTTCCAATTTCTCTGGCATATGCAGTGACTATTCATAAATCTCAAGGTTTAAGTGTTGACAGTGCCTTGGTGCACATTGGAAATACTGTGTTTAAAGAGGGTATGGCATATGTTTCTTTGTCGGGAGTCAGAACATTATCTGGTTTGTTTTTGATTGATTTTGATGATTCAAAGGTTACTGCAGATGCCAACAGTGTCAAAGAGTATAATAGGTGAAAAAGAACATATGCTCATAATGTAGGTCAATATCCTGTATTTGAAAAGCGTGTGGTTGGTCGAAAAAGAAGGTATGAGAATATCTGTACTGAAGGTGTAGAGAAGGGAAAAAAGATAATGTTGTAATTGCAAGCAAAAAGAAAAAGGACACTGTTGAAGAGATTGTTGGTTATCTGTTTGAAAATAGTTCTGGTGTCAACTGCTATGCTAATGTAGTGGTCAATGTAGATTTTTTCTTCAAGGTTTGCAACACCAAATTATGGAGAATCGGGAAAAAAGATTTTGTTCATTGTTGCATTCTGTTCATGAAAAATTGAAAACAAATAAAAGTAAAATACAGAGCGTTTCTGATGTGCGTAATCTTTTGGATGTATGTTCTGGTTCTACACAATTTACACAAAATATCTAACAAGATGCTCAGTAATTTTTAATGTATATGCTTACTGTTTTGGAAAATGAAGGTGTGGACATGGAGAGTATTTTTGGCCTTTGTTATAAATGGGATCATTATTGTGAGAATTGTATGTATACATGTAGCACTAATGTAGACACTAAAAGATTTTAATATTTGACATTACCGGACTGTAAATCAGTGTCTTCCAATAAATTAGTTAAAGCTGCAAATCAAAAAATGGAGTGTAGCCAATGCAAATCAGAAATGTTATCAACATTATTTATACAAAGATATGGACAATATATAATTTTATGATGCAACATTGTGCAGCTGACGGAAGAAAATTGAACACATTAATAAAACATTTTGTAGCTACTCAACTATCATTATCAGGAAGAACTTTTGTAGCAGTAGCAATTATTTTCCATGATGGTCTTTCAACAACATCTGGACATTACACTGCCTATTTAAAACGTGAGAAAGGCTTTAGTCTTTGTAATGATGCTGAGTTGGTTTTCAAACAACGTTTTCCTTCTGATTTACCAAATTCCTATCTAATATTTTTAAAGCCAAAGTTTTAGGAAGATAATTCAGCCCCTGAGGAATTTATTATTATGATTTAATAGGATTACCATTGGACAATTTATATAAAAATGACAGCAAAAATACAATTTGGCCTCAAGGAAATGTATTTCTTTGAATTATGGACTTTTGTTGCACATTGTCTCGGTGTATAATTTTAACTGACATCATTTATAGTGTTTATAAATGTAAGTTATAACATTTTCTTGGCAGTAATCATTTTATATATGTGTGATTTGTATGATCTAGTATTTTACTATAGATGGATTTTTATTTTTTTTAAACAATCTAATTGATTGTTTTTTTTTGCCTGCTGTTATGTGATGAGTACGATTGAAATCACTATTTCTAGTGAAATTCAATATATTCTGAGAACAGTAAAAACGGCAAAGAAATTACTTTGTAAAATGTTAAAATTATGATGTGCTGTAAAAAATGTATTATTATATGTTATAACTATTTTTTCTTTTTTTTTTACAGATCCTAATTTTAAGATATCAAATTTACCACCATTTAGATTATAAAAAACAAGTGAATAAAATGTGTACCATTTTCTATGTGTATTACTGTTGAGGTAAGTTTTAGTAAGTCTTAAAATGCACAATGGACTGTGTTTCCACACAGTTGAAGAAAAGGTAGATGGATGGACTAGATTTGTGCCACAAAATTCCAATGCAGACAAGTATGAAATAGGGGACAGCTTAAGAACACCTATCTGCAAGATACATGGTATAGTACAGAATAGACTGATATGGTTGTTTTGCAGGTGTTGGCAATTTCAGAATTAAAAGAAATGAAACTCTTTAACTTAAACCACATCACTGAGTGTTTTTGCACATGTCATATTAGGCCGCATCCCTTCCCTTCAGTAATATATAAATATGTACTATCAGTTCCCTAAAATGTAAGTAGTTGTAAATGTATCTTGTTCTCTGTTACCAGTACAGCAATTTACTCCTATAATACCAATTGGCCTAGCCATTAACTCTCTTTCTTATTTACAAGGTGAGGAAAAGGAATTCTGTAAACCTTATCTTTTCCATGTAAATATAATCTCAATATACGCAGCACTTTGCGTTGAAAAGGTGTTCTATAGGTTTTGCTGTGCGTGTTTGCACAGAAAACTCTTAGAACAAGACACAGCTCCAGATTTATCAGAAATCATGAATCTGGACGTGTTTGTGAATGCTGCACCATCCTCCTATTGGTGTAGCAAATACATTTATGCTACAATGCACAACATATATTGAAGGAAAAAAATGCCTTTACTGATTTTTTTTGTGCAGGAAGGTGTCCCTTCCTGCACAAAAACAATCTCCGCATGACATGGACATCCTTTCCCTGGTGGAAGGGTGCCTGTGTCACCGCATGGCTGCAGTTTTAGCAGCTGTGCAAAGTGAAGCACAGACCTGCAACATATTTATATACATATGTTGCATCCCTGTGCTTTGGAAGTACCACAGCATGCTGTAGTTAAACAGTTCACAGTGTCATGCTGCAGCATTCCTTATAATTTTGCCCTTATGCATTCACCATACAGCAAAAATGTATTTTTACAGTCAATTATACACTACACATACATTCATCTAAACTTTCACACACTAGCATACTAGTTTAGCTCTTTCTTTAACCAGAGTAGTTAGTTCTGAAAATAACTTTGTTTCTTCTATTTTTTTGGGGGGGGGGATTTTTTTTAACAATTTTGTATTTTTTTTTTAAACCGGGGAAAACATGTAAACTGGGAAAAGAGAACTAAAAACTGGGAGGAGAGGAGAAAAGAAAACAAACACTGGTGGTGGTCAACAGCTCGACAAACCAGATCCACTCACTGCTCCCCATACGCAATCAGCCGTCCGCATTTTATGCATGACATTCTTAGTTTCCCAAATTGGGGACGGATGTCAGGCTGTGATGTAGAGCTTCCTGGTGTTGCTCCACTGGTACTCGGGACTGCCGACGAATCAGAAGGAGTCTCTCTCAATCTTCTTAACTCCTCCCTGGCATAGTTGATTGGACGTTTGGTTTGCAAGTGCTTGCGCATACTTGCAGTTCCGCAAGAATATTTCTTTGTGGGATCTCCCCTTGAAAGCACAGTCTTGCAAATGCGACAGGTGACTTTGGTTGCATTTACCTTCTTCAATCCAGGTGAATATGTAGAAAAAATTCCAAACAATACTGCTGTACCTTTCTTTTGGGGGAGCTTCGGCAACGAATTCCCGATCTGAAGAGTGTTCTGAATCAGAAGAAGCAGGTTGATGGGCAGCCATAGTTGAATGAAGTGTATATCTTCTCTAACAAGAAAGAAACAGAAGATCTTCTGAGGAGCTCTTTCCCTAGGAAAAGTTCTGAGAAGAGTGATTGAAATGGGTGGGGCCCTTCAATAGTTTCAATAGGAAGTGTAACGAACCAATAAAATCTCTTTCTTTGAGGTCACATGGGGTGCGCGTAGGATGCGCATAGGATGCGCGCACTCAGCACGCACCCTGCTCGTACCGTGCTCGCACCTAGCGCGACTTCGCGAAATTGCATTAAAAAGAGATGTACCTTTCAAGAAAATTAAACAATATTCAGATAATCTCTTATCTTAATATTTATATTAAATATATATAAATACGTTTTTCAACATAAAAAAAAATTGTGGGTGTTGCACACCCACCACACCTGAGAAGGCATATGACGTCATGCGCTACCGCGCGTCCATCACGTCGCATAATACGTACAACTGCGTAGCAACCGCGTTGGAAAAGTCGCATCCGTCTCACACACTATGCTGATCCTAAGCGGCGACCCTAAAATGGCGAACACGTTTTGCGCAGTAAATGAGGTGGGTGCTCGTAGGGTGCGCGACTCCAAAAAAATAATCAAAATAATTAAAGTATATTATAAACAATATAAAATAATGAAAAAATAAATATTTCTATGTAAAAAAAATGTAACAAAAAAAATTGTAATGTAATTTAAAAAATAACATATCTAAAAATAAAAAGATTACAAAAATGTAGATAGAAAATATAAAAAAATAATAAATATATTTAAAAATGATCATTTAAAAAACCTTTAAATTCACTAAAAAACATAGGTTTTGCGTATGTTATAGTTAGGAATTAGCATAAAAAAACCTTTGAAATTCACTCAAAAAACCATAGGTTTTGCATATGTAATAGTTTGGAATTAGCATTTAAAAAACCTTAGAAATTCAGTGAAAAAAACATAGGTTTTAGGGGTGTTATAGTTAGACATTCCACTCGTATAAAACCCTTGAAATTGCCCTGTTATAGTTAGTTGTACTAACTATAACTCACGCGCCCGCAATGCACTGCTGATGATGTCACATATTACGTCATTCATGACATGGTCAGTGACATCACTGATGACATCACTGAGGACATCTCAAATGACACCACTGATGACATCACTGATGACATCATCCATGTGACAATCAGATACACCCCATCATACACTAGTATAACCTTTCATCACTCACTGTAAAATACAGAGTACTATATTTGAATCCATTGACACACAATACAAGTTTCTAAAAACCCACTCAGTGATTCCTAGAACTACACACACATCTAATCACTTACCTATAGATTCACTCATACATGCTGTCAATGATCAATAGAACACTATCAAATATGCTATACAGCTATATCGACATTACAGACCCGCACACATCCTATTCAGTGATTCAGTCATCCTACTCACTTATGCAAACAATGGATCATACTTACATTTACTCAGCTATTTTTATTTATATTTCCCCAGCTCGGTCGCAGAGGTGCCCTGCCGTTGATATGCGGATTTTGTGTTCGGTAACCACCAAACATGCAGGAGCGGAAAAGGCCGCTTAGTTGGATTAAACAAAAGACCGTTGTAATGGTGATGTGTTCTTCTCCTAACCCACTGGGGAAATATAAATAAGAATATCGGAGAAAATCGTCATCCACTTGGAATGAATATTTTATGAACTACAGAGACCAGCATGCCCTGGGGCATTCGCCCATGGGGGAGGGACTCTAAATTATTGAAATGAGCCTTTGGCAACCGCCGGTTTTATTACTCACCTTTGGCCCGTGAACAAGAGTACAGTGGTACTCGAAACGCATTGGGGTCTGATGAACAGCTGAAGGGATTCACATCGTTGCTGCACGGCTGTCCGCTATTAAAGGCTGGTACAACTTCTCCGCGTGTGGCATCTCTATGGGGGGCAACCTTTTTACGTTTGGATTATAGCAACCTTCTCAGTCGTGGAGGTGCCCTGCTGTTTATATAGGGATTTTGTGTTCGGTAACCACCAAACATGCAGGAGCGGAGAAGGCCGCTTAGTTGGACTATACAAAAGACCGTTGTAATGGTGATGTGTTCTTCTCCTAACCCACTGGGGAAATATAAATAAGAATATCGAAGAAAATCGGCATCCACTTGGAATGAATATTTTATGAACTACAGAGACCAGCTTGCCCTGGGGTATCCGCCCAAGGAGGAGGGACTCTAAATTATTGAAATGAGCCTTCGGCAACCGCCGGTTTTATTACTCACCTTTGGCCCTTGAACAAGAATACAGTGGTACTCGAAACACGTTGGGCTCTGATGAACAGCTGAAGGGGTTCACATCGTTGCTGCACGGCTTTCCGCTATTAAAGGCTGTTACAACTTCTCCGCGTGTGACATCTCCATAGGGGGCAACCTTTTTACGTTTGGATATATATATATATATTCACTGAAAAAACCATAGGTTTCACATTTGTTATAGTTAGGAATTAGCATTTAAAAAACCTTTGAAATTCACTGAAAAAACCATAGGTTTCACACCAGTTATAGTTAGCTGAACATTTTACTCATACAGAACCATTGAAATTCCCACGTTATAGTTGGTTGGACTCACTATAACTCCCGCGCCCGCAATCCACTGCTGATGATGTCACATATTACATCATTCATGACATGGTCAGTGACATCACTGATGACATCACTGATGACATCACTGATGACATCTCAAATGACATCACTGATGATATCACTGATGACATCATCCAGTGAATGTGTGTTTCTGAAAAGTAAAAATATGTTTTATATATTGAAGCATGAGTGGATGTATGAGTGTCTGGATGAAGGATTTAGTAGGTGCGTGACTGACTGTATGAGTGAGTGATTAAATGTGTCTTACTGAATGCATTGGTTAGTGACTAATCTGTCTGAATGTGTGCATCAGTATGTCTGTTGTTGTGTAAGCTGCTGCATGTGTTGATCAGTAGCTATATGAGTGGCTATATGGGTTATTGATTGGTTGCCCAAGTATTTGTATGTGAGGGTGAGTGTGTGTGTGGGTGGCTGGGAGGTGTGTGACTCTGTGCATAGATATGTGAGCAGTTGATTCACTTGGTATATAGTTTCAAGAGTGCATGTGGAAAGAGCTGTATGGGTGGTTGACTGTGTGCATGGGTGTGTTGGTGAGTGAATGGATATCTCAGTGCTACATGTCCAAGTAAGTACATATGTAAAACACAGTGCATGTGAGAGTTGGCATATATAAATGACTATACATGCGAGCCTGTGATTGCGTAAGTGACTGTATGGATTAATGTGTACTTGTATCAGTGAATGTAAAAGAGAGTAAGTATGTGTTAGTCTATGTTTGAATAAGTAAGGTTTTGTGTGTATAACTGTATAGATGAGGAAATGGGAGTGTGATTGATTCTTTGCATGACTGACTAGGTGTGTGAGTAACTCCATGAATGAGTGGCAGTGTGTGAGTGTCTGTATAGGTGTATGAGTGCATATAATAGTGTTGTATTGATGAGTGACTGTATGTATGAGTGATTGTATGGGTGAATGAGTGGATGTGTGTGTAGACTTAGGAATCAGTGAGTGCGTATGTAGTAACTGGTATTGGTGTGTCAATGGTTTCTGGAATGGTAGTCTGTATTTAACACTGGATGTATCAAAGGTTAGATTAGAGTGTGAGGAGGTGCATCGTATTATCACATGAATGATGTCATCAGTGATGTCATCAGTGATGTCATTTGAGATGTCATCAGTGATGTCATCAGTGATGTCATTTGAAGACACAGTTGCGAGGTTTGTGTTCGCAGAAGTTGCGGTACTAAGGCCTCCCCATCTCCTGCTGGGCTGACTTGACACTAGCTTAATAATGCTGCTGCTCCTGTTAACAGGTCTGCCTCCATGCAAACACTCCCTTTGGCTGAGGCTAAATATTTTGGGGCCGAAAAATGCCCCCAGCACACAGGGCCTCTAAAGTGGTGTAGAAGCGCTCCCCTCGAATGCTGCCACACTTCCCATTTCCAATCGGCGTAACCTGAAGCTCTGACCCCAGTTCCCAAACTTATCTTAATTAGTCTGTTTCCTTGATCCGGGGAAACCGCCACCAGCGCCTCTGCATCTGCTCCCCCCTCAGATGCAGCGTCTCTCAACAGCTCATCCCCTGCCTCCAGGTGCAAACTCGATTCCACCATTCCACCTCCAGGTCCTAGTGCCGCCGCCGCGGCCGCCACTGACTGCACACTCGCAGTACCGAAAATACGGGGAAAAAAGCCAAAAGAAAAACTTATTTTCACAGCACTATATGTTTTCTGGAACACCATGCATTCCGCTCTCACCGTAAGACTGCATGGCTGGGGAAATCATTCTAAAATGCCACTCTCGGTACCTCCACGCAGGGAGCTCTGCGACAGCCGTTAGCCTGCCGCCGCCATGTTCCGAGGGAATTCACTGAGATTAAGGAGTTTAAAAGCAGGGGGAGGTGGTAAGAAACAGGTACCAACTGAGGTCTAAACAAGATCTGAGGCAGCAGGGGATTTGGGACCTAGTGGAATCGGGCAAGAAAGTGAGACCCACACCACTTACACCACATAGGAGCAAGAGGAAGTGGTGCGCCAAGAAAGGAGGCAGTAATAAAACCCCCCAGCAGGTTCGGACACAAAAAAGTACACCCTCTCTCAAAAGCTATTTTAAAGTTATGGAGAATATGAATTCCTTGAAGGAGGGGGCAGGAGCAGAACCTGATTCACAGTTAACCCAGACCTCTAGTGAACCCACCCTGGTCTTGGAGAACAGGTACTCCCCTATTGCGGCAACGCAAGATAATGAGGCACTAGATGATCTAGCTGATCCGGCTCACCCGGACACAGATATACGGACAAGTGGCAGTACTAGCGTGGTGGAGAGAGCCCCAGTTCATCAAGCTCCTATAGTAGCACCCCAAGTCCTTCCAAGGGGCTTGGGACATAAAACCTCGACTAACATTTCGACAATAGAGGGCGCAAGGCCATCTCATCCCTTATTAGGAAAGCACCCAGTTTCAGAATTGACTTCAGGACTTAACCCATCTGACATTACAATTAGCTTAACTTCTCAGTCTCTGGCCGGACCCGAAATGGATATACCTCCTGCCCCTGCCCCTGAACTTGACAAAATAGGGCTCTTATTCCAATCATTGCGGGGGGATTTACTCGAGAAGTTTGAAATCTCTGAGGCCAATAAAAAGAAATTGCACGATAGGTTTGATCTTTTGGAAACCAAACTGGAAGGTATAGAGACTCGGACTACCATACTGGAAAATAAGGTCTCCACCCTCTCGGTCACTACTGCAGAAAGCTCCACTGACCTTTGCACCCTAAAAAAGCAAAATCGGGCTTTAATGATGGATATGGAACGTCTAGAGACCCACTCACGGTGGAACAACCTTCGCATACTGAAAATACCCGAAGGCGAGGAAGTGGAGGATATTAAAGCCTTTGTTTGTAGGCTCCTTAGGGAGGGCGTGTTGAAAGACCGGTTAGGTATAGATTTAGAGGCAGAGGTACAGAGGGTCCATAGAGATCCTTTCAGACTTCACCCAGACCGTAAGGCACCTAGGAAGATTCTGATATACTTCCAGACATATAGTGTCAAGGAGTTGATACTCAGCAGGTCCCTGGCGAGTGCCTCACTTCATTATCAGGCTAATCCATATCAAATCAGGTCCGACATAGGAGGACGAACAGCCCAAAGACAATGGGAGCTGGGTTCAAGAATGCCCGAACTTAGATCATTGGGGGCGCGAGTGCAGATGAAGTTCCCTGCCATCTTAAAAATCATGTGGAACAACAAAATGCACACATGTAACCAGCCAGAAGAGGTGGATGAGTTATTAATGAGTATGAGGAAGGAGTTTGGTTTGGTTATATGTAGTCACTGCCCATTGCTCATTGTTTACATGAATATTGCATGCAAGTAATAATCGCTAATGATACTTGGAAGGTTTTTTTTTGTGCCTATTGTTGGGTGGCACAATATTTAGTTAAAAATAAGGGTTTTTTTTTATGTAGGGAGATGTGGGTAAAAATTGTTTAAAAAAAAAAGAGATATAATAATATGAAAAAAAAAAAACACACACACTAAATCACATATAGTAGATATAGTAGATAGAAGGGGAAGGTTTAGACACGGTGCTGGAAGGCGGGGAGCTCCATCGGGGCTAGACAACGCCTGAGCTGAAGGGAGGGTTCCTCAGGGGAGGGTGTGGATGGGTCGGGGAGGCGGGGGAAAGAATAAAAAGTCCTCTTTGGTTGTAGAAATGCAATGTATGTTGACTCAGATGTTACAGTCACCCAGGGGGGCCGTTGGTTGGGTAACACTTGGCTATGGCTGCTAATCTGTATTCTAGTAGCAAAATCATCTCCTGGAACCTTAATGGTATAGGGAGTCGAAAGAAACAGCAAAGGGTATGCGAATTTTTAAGGAACTCGGAGGCCAGTGTATACCTGCTGCAGGAGACTCACCTTGAGGCAGAAGTGTGCAGGAAGGTTTTTGGGAAACAACGTTGGGTACAGGATGTGCTATGCTCTAGACAGAAGGGAGTCTCTAGCGGGTAGCAATAATCGTTAGGGCAAATAAGGGAATAAGGATACAAAGCTGGGACACTGATCATTCAGGGAGGAGGTTGGTGCCGGTCCTTTTGATTGCTAGCTCACCCTATACATTTGCAGTATACTATGGCCCGAATGAAGATAATGAAATCTTTCTTCGGAATCTAGAGAAGATCTTAATCTTGGGTACAGCACCTGTTATTCTGGGGGGTGATTTCAATCTTATTTTTGACTGTCAACTGGATCGTACCTCCAGAGCAAAGTATGTCCCACCTAAGAGGTCTCTTTTAGTTCTTAAGAATATAATAAGAGACTTCAACTTGCTGGATGCCTGGAGAGCTAAGAATGAGGATTTAAGAGAGTACTCTTTCTATAGTAAAAAGTATAGGCAATTCTCAAGAATAGATTTGTTTCTGGTAGACCATATACTCACGTCAGTTTTGATCTCAGTTTCCCATACTCCAGTGGGCCTCTCAGATCACTCGGTGGTAGAATTAATTATTAACTTTGTGACCCATGTATGTGAACGCAGATGGACTCTTGAAAGAACTATTCTTCTGGAGGAAGGTATTGGAGTCAAAATTAAGAACAGTATATTGGAGTTCTTTTTATTTAATGTGGGATCGACCACAGAACAAATTGTTTGGGAGTCGCTTAAGGCGTTTATAAGAGGCTTTTTGGGGTACCAGATGAGACAAAAAAGAAAAGATCTAAAAGAAAGAGAAGCTAAAGACCTGGATTCTATTAAGAGGAAAGAGCAGGAATTACAGTTCGCAGCTTTGGGAGACAGAGATAAGATCTCAGTACTTGAAAAGGAGCTCATGGTGCTACAATCAAATAACAAAGCTAAGGCAGATAAGCTGATTCATGATAGGTGGGAAGCCAGCAAACTTAAGAACTTTGAGTATGGGGAGAAATGTGGTGCACTCTTGGCGTGGAAAGCTAGATCCGATAGGACCAGGAATAACATCAGCACCCTGTCCCAACGGAGTTCTGGAAAATTGTTAACTGACGAAGAAGAGATCAAGGCTAAAGCTAGGGGATTTATGGAAGAGCTATACCAGGAGAATATAAGTTGGGGAGCCGAGGACTTGGAGAAGTGGTGGAGAAATAGGGCCCTGCCCCAATTAAGCGAGGCAGATAAAAGCACTCTATCGAGTGGGATCACCGAAGGGGAGATTAGGGCGCAGTTAAAAAAGATGAGTAGAAGCAAGGCTTCAGGCCCCGACGGTCTACCAACAGAGGTGTACAAGGATAACCTAGAGGAGATTCTTCCCCACTTGCTGTCTCTTTTTAACAACATATATCAGCAAGGGGGAGGTATTCCACCCTCATGGTCAGAGGCTACTATCACCTTAATAGCTAAACCCAATAAGGATCCTATGAAAATAGAGTTCTATAGACCCATTTCCCTTCTGAATTCCGACCTAAAAATATTTTTGGGAATTTTCGCTGGGAGATTATCGAAAGTTATTAAATCCATCATTCACCCTGACCAGAGGGGCTTTGTGCCAGGGTGGCAGTTAAACGAGTTGACATTCCAGGCTATTGGAGCAATAGATTTCGCAGAAGAAAGGGGATTGCCGTTGGCCATCATGGCAATCGATGCCGCGAAGGCCTTTGATCAGGTTAATTGGCTGTTTCTTTGGGACACTTTGACTAGGTTTGGCTTTCTGCTCCCCTTTATTCAAGGTGTTAAAACATTGTATGGGAACCCACGGGCAAAAGTCTTGATTAATGGTAGCCTGACTGATTGGTTTATGATTTCAAGGGGGACGAGACAGGGTTGTCCCCTGTCTCCTCTCCTTTTCGATCTCTATATCGAGCCCTTTGTTTCTTTGCTGAGATTGGATTCAACAATCATTCCTTTTAAAATGGGAGGTCTGGAGCTTAAGACCGCATTATACGCAGATGATTTATTGCTATATACCACCAATCCACTAGAGGCCATTTCAAAGTTATTTCAATTAGCGGAGGAATTCGGTGCAGTTTCAGGATATAGTATTAATAAGAAAAAAACGGACATAATGAGCTGGAACAGTCCTATCCCTATACCAGGAGCCAAAAGCAAGATCAGATACTTGGGTATTCACCTTACGCAAAAGCTAATTGATGTCCCTAGAATAAGCTGGCAAACAGTGGTTAAAGAAATAAGCAAACTCTTACTCAGATGGGCCGATCTACCTCTTAGTATATATGGCAGAGTTAACCTAATTAAAATGGTGGTACTGCCTAAAGTAACCTTTTTATTTAACAGTATCCCATTGACTTTTCACAATAAAGATATCTCCAGCCTCCAGGGCATGATAGGTTCCTTTATTTGGGCCACTAAATCACCAAGAATTGCTTGGAGGAAGTTGAGAAGGGGTTTAAAAATAGGCGGCTTGGCCCTCCCTGACTTGCTCTTGTATTGTTACGCATTTCAGTTAAAGAACTTTAGACTTCTGGCCAACAAGTTGGACTCATCCTCGCACGGCCGTTTGTTTCAGGCGTTGTTATCTGACCTACCCCAGGGCCGTGAATTTTTCTTGTTCAAATTTGGTGCCCGGAAGTTTTACAAGAAAGTTCGTTTAAAAATCTTATTAACAGCACTTAAGTTGTGGCAAGTAGTCTGTAAAACATGGGGAATTCCCTATTATAATCCTCTAGCGCCAATCTGGGACTCCCCGGGAACTCCTGTATGCCTATTAGATCGTCTGTCGCTCCCTCTGAGGGATGCAGGTTTTGTAAGATGGGGAGACCTGAGCAACAATCTAGGACTCCTCGATTGGACATCCCTATTTAATATAACAGGAGGGTCCCTTACAAGGTTTAAATATTATCAATTATCATATTGGTGGGGAAGCCAACATTGGGAGCTGGAGGAAGAGGGAAATGGCTTTCTGGAATTAGCCAGTAGACAGGAAGGCTGGAAGGGGGAGGTCTCTGCCTGATACATTTTACTAGTGGGGGCAAAGGATCAGCAGGAGGCAAACATTTCTAAACTCTGTGGTGACCTCCTTGCAGATAGTCCAGCAGGGAAGTTGGAGGTTTGGACAGATTCATTTATAATATCTCAAAAGACAATAAAGCCAGCCAATCTTAGAAGGAACCATCTTTACACAGCACACAGGGTTTATTGGACTCCTTCAAAGTTGACGAATCTTATTACTGTCCAAGATGTAAGCTTTTAGCAGCAGACGACTTACATATTTTTGTGGACTGCCCAGAAATCAAAAACTACTGGCAGCAGGTTTGCAGTTTTTTAGAGGACGTACTGTTGAGATCAGTAATCTGCAGCCCAAGATTGATTCTTTTTGGTCTGCCACATGGATATGATATCAGAGACAGTATTTTTCAGTTCGTATTTTATGTTATTGTCATCGCAAGGAGGGAGGTGTGCAGAGAATGGAAATCATTGCCCCCCCCCCAGGTTTGCTGACTGTCTTAGGAACATCATGGATATAAGTAAATCCGATTTGTTGTGCAGTGGAGATGGCGCTGCTAAGATATGGGCTCCGTTGGTAAAATGGTCAGACAGATAAACGATGAAAAGTCCAATGATTATGCCAGGGGTTTGTGGTCTGGTCCTCCCAAGGGGCAAGGTTCACCCACATCGAGATCGGGAGTTGGACTAGTAGACAGCCTACCTCTGGGTGATCTTAAACCGCTATGCATAAAATCCCAGGGTGCATAGTAATGATTTGTGCTAGTGGCTCTGAGAGATCCTATCTAGAGTCATAACATCTGGTGGCATATATGAGGACAAAAAAAAAATCAGTGATGTCATTTGAGATGTCATCAGTGATGTCATCAGTGATGTCACTGACCATGTCATGAATGATGTAATATGTGACATCATCAGCAGTGGATTACGGGCGCGCGAGTTATAGTGAGTCCAACTTACTATAACGTGGGAATTTCAATTGTTTTGTATGCATAAAATGTTCAGCTAACTATAACTGGTGTGAAACCTATGGTTTTTTCAGTGAATTTCAAAGGTTTTTTAAATGCTAATTCCTAACTATAACAAATGTGAAACCTATGTTTTTTTCAGTGAATTTAAAAGGTTTTTTTAAATGCTAATTCCTAACTATAACGATTGTGAAACCTCTGGTTTTTTCAGTGAATTTCAAAGGTTTTTTAAAAGCTAATTCCTTTGTATATCGTGTTTGTAACCTACGATTTTTTGTGTTTTTTTTATTAGCTGTTTTGTATAACTATTAATTATTATTAATTTATTAAAAAAATATTTTTTAAATGTATTTTTCTTTTTTTTAATCATTTTTCCTGGGGCGCTCAGGGTGCGCGCACCGGTAAGCTTACCCGTATCATGGGGGCGTGGCTTGGAGCTCGGCGAACATGGCCGCACTGTAATGCTGCTCTGCCGGCCATTGAATAAAATTAGCTAATATCCTGTCTCTATATCCCCCCGAGAGCCAAATGGCGGCCACCGGAGAGCATTGCTGGGATCCTGTGATCATCAGAGTGCAGTTTGGGGAAGCTGCGATCGCCCTGAGACACAGCTGCTGGCCGAAATCGGGATACCCCGGACCGGGGACAAAATGGCGGCAATCCTGTGTACTACGAGGCTGACCGGAGCAAACGGAGACCGGAGATCGTAGAGCTGCCTAGTGGATGCCCAGCGGTTGTTCTTGACATCGCCTGCTCCCGACATCGAAAGCGGCGCTGGCAGACGCTGACCTGGGCTGAGCCTGCACGGATGAGAGAGCGCCGCTGACAGTGGGCGGACCTAGATGGAGCTCCTGGGCTTCATACTACGCGAGACCCCGGCTTGAAAGGCGGGAATAGGCCGCGGTCGGAGCCTAAGTTCATTGCTGCAGGATTAACGGAGGTGAGGACGGCGCTGCACCAGGACTAAATTGCGCACCCCGGGGCACTACATTTCCAGTGGGGTTGCTCGCTTTTGGAAGTTATTTGCTAATCTGCGGGCTGGGCGGCAAGAATAGCGCACAGTTGAGTGGGGTGCGGCATAAGTGGCGGCAGGGATAAGCTGGGCTGAGCGTGGCTACCTGAACACGGCTGCCGCGACGGGAGAGACGAGCACGGCGCTGCCAACACTGGGGGGGAGGCAGCTGCTGCAGACTGTCTCTCGGAACCTCCGGCAATGCGCACTGACGACATACAGGCCCTAGTGATGCCGGGAAACATGCTGCCCTGCACAGGCCACTGAAGGAGAAATGAGCCGGCGTGAGGACGATCATTAGATAGGAGATGAGGGTGCTGTGACCTGCGGCTTGACCACGATACTGTACAGCACTACTAGAGGAGCACTTGGACTGTGAAGAGGCTGGCGATCGCGGTGCCTGTAGACTGTTGGGGCGCCCTATTGTAAACAGGTGGGCGAGTCCTGCGTGGAGGTCGGGCGGCCTGCGTGGTGCGGCACAAGCGATTGCCATTGCTAACTTTTTTGCTCTGGAGAAGGGCTGCGACTGCGGGCGATCGATAGCGCTGTGCTAGAGATAGACCCTTTTCTCTTGGTAAGCGCCTTGATAGACATAGTACCGGCATGGGGAAGCCGGACAAAACTCAGCCTAAACTCACGTTTGACCTGCGAAAAGGGGGACGGCCGGGACGGACAGCGGCGTCCGACACGGAGCAGGACGCAGATGCTACGTCCCCTACCGCCCTGGAGCGGACACTTGCTGCCATCCAAAACAGTCTTCAAGCCATAGATGGTAAAATTGAAGTCCTTACGGGCAGAATGGACCTATTCTCGTCCAAACTAGATAAGCGCACGGCTGAATGAGGCGGAACAACGGATTTCTGATGCGGAGGATGGACTGCAGCAAATTGCAGATAAAACAGGGGAATTCGCCAAGCTGCTGGGGGTAATACAGGCACGGAGCGAGGACAGTGAAGCGAGGTCCCGACGAAATAACATTCGCCTACTAGGCCTGCCGGAATTGACGAACGTGGGGAAAATGGAGGATTATATAGAGACACTGCTACTAGACATCTGCGGAAAGGATGAGCTGTCCCCTTTATTTGCTGTCGAAAGGGCGCATAGATCGTTGGCGGCGCGGCCCCCACCTGGAGCGCCACCTAGACCAATAATAGCCAGATTACTAAACTTTCGTGATCGGGACACTGTACTACGCATCTCTCGACAGAAAGGAACCATCAATCACCAGGGTAATACACTGTTGTTTTACCCTGATTTTACTCCTGCGGTGCAGGCGGCGTGCAAGGAGTTCCAAACTGTCAAAAAAATCTTTCAGAAACAAAGCATACCTTACGCGATGCTCTACCCAGCTAGGCTGCGCATCGGCTCATTTGAGAAAGGGAAAATATGTGCGACACCAGAGCAAGCTATGGAGCATACAAAGTCGATACTGCGCCAGCAAAAGAACTCTGCTACCGCCCGACGTCGGACATTGATGAATGACAAGTAAGGGTGCGGAGCTAGTTGGATGAGATTCAGAGAGTTTGCAGTGAGGCTCTGATCGGTTGGAGTTTATGGCCCCCTTGTGGCGCGTCTGAAGGTGACCATGCTGCAGCTGGCGTGGACGCCGCCGGTGGCAAAGGTGGGATATTGGACACTGAGAAAGACTCAATGGCTCCCCTCCCATTAGGTGATCGGGAGTGGTGGTAGCTGCCACGACCCCCAACGGGTAATCCCCACCATGTACATTGGGTGCCTAAACTGTTATTGGTTGGGGGGTTACAGGGGGAAAATTACTTTGACGATTGGGGTATGCTGAAGTGGGTGGTGGGAGGGGGGGATGTCCTGTTGTTTTGTTGGAAGGGGGGCGTTTGTGTTCCGATGCGATTTGCCCTGGCAGACTGTTGAGTATGTACACGCACAATTTGGTTCCCACGTTAGAAGAACTGCTAGACCACGGGTACTGTCGTGACGGGTACACCCATTAGGGCAATGACTTGGAATATTTGCAGCCTTAACACACCACAGAAGATAAGACAGGTGCTAGCATACTTAAATAGGCACAATGTTGTAATAGCCTTATTGCAAGAAACCCACCTCACTAGGAAATCTGAAGATAAGGTAGCTAGGAAATGGGTGATGCACAGATTTCCCTCTTCATATTCGTCGTATGCGAGGGGGGTTTTGATACTCATAAAGAAAGGGGTGGAATTTCAGGTACTAGACTCAGCCAAGGACAAGGAGGGTAGATGGGTGATGGTCCTTGGTAAACTGGGTCATGTGCAGCTAACAATTGTAAACTTTTATGGGCCGGTAGTGGATGATACTGCGGCCTATGAAAACTTGTATCGAACCCTACGAACATGGCCTGACACAGCGATACTCTGGGGAGGAGATTTAAACACTCAGCTGGACCATAAGTTAGATAGGTCTAATCCACAGGGGGATAGGATGGTCAAGGTAGCGACGTGCATCACCAATGCTATGGTGGAATTCGGACTGGTGGATGCCTGGCGACACAGGAAAGGGCAGACACTGCCAGGCACACATGTAACGCCGGCAACGAATGGTTGGTCTAGACTGGATTACTGGCTGATAAGTGAGGATGTTAATGCATGGGTGAATGAGGTGCTAATATTACCGAGAACGTTGTCAGATCACAACCCAGTGTTACTGATAGCTACACTTCCACAGAATCGGAGGCCACCATTCACATAGAGATTCCGTGCGGAGGCACTTCTAGACCCCACATACGCAGAGACCATCAGGGTTGCTATAAAGCGTTATTTTGAAGAAAATGCGGGGTCGGTGGACAGCCAGGAGACACTATGGGAGGCCTTCAAGATCACGATCAGGGGTACCTGTATTAGTACGACGGCGGGAATCCTAAAGAACATACGGAATAGACTGCGCAATGTGGAGGGCAGACTGAGGGAACTCGAAGCCCAATACGACATGACACATGATAAGGAGACGCTGGCACATATACACGAACTGGTAGATGAATACAATGAACTGGCAGACACGGAGGTCAAATATGTTTCCAAACGACATCTTGCTAGACGATATGGGGAGGGCGGACGACCTAGCAGGTCATTAGCGGCTAGGCTAACATGCAGAGCTATGCAACCTCCGATAGATTGTATAATTGACAGTACTGGAGAGACACATCATGCAACCAGGGAAGTTTTGGAACAATTTCGCACCTTCTACGGAAAATTATACACTTCGAGGGGAGACACAGATGGTCGGGAGATAAATAAATACTTAGATGATATTGCCTGCGCCTGGCTATCGGACGCTCACAGGAAATACCTTAGTTTGCCAATAGATGTAGAGGATGTGGAGATAGCCATCAATTCACTTCCGAATGGGAAGGCGCTGGGGCCGGACGGGCTCACTGCTGAGTTCTACAAGGCATTTGTAAAGGTCCTTGCGCCTCACGTGCTGGAGATGTACGCAGAGGCTTATGAGACTGGCAGATTACCACCATCTTTACGGCAGGCAATGATTATTACACTGCTGAAAAAAGACAAGTCCCCGGAGGACTGCGAGTCCTATCGTCCCCTGTCCCTTATTAATATAGACGCTAAAATTCTGACGAAAATACTTGCTTCGAGGCTACAGCCACTGATGCCTCTGCTGGTGTTACCTGATCAGTCCAGGTTCATCCCTGATCGTTCCACGACTATGAATCTACGTACCATATTTTCTATGTTACATGTCCTACCTCCAGACCTACAGGCCGTCGCGGTGCTACTTGACGCCGCTAAAGGCATTCGATTCTATAGAGTGGAGTTACATGATACACATACTGTACAGGATGGGCTTCCCTCCCATGTTTGTTACCTGGATTAAATTGCTATACACCGAACCCACCGCGAGAGTGCGCATAGGGCGCGACACTTCGGATCCATTGCGGATCGAGCAGGGCACACGTCAGGGGTGCCCGTTATCCCCGTTGCTGTTCGCCATAGTGCTTGAACCGCTAGCATGTAAAATCCGACAGCTTCACAAAACTGCGGCGCTAAACTTTGGCAATAGACCAGTGGTGATTTCGCTTTATACGGATGACATGGTGCTATATGTCCAGGACCCCGCTGAACAGCTGTCTCCTCTTCTGCGTGAATACGTGAAGTTTAGTATGTACTCTGGTCTCCACATAAATTGGGAGAAATCGGGATCATTCCGCTGACGGCATCCATCAGGGCTCCACCGGTGGAATACCCACTGGTGTGGTCTGCTGAGCCAGTGAAGTATTTGGGTGTGTGGATTCACAGAGACCCAACGGTAGTCATAGCGGAAAATTATGGGGCGGCCTACGCCGCGTTGGTTACGCAGGTGGACAAATGGTTGTGCCTTCCGCTTTCGCTGGCGGATCGGATAGCTGTTACAAAAATGGTGATTCTACCTAAATTTCTGTACTTGTTCTGCAATATCCCGATCTCCCTGACGATGCATTTTTTTAAAACTGTTCAAACGCAATTGCTTAGGCTGGTTTGGGGTGCGAAACAACCAAGAATTAGCTGGGACACGCTCACACTTCCATTCGAAAAAGGGGGATTTAAGGCGCCTGATATGTATTTATAATACATATGCTGCCAGGCCCAGTACACCTACTACTGGTTCAAACACCATGCATTTCTGCCACATGTAGCGGTGGAACAAGGGGATGCTGACCCTGTACCTCTGAAGGGCATTATTACACATGTTGCTAGGCACACACCGAAAACGGAGATAAACACGATAGATGTTACCACAGCAGCGTGGCAGGCGATAGGGCGTAAGACTCGGAAACTTCCTCTGTATGCCCCTATGCTGCCGATTGAGGGACACGCTGCATTGTCCGTGGCGCAAGACAAGGGGTCTATTAAGACACTTTGCGAAGTCGAACTGGTGCACATGGAAGATCTGTATGTGGAGGGGATGTACATATCTGGGGAAGATTTATCGTACATAACGAACCCGACGCTGCTGTTCAGTTGTACCTGCTACAGGTTGAGGCGGGCGGTACAGGCCCACTATACCACTTTTCCGGCAGAACCTGACACCTCCCTGCCGCTGCAGATGGTTATCATGGCCCCCACGAAAAAGAAAATGGTAACTAAACTGTACAAAGCAACACAATCGGACATGCCACATACGGGAGACACTAGTCTGATGAGATGGAATGCGGTTTTAGACACGCCATTGACGGTAGCGGACTGGGAGCGAATCTGCAGGACTACGGGGCGCCTGACCCCTAATAGCAACTTGAGGATAATACATTTAAAATTTCTACATCAATCATACCATACACCGCACAGACTTTGGAGAATAGGGCTACGTGAAGAGGGGACATGTAAACGGTGTGGGCTGGGCCCTGTGGGCTTTCTACATCTTGCCTGGGAGTGTGGATATGTACATGCATACTGGGAAGGCGTAATAGCTTGTATAGTAAAAATGACAGGTGTGGAGCTACCGAACACCCCGGATTTGTGTTTGCTGGGGCACGCTCCACAATTAAAGGGTATTGTGAGCAGATTGATACAGGTGGCTCTGCTGTTGGCAAAGAGACGTACGTTGTTCACTTGGGACAGCAAACGTCGCCCTAGAGTGGAGGCGTGGTTGAAGGACATGGTGTACTGCAGGGATCAACTCGAGACGTACGCGTAAGAACTGCCTACCAAGTCTAAACCTAGAGACATTTGGGCCCCCTTACGAGAATACCTATTAGTCTGCAGTGAAGGCCATTCTGAGAGCGGCTCACAGGGTCAGGTGGAGTGAGAGAAAAGACTAGGTAACCTGTGACATGGGGTTATTGTAGTGTCAAATCCGACGGCACAAATCGCGGAGAGGTGTGGGGTGTGTGATCTACTGGTTAGTGTGCTGCACTGAATGAATCGGAACTAGTTTTGCTCTTATGTTTTTAAGTTTCTGTTATTGTTTATAACTGTTGCTCTCTTACTTACTTTCCTAGCAACTGGCAATACCAACGGTGAGCTCTGGGTTGGTGGAGTCCCCTACGTTGCCAGATCAGACTGTGACAATGTGACCCAAAATTACACCAATACTGTGGTGCCTGCTCTTTCTGAATTGTGAGGTATGGAACACACACACTGGGCAGGAGCCACGGAGCCGGGGGGCATTCCTGCGCTCTTGGGGGAGGGGCAATGCACGGATGATCTCCTAAATTGCTTTGCGTGAGGTTCATGTACGGATAGCCATGACGCGGCCGGCCCAAAGTGGTTGTAGGCGGCTTGCTGTGTATAAAGTAGTTGAGGGCTTTGCTGCTAGATGATTCGTTTATTATTGCAACTGGAAGGCTGCCGGCCACTAACTTGGTTGTAGGCATACAGCTGTGTCACTTGCAACTGTCAATAAAGGTGTTGATAAAAAAAAAAAAGCTAACCCGTATCATTTTGTCTTGGAGCGCTCAGGGTGCGCGCACTGGTAAGCTCACTCGAGAGCGCAGTGAGAGTGCCTTTCTGCATTCGTAAAAAAAATTATGTATGAAAACTAAATAATAATGCAAGACATTCAGTACCATACTTATAAAAGTAGTATTTTTGATTTTCAGAATGGAAATGATTTTGCATTTCCGTAAAGCTAGCAAAACGTCATTTAGGCGCGCCGCGTAAGCGCCCACAGAAGCGCCCACGTTCGTGCTGCGTAAGCGCCCCCGGAAGCGCTCCAGTGCACGCCGCGTAAGCGCGTCAAGTCATGTGACCTTAAAATAACACTTTTCATTGGTTGCTAACAGTTTTTTTTTTACAAAGAATGAAAACCCCACCCATTTCCTTCACTTCTTCTTTCACTTTTGTGACTGCAAGACCTGTTTTTGTCTGCTCAACCTTTTTGGGATTATAATGGCTGCTAGACCCACCAGTAGCAGTGAGGACTCGAATGAGTTCATACAGGAAGAGGCTCCGCAGCCCAGGGTAAAGGAGCACTTCATTTGGAAGTTTTTTACCATACCAGCAGGTAAAAAAAGGTGAATGCTCCAAAGGTGGAGAGTAGAATTTGTCAAACTGTCCTTTCACGGGGTGACCCTACAAGGAAATACAGTTTTGGCAATTCTACCATGATTCGGCACGTTCAGAGGAGGCACCCCCAGAACTATGCCCGGGAGAATGTCAGGGCTCTGGTGCACGAGATGCCCCAAGGGATGGTGGTTCAACTTCGACTGGAGGACCAACTCCATCATCGGTGAGGGGGAGACCTGAACAGCTGATTCCGAATATTCAGCCTGTTTTTGATGGCATCACTATAAAATGTAAAGACTGTAATGAACTACTTTGTTACGGTGAACAAAGTATTATGAACATTGTCCGAACAAGGGAAAACCACCGCTGCCGTCCCCAGCCCTAATTTTGACTCTTTTTTTTGCTCCTGTTGAGCAGTTTGACATTCCCTGTTTTTGTTTTTGTTCACTAAGAAAACCTAAAAAGAAGAAAAAAAACAGTTCTTTGTAGAACTACCTCCAATTCACCAAAAATAGCTGTATTCTAAACAAATACAAAAGGAGTGAGTGAAGTGGAGTGCAGTGAGAAAGGAAAGGAAAATGAGTGAGGGAGGAAAAAAGGGACGAGAGGGTAAGGGAAGTGAAGTAGGGGTATTGAAAGAAGTTGAGTGTGGGAGTATGGCTGAGTTATAGGGTGTGAGCGTGACAGAAGAGAAGTGAGAGACTAAGGGGACGGAGAGAATGAGACTACCAGAGAGAGAATGAGGGAAGGGGAGTGTAGAACTAAGAGGAAAGAGGGAGAAAGAGAAGGAGTTAGTGAAGTGGAGTAAAGAGAGTAAGGGAAGGGAAAAGTGTGAAGGAGCGAAAGAAGGGAAGAGACAGGAAGGAAAGTAAAGGAGAAGGTTTGAAAGAAGGTGAGTGTGGGAGTATGGCTGAGTTATAGGGTGTGAGCGTGACAGAAGAGAAGTGAGAGACTAAGGGGACGGAGAGAATGAGACTAACAGAGAGAGAATGAGGGAAGGGGAGTGTAGAACTAAGAGGACAGAGGGAGAAAGAGAAGGAGTTAGTGAAGTGGAGTAAAGAGAGTAAGGGAAGGGAAAAGTGTGAAGGAGCGAAAGAAGGGAAGAGACAGGAAGGAAAGTAAAGGAGAAGGTTTGAAAGAAGGTGAGTGTGGGAGTGTAGCTGAGTTATAGGGAGTGAGTGTGACAGAAGAGGAGTGAGAGACTAAGGGGACAGAGAGAATGAGGCTAACAGAAAAAGAATGACGGAAGGGGAGTGTAGAACTAAGAGGACAGAGAGAGAAAGAGAAGGAGTTAGTGAAATGGAGTTTTGGAGAGTAAGGAAAGGGAAAAGAGTGAAGGAGCAAAAGAAGGGAAGAGACAGGATGGAAAGTAAAGGAGAAGGTTTGAAAGAAGGTGAGTGTGGGAGTATGGCTGAATTATAGGGTGTGAGCGTGACAGAAGAGAAGTGAGAGACTAAGGGGATGAGAGAATGAGGCTAACAGAGAGAGAATGAGGGAAGGGGAGTGTAGAACTAAGAGGACAGAGGGAGTAAAACAAGGAGTTAGTAAAGTGGAGTAAGAAGAGTAAGGGAAGGGAAAAGATTGAAGGAGTGAAAGAAGGGAAGAGAGAGGAAGAAAAGTAAAAGACAAAGTCTGAAAGAAGGTGAGTGTGGGAATATGGCTGAGTTATAGGCAGTGAGTGTGATAGAAGAGGAGTGAGAGACTAAGAGGACAGAGACAATGAGGCTAACAGATAGAGAATGAAGGAAGGGGAGTGTACAACTAAGAGGACAGAGGGAGCAAGAGAAGGAGTTAGTAAAGTGGAGTAAGGAGAGTAAGGGCATGAATAAGAATGAAGGAGTGAAAGAAGGGAAGAGAAAGGAAGGAAAGTAAAGGAGAAGGTCTGAAAGAAGGTGACTGTGGGAGTATGGCTGAGTTACAAGGAGTGAGTGTAACAGAAGAGGAGTGAGAGACTAAGGGGACGGAGAGAATGAGGCTAACAGAGAGAGAATGAGGGAAAGGGAGTGTAGAACTAAGAGGACAGAGGCAGTAAGAGAAAGAGTTACTGTAGTGGAGTAAGGACAGTTAGAGAAGGGAAAAGAGTGAAGTACTGAAAGAAGGGAAGAGAGAGAAAGGAAAGTGAAGGAGAAGGTCTGAAAGAAGATGAGTGTGGGAGTATGTCTGAGTTATACGGAGTGAGTGTGACAGAAGAGGACTGAGAGACTAAGGGGATGGAAAGAATGAGGCTAACAGAGAGAGAATGAGGGATGCGGAGTGTAGAACTAAGAGGACAGAGGGAGTAAGAGAAGGAGTTAGTGAAGTGGAGTAAGGAAAGTATGGGAAGGGAAAAGAGTGAAGGAGCGAAGGAAGGGAAGAGAGAGGAAGGGAAGTAAAGGAGAAGGTTTGAAAGAAGGTGACTGTGGGAGTATGGCTGAGTTATAGGGAGTGAGCGTGACAGAAGAGGAGTGAGAGACTAAAGGAACGGAGAGAATGAGGCTAACAGAGAGAGAATGAGGGAAGGGGAGTGAGTAAGTTATAGGACAGAGGGATTGAGAGAAGGAGTTACTGAAGTGGAGTAAGGGGAGTGAGGGAAGGGAAAAGAGTGAAGGAGCGAAGGATGGGAAGAGAGAGGAAAGAAAGTAAAGGAGAAGGTCTGAAAGAAGGTGAGTGTGGGAGTATGGCTGAGTTATAGGGAGTGTGCGTGACAGAAGAGGAGTGAGAGACTAAGGGGACGGAGAGATAAGGGTTACAGAGAGAGAATGAGAGAAGGGGAGGGTAGAACTAAGAGTACAGAGGGAGTAAGAGAAGGAGTTAGTGAAGTGGAGTAAGAAAAGTAAGGGAAGGGAAAAGAGTGAAGGAGCGAAGGAAGGAAAGAGAGAGGAAGGAAAGTAAAGTAGAAGGTCTGAAAGAAGGTGAGTGTGGGAGTATGGCTGAGTTATAGGCAGTGAGCGTGACAGAAGAGGAGTGAGAGACTAAAGGGACGGAGAGAATGAGGGTAACAGAGAGAGAATGAGAGAAGGGGAGGGTAGAACTAAGAGTACAGAGGGAGTAAGAGAAGGAGTTAGTGAAGTGGAGTAAGAAAAGTAAGGGAAGGGAAAAGAGTGAAGGAGCGAAGGAAGGGAAGAGAGAGGAAGGAAAGTAAAGGAGAAGGTCTGAAAGCAAGTGAGTGTGGGAGTGTGACTGAGTTATAGGGTGTGAGCATGACAGAAGAGGAGTGAGAGACTAAGGGGACAGAGAGAATGAGGCTAACATAAAGAGATTGAGGGAAGGGGAGTGTAGAACTACGAGGACAGAGGAAGAAAGAGAAGGAGTTAGTGAAGTGGAGTAAGGAGAGTAAGGGAAGGGAAAAGAGTAAAGCAATGAAGTAAGAGAAGAGAGAGGAAAGAAAGTAAAGGAGAAGGTCTGAAAGAAGGTGAGTGTAAGAGAGGAGTGAGGAAAAGGGGAGTAAACGTGGGGATTCAGAATAAGTGAGGCAAGTGCAATAAGGGAACAGAGGTGTGGGAGCATCAGAGAAGAGTAGTGAGGTTAAGGAAAAGAGTATAGGGAAAGTAAATTTTGTACATAAAACTTACCTTATAAGTAATGTAAACCTAATTTCATATTTTCATTAAAATCTGTGAAAGACAAAACAAGTTAGAATATTTATAATATATATTTTACAATACCAGAGACAAAGTAGGAGATTCAAAGTCATAAAAGGTTAGTAAGAGATAAAGTAGAAGTGAAGGACTCAGAAAGAAAAACAAAGGAATGGTGAAGGTCAGAGAGAGTTAAAAAGAAATAGAGAGAGAGCAAATTGCTAAAAGGATAATGACATAGATACATTCAGTGACAGTGAACAAGAGCAGGAGAGAGAAATAAACTGAAGGTGAGTAAGATCCTAAAGGAATATGCATTACGAAAACTAAAGGCAGAAAGGGGAGTAAAGAAAGGGGAGTGAGTGACAGAGAAGCAGGAGTAAATAACGGTGGATTAATGACAATGAGGCATGAAAGGTGAGTGAGGGTGAATGTAGACTTGTAAGACAGTGAGGAGACAATGGGAGTGAAGGTAACAGAGAGGGAGTGAGGGAAGAAAAGTGAGAATATGAGAGAATAGAGGGAGTAAGAGAAAGAGTGAGTAAAGGGCAGTAAGGTGATTAAGTGAAGGAGAATGACTGAGAGAGCAAAGGAAGGGAAGAAAGGGAAGAAAAGTGAAGCAAAGGGACTGGGAAAAGGTGAGTGTGTGACGAAAGAAAGAAGAAGGGTAGTTAAAGATGATGATTGAGGATAACTGAAGGAACTGAAGTAAGGGAACACGGGTGAGGGAGGGTGAGTGAAGGAGAGTGAGGTTGATGAAAAAGGGAAAATAAAAAGAGGATAAAAGCAAATGAGCTTGAGACAAAGGAAGTGAAGGAGTGAGAACATAGAGGTAGTGAAGGAAAGAGTGGCAGAAAGAAACTGAGTAAGAGAGCAAAGAAAGATAAGTAAGGGAGTGTGGGTGAGTTTTAGGGAGTAAGCATGACGGAAGAGGAGTGAGAGAGTGAGAAGATCGAGAGACTGAAGCTAAGAGACAGGGAGTGAGGGAAAGGGAGTGAGGATGTGAGAGGACAGAGGAAGTGAGAGAAGGAGTGAGTGAAGTGTAATAAGGTGAGTGAGAGAAGGGGAATTATTGAGGGAACAAAGAAAGGAAACAAGGGGAATGGGAGTGAAGTAGAGTGACTGACAGCTGGAAAGTAGTGGATGGGAGAGAGGGAAAGGGCCGTGAAGGGGTGGTTAATGAGAATAGGTGAGGAAAGTGGAATAAGGGAAGGGAGGTGAGGGAGAGTGAAAAAAAGGCCAGTGAGGGTGAGTTAAGAGGAGTGATAGAGGGTGGAAATAGGTAAGTGAGCATAAGAGAATGGGAAAATAATATATATTTAATAATAGAAAATACAAAATAATTTCAACAACATGTTATATGGTTTATTTTTGCTGTTCTCAGAATATATTTAATTTCACTTAAAACAGTGACTTCAATAGTACTCATCATATAACAGCGGGCAAAATAAACCACAATCAAAATGATTGTGTTTAAAAAACCCATAAAATCTTTTCTTAAATAATGTAGAATTTTGAAAAAACATATCTAAACTCACTTTTGATTCATCCACTTTTCCACGAGGCCTAATAGTATACGGAAAGTCCTTTTCTTTGGAGATTAGTCCAGAGTATTCTTATTTTCTCATTTACCTGACTTTCTGAAAGAAAAGCTCCAACATCTTTTACATTATGAAACAAGAGTTTTATTTCCACCTCTAGCTTACGTTTTACAAATAATTTGTATAATACTCACAGCACACACTATATGATATACATATACTATCTCTATGACAACTACATGTCACTTGTCCCGGTCTGAGGCAAGATGGCGTCCACGCTGGACGCATGAGCAAGCTGCTCCTGCCGGACCCCCCGGACATTGCGCTGCCGAGATAGGTGCAGGCGGCAGAGGGTCATTATATTGAGGAAAACGCTTAAAGGACTTACGCGGTTTACTTTTTTTGCTGAAAAGGAAAGCTTTTCCTCGGAGCGTAAATGTGCTCTTTTCTCGCTGTAGCTTTGACCGGAGCTCAAGTGCGGAGTCTGCAGTGGAGGTTGTGGGCGGTCCATACGAGGAGGCTCACCTGGTTCAACCGTGCTCCTACTGGCGTTTTGGCAGTCTCGGCTGTTTCGGCATTTGGAAAGGCTGTGAGTTGGACAGTAGTAGGGGCGATGGCTCCTAAAGGTCGGAGAGGGGGCGGGCCAGGGACCCGCTGCTTCAGAGGTACCGGGTGAATCAGAAGCTGCGGTAGTAACGACGGCTCCAACTACGATAAGCTCTGCTTCAGCCCCAGCCCCAAGCGCAACAAAGATTACAGCCCTTGGGGAGTCACGCGCCAAAGAGCCGGACAAGGCAGGGAAGGCGGTATCTCGAGCGAAGGAGAACGCTGAGCCGGAGGCTGCAAAGCCCGTTAAAGGTATACCAGAGCTATTTTTTACCATGAAAAATAAAGAAGCTGCTAAGTCTGTTCTGGCTAAAGACTCTGTTAAAGACTCTGCTCCTATTGAAACTGTGGAGTCACTGATTGTGTGGGTAGAAGACGGGCTGAGGATGGAAGCTCTTATAAACTGCACGGAAGAAAGGAGACAAGGGGTTGAAACTATGAATGGATTAGATATTGCTAATGGGTCTGCTGAAGAGGCATCGACTGGCATTCACCTGATTGAAGAACAGATTGAGGGGGATAGGGAGAGTGCGCAGGAAAAAGAGCCAGAAACAACAGTGACTTTAAATGCAAATTTAATCACTACCCAGGTCAAGAATATAGAGAGTACAGAGAGTCTTAGGAAGAAGGGACCACAAGGTGGGGCTTTACATGACCCCACGGGTTCTAATATTATTGAATCAGACTCCGCTGATTTTTACTCCTTGTCATAACACTCAGTATCATCAGCTGAGGATCTTGCGTAACAGTACGCCACATATATGAGTATGGAAGAAGGGAGCCTCCATAGTAGTTTTGAAGCAGAAGATCAGGGCTCAGACTCTTATGAGGCTGGAACAGTCCGCAGACTGCGGTTAGTTAAATCAGGAAGGAGCTAACCTAGAAGGAGTAAAAGGAAGGGACGGCGATACCACTGTAGCGTCTCTTGTGGGAGAGGAGCAAGATGAAGAAATCTCACTTGGGCTAATATATAAGACTATGATGCTGCATAAAGATGAGCATAGGCAGGACAGTTTGAGAGTGCAGAACTCGTGCTAAAAGTTGCAAAACTCTGTCAGGCGCTTGACCAAATCCCATTCTGAGTTTGTGGAGAGAGCAAATGAAGCTGAAGTCCGTATTTCTACTCTGGAGGACGAGCTTCTGCAACAGAAGAAACTTTGGAGGCACAACTCGCTAATAAGGACGATATCAATTCGAAGCTTACTGAGCTAGAAAACCGCTCACGAAGAAACAATTTGAGGTTTTTACAGATTCCGGAGGGCAAGGAGGGGTCAGACCCCCGAGGCTTCATGATAGAGCTCATGAAGAAGTCATTCCCTGAGTCTACAAGATGGGACTGGGACTGGGAGGTGGAGAGGGCACATCGGTTCCCTTTTAACATCAGAACAAATCAGCGGGATCAGCGGGATCAGAAACCAAGAGCCATGTTAGTGGCATTCAATAGTTTTCTGGCGCATGAGGAAGTTTTCACTAAAGCACAACCAGACAAGAAAATTAATGCTCTTGACTGTGACTTTTTCGTACGCCCTGACCTTTGTAAACAATCTGTTGATTTGAGATGGCAGTTTAGACAATTAATTTCAGTCTTCCAATCTAAGGGGGCCCAAGCTTATTTGATGTTTCCTGCTAAAATGAAAGTTGTGTACAGAGAACGTACCCATTATTTTATGACGGCTGTGGCAGCTAAGGCCTTTATGGATACAATGTAATTGGATTGATACATATACATATGTAATGGGATAGGACTTTTTTGTGATGGGTAAGATATTTTTCGATATGATATGCAGTAATCGCTAACTGAGGCGTATAAATGGGCTATGTTTCATTAGGCTAGTAATATATGTTATTCTGGCTATTTTCTTCCTCTTTCACACTGCTCCTTCTCGAATGGCAGCGGTTTAAATATTGATTTTTTGGATTTTTTGCTTTGAGTGGATAACATGCTTGTGGGCGAAGGCAGGTAGATGGGGCTAGCTCGCATCAACAGAACCATAAGTCCTAAAGCCTCAATGAAGGGTTGGGGGGAGAGGGAGAGGGGAGTCAGGGTTGGGGGGGTTCAGTGGAGGTGCACAAGGGGGATGTGGGGAGAAAAAGGGGGGAAAAATGTTCTTGAACACAGCAAACTGCGCAAAGAGTACGGTATAGAGGATTCTACAGTCTTATTTAGTTTTAATATTTCAATATATTGGGATTGCTTGATTCTATATTTTTCCCTTTTTTGTTTATGGAGTTATGAAAAAAAAATGTCTGTGATGGCTTTGGATAAGTTTATGTATATTACATATATGATAAATGGCTTCTAACCGATTAAAGGTCTGCTCACTAAATGTATCGGGGCTAAACAATATTATAAAGAGACAGAAGGTTGCAGCTGATCTGGGATATATTGCACCACATCTACTGTGTTTGCAGGAAACTCACATACCATGGTCAAAAAGAGACGTGTTAAGAGAACTTGGATTTTCATTAGTGATCACTACCGGACAGTCTAATCTGATACGTGGCGTGGCTATTATGTGTAAGGGTAACAATGTAACATCGGGAAGGATGCTAGGTGATAAAAAAGGAAGATGGGCAATTGCAGAATTTTGTGTGGATGGTAAAAAGCTGACCTTATGTAATATTTATGGTGCAAATTTAGACAACCCGGAAGTTCTAACTGAAGTGAATTTGGAATTAGCCACCTGGCCTCAGCCCGTAGTGCTTTGCGGAGATATGAATATCAATCTGACCAATAGCTCACTCAGAGATGGGTTTGGTAAGTATAGGGGGCGCATGCCAAAAGTATATAAAGCACTACACAATCTAGTGCAGGACCAAGGGCTGGTGGATGTGTGGGGGCATAATAGACCACAGGATAGTGGGTATACATTTTATTCTTACCCCCACAAAAAATTGGTCAGACTTGATTATTTTTTTGCCCCGGCCTCTGCATTAGAGGAAGCGATAATTACTGTACACCCAAGGATTTCAACAGATCATTCTCCTATAGTATTAGAGATAGGCCCGGGGCTCTCTAGACCTAGACAGCTTAATTTCACATTTGATAGGAAGTTGGTGGTAAATAGTGATTTTAGGGATCATATTAGGAAGTGGATTAGGCTATTCTTTCAGCAAAATAAGGGTTCCGCCACGCAGGTCATTATTTGGGACACTTTCAAAGCGGGGTTCCGTGGGGAATGTATTAGCTTTTCATCTCTGAATCAAAGGTAGGCGAGACAGGAGTTGGATAGACTATATCAGCAACTAATTCAGTCTGAAATATTATTGATGAAGGAAGTAGTCAGCGGGGTGAACAATTTGAGTTAATTGGAGGATATAGTCGCAAAGGATAGAGCGAAAGTGTTGGGATTCTGGAGTGTAGAGAACGCAAGGAGGGTTTTAACATCTAGGATGGAAAAGCACGAGTACGGTGAGGCAATAGGGAAAAAATTGGCGGTACAACTGCGAATAAAAGAATCAGCTAGAAATATTGTGCAAATGACGGACTCTACGGGGGTGGCTCAGTCGGATCCGCAAGAAATACTCAAGATCTTTCAGAAGTTCTATTCAGAACTATATGACCAACAGAAGGGGGTGGATGCTGATGGACTAGAATGGGCGGTAATGTTAGAGGAGGGTTTAAAAAGATTAGACCCAACAGCTGCACAATGGTTGGAAGGTACTATCACGGGGGAGGAGGTGGAAAAAGCAGTGAAAAGTCTTGCAACTGGAAAAGCAGCCGGTCCTGATAGGATACCTAGTGAGGTATACACACAATTTTATAATGATATTAAGGAGGAGCTACTAGGAGTTATGCAGGCTGCTCAGCTTGGTTCCCCTCCCAGGTCGTGGACTGAAGCGACTATAGCAGTTATCTGTAAAAAGGGCAAGCAACCAGAGTTAGTAGGCTCTTACCGGCCGATATCACTGCTAAATGTGGATAATAAAATCTACTCCAAAATATTAGCTACCCGGCTAACTCATTGTATGACTTCTTTAGTGTCATACCACCAACATGGTTTTATACCAAAAAGAGGGACGGTAGAGCATGTTAACAAAGTAATTTCTTTATTTGACGTAGCTGCTGTGAAAAGGAACGATCTTGCGCTGATCTTGCTTGACGCGGAAAAAGCGTTTGATCGAGTACAGTGGGGGTATTTGTGGAAATGAATGAGTAGAATGGGCTTTGCTCAGAAATTTATTTATGCAATTCAATCCTTATATATACACCGAGTGGCTAAGATTTCCGCTATGGGTCTACTTTCGGATACTGTTAAAATTATATGTGGTACACTTCAAGGATGCCCCTGCTCCCCTCTTTTGTTTGTCCTTTATATTAACCCTTTTATAGAGCAATTAACTCGGAATGTTTTGATCCCACCCTACAAAGTTGAAGAATATTATTTTTCGGTTTTTGCCTATGCCGATGATATTGCGGTGACAACTGTAAATCCCGGCACTGCAATAAAAGAAATCGAGCGGTTGGCGAAGGTTTTTGGGAGGGTCGCTGGATATAAATTGAACGAGGCGAAAACGCAAATTCTTTGTTCTGAGACTGTAGTATGGCAGGATTGTAGGGTAGTAAAGGAGGCAACATATCTAGGTATTCAATTAAGGGCAAATATGAGTGAATTAGTGGAGGTTAACTGGAATACGCTTATGGCCAAAATCAGGCAATCTCTGGATAGATGGGAGCGGCTATATTTAACCACTATTGGACGGTCAAATGTCTTAAAAATGAATGTGCTGCCAAAAGTCCTATACTTATTTAGGTCTATACCGTTAGAAGTCTCAAAAGATAAACTACAGGCATTACAGGCAAGATGTGGGAAAATGATTTGGAGCCCAGGAAGACCAAGAAGGGCAATGAACCTCATGACTTTACCGTATTCAAGGGGAGGACTGGGGGTCCCAGATTTTTATTTGTATTATGTAACTTGTTTTCTTTTGAGGATGAGGGTTTTGATCACTGGAGAGACAGTAACTGATGTGGCTAATGCCCTGAATATTTTTGACATTCAGTTAGGTGCATTTGCAAAGCAATCTTTAGTTAAAGAGATTGACGGGAGTTACTACAAACGGACTCGGTTTAAGGTAGCGCTGGGGGCGTTTGAGGTTTGGAAATGGTTTGCGAAAATAATGGGGATAGGGAAAGTATCGTATTACACGCCCTTTAGCGCATATAGGCTTCTACCAGATATCTTCTCTGACGCAATGGCTTTCATTTGGCAGCGGAAAGGGATTAGGATTCTGGGAGATATGATTAAGGAGGAAGGGATTTGTAAATCCTTTGAGGAGATGATGGCTCAGTTTTCGCTGCCTAGGAGTTTTTTCTTTAAATTTTTACAAATTCGTGATTATTTAAATCGGCGAACAGGGAAATTGGGTCAAAATAAAGTCATTGAAGGAATCAGGAGGTCTGTTAAAATTGGAGTGGTATATCAATTATTATTGTCTGATAAGAATGATGATATAGAAAAAGTAAAGCTAAAATGGAGAGATTTAGTAGAAGACCCAGAGATTGAGGTTGAAGAGCTTTTAATATTATCTAAGGAGACTTTAATGTCTGCAAATTTGAAAGCCCAGTTTTTTAAGACCTTATATGATCTATACTACACTCCTAAAAGAATGGCAAAGTGGGGAGGGGGAAATGAAGGCAAGTGTTTTCGGTGTGGGGAAAATGATGCTGGGGTGATACATATTTTTTATAGTTGTGTTAAACTTCAAGGTTATATTGTAGATCTCGAACAGTTTTTGTCTTTGGTGCTTAGAACATCTGTTGTTATTACTCCGGCAATGTTGGCACTCGGTAAAATTCCAAAGGATAGGATACCGGAACCACTATTTCAGCATCGTCATTTTATATTTTTTGCAATGACTGTAGCACGTCTGTGCATAGCTACGGAGTGGTTACAGGAAAAACCACCAGACTTTCATCAGTGGCGGGCCAGAATACTCAGTTTATATAATTGGGAGTGGGGTCTTTTTTCTATCAAAGGCTTGAGGAAAAAAAGACTGGGCATACAAATTTGGAGTGTGTTTAGGGATTACTATGAGGAATGAATTGTCAATTGTCAATTGTTATTTGGATGTAATAGCTTTGCTTTGATGTTTTTTTGTTTTTTTTGCTGTAACACTTGTGGAAAATGCTGCTATTGTGAATTGGTTACTCTGTTTGTCTCTGCAGTTTTGATGTGAAAGAACAATAAAATAAAAAAAATAAAAAAAGACAACTACATGTTTTTTATTATCTTCATCACTCTCATTCAGAAAGTAATTTTGAACAGCAAACTAAGTTATGTTAACTGCTGCAATCTTCATAGGCCAAGTACCTTCCCTAAAATTTCGGTTGTAAGAACACTAGGCGTCGATTCCGATCCGGTAAAATAATCCGGTGTACGAATCGTATTCGTAGCCGATTCCGTACGAATGGGAATCTACCGTCCGACCAGCGAATTCCGATCCGTTACCGTTGATTTCCGTACGATTTGCTACAACCCGTACGAATGACATTCGTTTACCCGTACGAATAAGCCTCGTGCATACCACCGTACGATTCGTTATCAGTCCGTACAAATTCACTATTCCGAATCGGAACGAAATGCCAGAGCGAGATACGTACGGGCCAAAGTATTCACGCTTCAACATTGATTCGTACGGGACATTCGCCTCACTGCAAGCTCCACCAATACATACTACACGCACACCCCTCGGCCAAGCCTACGCAAACCCCCCCACCCGCCAACGGCCCGTACCACTCACTCGCACGCACAAGTACGACACGCACACCCCTCGGCCAAGCCTACGCGAACCCCCCCACCCGCCAACGGCCCTTACCACTCACTCGCACGCACAAGTACGACACGCACACCCCTCGGCCAAGCCTACGCGAACCCCCCCACCCGCCAACGGCCCGTACCACTCACTCGCACGCACAAGTACGACACGCACACCCCTCGGCTAAGCCTACGCGAACCCCCCCAACCCGCCAACGGCCCGTACCACTCACTCGCATGCACAAGTACGACACGCACCCCCCCCCAACAAGCGTACGTGAACTCCCCCACCCGCCAACGGCCCGTACCACTCACTCGCACGCATAAGTACGACACGCACACCCCTCGGCCAAGTCTACGCGAACCCCCTCACTCGCCAACGGCCCGTACCACTCACTCGCACGCACAAGTACGACACGCACACCCCTCGGCCAAGCCTATGCGAACCCCCCCACCCGTCAACGGCCCGTACCACTCACTCGCACGCACAAGTACGACACGCACACCCCTCGGCCAAGCCTACGCGAACCCCCCCAACCCGCCAACGGCCCGTACCACTCACTCGCACGCACAAGTACGACATGCACCCCCCCAACAAGCGTACACGAACCCCCCACCCGCCAACGGCCCGTACCACTCACTCGCACGCACAAGTACGACACGCACACCCCTCGGCCAAGCCTACGCGAACCCCCCCACCCGCCAACGGCCCGTACCACTTACTCGCACGCACAAGTACGACACGCACACCCCTCGGCCAAGCCTACGCGAACCCCCCCACCCGCCAACGGCCCGTACCACTCACTCGCACGCACAAGTACGACACGCACCCCCCTCGGCCAAGCCTACGCGAACCCCCCCAACCCGCCAACGGCCCGTACCACTAACTCGCACGCACAAGTACGACACGCACCCCCCCCAACAAGCGTACGCGAACCCCCCCACCCGCCAACGGCCCGTACCACTCACTCGCACGCACAAGTACGACACGCACACCCCTCGGCCAAGCCTACGCGAACCCCCCCACCCGCCAACGCCCCGTACCACTCACTCGCACGCACAAGTACGACATGCACACCCCTCGGCCAAGCCTACGTGAACCCCCCCAACCCGCCAACGGCCCGTACCACTCACTCGCACGCACAAGTACGACACGCACCCCCCCCAACAAGCGTACGCAAACCCCCCCACCCGCCAACAGCCCGTACCACTCACTCGCACGCACAGGTACGACACGCACACCCCTCGGCCAAGCCTACGCGAACCCCCCCACCCGCCAACGGCCCGTACCACTCACTCGCACACACAAGTACGACACGCACACCCCTCAGCCAAGCCTACGCAAACCCCCCCAACCCGCCAACGGCCCATACCATTTACTCGCACGCACAAGTACGACACGCATCCCCCCCAACAAGCGTACGCGAACCCCCCCACCCGCCAATGGCCCGTACCACTCACTCGCACGCACAAGTACGACACGCACACCCCTCGGCCAAGCCTACGCGAACTCCCCCACCCGCCAACGGCCAGTACCACTCACTCGCACGCACAAGTACGACACGCACACCCCTCGGCCAAGCCTACGCGAACCCCCCCACCCGCCAATGGCCCGTACCACTCACTCGCACGCACAAGTACGACACGCACCCCCCCCAACAAGCGTACGCGAACCCCCCCACCCGCCAACGGCCCGTACCACTCACTCGCACGCACAAGTACGACACGCACACCCCTCGGCCAAGCCTACGCGAACCCCCCCACCCGCCAACGGCCCGTACCACTCACTCGCACGCACAAGTACGACACGCACACCCCTCGGCCAAGCCTACGCGAACCCCCCCAACCCACCAACGGCCCGTACCACTCACTCGCACGCACAAGTACGACACGCACCCCCCCAACAAGCGTACGCGAACCCCCCCACCCGCCAACGGCCCGTACCACTCACTCGCACGCACAAGTACGACACGCACACCCCTCGGCCAAGCCTACGTGAACCCCCCCACCCGCCAACGGCCCGTACCACTCACTCGCACGCACAAGTACGACACGCACACCCCTCAGCCAAGCCTACGCGAACCCCCCCAACCCGCCAACGGCCCGTACCACTCACTCGCATGCACAAGTACGACACGCACCCCCCCAACAAGCGTACGCGAACCCCCCACCCGCCAACGGCCCATACCACTCACTCGCACGCATAAGTACGACATGCACACCCCTCGGCCAAGCCTACGCGAACCCCCCCAACCCGCCAACGGCCCGTACCACTCACTCGCACGCACAAGTACGACACGCACCCCCCTCCAACAATCGTACGCGAACCCCCCCACCCGCCAGCGGCCCGTACCACTCACTCGCACGCACAAGTACGACACGCACACCCCTCGGCCAAGCCTACGCGAACCCCCCCAACCCGCCAACGGCCCGTACCACTCACTCGCACGCACAAGTACGACACGCACCCCCCCAACAAGCGTACGCGAACCCCCCCACCCGCCAACGGCCCGTACTACTCAAACGCACGCACAAGTACCGGACGCACACATAACGCCAACACTAAAACGACCACAAGGACCTTGCAAACGAGTCGCACTACCACACTGAACATGTCTCCTGTGTACACACCTTTGACAATCAATGTCCTGGTCACAGCCAAACAGCCAAACAGAGGACAACACCAACACCCACCCCATATAACACCCACCACAACAATTCAAATTAAGCCACACCCACCATTTGACCAATAAAAGGGACCACACATACAACCCATCATCCTTTGCAACATACCCATTCTTGCGAGGAAACTGAGAGCACACAAACTATTGCAGACACATACCTTCACACATACACCCTATCTCATCTACACCCACACCACCCCCTTCACATTCTGACCCAAACACCCTCATTCATACACACCATCAACCCCTCAATCACATACACTACACACCATGACCACACACAAGAATCCAAAATTCACTAACCCGGAGATGGAGATACTTACTGATGAAGTCATCAGAGTCGAGCCGCAGCTGTTTGGCGCATTGGTCAGACAGACCAGCCTGGCAGAAAGAACACGCCTGTGGGAGAGGATTGTAGACCGGGTCAATGCTGTTGCACCCATCAGGCGCACCAGGGATGAATGCCAGGCCAGGTGGTACGATCTGCGGAGGATGGTAAGGAAGAAGATGGCACAGGATTACGCCAATGCACACCACACTGGAGGCGGTGGTCCCCACAGACCTCCTGTATACCAGCCCTGGGAGGAGAAGGTCATGGTCCTACTGCCAGCGGTGGGAGTACATGGAATAGAAGGAGCCATTGAGTCTGGTGAGTGTACAAAAAACACAAGTTACATGGGTAGACTAACAACAGTGCCCAGCAGCATGGGGTGGGTGGCCATGAGTCCAAGCAGTACACTACCAAATGGTGGTAGTTGCAAGGGGGAGGCACATAGGGTGCAATGTGTAGGGTAAGAGGCTGCTCTCATGCCATATGTCCCAGGGACACACACAAGCATAATGACCAATGCACAGGGATAGGTAAATATCACACAAGATACTACACCACAGCTTCTAAATATTTACTATTTGCTGACACACCTTACAGAGATGCATCATTTTGTGACAAAGTAAGGCAGTGTAGCAAGAGAGCAAGCACAATCTACCTGTCTCCATCCCTGTCTCGCCCTCTGTCTCTGTCGCCCTCTCCCTCGGTTGCCCTCTCCCTCTGTCTCCCTCTGTCTCTGTCTCCCTCTCCCTCTGTCTCCCTCTGTCTCTGTCGCCCTCTCCCTCGGTTGCCCTCTCCCTCTGTCTCCCTCTGTCTCTGTCTCCCTCTCCCTCTGTCTCCCTCTGTCTCTGTCTCCCTCGGTTGCCCTCTCCCTCTGTCTCCCTCTGTCTCTGTCTCCCTCTCCCTCTGTCTCCCTCTGTCTCTGTCGCCCTCTCCCTCGGTTGCCCTCTCCCTCTGTCTCCCTCTGTCTCTGTCTCCCTCTCCCTCTGTCTCTGTCTCCCTCTGTCTCCCTCTCCCTCTGTCTCCATCACTCAGTGTTCGTCCCTCTGTCACCTCAACGCACATCCCTGGGGCACACACACAGTTGCACACAAGCACTGCACAGGCCTCACAAACTCCATAGCAGCATTGTGTGTTAAGGGATGTCTCACAAGTACCAGCAAACATCTGCTATGTGCCTGTAAGACACCCACCATTTGCTGTCAACACTGTACTATGTCAGGACACACATCTCAGAAAGCTCTGTAGTACACAATCGGCACAGGTGTAGGCAGCACAAGTCCCTCCTGTGCTCATTGCAAACACAAACACCAGGACAAGGTCACACATTCTGTGCACCAACACAAATCCACCATTATGGCAGCATGCCACATGAGGGGACAGCCAAATCATGAACAATGGACGCTTGCAATTCACAAACAAAGTAATAGCATGGCCTGTTGTACACACCCCTTACAGAAACTCATCCCCGGGGGACAGGCGTTGTATTGCAACACTGTCCCAATTGCCATGTACCACAACAAAACACGCACTCATATGAATATACATACAACTCATACATGCACATAACAGAAGCTCCAGTCCATTGTGCCTCTCTAAAAAAGCACGTGCCCCATCTCATTACCTGTGTGGATGCACATAAGTACCAACATGGACATGGGTATTGACAAGGTGATGCGTCTTAGAGAAGTGCCAAGTTCTAAAGCCATGATCTAGAAGTGGGTGTACAGGTCCAGCGGTGTTGGCATTGTTTGGCCAGCATGGAACAGCAAAGGACATCCAAAGTAGTAGCTGACATGCAAAATAATGATGCTCTGTCTCTTACTTCAACATGCTGCATCTAAACTCTGTGCATGCTTGACGCACACATAAGAATTTTCACCGTATCCAGGATGTTGCGTGTAAGTTACAAATGCTTTACACGTGTGGTGCCGGCAACACAAGACACAGCAATGGCTGTGTCAGTCATTGTCAAGAGATTGGAAGAATGTAAATACCCCATCGTACAATTGTTTTTTCTACCACTAAATACACAACTGTACAATGTCAACAATGTATAGCTTGTGGAACAGTGATGCTGATAATGGATAACCAAACCACATGTCACTTGATATTGCCTTAACAGTGTCTGTCTCTCCCACACACAGGGCAACGTGCGGATCTCCCCCCCAGCCAGGGGGGCCAAGGATCCCAGTGCCAGGCTCAGCAGGACCCAGACCCCACCGGCAGCGCCGTCCCTCAACGCACTGTGGATGACCCCAACCAACCTGGCTCCTCTGGATCCCAAACCCCTGCAGCAACTGTACCAGCTACATCTCTGCCAACCACCGGACCTATTCCCACCACATCCCAGCAGACAGGTCAGAGCCCTGCCCATGATTCACAAGAGAGCCAGTCTGAAAATGAGGGACACCCTTTGTCGGGCGCCCCTGAGGTTGGTGACAACCTCCACCCTCCCAGCACTCGGGGGGCCCGTCGATCGGATGTGCCCACAAGCGCAGGCCGTGCTCATGTGGGTCAGGGTGGTGGGAGTGGCGCAAGGCGGAGGCAAGAATCTGGGCAGTCAGCTGCAGGGACCAGTATGGCTGAACTCGGTAACATCCTTGAGGCATACCGGCGGGACACCAGTGAGGTAAGCCAGCTTGCGGAGACCCTCAACCAGCTCAGAGAACAGCAGGCAGAGCAAATAGCCAGGCAAGACCTGCATTATGGACGGGTGGAGGCACACCAGGCTCAGCTCTTGATGGTACGTAGGGACATTGTCCATGTGCTACGTCAGATGGCTGCCAACATGCAGCCCCCTCCCTGTGTCACAAGGCCAGCAACATCACGGCAAAGTGCAACACCAGCCACAGGGAGGGAGGAGAGGGTGGAGGAGGAGGAACCCTCTGACGTAGCGTCCCATGCACCGTCCATGCCTGCACATGAGGGTCCCCCAAGGAAGGTGGGTCGTCCACGGCGAAGACTTTGAGGGCCTGTGGCCCATGGACTTCTCCCAGGACACTGGACCTGGCATATAGCCCCTGGGTGCAACAGCATCCCCTATGAGACTCTCCCACCTGGACTTGCTGGTCACAGTCTGCCCAATGATGTCAGGCACTGTGGCCTGGACTCTGTTGACTGAAACAGTAAGGCATCTCATCTCCAGCTGTGAATTTTGGATTCCCCCCCTTTCTGTACAGCACCTATTCACGTTTCATGCACAAGATCACCCAATAAATAATGTAAACATCATACGCATTTGGTGAGTAATCTTTGAAACAGCATACATGTATATGTGTCTGCAAATGTCAAAAATGCAAGGTATACAACAAACAGCAGTCATCCACACACTTGGATCAGAAACTGAGTGAGGACACACATTGGTCAGAAATTTCCACAAACTACATACATGGATGGTAAGACACACCTGTGTGGGACAGTCAATGCTGGAGGGGGGATTGAATCCCAATACTGCTAGCACAGGCAGGCCCAGGAGAGTCACTTTGAGGAGTACATGTCAGTGTCACAAAAGTAGTAGTCCATGTAGGGAGTACCTACAACTGTGTCCTCAGGTATGTGAGCTACCATCAGCATGATGCATTACTGTGTATGTGATTAATGCCGCACAGGATAACGGTGGCAGGACAGACTGTGGGCAATGGGCTGGAGCACTCTAGACAAGCACACCTGATTAGGTGACCTACCCCTATGGAGCTACAAGTACTATACTACTGTAATGGGAGCAACGCATACAGAACAATGACACACATCAGACAAATACCTACCCCATAACGGCCAAATCACACCACACCCAAGAGACAGGGTCATGGTGTGTGTCCCATGTGCCAACTTGACTGACTGTGACAGCAATGTTGAAGTGGTGTGAGCATGTTGTGTTCTGGCACGTGACTGTGAGCTAACAGTTTTCTGATCTAGTGGTGTTGACAAGCTAACACTGTACAATATTCTGCCTATGTAAGGTGTGTGTGTGTGTTGGACACGGCACATGACCTGGTGGTACGTAGACCCAATGTCATGTGAATCTGCATAGTCGTGCCAGTATGTGTTGCACACACACGCATAGCAGCAGCTATGGCTGAGTACAAAGCATCTTTATAGCACGAGGGTGAATGTCTGGTGTTGTCTGTGTGTAGGGTGGCAGGAGCATGCTCCATTAATGGATGGAAGGAGGGTCATCCTGTAGGTGTCTGTGTTCCTGGATAGTGTGCGCTGCATGTTGGCTGTGTATGCAGCTGCAGCAATGAGTGAAGACATGACGGCAGGAGGGGTGTGACTAATTGCTAAACAAACACATAACACAAGGGCAACCGCAATGCACAAAGTGACATGTGGATGTGAAGGCAGGAGTGTCTGCCTCACTCAGGATCACTGACAACAAAATGGCACAGTAATCACCACACATCACAGTCACTGGATCAGGGCCCTTACGGTCAAGTGGGGCACAAGACACACAGCGTCAGCAGGTGTATACAAGAGCTAGTGTGTTCAAATCCAAACTGCACCAACAAAGACATCTACCTCACACACAACATAGTATTCTAGCCTTCACCCACCCCATGCGTGTGGTCAATATACAGTTACACACTAACAAGCATGAGGTAACTACGTTCAAAATAGTATATGTGCACATTAGACGGACATGTGTGTTGAGCCACAAGCAGGCACTATATTCTGTAGGAGTCAGACGTCATGCACAACATGATAATTTACATTGTGAGCCCATGGAGCTTTCACAATCATACATGTGCATTGTCAATAAGTCCAATTTACACTAATCATGATGTCACCTGTTATGCCGCTTTACGAATACCTACAAGGCTGTCAACGACTGGCCGTACCTTTCTTCATCAGAGTGTTGTGATGCTCTAAGGGTTCCACCTCCAAATAGCCCATTGGTCTGAGTACAAACAACAGACACAAAAGGGTGATCAGGCGAGGGAAGGAGAGGATGGGAACTGCTGGGAGGGAGACCTGAAACAGAGGCAAATAAGCATTAGGACAACATTCTCATGTCACAGACACTTCAAAAACCTCATTAGCTACACTGTACCAGTCACACCTGTGAAGTGTACTGTCTGGTGAAAAATAATGATGATTAATCATGCCATCACATGAGATACGATGCTGTGACACAGACACATAAAAACTGGGACAGTCTGTCATCCATTAGAGTCATGTGTAACGCTCACAAGTGAGCACCCATGCAAAAAGATCTATGTAGTATAAACACATTCCCAGGCACAGATGAGGTGGACCTCAGTAACAAATGGAAACATATGGAAATCCAACTACCGCTAACTCTAAAGTCTGTATGTGATATTGGTTAGCCATAAGGGCCATGTAGGCTAACTTGAGCAAATCCACTACAGCTGTTAGTATCACATATGATGAGGAAGCTAATGATCGACATGCAATGAAGGCACTCTGTAGCCAGTCTTTTGGTGTGTCAAGTATGCATCACAATGCTAAACATGATATGCATGTACAATAAATATTAAGTGCAAGTGATGTCCATCCAAGCTACATAATCAGACCCTACCATAGCACAGTAATGGTGCCGGCGACCAGAGATTCATGTGAATGACCGCACTCCACTGGTGCAACACAAAAATTCACATATGCATCTTTCACACTTTTTACTTAGTCATGCTAAACATACATGGCATCATGTGCATCTAAACATCACTGCTACTCACTGTGAAGGCTGGCGTAGCAGTATTCTCAACCTGCACTGAGGTAACGACATGACAGTGACATGATATACTGCTGCAAGGGGCAATGCATCCATGTTAACTGATTCACAGGACAGTTGTCTTAAGATGTGGAACATACACTGGGCAACACCGACACCACATGGTTTCATGGTAATCACACTGGACTGGCCCACAAGCTGGAGGTGAGGATCCAGTCACATTCTAATGCACACAGTGAGGCTGCAATCCCCCACAGAGTCCGTGGTTGTGACCTCTGACACAATGTAATGCCATGGTATGTGCAATGTTGCTGTGGCAATGTCTACACACATTGATGCATTCACCAGAGTATCAAAGTACAACAGATGACAGAAGGGGTGACTATCCTGTCATGGGAGTGGCCATACATGTCATAAGGTACATAATGGAGTAGCATGTATGCAAGGTGACACTACATGCACATGAACATGTACCACACGTTTCTACACATACCAACGCTAAACAGCCTCATATGAGTCCTTACCCAAATTGACTTCTCCACATGTCCAAGCATGCTCCGTTGATGTGGCTGACGTTGCAATCATAATCAGCAGTAGCAGGATGACCACGATGTACCCCAACGGACAACAGGCAGGGCGAGCTGTGGATGAGAGTGGCACACATGGGGTCAAGTTCTGTATAATGTAATTTTGTCAATGTCTGTTGAATAGCCAGATGTAGTATGACACCTGTACATTCCAAGTGCACACATAGCACGTATGTGTGTAGCATTACAACTGAACATGTGACACAGCACAACACACATCCAAGTGATCTTGCTTACAGTCTGTTGCATACACAGCATGCTACCCATGCAACTCTATAGTCCATCTTTTACATAAAAGATGAAATGACTCACCATCATGAAAAGAAGTTGCGGATGAGGTGACCGCGGATATCATCTTCACCCTCCTCGTCACTGGCATCCTGGCCAAGGCCTTCATCCTCAACGGGCGTATGTTCCAGCTCTTCAGGATCCAGGTAGAGTGGCACAGCCTTCTCCACTGCCATGTTGTGTAGCATGAAGCACACGGTGAAGATGTCACACACCTTGCGTGGGCTGTATTGGAGGGCTCCGCCTGTCTTGTCCAGGCACCTGAACCGGCTCTTCAGGAGTCCAAAGGTCCGTTCGATCACCTGCCTGGTCTTCACATGAGCATTGTTGTAACGCTGGTCTGCAGCTGTCCTGGGGAGTCATTAGCCACGGCATGTTTGGATATCCAGCGTCTCCTGCAATTTGACATCATGTACAAGAGTGAATCATATGATGCAGATCATGAAGTTGTGACATACTGACATACAGAGCTCACAGTGTATACTCACCAACTAGACACAGCCCGGTGGTTGTGCAGCTGCAGCATCATCTGTGGTACCCTGCTATGCCTCATGATGAAAGCATCGTGGCACGATCCTGGATAACGTGCACAAACATGTGAGATAATCATGTTGGCAAGACACACCACCAGGGCATTTATCGAGTGGTAGTGTTTCCTGTTGCGATACGCTTGCTCCTGAGCCTGTGGTGGGACAAGAGTAACATGTGTACCATCAATTGCACCAAATACATGTGGCATGCGGCCCAGGGCATAGAATTCCCCCTTGACATCTGTCAACTCTTCTGGAGTAGGGAATGTAATGAATTCATCAAGGTGGAGCAACATTGCTCCCAAAACATCACCCAATACCCGGCTAAACATGGTCTGAGACATCCCTCCCACATCAGCTATGGTAAATTGGAAGGTACCTGTGGCAAAGAAATGGAGGGCTGCCATCACCTTTACCTTGGGTGTCAGTGCAGTTGGATACCTGTGGCGTGGTTGTAGGTGAGCCTCAAGCCTGCCCGTCAGGTCCTTGATCAACTGTCTGCCGAACCGATATCGACGGATGCAGTTGCGCTCCCTCATGGCTTCCAAGTCAGGCAACGGCCTTTCCAGAGGGGGTGCCCTGCAAGACACAATTTTAAGGAAATGTCTACAACTGTCTGACTAAGACTATAACAATGTACATGGCACAAGCAACACTGCTTCAAATAATGTAGACAATTTGGAGTGTGGCGTGGGATACACACTGATGCCAGCTCCCACACACTCCTTCGTGGCGAAGGAAAATACCTGTAGTGTGTGGAATGGATGTGACATGCATACAAACGATCAGATGGAAAGGTCTTAGTGAGCATGACAATGTATCATGTCAGTGAGACACGTCATGTCAATGTCAGTAGGAGGTTGTCTGCACATCCAGACGGCTGACTGCAATACACACACACCACATGTGCCATCATTTGCACTGTTCAGCCTTAGTCATGTTGCGGTGTGTACTTTCAGTGACAATTACATGACCATCATCATACAGCATGATAATTACATTTGTCACTGATGGTCTGTGATGCCATCACACATGTGAACGGGTCATTAACACACGTGGCATGGTGTGTGTACATTAGTCACCCTGCCATCACAGCAAGGACACAACATAGATGCTCCTACAGCAGATGCACAGAACTTTCAAGGACTAGTTACTTACCTTTTGTAAACCAATATCTGTAAGTAACAGTAGGCAGTAGCAAAGTGTCACATTTCAATACATACATAGCTTAGGACTAATTAGCCTCCCTGGGTGCCATCGATCTGACCAGTGAGTGGTGGCTATCCAGGCCACACCGGAACAAAACCAGTGTTGTAGATTGGCATCCGACAAGGGCGTGGCCACGTTTTGGCCGTACCTACAACGCATACACTGGCAGCTGTTACACAAACATATCCCACAGAGAGTGTGGGTAGCAGGCAAAGATGGATGTCAAGTAGCTAAACATCACTCCCAGAGTCAGGGAGGATGATGACATCTTTGCGTAGTGCCTGTACCTCTTGGATACCCTCTACAGTGTAGCTAACGGGAATGTGTTCTGTTGTTTTGAGGCCTGGATGCAGATGCTTCCTGGGATGGGGTGGTAGGACAGGGAACATGGTCAGTCCGGGTAGGGCAGTGGGGGTCTGACAACGTGCCTATCTACAGACAAACATGCTGCGTGGCTGTACATGCTTGCCAATATACATAGAGTACTTTAATCAAGATAGGCCTGCAGAGGCTCAGCGTAGCGTTAGTGTAGTTGAAGGACCTGAGTGACAAGTTGGTCCTCACCGCAGCAACAGGGAGATGAAGGGCCATGGTTCCAACCGCCCACATAAACACTACACTGAACGTTGCCCAATCATCCAAATACATCTTTTGAGTTGAGACATCACCTGTGTCTGGCTAGGTGTCCACAACACTCGCATCCCCCAGTCCACCTGTCCTGTGGTCTTGGGACTGACACTCACGTGCCAGTGGGTCTTCATTACCCTCCCAATACTCATTAGCGCAAATTGTAATGAGGTGTGGCCAGCTCATTGATGTTTACATTCCCATGCAGCATTTAGAGCGGTGTTCTGCCACACAGTTACCACAGCGGAGCCGTACAGTGTGTGGTATCGGGGCCAGCACCACCCCAGAATGGCGCCACGGCTGACACCTGGGGGAGATCTGGCAGTGAGGTTGTGAGTTGAACCAGCGGGGACCAGGATGAACATTCCGATCATGTCTGTCACAGCGGTTCTGTGACGTATGCACCGCATGCGTCCGTCACTCAGCGAGTGATGGCGTCAGGGGCATATCAACAGAGGCGCAACTGCCCCCAGACGGGTACGGTGGGCCAGAAGCTGACGCTGAGTCAGTGGGCGGGGTGAGGGACATCATGGACATGAGGAAGTGCACTTACTCCTCCTGTGTCACATGCAGGGCTGGGACCGTAGGTCGTGGTGCTGGCTACGACGGCTGCAATTCTGATGGAGCCGTGTGGTCGCTGTCACCCTAATCCCATGCAGCATTGCACTTGCATCGTGGTTATTTGTTAATGCTATTACACATCTCTGACTTCTTTTGTTTACCTGACGAGTTTGGCCTGGGGAATGATGTACTAATAAGGGGCTCACATGTCTCCACACCCACACACATGCACTCGTCCTACATCACAACCATGAGCTATTGTGGTGCTGTGCCAACTGCTGGAGTCTGAGTGGCTTGTGGGACATATCACACCTGGATTCAGATGTCTGGTCCCCGCAATTGGAGCAGCTCTTGTTGTTGTGCCTGACGTGAAAACCGTGGAGACACAGACGGTGAGGGTCACTCACCAACATGAGGCGTTTTCATTCCTCACAGGCTTTGTAAGTGACATCCCTATTGGCACGGTCTTGAGTATGACAATAAAAGGTAAATGCTCAGAAGTGTTAGTACAATGATTTAGGGTACAAAATGTGTAAGCTTTACCTTAGACCGGACCTGCGTTGGTGTTGAGAAACAAACAGAGGACCTGACGTGTGCACGCAGAGGTGACATATGACTACTCAGATAACGTCATCAGGGCACACACAACGCCAAGGATACTTGCAGAGCCAGAGGATTTACACACCAACACACAAGTGTACGGTATTACGGAAATTGCCATGTCCAGGATGACATGTGGGGATATTCTGAGGTGAGTAATACTTTACTGACCTGTTCATGGCATATGCTAACAGCATGCACAATGTAGCACATGGCACACACATGACGTGGTCACACAGGGTCATGCTGTGCGGCTATGACACCTCTGTGACAGTGGGCATGTTCCTGTCATCATGTGCCAGTTCCCTGTACTGAATTGTGGGCCATTCGAGTGTTCATGTGCCTCGCTACATGTTGCTGACGTTAATCGGGTTGAAATTGTTGAATGCATGTGATGCACATGTGCATCATGATTGATGACATGTTGTGCAAGCTATTCACACATCAACTGAGGCACAGGGTCACAATCCCTGTGCTTCTTCAATGTCTGCCACACCTGGCACATACTGATGTATGTGTGCCATGCTGATGTATGCATCCACATGGTTGACATGAGTGTAGACTACATCCCTGCTGTGTGATTTCCTGGTGTAACTCTCCCAATGGTGACATGAAGGTGGACAGGGACGCAGCCTACACAATCGTTCACTTGACCATGTCTGACGCAATGTACCCCAATGGTACGTGCATGTGTCCGCCTCGTTTCCCTATCGCATTTCGGCTCTATGCGAGCTAAGCGTACCCCAATGGTACGTGCGTGTGTCCGCCTCGTTTCCCTATCGCATTTCGGCTCTACGCGAGCTAAGCGTACCCCAATGGTACGGGCATCTGTCCGCCTCTTTCCCTATCGCATTTCGGCTCTACGCGAGCTAAGCGTACCCCAATGGTACGTGCATGTGTCGGCCTCGTTTCCCTATCGCATTTCGGCTCTACGCGACCTAAGCGTACCCCAATGGTACGTGCGTGTGTACGCATCGTTTCCCTATCGCATTTCGGCTCTACGCGAGCTAAGCGTACCCCAATGGTACGGGCATGTGTCGGCCTCGTTTCCTTATCGCATTTTGGCTCTACGCGACCTAAGCGTACCCCAATGGTACGTGCGTGTGTACGCATCATTTCCCTATCGCATTTCGGCTCTACGCGAGCTAAGCGTACCCCAATGGTACGGGCATATGTCGGCCTCGTTTCCCTATCGCATTTCGGCTCTACGCGACCTAAGCATACCCCAATGGTACGTGCGTGTGTACGCATCGTTTCCCTATCGCATTTCGGCTCTACGCGAGCTAAGCGTACCCCAATGGTAGGTGCTGTGTACACATCGTTTCCCTATCGCATTTCGGCTCTACGCGAGCTAAGCGTACCCCAATGGTACGTGCGTGTGTCCGCCTCGTTTCCCTATCGCATTTCGGCTCTACGCGAGCTAAGCGTACCCCAATGGTACGGGCATGTGTCCGCCTCGTTTCCCTATCGCATTTCGGCTCTACGCGAGCTAAGCGTACCCCAATGGTACGTGCATGTGTCGGCCTCGTTTCCCTATCGCATTTCGGCTCTACACGACCTAAGCGTACCCCAATGGTACGTGCGTGTGTACGCATTGTTTCCCTATCGCATTTCGGCTCTACGCGAGCTAAGCGTACCCCAATGGTACGGGCATATGTCGGCCTCGTTTCCCTATCGCATTTCGGCTCTACACGACCTAAGCGTACCCCAATGGTACGTGCGTGTGTACGCATCGTTTCCCTATCGCATTTCGGCTCTACGCGAGCTAAGCGTACCCCAATGGTAGGTGCGTGTGTACGCATCGTTTCCCTATCGCATTTCGGCTCTACGCGAGCTAAGCCTACCCCAATGGTACGTGCGTGTGTACGCATCATTTCCCTATCGCATTTTGGCTCTACGCGAGCTAAGCGTACCCCAAAGGTACGGGCATGTGTCGGCCTCGTTTCCCTATCGCATTTCGGCTCTACGCGACCTAAGCGTACCCCAATGGTACGTGCGTGTGTACGCATCGTTTCCCTATCGCATTTCGGCTCTACGCGAGCTAAGCGTACCCCAAAGGTACGGGCATGTGTCGGCCTCGTTTCCCTATCGCATTTCGGCTCTACGCGACCTAAGTGTACCCCAATGGTACGAGCGTGTGTACGCATCGTTTCCCTATCGCATTTCGGCTCTACGCGAGCTAAGCGTACCCCAAAGGTACGGGCATGTGTCGGCCTCGTTTCCCTATCGCATTTCGGCTCTACGTGACCTAAGCGTACCCCAATGGTACGTGCGTGTGTACGCATCGTTACACCATTCAATGTGTAGCATTGGCAATGGCAATGTCACCGTACTTGTGTGTGAATTTTGAAAAATGCATAGGGAACAACTAGGGGAACAGTGTACTGTTCAAAATGCAACCAGGTTGTCATGGATACAGAGTTTTTTTAAACTCCTACAGGTGTCCTGGAAGAATCAGTTAGGAAAAAGTATACAATGTTGCGAAAGTTGTTGTTCAGCTCTGGCTCTATTTTCAAACCATGCATATGTGTGTCATGGGCTTAGGTGTGATGTGATTGGATGGAACATAGGATGCAAATTATGGTGGCCTATCACACACTACTCCTTGGACTCACAGACCCTCTGCAGCACAGATATAAGGCAGCATGTGGCTGTGGGAGGGCACTTGCCTGCACAACATTGGTGTGCTAACCACAGCTGCTGTCTCTGAATCCTCTGGACCCTGATTAGCTGAACATGGAGAGGGCACCTGCATTCACTGATGGTGAGAACAAGGCCCTGCTGGATGCCCTCCTGTCAAACTTCAGCAAGCTGTATGGGAGACCAAAGGATCAGGTGAGTGATGTGTGCAATACCTTGGAGTGTGCACCTGTTGTGTGTGTGACATCATAGCCACTGTGTAGTAATAGTGGATAGATGCAATGTTGTTGTGAGTGAGTGCCAGGGTGCACAGTGTTGTTAGAAGAGAGTTATTTGTTGTAGTGTGGTGTGTGACAGCATGTCACGTGCTGCATTGCACCCAGAAATAGCATATATTGTTCAGTGAGTGCCATGCAGTACGTCTCCGTATTACACTGGTGTTGTGCGGTGACGTACCGTACCCCGAGCTGGATGACGTACATGCGGCACGTATAACACTGGTGGAGTGCGGTGACGTACCGTACCCCGAAGTCGATGACGTAGGTGCGGTACGTCTCCATATTACACTGGTGTTGTGCGGTGACGTACCGTACCCCAAAGTCAATGACGTAGGTGCGGTACGTCTCCGTATTACACTGGTGTTGTGCGGTGACGTACCGTACCCCGAGCTGGATGACGTACATGCGGCACGTATAACACTGGTGGAGTGCGGTGACGTACCGTACCCCGAAGTCGATGACGTAGGTGCGGTACGTCTCCGTATTACACTGGTGAAGTGCGGGAGTGTGTGGTGCAACGTACCCAGACATGACAGTCGTGCAATGGAGATGTGCCCGTGTGGCAACACGTACAGGTATGTTGGAGTTCGTTGTACTCACCTTCTGCGCCGTCGTCGGTTTCTAAATACGAGGCGGTGGGCGTACAGGATAGGGATGACACGGACGATGGCGTTCATGTCCTGCTTGTCGTGTACTGGGTGCCGGTTTTGCCGGAGTGTGGGTTTACGGTAGTTTAGAGCTCTCGTAGCAAAAGAGCCGTACGGAGTGTGTTCAACACGGATCGTACTTCCTGGGTCAGAAGGCGCGGTCTATTTACGTACGGACGCTGCGTGGTGCGTCAGCCGACTGCAATTCGTATGGATTTCCGATTTGTACGGTGTTTTTTACGAGTCGTACGGAGTGACGCTTTAATTTGTGATCGTACTTGCTGAATCGTACGAGGACGCCTACAGGTGCGAATCGTACGGGGAAAAAGGCTCCGAACAGCAATTCGGAGCGCTTTTTACCGGATCTGAATCGACGCCCAGGTAAGAATTTAGTAAGTCAGAAGGCAAACTTTGTTTGAAAGTCAATTGAGTATCATTACAGTGTTTCCATCCTTTTTCACATTTTAAATAAGCTGATGTTGTTGAAGGACCATCATGGTAAATAATTGCTGCAGTTGTAAAGGTTCTTCCTGAAATTGATATTTGAGAAGCCACAAAATTTGTAATTAATGTTGTCAATTTAGTTCCATCAGGTCTACATCGTTGGAACATTAAAATAACATACTGTCCATATCTTCGTAAAAATAAAGTTGATAGCATTGCAGATTTACATTGAGTACAGACCATGTTTTGATTTGCTTCTCTAACTAAATTATTAAAAGACACTGATTTGCAGTCTGGTAAAGTCAAATATATAAATTTTCAGTGTCTACTGTAGTACTACTTGAAAAGGAGCAATTGTCGCAGTCATGTTGCCATTTATATGAAAGGCCAAAAAGATTTGCTACATCTACACCTTCATCTTGCAAAACAACAAGCATATACATTAGAAATTCCTGACAATCTTGCTGAATATTCTGTGAAAATTGATTTAGACCAGAAAATATGTCTAAAACATTTCGAATTTCAAAAACACTTTGTATTTTTGTTCTATCACTGCTACATTTCTCTAATACAGAATTTAATAAACAACAAAATGTTTTATCACGATTTTCAGCAATCTGTTCTTGTACAGTTTGGAGAAAGAAAACAACATTAACCACTACATTAGCATAGCAGTTGACACCAGAACTATTTTCAAACTGAAATCCAACAACATCTTTAACTAAATCCATTTAGTTTCTGCTTACAATTACTGGTTCATCTACCTTTTTTCTTTTTGCTACAACTTCACTACAATTTTTCTCATTTCTTCTTTTTCGGCCTACCACACGCTTTTCAAATAGAGGATATTGAGGTAAATTTGGAGCATACTCTCTTTTTAACCTATTATATTCTTTTACACAATTAAATCCGCAATAATCTTTGTCTCATCAAAATCAATCAAGTACAATCCTGATAAAGATCTGACTCGAGATAAAGCAACATATGCCATACCCTCCTTGAACACAGAATTTCCAATATTCACCAAAGCACTATCAACACTTAAACCTTGAGATTTATGAATAGTCACTGCATATGCCAAAGAAACAGGAAACTGTTTTCTGCGGACATATAAATCTTTCACAAGCAAAAATCAGGCAGAACAACGACTGATTTGTTGTACTTCTTCAATACCATCAAATTTAATTTTTATAATTTCAATTCCATCTCTATTTCGGTAATTCACAAAATCCACAACATGACCCATTGCTCCATTTACTAAACCTCTTTCCACATGTAAATTACGTCGTAAAATTATACAACAATTTAAAGATGCATACAGAGTCTTTTCCATACCAGCAGTTTTAGATATTGTCTTCCCTAAAGAATCCAATTTTGATTTCAACTTTTCTGACAAAATAATAGTTGCTCCTTCATGTTCAATTTTATCAATAGCTTCCAGTTTCATAATCTCTTGATTTTCCAACTTTAACATTTTGTTGTTGAAGATTGAACATTCTTGCAGAGTTGGCATCAAGCATATGACAGATTTGTTTTCAGGAATTTTCTTAAAAATATTCTCTGGGAGAATATTTTCATTTGGAAACAAATTTGAAATTAATCGTCCATGTAAAACTTCTTTGCCATGCTCAGTTAGTTTTCCAATTCTTACATCTTGTAGAATATTTTTATAATCTTCATCCTTTGCCTGTCGAATATTTTGAAGCAGTTCTGCATATTTGAAAGTTAACCATATGTTAACATTTCCAATGCTTCCTAAGCACTTCCTGGTATCTTCATGCGTAAGCATTATAAACACTGGCTGTCCTTTCACTGGAGTTAGTTGCAGTAGATTTCCAAAACCAATGATGTGTTTGCCTCCAAATAACACTTCATAGTCTGTTTTCAGAATTTCTTGCATTCTTAAATGCACAAAAGCAAGCATTACATTTGATACCATGCTTACTTCATCAATGATAAGAAGTTTCATTTTCTTTAGGACTCTTGAAACTTCACAACAAGCTTCTCCAGATAGCTTGTGGTATTGTTTTTGTTATCATGCTCCACTGGCAGCATCAATAAGCGATGTAAAGTAATCCCTTTAATGTTGTGTGCTGCCAACCCAGTTGGAGCAGTAACAACACAAGAGAGCGATGACTCCGTTGTTTTCTGAAGATAAGTTGCAATTGCTTTAATCAGGAAACTTTTTCCAGTTCCTGCTTCTCCACTCACATATAGTCGGACAGGTACAAATGATGTACATGAGCACTCTTTTTTCTCATGAGATAAACCATGCTCAATGTGTTTTGTGACTCCGTCATATATTTGTCTCTGCTCAACGTTTAGTGCTTTTTCCAAATCTTCTAAGTGAACTCCATCCTCCTGAGCTTGTTCCATGGCTCTTTCAACTTCATCCATGGCAGTGGCAGCTTCATTTTGTATAATTGGTCCTCCTAATGGATCCTGACTCAATGAAGCAGAACTCTGACTATCTTGAGAACTGTCTCTAGCAATCTCTGCTGCAATTGTAGCTTCTTGCTGTATTTCCTCGTTCAACATTTGCAGATAATTTGAAAAAACAGGACATTCTATCGTATCCTTGGTTGCATTGAACGAATCTTCATAAGTAAGAAAATCTCCAAGTAGTTCCTCTTATGGATGCCAAGGCTTAAAGAGTTGCAAAAGAGCTAAGTAATAAAATTCCCTTTTGTCTGGAGAATCACAACTCAATTTTCGATGATTAATCAAATGCCCTTTTCTTTGTTTCACTAGACAGCCTTCACAACCAATTACAACATGTACACCTTTATTGATGTCTTCTTTGACGCTCTTTTTAAAAATATAGGTTTGCAGAACTTCATAGAGACAAATGTTCTCAAGATGAGTACTTCTATTTGGATAGTATGTATCCAACATGTTTGTCTTCAGAATATCTGTACTGTCTGGTTCTTTCTCCGCCAAATACTCTATTTCTTGTACAGATTTCAAAACTCGGTTTCGTGTTGCAGCAAGACCTAGACTCACCCAATTGATGGTTCTTGATTTGGCATATAGACTTGCTGATGATAACCGATCAGAACATTCATATGCTCCAATTTCTCGATGCGACAACATCTTCAAACTGTAACTGTATAATTTCTCGCTTAGACTCTTTTCAGGTGAAATTTCCTCCCACATTTCCTTCAGTTCCGTCTTTTCTGATTCTGTGATGTAAGACGTCACATATCGAGCCACAGCAATAGAGTTGTCAGCCACATATTGAATATCCATGTTAGCATTCCATATGGACAAAATGACTGGGTTGTAGTCATTTATGAATTTGGATTCCTCATTTCTTCTTAGGTTGTATGTATTTTTGGGTGATTTTCTTGTCACAGTATGTCGCAGAGAAGACATACAATTGTTGACTCTTCCTTTCGATGTTCCTGGACGTGGAAATGCAAAACGACATTTCGTGTAGATCTTGTCCTTGGATTTTTATTTTCGATGACAGTATTTCCCACAATGATGGGTTTGAAAGCGTAAAACTTTATGTCTTAAATTATTTTCTTCTGTACTTTTCGGAACAGCACATGAAGAATACTGCTCAATGAAATTCATCACTTTCTCATCTGAATCTGTTCCAAATTTTGGTGCATCTTTAATCCATAGCAGCATATGTATATGAGGAGCACCTCTCGCTTGATACTCCTTTCTCCAAAAGAAATCCAACACCTCTCCAAGCGGAGGATTTTTTTTGTTTGTAATAAAAGACATCATAGCTTCAAACTTATGATTGAAATACCTGCATACATTAACTGGATCCAAAGAGCACAGTTCTCCAGGTGTCTTGTATTCAATATTTTCAATGTTTTTATTTGCCTCTCGTAGAAAGTCAAGTAAGTCTTTCCAAGCATACTCAGCCAGCTAAGAGTGAGGAACCATGTAGCAGTTCCTTAGTTTCTTAGCATACATTTCAATTCCCCATGACGACGGTACCAATACTCATTAGTACCACGCTGACATGCCATGAGATTAATTAGCTGAGATTCCAAAACACTGTCTTGCAGTTTCACTTTATCCATGAAATCCCTTGCCGAAACATTTTGTAGATGTGCTCCACTTTTCAGTGTATGGTTTACTGCATAAGAAAGTCCAGACAAGTCACTCTCAAACAGTAGATGGAACAAATATGGAATGCATTGACAAAACCTTGGATCTTCTGCCTTTAATCTTGAAGTCTGGTATTCAGATGCAGGAATTTGAACAGGTCGGTCGTCATATCGTCCACCTTTACCTGTTGGGAATAACTGTGGAAAACAACGAGCTTCCAAACTTTCTTCCCATACACTAATGGGACTTCCTTTTGCTTCTTTATTTAAACAAGTCAATAGCATTCCCCATTACTTCTTTGGAATGCAATGGATGAACACTATAATGTTCATAAATTTCTTCACTTCTAGAGACATCAACTTTTTCAATTTGCCCAGCTGAGAAATCAGTGTTGTCTTCTACAGTTGTTTCCTCTTCTTCCACATACACATTTTTATAGTACTGATTATTTTTTAACAGATACAATGTTGCCTTCTTGACTTTCCTAACATCCACTAATTCTTGCCAGATTTTCTTACTCTTTGTCGGAACACCATTAACTAGAATAACCAGAGGTTCCTCTTCTACTTTTTCGACACCATTTGTATCAATATTTGTCTTAAAATCTAGAGGCAAATAAACAACTCTTCCCTTTAATCCTCTCTGTAAATCTGAAGGAGGCAATTTCCCTGTCTTAGGCTCCATGCGAACAATAGCCTGAAAAGGATGCACACATTAAATCAGAATAGACTCATAGGTAATTAAATCCATCAATTCAGAAGGAATGTCTACCAACTCCAGATTATTATGGACAGCTCTAGCAGGCATTCCATTTTCATTTAATTTTCTGTAACAGTTTTACAAATACGTTGATCAGAACCCAAATCAAAACAATTTTCTACCAACAAATAAATTGCAAAATCCTTCCACTCATTATTATTTATCTTTTCACTTTTTACGTATAAATCAACTAATCTAGTTTGATGCTTATAATGAGTTCGTCGACAACACACACAAGTAAAATTAGGCCTTTCACTTGAATTCTCCTTAAACTTTGTAATTTCATGTTCAAATTTTTCTGTACTTGAAATCTCTACATTCTCTTCTACATTACTTTCTATTTCTGTATCAGTTTCTGCACTGACCTCTTTTTCACCGAAGTAACAAAACTCAATTTCTTCACAAATGTTTTTCACATCTAATTCAGTTCCATGCAAAAGAGCACGGTTTAACAGTTTTAGTTTAAGTGCTGGACTTTTTGCATAATACAACCTTCTCCCTAATTTCCTCACTTTATTATGATGCACTGCTAACATCCTAAAATGATGAAAAACACTCTGACACACTTTTCTTGAAAGACAAGCCAGTGAATGCCCTTGCAAACCTGTTTTTTCTCTCACTCTACAAGGATCTAAATCTTGCAAAATTTCAATTTTTTTGTTTTAGACTTTTCTTAGTATATGTCCGTAAGAAACTGCGAAACAAATCAATTGAATCCTGTTGCACACTACAAATACTACTACAATTCCAAGTATAGACTGGAGCCTTAGGACATCTCCCTAAAACTTCATCAGCTAACACCTCTTCTGTATTTCTAGGCACAATCTTTCCTTTTTTCAACCGGACAACCGTCCTTCACCTCATATGCTCGACCACTGGTGTCAACTGCATGCACCAAATTATTATCCTGAAAGTAACTTTCTTCATTAAAAAATGGCTCACAACTTGCTTCCAATCTCCAGAAAAAACATCACAAAAATGAGTCCGATTAATTACTCTCTTCCACTTACATTTTAATTTGAACACATTGATTACTTTATCTAGTGTACGAATTCTATTCATTACTAATCCATATAACTTATTTTTCACTTTAAATGCTTCATCCGCAATCTTAATTATGCTTTTTTGTCTTGTAAAAAAGCGGTCTTTTTTTTATACCTTTTTACATATTTTAATAAATTAGATATAATTCTGTTATAAAACATTCGTCTACGAATTTCAATAAATTGATTTCTCCGTCTATTGTCATAGACAATATCATCTCCTTCTAGAGATCTAACATTTTTGGAGAGACACACTTTCTTTTTTGTAATTAAAGGTGTCTTACTATTCTTTGAAGTCACATTTTTTATTTTTTGACATTTCAATAAGTTCCTGAGACAATTTTGAGTTTGCTTACCAGGAGCATTATTTTTGTTGACTGACGATTTTGTTTTAGATGAGTCTTCTATTTTTCTTTCCTTAGACCTTAAATCCTTTTAAAAAAAATTTCTCGTCTTTGTTTAGACAGCATATTATTTTTCCTTTGTAGAGATGATTATAATCTGTGGTAAAGAAAAAATAACATATTAAAGACCACTACAAATATATTACATAGCAATTACAATAAGTAAATGATATAAACAGTACTATAGAACAAAAAGCTGATTTACATTACATGTGCTTTGCTTTGTGTCAAAAATGATTTACTAGGTAAAAAGTTTTCTGGTGAAATGTCTGGCTTTAAAAACTTTTTGCCAATGATCAAACTAAGTTTCTAGAATTACATTTTCACATTTTTCATTAATATCACCTGTGCCTTCGAACAGTTTGTCTCTTTTAGCTTAAAAGGTACTCTGTGTCTGTATCTCATGTCACCATGCATGTGCATAATCTCTCTTTTTAAGTGTGTAATTTCTCTCTTTGTATATCTGTCATTACATGTGCCTAAGATCACACTGTGAGTGAAGCTTGATTCACCCATCAGTGTGATCTTAGGCAAAGACACACATACTGTTGGCAGAGACAGACATGGTACATTATATGTAACATTCTGATCATGTGCCTAAGATCACACTGTGAGTGAAGCTTGATTCACCCATCAGTGTGATCTTAGGCTGAGACACACATACTGATGGCATAGACAGACATGGTACATTATATCTAACACTTTGATCATGTGCCCAAGATCACACTGTGAGTGAAGCTTGATTCACCCATCAGTGTGATCTTTGGCTGAGACACACATACTGTTGGCAGAGAAAGACATGGTACATCATATCTAACATTCTGATCATGTGCCTAAGATCACACTGTGAGTGAAGCTTGATTCACCCATCAGTGTGATCTTAGGCAGAGACACACATACTGTAGGCAGAGACAGACATGGTACATTATATCTAACATTCTGATCATGTGCCTAAGATCACACTGTGAGTGAAGCTTGATTCACCCATCACTGTGATCTTAGGCAGAGACACACATACTGTTGACAGAGACAGACATGGTACATTATATCTAACATTCTGATCATGTGCTTAAGATCACACTGTGAGTGAAGCTTGATTCACCCATCACTGTGATCTTAGGCTGAGACACACATACTGTTGGCAGAGACAGACATGGTACATTATATCTAACATTTTGATCATGTGCCTAAGATCACACTGTGAGTGAAGCTTGATTCACCCATCAGTGTGATATTTGGCTGAGACACACATACAGTTGGCAGAGACAGACATGGTACATTATATCTAACATTCTGATCATGTGCCTAAGATCACACTGTGAGTGAAGCTTGATTCACCCATCAGTGTGATCTTAGGCAGAGACACACATACTGTTGGCAGAGACAGACATGGTACATTATATCTAACATTCTGATCATGTGCCTAAGATCACACTGTGCGTGAAGCTTGATTCATCCATCACTGTGATCTTAGGCAGAGACACACATACTGTTGGCAGAGACAGAAATGGTACATTATATCTAACATTCTGATCATGTGCCTAAGATCACACTGTGAGTGAAGCTTGACATCAACTAAGCATACCTTTTACCAGAAAACATTTTCTATAGTAAATTGTTTTTCACACAAAGCACAGCCCTTTTAAATGACCACTACAAAGCAAAGCAGAAACCTAACTCATTTGCAAAATACATTTCCAATATGCAGTATACAATTTTTAAATAGCATTACAAAAAACATAACACACAATGCAAGAATAAAGAAGCACAATATGCTTCTTAGTCTTCCCTATACTGCATACAGCAGTGTATCTTCATTAAATGAATCATATATCAGATAACACACAGGCACAGAGTAAAGTGAGACACAAGCAAAGAATACCCTTTAACCTGATTGACGCAAACTGTTAAAAGGCACAGGTGACATTATTGAAAAATGTGAAAATGTTTTCGCTTATTTCAAACAGAAAGGCAGTGTGATACTTCACCAAAATTTAAAAAGCAGACTTTTTTCCAGAAAATATTTTCCATACTAAATCGTTTTTGACACAAAGCACTGCTCATTTAAATGACCACTACAGAAACAAAGCAGAAACCTAACTCCTTTTCAAAATACATTTCCAATATGCACCATTCTATTTTTAAACAACATTACAAAAAACATGACACAAAATGCAAGAATAAAGAAGCACAATATGCTTGTTAATTTTCCCCATAGTGCATACAGCTCTCTATCTTTTTTAAAAGAATCATTACTCACCTTTAAAAATGCTTTGGAAGATATAGAACAGTGTCAGTCACACTCAACAGATTTTCTTAAGCAGAATCTCTGAATAATGCTTCTTTCACTTGAGCCTAAGAATAATGGCACAGATTCTTTCTCATTTCAGACCCATATTCTTGTACATAACCAATCAAAATTGTTCCCACAGAAATTCAAAGCCAAACTGCACATTTTAATTGGTTGTACATTTCAAGACTTTGAAACTCACATAACATTCACCCATCCTCCCAGTGCTCATTCACCCTGTAACCATGGTAACTCCCTCCTAACCCAGCACACAGTTCACAAGTTCATCATACTATGTTGCAAAAGAATCCATCAAGGGTGTTTGACCTCTCAATGCACTAGCTAATCAAGTGCAATGTTTCTTTAAATGACTTTTTCTCAACCATTGAAATGACTTCTTACAAAAAAAAGCATGCACCCTAATTTTCAGTGGAGATTTTTAAGAAACCACCAATCATTTCTGGTTTTTCAAGTGCACTGAATCTCAACCACTTTTTTTCATAATCAAACTGCCATTACATTTCCACAACTCATCTGACTAGAAGCACCTCTACCTTCAAGATGCCAAAAGTCTGGTTTGTGGGTCATAGCTATGTCTTCTGGAGTGAAACATTTGCAAGCAACAGAGGTATTTACAACCTTGATTTACCAAATGTGGACATTGTGTGGATTGGACAGAGAGGATTGAGATGTCACCAATTGATACCATTGGTAAAATCCTTTATGCATCTTCCACACCCTGACCTTATAATTGTGCACTCCGGTGGAAATGACCTAGGCACTTTGACTGGGGTAGGTCTGGAAATGCTTTTAAAGGACATCTTTGGGCAATTGATGTCACTTTTTCCAAAAACTGCCTTGGTATTTTCTAATATATGCCAAAGGCAAAAATGGAACAGGTCCAACCAATTTTGTCCACAGATTGAGAAAGCAAGGAAACATGTAAATAAATCTGTTTCTGCTTTCCTCAGAGACTATGGTATGGGTTCCATTTACCACAACAACTTGCGTTACAACATGCAAGGCATCTATAGGAGAGATGGTGTACACTTTACAGATGAGGGGAATAGAATTTTCCTCTTGAATATGAGACTCTGCATTGGTACCTACTTGTAGGTACAAAAAACACCCACATAACACAACAGCTCTTTTCAGAGCTACCCTACTTGTAAGCACTCTAAATTATTTTTTTACTCTATTTTCTTGCACTATTTTTCCCCGTGGTGCACTCAGGGTGCGCGTACCAGAGAGCGCACCTGAGAACGCACCCAGCGCTTACCCCGCGATTTTTAAAAAAAAAATTGTTTTTTTGCCCTTCAGGGCCCTTCTAGGCCCCCCTCAAAAAGCCTAGGGGGTCAAGAGTGTCTACCCTGCCCCCTTTTAATTATTTCCCCCTTTTTTTTCACCTCTTGTGTCTCGATTCTACCGAGACACAAGATGGCGGACTCTCCGGACTGTTTAGAATGTTGACAGACACCCGACAGCCAATCTCCTTTCCGCTCGTGCACTCCCGTATCGAGCCGGGTGCGCTCCCCGGTACGCGTACCGGTGAGCGCTTGGAGCTCGCCTATAGATATATATGTGTTTTTGAAGTTATTTTTCAGAAAAACCACTGGAGCACTTTTCACCAAATATAGCAAAGGCACATCTGCGTACCAGTCCCTACAATTTTGCCAAGTTTGGCATAATTCCATTCAGCGGTTTGGGCTGTAGACTTGTCAGACCGTCCTATGGAAATGAACGTGGGGAAAACACGTTTTGGGATCCCCCTTTTTTCTCAGCCCCCACTTCACGAATCCCCCCGAAACTTTCAGGGAAGGAGCAGAGCGGAGCTGGCCAAACTTTGGAAAATTACACGCAAATTCCTCAACCGGCGCCAAAGTTATTCCCAATAGAATGTTGCGGATTTCCTATGGTAGCTAGGTCCAACTATAACTACCAACTGGCGACCGCCAGTAGGTAATATATATATATATATATATATATTACCTACTGGCGGTCGCCAGTAGGTATATATAGTTAGGATTTTTTCTCTATGGGATTTTTGAAAATTCTATGTCTAATAACTTTGGCGTTTGTTTACGGAATTGGCTGAAATTTTCAGGAAAATGGCACATTTTGTTTCTGAGCAGCCCCTGAAAATTTTGGGGGGTTCGTCAAGGGGGGGCCGAGAAAAAAGGGGGGTCCCAAAACGCGTTTTTCCCATGTTAATTTCCATAGGGCGGTTGGCCTCACTTTTAGCCCGAACGGCTGAATGGATTTGCACGAAACTTGGCAAAATTGTAGGGACTGGTAGCCCGATGTGCCTTTTGTAGGTCTCAATATATGTGCTCCAGTGGATTTTGAGAAATTAACGTTTAAAAAAAGATATATATCTGTAACAGCGGACCGGGCAGCGTCCCAGGACGCGTACTTTTCGCGCAACGGAGCTTTGTGAAGCGAAGCTGATTGGTTCTCCGGCGTCTGTCAACATTCCAAACAGTCCGTAGCGGCCGCCATCTTGTCTCTCGGTAGGATCGAGAGACAAGAGGAGGCCAAAGCGAAGGGGCAAATTACCATAAGGGGGAATAGTAGATCCTCGCTGACCCCCTACGTTTGATGTGGAGGTTTTAAAAGGGCCCCGCGGGGCAAAAAAAAATAAAATAATAATAATCGAACGGCTGAATGGATTTGCACGAAACTTGGCAAAATTGTAGGGACTGGTAGCCCGATGTGCCTTTGCTAGGTCTCAATATATGTGCTTCAGTGGATTTTGAGAAATTAGCGTTCAAAAAAAGATATATATCTGTAACAGCGCTCCGCTTCGCGTACTTTTCGCGTTACGGAGGTTTGCGAAGCTGATTGGTTTTTCGGCGTCTGTAAACATTCCAAACAGTCCGTAGCGGCCGCCATCTTGTCTCTCGGTAGGATTGAGAGACAAGAGGAGGCCAAAGCGAAGGGGCAAATGACCATAAGGGGGCATAGTAGATCGTCCCTGACCCCCTAGGTTTGATGTGGAGGCTTTGAAAGGGTCTTGCAGGGCAAAAAAAAATATAGCGTTTTTTTAGTTTTTTTGCGTGGAGTGCGCCCGGTTCGCGAACCGGGAAGCGTTCTGGGGAGCGTACTTTCTTGAAAATTAGTAAAAAAAGTTAGAGTAAAATAATAATTGTGAGTGATCAGATGTAGGGTAGCTCTGAGAAGAGCTTTTGGGTTTATGGTACATTTAGGTACTTATAAGTAGGTACCAATGCACAGTCTTAAATTCAGAGTGAAAACTCTGTTGCCCTCATCTGAGAAGTGAACTCCATCTCCTCTGTAGATATCTTGCATGTAGTAACGCAAGTTATTGTTGTACAGGGAGCCCATTCCATGGTCTCTCATGTAAGCTGAAACAGATTTGTTTACATGCTTCCTCGATTTCTCAATTTGTGGACAAAATTGGTTCGACCACCTCCATTTCTGTCTTTGGCATATATTTGAATATACCAAGGCAGTCTGAGGAAAAAGTGCCATCAATTGCTCAAAGGTGTCCTTTAAAAGCATTTCCAGACCTACCCCAGTCAAAGTGCCCAAATCATTACCTCCACAGTGCACAATTAACAGGTCAGGTTTTGGCAAATGCATAAAGGTTTTCACCAATGGTATCAATTGGTGACATTTTAATCCTCTGTGGCCAAACCACTTAATTTCCACATCTTGTAAATTGAGGTTAGGTAAATTCCTGTTTTCAGCGTACCTTTGAGCCCAATATATGTAACTATGTCCAACAATCCAGACAGAAAACATGGTGAGAGAAGGTTCTGCTGCAGTCAGATGAAGTGTGGCAATGAAATGGCAGTTGAAAAAATGAGAGTGTAAAATGAAAAAAACTGAGGAGTTTCTGTGTTAATGAAGCAGTAAGAGTGATTGGTGGATTTTGATTGCTGAAAACAGAAAGGTAGTGTGCATGGATGAGTTCGTTGAAAGATGTATTTTGAGTGGCGAAGAAAAAATCATTAAATGAAAGAATGCTCTGGATATGCAGGTGCACTGAGAGTTCAGAGTTCAATTGCAACATTGTTGTGTGAGAGGTCTTGCAAGAGGTGGTTGCTATGCAGAAAAAGCAGAGAGGGGGCAGAGGGGGGAAGGGTTTTGCTTTGAAAAAAAGTGAGGGAAGGGTTTTGATTGGGTGACATGAGAGATATGTGTGAGGAATTACAGCATTTCTGTGCTTTTGATAGCTGCAGACTCTGGAGTGCATACCTTTTGCTCTGCTGAAGACAAATTGGTGTGTTTCTGAGACTGTTTTGAAACTCAAAGTATTTGCTAAGGTGAGAAAAGATTTCTTTAATTTAGATAGAAAATAGTGTGCTTTAAGGAGAAAATTATGAAGAAAGTTGTGTTTTTCAAATGTTGCTTTGTCTCAAGTGTTTCACAAATAGATTTTGTTTCTTTGAGAAATTGTAATTGGAGAAAATGTGAAGTATTAGTACTGACAGGGCTTTTATGTGCATAGGAGCTGTGGAGTGTTTTCAAATTATGACTTGTAAATCGTTTTTGAGAAAAAGCAATGGTTTTAATATTGATGAGAAGGACATAATGGTGTCTGCTTCTTTATAAGGTAATTGAGAGTCTCTGATGTTATTTTTCCCATTTCAATGTAAGAAGTTTGTCTGTGGAGCAAATTGCTTGTAAATATGCTCCCACCTGTGCATGGCAAATTTAGATTTTGAATGTTTCCGTTACATAGGCATGTTAAAGGTGACTGAAACATGCTGCAAAGGCAATCAAAAAATGCTTTTATGTGTCTTAAGGACATTTTAAGTCATTTCCCCATGTGCAGTGTTTTCAAATTATGAGTTGAAAATCGTTTTTGAGGTAAAGGAATGTTTTCAAAATTTATGTGCGCCATATGACCCCAAATTTCTTTTTCAGGGGTGCAGCAGGGTGTTCTTGAGACACCCCTGCACCGTCGGAAAAATTCGTAATTTGCGATGAGGTAATTGCTAATCGCAAATTGCACCTTCATTCCTATGGGCCTCCTGCTGCATGGAAATGAATGGGTAATTTGTAATTAGCAAATAGGTCATCGCAAACTAGGAATGGTAAAGAATCGCTATTTATTCCTTAAAGTTCGCTATTTAGGAAATGCAAAAAACTTTGATGATGAATATGGCGGTTTATCTCTAACAAGATAAGAAGCATAGGGATAGATTTATGATGACTGGCGCATCACCAGGGATGTGTTAGTCATTCTGTGCCGCTGTTCCGTCACCTATGGTGTGCTGCATTTACAATGCGGCGCATCATGGGGCAAAAACAGCACAGATGCGTGACGTATTTGTGCCGTAAAGTTGGCGCATTGATGGAGTTGTATCGCAAGTGTGATGAAGCTCCAGTAAGGTTGAGGGGTGCCCCTGTCGCAGGGTTTCTGTTCTGACACAGAACTGTGGACAGAGGATTGGAACCTCGGCGAATTAGGGTGTCCCAAAACTCACCTTAGTAATCAAAACCCCTTAGCAAGCTAGGTACAGTGTCACATTGGATATAACAAACTCTCAATGTTTAGACAATCCAGAATATGAACTTATAGTACCTTAGGATACGTGGAACTCATGAACAGTCGGTCGTTATATATTTCTTAGAAACGAGAACATGGAGTTAAGAAGAACACATGTGTATTTGAAATGTTTATTTACTAATGCCGTCTTCTCAGGCGTAGTATCTTAGATTATACAAGTACACATATTATCAGTAGCAAAATTACCAGCATAGTCAATAGTACATAAAAAGCGAATGGTGACAGTATGTTAACATGCTGTAAATGAATAAGAGTTAGCAACACTTATAAGCAGCCGCGGGCCGTGGAGGGAGTTACGGTGGGGCAGGGAGGCGGGGAGGGGGAGGGGCAGGGTGGAGAGGGCTCCACCCTGCCCCTCCCCCTCCCCGCATCCCTGCCCCACCGTAACTCCCTCCACGGCCCGCGGCTGCTTATATCTCACCCTCCCTAATACACATAATATATTATTTGCTAAGAAGGTCTCTTTGTGTTGGTTTAGGGCGTGCCGATACTTTAGTGTCTTAGATTTGAAGGAATCACATCAGCATAGAAAAGATAATCCATATGCCGTGCTTAATATCGCCAACGGCATTGTGCCATAATATTCTAGCATGCGATTGCGGAACAGTGTCAGCAGCTGCAGGGCGGGAGCTTGCACAGGAGGGACATCCATATTTAAAAATGTAAAAAAGCACAAGAGCGTCTGCTGGTAATGCAAGTGAAAATGGGAATCCACGAAGCAGAGTGGAAAAAATAGAATGTAAGAAAGCAGGGATGACTCCAAAGATTTTCTCAAATGAAGTCACGAGACCACTGGTAACAACTTTAAAAAAGTGCGCCAGGCCCTTTGTGGAGGACGCGTTAGAGATAGTCCGAACCATCTTGCTGAAATGGAAAGGCGAATCTGTATTTAAAAGGGTCTGCACCTCTGTACGGGTGTTCGCTGTGTGAAGCACGAAAGTTTCACGGGCCGAACTCAAGGCCACCTCTCTCTGAGACAAAATAGCTCTTATTCTTGCCATGCCGTTGAAATGTGCTCCCAAGGTTGGTATTTGTGGCCAGATTGAAAACTCCCTATGTTCATGTGTGGGAGGAAATAGAACATTTCTGCAGCAAATAACCCGTTCATTTACTGTTACGATAAAATGAATACTTTTAATTAACCCAGAACAATCTTCATTATTGAGCATCAAATAACTACCATTTTCCAAGAACTTGAACGTGGGGATGATAGCAGGAACTGGTGTGCCTTGCAACACGCAAGCCATATTTGGTCGGTGTTTGTTGCATGAACCGTGTAACTGTATGTGCCTACACATTAGTGAATGATCTGGCGTCTCAGTGCATTCCTCTCCATTCAGATAAAGTTCTTGATCATCTTTGAAAATCTGTATGTGTATGGAAGCGACCAGACTTCATGAAGAAAACCACTACCTAAAGGTTAATAACGACCTATTGGTATATATTTCATACAATTTGAAAACTTATATAAAGCAAAAGGCAGCGTTATTAAACCGTGGATAAGGCACGTTGCCAAAGCAGTCAACCTTTTGGATTTATACTGGAAATGTTAAAGGAAGAATTACGGAGTAGGGCCTGTAAATCTTTAATAGACAACGAGTAAAATTACTCCAACCATCATATTCCTCTAACTCCGGGATAGTAGGGGTGTTTAATTTTTTAGAAGTAGCCAATCCAAAGCATTTGGTCTGGGAAATTGTTTCATTCACAAACAACATATGTTTTGGGATGAGACATGCACGGTGGAAAGCCTCAGTGCCTTGTACCTGCCAGGTTCGTGAACCCCAAACTGATGTAGATCCTGGATATTTTTACTCTGTATTACGTTAGCATGGTCTCATTACTGGTTTAAACGCCATTTTTCCTTTTTTGTAACTTCTGCACACGACACTTAGTTGTTGCTTTAGCTTTCAGCCTACCTGCGTCAAGATCTATGCCTGCTTCAAGCAGGCGCAGGGTTTTGATGTAGCTTTGTCCTATCTGATTGTAAATGCGGCACACCGTGGGTGGCAGAGCAGCGGTGCACGTTAACTGGTGCATCCCTGGGGATGTGCTAGTTAATATAAATCTGCCCCTTTACATTTAATTATGTGCAGGGGACACAGAGTAGGTGAGGTTTATCCAAGGTTAAGAAGAGATGAGTCCTGTTCAGTGAAAAATTGGAGATAGGCTTCAGTATATTATATACTTAAGTAGTGTGTTAAGTTTTTGATGACTGTTATTAATTTACTGTTGGGTAATAGTGGTTAATAACATTTTTTATTATATTTTACCACAGATTCAACTGCAGATTATTTCAAGATTTTAGGATGCCTAGCAAAGAAAGAGTAAGAAAGGCTGCAAAACGTCAAAGACAGCAGGACCATGGAATAATGCAGCAGTCCTCTAACAAAAAGATTTGTCAAGTCACCAAGAAAGCACCGGGTAAGAGTCGAAAAACAGTCATAAGAAATATGTGTAGTAAAAAAAATATTACTACAGAAAATGTTTCAGTCCAGAAAAGGAGAAAGAATTCAAATGGTAAGGAAAGGCCAATGAGAAATGTTACTGCTAGAGTAAGAGATAACTCTATGCATGAAAGTAGAAGGAAACAACAGTTTAGGGATATTCGTAAACGAATGTTCCGCCACAGGATAATTTGGAATTTGTTAAAAAATATTAAGAAAGGTCAGCAGAAAGTGGTTTTTTATAAGAGAAAAAAAATAGTTGAGAAAGTTATTGATCAGGCATTTGAAATGAAACGTAAGTTATTTATTTTGACAATCAATAGAATTAGGAAGCTAAACAAGGTAATTTAAGATTTCAAAAGAAATAGTAGATGGAAGAGAATAGTTAATCGTAGTAATTTTTGTGAAGTTTTTTCTGGAGAATGGATGCATAGTTCAAGCTCTGAGGCATTTTTTAATGAGGAGAGTTATTTCCAGGATAATGATTTGGTGCATGCAGTTGACACCAGTGGTCGAGCTTATGAAGTGAAAGATGGTTGTCCAGTTGAAAAAGAAAAACTTGTGAGAACAGAGATAGAAGAGGTGTTAGGTAATGAGGTTTTAGGGAGACGTCCTAAGGGTCCTGTGTACACCTGGAAGTGTAGTAGTATTTGCAGTGTACGACAGGATTCCATCAATTTGCTTTGTGATTTTATACGGTCATTTAGTAAGAAAAGTTTGAAGCAGAAAATGAAGTTGTTGCAAGAATTAGATCCTTGCAGAGTGAGAGAAGTGATAGGTTTGCATGGTCATTCACTGGCTTGTCTTTCCAGGAGAGTATGCCAGAGTGTTTTTCATCATTTCAGGATGCTAGCAGTGCATCATAATAAAGTGAGGAAATTAGTTAGAATGTTGTATTATGCTAAGAGTCCAGCAATTATGCTTAAACAATTATGCGCTGCTCTTTTGCATGGTTCTGAAATAGATGTGAAGAATATATGTGAAGAAATTGAGTTTTGTTACTTTGGAAGTAAAGAGGAGAATGTTGAAATTGACCAAGAAGAAGAGAATAATGTGGAAGATAGTGTACAGGTTTCCAGTACAGATAATTTCCAGAGGGAAATTGCGACGTTTGAGGTGAAATCAAGTGAGAGGCCAAATTTCACTTGTGTGTGTTGTCGACGCACTTATTATAAGAATCAGACTAAGTTAGTGGATTTATATGGAAAAAGTGAAAGGGAAAATAATAGTGAATGGAAGGATTTTACAACATACTTGATGGTAGAAAATTGTTTTGATTTGGGATTGGATCAACGTGTGTGTACTTATTGTTGTAACAAATTAAATCAAAACCAGATGCCTGCTAGAGCAGTTCATAATAATCTGGAATTGGTTGAGATTCCTTCTGAATTGAAGGATTTAAATACTTATGAATCTATTTTGATTCAAAGTATCCATCCCTTTCAGGCTATTGTAAGAATGGAGCCAAAGACAGGGAAATTGCCTCCATCAGATTTACAGAGAGGATTAAAGGGAAGAGTTGTTTATTTGCCTCTAGATTTGAAGAAAAACATTAACACAATTGGAGTAGAAAAAGTGGAAGAGGAACCTCTTGTTATCTTAGTTAATGGGGTTCCGACAAAGAATAAGAAAATATGGCAAGATTTAGTAGATGTTAGGAAAGTCAAAAGGGCAACATTGTATTTGAAAAAATATAATAAATACTATAAAAATGTATATGTTGCAGAAGAGGAAGTAAGTGAGGAAGAGGATAGCGATTTGTGTGCTGGTCAAATTGAGAAAGTAGAACCCTGTACTAGTGAAGAAATATATGAACATTATAGTGTTCATCCTTTGCATTCCAAGGAAGTCATGGGGAATGCTATTGAGTTGTTTCAAATGAAACAAGTGAAAGGGAGTCCCATTAGTGTTTGGGAGGAAAGTTTGGAAGCTCGGTGTTTCCCACAGCTTTTTCCAACAGGTCAGGGAGGAAGATATGATGAGCGACCTCATCAAATTCCTGCTTCTGAATACCGGACTTTGCGATTGTATGCAGGAGATCCTAGGTTTCGACAATGCATTCCTTATTTGTTTCATCTCCTGTTTGAAAGCGATCTGTCTGGACTGTCATATGCAGTGAACCACATCTTGAAAAGTGGTATACACATGCAAAACATCTCGGCAAGTGACTTTATGGATAAAGTCAATGTCCAAGACAGTATTTTGGATTCTCACCTGATTAATCTCATGGCGTGTCAGCGTGGTACTAATGAGTACTGGTACCGTCGTCATGGTGATTTAAAATGTATGCTGAGGAACTTAGGAACTCCCACATGGTTCCTCACTTTGAGCTGTGCTGAGTATGGCTGGGAAGACTTACTTGAATTTCTACGAGAGGCAAATGCTAACGTAGAAAACATCGAATTCAAGACACCCGGAGAACTGTGCTCTTTGGATCCAGTCAATGTATGTAGGTACTTCAATCATAGATTTGAAGGTATGATGTCTTTCATCATGAATAAGAAGAATCCACCTCTTGGAGAGGTGTTGGATTTCTTCTGGAGGAAGGAGTACCAAGCAAGAGGTGCTCCTCATATACATATGTTGCTGTGGATCAAGGATGCACCTAAATTTGGAACGGATGCAGACGACTCAGTGATGAGTTTCATAGAACAGTATTCTACGTGTGCTGTTCCAAACGCAAAGGAGAAAAAAAGCCTAAGAGAAAAAGTTCTACGTTTCCAAAGCCATCGATGTGGAAAGTACTGTCGTCGTAAATTCCGGAACAAAGACAAGTTCTACACCAAATGTCGTTTCGGCTTTCCACGATCGGTGATTTCTAAAGGAAGAGTGAACAGTTTGATGTCTTCGCTGCGACATAATGTGATGAAGAAATCACCTAAAAACACATACAATTTGAAGAGGAACGAAGAGTCTAAGTACATCAACGACTACAACCCGGTGATTTTGTCCATGTGGAATGCTAACATGGATATACAGTTTGTGGCTGATAACTGTATGGCTGTGGCTCGGTATGTGACATCTTACATCACCAAAAAAGAGAAGACAGAATTGAAGGATATGTGGGAGGACATTTCCCATGAAAAGAGCCTCAGCAAGAAGTTGTACAGTTTCAGTCTGAAGATGTTGTCGCATCGAGAAATGGGAGCTTACGAATGACCGGTTGTCTTCAGCAAGTCTCTATGCCAAGTCCAGGAGTATCGTTTGGGCGAGTGTTGGTCTTGCTGCAACGCGTAATCGAGTTCTGAAACCTGTGCGGGAAATTGAGTATTTGGCGGAAAAGGAGCCAAACAGTACCGACATTTTGAAGAGCAACATGTTGGATACATATTATCCAAATCGAAGCAGTCACCTCGAGAATGTTTGTCTGTATGAGGTTCTGCAAAATTACATATTCAAGAGGAACATCAAAGAAGATACTGAGAAAGGAGTGTATGCTGTAATAGGAAGTGAGGGATGTCTGGTCAAGCAAAGAAAATGCCACTTGATAAACCATCGAAAATTGAGTGGCGAATCTCGTGAAAAAAAGGAGTTTTTCTATTTAGCACTTTTGCAACTTTTTAAGCCTTGGCGTGCAGAAGAGGAACTGCTTGGAGATTTCCTTTGTTACGAAGACTCATTCAATGCTGCCAAGGAGACCATAGAATGTCCTGCTTTTCCCAAATATGTAGAAATGTTGAATGTGGAAATTGAGCAGGAAGCAACGATTGCAGCCGAGATTGCCAGAGACAGTTCTCAGGACAGTCAGAGTTCTGCTTCATTGAGTCAGGATCCACTAGGAGGACCTCTTATCGAAAATGAAGCTGCCACTGCTATGAATGAAGTGGAAAGAGCCATGGCACATGCTCAGGAGGATGCGGTTAACTTAGAAGAGTTGGAAAGACAACTCAACGTTGAGCAGAGGAAAATATATGACGAACTTACCATGCAAATTGATCATGGATTAAGTCATGACAAGAAAGAGTGCTCATGTACGTCGTTGAAGCCTGTCCGACTGTACGTGAGTGGAGAAGCGGGAACTGGAAAAAGTTTCCTTATTAAAGCAATTTCATGTTATTTGCAGGAAAGGACAGAGTCATCGCTGTCTTGTGTTGTCACCGCTCCAACTGGACTGGCAGCACATAACATTAAAGGGATTACTTTACATCGTTTACTGATGCTGCCAGTGGAGCATGACAACAAATTAGAATATCACAAGCTATCTGGAGATGCTTGTTTTGAAGTTTCAAGAGTCTTGAGGAAAATGAAACTTCTTATCATTGACGAAGTAAGCATGGTTTCCAATGTCATGCTTGCCTTTGTGCATTTGAGAATGCAAGAAGTTCTCAAAACAGAGTATGATGTGTTATTTGGTGGCAAACACATCATTGTTTTCGGAGATCTTCTGCAGCTGACACCAGTGAAAGGGCAACCTGTGTTCAAAATGCTCACGCATGAAGATACCAGGAAGTGCTTAGGGAGTATTGGCAACGTCAATATATGGTTAAACTTCAATTATGCTGAACTGCATGAAAATATGCGTCAGGCAAAGGATGAAGTTTACAAGACTATTCTACAAGATGTTAGAATTGGAAAAGTGACCGAGCATGGGAAAGAAGCTTTACATGCACGATTACTGACAAATTTATATCCAGACGAAGATGTTGTGCCTGAGAATATTTTTCAGAAAGTTACTGAGAAAAAATCTGGAATATGTTTGATGCCAACTCTTGCAGAATGTGCCAAATTCAACAACAAAATGTTGCATTTAGAAAAGCAAGAGATTGTGAAATTGGAAGCTATTGACAGAGTAGAGCATATGGGATCAACAATTATTTTGTCTGAGAATCTGAAAACAAAATTGGATTCATTAGAGAAGAGTATATCTAAAACTGCGGGTTTTGAAAAGACTCTGAATGTGTGCTTGAACTGCCGTATAATTTTAAGAAGGAATTTACATGTTGAAAGAGGTCTGGTAAATGGATCAATGGGTAATGTTGTTGATTTTGTGAAATACAGAAATAGAGATGGAATTGAATTTTTAAAAATTAAATTTGATGGCATTGAGGAAGTACAGCTAATTGCTCGTTGTTCTGCTAGATTTTTGCTTGTAAAAGACTTATATGTTCGTCGTAAGCAGTTTCCTGTTTGCTTGGCATATGCGGTGACAATCCATAAATCGCAAGGTTTAAGTGTAGACTGTGCATTGGTGAATATTGGCAGTTCTGTGTTCAAGGAGGGTATGGCATATGTGGCATTGTCACGAGTTAGGACTTTATCGGGATTGTACTTGATTGAGTGTGATGTCACAAACATTTGTGTGGATCTAGATTGTGTTAAGGAATACAATAGGTTGAGAAGAGAGAAGAAGAGAGTATGCGCCACATTTGCCTCAGTATCCTTTGTTTGAGAAACGTGTGGTAGGCCGGAAACGAAGAAATGTGACCAATACTGGGGAGGTTGTAGCAAAAAGACGAAAAGTCGATGAACCTGAAATTATAAGCAGAAACAAAAAGGATTCTGTTGAAGATGTTGTTGGTTTTCAATTTGAAAACAGTTCTGGTGTCAACTGCTATGCTAATGTAGTGGCTAATGTTTTGTTTTCTCTACAAAATGTAAAAGAAGAGATTGTGGTCAATTCTGATCAAAGATTTTGCAGTTTGTTAAATTCTGTGTTAGAGAAATGTAGCACTGATAGAACAAACATAGAAAGTGTGTCTGAAATTCGAAACCTGTTAGACAGATGTTCAGGCCAAACACAATTCTCTCAAAATAGTCAGCAAGATTGTCAGGAGTTTTTAATGTATATGCTTGATGTATTGCATGCTGAAGGTGTAGATGTAGATCACCTGTTTGGGCTTTCTTATCAATGGCAGCATGACTGCGAGAACTGTAGGGTATCAAGTAGTACTAGTGTAGAAAGATTTATATATTTAACTTTGCCAGACAGTAAATCAGTCTCTTTTAATAAGCTAGTAAAAGCAGCTGATCACAATATGGAGTGTAGGCAATGTAAATCTGAAATGATGTCCACATTATTTATACGAACATATGGCCAGTATGTCATTTTAATGTTCCAACGATGTAGGCCTGATGGAACAAAATTGACAACTTTAATTAAAAATGTTGTGGCTTCACAGTTGTCAATATCAGGAAGGACTTTTGTAACTGTAGCAATTATATATCATGATGGTCCTTCAATAACATCAGGACATTATACAGCTTATTTAAAGTGTAGAAATGGCTGGTCATTCTGCAATGATTCTGTTTTAATTTTCAAAAATATGACCTTAAAAACTCTTACCTGGTGTTTTTAAAACCAAAATTTTAGGGAAAGAATCTCGGGATGTGCTCTGAGGAATTTCAAGAAGTTCTCATGGCTCCTACACTATTTGGCCTTGAGGATAAGTGTAGTACAGAGACATAACTTTTTACCATAACACTGGACGTTATTGAGAAATACGTGCACTTTGAATGAGTTCAGAAAAACTATTTCTTTTTATAAGCTAATTGAAGCAGCCAATCAAAACATGGAGTAGAGGGAATGTAAGTCTGCAATGCTGTCTACTGTTTTACATTGCTTTGTGATTAAAAGTGATGTAGAGAATTAAATAATTGTACTAGTCATAAAGGTAGTGTAAGTCTGCTTCATAGTAAGCAGTATCAGTGTGATAGGAAATGTAGAACATGATTGAGCAAGAAGGGGAAGATATTACTAGTCCAGGATTGTGTAAATGATCTTCAACATTTTAATTCTGAAAGTTGCGGAAATGCGAAAAGACGGGATTGGCTAACAAGAAATCCAAGAGTTATACATGGCTCTGACAAGATTTGGCCTTGTGGAATCTTGTGGTAGAGAGCAAGAAGTCATTTATTGTATGTAACATGTTTTTGAAAACGATGGAGGTTTTCTTTCAGAAAGTGGCGGGTTGAAAGTAATAACAGCACAACAGAGTGTAAGCTGTTCATAGGACATCCTTGGCCGTCATGGAAAGTAAGTTAACTTTAAGGAGTTCTGAATTCTGATTTGTAATGTTGTATGGGTTTTTTAAACACAATCATTTTGATTGTGTTTTTTTTTCCCCGCTGTTATATGATGAATACCTTCAAGTCACTGTTTTAGTGAAATTTGATACATTCTGAGAACAGCAAAAATAAACCATTTAACATGTATAATTAATTCTGTTCTGTTTGCATTTATGATGTACATGTAGAACTGTGTAGGAGGCATGGAGAAGGTGAGGCTTCTGTAAGTGTCAAAGTTGTTGCATACAGTGCTCATATTCTACGTAGTCTTTTATATTTCATTACTTTCACTGTTTCTGACTGATCTAAAAAATTTTTTTTAAAAAGAACAGTAAGTATAAGGGAAGGAAACAGACAGTTATGTTAAAAGAAACACAGCTATAGGGAATAAACTAGGGATACTGTTACCCGCAATCCTCTGCTGATGATGTCACTGAGCATGTCATGAATGATGTAATATATGACATCATCAGCAGTGGATTACGGGTAATAGTATCTTTAGTTTACTCCCCTATAGCTGTCTTTCTTTTAACATAACTGTCTGTTTCCTTCCCTTATACTTACTGTTCTTTTTTAAAAAAAAATGTTTTTGGTTCGCTTCCGGTTCGCGTACCGGGGAGCGAACTGGGAAGCGAACTAAGAGAAATAGAGGTTGGCACAGTTGCAAATATTGTACCAATTTTTTAATAACGGGGAGGTAGTTCTGAAAAGAACTTTTTTTTAAATTGTTTTTGTTGTTTTATATTTTTTTTATTATTTTTCTGAACATTTTTTTACTTTTTTTGAATTTTTCTGAACAGTTTTATATTTTTTTGGTTTTTTTTCGGAGGGGGCAACAAAAACGATTCATTGTAAAGGGCTCAAAAGGAGCAAGAAAACAAAAAAAAAGAATTTATTGTTTGGGGAGTTTCGGACAAACATGAGCATGATTGTCAATAGCTCTGTTGATCAGAGTGATGCTACTTTCTCCGTAGCAAATGAATCCACTGCAATGTACGCAGACTTGTTTTACTTCACGAAATCTCGTTTGTATATTTGGCACCATCTCCCTGCCCTCTGGTCCCGTTACTTCCGGTACAACAGATCTTCTGGCCATAATAGGGAGATTATCTAGGTCGTCCTGTTCCTCTTCTTCCTCTTCTTGCTGAATTATAACTTTAGCAGGTGGTCCACTCTTCCTTGGATGTGGTGGAGGTGGTGGGGAAGCACCAGCTGAAGCTAGTAAAGAAGCCATTGCTCACTGGTAACAAAGGGTCTTTCTCTCACAATGATGAAAGTCAGAGTGAGGAAAGAAGGAGGGATTTTCACCATTTGGGAAAAAAAATAGTTCTCAACCAATGAAAAGTGTTCATTTTAGATCATATGACCAAGTCTTACATCATTAGGAAACCGAAAGTGAAATGAACCAATGAAAAGTGTTATTACCAAGTCACATGACCTGCTGTGTTTACGTTACGCGCTTTGCAGGGCCTCCCGGTTTGCTTCCAGAAACCTGTGCTTTGCGACTCGGTAAGCGTACGAGTTCGCTAACGTAGCACGTCATATGACGTATCACGCGACAACGCGAAACGTCATGCGGACGGGAGGCGTCACGATGTTGTTTTCTAACGCGGCAGTTGCGGTAAAGAAACGTTTACCGGCTCGCGGTCTATTTCGCGGCATCAAGGTCAGCTAACGGGAAGCTTCCCGATTCGCGAAGCGGGAACGAAGAAAAAAAAATATTTAAAAAAAAAGTTATTAATAAACATATAAAATATATTTTTGGATTTAAAGAAGAATACATTTTACAGCTACAGATATTAGCTGTTAAAAAACCAATGAAATTCACTGAAAAAACCATAGGTTATAGACCATATATAGTTAGGAATTAGCATTTACAAAACCTTGAAAATTCACTGAAAAAACCATAGGTTATAGACCATATATAGTTAGGAATTAGCATTTACAAAACCTTATTTTACTCACACAAAACCATTGAAATTCCATATATAGTTAGTTGCACTAACTATATATCGCGCACCCGCAATCCACTGCTGATGATGTCACATATTACATCATTCATGACATGGTCAGTGACATCACTGATGACATCACTGATGACATCTCAAATGACATCACTGATGACATCACTGATTACATCTCAAATGACATCACTGATGACATCATGACACACCAATACCAGTTACTACATACGCACTCACTGATTCCTACGTCTACACACACATTCACTCATTCACCCATACAATCACTCATACATACAGTCACTCATTATTACAACACTATCATATGCACTCATACACCTATGCAGACAGTCACACACTGCCACTCATCCATGGAGTTACTCACACACCAAGTCAGTCCTGTAAAGAATCAATCACACTTCCATTTCTTCATCTGTACAGTTAAACACAGAACACCATACTTCAGTGACATCACTGATGAGATCACTAATGACATCTGAAATGACATCACTGATGACATCTCAAATGACATCACTGATGACATCATGACACACCAATACCAGTTTCTACATACGCACTCACTGATTCGTACGTCTACACACACATTCACTCATTCACCCATACAATTACTCATACATACAGTCAGTTATTATTAGAACACTATCATATGCACTCATACACCTAGTCAGTCCTGTGAAGAATCAATCACACTTCGATTTCCTCATCTATAGTTAAACACAGAACACCATACTTTTCACACATATACTAACACATACTTACTCTCTTATACAATCACTGATACAAGTACACATTGATATGCACAGAGTCACACACCTCCCAGCCAGCCACACACACACTCAGTCTTCCATACATCCAGTCATTCTTCAATATGTAAAACGTATTTAAACTTTACAAAAACACACAGACACTAGATGATGTCATCAGTGATGTCATTTGAGATGTCATCAGTGATGTCATCAGTGATGTCACTGACCATGTCATGAATGATGTAATATGTGACATCATCAGCAGTGGATTGCGGGTGCGCGATATATAGTTAGTGCAACTAACTATATATGGAATTTCAATGGTTTTGTGTGAGTAAAATAAGGTTTTGTAAATGCTAATTCCTAACTATATATGGTCTATAACCTATGGTTTTTTCAGTGAATATATATATATATATATATATATATATATATATATATATATATATATCCAAAATCAAGATTGCCCTTCAATGAGAAAGCCCTCACGACACCTCCCCTTCCAGCGAGGTCAGCAGCAGGCAACTTTTCTCCAATAAACCATTGGTTTTGGGCTGACGCGTTTCGGAGTTATCCTTCATCTAGAGCCCCACACAGGTAAGACAGCGACTACCGTGGTTCAGAACACCTGCATTTATTCAACAGAACCCCGCCCAAACAACGAGTTCTCCCGCCCTCCTGGGCGTGTACAGAATTGCATCATGGTATTTGCAGTCCGAACCAAGAATTGAACCCAAGTGGGCGCTGCCGCTGAAAAACTGTAACAAGTGTTATCTCCAGTGAGTCAATGTCTACAGAAGTCGGATGCCGGCTGACATCAAAAGAGCACTCGCTTGTGAGCAATCGTCGTCCCTTCAGTGTGCCGTGTCATCACAGCCTCACGGGTCCGCTTGGACGCGGTGATGCTTTCTCGCGGCTTGGGCCAAGCCGCTACATATCCAAAATCAAGGTTGCCCTTCAATGAGAAAGCCCTCACGACACCTCCCCTTCCAGCGAGGTCAGCAGCAGGCAACTTTTCTCCAATAAACCATTGGTTTTGTGCTGACGCGTTTCGGAGTTATCCTTCATCTAGAGCCCCACACAGGTAAGACAGCGACTACCGTGGTTCAGAACACCTGCATTTATTCAACAGAACCCCGCCCAAACAACGAGTTCTCCCGCCCTCCTGGGCGTGTACAGAATTGCATCATGGTATTTGCAGTCCGAACCAAGAATTGAACCCAAGTGGGCGCTGCCGCTGAAAAACTGTAACAAGTGTTATCTCCAGTGAGTCAATGTCTACAGAAGTCGGATGCCGGCTGACATCAAAAGAGCACTCGCTTGTGAGCAATCGTCGTCCCTTCAGTGTGCCGTGTCATCACAGCCTCACGGGTCCGCTTGGACGCGGTGATGCTTTCTCGCGGCTTGGGCCAAGCCGCTACATATCCAAAATCAAGGTTGCCCTTCAATGAGAAAGCCCTCACGACACCTCCCCTTCCAGCGAGGTCAGCAGCAGGCAACTTTTCTCCAATAAACCATTGGTTTTGGGCTGACGCGTTTCGGAGTTATCCTTCATCTAGAGCCCCACACAGGTAAGACAGCGACTACCGTGGTCAGAACACCTGCATTTATTCAACAGAACCCCGCCCAAACAACGAGTTCTCCCGCCCTCCTGGGCGTATACAGAATTGCATCATGGTATTTGCAGTCCGAACCAAGAATTGAACCCAAGTGGGCGCTGCCGCTGAAAAACTGTAACAAGTGTTATCTCCAGTGAGTCAATGTCTACAGAAGTCGGATGCCGTCTGACATCAAAAGAGCACTCGCTTGTGAGCAATCGTCGTCCCTTCAGTGTGCCGTGTCATCACAGCCTCACGGGTCCGCTTGGACGCGGTGATGCTTTCTCGCGGCTTGCGGCTCGCGGAGATAAAATTATATCTGTATTACCTAGCTGTTGCTAACACCAGTTAGCGACGGCTAGTAGGAGATAGCGACCATCTTGGGCCCCACTTTGCATGTGAGTGATATTTATCACTAATGACATGCAAAGTGGGCATGCCAAGATGTTAGCGACTGGAAACAGTCGCTAACATCGCTATCTCCTATTATCAACTTTTGGAAATATTCGCGATAAGCGCGAATATCTCCAAAAGCTAGCACCTGCCCTGAGCAGTTCTTAGCCATGTTATCCAATGGGAAGTGGATAACATGGCTAAGAGCATTAGCTCGGTAATGCATGAATATCGCTGAGTTTTCAGCGATATTAATGCATTGCGGTCGTTTTTTATCGTATTTGCGATAAACCTTGATAATAGCAAGGTTTATCTGCGATAATTTCTGACGATGCTTAGCGGTAAAAAAATCGTTGCTAAGCATCGTTAGGGATAAATATCGCTTAACTTTGGTAATATGCCTCAACGTCTGTTAACGTTCGATTCGAAGGAAATCAGGAAGTGTTGAAAAACATTGTCTGCGCCATCTTGCCTTTTTTCAAATGCCACACTTTTGTCGTGCACGGCAGTCATTTTAGATGCCTTGACCAGACCCACTCTGTGCACGCTGTCGATCCTTAGCATGGCTCCCCACCCTCGCAAGCATCTCCCCCAGGCAGTGGTCACCCCCGCTCTCTGTCTTATGCATGGGTAATAAACCACCCCCCATCTGCGCTGCTCTTCCCTGAGAATCACACCCTGTGCCCGCCCGACACCTCCCTTTCGCCCTATTCACTACCGCACCCTCTGACACTCCTTTTCCTCTGTGTCCGATTGTCCAGGCCGGTCCTAGGGTATCAGCTAGCCCTGCAGATGTAGTTTATGGCCCCAGCTGTAAAGAATCACCCCTCTTCAAAGGAGTTATAGTAGATCAAGGCCCACACTCGATGAGATCCGTCACAGCAGACGCGTTCCTATTATCTGAAAACCATCCTGTATTGTGATTGGGGAGGGGACCGAGCCTGAAGCGGAAGATTCCAGGGATGACTCTTTGTACATCAAAGTTTTTACAATTATGTGTCACATTAAAAATATATAGCACTCCAACAAAGTAGTAAGATTATAAAACTTTAATAACTTATAAATATATACAAGAAAACAAAAACAGTAATAACATATAAACATTTTTAGGGAAAAACAACGAAGTAGCGGTCGGCTGTGCGAATAGTCCCAACGCAGCACAACGTCCAGATTTCTGGCGTGGGGCGTCGCGGGGGGTGGGTCATCAGTAGCAAACTGTTGTGCGAATAGTTCCAAGGCAGCAGAACGATGGCACCAAGGTGATGTCCAGTAAGTTGCCGCACTGGTTTTGGTATCCTACAATGCTGCTCCGAATAACGGCGTGGGGCGCCCCGGGGGAGGCGCGTGAACGGGCCTCTCCAGGTGGAGTCTCGTCTGTTGTAGTGGGGCGCCCCTTTACCGTTTCAGTTGCCATTCCGTCCGCTTTTGGTCCACTGTGTCAAAAGCCGCAATTCAGCTGAGTTGCGCCCACTCTTGCGGTGCAGCGATAGGCGGCTGTCACAGGACTCTCAAAATGGCGGCAGGCTGTTTCCTTTTTGGGCCTGGTCCACTGAAATGGCCCTGGGACACCTTGGAAATCGGACGCTTGTCTGCTAGGTCTTGGACCCCATTCTCGAAAGCGTCCCCTCCGCCTTGAGGATTCATCAAAAGTTTTGGGGGCCCCCGACTCCTGTAGGCTTCTGGTGGGGAGCGGCTGCCATGATTGCTCGCGGAATGACCACGACGGAGCCACGAGATGGTGGTGCTCTCATGCTGACGCCAGCTTCAGTCTGAAACATCCAGAAACAAGGTGGGGCTTTCATCGTTTGGGAAAAAAAAAAGTTTTCATCCAATGAAAAGTGTTGTTTTTAGGTCATATGATCAAGCCTTCCATCATTAGGAACCCAAAAGTAAAATGAACCAATGAAAAGTTTTATAAACAAGTCACATGACCTGTTATGCGGCATAGGGTATAAAATGCGGAGAAAATACGTTGGCACGTGAGGCGGCGTCAGTAGCGGACCGATGTGCGAATAGGCCGAAGGCAACACAACGCGCCAAGATCCGGATGGTACAGAGGTGGTGTCCAGCAAGTTGCAGCACTGGTGTGGCCATCCTACAATGCTGAAAGTCGGCGTGGGGCGCCCCGTTGGCCTGTGAGTTTGCGTCAGTAGCGGACCGATGTGCGAATAGGCCGAAGGCAGCACAACGCGCCAAGATCCGGATGGCACCGAGGTGGTGTCCAGCAAGTTGCAGCACTGGTGTGGCCATCCTACAATGCTGAAAGTCGGCGTGGGGCGCCCCGTTGGCCTGTGAGTTTGCGTCAGTAGCGGACCGATGTGCGAATAGGCCGAAGGCAGCACAACGCGCCAAGATCCGGATGGCACCGAGGTGGTGTCTAGTAAGTTGCCGCACTGGTGTGGCCATCCTACAATGTTGAAAGTCGGCGTGGGGCGCCCCGTTGGCCTGTGAGATGGCGTCAGTAGCGGACCGATGTGCGAATGGGGCCAAAGGCAGCGCAACAATATTTTCTGACTAGAAGACACCACAAGGCGCTGAGATGCCAAGATTCGGATGGCACCGAGGTGGTGTCTAGCAAGTTGTGGTACTGGTGTGGCCATCCTACAATGGTAAAAGTCGGCGTGGGGCGCCCCGTTGGCCTGTGAGATGGCGTCAGTAGCGGACCGATGTGCGAATGGGGCCAAAGGCAGCGCAACAATATTTTCTGTATGGAAGATACCACTAGGCGTTGAGATGCCAAGATCCGGATGGCACCGAGGTGATGTCTAGCAAGTTGCTGTACTGGTGTACTGGTGTGGTCATCCTACAATGCTGAAACTCGGCGTGGGGCGCCCCATTAGCCTGTGAGATGGCGTTAGTAGCGGACCGATGTGTGAATAGGCCGGAACCAGCACAAGGCGCCAAGATCCGGATGTCACCGTGGTGGTTTCATAGTTGAGAGGCACTTCATCTGCAGTGGGGCGCCGAGATCCGGATGGCACCGAGGTGATGTCTAGCAAGTTGCTGTACTGGTGTGGTCATCCTACAATGCTGAAACTCGGCGTGGGGCGCCCCATTAGCCTGTGAGATGGCGTCAGTAGCGGACCGATGTGTGAATGGGGCAAAGGTAGCGCAAGAATATTTTCTGAATAGAAGACACCACAAGGCGCTGAGATGCCAAGATCCGGATGGCACCGAGGTGGTGTCTAGTAAGGTGCACTGGTGTGGCCATCCTACAATGCTGAAAGTCGGCGTGGGGCGCCCCGTTGGCCTGTGAGATGGCGGCAGTAGCGGACCGATGTGCGAATGGGGCCAAAGGCAGCGCAACAATATTTTTGGAATAGAAGAGACCACAAGGCGCTGAGATTCGGTTAGCACCGAGGTGGTGTCTAGCAAGCTATGCAGCTGAGTTGCGTGCGCACTTGCGGCGAATAGGTCGAAGGCAGCACAACAATGTTTTCTGAATAGAAGACACCACAAGGCGCTGAGATTCGGTTACCACCGAGGTGATGTCTAGCAAGTTGCCGCACTGGTGTGGCCATCCTACAATACTGCTCCGAATAACGGCGTGGGGTGCCCGAAGGGGGGGGGGAGGCGGCGTGAACGGGCCTTCCTAGGTGGAGGCTCGTCTGCTGTAGTGGGGCGCCCCTTTACCGTTTCAGTTGCCATTCAGCTGAGTTTCGGCTGCTCTTGATGCTACAGCGACAGGCGGCTGCAACAGGACTCTCAAAATGGCGGCCTGTTCTTTGGATTTGGGCCTGGTCCACTAAAATGGCCCTGGGACACCTTAGAACTCGGACGCTCGATTTTTTTTTCCTTTCCTGTACATGCAAAAAAAGGTAAATGCCCGGTACGTTACACGCTTCATCTGCCACGATGAACTCTCCAGAGGAACCGAAAAAATATATAGTTATGGTAACTATACCATGCATCGTCATATGGAGAGGTGGCACCAATTAATTATAGTGCTGCATAAAAGAGAGATTTGGAGGAGAACCCCTGACCTGCTAGTACATTCATCAAAGAAGTGGCACTGACAGCATCAGAGGCAAGGGAAACGGTCCCAAATATTTAGAAGAACTTTGGAAAGATTAAAATGACATGTTTAGATTGTGGCAAATTAATTTCATGTGGACAGATGAGTGTTACTCTAATAAATACAGCATATGAACATCATCATAGTCGATGGTTGGTAGAGACATTTTGACTATATCCTGGACCTGCCCGTCCTCGCCCAAAATGGCGCCGGAATAAATGGGACTCGTAACTCCTTGTTGTGTACTGGTTGCAGAACCTTGAAATCACGAGATACGTATGCAGTTTTGAAGCACATGGCGGGCGGGGACGAGAATTGATTGAATATTTCGACATCCCTATTGATATTAAGTTCTGATGTGTTATTGATTACTGTACTATTGAAAGTTTGAATTAACGTCACCCATGGTACTTGCCCGCAAATGTATATCTAGATAATTTTATTGTAACTGGCCCTGTCGTATTTTAATTATAAAATGTACGTCCACCGATTCCGTAACTGTTAGACACCTTAGTTCTTGCAACCTAATGGCCCGCCCGTTATGTTCCTCTACAGTGTAAATGTCTACTCATCATATACGATTACAGTTTGCTCCGTGGCCGGCCCACGTGGTTATAGGCTCGTATTTGTATAATGAAATTTTCACAATAAAGGTTTTTAAAAGAAAACATGGTAGTAGTAAATACATTGGTAAAGTTTTTAATAATAGTCACTGTTTTAGAATCATTAAAAGGCAAGTGAAATAAAGCAGACCAATTACATGAAGGGTAAAAGGTATAATACGAAGGAACGCAGTAAAGATAAATGGTCAAGGGCTGTTGTGTTTTCTACTCCTGCAACATAAAGTGATCGATAAGAATCTCATATTCAGGCGTATCGGCGACTAAGACAGCAGGTCGACCCTCTTTTGCTCAACGGCTCCGTCATGGGACGAAGAAACGCTCTTTTTCTCGAAAAAAGAATATATTTTACTTGCAGGACAGTTGTAAATTTTCCGGGAAAGTACATTAGCCTGGAACATTATAACATATATTTAAGAAAAAATAATGTTCGGAAGTAATAAAAAGCGTAATTTTTAGGTCATATGACCAAGCCTTTCATCATTAGAATAAGAAAAGTAAAATGAACCAATGAAAAGTTTTATTAACAAGTCACATGACTTGTTATGCTTACGTTACGCGCTGCGCGCCCCGGATGACTTCCGGATGCGCTAACGCGGCGCGTCATATGACGCATTACGCGACAACGCAGGTCCAGAATATAGTCAAAATGTCTCCACCAACCAGCGGTCGGAACACAACCCCTTTCAGCAGGCTAAATAGTTCTGTTAAATGACAACAGAAGGGACAGGCAACAAGAACCATCAGTCAAAGAGGGGAGGGCTAGTTCTTCTCTACCGGGTTACATTGGGGCGCTACCGGAACTGATCGAATTGGTAGTCTACAGTGTTTCTGGATGTTTCAGACTGAAGCTGGGGTTAGCATGAGAGCAGCACCATTTCGTAGCTCCGTCGTGGCCATTCCGCAACCAATCATGGCAGCCGCTCTTTATCGTTATTTTGGGCGGGGTGGGTGGCGGAGCCGAGCTGTTTTGCAGCCATCATTGTGTGGAGTTCAGTTCATCTCACTAGTTTTGTATTTGTCATGAGGGGTTGTTCCTAATGTTTCTATTTTAGCGAGGTCAAAAAGAGATCCCATTAGTGGCCTACTGATTTTGCTCGATTCCTTTTCTTTTTTTTTTACACGATTTTTCGTTATCTGCAAAGACTAAACAGAGTATTGCGACTCTGTGTTTGTTTGTAAATAGAGAATGAACCAAAGAGAACCAATTCTAAAACAGTAAATACTTGGATAACAATCAATCAAATGGAGAGAGAAGCAGGCACGACGTATTACAACGGGGGCAAAGGCCTGCGTTAACTACCCTTCACTATGTGCAAAGAGAGAGTACTCCTAATAGAAATGAGGGGGGGGGCACCATTCAAAGCAGATCAGTGTGCATAAACACGAAAATGTTTTCACTTACCACGTACTTGACATTCGACAGCTTATGATATTTGCTATTAAAAAAACATTGAAATCCACTGAAAAAACCATAGGTTATAGACCATATATAGTTAGGAATTAGCATTTACAAAACCTTGAAAATTCACTGAAAAAACCATAGGTTATAGACCATATATAGTTAGGAATTAGCATTTAAAAAACCTTATTTTACTCACACAAAACCATTGAAATTCCATATATAGTTAGTTGCACTAACTATATATCGCGCACCCGCAATCCACTGCTGATGATGTCACATATTACATCATTCATGACATGGTCAGTGACATCACTGATGACATCACTGATGACATCTCAAATGACATCACTGATGACATCACTGATGACATCTCAAATGACATCACTGATAACATCTCAAATGACATCACTGATGACATCTCAAATGACATCACTGATGACATCACTGATGACATCTCATTTGACATCAATGACCACATCACTGATGATATCATTCATGTGACAATACAATGCATCTCCTCACACTTTAATATAACCTCTGTTACACCCAGTGTTAAATACAGAGTATAATTTTTGAAACCATTGACACACCAATACTAGTTACTACATACGCACTCAGTGATTCCTATGTTTACACACACATTCACTCATTTACCCATACAATCATTCATACATACAATCACTCATCTTTACAACACTATCATATGCACTCATACACCTATACAGACTCTCACACTCTGTCACTCATCCATGGAGTTACTCACACACCTAGTCAGTCCTGTAAATAATCAATCACACTTCCATTTTCTAATCTATACAGTTAAACATAGAGCACCTTACATTTTTAAACATATACTAACACATACTTACTCTCTTATACAATCATTGATACAAGTACACATTGATCTGCACAGAGTCATACACCTCCCAGCCAGCCACACACACACTCAGTCTCCCATACAAATACTTGGGCAATCAATCAATAACCCATATAGTTACTCATATAGCTACTGACCAACACATGCAGCAGTTTACAGAACAACAAACATAATGATGCACAAATTAAGACAGTTTAGTCACTAACCCATGCACTCAGTGAGACACATTTAATCACTCACTCATACAGTCAGTCACGCACCTACTAAATCCTTCATCCAGACACTTCTACATCTACTCATTCTTCAATATGTAAAACATATTTAAACTTTTCAGAAACACACAGTCACTGGATGATGTCATCAGTGATGTCATTTGAGATGTCATCAGTGATGTCATCAGTGATGTCACTGACCATGTCATGAATGATGTAATATGTGACATCATCAGCAGTGGATTGCGGGTGCGCGATATATAGTTAGTGCAACTAACTATATATGGAATTTCAATGGTTTTGTGTGAGTAAAATAAGGTTTTTTAAATGCTAATTCCTAACTATATATGGTCTATAACCTATGGTTTTTTCAGTGAATATATATATATATACATACATATATAAACATATATAATCTGCATATCTATATAAATACAAATATAAATGCATGCATACATATACATATATGTATACATATGCATGTTATTTACATGAAAGTTTGAACAACACTAATAAAAGCAAAGCTAAAAAGCCACCTCATTGTAAACAGAATGGCTTTAACTTAAACGAGGGCGAGATCTATTGCATTTTCAATGCTTGTTTACTTTGGTTCCATCAAGAAGGCATTCAGATGTGTCACAAATTTGCCATAAATTCTGAATGTTAGCACTCTAGTTGCTCATTAGATCACTGTAGTAAAGCTACTGCTCACCAGGGAAGTCTGCTGCTGGTATTCAAAGTGCATGTTTCAGTCTGCATGTCAGAATTATTTTAATGAAATAGAAGAGGATTTCAGAAGTCACTCAAAATGTGCCCTAATTTTTATTTGTGAAGCACTAATCATACTTTCTATGGTAACATGAACCCCCTCATTTTGTTCCTTTTTAAATTAAATGTTTTCAGACTTACCACTTCATTCCAATCAAGATGGCTTCTGGTGTGCCATACTTTTGTCATAAGTAAGACTGTTAGCGCTCTAGTTGTTCTTTAGAACACTCTGGGACATTTTGTCATTGGGCTATACTTCGGCTACATCTGGGTGATATTTGGGCTACATTTTGGCTCTTTTGTCTCTGGTGGCCATCTTGGGAGACTGCATGTCAGAATTTTTTAATGAAATAGAAAAGGATTTGAGAAGTCACTCAAAATGTGCCCTAATTTTTCTTTCTGCAGCACTAATCATACTTTCTATGGCAAAATGAACCCCCTCATTTTGTTCCTTTTTAAATTAAATGTTTTCAGACTTATCTCTTCATTCCAATCAAGATGGCTTCTGGTGTGCCATACTTTTCTCATAAGTAAGACTGTTAGCGCTCTAGTTCTTCTTTAGAACACTCTGGGACATTCTGTCATTGGGCTATACTTAGGCTACATCTGGGTGATATTTGGGCTACATTTGGACTCTTTTGTCTCTGGTGGCCATCTTGGGAGACTGCATGTCAGAATGTTTTAATGTAATGGAAGAGGATTTGAGAAGTCACTCAAAATGTGCCCTAATTTTTCTTTCTGCAGCACTAATCATACTTTCTTGCTTGATTCTATATTTTTCCCTTTTTTGTTTATGGAGTTTTGAAAAAAAATGTCTGTGATGGCTTTGGATAAGTTTATGTATATTACATATATGATAAATGGCTTCTAACCGATTAAAGGTCTGCTCACTAAATGAATCGGGGCTAAACAATATTATAAAGAGACAGAAGGTTGCAGCTGAGCTGGGATATATTGCACCACATCTACTTTGTTTGCAGGAAACTGACATACCATGGTCAAAAAGAGACATGTTAAGAGAACTTGGATTTTCATTAGTGATCATTACCGGACAGTCTAGTCTGATACGTGGCATGGCTATTATGTGTAAGGGTAACAATGTAACATCGGAAAGGACGCTAGGTGATAAAAAAGGAAGATGCGCAATTGCAGAATTTTGTGTGGATGGTAAAAAGCTGACTTTATGTAATATTTATGGTGCAAATTTAGACGACCCTGAAGTTCTAACTGAAGTGAATTTGGAATAAGCCACCTGGCCTCAGCCCGTAGTGCTTTGCGGAGATATCAATATCAATCTGACCAATAGTTCACTCAGAGATGGGTTTGCTAAGTATAGGGGGCGCAAGCCAAAAGTATATAAAGCACTACACAATATAGTGCAGGACCAAGGGCTGGTGGATGTGTGGGGGCATAATAGACCACAGGATAGTGGGTATACATTTTATTCTTACCCCCACAAAAAATTGGTCAGACTTGATTATTTTTTTGCCCCGGCCTCTGCATTAGAGGGAGCGATAATTACTGTGCACCCAAGGATTTCATCAGATCATTCTCCTATAGTATTAGAGATAGGCCCGGGGCTTTCTAGACCTAGACAGCTTAATTTCACATTTGATAGGAAGTTGGTGGTAAATAGTGATTTTAGGGATCATATTAGGAAGTGGATTAAGCTATTCTTTCAGCAAAATAAGGGTTCCGCCACGCAGGCCATTATTTGGGACACTTTCAAAGCGGGGTTCCGTGGGGAATGTATTAGCTTTTCATCTCTGAATCAAAGGTAGGCGAGACAGGAGTTGGATAGACTATATCAGCAACTAATTCAGTCTGAAATATTATTGATGAAGGGGGTAGTCAGCGGGGTGAACAATTTGAGTTAATTGGAGGATATAGTCTCAAAGGATAGAGCGAAAGTGTTGGGATTCTGGAGTGTAGAGAACGCAAGGAGGTTTTTAACATCTAGGATGGAAAAGCACGGGTCTACTTTCGGATACTGTTAAAATTACACGTGGTACACTTCAAGGATGCCCCTGCTCCCCTCTTTTGTTTGTCCTTTATATTAACCCTTTTATAGAGCAATTAACTCTGAATGTTTTGATCCCACCCTACAAAGTTGAAGAATATTATTTTTCGGTTTTTGCCTATGCCGATGATATTGCGGTGACAACTGTAAATCCCGGCACTGCAATAAAAAGAAATCGAGCGGTTGGCGAAGGTTTTTGGGAGGGTCGCTGGATATAAATTGAACGAGGCGAAAACGCAAATTCTTTGTTCTGAGACTGTAGAATGGCAGGATTGTAGGGTAGTAAATGAGGCAACATATCTAGGTATTCAATTAAGGGCAAATATGAGTGAATTAGTGGAGGTTAACTGGAATACGCTTATGGCCAAAATCAGGCAATCTCTGGATAGATGGGAGCGGCTATATTTAACCATTATTGGACGTCAAATGTCTTAAAAATGAATGTGCTGCCAAAAGTCCTATACTTATTTAGGTCTATACCGTTAGAAGTCTCAAAAGATAAACTACAGGCATTATAGGCAAGATGTGGGAAATTTATTTGGAGCCCAGGAAGACCAAGAAGGGCAGTGAACCTCATGACTTTACCGTATTCAAGGGGAGAACTGGGGGTCCCAGATTTTTATTTGTATTATGTAACTTGTTTTCTTTTGAGGATGAGGGTTTTGATCACTGGAGAGACAGGAACTGATGTGGCTAATGCCCCGAATATTTTTGACATTCAGTTAGGTGCATTTGCAAAGCAATCTATAGTTAAAGAGATTGACGGGAGTTACTACAAACGGACTCGGTTTAAGGTAGCGCTGGGGGCGTGTAAGGTTTGGAAATGGTTTGCGAAAATAATGGGGATAGGGAAAGTATCGTATTACACGCCCTTTAGCGCATATAGGCTTCTACCAGATATCTTCTCTGACGCAATGGCTTTCATTTGGCAGCGGAAAGGGATTAGGATTCTGGGAGATATGATTAAGGAGGAAGGGATTTGTAAATCCTTTGAGGAGATGATGGCTCAGTTTTCGCTGCCTAGGAGTTTTTTCTTTAAATTTTTACAAATTCGTGATTATTTAAATCGGCGAACAGGGAAATTGGAGCAAAATAAAGTCATTGAAGCAATCAGGAGGTCTGTTAAAATTGGAGTGGTATATAAATTATTATTGTCTGTTAAGAATGATGATATAGAAAAAGTAAAGCTAAAATGGAGAGATTTAGTAGAAGACCCAGAGATTGAGGTTGAAGAGCTTTTAATATTATCTAAGGAGGCTTTAATGTCTGCAAATTTGAAAGCCCAGTTTTTTAAGACCTTATATGATCTATACTACACTCCTAAAAGAATGGCAAAGTGGGGAGGGGGAAATGAAGGCAAGTGTTTTCGGTGTGGGGAAAATGATGCTGGGGTGATACATATTTTTTATAGTTGTGTTAAACTTCAAGGTTATATTGTAGATCTCGAACTGTTTCTGTCTTTGGTGCTTAGTACATCTGTTGTTATTACTCCGGCAATGTTGGTACTCGGTAAAATTCCAAAGGATAGGATACCGGAACCACTATTTCAGCATCGTCATTTTATATTTTTTTGCAATGACTGTAGCACGTCTGTGCATAGCTACGGAGTTGTTACAGGAAAAACCACTGGACTTTCATCAGTGGCGGGCCAGAATGCTCAGTTTATATAATTTGGAGTGGGGTCTTTTTTCTATCAAAGGCTTGCGGAAAAAAAGACTGGGCATAAAAATTTGGAGTGTGTTTAGGGATTACTATGAGGAATGAATTGTCAATTGTCAATTGTTATTTGGATGTAATAGCTTTGCTTTGATGTTTTTTTTTTTTTTTGGCTGTAACACTTGTGGAAAATGCTGCTATTGTGAATTGGTTACTCTGTTTGTCTCTGCAGTTTTGATGTGAAAGAACAATAAAATAAAACAATTAAAAAAAGACAACTACATGTTTTTTATTATCTTCATCACTCTCATTCAGAAAGTAATTTTGAACAGCAAACTAAGTTATGTTAACTGCTGCAATCTTCATAGGCCAATTTCCTTCCCTAAAATTTCGGTTGTAAGAACACTAGGTAAGAATTTAGTAAGTCAGAAGGCAAACGTTGTTTGAAAGTCAATTGAGTATCATTACAGTCTTTCCATCCTTTTTGACATTTTAAATAAGCTGTGTAATGTCCTGATGTTGTTGAAGGACCATCATGGTAAATAATTGCTGCAGTTGTAAAGGTTGTTCCTGAAATTGATAATTGAGAAGCCACAAAATTTGTAATTAATGTTGTCAATTTAGTTGCATCAGGTCTACATCGTTGGAACATTAAAATAACATACTGTCCATATCTTCGTAAAAATAAAGTTGATAGCATTGCAGATTTACATTGAGTACAGACCATGTTTTGATTTGCTTCTCTAACTAGATTATTAAAAGACACTGATTTGCAGTCTGGTAAAGTCAAATATATAAATCTTTCAGTGTCTACTGTAGTACTACTTGAAAAGGAGCAATTGTCGCAGTCATGTTGCCATTTATAAGAAAGGCCAAAAAGATTTGCTACATCTACACCTTCATCTTGCAATACAACAAGCATATACATTAGAAATTCCTGACAATCTTGCTGAATATTCTGTGAAAATTGATTTAGACCAGAAAATATGTCTAAAACATTTCGAATTTCAGAAACACTTTGTATTTTTGTTCTATCACTGCTACATTTCTCTAATACAGAATCTAATAAACAACAAAATGTTTGATCACGATTTTCAGCAATCTGTTCTTGTACAGTTTGGAGAAAGAAAACAACATTAACCACTACATTAGCATAGCAGTTGACACCAGAACTATTTTCAAACTGAAATCCAACAACATCTTTAACTAAATCCATTTCGTTTCTGCTTACAATTACTGGTTCATCTACCTTTTTTCTTTTTGCTACAACTTCACTACAATTTTTCTCATTTCTTCTTTTTCGGCCTACCACACGCTTTTCAAATAGAGGATATTGAGGTAAATTTGGAGCATACTCTCTTTTTAACCTATTATATTCTTTTACACAATTAAATCCGCATTAATCTTTGTCTCATCAAAATCAATCAAGTACAATCCTGATAAAGATCTGACTCGAGATAAAGCAACATATGCCATACCCTCCTTGAACACAGAATTTCCAATATTCACCAAAGCACTATCAACACTTAAACCTTGAGATTTATGAATAGTCACTGCATATGCCAAAGAAACAGGAAACTGTTTTCTGCGGACATATAAATCTTTCACAAGCAAAAATCGGGAAGAACAACGACTGATTTGTTGTACTTCTTCAATACCATCAAATTTAATTTTCATAATTTCAATTCCATCTCTATTTCGGTAATTCACAAAATCCACAACATGACCCATTGCTCCATTTACTAAACCTCTTTCCACATGTAAATTACGTCGTAAAATTATACGACAATTAAAAGATGCATACAGAGTCTTTTCCATACCAGCAGTTTTAGATATTGTCTTCTCTAAAGAATCCAATTTTGATTTCAACTTTTCTGACAAAATAATAGTTGCTCCTTCATGTTCAATTTTATCAATAGCTTCCAGTTTCACAATCTCTTGATTTTCCAACTTTAACATTTTGTTGTTGAAGATTGAACATTCTTGCAGAGTTGGCATCAAGCATATGACAGATTTGTTTTCAGGAATTTTCTTAAAAATATTCTCTGGGAGAATATTTTCATTTGGAAACAAATTTGAAATTAATCGTCCATGTAAAGCTTCTTTGCCATGCTCAGTTAGTTTTCCAATTCTTACATCTTGTAGAATATTTTTATAATCTTCATCCTTTGCCTGTCGCATATTTTGAAGCAGTTCTGCATATTTGAAATGTAATCATATGTTAACATTTCCAATGCTTCCTAAGCACTTCCTGGTATCTTCATGCGTAAGCATTTTAAACACTGGCTGTCCTTTCACTGGAGTTAGTTGCAGTAGATCTCCAAAAACAATGATGTGTTTGCCTCCAAATAACACTTCATAGTCTGTTTTCAGAATTTCTTGCATTCTTAAATGCACAAAAGCAAGCATTACATTTGATACCATGCTTACTTCATCAATGATAAGAAGTTTCATTTTCTTTAGGACTCTTGAAACTTCACAACAAGCTTCTCCAGATAGCTTGTGGTATTGTAATTTGTTATCATGCTCCACTGGCAGCATCAATAAGCAATGTAAAGTAATCCCTTTAATGTTGTGTGCTGCCAACCCAGTTGGAGCAGTAACAACACAAGAGAGCGAAGACTCTGTTGTTTTCTGAAGATAAGTTGCAATTGCTTTAATCAGGAAACTTTTACCAGTTCCTGCTTCTCCACTCACATATAGTCGGACAGGTACAAATGATGTACATGAGCACACTTTTTTCTCATGAGATAAACCATGCTCAATGTGTTTTGTGACTTCGTCATATATTTGTCTCTGCTCAACGTTTAGTTCTTTTTCCAAATCTTCTAAGTGAACTCCATCCTCCTGAGCTTGTTCCATGGCTCTTTCAACTTCATCCATAGCAGTGGCAGCTTCATTTTGTATAATTGGTCCTCCTAGTGGATCCTGACTCAATAAAGCAGAACTCTGACTATCTTGAGAACTGTCTCTAGCAATCTCTGCTGCAATTGTAGCTTCTTGCTGTATTTCTTCGTTCAACATTTGCAGATAATTTGAAAAAACAGGACATTCTATCGTATCCTTGGTTGCATTGAACAAATCTTCATAAGTAAGAAAATCTCCAAGTAGTTCCTCTTCTGTAAGCCAAGGCTTAAAGAGTTTCAAAAGAGCTAAGTAATAAAATTCCCTTTTGTCTGGAGAATCACAACTCAATTTTCGATGATTAATCAAATGCCCTTTTCTTTGTTTCACTAGACAGCCTTCACAACCAATTACAGCATATACACCTTTATTGATGTCTTCTTTGATGTTCTTTTTAAAAATATAGGTTTGCAGAACTTCATAGAGACAAACTTTCTCAAGATGAGTACTTCTATTTGGATAGTATGTATCCAACATGTTTGTCTTCAGAATATCTGTACTGTCTGGTTCTTTCTCCGCCAAATACTCTATTTCTTGTACAGATTTCAAAACTCGGTTTCGTGTTGCAGCAAGACCTAGACTCACCCAAATGATGGTTCTTGATTTGGCATATAGACTTGCTGATGATAACCGATCAGAACATTCATATGCTCCAATTTCTCGATGCGACAACATCTTCAAACTGTAACTGTATAATTTCTCGCTTAGACTCTTTTCAGGTGAAATTTCCTCCCACATTTCCTTCAGTTCCGTCTTTTCTGATTTTGTGATGTAAGACGTCACATATCGAGCCACAGCAATAGAGTTGTCAGCCACATATTGAATATCCATGTTAGCATTCCACATGGACAAAATGACTGGGTTGTAGTCATTTATGAATTTGGATTCCTCATTTCTTCTTAGGTTGTATGTATTTTTGGGTGATTTTCTTGTCACAGTATGTCGCAGAGATGACATACATTTGTTGACTCTTCCTTTCGATGTTCCTGGACGTGGAAATGCAAAACGACATTTCGTGTAGAACTTGTCCTTGGATTTTTATTTTCGATGACAGTATTTCCCACAACGATGGGTTTCAAAGCGTAAAACTTGATGTCTTAAATTATTTTCTTCTGTACTTTTCGGAACAGCACATGTAGAATACTGCTCAATGAAATTCATCACTTTCTCATCTGAATCTGTTCCAAATTTTGGTGCATCTTTAATCCATAGCAGCATATGTATATGAGGAGCACCTCTCGCTTGATACTCCTTTCTCCAAAAGAAATCCAACACCTCTCCAAGGGGAGGATTTTTTTTGTTTGTAATAAAAGACATCATAGCTTCAAACTTATGATTGAAATACCTGCATACATTAACTGGATCCAAAGAGCACAGTTCTTCAGGTGTCTTGTATTCAATATTTTCAATGTTTTTATTTGCCTCTCGTAGAAAGTCAAGTAAGTCTTTCCAAGCATACTCAGCACAGCTAAGAGTGAGGAACCATGTAGCAGTTCCTTAGTTTCTTAGCATACATTTCAATTCCCCATGACGACGGTACCAATACTCATTAGTACCACGCTGACATGCCATCAGATTAATTAGCTGAGATTCCAAAACACTGTCTTGCAATTTCACTTTATCCATGAAATCCCTTGCCGAAACATTTTGTAGATGTGCTCCACTTTTCAGTATATGGTTTACTGCATAAGAAAGTCCAGACAAGTCACTCTCAAACAGTAGATGGAACAAATATGGAATGCATTGACAAAACCTTGGATCTTCTGCCTTTAATCTTGAAGTCTGGTATTCAGATGCAGGAATTTGAACAGGTCGGTCGTCATATCGTCCACCTTTACCTGTTGGGAATAACCGTGGAAAACAACGAGCTTCCAAACTTTCTTCCCATACACTAATGGGACTTCCTTTTGCTTCTTTCATTTGAAATAAGTCAATAGCATTCCCCATTACTTCTTTGGAATGCAATGGATGAACACTATAATGTTCATAAATTTCTTCACTTCTAGAGACATCAACTTTTTCAATTTGTCCAGCTGAGAAATCAGTGTTGTCTTCTACAGTTGTTTCCTCTTCTTCCACATACACATTTTTATAGTACTGATTATTTTTTAACAGATACAATGTTGCCTTCTTGACTTTCCTAACATCCACTAATTCTTGCCAGATTTTCTTACTCTTTGTCGGAACACCATTAACTAGAATAACCAGAGGTTCCTCTTCTACTTTTTCGACACCATTTGTATCAATATTTTTCTTAAAATCTAGAGGCAAATAAACAACTCTTCCCTTTAATCCTCTCTGTAAATCTGAAGGAGGCAATTTCTCTGTCTTAGGCTTCATGCGAACAATAGCCTGAAAAGGATGCACACAATAAATCAGAATAGACTCATAGGTTTCTAAATCCATCAATCCAGAAGGAATGTCTACCAACTCCAGATTATTATGGACAGCTCTAGCAGGGATTCTATTTTCATTTAATTTATTGTAACAATATTTACAAATACGTTGATCAGAACCCAAATCAAAACAATTTTCTACCAACAAATAAATTGCAAAATCCTTCCACTCATTATTATTTATCTTTTCACTTTTTACGTATAAATCAACTAACCTAGTTTGATGCTTATAATGAGTTCGTCGACAACACACACAAGTGAAATTAGGCCTTTCACTTGAATTCACCTTAAACTTTGTAATTTCATTTTCAAATTTTTCTGTACTTGAAATCTCTACATTCTCTTCTATATTACTTTCTATTTCTGTATCAGTTTCTGCACTGACCTCTTTTTCACCAAAATAACAAAACTCAATTTCTTCACAAATGTTTTTCACATCTAATTCAGTTCCATGCAAAAGAGCACGGTTTAACTGTTTTAGTTTAAGTGCTGGACTTTTTGCATAATACAACCTTCTCCCTAATTTCCTCACTTTATTATGATGCACTGCTAAAATCCTAAAATGATGAAAAACACTCTGACACACTTTTCTTGAAAGACAAGCCAGTGAATGCCCTTGCAAACCTGTTTTTTCTCTCACTCTACAAGGATCTAAATCTTGCAAAATTTTAAGTTTTTTGTTTTAGACTTTTCTTAGTATATGTCCGTAAGAAACTGCGAAACAAATCAATTGAATCCTGTTGCACACTACAAATACTACTACAATTCCAAGTATAGACTGGAGCCTTAGGACATCTCCCTAAAACTTCATCAGCTAACACCTCTTCTGTATTTCTAGGCACAATCTTTTCTTTTTCAACCGTACAACCGTTCTTCACCTCATATGCTCGACCACTGGTGTCAACTGCATGCACCAAATTATTATCCTGAAAGTAACTTTCTTCATTAAAAATGGCTCACAACTTGAACTATGCTTCCATTCTCCAGAAAAAACATCACAAAAATGAGTCCGATTAATTACTCTCTTCCACTTACATTTTAATTTGAACACATTGATTACTTTATCTAGTGTACGAATTCTATTCATTACTAATCCATATAACTTATTTTTCCTTATAAATGCTTCATCCGCAATCTTAATTATGCTTTTTTTTTCTTGTAAAAAAGCGGTCTTTTTTTTATACCTTTTTACATATTTTAATAAATTAGATATAATTCTGTTATAAAACATTCGTCTACGAATTTCAATACATTGATTTCTCTGTCTATTGTCAGAGACAATATCATCTCCTTCTAGAGATCTAACATTTTTGGAGACACACACTTTCTTTTTTGTAATTAAAGGTGTCTCACTTTTCTTTGAAGTCACATTTTTTATTTTTTGACATTTCAATAAGTTCCTGAGAACATTTTTAGTTTGCTTACCAGGAGCATTATTTTTGTTGACTGAAGATTTTGTTTTAGATGAGTCTTCTATTTTTCTTTCCTTAGACCTTAAATCCTTTTTATATTTTTTTTCTCGTCTTTGTTTAGACAGCATATTATTTTTCCTTTGTAGAGATGATTATAATCTGTGGTAAAGAAAAAATAACATATTAAAGACCACTACAAACATATTAAATAGCAATTACAATAAGTAAATGATACAAACAGTACTATAGAACAAAAAGCTGATTTACATTACATGTGCTTTGCTTTGTGTCAAAAATGATTTACTAGGTAAAACGTTTTCTGGTGAAATGTCTGGCTTTAAAAAATGTTTGCCAATGATCACACTAAGTTTCTATAATTACATTTTCACATTTTTCAATAATATCACCTGTGCCTTCGAACTGTTTGTCTCTTTTAGCTTAAAAGGTACTCTGTGTCTGTATCTCATGTCACCATGTATGTGCATAATCTCTCTTTTTAAGTGTGTCATTTCTCTCTTTGTATATCTGTCATTACATGTGCCTAAGATCACACTGTGAGTGAAGCTTGATTCACCCATCAGTGTGATCTTAGGCAGAGACAAACATACTGTTGGCAGAGACAGACATGGTACATTATATGTAACATTCTGATCATGTGCCTAAGATCACACTGTGAGTGAAGCTTGATTCACCCATCAGTGTGATCTTAGGCTTGGACACACATACTGTTGGCAGAGACAGACATGGTACATTATATCTAACATTTTGATCATGTGCCTAAGATCACACTGTGAGTGAAGCTTGATTCACCCATCAGTGTGATCTTTGGCTGAGACACACAGACTGTTGGCAGAGACAGACATGGTACATTATATCTAACATTCTGATCATGTGCCTAAGATCACACTGTGAGTGAAGCTTGATTCACCCATCAGTGTGATTTTAGGCAGAGACACACATACTGTTGGCAGAGACAGACATGGTACATTATATCTAACATTCTGATCATGTGCCTAAGATCACACTGTGAGTGAAGCTTGATTCACCCATCACTGTGATCTTAGGCAGAGACACACATACTGTTGGCAGAGACAGACATGGTACATTATATCTAACATTATGATCATGTGCCTAAGATCACACTGTGAGTGAAGCTTGATTCACCCATCACTGTGATCTTAGGCTGAGACACACATACTGTTGGCAGAGACAGACATGGTACATTATATCTAACATTTTGATCATGTGCCTAAGATCACACTGTGAGTGAAGCTTGATTCACCCATCAGTGTGATCTCTGGCTGAGACACACATACTGTTGGCAGAGACAGCCATGGTACATTATATCTAACATTCTGAGCATGTGCCTAAGATCACACTGTGAGTGAAGCTTGATTCACCCATCAGTGTGATCTTAGGCAGAGACACACATACTGTTGGCAGAGACAGACATGGTACATTATATCTAACATTCTGATCATGTGCCTAAGATCACACTGTGAGTGAAGCTTGATTCACTCATCACTGTGATCTTAGGCAGAGACACACATACTGTTGGCAGAGACAGACATGGTAAATTATATCTAACATTCTGATCATGTGCCTAAGATCACACTGTGAGTGAAGCTTGACATCAACTAAGCATACCTTTTACCAGAAAACATTTTCTATAGTAAATTGTTTTTCACACAAAGCACAGCCCTTTTAAATGACCACTACAAAGCAAAGCAGAAACCTAACTCATTTGCAAAATACATTTCCAATATGCAGTATACAATTTTTAAACAGCATTACAAAAAAACATAACACACAATGCAAGAATAAAGAAGCACAATATGCTTCTTAATCTTCCCTATACTGCATACAGCAGTGTATCTTCATTAAATGAATCATATATCAGATAACACACAGGCACAGAGTAAAGTGAGACTCAAGCAAAGAATACCCTTTAACCTGATTGACGCAAACTGTTACAAGGCACAGGTGACATTATTGAAAAATGTGAAAATGTTTTCGCTTATTTCAAACAGAAAGGCAGTGTGATACTTCACCAAAATTTAAAAAGCTGACTTTTTTCCAGAAAATATTTTCCATACTAAATCGTTTTTGACACAAAGCACAGCTCATTTAAATGACCACTACTGAAACAAAGCAGAAACCTAACTCCTTTTCAAAATACATTTCCAATATGCACCATTCTATTTTTAAACAACATTACAAAAAACATGACACAAAATGCAAGAATAAAGAAGCACAATATGCTTCTTAATCTTCCCCATAGTGCATACAGCTCTCTATCTTTTTTAAAAGAATCATTACTCACCTTTAAAAATGCTTTGGAAGATATAGAACAGTGTCAGTCACACTCAACAGATTTTCTTAAGCAGAATCTCAGTTGAGCCTCAGAATAATGGCACAGATTCTTTCTCATTTCAGACCCATATTCTCGTACATAACCAATCAAAATTGTTCCCACAGAAATTCAAAACCAAACTGCACATTTTATTTGGTTGTACATTTCAAGACTTTGAAACTCACATAACATTCACCCATCCTCCCAGTGCTCTTTCACCCTGTAACCATGGTAACTCCCTCCTAACCCAGCACACAGTTCACAAGTTCATCATACTATGTTGCAAAAGAATCCATCAAGGGTGTTTGACCTCTCAATGTACTAGCTAATCAAGTGCAATGTTTCTTTAAATGACTTTTTCTCAACCATTGAAATGACTTCTTACAAAAAAAAAGCATGCACCCTAATTTTCAGTGGAGATTTTTAAGAAAGCACCAATCATTTCTGGTTTTTCAAGTGCACTGAATCTCAACCACTTTTTTTCATAATCAAACTGCCATTTCATTTCCACAACTCATCTGACTAGAAGCACATCTACCTTCAAGATGCCAAAAGTCTGGTTTGTGGGTCATAGCTATGTCTTCTGGAGTGAAAAATTTGCAAGCAACAGAGGTATTTACAACCTTGATTTACCAAATGTGGACATTGTGTGGATTTTTCGGCGTCCGAGTTTATAGACGGCAGCGGTTTCAACATTAGAAAGCACCAGTAAGACTGACCGTAAGGTTTTCGCATAAATTGCCATCCATCTAAGAATTGGTCTTGACACACAGCTTCCTTAGGGTTTCAACGAAGAAATCACTAGCAAAACGTTTTTACCCCTGAGGAAGGTACTCAGTACCGAAATGCATCGGGCGTGTGAAATATCAATGCTGATTACTATTTGGAAAATGTAACACTGTATATAACGCTATGTATAACTGTAAATGAAAATGCAATTTACACTGTTGATTTGACTTTGAAAAAGTAATTGTTCATGAAGTATAAAATGAATTACGGTCAAAACTAAGAATATTAAAAAAGAGTGAACTTTGATGATATTGTGAATTGATATATCAAACTGAGCAGGTGTAGGAAAACACCGAGTGAAAAGTGCATGATTGGACTAACCTATAGGCTAGTCAAAACCATTGTGTGGATTGGACAGAGAGGATTGAGATGTCACCAATTGATACCATTGGTAAAATCCTTTATGCATCTTCCACACCCTGACCTTATAATTGTGCACTCTGGTGGAAATGACCTAGGCTCTTTGACTGGGGTAGGTCTGGAAATGCTTTTAAAGGACATCTTTGGGCAATTGATGTCACTTTTTCCAAAAACTGCCTTGGTATTTTCTAATATATGCCAAAGGCAAAAATGGAACTGGTCCAACCAATTTTGTCCACAGATTGAGAAAGCAAGGAAACATGTAAATAAATCTTTTTCTGCTTTCCTCAGAGACTATGGTATGGGTTCCATTTACCACAACAACTTGCGTTACAACATGCAAGGCATCTATAGGAGAGATGGTGTACACTTTACAGATGAGGGGAATAGAGTTTTCCTCTTGAATATGAGACTCAGCATTGGTACCTACTTGTAGGTACAAAAAACACCCACATAACACCCACATAACACTACAGCTCTTTTCAGAGCTACCCTACTTGTAAGCACTCTAAATTATTTTTTTACTCTATTTTCTTGCACTATTTTTCGCCGTGGTGCGCTCAGGGTGCGCGTACCAGAGAGCGCACCTGAAAACGCACCCAGCGCTCACCCCGCAATTTTTTTTAAAAAAAATTGTTTTTTTGCCCTTCAGGGCCCTTCTAGGACCCCTCAAAAAACCTAGGGGGTCAAGGGGCGTCTACCCTGCCCCCTCTTAATTATTTCCCCCTTTTTTTTTTACCTCTTGTGTCTCGATTCTACCGAGACACAAGATGGCGGACTCTCCGGACTGTTTAGAATGTTGACAGACACCCGACAGCCAATCAGCTTTCCGCTCGCGCACTCCCGTAGCGAGCCGGGTGCGCTCCCCGGTACGCGTACCGGTGAGCGCTCGGAGCGCGCCTATAGATATATATGTGTTTTTGAAGTTAATTTTCAAAAAAACCACTGGAGCAATTTTCACCAAATATAGCAAAGGCACATCTGCGTACCACTCCCTACAATTTTGCCAAGTTTGGCGTAATTCCATTCAGCGGTTCGGGCTGTAGACTTGTCAGACCGTCCTATGGAAATTAACGTGGGGAAAACACGTTTTGGGATCCCCCTTTTTTCTCAGCCCCCACTTCAGGAATCCCCCCGAAACTTTCAGGAAAGGAGCAGAGCGGAGCTGGCCAAAATTTTGGAAGATTACACGCAAATTCCCAACCGGCGCCAAAGTTATTCCCAATAGAATGTTGCGGATTTCCTATGGTAGCTAGAACCTAACTATAACTACCAACTGGCGACCGCCAGTAGGTAATATATATATATATATATATATATATTCACTGAAAAAACCATAGGTTATAGACCATATATAGTTAGGAATTAGCATTTAAAAAACCTTATTTTACTCACACAAAACCATTGAAATTCCATATATAGTTAGTTGTACTAACTATATATCGCGCACCCGCAATCCACTGCTGATCATGTCACATATTACATCATTCATGACATGGTCAGTGACATCACTGATGACATCACTGATGACATCTCAAATGACATCACTGATGACATCACTGATGACATCTCAAATGACATCACTGATGACATCACTGATGACAACATCCAGTGACTGTGTTTTTCTGTAAAGTTAAAATATGTCTTACATATTTAAGAATGAGTGGATGTATAAGTGTCTGGATGAAGAATTTAGTAGGTGCATGACTGACTGTATGAGTGAGTGGTTAAATGTGTCTCACTGAGTGCATGGGTTAGTGACTAAACTGTCTTAATTTGTGCATCATTATGTCTGTTCTTCTGTAAAATGCTGCATGTGTTGATCATTAGCTATATAAGTAACTATATGGGTTATTGATTGGTTGCCCAAGCATTTGTATGGGACACTGAGTGTGTGTGTGGGTGGCTGGGAGGTGTGTGACTCTGTGCATAGATGTATGGGTTCAAAAGTGCATGTGGAAACAGCTGTATGGGCGGTTGACTGTGTGCATGACTGTATTGGTGAGTGAATAGATATCTCAGTGCTACATGTCAAAGTAAGTACATATGTAAAATACAGTACATGTGAGAGTTGACATATATAAATAACTGTGCATAAGAGCCAGTGAATGTGTGAGTGGCTGTATGGATCATTGTGAACTTGTATCCAGGATTGTATAAGTGAGTAAATATGTTTTAGTATATGTTTGAATAAGTAAGGTGTGTATAACTGTTTAGTTGTGAAAATGGAGGTGTGATTGATTCTTTGCATGACTGACTAGGTGTGTAAGTAACTCCATGGATGAGTGACAGTCTGTGAGTGTCTGTTTACACTGAGTGTATCTAAGGTTATATTGGAGTCTGAAGAGGTTCATCGTATTATCACATGAATGATATCATCAGTGATGTGATCAGTAATGTCAAATGAGATGTCATCAGTGATGTCATTTGAGATGTCATCAGTGATGTCATCAGTGATGTCATTTGAGATGTCATCAGTGATGTCATCAGTGATGTCACTGACCATGTCATGAATGATGTAATATGTGACATGATCAGCAGTGGATTGCGGGTGCGCGATATATAGTTAGTGCAACTAACTATATATGGAATTTCAATGGTTTTGTGTGAGTAAAATAAGGTTTTTTAAATGCTAATTCCTAACTATATATGGTCTATAACCTATGGTTTTTTCAGTGAATTTCATTGGTTTTTTAAAAGCTAATATCTACAGCTGTAAAATGTATTCTTCTTTAAATCCAAAAATATATTTTATATGTTTATTAATAAATTTTTTAAAATATTTTTTTTGTTTCGCTCCCGGTCCGCTAACCGGGAAGCTTCCCGTTAGCTCAATTCGATTCCGCGATCCGGTCCGCGAACCGGTAACAAATCAACATAGTGACGGTATCGCGTTGCCGCGTAATGCGTCTTATGACGTACTGCGTTAGCGCACCCGGAAGTGCCCCGGGGCGCGGACCGAGGCGTGAAACGCAACTCCCCGGAAGCGATCCCCGGCGCGAAAGCGCGACGTATCGCGTTGCCGCGAAATGCGTCTTGTGACGTATCGCGTTAGCGCACCCGGAAGTGTCCCGGGGCGCGGACCGAGGCGCGAAGCGCAGCGAACCGGAAGCTAACCGGGGAGCGTTCCGCAGCGCGTAACATGAGCGTGAGAGGTCATGTGACTTGTTAATAAAACTTTTCATTGGTTCATTTCACTTTTAGTTTCATAATTATGGAAGGCTAGGTCATGTGACCTAAAAATAACACTTTTCATTGGTTGAGAAGTATTGTTTTTTCCAAATGATGAAAACCACTCCTTCTTTCCTCACTCTGACTTTCATTATTGTGAGAGGAAGACCTATTTTGCTTCTTGGAAGACCTATTTTGATTGTATGAAAATGGCTTCACTGATTGCTTCAGCTGGTGCACCCCCACCACCACCTCCACCTCCTCATGGGAAGAGAGGACCACCTCCCCAGGTGGTTACCAACACTGAGGAGGAAGATGAAGAGATGGATGAGGAGGGAGAACAACCACAATTCCTGGAAGAGTTGCCCCGGGTTTCAAGAAAGAAACCCAGTTTCATCTGGCAGTTTTTTTCCATCCCTCGTGGCCAAAAAAAGGTCAATGCCAGGTACGCAACATGCCTCATATGCAAGGAACAATTGTCCAGAGGGACGGACAAAAAATACAGCTATGGTAATCATACCATGCATAGGCACATGACGAGGAAACATCCCCTAAATTACAGCCGGGCGGAATTAAGGGATATGATGGACAATCCTCGACCAACTCCTGTGGCGAGACCAACAACATCGGTTTCTTTATCACCAGAGGAGGCACGGGAAACTGTGCCAAATATCCAACCAAATCTTGGGCACATGATCCACTTATGTATGCACTGTCGTGCATTATTAGCTTGTGGGAACATGAGCATCAATGCACTGAACCTGGCGTATGAACACCATGATTGCCCTAACCGCCCCCAGTAATTTTTTTTTGCTCCTGTTGAGCCCTTTTCAACGCCTGTTTTTTGTTGTTTCCCCCCCCAAAAAAAAACAAAAAAAATATAAAATCGTTCAAAAAATACAAAAAAAACAAAAAATGAACTACCTTCCCTTTCCCAAAAAATTGCTACAATGTTTAGCACTCTGGCAAGCTCTATTTCTTTTGGTTCGCTCCCGGGTTAGCTTCCCGGTACGCGGACCGGGAGCTAACCAAAAAAAAAATTTTTTTTTTTAAAAAAAGTGTAAGTATAAGGAAAGTAAACAGAGAGTGATGTTTCAAGAAAGACAGCTATAGGGAGTAAAGAAGAGATACTGTTTAATAGATCTATTTACCAAAGAACAGACAGAAGAGGGTATAATTGTGAAAAACAAAATAGATAACGAAGTGAAAGAAAAACAAGCATTGGCATAGCCAATAGGTATCGACTTTGGGACCTTCTAAGTATTTAGTTATGCAGCATAATATCCTTGGTGCAGCAACATCAAGTGTTGCATGGCTAAACACGTATAAGGTCCCAAAGGCGAGACCTATTGTCTATGCCAATGCTTGTTTCTTAAGTAGAATTGCAATACGTCTGGCTCTTCCATGTGAAAAGATCTTATCTTGTGCTCTAAAGATTGCTAAAGTCTCGACAGAGAACAGGCTAGGCTGTAAGTAGGGTAAATTGCGCTTGGTGATCTGTTTGAGGGAGCGTCTGCTTTGCCTGGTGTCTTTGGAGAGCAATTTTGATTGTTATACTGGACAATATAGCCCTAATGTAAATAACATAGGGGCATATTATCAACATAGGCAATAAAAGTTTTGCAGCTTTTATCGGCAGAAATGTGTCGCTAAAGCTGCTTTTGCGGCAGAAAACTGCCGCTAAAGCCGCTTTTGCACCAGTTTTCTGCCAATAAAAAGAGAAATAATTTTATTGGCTGCATTCATAATATGCCACTTAGTGTGCTTCAACTACACAGAGAAAGCATTATGAACAAATGGTGATACAGTGATCAGTCAAAGACACTAAGAGTAATAGAGACGGAGTGAGTGAACAAGAGTGAGGAACTATGAGAAGAGAGGGACTGAGAAAAAGAGTGGAAGGAGTTGAGTAAGTAGGTAATAGAGAAAGGAATGAGGGAAGTAGCAAAGGCAGGAAACTGAGGATTAAAGAAATGAAGCAGTGGAACTAATAGTAGTTCAATGTGATAGAAATGTAACGAAAAGAGTACAAAATATTTACCTTATAATTGTCGTTAAATTACTCAATTTTTAATTTTATACTTTCAATCTGTGAAAGAGAGAACAAACATTTGAAAAATATAAAAACATGTATTAAAAAATTACAAAAGACAAGGGCAAAGATTGAAGGACAAACAGTTTTTCAATAACTTTGACACTTACAGAAGCTACACAGTCCTAAAGATATACATTTTAAACTAACACTATCTTGATGCAGATGAAGTGAGGCCTATCTTAAAACATGGTGCATCTTTTGCATTGCTGTTGTCTCAGAAAAGTGTCGCAAGACACTAAAATTTAAAATAATTGCTTCAGGATGCCAATAAGATGTCTACTATCCAGAGTTTTGTTTCAGGTGAGGCCTACTCAGGGTTGCAGATGAAATTTCGAGTTGTTGAAGAGAATAGAGGACATAATACATGTGAAGGTCTACCAATGAAGTGAGTCATGTCCACTGCAATCTTCAACAAAGTCCAAACCTCCTATGTTTCCCTTGACAGACCTAAACTTGATCTGCACAATGTGATTCGTAATGATAGGAAACACAGGTGATGTAATTGAAATACATGCAATTTATTTTGCTCATTTCACAATCACATCACTTGTGTTTCCTTTGCTTAGGTATCTCATTGTGCAGATGTAGTCTAGCATATGAAAGAATACGCAGAAGTGCAGCACTGCATGCAACAACTTTGACACTTACAGAAGCCTCACCTTCTCCATGCCTCCTACACAGTTCTACATATACATCATAAATGCAAACAGTACAGAATTAATTATACATGTTAAATGGTTTATTTTTGCTGTTCTCAGAATGTATCAAAATTCACTAAAAACAGTGACTTGAAGGTATTCATCATGTAACAGCGGGGAAAAAAAAACACAATCAAAATGATTGTGTTTAAAAAACCCATACAACATCAGAAATCAAAAATCAGAACTCCTTAAAGTTAACTTACTTTCCATGACGTCCAAGGATGTCCTATGAACAGCTTACACTCTTTTGTGCTGTTATTACTTTCAGCCCGCCACTTTCTGAAAGAAAATCTCCATCGTTTTTAAAAACATGTTACATACAATAAATGACTTCTTGCTCTCTACCACAAGATTCCACAAGGCCAAATCTTGTCAGAGCCATGTATAACTCTTGGATTTCTTGTTAGCCAATCCCATCATTTGGCATTTCCACAACTTTCAGAATTAAAATGTTGAAGATCATTTTCACAATCCTGGAATAGTAATATCTTCCCCTTCTTGCTCAGTCATGTTCTACATTTCCTATGACACTGATACTGCTTAATATGAAGCAGACTTACACTACCTCTATGACTACAACAATTATTTAATTCTCTACATCACTTTTAATCACAAAGCAATGTAAAACAGTAGACAGCATTGCAGACTTACATTCCCTCTACTCCATGTTTTGATTGGCTGCTTCAATTAGCTTATAAAAAGAAACAGTTTTTCTGAACTCATTCAAAGTGCACTTATATCTCCATGATGTCCAGTCCTATGATTAGAAGTTATGTCTCTGAACTACACTTATCCTCAAGGCCAAATTGTGTAGGAGCCATTAGAACTTCTTGAAATTCCACAGAGCACATCCCGAGATTATTTCCCTAAAATTTTGGTTTTAAAAACACCAGGTAAGAGTTTTTAAGGTCATACGGCAATTTTTTTTTTAAAATTAAAACAGAATCATTGCAGAATGACCAGCCATTTCTAGACTTTAAATAAGCTGTGTAATGTCCTGATGATATTGAAGGGCCGTCATGATATATAATTGCTGTAGTTACAAAAGTCCTTCCTGATATTGACAACTGCGAAGCTACAACATTTTTTATTAAAGTTGTCAATTTTGTTCCATCAGGCCTACATCGTTGGAACATTAAAATGACGTACTGGCCATATGTTCGTATAAATAATGTGGACATCATTTCAGATTTACATTGGCTACACTCCATGTTGTGATTAGCAGCTTTTACTAGCTTATTAAAGGAGACTGATTTACTGTCTGGCAAAGTTAAATATATAAATCTTTCTGAGTCTACACTAGTAGTACTTGATATCATACAGTTCTCGCAGTCATGCTGCCATTGATAAGAAAGCCCAAACAGCTGATCTATATCTACACCTTCAGCATGTAATACATCAAGCATATACATTAAAAACTCCTGACAATCTTGCTGAATATTTTGAGAGAATTGTGTTTGGCCTGAACATCTGTCTAACAGATTTCGAATTTCAGACACACTTTCTATGTTTCTTCTATCAGTGGTACATTTCTCTAACACAGAATTTAACAAACCGCAAAATCTTTGATCAGAATTGACCACAATCTCTTCTTTTACATTTTTTAGAGAAAACAAAACATTAATTACTACATTAGCATAGCAGTTGACACCAGAACTGTTTTCAAACTGAAAACCAACAACATCTTCAACAGAATCCTTTTTGTTTCTGCTTGTAATTTTAGGTTCATTCACTTTTTGTCTTTTTGCTATAACCTCCCCAGTATTGTTCTCATTTCTTCGTTTCCGGCCTACCAGACGTTTCTCAAACAAAGGAAACTGAGGCAAATGTGGCGCATACTCTCTTCTTAACCTATTGTATTCCTTAACACAATCTAGATCTGCACAAATGTTTGTGACATCACACTCAATCAAGTACAATCCCGATAAAGTTCTAACTTGTGACAATGCCACATATGCCATACCCTCCTTGAACACAGAACTGCCAATATTCACCAATGCACTGTCTACACTTAAACCTTGCGATTTATGGATTGTCACCGCATATGCCAAGCAAACAGGAAACTGCTTACGGCGAACATATAAGTCTTTTACAAGCAAAAATCTAGCAGAACAACGAGCAATTAGCTGTACTTCCTCAATGCCATCAAATTAAATTTTTAAAAATTCAATTCCATCTCTATTTCTGTATTTCACAAAATCAACAACATTACCCATTGATCCATTTACCAGACCTTTTTCAACATGTAAATTCCTTCTTAAAATTATACGGCAGTTCAAGCACACATTCAGAGTCTTTTCAAAACCTGCAGTTTTAGATATACTCTTCTCTAATGAATCCAATTTTGTTTTCAGATTCTCAGACAAAATAATTGTTGATCCCATATGCTCTACTCTATCAATAGCTTCCAGTTTCACAATCTCTTGCTTTTCTAAATGCAACATTTTGTTGTTAAATTTGGCACATTCTGCAAGAGTTGGCATCAAACATATTCCAGATTTCTTTTCAGTAATTTTCTGAAAAATATTCTCAGGCACAACATCTTGTTCTGGATATAAATTTGACAGTAATCGTGCATGTAAAGCTTCTTTCCCATGCTCGGTCACTTTTCCAATTCTAACATCTTGTAGAATAGTCTTGTAAACTTCATCCTTCGCCTGACGCATATTTTCATGCAGTTCAGCATAATTGAAGTTTAACCATATATTTACGTTACCAATGCTGCCTAGGCACTTCCTGGTATCTTCATGCGTGAGCATTTTGAACACAGGTTGCCCTTTCACTGGTGTCAGCTGCAAAAGATCTCCGAAAACAATGATGTGTTTGCCACCAAATAACACATCATACTCTGTTTTGAGAACTTCTTGCATCCTCAAATGCACAAAGGCAAGCATGACATTGGAAACCATGCTTACTTCGTCAATGATAAGAAGTTTCATTTTCCTCAAGATTCTTTAAACTTCAAAACAAGCATCTCCAGATAGCTTGTGATATTCTAATTTGTTGTCATGCTCCACTGGCAGCATCAGTAAACGATGTAAAGTAATCCCTTTAATATTATGTGCTGCCAGTCCAGTTGGAGCAGTGACAACACAAGACAGCGATGACTCTGTCCTTTCCTGCAAATAGCATGAAATTGCTTTAATGAGGAAACTTTTTCCAGTTCCCGCTTCTCCACTCACGTACAGTTGGACAGGCTTCAACGACGTACATGAGCACTCTTTCTTATCATGACTTAATCCATGATCAATTTGCATGGTAACTTCGTCATATATTTTCCTCTGCTCAACGTTGAGTTGCCTTTCCAACTCTTCTAAGTTAACTGCATCCTCTTGAGCATGTGCCATGGCTCTTTCCACTTCATTCATAGCAGTGGCAGCTTCATTTTCGATAAGAGGTCCTCCTAGTGGATCCTGACTCAATGAAGCAGAACTCTGACTGTCCTGAGAACTGTCTCTGGCAATCTCGGCTGCAATCGTTGCTTCCTGCTCAATTTCCGCATTCAACATTTCTACATATTTGGGAAAAGCAGGACATTCTATGGTCTCCTTGGCGGCATTGAAAGAGTCTTCGTAACAGAGGAAATCTCCAAGCAGTTCCTCTTCTGCACGCCAAGGCTTGAAAAGTTGCAAAAGTGCTAAATAGAAAAACTCCTTTTTTTCAGGAGATTCGCCACTCAATTTTCGATGGTTTACCAAGTGGCATTTTCTTTGCTTGACCAGACATCCCTCACTTCCTATTACAGCATACACTCCTTTCTCAGTATCTTCTTTGATGTTCCTCTTGAATATGTAATTTTGCAGAACCTCATACAGACAAACATTCTCGAGGTGACTGCTTCGATTTGGATAATATGTATCCAACATGTTTGTCTTCAAAATGTCGGTACTGTTTGGCTCCTTTTCCGCCAAATACTCAATTTCCCGCACAGGTTTGAGAACTCGATTACGCGTTGCAGCAAGACCAAGACTCGCCCAAACGATACTCCTGGACTTGGCATAGAGACTTGCTGAAGACAACCGGTCAGAACATTCGTACGCTCCGATTTCTCGTTGCGACAACATCTTCAGACTGAAACTGTACAACTTCTTGCTGAGGCTCTTTTCATGGGAAATGTCCTCCCACATATCCTTCAATTCTGTCTTCTCTTTTTTGGTGATGTAAGACGTCACATACCGAGCCACAGCCATACAGTTATCAGCCACAAACTGTATATCCATGTTAGCATTCCACATGGACAAAATCACCGGGTTGTAGTCGTTGATGTACTTGGACTCTTCGTTCCTCTTCAAATTGTATGTGTTTTTAGGTGATTTCTTCATCACATTAGGTCGCAGCGAAGACATCAAACTGTTTACTCTTCCTTTAGAAATCACCGGTCGTGGAAAGCCGAAACGACATTTGGTGTAGAACTTGTCTTTGTTTCGGAATTTACGACGGCAGTACTTTCCACATCGATGGCTTTGGAAACGCAGAACTTTTTCTCTTAGGCTTTTCTTCTCCTTTGCGTTTGGAACAGCACACGTAGAATACTGTTGGATGAAACTCATCACTGAGTCTTCTGGATCCGTTCCAAATTTAGGTGCATCCTTGATCCACAGCAACATATGTATATGAGGAGCACCTCTTGCTTGGTACTCCTTTCTCCAGAAGAAATCCAACACCTCTCCAAGAGGTGGATTCTTCTTATTCATGATGAAAGACATCATAGCTTCAAATCTATGATTGAAGTACCTACATACATTGACTGGATCCAAAGAGCACAGTTCTCCGGGTGTCTTGAATTCGATGTTATCTACGTTAGCATTTGCCTCTCGTAGAAATTGAAGTAAGTCTTCCCAGCCATACTCGGCACAACTCAGAGTGAGGAACCATGTGGGAGTACCTAAGTTCCTCAGCATACATTTTAAATCACCATGACGACGGTACCAGTACTCATTAGTACCACGCTGACACGCCATGAGATTAATCAGGTGAGAATCCAAAATACTATCTTGGACATTGACTTTATCCATAAAATCACTTGCCGAGATGTTTTGCATGTGTATACCACTTTTCAAGATGTGGTTCACTGCATATGACAGTCCAGACAGATCGCTTTCAAACAGGAGATGAAACAAATAGGGAATGCATTGTCGAAACCTAGCATCTCCTGCATACAATCGCAAAGTCCGGTATTCAGAAGCAGGAATTTGATGAGGTCGCTCATCATATCTTCCTCCCTGACCTGTTGGAAAAAGCTGTGGGAAACACCGAGCTTCCAAACTTTCCTCCCAAACACTAATGGGACTCCCTTTGGCTTGTTTCATTTGAAACAACTCAATAGCATTCCCCATGACTTCCTTGGAATGCAAAGGATGAACACTATAATGTTCATATATTTCTTCAGTAGTAGAGGGTTCTACTTTCTCAATTTGACCAGCACACAAATCGCTATCCTCTTCCTCACTTACTTCCTCTTCTGCAACATATACATTCTTATAGTATTTATTATTTTTTTTCAAATACAATGTTGCCTTTTTAACTTTCCTAACATCTACTAAATCTTGCCATATTTTCTTATTCTTTGTCGGAACCCCATTAACTAAGATAACGAGAGGTTCCTCTTCCACTTTTTCTACTCCAATTGTGTTAATGTTTTTCTTGAAATCTAGAGGCAAATAAACAACTCTTCCCTTTAATCCTCTCTGTAAATCTGATGGAGGCAATTTCCCTGTCTTTGGCTCCATTCTTACAATAGCCTGAAAGGGATGGATACTTTGAATCAAAATAGATTCATAAGTATTTAAGTCCTTCAATTCAGAAGGAATCTCAACCAATTCCAGATTATTATGAACTGCTCTAGCAGGCATCTGGTTTTGTTTTAATTTGTTACAACAATAAGTACACACACGTTGATCCAATCCCAAATCAAAAAATTTTCTACCATCAAGTATGTTGCAAAATCCTTCCATTCACTATTATTTTCCCTTTCACTTTTTGCATATAAATCCACTAACTTAGTCTGATTCTTATAATAAGTGCGTCTACAACACACACAAGTGAAATTAGGCCTCTCACTTGATTTCACGTCAAACGTCGCAATTTCCCTCTGGAAATTATCTGTACTGGAAACCTGTACACTATCTTCCACATGACCCTCTACTTCTTGCTCAATTTCAACATTCTCCTCTTTACTTCCAAAGTAACAAAACTCAATTTCTTCACATATATTCTTCACATCTATTTCAGAACCATGCAAAAGAGCAGCGCATAATTGTTTCAGCATAATTGCTGGACTCTTAGCATAATACAACATTCTAACTAATTTCCTCACTTTGTTATGATGCACTGCTAGCATCCTGAAATGATGAAAAACACTCTGGCATACTCTCCTGGAAAGACAAGCCAGTGAATGACCATGCAAACCTGTCACTTCTCTTACTCTGCAAGGATCTAATTCTTGCAACAACATCATTTTCTGCTTCAAACTTTTTTTGTTAAATGACCGTACAAAATCACAAAGCAAATTGATGGAATCCTGTCGCACACTGCAAATACTACTACACTTCCAGGTGTACACAGGACACTTAGCACGTCTTCCTAAAACCTCATTACCTAACAACTCTTCTGCCTCTGTTGTCACAAGTTTTTCTTTTTCAACTGGACAACCATCTTTCACTTCATAAGCACGACCACTGGTGTCAACTGCATGCACCAAATCATTATCCTGGAAATAACTCTCCTCATTAAAAAATGCCTCACAGCTTGAACTATGCATCCATTCTCCAGAAAAAACTTCACAAAAATTACTACGATTAACTATTCTCTTCCATCTACTATTTCTTTTGAAATCAAAAATTGCCTTGTTTAGCTTCCTAATTCTATTGATTATCAAAATAAATAACTTACGTTTAATTTCAAATGCCTGATCAATAACTTTCTCAACTTTTTTTTTCTCTTATAAAAAACTAGTTTCTGTTGACCTTTCTTAATATTTTTTAACAAATTGCCAATTATCCTGTTGCGGAACATTCGTTTACGAATCTCCCTAAACTGTTGTTTCCTTCTACTATCATGCACAGATTTATCTCTTGCTCTAGCAGTAACATTTTTCATTGTCCTTTTCTTTCCATTTGATTTCCTTCTCGTTTTATGGACTGAAACATTTTCTGTAGTAATATTTTTTTTATTACAAATATTTCTTATGAAATATTTAGAGCTCTTACCCGGTGCTTTCTTCGTGGCTTGAGAAATCTTTTTGTTAGAGGACTGCTGCGTTTTTTTTTTTACCTGCTGTCTTTGACGTTTTGCAGCCTTTATCTGTCTTTGTATTGTAGGCATGGTGAAATCTTGAAATGATCTGCAGTTGAATCTGTGGAAAAATATAATAAAAAATGTTAATAAACATTATTATCAAACAGTAAATCAGTAACAGTGATCAAAAACATAACACACTACTTGACATTTTAATTTGAAGATTTTTTAGTCATTGGCAATTTTACAATACAGAAATACCAGAAAAGAAATGACATTTATATTTATGTTACCTATGCTATTTTATATGTGAATCTGATCTAATTTTATGAGCATATTTTAATATTTTATTGAAGACACTACACATAACCTGTTTTTGAAGGTGTCTTTATTTTTAAATTAAACGGTTTACCTTTTTACTTTTTATTGATTATAAATTTTAAAAATAAATGTTTATATTTCCAAAGGCTCAAGCAGGTCAGCTTCCCATCCTATATCATATAATTCGGACAAATCTGCATCCTCATCACGCTCTTCTTCATCCTCAGGATTTAAATCATCCAAAGGATCAACATCCACTGATGTTTCAATTACAAGTTCAATGATGAGGTCAAAATCAACTGATTGCAGATTGTCGCTCATGTTGAGGTTGTCTTTATCTTTAAAGAAAGATAACAACAATGAGATGTTGCAGAGTAAGAAACAAATCTCAGAGATTATAATAGTAAAATTGTTTAACAAGATTAACATTTTGCAGCTATTATTTAGCCATGTCCAGCAATGCTGAGCAGGTGAAGCCTATGTCTAATTTTTCACTGAACAGGACTCATCTCTTCTTAACCTTGGATAAGCCTCACCGACTCTGTGTCCCCTGCACATACTTAAATGTTAAAGGGCAGATTTATATTAAATGGCACATCCCCAGGCATGCACCAGTTAATGTGCACCACTGCTTTACCACCCATGGTGTGCTGCATTTACAATCAGATAGGAGAAAGCTGCGTCAAAACCCTGCGCCTGCTTGAAGCTGGCATAGGTCTTGACGCAGCATTGTGGAGATGGGGCACCCCTGAGCCTTGCTGGAGCTGCATCGCACTTGCGATACAACTCCAGCAATGCGCCACCTTTACGGCACAGATGCGTCACGCATCTGTGCCGTTTTTGCCCCATGCTGCGCCGCATTGTAAATGCAGCACAACATGGGTGGCGGAACAGTGGCGCAGGATGACTGTCACATCCCTGGTGATGCGCCAGTCATCATAAATCTATCCCTAAGCTTCTTATCTTGTTACAGATGAACTGCCATATGTATCATCAAAATATTTTACATTTTCTAAATAGCGAATTTTAAGGAATAAATAGCGATTCTTTACCATTCCTAATTTTCGATGAGCAAATTGCTAATTGCAAGTTACCCATTCATTTCCATGGCCTAGGAGGCTCATATGAATGAAGGTTTAATTTGCGATTAGCAATTTGCTCATCACAAATTAGGAATTTTTCCAAGGGTGCAGGGGTGTCTCAAGAACACCCTGCTGCACCCCTGAAAAACAAATTTGGGGGCATATGGCACACATACATGCCCTAAGGGCATGTGTTGGCGTCATATGGCACCTTTTGTTTTTTTGAAAAAAAGCTTTTTGAAAAGAATTCACAAATTACCACCAATTTACCACAATAGTTTCCAAATCCTTAATGTCATTTTTTACATAGTTTTTGTTTGATACATTGCATTTAAGTAGTCACAAAATTTGCAAATCCTTCAGTGCAATTGCAAAATAAGGAATAGCAAATTTTGCTACTCCTTATTTTGCATCAAACTTGTTTGATACATACCATTTGTCTAATTAACATTCGCAAAGGCCGAAATTCATAGAATTTTGATCTTTGCAAATGCTAATTAGCTTGATACATATGGCCCCAAGTGAGGCCTGTCTTGCGACATGGTGCATCTTTTGCATCACTACTGCTTGGGTTTTATGTGGTACGTTTTTTTTACACTATGACATATCTGCCTAAATGCATCAATTTGTAATGTTGTCGCCTCATAGCAAATCTTTTGCACCACCGCTGCATCATAAAAGTGACGCACAGTGGCACAAAAAAGGCATACACCTATAATAAATCTGTCCCTAGCATTTTAAATGATTAATCCAGGATGACAATAAAGTGTGTCCTATCCAGAGGTTTGTTTAAGGTGAGGCCTACTCAGGATTGCAGATTAAAGTTACGCTTGATGAAGAATACAGAGGAGATAATACATATAAAGGCCTACCAATGAAGTAAGTAATGTGCACTTTATTGCGCCAGTCATCATAAATGTATCCCTAAGCTTCTTATCTTGTTACAGATGAACCACCATATGTACCATCAAACTATTTTGCATTTCCTAAATAGCAAATTTTAAGGAATAAATAGCAATTCTTTACTATTCCTAATTTGCAATGAGCAAATTGCTAATTGCAAATTACCCATTCATTTCCATGGGCTAGGAGGCTCATAGAAATGAAGGTTGCAATTTGTGATTAGCAATTAGCTCAACACAAAATAGGATTTTTTTCAAGCGTGCAGGGGTATCTCAAGAACACCCTGCTGCACCCCTGAAAAAGAAATTTGGGAGCATATGGCACACCTACATGCCCTAAGGGCATGTATGGGCGTCATATGGGACCTTTTTTTTATGTTGAAAAAAATGCTTTTTGAAAAGAATTCGCAAATTACCACAAACTAGAAGTTGGTGGTAGTTTCCAAATCCTTAATATCATTTTTTACATATTTTTTTTTTGATACATTGCATTTAAGGAATCGCAAATTTTGAATTATTGACATTTTAAGTCATTTCCACATGTGCAGTGTTTTCAAAATATAATTTGAAAATCGTTTTTGGGGAAAAGTAATGGTTTGCAAATTTATGACATAATGGTGTATGCTTCTCTATAAGGCATTTCAGTGTCTCTGATGTCATTTTTCCCATATTACATTATAAGACCTTTCCCCATGAAGCACATTCCTTGTAAATATGCTCCCACCTGTGCATTGCGAATTTAGATTTTGACTGTTTCAGTCACATAGCCATGTTGAAAGTGACCCAAAAAAATTGCAAACGTTTTAAAATAACACATTCATGTGTCTTAAGGACATTTTAAGTCATTTCCCCATGGACAATGTTTTCTAAGTGGCGCAAAAGAGGTATACACCTATCATAAATCTGTCCCTAGCATTTTAAATGATTAATACAGGATAACTATAAGATGTAGCCTATCCAGAGGTTTGTTTAAAGTGAGGCCTACTCAGGATTGCAGATTAAATTTACGCTTGATGAAGAATACAGAGGAGATAATACATGTAAAGCTCTACCAATGAAGTAAGTGATGTCTACTTCATTGCGCCAGTCACCAAAAATGAATCCATAAGCTTCTTATCTTGTTAGACATCAACCGCCATATGTATCATATAACTATTTTGCATTTCCAAAAAAGCAAATTTTAAGGAATAATTAGCGATTCTTTACCATTCCTAATTTGCGATGAGAAAATTGCTAATTGCTATTTTACCCATTCATTTCCATGGGCTAGGAGGCTCATATAAATGAAGGTGCAATTTGCGATTAACAATTTGCTCATCACAAATTAGGAATTTATTCCAAAGGTGCAGGGGTGTCTCAAGAACACCCTGCTGCCACCCTAAAAAAGAAATTTGGGGGCATATGGCGCACATAAATTTTAACAACATTCCTTTACCTCAACAACGATTTTCAAATCATAACTTCAAAACACTACACATGGGAAAATTACTTAAATTGTCCTTAAGACACATAAAAGCGTTTTTTGTTGGCTTTCCTGCATGGTAGGGTCACTTTTAACATGGCTATGTAACACAAACATTCAAAATCAAAATTTTCCATGCACATGTGGGAGCATATTTACAAGCAATTTGCGCCACAGAGAAATGTCTTACACTAAAATGAGAAAAATAACATCAGGGACAGTCAATTGCCTTATAAAGAACCATACACCATTATGTCCTTGTCATGAATTTAAAAACACTTCCTTTTCCCCAAAAACGATTTTCAAATCATAATTTCAAAACACTGCACATGAGAAAATGACTTAAAATGTCATTAAAACACATGAAAGCGTTTTTTGATTGCCTTTCGAGCATGGTTGGGTCACTTTTAACATGGCTATGTAACACAAACATTCAAAATCTAAATTTTCCATGCACATGTGAGAGCATATTTACAAGCAATTTGCGCCACAGAGAAAGGTCTTACACTAAAATGAGAAAAATAACATCAGGGACAGTCAATTGCCTTATAAAGAAGCATACACCATCATGTCCTTGTCATGAATTTAAAAACAATTCCTTTTCCCCAAAAACGATTTTCAAATCATAATTTCTAAACACTGCACATGGGAAAATGACTTAAAATGTCATTAAAACACATGAAAGCATTTTTTGATTGGCTTTCCAGCATGGTTTAGTCACTTTTAACATGGCTATGTAACACAAACATTCAAAATCAAAATTTTCCATACACATGTGAGAGCATATTTACAAGCAATTTGCGCCACATAAATCATAATTTTCTCCTTAAAGCACACTATTCTCTATCTAAATTAAAGAAATATTTTCTCACCTTAGCAAATACTTTGAGTTTGAAAACAGTCTAAGAAACACACCAATTTGTCTTCAGCAGAGCAAAAGGTATGCACTCCAGAGTCTGCAGCTATCAAAAGCACAGAAATGCTGTAATTCTTCACACATATTTCTCATGTCACCCAATCAAAACTCTTCCCTCACTTTTTTTCAAATTAAAACCCTTCCCCCTCTGCCCTTTCTGCCTATTTTCCATAGCAACCACCTCTTGGAAAAACTCTGGTGTTTGCAAGTTCACACAACAATGTTGCAATTGAACTCTGAACTCTCAGTGCACCTGCATATCCAGTGCATTCTTTCATTTAATGATTTTTTATTGACCACTCAAAATACATCTTTCAAAGAACACATCTGTGCACCCTAACTTTCTGTTTTCATCAATCAAAATCCACCAATCACTGTTACTGCTTCATGAACACAGAAACTCCACAGTTTTTTTTTCATTTTACACTCTCATTTTTTCAACTGCCATTTCATTGCCACACTTCATCTGACTGCAGGAGAACCTTCTCTCACCATGTTTTCTGTCTGGATTGTTGGTCATAGTTATATTCACTGGGCTCAAAGGTACGTTGAAAGCAGGAATTTACCTAACCTCAATTTACAAGATGTGGAAATTAAGTGGTTTGGCCACAGAGGATTAAAATGTCACCAATTGATACCATTGGTGAAAACCTTTATGCATTTGCCAAAACCTGACCTGTTAATTGTGCACTGTGGAGGTAATGACTTGGGCACTTTGACTGGTGTAGGTCTGGAAATGCTTTTAAAGGACACCTTTGAGCAATTAATGGCACTTTTTCCTCAGACTGCCTTGGTATATTCAAATATATGCCAAAGACAGAAATGGAGGTGGTCAAACCAATTTTGTCCACAAATTGAGAAGTCGAGGAAGCATGTAAACAAATCTGTTTCAGCTTACATGAGAGACCATGGAATGGGCTCCCTGTACAACAATAACTTGCGTTACTACATGCAAGATATCTACAGAGGAGATGGAGTTCACTTCTCAGATGAGGGCAACAGAGTTTTCACTCTGAATTTAAGAATGTGCATTGGTACCTACTTATAAGTACCTAAATGTACCATAAACCCAAAAGCTCTTCTCAGAGCTACCCTACATCTAATCACTCACAATTATTATTTTACTCTAACTTTTTTCACTAATTTTCAACAAAGTACGCTCCCTGGGGCGCTACCCGGTATGCGTACTGGGAGCTAACCTCGCGAAATTTTTTTAAAAAAATGTTTTTTTTTCGCACATATAAACCTCCTCAGCCACCCTCAGAAAACCTAGGGGGTCAAGATAACTCTACCGTGCCCCCTTCTACCCATTCCGAACATTATTTGCCCTCCATCTTGTATCTTAATTCGACCAAAACACAAAATGGTGGACTCCCGGAACGCTTAAGGTCCGCGAACCGAGGCGCTCAACGGTTCGCGTACCGGGCGCTAACCACGAAAAAAAAACAAAAAATTTTTTTTTTTTATTTTGCCCTGCGGGGCCCCTTTAAAACCTCCACATTAAACCTAGGGGGTCAGCGAGGATCTACTATGCCCCCTTATAGTTATTTCCCCCTTTGTTTTGGCCTCCTCTTGTCTCTCGATCCTACCGAGAGACAAGATGGCGGCCGCTCCGGACTGTTTAGAATGTTGACAGACACCGGAGAGCCAATCAGCTTCGCTACGCGAAGTTCCGGTACGCTTAAGGTCCGCGAACCGGGGCGCTGCCCGGTCCGCGCTTACAGATATATATCTTTTTTTGAACGTTAATTTCTCAAAATCCACTGCAGCACATATATTGAGACCTACAAAAGGCACATCGGGCTACCAGTCCCTACAATTTAGCCAAGTTTCGTGCAAATCCATTCAGCCGTTCGGGCTAAAAGTGAGGCTAACCGCCCTATGGAAAACTCAATGTTAAAAACACGTTTTGGGACCCCCCTTTTTTCTCGGCCCCCCCTGGACGAACCCCCCCAAATTTTCAGGGGCTGCTCAGAAACAAAATGTTCCATTTTCCAGAAAATTTCAGCCAATTCCGTCCACAAACGCCAAAGTTATTAGACATAGAATTTTCAAAAATCCCATAGGGAAAAAATCCTAACTATATATACCTACTGGCGACCGCCAGTAGGTAATATATATATATATATATATATATATATATATATATTCACTGAAAAAACCATAGGTTATACACCATATATAGTTAGGAATTAGCATTTAAAAAACCTTATTTTACTCACACAAAACCATTGAAATTCCATATATAGTTAGTTGCACTAACTATATATCGCGCACCCGCAATCCACTGCTGATCATGTCACATATTACATCATTCATGACATGGTCAGTGACATCACTGATGACATCACTGATGACCTCTCAAATGACATCACTGATGACAACATCCAGTGACTGTATTTTTCTGTAAAGTTAAAATATGTCTTGAGTGGATGTATAAGTGTCTGGATGAAGGATTTAGTAGGTGCATGACTGACTGTATGAGTGAGTGATTAAATGTGTCTCACTGAATGCATGGGTTAGTGACTAAACTGTCTTAATTTGTGCATCATTATGTCTGTTGTTCTGTAAACTGCTGCATGTGTTGATCATTAGCTATACGAGAGGCTATATGTGTTATTAATTGGTTGCCCAAGTATTTCTATGGGAGATTGAGTTTGTGTGGGGGTGGCTGGAAGGTGTGTGACTCTATGCATAGATGTGTGAGCAGTTTATTCACTAGGTGTATGAGTTCAAGAGTGCATGTGGAAACAGCTACATGGGCAGTTGACTGTGTGCATGAGTGTATTGATGAGTGAATGGATATCTCAATGCTACATGTCATAGTAAGTACATATGTAAAACACAGTACATGTGAGAGTTGGCATATATAAATAACTGTGCATGAGAGCCACTGAATGAGTGAGTGGTTGTATCGATCATTGTGAACTTGTATCAGGGATTGTATAAGAGAGTAAATATGTGTTAGTATATGTTTCAATAAGTAAGGTGTGTTTAACTGTATAGTTGAAGAAATGGAGGTGAGATTGTTTCTTTGCATGACTGACTGGGTGTGTGAGTAACTCCATGGATGAGTGGCAGTGTGTGAGTGTCTGTTTACACTGAGTGTATCTAAGGTTATATTAGAGTCTGAAGAGGTTTATCGTATTAGCACAAGAATGATGTCAAATGAGATGTCATCAGTGATGTCATTTGAGATGTCATCAGTGATGTCATCAGTGATGTCACTGACCATGTCATGAATGATGTAATATGTGACATGATCAGCAGTGGATTGCGGGTGCGCGATATATAGTTAGTGCAACTAACTATATATGGAATTTCAATGGTTTTGTGTGAGTAAAATAAGGTTTTTTAAATGCTAATTCCTAACTATATATGGTGTATAACCTATGGTTTTTTCAGTGAATTTTCAAGGTTTTGTAAATGCTAATTCCTAACTATATATAGTCTATAACCTATGGTTTTTTCAGTGAATTTCAATGGTTTTTTAATAGCAAATATCATAAGCTGTCGAATGTCAAGTACGTGGTAAGTAAAAACATTTTCGTGTTTATGCACACTGATCTGCTTTGAATACTGCCCCCCACCCCTCATTTCTATTAGGAGTACTCTCTCTTTGCAGATAGTGAAGGGTAGTTAACGCAGCCCTTTGCCCCCTTTGTAATACGTCGTGCCTGCTTCTCTCTCCATTTGATTGATTGTTCTCTTTGGTTCATTCTCTATTTACAAACAAGCACAGAGTCGCAATACTCTGTTTAGTCTTTGCAGATAGCGAAAAATCGTGTAAAAAAACAAAAGGAATCGAGCAAAATCAGTAGGCCACTAATGGGATCTCTTTTTGACCTCGCTAAAATAGAAACATTAGGAACAACCTGTTGAAAATAGCAATGCGTATGTACATAAGCGGCGTTCATTTGTGTTCACAGTACCCCTTGTTGATTGTTTCAATCGAGCATTGAATTGTTCGAAGTTAATTCTCTTAATGATCTTCTCTACCTGCAAACGAGGAAGAATAGGAATATTCTCTCTCCCTTTGCAGATAGTGAAGGGTAGGTAACGCAAGCCTTTAACACGTCGTACCTATTTCATTCCTCATTGATTGATTGATTGTCCGAACATTGACTGTTTGGGAATTAGTTATTTTTGGAGGTATTCCCTGTTTGCATATAAACGTAGGAAAATCTTTGCAAGTAGTGAAAGGGTACGTAATGCGGACCTTTCTCCCCCGTTGTAATCTGTCATGCCTATCTACTCCCCACTGATTGATGCACCTTTTTCACCCGGACCATTTACTAGAGATACGTCATCTGGCCCGACCAGAGAGCACCCCTAGTGAAAAGGACATATGCAATAATAACGAAGTGATCACTGTATCCTGTTAACAGAAACTTTACCATGAAACAACCTGGAAAGAAAAAAATAGGAAAACGAAAATCAGTAGGCCACTGATGAACATGAACTTTTATTAAACAACAAACAAAGAAACGATAACATAACGTAATGATAAAACCTATTAATGTCCTAGAAACAAGAAAACGTTAAACTATGCCAGTGGTGAGAGACCAGAAAAACAGTCCGAGAAACCAAATCCGAGAAACCAAATCACCCCTCGCTGTCCCAACTCATGCACTCTGAAAGTTCAAAGTTTTGAGGAGTGCTTGTAACATTGTCTGAAGCCTATTTGCAATTGCTTCATCTTCACTATTCTTAAAGTAAGTGGGGGCTGTTGTGATGCGGTGCCACCCTGAACCGCTTGACGGAGGCCCCCGAGGGACGGTGTCATGTCGCGGACTCGGAGGGGGCGCTTGGCTCCGGCCCCCTCCCCAAGTCGTGTTGCCCTGGTGTGGCCTGAGATCGCCCCCGACATAGGTGGCCGGCTCCCGGGGTCAAGCGGAACTTTTTTCCTTTTGGTGACTCTTCCATTCTTCACCTTGTCCCACAATCCGTTTCACCTAAAGACACGCTGTAGTGGGGCACCCCTTTTCCGTTTCATTTGCCATTCAGCCCGCTTTTGCTACACTGTGCCTCTTCCGCTATTCAGCTGTTTACCGCCCGCTCTTTCGACTACAGCGTCTCGCTCACCATGTACTTGAGTTGCTCCCGCTCTTGCGGCGCAGCGATAGGCGGCTGCCACAGGACTCTCAAAATGGCGGCCATCTCTTCAGATTTGGGCGTGGTCCACTAAAATGGGCCTGCGACACCTTGGAACTCGGACGCTTGTCTGCTAGAGCTTGGGCTCCATTCTCGAAAGCGTCCCCTCATCCTTGAAGATTCTACAAAAGTCTTGGGGGGCCCCCGACTCCCGCAGGCTTCTGGTGGGGAGCGCCTAGCATGATTGCTCGTGGAATGGCCACGACGGAGCTACGAAATGGTGGTGCTCTCATGCTAACGCCAGCTTCAGTCTGAAACATCCAGAAACACTGTAGACTACCAATTCGATCAGTTCCGGTAGCGCTCCAACGTGACCCGGTAGAGAAGAACTTGCCCTCCCCTCTTTGACTGATGGTTCTTGTTGCCTGTCCCTTCTGTTGTCATTTAACAGAACTATTTAGCCTGCTGAAAGGGGTTGTGTGCCGTCCGCTGGTTGGTGGAGACATTTTCACTATATTCTGGACCTGCGTTGTCGCGTAATGCGTCATATGACGCGCCGCGTTAGAAAGTTTAATAAATTATTAAACACAATAAACAATCCTTAAAAAATAAAAGTCTATCATTCATTTTTCATTGCAGTACGCTGCCCAGAAAGCTTCCCGGTTCCCGGACCGGGCGCTACCCACGCAAAAAAACAAAAAAAAAATTATTTTTTTTTGCCCCGCGGGGCCGTTTTAAAGCCTCCACATTAAACCTAGGGGGTCAGGGAGGATCTACTATGCCCCCTTATGGTTATTTGCCCCTTTGTTTTGGCCTCCTCTTGTCTCTCGATCCTACCGAGAGACAAGATGGCGGCAGCTACGGACTTTTTGGAATGTTGACAGACGCCAGAGAACCAATCAGCTTCGCTTCACAAAGCTCCGTTGCGCGAAAGGTACGCGTCCTGGAGCGCTGCCCGGTCCGCTGCTACAGATATATATCTTTTTTTAAACGTTAATTTCTCAAAATCCACTGGAGCACATATATTGAGACCTACAAAAGGCACATCGGGCTACCAGTCCCTACAATTTTGCCAAGTTTCGTGCAAATCTATTCAGCCGTTCGGGCTAAAAGTGAGGCTAACCGCCCTATGGAAAAATCAATGTTAAAAACACGTTTTGGGACCCCCCTTTTTTCTCGGCCCCCCCTTGACGAAACCCCCCCAAATTTTCAGGGGCTGCTCAGAAACAAAATGTGCCATTTTCCTGAAAATTTCAGCCAATTCCGTCCACAAACGCCAAAGTTATTAGACATAGAATTTTCAAAAAACCCATAGGGAAAAAATCCTAACTATATATACCTACTGGCGACCGCCAGTAGGTAATATATATTACCTACTGGCGGTCGCCAGTAGGTATATATAGTTAGGATTTTTTCCCTATGGGATTTTTGAAAATTCTATGTCTAATAACTTTGGCGTTTGTGGACGGAATTGGCTGAAATTTTCAGCAAAATGGAACATTTTGTTTCTGAGCAGCCACTGGAAATTTGGGGGGAGTTGGTCCAGGGGGGGCCGAGAAAAAAGGGGGGTCCCAAAACGTGTTTTTAACATTGAGTTTTCCATAGGGCGGTTAGCCTCATTTTTAGCCCGAACGGCTGAATGGATTTGCACGAAACTTGGCAAATTTGTAGGGACTGGTAGCCCGATGTGCCTTTTGTAGGTCTCAATATATGTGCTCCAGTGGATTTTGAGAAATTAACGTTCAAAAAAAGATATATATCTAGAGCCGCGCCTGGAGCGCTCCCACGTACGCGTACAGGGGAGCGCTCCAGGCGCGCCACGCGATCTGCGCACGGCAAGCTGATTGGTTCTCGGGTGTCTATAAACATTCGAAACAGTCCGCAGCGGCCGCCATCTTGTGTCTCGGTAGGATTGAGACACAAGAGGTGGCAAAAATCAAAGGGGGAAATGAGCAAGAGGGAGCAGGGTACACACCCCCTGACCCCCTAGGGTTCATGTGGGGGCCATAAAAGGCTCCCGCGGGTGAAAAAAATAAATAAAAAAAAAATCGATTTTCGCGGGGGTGAGCGCCCGGTACGCGCACCGGGGAGCGTACGGGGGAGCGTACCATGGAGATTAAAAATGACAGACTTTAAAAAAAATAAAGCTTCTTTTTAAAAATTGGAGGTAGTTCTGAAAAGAACTTTTTTTTTCATTTTGTTGTTTTATATATATTTTTTTTTGTTTTTTTTGTTTTATATTTTTTTAGACTTTTTAAAACAATTTTATATTTTTTTTGTATTTTTTTCAAGGGAAAAACAAAAACAAGGATTCCAAAACTGCTCAACAGGAGCAAAAAAAATTGAAAATTTAGGGACTGGAAGAGCAGCGGTGTTGCTGTTTCTTTAGGGCAATCAGTTCAACACTCTGCTCCCCATAGCAGAGCAGTTCGTCACACTCTGCGCACAAAAATTTGATGCCCGCAAACACCGGCTGAATGTTAGGGATCATTCTTCCACGGGGTGGTCCCGAAGGTGTTGCTCCACCAGTGGAGGTGCTGCCGCCATCTGTTGGTACATTCCGTGCCAGCTCTCTGACACTCTCCCTGGCAAAGTTGTTAGGGTGTCTTCTTTTGACATGCCGGATCAAATTGGCATTGCCAAAACTATATTTTTTCAGAGGATTGCCTCTGGATAAACTACTCCCACATATTTTGCATGTTACTTTGGGAGCGTTCACTTTTTTCTGTCCTTCTGGGATGTCGTAAAATTTCCAAATGAAATGGGTTTTTTTCTTTTGCTGAGGAGGGTCCTCATCCAAAAATCCCTCTGAATCACTGCTGGATGACTCTCTTGCAGCCATTGCTGGAGATCAGAAAAGTAGGAGATAGAGTAGACACAACAGCTCTTGCTCTCTCCAAGTACAAAGCAATAGTGAGAGAAATGGGTGGGTTTCACACAATTTGGAAAAAAAAAAGTTCTGAACCAATGAAAAGTGTTATTTTAAAGTCACATGGTTTGACGCGCTTACGCTACGCGCCCGGGGCGCGTCCCGGGCGTGTATCGTAAGCGCATCGGGGCGCTTACGTTGCGCGATCGTATGCGCTTCCGGGTGCGCTTACGCGGTGCGTCATAAGACGCATCTCGCGGCTACGCGATACGTGTCTTATGACGCAAGGCGTGGCGGCTACGCGATACGTCACGATGTTGTTTTCGTTCTCGACAATAGCGCTTCCGGGACGCGCATTAGTACGCGCCTCGGGGCGCGCCGCCAGATTGCGCTTACCCGTGCGTTCACCTGTCCGCGCCCCGGGAGCGCACTAAAAATAATATTAAAAAAAAATAAAAAAATTATAAAATATAAAATTAGATTTAAAATGTATTATTTTTATAAAGATTTGCTATTAAAAAACCTATGAAATTCACTGAAAAAACCATAGGTTATAGACCATATATAGTTAGGAATTAGCATTTACAAAACCTTGAAAATTCACTGAAAAAACCATAGGTTATAGACCATATATAGTTAGGAATTAGCATTTAAAAAACCTTATTTTACTCACACAAAACCATTGAAATTCCATATATAGTTAGTTGCACTAACTATATATCGCGCACCCGCAATCCACTGCTGATCATGTCACATATTACATCATTCATGACATGGTCAGTGACATCACTGATGACATCACTGATGACATCTCAAATGACATCACTGATGACATCACTGATGACATCTCAAATGACATCACTGATGACATCATGACACACCAATACCAGTTACTACATACGCACTCACTGATTCCTACGTCTACACACACATTCACTCATTCACCCATACAATCACTCATAAATACAGTCACTCATTATTACAACACTATCATATGCACTCATACACCTAGTCAGTCCTGTGAAGAATCAATCACACTTCGATTTCCTCATCTATACAGTTAAACACAGAACACCATACTTTTCACACATAAACTAACACATACTTACTCTCTTATACAATCACTGATACAAGTACACATTGATATGCACAGTCACACACCTCCCAGCCAGCCACACACACACTCAGTCTTCCATACATCCACTCATTCTTCAATATGTAAAACATATTTAAACTTTACAAAAACACACAGACACTAGATGATGTCATCAGTGATGTCACTGACCATGTCATGAATGATGTAATATGTGACATGATCAGCAGTGGATTGCGGGTGCGCGATATATAGTTAGTGCAACTAACTATATATGGAATTTCAATGGTTTTGTGTGAGTAAAATAAGGTTTTTTAAATGCTAATTCCTAACTATATATGGTCTATAACCTATGGTTTTTTCAGTGAATATATATATATATATATATATATATATATATTCACTGAAAAAAGCATAAGTTTCAGGCCTTATATAGTTAGGAATTAGCTTTTAAAAAACCTTTGAAATTTACTCAAAAAACTATAAGTTTTAGGGGTGTTATAGTTAGCTGGACATTTCACTCATACAAAACCATTGAAATTGCTCCTATATAGTTAGTTGTACTAACTATATTTCGCGCACCCGCAATCCACTGCTGATGATGTCACATATTACATCATTCATGACATGGTCAGTGACATCACTGATGACATCTCAAATGACATCAATGATGACATCACTGATGACATCATCCAGTGAATGTGGTTTGCTTCGTTATTTAAATATGCATTATATATATAGCAATTTGCATTGAAGTATGAGTGGATATATAAAAATAAATATTTGGATAGAGGACTTTAACAATGTATAGTGTCTCACTAAATATAGTGGATAGTGACTAAACTGTGTGAATATCTGTATCACTTTGTCAGTTGTTGTATAAACTGGTTCTCCAGTTGGTTACTAGCTATGTGAAAGTCTATATTAGTTATTGATTAGTTAATTGAGTATCTGTATGGGAGAGTGAATGTGTGTGTGGTTCGGTGGAGGGTGTGTGACTGCCCAAAGATGTGTGAATAGTTGATTCAGTAGATATAAGTTAAAACTACATGTTCTAACAGTTGTTTGGGTGAGTGAATATCTTTACAGGTGAGGTGATGAGCAAATATATTTCTCAATGGTACATGTCCAACAAACTAGAAAAATAAAAGGCAGTGTATGTGTCAGTTGTTGTATATAACTAAGTATACATAAGACTCAATGATTGTGTGAGTGACTGTATGGATAACTGTATAATTGTAATAATGATTTTATAATATACTAAATATGACTTACTATCTAAATGCATGGATGAAGTGGTGTTTGTATAAGTGTGTAGCTAACTAAGTATGTAATTATGATCCATTGTTTGCATAAGTGAGTAGGATAACTTCATATGTGGATAGGTTGTGTGCTGGTGTGTAATGTCGATATAGGTGTATAAGTATTTTTGATAGTGTTCTATTTTTCATTGACAGCATGTATGAGTGAATCTACAGGTAAGTGATTAGATGTGTGCATACATCTAGGAATCAATGAGTGGGTTTTTAAATACTTGTATTGCTGTGTCAATGGATTCAAATATGATACTCTGTATTTTACAAGAGTGATGAAAGATTTTATGAGTGTATGAAAAGTTGTATGTGATTGTCACGTGGATGATGTCATCAGTGATGTCATCATTGATGTCATTTGAGATGTCATCAGTAATGTCACTGACCATGTCATGAATGATGTAATATGTGACATCATCAGCAGTGGATTGCGGGTGCGCGAAATATAGTTAGTACAACTAACTATCTAGGAGCAACTTCAATGGTTTTGTATGAGTGAAATGTCCAGATAACTATAACACCCCTAAAACTTATAGTTTTTTCAGTGAATTTCAAAGGTTTTTTAAAAGCTAATTCCTAACTATATAAGACCTGAAACCTATGGTTGTTTCAGTGAACTTGCAAGGTTTTTTAAATGCTAATTCCTAACTATATAAGGCCTGAAACCTATGGTTTTTTCATTGAATTTCAACGGTTTTTCAAATGACAATTTTTAAATGAATTAATTTGTTTTTTTATACTGATTTACTACATTTTTGCAGGCAGGTGTTCAGAGAGCACGCCCCCTTTTTACAACACTCTGCAGCGCAACCCCTGGCATGTTTGCAGAGGAGGAACTAATTCCCCTTACATACTGGGGGTCCCTGGGGGGCAACTAGCCCACCAGGAGCCTCCAGTATAAGCCAGGGGGCTGCATTGCAGAGAGGTGTAATGAGGCCATACCCTTTTTTACACCTCTCTGCAACGCAGCCCCCGGGCATGTTTGCAGAGGGGGAACTAATTCCCCTTGCATACTGGGGGTCCCTGGGGGCCAACTAGCCCACCTGGAACCTGCAGTATGCGCCAGGGGGCTGCATTGCAGAGAGGTGTAATGAGGCCACACTCTTTTTTACACCTCTCTGCAGCGCAACCCCTGGCGTGTTTGCAGAGTAGGAACTAATTCCCCTTGCATACTGGGGGTCCCTGGGGGCCAACTAGTCCACCAGGAACCCTCCAGTATGCACCAAGGGGCTGCGTTGCTTTGCCCTGGGGGCGGCAGTCCCCGGGGAAGTGTGGGGGGGATTGTGGACCGCCCATACTTCTTTATCACTATGCCCCTGCGATTTGGTCCCCCCGTGAGGTAATTTTTTAAAAAACAGACCAGGTTTAAAAAAAAAAATGCTCCTTTTTTGTCCTTGTGGGACCACCTGGGCAGGCCTAGGGTGTCAGGGTGTATCTACCCTGCCCCCTTTTTGTGTTCTTCACTTTTGTTTTTTTGCTTTCTTTTGCCTTTGTCTATCGAGCACAAGATGATGCCAACACTTCCTGGTTAGAAGTGTTGACAGCCAATGAGCATGCAGCTTTCTCGGGAAGGCATGCTGATTGGCTGCCACTGTCTGTCAACACTAGCACAAGATGGATGCCAACACTTCCTGGTTAGAAGTGTTGACAGCCAATGAGCATGCAGCTTTCTCGGGAAGGCATGCTGATTGGCTGCCACTGTCTGTCAACACTCCAAACCAGGATGTGTTGGCAGCCATCTTGTGCCTCGGTAGAACGAAGGCACAAGAAAGCAGTGAAACAAAGGTGCAAAACACGCAAAGCGAGCAGGGTAGAAACACCCTGACCCCCTAGGCCTGCTCAGGGGGTCCCACAAGGAATAGCGATATTCCGAACGATTGAAAATGACTTTTCTTGAGAAACATTTGGATTTGGATTATCATGTCCTATACTTTCGAATTTTTGAAAGACTGACTTTGAGGATGCTATAAATTACTCAAGTCTGCCCGAATTGTGTGGGTAAAATTGATACCTAGTCACTTTGAATAAGAATGTACTTACGTCTCGTCTAACATTTGGAAGAAATATCTAGTTATATGACAACAGGATACCGACATAACTTGAAGGAAATAAGAACGCCCTGAAGAAGTTCTGTTGTACAGAACGAAACGCGTTGGCTGGCTGTGGTACATAAACATAAGGAAAATAAAAGCATTTGAATATACACCAAGATTCAGCGCTTCAATAAGGACTCTAAGTGATATGATTTGATTGGACTTGTTGTGCAAGTGGTGCTGTGCCAAACTTTGGAATATTCTCCGCTACTCTCTACTACTCACTCTCTACTACTCTACTACTCTCTAATACTCACTCTCTACTACTCATTCTCTACTACTCTACTACTCTCTACTATTCTCTCTCCACTACTCACTCCCTACTATTTACTATCAACTACTCTCTACTACTCACTCTCTACTACTCTCTACTCTCTACTACTCACTCTTTCTTCTACTCTCTCTCTCTACTACTCACTCTCTACTACTCTCTCTCTACTACTCTCTACTACTCACTCTCTACTACTCACTCTACTACTCACTCTCTACTACTCTCTACTACTCACTCTCTACTACTCTCTACTACTCACTCAACTACTCACTCTCTACTATTCTCTCTCTCTGCTACTCACTCTCTACTACTCACTCTCTACCACTCTCTACTACTCACTCTCTACTACTCACTCACTACTACTCTCTACTACTCACTCTTTACTACTCTCTACCACTCACTCTCTACTGCTCTCTACTACTCACTCTACTACTTACTCTCTACTACTCTTTACTACTCACTCTCTACTACTCACTCTCTACTACTCTCTACTACTCTCTCTACTACTCTCTTCTACTCACTCTCTGCTACTCTCTCTACTGCTCTCTACTACTCTCTACTACTCATCTCAACTCTCTATTACTCACTCTCTACTCTCTACCTCTCTACCTCTCTCTACTAGTCTCTACCTCTCTACCTCTACCTCTCTACCTCTCTCTACACGCACACATATCTATGCATATATATACAAATATATATGCATATATATGCATATGCATTTATATATATGTATGTGTATATATATATATATATATACATACATATATAAACATATATAATCTGCATATCTATATAAATACAAATATAAATGCATGCATACATATACATATATGTATACATATGCATGTTATTTACATGAAAGTTTGAAAAACACTCATAAAAGCAAAGCTAAAAAGCCACCTCATTGTAAACAGAATTGCTTTAACTTAAACGAGGGCGAGACCTATTGCATTTTCAATGCTTGTTGACTTTGGTTCCATCAATAAGGCATTCAGATGTGTCACACATTTGCCATAAATTCTGAATGTTAGCACTCTAGTTGCTCATTAGATCACTGTAGTAAAGCTACTGCTCACCAGGGAAGTCTGCTGCTGGTATTCAAAGTGCATGTTTCAGTCTGCATGTCAGAATTATTTTAATGAAATAGAAGAGGATTTGAGAAGTCACTCAAAATGAGCCCTAATTTTGCTTTCTGCAGCACTAATCATAGTTTCTATGGCAAAATGAACCCCCTCATTTTGTTCCTTTGTAAATTAAATGTTTTCAGACTTATCACTTCATTCCAATCAAGATGGCTTCTGGTGTGCCATACTTTTCTCATAAGTAAGACTGTTAGCGCTCTAGTTGTTCTTTAGAACACTCTGGGACATTCTGTCATTGGGCTATACTTGGGCTACATCTGGGTGATATTTGGGCTACATTTGGACTCTTTTGTCTCTGGTGGCCATCTTGGGAGACTGCATGTCAGAATTTTTTTATGAAATGGAAGAGGATTTGAGAAGTCACTCAAAATGTGCCCTAATTTTTCTTTCTGCAGCACTAATCATACTTTCTATGGCAAAATATACCCCCTCATTTTGCTCCTTTTTAAATTAAATGTTTTAAGAGTTACCACTTTATTCCAATCCAGATGGCTTCAGGTGTGCCATACCTTTGTAATAAGTAGGACTGTTAGCGCTCTAGTTGTTCTTTAGAACACTCCGGGAAGCTGCAGTAGAACACAAAGGAATCAACTGGCAGTCTCTGTCCTTGTTGGATGTTCATGTTTTACTGAGAATGTCAGACTTCATTCTCACATGACTGAGAAAGATAATGTGAATTTGCAGAAAATATGCTTTCAGCTTAGCTTATAGATCCCCTTCACAACCACTGTGGGAAAAGCATGATATAATAGTTTTCTTTCAAACATGATCCATGATATCCCAGCAGAAGGCTTTTTCACATGGTAAAATCACCACAATTCTTAAAATTAGTATGGTACTATCAACAAATGATTTATAATGTAACTAAAGTCACAAAACCTTCTATTAACTGCAATGCTTTTTAATGAGGTACTATCATGTATATTGGTCCCAAGATGGCTGCCAACAGTTTCTGGTTTGGAGTGTTGACAGACAGTTGACAGCCAATCAGCATGCAGCTCGTGCTCGGAAAGGTAAGCTTACAGTAAGCTGCTATAGATATATATATTTTTTCTCTTTTGATTTTCTCAGGAACTACTGGAGGGATTTTCACCAAATATAGAAAAGGCACTTCTGCATATCAGTCCCTACAATTTTGCCAAGTTTGGTGTAATTCCGTTCAGCGGTTCGGGCTGTAGCCTTGTCAGAACGTCCTATGGAAATTAACATGGGGAAAACAAGTTTTGGGAACCCCCTTTTTTCTCAGCCCCCACTTCACGAATCCCCCCGGAACTTCCAGGGAAGGAGCACAGCTGAGCTGGCCAAAATTTTGGAAAATTACACGCAAATTCTTCAACCGGCGCTAAAGTTATTCCCAATAGAATGTTGCGGATTTCCTATGGTAATACCTATATCTACCTATCGCCAGTAGGTAATATATATATATATATATTCACTGAAAAAACCATAGGTTATAGACCATATATAGTTAGGAATTAGCATTTACAAAACCTTGAAAATTCACTGAAAAAACCATAGGTTATAGACCATATATAGTTAGGAATTAGCATTTAAAAAACCTTATTTTACTCACACAAAACCATTGAAATTCCATATATAGTTAGTTGCACTAACTATATATTGCGCACCCGCAATCCACTGCTGATGATGTCACATATTACATCATTCATGACATGGTCAGTGACATCACTGATGACATCACTGATGACATCTCAAATGACATCACTGATGACATCTCACTTGACATCAATGATCACATCACTGATGATATCATTCATGTGACAATACAATGCATCTCCTCACATTTTAATATAACCTCTGTTTCACCCAGTGTTAAAAACAGAGTATAATTTTTGAAACCATTGACACACCAATACTAGTTACTACATACGTACTCACTGATTCCTACGTCTACACACACATTCACTCATTCACCCATACAATCATTCATACATACAATCACTCATGTTTACAACACAATCATATGCACTCATACACCTATACAGACACTCACACTCTGCCACTCATCCATGGAGTTACTCACACACCTAGTCAGTCCTGTAAAGAATCAATCACACTTCCATTTTCTACTCTATACAGTTAAACATAGAGCACCTTACGTTTTCAACCATATACTAACACATACTTACTCTCTTATACAATCATTGATACAAGTACACATTGATCTGTACAGAGTCACACACCTCCCATCCAGCCACACACACACTCAGTCTCCCATGCAAATACTTGGGCAATCAATCAATAACCCATATAGTTACTCATATAGCTACTGATCAACACATGCAGCAGTTTACAGAACAACAGACATAATGATGCACAAATTAAGACAGTTTAGTCACTAACCCATGCACTCAGTGAGACACATTTAATCACTCACTCATACATTCAGTCATGCACCTACTAAATCCTTCGTCCAGACACTTATACATCCACTCATTCTTCAATATGTAAGACATATTTTAACTTTACAGAAACATAGTCACTGGATGTTGTCATCAGTGATGTCATCAGTGATGTCATTTGAGATGTCATCAGTGATGTCATCAGTGATGTCACTGACCATGTCATGAATGATGTAATATGTGACATCATCAGCAGTGGATTGCGGGTGCGCAATATATAGTTAGTGCAACTAACTATATATGGAATTTCAATGGTTTTGTGTGAGTAAAATAAGGTTTTTTAAATGCTAATTCCTAACTATATATGGTCTATAACCTATGGTTTTTTCAGTGAATTTTCAAGGTTTTGTAAATGCTAATTCCTAACTATATATGGTCTATAACCTATGGTTTTTTCAGTGAATTTCAATGGTTTTTTAATAGCAAATATCATAAGCTGTCGAATGTCAAGTACGTGGTAAGAATTTTTTTTTTCGTGTTTATGCACACTGATCTGCTTTGATTGCTGCCCCCCACCCCTCATTTCTATTAGGAGTACTCTCTCTTTGCAGATAGTGAAGGGTAGTTAACGCAGCCCTTTCCCCCTTTGTAATCCGTCGTGCCTGCTTCTCTCTCCATTTGATTGATTGTTCTCTTTGGTTCATTCTCTATTTACAAACAAGCACAGAGTCGCAATACTCTGTTTAGTCTTTGCAGATAGCGAAAAATCGTGTAAAAAAACAAAAGGAATCGAGCAAAATCAGTAGGCCACTAATGGGATCTCTTTTGACCTCGCTAAAATAGAAACATTAGGAACAACCTGTTGAAAATAGCAATGCGTATGTATATAAGCGGCGTTCATTTGTGTTCACAGTACCCCTTGTTGATTGTTTCAATCGAGCATTGAATTGTTCGAAGTTAATTCTCTTAACGATCTTCTCTACCTGCAAACGAGGAAGAATAGGAATATTCTATCTCCCTTTGCAGATAGTGAAGGGTAGGTAACGCAAGCCTTTAACACGTCGTACCTATTTCATTCCTCATTGATTGATTGATTGTCCGAACATTGACTGTTTGGGAATTAGTTCTTTTTGGAGGTATTCCCTGTTTGCAAATAAACGTAGGAAAATCTTTGCAAGTAGTGAAAGGGTACGTAATGCGGACCGTTCTCCCCCGTTGTAATCTGTCATGCCTATCTACTCCCCACTGATTGATGCACCTTTTTCACCCGGACCATTTACTAGAGATACGTCATCTGGCCCGACCAGAGAGCACCCCTAGTGAAAAGGACATATGCAATAATAACGAAGTGATCACTGTATCCTGTTAACAGAAACTTTACCATGAAACAACCTGGAAAGAAAAAAATAGGAAAACGAAAATCAGTAGGCCACTGATGAACATGAACTTTTATTAAACAACGAACAAAGAAACGATAACATAACGTAATGATAAAACCTATTAATGTCCTAGAAACAAGAAAACGTTAAAATATGCCAGTGGTGAGAGACCAGAAAAACAGTAAGAGAAACCAAATCACCCCTCGCTGTCCCACCGCCTGCCACGCCAAAAAAATCGATAGACTAGGGAAAATGCAAGTCAGTAGAACATCCACCCCCACTCTGGAAACTTCCAAGGTGGGGCAGGGTTCCGGCTACGCCCAGCCGGGAGCAGCCCATATAAGGCAGGTCCTGCTGCCACGCCTCGGCCAGGAGATCCTAACGTAGGGTGTAGCCGGAGGAGAGGCCGAGACCAGCGGGACCCGGCCAGGGGATTGCCTTTACAACGCTGAACAGTTGCAGGGGGGGGGAATGTCTCCTCGACCCTCCCCTCTCTCTCCCAGTCCGGCCGCGGTGGCCCTTGAGAGTTGCAGGTAGTCCCGCCACATGCTCTTCCGGTCCGACCACCAACGGTCGGGGGGCCGAGGCCGACGGGATCCGGCTGCAGCCGATAAACCAAGAAACCCGTTCATGGGGCCAGAGCCAGGGGCGTCCGGCCGACATCCACCGGAAGCCCGGCCCGAAGACGGACGGGACACTTCTTTCTTTTATAATGGCTGCGACAACACTGGAGGGGGATGTCTTGCACATGCCTCCGACCCCCCCCTCGTCCTCATCGCCTGGTCCGGCCATAACAAATCTCAAGCGAGACGCCGTGGGGTGCACTGGGAGGGAGAGACGGTGCGAACAGGCCTCTCCCGCCTCCCCAGGTGGAGGCTTCCCAGCTGCACCCTCAGCGCTCCAGGCGGTGGCATCCTAACAACTACAGTGCTGCACAGTTTCGGAACGACCTAGATAACGGTTCTTCCACTGTGGCCATGCTGCAACGTCTCGCCCGGCAGGGTGGAGCCCGTCCGCTCATGTGACCCCGCGATCGCCGGTAGCTGCCGAACTCTCAAAATGGCGGTCGACCTGGCAAGAGCGGGCCCAACATAAAGAAATGGCCCGGTCACTGGTTGACTCCACCACCGTAGTCCTCCACGACCTTGAAGATTCTAGAGGAGCCGCGGGAGTCTCCGACCCCCGATGGGGAATGACTGCCATGATCGCCCGTGGAGTGACGAAACTGTATCCGCGGGACGTCGGCGCTCCCATGCTGGCGCCAGCCTCACTTTGAATTACTACAATCCTGCAGACCTTACTTCCGGTGAAAGCACAGTGTGACCCGGTAGGAAAAATGATTGCACCCCCTCCCCTTTTTGACTGATAGTTCAAACCACCGATCCTTTCCTTTGCCCTTTTAACGGAACTTTGGACTGCCTCCCCCTCTTTTACATTTTCTAGAGAAAACAAAACATTAACCACTACATTAGCATAGCAGTTGACACCAGAACTGTTTTCAAATTGAAAACCAACAACATCTTCAACAGAATCCTTTTTGTTTCTGCTGTGACCCTGCTACAGCACAGGCATTGTCCCCAGCAGTAATTCTGCAATGCCGGTAAGAATAGCTGTGGTGCCTACTGGACTCACTCACCCCCGCGGCGCCCCACGCCGTTTTTTGCTGGGCGGCAACTTACTAGACATCACTTTCGTGCCATCTAGATTTCAGCGCGTTCTGCTGCCTTGGAACTATTCGCACAACAGACCGCTACTGACAAGAATATTTCATTATTGGTGCTGTCAATTTCAATAAATCTATTGGATAATTAAAAAGAAATTGCCACGGTCTCTTCGTTGTTTAAATGTTTTTACTGTTTTTGTTTTGTTGTATATATTTATATGTTATTAAAGTTTTATATTCCTACTACTTTGTTGGAGTGCTATATATTTTTAATGTGACACATAATTGTAAAAACTTTGATGTACAAAGAGTCATTCCTGGAATCTTCCGCTTCAGGCTCGGTCCCCTCCCCAATCACAATACAGGATGGTTTTCAGATAGTAGGAACGCGTGTGCTGTGACGGATCACATCGGGTGTGGGCCTTGATCTACTATAACTCCTTTGAAGAGGGGTGATTCTTTACAGCTGGGGCCATAAACTACATCTGCAGGGCTAGCTGATAGCCTAGGACCGGCCTGGACATTCGGACACAGAGGAAGAGGAGTGTCAGAGGGTGCGGTAGTGAATAGGGCGAAAGGGAGGTGTCGGGCGGGCACAGGGTGTGATTCTCAGGGAAGAGCAGCGCAGATGGGGGAAGGTTTATTGCCCATGCATAAGACAGAGAGCGGTGGTGACCAGTGCCTGGGGGAGATGCTTACGAGGGTGAGGAGCCATGCTACGAATCGACAGCGTGCAGAGAGTGGGTCTGGTCAAGACATCTAAAATGGCTGCCGTGCACGACAAAAGTGTGGCATTTCAAAAAAGGCAAGATGGCGCAGACAATGTTTTTCAACACTTCCTCATTTCCTTCGAATCGAACGTTAACAGACGTTGGGGCATATTACCAAAGTTAAGCGATATTTATCGCTAACGATGCTTACCAACCAATTTTTTACCACTAAGCATCGTCAGAAATTATCGAAGATAAACCTTACTATTATCAAGGTTTATCGCAAATGCGATAATAAACGGCCGCAATGCATGAATATCGCTAAAAAGTCAGCGATATTCATGCATTACCGAGCTAATACTCTTAGCCATGTTATCCACCTCCCATTGGATAACATGGCTAAGAACTGCTCAGGGCAGGTGTTACTTTTTGGAGATATTCGCGCTTAGCGCGAATATCTCCAAAAGTTGGTAATAGGAGATAGATATCTTGCATGTTGTAATGCAAGTTATTGTGGTATATGGAACTCATACCATAATCTCTCAGGAAAGCAGAAACTGATCCTTTTGGGACCGCCTAAAAAGGCCTAGGGGGTGAGGAGTACTCTACTTTGCCCCCTTTTCACGTTCCGAACTATTTTATTTTACTCTCTTCTGTAATTACACAAAATACCAGCGATAAGATGCATCGGAGACACACAGTGAGAGAAAGGAGGCCGGAGATGAAGAAGACATGTCAAATACACATTGGAGATAATATAGTGGCAGAAGGGAAGTAAATATGAGTAAACTTACCATGTAACATAAAAATGTTGCACTCTATACTATAAGTCTCATTTTATACTACAATCACTTCGCTACAACCTCATAAATTAAAAATAAAAATAAATAATGTCTCAAACAATTTTTGATTTCTAAATATAAATTTATTCTTCAGAATTTTCTAAATTTGAAACAACTAGTAACATGTCCTCATCAGTAATTTCCTCTTCAATCATCTCATCTGGAATCTCCTCATTAAAAGTCTGCAATGATGATTCTTGTAACTCTATGGTCTCCAAACACTCGATAAATTCGCCATCAAGAGATTGATCAAAAAAATCATTCAAGTCATCTCCTCCTTCTGACAATATTTCATTATTGGTGCTGTCCATTTCAATCAATGTAGTGGAATCATTCAAGTCATCTCCTCGTGACAATATTTCATTATTGGTGCTCTCAATTTCAATCAATGTAGTGGAATCATTCAAGTCATCTCCTCCTTGTGACAATATTTCATTATTGGTGCTGTCCATTTCAATCAATCTAATGGAATCATACAAGCCATCTCCTCCTTGTGACAATATTTCATTATTGGTGCTCTCAATTTCAATCAATGTAGTGGAATCATTCAAGTCATCTCCTTGTGACAATATTTCATTCTTGGTGCTGTCCATTTCAATCAATCTAATGGAATCATACAAGTCATGTCCTCCTTGTGACAATATTTCATTATTGGTGCTCTCAATTTCAATCAATGTAGTGGACAATTCAAAAGAAATTGCCACGGTCTCTTCATTGTGAGCCATTTTATTTTGAAATTGCTTGCTGTAAATTGCAGAAAAAAATAATCACTTTCATTTATCGTTTTTAGTAATACATAATATAAAACTAACTTCATCAAGTATTTAGTATAACAGAAGGACTGCAAATAAATAACAGAAAACATTTTTCAAATTATCTTCAAGTGTACAACATAGTTCCCCTTACAAATTAACAACTCACCTTTTTAAAAGTAGCAGAAGTGTTAGTACTGTGTAAATCAAACACCAGAAATTCACCACCAAAAATTCCTCACAAATGTACCTCAGACAGTAGTATCACAAAATGGCTGTGGTTTCCTCTCATTTGACATATATACATAACCAATTAACTTTCATCACACACAAATACAAAACCAAAGTAACATTTTAATTGGTTCTAAATTTCAACACTTTCAAATGTGTTTTCCCCATGCAATTTTCCATAGGACATTTACATACGTCTACAGCCTGAATGGCTGAACGGAATTACACCAAACTTGGCAAAATGGTACATCAAACCTAAGAGGTCAGGAAGGATCTACTATGCCCCCTTATGGTCATTTCCCCCTTCGCTTTGGCCTCCTCTTGTCTCTCAATCCTACCGAGGGACAAGATGGCGGCCGCTACGGACTGTTTGGAATGTTGACAGACGCCGGAGAACCAATCAGCTTCGCAAAGCTCCGTAACGCGAAAAGTACGCGAAGCGGAGCGCTGTTACAGATATATATCTTTTTTTCAACGTTAATTTCTCAAAATCCACTGGAGCACATATATTGAGACCTAGCAAAGGCACATCGGGCTACCAGTCCCTAATATTTTGCCAAGTTTCGTGCAAATCCATTCAGCCGTTCGATTATTATTATTTTGTTTTTTTTTTGCCCCGCGGGGCCCTTTTAAAACCTCCACATCAAACCTAGGGGGTCAGCGAGGATCTACTATGCCCCCTTATAGTTATTTCCCCCTTTGTTTCGACCTCCTCTTGTCTCTCGATCCTACCGAGAGACAAGATGGCGGCCGCTACGGACTGTTTGGAATGTTGACAGACGCCGGAGAACCAATCAGCTTCGCTTCACAAAGCTCCGTTGCGCGAAAAGTCCGCGAACCAGAGCGCTAACCGGTCCGCTGTTACAGATATATATCTTTTTTTAAACGTTAATTTCTCAAAATCCACTGGAGCACATATATTGAGACCTACAAAAGGCACATCGGGCTACCAGTCCCTACAATTTTGCCAAGTTTCGTGCAAATCCATTCAGCCGTTCGGGCTAAAAGTGAGGCCAACCGCCCTATGGAAAACTCAATGTTAAAAACACGTTTTGGGACCCCCCTTTTTTCTCGGCCCCCACTGGACGAACCCCCCCCAAATTTTCAAGGGCTGCTCAGAAACAAAATGTGCCATTTTCCTGAAAATTTCAGCCGATTCCGTCCACAAACGCCAAAGTTATTAGACATAGAATTTTCAAAAAACCCATAGAGAAAAAATCCTAACTATATATACCTACTGGCGACCGCCAGTAGGTATATATATATATATATATATATATATATATATATATATATATATATATATATATATACATACATACATACATACATACATACATATATATATATATATATATATATATATATATTACCTACTGGCGGTCGCCAGTAGGTATATATAGTTAGGATTTTTTCTCTATGGGATTTTTGAAAATTCTATGTCTAATAACTTTGGCGTTTGTGGACGGAATTGGCTGAAATTTTCAGGAAAATGGAACATTTTGTTTCTGAGCAGCCCCTGAAAATTCGGGGGGGTTTCGTCAAGGGGGGGCCGAGAAAAAAGGGGGGTCCCAAAACGTGTTTTTAACATTGAGTTTCCCATAGGGCGGTTGGCCTCACTTTTAGCCCGAACGGCTGAATGGATTTGCACGAAACTTGGCAAAATTGTAGGGACTGGTAGCCCGATGTGCCTTTGCTAGGTCTCAATATATGTGCTTCAGTGGATTTTGAGAAATTAACGTTCAAAAAAAGATATATATCTGTAACAGCGGACCGGGCAGCGCTCCGGTTCGCGGACTTTTCGCGGTACGGAGCTTTGTGAAGCGAAGCTGATTGGTTCTCCGGCGTCTGTGAACATTCCAAACAGTCCGTAGCGGCCGCCATCTTGTCTCTCGGTAGGATCGAGAGACAAGAAGAGGCCAAAGCGAAGGGGCAAATGACCATAAGGGGGCATAGTAGATCCTCGCTGACCCCCTAGGTTTGATGTGGAGGTTTTAAAAGGGCCCCGCGGGGCAAAAAAAAAAAATAATAATAATAATCGAACGGCTGAATGGATTTGCACGAAACTTGGCAAAATATTAGGGACTGGTAGCCCGATGTGCCTTTGCTAGGTCTCAATATATGTGCTCCAGTGGATTTTGAGAAATTAACGTTAAAAAAAAGATATATATCTGTAACAGCGCTCCGCTTCGCGTACTTTTCGCGTTACGGAGCTTTGCGAAGCTGATTGGTTCTCCGGCGTCTGTAAACATTCCAAACAGTCCGTAGCGGCCGCCATCTTGTCTCTCGGTAGGATCGAGAGACAAGAGGAGGCCAAAGCGAAGGGGCAAATGACCATAAGGGGGCATAGTAGATCCTTCCTGACCTCTTAGGTTTGATGTACCATTTTGCCAAGTTTGGTGTAATTCCGTTCAGCCATTCAGGCTGTAGACGTATGTAAATGTCCTATGGAAAATTGCATGGGGAAAACACATTTGAAAGTGTTGAAATTTAGAACCAATTAAAATGTTACTTTGGTTTTGTATTTGTGTGTGATGAAAGTTAATTGGTTATGTATATATCTCAAATGAGAGGAAACCACAGCCATTTTGTGATACTACTGTCTGAGGTACATTTGTGAGGAATTTTTGGTGGTGAATTTCTGGTGTTTGATTTACACAGTACTTACACTTCTCCTACTTTTAAAAAGGTGAGTTGTTAATTTGTAAGGGGAACTATGTTGTACACTTGAAGATAATTTGAAAAATGTTTTCTGTTATTTATTTGCAGTCCTTCTGTTATACTAAATACTTGATAAAGTTAGTTTTATATTATGTATTACTAAAAACGATAAATGAAAGTGATTATTTTTTTCTGCAATTTACAGCAAGCAATTTCAAAATAAAATGGCTCACAATGAAGAACCGTGGTAATTTCTTTTGAATTGTCCACTACATTGATTGAAATTGACAGCACCAATAATGAAATATTGTCACAAGGAGGAGATGACTTGAATGATTCCACTACATTGATTGAAATTAACAACACCAATAATGAAATATTGTCACAAGGAGGAGATGACTTGAATGATTTTTTGGATCAATCTGTTGATGGCGAATTTATCGAATGTTTGGAGACCATAGAGTTACAAGAATCATCATTGCAGACTTTTAATGAGGAGATTCCAGATGAGATGATTGAAGAGGAAATTACTGATGAGGACATGTTACTAGTTCTTTCAAATTTAGAAAATTCAGAAGAATAAATTTATATTTAGAAATCAAAAATTGTTTGAGACATTATTCATTTTTATTTTTAATTTATGAGGTTGTAGCGAAGTGATTGTAGTATAAAATGAGACTTATATTATAGAGTGCAACATTTTTATGTTACATGGTAAGTTTACTCATATTTACTGCCCTTCTCCCACTATATTATCTCCAATGTGTATTTGACATCTCTTCTTCATCTCCGGCCTCCTTTCTCTCACTGTGTGTCTCTGATGCATCTTATCGCTGCTATTTTGTGTAATTACAGAAGAGAGTAAAATAAAATAGTTCGGAACGGTAAAGGGGGCAAAGTAGAGTACCCCTCACCCCCTAGGCCTTCTCAGGCGGTCCCAAAAGGATCAGTTTCTGCTTTCCTGAGAGATTATGTATGAGTTCCATATACCACAATAATTTGCATTACAACATGCAAGATATATATCTCCTATTACCAACTTTTGGAGATATTCGCGCTAAGCGCGAATATCTCCAAAAACTAACACCTGCCCTGAGCAGTTATTAGCCATGTCATCCAATGGGAGGTGGCTAACATGGCTAAGAGCATTAGCTCGGTAATGCATGAATATCGCTGAGTTTTCAGCGATATTAATGCATTGCGGTCGTTTTTTATCGCATTTGCGATAAACCTTGATAATAGCAAGGTTTATCTTCGATAATTTCTGACGATGCTTAGCGGTAAAAAATTCGTTGGTAAGCATCGTTAGCGATAAATATCGCTTAACTTTGGTAATATGCACCAACGTCTGTTAACGTTCGATTCGAAGGAAATGAGGAAGTGTTGAAAAACATTATTTGCACCATCTTGCCTTTTTTGAAATGCCACACTTTTGTCGTGCACGGCAGCCATTTTAGATGCCTTGACCAGACCCACTCTCTGCACGCTGTCGATTCGTAGCATGGCTCCCCACCCTCGCAAGCATCTTCCCCAGGCACTGGTCACCCCCGCTCTCTGTGTTATGCATGGGCAATAAACCTCTCCCCATCTGCGCTGCTCTTCCCTGAGAATCACACTCTGTGCCCGCCCGACACCTCCCTTTCGCCCTATTCACTACCGCACCCTCTGACACTCCTCTTCCTCTGTGTCCGATTGTCCAGGCTATCAGCTAGCCCTGCAGATGTAGTTTATGGCCCCAGCTGTAAAGAATCACCCCTCTTCAAAGGAGTTATAGTAGATCAAGGCCCACACCCGATGAGATCCGTCACACCACACGTGTTCCTACTATCTGAAAACCATCCTGTATTGTGATTGGGGAGGGGACCGAGCCTGAAGCGGAAGATTCCAGGGATGACTGTTTGTACATCAAAGTTTTTACATTTATGTGTCACATTAAAAATATATAGCACTCCAACAAAGTAGTAGGATTATAAAACTTTAATAACTTATAAATATATACAACAAAACAAAAACAGTAAAAACATTTAAACAACGAAGAGACCGTGGCAATTTCTTTTGAATTATGCAATACATTTATTGAAATTGACAGCACCAATAATGAAATTTTCTCACAAGGAGGAGATGACTTTAATGATTTTTTTGATCAATCTCTTGATGGCGAATTTATCGAATGTTTGGAGACCATAGAGTTACAAGAATCATCATTGCAGACTTTTCATGAGGAAATTCCTGATGAGGACATGTTACTAGTTCTTTCAAATTATGAAAATTCAGAAGATGTTGCCTGGGGGTGGGTCGTCAGTAGCAGTCTGTTGTGCGAATAGTTCCAAGGCAGCAGAACGCGCTGAAATCTAGATGGCACAAAGGTGATGTCTAGTAAGTTGCCGCCCAGCAAATAACGGCGTGGGGCGCCGCGGGGGTGAGTGAGTCCAGTAGGCACTACAGGTATTCTTACCGGCATTGCAGAATTACTGCTGGGGACAATGCCTGTGCTGTAGCAGGGTCACAGCAGAAACAAAAAGGATTCTGTTGAAGATGTTGTTGGTGTTCAATTTGAAAACAGTTCTGGTGTCAACTGCTATGCTAATGTAGTGGTTAATGTTTTGTTTTCTCTAGAAAATGTAAAAGAGGGGGAGGCAGTCCAAAGTTCTGGTAAAAGGGCAAAGGAAAGGATCGGTGGTTTGAACTATCAGTCAAAAAGGGGAGGGGGTGCAACAATTTTTCCTACCGGGTCACAGTGTGCTTTCACCGGAACTGAGGTTTGCAGGATTCTAGTAATTCAAAGTGAGGCTGGCGCCAGCATGGGAGCGCCGACGTCCCGCGGATACAGTTTCGTCACTCCACGGGCGATCATGGCAGTCATTCCCCATCGGGGGTGTCTGCGGGGGTCGGAGACTCCCGCGGCTCCTCTAGAATCTTCAAGGTCGTGGAGGACTACTGTGGTGGAGTCAACCAGTGACCGGGCCATTTCTTTATGCTCTTGCCACGTCGATCGCCATTTTGAGAGTTCGGTAGCTACTGGCGATCGCGGGGTCAAATGAGCGGACGGGCTCCACCCTGCCGGGCGAGACGTTGCAGCATCGCCACAGTGGAAGAACCCTTTTCCGGGCGCCTGGAGCGCTGAGGGTGCAGGTGGGAAGCCTCCACTGGGGAGGCGGGAGAGGCCTGTTCGCACCGTCTCTCCCTCCCAGTGCACCCCACGGCGCCCCGCTTGAGATTTGTTATGGCCGGACCAGGCGATGAGGACGAGAGGGGGGGGGTCGGAGGCATGTGCAAGACATCCCCCCCCAGTGTTGTCGCAGCCATTATTCAAGAAAGAAGAAGTGTCCCGTCCGTCTTCGGGCCGGGCTTCCGGTGGATGTCGGCCGGACGCCCCTTGCTCTGGCCCCATGAACGGGTTCCTTGGTTTATCGGCTGCAGCCGGATCCCATCGGCCCCGGCCGTTGGTGGCCGGACTGGTAGAGAATGTGGCGGGACTACCTGAAACTGTCAAGGGCCACCGCGGCCGGACTGGGAGAGAGAGGGGAGGGTCGAGGACACGGACATTTTTCCCCCCCCGCAACTCTCCAGCGTTGTCAATCCCCCTGGCCGGGTCCCGCTGGCCTCGGCCTCTCCTCCGGCTACACCCTACGTGATGATCTCCGAGGCGTGGCAGCAGGACCCGCCTTATATGTGTTGTTTCCGGCTGGGCGTAGCCGAAAACCTGTTGCCCTTTGGAAGTTTCTAGAATGGGGCGGATGTCTGCTGACTTCTATCTTTCCCAGTTTGCCGTTATTTGGCCGTGGCAGGCAGTGGGACAGACACGTTTTGGGGCAGTGAGGGGCGATGTTTTCAGGTTTCTTATTACGGGCTTACTTCTAACGTTTCTTGTTTCTAGGACAATAATAGGTTTTATCATTACGTATTGTTATCGTTTCTTTGTTTGTTATTTAATAAAAAGTTCATCAGTGGCCTACTGATTTTCGTTTTCCTATTCTTTTCTTTCCAGGTTGTTTCATGCTAAAGTTTCTGTTAACAGGATACAGTGATCACTTCGTTATTATTGCATATGTCCTTTTCACTAGGGGTGCTCTCTTGTTGGGCCAGATATCTCTAGTAAATGGTCCGGGTGAAACAGGTGCATCAATCAGTGGGGAGTAGATAGGCATGACAGATTACAACGGGGGAGAAAGGTCCGCATTACCTACCCTTTCACTACTTGTAAAGATTTTCCTACGTTTATTTGCAAACAGGGAATACCTCCAAAAAGAACTAATTCCCAAACAGTCAATGTTCGGACAATCAATCAATCAATGAGGAATGAAATAGGTACGACGTGTTAAAGGCTTGCGTTACCTACCCTTCACTATCTGCAAAGGGAGAGAGAATATTCCTATTCTTCCTTGTTTGCAGGCAGAGAAGATCCTTAAGAGAACCAACTTCGAACAATTCAATGCTCGATTCAAACAATCAACAAGGGGTACTGTGAACACAAATGAACGCCGCTTATGTACATACACATTGCTATTTTCAACAGGTTGTTCCTAATGTTTCTATTTTAGCGAGGTCAAAAAGAGATCCCATTAGTGGCCTACTGATTTTGCTCGATTCCTTTTGATTTTTTACACGATTTTTCGCTATCTGCAAAGACTAAACAGAGTATTGCGACTCTGTGCTTGTTTGTAAATAGAGAATGAACCAAAGAGAACAATCAATCAAATGGAGAGAGAAGCAGGCACGACGGATTACAACGGGGGCAAAGGCCTGCATTAACTACCCTTCACTATCTGCAAAGAGAGAGTACTCCTAATAGAAATGAGGGGTGGGGGGCAGCATTCAAAGCAGATCAGTGTGCATAAACACGAAAATGTTTTTACTTACCACGTACTTGACATTTGACAGCTTATGATATTTGCTATTAAAAAACCATTGAAATTCACTGAAAAAACCATAGGTTATAGACCATATATAGTTAGGAATTAGCATTTACGAAACCTTGAAAATTCACTGAAAAAACCATAGGTTATAGACCATATATAGTTAGGAATTAGCATTTACAAAACCTTGAAAATTCACTGAAAAAACCATAGGTTAGAGACCATATATAGTTAGCTGGACATTTTATTGACATAAAACCAATGAAATTCCATATATAGTTAGTTGCACTAACTATATATCGCGCACCCGCAATCCACTGCTGATGATGTCACATATTACATCATTCATGACATGGTCAGTGACATCACTGATGATATCACTGATGACATCTCAAATGACATCACTGATGACATCACTGATGACATCTCATTTGACATCAATGACCACATCACTGATGATATCATTCATGTGACAATACAATGCATCTCCTCACATTTTAATATAACCTCTGTTTCACCCAGTGTTAAATACAGAGTATAATTTTTGAAACCATTGACACACCAATACTAGTTACTACGTACGCACTCACTGATTGCTACGTCTACACACCTTCACTCATTCACCCATACAATCATTCATACATACAATCACTCATCTTTACAACACTATCATATGCACTCATACACCTATACGGACACTCACAGTCTGCCACTCATCCATGGAGTTACTCACACACCTAGTCAGTCCTGTAAAGAATCAATGACACTTCCATTTTCTTGTCTATACAGTTAAACATAGAGCACCTTACATTTTCAAACATATACTAACACATACTTACCTTCTTATACAATCATTGATACAAGTACACATTGATCTGCACAGAGTCACACACCTCCCAGCTAGCCACACACACACTCAGTCTCCCATACAAATACTTGGGCAATCAATCAATAACCCATATAGTTACTCATATAGCTACTGATCAACACATGCAGCAGTTTACAGAACAACAGACATAATGATGCACAAATTAAGACAGTTTAGTCACTAACCCATGCACTCAGTGAGACACATTTAATCACTCACTCATACAGTCAGTCATGCACCTACTAAATCCTTCGTCCAGACACTTACACATCCACTCATTCTTCAATATGTAAGACATATTTAAACTTTACAGAAACAAAAAATCACTGGATGTTGTTATCAGTGATATCATCAGTGATGTCATTTGAGATGTCATCAGTGATGTCATCAGTGATGTCATTTGAGATGTCATCAGTGATGTCATCAGTGATGTCACTGACCATGTCATGAATGATGTAATATGTGACATCATCAGCAGTGGATTGCGGGTGCGCGATATATAGTTAGTGCAACTAACTATATATGGAATTTCAATGGTTTTATGTCAATAAAATGTCCAGCTAACTATATATGGTCTCTAACCTATGGTTTTTTCAGTGAATTTTCAAGGTTTTGTAAATGCTAATTCCTAACTATATATGGTCTATAACCTATGGTTTTTTCAGTGAATTTTCAAGGTTTTGTAAATGCTAATTCCTAACTATATATGGTCTATAACCTATGGTTTTTTCAGTGAATATATATATATATATATATATATATATATATATATATATATATTACCTACTGGCGGTCGCCAGTAGGTATATATAGTTAGGATTTTTTCTCTATGGGATTTTTGAAAATTCTATGTCTAATAACTTTGGCGTTTGTGGACGGAATTGGCTGAAATTTTCAGGAAAATGGCACATTTTGTTTCTGAGCAGCCCCTGAAAATTTTGCGGGGGTTCGTCAAGGGGGGGCCGAGAAAAAAGGGGGGTCCCAAAACGCGTTTTTCCCATGTTAATTTCCATAGGGCGGTTGGCCTCACTTTTAGCCCGAACGGCTGAATGGATTTGCACGAAACTTGGCAAAATTGTAGGGACTGGTAGCCCGATGTGCCTTTTGTAGGTCTCAATATATGTGCTGCAGTGGATTTTGAGAAATTAACGTTTAAAAAAAGATATATATCTGTAACAGCGGACTGGGCAGCGGCCCAGGACGCGGACTTTTCGCGCAACGGAGCTTTGTGAAGCGAAGCTGATTGGTTCTCCGGCATCTGTCAACATTCCAAACAGTCCGTAGCGGCCGCCATCTTGTCTCTCGGTAGGATCGAGAGACAAGAGGAGGTCAAAACAAAGGGGGAAATAACTATAAGGGGGCATAGTAGATCCTCGCTGACCCCCTAGGTTTGATGTGGAGGTTTTAAAAGGGCCCCGCGGGGCAAAAAAAAAAAATAATAATAATAATCGAACGGCTGAATGGATTTGCACGAAACTTGGCAAAATATTAGGGACTGGTAGCCCGATGTGCCTTTGCTAGGTCTCAATATATGTGCTCCAGTGGATTTTGAGAAATTAACGTTCAAAAAAAGATATATATCTGTAACAGCGCTCCGCTTCGCGTAACGGAGGTTTGCGAAGCTGATTGGTCATTCTGTCACTGGGCTATAGTTGGGCTACATCTGGCTGATATTTGGGCTACATTTGTTTTTTTGTGTGTCTGGCGGCCATCTTTGGGCTACATTGGGCTACATTGGGCTTCATTGGGCTACATTCGGCTAATTAGCAAATAGCTCATCGCAAACTAGGAATGGTAAAGAATCGCTATTTATTCCTTAAAGTTCGCTATTTAGGAAATGCAAAAAACTTTGATGATACATATGGCGGTTCATCTCTAACAAGATAAGAAGCATAGGGATACATTTATGATGACTGGCGCATCACCAGGGATGTGTTAGTCATTCTGTGCCGCTGTTCCGTCACCTATGGTGTGCTGCATTTACAATGCGGCGCATCATGGGGCAAAAACAGCACAGATGCGTGATGTATCTGTGCCGTAAAGGTGGCGCATTGCTGGAGTTGTATCGCAAGTGTGATGAAGCTCCAGCAAGGGTCGGGGGTGCCCCTGTCGCAGGGTTTCTGTTCTCACACAGAACTGTGGACAGAGGATTGGAACCTCGGCGAATGCATTGCTGGAGTTGTATCGCAAGTGTGATGAAGCTCCAGCAAGGGTCGGGGGTGCCCCTGTCGCAGGGTTTCTGTTCTCACACAGAACTGTGGACAGAGGATTGGAACCTCGGCGAATTAGGGTGTCCCAAAACTCACGTTAGTAATCAAAAACTCCTTAGCAAGCTAGGTACAGTGTCACATTGGATATAACAAACTCTCAATGTTTAGACAATCCAGAATATGAACTTATAGTACCTCAGGATACGTGGAACTCATGAACAGTCGGTCGTTATAGATTTCTTAGAAACCAGAACATGGAGTTAAGAAGAACAGATGTGTATTTGAAATGTTTATTTACTAATGCCGTCTTCTCAGGCGTAGTACCTTAGATAATAAAAGTACACATATTATCAGTAGCAAAATTACCAGCATAGTTACTAGTACATAAAAAGTGAATGGTGATAGTATGTTAACATGCTGTAAATGAATAAGAGTTAGCAACACTTATAAGCAGCCGCGGGCCGTGGAGGGAGTTACGGTGAGGCAGGGAGGCGGGGAGGGGGAGAAGCAGGGTGGAGAATACAAGTACACATATTATCAGTAGCAAAATTACCAGCATAGTTACTAGTACATAAAAAGCGAATGGTGACAGTATGTTAACATGCTGTAAATGAATAAGAGTTAGCAACACTTATAAGCAGCCGCGGGCCGTGGAGGGAGTTACGGTGGGGCAGGGAGGCGGGGAGGGGGAGGGGCAAGGTAGAGAGGGCTCCACCCTGCTTCTCCCCCTCCCCGCCTCCCTGCCCCATCGTAACTCCCTCCACGGCCCGCGGCTGCTTATATCTCACCCTCCCTAATACACATATTATATTATTTGCTAAGAAGGTCTCTTTGTGTTGGTTTAGGGCGTGCCCATACTTTAGTGTCTTAGATTTGAAGGAATCACATCAGCATACACCAGCTCTCTCTTCATGTGAACCGCATCAACTGTTGTGTATGTGTGTTCGGCAAAGCAATATAAAACCCGCCTCATGCCCAGAATTGGCAGAAGTTGCACTTATGTTATGAGTATGAAGTCGTGGAGATCAGACCTCATAACAATTCTGTATGGTGTTGTTCTTGAAACTTTAGCACTCGCTGTACAGATATAGTTTAACAAGTAAAGCAGATAGTAGACCAATAACATATTATTCTCATGTAAACCACGATGAACTACTAGGTGGAAAGCTAAAGCAACAACTAAGTGTCTTGTGCAGAAGTTGCAAAAAAGGAAAAATGGCGTTTAAACCGGTAATGAGCCCATGCTAACTTAACACGGTGTAAAGATATCCAGGACCTAGATGACACCTCCCCATGATCCGGAAATGAACTGAATAAGATAATAGAAGTGCCATCTCATGAGAGCAGATTGCAAGTTTATATGTGGACGGTCCGCAAGGTAAAGCATTAAAAACTAGGAAAATTTAATGCTAAAGAAAAATAAAACAGCCAAGTACTTTATCGAGTCTTAAGCCAATAGGCAAGGTAAATAATAAAAACTTGACAAATAAGTCAATGAATTGTCAATGAAATGCTAGTACTCAGCATATCAAACATGAAAAAGGTCTATGACATAACTGTGTATGCAAAATAAGCTGCAACAGCCTCCAATAGGAAGTCACCGTCTTCATCCGAAAACAGTTCAGCCATCCAATTTAAAAGCGGAAAAGAACATACGTGCTCTCCCAGCACCGGATCCTCTATCACCATCAGAGGACAGCTCGGTGGGTTTTCAAGAAAGCTCTGTTCCAAGAAAGACTGTGCTGCCGCCAGTAAATTCCAGGGACCAAGTAGTCCATGCATCAATGCCACAGCCATAATCCTTTCGCCAGGACAAACCAATTCGTGAGTAATGATAGGAGTCATCAGCTGATTAAAGTCGACGTCAGGAGAAACCGGTCCGCAGAGACACAAATCAATGGCCCAATCGAAATCACAGGTCAGGCAGTGAAATACAGGCTGGACACAGGTGAAGTAGGAGAATCGAAAAGATAATCCATATGCCGTGCTTAATATCGCCAACGGCATTGTGCCATAATATTCTAGCATGCGATTGCGGAACAGTGTCAGCAGCTGCAGGGTGGGAGGTTGCATAGGAGGGACATCCATATTTAAAAATGTAAAAAAGCACAAGAGCGTCCGCTGGTAATGCAAGTAAAAATGCCAATCCACGAACCAGAGTGGAGAAAATGGAATGAAAGGAAGCAGGGATGACTCCAAAGATTTTCTCAAATGAAGTCACGAGACCACTGGTAACAACTTTAAAAAAGTGCACCAGGGACTTTGTGGAGGATGCGTTAAAGATAGTCGGAAACATGTTGCTGAAATTGAAAGGCAAATCTTAATTGAAAAGGGTGTGCACCTCTGTACGGGTGTTCGCTATGTGAAGTACGAAAGTTTCACGGGCCGAACTCAAGGCCACCTCTCTCTGAGACAAAAGAGCTCTTATTCTTGCCATGCCGTTGAAACGTGTCCCAAGGTTGGTATTTGTGGCCAGATCGAAAACTCCCTATGTTCATGTGTGGGAGGAAATAGAACATTTCTGCAGCAAATAACCCGTTCACTTACTGTTACGATAAAAGGAATACTTTTAATTAACTCAGAACAATCTTCATTATTGAGCATCAAATAACTACCATTTTCCAACAACTTGAACGTGGGGATGATAGCAGGAACTGGCGTGCCTTGCAACACGCAAGCCATATTTGGTCGGTGTTTGTTGCATGAACCGTGTAACTGTATGTGCCTACACATTAGTGAATGATCTGGCGTCTCAGTGCATTCCTCTCCATTCAGATAAACTTCTTGATCATCTTTGAAACATCTGTATGTGTATGGAAGCGACCAGACCTCATGAAGAAAAGCACTACCTAAAGGTTCATAACGACCTATTGGTATATATTTCATACAATTTGAAAACTTATATAAAGCAAAAGGCAGCGTTATTAAACCGTGGATAAGGCATGTTGCCAAAAAACCCGCAATCCTCTGCTGATGATGTCACTGAGCATGTCATGAATGATGTAATATGTGACATCATCAGCAGTGGATTACGGGTAATAGTATCTCTAGTTTACTCCCCTATAGCTGTCTTTCTTTTAACATAAGTGTCTGTTTCCTTCCCTTATACTTACTGTTTTTGGTTCGCTTCCGGTTCGCGTACCGGCGAGCGAACTGGGAAGCGAACTAAGAGAAATAGAGGTTGGCACAGTTCCAAATATTGTACCAATTTTTTAATAACGGGGAGGTAGTTCTGAAAAGAACTTTTTTTTTTATTTTTCTGAACATTTTTTTACTGTTTTTGAATTTTTCGGAACAGTTTTATATTTTTTTGGGTTTTTCTTGGAGGGGGCAATGAAAACGATTCATTGTAAAGGGCTCAACAGGAGCAACAAAACAAAAAAAAGAAGTATTTATTATTTTGGGCGTTTCGTACAAACTTGCATATGATAGTCAATAGCTCTGTTGATCAGAGTGATGCTTTTTTCTCCGTAGGAAATGAATCCATCGCAAAATACGCAGATGTGTTTTACATCACCAAATCTCATTTGTATATTTGGCACCATCTCCCTGCCCTCTGGTCCCGTTACTTCCGGTACAACAGATCTTCTGGCCATAATAGGGAGATTATCTAGGTCGTTCCGAAACTGTGCAGCACTGTAGTTGTTAGGATGCCACCTAGTCATATGGCGATGCATTGTGTAGTTTCCGAAACTGTATTTTTTGTCGGTCCCTCTGGACAGTCTATCTTGACATATAAGGCAAGTTACGTATCTTGCATTTACTTTTTTCTGACCTTTGGGAATTAAAAAAAATTGCCAAATGAAGTTTTCTTTCCGGTGAGACGTCCTGGGCTGCTCAGGCAAAAACTGCCTCTCTTCGTGCTCGTCCTCCTGTTCCTCTTCTTCTTCTTCTTCTTGAATTATAACTTGAGCAGGTGGTCCACTCTTCCTTGGATGTGGTGGAGGTGGTGGGGAAGCACCAGCTGAAGCTACTAAAGAAGCCATTGCTCAGTGATCACAAAGGGTCTTTCTCTCACAATGATGAAAGTCAGAGTGAGGAAAGAAGGAGGGATTTTCATCATTTGGGAAAAACAAGAGTTCTCAACCAATCAAAAGTGTTCATTTTAGATTATATGACCTAGTCTTACATCATTAGGAAACCAAAAGTGAAATGAACCAATGAAAAGTGTTATTACCAAGTCACATGACTTGCTGTGTTTACGTTAAGCGCTTTGCAGGGCCTCCCGGTTTGCTTCCAGAAACCTGCGCTTTGCGACTCGCTTCGCGTACCAGTTCACTAACGTAGTACGTCATATGACGTATCACGCGACAACGTGAAACGTCATGCGGACGGGAGGCGTCACGATGTTGTTTTGTAACGCGGCACTTGCGGTAAAGAAACGTTTACCGGCTCGCGGTCTATTTCGCGGCATCAAGGTCAGCTAACGGGAAGCTTCCCGATTTGCGAAGCGGGAACGAAGAAAAAAAAATATTTAAAAAAAAAATTTGTCATAAACATATAAAATATATTTTTGGATTTAAAGAAGAATACATTTTACAGCTACAGATATTAGCTGTTAAAAAACCAATGAAATTCACAGAAAAAACCATAGGTTATGGACCATATATAGTTAGGAATTAGCATTTACAAAACCTTGAAAATTCACTGAAAAAACCATAGGTTATAGACCATATATAGTTAGGAATTAGCATTTACAAAACCTTGAAAATTCACTGAAAAAACCATAGGTTATAGACCATATATAGTTAGGAATTAGCATTTAAAAAACCTTATTTTACTCACACAAAACCATTGAAATTCCATATATAGTTAGTTGCACTAACTATATATCGCGCACCCGCAATCCACTGCTGATCATGTCACATATTACATCATTCATGACATGGTCAGTGACATCACTGATGACATCACTGATGACATCTCAAATGACATCACTGATGACATCACTGATGACATCTCAAATGACATCACTGATGACATCACTGATGACATCTCAAATGACATCACTGATTACATCACTGATGACATCTCATTTGACATTACTGATCACATCACTGATGACATCATTCATGTGATAATACGATAAACCTCTTCAGACTCTAATATAACCTTAGATACACTCAGTGTAAACAGACACTCATAGACTGTCACTCATCCATGGAGTTACTCAGACACTTAGTCAGTCATGCAAAGAATCAATCACACCTCCATTTCCTCAACTATACAGTTATACACACCTTACTTATTCAAACATATACTAAAACATATTTACTCACTTATACAATCCTGGATACAAGTTCACAATGATCCATACAGCCACTCACACATTCACTGGCTCTTATGCACAGTTATTTATATATGGTAACTCTCACATGTACTGTGTTTTACATATGTACTTACTTTGACATGTAGCACTGAGATATCCATTCACTCACCAATACACTCATGCACACAGTCAACCGCCCATACAGCTGTTTCCACATGCACTTTTGAACCCATACATCCAGTCAATCAACTGCTCACACATCTATGCAGAGAGTCATACACCTCCCAGCCACCCACACACACACTCAGTCTCCCATACAAATGCTTGGGCAACCAATCAATAACCCATACAGTTAATCATATAGCTAATGATCAACACATGCAGCAGTTTACAGAACAACAGACATAATGATGCACAAATTAAGACAGTTTAGTCACTAACCCATGCACTCAGTGAGACACATTTAATCAGTCACTCATACAGTCAGCCATGCCCCTACTAAATCCTTCATCAAGACACTTATACATCCATTCATTCTTCAATATGTAAGACATATTTTAACTTTACAGAATTATACAGTCACTGGATGACGTCTTCAGTGATCTCATCAGTGATGTCATTTGAGATGTCATCAGTGATGTCATCAGTGATGTCACTGACCATGTCATGAATGATGTAATATGTGACATGATCAGCAGTGGATTGCGGGTGCGCGATATATAGTTAGTGCAACTAACTATATATGGAATTTCAATGGTTTTGTGTGAGTAAAATAAGGTTTTTTAAATGCTAATTCCTAACTATATATGGTCTATAACCTATGGTTTTTTCATTGAATTTTCAAGGTTTTGTAAATGCTAATTCCTAACTATATATGGTCTATAACCTATGGTTTTTTCAGTGAATATATATATATATATATATATATATATATATATATATATATATATATATATTAATTGAAAAAACCATAGGTTTCACACCCGTTATAGTTAGGAATTAGCACTTAAAAAACCTTTGAAATTCACTGAAAAAAACATAGGTTTCACACATGTTATAGTTAGCTGGACATTTCACTCACACAAAACCATTGAAATTGCCCCGTTATAGTTAGTTCAGCTAACTATAACTCGCGCGCCCGCAATGCACTGCTGATGACGTCACATATTGTTGCAGGGTTTCTGTACTCACACAGAACTGTGCACAGAGGAGTGGAACCTCGGCAAATTAGGATGTCCCAAAACTTACCTTAGCAACCAACTCACCCCTTACCGAGCTAGCTACAGTGTCTCATTGGACATATCAAACACCCAATGTTTAGACAAACCAGAACATGAACTTACAGTACCTCAGGGTACGTGGGACTCATGAACACTCTTTCGTTATATTATCATTACAAACCAGAACATGGAGTAAAGAAGACACATGTGCATTTGAAATGTTTATTTACTAATGCCGTCTTCTCAGGCGCAGTATCTTTGATAATACAAGTATACTTATTATCAGTAGCAAAATTATCAGCATAGTTACTAAGACATAAAAAGCGAATGGTGACAGCATGTTAACATGCTGTAATGAATAAGAGTTAACAACACTTATATCTCACCCTCCCTAACACATATATTATATTATTATCTAAGAAGGTCTCTTTGGGTTGTTTTAGGGCGGGCCCATACCTTAGTGTCCTAGCATGAAGGAATCACATCAGCATACACCAGCTCTCTCTGCATGTGCACCGCATCAAGTGTGTTAACAATTCTCGTGCAAAGCAATATCAATCCCGCCTCAAGCCCAAGTTGGCAAAGGCTGCACTTGTGTTATGACTATGAAGGCGTGGAGATCAGACCTCATAACAATTCCATATCGTGTTGCTCCTGAAACTTCAGCACTCTCCGTGCAGACATGTTTTATTAAACAAAGCAGATATCAGAGCAATAACATATTATTCTCACATTCACCACGGCAAACCACTAGGTTGAAAGCTAAGTCAACAATTAAGGGTCGTGTGCAGAAGTTGCAAGAAAGGAAAAATGGCGTTTAAATCTGAAATGTACCTATGCTAACTTAACACGAAATATGGATATATAGGAGCTATACAACACCCCCCCATGATCCGAGAACGGACTAAATAAGGTAACAGAAGTGCCATCACATGAGAGCAGAATCCATTTAAAAACGAGCATGAATAAAAATTCAATTATAAAAACTAATGCTAAAAAATAGCCCACAAATATAATGTGGCTCAAGCCAATAGGCAAGCAAAAATAAAATGTCTTGACCAAAAGTCAATAAAATCAAGGAAATGCTATCAATCAGCATGCCAATCTGAGGCAGTGTCTATGATAAGACCGTATATGAAAAGTAAGCTGCAACAGCCTCAAGGAGGAAGTCACTGTCCTCATCCGAAAACAGTTCAGCCATCCAGTTTAAAAGATGAAAGGAACATACGTGATCTTCCAGCACCGGATCCTCTATAACCATCAGAGGACAGCTCGGTGGGTTTTCAAGAAAACTTTGTTCCAAGAAATTTCGCGCTGCCGACAACACATCCCAGGGACCCATTAGTCCATGTGCCACCGCCAAGGCCATAATCCTTTCGTCAGAACAAACCAACTCGTGAGCAATGATAGGACTCATCAGTTGATCAAAATCGACGTCAGAAGATGCTGGTCCGCAGAGACACAAATCAATGGCCCAAAGGAAATCACAGGTCAGGCAGCGAAATACAGGCTGGACACAGGTGAAATAGGAGAACCGAAAAGATAATCCAAACGCCGTGCTTAGAGTCGCCAACGGCAGTGTGCCATAATAATCAAGCATGCGGTTGCGAAACCGCGTCAGTAGTAGCTGTGCGTGGTCTTGCACAGGAAGGGCATCCATATTTAAAAAGGCAGAAAACCACCAATGCGCCTGCCGCTAAAGCAAGTAAAAACGGGAACCCTCCAAATAAGGAAGAAAAAATAGAATGGAAGAAAGCAGGGATGACTCCAAAAATCTTCTCAAAGGAAGTCACGAGACCACCGCTAACAACTTTAAAAAAATGTGCTAGGCCCGTTGTGGAGGATGCGTTAAAGATAGAACGGACCATGGCTCCGAAATGCAAGGGCAAATCAGTGTTTAAAAGAGCCTGAACCTCCGTGCGGGTGTTAGCAATGTGAAGCACGAAAGTTTCACGGGCCGAGCTCAAGGCCACCTCTTTCTGGGACAATAGAGCTCTTATTCTAGCCATGCCGCTGAATTCTGCTCCCAAGGTCGGTATCTGTGGCCAAATGGAAGACTCCCTATGTTCACGTGTGGGAGGATAAAGAACATTTCTGCAGCAAATAACTCGCTCACTAACTGTTACTATGAAAGCTATACCTTTAATTAAACCACAACAGTTTTCATTATTGAGCATTAAATAACTACCATTCTCTAACAACTTAAACGTGGGGATGATAGCAGGAACTGGCGTGCCCTGTAAAACGCAAGCCATATTCGGGCGGTCCTTATTACATGAACCGTGTAACTGTATGTGTCTGCACATTAAAGAATGATCTGGCGTCTCAGTGCACTCATCCCCTGTTAGATAAACCTCTTGGTCATCCTTGAAACATCTGTATGTGTATGGGAGTGACCAGACCTCATGAAGAAAACCGCTACCTAAGGGTTCAAAACGACCTATTGGCACATATTTCATACAATTTGAAAACTTATATAAAGCAAAAGGCAGTGTTATTAAACCGTGGATAAGCCACGTAGCAGCGGTGGATTCTGCCACAGAAAAAGGTAAAGATTCCAACCTTTCAATATGTAGCATGGAAAAGGAAGCATCACGCATTGAAAGCAAGCGTTGTTTGTCTGTCAAATTAAACGGTGCAAATAAAGAAGAAACGTTCATGTATCCCCAGGGAACTTTACCCATTTTCAGAGTCTGAAGTGTCCACGCAAACTGCATGATTGAACGTAATTGATTTTGACCATGGTATAATACAGATACTTCATCATGTACAATATCAACAACAGACGACACAATATTATCCAATGTGTAAATTCTTGAGGAAAGCACGTTAATGCTATTGTCAACAACTGCAAGAACTTTCTCAAGATTTGCCTGATCAATAGCCCTAAGGCGTGAAGCAGCCTCAATTTGTGAGAGTTTCCAAATTTCATTGTAAACACCATATAACCAGCGTTTCGACCTGCCACTAGCTGGGCCCTTAATGAAATCATTCAAATCCACGTCTGCATTCAGTTTGGAAAGGTGATACTTAACCGCAGGTAAAGTTGAATGTTTCAGCCAAGCTTGACACAACTTGCCAACAGAGTAAGAGGTGACAGTATGACTCAAATCAAAACGGGGATCAGATCTAACAGTCTTAAAACCGTCAGTTATATTTAAAAATCTTTTTTGGCAAGCATCAGCACTACGGTGCCAAAGCAGCCAACCCTTGGGATTCATACTGGAAATGTTAAAGGAGGAATTCAGAAGCAGAGCCTGTATTTCTCTAATGGACAATTTAGTAAAATTACTCCAATTCTCATATTCCTCCAACTCCGGGAAAGACGGGGTGTTTAACCTTTTAGATGTAGCCAATCCAAAGCACGTGGTCTGGGAAATGGTTTCATTTAAAAACCACATATGATTTGGGATGAGACATGCACGGTGCAAAGCCTCAGTGCCTTGTACCTGCCAGGCCCTTGAGCCCCAAACTGATTTAAGGTCTATGGTATCCTTCCATAACTCATACCCTCCAGCAACTAATTTATCCAGGAAGGCCTTTGAATACAACAATTTTGTATTTGTAAGTCGAACCTTGGACAGTGGCTGTTTGTTAAATTTAAAATAAAATGACTCGGGATTGGACTGATTAAAGTCAGTGAAATAAGTATACTTTTTAAGAAACGTTTCTGAACTCCCTTGTTTTGGTGCTGGGCAATGTTCCCACTGAGTAAAATTAACCGCATCCCTACGGGAAGATGTCTTGTGTAAGAAGTGATTGCCATAATGTTGGTAACAGAACAATTCACCATAATTAGCAGATTCTAAATATAAATCCTCAGCATCAAAAGCAGCATAATATTTCAAATCAGAAAACAAACTTTCCACAGCATTAACATCCCAATCATCAGAACGAATGTTTTGTTTCACCACATCCCCCATATTAACTCTTAGTACATTAGGAACATTAACGACTTCCGTTGGGCCATGAATCTGAAAACGAACTGCATCCCACGCGATTCCATCCAGAACAGGCCATGCTGTGATGTTAACCAAAGGCAAGTCTCTTTTTAATCTGTGTGTAGAATGTGAAGAGGAAAGTGGGGCCAAAGTTCCATTTAAATGAGTAATGCAAGTTCTCTCCTCGACATAGTGTCCATTCATAATCCGAAAAAAATAAAACACAAAACCAATTGACATAAAAAGGTAAACTGAAAAAAGGACCAGCCAAATGTATATCCAAGGAGGTATCAAAAAATGTTTTTTAAACAGGCTGGCATATACTGCAATTTTAGAGGGTTTTTTCGAGGCAAGGGAAGCAGAGTCAAATGAAAATCTGGATTCCGTGGCTAAACGAGCTTGCAGGTCAGGCATGGACAAATCAGTGGGGTATGTATAGTCTGTCTCATCAAGATTAGTTCCTGGTAAGTTATTCAATAATGGACTGGAAATAGCAGGTAATTCGATGGCCACCTCAGGTTCATTATTAGAAGCAGTGGGCATAATTGAATTTCTCACAATGGAAGGACAGGAAACAGCCGGTGTCATGCTAAGAAGAATCGGCCACTCTGTGTATCTTGACATTGTCAATAGAAATAAACCTGTTTTCCTTACGACCTGGAAGTGGTGGTAGAATGACTGTTCTTGTGCCCTTCACTCCAAGCACTGGGACTGGAGCTCGATAGGAGGGACCAAACTCTTTCTTGTTGTCGATCTTCTCTCGAACCAGTTCTCCAACTTGGGGTAGCCAGCCAACTACCGGGATCTGCAACGCATCATCCGATGTGGAGGGCAAATGTTCCTTTGCAAGAGTGTCTCTCGTCTTTTGTAGATTCTGTAAAATATTGCAATGTTCATCTGCGTCAAAGGAAGTGGCGCGAACCACTGAGTCTAGACCGTCAAGGTCAGGGACGAACATCTTGATGCCAAAGAGCATTTCGTATGGGGTCCGCCCACCCAGAGACCTTCTAGGGAGATTATTAAGAGCACGCTGCACGCCATAGAGGTGGGCCAGCCAGTTTCTGCCAGTGCCTATAACTCGGGCTGTCAAAGATTGCTTTAAATCACGGTTCATTCGTTCAACTACACTATTACCCTCGGGTCTGTAGGGTGACGAAAACTTGACTTGGACCCCCATCGAAATCATGGCATCCTTATACGCCTTAGAGGCGAAAGCCGGACCCTGATCCGAATGGAAGGTACCACAGGCAAAAATCCCTATAAAGATACGCAAATCTCTGATGACAGTCCGGGAATCAGCGCTGCGATGTGGCCATAACCACACAAAGCGTGTGCATGAGTCAACTGCTACTAAGATGTATTTATACGCAGTATCAGATGAAAATGGACCGCAGTGATCTAAATAAACACAGCCTAGTGGTTTATTAGAAATGTACAACTGAGTCTGAGGCGGACGCGTAGCAGTTGAAGGTTTAATCTGCTGGCATATGTCACAAAGAAGGACATAATCACGCGTCTGTTTGTACAGTCCCCGCCACCAGAAACGTTGTTGTAGTTGCGTTACAGTGGCTGAGACGCCCGCATGCGCAGACGCCACACCTTCATGAGCCGCTGTAATCAAGTCTGTTCTGCGATCCGAGTTGGGAATCAGCCGTTCCCCAACATCAGGAATTGTCACAAAAGGAACCTTTTCGGGACTTAAGTGGTATTTATACTTCGAAGGGAATCCCGAAGGATGTTTACTTCCCTTCTCAGAGGCAGCAACCGCTGCCAAGATGTCGCTATCAATCTTGGTTTTAGACCTAGTAACCGCTGCAACTAAGTATGTAGATACTGCTGATTTCGCCGCTTCATCAGCAAGCGAGTTGCCAAGAGCGTGTACTCCCACGCGCTGATGACCGAGAGTATGAATCACATAAACGAGTGGCAACATAGCCTTAAGCTCTGCCACTCGAACCCAGATCATTTTATGTTTTATTGTGCTACCCTTGGAATCACGAAAGTCATTTTGAATCCAAAAGAACAAGTTTTCATTGTAAGACTGGACACAGTAGTAAGAATCACTTACAATTAGAGTAGTAACACTTTGATCTGCGTACTCCAAAGCTAGTAATAGAGCACGAAGCTCTGCTAATTGTGCAGTGCAATCGCCCAGGGGCAACGTGTGTACCTCCCTGGAAATGAACTCGTCATTCAACATAGCACCGACCACAATGGCGCATGCGGAAACGTAGGCATGTTTAGAGCCATGCGCAACCTGCGCCGACCCATCAGTGTAAATGATGCAATGGAAGTCCTCCAAAGGTCGCATCGCCAGAGGAGCAGGATGAACGAATTCATACTGCAAGTACTCCTGTGACCGTAAGGAGGCGTCAAAAATAAACATGACATCTGCGGATGACAATGACGCAGCCCACTGAATCCACCGAGGGTGCAAAGCCTTTGAATTTGGTACACTGGCTTTCGTGACTGCCTCCAAATGAGGACAGGGTGTTACCACTAGCATGCGTTTCCCCTGTGACAGAGCACGTTCTTTTAGAATTGCCATCTGTACAGCAGTTAAAACCTTTTCTATGGTGGGAAACCGCATCTCAGCCGAGGTGTACAAGTGTGACTTGTAAGCAATAGGTACTGTGTCACCTTCATTAAAAGTGAGGTAGGTGAAACCCACCGTCCCAGGAATTATTCTTATTACCAGGTTGGTGTGGTTATCACGAGTCAGTAAATATTTAGAAGCGAGCAGATCAGCCTGCAAGGATTGCAAAATGGCTGAATGCTCAGGCAGCCAGCATGATTTTGAGAAAGTTGGTTGTATCAAAGCATACAGAGGCTTGACACGTTGGGCATATTCCGGAATGTAAGTTCTGCCGAAATTCAAAAAGCCCAGTAAGGATTGTAATTTCTTCAGTGTTGTTGGTGCGCGCAATTGTGCGCACTTCTCCAAGAAGTGAGGAGCCAAACCTCTACCTTCATTGTTGAGCTCATAGCCCAAAAACAACACTGTATGTTCAGCAATGTGCGATTTTGCAAAGTTGAATTTGTAACCCATGTCTGCGAAGTTGCAAACAAGAGAATTCACACGACACAGATGCTCCCAAATATCGTCGTCTGTGAGATATATATCATCCACATACGAAAAAGCATCAGGGTCGAGTGCCTCCAGAATAGAGACAATTCGAGCGGTAAATACACCAGGACTATTCTTGTAGCCCATTGGAAGACGCCGGAATTGCTTTTGGACTCCAGCGCTTGTAAAACTGGTCCATTGGGAGCTAAAGCTGTCCAATCTGTGGGCATAAAAACCATTGGATATGTCAAGCGTTGTCTTGAAACGCTTACGCACGAGACTATCCACTAGGGCAGAGCCGTGGGTATTCTGTACTGCACAGTTACGGCAATGCGAGTTCAAATGCCGGTAATCCAAAACCAAACGATATGATCCGTCAGGTTTATTCACAGTAAAAAGGGGATTATTCATCGGTGACACACACGTTTCAATAACTCCCTGATATTCCAATTGTTCAAGGATTACTGCGACGGAAGATTTTGCTTCACGTCGAATGGGATATTGAGGTTGAGGCTGCGGCTGAGACCGCAACGGAATTTCGTGGCAAGGCGACAATTTATCCCAACCACATTGGTTACGGTACAGAGCCGGCGCGAGAGCCCGAGCCCACTCTTCTGCAAAATGCTGCGCATGCTCTTTCGAGACAGTGTTCGCGAAACTGGGTAGGATTACCTCCTCCCCTCGCGGCGCCGCGAGCACAAAAGGTGGGGGCCAGTCAGCCTCCGAAAGTAAAATATCATATGTGGAAGACAGATTCTCCCAAAATACACCTTTAACGGTACGCTGTATGTCACCTTCAATTAACAGGACGATTTCATATAGTCTTTCAGGGGGAGCAAGTCTCGTATCCGCTGTTTCTATCACAACGTAGACATCAGTCGCTGTCACCCTCAGTAGTGGACGCAGCGCCTCTCTGACTATTGTTATCTCCGCCGCGCTGTCCAGCAAGGTCAGAGCCCACGTCAGATTCCGAAGCCGCGTTCTCACTATCTGTGGCATATCGATGCGCTGTTAAGGCTGCGACTTTCTTTTTCGCAAACTGCGGACGCCTAGGCGTAGAATCCTCCTGCTTCACTGCGCCGTCCGTCTGGCGGGACTGACCACGTCCTTGTTGGCCACCACGTCCACGTCCACCCCCTCCTCCTCCACCGGTTTTCTGTGCCGATGCGCCCTGAAAGGAACGAGGAGAGCGTTGATCAGAAACCTGAAAACGATCAGGTGATTTAATCATCGCGCGGTCGCGCAAATCATAAACTTTTTCGGATGGCGCAGGAGCTTCTATTGCAGGAAAAGAACCCTGAGTCTGCATTGTCTGCTTCCCCTGTGTCTGTTTTTTAGGCCAATTTTGTTTCTTGGACTTTGGCTGGGCATCTGTCACTGCAGACTGCCCCTGTGGTTGTTTTTTCTCCTTCACTGGAAAATATTTCAGACCTCTACTCGTGCGGCCAATCGTTTTATAAGCGGCCACCACAATCTTTGCTAACTGGCGGGGTTTGTCGGCATCGGGCAGAGCAGCCAAAGCATTCGACACCTGAAAGTTAACTGCATCTCCTTTAACATTGGAGAGAATGAGATCACTTACAATCTCAAAAGAACCACACAGGCGCATACCCAATTCAACCGCTGCCTCTGGACCATGATCATTCTGAACACGTCGAACGATTTCAGGCAGGGCAGTCATAGACGGGGTGCCGAAGCACCTTGTATAAACTGCCGCAAATGTTTTTCCCCAGCTGTCACAGTCAGCAAGTTCAGGAGTAATATCCTTCGGGAGAGTAATCGTCAACATTCTATGTTTATCAGCAGGAGTGGAATTCGGAAAAACCGCTTCCAGTTGATCAAACTTCTCTGCTAGCCAGAATGGGAAGTCATCGTTGTCAACAGGACGCGCACCAAAAACCGAATTTACCATCACTGGATTGAGACGCATTCCGCCTCGTTCCAAGGGAGCGGCCGCACCCCCCTGGGGACCACCAGGAAGATGTCGACCGATGTATTGCACTAATGCACGAATCACGGAAATGGAAACTACATGTAGCCGGCGAATTTCTGCCAGGGTACAAGCCCCGTGATTCGGGTGCGGGGTAAAGCCACCCAACGCAGGCCAATTAGTACCTGGAATTGAGAGTGGACCTAACCTCGCACGGGACAAAGAGTGGGGGAGGGCGCCATCAAACCAAACTCGATGCTGCCAATGATCAATAGGTATTTCCAATGCCCTGTATGGCGTATATTCAGCCGGGACATCCGAGGCGGTGTAGGAGTGGTACAAACCAGAATTAGCGTCCACAGCCGGAAACGTAACCCAAGAGTAAAACAACTCGTAAGGAAACGCCGGATCCGCACTCACCACGAAAATCACAGCCATCCCATCTACTGGGACCTGGTACGTCTGAAGATGGTTGCGTATCGCTACGCGACTATGCTGCGCAATAGCCACCGCTGCCGCCATCACAGAATTGGAAACAAGAAAACACAAAGAATACTTTGTAGCACAACTGGGTAGTAATTCAAAGAAACCGTTTAAGTAAGAATCAAGCTTGAATAAAGACCTATTTCAAAAAATAGGTAGGTTTCACCAACACCCCGTTTTCCGGAAACGGATGTGAAGGGGTTAAGGCATGAATGATAAACTACTCGAGTGTCATGATATAAGACCACCGAAACCGTTGGGCGCCATGTTGCAGGGTTTCTGTACTCACACAGAACTGTGCACAGAGGAGTGGAACCTCGGCAAATTAGGATGTCCCAAAACTTACCTTAGCAACCAACTCACCCCTTACCGAGCTAGCTACAGTGTCTCATTGGACATATCAAACACCCAATGTTTAGACAAACCAGAACATGAACTTACAGTACCTCAGGGTACGTGGGACTCATGAACACTCTTTCGTTATATTATCATTACAAACCAGAACATGGAGTAAAGAAGACACATGTGCATTTGAAATGTTTATTTACTAATGCCGTCTTCTCAGGCGCAGTATCTTTGATAATACAAGTATACTTATTATCAGTAGCAAAATTATCAGCATAGTTACTAAGACATAAAAAGCGAATGGTGACAGCATGTTAACATGCTGTAATGAATAAGAGTTAACAACACTTATATCTCACCCTCCCTAACACATATATTATATTATTATCTAAGAAGGTCTCTTTGGGTTGTTTTAGGGCGGGCCCATACCTTAGTGTCCTAGCATGAAGGAATCACATCAGCATACACCAGCTCTCTCTGCATGTGCACCGCATCAAGTGTGTTAACAATTCTCGTGCAAAGCAATATCAATCCCGCCTCAAGCCCAAGTTGGCAAAGGCTGCACTTGTGTTATGACTATGAAGGCGTGGAGATCAGACCTCATAACAATTCCATATCGTGTTGCTCCTGAAACTTCAGCACTCTCCGTGCAGACATGTTTTATTAAACAAAGCAGATATCAGAGCAATAACATATTATTCTCACATTCACCACAGCAAACCACTAGGTTGAAAGCTAAGTCAACAATTAAGGGTCGTGTGCAGAAGTTGCAAGAAAGGAAAAATGGCGTTTAAATCTGAAATGTACCTATGCTAACTTAACACGAAATATGGATATATAGGAGCTATACAACAATATTACATCACTCATGACATGGTCAGTGACATCACTGATGACATCACTGATGACATCTAAAAAGACATCACTGATGACATCACTGATGACATCATCCAGTGAATGTGTGTCTTTCTGAAAAATAAATATTCTTTATATATGTATATCTAAAGGTCAACGGAAGAATAAATGGGTAAATAAATGTGTAAATGGATGTTTTTTTGGTAAAATTGATTGTATACCTGACTTAATAAGTGTATCTTACTGAATAGATGTATTAGCGAGTAATGTTTAAATATTTAAATATCTGTATCAGTGTCTCACTTTGTGTATAAGTGGCTGCATGGGTTGGTGAGTAGCTACATGAGTGTGTATATGGGTTGTTAGTTGTTTTTTGAGTATCAGTATGAGTGTCTTTATAGTTCGGTGAGGGATATTACTTAGCATATAAATGTATGAATGAGTGACTCACTGTTTGTATGTGTTTTGAAGACAGCATGTGTGCAGAACTGTATGGGTGGATGAGTGTGTGTATTCGTGTTTTAGTGAGTGAATGACTGTCTCAATAGTGTCTATATGCGTAACTACATATGTTTTAAACTAGTATATGTGCGTATTGATGTATATAAGTGACTATATGTGAGAGTGAGAGTTTGGAAGAGTTCCTGTATAAATAAGTATGTGTTTCTATAAGTGATTGTTTAAGAGAGTAAGTATGTCTACATTTCTGTAGAAGTAAGTGTAGTAGTGTGTGTATAGCTATATATGCACGTAAATGGATGTTTGATAGTTTATTTGCATGTGTGAGTATATGTGTAAGTAGCTCTATGGATGAGTATTGGTGTGTAACAGTATGTATAGGTGTTTGAGTACATATGATGAGTGAGTACATGTATGAGTGACTATATAGAATTGTTGATGAATGAGTGGATGTGGATGTAGATGTTGGAATTACTGAATAGGTTGTTCTAACTGATATTGGTATCTCCATTTTTTTGAAAATTTGAGTTTCTATTTTTCAATGTGTGTATCAAAGGTTATATTACGCTGAGAGGAGGTCTGCCACTCTGTTACAAGGATGATGTCATCAATGATGTCATCAGTGATGTCTTTTGAGATGTCATCAGTGATGTCATGAGTGATGTCACTGACCATGTCATGAGTGATGTAATGTGTGACGTCATCAGCAGTGCATTGCGGCCGCGCAAGTTATAGTTAGCTGAACTAACTATAATGGGGGAATTTCAATGGTTTTGTATGAGTGAAATGTCCAGCTAACTATAACATGTGTGAAACCTATGGTTTTTTCAGTGAATTTCAAAGGTTTTGTAAATGATAATTATTAAATGTATTAATAATTATATTTATTTCTTTTTATAACAATTTCTTACATTGTTAATATAAATATGTATATGTATTTCATGTTTTACATTAGATTTCATATTCTTAATGTAAAATAATAACAAAACTAAATTGAAAAATATTCTTTTAAATTTTTTTTTTCCAATATATTAAAATTGAATTCCATATATTCCCTTTAAATTTCTTTTTTTGATCATCGTACCATACGCATACACTAATGTAATTACACCAAATTTAACAGAGAGGTAGAGTTCGATTTGCAGATTGTGCTTTTTGTTAAATGGAGTAAATCCGTTCAGTAGTTCATGAGAAAACCCCAATAGACTATGCATGTAGTCTTCTATGCACCGGCAAACTTGTCTTTTATACCTTCAATTCCCCAATCTGTATCCTTACAGTTCCAGTAAACACTATCAAACTTCTGTTTCAGTATTGTACTGACCATACAGAACTATGCGCTTATCTGTACACTACTCTAAAAGAATCCATTCACTACATTAAAACACTAATCAGCAGATGTACAATAAGTGGTACATTCCCAGAGATATGCCACTTATTTTGTACTGTGATATCACCTCCTTCTGGCGCAGGGCTTTATAATGTGATGCACCTTCCACACACCATGGCACATCTTTTACACTACCAGTGCATCACAAAAGTGATGTAACGGCTGTGTTAAACGAAGCACAAGGGGGTTGTATATCTACCTCTAACACATACAAATTCACCCAGGCAGTTTCACCAGCAGTGCAACTTGAAGCATAGACTTGTAACATATTTATATGGATATGTTACATTCAAGTGCTTCAGAGGTACTACAGTATACTATAGGTTGACACCGTATGCTATAGCACTTCCTTTCTTCACATGTCACACAATATTTGCTGTACCAACGGAGTATTTTTTAGATGGATCACCCGTTGAAAGACTTGTTTGGCAAATTTTACAGGTTACTTTTGGAGCATTAACCCCTTTTTGCCCTTCTGGAAAAGTAAAAAATTGCCAAATTAGAGCTTCTTTTCTCTTCTTTGTAGGTTCTTCAGGAATGAAATATTCCTCTGAAGAAAGGCTGGAAGATGAGTCCATTGCTGTTATTATGGTGATCTTCCTTCTATTTGACAAGATTCTCAGAACAGATGCTTCTTCTTAGAAAGACAAAGCAGAATGATTAAAATGGGACAGAACTTTGAACAATTGGAATAGAAACTATTATGAACCAATCAAATCCCATCTTTTAAAGTCACATGACTTTGCATCCGCTTACGCTGAGCTTACGGTGCTCTTACGAAGCGAGTACACATAACGTTCCACCGCGATTTGTGTAATTGCTTTTAAAAGTAATATACGATTGTTTAAAGTTAAAAAAAAAAATTGTCATAACTATTCTACATAATGTATTCTGTTAGTATGTTCATTAAATACATAAATATATATTTTTAAACAATTAAAAACATTCGCTCCTTTCGCGTACGGAGCGCCATACATGACGTTACACGGAAGCTTTGATGCGACGCGTAACGTCGAAGCGTATTCATAGCGCATGCGCGAGTACGCACTGAGAATGATTAGCAATACAAACTATGGTGCAATGACTCTCGTATGTCAAATCAGAGGACAGGGCGCGCTACGAGAACAGTTACAAGTGGTCACTCATTGGAGATCGGATTCTGGGTCTGCTTCTGTGCACATGAAAACCCCGCCCCGTCTCTCTCTGTTGTTAATTATTGGTGCACACACTCACACTTGCGCAGTGCACGCCCGCCCACACTTTCCCACATATCACCACGTAGCTTTCTTGCTCTTACTGAGCCTGGAACCCAATACATTAGCCAATGGGACGTCTCCCAGGTCCATCATTCTTCTAGACAGCGAAAACCCTACCAATAACGACCCTGGACTTACTTTGGTCAGCCCCCGCGGTTCCCATATAAAACGGATAGTGACCTAACCACGCTCTCTTTTGCCTACGCTGCGGTGACAGACAGACTCTCATCGTCGTCGATTGTACTACGAACTGTTTGTTCGAACGGAGGAGGACTTGCGCACATCCTTTTTTCTGAGCAAGGATATTGGATCCCCTAGAGGCATTAGAGTGGTGGGAGTCACTTGAGTGAGACCTCCTCCTCTCATACCCCTAGTTAAGTCTACTAATAGGTCTGTATGGGGCTAGCCCATGTTCAGCCCCATGTAGGCTTAGGTTAGCCTGGCTAAGTCTCCAACTTGGGCCTGGCTGTCTTGGAAAACCTCTTCTTCAGATTCTTCCTCTGGTTCATCCTCATTCTCACCTATGATAGTGGGGTCTGATGCATCATCTGTAGATAGCAAGACCTCTTCTGATTGAACTGAGGGACCTTGTTTAGAGGCCTTCTCAGCATCAGCCCTTTCTAGGACTTCTATCAGATGGGAAATGGTAGGGTTGAGCATTTCATATCTAGTTGGTAGCCTGGGAGGGTCACCTCCCACAGGGAGAGTCAAACTTGGCTCACCTGTGGTAGACATGATTCTAGTGAGGTGTGGTGTGTGCACCTACCTACACTATGTGTTTTCCTACTAGAACCTCTCTAGGAGTTATAGTCAGGGTGTGCTAAGCCCTTTGGTCTACAACAACTAAGTTCAGTAGAACTTATGTATTCTAAGTCTTGTAATATGTACCTATGGTACCTAATGTGATCTTTCAAATGATATCTCAAAGATTACAATTGGTAAAACAACAGCAAGCTCAAATACCAACCGCTGCACACCAATGTGAGAAGTGGCCTGGTATATGATGTTCACTATTCTAGTGAGCACCTTGCACCAGTCCAAACAACCCTTATGGTGATGGTTGTAAAGTCAACCTTATAGACCAGCTATCCTAGTGGTAGCATGGACAAAAGCAGTCTTAGGCTTAACTCAAGAGGGCATGTGAAGCCAGTTGTTTTACCATATGCAATCCCTTTAATACCAAATGAAAGGACACCACACAGGTTATATATTCAAAATATATATGTATTTATTTCTAAAACAATCCACTGTACTCTTTATGAGAACAGAAGCACAAGCGCATAACAAGTTACTTATTATAGCATACAATAAGTTGCACAAATATGGATAAGCCCTGGTGGCCCGCTAAACCATATACTAAAATAGTGGTATAAGAACCACGACACGAACAATGGTAAGGCCTAGGGCCTTGGGAATCGCTGGGGCTACACTGGACTAACAGTAGTTAGGGAGCAGGAGGCCCACGGGATGCGGGTGCAGTGTCTAAATGCACACGCGTGCACACATAGAAGTCAATGGGTGCATAAAAGTTAGAAAGTTAAAGGTTTAGGAGTTTTCCGACTGGACTAGAAGCTAACCACTTGAAACTAGGACACTAGGAGAGTTACTCTTTACAGGAGCACCGTAGTACTCGCGTTACCTCACCCACAGGAAGCGGGTGCATAGGTGTCAAAGTGTGTCTGGTTTCGTCGTCGTGCTCTATGGAGCCTTGGAGAAAAGATGCTGCAGGCGACCAGGAGAGACAAGGGTGGATCGAGAATGAAGAGTACCTGAAAGCAGAGGGGACAGAGTCTGGGTCACTAGCCAGTGACCAGGAAGGAACCAGGAAGGAACCAGGCGATGTCGGGAAGCAATCAGGTGATGTTGTGAAGCTTGTCTCTGCAGCCACGTGGACCAGGAGGTGTCGACAACAACCAGGAGATGGATACCGACTGTCCCACAAAGGCTCTCACTGTTGGCGGTGTCAGATCTTGTTTCAGAGTCAACAGGTCTTGGCAAATGCAACCCACGCAGGAATCGAAGATGGCTTCTTACTCAGGCCAGCAAGGACTGAGGAGCTTCTCCTTCACAGGGAAGCAAGGGCTAGTCTGGAGCAACGAGACCAGCAGTGTAGATTTCATATTTTGTCATCACGGAGGCCACTAGCCAACGGGCAAATGACCGGACAGATGCATCGAGCAGGAAAATGCAAAAGGGCCCCACGCAGCACTCGGTGAGTGTAGAGAGGTGATCTTCGGTGCAGTTGATGCTCGGGGCTTCTCATTCCCCAATGCACAACTTCGAGGGTGCCTCAGAAGTTGCACGGAAAGCAATTTGCTGGCTTTCCAAGAGGGCCAGTCCCACATCTCTTGTCACCTCCATGGGTCTCAGCTTTGCTGTGGCTGTGGATCGGGCTGTTGGATGTCTGGAAGTCCAGGTCTTGTCATGCTCTGTATTCAAGCTCCGGCGGGAGCAATGACAAAGCAAACCATTGAGCGCTTGATGGTGCCTGCTTGCACAGGGTGGTCACTCTTTGACCACAAGGGAGATTCTTCAGTCTTCTACGTCGAGTTTCGTATCAGAGTTTCAGTCAGGATATATCTAAAGTCTAAGGACACAGCTCCTACCTATATACCTAATCTAGGGGCTGGATTACCTGCTAGGTCCCTCCTATGGGTGGGACCCAGGAAGGGGGTGGTTACACCCCTTTCCCTTTGTCCAGTTTCACGCCAGAGCTGGGGCTGGAGTGCCCCAGCACCGGTTTGAACTGGACTATGCATGGGACACCTTGTGTGCCCCAGGCAGTGTCTCATTTCATTCAGCCCTCCCTGCCCCAATACACTATAGCCTGCCTGGGGTGGTGCTAGCACCTCCCTGTGACAGGAAACCTATTGTCCAAGCCTCCCTCGGTGGAAGGACTCCCAGCAGCAGGAGGTCAGACTTGTGTGTGTGGCAGCAGTATCCATTTTGTGATGCTGAGGCTCTGGTTAACTTTAACCGGGATTATGGAAGTAACATGTCTTCACCCTCTAGAAGGGTGGAATGCTACCCCCGTCGCCAGAACTGGCGAGGGGGTAGTATTCCAAAGCGTATGACACCTTACACGACATGTTTTGAAAAAGCCAAACCAAAGATAGCAATAACCGCGAGGATTATAATGCACTTAAGAGTATATGGTATGACAATATCATAGAACAGCTATAAGGACATTGCTCCAAAAGCTGCAGACAGGCTCGGCTCATGCTAGAGCACCATCTCACATAAAACCAAGCACTCTGCCTCCAGGATTGTTAAGGCCTGCCATAGGAGTGACTTATAGGTGCATATGTGTCTATATATAATGGTAGGTATAGGAATACTACACCTAAGCAAGGGGTGATTACACGACCTTGCCCCAGCTGAGTGATCAGCCAGTTGTGTCAGTTTGGATGGCCAGCCAGGGGTGGCAAAAGATATGCTGCAGCCCCTGGTAGGCCTTGGATGCACCTATGCTCTAGGTACCTATAGTACACTATACAGGGGCTCATAAGGTGATCCAATATCCAATTAGTTATGTACCTAAGGTACATGGAGTACATTTTATAGAGAGAGCAGATCGCCTGGGGCCCTGATTAGCAGGATCCGAGGCCAACTAAGTCAAAAACCAGCTAAACACAAGGCAAAAAATCTGGGGTAACCATAGTCAGGTATCCACCTTCCTACAGTGTAATTGACACTGACTCATGAAGGTTGTATAGCGATTACTGTCTCCTGAAAACCTCTCTGGATTGGCTAAAGGAATAGGACTAGGAGTAACAACAGTGACTTGTACTGGTTGTTCAGTGGATTGACCTAACGTAGTTCTGGATTGAAAGACATTGGTTCCAAACTTGGGTGGGGCTAGAATGGGTTTTCCTTCCTCTGAGGATTCCCTCCAGGAAGTGAATCCTAATCTAGTTTTATCCAATTCCTGTCTAAGAGACTGATTCTCTAGACGTAAGCCTTCCATTTCTTCATTTAATTTCTGTACTAATTGGGTTAATTGCGTGACATCCATCTTAACTCGACCGGATGAGTACAATATCAAGAGGAAACAAGGGAGTGTGGCTTGGCTTTCTGTTGCGCAATCACATACGGCGTTCCGGTTGTTTCCTTCTTGATGTTGTACGATCCCAACTCCCCTGAGAACCAGCTAGTCAGCAAGGAGGGTAACACTTGATGAACCAGCTTGTCCCCAAGGGAAAGGGGAAGTGGAGAGAGAAACAAGACAAACACTGGTCTTCTTCTTGAGGAATCCAGTAGTTAATTACTCTTATTGAAGTTCTCTGGACCTCGAGAATATTCTGCCAGCCGGCGTCTTCTTTAAGAAATTACAGATTTTGAAATAAACCTTCACTTCATTTTAAGTAGTCACAAAATAAATACAATTCGCAAAATAAGTGTTGACATACCAATAGTTTTGAGGCCCATCCACAACTTCTATTGTTCAGCTTAAATATGATCCAAGGCTTAGATCTGTATACCTTCAGTAATGTAAGAAAATGATAATAAATGATAACAAGTAGAACATTCCTTCACTAGTGAACAACCATGAAGCATCAACTGGTTAGTTAGTTAATGTTGGTTAAGCTAGAAATTACCAACTCAAACTTGACGAGAGGTCATACCTGAATACTCTCATTGGAGATCTTCTATTGGGGTTCTGTTCTGTAAATAAACTTAAAAGAGAGAAAGATACAAGAAAAAACTAACACAAATATCTAGGTTTTGTCAATCCTGACCTTGTCTTACATGCACATTAGTTTCACTGATTAATTCGCATTCCATTATTTCAACAATTCGTTATTCACAATTGATGTGCACATTAGTTTTCACTGATAAATTCTCATTCAATTGTTTCTACAATTCTCTATTCACAATTGAATTTTCAATTCTTGTTTTATTTGTTTTCAGATTTGTCCTTCGCAATGCTTGTTGCTATTAATCTTCTTGTGTCCAACTTATTTATTGTAGTTGTTTCCACAATATCTTAAAACTAATTGTCCAACTCTGCATCCAGGATATTATGCAGCGTTTTCTAACACTTCTAAATCATATTTCAAAATGTTAAAAAAACTGTATTAAACTTTCGTAAGTCTCATGCTTTAAAAATCTGTTATGTTGTTTAATTTTTAGTTGCCTAGCAACTCACTAAGCTTACTTTCCTTTTTTGCAGGTCGAGGCTTCAAAGTGAAGGAAACCGGAACTCCTGGGGTGAGATGACCGGAACAAGGAAGATGGAAGAAGTCAGCAGGTCATCCAGAAGCAGCCGATCGTCTGGAGGGAGACCGGGTGCTTGCAGAACAGGTAAGGAAAACTGCAGCTGAATGGAGAGATTTTGGGAAGAGGCAAGGACTGGGTACTGGATACAAGGCGGCTCCTGGGAGAGATCCGGAACGCTCGTGATGACGCTGGTGCAAGAAGCCAAGCACTGTCATTTTCCGAGCGGTTTCTTTTTATAGCTTCTGTCATGTAAATTAATTCAGCGTGACATCCTCATTTGAATGCACTCCACGTGAAGCCAAAAGTACTGTTAGGCAGTTACTCCACGTGGAGGCTCGAATGCAGGCACGAGGTAAACTGAGATAAACAAGTACTGGCCAATGCAATAAACACGCATTGGCCAACTCAACCGCCTAAAACATATTGTGACACACAACAATGTTGTCTTATGAAACATTCACACATGATTTCTAATCTTTTAAGATAGATGCTTAATTCAAATAATGTACATGGTGACTAGAACAAAGAATTAGCATTATTTAGCAGTTTGCAGCACAGGAGGCATGTGCACCCTTAACATGAGGTGGGCTCTCCCATACGTAGTCCTCTTTATTGAGGCACTGTACCCTCCCACCTGGAGCTGTACCCCTTCCAGAATTGTAAGGGTGCCTGTAGCAGGTGTCCTGCACAATTTGCCCACCAGTTCAGGGGTTCTATCCTGCAACTGGGCTTCCAGGTCTGGGGTGACACCCAGAACCTGGCCCTCCAAACAAAGGTCTAAACCCTAGGGCTGCACCGGAGTCAGGGGCGAGGACTCCCTCCCTCTGCACCCCCTTCCAGAGTACTGTACCCTCCCACCTGGAGTGGTACACCTATAATACCAACCGATCAGGACACTGTTTACAGTTGTCCCTCTCTCAAGGTCAGACAACATCTGAACCTGGCTCTCCAACCTAGGGTCTGTACCCGGTGGTTGAACACTTGCCCGGCGTACCAGGACTTCCCTGGGAGCAGACATGCCTTCCCTGAGGGTAACACATAACTCATGTGTTGTGTGATAGTCTGCTTGGCGCAGATCTCCCGACCCCTGTCCAACTGACAGTGCGCGAAGATCCCCAAGACAGAAGTTGTGTCACCATGGTCATTCACTGGTGACGCAAACCTTCTGGCTGGCCCCTGACCTACTGGTTCTTCCACTGGGGACTCTTTCCCTCTCTCACCCCTCAATCTGGACTTCTGCATCCTCCACTTAGGTAACCAGACACTAGAACTGATTGAGGCCTGCTTACAGGCACTCTCAGTTCACCAGTCACTAGGGGATCCCCCTCATTAGGCGGCCCATCAGGACAGCCTAGGCTCCCAACCTGGTGTTCCCTTAAAGAACCATCCAGGCTCTGAGACTGGGTTTCGGGCACCCTGGGACACGCAGCCCCACACTCACTTCATCTCCTCTGAGACAGGAATGGAACCCCTATACCCCTCCCACCACAATGGGACCTAGCTGGGCTACTCTGAACCACTTCCACCACTCTGGGTTCAAAGATACCTGAGCCACTCCTCTCACGGTCACTCCCCAATGCCTCTCCAGACCCTCTGGAATCCACCAAAAGGTCTGCCTCCAATGTGAGCTCCCTGGGGTCAGAGAACTCACTCTCCAACAGGTGTTGGCATAGCTCTGGAAAACAGGGACTTACAACATGCTCTCCCACAATTGGATCACACAGCCACATACAAGGATTAACCAAGCTATCCTTCTCCTCACGATCCAGTGCCTCGCACACATACTCCACACCACAATCCTGAGATTGGCAAGAGAGTATCTGACTGTCTCTGTCACGCAAGCCACACTCTTCTGGGTGGTCTTCACACTCACATGCCAGGACTTCAACTTTGGGGGAACCCCTCTTCCTGCACCTCTCATCTCCCACCAGGACCATGAACCCCTGCATCAGTTACCCCATTCTCCTCAGGGACACTGCGCACTACTGGAGCTACCTCTTGTCCTTGAACCTCCTGGCTTATGTTACCCCCTCCCAGTCAAGCACCACATCTTTGTGTGTGTACTACTCCCTCAGCACTAGAAAATTCAATTTTGCTGCCACCATCTGAGCTGGATTCCACCTCCAACTCAGCAAAGCTCTCTTCCTGAGCTAAACACATTTCTTTTTTCTGGGCTGAGACACTCATGGTCTCAAGCCTCTCAAGCTCCAAATCAAGCTCCCTAATTCTCAACTCATGTTCCAGTTGCATTCTCCTTTCCTCTAGGGCCAATTTCCCATTCTCTAACTCCAGTTGCCCACCCAACTTGAGCTTGGCAAGCTCCAATTCATGCATCCTGTTTTCCTTCCTGTCTGCCAACTCCTCTGGGGACAGGCCTTCGGCAGAAACACTGCAACCTGCTGGGGAGGTTGCTCTCATTTCCCCTGGACCCAATGGCCCACCCAGCTGCTCCTCTGCATTCTCAACCCCTACCTCATTCTCAAGGGTATTCCTTGCTTCAACCCAGGCCCTCAGCGCCTTTTGGTACTCCTCCTTCTTGGAGAGACCAGTCATTGAAACTTTGAATCTTCTGCAAAAAAATGCTTAAGCAGTCTTAAGTTGTAGCATTCAAGTCTCTCCTCTTCCCAATCACAATCAACAGATGCTATGGATGCTGCTTTACTAATGGTGGATAAACTTGGCAGTTTGCAAAAATAGAAAATCCCAGGAATACAATCTACCAAAAAGTATGTGGTCGTGTTTTGCTCTGCACTCACTAGTAGTGTTTACCAATCACTGTATATGAGTCACATATGCAAGTCCAGAATTCTCACCGCTGACCACCAATGTTAGATTTGGGGGTCTCTAGTTGGCATAGGTAGGTACCTGTGACAAATAGGGACCCTTGCACCTAGTCAGGGTAAGGGGGGGTACACTCCTAAAATAACTCCTGCTCACCCCTTTGTAGCTTGGCTTGGCAAAAGCAGACAGGCTCATCTCAGAGGCAGTGTGTAAAGCATTTGTGAACACGTACAGTAATCAAGTGACAACACTACAGATGGACACCACTCAAGTTGTATATTAAAAATAAGTATCTTTTATATAGATTGAACACAAGACCACAAACGCCAGAAATCCACAATACTGTACTTAAAATGGTAGAATTAGCTTAGTTCTCTCTTGGATGTAAAATGCAACACTTTGAGTCAATGTACCTGAAAATGCGTAATGCAATACAATGAAAGGGTTGCAGGGAAGGTGATGCGTCGGTTCCTTACACACAAGAACGGTGATGTGTCGGTTCCCTACTGCTGTGTAAGGGACGGTGGTGAGTGGATTCTTCTCTGCGAGGGGAGGTGATGTGTTGGTTTCTTACTGCGCTTCCGTGGCGATGCGGCGAGCAACGCCGTGATGCAATGAAGTTTTGGTGCTAAGAAATAAAGATGTTGTCTTCTTCTTGGTGCGATGCGAACTGCGACAGACCCTGCCGCCAGGAGCGGCCTGTGGAGGGAGTTCCGTGGGGTAGACAGGCGGGGTGGGGGAGGGGCGGGGTGGGGGGTGGTAAACACCAGAATATGGATGATTGCAGGTAAGTAAACAATTAAATTAAATAAACGAATTTCGTTGCGCACCCTGCATCGCAAAATGCAATGCAGGACGCGCTATGAAATTAGTTTTTTTTTAATTTAATTGTTTACTTACCTGCAATCATCCTTATTCCGGTGTTTACCACCCCCCACCCTGCCCCTCCCCTGCCCCAGCTGCCTGCCCCATGGAACTCCCTTGACGGCCACGGCTGCCTGCGACACGCTCCCTGGTGATGCGGTGGATTCTGCTGCGACGTCAATCCTCTTCTCCGACGATGCGTGGCACGTTGACAATGATGCGTTACATACATACATTAGCATGATGGTAGAACTGTTTGTTCTATTCACTGTCTTGATGCTTGATATAACTTTCATCCGCTTCTGTCTATTGATCATTACAGCACATATATTCCATACAAGAATCTCTTTGATTCAATAAATATTGAAAAGGTCCCTTCATGTATTCTGTCTATATTTTCTCTGAGTAAACGAGAACATAAGTGTTTGAGTGAAAGGTTCTACATCTGTCTCCGTTATCCCTGAAGGGTCTGGATTGTCATGCTCAGTGGTTGCCAAACCGGTTTACTCCCTGTCTAGGTTTAGAGGGTTTACGGAGGCACTGTGAGCTTGCTGGTCCAAGGGACACAATTCCTGCAGTGTGCATTGAATCAGTCTGGCACCATCGCAAAGTCTATGTTGTCCACAAATGCGCAGTTCCTACTGATTAGGGGAAACTACTCGTCAGGATGGGTGAATGCAAATGGTTTGAGGGTATACCACACCAAGGATGTCAGGTCTTACACCTGCCTTGTCTCCAAGTACTTTCTCCGCAGAATTAGCTTCTTCAGAAACTTCTATGTGGAGGGAGGTGTAGTAGCAGCTGTCATCTTCTGGGGCATGGGGCTTTCAGACCTTCCATTAGGGTAGACAGCCATTGCATCCTGTCCCTCTGTGCCTTCCTCTTCCTTTTGGGGGAGACCTCATCTGGATTCAAAAGTTGAGCACAACTGACTACATTGGACACTATAGGGGTGTCAGCATTTGCTTGTGTTGTGGCAGAGTCATCTCATGTGGTGGCAGAAGCATGTGTGGTGGTGGGGGTATGTGCAGCAGTGATGGTGGCCAAGTTAGTTGACTTACTGTTGGCAGGGTGTGACCAAAATACTGTTGTTAGACTATCATCTAACATAAATTTCATATCTACAGATCGTAAACTAATATTTGGCACATGTTAATCATAAACAAAAGTAAATATTACAAATGCCAGCAGCTAAGCCTAATGACAGCTTCACCTACACATTTTGCAAGGCTTTTACCAAATGCAGTTTTTTAATATTCGCTAAGGGTGGAGAAACACCACTGGATGTGATGCATGCAAACATTACATTTACTCTAAAAATAAAAGCAAATATGAAGGGATCCCCAATTCAATTAATCCAAGTACTTGTGATATAATATATGTCAATAGGCCAGTTTCATGTTCTCTGGGTGCAACTACACACACCAAAACTTTAAAAATACCTTCCTTTTGAAAGGTACTATTTACAGGAGGTAATGGTTGGGCCCAATTTGAGATGTCAGGTTGTGGAGACCAATTTAGTGGCTCCCCTCTCTTGATCCATCAAAAGGGTGGCCCACAGGGCTTAACTTTGTAGTGTGAAGAGCCTCCCACACACGATTGCCAAAAAGCAAAAAAAAGAGTAGGAAACATTTTGGAGATGGCATTAGTGGACAGTGTGTTCGAGATTTTTGTTCAAACACTAAATTACAACAATCCCAACATGAAATTAGAAACCTCAGTCACACCTGTCTGCACAGCCAGCTACAGGGTTTCATACATGCACACTATCAGATTAAAAAATATATGGCTGTTGTCCTTCCTGGTCTGCTGCATGTCACCCCCTTAAATATTTTTTAAAACAACCCCACCCATCCCTGGGGGAGATTATGACTGAAAGGGAAGGGGGGGACCAAACTTTTTTGGACAGGATAACAAATCCACCATGGATCTGCAGTCCCATTAAAAAAACACTTTTGGCCTGAGGGAGAAGGGGGTGCCTCTGGGACCCATCCCGCAGCAGGCCTTGTGGTGGTCAGGGCATCCCTGCCCCCAGTTTCTTTTACCTTTTTTGAGGCCAGGGGACCTCTCTCTAGGGTGATGGCTCAGTGTAGTAGAGGTTTGCAACCGACTGTCCTGTCTGATGACACCTTCCTCCATGAAGAAGAAGAATTTTACTAGTGGTTTGCCACACAGTGACTTGTCCGCTAAGACCTCTCTACTGGGTGTGTGTTGTTGTGGTTTGTATAAAACTGACGTCTACACTAAAACCTCTTTCGAGGCTGACGGATGGTGCTGTTATGGTTTGCAATATACTAACCTGTACAGTTAGACATCTTACTTTGGTCATTAGTCTTTAGATTAGTGGTTTAGAAGAGATAGGACAATCCACTGAAATCTCTCTCCTGGTTGATAAGTGAGCATAATAGTTGATAACGTTACAATGAGACCTCTGCTGTACATCTCTCACCTGTATCCTTTGCTTATTTAAACAAAGGGTAAATGTCATTTAATAAAGTATATTGAATATTCAAGGTGCTGGATGATATCATCAGTGATGTCATTTGAAATGCCATCAGTAATGTCATCAGTGATGTCACTGACCATTTCATGAGTTATTTAAAATGTGAGTTCATAAGCAGTGCATGGCGGGGGTGTAAGTTATAGTTAGCTCATGTAACTATAACTGCTGAATTTCTATGGCTTTGTGTTTGTGTGGGTAAAATCTGAACCTAACTGTAATGTCCCTGCAACCTATATATATATATATATAGGGTAGGCACAGCAGCAGGAAGCAGCCGGTTCTGGTCACCCAAAACTGATTTTTGGAACTCCGGCGAGGAGCAAGCTGCGTTAGCCCCTGGTAGCTGCATATTGACCTGTCTTGAACGCGGAAGTCGGTGCAACCCGTGTCGACTGACCGGATTGAGCAGCAGGCATTCTGTCAAGGTAGGATTCGGCAGATTTACCAGTGGGGAGTATGGACGGCGCTTGGTTCGGACACTGTTTCAGGGAACCGGCGACCGTTTTTTAATTGTGTATTAAAGTTAAGCCACAACTTTGCAGCAACTATGTCCGCCGACGCGTTGCGTCATCGAGAGGAGGCAGCTAATACAATGTTTAAAGACTCCCCGGCCGGGGGTCTGCAGCTGTTAAATACACAAGCATTACATCAGGAAGCCCCAATACCAGCGAAATGTTTAGGAGGCTTGAAAAACGAATGCGCTCAGAACAGTCCAAGTGGTGGGAGCACAGGTCTTTGTCACGCTACTTGGAGGGCGGAAGGGTTTGAGAGGGTTGCAGATCACCTTAGCACCCGATTACGAGAACCCCGACCCGGCAATGCTTACTGAGTGGGCTGAATCCAATATGGAATCATCGAGCAAACTCATGGCAATTCTGGTAAAGTACGCAGAAAGTGAGCGCACTAAATTACGAGCCCAGATTGAACTGTTAGAGGTGGAAATTGATACATTGGAGAAAAAGGAGCTGATCAAAAAACTAAGGGAAGATATGCTGGCTCGTTTAAGTAAAGATGAGGACATCATTAAGAGACGGAAAGCCTTTAAATTCAAAAGGGATAAGGCAGATTACCAAAACGGGCAAGTGTTCACGTTCCCCAGCAGATATGATGCGGTGAAGGCACGGGATAACAGACCCTTACAAAGAAACACCAGTAAGGCTACTGTAGCGTCTTTTTCAGCCTCGGATTTGAGTTCTGCTACCGAAAGTGATCCAGAGGGTGATACCACAAGGGCGCAAGGCTTGGGGTTTACCAAGTTATTCCTAGCACAGGAAGTGGACTGCCTGTGTCAAGACAGAAGGGACACTCTGAGACCCCGAGGGCCACCGGGCAGCAAAATCAAAGACACAATTTCAAACGTAGTCAGAGAAGAAAATGTCACAAAAGAAAACAAAATTGTTGACAAAAAAACAATAAGGGGCAGATAGAATCGATTCCAGAACAGGAATCAAGCACAAGCGCAAACTCCAACGCAGTGATTAATTTAACAAATTTGCAATTAACATCGGCAGAGGAAGCGGTCCTAGGATTAGGACTATCGTATTATCCACCTTGCAATTTTAACTACGCAGATGCGCATATGGATACATATAGGTTTTTGAGAAAACTCAAACTTAACAAATTCCATCTTTTGCAGCCGAGAAAGAAAACATCACCTTTTAGGGATGAAACTGTTGCTAGCCCTTCTTTATTGACAGCTGGAGATCTCAGTCTGTTTCAAGATGCCTGGTCACTGCAGAATGAGCAAGAGGGTGAACTTTTGATCAGAGAACAAGTACTGGTGGAAGATAGAGTGGCATGTACAACGCCATTCAAACCAAAATCTGTTTTTCAGCCAGTCATGCTGCATGATAATTTAGATGTTTACCATGAGTTAGTTACTCAAGATTTGAAAAAACTGTATACCGCTACCAATAAAGTCCGCCATGGGATAAATAAACAAAATCTTTGTTACAAGCAACTAATGAAAAAGTTGGAATCTGATAGTAACATCATTGTGAGACAAGTGGACAAGGGAGGCAATGTTGTTTTATGGCCACGCCAGCTCTATGTGGAGGAAGCTGGACTCCAACTTGCTGACCCAGCGTGTTACAGAAAAAGCCATATCCACATGGTGAAAGCAGCATGGAATGAACACTGTCTTAAACTATTGGCTTGGAAAAGTGGGGGATTGATAACATGCAGAATACCGTTTTATTAAAAAGGAATATCCGGTCATCCCCACTTTTTATCTTATACCTAAGATCCACACATGTACTGACAAACCACCTGGGAGAACAATTATTTCTGCCTTTGACAGTGTAATGGAGAATACGTCCAAATACGTAGACTATTTCTTACAAGACTGGGTTAAGGGTTTGGCATCCTATGTACAGGACACTTCTGACTTCTTACGCAAAATTGAACATGTGGTGTTGAGTCCTGATATGCTTTTAATAACTCCTGATGTAGCATCGCTCTACACCTCTATCAGGCACTGTGATGGTCTAAAAGCGGTGGAGCACTATCTGAATCTGCGTTCAATGAATTACTCCACGCACAATAAGATGCTAATCTCAATGGTATCGGCATGTTTGGAACAAAATGTCTTCCTTTTCCATAACCAGATTTACCATCAAATCAGGGGAGTCGCAATGGGGGCTTGCTTCTCCGCCGGTTATGCTTGCTTGCATATGGGCTGTGGGAGGAGCAGGTCCTGATAGGACCACATAAAGTGACCATGGAACAACATGCAATTGTGTATTTACGATACATTGATGATTTGTTTTTAATTTGGAGGGGTACGGAGCTAAGTGCAAAAGAATTTGTTGACATGCTTAACAACAATTGCCTCAACCTAAAAATTACAGCGACTACAAGGTTGTACAGAAAGCCGACTGCAGGCAACACAGTCCTGCATGCGACAAGCCACCATCCACATCACCTGATACACAGCATCCCACATGGTGAGATGCTGAGTATCAGGTGGATTTGCAGCACAGACTTAGAAAGTGAGGTTGCGCAGGAAGCTAGCAAGCTGCGGTTCTTGACTAGGGGCTATTCGCATAGCGTGATTGACAGTGCTATTAATAAAACCAGAAGCCTGTCTAGAAGAGATGCACTTACCCCTAGAATTAAGCAGACTTCGGATAATACAAAGACCACCAGTTTCCAACATAGGATCATTTTGGCCTTCAACAGACAACACCAGGAATTTAGGAAGATATTTTACCGTAACTGGAATCTGGTACAGGGAGATCCAGTCATAGGCAGGTTGGTTCCCAAAAAACCAGCATTACCTTTTTAGAAAATCATCTTCCATGAGTAGGACCTTGGTGAACAGCAGTCCTGAAGTGTCAGTTCCAACTACTTCGATGGCACAGAGCAAGGGATTCAGGAAGTGTCCTAGTTGCAAGGCTTGCAAATTTGGATGCAATAAAACTCAATATAACAGCCCTTTCAAATCTGAACACATCTTGATTAACAAGAAATTGACATGGAGAACTGAGTTTGTTGTGTATGTGCTGGAGTGTCCTTGTGGGTTAAGGTATGTTGGCAGTACCAAGTTACCGGCCCACAAAAGGATACTCCAGCACATTAGGGCAATCACTGGCAAGGATCAGGCCTATCCTGTCGCTAGGCATTTCAAGCAAAAACATGAGGGTAACCCAACATATCTCCAATACTATGTAATAGAGACAGTGTTACCGCTCAAACGTGGAGGTAATCGTGAGGCAATTTTGCGCCTCCTGGAAACACGTTACATTTTGGAGCTCGATACTAAAAATCATGTAGGGTTTAATGCTAGCGAGGACTTTCATACCTGTCTTTAATCTCTTTTTAACATCAATTGGGGACATTTAATGTGGGCTCACATTATTGTTCAAGTGTTAAAACAGCTGCTCTGTATATATTCTAGTTATCTTAAAATGAAATACATTGTTCTGACATATCTCCTCATATGTATTATATGAATATGCAAAGAGAAGTTTTTGGTTAATTATCACTTTGTTTATTATTTTTTAACTTTGCACTATTTAGCACATATTTAAAGACCGGCATGATATATCTCATTACAGGGTATTCTATATGACGGACATTGACTTATAAAGGCCCACTTGGGCACAGCTTTGCATTAATGCCAGCAACATAAAAAGGTGTGCATCTTGAAAACTTTTTTACTACGGTGCAGACAATGGGATAGGCGGTGAATTGACAACAGCTTTAAACTAAAATTATTTGTATGGCTGGCGAATGTTTTTTATTGTTTAATAGTAAAATTTGAACAGTCTATGGAAATGTATTTACCGCTCTATCCTGCCTCTTAACCATTGTGTGTTAGGGAGAAGAAAATCCTTTAACATTTGTAAACTTATTCATTTATTTATTTATTGGCTTATGTTTTTACAAAATATGCATAAAGTTTTGCACAGAAAGTTGAATATGTGATGCTGCTATTAGTAACTCTTCAGTTACCATGCATTTTGCACTCTATGTTGTCATTTCCTGCCAGAGCACTTTAAATGTCATCTTTCCTTTCTGCAACGCGTCATGTGATCAAGACCCGAGTGGGGGTTGAAACGTGTAATGGCGGACTTGCTGGGCACTAAATAAATCACTTGATTGGCACCAAGAATCTGTGGTCCGCTTTTCATCATTTCTGTTCGAGTGAGGCAGCTGTTGGCAGAGAATTGCACACATATATATATATATATATATATATATATATATATATATATATATATTCACTGAAAAAACCATAGGTTTCACACCAGTTATAGTTAGGAATTAGCATTTAAAAAACCTATTAAATTCACTGAAAAGACCATAGGTTTCATACCTGTTATAGTTAGCTGGAAGTCTTACTCGCATAAAACCATTGAAATTCCCACGTTATAGTTAGTTGGACTCACTATAACTTGCGCGTGCAATGCACTGCTGATGACGTCACATATTACATCACTCATGACATGGTCAGTGACATCACTCATGACATCACTGATGACACCATCCAGTGAATGTGTGTCTTTTAAAAAAATAAATATGTGTTATATATGTATATGTAAAAGTTGATGGAAGAATAAATGTTTAAATAAGTGTTTACATGGATGTTTTAAAAAAAAAAAAAATGATTGGTTAACTGGTTTATTAAGTGTATCTTAGTGAATACATATATTAGAGAGTAATGTTTAAATATTTAAATATATGTATTAGTGTTTCACTTTGTGTATAAGTGGCTGCATGGGTGGGTGAGTAGCTACATGTGTATGTATATGGGTTATTAGATGTTTTTCTTAGTATCAGTATGAGTGTTTGTATGGTTTTGTGGGGTTATTACTTAGCACATAGATGCATGAATGACTGACTCTCTCTTTGTATGTGTTTTGAAGACAGCATATGTGCAGTACTGTATGGGTGGATGAGTGTATATATGTGTGTGTTAGTGACTGAATGACTGTCTCTAGTATCTTTATCAGTAACTACATATGTTTTAATCTAATATATGTGAATATTGGTGCATATAAGTGAGTATATGTGAGAGTAAGAGATTGTAAGAGTTCCTGTTTAAATAAGTATGTGTTTCTATAAGTGATTGTTTAAGAGAGTAAGTATGTGTAAGGTTCCTTAGAAGTAAGGTGGTAGTGTGTGTATAGCTGTATATGCAAATAAATGGATGTTCAATAGTTTATTTGCATGTGTGAGTATGTGTGAGAGTATCTTTTGGATGACTGTTGGTGTGTAACAGGATGTATAGGTGTATCACTACATATTATGAGTGAGTATACGTATATAGAACTGTTGGTGAATGAGTGGATGTGTATATAGATGGTGGAATTATTGAATTGGTTGTTGTAACTGGTATGGGTATCTCCATTTTTTTGAAAATTTTAGTTTCTATTTTTGAATATGTGTTTCAAGGGTTACATTACAGTGAAAGGAGGTCTGTCACTCTGTCACAAGGATGGTGTCATCAGTGATGTCATGAGTGATGTCACTGACCATGTCATGAGTGATGTAATATGTGACATCATCAGCAGTGCATTGCACGCGCAAGTTATAGTGAGTCCAACTAACTATAACGTGGGAATTTCAATGGTTTTATGCGAGTAAAACTTCCAGCTAACTATAACAGGTGTGAAACCTATGTTTTTTTCAGTGAATTTAATAGGTTTTTTAAATGCTAATTCCTAACTATAACTGGTGTGAAACCTATGGTTTTTTCATTGAATTTCAATGGTTTTTTAATAGCAAATCTGTATAGGTATAAAAAGTAAACATTTTTATAACTAATTTTATATTGTATAATTATGTAATAGTTTTTTTTTAATTATTATTTTTGTTTTTGCCCCGGAGCGCTCCCGGGGCGCGTACCGGTGAACGCACGGGTAAGCGCAATGTTACGGCGTGCCCCGGGGCGCGTACCGGTGAGCGTCCCGTTAGCGCTATTCTTGCGAACGAAAACAACATCGTGACGTTTCGCGTAACCACGTGATGCGTCATATGACGCACTGCGTAAGCGCACCCGGAAGCACGCGAGCGCATATGATCGCGCAACGTCCTGACGCGCTTACGCTACGTGCCCCCGGGCGTGCCCCGGGGCGCGTAGCGTAAGCGCATCGGGTCATGTGATCTGAAAATAACACTTTTCATTGGTGCAGATCAGTTTTGGTTTCCAAATGATGAAAACTCGGATCATGTGACTTGAAAATAACACTTTTCATTGGTCCAGAACAATTTTGTTTTCCAAATGATGAAAGCCCCCACCTTTTTTCCTTATTCTGGCTTTGTCCTTTGACTGAGGAAGACCTGTTTGGAGATCTGTCTCTAATCTTTTCTATTTTAAAATGGCTACAGTAGCAGCAGCAGCTGGAGCATCTGCACCACCACCACCACCACCACCAAACGGACCACCACAACATCACTTTGGTGGTCAGGAAGAAGAAGAGGAGGAGGAGGATGAGGAGGGGAGAAGGACATTCCTCCAAGAAGACAATACCCCATATAGGCCAAAGGAGCACATAGTATGGGAGTTTTTTCTATTCCAGAGGGCAAAAAGAAAGTCAATGCACTAAAGGTGACTTGCCTAATCTGTGGCATGGAACTTTCAAGGGGGAACCCTAACAGGAAATATTCATTTGGTAATTACACCATGATTAGGCATATGCAGCGCAAGCATCCCAGGAACTATGCTGCTGCAGAGATGAGAGAAATGGCCAGTAACCTTCCCCAATCTTCACCCAGCACCTCCAAAACAAAGCAACCCACTCCATCGGGACCAGACACAAGGGAGACGATGCCAATCATCCAACCACGGTTTGGTGAATTCAGGGTCACTTGTATTTTTTGTGGTAAGACCATCAGCTATGGTGAGCAGAGCGTAAAGCTCATCGTTCTTGCTGGTGACAACCACAATTGCCCCAAAAAACCCTAATTTTTTCCTGATTTTTTTTTGCTCCAGTTGAGCCGTTTACAATTCCCTATTTTTTGTTTCTCCCCATAAAAAATACAAAAAAATTTAAAAGTGTTCAGAAAAGCCCAAAAAAGTTAAAAAATTCAAAAAAACAATAAAAAAATATAAAACAACAAAAAGAATTTAAAAAAACAGTTCTTTTTAGAACTACCTTTAATTTATAAAAATAAACCTATATTTTGAAAGAATCTCTGTCATTCTTTTTTCCTTAGGGTACGCGCACCGGGGCGCGCACCCCAAACAAATTAAAAAAAAATAATGAAGGAGTGAGCATGAGGGAAGAACACAGAGAGAGTAATGTTAAGAGGAAGAGAGCTAGAGAGAGCAACACAGATGAATTGTTTATTACATAGTAAAAAACAGAGAAGGTATAATAGGATGTTATTGAGAAAAGGAAAATGAATAAGGGAGCGAAATTAGGGAAGAGAGATGAAGAAGAGTAAAGTAGACGTACTGGGAGAATGTGAGTGGGTGTTGAAAGAAAAAGGAAGGACAGTAAAGAATGGGGAAAGAAGGGTAGTGACGGAACCGGGATAAATGAACAACGGTGAGGGAGGGTGAGAAAAGAGCAGTGTAAGTAAAGAGGGGTGAAAGAGGGTGAAAAAACTGAATTAGGGTAAGACATGGGGAGTGACAGACAGAAAAGAGAGAGAGTAAAGGAAACAGTGACTGAAAGGGTCTGAGTGAAACAGGAAAGAAAGGTAAGTAAGGCAGTGTGGGTGACTTATAGGGAGTCAGTGGGTGTAGGTGGGGGTGTGGGTGTGTAACGTATGTGTGTCTGGGTGTGAGTGTGTGGGGTGTTTGGGTATGGGTGGAGGTGTGGGTGTGTAAGATATGTGTGGGGGGTGTGTGAGTGTGGGGGGTATGTGTGTTGAGTGTGTGTGTGGGATGTGTGGGTGTGTGTGTGTGAAGAGTGTGTGTGTGGCTGTGTGTGTGTGTGTGAGGTGTGTGTGTGGTGTGTGTGTGGGGTGTATGTCAGAGGTGTGTGTGTGTGTTGGGGGGAGGTGTGTGTGTAGGAGTGAAGTAAATGATTAAGATGAAGAGAATGAGTGAGGGAGCAAAGGAAGAGAACAGAGGGTAAGGGAAGTAAAGAATGGGGACTGAAAGAAGTTGAATGTGGGAGGGGAAATAGGGAAAGGGTATTAAACGTGGAGAATATGAATAAGTGAGAGAAGCAGAGTAAAGAAACAGGAGTGAGGTAGGTTGAGAAAATAGTAGTGAGGTTAAAGCAAAGGGTCATGACAAACTAAATTTTTTTAGTCACACTTACCATATAATAAATGTAACTTTAATTACATTTTTTTTTTACTACATTTTGTATCTGTAAAGAGAGAAGAAAAAATACGTTATAATTAGTAAAATATGTATTTAAAATTAAAGATACAAATGAAGAGGTTAAAAATCATAACAGTGTATTTAGAAATAAAGTGAGGTAGAAGGACAAAAAGAGGGAAAAAGAAATAGAAGGAGAGCAAATTACTAAGAGTAAGGCATATAGATTCACTGACAGAAAGGAAGAGAAGAAGAGAAAAATGAACTGAAGGTAAGAAAGATACTAAAAGAATATGAGTTAGCAAAACTAAATCAGGAAACAGGAGTAAGTAAAAAGATAATGACTGAGAGGGAAAGGAGTCTAATAAAGGATGCATTTAGAAGAATGAGGAATGGAAGATAACTGAGAGTAAGAGAAGGAGAGTCATAGAGTGAAGGGATGAAGGGAGAGAGGATAATATAGAAGGATTGAGGGAAAAGGAGTGAGGAAGTTCGTAGACAGAAAGACTAAGGGAAGGACTGAGTGAAGTGGAGTACAATGAGTGAGGAAAGAAAAATGAGTAAGGGAGCAAAAGAAGGAAAGAGAGGAGAAGAGGACTAAAACAGTGGTACTGAGAGAAAGTGATTCGGTGATGAAAGTAAAGAGAAGGACACTGAAAGATAGGAAATGAGGGGTAGTAATGGAACCGGACTAAAAGAAATAGGTTGAAGAACGATGAGAGAGGAGCAGTGAAGTTGCTGTAAGAGGAATGATAGAAGGTAGATAAACACAAGTTAACATAACACAAGGAGAGTGAGGGACTGAGGACATAGAGATAGTGAACGGAAAATAGAGAGAAGAGGTCAAAAGAAAGGAGGAAACAAAGATAAGCGAGGGAGAGTGGATGATTTATAGTGATAGAGTGCGACAATACTGGTGAGTGATTAAAGAGGAATTACTAAAAGAGCAAAGGAAGAAAACACGGAAAAGGAAAGTAAAGCAGACAGACTGAAAGCTGAATAGTTATGCAAGGGAGAGAGGGGATGCAGACAGTTGAAATGAGAATGAGGGGTTGTGAAAGAAGTGGAGTAAAAGAACGGGGTTGAAAGAGAGTGAAAGAAAGACATTATAAGTGAGTAAAAAGAGCTGAAAGAGGGTGGAAAAAGGAAAGTGAGTGTGATACAATGGGAATATAATTTAAATTACAGAATACAAACTATAGATTAACTTGTACAACATGTTACATAGTTTATTTTTGCTGTTCTCAGAATATATTGAATTTCACTTAAAAAAGTGAGTTCAAACTACTCATCATATGACAGCGGGGGAAAAAAAACACAATCAAAAAGATTGTGTTTTAAAAAAAAACATCTAAACTTAAAAATAACAGATGTACACTAATCTTTGATTCACTTACTTTTCCTTTAGGCCAAATAGTATATCATGAAGGTCCTTTTCGTTGGAAAGTACTCTGCTGTTCTCTAAAAATTCCATTTCATTGACTTTCTAGAAGAAAACCTCGAAGAATATCTGAAATATTTTCATTATTTTCATATACACCTTCTGTTCAGTCATAACTCTTTGCTCATTCCTTCACCATTCCTTAAGGCCAAATAGTGTCAGATGTATCAGTATATTTTCAAATTATTTAAAACAAACTCTAAAATTACCGTTTTTCCGACGTTCTGAAAGAAAGGCTCAAACAACATTTTCACAATATTTAAATTTTCGTAATTCCATCTCTGACTCACTCATGTTCATCATTTCCTATAATAATGATATCACTTACTATGAGATCCACTTACAGTACCTATATGACAACTCAATTTTTTTATATTATCTTGATCACTTTTACTCAGAATATAATTTTAAACAGCAAACTAACCTTTATTAACTGCTCCCATCTTCATACGCCAATTACCTTTACTTAAATTTTGGTTCTAAAAACACTAGGTATGAATTTTTTAAGTCAAAAGGCAAACGTTGTTTGAAAGTCAAATGAGTGTCATTACAGTGGGTCCAACCTTTACGACTTTTTAAATAGCATGTGTAATGCCCTGATGTTGTTGAAGGACCGTCATGATAGATAATAGCTACAGTTGCAAAGGTTCTTCCTGAAATTGATAACTGAGAAGCCACAACATTTTTAATAGAAGTTGACAATTTACTTCCATCAGGTCTACATCGTTGGAACATTAAAATCACATATTTACCATAAGTTTGTAAAAATAATGTAGACAGCATTGCAGACTTACATTGGGTACACACCATATTGTGATCAGCTGCTTTAACTAGATTATTAAAAGACACTGATTTGCAGTCTGGTAAAGTCAAATATATAAATCTTTCAGTGTCTTTTGTAGTACTACTTGATAAACTTCAGTTGTCACAGTCATGCTGCCATTGATAAGAAAGGCTAAAAAGATGTTTTATATCTACACCTTCATCTTCCAAAACATCAAACATATACATTAAAAATTCCTGACAATCCTGCTGAATATTCTGTGAAAATTGATTTTGACCAGAACATATGTCTAGAAGATTTCGAATTTCTGAAACACTTTCTATTTTTGCTCTATCACTGCTACATTTCTCAAACACAGAATTCAATAAACAGCAGAATGTTTGATCCCGATTTTCAACAATCTGTTCTTGTAAATTTTGAAGAAAAAAAACAACATTAACAGCTACATTAGCATAGCAGTTGACACCAGAACTGTTTTCAAACTCAAATCCAACAACATCTTCAACAGAATCCTTTTTCTTTCTACTTACAATTACAGTTTCATCTACTTTTTGTCTTTTTGCTACTACGTCACTGCAATTATTCTCATTTCTTCTTTTTCGGCCTACCACACATTTTTCAAACAGAGGATATTGAGGCAAATGTGGAGCATACTCTCTTCTTAACTTATTGTATTCTTTAACACAATCTAGATCAGCACAAATCTTTGTTTCATCACACTCAGTCAAGTACAATCCTGATAAAGTTCTGACTCGTGATAATGCCACATATGCCATACCCTCTTTAAACACAGAACTTCCAATGTTCACCAAAGCACTATCTACACTTAAACCTTGAGATTTATGAATTGTCACTGCATATGCTAAACAAACAGGAAACTGTTTTCGGCGAACATATAAGTCTTTCACAAGCAAAAATCTAGCTGAACAACGACAAATTTGTTCTATTTCGTCAATGCCATCAAATTTAATTTTTAAAATTTCAATTCCATCTCTATTTTTGTAATTCACAAAACCAACAACATGACCCATTGCTCCATTTACCAGACCTCTTTCAACATTTAAATTCCTTCTCAAAATGATACGGCAATTTAAACACACATTCAGAGTCTTTTCAAAACCAGCAGTTTTAGATATAGTCTTCTCTAATGAATCCAATTTTGATTTCAAATTTTCTGACAAAATAATTGTTGCTCCCATATTCTCTATTTTATCTATAGCTTCCAGTTTCACTATCTCTTCATTTTCTAACTTTAACATTTTGTTGTTGAACATGGAACATTTTTTCAGAGTAGGCATCAAACATATGCCAGATTTCTTCTCGTTAATTTTCTTAAAAATATTCTCTGGAAGAATCTTTTCATTTGGGTACAAATTTGAAATTAATCGTCCATGTAAAGCTTCTTTCCCATGCTGACTTACTTTTCTGATCTTACATCTTGTAGAATATTTTTATAATCTTCATCCTTTGCCTGCCGCATATTTTGGAGTAGTTCTGCATATTTGAAATTTAACCATATATTAACGTTTCCAATGCTTCCTAGACACTTCCTGGTATCTTCATGCGTGACCATTTTAAACACTGGTTGTCCTTTCACTGGAGTCAACTGCAGTAGATCTCCAAAAACAATAATGTGTTTTCCTCCGAATAACACATCATACTCTGTTCTAAGAATTTCGTGCATTCTCAAATGCACAAAAGCAAGCATTAGATTTGAGACCATGCTTACTTCATCAATGATAAGAAGTTTCATTTTCTTCAGGACTCTGGAAACTTCGGAACACGCATCTCCAGATAGCTTGTGGTATTGCAATTTGTTTTCATGCTCCACTGGCAGCATCAGTAAACGATGTAAAGTAATCCCTTTAATATTATGTGCTGCCAGCCCAGTTGGAGCGGTAACAACACAAGACAGTGGTGATTCAGTCCTTTTCTGCAGATAAGTTTCAATTGCTTTAATCAGAAAACTTTTTCCAGTTCCCGCTTCTCCACTCACGTACAGTTGGACAGGCTTAAATGATGTACATGAGCACTCTTTTTTCTCATGACTGAATCCATGTTCAACCTGTTCTGTGACTTCGTCATATATCTGTTTCTGCTCAAGGTTTAGTTGTTTCACCAAATCTTCTAAGTTAACTACATCATCTTGAGCTTGTTCCATAGCTCTTTCCACCTCATCCATGGCAGTGGCAGCTTCATTTTGGATAATTGGCCCTCCTAGTGGATCCTGACTCAATGAAGCAGAACTTTGACTGTCTTGAGAACTGCCTCTAGCAATCTCTACAGCAATTGCGGCTTCTTGCTCTATTTCTTCGTTCAACATTTGCAGATAATTTGGAAAAACAGGACATTCTATGGTAACCTTGGTTGCATTAAAAGAATCTTCGTAACAGAGAAAATCTCCAAGTAGTTCCTCTACTGTACGCCATGGCTTAAAGAGTTGCAAAAGAGCTAAATAGTAAAATTCCCTTTTCTCTGGATTTTTGCAACACAATTTTCGACGATTAATCAAATGGCCTTTTCTCTGCTTCACTAGACATCCTTCACACCCAATGACAGCATATATTCCATTATTGATATCTTCTCCGATGTTCTTCTTATAAATATATCTTTGCAGAACTTCATAGAGACAAGCGTTCTCAAGATAAGGACTTCTATTTGGATAGTATGTATCCAACATGTTTGTCTTCAAAATATCTGTACTTTCTGGTTCTTTCTCCGCCAAATACTCAATTTCTTGTACAGATTTCAAAACTTGGTTTCGTGTTGCAGCAAGACCTAGACTCACCCAAATAATTTTTCTAGACTTGGCATAGAGACTTGCTGATGATAACCGATCAGAACAGTCATATGCTCCAATTTCTCGATGCGACAACATCTTCAGACTGAAACTGTATAATTTCTTGCTTAGACTCTTTTCATGTGAAATGTCCTCCCACATTTCCTTCAGTTCTGTCTTTTCTTTTTTTGTGATGTAAGACGTCACATATCAAGCCACAGCAATAGAGTTGTCAGCAACGAACTGAATATCCATGTTAGCATTCCACATAGACAAAATCACTGGGTTGTAGTCGTTGATGTACTTGGACACTTCGTTTCTTTTTAAATTGTATGTATTTTGGGTGATTTCCTCGTCACAGTATGTCGCGGAGAAGACATCAAATTATTTACTCTTCCTTTAGAAATCACTGGTCGTGGAAACGCGAAACGACATTTTGTATAGAACTTGTCTTTGTTTCTGAATTTTCGACGACAGTACTTTCCACAACGATGGGATTGAAAGCGTAAAACTTGTTGCCTTAAACTGTTTTCTTCAGTACTTTTCGGAACAGCACATGTTGAATACTCATAAATGAACCTCATCACTGTCTCATCCGAATCTGTTCCAAATTTGGGTGCATATTTAATCCACAACAACATATGTATGTGAGGAGCACCTCTCGCTTGATACTCCTTTCTCCAAAAGAAATCCAAAACCTCTCCAAGGGGAGGATTTTTTTTGTTGGTAATAAAAGACATCATAGCTTCAAATCTATGATTGAAATATCTGCATACATTCACTGAATCCAAAGAACACAGTTCTCCAGCAGTTTTTAATTCTATATTTTATATATTTGCATTTGCCTCTCGTAGAATTTGAAGTAAGTCGTCCCATGCATACTCGGCACAGCTAAGAGTGAGGAACCATGTAGGAGTTCCTAAGTTTCTTAGCATACATTTCAATTCCCCATGACGACAGAACCAATACTCATTTGTACCACGCTGACATGCCATGAGATTGATTAGATGAGATTCCAAAATATTGTCTTGCAGATTGACTTTCTCCATAAAGTCCCCCGCCGAAACATTTTACAGATGTGCTCCACTTTTCAGTATATGGTTCACTGCATAAGAAAGCCCAGACAAGTCACTTTCATACAGTAGATGAAACAAATAAGGAATGCATTGACGAAACCTTGGATCTTCAGCATATAATCTTACAGTTCGATATTCAGATGCAGGAATTTGAAGTGGTCGATCGTCATATTGTCCACCTCGACCTGTTGGAAATAAATGTGGAAAACAACAAGCTTCCAAACTTTCTTCCCAAACCCTAATGGGACTTCCTTTTGCTGCTTTCATTTGAAATAAGTCAATTGCATTCCCCATCACTTCTTTGGAATGCAAAGGATGAACAGTATAATGTTCATATATTTCTTCACTTCTAGACACATCAACTTTTTCGATTTGGCCAGCTGAACAATCACTGTCTTCATCTGCAGCTGTTTCCTCTGCTTCAACACATACATGTTTGTAGTACTCATTGTTTTTGACCAAATACAACGTTGCCTTTTTGACTTTCCTAACATCCACTAAATCTTGCCAGATTTTCTTACTCTTTGTCGGAACCCCATTAACTAGAATAACCAGAGGTTCCTCTTCCACTTTCTCTACACCAATGGTATCAATATTTTTCTTGAAATCTAGAGGCAAATAAACAACTCTTCCCTTTAATCCTCTCTGTAAATCTGAAGGAGGCAATTTCCCTATCTTAGGCTCCATGCGAACAATAGCCTGAAAAGGATGGACACATTGAATCAAAATAGACTCATATGTATTTAAATCCATCAATTCAGGAGGAATGTCTACCAACTCCAGATTATTATGAACGGCTCTAGCAGGCATTCTGTTTTGATTTAATTTATCATAACAATATTTACAAACACGCTGATCAGAACTCAAATCAAAACAATTCTCCACCGTCAAATAAGTTGCAAAATCCTTCCACTCATAATTATTTATCTTTTCACTTTTTACCTATAAATCAACTAATCTAGTTTGATGCTTATAATGAGTTCGTCGACAACACACACAAATAAAATTCGGCCTTTCACTTGATTTCACCTTAAACCTGGTAATTTCCTGGTCAAACTTTTCTGTACTTAAAATCTGTACATTGTCTTCCACATTACCTTGAATTTCTGTGTCAATTTCTACACTGTCCTCTTTTTCACCAAAATAACAAATCTCAATTTCTTCACAAATCTTCTTCACATCTAAATCAGTTCCAGGCAAAAGAGCACTGTTTAATTGTTTAAGCTTAAGTGCTGGACTTTTTGCATAATACAACCTTCTCACTAATTTCCTCATTTTGTTATGATGCACTGCTAACATCCTAAAATGATGAAAAACACTCTGACATACTTTTCTAGAAAGACAAGCCAGTGAATGCCCTTGCAAACCTGTGTTTTCTCTCACTCTGCAAGGATCTAAGTCTTGCAACATCTTCATTTTCTGTTTTAGACTTTTCTTACTATATGTACGTAAGAAATTACAAAACAAATCAATTGATTCCTGTCGCACACTACAAATACTACTACACTTCCAAGTGTACACTGGACCCTTAGTACGTCTCCCTAAAACTTCATCAGTTAACACCTCTTCTGGGTCTCTAGGCACAAGTTTCTCTTTTTAATCGGACAACCGTCTTTCACCTCATATGCTCGACCACTGGTGTCAACTGCATGCACTAAATCATTCTCTTGAAAGTAACTGTCCTCATTAAAAAATGGCTCACAACTTGAACTGTGCATCCATTCTCCTGAAAAAACTTTACAAAAATTAGTCCGATTAATTACTCATTTCCATCTACTGTTTGATTTGAAAACATCAATTGTCTTGTTAAGTGTCCTAATTCTATTGATTATTAAAATAAATATTTTTTTCTTAACTTCAAAAGCCTGATCAACAATCTTCTCTACATTTTTCTTTTTCTTATAAAAAGCAGCTCTATGTTTACCTTTCCTAATGTTTTTTAACAAATTTAAAACCACCCTATTGCGAAACATTCGTTTACGAATGTCTCTAAACTGATTCTGCCTTCTATTCCTATACATATTATTCTCTCCTGCTCCAGTAATAACATTTTTTGAGGGCCTCTCCTTCGTTTTCAAATTTGCTCTCTCCTTCTCTTTTTCTACATTCTGTCCAACATTTTTTTTTTATCTACATATGTTCCGTAAGAAAGATTTAGTTGTCTTACCAGGAGCTTTTTTCCTGTTTTTTGAAGTATTTGTTGTAGAGGAGTACTGTAATTCCGTTGCTGTTTTTGATTTTTTCCGCTTATCATCTTTCCTTCTCCTCTGCCTTGAGGGCATATTTCCTTACTCTTCAAATCTTGATTTCAATCTGTGGTAAAGAAAAAAATAGCACATTATAGACCACTATTACCAAACAACAAAGCAATGACATAAAGCAAACGGTCTATTCAGGGTTGCAGATGAGGTGACGATTGTCGAGGGGTACAGAGGAGGTGAAGCCTGTATTGAAGAGTGTAGTGGAAGAGAGGTCTGTCTACAAGTACAAAGAAGGTGAGACCTGTGTCTAAGAGTGCAGTAGGGGATAGCCTTCATGAAGTCTAGTCCACTGCACTCTTACACACTAACTTCAAAACCTATGCTTCCCAGGAAAGGATTCTCTCCCACTACAGTCTTGAACACAGGCCTCACCTCCTCTGTACCTCTGGACATGCTTCACCTCATCTGCACAATCTACTTCCTAATCTGACATAACACAGGTGACATTATTGTGAAAAGTTGAAATATATTTATTTAATCATGCAGACACTATTTATTCCTTCTCAAAAATCTAAAAGTCACTGATTTGCCCCAAAATCGTTTTTTAAATAACATTTTAGACACACAGTGCAGGTCCTATGTACAAGCATTCAGTGTCCATGAGTACAGTGGAGAGGACTGACCTCCTCTGACCCTTGGACAAGCCTTACCTTATCTGTGTCCTCTGGACAGGCCTCAATGTATTAAATATAATTGATGGTAACTAGGTGCAGGTGAGGTGACGCATGTCCAAGGTTGTAAATAAGCTGAGGCCTGTCTAAGGATGCAGATTAGTTGAAGTCTATTCAGGGTTGCAGATGAGGTGAGGATTGTCCAGGGGTGCAGAGGAGGTGAGGCCTGTATTGAAGAGTGTAGTGGAAGAGAGATCTGTCCAGGGGTATAAAGAAGGTGAGGCCTGTGTCTAAGACTGCAGTGGGGGATAGGCTTTATGAAGTCTAGTCCACTGCACTCTTAGACACAGGCCTCACCACCTATGCTCCCCAGGAAAGGCCTCTCTCCCACTACCGTCTTGAACACAGACCTCACCTCCTCTATCCCTCTGGACATGCCTCACCCCTTCTGCACAATCTACTTCCTAATCTGAGGTAACACAGGTGATATCATTGTGAAAAGTTGAAATATATTTATTTAATCATGCAGATACTATTTATTCCTTCTCAAAAATCTAAAAGTCATAGATTTGCCCCAAAATCGTCTTTCAAATAACATTTTAGACACACAGTGCAGGTCCTATGTACAAGCATTCAGTGTCCATGAATACAGTGGGGAGGACTGACCTCCTCTGACCCTTGGACAAGCCTTACCTCATCTGTGTCCTCTGGACAGGCCTCAATGTATTGAGTATAATTGATGGTAACTGGGTGCAGATGAGGTGACGCATGTCCAAGGGTGTAAATAAGCTGAGGCCTGTCTAACGATGCAGATTAGTTGAAGTCTATTCAGGGTTGCAGATGAGGTGAGGATTGTCCAGGGGTGCAGAGGAGGTGAGGCCTGTATTGAAGAGTGTAGTGGAAGAGAGGTCTGTCCAGGGGTACAAAGAAGGTGAGGCCTGTGTCTAAGACTGCAGTGGGGGATAGGATTCATGAAGTCTAGTCCACTGCACTCTTAGACACAGGCCTCACCACCTATGCTCCCCAAAAAAGGCCTCTCTCCCACTAGCGTCTTGAGCACAGACCTCACCTCCTCTGTCCATCTGGACATGCCTCACCTCTTCTGCACAATCTACTTCCTAATCTGAGGTAACACAGCTGACATCATTGTGAAAAGTTGAAATATATTTATTTAATCATGCAGACACTATTTATTCCTTCTCAAAAATCTAAAAGTCATAGATTTGCCCCAAACTCGTTTTTCAAATAAAATTTTAGACACACAGTGCAAGTCCTATGTAGAAGCATTCAGTGTCCATGAGTACAGTGGAGAGGACTGACCTCCTCTGACCCTTGGACAAGCCTTACCTCATCTGTGTCCTCTGGACAGGCCTCAATGTATTGTGTATAATTGATGGTAACTGGGTGCAGATGAGGTGACGCATGTCCAAGGGTGTAAATAAGCTGAGGCCTGTCTAAGGATGCAGATTAGTTGAAGTCTATTCAGGGTTGCAGATGAGGTGAGGATTGTCCAGGGGTGCAGAGGAGATGAGGCCTGTATTGAAGAGTGTAGTGGAAGAGAGGTCTGTCCAGGGGTACAAAGGAGGTGAGGCCTGTGTCTAAGACTGCAGTGGGGGATAGGCTTCATGAAGTCTAGTCCACTGCATTCTTAGACACAGGTCTCACCACCTATACTCCCCAGGAAAGGCCTCTCTCCCACTACAGTCTTGAACACAGGCCTCACCTCCTCTGTCCCTCTGGACATGCCTCACCTCATCTGCACAATCTACTTCCTAATCTGAGGTAACACAGGTGACATTATTGTGAAAGGTTCAAATATATTTATGTAATCATGCAGACACTATTTATTCCTTCTCAAAAATATAAAAGCCATTCATTTTCCCCAAAATCGTTTTTCACATCACATTTAAGAAACACAGCACAGGTCCTATGTACAAGCATTCCATGTCACTACTGAAACCTCACAATTTCACAAAATACAGATCCCCTATCTTGCAAATATTCATACCAAGAATTATAAAAAAACATGACACAAACCAACAGCAAAGAAGCTCAATGTGCTTCCTAGTATGAGGTAACACAGGTGACATTGTAAAAGGTTCAAATGCATTTCTTTAATCATGCAGACACTATTTATTCCGTCTCAAAAATGTAAAACCCATTCATTTTCCCCAAAATCGTTTTTCACATTACATTTAAGAAACACAGCACAGGTCCTATGTACAAGCATTCAATTTAACTACTGAAGCCTCACTATTTCACAAAATACAAATCGTCTTTCTTGCAAATGTTGATACCAAGCATTATCAAAAAACATCACACAAACTAATTGTAAAGAAGCTCAATGTGCTTCCTAGTATGAGGTAACACAGGTGACATCATTGTAAAAGGTTCAAATGTAATTCTTTAATCATGCAGAAACTATTTATTCCTTCTCAAAATTGTAAAAGCCATTCATGTTCCCCAAAATCGTTTTTCACATCACATGTAAGAAACACAGCACAGGTCCTATGTACAAGCATTCAATTTCACTACTGAAATTCAACCATTCTAAAAAAACATGACACAAACCAACAGCAAAGAAACTCAATGTGCTTCCTACTCTGAGTTAACACAAGTAACATCATTGTGAAAGGGTCAATTTATTTCTTTAAGCATGCAGACACTATTTATTCCTTCTCAAAAATGTAAAAGCCATTCATTTCCCCCAAAATCGTTTTTGACATCACATTTAAGAAACACAGCACAGGTCCTATGTACAAGCATTCCATGTCACTACTAAAACTTCACAATTTTACAAAATACAATTCCTCTATGCAAAGAAACTCAATGTGCTTCCTACACTGAGTTAGCACAGGTAACATCATTGTGAAAGGGTCAAATTTATTTCTTTCAGCATGCAGACACTATTTATTCCTTCTCAAAAATGTAAAAGCCATTCATTTTCCCCAAAATCGTTTTTGAAATCACATTTAAGAAACACAGCACAGGTCCTATGTACAAGCATTCCATGTCACTACTGAAACTTCACAATTTTACAAAATACAATTCCTCTATGCAGCAAAAACTTTTTACCATTATCAAAAACATGACACAAAGCAACATTAAAAACCACATTTTGCTTCCAAATATTCTCCATAGAGTATACAACTCTCTATCTATATTAAATGAATCATTACTCACCTTTACAAATGCTTTGGGAGATTGAGAACAGTGTCAGACACACACACCAATATTTCTTTAGCAGAGCAAAAGGTATGTACTCCAGCCACTGCAACCATGAATGGCACAGAGAACCTCTAATTCTACACACATATTCCTCATGGTAACCAATCAAAACTTTTCCCTCTCTATTTACAAATCAACACCCTTCCCCCCCTCAGCCCTTTCTACCTGTTACCATAGCAACTCCCTCCTCACTGAGCTCTCAGGTTTAAAAGTTTATTCTACAATGTTGCAATTCAACTGAGCAAGGATGTTTGACCTCTTAATACCCCAGCTTATCAGGTGCAATCTTTCTTTTAATGACTTTTTCTTAACCATTCAAATTACTTCTTTCACAGAACAGAACCATGCACCCTACCTTTCAGTTTTCAACTATCTGAATCCACCAATCATTGCTTGTGATTCAAGAGCACTGAAACTCCACTTTTTTTGTTGCAAACTCCTACTGTTCCAACTGCCATTTCATTCCTACACTTCATCTGACTGCACCAGAACCTCCTCTCACCATGTACTCTGTCTGGATTATTGGACATAGCTACATTCACTGGGCTCAAAGGTATGCAGCTATCAGAAATTTTCACAACCTTGATTTACCAAATGTGCACATAAAATGGATTGGCCAAAGAGGATTGAGATGTCATCAATTGATAGCATTGGTGAAAACCTTTTACCATCTGCCACACCCTGACCTCATAATTGTGCACTGTGGTGGAAATGACCAAGGCACTTTGACTGGGGTAGGTCTGGAGATGGTTTTAAAGGTCACCTTTGGGCAATTGATGACACTTTTTCCACAAACTGCCTTGGTATATTCCAATATATGCCAAAGACAGAAATGGAAGTGGTCCAACCAATTTTGTCCACAATTTGAGAAAGCACGGAAACATGTGAATAAATCTGTTTCTGCTTACGTGAGAGACTATGGAATGGGTTCAATATACAACAACAACTTGTCCACTTCTCAGATGAGGGGAATAGAATATTCCTCCTGAATTTAAGATTGTGCATTGGAACCTACTTGTAGGTACATAAATAAGCCCCAGAACCCAAAAGCTCTTTTCAGGGCTACCCTACTTCTGATCACTCAAAATGATTATTTTACTCTAACTTTTTTCACTATTTTTCACCAGAGTACGCTCCCCGGTACGCTTCCCGGTGCGCGTACCGGACGCTCACCCCGCGAAAATTAAAAAAAAAATGTGGGCCTATATGGGCCTCCTAAGCCCCCCTCAGAAAACCTAGGGGGTCAGGAAGTGTGTACCGTGCTCCCTTTTATCCATTCCCAACGTTGTTTGTCCTCCATCTTGTGTCTCAAATCTACCGAAACACAAGATGGAGGACTCCCGTTGCGCTGCCGGTACGCGTGCCGGGGCACGCACTGGTGAGTGCTCCCAAATTTTTTAAAAGTTAATTTACATAAAAACCTCTGTAGAGATGTTCACCAAATATAGAATAGGCCATACTACATACCAGTCCCTACCATTTTCCCAAATTTGGTGGAATTCCATTGAGCCATTTGCCCTGTAGCCCTGTCTAAATATCCTGAGGTAAATTACATGACAAAAACACATATGAACAGTTAGGATTTACAACCAATTAAAATGTTACTTTCATTTTCTACTATTTTTTCCTGACATTTGATTGGTTATGTACATGAATATAAATGAAAAAAGAGGGAAACACAGCCATTTTGACTACAACTACCTGAGGTACATCTTGAAAGGATTTTCACATTTTTTCTTCTTCACCTCTCTCAAAAGTAAGTTGTTAATTTGAAAGGAGCACTTTAAATTAATTAGTAAAAACGTTTTCTGATAGTTATTTATTGTCCCTCTCTTATAGTTATAGCTTGAGATACGCTTCTCTATTATATTTATGGATTAAGTTAGGCTTCTCTAGTATAATTATGATTTTACTTAGTCTTCATCACATGCACTTTTTAATAGTTCTACTTCCTGCCTGATACCATACACTGCCCAAAGATAACTTCATTGTTAAAAACTCAGAAGTACCTGTCTGAACTTAAACCTAACCGTGCCCTATCTCTACTGATATATTTATTTTTTATGCAATTTACAGCAACAAAATGGAAGGAGAAGCAAAGAAATTTAATATTTCATGTGAAATTGATCTCGAGAACAACCCAGAGGAAGAGATTGATGATTTAGACTTTTTGGATCAGTCTCTTGATCAAGAGTTTCTTAAATATGTGGAAGAAATGGAATCATGGAATCCAAATGAGGACATTCCTGACGAAATAATGTTGGAAGTGTTATTAAATTTTGAAAAATCAGAGCAATACATTTTTATTTAATAATTAAAAATTGTTCCAGACATTATTCTTTTTTTATATGTAATTCATAAAATAGTACCAAAATGAATATAATATAATGTGAGACTTATAGTATACTGTGCAACTTTTTTATGTTACATAGTAATTTTGCTCATAGTTACTTCCTTTCTCCCACTATATTATCTCCAATGTGTATTTGACATCTCTTTTTCATCTCCTGCCTCCATGTTGTTTCTACTTTCCTGACAAACTATGGTATGGATTCCATATACCACAATAACTTCTGTAACAACATGCAAATTATCTACAGAGGAGACAATCTACATTGAATTTAAAACTCTGCATTGGTACCTGCATGCTGGTACTTATATCACCCACACAACACAACAACTCTATGCAGAGCTACCCTACCTCTAAGCACTTTAAATTATTATTTTACTGTTTCACTGAGTTTTCCCCATGTGTGAGGGGGGGAAGGTGTGTGTGGGGGATGTGTAGGGTGTGTCTGTGAGGTGTGTGTGCGTGGGGGGGAAGGTGTGTGTGTGGGTGTGGGTGTGTGGGGTTTGTGAGTGTGGACGGGGGTGTGGGGGTGTAAGGTGTGTGTATTCAGAGATACCCTACCTCTAAGCACTTTAAATTATAATTTTACTGTTTCACTGGGTTTTCCCCATGTGTGAGGGGGGGAGAGGAGGTGTGTGTGGGGGATGTGTGGGGTGTGTCTGTGAGGTGTGTGGGGGGAGGTGTGGGTGTGGGTGTGTGGGGTGTGTGTGTGTGGGTGTGGGTGTGGGTGTGTAAGGTGTGTGTATTCAGAGCTACCCTACCTCTAAGCACTTTAAATTATTATTTTACTGTTTCACTGGGTTTTCCCCATGTGTGAGGTGTGTGTGGGGGATGTGTGGGGTGTGTCTGTGACGTGTGTGTGGGGGGGAGGTTTGATTGTGGGTGTGAGTGTGTGGGGTGTGTGAGTGTGGGTGGGGGTGTGGGTGTGGGTGTGGAAGGTGTGTGTGTGGGTGTGGGTGTGTGGGGTGTTTGGGTGTGGGTGGAGATGTGGGTGTGTGAGGTGTGGGTGGGGGTGTGGGTGTGTAAGGTGTGTGTGTGGGTGTGGGTGTGTGGGGTGTTTGGGTGTGGGTGGAGGTGTGGGTGTGTGAGGTGTGTGTAGGTGTGTGTGTGGGGTGTGTGCATGTGGATGTGTGTGAGATGTACTTATAGGTACCTAAATCAGTCACAGAACCCAAAAGCTCTTTTCTCAGCTACCCTACCTCTGAACACTCAAAATAATTATTTTACATTAACTTTTTTCACTATTTTTCACCAAAGTACGCTCCCCGGTACGCTCCCCGGTGCGCGTACCAGGCGCTCCCCCTGCGAAAATCGATTTTTTTTTCTTTTGCCCCGCGGGGCCCTTTTATGGCCCCCACATCAAACCTAGGGGGTCAGGAGGGGTCTACCCTGCCCCCTTATGGGCATTTCCCCCTTTGTTTTTGCCACCTCTTGTGTCTCGATCCTACCGAGACACAAGATGGCGGCCGCTCCGGACTGTTTCGAATGTTGACAGACACCCGAGAGCCAATCAGCTTTCCGCGCGCGAACTCACGATGCGCGCCGGGAGCGCTCCCCGGTGCGCGTACCGGGGCGCGCCTATAGATATATATTTTTTTTTAACCTAAATTACTCAAAATCCACTGGATCACATATCTTGAGACATAGCAAAGGCACATCGGGCTACCAGTCCCTACAATTTTGCCAAGTTTCGTGGGAATCCATTCAGCCGTTCGGGCTAAAAGTGAGTCCAACCGCCCTATGGAAATTAACATGGGAAAAACACGTTTTGGGACCCCCCTTTTATCTCGGCCCCCGCTCGACGAATCCCCCCCAAACTTTCAGGGAAGGAGCGGACCACCGAGAGGCAAATATGAGGAAAATTACAGGCAGATCCCTCAATCTGCGCCAAAGTTATTCCCAATAGAATGTTGCAGATTCCCTATTGAAAACAATCCTAATCCTAACTACTATAACCACCTACTGGCGACCGCCAGTAGGTAATATATATATATATATATATATATATATATATATATATATATATATATATATATATATATATATATATATATATATAAAGTACTCAGTGGAAATCACTACTGGTTAACTACAGTTAGGACCCCATTTCCATAGGAAAAAATAGTTTTGGGTTTATTGGGTACAGCTTGATGAATCTTTATGAAACTTTGCAGAAATATGTTCTTCCACCTCAACTGCTTCCTGAAAGTTTTAAGTGATTCAAGGAAGGGGCTGAGAAACAGAGGTGGTTACAATATGCTTTTTCCCCATTTATTTTTCCATAGAAAAATTAGTCACAACTACAAGCCAAAAGGCTGAATAGAATTAGACCAAATTTGTTAGAAAGCAGGATCCTGGTCCTGAAAGTGTGCATTTTGCATTTGGTGTGATTCCGCTCAGTAGTTTCCGAAATTAAGGTTAAAAAACTTTGCATATTTCATGCTGCAGATCGTTCGCAGATCCATCATGGAGGATCCGCATATCCTGCTGCGCTCTAATTGGTTAACCATGGGTATTTGTGATCGATCCACAAGCGCAAGCATGAGATCTCATTTGCTGGCTGCAACATGAGGACAAAATTGCAGCTGTCATCTTAGGAGCTAGAATTCTTTTAGAAAACGAATATAATTGGACAGAGTAAGTGTACACTGACCTTCTGTTCCATGTGGGGGGGGGTCCCAGAAAGACCTCCCATTGGTTAAAAAATAAAGATCTGCTGTTGCGCTCATTGCGCCCCCTGGAAAGTCGCAGTGGATTTGCAGATTAGTTAGAGTGCCAAAGTAACAAATGATGGGCGGTGGCCACCTCCAGGGTGTTGGGTGCATCATGGGGATGCGATTGCAGGGGGTTCATTGCAGGGCCTGTGGCCAAGCCCTGCCCCAACTACATGTTGCACACGGCTGAAGGCCAACCACGGTGTGAAGGGCAGTGGTTGGCAGGGAAGTGTTAAGTGCAGGGCCTGGCTGTATGCTGTGCAAGACTGAGGGTGCCATCCCCATGCCAGTCATGGCCAAACTGGAAAGTTTTAGGGGGGACTGTGAAGTGGGGGCTGAGAAATAGGGGGTCCCAAAACATGTTTTTCCCATGCAATTTCACATAAGAACTTTAGATGCAGGTACCGCCAAAGTGGCCGTACGCAATACCCCAAATTTGGCAGAAAGCTAGATCTTTACCAAGAAAGTTTGCTCTTCTTAATTTAGTCTAAATCATTCTGTTGTTTTTGTGCAATTAAGGTTGAAATGTATACATATATAGAAACACTGGAGATCAATAGATAAGGTCTGATTGGCTGTTTTACATTAGCAAAGATGTTTGGTGGATATTTTTCAACTTGGTGACTCTGTGTCCAGAAAATTAATAAAAGTAACATTCAGAGGGCCAGGGTACGTTCACCCTGAATACTCCTAGGTCTTGTGGCAGTGTCCCTAAGGGACCCCTTGGGGCCAAAATCATACCTTTTGTTTTGTGGTACCATGGTACCACTGTAGCACTGTGGTATTGTGGTAACATCTTTAAAAGAGGGTGTGCCAATGCCCTTTTCAAATAGACCCCTCTCCAGGATTGGTAAGGGGTCAAAAGGGCCTGCACATTGCTTTATATTTATAAATATGGGGAGGAGGAGATGTGTGAGTCCCCCTCCTGAGCCAGTTACTGGCATTAGGTGTGATAAATAACACCTTGTTTCCAACCCACTTGTAATTACGCCCAAAGGGTACGGTATTTACTGCACCGTGCAGATTTTTGCTGCATTAAACATCAGAATCTACATGCTATGACAGGCACTATTATGGCCTGATTACAATGTAAGATACTATTTATCGCACCGCTCGCAGCCTCTTTGGGAATACCCGTGCTGAACTTTGCTTTTAAATCCTTTTTAGACTGTTGGTTCCTGCATCCTGATCCACGAGGACCTTGGGACACACGCGGACGTGCCGGGGCCGGGACTGCGAGACCCAGGGTGCCTAGCGCTTCAACACCTCAGCGCACCTGGTGTCTCTTCCCGCCCCCAGCTCTCCGCCCTTCAGCGGCTACTTAAGGCTCGCGGCCCCCGCTTCGCGGGAGCCGCTCGCAGCCTCTTTGGGAATACCCGTGCTGAACTTTGCTTTTAAATCCTTTTTAGACTGTTGGTTCCTGCATCCTGATCCACGAGGACCTTGGGACACACGCGGACGTGCCGGGGCCGGGACTGCGAGACCCAGGGTGCCTAGCACTTCAACACCTCAGCGCACCTGGTGTCTCTTCCCGCCCCCAGCTCTCCGCCCTTCAGCGGCTACTTAAGGCTCGCGGCCCCCGCTTCGCGGGAGCCGCTCGCAGCCTCTTTGGGAATACCCGTGCTGAACTTTGCTTTAAATCCTTTTTAGACTGTTGGTTCCTGCATCCTAAACCACGAGGACCTTGGGACACACGCGGACGTGCCGGGGCCGGGACTGTGAGACCCAGGGTGCCTAGCGCTTCAACACCTCAGCGCACCTGGTGTCTCTTCCCGCTCCCAGCTCTCCGCCCTTCAGCGGCTACTTAAGCCTTGCGGCCCCCGCTTCGCGGGAGCCGCTCGCAGCCTCTTTGGGAATACCCGTGCTGAACTTTGCTTTTAAATCCTTTTTAGACTGTTGGTTCCTGCATCCTGATCCACGAGGACCTTGGGACACACGCGGACGTGCCGGGGCCGGGACTGCGAGACCCAGGGTGCCTAGCGCTTCAACACCTCAGCGCACCTGGTGTCTCTTCCCGCCCCCAGCTCTCCGCCCTTCAGCGGCTACTTAAGGCTCGCGGCCCCCGCTTCGCGGGAGCCGCTCGCAGCCTCTTTGGGAATACCCGTGCTGAACTTTGCTTTTAAATCCTTTTTAGACTGTTGGTTCCTGCATCCTGATCCACGAGGACCTTGGGACACACGCGGACGTGCCGGGGCCGGGACTGCGAGACCCAGGGTGCCTAGCGCTTCAACACCTCAGCGCACCTGGTGTCTCTTCCCGCCCCCAGCTCTCCGCCCTTCAGCGGCTACTTAAGGCTCGCGGCCCCCGCTTTGCGGGAGCCGCTCGCAGCCTCTTTGGGAATACCTGTGCTGAACTTTGCTTTTAAATCCTTTTTAGACTGTTGGTTCCTGCATCCTGATCCACGAGGACCTTGGGACACACGCGGACGTGCCGGGGCCGGGACTGCGAGACCCAGGGTGCCTAGCGCTTCAACAACTCAGCGCACCTGGTGTCTCTTCCCACCCCCAACCCTCCTATTTAAATGTATTGGTGACCGCGCACGCGGGACGCACGCGGGACATAGCCCGGGGAGGACCATAGGGACTGGACTGGCTCGAATGCCCTTGCAGGTTTTAATGTTTTTATATTTGTTGTTATCCACGTGGAGTATCTACTTATGGGATGTTAATGTTCACTTTTTAGCACCACCAAGCGTATTAGTTGCTGTGTTGTAGTATCTATTATTACAGGGGTTGTTACCTCCGTGTCTGCCCTTCCATTGCTGATTAGAGCTCCCCTTGTTAGCTACTTGTTGGCCCCTTATATCATGTCGTCGCGCAAAACCTGAAGTCAGGCGGTGGTTGGGGCAAAGAATAAAACAAAAAAACTTACCAGTACTCTGGATAATTTTATTCTTCGCACTAACACCCTAATTGATGAGGGTATTGTTTTGATGGAACGGAGGGTTTCTCAAGATTTGCTTCATGCCAAAAGATCGTCACTGGGTAATATAGCCTTGGCATGTACTCCGAATAGAAATCAGAGAAATTCAGATTCGCCCCAAATGTTAGTTACCACAGTGTCCCCTACATCGGTTGTGCCCCATTCTAATTGTATAAATATATCCCCTGTACCCACACTGCTAGTACCTTCAATTGTGCCCGCCCTTCCTAATAATCCAGTAGTTACTTCTGCTATTATACATATAGCTAATTCACAACCGGAAGGGTCCCCTGTGGAAGGTATAACTTCTTTCCCCAAATTAACTCCCCCCGAGGTGTCTAGTGTTACCTCAGCTAACCAGAATATATTGTCCTGTATGGGGAATTCAGCTTGTGTGGGCAATGGTTTACAGGAGGGGGGGACAAGTATGGGAGCCCCAGATGGCACTGTGAGGCCCCAGCGTGAATCCCACCCCTTGCCTCTAGGCATACCAGATGTAACAGCCTCAGATACAAGTTTGGCTAGCATTCTTGACAATGGTAGTTCTGATGAATCCTTAGAGGGTGCAGAGGATGAGAATACCCCATTTTTTGACTCTTTAGCGGCACTTATTAGGTCCTTGCTTTTGCCCTTGGAGACTAGACTGCAGGGTATAGAACACCATCTTCAGATTATATGCAAGGACCTAAATCGTAAGGGGGAAAAATCTATTCAAGTGACCCAGAAGAATAATCCTGGCCCATCGGGAAATCCTTTGCCAATAGCCAAGAACCTTCTGCCAGTACCTAACCAATTAACCAAGAAATGTCCCACTGCTTCAACTGTGCAAAAGGTTGTTAAAGTGGTCTCCAAGCCAGCTTCTACAGTCGCCACAAAACCTCTGGAAAAAGCAGGTTCATCTGTTTTAACTGCTGTTCCACCACCTCCCCAGTCGGAGACACCAAGGGCACGGCGGAATATTAGTTTACCATCGGACGCCTGCCCGTTCGTGATAGTACTAACGGGTGTTCCAGAGCTTACACCAGCCACCTCCGAACCGTTTTGGGCTCTTAAAAATAAAGTCTGCCACTGGCTGGATAGGAATTTCCCTCCCCCTCCTAATGTTAATAAAAAAATGCTTATGGTGGAGAGAGCGCCCTGGGTAGGAGAGAAAAAGAAACATCTCCAGGGAGACTGTGTTGTGATTACATTTGAAGACCCACGTTTAGTAGAGTTCATTTGCTCTGGGTCTCACTGTAATAACGACACGGAGATCACTGTTAAACCCTTGTCATATTTCTACATGCCCCTGGGGAAATATGATAATAGATGGAGTTGGTTGAGGGCTCCTATCCAAGATAGTGGTAGGAGGAGACATGGAAATCATGGGAAACAACGTCCTCACAATTGGGGAGGGGACGTAAATGGAGATTGGCAAGAAGTCCGAAGGGGGGGAGGTAGACCCTTAATGGTGGCAATTGGTTTAAGGAGGGATGGTTGGGCCCCCAGCTTGATTATCCTATTCCATGTTACAATCGTTTCAATGGTCTGGAGGAAGTCGATTGACTCCCTACCCAGACCATTGAGCGTTCGGGAAGTTGGGAGGCGCAGGTTCTGCCTGGGGATCAAGTAAAATCGACCGTAGAAAGAGTAGTTACTACAGGTTCCTTGTGCAAAGGTATAGATGGTACTGAATCCCGGGTTCCAGTCGGAAAGCATACGCTAGACATAGTTACTATAGGACCAATGGAATTTACGGCACCCTATTCCTTTATTAACATATTGTCATGGAATATAGCAGGTTTAAAGAAAAATTTGGCCAACCCTGATTGGAATGATTTTATTAACACCTTTGATATATGCATGTTTCAAGAAACCTGGTGCCTTTCCCCACAATACATAAACGGTTATTCAACCTTTTATGTTCCAGCGGTTTCGATGGGGAAAGGGCGCCCCTCTGGTGGCTTACATATTTGGGTGAAAGTGTCTTTGAACTGTACTGTTATTTCTAACAAATATGTCTCAAATGACATCTTGCATATTACTCTAAAAAATCATCCAGTGGGCTATAGTTATGAAATTTTTTGTATTTATGCTAGAGGCCTTCAGGGTGGGCTCGCGTCCCCAATATTAGAATTGTTGGATGTGAGACTATCAAACCTCCCCACCAGATCCAAAATTCTAGTTGGGGGGGATTTTAACTGCACTTTTGAACCTCTAGATGATGTAGAAGTATTGGGGTCTAATATAGTGGATGGTAGACAGATCATACCCCCCTTAATACTTACCCCCATTAAGAAATGGTCATCAAGAGCTATTCAGTTGAATGCCCTGGTGCTAGATCACAATTTATGGGCTCTCAATGGCCGTACAAGGTCAGATCGCGAGGGAGCTATGACCTTTAATAGGCTGGGATGCCCCTCTCGTATTGACTACATCCTTTTAGATGAACAATCTTGGCCTGACGTAATTGACATGGAGGTCAGGCAGTCTTCCTATAGTCACCACAACCCCTTATGTATGCAAATTCATTGGGTAAGAGGCCGCGATACTAGAGGGAAAACGGAGCTGATTACTAAAGAGGTTTTCCCTACAAATGATAACCGGAAGCTAAAATGGAATGTGGTCAAATGTGATGAGGGGAAGCTCCAAAATATTAAAGAATTGGTTCTAGAAGAAACAAGCAGATTGACAGCCTTAGCCTCATCGATTGTCAATTTGGCTGAACCCAGTCTATCGACCTCTTACAATAATTTAATAATTAAATTAGGAGCCCATTTTTGTAAGAAGCCTAGGGCGAAATCTCGTTCTAACGGCGTCCACTCTAAGAGTAATCCGTGGTACACGATAAACTGTAGAATCAAAAGGAAAGCAATCACAAAAGCAATAAAAAGTAAGGATTCTGTGGCTGTCCGGCTGGCCAGGAAAGATTATTCAAATAGTATAAAAACAGCAAAGAGAGTTTGGGAGGAAGAGCATTGGCAGCAGCTGAAGGAAGCAGCCTGTGGGAAAAACACTGTTATCTTTTGGAAATTAATTAACGCTCTAGAAAGAAGGGGTACAGGACCCATTTTAAATCACATAACCGAACAGCAATGGTATTCCCATTTTTTAAAACTATACTGTGAGGATAGCTTGGAAAGTTTGATATCACAATCAGTCACTATTCCCCAAAGCATGTCTTGTGAATATTCAATTCCCAAGACAGACTTATTTTCCCAGAGTGAAGTCCTAGATGCTATCTCTAAATTATTACCCGGGAAGGCCCCAGGTCAAGATGGTCTTCCAGGGGTTATGTTAAAGTACGATCCTAACGTTTGGGCAAAGTATATATCATGTCTGATGAATTTGATACAGTCTGGTTACCCTGTTCCAGATTCCTGGAAAGGCGCTGAGGTTATAACCATATATAAAAAGGGTGAAAGGGATGACCCTGCCAATTACAGACCGATAAGTCTGATAGACATTATCCAGAAGGTGGTTGGCAGGGTCATCATTAACCGAACAGAGTCTTGGCTTGTGGATAAAGGCATTTTGTCCCATTTTCAGGCAGGGTTTAGATGTAATGTAGGTTCAATAGACCAGGTCTTTCGATTTTGTGCAGTCTGTTGGAAGTCAGTGCTAATTGCCAAGGGCAGTCTATACCTGGCTTTCATAGACTTGAAGACAGCTTTTGACGTCATCCCACGGGCCAAGCTCTGGTCGGTTTCATCTGATATGGGTTTTCCTAGTTACCTCTTACAACTTATTATTAAACTCCATGAGGGGAATTATGCTAGGATTCGCTGGGGAACCCAGGGCCAACTGACAGAGAAGATTCCGGTTAATAGGGGAGTGAGACAGGGATGTGTGATGGCTCCAACCCTGTTCTCCCTCTTTATAAATGGGGTGGTGGACCATTTGAGGGGGGACCCTGCTGATGCCCCCGTCCTTGCAGGAGAGAAAACACCTACCCTCCTCTTTGCCGATGACACTCTACTAATGTCAAAATCCCCCATGGGCTTGCAAAAATTGCTTGATCGTTTTTGCATTTTTTGTAAAGACAGGGGTTTGTCAGTAAATACCTCAAAAACAAAGTTGATGGTGTTGACCGCCAAAAAGAAACATAGAAGGGTAAACCTCTCGTTGAATGGCACTCCACTGGAGGTGGTAGAAGAATTTGATTACCTCGGAGTAAGACTTAGTAACAACTTGAGTTGGTCTTCCCATATCGCTAAAATGGTTTTAAATCTCAAAAGGGTATCAGGAGTAATATCTAAGAATCAGCGACTATCTACTAGTAGACCCATAGCTCCTACTTTGGCAGTTTATGAAGGGAAAGCATTGGCAGCGGCAGTATATGGTTCAGAACTTTGGGGTGCGGAAAACACTAAAGCATTGGTTGTGGCGGAAAACAAGTTTATTAGAGATATAGTTTCGCTACCTTTATCGTCCCCCTTAAAACCATTATTTTTAGATCTGGGTAAAAAATCGATTTCTGATTTGGTCCAAATTCGCCCCTTGTTATTTTGGGTTCGGCTTAGAAGGACCCCTGAACTTTTTAACTATGCCCTGGTTCTGGATGAGCTGATTAGTTTGAATGTAGCTAATAAAATTAAATGGCTGAACAATTTAAAGAAGATGGTGATATCTATAGGTCTGGAGAATAGTTGGATTTCACAAATGCCACCACCAAAACTAATTGTTAAAAAACTTTATTGGGATTGGGTTGTGGCAAAAGAACTCAGGAACCCAAACTGGGGTCGCTTAACTAACATCTTCCTTGACCACAAGTCTCTTAGAAAGTTAGAGCCATTCCTGGATTTTATCCAGGTTCCTCGCGACAGAACGCTGTTTTTGAAATTCAGATATGGTATTTTACCTCTCAATTCATTCAAGGAAGGGTGGAAGGGACGTAGAGGAACTGACCTAAAATGTCCTGGCTGTTCCTGCCCGAAAGAATCGTTGGGCCACTTCCTTTTCGCATGTGCTGCCTACAAACAACCAAGAGCAAAATGGTTGAAACCTGTTTGTAGGGAGCTAGGGGTGAGGGACCATAGAACAGCTATGCGTGTTATTCTAACTAATGCTACTTCATTGTATATTGTTTGTGGGGTGGCCAAATATGTGGCAAATGCATGGTATATCAGGTCAAAACTTTTACCCGACGTCTGACATTTTTTCATGTATAGTTTATCCTTGTTTTATGTATGTGGTCTGTAATATCGCAATGTCCTTCATGTGCTGAACATTTGTACTTTTATGAAATTTTGTTTCGAATAAAGTATTTTTGCAATGATATTTATCGCACCCTATAAGTTACAATACCCCAGGGTACGTTATTTATCGGTTGCGATAAATAGTGACTATTATGAGTTTTGGGGGAATAACATGCAGATTTTCATGTTTAACACACCAAAATCTGCATGTTACAGTAAATAATGTACACATTTTCCCTGTTCAATTTTGGCAGGTTTGACAGATAATCATTGGACGCATAAAGGGGCTCAATACGATGTCGGAGAAAAGCCTTCTCCCGACAGTCGGAATCTCTTAAACCGGGTTGGAGCGTTTCCGACCAACTCGTCAGTTTACATTCCAACCGGCCGATATTCACAGTCGGAATGTAAACTTTGCTGTCATTCCGAACGTGGTTTTGAGCAACTGGTCTAGTATTCCTGTCGGTCAGAACCTCATCGAACACCCCTATGGGCAGCGTTTCCACCCTCGGGATTATGATGCTGATTTCCAACAGCCTTTCCGCGTTGGTCTGTCTGACACGAAAAGGCTGTCAGAAAGTTACTTTGGGGCCCCTGGCAGGGCCCCCTAGACACCGCGGCCTACAGATGATGGCCGAGGGGGTACCTAAGGGATCCCTCTGTAGAACCCTGCACTGTGTTGCAGGCACTGTAGGGTACCTGCAACAGTGTGCAGGGTTTTCCACAAACACCCCATTTCCCCATAGGAGCCTGTGTTACAGCCGGTTGTCGGGGCTTCCTTAGGGTACAATGGGACTACAACTGAACAGTGTTCGGTCGCATCGTAATCGGGAATTCAAAACCGCCGACCGAAAGCCGGCCGGTCCTGATTCCTAGTTGGTGTCGGGCGGAGGCTTTCTGCACGACATCGTAATGAGCCCCTAAAGGCGCCATGAGACTCTTTGGATGTGATATGTGCGCGTTACAAATGCCTCTGACTTGACTTGACTCCTTTTCGACCTTTGCCAAACAGAGGTTTACAGACAGGTCCTAATACACAGACCAACTTGTAATGAGTCCCTTAAATAAAATTAATTAAACAACCAAATAAACGATATGGTACGCTTTCAAAAATGCGCAATTAAATATACGTCCAGAATTCAAAGAAAGACTAACATTTCACACAGAATGACATAGTACGGACGAGTTGCTTCAAAAAGGATACCCTGCTAAATAAATAAATAAAGGTTATTAGCGGCTTTGTCACAAGAAATAAAGTCTGGTGGCGGTCTGTGTTAAATACTGAAGACTGAGCAAGTAGATAGAGGCAAGTGCATGAGTGTTAGAACATACAAGTGTATGAATGGGAGGAAATGCGGCTTTGCCCTGTGCTGTATTGTATCCTCTGCAGAGCGCACATTCCGGTTCTGTTAAGTCTGAGTTGTTGACTCTGAGCACGCTTCGCAGCCGTCCTGCAGTCTCCCTATTGTCTTTCTGTACTGTGGCTTGAAGTGATTTGTTTGACAATTGAATTACCCTCTGAAAGCGAAATATATTGGGCTGCTTCCTGAAACATTCGTGTGCATTCTTCGCTTTGACATTTCTTGGAAAACACAACCTTCGCTCCTGGCAGATAATATGAGTTGAAAAGGCCCCATTGTGCGATGTCTGTCATGAATCCATCAGTTATTCAGAATATATCTCCAAATTATGATTTTTTTGTTCACCGCGCACACCTATTTGGCTGAGCATCCCCCATTTAAATGAAGCCCTGCAAAATGAGATTTGTTCTGCTGAGCAAAAAGCCAACTTTTTGTGTTCCTTTTTGCTGCAATAGGTACAAGAAATATTTCAGTGCCCTAGAGTTACCCTCTATTTTCCCATTCAGAACGAGCCGCCTTTCATTTTGTTGTAATAAAGCGAAGGCGTTAGTAGCTGCGCCATCAGCTGGAGTTATAGATGCGCCTTCCAGACGAAATACACTTCAGAACCACCCGCATGAGACACAATATTTCAGGCAAGGCTGTTGTCGACTCGCCGTTCATTTGTGTGCTGGACCGTGTGCAAATATTCATGTGACTGCAGGGCTGATGTGCGCGAGAGAGACATGGCAGCCCGAAGCTCGCGGCGGATCTTATGTTAATCTTAATTTTCTGTTTTATTTATGTCCCACCCAGGCCTCGGTGATGACCCTTAAGCACGAGCGTGAAATAACACATCACCGCAAGTGTCAGGCTAACTCCCACAAGGGAACCGAGAATATGGTGCATACGTAAGGAGGACTGCAGGCATAAAATGACGCCTAAAAAGACCCAGAGGCCCTGGGCACATCCATAATGAAAAGAAGGAATCCCTATAAAACTATGGTCTCTTTAGCTGCGCACTTAAACGTGTCCAAAGCTATCATCTCTGCCCTCCAAAAGAAATGCATGAAATCCGTCTCACAAAGTTATGACTTGAACTTTCCATTGAAAGAGCACAAGAAGTGCCAACGGTAGGTTACTTGTTCCCATATTAAAAGTGACGCACCGGTGGCGTATGGGGCCTGTAAATAAGTGACACAGGGCAAGGGGCTTTTTAAATAAGCCCCGTGTTTTTAGATTCTTCTCTATTTAGAAGTGCAATGGGAATAAGAAAATTCAGAAAATATGTCAGAAACGCGGAAGAGGAAATTATTTATTCCAATCAATCAATCAATCAATACATTTGTAGAGCGCGCTACTCACCTGTGAGGGTCTCAAGGCGCTCTAGGGAGGGGCGTGCCGCTATTGCTGGAATAGCCAGGTCTTGAGGTGTTTCCTGAAGGTGAGATGGTCCTGGGTCAGTCGTAGGGGTGCGGGGAGGGAGTTCCATGTCTTGGCTGCCAGGTAGGAGAACGATCTTCCTCCGGTGGTGGTTCTGCGAATCCGTGGGACGGTGGCGAGGGCGAGGCTGGTGGACCAGTGCTGGCGGGTGGGGGTGTAGAACGAGAGGCGGTTGTTGAGGTATTCTGGGCCCATGTTGTGGAGCGCTTTGTGTGCGTTGGTGAGCAGCCTGAACGTGATCCTCTTGCTGACGGGGAGCCAGTGCAGGTTTCTCAGGTGGGCAGGTTTCTTCAGGACTGCGCTGCTGCTTAACGTAGATTGGTGAATTTGTGGTATTTTTCACTGAGTTCCCTTTTGCATAATCATTTGTTCAGTCGTTGTGCATTGGTTGTTGTCATCAAACTCCCTTGCCAAGGAAATTTGCTGTCAAGAACGAATGCACAAATAGATGGGCATGTGTTTTTTCCTCATTTTAGTTTACAGATGTGTTGTCGTATACTTCTGTGCAAAGATGAGGGGAGCATGTTAGGTGTTTTGGTCACTGCTAGTCTACACACCCGAGAGCAGTTGCTGCTTATGTACTAATTACAAGATGCAAATCAAGAGGTTTCGGGCCTTATATACAAGCCCTTGCACTGCTGGTGTGTCACTTTTTTTGGCGCACCAGCAGCGCAATGGGATTTTCCCATATTTACAAGACTAAGTAATGTCATCCTGCATGACTTTTCAAGGACTTGTAAATATTGGCCCCTTTCACGCATTACTCTCTGTGTTGGTGTTCCCATGCAATATCCATGGAACCTGACACATTCCCAGATTTGCAAGGTTTTGTAAAGCTGGGAATGTGTCAGAATCATACACCTCCCCAGGGAAGGCATACAGAAAGAGGAAAATGGCATAAATTATTGTTTTTTTTCAGGAAGGTGTCCTTTCCTGCATAAAAATAATCATCCCCACATCGCAGGCATTCTTGCACCATGACACAAGGGTGTCTGCATTGGTGCACAGCTACTGTTTTTGCACCAGCACAGGGGAGGAAGACAAGAATTTGCTGTATCTTGTAGATACGGTGCATTCCTGTCCTTTTATTTTGATGAACGTCAGCACAGCAGGACGGCTTGCTGTGTTGCCATGTGTAAAAATATAGTAAATGAGGGACTTCCTAAAGAGAAGGTGACCTGTTTCTGTTAGTGCTTAATGCCACATGACCAAGGTTTCCTCAAGAAAATTAAGGATGTATTCCTTAAAAAATAAAAGAGCTATATGAATTTGTAGTGTAGATCAAGTAGTACACCTAGGGCCGTACTGGGAACTGAAACTGGTCCTGGCAAATAGCTCGGCCGGACCCAGAGGGGAGCTAGTGGCAAGCTTTGTGCTGCTTTGGTTGAAAGGGGCTGATATTGCAGCTATGCTGCAAAACTGTCCTCCAGTGACAAAAATGGACCCTCAGGGATCTAAAACCGGCAAGTACCCTGGCGGCCCACCGGGGAAATGCCCGGTGCCTGCCATGGCCAGTCCAGCCCTGAGTACACCATTGTGACAAGGACCAAGAGGTCAGTCTAGCAGCTGTGGTGAGGTGTTCGTTCAGAAACCAAAAAGATGATTGTGCGTTATCTGGTGAAGTTTGTCCTACTAAAGCCAGTTACAAGACAGAAAAAAGACGAAGGTGATCAGTGAAATGTGCATATTTTTAAAAATAGGTATAAGCTTACGCTTCTAATTACATAACAAAGTTATAAAAGTACATTAATAAGTCTCTGTAAAAAAAAAGAAAAAAGCTACTGTTGCATATGAGTCTCCTACAGATCAATCGTGCACAACATAGATTTGAAACAAGGTTTCTCTCTGGTCTAATATAGAAAGAGTCAAAATTCTTCATACGGTTCTTAATTGAATTGTGTGCACTACTGTGCCATTTTTGACAAATTCTTCTTCAGTTACTTTTAGTTACCCATTGTTTACTGTTACTTACGTAGCCTTAGAAACGTAAAAAATGAGCACACGGTTGAAACAACTTAGGGAAACTAAAGATTCCTGGAAGATATTTTTAAACCGTTTACTGCACTTATGCAATCATCAACATGATCAGATGCCCAAACGTTTAGGATATTGTGCTGCAGAATCAAAACAAATAAATAAGCCTGGGCGTAAAACTCAGCTCTGCTCGCACAGTTTGCAGAAATAGGCAACTCCGGGTTCAGCAGAGAATGAAAAGGTACCGATAAACCTCAATGGAGTGGATGTTTTTTTTGGTCCTTTTGCATTCGCGTGAGTGACTTACTAGATGCTTGCAATCGCCCACGACATTTTCAGGGAAATTAACAGACACCACGAGATTTGCTAGCCGGCCACATGTTCCTGTGAGATTTTGCATTCGCTTACATATTATTTGGGCACACCAGCAACTTCCAGCGGAATTTTTATGCCATACTTGATCCCGAACGCACAGGATCTACCGTCGCTGCAATCTGCGGAAGATTCTCTCCTCGAGAAGCATTAAAATCTTCCCGAAATGACGATTTGGAGTTAAAAACCTCTTCGAATGGACATTTGGCATTGTTTTTATTTTATTTTTTAAAGTCATTTTTCCAACTTGAAGGAAGTGCCCCAGAGTCCCAAACTACCTGTTCCAACCGAGCAGTCTTCTCCCAGTTCTTTGTCCATCTCCTGGTCCCTTGTCATTTGGATTTGGAGCTGGAAGGATCACTCTTTGTGTCTGCTGCATATTCCATTGGATTTAAGAACTTTCTATTTGAGATTTCACAGGTAAGTTGAAAAACTGGTGGTGTTTTGATTGTGGCCATGCACCTGGATTTATCTGTACTTTTAATCAATTTTAAAATGTAATTGTGGTGGGTCAGTAGGGGCCTAGTGATTTCTTTGCATTTCATTTTTCTTCTTTTGTAAAGGAAAAATGTTGCACAGTTTACTACATTTTCTCTATGCCTTCTGCCTCTTGTTGTGACTATGTGGTTGGCAACCATTTTTTCTATTCAGCCAGTGTGCTTTTGCCATAGGCCTACATGTGTTCTTTGTTTTATATTCCTCCTGCTTCTTGTTGTGACCATGTGGCTGGTGGCCTTTTTGGGTAGGCAGTCAGTGTCTGTTTGCATTAGCCTTGCATTTGTTCTTTGTTTGTGACCGTGCCTGTTTGCTGGCTATTGTTATTCATGTAATTTTTCTTACTTTGTACAGGAAAAATGTTGCACAGTTTAGTAGATTTTCTCGATGTTTTCCAATACATATGCAATATTCTTTTAGTTTAATTCACTATGTGGCCAAGTCTGCAAATGGGCCTTCCAGCCTACAGGCCCAGTACTAATCATCAGTGCATAAAACAACTATTTCTGGATTCAGTGGCCTGAGGCGTCAAGATGGCGGTCGCACTCTAAGAGTGCTCTGGACCCCCTCCATCATCCGCCTTGCATCTGCCGCTGACAGCTGTCATCCAACCTGAAATATTGCTACCAGAGACCTTCTGTCCCTTTCGCTGCGCTTTCAGACGGTTTTTGGACAGATTGGTGCCTTTACCAACCTGTTTCTGCCTGCGTCCGTGCACAGAAAATGGTGGCCCCATCGGCGGCCTGCTCCGGAGCTGCAGGGCCTGGGCACCACTGATCTCCCCCCCGGGACCTTTCCTGCGAGGCCTGGAGTAGCCGTGCTCACCTGCAGACCAGTGCTGCCGGAGATCAGAGAGGGGTGAAGGAGCGCTGCAGATCCGTGCTGCAGAGCGGGACCTGCTAACTGCGCTGGACATCAGAGGGTGGAGATCCTGCCTGACTGCTGGCTCTGGGCACTGATCTCCAGAAGGGGACCGATTCACCTGGATCATCTTGCGGTGAGTTGCGGTGACCAGGGGCGCGACTGAGGTCAGCTGCCGCGGCCAGGCAGCAGCGTGGAGCGGAGGACCGGGACTGGACCTGCTCTTGCCGTGCGGCCTGTTACTCCCAGTGGGCCCTTTGGGCGCTGCTGTTGGGGACCCTTTGGGCTGACCGGTGAACGGGGCCGGTGGCTTTAGTTTGGCCTGTCGCTGCCCTGCTCGGCCGGATCGGCTGCCGCGGTCGGGCAGCAACAAGTCGAGGTGGAACAGGCCTGGAGTTTTGGGCTCCCACTGGGTGTCTGAACTGCCCATGGCCTGGTCTCCCCTTGCTTTCCTGAGAGTGACTGGGCCTGCTAAGAGTGTGGCCTGCCATCTCCTGGTTGGGCTTACGCAAGTCCGCCGACATCGCCCTGAGGGGCCTGCCCCCTAGTTGCTGCTGCACAGTTGGCGGAGCACGTCTGGACCAGCTGGGGCTGGTGTGTGGGGGCGTGACGCCCTTCATTGTCCCGGCTTCATTTAATTTGACGCCCCTCGCCTGGTGGTGGCTGATGAGGCCCGGCGACCTGGGGGCATGCTGATCTTGGCTACTAGATAGGGTAGCGGCGATAGAACCCGGGGCTCACCTGGGAGCCCGGGTCATGCCCTTGGGGGCATTGGTTGGTGTGAAGGAGGGACTGGACACCTGCTGGTGGTGTGCTCATGGGAGTGACCCCCCTAACCTCCCGGGATTGGGGTGGAGACCGGCCACCATGTCAGGTGGCGGGACGACGGGGTGACCTGGTGCCCCAGCCCCTCCTTCCTCCACAGTTCCCCCGAACTCTCCCCCTAGTAATCCTGGGCCTGCTCCTCTGCATCACTGCTTGCCACTGGCCTGTCTCCTGTGATGGGTGAGGTCCCATGTGGGGCCTCCCCTGGCATGGTCGACTGGGCTGCCCTGGGCCTAATACCACACGCTGCTGCAACTCCATGTGGGAGCGGTGGCCCAGCTACCACTCTCAGGACGTGTGGGCCCAAGGACGTGTATGACTCCCTTGTCGCCCCATTAGTGACAACTCCGGTGAGTGGGGCCCGGGGGTGGGGATCGGCCATCACATCAGGTGGCAGGACGGAGGTGTATCTTCAGCGCCTCCACCCCCCTTCCTCCTTGGTTGTCTCAGGTCCACTCGCTTCCATGCCCTGCTCCCTGAGAGGAGGTGCTTCCCTGGGTTCGACAGGAAGAGCAACAAGGGCCCATCCACTCCGGCCGGCCTATGTCCGAGGCAGAGCCCATCACGGACCTCAGCTCCTCCTTGGCCCCCCAGTCTGCTCCAAACTACTCTCTCTGAGTAGAGGCCATCTCAGTCGGAATTGGGGACCAGGCCGGGGATTGTCGCTGTGGCTGGATCCTGGCCTGGCTGCCCTCCACTGGAGCGCTCCAACTGGCCCTGAAGTTGAGCCAGGGGCATCGACTTAGCCTTGCTTCTCCTGGGCCCTTGGGGGTGGACTCGGGGGCCCGGAACTGAACACTGATGGTCAGTGTGTTGGGGGACCTCCCTTCCTCTACAGGACCGCTGCTCGCCCCTGCCTGTGCCGGGCCAGTTCACACCCCTGGCGGCGATTGGCCAAAATCGCACCCTACAGAACCCTGTCCCTCCAACCCAAAACAAAATGGATCAATTTACTACGTCAGACCGGAATCCTGGGGAGGGACAACTAAAGCACCTGCCGCCGCCGGGGATGATCTCTCCCCCATCCTTCAGATGATAAGTACATCACAGGCCTCCATAGAAAACAAGATTGGTGAGGTGAGGGTGGATGTGGCTCTCATTCGCCAAGACCTGCGCAGTGCCATGGGGCGCATCACGGAGGCGGAATCCCGTATCTCCACGGCAGAGGATGACATTGGCTAACTTAAGAACCAAGTGACCTGCATCCAGACCCAGACCTCGGAGCTCCACCAAAGGGCTGAGGATGCCGAAAACTGGTCGCGGAGAAACAACTTACACCTTCTAGGATTTCCCAAGGGAGTGGAGCAAGGTCATGCTGACACATTTGTGGAAACTTGGGTGCATTCATGGATGCCCACGGAAGCCCTATCGCCCTGGTTCGCCGTTGAATGGGCACAGTGCTCCTTGGCTCCCAAACCTCCGCCTGGGGCCCCTGCCGGACCCATAATCCTTCTGGGACAGAATTGCCATCCTCTGGGTGGCCAGGGCACATGGTCCATTGCAGTTTCAAAACAACAGCATCATGGTCTTTCCAGACTACACCAGGGAGGTTCAGGCCCAGCGCCAAACCTATGATGAGGTCAAACAGAAGCTTCGCAACATGGGTCTCCGTTACGGTCGTCTCTTCTCGGCCCGGCTCAAAGTTATCTTTCAAGACAAGACATTCTTCTTTGACAACCACCAGGCAGCATGGACCTGGCTCATGGAGGAGCGGCCCTTCTTGAATCAGCCGGATCCTTCCCCCACCCGTCGGGATCTCCTGCAACCACACCCAGCCTTGCCTAAACCCCGGAGACACCAGACTAGGTCCCGCAAGAAAAATGACCGTTGGGGGGAGGCATCCCGATCGGCAGGTGCAACATCCGAGCGCCTTCTCTCCACAGCTTCAACTTGGAGGTCCGCCACTCCCAGCCCAACTACCTCATTGATTAACTTGAGCTGTACCCGTGGGCCCTCTGAAATCTTGTGTCATGCGATATCCAACTCCGACCTGTCTAGGAGCCCTGCGCTCCATGGCCCCAGAGAAGACAAGGGTACTTGAACTGTGACACACAACGGGAACTCTACATCTCACTTCCCAGAAGCTCCTACAGTATGACTGTTCTCAAAATCCCCACGATGGGGGCGATCCGACTTGATTGCAACCACAGGTGTTGTGAACTATTTCCTATTTCAATCCCTGGACCTACTTGCAGTACTTGTTGCATAGTTGTTCTAATGTAACTGCAGCTGTCGATGAATCTTTTTTCCGGCTACATGGAGGAGGGTCCATCTCTGCCATGTCCATATTCCTCTAACCGTTTTAGCTTCGCGCTTAGCTTCACTGTGGGGTTGTTGTTTTGAGTTGTTTTTCTTTTTTAGGGCAACAGATGTTTCATCTTCAGAAGTGTAGGGTGGCAGAGTTAGGGGGAGAGGGAGGGGGGAGACCATTGACTCCCAATAGTTTGTTGTTTTTAGCCGCCTACGGGCCGCTGTTCTCTGTTTTTATTGGTAGCCTGACATGCCTATATGCCTTTGATGACGACATGAGACTCACCTGATCGCACACCTTCTACCCAGTAGCTCCGCCACGGAACGCGGTTTCTCTTGGGATCCAGGCCTACTTGCACTTGAGTCCCTTCTTCCACACTCTACCCACCTTGATGGCGTCGGCTGTACATAGGACCCTCCACATCCTCTCCTGAGATGTCAATGGCCTATTGGACTGTATAAAATGGATGTATGACATTACAACGCATGCTTTTACATCGCATGCCTTTACAACGTAAGTATTACAATGCAGTCCATTACAACGCATAGTGCTTTGGGGTGCTGGATAGTGAATAGTTTAATTTACTATTCCAACTCCAGTCCCCGTGGACACTAGGGAAGGTTATTGGATAGTAAATTAACTTATTCCCTATCCTAGAGCGCCCCCCAGAGCAATGCGTTGTAATAGTTTGCGTTGGAATGGTTGCGTTGTAAAGGCTCTGCAATGTAAAAGTTGCGTTGTAAGTGTTGTTCACCGTATAAAATGTACTGCTGTTCTGCGTAGCACCAAACGACACGCGCCAGATATCCTGTTACTACAAGAAACACACCTTCTGGGCTCACAATGTCACTTCCTTGCCCGGTATGGGTTTGACACGGTCTGGCACTCTGGTTTTTACACGGGGCTCCCGGGGGGTGGCCATACTACTTCAGAGAGGGCTTCCCTTTACCCTGGTGCAGGCCGCCACGGACACAGAAGGCCGCTATATGGCCCTGACAGGTACGATCGAAGGACACCCCTTTAATCTTCTGTGTACATACATTCCCATGCCACCATGGCCTCTGCCCTCTGCCGCCTTATGCTTGTACTCTCCTCCTTTCCACAGGGCTTGACAGTTGTCGGGGGCGACTTCAACGCAGTCCTGCAACCCTTGCGTGACACAACGGGTATTCCATCAGCTTCCCGCCTTGCCTCTGCAAAACGCCTATCTGACTGGTCCCCTGCCTTGGGTCTTTGCGATGCCTGGAGGGTGTGGAACTCCCACAAGGAACAGTACACCCACACTTCAGAGAACCTCTGCACCCACTCTCGTATTGACCTGTTCCTGCTATCTGCAACAGATTGTCAATTGATCTCCGCTTCCACTGTCTTACCCGGGCTTGTGTACGTGGGTAAAACTACAAGGAAGATCAAAACATGTTTAACAGAACACAAAAGCAATATAAGAACCAGAAACGAGAAATCGGCCATCGCTGTACATTTCAATGAGAACAGACATAACATATCTCAATTACTATTTATGGTACTTGAAACAATCACCAATATTGGGAACCAGGATGTAAACAGTAGACTTTTACAAAAAGAAAACCAATGGATTTATAGACTGGATTCCCTAAAGCCTCATGGGCTCAATGACCACTTGGAACTCTCTTGCTACTTATGAACAATGGTATAGACTGTGAATTATCTTTTGAAGGATTTAAACCTTTCACAAGTTCGTTTTGATTCAATATTAATTTAATTTACAAGTCAATACATTTTTGTATTTTTTAATTTTTTATTTGAGGTACACCAATTAAGTTTCCCATCATTCGCTAACATTTGTGCATGTTCGTTTCATTCAATATCTAAAGCCAACTTTACATTTCAACATAGTTGGGAAAACACACACAAAGGATACCCCGTTCCAACATGGCCGAACCCATTCAACATTAGTGTTTGAGTCCATCACCACTTTCTAGAACACAACGCCGACACCATGTCAATATTTCATTAAGAACGACGGGCTTGCTCCGCTTGCACACATTATTTCATCTCGTGGTGACGATGGGACTACACATGAAGTAGCGGTAAGCTTGACACATCGCAATTAATTTGGGTTAAACAACAGGTCATGTTCGGTACTAAGAGGGGACTTCTATTAAATTATGAACATGATGCAAATTTCCTTTAAACCCGTCGGTTAAGTCTTAGTTAAGCATTTGGACCTTCTTATGCTTCATATACACACCATGGTAAATCGATACAGTAACATGCTTGAGAAAGTCTTTAATTTTACGTTTTTGTTATATGCAGTTTATTTTTTATAGACTTCACCTGAATTGATGTGTTGGTATAACTCAGTTATTTTCTTCAGAAGAACCATTGTGCACCTATCGTAATGCTTTTAAACAATACTGCATGCCAACAGAATGCTATATTTGTTAATTGTTTGATTGAGTGATGAACCCTCATACACATATATTGTTCCAACAGATTCCCCTGATGAAGTACTTGTTATGGGTACGAAATGCATTGGGAAAAGCATTCATAAATTTGTATGGATTTACGAGAATGATAAATTTCACGATGTGAATTTCAACATTGGGAATTGATGAATTCAATTGCATTAAAAGTCGAAATTGATGAACTTTACCATTGTAGACTTTGACTATCGTTTGATTAATATGGTTTGCAACATTTGATAGATCGCAGTGTCGATCCAACATAGCAGCACCCAGAGGGTTGCTCCCAACGCTTTTTGATTTACCCAGGGGCATCTCAGATCACTCCCCTGTCTCCCTCCATCTCGGAAACTCCCCTAACGGCACCCGTACGGCATGGTGGATGAATGCCTGTTTCCTGCAGGATACAAACTTTGTTGAATTCCTCGGGCAGGAACTGAGGCTTTACTTCTCAACTAATACGGGTTCAGTCTCCTCATATGGAACACTGTGGGAGGCCGGCAAGGCTGTGGTACGAGGGGTGGCTAGAGGTTTGGTCCACGCAAAACGCATAAAACAGTCCACCCGACTTGTGCAGCTGGAGGCCCAGACGGGGCAGCTGGAAAGTGCCCACGCTACTACTGATAGCGACGACTCCGTTCGGCAACTTACACTGATCCACGAAGAGATCTGCCAGATCTCGCTGGAGTCCGCTAAAATCTTTGGCGCTCCTTTGTGGCATGTGTGTATGGTTGGGGTGATAAAAATGGCAAACTACTCCATAATTTAGTGTCCTATCCCAAGGCCAACCGCATCAATCCGAGATTAGGGGTGAGACCGGGGTTCACCATGCCACTTCCCAGGCCATTGCCACTTTCGTGGGCTATTACACTGCCCTCTATGCGGACCGACCTCCTTGGACCTCTCTGGCGGGTTTATTGGCCGAGACTGAGACTCAGTTGCCCTGCCTTTCCCAAATGGCCTCTGAGACTCTGGATCTTCCTTTCACCCCGGAAGAGATACATGGGGCTATTTCACTGTGGCACTCCGGCAAAATGCCCGGGCACGACGGTTACCCCCAAGAGTACTATGCGACCTACCGAGACACATTGGTCCCACACTTAGCGGACCTGTTTAAACATGCAGTGGACAAGGGGTCCTTCCCACCAGAGGCTGATGTGGCCACTATTGTAGTCCTCCCAAAGACACAGCCGCCCTGCCTTGCCTGTGCGGATTACCACCCCATCTGTCTTATCAATACAGAGGTCAAAATCTTTGCCACAGTGGTGGCCCAACGACTCCGCCCCATTTGCAAGAGTTGGTTAACCTAGATTAATGCAGCTTCATGCCTGCCCGGGGCACCCGGCATTGCATACGCCTCCTCCATCTTGCCCTTGCACATCGCCGTCACCTCACCCCATATCTGGCCTTGCTTTTCATAGATTTTGAAAAAACATTTGATACAGTAGATTGGAGCTACCTTGAGGATGTGTTGGAGAGAATGGGTTTCGGCCCCCCGTTCTGATGCCTTATACGGGTCCTCTACTCTAATCCCAAGACAAGGGTCCTCATTAACGGCGCGCTTTCAGAGATATTTCCTATCCACAGGGGTACACGCCAGGGCTGCCCGCTCTCCCCACTTATATTTGCATTAGCAATGAAACCCCTGGCCTCCCTCATCTGTCAAGACCCTCTCATCTGCGGTTGGGCCTGGGATAAGAACCATACCAACAAGATTGTCCTGTACGCTGATGATGTCCTCCTTTTCCTGGTGGACCCAGAGAGAAGCGGCCCAAGATGTTTGTACCCCCTCTCTGCCTTTTAAACGAGTCTCCGGCCTCTGGCTCAACCCGGCGAAGTCCACGCTGGTTCCGCTAAACCCATCTCGGGCCTGCTTCGACTGGCAAACGACTATTCCCCTGCGCAGGCAGTCATTCAAGTACTTGAGAGTGTGGGTTGCCCTCCTCCCAGAACTCAAGTGGGCACTGAACATCATGTCCTTGGTCACCAGGGCCAAGGCAGACCTCAGGAAATGACAATCTCTTCCTCTCAACCCCCTTGGTAGGAGTGTCCTTTTTAAAATGATGGTCCGCCCTGTTACCTATACATCCTACAAAATATTACCACCCATCTCCCAGGCAGTTGGTTTCAGGAATTGGATGGTGCCCTCACCTGATTTTTGTGGGGAGGCGGGAGGCCGCGAATGTCCCTAGCACATTGCCGCATACCCCCCTACGACGGGGGCAAGGGAGTGACTAATCTTCACCTCTACTACCTGGCCACATGGCTCATTGCGATCCACGACTGGTTCGCGGGCAGCTGGTTTGATCCGGCGTACCAGGAGGAACTCAGTTCACTGGACTTTACACAGATCCAAGCCTACCTCTATGGAAAACCCATGCTGCAGGCTCTTCCCCATCCCCAGGACCGTGCTTAAGGACTGGCAAACAGCCTTATGCCACATAAAATGGGACCGGAAACTCACCAGACAGATGCCTCGGTGGAGTGGGGCTTGGCTGGAAGAGGTCTCATCTCTTCAAGACTTCCGTCGATGGGACCATATCGGGATCTCGCTGTTAGGAGACTTCTGGGCGGGCGACCATGTCAGATCATTTGCAGACTTACAACAACGTTACTCCCTCCACTCCTCCCAATTTTAAAAATACTTACATCTAAGGCATGCCCTCCAGGTCCACATTCCGTCTCCCACCTCCTTCCCGGAATTTAGCCCCCTGAAGGCCCAAGTGATGATGGGGAATCTGGGCAGAGGGGGGGGGGGGGGGAGGGTCACGGATTTATCACTCCTTAGTGAACAATGGCCCTGCATCCCTAGACCTGCTCCGTGCCTGCTGGGAGGGGTGGCTGGGTCCCCTGGAGGACTTGGATTGGAGGGACGCCCTAATGGCCCCCAAGACCCTGATGACCTCCTCCAAGTTGCGTCTAGTCCAACTCTATTATCTCCATACGGCATACCTCAGCCCAGCATGCCTGTACAGTGCTCGCATGCGGCCCTCCACATCCTGCACGCACTGCAACCAAGCCCCAGCGGATTTTTACCACATGGTGTGGCAATGTCCCCTCCTTGCGCCGTTCTGGGCGGGGTGGAACTTGAGCTTACACATACCCTAGGGTGGGAAGTTCCCCACGATCCGCTACACCTGATCCTGGGGGTGTTTGATGGCCTTGATGGATCCCATGTTGATAAGCACTTCCTGGGAACTGTGTTAGCGGTGGCGAAGCGCAAAATAGCGGCACTTTTGTCCAAAGCCACCTACGATGCAGAAATGGAGACGGGGAGTGGACTGGTGTGGTACTCAGGAGGAGCCCCTCTTTGAGGCACGGGGTTGACCCAAACTTTTTGGCAAAATATGGGGAAAATGGTTCAACTTACTGACTGTTTGAGGGGTTCGAGTGTGTTGTGTACATGAATATTTATAAGCAAGTGTTGTGCTCATTCCACAAATGTCTTATGAGTCTCTGTCGTCTTCTATTGATTGTACTTTATCTAAATAATGTGTATGATTTGTTACCAATGTATTTTTGTTCTCTAAAAAATCCAATAAACTTGATTATAAAAAAAAACAATTTCTGTGTTCTGTGTTGTCTGTTGGATGACATAGCCTTTTTAGGGCATGGATGGTATTGGATTAAAATACAAACTTTGCTTTTTTTAGAGTATTTCAAGAGTTTTTTTAAATCTCCTGCAAATAGAGAATAGGTGGGGTAATGCCTTCAGAAGGATGTGTGTTGTAAAAAACAAATTGCCCTGTTAATGTACGCTTTTGGCATTGCTGAATTAATGCGGTGTTCTCTGGTTTACCATGCCTCTTCTGTTTGGTCACTGGCTGGTGTGTGTGCTTGTTTGCCGTAGGCCACAATTTGCTTTTGTTGCACATGCCATGTGATTTTTATACAGTCAGTGTCCATGGGTCTGCATTTCTTCTCTTTGTTTTCCAGGCCTTGCCCTCCTGCCTCTTGTTGTTGTGCCCATGTAGCTGGTGGCAATTTTGTTTCACCACTAGCCAGCCAGTGTGCTTTCCCCATAGGCCTGCATATGTTCTCTTGCGACCATGTGGTCGATGGCCATTTTAGGTGTGGGCAGTCAGCGTGCTTTCCCCATAGGCCTGCATGTCTTCTCTTTTTTCCCAATGCCTTCCTGCTCAGTGTTGTTGTTGATGACAATGTGGCACTGGCTTGCAGCCATTTTGTGGTCCAGGCAGTGTGACCCTTTGCCATGGGATACATGGATGGTTGAGCAATGAGATAGCAGTTTAATATCTTATTATTACATCTGTGAGGATAACTTCTGTTATTTAAAAAAATGTAATTAAAAATTTTCACATTTTTCTATTGATTAGTAAATCATATGATTTTTTTAAATTTTCTTTAAATGTTTTCACATTGTTTTGTCATTTGTCAGTTGAACCTGCCTGAGTGCCACATCACATGTGAGTGATGTCATGTGACACACATAAAGCAAACAGTTACATCTGTATGTTGTTGTTTTTGCTCTCTCTTATCCTTCCTGAGTGTACAGTCATCATGAAAGTTTATGTTGGTGCGGTTTTCCGTTTTACGAATAGATACACTGTATTGGTAATTATTTATAATAAGAGTAACCAATGACCACACTAACTTATATTGTGTTTGTTAGTACAACTAATTGAACTGCAACAATGCCACTTTTCACTGATGTCCTTCTTGGTACTTTTCATGCAAAACAGGCAACATCACCCAAGGTACTGCCAGAAAGAAGGCCTGTGCATGATGTGATGCGTGAGCCACTGCACAGACATCTCTTCAATTTGTGAAGCTAAGTGCCCCTGTAACTGTCAGCTTCAAGATGGCCCCAATGAAAGGTGCTACCAAGAAAGTCGCCTTTAAGAAGAAGAAGAAGAAGAAGTTTACCACCACCACTGGTATGTCGCCCCAGATCTTTTTTGGGGGGAAAAAACGGTGCCTGCCACACCGGCCTCTGGGGTGCAAGCTAGGAACAGCACCCTGACTTAAGTGGACCCCCCCCAAACCCATGTCTGACACAGAGGCAACCATTCTAATGATGGCAAGGCAGACGAGCAGTGATGTTGAAATTCACTTATCTCAAAGTAGTACCCAATCGTTGCAGGAAACTCAGAGAAGTGGACAACAATATCGACAACCACCAGTGGTTCCTCCTGAAGTAAGAGCAGTTCAAGAGATTGAGCTGTATGTGGAGGGAGTAGAGGAATCTTCTCATTCGGAAGATCCATTGTCTTCCAGAGCTCCAGCTAGAAATAGGAGCCTTAGTGGTGCATCATCTTCTTCTTCAAGCCCCCTTCTGATGATCTAGATACCACTAGGATCCTACCTCAGTCTGAGAGTGAGACATACCACAAGGCTAGGGAAAAGGAAGGTTCCAAAAAGCCTTAGAGTTATGGAGGCATATGTAGAAGAGGAGGATGATGATGAGTCACTCATTATGGATGCTAGCCCAGTCACAGTGGAGACCAACATTACCCCATCCCATCTTGCCAAGGGGATGGGGCAGTGACACTACAGATCCAACCACCACCAGCTGCCATATTTGCAAAATCCTGGCAGCGATCTACATTCATAACAACCTTAGTAGAAGTAGATACTAAAGAGAGTCAAACATCAAAACACCCACCTACTGCCAGTTCATCCAACATTGGCAGTGGCACCAGCATCTGAAAGTTGAGCTTTCCAGTTTGGGACTTCTTGTCGGTTGGCCAGAAGGACGTGAACATTGCCATATGGGGGGCATCAGAACAGTGCACACCAGCACGCCGTGAGGGCAACGGCTTGAACTCACCTCTGTCACCAACGCCGTAAGGGGAACGGCATCCTCGCTCGGACACGCGCCGTGAGGGCAACGGCTGCAGAGGGGAAAACTCCATCTCCCAGCTGCCCCAGTCCCAGGTGCTGCAGTGACGCCATGGACGTGCCCGGAGGTGCTTTAAGGGAAGGGAGCGCCGAACGGTCCTGGGGGCATCAGAACAGTGCATACCAGCAAGCCGCGAGGGCAACTGCTTGAACTCACCTCTGTCACCAACGCCGTGAGGAGAACGGCATCCTTGCTCGGACACGCGCCGTGCGGGCAACGGCTGCAGAGGGGAAAACTCCATCTCCCAGCTGCCCCAGTGCCAGGTGCTGCAGTGACGCCATCGGCGCGCCCGGAGGCGCCTTAAGGGAAGGGAGCGCCGAACGCTCCTGGGGGCATAACAACAGTGCACACCAGCACGCCGTGAGGGCAACGGCTTGAACTCACCTCTGTCACCAACGCCTTGAGGGGAACGGTATCCTCGCTCGGACACGCGCCGTGAGGGCAACAGCTTCAGAGGGGAAAACTCCATCTCCCAGCTGCCCCAGTCCCAGGCGCTGCAGTGACGCCATCAATGCACCCGGAGGCACCTTAAGGGAAGGGAGCGTTGAACGCTCCTGGGGGCATCAGAACAGTGTACACCAGCACACCGTGAGGGCAACAGCTTGAACTCACCTCTGTCACCAACGCCATGAGGGGAACGGCATCCTCACTCGGACAAGCGCCTTGAGGGCAAGGGCTGCAGAGGGGAAAACTCCATCTCCCAGCTGCCCCAGTCCCAGGCGCTGCACTGACGCCATCGACGCGCCCGGAGGCGCCTTAAGGGAAGGGAGTGCCGAACGCTCCTGGGGGCATCAGAACAGTGCACACCAGCACGCGTGAGGGCAACGGCTTGAACTCACCTCTGTCACCAACGCCCTGAGGGGAAAGGCATTCTCGTTCGGACACGCGCCTTGAGGGCAACGGCTGTCGAGGGGAAAACTCCATCTCCCAGCTGCCCCAGTCCCAGGCGCTGCAGTGACGCCATCGATGCGCCCAGAGACCCTTAAGGGAAGGGAACACCTCTCGCCCCGCGAGTCGTGCGCGGGAGAAGGCCGGGACAAGGGCAGGGCGGTCTGTGGCTGTCCGGGGATGGAGGAGGACGGGACGGGCCACCCCACTTACATTTGTTTTCACATATAAAGGTACTGTGACATCTGGTGTTGCCTAATGGGGAAAAGGAAGAGTATGGAGGGCGTGGCAGATGGCCCTAGTACACGGGTAAAAAGGAGATAGTCTAAAAGATCAATAAAACTGCCAAGCATGCAGGGGAGAACTGTGTAATGACTCGTATTGATGACTTGATAGAGGACTGTAATATCCTATTAACATCTAAACACCCCACAGAACATAGCCTCGATGAGAGCGAAGGGGAAGATGCTGTTGAAATATTACAGAGGTGTGGTAAACGGGGCCCGGCAGTTGTTCCTGGGATGTTTTTGAAGAAAAAACTAATTGTTCGTAACTGTGACGAAGGTCATCCTGACTTCGGTGTTTCTGAGAAAACTAGTGTAGACCCAGAGGTAGAAATGATTCACCCTACCCCGGTTAACCCAATTGTCCTGTGTACAAATAGGTTCTCTGCTCTCGTGGTATAGATGGTACAAGCACAGAGAGCGGGGATCCCTTAATCCAGCTAAGTAAACCTGATGCTCCACAGGGGTCCTGGGAGGGGGCGCTAGGGTTGGTGTCTAATCCGCATTTACCCATTTTTGCTACTGGGGGTGACAATGCTAATTTGTGCAGTGTGGTGAACCGATTATGTAACCTCATTGAATGTATGCAAGTTAAGATCGACACTTTAACTATTAAAGTACATGAGGTAATTTCCAACTCCAGCTCATGCCACAATTGTAGTCTACCTAAAAAACAGCAGAGCCTTATATCCACTGATAAACAAAAACCAATAGCTCAGCATACCATGTCACATCATGGTAGGGGTGTCTCATTGAGGAAGCTGGACACCACATACAGTGAAGCAGTTAGAACCAGGGAAGAGACACCAAAAGTCCTATCTGTGAAACCCCCAAGCATAAATATATTGAATCCAGTAAAGAATCTGGGAACTTTAAGCTTAATAATAGTTCCACTAACAGCCTCAATATGCCAACACCCTCCCCTAGCAAATTGGTAGGTAGAGGCCCTCCCCTATCCCGCACTACTCCTGTTGATTTATTTAAGGTTTATATGGCAAATATTCCAAAATTGAGCCCAGGGAAGGATATAGAAACTAATGAATTCCTGATAAATAAAGCTATTCATTGGATCAGACATACTAGAGGATGTTGATCTGTGATAGGAGAAGACATATCCAGGACAAGAAGGCTCTCATACCCAGGAGGCAGAGTTGATTGTATCGAGCGTACCCTCAAACATGAAAACTTGGCACAAAATCTGATATTATTGGAATACAGATCCTGCTCCCCTCACCACTCCCTTATACAAATGAGATCTTTTCCCACTCAGCAGTGGGTAAATGAAAGGGGAAACCAAATATCAGGTACTGGACTGGGTGGGTCGTGCCTGGACTCTAATGATTGACTGGCGTCTGATGGTAACAATCCTAGTCTTCCCGGTCATATTGTATTGGATCCCCTAACCATGAGAGGAGACATTCTCCCCAGAACCCCTTGTATAATGGCAGATTCAGGGGTGATGGGCGTGGGAGATAGTTTATTAGATCAGAGCCTAAATGCAAGTTTTTCTAAAGACCTTGATAAATTTGGTTCAATCATGTCTTGGAACATTGCAGGGTTGAGTGCTAAGATTCAAAGCCCGGAGTGGGCTCTGTTTATTAATCAGTTTACCATATGCATGTTTCAAGAAACTTGGCTACTCGACCCCCAACACTTTGTAGGGTTTTTAAATTATAGTGTCCCTGCTGAAAAGAGCGAAATAGGGCGACCCTCGGGTGGTTTAACAATCTGGATCAAGCAGGATTTTGAAATTATTGTAAAAGTGCTTCCGACGAACCACAAGGACATACAGATTGTATCACTTATACATAACCAGGCTAAACGTATAGATATTTACAATGTGTATGCCAGGAGCACAGGAGGGAAGAAATTTGGTACTCTCGCTGCCCTCGAAGATCTTATTGAAAAATATTCTGCACATTCCCATGTAATTGTCGCTGGAGATTTTAACACAACTTTTGAACCATTGTCAAGTGGTGAGTGTAATCTTACAGAGGAACAGGACAATCAGTGGGGGGTGCCCAAATTAGAACTGGAGCCAGTGAAGCGGTGGACAGATCTGGCGATCCAGATCAACTCTATCTGCCTAAACAAAGGACTAAGAGCGGCCAATGGTAGGACGCCAAAGGACAAGGCGGGTGCCTTCACTTTTAAGAGCGGTCATAGAGAAAGTAGAATTGACTATATATTGATCAACCTCGAAATGTGGAGTCATCTACAAGATATGATGGTCATTGACCGTCTTGAGAGTGATCATAACCCTCTATGTTTGATCCTATCATACTGGAAAGTGCCTGCCGCACTGGAGGAGCTGAGTGATGAATCTCCCCAAAATGTTGTGCTTGCAAATGATATGCGCCACCTAAAATGGGCCAAAGTTGCTGAAAGCCAGTCAAACATTGACTTTATTTTAAATAAATTAGAACAAGCTACTAGGGAGCTGAGTACCTGTGCAAATGTCAAAGCCGCAGTAGTAGATAGAGAAAACAGTATCAAGGTACATGAAACTCTTTTTTCTCAACTAAAGGGTTTATTTGTTAAAACGAGCAACCCAAATAAATCCTTAACTAATAACTCTCCCTGCTGGTACACCCAGGAATGTAGAAAAGCATGCCTAGATCTAGGGCAGGCTATTAAAACAGGATCTAGTGCTAGTGTGCGTCTAGCAAGGGGCGTGTACAAAACTACTATACAATAATCCAAGCGTGCCTGGGACGAAAAAAAGCGGGGGGAGCTTAAGGAGGCTAGTTCAATCAAGAACTCCAAACAATTTTGGAATTTGCTAAAATGGGGATTTGAAGGCCGACCAGAAGGGCCCCAAAATTGGGTAGCCCAAGACGAGTGGGTGGCCTACTTTAGACCCCAATATGCCAAAGGCCAGAACTACCCTCAGAACATAGAGGAACGGTCATATATACCCCTTGGTTGGAAGATGCGTTTACTAGCAGGGACATCCAATATGCTCTGGATTCTGTTACACCTGGGAGAGGCATAGATGGCGTCCCAGCAGACTTCTTCCTACATGACAGAGAACTCTGGGGGAAGTACATATTATTATTGGCAAATATGATAGCAAAAGGAGCACCTATACCCGAATCCTGGAATGGGGCGAAAAGAATTCCTGTCTTCAAAAAGGGCGACAAGTCACTTCCTGGCAGTTACCGCCCTATCAGTCTGATCGATACCATCCAGAAGATCTTTGGCAGACTGGTATTAAATAAAGTTCAGGAGTGGGAGTGCGAGATAAACATTCTATCCCACCTCCAAGCAGGATTCAGATCCTGCATAAGTACAGTCGACCAAGTACTACACTTCGCCATGCTATATTGGAAGACTGTTCAACTAAGTGGGGGTAGTCTATATGCTGCCTTCATTGATCTGAGGGCAGCTTTCGATCTTGTCTCGCGCTCAAACTTGTGGCTTGTTCTGAATGACATGGGTATGCCTCCTGCCCTCCTTTCCCTAATTGTAAAACTTCATGAACATAACTTTGCCCAGATAAGATGGGGTCCTCCTGGAAGTGTTACAAATCAGTTTCCAGTAAAGAGAGGAGTGCGCCAAGGTTGCGTACTAGCCCTGACCCTGTTCTCTCTCTACATCAATAATGTGGCAAAAGTTCTGATTGAGGCAAATATCGATGCTCCAATTTTAGCAGGTGCGAAGGTACCAATTTTAATGTTTGCTGACGATTGTCTCATTATTTCCAAGACCCCAAGTGGCTTACAAAAAGAACTAGGGATCTTTGAAGCCTTTTGTACTAATTATGGGCTGGAAATAAATGTTTTAAAATCAAAATTTATGACTTTTCATCAACACAAGTCATACAGAGGGAAAATACTTATGAATGACTTACCCCTAGAACAAGTTAAATCATTCTGCTATTTGGGGGTTACCATCCAGCATGATTTGAGATGGAACGAACAGATAGATTTAGCCACGCTCAAGCACCGACAATTGGCTGGGGCACTGAATAGAGAACATGCTAAGTCCATGACAAAACCGGTGGCCCCGGCAATTGCCGTGTATAACACAAAGGCGGTAAGCGCTGCACTTTATGGTGTAGAGATATGGGGGTTTGGGAATCTAAAAAAGCTCACAGGCTCTGAAAACAGGTTCTTACGCAATCTTGTTAATCTACCGCAGAGCACCCCCATGGGCCCCGTTTTCCAGGATCTGGGTATGAAACCAATCGAGATCATCGCAAATCTCCGTCCAGTATTATCTTGAAGGCGTTTATGGGTAACACTGGAATTGAAAATATTCACCACGGGGCTCATGGATATAATTAAAAGTGATGTCTTCCATCAGGTAAAATGGCTCTCTGGAATTAGAGCGATTCTCAGAGAGCTGAGTCTGGTGGAGATATGGAAGGACCCAATTAATGCAACATTTCCATAAAAAAAGCAATAAAGGGTCTATACTGGGGACTGATATCCTCTAGAGCTTTTAGGACCACTGCTCCGCTTTCACTAACAGGGGTTTTTATGGAGTTCAAGGATGAGACTCTATTTGAGACATTCTGGGACGACATAGCAAAGCCACTTGATAGAAAGCTCTACTTTCAACTAAGAATAGGCAGTATTCCTGTCAGAGCATTTACTTCAAGATGGTCAAGTGGAGGAAATGCCTCATGTCCATGTTGCTCGGATCCCCTAGAAACAGTTTTTTGTATTTCAGTTCAAGTTATTTGCTGTTTTACCTCGTTTTTAAATAAGCGTCCACTTACTTGCATTGTAAATGTAATTTCACCGTGTTTGGTGTGGGTCCCTTTTCCTCCCAAGGCAGCACTGCGGCGGACATCTTGGGTTGGGGGTGAAGCGCCGAGTAGCTTCGCACGGTCTAGTCGTCACAAGGACGCCAGACCAGTACTTAAACTGGGCAAATCAGGCGGCCTGTCATTGGAAACTTTTGTACCACAAGGAGTAACGCAGAGCATAGCGCGCTCACAGGTGCTATTACAAGCGAATTTTAAATAACCCCCTTTTTTGTATTTCAGTTCAAGTTATTTGCTGTTTTACCTCGTTTTTAAATAAGCGTCCACTTACTTGCATTGTAAATGTAATTTCACCGTGTTTGGTGCGGGTCCCTTTTCCTCCCGAGGCAGCACTGTGGCGGACATCTTGGGTTGGGGGTGAAGCGCCGAGTAGCTTCGCACGGTCTAGTCGTCACAAGGACGCTAGACCGGTACTTAAACTGAGCAAATCAGGCGGCCTGTCATTGGAAACTTTTGTACCACAAGGAGTAATGCAGAGCATAGCGCGCTCACAGGTGCTATTACAAGCGAATTTTAAATAACCCCGTTTTTTGTATTTCAGTTCAAGTTATTTGCTGTTTTACCTCGTTTTTAAATAAGCGTCCACTTACTTGCATTGTAAATGTAATTTCACCGTGTTTGGTGCGGGTCCCTTTTCCTCCCGAGGCAGCACTGCGGCGGACATCTTGAGTTGGGGGTGAAGCGCCAAGTAGCTTCGCACGGTCTAGTCGTCACAAGGACGCTAGACCGGTATTTAAACTGGCCATGCTGACGCGCAGCGGTCACGCACTGCGGGCTCGCCGGAGTCACGCCAGAGTCCAGCCCGTCTGCGCCCATCCACGCACAGACGGGCCCCGGGGTCAGGACCTCCGAACAACGGCTATTCTACTCGTCGAATGAGTTGTTTCAGCTTGATAAAGGTGAGCAGCCACTAGACCCTGCAGTCCTAGTGAAGTTGCATAAGTATGCCATTACACGTCCTGATTTCGATAAATCTAGCACTAAGTCTTCCCTGTTAAAACTAGCTAGCCTAAATACGAGGTCACTCCATAAACATTATGCGGAGATTTTCACCTTGCTTCAGGACAATGACATTGATGTCCTGACTTTATCAGAGACCTGGATGAATGATAATTCCATGCCAGATATAATTGCGGCCCTCCCAATTAATTATGACGCGATATGGCAAAACCGTACAGGAGGTGCACGGGGAGGTGGGGTTGCGATCTTGTACAAGAAGAATCTGTCAGTAGTAAGACTATTGTCAGAAACAGTGGATTTATCTGATCTATTAGGGGTAAAGATCACCCTGAATGACTCTTGTTTGGTTGTGTTGTCGGTTTACCGTCCACCGAACTCCACCCCGTTATTCAATGATCTATTTGCATCCGTTATGTCTGACCTCTGCACGAGATATAAAAAAATTGTGGTAGTTGGAGATTTTAATCTACATTGGTAAAACCCTCACAAGGATCTGGCTTCACGTCAACTGAATACTATAATGTCTTCTTTGAGCCTCAAACAACTTGTGGAAGCACCCACGCATATTAAGGGTCACACCCTTGATCTTGTTTGGACTTCAGATCCAAATGTTACCCGTAGTGGTGTTCTACCATGTATATGGACTGATCACTATTTAGTGAATTGTGAGGTTCATATTAATGGACACTTAAGTGATTCGTCCCGGGGAGTCAGGAAAACCCGTAAATGGGATAAGGTTGATTTAACAACCCTGACCAAGTTTTTTCGAGAAGTGGCTCGACCGTCAGTCGCTGGATGTAATCTGGACCAAGAACACACGGACTTAATGTGGAGCCTGCGTCAAGCTATTGACCAAATAGCACCCGAAAGGACTAAGAACACTAAAGGACCAGGGAAAGGAGCTCCTTGGTTCACTCCGCTCTTGAGAGAGCATAAACGGAAACTCCGGACCTTGGAGAGATCCTGGAGGAAAGCTAAATGTGATACAGCTAGGGATCAGTATAAAGCCTCCCTTCACATATATAAAAAGCTTATACTGCAGGCAAAGGCAGAGTATTATGAGGACCGTCTAAATAAGACAGGGAATGTCCAGAAAGAGACCTTTAAAATCCTATCTGAGCTGAGCAAAAAACCAGAATGCTCAGGTATCACTATAGACTGCAATACCTTTCAGGGATACTTCCTAGAAAAGGTGGAGAATATCATCTTGGAAATAAAAAACAATACGTCAAATGGATCTGTCTTATATCCTGATTCCCATAATCCCACAGATTGTACTATCGTGAAGTTCCCTGAGATTGATGAGTTGAGCTTGGAGCAACTGATGGATAGAACCAAGTCTGGTTCCCCAGCAGACCCATGCCCCCTTAGTGTATTCCGTATGGCCCGCCCAATTTTGGAGGAGCGTCTTATCTCTCTCCTTAATAGATCTCTAGAAACGGGGTATCTACCAGCTGAATTTAAAGAAGCGGGAGTTAGGCCCTTGTTGAAGAAACCTGGCGCGGATCCTGCGGTCTTGAAGAACTATAGACCGATTTCTCAGCTGCCTTTTCTTTATAAAATTTTAGAACAGCATGTTCTGAAGTTTTTATCCCTTTACTTGGAATCTCATTGTTTACTCCACGAGCGACAGGCAGGGTTTCAAGCACACCATAGCACTGAGATGGTGATGCTATCGGTGCTGGACGAGTTAAGAGGCATGGCTGACATTAAGAAAACGAGCGCCCTGATTCTTTTAGATCTGTCAGCGGCGTTCGACACTGTCAGCCATGCCCTGCTCTTGGAAAGATTAGATAACATCGGAGATAAAGGCGAGGCCTTTAACTGGCTGAAATATTTTCTTCTGGGAAGAACTCAGAGGATACAACTGGGGGATCTGATATCAGACGTGGGGACTCTAGAATGTGGGGTGCCTCAGGGCTCCGCATTGTCCCCACTACTGTTCAACTTATACCTCCAACCTCTGATTGCATCTTTGGCCAGTATGGGCTGTAGAGTCTTTAACTACGCTGACGATACTCAGCTTGTACTGAGTATCGATAACACTGAGGCCGCGCAGCAGCAAGCGCAGAATATCCTGAGGTATATGGTCGGGTGGATGACGAGAAACCTGCTAAAGATCAATCCAGATAAGACTGAGGTTTTGGTAATTCCATCTGCCACCTCACCTTGGAGCGATCTTTACTGGCCACAGGAGTTAGGGCCAACCCCGAAGCCAAGTGTAAGTGTAAAGAGCTTGCGGATTAAGCTGGATTGCGACCTGTCAATGGGCAGCCAAATCTCTGCCGTTGTCGGGAGCTGTACGAATATCATCAGGCAGCTACGTAAACTAGTGCCCGTTCTCTCTCAGACTATGTTGCGAACAGTTGTAGCAGCAACTATCATGTCAAGAATAGACTATGGGAATGTCCTTTATTTAGGCCTCCCTAAAACTCTCATGAACAGACTACAGGTCGTGATGAACGACACGGCGCGACTGATCTTTAGACTCCCCAGAAGGACTAAAGCCTCTCCCCTATTACGGAGCCTACATTGGCTCCCTATAAAAGAGAGGGTAGAGTTTAAGAGTCTATGCACGGCCCATAAGGCAATTTATGGCCATGCTCCTGTATATATCAAAGACCGGTTGGAGGTGTATAGTCCAAAAAGAAAACTTAGATCCTCTGATTCTCAGCTGTTGTCCTGCCCTCGGTTCAAGTTGGTGACCAAGGGAGGGAGAACATTCTCTGTGTTGGTTCCTCAACTATGGAATAAGCTGCCTGATGAACTGCGCAGAGAGGTGAATCTCCTGCGGTTCAGAAAGTGTCTGAAGACATTACTGTTTGGGAGGGCCTTGGTCGCAATATAGGCTGGCTGCTGTACTACCTTCTTGTGGGACGCATAGTTATTGTATGAATTCCATCGATTTCCGAGCGCCAAGAGACCTGTAGGTGATTGTCGCGATACAAATCCAATATAACAATAACAATAACAATTAGTCATCTACTCTTTGGATGCCCTGCGTACTCTGCTCCACGTAGAGTTTGCTTGCGACCAATGTCCAAATTACTAGGCACAAGGAGTGGAATAGTGGCCACTAGAATAATTTGTACAAGTTCTAACCCATTAGTGTATATAGCTGTGGCAAAATTTTTAGGTTGATCGTGGAACATCAGAAGTAACAGGATGAAGGGATGAGTCATTGAATGTTTATCTTGTGACCACATTATATATATAAGTATGGTGAATTTATTGTAATTATGATGAATTTTATCTCTGTTTGTATCCTTGTGAAATTTTATCTCTATTTAAATGAAAGGATTTTAATGTTATGCTTTTATGACAATCGTCGAATAAAGCTTGTTTTAATTGAATTGCCATATGCTCTCTTCGCGGAGCAAGTGTTAGTAGGGATAAACTATGGAACCGGGGGCCAAACAACCCATTTGAGAAAGCCCCATATGATCCGTTGGGAGGTGCATCCTAGGGGCCAAAAAACTGCAAGCGTTGTTGGTGAAGGCTGTGAAAGCTGCACTGAAGCATGCGACAGTAGCAGTGTTGTGTTTGCCATGAAGAAATCCCATATAGCAGCAAACATTTTGGAAGACTTTAACAACAAGGTCTTTGAATGACTGCAAAAAAGAGGGCTTAGTATTGGATTTGTTGACACGGACAATGGCAGTATAGCTAAGGCTATGGCCGATGGTGGCTTTTTTAGGGTGCTGTGTTTGGTGGACTGCATCAATATCATTGTACATTTCAGCCATTCATTTAGAGCCCGGAAACAGCTGAGGGTCATTCAGCGTGATAATAGAATGCCAGTGAAAGCACTCATACAGGAGGTGGCAACACGTTGGAACTCGCCTTATTACATGATTGAACGCCTGTTGGAGATGAACAGACCTATCAATTAATATGTTAGAGGGAATGCAACTGTGAAAGGCATAATCATTGAGCTTGACCAACGGGCCTAGTCCAAAGCCTGACAAAGATGCTGCTTGCTTTTGAGGTGTTCATACGGGAAGTCAGCAAAGAGGATAGTACTATGGACCAAGCCATTCTTTTGTTGCACATGTTACAGTAACAGCTACAGGAGGTCTCTGCAATATACACAGGTGTGAAGGGAAAAAGATGTGTATGACTTTGTGGAGAGCTTAATCCTTCACTTGTTCGCTAATACAAGGGTGCAAAGAGACATTGTGTCATCCAAACATTGCATCTGTGCCACAATTCAAGATCGACAGTACAAACCATTACTGTCCAATTTCATTCCTTTTTCAGATGGTGATGTTAGAAAATAAAAAAACATGGGTAGCTGAGCAAGGCAGTGAGCTAGAAAATGAACAACAGAGAGTTAGAGGCCCACTTCTCCGGAGCAAACGTCCTGCAGGGCAGCCTTCAATTTCAGAGCCTGAGGGCTGTTGGCTCACAGCATCCACAACCAACAACAAGAACAGAAACATCATCCCCAAAAACGGCAACTGAGTGGTTTCTTGAGTCCAGTGCAGGGGCAACGGCAAAAGAGGGTGAACAAGGTGGAGCACCAGCAATGACAATTGAGTGGATGGTCCAGGGCTATCTGAATTATGCAACAGAGGTCTACCTTGATCAAAACCCATTGGTGTATTGATATGGGGAGAGGCGCCAATGGCCGGAGCTCAGCAGGCTGGCAATAAACTCTCTAGCTTGCCTGCTAGCTAATGTCTGAGCTGATTTTGTTTTCGGTGCTGCTGGTGCCTTTGTCACAGTGAGAAGTACCAGTCTCTAACCCCAAAACATGGAGAGATTAACCATGATCAAAATGAATCAGCACTTTATACCACTGGATTAGTCCATACCTGAAGTGCGACAGGAGGAAGATGAGGAAGACTCAGGTTATGGAAGCAGTGTGTTAGATGATCTCCTTCTAGGAATACCATAAGAGTTTGAGGATGAGCTCTATTTCCCTGACTCGTAGGCTTGGGCCAGCAACCATAGTACTTTCTCTCTCAGTTTCTAGACTATCGCTGATCTGCTTTCTTTCTTTGATGCAAAAATCATATATAGCGTTAGGGGAATATTATTATTTACTTTTATTTGTTTGTGTCTGGTTGACTAATTCATCCCCACCATCTTACTCTTAGACACATTTATTGCCGGATTGGAATTGCAACTTGTGGCATTCGGGCTCACTGTGCTTCTGATGCCCTGGTAACCTAAGAAATACACTTCACGACTGGCACTGAAACTACAAATGTGATAGCGTTCTTGGAAAGTCTCATGTCTAGGGAAGGCTACCCTGACACCATTCTCATGGATAATGGGGTCCAACTGGTCTCACAAGAAATGGAGGCTTTCTTAAACAATCGAGGTATCAGGCACAAGAGATGCTCCCTTTATTCTGAAACCAATGGTATGGTGGAAAGGTTCAACAGAGTGTTAAAGGAAACTATTTCTTTAGCCAAACCCCCCTGGGCTCAATTGGAAGAAGGAGGTCTTAAAATAGAGACCTATAAGCTGACCCTCATAGTACAACAGGAAAGTCACCTTTTGTTCTTTTCAGAGGCAGATCTCGTTGTACTATGGTTCAGCCATCATGGGTTAGAAGAGTCTGTCACTGTGTGCCAATGGCTGAGAATGTATGCACTGACTGGCTCAATAGGGAAGTAGCTAAAAGTCTTGTGAGAAAATCCTATTTTGACTCTAAGAAATCCACCAAGGATACTGTAATTACTGTAGGCGACATGGTTCTCATCAAGCAACCTGGTTTTAGTGTCAAGTTTTCTAAGCCTATTTGTGTCAATAAAGTGTTCAAGAACACTGTTATGACTCAAGATCACCGAATTTGGCATTTGGGTAAGGTCACACTCTACATAGGGCCTTTGTGCCTTACTAATTTCCATGAAGGAAAAAAAATGCTGGTCCTGCTCTTATCATGTCTCCACGGTCGTCCTCTAGGGTGGTCAAGAGACAGAACTATTTAAAAGATTATGCACTGTAAAGTTTAATGTGAAGCTCTTTGTATGATAGCTTGGTAGTGCAATGTCTTTCGGATTTGCTATTTTACTTCAACAATTCCTCCTTTTTTCTCTCTCTCCTCCTTCTTCTCATCTTGTCTCCCTCTCGCTTTTGTTATGTTTCCTCCTTTTTGCAGTATTAACGGGGGAAGATGTGTGGCATCTGGGCTCAGTGTGCTTTTGATGCCATGGTAACCTAAGAATGTACTCTGAGTGTTGGTATCCTAGGTACATGGAATGTGTTGATTCAAATGTTCCTCGGAGCAGTTTGTATCCACTGGCTGTGATCTGGATGGGTTCTTCTTACTAAAGAATAAACCTGAAGATCTGTCCTTTTAACCTGCCTTGCTTGATCCTTTCAGCTGTGACCCAGGATCTTACACTGACGTAGTCGCAGCTTCAAGGCAAGAAGATCCCAACTAGTCTCAACAATTACGGACCGTCAATGCTTCCCACTGAAATACCTTCTTACAACAGATGATTAGTTGTCTGATCCACCTAAAGCTACTGTGCTTTTATTCTATTTCCCAACGCTACCTAGCTCTTCCTGGAAGGAAAAATCTTCATTTGGGACTTTCCCCCTGGTTTCCGTGCAGCAATTAATAAATTCCAGCTATTGCTAACCTTAATTACCTCCTGGACTTTCTCACGCTACTGTGTGGTATTGCTGTGTTTTGTGACCTGGGGGTTTGGAGCTGTTGCCACGCAACTCTCTCTTTTCTAATATTTTCAAGGGTTGGGAGGTATCGGCGCGGGCTCATCCCTTTGTGACTGTGCTGTGAGCTCTCCTTCATTGCTCATCTGTTTGCTTTTAAAAATAAACTCCTTACCTCGTTCTGCCTGCGCGAGTCTCGACGAGCCTTCAAGACTGCCTCGAATGCCTCCTCCATAGTGTTCATCCTCTTCAGCGCATTCATTCAGTAGCCAGCAGCGCGTGTCTTCAAGTTTCCTCAGCCCATCTTGCATTACCTCAGACCTTGCGTGACACGACGTAGCCCATCTTGGGTTTACCGCCTTTCTTCGATGCCATTATAACTCTGTGTGTCGTATCTATGATACACACACACACCTACAAATCACCATATTTTCACTTCTGCTTCACAAATCTGCAAACTACATCAGTGGCACTCACACCTTTTAATACTCGTAATACTTGCAGTATATTTAAACTCTTTCTTACAACTTTGTGGGTCTCATTTATGACGCACACACATTACAGCGTATGACATATTGATGTGGCATCTCGGACAACATGAAAAGGGGAGTTCCCATTATTAAAAAGGACAATTAAGTACCAATACTAAGCAGAAAACGCCCACAGAACAGCTAATTATTTTTCAAATTTTTATATTTTATTTCTATTCTCATGAAAATATATATATCAGATATACATAGTTCAAGTCAATACATAATTCATTAAATTATCTCATTTGTATATAAAATGTCATATTCTTTTGAAAAAACACACATTAAAGGCACATCATCAGCCCCAGAACACAGCAAATAATGGAAAATGGCACACAAATCATTCACTCATTCTGTCAACCACTGATTCATTACCAAACCACTACATACATACATACTCAAACAGTGACAACATTTCATCAAGCGCACAAGAAAAGCGCCGACGCACGTTTCGGAACAGTGCCAATAAGAACTTCCTTCATGAGGGCGCATATCATAGATACAGAGATCAGCACGGCCTCTCAAGATCCAAAGACCCAATTTTTAGACATGTGTCCTAGTCATATTCAGGGCTGGCAAAGCTCATCATAGGATATGGGTAAACAAAGCTTCTTGCGATGCTTCCGGATGACTATATATAATGAAATATTCCTATAGGCTCCATGATGAAAACCCAGGGCTGAAACTAAAATCGTGGGAGTACATATTCAGTCTGGATCCTATGAGTATCGCATTCCCCACTAAACGTAGCGCAGGGCACAGGCTCGGGCGTTCAAAAAAGGATCAGTGTGTCTGGTGATATGTAGAGGAGCAAATAACTCACTCGAAATGAAGCACTGCGTCAGAAGTATGGCCAGGGAAAGTGCTTTTAAAATGTATATTGTCCTCACAGTGGACAAGAACGTATCTCTACAGGTTTGTCGGTCTGGATGCCTCTTCCGGAATTCGAGGAGCCGGAAGAGGCGTCCAGACCAACAAACCTGTAGAGATACAAACTTCAGACCCATCTCTCTCCTCCCAGGCATTTGCAAAGTGGCAGCGAGGATTGTAAATGAACAGCTTTAAACATTTCTAGAAACTAATAACCTCCTTCGCCACTCACAGACAGGGTTCAGACCCGGACAGGGGACTGACACCGCCCTCCTGGCCGTAACAGAAGAGACAAGATCCATTCTCGACGCAGGGGGATCAGTGGCAGTGATCCTCCTGGACCTGAGCGCTGCCTTCGACACGGTGGACCACACCATCCTGCTCCATCGCCTCCAAAAAACGGGCATCTCGGAGACCGCTCTGGCATGGCTAAAGTCTTTCTTGGAACACAGGACCTTCCAAGTGGCCGATAGCCACGGTCATTCTAAATCTCTCCCTCTGAACTGTGGAGTTCCTCAGGGCTCCTCCCTGAGCCCCACGCTTTTTAATGTTTACATGGCCCCCTTGGACGACATCGCCTCCCCATTTGGCATAAAGGTGGTCATGTACGCCGACGACACGCAACTAGTCGTCTCCATCAACCAGGCCGATCACTCAATGGAGAACCTAGTCTCCTGCCTGCACAACATATCTATATGGATGGGCAACTCTAGGCTCAAACTCAACGGAGAAAAATCTGGAATCATGCTCCTAGGCAACCCCAACAAACTCCCAAAACCACTTACCTGGCCAGCCAGCATGGACACTCCCTCCATTCCCAAACAAGAAATCAAAAGTCTAGGCTTCTGGCTCGACCAAGATCTTAGCTTCAGAGCCCAAGCGAGAAAGACAGCAGGTACCTGCTTTGGACTCATGCGAGCAGCCCGTAAGATCCTTCCACTGATCCCCCCCCAGTCTAGGAAAATCTTGATCCAGGGCCTCATTATATCAACACTGGACTACGGAAACGCCTTATATCTAGGCGCACCTGTAGCTGTTATAAAAAAACTCCAGCACGCCCAGAACGCCGCAGCAAGGCTACTGACGGGAACGAAATCTAGATGCTCAGCCAAGCCCTCCCTCAAAGCGCTCCATTGGCTCCCCATCCAAGAACGTATCTCTTTCAAAGCCTTGTGCATCTCCCATAAAATCTTACAAGGCAAGGGTCCCCCAATACTGAGACCTCTTATTAAGCCACACAAATCAGCCCTACAACTCAGGTCAGACGACCTGTTTCTGGCTAGCGTACCCAGAATAAGGAAAGCTCGCACTGGCGGCCGTTGCTTCTCTTACAACGCTTCCAAGCTTTGGAACGGCCTACCCCTTAACATCCGCAAAGAAAACAATCTCCTCTCATTTCGCAGACTGCTGAAAACCTGGCTGTTCCCCCAATAATCTACCTCCAAGAGTACTGTCAAGCCTTACTTTAGCGCTGGGACGCCCGAGGGTAGCTACGCGCTCTAGAAATCCCGAATCAAATCAAATCAAATCAAATACGTTCTTGTCCACTGTGAGGACAATATACATTTTAAAAGTACTCTCCCTGGCCATACTTTTGATGCAGTGCTTCATTTTGAGTGAGTTATTTGCTCCTCTACATATCACCAGACACACTGCTCCTTTTTTGAACTCCCGAGCCTGTGCCCTGTGCTATGTTTAGTGGGGAATGCGATACTCATAGGATCCAGGCTGAATATGTACACCCACGATTTTAGTGTTAGCCCTGGGTTTTCATCATGGAGCCTATAGGAATATTTCATTATATATATTCATCCGGAAGCATCGTAGGAAGCTTTGTTTAGCCATATCCTTTGATAAGCTTTGCCAGCCCTGAATATGACTAGGACACATGTCTAAAAATTGGGTCTTTGGATCTTGAGAGACCGTGCTGATCTCTGTATCTATGATATGCGCCCTGATGAAGGAAGTTCTTATTGGCACTGTTCCGAAATGCGCGTTGGCGCTTTTCTTGTACGCTTGATGAAATGTTGTCACTGTTTGAGTATGTATGTATGTAGTGGTTTGGTAATGAGTCAGTGGTTGACAGAATGAGTGAATGATTTGTGTGCCATTTTCCATTATTTGCTGTGTTCTGGGGCTGATGATGTGCCTTTTATGTGTGTTTTTAAAAAAAATATGACATTTTATATACAAATGAGATAATTTAATGAATTATGTATTGACTTGAACTATGTATATCTGATATATATATTTTCATGAGAATAGAAATAAAATATAAAAATTTGAAAAATAATTAGCTGTACTGTGGGCGTTTTCTGCTTAGTATTGGAACTTAATTGTCCTTTTTAATAATGGGAACTCCCCTTTTCATGTTGTCCGAGATTTACTTTACCCTGGTGGGTGGTTTCCCCTCCTTTATCCTGTTTAGGCTTCAGGGTCCCTCTTTTGTTTTTTGCAATATTGATGTGGCATACCTTTAACATTTCCCTTATTATTGTCATTTATCCAGCGTTATGCATCTGTGATACGCACACAATTCAAATTGCACCTGGGATATGCACTTAACTTAAAATGAGGCATTCAGAGTTAAGAATCCTAGCCTGAAAATGTTAAAGGATACTCGCATCTTACTCTCTTCTAGTTGCTACTTTCACTCATTTTATTTTAGTACATTGTTTCATTGTGGGGAATACTTTGTGTTTATATATTTCTAATATTTGTTATACCCTCATTCCTCCTTGGTGTTAACTGGGCATTTTGTATTTGGTGTACACTCTTGTGAGCCTAATTTGCCCTCGTGTTTAACCATGCAAATTGTAACTGCCCCCTCTTTTTCTTAATATAACCTGGTGAGCCTTCCATAAAATGGCAAAATGTAAAAAGAGTTATTGAACACTATGCTAAAGTTTGTGGGGTACGTTTAAGTGCTGAAGGCAGATCATCACTTTTGCTTCACTGCTTAGGGTCGGAAAGGAAAGATTTTTTTTGATCACCTTCCTGAATTGAGCGATGCAAAAGCAAGAGATCTAAATTAATTTGAAATTTGCATGATCAAGCTAGACAAACATTATCTTCCTAAGGTTAGCACTATTTTGGAGAGATATCAATTTGCTAAAAGATTGTAAAATGATGGGGAGACAATTGAGGGATACATCACTCAACTTGGAAAGCTCGGTTCATCCTGAAAGTTTGCTGACTTGCTGGTTGAAAGAATTAGGGCTCAGTTTATGTTGGGATGCAACATAGAAGGAATCCGCGAGGAGCTTTGGTTGAGAGATGAACCCTCCTTAGATAAAGGTAGCCAAGTTGCAAAAAGGGTTGAACACTCGTTGAAGTGTGTTGATACTATTAAAAGAGACAAACAAGCAGCTGTTCAAGCAGTGAGAGAGTATTCCAAAACTGTGTCTAAATCTGAAAGTGGAGGTAAAGGTAGAAGTAAATCTGTCACTCACAAATGTTATAGGTGTGACAAAACCGGTCATTTGGCCAATGATAAGAAGTGTCCGGCTTTGAATGTAATTTGTCCTAAATGCAAAAAGAAAGGTCCCTTTGCCATTGTTAGCAAGACAAAGGTAATTTCTGCTAATGTCATGTGTTGAAAATGAGAATCCTGATGAAGATTTTGTCTGTGGAAAATTGTAGTTCAAGTCAATACCAAGGTCAAAAATAAGTCATGCCCCATTGATACTATTTGTGTGGATGGCATATATAGCCATGGTAGACACACCCCATTAAGGAAATAGGGGTGGAGATATGATGGTGGGACATAGGCGATTCACAAGTAATAGCGATTTACATCGATGATATGGCAGTGTGTTACTCCGACACCTAGAGACCACAAATCCAGCAATAGGTGGGGCCCCCTATCTCCGTCTCATTGGAGGGGCACAACATGATTTTAATGCTTGATTAACTGTCCCATTCTTCCACAGACTGATGTACAGCAGCAAGTGTGACGAACATTACGTATGTGGACTAGTGCACACTCGCATTTAAAATGGGTTGCTGCTATGCCTATGAAGGGCAACCATCTGGTAAATTTATTCATGATATGTCAGTAGCTTTCACACGTTTTGAACTACATGTAAAGTTTGATGACTCTGTTGTCATGATGTGTTGTGTTGTCTCTGTCTCCCACAGGTATGGAAAACAGACAAAAAATTGGTGCAGTTTGGAAAATTGACCCTTGCCCTGATGAAATTGCCGTAAGATCACATTGGCACTTTTTAATTGAACAGACACACAGCAAGGAATACGTTAATATAGCCAGTGGCTGTCTAGCTTGTTTTTAGATTAGGAGTAGTGGGTGTCTATGTCAGATCCCGATACACCTCATAGGGTTCACACACACCACACTTTGCTTTTTCTTTCCTTTTATCACTATTTTGTTTACAATTTGGCAGATGCTAATGATGAGAACCTGAGGATGCAGACGAGAACCAGTCTGCAAACTCCCATGGTGTTACTCCATTGAGGCATTGTCAATTTTTTCTCACCATCTTTTTCTTCCTTAACTGATCACTCACACTACAGGGTGGGATATACTTTGAGAGATAGAGCTCGAAGACATATGTGGTTTTAAAAAAAATAGTAGGTGATTTAAGACACCGTAGATCAGACGGTATAAACCTAACTGCTGTCGTGTCACACAAAATTGTGTGACTTTTGACTGCATGGTGGATGCACTGAGCAGTTCATTTACCCATAGAACAGGTTGTTTGTTGTTTTGGAATTTGTGAGTGAGGGGCGACCTGTTTCTTCTTACCCTCTTGAGCTCCTTTTTGTGCATGGATGGTGAACCTACCAAGGTCCTCTTCGATTCCGAGTCCAAAATTGCCATAATTTCTAGGGTGTTCTTCCAAAATTAACTGGCGCACAAGATCTCTATACATACACCCGTTAGCCTATGGTGGGGAACCCATACCCTTGCGAGGTTATTTCATAGGTCTTATTGAATATAAACAACGTTATACCTCTGGGAAGATCTATGTGTCAGAGAAATGAGATAGCATTATTAGTTGATTCCACCAAGGCAATTTAGGCTTTATGCTCGACCCAAATAGCACTTCTCCCATCAAAGTTGAAAGATAAGGTGAAGGCTGTGCAACGGAATCTTGCTAGCAGTCTCGAAGCTAAAGTCAAGCAGAAATTCCCCATTGTGTTCAGAGAAGAGCTTGACTGTCTCAAAGGGTTCCAACAAGAAATACGTTTGTGTGCTGATTCGCAGCCCTCAAGTTGTAAGGTGAGAAATTTACCCTTGGCTGTTAAGGATGAGATGAAACGGGAATTAGAGAAACTCAAACAAGGTAACATAATTGAGGAAGTTGAAGGGATTGAATGGTTGGCTCCAGTGGTCTCAACTCGCAAGGCTAATGGTCCCTTCATTTATGTGTACACTTGAGACAATTGAACAAATGTGCCGTTTTTGATCGACATCCACTCCCTAACATATCTGAATTGTTAATGTTACTTGACAGAGCTAAAGTTTTTAGCACCATTGATTAGGCCTCAGCTTACCATCAGAATGAACTGGTTGAGACATCAAGAGACTACATGGCCTTCATCACTCCGTTTTGCACTTTCAGGTTTGTAAGGATGCAGTTTGGCTTTGTGTCAGTGGCGCCCGTCTTCCAATGTGCCATGGAAAAGACTCTCAGAGGCTGTGAAGGGGTCTGCATCTACCAGGACAACATTCTTGTATTCGGGAAGAATGAAAAGGAACATGAAGATCGTCTTAGTGTTGTCCTTAGTGCGCTTGATGAGGCGACTCTTACCATAAAGTCTGAAAATTGTCTATTTGGCACCACCACTATTAACTAATGGGACCACACCATCTCCAGCGAGGGGATCACACCCAAGTCCAATTTGGTGGATACTATTTCCTGCATGTGTGCCCCTACTTGTAGAGAGGAAGTAATGACATTTATTACAATGGTCGAATATTATAATATGTTTTATAAAAACTTTGCTGAACTCAGTGCCAATATGAGGGTACTCTTGAGGAAAGGTGTTGAGTTCAAATGGTATGATGCCTGTGACAAAGAATTTATTGTTCTTAAAAAAAACGTAATTGTGCGCCCAAACCTAAAAGCTTTGACGCATCTAAGACGTCGATCATTATGACTGATGCAAGTCTCAAGGGTCTAGGGGTTGTCTCCAACAAGAATGTGAAGGGGGAATGAAAACCATCATGTTTGTGTCTTGAGGGCTCAAAGATTCCGAGTCATGCTACTCGGTCATTGAGCGAGAAGCCTTGGCACTATTTTGGCCTATCAAGAAACTTAAAAAGTTCCTTTGGGGTACCAAGTTTTTAATCAAAACAGACCATAAGCCTCTCTGTGAGGTATTCACCAAGAAGGGTATGGACCTGGTTTCGAGCAGAATAACGAAATGGGTTATTACCCTGCAAGAGCATAATTTTGACATTTTATACATCCCTGGTGTTGAAAATAGTATAGTAGACACCCTATTGAGATTAGTTGGGAAAGTTGATGACAGTGTGTCTGATGAAGACTGTGAAGAGAGTGATGTGCATGTGTGTATAATTGGAGAAGAAATTATTTCTGAAACTCACTGGCACCTTGAATTATCCTCTGATTCTGCTTGGCGTGTGCTTTGTGTGAAAAGTCCAAGCTTGTGAGAGTGCAACCCTTGGTAGTCAGGAAGTTTCCCAGTGGACCGTGGAAAGAACTAGCCTTGGATAACCTTGGTCCCATTCACTCCGATGGACAGCAAATGTTCAGTTTGGTACTCATAGGAATATGTGACGAAATCCCGCATTCAAATATCCCGCATACCATGACTCCGCATTAATTACAACGCGGAGCCATTACTCCGCAGTACAATCACTCCGCAAAATTTAACCCCGCATATAACTTTACAACGCAAAGGCATGTGTGGTGAAGTTATATGCGGGGTAAACTTAGAAAATGTACTTACACTATATATATATATATATATATATATATTCACTGAAAAAACCATAGGTTATAGACCATATATAGTTAGGAATTAGCATTTAAAAAACCTTATTTTACTCACACAAAACCATTGAAATTCCATATATAGTTAGTTGCACTAACTATATATCGCGCACCCGCAATCCACTGCTGATCATGTCACATATTACATCATTCATGACATGGTCAGTGACATCACTGATGACATCACTGATGACATCTCAAATGACATCACTGATGAGATCACTGATGACGTCATCCAGTGACTGTGTGTTTCTGTGAAGTTTAAATATGTTTTACATATTGAAGAATGAGTAGATGTATAAGTGTCTGGACGAAGGATTTAGTAGGTGCATGACTGAATGTATGAGTGAGTGATTAAATGTGTCTCACTGAGTGCATGGGTTAGTGACTAAACTGTCTTAATTTGTGCATCATTATGTCTGTTGTTCTGTAAACTGCTGCATGTGTTGATCATTAGCTATACGAGAGGCTATATGTGTTATTAATTGGTTGCCCAAGTATTTCTATGGCAGATTGAGTTTGTGTGGGGGTGGCTGGAAGTTGTGTGACTCTATGCATAGATGTGTGAGCAGTTTATTCACTAGGTGTATGAGTTCAAGACTGCATGTGGAAACAGCTACATGGGCAGTTGACTGTGTGCATGAGTGTATTGATGAGTGAATGGATATCTCAATGCTACATGTCATAGTAAGTACATATGTTAAACACAGTACATGTGAGAGTTGGCATATATAAATAACTGTGCATGAGAGCCACTGAATGAGTGAGTGGTTGTATCGATCATTGTGAACTTGTATCAGGGATTGTATAAGAGAGTAAATATGTGTTAGTATATGTTTCAATAAGTAAGGTGTGTTTAACTGTATAGTTGAAGAAATGGAGGTGAGATTGTTTCTTTGCATGACTGACTGGGTGTGTGAGTAACTCCATGGATGAGTGGCAGTGTGTGAGTGTCTGTATACACTGAGTGTATCTAAGGTTATATTAGAGTCTGAAGAGGTTTATCGTATTAGCACAAGAATGATGTCAAATGAGATGTCATCAGTGATGTCATCAGTGATGTCATTTGAGATGTCATCAGTGATGTCATCAGTGATGTCACTGACCATGTCATGAATGATGTAATATGTGACATGATCAGCAGTGGATTGCGGGTGCGCGATATATAGTTAGTGCAACTAACTATATATGGAATTTCAATGGTTTTGTGTGAGTAAAATAAGGTTTTTTAAATGCTAATTCCTAACTATATATGGTCTATAACCTATGGTTTTTTCAGTGAATTTTCAAGGTTTTGTAAATGCTAATTCCTAACTATATATGGTCTATAACCTATGGTTTTTTCAGTGAATTTCAATGGTTTTTTAATAGCAAATATCATAAGCTGTCGAATGTCAAGTACGTGGTAAGTGAAAACATTTTCGTGTTTATGCACACTGATCTGCTTTGAATGGTGCCCCCCCCCCTCATTTCTATTAGGAGTACTCTCTCTTTGCAGATAGTGAAAGGTAGTTAACGCAGGCCTTTGCCCCCGTTGTAATCCGTCGTGCCTGCTTCTCTCTCCATTTGATTGATTGTTATCCAAGTATTTACTATTTTAGAATTAGTTCTCTTTGGTTCATTCTCTATTTACAAACAAACACAGAGTCGCAATACTCTGTTTAGTCTTTGCAGATAACGAAAAATCGTGTAAAAAAAAAGAAAAGGAATCGAGCAAAATCAGTAGGCCACTAATGGGATCTCTTTTTGACCTCGCTAAAATAGAAACATTAGGAACAACCCCTCATGACAAATACAAAACTAGTGAGATGAACTGAACTCCACACAATGATGGCTGCAAAACAGCTCGCCTCCGCCACCCACCCCGCCCAAAATAACGATAAAGAGCGGCTGCCATGATTGGTTGCGGAATGGCCACGACGGAGCTACGAAATGGTGCTGCTCTCATGCTAACCCCAGCTTCAGTCTGAAACATCCAGAAACACTGTAGACTACCAATTCGATCAGTTCCGGTAGCGCCCCAATGTAACCCGGTAGAGAAGAACTAGCCCTCCCCTCTTTGACTGATGGTTCTTGTTGCCTGTCCCTTCTGTTGTCATTTAACAGAACTATTTAGCCTGCTGAAAGGGGTTGTGTTTCGACCGCTGGTTGGTGGAGACATTTTGACTATATTCTGGACCTGCGTTGTCGCGTAATGCGTCATATGATGCGCCGCGTTAGCGCATCCGGAAGTCATCCGGGGCGCGCAGCGCGTAACGTAAGCATAACAAGTCATGTGACTTGTTAATAAAACTTTTCATTGGTTCATTTTACTTTTCTTATTCTAATGATGAAAGCCTTGGTCATATCACCTAAAAATTACGCTTTTAATTACTTCCGAACATTATTTTTTCTTAAATATATGTTATAATGTTCCAGGCTAATGTACTTTCCCGGAAATTTTACAACTGTCCTGCAAGTAAAATATATTCTTTTTTCGAGAAAAAGAGCGTTTCTTCGTCCCATGACGGAGCCGTTGAGCAAAAGAGGGTCGACCTGCTGTCTTAGTCGCCGATACGCCTGAATATGAGATTCTTATCGATCACTTTATGTTGCAGGAATAGAAAACACAACAGCCCTTGACCATTTATCTTTACTGCGTTCCTTCGTATTATACCTTTTACCCTTCATGTAATTGGTCTGCTTTATTTCACTTGCCTTTTAATGATTCTAAAACAGTGACTATTATTAAAAACTTTACCAATGTATATACTACTACCATGTTTTCTTTTAAAAACCTTTATTGTGAAAATTTCATTATACAAATACGAGCCTATAACCACGTGGGCCTGCCACGGAGCAAACTGTAATCGTATATGATGAATAGACATTTACACTGTAGAGGAACGTAACGGGCGGGCCATTAGGTTGCAAGAACTAAGGTGTCTAACAGTTACGGAATCGGTGGACGTACATTTTATAATTAAAATACGACAGGGCCAGTTACAATAAAATTATCTAGATATACATTTGCGGGCAAGTACCATGGGTGACGTTAATTCGAACTTTCAACAGTACAGTAATCAATAACACATCAGAACTTAATATCAATAGGGATGTCGAAATATTCAATCAATTCTCGTCCCCGCCCGCCATGTGCTTCAAAACTGCATACGTATCTCGTGATTTCAAGGTTCTGCAACCAGTACACAACAAGGAGTTACGAGTCCCATTTATTCCGGCGCCATTTTGGGCGAGGACGGGCAGGTCCAGGATATAGTCAAAATGTCTCTACCAACCATCGACTATGATGATGTTCATATGCTGTATTTATTAGAGTAACACTCATCTGTCCACATGAAATTAATTTACCACAATCTAAACATGTCATTTTAATCTTTCCAAAGTTCTTCTAAATATTTGGGACCGTTTCCCTTGCCTCTGAAGCTCTCAGTGCCACTTCTTTGATGAATGTACTAGCAGGTCAGGGGTTCTCCTCCAAATCTCTCTTTTATGCAGCACTATAATTAATTGGTGCCACCTCTCCATATGACGATGCATGGTATAGTTACCACAACTATATTTTTTTTCGGTTCCTCTGGAGAGTTCATCGTGGCAGATGAAGCGTGTAACGTACCGGGCATTTACCTTTTTTTGCATGTACAGGAAAGGAAAAAAAAATCGAGCGTCCAAGTTCTAAGGTGTCCCAGGGCCATTTTAGTGGACCAGGCCCAAATCCAAAGAACAGGCCGCCATTTTGAGAGTCCTCTTGCAGCCGCCTGTCGCTGTAGCATCAAGAGCAGCCGAAACTCAGCTGAATGGCAACTGAAACGGTAAATGGGCGCCCCACTACATTTCAGCATTGTAGGATGACCACACCAGTACAGCAACTTGCTAGACATCACCTCGGTGCCATCCGGATCTCGGCGCCCCACTGCAGATGAAGAGCCTCTCAACTATGAAACCACCACGGTGACATCCGGATCTTGGCGCGTTGTGCTGCCTTCGGCCTATTCGCACATCGGTCCGCTACTGACGCCATCTCACAGGCTAATGGGGTGACCCACGCCGAGTTTCAGCATTGTAGGATGACCACACCAACTTGCTAGACATCACCTCGGTGCCATCCGAATCTTGGCATCTCAACGCCTAGTGGTATCTTCCATACAGAAAATATTGTTACGCTGCCTTTGGCCCCATTCGCACATCAGCCCGCAACTTAGACATCACCTCGGTGCCATCCGGATCTTGGCATCTCAGCGCCTTGTGGTGTCAGTCAGAAAATATTGTTGCGCTGCCTTTGGCCCCATTCGCACATCAGTCCGCTACTGACACCATCTCACAGGCCAATAGGGCGCCCCACGCCGACTTTTACCATTGTACGATGGCCACACCAGTGGCACAACTTGCTAGACATCACCTCGGTGCCATCCGAATCTTGGCATCTCAACGCCTAGTGGTATCTTCCATACAGAAAATTTTGTTACGCTACCTTTGGCCCCATTCGCACATCGGTCCGCAACTTAGACATCACCTCGGTGCCATCCGGATCTTGGCATCTCAGCGCCTTGTGGTGTCTTCTACTCCGAAAATATTGTAGAAAATATTGTTGCGCTGCCTTTGGCCCCATTCACACATCAGTCCGCTACTGACACCATCTCACAGGCCAACAGGGCGCCCCACGCCGACTTTTACCATTGTACGATGGCCACACCAGTGCCACAACTTGCTAGACACCACCTCGGTGCCATCCGGATCTTGGCATCTCAGCGCCTTGTGGTGTCTTCAAATCAGAAAATATTGTTGCGCTGCCTTTGGCCCCATTCGCACATCGGTCCGCTACTGACGCCATCTCACAGGCCAACGGGGCGCCCCACGCCGACTTTCAACATTGTAGGATGGCCACAGAAGTGCGACAACTTACTAGACACCACCTCGGTGCCATCCGGATCTTGTCGCGTTGTGCTGCCTTCGGCCTATTCGCACATCGGTTCGCTACTGACGCAAACTCACAGGCCAACGGGGCGCCCCACGCCGACTTTCAGCATTGTAGGATGGCCACACCAGTGCGGCAACTTGCTACACACCACCTCGGTGCCATCCGGATCTTGGAATCTCAGCGCCTAGTGGTGTCTTCTATTCCGAAAATATTGTTGCGCTGCCTTCGGCCCCATTCACACATCGATCCGCTACTGACACCATCTCACAGTCCAACGGGGCGCCCCACGCCGACTTTCAGCATTGTAGGATGGCCACACCAGTGCGGCAACTTACTAGACACCACCTCGGTGCCATCCGGATCTTGGCGCGTTGTGCTGCCTTCGGCCTATTCGCACATCGGTCCGCTACTGACGCAAACTCACAGGCCAACGGGGCGCCCCACGCCGTCTTTCAGCATTGTTGGATGGCCACACCAGTGCGGCAACTTACTAGACACCACCTCGGTGCCATCCGGATCTTGGCGCGTTGTGCTGCCTTCGGCCTATTCGCACATCGGTCCGCTACTGACGCAAACTCACAGGCCAACGGGGCGCCCCACGCCGACTTTCAGCATTGTTGGATGGCCACACCAGTGCGGCAACTTACTAGACACCACCTCGGTGCCATCCGGATCTTGGCGCGTTGTGCTGCCTTCGGCCTATTCGCACATCGGTCCGCTACTGACGCAAACTCACAGGCCAACGGGGCGCCCCACGCCGACTTTCAGCATTGTAGGATGGCCACACCAGTGCTGCAACTTGCTGGACACCACCTCGGTGCCATCCGGATCTTGGCGCATTGTGTTGCCTTCGGCCTATTCGCACATCGGTCCGCTACTGACGCCGCCTCACGTGCCAACGGGGCGCCCCACGCCGACTTTCAGCATTGTAGGATGGCCACACCAGTGCTGCAACTTGCTGGACACCACCTCGGTGCCATCCGGATCTTGGCGCGTTGTGTTGCCTTCGGCCTATTCGCACATCGGTCCGCTACTGACGCCGCCTCACGTGCCAACGGGGCGCCCCACGCCGACTTTCAGCATTGTAGGATGGCCACACCAGTGCTGCAACTTGCTGGACACCACCTCGGTGCCATCCGGATCTTGGCGCGTTGTGTTGCCTTCGGCCTATTCGCACATCGGTCCGCTACTGACGCCGCCTCACGTGCCAACGGGGCACCCCACGCCGACTTTCAGCATTGTAGGATGGCCACACCAGTGCTGCAACTTGCTGGACACCACCTCGGTGCCATCCGGATCTTGGCGCGTTGTGTTGCCTTCGGCCTATTCGCACATCGGTCCGCTACTGACGCCGCCTCACGTGCCAACGTATTTTCTCCGCATTTTACACCCTATGCCGCATAACAGGTCATGTGACTTGTTTATAAAACTTTTCATTGGTTCATTTTACTTTTGGTTTCCTAATGATGGAAGGCTTGATCATGTGACCTAAAAACAACACTTTTCATTGGATGAAAACTTTTTTTTTTTCCCAAACGATGAAAGCCCCACCTTGTTTCTGGATGTTTCAGACTGAAGCTGGCGTCAGCATGAGAGCACCACCATCTCGTAGCTCAGTCGTGGTCATTCCGCGAGCAATCATGGCAGCCGCTCCCCACCAGAAGCCTGCAGGAGTCGGAGCCCCCAAAACTTTTGATGAATTCTCAAGGCGGAGGGGACGCTTTCGAGAATGGGGTCCAAGACCTAGCAGACAAGCGTCCGATTTCCAAGGTGTCCCAGGGCCATTTCAGTGGACCAGGCCCAAAAAGGAAACAGCCTGCCGCCATTTTGAGAGTCCTGTGACAGCCGCCTATCGCTGCACCGCAAGAGTGGGCGCAACTCAGCTGAATTGCGGCTTTTGACACAGTGGACCAAAAACGGACGGAATGGCAACTGAAACGGTAAAGGGGCGCCCCACTACAACAGATGACACTCCACCTGGAGAGGCCCGTTCACCGCCTCCCCCGGGGCGCCCCGCGCCGTTATTCGGAGCAGCATTGTAGGATACCAAAACCAGTGCGGCAACTTACTGGACATCACCTTGGTGCCATCGTTCTGCTGCCTTGGAACTATTCGCGCAACAGTTTGCTACTGATGACCCACCCCCCGCGACGCCCCATGCCGTTATTTGCTGGGTGGCAACTTACTAGACATCACTTTAGTGTCATCTAGATTTCAGCGCGTTCTGCTGCCTTGGAACTATTCGCACAACAGTTTGCTACTGATGACCCACCCCCCGCGACGCCCCACGCCGGAAATCTGGACGTTGTGCTGCGTTGGGACTATTCGCACAGCCGACCGCTACTTCGTTGTTTTTCCCTAAAAATGTTTATATGTTATTACTATTTTTGCTTTCTTGTATATATTTATAAATTATTAAAGTTTTATAATCTTACTACTTTGTCGGAGTGCTATATATTTTTAATGTGACACATAATTGTAAAAACTTTGATGTACAAAGAGTCATCCCTGGAATCTTCCGCTTCAGGCTCGGTCCCCTCCCCAATCACAATACAGGATGGTTTTCAGATAATAGCAACGCTTCTGCTGTGACGGATCTCATCGAGTGTGGGCCTTGATCTACTATAACTCCTTTGAAGAGGGGTGATTCTTTACAGCTGTGGCCATAAACTACATCTGCAGGGCTAGCTGATACCCTAGGACCAGCCTGGACAATCGGACACAGAGGAAAAGGAGTGTCAGAGGGTGCGGTAGTGAATAGGGCGAAAGGGAGGTGTCGGGCGGGCACAGGGTGTGATTCTCAGGGAAGAGCAGCGCAGATGGGGGGAGGTTTATTACCCATGCATAAGACAGAGAGCGGGGGTGACCACTGCCTGGGGGAGATGCTTGCGAGGGTGGGGAGCCATGCTAAGGATCGACAGCGTGCACAGAGTGGGTCTGGTCAAGGCATCTAAAATGGCTGCCGTGCACGACAAAAGTGTGGCATTTGAAAAAAGACAAGATGGCGCAGACAATGTTTTTCAACACTTCCTGATTTCCTTCGAATCGAACGTTAACAGACGTTGGGGCATATTACCAAAGTTAAGCGATATTTATCCCTAACGATGCTTAGCAACGATTTTTTTACCGTCAGAAATTATCGCAGATAAACCTTGCTATTATCAAGGTTTATCGGAAATACGATAAAAAACGACCGCAATGCATTAATATCGCTGAAAACTCAGCGATATTCATGCATTACCGAGCTAATGCTCTTAGCCATGTTATCCACCTCCCATTGGATAACATGGCTAAGAACTGCTCAGGGCAGGTGGTAGCTTTTGGAGATATTCGCGCTTATCTCGAATATTTCCAAAAGTTGATAATAGGAGATAGCGATGTTAGCGACTGTTTCCAGTCGCTAACATCTTGGCATGCCCACTTTGCATGTCATTAGTGATAAATATCACTCACATGCAAAGTGGGGCCCGTGATGGTCGCTATATTCTACTAGCCGTCGCTAACTGGTGTTAGCAACAGCTAGGTAATACACATATAATTTTATCTCCGCGAAGCGGAGCGCTGTTACAGATATATATCTTGTTTCTGAACGTTAATTTCTCAAAATGCACTGAAGCACATATATTGAGACCTAGCAAAGGCACATCGGGCTACCAGTCCCTACAATTTTGCCAAGTTTCGTGCAAATCCATTCAGCTGTTCGATCCTACCGAGAGACAAGATGGCGGCCGCTACGGACTGTTTGGAATGTTTACAGACACCGGAGAGCCAATCAGCTTCGCTTCGCAAAGCTCCGTAACGCGAAAAGTACGCGAAGCGGTGCGCTGTTACAGATATATATCTTTTTTTGAACGTTAATTTCTCAAAATCCACTGGAGCACATATATTGAGATCTAGCAAAGGCACATCGGGCTACCAGTCCCTACAATTTTGCCAAGTTTCGTGCAAATCCATTCAGCTGTTCGATTATTATTATTTTTATTTTTTTTTGCCCCGCGGGGCCCTTTTAAAACCTCCACATCAAACCTAGGGGGTGAGCGACAATGTACTATGCCCCCTTATGGTCATTTGCCCCTTCGCTTTGGCCTCTCTTGTCTCTCGATCCTACCGAGAGACAAGATGGCGGCCGCTACGGACTGTTTGGAATGTTGACAGACGCCGGAGAACCAATCAGCTTCGCTTCACAAAGCTCCGTTGCGCGTAAAGTACGCGTCCTGGGACGCTGCCAGGTCCGCTGTTACAGATATATATCTTTTTTTAAACGTTAATTTCTCAAAATCCACTGGAGCACATATATTGAGACCTACAAAAGGCACATCGGGCTACCAGTCCCTACAATTTTGCCAAGTTTCGTGCAAATCCATTCAGCCGTTCGGGCTAAAAGTGAGGCCAACCGCCCTATGGAAAACTCAATGTTAAAAACACGTTTTGGGACCCCCCTTTTTTCTCGGCCCCCCCTTGACGAACCCCCCCCAAATTTTCAAGGGCTGCTCAGAAAGAAAATGTGCCATTTTCCTGAAAATTTCAGCCAATTCCGTCCACAAACGCCAAAGTTATTAGACATAGAATTTTCAAAAAACCCATAGAGAAAAAATCCTAACTATATATACCTACTGGCGACCGCCAGTAGGTAATATATATATATATATATATATATATATATATATATATATATATATATGACGCTCCAAATCCTCTCGACTCACAAGAAGACAACAGCACTCGAGGGCTACTTTTCAACACCGCAGGTTTTTATTATTCGCAGGCACTCTCCACAAACGCGTTTCGGCGTGTCGCCTTCGTCAGTGTGGTTACAGTGATTTTTGCTCTCGGGTGGATTTAAATACACCATTCTCACTTTCTATTTTTCATACATAGAAATAGACAGAGGACAACCCCACTATGGTCACTCTGGGCACCATCTTGGAATATCAGTATGGATAACCTCATAGTGCTCACAGGTTATACAATAAGGCCCCTAGATGGGCTAATCCATACACTTAGTGGGTATAAACATTAAATTATAAGTTTCTGAGATAAACAACAGAATCAAGCCGTGGATCGGCTAAGGTCCTCTAACTAATGGATGGCATAATGGTCCACCTTTATACCTGCAGGCATTCAACAGTTCATGTTACCAAATAAGTCGCAAAATGTTACGATACAACTCACATTGTATAAATCCCAATACTTCAACATTCTTAAAAATGGAAGAAGAAAGAAAGAAAGAGTTCATTCAGTCCCTAGAACACGACATTATTACATATCAAATCATATGAAGGTTCTGGACAGAAAGGAGAACTCTAATAAAATGATCAAATACATTAGACATGATGGTTTATAGCCATATAGTGAGTGTCGTGCATAATATGCGACAAAAGTCCCTGGAAGGTACATGCTCAATAAACCATTATCGTTACCTTCACAAGGCAAGCTCGCAGCCAATAAACTGAACCTCAAATTCTACATCACATCGCAACAGTATTTTGGACCACAATAACCTGTGCTGTCATATCAGTTCCAGCAAAACTAGGGATATGTTGGGTGTGATATAAATGTATTATGGATATGTTATAGGTGTTACACGGCCTTCACGGGACGTTCTATTGATTTCATTTTCCCAGATGAAAAGCCATCTCCTCCCCAGCATTCAAGCCCCTCGGGAACTTCGTAGAAAGGTCTATAATGAACCTGGATTCAAGTCTACGGAGTCGTCTGAGGCGATCTCCGCCCCTAACATTGGGTGGTACAGCGTCAAGGCCGAAATATTGCAGTAGCTTTCGGTCTCGCCCATGGACCTCCGCAAAGTGGCGGGCCACTGGGTAGCTGGGGTCTGCCTTGTCGATATATATATATACATATATTCACTGAAAAAACCATAGGTGAGTGATGTCACTGACCATGTCATGAGTGATGTAATATGTGACGTCATCAGCAGTGCATTGCACGCGCAAGTTATAGTGAGTCCAACTAACTATAACGTGGGAATTTCAATGTTTTTATGCGAGTAAAACTTCCAGCTAACTATAACTGGTTTAAAACCTATGGTTTTTTCCGTGAATTTAATAGGTTTTTTAAATGCTAATTCCTAACTATAACTGGTGTGAAACCTATGGTTTTTTCAGTGAATTTCAATGGTTTTTTAATAGCAAATCTTTATAGGTATAAAAAATAATAAATTTTAAAACAAATTTTATATTGTATAATTATGTCAATTTATTTATTTATTTTTATTTTTAACTTGGGGCGCGTACCGGGGAGCGTCCCGTTAGCGCAATTCTTGCGAACAAAAACAACATCGTGACATTTCGCGTAGACGCGTGATGCGTCATATGACGCACAGTGTAAGCGCACCCGGAAGCACGCGTGCGCATACGATCGCGGAACGTCTCGACGTGCTTACGCCGCGTGCCCCGGGGCGCGTAGCGTAAGCGCGTCGGGTCATGTGACCAGAAAATAACACTTTCTATTGGTGCAGAACAGTTTTGGTTTCCAAATGAGTAAAGCCTGGGTCTTGTGATCTGAAAATAACACTTCTGATTGGTTCAGGACAGTTGTTTTTCCCAAATGAGTAAAGCCTAGGTCTGGTGACCTGAAAATAACACTTCTGATTGGTTCAGGACAGTTTTTTTTCCCAAATGATGAAAAACCCCACCTTTCTTCCTTATTCTGACTTTGTCCTTTGACTGAGGAAGACCTGTTTCATCTATAGAGACAATTCTTTTGTACTTTGAAATGGCTACTGTAGCAGCAACAGCTGGAGCATCTGCACCACCACCACCACCACCACCATCACCAAGAGGACCACCACAACAATACATTGGTGGTGAAGAAGAGGAGGAGGAGGAAGAGGAGGAGGAGGAGGGGAGAAGATGGCTGCCTGAACAAAATACCCCATACAAGCCAAAAGAACACATTGTATGGGAGTTTTTTTCACTCCCAGAGGGCAAGAAAAAAGTGAATGCGGCCAAGGTAACTTGTCGAATCTGTGGCAAACAACTCTCAAGGGGCAATCCAGACAAAAAATATTCATTTGGCAATAATACCATGATTCGACATATGACCCGGAAGCATCCTAACAACTATTCTCAAGCAGAGATCAGGAAACTGGCCAGTCACCTCCCCCAGTGTTCAAGGACCAGCTCCAAAAGAAAGCAACCCACTCCATCTGGACCAGATACAACGGAGGCGATGCCTTGTATTCAGCCACGATTTGCAGATTTTAGAATCACTTGTATTGCATGTGGCAAGCTCATCGCCTATGGCGGACAGAGCATGAAGCTCGTCGTCCTTGCTGGTGACAATCACAAATGCCCCAAAAAACAGTAATTTTTTCCGTTTCTTGTTTTTTGCTCCTGTTGAGCCATTTACAATTCCCTGTTTTTTGTTTCTCCCCATAAAAAATACAAAAAAAATATAAAACTGTTTTGAAAAGCCAAAAAAGTACAAAATGTTCAAAAAAACATAAAAAAAATATAAAACAAAAAGAATAAAAAAACAGTTCTTTTTAGAATTACCTCCAATTTATAAAAAAAATGCGAAATTTTTTAAAAACTCTTTCATTCTTTTTTATCCAGGGTACGCTCCCTGGTACGCCCCCCCTTTTATCTCGGCCCCCGCTTGACGAATCCCCCCAAACTTTTAGGGAAAAAGCGGAGCGCCGTGAAGCAAAGTTGCTGAAAATTTCAGGCAGATTCCTCCACCGGCGCCAAAGTTATTCCAAATAGAATGTTACGATTTCCCTATGGAAATCAATCCTAACTATAACTACCTACTGGCGACCGCCAGTAGGTAATATATATATATATATATATATATATATATATTACCTACTGGCAGTCGCCAGTAGGTATATATAGTTAGGATTTTTTTGAATAGGGATTTCTGAAAATTCTATGTTGAATAACTTTAGCGTTGATGGATGGAATTGGCTGACATTTTCAGGAAAATGGCACATTTTGTTTCTGAGCGTCCCCTGAAAGTTTGGAGGGGTTTCGTCAAGCGGGGGCCGAGAAAAAAGGGGGGTCCCAAAACATGTTTTTAACATTGAGTTTTCCATAGGGCGGTTGGACTCACTTTTAGCTCGAACGGCTGAATGGATTTCCACAAAACTTGGCAAAATTGTAGGGACTGGTAGCCCGATGTGCCTTTGCTATGTCTCAAGATATATGCTCAAGTGGTTTTTACGAAAATTAACTTTGAAAAATATATATTGAGCTACATTGGGCTATATATATGTTAGAGCCCAACAGTGGACCAATGTAGCCCAATGTAGCCCAATGTAGCCCAATGTAGCCCAAAGATGGCCACCAGAGACAAACAAAAACAAATGTAGCCCAAATATCAGCCAGATGTAGCCCAACTATAGCCCAGTGACAGAATGTCCCAGAGTGTTCTAAAGAACAACTAGAGCGCTAACAGTCTTACTTATGACAAAAGTATGGCACACCTGAAGCCATCTTGATTGGAATAAAGTGTTAACACTTAAAACATTTAATTTGCAAAGGAACAAAATGAGGGGGTTCATTTTGCCATAGAAATTATGATTAGTGCTGAAGAAAGAAAAATTAGGGCACATTTTGAGTGACTTCTCAAATCCTCTTATATTTCATTAAAAAAATTCTGATATGCAGTCTCCCAAGATGGCCACCAGAGACAAAAGAGCCCAAATGTAGCCCAAATATCAGCCAGATGTAGCCCAACTATAGCCCAATGACAGAATGTCCCAGAGTGTTCTAAAGAACAACTAGAACGCTAACAGTCTTACTTATGACAAAAGTATGGCACACCTGAAGTCATCTTGATTGGAATAAAGTGGTAAGACTTAATACATTTAATTTGAAAAGGAACAAAATGAGGGGTTTCATTTTGCCATAGAAATGTTATATATATATATATATATCAATCAAAGGTGTTGCTCAAGCATCTCCTGCCCACTCCAAACCGAAAGTTGTATCGTTGTAGAAGGACTTCTTGGGCTAAGTCCTATTAATTAGGTAAAGGAATACGATACTCGTAGGATTTTAAGAGTTCTTTATTCCGCCGCCGCCAAACGCGTTTCGACTGCCAAGCAGTCTTGCTCACTGGACCTATATATATATATATATATTACCTACTGGCGGTCGCCAGTAGGTATATATAGTTAGTATTTTTTTGAATAGGGATTTCTGAAAATTCTATGTTGAATAACTTTGGCGTTGATGGACGTAATTGGCTGAAAGTTTCTGGAAAATGGCACATTTTGTTTCTGAGCATCCCCATAAAGTTTGGGGGGGTTTCGTCAAGCGGGGGCCGAGAAAAAAGGGGGGTCCCAAAACGTGTTTTTAACATTGGGTTTTCAATAGGGCGGTTGGACTCACTTTTAGCTCGAACGGCTGAATGGATTTCTATGAAATTTAGAAAAATTGTTGAGACTGTTTGCCCGATGTGCCTTTGCTAGGTCTCAAGATATGTGCTCCAGTGGATTTTGAAAAATTAACGTTCAAAAAAATATATATATCTGTGACAGCGTCCCGGTTAGCGCCCCGGTTCGCGTACCAGACACGTAACGGAACTTCGCGAGGAGAAGCGGATTGGCTCTCCGGTGACTGTCAACATTCTAAACAGTCCGGAGCGGCCGCCATCTTGTCTCTCGGTAGGATCGAGAGACAAGAGGTGGAAATAAACGAAGGGGGAAATGAATGAAAGGGGGCAAGGTAGACCCCTCCTGACCCCCTAGGATTGATGTGGGGGCTATTAAAGGGCCCCGCGGGGCAAAAAAATGTAGTAATTTTTTTTTCGATTTTTCGCGGTGGAAGCGCTACCCGGTACTCGAACCGGGTAGCTCACCGGTAGCGTAACGGGAGTCCGCCATCTTGTGTTTCAGACGAATTTAGTCACAAGATGGAGGATAAACAATGTTGGGAATGGGTATAAGGGGGCACGGGAGACATATCCTGACCCCCTAGGTTTTCTGAGGGTGGCTGAGGAGGCCCATATATGTAAAAAAGACCCACTTTTTTTTCACATTTTCGCGCGGTTAGTGCCCGGTCCGCGCACCGGGTAGCGTTCCGGAAAGCGTAACAAGGGGAAAACCAAGGGAAATACTAAAATAATATTTTAGAGTGCTTTGAGGTAGGGTAGCTCTGAATAGAGCTGTTGTGTTGTGTGGGTGATGTAAGTACCAACATGTAGGTACCAATGAAGAGTCTAAAATTCAATGTACACCGTCTCCTGTGTAGATATTTTGTATGTTCTAATATGGGTTATTTAAATGTAAATGTGTGGAAAAGCACTTCATGCTTTAAAGCAATTGTATTTTTGAACTGATTGTTCTTTCCTCTTAGTCCTCCTCTTTGTTTTTTTCCCCCCACACTCTTCTTCAGCACGATAGTTGATAAATTCGTTCCCTCAAAAAATGTATATACATAAAAAAATTATATTAAATACATATAAAATATATTTTTCCTTTAAAAGAAGAATACATTTTACAGCTTTTGATATTTGCTATTAAAAAACCATTGAAATTCACTGAAAAAAACATAGGTTATAGACCATATATAGTTAGGAATTAGCATTTACAAAACCTTGAAAATTCACTGAAAAAACCATAGGTTATAGACCATATATAGTTAGGAATTAGCATTTACAAAACCTTATTTTACTCACACAAAACCATTGAAATTCGCATATATAGTTAGTTGCACTAACTATATATCGCGCACCCGCAATCCACTGCTGATCATGTCACATATTACATCATTCATGACATGGTCAGTGACATCACTGATGACATCACTGATGACATCTCAAATGACATCACTGATGACATCACTGATGACAACATCCAGTGACTGTATGTTTCTGTAAAGTTAAAATATGTCTTACATATTGAAGAATGAGTGGATGTATAAGTGTCTGGATGAAGGATTTAGTAGGTGCATGACTGACTGTATGAGTGAGTGATTAAATGTGTCTCACTGAGTGCATGGGTTAGTGACTAAACTGTCTTAATTTGTGCATCATTATGTCTGTTGTTCTGTAAACTGCTGCATGTGTTGATCAGTAGCTATATGAGTAACTATATGGGTTATTGATTGGTTGTCCAAGTATTTGTATGGGAGACTGAGTGTGTGTGTGGGTGGCTGGGAGGTGTATGACTCTGTGCATAGATGTGTGAGCAGTTGATTCACTAGATGTATGGGTTCAAAAGTGCATGTGGAAACAGCTGTATGGGCGGTTGACTGTGTGCATGAGTGTATTGGTGAGTGAATGGATATCTCAGTGCTACATGTCAAAGTAAGTACATATGTAAAACACAGTACATGTGAGAGTTGACATATATAAATACCTGTGCATAAGAGCCAGTGAATGTGTGAGTGGCTGTATGGATCATTGTGAACTTGTATCAGGGATTGTATAAGAGAGTAAATATGTGTTAGTATATGTTTGAATAAGTAAGGTGTGTATAACTGTATAGTTGAGGAAATGGAGGTGTGATTGATTCTTTGCATGACTGACTAGGTGTGTGAGTAACTCCATGGATGAGTGACAGTCTGTGAGTGTCTGTTTACACTGAGTGTATCTAAGGTTATATTAGAGTCTGAAGAGGTTCATCGTATTATCACATGAATGATGTCATCAGTGATGTGATCAGTAATGTCAAATGAGATGTCATCAGTGATGTCATCAGTGATGTCATTTGAGATGTCGTCAGTGATGTCATCAGTGATGTCATCAGTGATGTCATTTGAGATGTCATCAGTGATGTCATCAGTGATGTCATCAGTGATGTCATCAGTGATGTCATTTGAGATGTCATCAGTGATGTCATCAGTGATGTCATCAGTGATGTCATTTGAGATGTCATCACTGATGTCATCAGTGATGTAATTTGAGGTGTCATCAGTGATGTCATCAGTGATGTCATTTGAGATGTCATCAGTGATGTCACTGACCATGTCATGAATGATGTAATATGTGACATGATCAGCAGTGGATTGCGGGTGCGCGATATATAGTTAGTGCAACTAACTATATATGCGAATTTCAATGGTTTTGTGTGAGTAAAATAAGGTTTTGTAAATGCTAATTCCTAACTATATATGGTCTATAACCTATGGTTTTTTCAGTGAATTTTCAAGGTTTTGTAAATGCTAATTCCTAACTATATATGGTCTATAACCTATGTTTTTTTCAGTGAATATATATATGTTTACATATATATATATATCTATATACATATAAATGTATATATATTACCTACTGGCGGTCGCCAGTAGGTATATATAGTTAGGATTGATTTCTATAGGGAAATCCCAACATTCTATTGGAAATAACTTTGGCGCCGGTTGAGGAATCTGCCTGAATTTTTCAGCAACTTTGCCTCGCGGCGCTCCGGTACTTCCCTTAAGGTTTGGGGGGGATTCGTCAAGCGGGGGCCGAGATAAAAGGGGGGTCTCAAAATGTGTTTTCCCCATGTTAATTTCCATAGGGCGGTCTGTCGCACTTTTAGCTCGAACGTCTGAATGGATTTTCACCAAACTTGGCAAAATTGTAGGGACTGGTACCCCGATGTGCCTTTGCTATGTCTCAAGATATATGCTCCAGAGGATTTTGAGTAATTTAGGTTAAAAAAAACTTTATATATCTATGGTCTCGCCCCGGTACGCGCACCGGGGAGCGCTCCGGGCGCGCCACGCGACTTGCGCACGGGAAGCTGATTGGTTCTCGGGTGTCTGTAAACATTCGAAACAGTCCGCAGCGGCCGCCATCTTGTGTCTCGGTAGGATTGAGACACAAGAGGTGGCAAAAATCAAAGGGGGAAATGACCAAAAGGGGGCAGGGTAGACCCCCCCCTGATCCCCTAGGTTTGATGTGGGGGCCATTAAAGGGTCCCGCGAGGCAAAAAAAAAAAAAAAAATCGTTTTTCGCGGGGGGAGGGCCCGGTACGCGCACTGGGGAGAGTACCGGGGAGCGTACCATGGGGAAAAATAGTGAAAAAAATTATATAATCATAATAATAAATAATAAAATAATCATTTTGAGTGATTACAGGTAGGGTAGCTCTGAAAAGAGCTTTTGGTTCTCTGGCTGTTTTAGGTACCTACAAGTACGTCCCACACACACCCACACGCACACAACCCCACACCTCCACACCCACACACTCCCCACACACACCTCACACACGCACACCTCCACCCACACCCAAACACCCCACACCCCCTACACCGACACCTTACACATCCACACCCACACCCACACATCCCACACACACTCACTCACACACACACGCACACACAGATACCTCACAGACACACCTCACACATCCCACACACACCCCCCCCCCACACACACACATGCACACCTCACAGACACACCCACACATCCCACACATACACACACATCCTACACACATACCCTCCACACCCACACACACACCCCACACACACCTCACACACCCACACCCCCACCTACACCCAAACACCCTACACACCCACACACACACCTTACACATCCACATCCCCACCCACACCCACATACCCCACACACCTACACACACCTATACACCTCATCCCCCCTCAGACACACACACACACACACACACACACACACACCTCACAGACACACCCCACACATCCCCCACACACACCTCACCCCTTCCCCACACACACACCTCTGACACACACCTCACACACACACACACAGACACACACCACACACACCTCACACACACACACACACACACACCCACCCACCCACACACTCCTCTCACACACCCCCCACCCCACCCCACACACACACACCCCACACACACACCCACACATCCTACACACACACACCCCACACACATACCCCCCCACACACACACCCCACACCCACCCCCCCACACACACACACACCACACACACACTCATGATTTTTTTTATTTTTTTGAGGGGGTGCCCCACACACATACCCCGACACACACACACCCCACACCCACCCCCCCACACACCCCCCCCACCATACCTCATACACCCACACCTCCACCCACACCCAAACACCCCACACACCCACACACACACCATACACCCCCACACCCCCACCTACACCCACACACCCCACACCCCCCCTCCCACACACACCTCACTGCCCCCCACACACACACACCTCACAGACACACCCCACACATCCCCCCCACACACACACACACCTCTGACACACACCCCACACACACACACACACACACACACACCCCACACACACACACCTCACACACACACACACCCACACCCACACACACATTCCTCACCCCCACACACCCACACACACCCCCACACACACACACACCCACACACACACACCCCACACACACACCCACACATCCTACACACACACACCCCACACACATACCCCCCCACACACACACCCCACACCCACCCCTCCACACACACACCACTCACACACACTCATTTTTTTTTTTTTTTTTTGAGGGGGTACGCGTACCCTGGAGAAAAAAAGAAAGACAGAGTTTTTTAAAAATGTAGCATTTTTATATAAATTGGAGGTAGTTCTGAAAAGAACTGTTTTTTTATTCTTATTGTTGTTTTATTTTTTTTATTGTTTTTTTGTACCCCGCGACTTTAAAAAAAATATATATATAATTTTTGTTGCCGTGGGGGTCCTTGTGGGACCCCCTGAGCAGGCCTAGGGGGTCAGGGTGTTTCTACTCTGGCCCCTTTGCGAGTTTCACACCTTTGTTTCACTGCTTTCTTGTGCCTTGGTTCGAACAAGGCACAAGATGGCTGCCAGGGACACCCAGTATGCAAGGGGAATTAGTTCCCCCTCTTCAAACATGCACTGGGGCTGCGTTGCAGAGAGGTGTAAAAAAGGGTGTGGCCTCATTACACCTCTATGCAATGCAGCCATCTGGCGCATACTGGAGGCTCCTGGTGGGCTGGTTGGCCCCCAGGGACCCCCATTATGCAAGGGGAATTAGTTCCCCCTCTGCAAACGCGCCATGCGGCTGCGTTGCAGAGATGTGTAACAAGGGGCATAGCCTCATTACACCTCTGCAATGCAGCCCCCTGGCGCATACTGGAGGTTCCAGGTGGGCTAGTTGGCCCCCAGGGGCCCCCAGTATGCAGGGGGAATGAGTTCCCCCTCTTCAAACATGCACGGGGGCTGCGTTGCGGAGAGGTGTAAAAAGGGCCGTGGCTTAATTACACCTCTCTGCAATGCAGTCCCCTGGTGCATACTGGAGATTCCTGGTGGGCTTTCAGGTCTTATATAGTTAGGAATTAGCATTAAAAAAAACTTTGAAATTCACTGAAAATAACATAGGTTTCAGGCCTTATATAGTTAGGAATTAGCATTTAAAAAACCTTTGAAATTCACTGAAAAAACCATCGGTTTCAGGCCTTATATAGTTAGGAATTAGCATTTTAAAAACCTTTGAAATTCACTGAAAAAACCATAGGTTTCAGGCCTTATATAGTTAGGAATTAGCATTTAAAAAAACCTTGCAAATTCACTGAAAAAACCATAGGTTTCAGGCCTTATATAGTTAGGAATTAGCATTTAAAAAACCTTGCAAATTCAATGAAAAAACCATAGGTTTCAGGCCTTATATAGTTAGGAATTAGCATTTAAAAAACCTTGCAAATTCACTGGAAAAAAACATAGGTTTCAGGCCTTATATAGTTAGGAATTAGGCACAAGAAAGCAGAAAAACAAACGTGTAGAACACAAAAAGGGGGCAGGATAGGAACACCCTGACCCCCTAGGGCTGCTCAGGTGGTCCCCTAGGATATTAAAATATTTAAACGTTATCCGCTAATAGAATTAGCATTTAAAAAACCTTTGAAATTCACTGAAAAAACCATAGGTTTCAGGCCTTATATAGTTAGGAATTAGCATTTAAAAAACCTTTGAAATTCACTGAGAAAAACATAGGTTTCAGACCTTATATAGTTAGGAATTAGCATTTAAAAAACCTTTGAAATTCACTCAAAAAACTATAAGTTTTAGTGGTGTTATAGTTAGCTGGACATTTTACTCATACAAAACCATTGAAATTGCTCCTATATAGTTAGGTGTACTAAGTATATATCGCGCACCCGCAATCCACTGCTGATGATGTCACATATTACATCATTCATGACATGGTCAGTGACATCACTGATGACATCCCAAATGACATCACTGATGAAATCACTGATGACATCAGTAAATATATATATATATATATATATATATATATATATATATATATATATATATATATATACCAATTAATGCATATGTATATAAATGTATATATATTTAACATTTATATATTTTTTTAAATAATTAAAAAAACATATATATATATAAATTTATAAAAAAAATACTCTTTTCACCCTTAAAACTAATACCACCCTGCTCCCTTAAAATACCTCAGCACCCCAAAATCCTAACCCACCCTTACTCCTTAAAATACCCCAACAACCTTAAACACTAACCCATCTTAACCCTATAAATTTACCCTGTACCCCAAAACCCAAACCTATCCCTAAACCCTAAAAATACCCCTGTACCCCAAAACCAAAACTTACCACTGAACCCTAAAAATACCCCTGTACCCCAAAACCCAAACCTAGCCCTGAACCCTATAAATACCCCTGTACCCCAAAACTCAAACCTAGCCCTGAACCCTAAAAATACCCCTGTACCCCAAAACCCAAAAATACCCCTGAATCCTAAAAATACCCCTGTACCCCAAAACCCAAACCTACCCCTGAAACCTAAAAATACCCCTGTACCCCAAAACCCAAAAATACCCCTGAACCCTAAAAATACCCCTGTACCCCAAAACACAAACCTACCCCTAAAACCTAAAAATACCCTTTCTCCGGGGTACCGGAATCAACAGAGTCCACCACGCAGCAAAGAAAGAAGTATGACGGTGAGGATGTCATTGTGCATCACGTCGGGCCGGTTGGATTTCCTTGACCTGCCCCCACCAGAAAGGATTCCTGAGCTGCGGCGGTTGAAGCGGTATGGGGACTGGAGGAAGCGCAGCTGCGCACATGTACTTTTGGATATTAAAATATCAACACAGACTATGCAGCATATGTTCCCCCTTCGACTCCACTCCTGCGATACCTACCTATGCACTGCTGTGGCATGCTGGACCTTGTAGGCGCCGAACATCAAGCGGACTACAAGAGGTGTATGCACCGTGAGGTCAACGTAGTGGGAGGAGCTGCGGTCTGTTGGTGAGAAGGCAGGACATATCTTTCTCACTTACACCCGTTCACACAAGCACATGCACCTGGCGCTGAAGAGGCGAAGGACGCCGAAATGCATCCGCCATAGGAAGAGAACATACTCTCCGTTGTCTGTGCAGCCCAATAAAGCGCTTCCAAATCGTTCCTCAGCTGTGGCCTTACTCGTTCTTTGAAGGAGTGGAGTTTGATTTATTCCGGCGCAGTTTCCAGTAATGCGCCTTTAAGGCTCCCGCTTTGTCAAGAGACTCTGTTAATGCTGGAACACTGCTTGCAGTTTTGTTTTTCTCCGGGGTACCGGAATCAACAGAGTCCACCACGCAGCAAAGAAAGAAGTATGACGGTGAGGATGTCATTGTGCATCACGTCGGGCCGGTCGGATTTCCTTGACCTGCCCCCGCCAGAAAGGATTCCTGAGCTGCGGCGGTTGAAGCGGTATGGGGACTGGAGGAAGCGCAGCTGCGCACATGTACTTTTGGATATTAAAATATCAACACAGACTATGCAGCATATGTTCCCCCTTCCACTCCACTCCTGCGATACCTACCTATGCACTGCTGTGGCATGCTGGACCTTGTAGGCGCCGAACATCAAGCGGACTACAAGAGGTGTATGCACCGTGAGGTCAACGTAGTGGGAGGAGCTGCGGTCTGTTGGTGAGAAGGCAGGACATATCTTTCTCACTTACACCCGTTCACACAAGCACATGCACCTGGCGCTGATGAGGCGAAGAACGCCGAAATGCATCCGCCATAGGAAGAGAACATACTCTCCGTTGTCTGTGCAGCCCAATAAAGCGCTTCCAAATCGTTCCTCAGCTGTGGCCTTACTCGTTCTTTGAAGGAGTGAAGTTTGATTTATTCCGGCGCAGTTTCCAGTAATGCGCCTTTAAGGCTCCCGCTTTGTCAAGAGACTCTGTTAATGCTGGAACACTGCTTGCAGTTTTGTTTTTCTCCGGGGTACCGGAATCAACAGAGTCCACCACGCAGCAAAGAAAGAAGTATGACGGTGAGGATGTCATTGTGCATCACGTCGGGCCGGTCGGATTTCCTTGACCTGCCCCCGCCAGAAAGGATTCCTGAGCTGCGGCGGTTGAAGCGGTATGGGGACTGGAGGAAGCGCAGCTGCGCACATGTACTTTTGGATATTAAAATATCAACACAGACTATGCAGCATATGTTCCCCCTTCCACTCCACTCCTGCGATACCTACCTATGCACTGCTGTGGCATGCTGGACCCTGTAGGCGCCGAACATCAAGCGGACTACAAGAGGTGTATGCACCGTGAGGTCAACGTAGTGGGAGGAGCTGCGGTCTGTTGGTGAGAAGGCAGGACATATCTTTCTCACTTACACCCGTTCACACAAGCACATGCACCTGGCGCTGAAGAGGCAAAGAACGCCGAAATGCATCCGCCATAGGAAGAGAACATACTCTCCGTTGTCTGTGCAGCCCAATAAAGCGCTTCCAAATCGTTCCTCAGCTGTGGCCTTACTCGTTCTTTGAAGGAGTGGAGTTTGATTTATTCCGGCGCAGTTTCCAGTAATGCGCCTTTAAGGCTCCCGCTTTGTCAAGAGACTCTGTTAATGCTGGAACACTGCTTGCAGTTTTGTTTTTCTCCGGGGTACCAGAATCAACAGAGTCCACCACGCAGCAAAGAAAGAAGTATGAAGGTGAGGATGTCATTGTGCATCACGTCGGGCCGGTCGGATTTCCTTGACCTGCCCCCGCCAGAAAGGATTCCTGAGCTGCGGCGGTTGAAGCGGTATGGGGACTGGAGGAAGCGCAGCTGCGCACATGTACTTTTGGATATTAAAATATCAACACAGACTATGCAGCATATGTTCCCCCTTCCACTCCACTCCTGCGATACCTACCTATGCACTGCTGTGGCATGCTGGACATTGTAGGCGCCGAACATCAAGCGGACTACAAGAGGTGTATGCACCGTGAGGTCAACGTAGTGGGAGGAGCTGCGGTCTGTTGGTGAGAAGGCAGGACATATCTTTCTCACTTACACCCGTTCACACAAGCACATGCACCTGGCGCTGAAGAGGCGAAGAACGCCGAAATGCATCCGCCATAGGAAGAGAACATACTCTCCGTTGTCTGTGCAGCCCAATAAAGCGCTTCCAAATCGTTCCTCAGCTGTGGCCTTACTCGTTCTTTGAAGGAGTGGAGTTTGATTTATTCCGGCACAGTTTCCAGTAATGCGCCTTTAAGGCTCCCGCTTTGTCAAGAGACTCTGTTAATGCTGGAACACTGCTTGCAGTTTTGTTTTTCTCCGGGGTACCGGAATCAACAGAGTCCACCACGCAGCAAAGAAAGAAGTATGATGGTGAGGATGTCATTGTGCATCACGTCGGGCCGGTCGGATTTCCTTGACCTGCCCCCGCCAGAAAGGATTCCTGAGCTGCGGCGGTTGAAGCGGTATGGGGACTGGAGGAAGCGCAGCTGCGCACATGTACTTTTGGATATTAAAATATCAACACAGACTATGCAGCATATGATCCCCCTTCCACTCCACTCCTGCGATACCTACCTATGCACTGCTGTGGCATGCTGGACCTTGTAGGCGCCGAACATCAAGCGGACTACAAGAGGTGTATGCACCGTGAGGTCAACGTAGTGGGAGGAGCTGCGGTCTGTTGGTGAGAAGGCAGGACATATCTTTCTCACTTACACCCGTTCACACAAGCACATGCACCTGGCGCTGAAGATGCGAAGAACGCCGAAATGCATCCGCCATAGGAAGAGAACATACTCTCCGTTGTTTGTGCAGCCCAATAAAGCGCTTCCAAATCGTTCCTCAGCTGTGGCCTTACTCGTTCTTTGAAGGAGTGGAGTTTGATTTATTCCGGCACAGTTTCCAGTAATGCGCCTTTAAGGCTCCCGCTTTGTCAAGAGACTCTGTTAATGCTGGAACACTGCTTGCAGTTTTGTTTTTCTCCGGGGTACCGGAATCAACAGATTCCACCACGCAGCAAAGAAAGAAGTATGATGGTGAGGATGTCATTGTGCATCACGTCGGGCCGGTCGGATTTCCTTGACCTGCCCCCGCCAGAAAGGATTCCTGAGCTGCGGCGGTTGAAGCGGTATGGGGACTGGAGGAAGCGCAGCTGCGCACATGTACTTTTGGATATTAAAATATCAACACAGACTATGCAGCATATGTTCCCCCTTCCACTCCACTCCTGCGATACCTACCTATGCACTGCTGTGGCATGCTGGACCTTGTAGGCGCCGAACATCAAGCGGACTACAAGAGGTGTATGCACCGTGAGGTCAACGTAGTGGGAGGAGCTGCGGTCTGTTGGTGAGAAGGCAGGACATATCTTTCTCACTTACACCCGTTCACACAAGCACATGCACCTGGCGCTGAAGAGGCGAAGAACGCCGTAATGCATCCGCCATAGGAAGAGAACATACTCTCCGTTGTCTGTGCAGACCAATAAAGCGCTTCCAAATCGTTCCTCAGCTGTGGCCTTACTCGTTCTTTGAAGGAGTGGAGTTTGATTTATTCCAGGGCAGTTTCCAGTAATGCGCCTTTAAGGCTCCCGCTTTGTCAAGAGACTCTATTAATGCTGGAACACTGCTTGCAGTTTTGTTTTTCTCCGGGGTACCGGAATCAACAGAGTCCACCACGTAGCAAAGAAAGAAATATGACGGTGAGGATGTCATTGTGCATCACGTCGGGCCGGTCGGATTTCCTTGACCTGCCCCCGCCAGAAAGGATTCCTGAGCTGCGGCGGTTGAAGCGGTATGGGGACTGGAGAAAGCGCAGCTGCGCACATGTACTTTTGGATATTAAAATATCAACACAGACTATGCAGCATATGTTCCCCCTTCCACTCCACTCCTGCGATACCTACCTATGCACTGCTGTGGCATGCTGGACCTTGTAGGCGCCGAACATCAAGCGGACTACAAGAGGTGTATGCACCGTGAGGTCAACGTAGTGGGAGGAGCTGCGATCTGTTGGTGAGAAGGCAGGAGATATCTTTCTCACTTACACCCGTTCACACAAGCACATGCACCTGGCGCTGAAGAGGCGAAGAACGCCGAAATGCATCCGCCATAGGAAGAGAACATACTCTCCGTTGTCTGTGCAGCCCAATAAAGCGCTTCCAAATCGTTCCTCAGCTGTGGCCTTACTCGTTCTTTGAAGGAGTGGAGTTTGATTTATTCCGTCGCAGTTTCCAGTAATGCGCCTTTAAGGCTCCCGCTTTGTCAAGAGACTCTGTTAATGCTGGAACACTGCTTGCAGTTTTGTTTTCTCCGGGGTACCGGAATCAACAGAGTCCACCACGCAGCAAAGAAAGAAGTATGACGGTGAGGATGTCATTGTGCATCACGTCGGGCCGGTCGGATTTCCTTGACCTGCCCCCGCCAGAAAGGATTCCTGAGCTGCGGCGGTTGAAGCGGTATGGGGACTGGAGGAAGCGCAGCTGCGCACATGGACTTTTGGATATTAAAATATCAACACAGACTATGCAGCATATGTTCCCCCTTCCACTCCACTCCTGCGAAACCTACCTATGCACTGCTGTGGCATGCTGGACCTTGTAGGCGCCGAACATCAAGCGGACTACAAGAGGTGTATGCACCGTGAGGTCAACGTAGTGGGAGGAGCTGCGGTCTGTTGGTGAGAAGGCAGGACATATCTTTCTCACTTACACCCGTTCACACAAGCACATGCACCTGGCGCTGAAGAGGCGAAGAACGCCGAAATGCATCCGCCATAGGAAGAGAACATAATCTCCGTTGTATGTGCAGCCCAATAAAGCGCTTCCAAATCGTTCCTCAGCTGTGGCCTTACTCCTTCTTTGAAGGAGTGGAGTTTGATTTATTCCGGCGCAGTTTCCAGTAATGCACCTTTAAGGCTCCCGCTTTGTCAAGAGACTCTGTTAATGCTGGAACACTGCTTGCAGTTTTGTTTTCTCCGGGGTACCGGAATCAACAGAGTCCACCACGCAGCAAAGAAAGAAGTATGACGGTGAGGATGTCATTGTGCATCACGTCGGGCCGGTCGGATTTCCTTGACCTGCCCCCGCCAGAAAGGATTCCTGCGCTGCGGCGGTTGAAGCGGTATGGGGACTGGAGGAAGCGCAGCTGCGCACATGTACTTTTGGATATTAAAATATCAACACAGACTATGCAGCATATGTTCCCCCTTCCACTCCACTCCTGCGATACCTACCTATGCACTGCTGTGGCATGCTGGACCTTGTAGGCGCCGAACATCAAGCGGACTACAAGAGGTGTATGCACCGTGAGGTCAACGTAGTGGGAGGAGCTGCGGTCTGTTGGTGAGAAGGCAGGACATATCTTTCTCACTTACACCCGTTCACACAAGCACATGCACCTGGCGCTGAAGAGGCGAAGTACGCCGAAATGCATCCGCCATAGGAAGAGAACATACTCTCCGTTGTCTGTGCAGCCCAATAAAGCGCTTCCAAATCGTTCCTCAGCTGTGGCCTTACTCGTTCTTTGAAGGAGTGGAGTTTGATATATATATATTACCTACTGGCGGTCGCCAGTAGGTATATATAGTTAGGATTTTTTCCCTATGGGATTTTTGAAAATTCTATGTCTAATAACTTTGGCGTTTGTGGACGGAATTGGCTGAAATTTTCTGGAAAATTGAACATTTTGTTTCTGAGCAGCCCTCGGAAATTTGGGGGGGTTTCGTCAAGGGGGGGCCGAGAAAAAAGGGGGGTCCCAAAACGTGTTTTTAACATTGAGTTTTCCATAGGGCGGTTGGCCTCACTTTTAGCCCGAACGGCTGAATGGATTTCCATGAAACTTGGCAAAATTGTAGGGACTGGTAGCCCGATGTGCCTTTTCTAGGTCTCAATATATGTGCTCCAGTGGATTTTGAGAAATTAACGTTTAAAAAAAGATATATATCTGTAAGCGCGCTCCGGGCAGCGCTCCGGTCCGCGGACCTTAAGCGTACCGGAACTTCGCGTAGCTAAGCTGATTGGCTCTCCGGTGTCTGTCAACATTCTAAACAGTCCGGAGCGGCCGCCATCTTGTCTCTCGGTAGGATTGAGAGACAAGAGGAGGCCAAAACAAAGGCGAAAATGACCATAAGGGGGCATACTAGATCCTCCTTGACCCCCTAGGTTTAATGTGGAGGTTTTAAAAGGGCCCCGCGGGGCAAAAAAAACAAAAACAATTTTTTGTTTTTTTTGCGTGGGGAGCGCCCGGTCCGCGAACCGGGAAGCGTTCTGGGCAGCGTACTGCAATGAAAAATGAATGATAGACTTTTCAAATGCTGTATGTTAATTGATTGTTGTTTTTGTTGATTATTTTTTATTTTCTTTATTTTTTAAGCATTTTTTTTTAATGTGATTGTGTTTCATAATTTATTAAACTTTCTAACATTTCATTGTCAGAAATTTCATAATTATCATGGAATATACATTGTAGTCTCTGAGGGTGTAAAATGTCCTCATTTGCAAGGAGGTTATCTACTGCTTGTACACATTGCAGTAGTTCATTGTCCCAAGTTTCATCGAAAAATTCAATGTCAATTTGATCAATTGTATCAATCAATTCTTGGCTGCTCTCTTGCAGGTCCATTTCAAAAGAAACTTGGTTTTCGCCTTCCATTTTGCCTGAAATTTGGATTAAAAAAATATATATTAGTAGAGATAGGGCAATGTTGGGAATAATTTTAGATAGGCATTTTTTATCAGTGAATTTATCTTTGGGCAGTGTATAGTATCAGAGTGGAAGTAGGAATATAAAAAAGTGTATGTGATTTAACGTAAGTAAATTCATAATTATACAAGAGAAGCCTAACTCCATCCATAACTATAACAGAGAAGTCTCTCTAAATCTATAACTACTACAGAGGGATAGTATATATCTATCAGAAAAAGTTTACCATATTAACTTATAGTGCACAATATACTTCAGTTTTAAAAATAAAAACTTACCTTTAGAAAGAAGTTGAAGGAATTAGTGAAAATACTATTGAAATGTACAGCAAGAAGTAGTAGTCAAAATGGCTGTGTTTTCTTCTCTTCCTTTATATATATTCAGGTATATAACCAATGAAATGTCAGGTAAAAAAAATAGAAAATGAAAGTAACATTTTCATTGGTTGTCAATTCCAACACTTCAGATGTGTTTTGTGAAGTAATTTACCTCAGGGTATTTAGAGAGGTCTACAGGCTAAATGACTAAATGGAATTCCAATCAAATTTGTGAAAATGGTAGGGATTGGTATGTAGTATGAGCTAATCTATATTTGGTGAAATTGTCTCCAGTGGCTTTTCTGTGAACTACTTTCCCACCTTTTTTGATGGTGCGCTTCCCAGAGAGCGACCCGGTACGCGAACCGTTGAGCGCCCCGGTTCGCGAACCTTAAGCGTTCCGGGAGTCCACCATTTTGTGTTTCGGTCGAATTAAGATACAAGATGGAGGGCAAATAATGTTCAGAATGGGTAGAAGGGGGCACGGTAGAGTTATCTTGACCCCCTAGGTTTTCTGAGGGTGGCTGAGGAGGCTTATATGTGCGAAAAAAAAACATTTTTAAAAAAAATTTCGCGAGGTTAGCTCCCGCTCTCCGGTGTCTGTCAACATTCTAAACAGTCCGGAGCGGCCGCCATCTTGTCTCTCGGTAGGATTGAGAGACAAGAGGAGGCCAAAACAAAGGCGAAAATGACCATAAGGGGGCATACTAGATCCTCCTTGACCCCCTAGGTTTAATGTGGAGGTTTTAAAAGGGCCCCGCGGGGCAAAAAAAACAAAAAAATGTTTTTGTTTTTTTTGCGTGGGGAGCGCCCGGTCCGCGAACCGGGAAGCGTTCTGGGCAGCGTACTGCAATGAAAAATGAATGATAGACTTTTCAAATGCTGTATGTTAATTGATTGTTGTTTTTGTTGATTATTTTTTATTTTCTTTATTTTTTAAGCATTTTTTTTTAATGTGATTGTGTTTCATAATTTATTAAACTTTCTAACATTTCATTGTCAGAAATTTCATAATTATCATGGAATATACATTGTAGTGTCTGAGGGTGTAAAATGTCCTCATTTGCAAGGAGGTTATCTACTGCTTGTACACATTGCAGTAGTTCATTGTCCCAAGTTTCATCGAAAAATTCAATGTCAATTTGATAAATTGTATCAATCAATTCTTGGCTGCTCTCTTGCAGGTCCATTTCAAAAGAAACTTGGTTTTCGCCTTCCATTTTGCCTGAAATTTGGATTAAAAAAATATATATTAGTAGAGATAGGGCAATGTTGGGAATAATTTTAGATAGGCATTTTTTATCAGTGAATTTATCTTTGGGCAGTGTATAGTATCAGAGTGGAAGTAGGAATATAAAAAAGTGTATGTGATTTAACGTAAGTAAATTCATAATTATACAAGAGAAGCCTAACTCCATCCATAACTATAACAGAGAAGTCTCTCTAAATCTATAACTACTACAGAGGGATAGTATATATCTATCAGAAAAAGTTTACCATATTAACTTATAGTGCACAATATACTTCAGTTTTAAAAATAAAAACTTACCTTTAGAAAGAAGTTGAAGGAATTAGTGAAAATACTATTGAAATGTACAGCAAGAAGTAGTAGTCAAAATGGCTGTGTTTTCTTCTCTTCCTTTATATATATTCAGGTATATAACCAATGAAATGTCAGGTAAAAAAAATAGAAAATGAAAGTAACATTTTCATTGGTTGTCAATTCCAACACTTCAGATGTGTTTTGTGAAGTAATTTACCTCAGGGTATTTAGAGAGGTCTACAGGCTAAATGACTAAATGGAATTCCAATCAAATTTGTGAAAATGGTAGGGATTGGTATGTAGTATGAGCTAATCTATATTTGGTGAAATTGTCTCCAGTGGCTTTTCTGTGAACTACTTTCCCACCTTTTTTGATGGTGCGCTTCCCAGAGAGCGACCCGGTACGCGAACCGTTGAGCGCCCCGGTTCGCGAACCTTAAGCGTTCCGGGAGTCCACCATTTTGTGTTTCGGTCGAATTAAGATACAAGATGGAGGGCAAATAATGTTCAGAATGGGTAGAAGGGGGCACGGTAGAGTTATCTTGACCCCCTAGGTTTTCTGAGGGTGGCTGAGGAGGCTTATATGTGCGAAAAAAAAACATTTTAAAAAAAAATTTCGCGAGGTTAGCTCCCGCTCTCCGGTGTCTGTCAACATTCTAAACAGTCCGGAGCGGCCGCCATCTTGTCTCTCGGTAGGATTGAGAGACAAGAGGAGGCCAAAACAAAGGCGAAAATGACCATAAGGGGGCATACTAGATCCTCCTTGACCCCCTAGGTTTAATGTGGAGGTTTTAAAAGGGCCCCGCGGGGCAAAAAAAACAAAAAAATGTTTTTGTTTTTTTTGCGTGGGGAGCGCCCGGTCCGCGAACCCGGGAAGCGTTCTGGGCAGCGTACTGCAATGAAAAATGAATGATAGACTTTTCAAATGCTGTATGTTAATTGATTGTTGTTTTTGTTGATTATTTTTTATTTTCTTTATTTTTTAAGCATTTTTTTTTAATGTGATTGTGTTTCATAATTTATTACACTTTCTAACATTTCATTGTCAGAAATTTCATAATTATCATGGAATATACATTGTAGTCTCTGAGGGTGTAAAATGTCCTCATTTGCAAGGAGGTTATCTACTGCTTGTACACATTGCAGTAGTTCATTGTCCCAAGTTTCATCGAAAAATTCAATGTCAATTTGATCAATTGTATCAATCAATTCTTGGCTGCTCTCTTGCAGGTCCATTTCAAAAGAAACTTGGTTTTCGCCTTCCATTTTGCCTGAAATTTGGATTAAAAAAATATATATTAGTAGAGATAGGGCAATGTTGGGAATAATTTTAGATAGGCATTTTTTATCAGTGAATTTATCTTTGGGCAGTGTATAGTATCAGAGTGGAAGTAGGAATATAAAAAAGTGTATGTGATTTAACGTAAGTAAATTCATAATTATACAAGAGAAGCCTAACTCCATCCATAACTATAACAGAGAAGTCTCTCTAAATCTATAACTACTACAGAGGGATAGTATATATCTATCAGAAAAAGTTTACCATATTAACTTATAGTGCACAATATACTTCAGTTTTAAAAATAAAAACTTACCTTAGAAAGAAGTTGAAGGAATTAGTGAAAATACTATTGAAATGTACAGCAAGAAGTAGTAGTCAAAATGGCTGTGTTTTCTTCTCTTCCTTTATATATATTCAGGTATATAACCAATGAAATGTCAGGTAAAAAAAATAGAAAATGAAAGTAACATTTTCATTGGTTGTCAATTCCAACACTTCAGATGTGTTTTGTGAAGTAATTTACCTCAGGGTATTTAGAGAGGTCTACAGGCTAAATGACTAAATGGAATTCCAATCAAATTTGTGAAAATGGTAGGGATTGGTATGTAGTATGAGCTAATCTATATTTGGTGAAATTGTCTCCAGTGGCTTTTCTGTGAACTACTTTCCCACCTTTTTTGATGGTGCGCTTCCCAGAGAGCGACCCGGTACGCGAACCGTTGAGCGCCCCGGTTCGCGAACCTTAAGCGTTCCGGGAGTCCACCATTTTGTGTTTCGGTCGAATTAAGATACAAGATGGAGGGCAAATAATGTTCAGAATGGGTAGAAGGGGGCACGGTAGAGTTATCTTGACCCCCTAGGTTTTCTGAGGGTGGCTGAGGAGGCTTATATGTGCGAAAAAAAAACATTTTTAAAAAAAATTTCGCGAGGTTAGCTCCCGGTTCGCGTACCGGGTAGCGCCCCAGGGAGCGTACTTTGTTGGAAATTAGTGAAAAATGTTAGAGTAAAATAATAATTGTGAGTGATCAGATGTAGGGTAGCTCTGAGAAGAGCTTTTGGGTTTATGGTACATTTAGGTACTTATAAGTAGGTACCAATGCACATTCTTAAATTCAGAGTGAAAACTCTGTTGCCCTCATCTGAGAAGTGAACTCCATCTCCTCTGTAGATATCTTGCATGTAGTAACGCAAGTTATTGTTGTACAGGGAGCCCATTCCATGGTCTCTCATGTAAGCTGAAACAGATTTGTTTACATGCTTCCTCGACTTCTCAATTTGTGGACAAAATTGGTTTGACCACCTCCATTTCTGTCTTTGGCATATATTTGAATATACCAAGGCAGTCTGAGGAAAAAGTGCCATTAATTGCTCAAAGGTGTCCTTTAAAAGCATTTCCAGACCTACACCAGTCAAAGTGCCCAAGTCATTACCTCCACAGTGCACAATTAACAGGTCAGGTTTGGGCAAATGCATAAAGGTTTTCACCAATGGTATCAATTGGTGACATTTTAATCCTCTGTGGCCAAACCACTTAATTTCCACATCTTGTAAATTGAGGTTAGGTAATTTCCTGTTTTCAACGTACCTTTGAGCCCAGTGAATATAACTATGTCCAACAATCCAGACAGAAAACATGGTGAGAGACGGTTCTCCTGCAGTCAGATGAAGTGTGGCAATGAAATGGCAGTTGAAAAAATGAGAGTTTAAAATGAAAAAAACTGTGGAGTTTCTGTGTTCATGAAGCAGTAACAGTGATTGGTGGATTTTGATTGCTGAAAACAGAAAGTTAGGGTGCACGGATGTGTTCTTTGAAAGATGTATTTTGAATGGTCAATAAAAAATCATTAAATGAAAGAATGCACTGGATATGCAGGTGCACTGAGAGTTCAGAGTTCAATTGCAACAAAGTTGTGTGAACTTGCAAACACCAGAAGTCTTCCAAGAGGTGGTTGCCATGCAGAAAAGACAGAAAGGGCAGAGGGGGGAAGGGTTTTCATTTGAAAAAAAGTGAGGGAAGAGTTTTGATTGGGTGACATGAGAAATATGTGTGAAGAATTACAGCATTTCTGTGCTTTTGATAGCTGCAGACTCTGGAGTGCATACCTTTTGCTCTGCTGAAGACAAATTGGTGTGTTTCTGAGACTGTTTTCAAACTCAAAGTATTTGCTAAGGTGAGAAAATATTTCTTTAATTTAGAGAATAGTGTGCTTTAAGGAGAAAATTATGAATTATGTGGCGCAAATTGCTTGTAAATATGCTCCCACCTGTGCATGGAAAATTTAGATTTTGAATGTTTGTGTTACATAGCCATGTTAAAAGTGACCCAACCATGCAGGAAAGGCAATCAAAAAACGCTTTTATGTGTCTTAAGGACATTTTAAGTAATTTTCCCATGTGCAGTGTTTTGAAATTATGATTTGAAAATCGTTTTTGAGGTAAAGGAATTGTTTTTAAATTTATGACAAGGACATAATGGTGTATGCTTCTTTATAAGGCAATTGACTGTCCCTGACTTTTCTCTGTGGCGCAAATTGCTTGTAAATATGCTCCCACCTGTGCATGGTAAATTTAGATTTTAAATGTTTGTGTTACATAGCCATGTTAAAAGTGACCCAACCATGCTGGAAAGGCAATCAAAAAACGCTTTCATGTGTCTTAAGGACATTTTAAGTCATTTTCCCATGTGCAGTGTTTTGAAATTATGATTTGAAAATCGTTTTTGGGGAAAAGGAATTGTTTTTAAATTTATGACAAGGACATAATGGTGTATGCTTCTTTATAAGGCAATTGACTGTCCCTGATGTTATTTTTCCCATTTTAGTGTAAGACCTTTGTCTGTGGCGCAAATTGCTTGTAAATATGCTCCCACCTGTGCATGGCAAATTTAGATTTTGAATGTTTGTGTTACATAGCCATGTTAAAAGTGATACAAACATGCTGCAAAGGCAATCAAAAAACGCTTTTATGTGTCTTAAGGACATTTTAAGTAATTTTCCCATGTGCAGTGTTTTGAAATTATGATTTGAAAATCGTTTTTGAGGTAAAGGAATGTTGTTAAAATTTATGTGCGCCATATGCCCCCAAATTTCTTTTTCAGGGGTGCAGCAGGGTGTTATTGAGACACCCCTGCAGCTTTGGAAAAATTCCTAATTTGCGATGAGCAAATTGTTAATCGCAAATTGCACCTTCATTTATATGAGCCTCCTAGCCCATGGAAATGAATGGGTAATTTGCAATTAGCAATTTGCTCATCGCAAATTTGGAATGGTAAAGAATCGCTATTTATTCCTTAAAATTCGCTATTTTGGAAATGCAAAATAGTTATATGATACATATGGCGGTTGATGTCTAAGAAGATAAGAAGCTTAGGGATACATTTATGATGACTGGCGCAATGAAGTTGACATCACTTACTTCATTGGTAGAGCTTTACATGTATTATGTCCTCTGTATTCTTCATCAAGCGTAACTTTAATCTGCAATCCTGAGTAGGCCTCACCTTAAACAAACCTCTGGATAGGCCACATCTTATTGTCATCCTGAATTAATCATTTAAAATGCTAGGGACAGATTTATGATAGGTGTATGCCTCTTTTGCGCCACTTAGAAAACACTGTCCATGGGGAAATGACTTAAAATGTCCTTAAGACACATGAATGTGTTTTTTTAAAACGTTTGCAATTTTTTTGGGTCACTTTTAACATGGTTATGTGACTCAAACAGTCAAAATCTAAATTCGCCATGCTCAGGTGGGAGCATATTTACAAGGAATGTGCTCCATGGGGAAAGGTCTTATAATGTAATATGGGAAAAATGACATCAGAGACACTGAAATGCCTTATAGAGAAGCATACACCATTATGTCCTTGTCATAAATTTGCAAACCATTACTTTTCCCCAAAAACGATTTTCAAATCATAATTTCAAAACACTGCACATATGGAAATGACTTAAAATGTCCTTAATTCAAAATTTGCTATTCCTTATTTTGCAATTGCACTGAAGGATTTGCAAATTTTACGATTCCTTAAATGCAATGTATCAAACAAAAAATATGTAAAAAATGAAAGTAAGGATTTGGAACTACCACCAACTTCTAGTTTGTGGTAATTTGCGAATTCTTTTCAAAAAGCATTTTTTTCCAAAAAACAAAAGGTCCCATATGACGCCCATACATGCCCTTAGGGCATGTAGGTGTGCCATATGCCCCCAAATTTATTTTTCAGGGGTGCAGCAGGGTGTTCTTGAGATACCCCTGCACGCTTGAAAAAATTCCTATTTTGTGATGAGCTAATTGCTAATCGCAAATTGCAACCTTCATTCCTATGAGCCTCCTAGTCCATGGAAATGAATGGGTAATTTGCAATTAGCAATTTGCTCATTGCAAATTAGGAATAGTAAAGAATTGCTATTTATTCCTTAAAATTTGCTATTTAGGAAATGCAAAATAGTTTGATGGTACATATGGTGGTTCATCTGTAACAAGATAAGAAGCTTAGGGATACATTTATGATGACTGGCGCAATAAAGTGGACATTACTTACTTCATTGGTAGGCCTTTACATGTATTATCTCCTCTGTATTCTTCATCAAGCGTAACTTTAATCTGCAATCCTGAGTAGGCCTCAACTTAAACAAACCTTTCGATAGGCCACACCTTATTGTCATCCTGGATTAATCATTTAAAATGGTAGGGACAGATTTATGATAGGTGTATGCCTCTTTTGTGCCACTGTGCGTCACTTTTATGATGCAACGGCGGTGCTAATTTGCAATTAGCAATTTGCTCATTGCAAATTATGAATGGTAAAGAATTGCTATTTATTCCTTAAAATTTGCTATTTAGGAAATGCAAAATAGTTTGATGGTACATATGGTGGTTCATCTGTAACAAGATAAGAAGCTTAGGGATACATTTATGATGACTGGCGCAATAAAGTGCACATTACTTACTTCATTGGTAGGCCTTTACATGTATTATCTCCTCTGTATTCTTCATCAAGCGTAACTTTAATCTGCAATCCTGAGTAGGCCTCACCTTAAACAAACCTCTGGATAGGCCACACTTTATCGTCATCCTGGATTAATCATTTAAAATGCTAGGGACAGATTTATGATAGGTGTATGCCTCTTTTGTGCTACTGTGCGTCACTTTTATGATGCAGCGGTGGTGCAAAAGATTTGCTATGAGGCGACAACATTACAAATTGATGCATTTAGGCAGATATGTCATGGTGTAAAAAAAACGTACCACATGAAACCGATGCAGCAGTGATGCAAAAGATGCACCATGTCGTAAGACAGGCCTCACTTGGGGCCATATGTATCAAGCTAATTAGCATTCGCAAAGATCAAAATTCTACGAATTTTGGCCTTTGCGAATGTTAATTAGACAAATGGTATGTATCAAACAAGTTTGATGCAAAATAAGGAGTAGCAAAATTTGCTATTCCTTATTTTGCAATTGCACTGAAGGATTTGCAAATTTTGTGACTACTTAAATGCAATGTATCAAACAAAAAATATGTAAAAAATGACATTAAGGATTTGGAAACTATTGTGGTAAATTGGTGGTAATTTGTGAATTCTTTTCAAAAAGCTTTTTTTAAAAAAAACAAAAGGTCCCATATGACGCCAACACATGCCCTTAGGGCATGTATGTGTGCCATATGCCCCAAAATTTCTTTTTCAGGGGTGCAGCAGGGTGTTCTTGAGACACCCCTGCACCCTTGGAAAAATTCCTAATTTGTGATGAGCAAATTGCTAATCGCAAATTAAACCTTCATTCCTATGAGCCTCCTAGCCCATGGAAATGAATGGGTAACTTGCAATTAGCAATTTGCTCATCGCAAATTAGGAATGGTAAAGAATCGCTATTTATTCCTTAAAATTCGCTATTTAGGAAATGCAAAATATTTTGATGATACATATGGCAGTTCATCTCTAACAAGATAAGAAGCTTAGGGATAGATTTATGATGACTGGCGCATCACCAGGGATGTGCCAGTCATCTTGCGCCGCTGTTCCGCCACCCATGGTGTGCTGCATTTACAATGCGGCGCAGCATGGGGCAAAAACGGCACAGATGCTTGACGCATCTGTGCCGTTAAGGTGGCGCATTGCTGGAGTTGTATCGCAAGTGCGATGCAGCTCCAGCAAGGCTCAGGGGTGCACCATCTCCACAATGTTGCGTCAAGACCTATGCCTGCTTCAAGCAGGCGCAGGGTTTTGACGCAGGTTTCTCCTATCTGATTGTAAATGCGGCACACCATGGGTGGCAGAGCAGTGGTGCACGTTAACTGGTGCATGCCTGGGGATGTGCCATTTAACATAAATCTGCCCCTTTACATTTAAGTATGTGCAGGGGACACAGAGTCGGTGAGGCTTATCCAAGGTTAAGAAGAGATGAGTCCTGTTCAGTGAAAAATTAGACATAGGCTTCACCTGCTCAGCATCGCTGGACATGGCTAAATAATAGCTGCAAAATGTTACTCTTGTTAAAAAAATTTACTATTATAATCTGTGAGATTTGTCTCTTACTCTGCAACATCTCATTGTTGTTATCTTTCTTTAAAGATAAAGACAACCTCAACATGAGCGACAATCTGCAATCAGTTGATTTTGACCTCATCATTGAACTTGTAATTGAAACATCAGTGGATGTTGATCCCTTGGATGATTTAAATCCTGAGGATGAAGAAGAGCGTGATGAGGATGCAGATTTTTCCGAATTATATGATATAGGATGGGAAGCTGACCTGCTTGAGCCTTTGGAAATATAAACATTTATTTTTAAAATTTATAATTAATAAAAAGTAAAAAGGTAAACCGTTTAATTTAAAAATAAAGACACCTTCAAAAGCAGGTTATGTGTAGTGTCTTCAATAAAATATTAAAATATGCTCATAAAATTAGATCAGATTCACATATAAAATAGCATAGGTAACATAAATATAAATGTCATTTCTTTTCTGGTATTTCTGTATTGTAAATTTGCCAACGACTAAAAAATCTTCTAATTAAAATGTCAAGTAGTGTGTTAAGTTTTTGATCACTGTTACTGATTTACTGTTTGGTAATAATGGTTAATAACATTATTTATTATATTTTTCCACAGATTCAACTGCAGATCATTTCAAGATTTCACCATGCCTACAATAGAAAGACAGATAAAGGCTGCAAAACGTCAAAGACAGCAGGTGAAAAAAAATACGCAGCAGTCCTCTAACAAAAAGATTTGTCAAGTCACGAAGAAAGCACCGGGTAAGAGCACAAAACAATTTATAAGAAATATGTGTAGTAAAAAAAATATTACTACAGAAAATGTTTCAGTCCATAAAACGAGAAGGAAATCAAATGGAAAGGAAAGGCCAATGAAAAATGTTACTGCTAGAGCAAGAGATAACTCTGTGCATGATAGTAGAAGGAAACAACAGTTTAGGGAGATTCGTAAACGAATGTTCCGGAACAGGATAATTGGCAATTTGTTAAAAAATATTAAGAAAGGTCAACAGAAACTGGTTTTTTATAAGAGAAAAAAAAAAGTTGGGAAAGTTATTGATCAGGCATTTGAAATTAAACGTAAGTTATTTATTTTGATAATCAATAGAATTAGGAAGCTAAACAAGGCAATTTTTGATTTCAAAAGAAATAGTAGATGGAAGAGAATAGTTAATCGTAGTAATTTTTGTGAAGTTTTTTCTGGAGAATGGATGCATAGTTCAAGCTGTGAGGCATTTTTTAATGAGGAGAGTTATTTCCAGGATAATGATTTGGTGCATGCAGTTGACACCAGTGGTCGTGCTTATGAAGTGAAAGATGGTTGTCCAGTTGAAAAAGAAAAACTTGTGACAACAGAGGCAGAAGAGGTGTTAGGTAATGAGGTTTTAGGAAGACATGCTAAGGGTCCTGTGTACACCTGGAAGTGTGGTAGTATTTGCAGTGTGCGACAGGATTCCATCAATTTGCTTTGTGATTTTGTACGGTCATTTAATAAGAAAAGTTTGAAGCAGAAAATGATGTTGTTGCAAGAATTAGATCCTTGCAGAGTAAGAGAAGTGACAGGTTTGCATGGACATTCACTGGCTTGTCTTTCCAGGAGAGTATGCCAGAGTGTTTTTCATCATTTCAGGATGCTAGCAGTGCATCATAACAAAGTGAGGAAATTAGTTAGAATGTTGTATTATGCTAAGAGTCCAGCAATTATGCTTAAACAATGATGCGCTGCTCTTTTGCATGGTTCTGAAATAGATGTGAAGAATATATGTGAAGAAATTGAGTTTTGTTACTTTGGAAGTAAAGAGGAGAATGTTGAAATTGAGCAAGAAGAAGAGGGTCATGTGGAAGATAGTGTACAGGTTTCCAGTACAGATAATTTCCAGAGGGAAATTGCGACGTTTGAGGTGAAATCAAGTGAGAGGCCTAATTTCACTTGTGTGTGTTGTCGACGCACTTATTATAAGAATCAGACTAAGTTAGTGGATTTATATGCAAAAAGTGAAAGGGAAAATAATAGTGAATGGAAGGATTTTGCAACATACTTGATGGTAGAAAATTGTTTTGATTTGGGATTGGATCAACGTGTGTGTACTTATTGTTCTTGCAAATTAAATCAAAACCAGATGCCTGCTAGAGCAGTTCATAATAATCTGGAATTGGTTGAGATTCCTTCTGAATTGAAGGATTTAAATACTTATGAATCTATTTTGATTCAAAGTATCCATCCCTTTCAGGCTATTGTAAGAATGGAGCCAAAGACAGGGAAATTGCCTCCATCAGATTTACAGAGAGGATTAAAGGGAAGAGTTGTTTATTTGCCTCTAGATTTGAAGAAAAACATTAACACAATTGGAGTAGAAAAAGTGGAAGAGGAACCTCTGGTTATCTTAGTTAATGGGGTTCCGACAAAGAATAAGAAAATATGGCAAGATTTAGTAGATGTTAGGAAAGTTAAAAAGGCAACATTGTATTTGAAAAAAAATAATAAATACTATAAGAATGTATATGTTGCAGAAGAGGAAGTAAGTGAGGAAGAGGATAGCGATTTGTGTGCTGGTCAAATTGAGAAAGTAGAACCCTCTAATAGTGAAGAAATATATGAACATTATAGTGTTCATCCTTTGCATTCCAAGGAAGTCATGGGGAATGCTATTGAGTTGTTTCAAATGAAACAAGCCAAAGGGAGTCCCATTAGTGTTTGGGAGGAAAGTTTGGAAGCTCGGTGTTTCCCACAGCTTTTTCCAACAGGTCAGGGAGGAAGATATGATGAGCGACCTCATCAAATTCCTGCTTCTGAATACCGGACTTTGCGATTGTATGCAGGAGATGCTAGGTTTCGACAATGCATTCCTTATTTGTTTCATCTCCGGTTTGAAAGCGATCTGTCTGGACTGTCATATGCAGTGAACCACATCTTGAAAAGTGGTATACACATGCAAAACATCTCGGCAAGTGACTTTATGGATAAAGTCAATGTCCAAGATAGTATTTTGGATTCTCACCTGATTAATCTCATGGCGTGTCAGCGTGGTACTAATGAGTACTGGTACCGTCGTCATGGTGATTTAAAATGTATGCTGAGGAACTTAGGTACTCCCACATGGTTCCTCACTCTGAGCTGTGCCGAGTATGGCTGGGAAGACTTACTTGAATTTCTACGAGAGGCAAATGCTAACGTAGATAACATCGAATTCAAGACACCCGGAGAACTGTGCTCTTTGGATCCAGTCAATGTATGTAGGTACTTCAATCATAGATTTGAAGCTATGATGTCTTTCATCATGAATAAGAAGAATCCACCTCTTGGAGAGGTGTTGGATTTCTTCTGGAGAAAAGAGTACCAAGCAAGAGGTGCTCCTCATATACATATGTTGCTGTGGATCAAGGATGCACCTAAATTTGGAACGGATCCAGAAGACTCAGTGATGAGTTTCATCCAACAGTATTCTACGTGTGCTGTTCCAAACGCAAAGGAGAAGAAAAGCCTAAGAGAAAAAGTTCTGCGTTTCCAAAGCCATCGATGTGGAAAGTACTGCCGTCGTAAATTCCGAAACAAAGACAAGTTCTACACTAAATGTCGTTTCGGCTTTCCACGACCGGTGATTTCTAAAGGAAGAGTAAACAGTTTGATGTCTTCGCTGCGACACAATGTCATGAAGAAATCACCTAAAAACACTTACAATTTGAAGAGGAACGAAGAGTCCAAGTACATCAACGACTACAACCCGGTGATTTTGTCCATGTGGAATGCTAACATGGATATACAGTTTGTGGCTGATAACTGTATGGCTGTGGCTCGGTATGTGACGTCTTACATCACCAAAAAAGAGAAGACAGAATTGAAGGATATGTGGGAGGACATTTCCCATGAAAAGAGCCTCAGCAAGAAGTTGTACAGTTTCAGTCTGAAGATGTTGTCGCATCGAGAAATCGGAGCGTACGAATGTTCTGACCGGTTGTCTTCAGCAAGTCTCTATGCCAAGTCCAGGAGTATCGTTTGGGCGAGTCTTGGTCTTGCTGCAACGCGTAATCGAGTTCTCAAACCTGTGCGGGAAATTGAGTATTTGGCGGAAAAGGAGCCAAACAGTACCGACATTTTGAAGACAAACATGTTGGATACATATTATCCAAATCGAAGCAGTCACCTCGAGAATGTTTGTCTGTATGAGGTTCTGCAAAATTACATATTCAAGAGGAACATCAAAGAAGATACTGAGAAAGGAGTGTATGCTATAATAGGAAGTGAGGGATGTCTGGTCAAGCAAAGAAAATGCCACTTGGTAAACCATCGAAAATTGAGTGGCGAATCTCCTGAAAAAAAGGAGTTTTTCTATTTAGCACTTTTGCAACTTTTCAAGCCTTGGCGTGCAGAAGAGGAACTGCTTGGAGATTTCCTCTGTTACGAAGACTCTTTCAATGCCGCCAAGGAGACCATAGAATGTCCTGCTTTTCCCAAATATGTAGAAATGTTGAATGCGGAAATTGAGCAGGAAGCAACAATTGCAGCCGAGATTGCCAGAGACAGTTCTCAGGACAGTCAGAGTTCTGCTTCATTGAGTCAGGATCCACTAGGAGGACCTGTTATCGAAAATGAAGCTGCCACTGCTATGAATGAAGTGGAAAGAGCCATGGCACATGCTCAGGAGGATGCGGTTAACTTAGAAGAGTTGGAAAGACAACTCAACGTTGAGCAGAGGAAAATATATGACGAAGTTACCATGCAAATTGATCATGGATTAAGTCATGATAAGAAAGAGTGCTCATGTACGTCGTTGAAGCCTGTCCGACTGTACGTGAGTGGAGAAGCGGGAACTGGAAAAAGTTTCCTCATTAAAGCAATATCATGCTATTTGCAGGAAAGGACAGAGTCATCGCTGTCTTGTGTTGTCACTGCTCCAACTGGACTGGCAGCACATAATGTTAAAGGGATTACTTTACATCGTTTACTGATGCTGCCAGTGGAGCATGACAACAAATTACAATATCACAAGCTATCTGGAGATGCTTGTTTTGAAGTTTCAAGAATCTTGAGGAAAATGAAACTTCTTATCATTGACGAAGTAAGCATGGTTTCCAATGTCATGCTTGCCTTTGTGCATTTGAGGATGCAAGAAGTTCTCAAAACAGAGTATGATGTGTTATTTGGTGGCAAACACATCATTGTTTTCGGAGATCTTTTGCAGCTGACACCAGTGAAAGGGCAACCTGTGTTCAAAATGCTCACACATGAAGATACCAGGAAGTGCCTAGGCAGCATTGGCAACGTCAATATATGGTTAAACTTCAATTATGCTGAACTGCATGAAAATATGCGTCAGGCGAAGGATGAAGTTTACAAGACTATTCTCCAAGATGTTAGAATTGGAAAAGTGACCGAGCATGGGAAAGAAGCTTTACATGCACGATTACTGTCAAATTTATATCCAGAACAAGATGTTATGCCTGAGAATATTTTTCAGAAAATTACTGAGAAGAAATCTGGAATATGTTTGATGCCAACTCTTGCAGAATGTGCCAAATTTAACAACAAAATGTTGCATTTAGAAAAGCAAGAGATTGTGAAACTGGAAGCTATTGATAGAGTAGAGCATATGGGATCAACAATTATTTTGTCTGAGAATCTGAAAACAAAATTGGATTCATTAGAGAAGAGTATATCTAAAACTGCAGGTTTTGAAAAGACTCTGAATGTGTGCTTGAACTGCCGTATAATTTTAAGAAGGAATTTACATGTTGAAAGAGGTCTGGTAAATGGATCAATGGGTAATGTTGTTGATTTTGTGAAATACAGAAATAGAGATGGAATTGAATTTTTAAAAATTAAATTTGATGGCATTGAGGAAGTACAGCTAATTGGTCGTTGTTCTGCTAGATTTTTGCTTGTAAAAGACTTATATGTTCGCCGTAAGCAGTTTCCTGTTTGCTTGGCATATGCGGTGACAATCCATAAATCGCAAGGTTTAAGTGTAGACAGTGCATTGGTGAATATTGGCATTTCTGTGTTCAAGGAGGGTATGGCATATGTGGCATTGTCACGAGTTAGAACTTTATCGGGATTGTACTTGATTGAGTGTGATGTCACAAACATTTGTGCGGATCTAGATTGTGTTAAGGAATACAATAGGTTAAGAAGAGAGTATGCGCCACATTTGCCTCAGTATCCTTTGTTTGAGAAACGTGTGGTAGGCCGGAAACGAAGAAATGAGAACAATACTGGGGAGGTTGTAGCAAAAAGACAAAAAGTCAATGAACCTAAAATTACAAGCAGAAACAAAAAGGATTCTGTTGAAGATGTTGTTGGTTTTCAGTTTGAAAACAGTTCTGGTGTCAACTGCTATGCTAATGTAGTGGTTAATGTTTTGTTTTCTCTAGAAAATGTAAAAGAAGAGATTGTGGTCAATTCTGATCAAAGATTTTGCAGTTTGTTAAATTCTGTGTTAGAGAAATGTAGCACTGATAGAAGAAACATAGAAAGTGTGTCTGAAATTCGAAATCTGTTAGACAGATGTTCAGGCCAAACACAATTCTCTCAAAATATTCAGCAAGATTGTCAGGAGTTTTTAATGTACATGCTTGATGTATTACATGCTGAAGGTGTAGATGTAGATCAGCTGTTTGGGCTTTCTTATCAATGGCAGCATGACTGCGAGAACTGTATGGTATCAAGTACTACTAGTGTAGACTCAGAAAGATTTATATATTTAACTTTGCCAGACAGTAAATCAGTCTCCTTTAATAAGCTAGTAAAAGCAGCTGATCACAACATGGAGTGTAGCCAATGTAAATCTGAAATGATGTCCACATTATTTATACGAACATATGGCCAGTACGTCATTTTAATGTTCCAACGAGGTAGGCCTGATGGAACAAAATTGACAACTTTAATTAAAAATTTTGTAGCTTCGCAGTTGTCAATATCAGGAAGGACTTTTGTAACTGCAGCAATTATATATCATGACGGCCCTTCAATAACATCAGGACATTACACAGCTTATTTAAAGTCTAGAAATGGCTGGTCATTCTGCAATGATTCTGTTTTAATTTTCCCAAAAAAATTGCCGTATGACCTTAAAAACTCTTACCTGGTGTTTTTAAAACCAAAATTTTAGGGAAATAATCTCGGGATGTGCTCTGTGGAATTTCAAGAAGTTCTAATGGCTCCTACACAATTTGGCCTTGAGGATAAGTGTAGTTCAGAGACATAGCTTCTAACCATAGGACTGGACGTCATGGAGAAATATGTGCACTTTGAATGAGTTCAGAAAAACTGTTTCTTTTTATAAGCTAATTGAAGCAGCCAATCAAAACATGGAGTAGAGGGAATGTAAGTCTGCAATGCTGTCTACTGTTTTACATTGCTTTGTGATTAAAAGTGATGTAGAGAATTAAATAATTGTAGTAGTCATAGAGGTAGTGTAAGTCTGCTTCATAGTAAGCAGTATCAGTGTCATAGGAAATGTAGAACATGACTGAGCAAGAAGGGGAAGATATTACTATTCCAGGATTGTGAAAATGATCTTCAACATTTTAATTCTGAAAGTTGCGGAAATTCCAAATGACGGGATTGGCTTACAAGAAATCCAAGAGTTATAAATGGCTCTGACCAGATTTGGCCTTGAGGAAACTTGTGGTAGAGAGCAAGAAGTCATTTATTCGATGTAACGTGTTTTTAAAAACGATGGAGATTTTCTTTCATAAAGTGGCGGGCTGAAAGTAATAACAGCACAAAAGAGTGTAAACTGTTCATAGGACATCCTTGGACGTCATGGAAAGTAAGTTAACTTTAAGGAGTTCTGAATTCTGATTTCTGATGTTGTATGGGTTTTTTAAACACAATCATTTTGATTGTGTTTTTTTTTCCCCGCTGTTATATGATGAATACCTTTAAGTCACTGTTTTTAGTGAATTTTGATACATTCTGAGAACAGCAAAAATAAACCATTTAACATGTATAATTAATTCTGTACTGTTTGCATTTATGATGTACATGTAGAACTGTGTAGGAGGCATGGAGAAGGTGAGGCTTCTGTAAGTGTCAAAGGTGTTGCATACAGTGCTGCACTTCTGCGTATTCTTTCATATGCTAGACTACATCTGCACAATGAGATACCTAAGCAAAGGAAACGCAAGTGATGTGATTGAGAAATGAGCAAAATAAATTGCACGTATTTCAATTACATCACCTGTGTTTCCTATCATTACGAATCACATTGTGCAGATCAAGTTTAGGTCTGTCCAGGGAAACATAGGAGGTTTGTACTTTGTTGAAGAGTGCAGTGGACATGACTCACTTCATTGGTAGACTTTCACAGATATTATCTCCTCTGTACACTTCAACAAGTGTAAATCTCATCTTGAACTCTGAGTAGGCCTCACCTCAAACAAACCTCTGGATAGGAGACATGTTATTGGCATCCTGAAGCGACACTTTTCTGAAACAAGAGCAATGCAAAAGATGCACCATGTTTTAAGATAGGCCTCACTTCATCTGCATCAAGATACTGTTAGTTTAAAATGTATATCTTTAGGACTGTGTAGGGGGCCTGGAGAAGCAGAAGCTTCTGTCAGTGTCAAAGTTGTTGAAAAACTATTTGTCCTTCAATCTTTTCCCTTGTCTTTTGTAATTTTTAAATACATGTTTTAATATTTTTCAAATGTTGGTTCTCTCTTTCACAGATTGAAAGTATAAAAACAAAAAGTGAGTAATTTAACGGCAATTATAAGGTAAATATTTTGTACTCTTTTCGTTACATTTCTATCACATTCACCTACTATTAGTTCCACTGCTTCACTTCTTTAACCCTCAGTTTCCTGCCTTTGCTACTTTCCTCATTCCTTTCTCTATTACCTACTTACTCAACTCCTTCCACTCTTTTTCTCAGTCCCTCTCTTCTCATAGTTCCTCAGTCTTGTTCATTCACTCCGTCTCTATTACTCTTAGTGTCTGTGAATTACTTTCCCACCTTTTTTTTTGGACCGCTTCCCGGGAAGTGGCCCGGTTCGCAAACCAGCAGCGTTACGGGAGTCCACCATTTTGTGTTTCGGTCGAATCAAGATACAAGATGGAGGGCAAATAATGTTCAGAATGGGTAGAAGGGGGCACGGTAGATGTATCTTGACCCCCTTGGTTTTCTGAGGGTGGCTGAGGAGGACCATAGTTCTTCACTCTTGTTCACTCTCTCTGTTTCTATTAATGTCACTGTTTCTGACTGATCAAAACAATTTTTTAAAAAAAAGAACAGTAACTATAAGGGAAGGAAACAGACAGTTATGTTAAAAGAAAGACAGCTATAGGGAGTAAACTAAGGATACTGTTACCCGCAATCCACTGCTGATGATGTTACTGACCATGTCATGAATGATGTAATATGTGACATCATCAGCAGTGGATTGTGGGTAACAGTATCTCTTGTTTACTCCCTAGAGCTGTCTTTCTTTTCACATAACTGTCTGTTTCCTTCCCTTATACTTACTGTTCTTTTTTAAAAAAAAAAATTTTTTTGGTTAGCTTCCGGTTCGCGTACCGGGTAGCGCTCCGGGGAGCGAACTAAGAGAAATAGAGGTTGGCAGAGTTCCAAATATTCTACCAATTTTTGTATAACGGGGAGGTAGTTCTGAAAAGAACTTTTTTTTAAATGTTTTTGTTGTTTTATATTTTTTTTAGTATTTTTTGAACATTTTTTTACTTTTTTTGTATTTTCTGAACGTTTTTATATTTTTTTTGGTTTTTTTTGGGGGGGGGGAAACAAAAACGATCCATTGTAAAGGGCTCAACAGGAGCAACAAAAAAAAAAGAATTTATTTTTTGGGGCGTTTCGGACAAACATTAACATGATTCTGAATAGCTCTCATAATCAAAATGATGCTACTTTCCCTGTAGCAAATGAAATCGCCGCAGTGCACGCACACTTGCTTCACGTGCCCAAACAACATTTGAATGTTTGGGATCATCTCCCTCGCCTCTGGTCCCGACACCTCTGGAACAACCGATCTTCTTGCCATCCGAAGGGGATTTTGTTGCTCATCACGTAGCTGGGCAGCACTATAATTATTAGGATGCCACCTACTCATATGCCGATGCATAGTGTGATTGCCGTAACTGTATTTTTTTTCAGTTCCCCTTGACAGTCTATCACCGCATATAAGGCAAAACACGTAGCGTGCATTTACTTTTTTTTGCCCCTCAGGAAATGTATAGAATTGCCAAATGTAGTTCTCTTTTCGATTATACCTCCTGGGCTCCTCTGGCAAAAACCTTGGCTCTTCCTCCTCTTCCTCCTCTTCCTGTTCTTCCTCTTCTTGTTGTAAAATTACTTCAGCAGGTGGTCCTCTCTTCTTTGGATTTGGTGGAGGTGGTGGGTTAGAACCAGCTGAAGCTACTAATGAAGCCATGTCACAATGTAAATAAAGGGTCTTTCTCTCACCAAGATGAAAGTCAGAGTGAGGAAAGAAGGAGGGGTTTTCATCATTTGGGAAAAGCAAAAGTTCTAAACCAATGAAAAGTGTTCATTTTAGATCACATGACCTAGTATTACATCATTAGGAAACCAAAAGTGAAATGAACCAATGAAAAGTGTTATTACCGAGTCACATGACCTGCTGTGTTTACGTTACGCGGTCGGCGCCGCGCCGCGGATCGCTTCCGGTTCGCGTACCGCTGCGCTTCCGGGTACGCTAACGTAGCACGTCATATGACGTATCACGCGAGAACGCGAAACGTCATGCTGACGCGACGCGTCACGATGTTGTTTTCTAACGCGACAGTTGCGCAAACGGAACGTTTACCAGTTCGCGGACCGGGTCGCGGCTCCGAATTGAGCTAACGGGAAGCTAACCGGTTCGCGTACCGGGAGCGAAACAATAAAAATAATAAAAAAAAATTGTATTAAAAACATGTAAAAAATATTTTTCGATTTAAAGAAGAATACATTGTAAAGGTTTCGATATTTGCTATTAAAAAAACATTGAAATTCACTGAAAAAACCGTAGGTTATAGACCATATATAGTTAGGAATTAGCATTTACAAAACCTTGAAAATTCACTGAAAAAACCATAGGTTATAGACCATATATAGTTAGGGATTAGCATTTACAAAACCTTATTTTACTCACACAAAACCATTGAAATTCCATATATAGTTAGTTGTACTAACTATATATCGCGCACCCGCAATCCACTGCTGATCATGTCACATATTACATCATTCATGACATGGTCAGTGACATCACTGATGACATCACTGATGACATCTCAAATGACATCACTGATGACATCACTGATGACATCTCAATGACATGACTGATGACATCACTGATGACATCTCATTTGACATTACACAATACCTGCACAATACCTCTTTGTAGTGGTGGTGATTGACATGGGTGCGTTGATTTTAGTTGATTGGGAACATTCTATGTTAGGTGTGTGTGTGCTCATTGCTATCTGGTTCAAATTTGGAGCTAAGTGCTGTTTGGTTTGTTGAAGGTACCTGGAAACAGCCATTTAGCCATGCTGCCTATGAGTCTCTCGGTGCACTCCTTATGCAGTTTAAATTCTTTAACCTTTGCTCTTAAATATCATTTTTATTTTTATATCTCTACAGGCCCTTTTATCCCTGCACCATACTGGAAAAACAATATAACATACTAACGCTTACCTTAAAAAGCAGCATCCGCCAGGCACCCAAGATTGACGGACAGTCCAAGAGGAATGCAGATGCAACTCCGAATTTGACAATACAGTATACATTATTTTTTGTAATCAATAGAACTGTGTGTGTTGTTTATGTTTACTTGACTCTCAGCGCCAGGAAGCCGTTTGGCCACCGTGCGCTCTATAAATACTTTATTTCATTTCATTTCATTTCTTGACTCCTACAGATATTTTAATGTTATATATTTGCTATCTTTCCAAGTTCAGTACCACAAAACAAGTATAATAAAATGTGGGTCTCTCTGTGGGCAGAAAGACAATTTGATTTGGTTTAAATGTACTACTCATCATTCCTCCATTACCTTCTCCTACCTTAACAGATTTTTGATGGTCAGCTGCTCATTGCCAAGATGGATGTTGTCCTTGTGCAGTGTTTGTCTTTGTCAAACCCTTCGCTCAAATCCCCATTCCCATCCATTCATTGAACCCCAACCCTCTTCCCCCAGGCTGTGGCACTTATTGAGGTGTCACTAAATTTACACAATTAATTGATCACACACTTGGTGGGGCGGATAAGGTTAAAGCAACACCAACTCAGTGCAAGGCGAAGATCTTCAGCTCCAAGTATAGCCCACACTGCCAATATAATATTTATTTTAGCCACCCAAGCGCAGTATTCTGTATTTTTTCAGAGGAACATAATTTCCAACATCGTCCTTCATGCACTGTATTTCATCAAAGGTTACGCTTGTCCACTTCGTAGCTCAAGTCAACTTCATTTTGCAACTTTTACTAGCTCACAATTCTGATTAATTTTATTTAGCATTGCTTATAATTTTTAGGTCGAGCCTGCGCATCACATGCGCTGCTCTGCAAGACATGCTGTATTCAGGAAGGGATTTGAAGCTCCACCCACTCTCCAGCCATATTGTTTATTGTCTTTTGTTGTTGTCCTTTGTAAATGCTGGCTTCTGATTCCTTAATCGCATTGTTAGTCCCTCCTTAGTACCGCCTTGCCTTCATTTGAAACCTTCCATGAGGACTGACCCTTTTACTTCTGTTGCTACACGGTATATTTATTTCTTCGTAAGCACTATTTTCTTTAATAGGTTTTGCTCTACTGCAGGCACAATGTGCTTTCCTTACATTCAGCACACCATGCTCGCGTTCACTTTCCAATCAGCCAGGACAATTGTGGCAGCTTCTTTGCAATACCATTGGTCTCGCATTTACGAGAGTTTGAGCTTTTGGCATTGTAAATGCCAATAACTTAAACTCTCGCAAATGTGAGACCAATTGTATAGCAAATTTGTTTTGTTTTCAAAGCCCCCATGCCGCACTTTCACGTGCATGAAGGCTGCGCCCCTTTCTTTTAAAAAAACATGCCTAACAAAAGGTAAGCAGCAGCTATTAAAGTGAAGCTGCAGCATAAAGTCTTTGACAAAAAAAAGCATTTGTTTGACAAACAGATGCTTTTTTTTTGTAAAAGCCCCCATGCTGTGGTTTCACTTTAATAGCGGGTGTGCACCTTTTGTTAGACATGGCTTTTTTAAAGAAAGGGGCACGTCCTTCGTGCACGTGAAAGTGCGGCATTGGGGCTTTGACAACACAAATAAATGTGCAATGCAATGGGTCTCGCATTTGCAAGATTTTAAGCTATTGGCATTTACAATGCCAATAGCGCAAACTCTCAAAAAATTTGAGACCTATTTCATTGCAAATGCTTGTTTCTCTATTGTCTCTCTTCTTTATGTGTACTAGTAGCCTAGTCTCTGGTGACTGACTCATTTTTTTTAAAGCTTGCATTGTAATAACGGCATTAACTCAGTTATTATTTAAATGTATTTAGTTCTCTGCAATGAATATTCCTTATACTACAGTTTGAGTATGGCTAGGATGGAGTGGGACCTCGCTTCTGAATTTGGGGCATATTATCATATCGCCCTATTAGCAAGCTGTCGCTAACTGATGTTAGCGACAGCTTTTAGGCGATAGCGAGCGGTTCGGGGCCCGCTTTGCATGCCAGCGATGTTTATTGCTAATGACATGCAAAGTGGGCGTACCCAACCAGTTAGCGTCTGAAAGCAGTCGCTAACGTCGATATCGCCTATTAGCAAGGCAGGGGCAGCGATGGAAATGTTCGCACTAAGCGCGAATATCTCCAAATACTAACACCTGCCCAGACCAGTTCTTAGCCATGTTATCCAATGGGAGGTGGATAACATGGCTCAGAGCATTTCGTCGCTAATGCGTGAATATCGCTGTATTCTCAGCGATATTCACGCATTTTGCCGCTATCGCCGGATATTTTAGCACAATGGAGAAAAACGTTGCTAATAGCATGTTTTCTCCGCTAACATATCCAGCGATAGGCAGCGATAAAAAAAATGCGCTAAGCGTACTTTGAGATAAATATCGCTATTCCTTGATAATATGCCCCCTGGTCCCTTCACTGTGAGACTAGTGCGCTTGCATGCTGCTACTACTAATACCACATGGCACCTTAAGAAACCATAAAGCGATCGCTTAATCTTATTAAGTAAGAGAAGAACTGTGGGTGATTAATTGTTAAACTGCAATAATTCTATATACAATGTAAATCCACAAACCCACCCCGCCAAGTCCTTAGGGGTTAATATAGTTGCAGACTCCAGAGACTAGAAGGATGAGAGAGTAGTAGGACAAGTGAGGGTACCGCATAACTATTTATGGAGGATTGCTTTCACCCACCCAGGCAGGCATCCTTTCACCCTTTCACTTTCACCCTCCGAGGCAAGCAACCAATCGCCTTTCATCCATCCTTCACCCACTCCTTCACCCACCCGTGCATCCTATCAGCCACCTAAAGTATATGCATCCTTTCACCCATACATCCATCTCTTCCAGTCATATTACATTTCCTATGTCCTTTATCCTTCCATCCTTCTTTCCCTTTTCCATGAACCCCGCAAGTTCTGACTCTTCATGGAACCAAATCTGCTGAGTTGAAGATAGAAGAGGCCATTATTTACTCAACTCCCGCTGTTTATGCTAAGTAAAGAGGGGTGTTTTAAACTGTTTGCAAGTCTCAACAGTACAGCGCCTGGATGCCTCAGGGCAATTGTTGCGCTTTATAAATATTATTTTCATTTCATTTCAGTTCATTTCACAACCTTGCAGTAAGTATATACGTAATTGTCAATAAGCAAGCAATATGACTTACTACTGCCTGCAACTGCAGCTGGCTCACCCACTGCCACATCTGCTAATTGGCTGGCAGCGCCGTCACCGATGGCCACGGCACTGGTGGTCGGTGCAGCTAGAAAAAACATTACACATTTTTTAGATATGACTCCCCCTGTTTATTTATTTTTATAGCAAATTGAAAATATGCATCACTACAATTTGGATACAGACAGTATCTTCTATCAAAAATATCAGGTTGGACATTTTTTTGGTGGCAATTTTTGATAAGCCTCAGGGCAAACTATAAAGGACTGGAGTGGTTAGAGCTAGTGATGAACTGAATTGGACATATGTTCTTGGTTGGCAAATGCAATGGGGTCGTCCTCCTCATACTTCCTTCCAGCCATGGTGCATGGTAATCAGTTCACCAACTGCTGCTAATAATAGCAGGCCTGGCTAAGAAGAAGAAAACACAGCTTTGGGGTGTTGAATGTGACCCTGGAAAACTCTCTCGTTTTACTGACTGAGAATGAGAAAGTAAAAGAAAGCCTTCTCATCTCAACATACATGCATAGAATTACTTTCTTGGGCATGCAATTTGCACGGCCAGCTCCCTCTCCTGCCTCACACCTCTTCTTGCCCCAGGATGCTGATGTAAGACAAAAAAAATTAGTGGTAAATAAATAACCTCCCTCCCAAAATATTTTTACAGGAAAAAGCAATCGCAATAACATTGAACATTCCTAAATCAGAATGACTAGTAGTAGTTTAGTATCGCAGACTTTCCTATCCTATTTCAAATTTCCTGAACCTACCTAGCCCACTCATTCCAAAGATTCTGGAATTACAGTGTCTCTTCCCGCCCCCAGCTCTCCGCCCTTCATTTCTTCAGACCGGCTATTTAAGGCTCGCGGCCCCCGCTTCGCGGGAGCCGCTCGCAGCCTGTGGGGATAATTCCTGTGGAAACATTGCATTTTAAACTCTTTTAGTCTGCTGGTTTGCTCCCTGCTCCTGATTCAACGAGGACCCAGGACACAAGCGGACGCTGCCGGGGCCGGGACTGCGAGACCCAGGGTGCCCAGCGCTTGAAGATCTTAGCGCACCTGGTGTCTCTTCCCGCCCCCAGCTCTCCGCCCTTCATTTCTTCAGACCGGCTATTTAAGGCTCGCGGCCCCCGCTTCGCGGGTGCCGCTCGCAGCCTGTGGGGATAATTCCTGTGGAAACATTGCATTTTAAACTCTTTTAGTCTGCTGGTTTGCTCCCTGCTCCTGATTCAACGAGGACCCAGGACACAAGCGGACGCTGCCGGGGCCGGGACTGCGAGACCCAGGTTGCCCAGCGCTTGAATATCTTAGCGCACCTGGTGTCTCTTCCCGCCCCCAACTCTCCTTTTTAAACATAGTGGTGAGCGCGCACGCGGGACGCGCGCGGGACATAGCCCGGGGCTAAGCCCGGGCAAAGGGCGGGCCCTCTGAGGCCCTCCGAGGACCGTAGAGTCTGGTCTGGGCCATATTTCCAGGTTATTACTCTTGATTGTTTGGTAATTGTCATAACATTGGTACAAATAAGGGTGTTCCTCCCTACTTCTTATAGGGCTGTTTTTTGGGTCCAGGGATGTGCACTTGGGAAACCCGAAGTAAGGCTGCTGCTAGCGCCGCCAAACTGACGGGTACACTGGATAATTTTATTGTGCGCACTAACACGTTAATAGATGAGGGAATTGCCCTCATGGAACGAAGAGTGTCCAGGGATCTCGAAGTTGCTAGGAGATCATCGTTAGGCCCTTTAGCCCATGTACCTTCACCAATCAGTTCCCAATGCATTCGCCTCCTAGACCCTTCAAAATCAATCCCTGAAAACCAACTGGGCTCCACCAGTCATATTGCATTTGAGGACCATACTCCCTTATTAACCCCCCAAGTTGCCCCTTTGACTTCATTAGTAGTACATCCAAATATTATAAATGAACCTGATGGACTACTAGCACTTAGAGGTCTTAGGGAAGGTGCTATACCCAAATCCTCGCATTGTTCGAATCAGGATAATACTGTCTTTATACCCGTATTGGCTGAGGGGGAAACCCCTAGAGATTCAAATTGTTTGTCTGGTGGGTTGGAGGCAGAAAACAATACTGTGGGCTTCGTACTAATCAGCGATGACAAAACTGTGGAGCATCGTGCTTCTCACCCCCTTCCTTTGGGAATTCCCGATGACACAGCCTCAACCCAAAGTTTGGAAAACTTTCTCGAAGATTGTTCTCAGGTGGAGCAACCTGATGGGGAGGAAGACGAGAAAGGTATTTTTATGAGCTCTATAGCTACACTGATGGCTTCCCTTCTGGCCCCTTTGGAAACTAGACTAAAGGTCATAGAAGATAACCTGACAGCCTTAAATCTAGAATTAAAAGGTAAACCAAAACCATTTCCAGTAAAGACTACTGGAGGGCAAGTTCTAGCTGGTGATATACCTTCCTTGCCCTCCTCACATGCAGTAGGGAATGTCCCGGGCCCACATGTGCGTCCTGCTAAAACCCTCCCTGCCAAGACTGTTATCAATAGCTCCAACAGCCTCCCCTCTAAGCCAAACAGCTTGCCTTTAATAGGGAAGGTTGTCTCAACTACTGCCCCTAAATCCCCCAATACAACTGTTCCTAAACAACCCCCAGCCCTTCCTGTAGGTACTATTTCCTCCAATACAATTGATCCTAAACCACCCTCAGCCCCTCCTGTAGGTATTAAATCACGACGGAACATCACCCCCTGATGCTCACCCCTACGTAATTGTTTTAACAGGAGTTCCTGAGCTCCCTCCCTCTTCATCTGAACCATTTTGGGCTCTTAAGAATAAAGTATGCTACTGGCTTGATAGAAATTACCCATTACCGCCAAATACTCGCAGTAACATGCTTATGTTAGAAAGAGCACCTTGGGTGGGCCAGAAGACCAAAAACATTCAGGGTGATTGTATAGTTGTGACATTTGAGGACCCGCGCACAGTAGAGTTCATCTGTGCCGGACCCCCATGTGACACTAACTCTCCTATTCAGGTTAAATCGCTCTCCCACTTTTATATGCCTTATGATCAACGTAGCAATAGATGGAGTTGGTTAAGACCTTCGAACAATTCAAGATGGGGATCGAGAGAAGAATCTTTCCGTGATTATAAAGCTAACTTCCGGGATGGAGGGGAAGATAGAGGTTGGAGTACCGTCCGAAGGAGAACAGGCAGATACCCTCAGGGGGCTAGCCAATTTCAGGGAGATTGGTTGGGCCAGCAACATTACCCCCCCCCCTCTTCCCTGTTTCAATCATTTTAGTAGCTTGGAGGGAGTAGATTGACTTCCAACCCATAATCCAGGTGATAAGGTCCTAACACAGAATGGTGGAGAAAATAGAGAAGATTCTATGATCGATATGCCCATTGGAACGATTGAATCTGAGTGCAGCCCCCTGTCCTCAACTCCGGTAATAGTCACTGACTCTCGGTCCATTCATATACTCTCTTGGAATATAGCGGGACTAAGGAAAAACCTTGAAATCCCAGAATGGAATGACTTTGTTGACAAGTTTCACATTTGTATGTTTCAGGAAACATGGTGCATGACTCCCCAATATAAAAATGGGTACTCCTCTTACTTTGTGCCAGCGGTCTCTATAGGTAAAGGGCGCCCCTCTGGCGGCCTGCTTATTTGGGTGAAAGTGATTTTGAATTATTCTGTTACGTTACATAAGACACTGTCAAGCGATATTCTGCATATTTCTCTGAAAAGTCCCAATGGGAGTTGTGTTCATTTGTTTTGTGTATACGCTAGAGGGACACCGGGTGGTTCTATTTCCCCAACGATTGAGCTTTTAGATGTTAAATTGTCCGAGCTTCCACCTAAGTCTAGAATCCTGCTGGGGGGAGATTTTAATTGTACATTTGAACCTATGGATGAGGAGGATGTCATGGGTTCAAATTCCGAAGACGTGAGTCAGGCTATTCCACTGTTAACGTTGGCGCCTATTAAAAAGTGGACAGCAAGAGCATTACAGTTGAATGCATTAGCTCTGGACCATAACATACGGGCATTAAATGGTCGGACAATTTCTGATCGTGAAGGAGCAATGACCTTTAATAGAATTAACTGCCCATCACGTATTGATTATATCTTCCTGGATATACCTTCCTGGGCTAGTCTAAAAGATATGGGAGTCAAACAGTCCTCTGACAGTGACCACAACCCACTTTGTATGGAAATCGACTGGGGTATTGGGATTAACAACAAAGGTGGTCCCGAGATGATCACAAAGGATGTTCAACCATCCAATTGCAATCGGAAACTGAGGTGGGAGGTGGTTAAGCTCGAAGAAGGGAAAATTGATAAAATTAGGGAATTGGTCCGAACAGAAACTTCCAACCTTGTTGAGGTGGTAAGAAGTAATATTCCCCTTATGGGCCAAAAACTTTTGGACCAATACCAAACTTTTACTGACAAAGTAGGAGCAAATTTTGTTAAAACACCCCAAAGGAAACCCGCAGTGACCAATGGACTGTCTAAAGAGAATCCGTGGTTTACTGCAGAATGCAAAGCCAAGAGGAAAGCTATTGGCATAGCAATAAAACTAAAGGACCCACTGTTAGTTAGATTAGCAAGGAAAGAATACCGTGGCGCTATTGCCTTGGCAAAAAAAATTTGGGAGGAAGAGCACTGGCAGGAGCTTAAAACTGCTGCCAGCGGTAAAAATTCCACTATATTTTGGAAATTGATTAACCAGCTAGACAGGAGGGCCGGTAGTCCAATTGTAAATCATATTACTGATCAGCAATGGTACGCCCATTTTTTAAAATTATACTGTAATCCTGTTGACCAGGCACCCACCCCGTCTTTGTTGGAATTTAATAAAATTGCATCTGGTCCGGAAATTTTGACTAATGGATTACCTTTTTCCGAGTTAGAAGTTAAAGCTGCGATTTTAAAGATGCATCCAGGGAAAGCAGCTGGCCCAGACGGCTTGCCGGGAGATCTTTTATTACATGACCCCCCACTCTGGGCTAACTATATAGCTACCTTACTGGCTCTTATTCAGCTAGGCCACCCAATCCCTGCATCATGGAAAGGTGCGGAGGTGATCACAATTTTTAAAAAAGGAGATAGAGAGGACCCGGCTAACTACAGACCAATTAGTCTGATTGACACTATCCAAAAGGTAGTTGGTAGGGTCATCATAAACCGAGTAGAGACCTGGTTAATGGACAATGACATCCTTACACATTTCCAGGCTGGTTTCAGGCGGAATGTTGGTGCTATGGACCAAGTTTTCCGGTTTTGTGCCGTATACTGGAAGTCAGTATCAATTACCAAGGGTTGACTGTACTTGGCTTTCATCGATCTAAAAACGGCATTCGATGTTATTCCTCGGGCTAAGTTATGGGAAATTCTTGAAGCTATGGGGTTCCCTTGCCCTCTACTCCAATTAGTTATTAAAATGCATGAGAACACCTATGCAAGAATACGCTGGGGAAGGCAGGGCCAACTGACAGAGAGGGTTCCAGTCAGCAGGGGGGTACGGCAGGGATGTGTGATGGCGCCAACACTATTCTCCCTCTTTATAAATGGGGTGGTGGACCATTTGAGGGAGGTTCCGGCAGATGCCCCCATTCTTGCCGGGGAGAAAACCCCGACCCTCCTTTTTGCTGACGACACCCTCTTGATGTCTAAAACCCCCAAAGGTCTACAAACGCTTCTTGACCGTTTCTCCTTATTTTGTGAGGACCGTGGGTTAACTGTTAACACTTTGAAGACTAAACTAATGGTCTTAACCCCCAATAGTAAGTTGAGAAAGGTACATGTTACCCTGTGTGGTTCACCACTGGAGGTTGTGAGTGAGTTTGACTACCTGGGGGTGAGACTGTCTAATCGTATGACTTGGGACTCCCATATTTCTAAAATGGTATTGAATCTAAAAAGGGTGTCCGGTGTAATAACAAAAAATCAGCGACTTTCCATAAGCCGTCCGGTAGCCGCGGCCCTAATAGTCTACGAAGGGAAGGCTTTATCTTCGGCAGTTTATGGCGCGGAACTTTGGGGGGCAGAAAACATTAGGCCACTGGTTACTGCTGAAAATAAGTTTATCAGAGATTTAGTGTCACTTCCGATTTCTTCACCCTTGTTACCCCTATTTTTTGATATGGGTAAAAAATCAATTGCGGACAAAGTTCGGCTTCGGCCTTTGTTATTCTGGGTCCGCCTCAGAAGAACCGAGGAACTAAGGGGGTACGCTCGAGTGCTGGATGAGCTAATAACTCTCAATGTTTCCAACCAAATAAAATGGCTTAACAACCTCAAAAAACTAGTAGTGTCAGTAGGACTGGGGGAGTTTTGGGCGTCACAGGATCCACCCCCGAAAGAAAGTGTAACATTTTTTTACTGGGATTGGGTTGAGTCCAAAATTAATAACAGTTCAATCTTGGGAACGCTAACAACGAACTTTCTTGCTCATAAACCTCACATGAAGCTAGAACCGTTCTTAGATTTCATCCAAATAGCCAGCCATAGAACACTATATTTGAAATTAAGGTATGGCACCCTGCCCCTTAATGGTTTTGTGGGAAAATGGAATTCTAAGGGGGGTACTGAATTAAAATGTCCAGGGGGCCAATGTCCTGAGGAAACCCTTCCCCATTTCCTATTTGCTTGCCCAACGTATAAAGTTGTTAGAGCTAAATGGCTGAAACCTGTATGCAGGGAGTTGGGGGTTAAAGATTGTATGTCAGCCCTACGCATTATTACAACCAACACTGTTTCTTTGTACATTGTTTGCGGGGTGGCCAAATATTTGGGGGGTGCGTGGATATTACGCTCTAGATTGGTGAACAATGTGTAAATTTCGGGAAAGGGGAAGTTAACTTCTTAAAATAATTCCTGTATTTTTCCTGTTCCATGAGATGTAATTGCAGTACTATGGATTATTTGTCTTATATGTTTGTACGTTTGTACTTTTATGATGCATGTCCATCGAATAAAGTATTACAATCGGAATTACAACTAAATTGCAACAAATTATGTTTGCTTCTAAGTTCTTTCACCTCATTTGCAATGATTCTCAACCTGCTTTGGCAGGCCTATTCACTAAGTCTGCATTTGTCTTTAAATGCATTGAAGGATGCATGCATAAACCAAATTGGTTGGTTGCTTGTACTGTAAGAGCTACAAAAAAGGTTCAAAGAACTGAAGAGAGAGGTCGCGCACAACTAAGTTACTAATATTAACTACCACTGTCTTAGTGATAGGACAAAGGAGTCTCTTCACTACTTAAGTTCTTACATAATCAGCCCAAGCAAGCATCAATAAGTATGATTAGGTAGCGCCGAGCACCTATCTAGAATAACGTTCACATAATATAATATTTGTAAATAATAACTTACGAACATGTGAGCAGCATGCTTGCTATTTGGCAAAAAAATATTAGCAATAACATAGAATCCACATGTAATAGTAATATTAATATTTAGCTACTCAAGAGCCCTGAGAATTCAACCCCTAGCAGGTCCAGCAGGTCCTGCTCTCGGTCCAGGATGTCGGACCACCTGTGTGTCAGCTGATTATGGGTGCGCTGGACTCTAGAGCAGCCCTACGCACCCTCACCCAGCACTGCTAGCGCTCTTGGTGTCCGTACCCAGATCCAGGCCTGCCATCTGCTGCCAGGGTGGAGGGGAGGTGACGCTGGACATAAAAAAAAAACAGCACTGCCATGTCCACCTCTGAAAACAAGGCCCAAGGCTGCACCCCATCCTTGTGACGCCTTCCGGAAGAAAGCTTGCTCCTTGTTGAGGCATTCTTTCGAGGCACCCTTATCTGCCATGATGCAGGGTAGGGGGCGGAAGACAGTAAATGTAGAACGTAAAGAAACAGGAATAAGAGGGAAGGAAGTAAAAAATTAGGAAGGAAGTAAAGAGAAAACAAAAGTACAAAATTCATAGTGCAGCTGAATTTTCTTGCCACTTTGCAGAGTTCTGTGTAGCACTGCAACGCAAACCCAAACCCCGCCCACCTTACTATAATGATATGAACAGATGGTCCTTGACTGTCTTTAGAAAAACCAAAACGGAGGGAAAATGTATCCTATAAGGATTGCCGGAACGGTCAACCACTAGTAATCAATACTCCTAAATTGAAAATGCACACCCTAAAAGCAAAGAGAGTATACTCAATACACAATGTGTATATACAAACTGTGCCCACACTTTAGTTGAGTAGACTCATTTTTAATATACATATTTCTCAAAGATAAATGCAAACCATAAATTAAACGGTAAAGACATTACCACACATATGTATTGGAAGGTTTCTCAAAAAAAAGGGGGGAAGATGTGCTCTAATTGCAGTACTATGGATTATTTGTTTTATATGTTTGTACGTTTGTACTTTTATGATGCATGTCCATCGAATAAAGTATTACAACCGGAATTACAACTAAATTGCAACAAATTATGTTTGCTTCTAAGTTCTTTCACCTCATTTGCAATGATTCTCAACCTGCTTTGGCAGGCCTATTCACTAAGTCTGCATTTGTCTTTAAATGCATAGAAGGATGCATGCATAAACCAAATTGGTTGGTTGCTTGTACTGTAAGAGCTATAAAAAAGGTTCAAAGAACTGAAGAGAGAGGTCGCGCACAACTAAGTTACTAATATTAACTACCACTGTCTTAGTGATAGGACAAAGGAGTCTCTTCACTACTTAAGTTCTTACATAATCAGCCCAAGCAAGCATCAATAAGTATGATTAGGTAGCGCCGAGCACCTATCTAGAATAACGCTCACATAACCATTACCACACATATGTATTGGAAGGTTTCTCAAAAAAAAGGGGGGAAGACGTGCTCGTGCTGGAGGAGAGAGGAGTAAAAATCACAGCATTTAGAGTTGTAAACTGTTCCTTATTCCAAGAACAAACTGGTGTAAGAAAAAACCAGTACAGTATAGCCTGTCCACGACATTTATTCACAACACATGTTATATTATTCTGTAAGTGCATGAATGCCTCATCCGATAGTGGGAAATAGGTATGGTATAGGCCCTTTTGCTGGGGGAAATTGCATCGACGTTTTGACTGACTTGTGCGTAGAATGTGGCTTGTAACCTCTGCTTGCGGGTCTTCTTTGGGACAGGGGAGGGAGCACTGAAAACCTGGTACCAGTATTATCAGTGGTTTAGAAAGTAATCCTCAATGAATTCTAAAGGAACGGGGCCCTCCACCGATTTACACGTGCAGCGTTGTAATTTTGGTCCACTTTCCTTAGACAAGGTTGACCTGTGGGACTTGTCCCCAGAGAATAATGTGATGTTGTTAAATTATGCCCTATTATTGGCATCCAGTATTACAGCAAGAGTTATAAAAGCTTTTTGGGTAGAAACTCATGGTTCTGCCACAAATGGTAATAGGCCACCACTTGTTATGAGGGCTGCTGGCAATTACAGTAGGCTTCAGTTTCAATATTTCTCCACTTTACTGTAACCAAAAACATACTGCTAATTGTTTTAATATGACAGGAGTTCAGTGCTTTTAATACTGCATGAAATGCCAATGATAATTTGGAGGGACACACAAGTACCTGACAGGAGTATTTTCATGCTGGCCTTGAAAATATTCTCTGTTGAATGCACTTAACAAAGGTTTTTTCAGGAATAGGTGGTGGAAATACGAAAAGGCAACAGTAACCTTTAGATATTCCAAATAGGATTAATGTGGAAGCTCTTTCCTAGCAGTTTCAAGGAGTTATCAGTTTCCACACACGAATGCACAATGGTTTCATGCATTGTCAACCCAATTCACCTGTTCCATACAACACAGTTTCCATTTGAATTAGGGAGTGGTTAGTTGGGGGTAACGTTTGAGAATCTACAGAGCATGGCACCACCCCATCCTAAAATTCAGGTTAACCAGCCTCCACGATTCCCCATATGTACTTGGGCAATGTTTAATGCTCCCCTTTCTGGTAAGCTCAATGGCACCTTTATTTCTTACAAAATCATGTTCATGAATGCACACAGCCTCCAAGGGGTCAAACTGTGTAACCATTAAGGTACTTGTCATAGTGTCTGGTTAGAAACTATCACTGAATATTCCATTTCAGTTTTGAGCTTATAAGGGTATCAATGATGTCAGAGATTCTAACATTATGTGAGTCAATTGGAATAGAAAGTTAATTTGAAAAAATACTCCAACCTTGAGTATGATATGTGGCAAACAAAACCAAATCAACTCGATGACTCTAAGCTGAAATGCTGTGTAATAGTAAAAGTAAATATAGGGAAGAAGAAGGAGGACAGCAACATCTGAACTTCAAGACTCAGTGATACCCCATGTCTTTGCCACAACACACATTTGGTCTCCATTTGCTTCTCCAGCCCATTTCTCCCTCGTCTAACCTTGCTCCTTGCTGTCTTCATGCCTCCAGTAATAAAAATGCCTTTTTCCAGTTCTCCAGTTACAAATCTCTAACCATAGACCTATCGTCTCAAGTTGGAATTAGTTCTTAAATTTATGTTTTACAATTTCTTGAATTAGTTAATGTATCGTTCACAAAAGCATATAAACATCCCCATACAGCAGAACAACGTCACTAATTAGAAAGATCACTTAACAATCCTAAATTTCGATTTTTTTATTGCATTTTCTCTGTGGCAGAAAATAGGCCAGTTCAACTACCTGTTGTGGATCTTATATGTTAGTACTCATGCCCTTCTCAAAGAGTTAGTTGTTATTCTGTAGATATTGATTTGGCTCTGCATTTATCTCTGCTTCTAGCAAACATGGTGTTTGACTAGGCAGAGGTTTGCTTTGTTACTGATTACTTGTGCTATGTAAATTCAAGTGGCAGCATAATGTTCATTAGCCAATGAATTAAGACCCATTTTCATGGATGCACATACTTTGCTTAGCCTATCACAGGCATTGTCCGCTCTTCATGGCAGCAGATTGGTAGAAGTTTCTGACACATGTTTAATTCCCATTTAGTCGAATTATTATTTCTGGTCTCTGTGGCTCTGCACTAATATCTTGGTTTAAAGAGGGCCAGGCAATTGGAAAATTCAGGGCAATAGAGCCAGCCATTTTGTGGCATGTGAAAAACAAAAAAACAATGTGCTACATAGCAGGGGTACGAGCCATTCTATGAACAGCATCTACCATGTCTCTTATTCGTGAAAAACCGGGTTGTTGGTTGAGGAAGGAATTAGTCCTTCTCAAGCAACAGCCACAATCTTCATCATTGAGAACAGCTAAGGTCACTATATTAACCTATGCTTAAGTGACTGGTAGCTTGGCACAAAAGCAATAAGGCTTAGCTTAGAGGCAATGTGTTCAGTATTTATGCACCACACAAACAGCAATAAAGTGAAAACACAACACAAGAAAAATCCCACACCAATTTAGAAAAACATGGAGTCTATTTAAAAAAATAATGTAACACCCAAATTGACAAAAATCCAATCAGTAGGAGAAGAGATATGCAACATTAAAGATTTAGGTAAAAATAGTGCTTAAAAGCACAAAGCGCCAACTGTAGTTATGTGGTCACACTGGACCAGGACAAAGTCACAAGTACACACTGATCGCGATGGAGCATGGGTCAGATACAGGAACCAGGTTAGGCCCACTGAGAATTGTGCATTATGCTCTTGGTGCGGGCCATTGCACTGTGACGTGGTGCTTCCGAGGAGAGATGTGAGAACCTGCATCAAATTGCATTGCACTGCATCAGTTCCAATGAGGAGCTGTGAAGGTGATGATGCAAGGTCTACATTGAGATATGTCGCACTGGAATGGTTACAATCAGGAGCTGTGAAGGCTGCAATGCGAGGTCCGCCTTCAGTGGAGGCCTGCTGCGTCCGTTCATATGAGGAGCTGCGAGGGCTACGTCCTGTTTCATCATGCTGCATTGTGCTGCATCAGTTCTGATGGGGAACACAGCTGTGCTTGCAGAGCACCTTTATCCCCACTTCCATGGGTCCTGGATGGAAAGGCACTACTTGGGGAGTTAGTAATAAGATCAGGAAGTGTCCAGGTGCAGGGTCTAAGATGGCGCAAGCCTTTCTGTCCATGAGGCACTGATCAAGAGGCCAGCCAACTAGTCCTTGGAGACACTCTGGTGGTCCTGGGTTCAAGGTGCAGGTCCAGCCCTTTTTACTCAAGCAGCAGGGCAGCAGAACAGCAGGGCAGTATATCAGTCTTTCTTGCAGCAGAGCAGTCTTTCTTCTGAGTCTTACTCTGGTCCAAAAGTGATCTGAAGAATAAGGGCGTTATTTAGATCTCGGCGTATGGAATACTTCATCACAAACATGACAGATATCCTGTCCACCCTATTACGATCTCCATAGGATATAATGGGATTGCAAGACAGTGGGCGGGATATATGACACATTTGTAATAGAGAATTCCCCATCTCCAAGATCTAAATCAGGCCCTACATCCGAGGGTCCAACATTTATACCTGGTACCCCACTTTAAAATGGGAGATGCTTCTGGAGTTTACCCCTACAAAGGTGTCAGAAGTTTCCTGACTCCCTGCCCTGGCCCCAGTCTGACTGGGGGCACAATAGACTAGTGTGAAGTCCTTTGTATGTCGGCTGAACCAGAACCTTTGAAGTGCGGTAGGTGACAGCCCAGTCCCCTATCAAGTTAGAAATGGCCCATCTTTCCTCCCAGACACTTTATTGTGATGTTGTCAAGGAGGCATACACAAAGGTCAACTGCCAACTACACCTAGTCATGTGCCCAGGAACAGAACAGGCACCAAATGGCTAGGTTAAGAATGTGACTTAAAACCCACCTTTACCATTAAAGAGAGTTCTAAATGACAAATTCTCTGACACCAAGCTTATTTTTCCTACCCATAACCAATTAAAAGTTAGCACCTATTAAATGTATTAAGGTGCTCCAGTGTTATCCTACAGGAGGGGAAGACCTCACAGTAGTGAGAAACAAACTTGGGCTTTTTTTTAATGACCAAGACATGTAAAACTTAAAAGTACACGTCCAGCTTTTTATTCAGAATGCACCCTGTCCTATGAGCTGTTTAGGGCTTACCTTAGTGGTGACTCATATGTAATAAAAGGGAGTTTAAGGCTTGGCAAGGGGATTATTTTGCCCGGACAAACTGGCAGTTTAAAACTGCTAACAGGACACAATGGCAGGTCTGGGTCTTGTTTTCAGGCACTGCTTAAGTGAGTTGCACAATAAGTGCTGCAAGTTCACTAGTAACACTTAATTTATCAGACCTGGGTATGTAGAATACTACTTTACCGGGGGCTTACAAGTAAATTAAATATGCCAATCCGGAGCAAGCCAGTTTTTCCATGTGTGCTGATGTGAGAACAAGCACTTTAGCAGTGGTTAGCAGTGGCAAAGTGGTAAGGTGCACAGAGTCCTCAGGCCAACAAAAATGAATTCAGGAGAGTGAAGGCAAAAGGTTGAGGGGAAAATCACCCTAAGGCTGACAGATGTAACCAGCGGCGTATCTAGAGGGGGTGGTGGGGACGGTCCGCCCCAGGTGGCAGTATTTTGGGGGCGGCTGCACAGTGCACACGTTCATGTTACATGCAGTTATGCACACCTGCTTGTAAATGCTGCAGTGCACAGCACACATGCACCACCTAGCTTAGTGGTGGTGGTGCAGTGCGCAGCGTACCATGTACGTGGCTCCCAGGGCCGTCAATCATGTAGCGTGCGAAAGCCAATGACAGCTCTGGCCATCATTTTTAGCCAGCCCCCGCACTGTGCTCCTGTGATGTGCGCCGCCACCATGCTGCTTGACTGAGTAGACAGACAGTCTCGGCAGGGGAGTGCTGGGCAATTTGCAGAACCCCTACGGTAGGGGCCCTCGGCCCTGCCACCACTGTGAAATCTACAGGAGAGGTAAGGGGTGATCATATCATCATACATGATGTCACTGTGAGAAATATTTGTTCCTCTGCGCTTCTCCTACCTGTGTGACAACTCCAGTCATTGTGATTGACCTGTCAGTTTTGCATGCAGTTTCAGAATTTGCTATTGGTGTAAGCTTGGAATTTAGAATTAGAAAACTTTGTGCTTCAATCCCAAAATGTTCAAACACTAGAAGAAAGGGAGGGTGATAGGGCAAGAGAACAGGCGAGGCATATAAATGGTAAGGTATTAGTGTCACAATGATGGGCAGCGCATGGGAATGCCCATATTCTACCAATGGTACCTCCCCTTAACACAAAGTAGTGCAAAGCACTAATTACATTACTTTTAGGGCAACCTTCCAGGTCAAAAACAGTTTTTTAATGGAAAGTAAGTACTTTAGCAAGATTTGTGAACCAATTTGTGTCACTTTGCTTGACTTTGCACTGGTGCAAAATCCTTCTAAATCTGCCAACCAGGTTGAGATATGAGCCAAACTGCGCCAGAAATGTGGTGCTGAGAGGGAGGATACTTGTTCATAGCAAAAGTAAGGAATGGGCTTTTTACCCCTCTCTGCATGCCATCAAATGGCTTTTACATTTGAAATATAACCCTCCTTGTGTTCCCCTCACTGGACATCTTTCATGTTTTATTTGACTCCTCTTTACTGCTCTCCCTCCTTCTTTTGTTTTGCCCTTACCCTGCTTGTTGTGGTTTAAAATGTGACTACCACCCCTGTGTCTCCCAACCTACCCTTTTTCATCCGTTTTGTAAACTCTTGCAAAACCCTGCCTTAGCAGGAGCGGGTATATAAATATATATTGGTGGGGTGGACACTTGTGTGGTGGATGATAGCGTGCATGCAGGCAAGGTGAGCAGCTACAAATAAAAAAAACACTTACCTTGCTTGCTTCACGTCCGACGTACTCTTCACTCCGGTCCCTCGGCTCCGAGTGCTCCAGTCAATTCCATTAACCAATCCTGGTCCTACTCTGATGCGGGTAACCAGCATGAGAGAAGCACCAGGATTGGATAGAGCAGGCTGGCTGGAAACTGGTTTGGGCCCTGTAGGCCTGTGCTTGGTCTCCACCCAGCAGTCAAATACAGCTGCATGGAGAGCTTCATAGTACACATGTCACTTTGGCCGGTGCAAGACCGCCGGCTAAAGTGACATGCACACTTTGGAGAATCCAGCCAGCCACTGCTGCCGTCTGCTGCTGCCTCTCTGCACTATTTACAAGTTCAACATGTTGGTCTCTGTACCATGACTCACCTGTTTCTGTGTTCTGTATCCCTGTTGGTCTCTGTACCATGACACCCCTGTTTCAGTATTACACCTTCCTGTTGATTTTAGTGCTATATCTGCCCTCTTCCCAATCTCTCTCTACTATGTCCCCCTGTTGGTCTCAGCGTTATTTGTCCCACTCATCTGTGTCTCTGTATTATGTCTCCCTTGTGTTCTCAGTACTAAAACTCCCAAGTTTCAGTATTTTGTCTCTTTGTTGTTCTTCGTACTATGACTGCCCTGTCTTAGTGCTAAGTCTCTCTGTTGTCCTCAGTACTATTATCCCCTGTTTCAGTACTGTCTTCCTGTTGTTCTCAGTACTATGAATCCCTTGTTTCAATATAATGTATCCCTGTTGTTCTCCGTACTATGACTCTCCTGTCCCAGTACTATGTCTCCCTGCTAGTGTCCCTACTGTGTCTCTGGGCTATGTCTCTCCCTCTATTTCAGTACAAAGCTTCTCCTGTCTGTCCCGGTATAAAGTCTGGCTCAATGCTATGAACCCTGTCTCTAATAGTGCCATGCATTCTACACCTCTCTTAGTCCTTTTTGGTTTATTGCGATCCTCTTTACCCTCATTCCATCTGCTGGGTCTGGCCTGTGCATCTGCCGAACCTGTCTGGGAGTATATGTTCAAACATCACGGCAGGCTCTGCGAAAAGATGCACCTAGAAGCATGATAAAACACCGTACAAGTTTCCAGCTCTACATTGTGGGTACTTTTAGCACGTAGAGGAAACAGATTGTATGCTCCCCAAAACTTTCTGTAAAAGTTCTGACTTGATGTGAAAAGTACAAGTATTCAGCAGAATGGAACATTGTATTTCCAGCCAAGCATGACCTTTAGTCTCAGTTCACCCTCCTGCACTCCTTGTTCTCTGTGTATGTGTTGTGGTATTTTATGTTATAAGCACTTTTCTAATCCATCTCAAGTGTAACTAGAACTTGCATTCTATCACCTTCCAATTTTCCTCTCGCTTCCACCTTTTATTTTCTCACATTCGTTGCTTTCTAAACACCCTCTTGTCCCCTTATTACCCCTTCACTCCTCGAATTGCTTTCTCTTTTAATCTCCAGTTTCAACTCCAGTTGTCTCTCCTATCGTATTATAGGACGATGTGTTTCTTGTGCGAGTAAGAATGCGCACAATACTAGGCAGAGCTGTTCTGGACCCGCAGATTTAGGTAGTGCGAGTATCACTGTGAAAGACCTATTTATTAATCTCCCGACATCTTGATTGATTTGTTGCTTTTCAGTAGCAGGCTTGTGGCCTCTTGTGTGATTGTTTGGTAATTTATTGCCTGCCAGTCAGGCCTGCTGTTCCTGGTACAAGATGGCTCGCCTCTCTTGTCTTTCTAATAGAAACAGTCGCCATTGTCAACAGCCCAGGGACAGATGCTCCAAGTGGGGTAGTTTTTGAAAAAAATTGGCAAAGCAGGTTTTGTTTTTGGGTACAATTATTCCTTCCTAAAATGGAATGCCTTGAAGGTATGGAATTTCTTGCAGCACGTGCAATCTATGTGCTCTCCTTTATACTTCCGGTGTATTCAGCTGTGTAGCCGCGGACCGTGTCATGTATGTGCCTGTAACTTGCATGATTGAGGCCACGTGTCTCTCGGACCTCTTTCAAGTGCTCGCCGACCTTTTTCCCCAGAACATCCCTCCCCTTCCCCCCCGCTACCAGCCTTGGGTGTCAATCCGAGGGATAGCTCCGGGCACCAGAAGCTCCAGCTACGCCACTGGATGCAACACTACCTATTCAGTTTTGAATGATTTCAGCCTTTCAACATTTGAAGAGGCTAGACTGGTCTCAAAGTTATTTACAACACATCAAACTGTCCTGAAGACACATTCAGAAGAATTGTTTGCTGTTTGGCACCGCAAGTACTAGATAGCTAGTCAAAACAATTGCTCCGACCCGTACATCATCTTATTGGAGAACAGCAGTAGCTCTCCGTCCATGGCAAACTGTATTTTATGTATGTATTGCTCTACTATTTTGTCTACTGTTGTGCTTGCTTTTATAGTAGTTCTTCATCTGTTCTTCAAAATAAAAGGCTTCATGTTAGGTGACAAATTTATCAATTCAATTTGAGCCTTTACAATGTTCCAAGAGAAATAAACTTGGCACTTGCTGAGTTGTCTTTAATTTCCAATGAGTTCAAGAAAGAGGTGTGTTTATTGGCTGTAGGGGGGTGATGATGATGGAGCAAAGTGGAAACAAAAATTTTTGTATACCCCTTGTGAAGACAACTCTCCATAACAGTAATATGTACTAATCGTGTGGTTTTTAAACTAACCAACATAGAATAGAATGCACCTACACAAATACACATGGGATATTAAATTGCATGAAATTGCCAAGCATAATTTACTAATTTGTTATGTATCACGTCATCAAAGGTACGCATTTGTCATAATCTAATCGGAAATCTCTTGAATGCTTTCTGTCTGTTTATTTGTGGCATAAATCATGAGGATTGGTAAGTAAATTCACGCATATATATTGCTTAAAGCTAGGTAACTACTAACTGGGATATTATTAGAAGGGGGAGGTAAACAGAAGGGCTTTATTTCTCAAATTTACATTTATTTGTATTTGTTTCTATAATAGTTCCTAAATCGAGGCCTATGTGACCAAAAGAAAATGGAAGCTGACTGTGACTCCGAGGTGGCGGTCTAAGAACGCATATGCCAACTGGAAGCGCGAGCTGCCTTTGTCTGAGCAGTATGGGTCAAGAACAGCGTGGCCTGCCGCATGGAGCAGATGCCAAAGTTTTTATGAAAGTCAGCATACGAATCGTGGGAATGGGGCACTGAATAACAGTTTAAAGGACACTTAGAAGGAAGTAGAACATGTAAAATGGCACCACTATTTTTTCAATTACAATGATGACTCAATAAATTGAACAGTAAGGCGATGAGGTGATGCTCATCCACCTCTAAATTGACCAATCACGGACACTCTAGGACATAAGAGTTACGAATTAAGATAGATAAGTTAGTGAAAAAGGGTATTAAAGAGGACATCTGGGACAACGAAAGAAGCTTGCTTTTTGACTTAATCTTTGCACCCCGAGATACTGTTGGACTGCGTAATTTTACTATGGTGCAGGGACTTTGAAATTTTCCTGAACTTTAACTTTTGAATGGGTGCGAAGTCCTATGAGAGGGGAACATAGAGAGAGATAGAGAGGTGTTTCTTTAGGAACTATTCTGTCTTATGCTGATTTCTGTATCTGTGCATCTTGGTAATATGATTTATATTATTTTCCTAAACTGTCATGCTAATAAATTTATGTTTTGAATTAAATTTTTCTTTCAGGTTATTCAAGCATAACTGAATTTTGTCCCCTTCAAGTAAAACATTGAGATCATGCTGGGAGATTAAATCTCTAAATAAAAATTTAATAAATGGAGAATTGAGCAGGTCTTGTTGTCCTTTAGTTAACTCTTACTAGCTGATCCATTGAAAATAAATGGTGGGGTGTTTTAAATCTTTCCTTTAGTAAAACCATGGTATTAGAATTAAAACTGCAGATGTAAATAAAGTATAAAATCTTAAGTTTAGACACTCCGCTATAACTTTGTGGCTCTCCTTTGGTTTTTACTGAATCCTCGGAGCAGGGTAAATGTGTGTATGAATGAATTGCAGTGGTATGGGCCCACTGGTGAGTAATTCGTGAATAGCTCCTTGTGTTAAGGTGATGGTTTATGAAGAATTTCTGGAGCCGCGCTGCACCAGTAATACTTGGTAGCACAGCATTGGTTGCTATAGGTTGACTAGGATATATGATGTGTAGAGTAGAATATATAGAATTTTGATGTACAGAATTTTAGACTAACATCTGTTGAGTTCGTATCATGTTATATGTAGTCTGGAAAAGGCTTCCGGAAAGTGTGGGAAGCTGGCCACTCTGTCTGCAGGCAGAGGAAGTGTGGCAAGTGAAGGGCGCATATCACATAGTCTGTTACAAAGTGGTGACATCATCGTATGTTACAAGTTTAGGGACCTTTACGTGTAAAAGTGGTGAATGCATAGCGAAGGCAACCTGTGAAATCTTGGGTCTGAGCATAGGAATCATTGCGTATTCTGGCTAAAACTCTACTCGGAGAGAGTAATAAAGTTTAACCTAAGCTTGAGAGAAGGGTAAGGTAGAGGGAAGTGCTACTTTATCGGCAAAAGCAAATATTCTGTGGTAGAGAAGAGGTAAGCGCTGTCTACTGAAATACAGAATTCTTGTGTGATTGAGGAAACTATCACTTTGGTTTTAGCGAAACAGACGAATGGAGTTGTTTTATGTAGTTACTAACTGATTTTGCTGTATAAAAGTGTAAATACAGTGTACCTATAAATTTTGTAAAGGAGGGGTTAGTCGAAGCTGCAGAAGCCGGAGCAGGGCTGACGTCAAAGGTGTCGCGCTGGGACTGGTCTGCGTGATCAAGACAGAGTAAGGGCTGATTGGTGCATCAGCGAAAGCAGCTAAATAATTGGTTGAGTACAACTGAAACGTATCTTGTTCTAATTGGTGCGTTAGTGTAAACCGCACTGTGATAGGCTGGTGTTATGAAGCAGTTTACGGAAGAGTGCTCAAGCTTTTGAAAGACAGGAAATTCACAGAAAAATTGAGTTTTATCATGGAACGGAGAGAGAAAAATCTTCGTGGTTCCTAAAATTGAAAAATGTATTTAAAAAGGATAAAGTAATTGAGACGACGGAGGGAAAATTAATTCCTCTGCCGAAAACGCCTGCATCATACAAGATAGCAAAATATGGCTACCAGACATGCCTATGGTTAGAAAATTGGGCAAGGTATATTAAAATTATGGTGCATTAGCTTTTCCAGAAGTAGGATCTTTCAGTCTTGCAGTTCTGAGGAATTTGAGAGAAAAGATGATGGACCTAGAACCAAGACCTAGACTGACTCAGTTTAAAGCTTTAGCTGAGTGGGAAGATGAAATGCATGATTTAGAGCAAGAAAGGTTTGGAGACTACATGGGACTAAGGAATAGAGGTTGTGGATTTTGGAGAGAGACACATGAGAGTAGAATGAGAAGGTGGAGAAATGCTAACATGTGTGATGGAATGTATCCGGTCAGACTGGTTGATTAGCAAAAAGGGCGAAAGTGTTCAGAAAAGAGGAATACTATAGAGACAGGAAAGAGAAGTTGCAGTGCTGGAGCAGACATGCCTATGGTTAGAAAATTGGGCAAGGTATATTAAAATTATGGTGCATTCGCTTTTCCAGAAGTAGGATCTTTCAGTCTTGCAGTTCTGAGGAATTTGAGAGAAAAGATGATGGACCTAGAACCAAGACCTAGACTGACTCAGTTTAAAGCTTTAGCTGAGTGGGAAGATAAAATGCATGATTTAGAGCAAGAAAGGTTTGGAGACTACATGGGACTAAGGAATAGAGGTTGTGGATTTTGGAGAGAGACACATGAGAGTAGAATGAGAAGGTGGAGAAATGCTAACATGTGTGATGGAATGTATCCGGTCAGACTGGTTGATTAGCAAAAAGGGCGAAAGTGTTCAGAAAAGAGGAATACTATAGAGACAGGAAAGAGAAGTTGCAGTGCTGGAGGAGATCCTAAATAGGAGACCACCACCATACCAACCAAATTCTACAGGTACAAATCCAAGTGCTCCACAGTCAGAGGATAGACTTGCAATGGGACACCTAAACAGAGGGATGGAACAGAGAAAATTGGAAATAGAGTAGAACAACAAATTGAAGCACAACAAAGTACTTCTGAGTATATGCGTTCAACAAATGAATTGGCTGAAAGGATTCCGGAACTTACTAAAAATATAAAAGCTGTAACTGTTCCGGTAAGATTAGGTCCTGTAATCCCAGTGTTTGAAAATCAGAAAATAAAAGAACCATCTTTAACTATTCCTTTAAATCAGAGTCTACAAAAAGTAAAAGAAAAGGTTTACCCAGACTAGTCAGAATGTAAACGTACTAATCAAATGACACCGCCTGATTTGACTTTTAAGCAGAGTCTTCCGTATACATTTCCAACAGGAGAAGAGTCTGGTTCTATAACTCCTGAGAAAAGTGTAGAGAAAATTGATTTAACACAAATGCCAGTAGGACCATCAGAGCAGGAATTAAGTGATTGGATTACAACTTTAAAATTGAAAGAAACGGAACCAAAAATGTTAGATGTGGCTAGACTAAAAATTGATATGGAGGAACTAATAATTGGAACTATTGGTACAGATAGATTTAAAAATTATCAGGATGATGAGTTAATGTTTATGTGTAAGAGTATTACGTGGAAAACCAAAAGCATGCAGGATCGATTTGAAGGGTTAGCAAGTGAAATGGATGTAGATTTTTCAAAATATAAAGCATTGCAGAAACCTTATAGAGTGGATTTTACAGTCAAAGATATAGCAAATATGAATACAGCAGGGAGAATTACTCATATAAAAGAGTTGATTGTGTTATTGAGAAAATGGGGAGACATTCATAAGTGGAAAATGATTTGGACAAAGAAAAGAGAGGAAAGCAGTGACAAATCCACATTAGCGTTCCCAGTAAGTGAAAAGGAGAAAGTGGTAAATGAGATTCCAATGAGAGAAATACCAGGAGGAGAATATGTGCATGTACCTTGGAGTAGACAGGATATTCTATCATTCATAAATGACTTTCCCAGATTGAGAGAGAAACGAGTAGAGTGGTATAGGCAAGTAGATTGATTTGTGAAGGCTTAAAAAGTTTTGTGGGAAGACTTAGATGGGTTATTTGATATAGTAGTACCAGCCGATCCATGGTCTGAGTGCAAGATTACAGTGGACTGGCCAAAAGCTGAATATCCACGAGATAAAGTGACAGGTGCTCCTGGACCTGAGGTAATGCAAAAATATGAACAAGTGATAGTGTTTCTGAAAAACAAAATTCCACCAAAAGAGTCAGATTGGGTAAAAATAGACAGGACAATACAAGAAGCCAAAGAGTCAGTTCATGCATTTTATGAGAGACTGTTATTAGTATTTAAACAGTATAGTGGGTATGAGGAACTGAATGAAAAGGATATGAGTCATTTTGTATATCATTTTGTGTTCGGATTGAGACCAGAAATAGGAAATATGATTAAGCATAATTTAGTGGGATGGCAGTCGTGCTCTGTGGATGAGGTCTTGAGACATGCAAAATACTGCAGTAATGAAATTGAAGTAAAACAAAGGAAACTTAAGGAGAAAGCAATGTGGGCATAATAAAGGTTGCAGAGCATCAAGTAGCTCAACTAGAAAATAAAACTACAGAAGGGAACCAAAATAGAGTAAAGGGAAATTTCAATAAGCCAAAATTAACTGGAAATATAGAAGAATTAAAGAAGAAATATCCATGTCATAATTGCGGTAGGATGGGGCATTGGAGGAAAAAGTGTATGTTTACACCGAAAGTTAATTCAGAAAATACATCATTGAATCCGCAGGTGCAGAATGAGGTAATTCAACAGCCATTGCCACAGCAACAGGTAGTTAAACCACAGTGTCAGGTGCCACAATGCCACAACCTCCACTTCCTCACACTGTAAACCTACAGAGATACAATGCAGAGACAGGATGCTGCGCAGGAGATCAGGTAATAAGAAATCCCGGAGTGCATGTGAGTCCGCAATATTGGCTGAAAGAAGACTGAAGTGAGTCGGATGACAGTTTCTGACGGTGCCTGAGAGAGGGAGAAGAGTGCGTGCTTGGCGCTACTCTAGAGGTAGATCAATCTGGTCCATATGTGAATGGGAAGGTGAATGATGTAGATGTGACTTTCCTAGCGGACACAGGTGCTACCCGTTCTACTGTTAGATCAGTGGAAATTCAAAATCTTCCTCTCTCGGGTGAACACATTGAAGTTGTAGGTGGAGCTAATCAGCAGATTAAAACGTCCCTAACAAAACCAATTGAAATAGAAATTGGAAATTACAAAATCATGCATCGATTCGTGGTGTGTGACAGTAGTCCTGTTAATCTTCTTGGAAGGTATATACTGTGCAAAATGAACTGTGTCATTTACTGTTCACCAGATGGCATTGAGCTTCAAACTCCAGAAGAGGATAATTTGTATAAAATGACAATGCCACTAATAGAAGCAGAAAAGAATAGTATGTTTCCTGTGTTTGATATAGAGAAAATACCTGATGAATTGAAAGAGGTAGTTAAAGAGCAAGTGTGGGATTTCACAGGAGAAGATATTGGCTTGAAGAAAAACATAGATCCCGTGAAAGTTTCTGTGAAAGAAGGAATAAGTTATCCGAATATTCACCAATACAAAATGACAGCTGAAATAATTGAAGGAATAACACCAGTGATAAATAAAATGATTGAGCAAGGGATTTTGAGAGAACAGAAAGCAGTCCTTGTAATTCGCCTATAATGGGATTGAAACAGCCTAACAGAACATTCAGAATAGTTAAGGATTTGAGAAGGGTAAATAAAATTGTTGTTCCATGTTGTCCCAATTGTGCCAAACCCAGCAGTAATTCTATACCAAATTCCACATGATGCAGAATGGTATACCGCATTTGATCTATGTAATGCGTTCTTCACTGTTCTATTACACTCTGAAAACCAGCCAATATTTGCGTTCCGATTCGGAGACCATATTTTGGCATGGTGCCGAATTGCTCAGGGGTATACTGAAAGTCCCTCTATCTTTAATCAATTGTTAAAGAAATCATTAGAAAGTTTAAGTATGGCTGGAGAGTCAGTTCTAGTGCAGTACATTGACGATTTGTTAGTGGCATCAAAAACAAAAGACCCATGTGTTTCAGACACTGTTGCACTGTTAAATCATTTGCCAGAAGAAGGACATAAAGTGTCACCATCAATGCTACAATTTTGTCAGAAAGAGGTACAATATTTGGGCCACAAGATTGCTAAGGGAATTAGACAAGTCACAATAGAAATAATTAGAATGATACAAGGAATGAAACCTCCAAAAACACAGAGACAGGTGATAATGTTTCTTGGAATGGTAGGATATTGTCGACAATGGATTAGTGGATTTTCACTAATAGCTAAACCGTTACAGAGACTGACAAAAGCAGATATAAAAGATCCAATAATACTGAATAAGGCAGAACTGGAAGCTTTCGAACAGCTAAAAACAAGTCTATGTGAAGCACCAGCATTGGGAATGCCAGATTATGAAAAATAATTTGAACTAAATTGCAGTGAGGGAGAAGGATGTGCATTGTTAATTCTAATACAGAGGCATGGAAAACTGAGAAAAACAATTGCATACTTTTCTGCTGTTTTAGATCCCGTTGCAAGGGCATTGCCGGGATGCTTAAAAGCAGTAGCTGCTACAAGTATGAGTCTTGAACAAAGTGAAGGTATAGTGATGGGATTCCCTTTGAGAGCGTATGTACCTCATTTAGTGGAGATTCTCCTCACTAGAACCAAAACACAGTACCTTACCAATAATGGAATGACAAAATATGAGAAAACAATTCTAGGTGCAGATAACGTGACAATTTCAAGATGAGTAAATGTGAATCCATCTACATTATTACCTGATGTCATGAATGTGAAAGTAAGAAATGAAGTTGATCACAAATGTTTGGATGTTCTGGAATACTGTACCAAACCAAGGCCTGATATCAAAGATGTACACTTGCCTGAATCTGATTATGTGATGTTCGTTGATGGATCATGTTTGATGTCAGATGAAGGTGTACTGAGCGCTGCATATTCTCTCTGTACAGTAGCAGATCTCCTAGAAGCATCTTGTCTGAAAGGAATCTGTTCAGCTCAGATTGCGGAATTGATTGCTTTGATTCGAGCATGTGAGTTGGCAAAAGAGATAAGGGTCACCATAGTGACTGACAGTCAGTATGGGTTTGGGGTTGTCCATGATTATGGTCAACTGTGGTCCCAAAGAGGTTATATGACTTCGGCAGGATCCCCCATTAGAATTACTGAATTTGTGAAAATGTTAATTGATGCCATTCAATTACCAGACAAGATAGCTGTCGTAAAATGTGCAGCTCATAAGAAAGGAGATGATTATATCACACAAGGTAATAAATATGTAGATTCAATTGCAAATTACTGTGCCAAAAATCTTGCATCCATAAATCAGGATAGGCAAACTGAACATGTTTCAAGTCCTTTGATGCTAACCACAGTAGTTGAGACATGGCAGGAGGTGAAACAAATACAGGAAGCTAGTGAAGAAGAAAAAGATAATTGGTTAAAAGCAGGATGTAGACATAGAGAAGAAGATGAAATGTGGGTTAACAAAGATGAAAGACCAGTAATGCCTGATAACATGATCTCAAATATGGCCCAAATGTACCATGGTCAATCACACATTGGAAGAGACGCTATGATAAGAATGTTTAGACAGATATGGTATAATTCTGAGTTTAGGATGATTGCCGAGAGTCTCTGCCAGAGGTGTCTCGCGTGTCAGCAATTGAACCCAAGAAGGAAAATAGTTGTGAGTTTGGGAACCATAGGACGGGAGGGAGGTCCATTTACAAGAATGCAGTTGTATTTTATTGAACTACCACCATGTAATAGACTTAGGTATGTACTTGTGATCATTTGTCTGTTTTCACGATGGGTCGAAGCTTTCCCCACTAGGAGGAATGATTGAGTGACAGTTGCCAAACTCCATTTGCGAGCGATAATACCAAGCTACGGTTTCCCAGTAACAATTGAAACAGATCCTGGAACTCATTTCCATAATGAACTAATGCAAATGATTTGTGAAGCACTGGACATTCGTCAAAAGTTACACTGTGCTTACAGACCAGAAGCTTCAGGGGTGGTTGAACAAGTAAATGGAACAATAAAAAACAGAATTGCAAAAATGTGTTTGGCCACAGGACTAAAATGGCCCGATGCACTGCCACTTGTTCTAATGACCCTGAGGAGTACTCCTGAAAAAAGAACCGGATTAAGTCCCCATGAGATTTTGATGGGAAGAGTAATGAGACAAGCATTTGTACCAGTTGATAAACTGTTGAGTATAAATGATTATATCATACTGAATTAATGCAAAAATCTGTCTGACGTAGTAACTTCTGTGTTCCATCAGGTCGGAACTGAGGCACAAACTAAAGAAAAAAATCCAGCTCATGACCTAGTCCCTGGAGATTGGGTTTGGATAAAGGTTCACAGGAGAAGAAACTGTCTAGTGCCTTGCTGGCAAAAGCCTTGACAAGTTATTCTGGTTAGTACCACTGCAGTTAAATGTGCTGGAGTCAAACGGTGGGTGCACACCAGCCACACTATTCGTGTGCCTGAGCCTGAAAATCCACAGGAGGAAAATGAAAGCACCACTGACTCAGACTTTGAGGGTGAAGCAGAAAAGATCCAGATACTGACGTTCGACCTGTTCGTCGACATCTGGAGATACCAGATACTAGCTCTGCATCGGAAAGAGAAAATGAAATTGCTGAAATACCAATTTTTGAAGATCGACCTGTAAGTCGAGATTTGGTAGAGACTGATGCCAGTAAGGACACTGGCCTAAGTGAAAATAAAACTGGTAATCAAGGAGATACTGAAGGACAGTCTGAAAGCTCTGAAAGCAGGAACCGAAATCTTGAAACTGGTGAAAGGGAAATAACTCACGATGAGGAGGAGCTTCCAAGTACCAGCTACGGAGAAGTCCCTAACAGAGTGAAAGAACTGACCAAAGAGAAAATAAGCTCAGAAAAGGAATCAGGTCCTGTAAAATTCATTATAAATGAAACTATAGAAAGATCCGAAACAGAGACAGATGACAGTGATGATGACACTCAATTAAGGAGAAGTTCAAGAAAAAGAACTTGGAGAGTGGAGCGAAACACTGCCGAACCTGAAATAAAAAGAGTTCGAAAAGGAGATAATTGGCCTAAAGAAACTGATGGACTGAAAATTAAACTGGTTAACAAAGCAAACGTACAGGAAGATCAAGTGAATGAAATAACCAGTTAAAAGGAGTTGTTGGGAAAGAAAATAGAGGTTGTGCATAGGCCAAAAAGAGTGAGAAGGCTAAATCAAAAATATAAATCACCTGAGTGGGCCTACATGCTGCTGCATCCAATAAGTGAAGTAAACAGTAGCCCGGAAAACTTGCATTGTCCAGGTGTTGAAAAGGAAAGTGAGTAAACTGTGACACAAAGAAAGAAAAGAGATTTCTCAGAAGTTTGAAGAAACCGTGAAAAGAAAAGATGTATATATATATAAACAAAAGCTGTAATTGAACTCGAAAGGAACATTGTAAGTGAAAACAAGGTTAAAGAGAAACAATTTAAAGGGTGAAAAGATTGTGAAAATTGCTGTGTAAAAAACAAATGGCTACTAATGAAGTAACTAAATCTAAGTGTTCTATTTTTAGAAAATGGTGTAGAATGTGGTTACCCTGCACTGGAATATTAATGTTAATATGGTTAATTCTTGCTATTATCATTCCTTTTAGACCTGATTTTGAAAAATTGAAAGCAAATGAGAGTTTGAAAGTTAAGAATAATGAGTTAAAATATTTATAATTACATGTATATAGGCCTGAAATTCATCAAGATAAGTCAATTAGTGACTGTTCTCAAAATACTTTTTTGAGATTATTATCTGAATATGTGAGAACAATGGATGCCAGCGACTGTTATGTCTGTATGAAATTACCAGCATCTGTTTCCGAGGTTGTGACTTACCACCATTTACCGTTAACATATGGTGTAACCTGTAGTGTAATAACAAGTTTATTTTATAGAACAGGAAAATTAGAATATTATTATTCTGATTCTAATGATGTATTTGCAAAATTGAGTGCTAAATTTTTGGAGAATATTTCTTAGAAACTCAAGAACTGACACATGATTATGCCTTTAAACATAATTTGACTTGTAAAATGAGAAATGAAGAGAAAGTTTTTCTGAATATGGTTGAGGAAAGAAGACAGCAATATAAGTGACGGGAAAAAGTGAAACAAACTAAATCTACAAAGTGGGCATTTTCAGACGATAGTATTGAGGGACATAATGTAAATGTAGCTATAAATATAGATACACCATTATTAGGGAAATTATGTATTCGAAGAGATAACACTGTGTATGACAATTATTTTGAGGGTGCAAGTCAATGTGAAGATACTTATATTATCAAAGGGGGATGGGGATTTAAAGGTGGTAATGACCCAGTTTTTCCGGGAATATATTTTTTATGTGGGAACAAGGCTTATTACAAATTAACAGATCACTGGTATGGCTCAAGTTATGTTGGCTTGGTCTTTCCTTAAATCTTTCATGTAGATAGAGGTACTAATGGAATTCATGAAATAGGTAAACCACTAAGTCGAAGAAGAAGAGAAAGTGTAATGGAAATAATAGGGGTTGTTTTTGGATCACTAATACCAGCAGTAGGCATATCATTTAATGCAAACCGAATTAGAAAATTGTCAACAATAGTGGACCGATTGTCAACAGACACAGCGGGAGGATTTTGAATGGTTAACACTGAAATGTTTGCTGTGAGAAGTATGGTAATGCAAAATCGACTTGCTTTAGATATAATTTTGGCAAAAGAAGAAGGAGTTTGTGGAATTTTAAAGGTGCAACACTGTTGTACCTACATTCCTGATAAAAGTCAGAACATCGAGAGATACATTACAAATATTACAGAATTGCATAAAGAAATATAACCATTGGAAGTTGAAGGTGTTCTTGAGAAACTTGGTAGAAGTTTATCAGCAGTTAAAAATTGGTTTTATGAAATAAGTAGATCTATTATAGGGAAAATACAAATACCAGTGACTGTAATAATAATAGTGATCTTAGTTTTGAGATTAAGTTGTCAATGTAAAAAGAGAAGAAATTTTAAAAACTCTTTAAAGAAGGGGATTGAAGAAAAACAAGACAGGGAAAGAGAAAAAGGTGATATCGAGATGGAACAGTTTAAAGAGAAACTTTATCAAGATATAAAGAAATTAGAAGAAACAGAAATGTAACTCGTACTAATTATAAGAATTTGAAACATGTTGCGATAATATTTTCTACATTTTGGGAGATATTTTTCTGATAAAATCACCAAAGGGGGAAGTTGATGGAGTAAGGTGGAAACAAAAAATTTTGTATACCCCCTGTGAAGACAACTCTCCATAACAGTAATATGTACTAATCGTGTGGTTTTTAAATTAACCAACATAGAATAGAATGCACCTACACAAATACACTTGGGATATTAAATTGCATGAAATTGGCAAGCATAATTTACTAATGTGTTATTTATCACGTCATAAAAGGTACGCATTTGTCATAATCTAATCGGAAATCTCTTAAATGTGCTTTCTGTCTGTTTATTTGTGGCATAAATCATGAAGATTGGTAAGTAAATTCACGCATATGTATTGCTTAAAGCTAGGTAAATACTAACTGGGATATTATTAGAAGGGGGGAGGTAAACAGAAGGGCTTTATTTCTCAAATTTACGTTTATTTGTGTTTGTTTCTATAATAGTTCCTAAATTGAGGCCTATGTGACCAAAAGAAAATGAAAGCTGACTCTGACTCCAAGGTGGCGGTCTAGGAACGCATGCACCGACTCGAAGCGCGAGCTGCCTGTGCCTGTGCAGTACGGGTCAAGGACAGCGTGGCCTGCCGCATGGAGCAGTTGCCAAAGCTTCTATGAAAGTCAGCATACCGATCGTGGGAATGGGGCACTGAATAACAGTTTAAAGGACACTTCGAAGGAAGTAGAACATGAACAATGGCACCACTATTTTTTTAATTATAATGATGACTTTGTATAAATTGAACAGTAAGGCAATGAGGTGATGCTCATCCACCTCTAAATTGACCAATCACGGACACTCTAGGACAGAGTTACGAATTTAGATAGATAAGTTAGTGAAAAAGGGTATAAAAGAGGACCTTTGGGACAATGAAAAGAAGCTTGCTTTTCAACTTAATTTTGCACCCCGAGATACTGTCGGACTGCGCAATTTTCCTATGGCGCAGGAACTTTGAAATTTTCCTATACTTTAACTTTTGAATGGGTGCGAAGTCCTATGAGAGGGGAACATCGAGAGAGATAGAGAGGTGTTTCTTTGGGAACTATTCTGTCCTATGCTGATGTCTGCATCTCTGCATCTTGGTAATATGATTTGAATTATTTTCCTAAACTGTCATGCTAATAAATTAATGTTTTAAATTAAATTTTTGTTTCAGGTATTAATGCATAACTAAATTTTTCCCCTTCAAGTAAAACGAAGAGATCATGCTAGGAGATTAAATCTCTAAATAAAAATTAAATAAATGGAGAATTAAGCAGGTCTTTTTGTCCTTTAGTTAACTTTTACTAGCTGATCCATCGAAAATAAATGGTAGGGTGTTTTAAATGTTTCCTTTAGTAAAACCATGGTATTAGAATTAAAACTGCAGATGTAAATAATGTATAAAATCTTAAGTTTAGACACTCCGCTATAAACCGGCGGCTCTCCTTTGGTCTTCACTGAATCCTCGGAGCAGAGGATATGTGTGTATGAATGAATTGCAGTGTTATGGGCCCACTGGTGAGTAATTCATGAATAGCTCCTTGTGTTAAGGTGATGGTTTATGAAGAATTTTGGAGCCGCGCTGCACCAATGATAACGGAATCGGAAGAAGAAAGAACAGAAGGAGGAGTTCCCTTCTTCAGTTCCATTGACTTCAAACTCAGAACGCTCCATCAAATGCCTGTAATTATTGTTGTAAAATCCACAGCATGCATATTTCACATCATCCTCTGAATGTGGCAGAAAGAAAGAACAATTCAATTTTTCGTTGTTACCCAGTAAGGTGTCACCGATATCCTGTTCCAAAGCAAACAAGATCATTTGATTGTATGCCTAGATGCGTTCCTTGTGCTTGAGAAACAGCGTCCTTACATGTTCTGCCAATAAATCCTTTTTTAATTTCATTCAGAAGCGTATGCAGCATAGATTAATTAGTGGATGAAATGGCAGAAGATTATAGTGTAACCAATCAGTTCTACTGTGCACACTCTACTGGAATCAAAATTTGTGTCAGCCAATCAAATTAAATGAAATGTGTTTTAAAGCTCTAATGAAAGTGTCAATGTAAACTGAAAATAACAGTGTGCAGAATAAGGCAGTCTATGCTGGGGGTTTTGTAGCCAGTTAAATACCTCAATTTGGCGAAGACCCATGCACTGACTACCTCTGCTCACATTTGCCTGCATCACATAGTGGTTGAGTGCTGTGCAATTTTTAAGCAGCCATTCCAACACCCACCATCTAAGGTTCTGTCTTCTCTGAAGGATTCCACTGAGGAAACCATGGAAACATTCACTGTCACAATGAAGTTTCCTTAAAACCTTGAATGCTTTAAAGAATGAGTGGACTGGACCATGACCACGACCTTTGTGATGTTGAGAACTTCTTGGAAAATAGGATACATGAAAAGTGCAAAATAGAGTACATCAAAAAAAAAATTGTAGTCAAGGAATACGTTGTGACTGTGTCATTGCCCAAGAAAACAAAGGGACATTTTTACTAACATATAAAGCAATGCAGTAAGTTTCTGTGCTGCGTGAAATTTAGAGAGCAGAAATGCTCCATATTTTCTAATATATGGCATACTTCTGCTACCTCCGAATGCCGGTGCACTTGACGCTGCCTACAGCCAACACAGGATTGCTTTTCTGCAGGAAAGGGGTACCTTCCTGCTCAAAAGCAATCTTTAAAGACATTTTCTTTTTCTATGTGTGATGTAGAATGCTTCAAGAAGGCCCAGCAAAGCCCTCTTGCCTGTTGAAGTAGATTTCTGCAAAGTCCTTCACAGCGATGCGGCAGTAATACTCAGGAAAGCCTCTGCAGGAAACAAGGAAAGAAAGGCAGCACGGACGTGACTGCAGTATCTGTATGCACGCAAATTTCACGGCACTTCCTGACATCTCTGCTCTGTCCCCCTCATTGGTGACGTTCCTACGTGCCCCAGAGTGCTCCAATCATACATCCCCATTTGAAATGGGTGAAGACGTGCGACGTGGGACATTGCAAGACAAAGGAAGGTAAGACTTTAGTGTGGAGTGTGCGCCCCCCCTGAGATGGTGTTGCCCCCCCCAGGGGGGCGCGCCCCACAGATTGAAGACCTCTTTTCTAAGGTATGGAGCAGACGTGAACCTAGAGGAACTCTTGGCAACTCTGGCAACTATAGTTAAACTAAACTATAGCTAATCTAAACTAAGCATGGGCGGAAAATCCGTTCCGCTCGCGGATTTTGCGGATTTTCGGCAAATTCGCAATCCGCGAGATTCGCGAATTCCCCGCAAAATCCGCGAGCGGAACGGATTGGGTCAAAAGTTGAAGCTGACTTTTGTAACTATTTTAGAATGGCTCCGGCAAGCTGCCAGCAAGCTGCCAGAGCCATTCTAAAATAACTACAAAGTCAGCTTCAACAGGAAGCACTGATAGATAAAGTAAAGCAGGTGCTCGAGTTGAAGGTCAAATTAAGTTACACAATCATTAATCACCCCGAGTTTGGGGTGATTAATGATTGTGGGCCAGATGTAGGAGCCAAAATACCGGTCGGTAACGGCCGATTTCGGCCGTTACCGACCGGTATTTAAGAATTGGCATGTAGGGGCATAATTTTACAGAATCGGTAAATTTACCGATTCGGTAAATTTACCGATTCTGTAAAATACCGAATCGGTATTTTTACCGATTCGGTAAATCCCAGATGTAGGTGGGACTCTTCTGAGTCCCAAAGGCCCTACAAATTCGGTATTTTACCACCCAATCCAATTGGGTGTTAAAATACCAAATCCAGGTGTGCACATCTAGCCATGTGACAGACAGACATGCCCTTAGGGCATGTCTGTCTGCCACATGGCACACATGCCTATTTTTGGGGTGCCAGAGGGTGTCAAAGTGACACCCCCTGCACCCTTGTGGGAATCGGTATTTACCGATTCGGTAATTACCGAATCGGTATTTCTCATTGATTCCTATGGGCTTCACAGCCCATAGGAATCAATAGGAAATACCGATTCGGTATTTACCGAATCGGTAAATACCGAATATTAACGATTCGGTATTTCAACATCTGGAAATACCTACATCTTCCCCATTCATATTTACCGATTCATAATTACCGAATCGGTAAAATTCGGTATTTATGAATCGGTAAATAACATTTACCTACATCTAGCCCTGTGTAACTTAATTTGACCTTCAACTCGAGCACCTGCTTTACTTTATCTATTAGTGCTTCCTGTTGAAGCTGACTTTGTAGCTATTTTAGAATGGCGCTGGCAGCTTGCCGGCGCCATTGTAAGTGGGGCTGAGGGCAGAAGGGCACAAAGTGGGACAGAGGGCAGAAGGGGACAAAAAAACGAGTGGGGCAGAGGGCAGAAGGGCACAGAAACGAGTGGGGCAGAGGGCAGAAGACCACAATAGCGAGTTGGGCAGAGGGCAGAAGAGCACAAAAACGAGTGGGACTGAGGGCAGAAACGAGTGGGGCAGAGGGCAGAAGACCACAAAAACGGGCATAAAAAACGAGAGGGTGGCAGTGATGAACCAGAGGGCGCATCACGGTCTCTCCCAAAAAAAAACCCGCAAACACGCAAAGCGCCCCGCGAACATGCCAAAACGCCCCGCGAACACGCAAAGCGCCCCGCGAACACGCAAAAATATAAAAATCCGCAAATTCGCACAAATTCGTGAATTTTGCGGATCGCGAATTCGCAAATCCGCAAATTCACGAATCGCGAATTCGCAAAATTCTCCCATGCTTAATCTAAACTATAACTGAACAGCACCTACTTCTTCCCTAGTACTACACTTAGGTTAGGTACACTGGGGTAGGTTTATTTTAGAAGCACCAGATGAGTATTTTAGCCTGTGTTATTTATGTATGTATTTTTATGAATATATGTCACAGCTACAGACCATGCTAGTGCAGTATTATTTAATTCTACTGCTAACGCTGTACGTATTATACTTCGCATTCTCTTGCATGAGAAACAAGACTGTTCATTAAACCCTTTTTATTGAAACGCCCGTCTCTCTATTACTGTGCAACTCTGTAGAAATGAAGCATGCATGATTGACTAAGTGAAACTGTTATCTATTGTTTCCACGACTCTGAAGATATTGTTCCGATTCTAAAGGAAACAAAGTTGTCATGTCTATGCGGTTGTGGGAAACTAATCCCTTCTTGTTCATTCGAGAAGTTTCTAGTGACCTCTGAGTTAGCTGGCACACACAAGTAATTAAGTTTAATGTACTTGATAGAGACATACTGACTTCAGTCCTATGTCAAATCTATAGTGTATATTATTCCAATGCGCAGAGCCTATCAGGGATACAGGAACTACACTACACCTCGGTATCATCTATGGAGGCTCTCTTATCTTCCCTATCTGTAGATATCAATTACAGGTTTTCTGTCTCCGAAGCAAATCAAGGAGAGATTCGGCAATTCTGTGAATCACTGGAGAAAAGGGTCGATCTCTTAAATTCCAGAACTGTTGCTTTGGAAAGCTTGCTGGAGGAAATAAGAGAAGACCTGGGAGCTGCCAAATCAGAATTTGCTCAACTGAAGAAGGATGAGGTATCGTTACGGGACTGACTTGAGTTATTAGAGAACAACTCACAAAGAAACAACCTCTGTCTCTGAAATGTTCCGGAAGGTAGAGAAGGAGATGATATTAAGTCCTTTATAGTGACCCTTATAACGGAGTCAATACAGATGGAAGAAACAGAGGAAGATTTAAAAAGAGATAAACAGAGGATCCATAGAGAGAGACCCTTTTAGGAAACACCCTAATCGTCACAAGCCGAGGAAGATCCTCATCAACCTCTTGACGTTCACTTTAAAGGAAAAAAATTTAAACTATGCCCTGAAGCAAAAAATCACTAAATATAGGGATTTTTCCTATGAAATTCGCTCCGATTTGTCTCGGGCCACGTTGGATAGACAATGGGAGCTGGGGAGGAGAATGGATGAATTTAAAAAACTGGGTGCAACCGTACAGTTAACGTTTTCTGCACTCCTGATGATCATGCATAATAATAAGATGTATAATTTAAAGTCAGTTCAGGAGGCAGATGAACTTTTGGAATGTTCAGGCAAAGCTGCAAAATAGTTTAGTAGAGAGTTTTCATGTTATAATATTATCTTTCTTTCTCACTTTATATTGATTTAATAACTATAGTTATAGTCAAGCCGAAAATCCCAATCTCATGTTTAAATCTTTAAAAAAAAAGGGGGGTAGGAAGGGAGAAGAAGAGAGAAGAATAGAGAAGAAGTGAGAAAGAAGGGATTGCAGTGGAGAAGTGTGGCTCACTGGCTAGAGGCGGCAGACCCTGATGCAGAGGTCTGGCCCGGGACCAGGGTTCAATCCCCGACGTGGCAGGGTATTGGGCTCAATGTCCGCGGACTCGACAATTCTCGCATTGGTGCCTACTCTAATCACGGGTCCCACTCTGCAACTCTGGGCAATAGCTTGCTTAATCTCCACAATGGCTCCAGTGGTGCTGGTATACCTGGTTCCACCTTGGGGGTGCCCAGTAGGGGGCATCTTACAGGGAAAACCAGGAAGGGTTCCACAGCAGTATACAGCGCCAGGATACCCTGAGTAGGGTGGCAGTGTGCTTTACAAGTAATCCCACATTTACATTTACATAAAGGAAGGAAACAAATCCAAAAGCCCAAAATTTTAAAAGAAAACTGGAGAAAGAGTCCCTTAAAGGGGGTTATTCGTATATTGTCAACATCCCTTATACGAAACATCATGCATATAGAGGGATTCCATGGGTACCCCAGTAGCAGAATCTGGACTATTAGTCCAGATAAATGAGGCTTGGATTCTCCAAGGAGGGAAACAGGGGAGGGGATCCCTTAGGGCTTGTAAGGAATCACAGGCTGGGGAGCATGAGGGAAAAAATAAATATTAATCCTCATTTGTCATATGGTCTGATTAATCTATATTTATCTTGTGGGATAGATTGGTTGTGCTTATCTTGGGAGCAGTGCGGTAGGAGAAGTATCATCCTAAAGCCCCTAGTTTTTAAACCATCATGAAGATTATATAATTTTTATCCTGGAATGTAAACGGCCTGAGAGTAAAATCCAGCAAGAACAAAAATCATACACTATTTAAAAGACTCCCCCGCTGAGATCATTATTCTGCAGAGTCCCTTTGGTAGTGTAGTGGGTGAATCTCGAAATTTGTTATTTTGGACCCAATGCTCTGTAGGCTCTGAAAGTGAACAAGAGAATTTCAATAGGACCATCCTATGTACTGGCAGCCATTACATTGCTTTTAAAGCAACCAATGCCGATGATAGTTGAGATGTTTCAGTACCAGTCTTGCAGCAACGTGTTGTACCACCAACGTTTTCTGAATAGTTTGGTTTGAGGCAACTTCATATATATATATCTAAACGTTATCAGTTTAAAAACCACTGTCTTTCTTGCTGCTAGCGGGAGGTAACTGGAAAAAAGTTTCAATGATTTTGTTAGGTTAGAACAGGATCCTGCCACTGCCAGAGCTTGTGGACCGATTGACAAAGAGGTATCAAAGTTTACTCTGAGGTTATTTACAACCTCAGCTGCTGCAGGTGGAGGAGGTGTGGAGTCAGGCCAACATAAAGCACGTTCAAAGTACTTGGACTTACCAAGCAGCATGATCTCAGTCTTATCAGGGTTACATTTTAAATTGTTGGATTAAATCCAGAGGATAACTTTGGTGAAGCAGTTTTTAAAGGTGTGCTCAGAGTTGTTGGATGCTTTATCCAATTACAAGATCAGCTGCATGTCGTCAACCAATGAAATCAGTGGGGCCATGCATATGAGTCCTGTGATATCCTTGAGGTGACACACTTCTCAGGGGATGAAAAAGGTCCTAACACAACCATTTGTCTATGATCTGAGAGGAAGGATTTGATCCAAGATAAGGCAAGAGGAGAGATCCCACAGTTTCTGATCTGTTTTGCAGCAGGATGTCATGGGAAATGGTATTGAATGCAGCTGATAAGTCTAATATAATCAGCACAGCATTTTTACCAGCATCAAAATTCAATTTAAAGTGTCTGCAACTTCCAATAGAGCTGATTCTGTGGAGTGACTTGGTTGAAAGTCAGACTACCGTGAGTGGAGGATATTAACCTCTTCCAGAAAAGCAATGCATAGACCATTGACCAATTTTTAGATGATTTTACTAAGAGCAGGAAGTAATGAGAGAGGACAAAGGTTAGAAAGAGCTATGCGATCAGCCAGTTGTTTTTTATGAAGCTGCTTGATGACTACTAGTTTTCAGTCGGTCAGGACCTCGGCAGTGACCAATAAGGTATTGAAGATTTCATTTCTCACTGGGTTGACAATATCAACAACTTTATGAAGGATGCAAAGGTAGCAGGGTTCATGAGGGAAATATATCCTGTCATTACTGAGTTGAGGTGATTTTCTGAAAGACTATCAATGACACTCCTTTCGGGGGCTGTTCCTCTCTGAATCAAACATTAAAGGAGAGCTAGTTCTAAACTCGTGTTGGATATTTCGTATTTTGTTTTTGTAAAAAGAAGATATTTGATTATATAAGGTTTCACAGGGTGTAATATCTCTGACCAGTTCTTTTGTTTGTAAAAACAATTTATTTAGCAATCTTAAAAATCGTTTTTTGGTTGGATTAAGTTTCATCAATCTGACAAAGAAATAGATTTTTAATGCTCTTCCAAACTAAAGTAGGTCTTCTGCGTTATAGGCTCCCCGCCACCTCAGTTCAAGACGCTTGCTGTGGAGGTGTTGTTCTGCTATAGCCTCGGTATATCATGTGGCTGGGGGCTGAGTGATCTGTTTCTTCTTTAAAGGAATTGCTTGAGCAAATTCATTAATTGCATGGGTAATCCAGTTCTTAAATGCCGAGGCATCCTGTGCTACATTTTCCGACAAGGTAGGGATTGAGGAGGCTAAATGCAAGGGGAGATTGGGGTCAGGCAATTGTCTTCGCACATTCCGGCCTAAATTCTTTCACCTTGTAATTATTATCTTGGAAGTTCTTCATGCATTGCTGATGGTTCGGGTTCCTTCTATGTCCAAGCCTTCTCTATATATTGTTTCGGCCTACGATCCTAAAGCATCAATTCTATATAAATAATTTTTCTCTCTTAATTAGTCTAGAACTAAAACTAAGGTAGAACTTAGCTGGGAATCCGATTTGAGATGTATCTGGTCTGTCTCATTCTGGAATAAATAATGGTTAAGGCTCCAAAGGTATCCAGTATGGCTACAAGTGCTCAGATACTTTTCTTTTTGTTTCACAGACTTAATCATACTCCCACTCATATAGCTAAATTCTCCAAAGGCACTAATGGTGGTTGCTGGTCCTGTGATCATCCTTGTGGTGTTCATGTGCATTTTATAATTCATTGTCCACGCACAGCAACTTTGTGGAAAAAGGTTTGGTCTCAGCTCACCACAATTTTTCCCCTTTAATACTCATTGTGGGTAGTTTATCCAAAGCAACCAACTCTCTCATTCATAATAATAAGTTATTGGATCTTATGTCGACTTTTGACTTTCAACAATTAACAATTATTGGAAATGTTCCTCTAATATTTCTAATAAAACGTTTTCATTATTATAGATTAAATACACGCTTTGCTTCTTTTCTCTTTCATATGTAAATAGAGAGTTATATTGGTTGTCACTCACAACTTTTCTAGACACTGTTGTTCAAAAGAAAACTAATTGTATTTCTTCAGAAATGTTTAGATCATCATAAGATGTTAAATTCTCTGCATACGTTCTAATTTACGTTAGTACCCACTTATCATGATTTGTTGTATTGTTTTTCAACTATTGCAACTTGGTCTTCAGTTTTATTTATGTTTTTTTAAAGTTAAAAGTGCTTTATTGAAGAACATTGTGAAACAATACAAGAATTAAATGGTATATGACAACTCAAGCAATATGAATACATCAAATATAAAGCAATTAAACAACATGCATAATAAGACACTATAAGTTATTAAATGCAATCAATAGAAACCATAAACCTTAGGATCAAATAATTGAAACATGCATACAACTATTGCATTTTTAATTTCTTAAGAGTAAAGAAAAAGAAGAAGAAAGAGAGAAGAAGAAAATAAGAGGTTGATTGAATGGTATACAGTTTTGACAATTTCTTTTTTGCCTCCCCTTCCCCTTCTGCCCTGGTAAGTCAAAAAAGCTCAAAAGCTTCTTGCCCAATGAAAGATAAAGGATAAAACAATAAACAGATCAGAGAGTGAAGAGAAGCATTAGGTTTATTCCATACACCTCAGCCACAGCATAACAACATCCATTTCAGGAGCCTGCAGGCTCCCCGCTCTACGTCCTAGAATTTCGTGACCACAAGGTTCCACTGTTCTAATCTCTTCTACAGTGTTCTGGTATCTTCTACAGTGCAATTGACATAAGAAATGGACAGATATCCCACTTCTTTTCATGTTGTCATTTTAGATCATTATTTTATTTCATTACATATGTTTTATTATCATTGTTATTTTCTATTGTGATTGATACTTTTCAAGAAAGCCTTTGAAATTTAAAAAGAGGCCCATGCCATTAAGTGCTGCAGGTAGAATGATGTTTTGCCATGTTTTCGACCAGGGATGAAACTTTCTCTGTCTTATCTTACTGGAAGGAACACATCGTATGGCGTGTGGACACTTCTTTTTCACTCATATATCCATACGTTTAAAGAAAATGGGTGTATGGATGAGGCCAGTCGAGTAGTTTGCTTTTATTGATTAAACTACTTTTTCATTTTATGTGAATAGAGTGGCATGGGTCTACTTGAGGTAAGAAGTGGAAATGGAAGTCAATCACTCTTCAAAACTATATGATGCGCATTTAGAGAGTACATTTAGTTTAATGGTTTTTGAGAGCTGCTTGGGAGAGTTGAATCTGAGATGCATATTCCAGTGTTGTGGCTTCATTCTGAGTAAGTTTTAAACACAGATTTCTGATTGTTATAATATTAACGTTGGCCTATCCCTGTGAATGAATGCATGTGCTTTCATTCAGAGAACCACTCTATATCCTGCCAGAGCAGTTGAACATTTGTGGTGTATCACACAATGCTGTGGGTTGGGCTGACTCAAAAAAACTATTAGGGTGACAGTATGGTTCTGAGAGAAAGTGGGGCGTGGCTGCATACAAGAGAGGAGCTGTTTCATTGATGTCACTAAAAGCCTTCCTGATAGAAAATGTCAGGGTAGGTTTGTAGACTCCTAATGAATTATCTTGCAGTTCCTTCACATTTCAATGTGGCTGTAAAACTGTGAGTTCAGTTCAGGTTTTGGCAGCACTTCCACTCTAACGAACTATAAAATATCCTGTCTCGTAAAAATGTGCATGACCTTTAACAACACTACTTCAACTATTATATAAACGGAATGTAATTAGAAAAACCCATTTTAGATTTTACGCACATATTTATACAAAGGATAATTAACAAATAGCAATGTTTATTTGTCTTTATACAGTTTGTTTAACCCTGTATTTTCAGCGGAAACTACAGTTTAGGTGAATTGGCATATTATTTTGAAACAATTTCATTGTTAATCTTCTTCAAAAGTAAGGACTAAGGGCCCGATGTAGGTCACCAAATACCGGTCGGTAACGGCAGATTTCGGCCGTTACCGACCGGTATTTGAAGATGGAGATGTAGGGGCATGTCAAAATACAGAATCGGTAATTTTACCGATTCTGTAAAATACCGAATCGGTAAAATTACCGATTCTGTATTTTGACATGTAGGTAGCACTGCAATCAGTGCTACAGGGGTCTAAGAATTCGTTATTTACCACCAACTAGAAGTTGGTGGTAAATAATGAAAACCCTTTAAAAAGCATTTTTTTTGCTATTTAAACAGTGCCATGTTGCAGACATACATGCCCTTAGGGCATCTATGTCTGCAACATGTGCACCCATACACATTTGAGGGGTGCAACAGGGTCTCAAGGTGACACCCTGCCACCGTTCAATGTGTCCCCCTTTTTACCGAATCGGTATTTACCGATTCGGTAATTGACATTCATTCCTATGGGCCTCCAGGCCCATAGGAATCAATGGCAATTACCGAATCGGTAAATACCGATTCGGTAATTACCGAAACTTACCGATTCGGTAATTTTTTAAGAACAATTACCTACATCCCGATTGCCAGTTCTTAAATACCGAATCGGTATGATTCGGTATTTAAGAATCGGTAATCTGGGATTACCTACATCGGGCCCTAAATGCACAAACGATTCAGTGCACGTAAGTTCAACTTAGGTGCGTGCACAATTTTAACATTTTGCACAAAAAATCTGAAACTTTACCTGGAAAAACAAAATTGGTGGAGCTTTTAATGTGAAATTTGCACCTTCAAATTCATATACATTGTTCTATTAAGGCTACAAGTTTGCATTAGTAAATATAGTTGAAGAAGTAGGTTTGTAGGTAGTCATGTTCATTCTCCTGCATTTAGCATTTGTTGAACACCCAACAACTTGTATGTTTGTCAGCATTTATCAACCATTTTAATGTACCTTTACATTCTTGATGTTCCCACAAATGTACAAATCTTATAGGTTGGAGTAAGTGCATTTACAGGGTGATAATTGTGAGTGAACACCTGGAAAAATAGAAAGGGTTTGCAAGTAATGTTTTTTGTGCAGTTTTTCTGTTGTTTTCTTTCCATGTGGAAACAAGCAATCTCACTTAATTCAACAGCACTTTGGTGTTCGATATTGACATGCATAAATGCGAAACTGTCCATTATTGAGTTAAAAATTGAATATTTATTACTAGGGATCTGTCACAAATTCCACATAGCAGTCCTGGAATTCTTGAAGAAGTCAGAACTGTTCTTGAAACATAACCATGTACCAAACCTCTACTGATTTTGACTGCCCGTCCTTTTCTTTTGTGTTACAGGACCCTAATTATGAATTAGTGTCCGAAGCCTTCCAGTCTGATTAACATCATAAGAGCCGTACTGGAATTCTCAAAAACACTTTGTGGGTCTGTCAGGATTGTATGTGACCAACAAGTGGAAGGGTTGAATCTTGTAGGAGTGTGATGATTATCCAGAAGCCAACTTCCAGTACCTCCCAAGTCCCGCCATCACTGGAGGAATATACTGTTCTTCAAGTCACAACAGCCCTCAGGGGGAAGAAGAATTGGAGTAAAGAAAATACACATATGAAGAATCTGCGTCAGTCACGATGAGGATGTCGTCCACATAAGCAGCTAGTTTGGCATTCACGTCATTAATTCTGATCCCCTTCACTTCTTCGTTGGCCTTGATATCTCTGAAAAGGGGTTCCAATGCCAGTAGGAATAGAGAGGGGGATAAGGGACAGCCCTGCCTGCTTCTGCGTTGTAGTGTAAAGGGATCCACCTCAGGGCGGCTGACAGCATAGTACTGCAAAACTCAACCTGGAGCCCAGCTACTAGGGGGATGTGGAAACGGATGAACAAGTATCTGGACCCCTATGAACCCCCATGAGATCACTTGGGGGGGGGGGTCGACTGTCCGCAAAACAATACGATACAAGTACAGAACAGGACCAGAATTGGCCGCTACGAAAGTAGACTTCTTGTGGCAATCGTTTCTCTCTCCATTCTCTATTCTCTCCTATTCCTTTGGATAGGGGTACAACCTAGCATGTATATCTCCTACCTGTAAACATGACAACATCAGCCAAGCTTGACTAGTACCCTGTAACAGTAAAGCGAATATACCTGTATGTAAAACTCAATAAAATACTTTGAAATCAAAGAATCTGCGTTCACACAGTATGCCCGCTGGGTTCATAACCTCCTAAGCATCAGTGGGTCTGGAAAATACAAAAAATAACACTGTTAATCTTCCTCTGCTATCAGTTGTCGAAATGTTTAAAACACAATCATAAACTCTTACCCAAATGTCCCTCTTTCCCTGCCGCAAATCCAGAACACGTAAAACTGTTGATCTGGAACAACAGAAGACTGTGATCTGTGATCTTAAAAGAACAAAAAATATTTGCCATCAGACATACATTTATAGTCCACTCTGCAAACCTGCCACCTACAATAATAACACTAATACGTTGTTAGAACCTTGACTCGAAGGAATTACTTCATTCCTAACATAGACTAACAAAGATTAGCAAACACTGATTTAGACAAACATCAGTCCTCTATAATAATTTAGATGAGAAATGAGGGAAAAAGAAGCAAATAGTTCAATATTCAAAATGAAGGCTTTTGATATACGTTCATAATCAAAGTGCTTTTACACATGCAAATTATCTTCCTTTCTATCCTCTTATGTTTTTAGGGACAAACTGGCCCTACAAAGTCCAGGGCTGGAAATCAGCAAAGAATTCCATCATGAAACCATAAATAGGATGGAGAGTGACTTCTGATCATAATTAAAGCACGTCTCTTACCACAAGGTAGGAGGGATGGACTGCTGTTGGTAAATGCCTTTCACGCTTGTTTTTCCAGGAGATACCAGCAAGGTAAGCACTTGAATGGAAAGAAGTTACTGCCATCAACATAGATGACACTTTCACCCGATGGAATCACAAGGAGCAAGGAGGCAGCTCTGGACATTCAGGTGAGTGACAATATCTACAGATCCAGATAAGCAATGCATTTAATAAAACGCGATGTGGGTATTTCTTTTGTAATTTTTTATGTAATTGCAGGCAAACATGAGCTTGCCAGAGTACTCTTTACACTAGGACTCGGGAGCCCATAGCCATCCAGTGTGACTTGAAGTGGGAGGGGGCAGGGTGGGTGGCTGAGGAAGGCTACAGATCGTCCCCTCCATGCCAGCCTGTCCCATTCCCGGGGCCTTGCCGTCTCTGTTTGTCCAAAATGGGTAGCAACCTTTACATCTCTCCTGTGACAGAATTTGTCATTATGAGCAAACAAAGAGTAACTGTGGGTCAAAAACAATCTTGCCGACTAACTATGTACCTGACACCAAGAGAGAGAAAGAAAAAGAAAAGGTGTGTCTAAGAATATAATACATGACCAAATGAATATTTTCCAAATGTGAAAAATACCCATCAGTTATCGACTGATACCGCCCTTATCATCATCTGGGACCCTTCACACCAGGTAGGATAGTCATAACAGCCACCTTTAAATTTAATCAAGATGTGGGTGCCCCAGTGGGCTATAGGTATGTTGGCGTGTACTGATAACTGAAAAGCAGTGTGTGAATTAAAGTGAGTGTGAAAAAGGTGCAAATATGGCTAAAATTGGAGAGATAAGAGGAAAGTGAGTTTAATGAGTACCTCTCAGCTTCCAAATCAATAAAATCAGTGCGAAAAAACTAGTAGTTTAAACGAATAGCTACTATATGTAACAATGGGTCAACATGTTTCTGCAGTCTTTCGGTCCCAAGTAGGTGCCCCCTGCATTCATCAGGACCGGGTATCGCTACTGCTTAAAAGAGTGGCGAATAAACAAAAATAGTAAAAGATATCACCTGGGTATCCTAGGTGCGATCATTCTCCTAGCTGCCGTTGTTTGTCCATGATTGGAAAGCAGTTCAGTCAGATACACAAAGAGACAGACAAGAAACAAACAAACAGATAATGGCATTAGACCAATGAAGACAAGATATAACTCCCCTAGTGTACGTCCTCGTCAGTCAATGTCTACCTAGGGCTGTCCCCTTTCTAGAATTCTTTTGGTATGTGACTGTCAAGTTAGATAATTTCGTACAGTGAACTACGTGACAATCTGGCTGTGGTGCAGGGAGTGGTAACAGAAAGATTAGGGGATGTCTTTTTATCTAATAGACAACAACATTTAAATACTTGCAAATTAGGTGAACAAATATTTTATTTTACAATAGCAGGTGTGAAAGTGCAAATGAAGCACATTTTGTTGTGTCATTCTGATATATAATGGAAACAAAGAGTTTAATAAGATAAAATAAAATCTGTGTGATGCACAAAGTATAAATATTGTAGTGTATTTTATTTCATTGCAGCATTTGTGTAGGGTTTGCTACCCCTTTGTGAGACACTCATGTGTTCTACATTGGTAACAAGCTACATCATGCAGGGGGTGTGGTTGAAAGAGTTTTATCTTTGTTGTGTGATGCTATGTGGGAAGTATATCCATGTCATGCGTGATGACCATAGAGGTGCAGTTATCATGGTATGAGACACAACATAGAGCAGTGTGCCGGATGATGAGTTCTTTGAGGAACTGGCGCACAGTATATGGTTTCTCAATATACTGGCAGATTTCAACAGCTCTGTAGGCCTTTTATGCTTATGGTCCGTCTACTTGGTTACTGCACTGGGTTGTCCAGTGAGAAATTTGGTGTAAACAAATTTGGGCCTCAGCTGGCATGGTTGGAGGGAAAGAGAAGTGGAGACATCTGCTGGGATGGTCATTGCTACTACCATTCCATATTTGACTGTCATTGTGAGATGTAATGAAGAAGCCATAGTGTATAAATATTTGGGACTTGCAGTGGTTGACTAGATTAAAGTCCTTCAATTCATAGGCAGTGTGTGACATATCTCTTCAGTTATTCCATGCCAGTTCATTTGGTGATGGCTGATTTTTTGGCTGCACAGTACTTGTGATGGACAATCCTTGTAGCGTCTTATGTGAATGTGAGTGGTGTAAGTTACAATTGGCTGCTGAGTGTTATGGTATTAATATGGGTCAGAAATGTTATATTTAAAATTACATGACTATATCCCCTTCCATGCTCATGACGAGCTCAGCTCGTCATGCAGCACAGTGCTCCTGTGCTCATGACGAGCTCAGCTCGTCATGACCACACCTGTTTTAATTGCTGTCCAGCACAGCAGGGGAAAATCTTTAGCAGGGATGTGGTTAAAATATCCTGGTGAGCCATAGGTCAGCACTCCTTAACTTACCTACCTATTGAAAGCTGTTGCTGGTTAGTTGTTTCAAATATGTGAATTGTAAGCTGAAGATTGAGTTTCATGGTGCAGCTGTCTTTCTGGGTTCTGCTGTTTGTGTTTGGAGTGCACAGTTATCTTGGAAATAGCCATGTTTTCAACTGTCATATACAATGCATGTGCTGCAGGATTCTTCAAATGCTGGTTGGTAGTGAGTTCCAGAGCTTGGTGGCTTGTACTGAGAAGTGCCTCCTATAGATTTCCTATGGTAAGGTGGTATGATGATGAGTCCTGCAAGGCTGGAGTGCAGTGCACTGTTTTGTTTGTATTTCTTGAATTTGACTTGTAGGTTTAGTGGTTCTTGTACTTAGGAGGCACTCTAAACAATGTTCAGTGCACTGAGCATTGCTCTTCTAGCTATAGGTAGCCAGTGGAGTGATTGCAAGACTGGAGTCATGTGGTCTCTTGGGTGACGGTAGAGAAGTAAACTTGCAGCAGCACTTTGGATGAGTTGCATTTTGCGTATGATGAATGCAGGTGTGCCAAGGCATAGGCTGTTGACACGGTCAAAATTTGAGATTATGAGCACAAAGATGGCTTACACTTTCTGTTGGTATTCAAGGTATAGGAAGATGCAACATAGTGTTTTCATTGTGTAGAAGGCACTCTGGGTGCCATTGTTAAGATGTCAAATCAAAGTGATTACTTATGTGTTCAACCCTAGTTGGTCTTGAACCTCTATATGGTGGCGTATATGTGGTGTAGTGTGGCTCACTGGTTAGAGGCGGCAGGCCTGAGAGCAGAAGTCAGCCCGGGACCAGGGTTCAATTCCCGACGCGGCAGGGTCGTGGACCTTGGTCAGCGGACTCGATAATTCTCGCTTCGGAGCTTACTCTAATCAGGGGTTCCACTCGGCAACTCTGGGCATTAGCTTGCCTAATCTCCACAACGGCCCCACCAATTCCGGGGATGCCTGGCTCCACCTTGGGGACTCCCAACAAGGGACCATCCCACAGGGAAAGCCAGGACGGGTTCCCCAGAGTTATACAGCGCCGGGACCCCCCGTTGCTGGGGCAGCTGTGCGCTTTACAAGTATACTACATTTACATTTTACATTTATATTGATCTATACATATGAAAAGCTATTCAAGACAAATGCAATAGATGAAGAGAGAAAACAAATTCAAATGCACAGGGAAATTCTTTTCCAAATATACAAAAGTTATTTTTAATATGGATAAAATTTAAAAGGGTACACACAAATATAACAAGACATCCTGATAGAGGATGTGTACAACTACCTACAAATCATGAACAAACCCATCCATTCCACATAATCTAACAAGTGATGAATCTGGACACACAGAGAACATTCACTTTTGTACAACAAATGTTGGGGAAACTGATGAAGGATTCGACGTTTCGGTCTGCTGTGGCAAAACTGTCCGTCAGACCATCTTCAGGACGTAAAGTCGATTGTGTTAAAAAAGTCCCTTGACAAAGGTCCAATGTTCTATTCGGACCTAGTCAATTATAAAGAAAACCAACGGAGGGATTCCTAAGAATCTAGTCACCCAAATCAAGCACTGCCGTTAATTATCCAGTTTGACAAAAAAGGATAGGGCATCAATCAATGTGCACTGTTTGTCAAGACGAGCGATGTGCAACCCTCCTCTCGGGTAGTATTGAATTAAAAACTTACGGTAAAGTCGAGTATAATTCACCACCTGTGTGTAACTATGATGGGTGTATGCCAATGTTGGATCCTGCTTCAAGTCAGTTTGAACTGGTGTATTTTATCAAATGTAATTGAACTATCTATCATTGCACAGTCTTACAGTGAAATTCCTTGTGGGACCATGTCAACTTCCCCAGTAAAATAACATTTAAATTCCATTTAATTTTCACCATTGTTGCAGCCCTAACATTTTTAAAATACACTATTCCAAAAATCTGGTCCTTTTTAGCAAATTGACATTCTTTTGATCAAATTAAACACCTAATCTTCTAAAGAACAAATACTTCAATGTTATTTCTGGTGCTTCAGCAAAGTGTCCTCTGATCAAGAACACTGCAGTATATAACTTGTGAAAGATGCTGTATGCTGACCTGTTATCCGGACTTACTGTGTGCACTACACAGGGATTATTCCAATGCATAAAAATCTTACTTTCAATAACCTAGTTCTTCTTTAAATACATATATTTATTAATGCACATTCAGAATAAAAGTTTTCCAAATGAAAATGTCCAATCTGTGCATGTTTTGAAAAACAAAGAATAGTCAATTCACATTACTGTAGAAACTTCACATTTAAATCTCTGATTATAATTATAACTGTATTTATATAGCGCTTACTATCCCTGACGAGGCTTTGAATCACTTTTTAGCTAGTAGCACGCTACTTCCGAAACCCAAAAAGGATTATGGGATGGTTAAGAATAAGGAAATAAAAGTTGCAAATTCGAACAGTGACATGTGAGTCTGTTTGATTGAATAGGATAATGAAGGAATAGAGCCGGGAAGAGTCAAGAAAGTGTTATTTGGGAGTTCATAGTACTAAGATGAGGTTTGAGATGAGTCTAAGGAGGGATAGAGGTGGGAAGAGTCTAGAAAGGGTCATTTGAAGATCACAGTAGTAGGATGAAGTTTGGGATGAGTTAGAGGGTGGCGGTAGAGGATATATTGAGAGAGGTATAGGATGAGACAGAGTCTAGTCCATCGGAGAGAGTCAAAGATTTTGATTTTCCTACTGTAGGAATAAATTAATAAATATATAAAAACATAACTACATAGAAATGGTATACCTGTATAAGCAAAAATTACCATTGAGATATAAAGTTGTAATGTATGAAGTTCCATGTGTGGATATATAGTTAGAAACTCAGACTTTCAAGTGTTGCTGTACATTAAACTAATTTATTTGTGTATTTAAATTAAAAAAAATTCTAGTTATTTTATTTAAAAAATATCCTCAATATTTCAATAGTGAAGTGGTTAGAGATTCAATTGTTCTGATCATATTTACATATTGTGATAGATAATATAAAGCAGAGACCCATAACCAACTAATCAAATAACTTATATGGAAAGCATGCAGTGGCCTATAAACATGTTCAGCATAAACTAACACACACACACATATTACCTACTGGCGGTCGCCAGTAGATAGTTATAGTTACAACCTAGTTTCAATAGGAAAGCATTTTTTGATTTGCTAATAACTTTGGCGTCGTTTGACAAATCTTTGTAAAATTTTCCCCAAAAAAGTCTATCCAGGTCAGCTCCCATCCTGAATGTTTGGGGGTGATTCGTAACGCGGGGGCTGAGAAAAAAGGGGGGTCCCAAAACACGTTTTCCCCATGTTCATTTCTATAGGAGATTTTGTGATGAGCTAAAGCTGGAACTGCTGAACGGAATTACCCCAAATTTGGCAAAAAGGTAAAGCTTGGTTCAGAAAGCGACTTTCTTTTAAATGGTGTAAATCCGTTCTGTAGTTTTTGAGAAATTCAAAAAATAAGAGTCGAAAAATCTATTTCCCATAGGAAACTTTGGGCAAGGCTAAAGACGAAACTACTGAACAGAATTACCCCAAATTTGGCAAAAAGGTAGTGCTTGGACCAGAAAGCGACCTTTTTTTAAATGGTGTAAATCCGTTCAGTAGTTGCTGGGAAATTAGAAAAATAAAAGTTTTGATATCTGAGCGGAGCCTAAGTCTCGAGCACGAGCTTCACTGTGATTGGCTGCTAACACTCCAAACCAGGAAGTGTTGGCAGCTATCTTGTGACTTGGTAGATGCGAGTCACCAGAAAACAGAGAAACATAGGTATAAAACAAGAGAAGGGGGCAGGGTAGAAACACCCTGACCCCCTAGGCCTGCTAAGGAGGACCCAGAAGGACCCCCAGGGCCAAAAAAGCATTAAAAAAAATCGGTGCAATTTGCGCTGGCGTAGCGGGTTCCCGTGTTTTATTTTAATGAGGCCCCTGGGTGGGCTAGGTTCCGGGATAATTTCTTTAAAACAATAGTGGGGGCTCACTGGGGCTGCGGGGGCCCACTGGGGTCCCTGCAGCCCCGGGGTTCACTCATGTTGGGAGGGGGGTTCGTGGCTCCCCTCCTGGAGCCCTCCATGTGCTTATAACGTTGGTGTCGTTTGACGAATCTTTACAAAACTTTCCAAAAAGGTATATTTTTGATCAGTTCCTATCTTGAAAGTTTGAGGGTGATTTGTCAAGGAGGGGCTGAAAAAAGGGGGTTCCAAAATGTTTTTTCTCAATGCATTTTCCATAGGAAACTTTAGACAAGGCTACAGGTCAAACTGCTGAACAGAATTACGCCAAATTTAGCAGAGAGAAAGGTCTTTGTCGAGAAAGCGCGCTTATGTTGAAATGGTATAAATCCATTCAGTAGTTTATGAGATATTAAAGGAATATATATATATATATATATATATATATATATATATATATATATATATATATATATATATATATATATATATATATATATATATATATATATATATATATATATATATATATATCTGGGCAGAGTCTAACTCTCGAGCACGAGCTTGCCTCTGTAAGTAAGTAAGTAAGTAAGTACATTTTTATTTACATAGTTAATAAAAACCATTGCAATTTCTCCATTTAAAATTACATATACATACTGTGCATTTTCACCATAATCTTAATGTTACATATAAAACAAAGTAATTCCTTTTAAATCATGAGGATTAGGTACAAATTAAAAAATGAAATTCAACTTGATTTCAAATTTTCTTTGTGAGTTTAAAAAAGAAGGTCGAGTTCCAGCGACCTCCTTCCTCCACCTCCGTATATTTAATTAATTTTTAAAACAATGTTTTAAATATAGTTCAGCTTGATCAGATAACTACATTCTAAGTTTGCTGGTCAGTTTCTGCATCTTCTTCTCCACCTCCTTCATGAACTTCACCAAGCTGCAGTTCAACTGCGGGTCATCGGGTGCGAAACAGGCAAGAACTGCATGCATTCGGGTGCGTATTCCTCGTTGGTTGAACTTGAATTTCAACATGCATTTTCTTTCTTTTAGCAATTTGTCGCAGGAACACAACAAATGTGCCATGTCCTCAGTTGCCTTGCCAAATAAATGACAGAGGAAGCCCCTTTTATCACTCAGCCAGTGTGGGAGATGGGTTATGCAAGGTAACAGGCCCAATCTGAATTTTAAAAACTTCAATTTTGTAGTTCTTGAGCACCCCAGGTCAAGGTAGCTCTGTTGACCTTGTTTAGAGTAGGAGTTTAAAATGAACCATCCCTGTGACCTCTTGGCAACAGTCGCCTTGTCTTCAATCTATGAAAGATAATTTGTTGTTTTCTTTACCATTCTTTTGACTGTGGTATTGTTAGTAGATGTGTTCCACAGCTCCTGTATGCTTAGGTTCGCCAGGCTTTTTTCCAAGTACTTGACAGCTGGCGAGGCCGGGTTTCGCTGTAATTCCGACCATAAGAAGCTATTTAAGGTTCCCTTTTCGGCCTTCCTGACTTTGTACCACGTGGTTATGTATGCCCCCTGTCTTACAAGAGACTGCTTCTGGCCACCAAACTGTAATCTAAGTTGGGCCGGGGAGGTGTATTTTGGCAGGCCGAAGATAATCCTGTATGCTGCTGTCACTGTTTTATCTAGGATTGCTGCATCTCTTCCTCTTTGTACTTCGCTACCGTATGTAATTGTAGGCAAAACTTTGGCTCGTATAACTTGTGCCAAGGGAAGAAGAGATGGGCTGGTGAGTCTGCCATTTCGATTTTTTAGCGAAATTGCTATAGCGATGACTTTTCCTCTGATGCTTTCTTTCTGGATGATAAACTGGCCACTACTATCAATTTTGACCCCTAAGTACTTATATACTGTTGTATCTTCTATACGGGTGTTATTCCAAAACCAGCTGTGTGGTGTTCTTCCTTTCTTGTTGATTGACATTATTTTGGTCTTCTCCAAGTTTATTGTCAGATGATTCTCATCAGAGTATCTTTTTGTTGCATCCACAAGATTTTGCATCCCTATTTTTGTATGACTGATTAAAACCAAGTCATCTGCGTATAGTAACGTGGGCAGTATTCGACCTCCTATTTTTGGTGCATGAGAGTTGCAATTGTTAAGCACCGGGATGAGATACCCTAAGAACAGGTTAAAAAGCGTTGGGGCCAGGACACATCCTTGTTTGAGACCCTTGTTTGTTGGAATGCGTCTTGACAAATGGGAGCCGTCGCCCAGCTTCACCTGTATCCATGTTTCGCTGTGCAGGTTAATCAGCAAGTCTAACAAAGGCTTTGGTATTCCCCATCTCTTCAATTTTGACCATAGAAGATTCCGAATAATATGGTCGAAAGCTGCCTTGTAATCTATGAAGCACAAGTGGATTGGCATTTTAGTTATTTTTGCTCTATCAATTAGCAGACCCGTAGCCAAAATATTTGTTGTTGTCCCTACAGATTTAACGAAACCAGTCTGGTTTATAGGAATTAGAGAGTTTTCTGTGGCCCAAGCCTGCAATTCCTCCAAAAGGATCCCAGCAAAATACTTTGCCTCGTTGTCCATAAGAGCAACCAATCTGTAGTTGCATGGTAGAGATTTGTCCCCTGCCTTGAAAATTGGGGAAATAATAGAGCCCTTCCAGGAGACAGGTAATACATTTAGATGTTTAATTTCCAAAAACAGTGGCTCGAGGGCTTCAGCCCATTCTTTTTCGTTCAGTTTATAGAGAATCAGAGGGATTCCATTCGGGACTCTCTCCTACCTTTTCTGATTTGGCGCCCGATTATCTTTGTAGTTTTGTCACGCCTGTGTTCATAGTTCAACCTTTTTGTTTGTATTGAGTGTCGCACAGTGGTATTGATTCATTATTATCATTTTCCATTGCCAAATCGTCGACTGTGTGTTGTGTGAAATGATCTTTGAGGTGGTTTACTATGTTTGTTCGCAGATATTAGAGGAGACTCCATCATGCCTAGGGTTTATAAAGGAATTGATAGTTTTCCAAAATTTTGCCCCATCATTCTGCTTGTTGTCTGCATATAATTTTGCCCACAGATTGTCCTCCATTGCTCTAGTCGCTTCCCATTTTGTTTTTTTCAGGGCTCCCTTTAATTCTCACAGATGGTTGTGTCTCGCCGTGTCTCTTGGGAGATGCCTGAGTTGGCGCATTGTTTGAAAGATACATTTTTTATACGTTTTATCTTTACTTTGTGATCTTTTGTGAAAGAAGTCATATTGCTGTCCTTCTGTGCATGTTGGAGCTTTGGAGTTGTAGTGTAACCTGCCATGGTGGTTGTAAAATCCTCCCATTTCTCAACCTCGGTTGCTCCAATTCTCCCATCAAAGTGTAGCTTTGCCATTACTTGTAGGTCTCCATCCTTGACTACCGAATACTTAATCCTTTTGTAATTGATGGTATGAATTAAATAATTCGGTACCAGCGCTTGCTCAAATTTAGGTTTGCTGATGTTAAGTATGATTTCTTGAGGACAGTGGTCACTGTCAGCTTTTTCCCCTATTTGAAATGAGACAATGTGACGGAATAAGGTTAGTGACATAAAAGTGTAATCCAATATTTAGCTAAATCTTGTTGTATGAAATGTACACGCTGGTGGAGTGTCTCCGATCAATCTCCTATTTAATGCTCTGAGGTTGTAGCACTCAAGGTTCTCTAACACCTCCTCTCCTAACTTTGAATATTTGGATGTTTGTGGAGGCTCTTGATATGGTATGTTCCAGGCTATGTTTTGGTGGTGATTCTCGTCATATGTTGAGGTTCCCATCAAATTAAGATTGAAGTCCCCAGTGATCATAACGTCCGTTGTCGGAGTATCATTTATATATATCCTCCAGGCTTTTGCATAGTTCTTTTACAACTTTTCCTTTCCTTTTAGGGTGTATATAGGCGTTGATAAGTATAAACGTTGTGCCCTTCTTGCCTGATTTAGAGGTGGATAAATATATTATCTTTAGTTCCGGAATGGATGATCCTAGTTCCTTGATATCATAGACACTTGCAATTGAAACGTAAGTTACTAGGCCCCCTTGTAGATTGCCATATTTTGCTGTTCTTACCGCACTTGTGAAGAAGCGTAGAAATCCATGCAAGTGCGGAGGGTCTAGTTGCCATGTTTCTTGCAGGGACACAATATCAAAGGATCGTAGATAGCTAACAAATTCTGGATCAGATATTTTAGAGGCAAGACCGTTGATGTTCCATGAGCATATTCTAAATTGGTTTTGCCTGCGTGTTTCCGGAAGGTTTTTCGTTGGTCAATTTGACTGATTATTTATTGTTCTCGATATCCATCTTAGGTCGAATGTACCTAATGGTTCGCCATCTAAAATACGGCCCCTAACTTTGAGGTCTTCCAAACTTATTGCTCCGTCTATCCCTTTGGCTCCTCTAAGTACTGTTGTTCCAAACCTATTGGAGGAGTTCTGTTCCCTATCTATTACTGCTGGAATTAGTAGATCGGGATATTTTGGTTTTATGTAGGGGGCAATTGTTATTCCCCAGTTTTTAAAGGTTGTAGTTTCTGCCAGTATGATTTGTGCAACTAAAGGTGTTATCCATGTTGCTTTTGTTTTCTCAAACTTCTTTCCAACTTCTGCTATAAATTCATTAGAAGCCAAGTCCTGAGTCGTTACACCTGCTAGAGATGGAATGTGAGCTAGCAGCCGTAAAATATTGCCTCTATTCAATATGTCATGCTTTAATTTTGAGGTGTAATCCGGATTAAACCATACAATATTTGTTTCACCTTTTGTTGTTTCCATGTTACTGTTGTTTTTGTGGTCATCATTTCGTCCTTGTGCAAATTCATGTCCTTGCGATGTTCTCACGAATGTTTGATCCGAAAACGGTGTTACATCATCACACCCTTCCTGGCGGAGAGTTTGTTGCCCTCCTAAGGTTGACTTTGGTTTCTCATCTCCCTGGCCATGGAATGCTGATTCAATTCCTGCACCCCTTACATGTGTCTTAGTGTCATTTCTCTGGTTTGCTCCTAAGTCAATAGATTCTGATGTTCGTCTGCTAGGTACCAGTCCATTTTCATCTGATTCTTTAAATTCTCCCTTCGTTGTTTTCGATTGTATTTTCTGTGCGCTTTTTCTCCTGTGCTTTGTTCCATTTGTTTCAGTAATGTTCATTGCAGTGACAGTGATCGATCGATTCATGGAGCTATGCGTTACTGGCTGGTTCTGGGATGGCTCTTTGATTTCATTTTCATTCACTGTTGGCGGAGACGATCTATTTGTCTCTCCTTGATGCAGAACGTCTACATTTACAATTTTATTTGTTTCCTTTTTGGGCTCCCCTTCTTCATTTTTCCTAGTGTCGTCTAAGAAATTGGGTTCACTGCCATCCGATTGAGATGTCGACCCAAAGAGACGCCTGAATCCCGCTGAGCTAGATTTCTTTTTTGATGTCTGCCTTTGCGTTTTTTCGCCCGCCTTTGTTTTGCGTTAAGTTGCTTCTCAGCCTTGTCTTCCCTTGAAACTGCAGGCCGTTGTTCTTCTGCTGTTATTATGTCTTTAGCTTCTTCATTTTGGTTTTTGATAATCTGTGTGTCCTTTGACCCCGGACACTCGTTTTTCGTAATACTTAACATTCCTGTGCTTCGAGCTTGCCTCTGTTTGGTTGCTAACACTTCAAACCAGGAAGTGTCCTCTGATTGTCTGTTAACACTTCAAACCATGAAGTGTTAGCAGCCATCTTGTGCCTCGCCTTGAGTGAAAATTTAAAGAAAGGTCCGGGGGCAATTTAATATACCGGAGCTCCGTCTGTGTGAGATAACCCTTTCACGCTCCCTCTGCCCAACATCACCACTTCGCAGCTATTCCTTTAGAAGCAAGTCCGTTGACTCGCAACTCTCTACCTTTGCGAGCTAGTACGCTGCTGTGGCCATACCTCTGCAAGCTACTACGCTGAGTTGAGCCCACAGGCCGCAGTTGTCCCTCTGCGAGACTGGGTGCGAACTGTTCATAAGTACCACTATATTGTTGTGTAGCATTCTAGAATCCAAGCGTAATTTACCGATTCATGCCCTTATATAGGTATAATTCACATTGCCCTTATAAAGACATAGACATCATGCCCATATTTAGACATAACCCATCCAGTCCAAATACAGGCATGGCTACTTCTACTTGTTCCAAAAAGCCACAACGATTTCTTGGAAAACTTGGCTTCAGCAGTCAGGGACATCCCCTTGCTTGAATATTGATTTGTCCTAAAAATCATGGAGTTTTCAAAGAACTACCATTCCCTTGGGGTTCTTTGATGACGTTATTATGTCTGACTTTACGTCAAACTAGGCATCTTCCAGGTATAAATATGCCTACACTTGCCCTAGCAAACACACGGTGGTTCGGAGCAGCTCGACTATCTACTTGCTCGACGCAGCTCACTACAGGAAGTACCGAAAGAAGCCGACCCTCCAGCTGACGCACTGACAGAGAGGCTGCATTTCTCCTGGCTAGAATCCAGCTCCAGTGTTTCCATGCTCCCCTCGCGGGGTGTTGAGAAATCGAGTCCGAGACAGAGATACCAGACCTCCTTCATTCTAAAATCAAGGTACCGAGCTAATTATACCCTAGGAGAAATTTTGGATAGATTCTTGGCAAAGAAAAACTAAACCTATGCTACACCTCACTTACTTCTTCCCTCGTACTAGACTTAGGTTAGGTACATTGAAGTTGGCGTATTTTTGGAGCACCAGTTGAGTACTTTTTAGCCTTTGTTATTTATGTATGTATTTGTACGCATTATACTTTGCCACCAGTATTACGATTGTAGCAGTTTACTTTACTTACTTGAGAAATAAGACTGTTCAATAAACCCTTTTATTGAAAACGCCTGTCTCTCTATTTCTCTGCACTTCTGATGAAACGAAGCATGCACGATTGACTGAGTAAAATATCTATCTATTGTTTCCACGACTCTGAAGATCAGTTTTATTCTTGGGGAAACAAAGTTGTCATGTTTATGCGGTTGTCAGAAACTACTCCCTTCTTGTTTATTAGAGAAAGTTTCTAGTGACCTCTGAGCTAGCTGGCACTCACAATTAAGTCTATATTTGAGCATTGAAAAGCCATTTTGTGATTCAGTCTGTCAGCCGGCATCTGTCCGAGGCATCTCTGAAAACATACCAGAGCTCTGTCTGTGCGAGATGCCCCTTTCATGCTGCGTCTCCCCACAACTGCAGGTAACGCACCCTCTTCCCACATCACCAGCATACCCCCAACAACCTTATTGGACCCGCAAGTCTCTCGCTGTGAACCACTTGTCAGCTCGCAGCTCTTTGGGTGCGTCTTCTCGGGCCCGCATTTGTATCTGTGAAGCCAAGACTGGAAACATACTACAGGTCTCTCTCTGCGAGATACCTCCTTCACGCTCCCTCTCCCAACATCACTGTTTCCCAGCTATCCCTTTGGAAGCCGATGGCCCGCACTTTTCTCTATATCAGTCGGCCCGCAGGTGTTCCTCTGCGAGCTGGCCAGCAGCTCTCCCTCTGCGAACTGACGGGCCGCGGTTCTCCCTCTATGAGCCAGCCATTTGGCTCGCCGATATTCATCTACGAGCCAGCTCGCCAGCTCGTAAGTGTCTGAGAACAGATGTAATGGAGGCAACGATCTGGCAGGACGGACATCCAACACTGATCTGACATCCCCCAGCAGGAGCTCCCTTTCTGCGATCCCCCCTCAACCCCACCCTCCACAAACAAATGTGACAGTCATGTTAGGGAATCTGGAACGTGAAAAATTGGGTAATGTAATACAATTATTAATAAGAAGATCCTATTGAGGTTGGACAAATAAGAATCTTAGTCATATATGGATTTGCATATAAACCATTTTATTAAAACAAAACAACAACAAATAAAACTATGTGTAGCCATGCCGTGTCATCGCTGGACCATTTATGAATCACAGCGTGCAAAACAAAAAGAAAGATAAGATGGTGCATCATGCGTCCAGCAAAGGAGAAAGAGAAAGAGTGAGAGAGAGCAAGAGAGAGGGTAAGAAAGAAAGAGTTAAAGAGAGGGGAAGACAGAGAATGAGAGAAAGAGTGAGAGAGAGAAAGAAAGAGTGAGATACAAGGAAGGGAGAAAGAGAGAAGCAGTGTGAGAGAGAGGAAGAGAGAGAGAGAAAGAGTGAGAGAGAGGAAGAGATAAAAAAGAGTGAGAGAGAATAAGAGAGAGAAGGAAAGAGTGAGATACAAGGAAGGGAGAAAGAGAGAAGCAGTGTGAGAGAGAGGAAGAGAGAGAGAGAAAGAGTGAGAGAGAGGAAGAGAGGAAGAGATAAAAAAGAGTGAGAGAGAGAATAAGAGAGAGAAGGAAAGAGTGAGATACAAGAAAGAAAGAGAGAAACAGTGTGAGAGAGAGGAAGAGAGAGAGAGAACGAATGAGAGAGAGGAAGAGAGAGAGAAAAAGTGTGTGAGAGATAGAGAAAGAGTGAGAGAGAGGAATCCAGAGAAAGAGTGAGAGAGAGAGGAAGACAGAGAAAGAGAGAGAGAGAAAGAGAGAAAGAGTGAGATACAAGGAAGAGAGAAACAGTGTGAGAAAGAGGAAGAGAGAGAGAAAGAGTGAGATAGAATAAGAGAGATAAAGAGTGAAAGAGAGGCAGCGTGAGATACAAGGAAGAGAGAAACAGTGTGAGAGAGAGGAAGAGAGAGAGAAAGAGTGAGAGAGAGGAAGAGAGAGAGAAAAGGAGTGAGAGCGAGGTAGAAAGAGAGAAAGAGTGAGCAAGAGGAAGACAGAGAAAGAGAAAAAGAGTGAGAGAGAGGAAGACAGAGAAAGAGAGAAAGAGTAAGACAGAGAAAGAGAGAAAGAGTGAGATACAAGGAAGAGAGAAAGAGAGAAACGCCGTGAGAGAGAGAAACAGTGTGAGAGAGATAGAGAAAGAGTAAGAGAGAGAGAGAGAAAGAGTGAGAGAGGAAGAGAGAGAAAAAAAAGAATGAGAGAGAGAGGAAGAGACAGAGAGAAAGAGTGAGATACAAAGAAGAGAGAAAGAGAGAAACAGTGTGAGAGAGAGGAAGAGAGAGAGAAACAGTATGAGAGAGAGGAAGAAAGGGAGAGAAAGAGTGAGAGAGGGGAAGAGAGAGAAAGGAAGAATGAGAGAGAGAGGAAAAGATAGAGAAAGAGAGAAAGTGTGAGAGAGAAAAAGGAAGAGATGGAGAGGGAAAGGGAGTGTTGACACTGGAGAAAATCTTCGCAGCTCACCTTTCTGCCACCGGCGTGTCTCCAACCACGTGCTGGGACATAGTGCACCCTCAAGTTTCGTAATCTAAAAGATAGTATAGAATTAGTAATTGCAGAGTAAATACAACTGCACATGCGTAATTCTCTGTTTCACCGCTGTGCACTCAGGCTGCTGCACCTCATCCACTCTCACGGCTCGGAGGTGTCTGTGCGCTCTTGTGCACCCCGGCTGCTGCACACTATCCACTCCCAATGCCCAGAGGTGACTGCCTGCTGCTGCGGAAAGAAGCCTCTCTGCTCACCTTCCCCCACCAGCTTGTGTGTACGAGGGTCCACCACGTGCTGAAGCAACCTTCTCAGGTATTGCGTACTCTCTGTAAAGCAGAGTGCACAATTCAGAGAGGGTGTTGATTGTCTGGATGGCCACACATCATCCAGGTTCCACATGCATTCAGCTCTGGTGGCAGTGAATGGCGGGAGTTTTGTGTTGGAGGGACGTCAATTTGTGAATCACAGCCTGTTAGAGAAAAAGCAAGATAAGATTGTGCATCACGCGTCCATCAAAGGAGAGAGGAAGAGAGAGGGAGAAAGAAGGAGTGAGAGGAAGACAGAGAGAAAAAGAAAGAAAGAGTGAGCGGAAGACAGAGAGAAAGAGAGAAACAGTGAGAGAGAGAGGAAGAGAGATCAAGAAAGAAAGAGTGAGAGGAAGACAGAGAGAAAGAGTGAGAAAGACGAAGAGCGATAGAAACAGTGAGAGAGAGGAAGAGAGAGAGAAAAAGTGTGAGAAAGAGGGAGAATGAAACAGAGGAAGAGAGAGAGAAAGAGAGAGAGGAAGGGAGTGAGAAAGATAGAAACTGTGTGAGAGAAAGAGAGAAAGAGTTTGAGGGAGAGAAAGGAAGAGAAGAGGAGGGACAGTGAGTGCCCACACGGTAGACAAAACCTTCACAGCTCACCTTTATGCCACCGCTGTGTCTCCAACCACATGCCGGGACCTAGTGGAGCTGTCAAGCTCCCACATATGAAACATAGTACAGAATTAGTAGTAATGGCAGAGTAAATACAACTGCGTACTCCTAAATCGCTGTGCCGCCTTTGTGCATCCAGGCTGCTGCACCCCATCCACTCCCGCCACCCAGAGGTATCTGCCCGCCCCTGCGCACCCAGCCCTCACTGCACACCTTTTCGCGGACAGGGCACCCTCCAAATCATCCAGTCCCGCTCTACAAGCCAACAAGTCTTACATTTGGTGCTGCGTCATGATTTTGCGATGGCAGAGGACATACTAGTGCACCCATCATCATCGCAGGTTGCACAAATGCTCAGTCCTTGCGGTGCCACTAACTCAGTAACTAGTGAGGCCACGCATGTGGTGGGAGTCCCCCGCTGCTCAGGCCTACACTGCGGTTCAGCAGGGCACACAAAACATGAGATGTCCGGACCACCGGGACGGGCCATAATCGTGGCGGTGTGCCTCTGCCGGTTGCAGTGCATCCGATGCGATCAACTTTAAAATAGCATGGAGCACATGCACCCTGTCTCCTTTATTGGTAGGGTCACTTGTCCTGTGACGCCAGTGCTGGATGAGTGTGGTGTGGGTGTACACCAGCCATGAGGGAGTGGCTGTGGCATACTGACAACTAGACCTGCGACCAGCAGAGCACTACAATGAAAATATGGGCCATGTTGCATTGTTGTCCTTCCCTGTAAGCGTAGTGGTCTGGCCTGGCGTGTGCCAGTCCTGTGTAAGGCTGGGAAGAATGGCTCCGGCGCTCTGGGCATGGCTCCATCATGAGCTGTATGAGTAATCAACTGTTGCTAGGTGTCCATGTTGTAGTGCTGCCATCACCCAGGTCGCAAGCGCCAATGTGTCACTCTGTGAGCCAAGTCCTACAACATAGCCAACATGGAGGAACGGGGAATCACTGATACTACATTCATCCATAGTTCCACACAAGAAAGTTGGTGGATATGACACATCTGTGTGCATATGAATGTTTATTGCACATTCAGTGGAGTGTTGCAGCTGTAGCAATACAGGGCAAAGGAAAGTTCAAGTTTCAGTTTTTGGCACATGGAGGGCAGCCAATTAGAGACAAGCTCGTTGTGGGAGTTAGGCTGCGCCAACATATCTACTTATACAATCACTCCGTCAATCCCTACACACTTATAAATTCACTATATACTCTCCTTGCAGTACTCTAATGATCTAGTCTCTACATACATACTTGTACAATGACCGAGACAAAGTTACATAACCAAATTGTCCCCCCACTGTCAAAGGTAAGATGGTTGCATACGCTGTCCAGAGCACAATGTAATGTGGTATTGGCCAGGGGCAGCATGTTGCATACATAATGAACACACGGACAGAGATAGATAGTGGAACTGGGTATGTAGTGTGTTTTATCTAGGTACCTGAATCAATATCCTATTGTTTGCCCTTGTCCGGTTATAAATCAATAATATCCCTGCAACAGCATAGAAACCCTTTTTCATAATTCAGTCATAGCGCATGCTGTCACATTAAGCAAGCCTATTCCTCCAGCCCCCTAGAAAGCACACCGAGTTCTTAAACAAATCCAAGCCTCCAGCAACCTGGGAAATCCCCGCTGCTTTGTTTTGATTTCGTCCGAAGAACTCCTGTAAAGCACTGTAAGAACGACCAGTTCTTAGTGACATCTTTATTGACGTCTTATGTCCAGCCTTACGTCAAACCTGGCACCTTTCAGGTATAAATATACCAACGTTGCCTGCAAACACACGGTGGTGATGAATCTGGAGCAGCTACTACTTGCCCGAGAGCCCAGCTGATGCGAGAGCCCACGGACGTGGCCCCTCCCTTTTGACGCGCTGAGAAAGACGCTGTCTTTTCTCCTGCCGAGAAATCCAGCCTCCGGCGTTTCCAGCCTACCCTTGCGGGTGACTGGGATACCGAGTCCTGAGAGAGAGATACCAGCCCTCCGACCTTCTAATACCCAGGTACTGAACTGACTAAACCCTTACAGAGAATTCTTGAGTCAGATTCTTGGCAAAACAAACTTAACTTAAACTGCTACTTACTTACTCCCTCCCATGTATTAGGCTTAGGTCAGGTACACCGGGGTATGCGTAGTTAGAAGCACCAGTTGAGTACGATTAGTCAATGTATATATGTATGTATCTATTTTATCCATTTTAAAGTATCAAATGGCTAAGAAACCATATCAATGCTTTTACAGTATTATTTCATAATCCTGCTTTTACTGTATGCACTTTACTTAACTACAAGTATTGCAATTGTAGCAATTCATTTCTCTTGTATGAGGAAAGAGACTGCTCACCTTTTATTGAAAACGCCCGTCTCTCTTTTTCTCTGCAATCTGGTGAAACTAAGTACGCACCTTTGACTGAGTGAAATAGCTGTCTTTTGTTTTCACACGACTCTAGAGATATACTCTTATTCAGGGAGAGCAAAGTTGTCATGTTTTATGGTTGTCAGAAACGAAATCCCTTCTTGTCTATCCAGGGAGGTTAAACTCCTCCTCACTTATTCGAGAAAGTTTCTAGTAAACTCTGAGCTAGCTGGCAAAAACTTAAGTCTAATATAGTCAGTAAAGACCTAGATAACCTCAGTCCTACGTCTACACTACTGAAGATATTATTCCAATGCGCAGAGCCTATTGGGACTATAGGAACTACACTACATGGCGCCCAACGTTTGGTAAGGTGATAAATCTAACGCAAGACGTTAGAGTAACTCAGTCGTGCTTTTTCACACAGACCCTTTCTCCCGTAAATACTCCAAAGACGTCTGGAGTGGGTCAAAGGTTAAAAATCCGCCGGAACTTAGTAGGAAGAGATTTCTATGTATAGTTTTTGGTTTATTCAACGTTGAAGGATACAGTGTTCCAAAATATTGTGCACCTAATCTTTGTTTCCTTGAAAACTTAATCTGCAACAAAAAACCTTCTTGTCAGTAAAATGTCAGACAATGAAGAAGAAAGGGAGGCAGCTAGAATAGCAGCCCAACTCCTAGCGGAAGACACAAGTCTCCTACAGCAAGATCCGGGTGCAATACTCATCCCGGTCAGCATAAGAAAAACTATAACTCTTAAACTAATTGAAAATGGACTAACATCGAGAGGTGGTACAGTCATATTCGTAATTGAGGCACATGAATATCGGCAGACAGAGGTATTCTATTCATGGACAAACTTTCCAGCAGCAAACGCTGTCACACATGAGTTCCACTATTACAAAATAGAGGAACCACCGGATATCTACACTCCTTTCGAGGAGGTGGAAATCCCATTAAAATACCTAGAGCACCTGCTCTGGTTTAAAGGCGCCCTAAAACATAATAATCACATCACCAGGCTCGGTCCGCTAGGTAGACCAGTTGCAACATGGCCGGTTCTAGCCAGCTACACACCACATCCCGACATTGAAAAAATGTCCATACCAGAACTTTTGGTACAGTTAAAACAACTGATTAAAATACATAGACAATTAGTCCAATATGTAATGCGGACTTCAACAGTCCAACCAGCCATTAACATTCCACAGCTGACCCCTCATCAGGGGAACACAAACAAAATTACACCACAGAACATACAGTCATGTCTGGGTAAAGTACCCGCAAAACGGGAACAAATTCCATTCTGGTTAGCACAAAAAATCACTCAAATAGAGGCAGTATTTCCAAAAAAGAAGGTAGCCAGCATTAAAATAGTCAAACATGCCGAGGATCCTGAGGACACAGCTGAAAAACGGAGAGTGGGCTCAGACAATGCTAGACAGCGCAGCAGAAGTGAGCATAGCTCGCAAGATCCTGATGAATCATCTGGAGACAGTGGACACGAATGAATAGATTTAGGTGGAAACTGCAGACACCAAAATTAGCAAACCTCATAAAATATACGAAATAACATTACGTATAGAGGGAGATAAGACTAGCAAAATAAGGGGTCTATTTTGGGATAACCTCTCCAAAGGCTATGACATCCTTTTAGCTGAAAAGGACTGGCCACCAGAGTTTGTCAGGGAGTGCCCTCATGGCGAAGAAATGATTATGCCTGCCTTCTCAAACCACATTTCAATTCATAAAAAATATACACTTGCAAGAAAGTGGGCAGTAGCCCAAGCACCTGCATTATATAAAAACCAAGTTGGATGGGATGAGGACTCTCCTCCTCACAAACTCCAGTTAAAAAATCAACCAACTGCACAGAGGCAGTACCCAATTAAGCAAGAAGCTAAAAAACAGGTCAGGGAGATCTTAGATCAACTTGAATACCAGGGGGTGATTGAAACATGCACCTCACAAATGAATAACCCTTTGTTTCCTGTCTCCAAGCCAGATGATTCATACCATCTAGTTTTGGACTACAGACACCTTAACTCATGTTGCAAAACCTTTGCAGTACAAAACTCACACAGTGCAGCACTAATGAATAACATCGTGCGCAAAAAATACAAAACAACATTAGACACCTCTAATGGATTCTTTTGTCAAAATATAGCACCTGAAAGCAGGTATTTGACCGCTTTCTCAATAATGGGCTCGCGGAAAAATTCTGTCGACTCCCACAGGGGTTCAAGAACAGCCCAGGATTATTCTCAGCAAGAGTAACAGAGTTACTACAAATGTATGATGATGAGGCATTATCTTATGTCGATGACATCTATCTAACAGATGATGACTTGGATACTCACTTGAAAAGAGTGAACACCATAATACTTGGGTTCGCAGCAGAGGGTTACAAATTCAACTTTAAAAAATCACGAATTGCCCATCTAACTGTCCTGTTTTTAGGATATGAATTATCTAGTGAAGGCAAAAGCCTGGCAGACAATTTCTTAGAGAAATGTGCTGTAATCCAAGCACCAAGAACGCTGAAAAACTTACAATCAATTCTAGGTATCCTGAATTTCGGAAGAACTTACATTCTAAATTATGCAGAGAGGGTTAAACCTCTCTATGAACTAATAAAACCAGATTTTAAAACAATCAATTGGACTCAAAAACACACAGAAATTTTGAGATCATTGCAAACAGACATGTTAGCTAAAACAAAATTGCAAACACGCGATAACACATGCAACCTTGTGATTCGAGTCATCCCAGGAAGATGCGGATTCACATACCTAAACTCTAATGAGGGAGAAAAGGTACCAATAGCATACAAATCACATTTGTACACAGAAGCTGAAAAAACATTCAGTATTAAGGAAAACATTGTTCATGCGGTTCAAACGGCTGTAGCAAAAGAAAGAGACCAAGCTGATGGCAGACAGATTACTGTTAGAACAGCAGAATCAGCCTTTGAGGCATTAACAAGCCCATGTAATTTACCTACTGTGGCATTAAATCCAAAATGGATACAATGGGAAATTCTCTTGCTACAGACAAAGTGAAATACTATTTTGACCCGGAAATGAAAAAATTTAAAAATCTAGAATATGAAAGAGAATATCCTCTGCCAATCGACATTCTGCCCATACAACAGTACGCCTGTGAAATATATACAGACGGAAATGCACAACCCTCGGTTTGGGGAAAACAAGCCTATAACGCCACATGCAAGGTTGTTAAATACGTGTGACGCGGAGGTAAATTGAGACCTCTGGTAACAAAATCACACTCAGTAGAAAATAATTCAGAAAAACAAACTGAAGTAATAGCGTTGAAAATGGCGCTAGATAATGCGGATCGCGAATTCCCGACACTAATAGTGTGCGATTCATATTACTGCGTCAAATCGTATAATAACGATTTGCAGAAATGGGTTCAAAACGGTTACAAAGATGACACAGGTGCCACAATAAAGCAAAAATCGCTTTGGGAACAAGTAGTTCTTTTACAGAAAGAACTACCAAAGACTCACGTGATACATTCATTGAGTCATGAACGTGATGGCGTTCACGTTTTAGGGAATTCATTGGCTGAGACAGCCACAGCGGAAGCAACCAAGCCGGCTTCCATAGCTACAAAAAAGCATTCAGGAAAATACGTAGACGGGGAAACGATGCTGGCGGTAAAAACGTCATCAAAAGGCGACAGTTCAGCGCTACCTGTCAACTATCCACTCAATTATACATACATAATCGATGCAAACTCCGTTCCTTTTGCTCAAATCCCTGGAGTGGGGGATAGGGTAATTCCAAACACGAACAGGAGAAACTTATTAGTGGCAGACGCACATATGGGTGAGGGTCTAAGACACCTTAAGATAAAGGAATCTCTGAAAGAATTACAATCAATATATTGGTGGCCGGGAATGAGCCTACAGCATCACAAATTCGCAATAAACTGCCCAGACTGCAACAGAGATCGCAGTGGCGAACCGGCCGGTGTATTGCCATGGCCCTTCGCTTAGAGAGAACAATGCCATCTATATGCAAAAACCCAGAAATAATGCGTCCCTTTAATAATTATTTAAGACTAGTTTCACTTAAAATATAGACCCCAGCGCTCGGCTGACGTCTGAACTGTTATAAAAGATTAGCGAGTCTTTATCGGCACATACGCAATTGGCATGCTACACTCTGACCAGGGTCCTTTTTTTGGCTCTCGAGCTTATAAGGAGGCCATGACCAGCATGGGCATTGCATTGCGGTATTCTTGTCCCTTCCATCCTGAGGGAAACGGGCTTGTGGAAAGAAAAAACCGAGACATAAAGCAATCTATAACGGCAAAGGTATTAGGTTCGGGGGTTGGGTGGGTCAAACATTTAATAAGTGTTCAACGTAGTCTTAACAATCTGCCAAGAAATTCTCTAAAAGGTTTCAGTCCCTACGAACTATTGTTCGGGACTAGAATGCATATCCAGGACCTCGATAGTCAAACTTCAGTGGTAGAAAGAAAATGCTTTGATATCAAAGATCGTTTGGCTATTTTACAGTACTTAAATGAAACAAGAAAAGACCTGAGCAACATAAAGTTGAAACAACAGCCGACAACCACTGAAGAGAAACCACCTGTCCCAGCAAGGCCTGTCTGGATTCCAAAGATTGGGGATCTGGTCAGAGAGAAAATCGCGGTGAAGAAGGAATTTGGGCCTTCTTACAGAAAAGCAGTACCTGTCTTAGCTGTCAACGGAACAAGATCAGTTGTACTACCGTCCCTTGCTGGTAAAAAGGAGAACCGAATTGTATCCATCGACCTGGTTAAACCACAATCATGTGGCCAATAATAAGTAGTAGGCCAAGTGGACTCCCAAGAAGTAGCAGAACACCAAAGTTTGCTACATATCAAGAGGTTCAAACTGAGAGACTAATCACATTTGATAAACCTACAGTGAATCAACAAGGACTATGCAACAAAGCCATGGAACTTATGCCTCTTGAAACCCAAATTACAACAGTTCGTCAAGAAACACCTGTCTACAACGATGTAGCCACAGACTATGCTAATAAAACAAGGAAAAATCCAGAAGCAATTCCAATAATTGACAGAACTGCGTCAGGCTACTTCATCAATTTCGATGACTTTTCTGAGGATCCGAGTGAACCTGAGGAACAGCCAACAACAACAAAGACTTTTAAAGACAAGACTAAGGAACTCTTTCATTAACTAAAAGAAACCTATCTGATTTCCCCATGGATTGAATTTTGGGTGGTGCTAGGTGTACGTTTCCTCCTGCTTTGGCTCATCGTGGTGCTATGCTTGGGACACTTCATTGAGGGAAAATATGTTACAATGGACACAGCAAGCCAGAACATCAACCTGGTCCTAAAGCCACACAAGTCTTCACACATCGAGAAAAGAGAACTTTCTTCAGTAAACTTCACAGCCAATCCATTACCCGGTGGGGTAGCATGGGACAGAACAGATTACGTTATATATTGCCCGGTCGAGCTCTTGAAGTATCCTCATCAATTTAAGGTTTCATTAAGTGACTTTGTAAAACCGAGTACATTCTCTAATGATTGGGACTTTGAAAGTATTAATGATATGATGTCAGACTTAGTTATGTCAGCAAAATTTATAGAACATGATTATTTACAGGGTTCATCAAATTATGATCAGATGTACTGCTACAACCATTATGGTAACCATTATTTGCATAAATCTGCTCAACCTAGAAATGTTTTAAATTATAATCAATGGGAACATTGTGCAACTCCACCAAAAGGTAGTTAAAAACATTCTATAAGAAATTCCCATACTTCTCAGGGTTTAACACAAGTGAAGCAGAAACATTTTATTTCAAATTGTTAAATAAGACAGGAATGAAAACTATGCTAACAAATACAAAATGAATCTATTCAGAATCATTTTATGAAAAAATTAATACATTTGGTTTTGATTTTTGGAAAAATAACATTGAAACGAAAACAATCTGGGGTACTAAAGACTGGCAAGTCGGAGGTATAGAATCATTATTCAGAGCCTGCATGATCCCAGAACAAATTATATTTTTGAATGACACAATTCAACAAACAACCTGTCTTGGCCTAGCCAAAATTAAAGACTTATATAAACCGTCTATTCCAAAGCCAACACCTGACAGTAATAGCACTACAGATGTTGAGATAGACGTATCCCATATTTTAAACCAAAACAGAACACATCCTGATTGGAAAAAATGGTTGATCTGGCCCACAGACACAAATAACTGTCAAGATAGATTTCTGAACAAAATACAGGGGTTCAAATTGACCAGGCCAGACCCTAGATACTCCCAGCGACAACATCCAGGGATTGTAACAACATACAGTGTGGGCAAACTATGCCTTGAATGGCTGCATACATCCACACTGGCAGAAATTAAGCAACACTTAACTTTACTTAAAGAAGGTGCTGACTTGCGTGATTTCATTATGGGACCACGCAAACAGCGTCACAAACGTTTCATAGCGGCCTCTATATATGCAGCTTATAACAAAGTTTGGAAAGAAACTCAAATTAAAACAGCAGAGAAAATACGGGAAATTGACCGTATTATTTGGAAAAATCACTTTCTGTTGTGGACAATGGGTTAATGACTCTGTCTTCCAGAATATATTCACTGGACAGTATTGTATCATCTGCAATCGATATAATAGAACAGGACATGCTAATGTTACAACATGGTCAGTCCCAATTGCGTTCTATTGTACAGCTTGGCTGGAGGTTACAAAATCTGCGTTCAGGCTACGTGCCTTGGCGTTTAATCAACACAACGTCACTGTTCTCTATCTTTAACCTTACTGATATACAAATCAGCTTGGCACAAAAGGGAGCAGAATATACAATTCTGAGCATTGAAAAACTTGAGCGATTACCATTGACAATGTCAGAACGACCTGTCATTGAATGGAAAATACACGGAATCATAACTATCCCGATAACAACTTTCCAATTTCGATACTGCCAAAAGTATATACAGGCAGGCCAGTATGAAAGGTTGGGTAAAGGATACATCAAGTCATCATGGAAAATACCTTACACTCACACATGTTATAGTGAAAAAGGACAGAAGGTATTTCTTACTGGTGATAATTGTGAAAAATCACTAAGTGGTACACTTCTGTGTCAGGGTATAAATCTGCATGGGGCCTGTGAGGGGACTTCAAATAACCTTTCATGTCACCAGCTTGGCACACCTGCAACTCGAATAGAGCCATTCTTTAGACGGCTTTCGAACGGGAGCTACATTCTAATAGTGGACCACAGATGTTGTGGCCTGGTGCCAGGAAAAGCTTATCTGGTAAGCGTAACGTCCAGGGTCACTTGCTGTGAGCAAGTATTGTATCCCAACGACACTCCAGACAGGGAGGGAAATATTTGGCCCAGTTTGAAAATCTCTTCTATTCGAATTGATACTTTAGGCAGAATGAAGTCTGTTCTTCTACAGATGCCAGTGCACTTGACGTCATCAAAAGAAACGTATGATCTCCAAGTTGCAAGGACAACGGCAGAGATTCATAACCTTTTATCAACAAATTGCCCCCTACACTTCGCAGAAATGCTAAATGAAATCTTAAACATTTCTTATACGAATGGTATCGCGAGTGTATTTAAGACAATTTTTTCGGGACTGTTGACACCTTTCAAAGCAGTCCTGGGCATCTTTCCTAATTTTGTCCATTCACTCTTTGGCGGCCTTCCACTCCTGTTGGGACTCGTAGCAGGCATTTTATTTTTGATACTCCTGCTTCGTTATGGCAAGCCATGTCACAGACAAGACTCCAGCAACAATGGAAGAAACGATCCTAGCTATACGCTATCGGGACCACATAACTAAAGTCCTGGATTAGCCCGGCTAAGAGATCTGAATATGACCTGGTTTCTTTCATTCAGACCCATCTGGCAGAGCTGTATCTTACCTGTGTTAAGATGTATGCTGTGCGGAGAAGAATGCGTGTTAGACGTCTGTCTTACACTACAATCAGAAGTACCGTTGGATACAGATACTTTGCTCAGTCCAGTTAAGACTCATGAATCGTGTTGTCCCCAGCGGTTACCAATCCTGATGACGGCATTCGTTGAGACTTCACCACTGCGATTGAAGGGTAGTGAAGTTCAAGATGAGAGCAGCATCAACCAGGTACGACCTTCTGTGAGCACTGCTGATCCTGTCATCGATGATAGCAATCATGCTCACGATTGCACAGTTGCGGCATTTTCCAACTTGGTCGAACTTTCACCTGAAGCGGTAAACTGCTTTTTTGAAAGTCTGTCTGAAATGATGTTCTCCCCCGAACAGAATCAATAAACTTTTAAGCAAATGAGCACTCAGCGTTCCCTGAACTCTGAATTCGGCCTTCAGCTTTGAAAAACAAAAGCTTCTGAAAATATTTGGAACTGTTTTGTCTTATTCCCTTGAAAAACAAAACTATTTTTCCCCGATTCCAAAATATTTACCTTTTTTGGCACTCATCCTCTGCTTAAAGTAGAACTATTATTAGAGAACAAAGCTTCTATTTTTAGGAACTCTAGAGACAATATATTAACTCAGCCTCTAGCATATCTACAAAAAACTGTATTTACATGTGATGGAATGGTCTCGCACTTTTCTTTTCTGTATTAAGAGCCATTTCATGTGTAATTTTCGCAAATCATTCATGCTGATATATATGTGCATCCCTTTCAATGAATGATTACACTGCTTGAAAGCATACAGTACCTATACTCATTTTCGTGTATTTCGCATATACCATTTCAGATGCAAAATAATGTATTTTGGGGTGGATCGGTATACACATGCACCGTTAGATATGTTTACTATTGCTTAGTTTAGTAATTATGGACATGAATTCGTGGATTGGGTGTAGTGTATTTTATCTAGGTACCTGAATCAATATCCTATTCTTTGCCCTTGTCCAGTTATAAATCAATAATATCCCTGCAACGGCATAGAAACCCTTTTTCATAATTCACTCATAGCGCATGCTGTCACATTAAGCAAGCCTATTCCTCCAGCCCCCTAGAAAGCACACCGAGTTCTTAAACAAATCCAAGCCTCCAGCAACCTGGGAAATCCCCGCTGCTTTGTTTTGATTTAGTCCGAAGAACTCCTGTAAAGCACTGTAAGAACGACCAGTTCTTAGTGACATCTTTATTGACGTCTTATGTCCAGCCTTACGTCAAACCTGGCACCTTTCAGGTATAAATATACCAACGTTGCCTTAAGCAAACACACGGTGGTGATGAATCTGGAGCAGCTACTACTTGCCCGAGAGCCCAAGGACGCTGCCCCTCCCTTTTGACGCGCTGAGAAAGACGCTGTCTTTTCTCTTGCCGAGAAATCCAGATTCCGGCGTTTCCAGCCTACCCTTGCGGGTGACTGGGATACCGAGTCCTGAGAGAGAGATACCAGCCCTCCTGCCTTCTAATACCCAGGTACTGAACGACTAAACCCTTACAGAGAATTCTTGAGTCAGATTCTTGGCAAAACAAACTTAACTTAAACTGCTACTTACTTACTCCCTCCCATGTATTAGGCTTAGGTCAGGTACACCGGGGTAGGCGTAGTTAGAAGCACCAGTTGAGTACGATTAGTCAATGTATATATGTATGTATCTATTTTATCCATTTTAAAGTATCATATGGCTAAGAAACCATATCAATGCTTTTACAGTATTATTTCATAATCCTGCTTTTACTGTATGCACTTTACTTAACTACAAGTATTGTAATTGTAGCAATTCATTTCTCTTGTATGAGGAAAGAGACTGCTCAATAAATAACACCTTTTATTGAAAACGCCCGTCTCTCTTTTTCTCTGCTATCTGGTGAAACTATGTACGCACCTTTGACTGAGTGAAATAGCTGCACTGAGAAAGGGGCATCAGAAGCATTTTACGTCTGCACAGCCAGTGATGATGCGTGGTGCGGGCGAGCCGCACTGGGAGCAATGCCTGTTGCCTACTGGACTGCGTCATCTGCAATATCGACTCAATGTGAATTGTGAGCCCTGCTATTCGCAGTGTAGATCGAAGGCTGTAGTCAGCACAGACATCGAGGAATGCTTTTAGTCACTTCCTCTTGACAAAATGCGAGGACATAGAGTACAATACTCTCTGCAATAAAATAAATAAATCATGTCTCAATATAAATTATGCGCTCTGCGGACCACAGTGTAGGTGTATGGAACAAAAGATGAAACATTTATGGAATACACTGTCAAAATATGTAGGTTTCAGGGGCATTATAGTTAGTTGCCTATGGACTCTGAAATTAATGAATGAAGACTGAATTTGAATTGTGAGCCCTGCTGAGCACAGTGTAGGCCGGAGGCAGCAGTCTGGAAGGGCCCACAGCCATGTGGCGTTGCCTTGAGCTGTATAGAGTTAGGGTAGGTGTGGCGCTCAGCGTATGCGCAGCATGTGATGATGCAATGTCTCTTGCCACCTGGACTGCGTCATCTGCAATCGCGACTCGATCTGAATTGTGAGCCCTGCTGACTGCAGTGTAGGCCAAAGGCAGTGGTCAGGAAGGGCCCACATCCATGTGGTGTTGACTTGAGCTGTAGAGACTTAGTGGTAGGTGTGGCGCTCAGCATGTGCCCAGCCGACGATGATGCAATGTCTCTTGCCTACTGGACTGCGTCATCTGCAATCCCGACTCGATCTGAATTGTGAGCCCTGCTGTCCACAATGTAGAATGCCATTTAGTGTTTGTATGGACTTCAAAGATGAATTTGGTCATTGTAGTGATGGAGCAAAATTTGGAAGAGTTTCTTCACTTGTTACATGTAGTCGAAAGATTTCTTCCTGCAGTGTGAAAAATGCTAGTAGTGCCGGCATATGAGTGGTGTGACAAAGTGAAGTTGCACAGTGCATTTGTTCCGTTTCAAAATAGTGGTATTGTTATCACTAGTGTTGTGGTCGTACAACACGAATTTAGGGATTCTAGGTGTGCTAGGTAGAATGTATAGTGAGGATTGTCTATGAAATCGTAGCTTTCGAGTATAGGGACTTAGAGCCTGTTTTAAAACTCACTGCGAAAAGAGTAGTAGGATTTAATCCGAGCTTGTGTGAAGGGTAAGGTAGCGTCGTCTATTTTTACTGCCAAATGTGGATTTCTATGGCTGGTTAAAGTCCTGCCAGGATTTCATATATGTGTGGTTAGGGATACTTTCCATTTGAAAGTGCGTAAATGATTTGTAAAATTCGTATGAGTCAAACTATGAATTGCTACTTTATGTGCATTCAGAGGGAAACGAGTTTGAATATTACCTATTAGAAGGATAGAGTAAAGGTTTACTTTATCAACAAATGTATATTCTGTGAGAGTAGCGTTGTCTATTCCACGCAAAAGAATACTTGAATGTTTGTAAAAACTATCACTTTATTTTAGCGAAACAGACAAATGGTTTGTTTATTTGTTGTTATTAATTGACATCCATTGAAAAAGTGTTCTTAAAATGGCGCTGTGAAAAGTTTTTGTGAAGGAGGGGTGAGCGCTAGGAGTGAGAAACGAGAAGCTGCAGTGGCTGTGTACGTCACAGGGTTCGCGCTGTGATTGGCTGACATACGTCACAGCTAGCGCACTGATTGGCTCACGTGACTCTGACGAGCTTTTAGCTGATTGGCTCTTTGGGACAGCAGCAATTCTATTGGTTGAGCAAGGTGGTGATGTAGCTTAACCTGATTGACTTGTTGGTGTGTTTCGCGCACGGATTGGCTGGTTTTGCGGAACAACCAGGAAACATTTACGATCATTTTAAATTAAGCGGATTTGATTTAAACATGAGTTAATATTATGAAAAAGAGGAGAAAAAGCTTACATGGCTTCAGAAATTAAAAAATTGTATTTCACCCGATAAGAAAATTGAAACGCGAGGTGGAAAATTACTTCATAAGTATAAAACACCTGCAGCCTATATGGAAGGTGAATATGGTTATCATACTTGTCTTTGGTTTGACGTTTGGATGCATTATACTAAGGATGATGGTGTTTTGGCCTGGCCGGAGGATGGCTCATTTAATATGAGAATTTTGAAAAACCTAAGGGAAAAAATGATGGCTCTTGTGCCGAAGCCTAGACCAACACAATTTGAGGCTTTAGTTGCATGGGAGGATGAGATGTTTCAACTTCAGCGGGAAGCAAATGGTATGATAAGACCTCCAAAATCAAATTTTAAAAGAGAAACCTATGAGGATAGAATGCGTAGGTGGAGACAGGCAGACATGTGTGATGGTCTCTATCCAGTGAGAGTAATGATTACTGAAATACCAGGTCAAAAGAATACCCAAAAGAGAAATAATATTGGAGAAAGTGATTTGGAAGATCCAGTTCTAGAAGAAATATACCTTACAAATAAAAAACAGACTCCTTTAAAACCAGCTTGTTCATGGTCTACCCCGATGGTTTCTACAGGAACCACACCAAGTGCACCTCCACTTAATGAAGAATCACCCAGATTTTACCTGAATAATACAGAAAGATTAGAAACGAGAACTAATTCTAGTGCATATGGTGAAAGCAGAAATGTTCCTTAAACTCCAGTTTCAAGGAATGAGACTCTCTCCAGAGGACTAATGGGTACCGGAGGAGATGAGGAAACTCCCAGTACTTCAGAATATTTACAATCAAAGGAAGAATTAATTCGACAATTAACTAAAGGCATGGAAGCAGTAACAGTACCAGTAACGATTGGTCCTGTGCAGCCTGTTTTTGATCGGGGAGAAATTAAACATCCAGGTTTGACAATTCCATTAAATGCAGAAATTCAGAAAGTGGCTGAAAATTTTTACTCAGAATTAACTGAAATACATCGAGAGAAAACAATGATGCCTGATTTAACTTTTAATCCAGGTTCATTATGCAGAACACCAATGGGTGCAGAGTCAGATACTGAGTCACCAGAAAAGAGTGTTGAGAAGACAGAATCATCTTCAAAACTTGATGTCGCAAAACTTAAAGCAGATTTAGAGGAATTAATCATTGGCACAATTGGTCCTGACAGTTTGAAGCATTATCAAGATGATGAATTGTTATTCATTTGTAAAAGTGTACAGTGGAAAACGAAAAATAAATATGATCAATTAGAAGAATTGGCTGCAGAATTAGAGATTGATTTGAGCTGGCAGAAACATTTGGGAAAACATTACAGATTGGATTTCACTGAAAAAGACATTGAGAATTTTAATACTATGGGAAGAATTGTGCATATAAAAGATTTGATTATGTACATTAAAAAATTGGGCGACTTGAGTAAATGGAGAGTGAAGTGGACCAAGAAAAGAGAGGAAGAAAAAAGAGAAAGGCTGGCTAATCAATACCCAATGAGGGAAATTGCAGGAGGTGGTTATGTGCATGTTCCCTGGTCTAGACAGGACATTTTGTTGTTCAAAAATGATTTTCCTAGGCTGAGAGAAAAGCCTGTAGAATGGTACCGACAGGTGGACAGATTTATAAAAGTGTTGAAAGTTCTGTGGATTGATCTTGATGGATTGTTTGACATTGTTGTTCCATCAGATCTTTGGACAGAATGTAAAATTGCTGTAAGTTGGCCAAAAGTAGAACCAGCTCGAGATACAGTGCCAGGTGCTCCATCATCAGAAGTCATGGGACTGTATGACAAAGTGATTTATTGGTTGAATGGAAAAATTGCCCCTAAAGACATAGATTGGGTTAAAATTAACAGAACGAATCAGGAGCCAAAAGAATCAGTTCATTCATTCTATGAAAGACTACTGTTGGTTTTTAAACAGTACAGTGGCTATGAAAAATAAAGTGAAAAGGACATGAGCCACTTTATATACAGATTTGTTTATGGCCTGAGACCTGAAATTGGTGATATGATCAAGAATGGTATTGTCGGATGGCAAGCACTCTCAGTTGATGACATACTGAGGAAGGCAAAATACTGCAGTGATGAGATAGATGCCAGGCAGAAAAAATTTAAGGAGAAGGCAATGTGGGCACAGGTGAAGGTAGCTGAACAGCAGATTGCAAATTTGGAGAATAAAAATGTAAATTTTAATCAGAATCAGGGTCAAGGAAAATGTAAGGGTAATTTTAACAAACCAAAATGTAATGTTAATATTGAAGAGCTAAAGCAAAAATTGCCTTGTTTTAATTGCGGCGAAATTGGACACTGGAAGCGCGAGTGTAAAAATCCGCCCAGAAATTTTAAAAATGCATCATTAAATCCACAGATGCAGAATCATGTAAATCTGCAGCAACAGCTACAGCGACAGTTAAACAAGCTGAATCTTCAGCAACACCTACAGCGACAGTTAGCAAATCAGCAGAGTCAGATTCCACAGCCTCCTCTTCCGAACTGTGGAAGTGGTCAGAGGTATAATACGGAAACAGGATTCAGCGGAGGTGATCAGGTAATAAGAACACAAAGAGCGAATGTGCCAAATGTTTCTCGACAATTTTTGATGACAGAAAGTGGTGGAAGTGATTCGGAGGATAACTTGTGACGGTGCCTGAGAGAGGGGGAAGAGTGTGTGCTTGGAGCCACTCTTGAGGTTGACCAGTCAGGTCCATTTGTAAATGGCAAAGTGAATGATGTAAAAATCACTTTTCTTGTGGACACTGGTGCTACCCATTCTACTGTTAGATCAGTGGAAATAGAAAACCTCCCTCTCTCTGGTGAATCGATCCAAGTAGTTGGTGTAGCAAATCAGCAGATTAAAACAAGTTTGACTGAGCCTGTCAAAATTGAGATTGACAAGTTCAAAGATAAACACAGATTTGTAGTCTGTAACAGCAGTCCTGTAAACTTGCTAGGGAGGGACATCCTTTGCAAGATGAATTGCAAAATATATTGCTCACCGGAGGGTATTGAGCTTCAAGCACTAGAGGAAGATGGACTTTACAGATTAACAATGCTAATGGTTGAGGCAGAGGAAAGTAAATTATTTCCTGTATTTGACAAAGATAATCTTCCAGAGGAATTTAAAAAGACAGTCAAAGCTGAAATTTGCGATTTATCAGGAAGTGAGATGGGCCTGATGAAAAATGTTGATCCAGTTAAAGTTACAGTTAAACAGGGAATACATTTTCCAAACATTCCACAGTACAAGATGAAAGCAGAAACAATTGAAGGTGTTATTCCTGTAATTGACAAATTCATAAAGCAAGGTGTTTTAAAAGAAATTGAGAGCAGTCCTTGTAATTCACCGATCATGGGGATCAAAAAGCCAAACGGAACGTACAGAATTGTTCAAGACCTGAGAAAGGTTAACCAGATAGTTGTTCCTTGTTGCCCAGTTGTTCCAAATCCAGCAGTGATCCTTTACCAGATTCCGCATGATGCAGAATGGTATACATTCATTGATCTTTGCAATGCGTTCTTTACTGTTCCATTGCACCCAGACAGTCAGCAAATTTTTGCGTTCAGGTTCCAAGGTCGGACATTAGCATGGTGTCGTATCCCTCAAGGGTATACAGAGAGTCCATCTATCTTTAATCAGTTGCTAAAGAAATCATTGGAGAATCTAAATTTACCTGGAAGATCAACATTAGTCCAGTATATTTATGACTTGCTCATTGCAGCAAAAACACGAGATAACTGTGTCACAGATACAATTACTCTTTTGAATCACCTGGCAGATGAGAGACATAAAGTGTCACCTGCAAAATTACAGTTTTGCAAACAAGAGGTAAAATACCTTGGTCACAGAATTGCAAAGGGAATCAGACAAGTGACAATTGAGAGAATTAAAATGATTCAGGGAATGCAACCTCCAAAAACACAGAGACAGGTCAGAATGTTTTTAGGGATGGTTGGCTATTGTCGTCAATGGATAAGTGGATTTTCAGTAATTGCAAAACCATTACAGAGATTAACAAAATCAGATATAAAAGATCCAATTTTTCTGACAGAAATTGAGATGGAAGCTTTTGAAAAATTGAAAAGAAGCTTGTGTGAAGCACCTGCTTCAGGTATGCCAGACTATGAAAAAGAGTTTGAGCTGTACTGCAGTGAGAGGGAGGGATGTGCATTGTCTGTGTTAATACAGAGACATGGAAAACTGGGAAAGCCATTTGCATACTTCTCAGCAGTACTTGATCCTGTTGCAAAAGCATTACCAGGCTGCTTGAAAGCAGTAGCTGCAACAAGTGTGAGCCTTGAGCAAAGTGAGGGAATTGTAATGGGATTTCCTGTAAAAGTCTATGTACCCCATTCAGTTGAAATTCTTCTTACCAGAAGCAAAACACAGCACCTGACAAGTAACAGACTTACAAAATATGAGAAGGTTATTCTGGGATCAGATAATGTCTCGATAGCAAGATGTGTGAATTTAAATCCTTGCACATTATTGCCTGATGGTGTCGTAACTGAAATAAGAAATGAAAATGATATTGACCATGAATGCTTGGATGTTTTGGAATATTGTACCAAGCCAAGGCAGGACATTAAAGAAGTTTCTTTGCCTGAATCAGAATTTGTTTACTTTGTTGATGGTTCCTGCCTAAGAAAAGAGGAGGGCTTTTTGAGAGTAGCATATTCTGTCTGCACAGTTGCTGATGTATTTGAAGCATCATGTCTCGAAGGAATTCGTTCATCTCAAGTAGCAGAATTGATTGCTTTGATTCGTGCATGTGAAAGAGCAATAAATTTAAAAATAACCATAATAACTGCCAGCCAATACGGATACGGAGTTGTGAATGATTATGGACAGCTCTGGTCTCAAAGAGGTTATTTGACCTCTGCAGGTTCATCCATCAGAAATGCAAAATTAATTAAAAGATTGATTGATGGCATTCAATTACCAGAAAATATTGCTGTTGTGAAATGTGAAGCACACAAAAAGGGAGAAGATTTTATCACAAAAGGTAATGCCTATGCGGATGAAGTTGCTAGGTATTGCGCTAAAAACAATTGTTCAATTAATCGGGAGAAAAACGATGAACATGTTATGAACTCACTTATGCTAACATCAGTAGTTGAAACATGGCAGGGATTAAAAGATTTACAAGATGAAGCCAGTGATGAGGAGAAAAACACATGGTTGAGAGCAGAATGTAGACAGCGAGATGAGGATGGAATTTGGACTTACAAAGATGGCAGAGTAGTTTTACCAAATAGCATGATTGCTGACATGGCCAGGATGTATCATGGTCTGGGACATATAGGAAGAGATTCTATGATTAGCCTTTTTAGACAGACCTGGTTCAATACAAAATTCAGAACTATTGCAGAATCTCTTTGCCAGAGGTGTCTGACTTGCCAACAAATTAACCCAATCAGAAAAACAGTTGTGGGAATGGGAACCATAGGACGGGAGGGTGGCCCATTCACCAGATTGCAAATGGATTTTATTGAAATGCCATCTCATAACAAATTGCGTTATGTCCTTGTAATAGTCTGTTTGTTTTCAAGATGGGTTGAAGTGTTTCCTACTCGCCATAATGATGCAATTACTGTTGCAAAATTACTTTTGAAAGAAATTATAGCTAGGTACGGTTTCCCGGTGACTCTGGAAAGTGATCGTGGAAGACATTTCGAATACAAATTGTTACAATTGATTTGTGAAGCTTTACACATAGAGCAGAAGTTACATTGTGCATACAGACCAGAAGCATCAGGTGTAGTTGAGCAAGTAAACGGAACCATTAAGAACAGAATTGCAAAAATGTGTCTAGCCACAGGTATGAAGTGGACTGATGCACTTCCACTTGTTTTGCTGTCTCTGAGAAGTACACCTGATAAAAAGACAGGTTTAAGCCCACACGATATTCTTATGGGCAGAGTCATGAGACAGGCATTCATACCAGTAGGAAAATTGATGACTATTAATGATAGCGTCATTTTGGAGTACTGCAGGAATTTATCTGACGTCGTGACTTCTGTGTCCAATCAGGTGGGAACTGAAGTGCAAACAAGAGAAAAAGAGCAAGCACACGATCTGTTACCAGGTGACTGAGTGAGGACAAAAATTCATCGAAGAAGAAATTGTTTGGTACCCAGGTGGCAGAAACCAAGACAAGTCATTCTTGTTACAACAAATGCAGTGAAGTGCAAGGGTCTGAAGAGGTGGATCCATGCAAGCCATACTATTCGTGTACCTACACCTGAAAACTCTGATGAAGAAAGTGACACGACAGCTGATTCAGATTCTGAAGAAGAACCTGAGAGAAATCCAGATCCTGAAGATTGACAGGCAGGTTGACATCTGTAAAATTCAACTGTGAATGAAAAATTGAGTGAAAAAGATTTGGAAATTGTGATTGTAGACTCTGAAAATGATGAAGATCTGCTAGAAAAAGAAGCAGAGGAGGAGTCTGATCAGGTTGTGATTCAAGACCAGGAGAGTATTGAAAAGCAGAAAAAAAGCTCTGAAAGCAGGAACAGAAAATCTGAAACTGGGAAGTTGAAGGTGATTGAAGAAGAAGAAGAAGAATTACCGAGTACCAGCTATAAAGATAGAGTTCCTAACGGAGTGAAATGGCCAAGTAAAGAAGTACCTGAGTCAAGAATCCAAATTTCTGACAGTGAAACTGAAGACAGTGATGAAGAATCACAGATAAGAAACTTCAGAAAAAGAGCTTGGAGAACAGAGTGTAATGTGACCGAGCCAAAAAGGAAATTACCGAGAAAAGGTGATAACTGGCCAAGTAAAAGTGAAGGTCTGAAATTCAGATTGATAAAGAAATCAAAGGAGCAAGTCAATGAGATTTCAAGTCAAAAGGATCCTGAAAAGAAAAGTGAAGCAGGAAAGAAAATAGAAGTCATTAGTAGTAGGGCAAAGAGAGTTGTAGAACCGAATCAAAAATATAAGTCCCCTGAATAGACTTATATCATTATTCCACCTGTAGTAGAGGTCAATAGCAGTAGTCAGGAAGAGATTAAAGACAATAGTGACAATGATTAAAATATTTTTCTGTTAAAATTTAGGGTTCTTGTTTTTGGCGTAAGGCTGAAGAAATTGTGTTAGGTGACACAAGGTCAAAGAAACTTTGTTAGTTGGAAAACAAATTGTGACGCAAGGTCGAAGAAAAGTTGTTAGAAGGTGGGTTTTGTTTAAAAAAAAAAAATTAAAAAGGGGGTATTAAAAATTTAGACATTTTTAATTTTTAGTTTTTGCATTCTTTGCAAGGCTCTGTGAAAATGCCTTACGTTTTTGTTAATAACAGTTCTATTCTCAAGATATGTTGTAAGATGTCCTCAATTTGCATGATTCTAATAATCTTGCTTTGGTTAGTTTTAGCTGTCATTTTCCCTTTTGGATTTGACAAGGAAAAGTATAAGGTCAACATGACAAGCAAAGCTTCAGTTAATAAAGACAAACATAGTGCAACAGGCAAAACTAACAAAGTTATTGATCACAGACCAGAGATTCATCAGGATAGGTCTGTTGGTGATTTTTCTAGCAATACTTTTTCAAGACTCCTGGCTGAGTATGTAAAGGTCATGGAGGTCAAGGACTGTTATATTTGTGTGAAATTGCCTGCTTCTGTTTCAGAGGGAGTGACATACAATATGCTTCCTCTTACTTATGGCATAACTTGTAGTGTAATAGCTAGCTTATTTTATCAGACTGGTTGTTTAGAGTATTATTACTCTAATTATGATGAAATTTTTGCAAATCTGAAAATTGAGAAAAGTTTATACAAGCACAATCAAGCCAAACAGATGAGGGAATTCTTTATTGTGACAAATGAACTCACCTATGAGTATGCTTTTAGAAATAATTTGACATGCAAATTGAGAACTGAGGAAAAGTCTTTCCTGAATCTAGTTGAGGAGAGAAGAGCAATTTACAAAAGAAATGAGATGGTCAAGCAGACCAAATCCAAATTCTGGCAGTTAGAGGACGAAAAGCTTAATGGTAAATCGTTTGAGAATGTTGCAATACACATAGACAAACCAATTAGTGGTAAATTTTGCATTAGGAGAGAAAATACGTTATTTGATAACTATTTTATTGGAGCAAGCCATTGTGAGGAAACTTATCAAATCATGGGGGGTTGGGGATTCAAGGGTGGCAAAGATCCAATTTTTCCTGGAATTTATTTTGTTTGTGGAGACAAAGCCTACTATAACCTCCCTGATCACTGGTATGGGACGTGTTTTGTTGGTCTTGTTTTTCTGAAAATATTTCATGTTGACAGAAATACAGAAGGTTAATTTGAAATCAGCAATCATGTAAATAGGTTTAAAAGAGAAGGCTTTTCAGAAATTTTGGGAGACATTTTTGAAGCAGTAATACCTTTTGTGGGTATAACCCTGAATGCAGGTAGAATCAGAAAATTGTCTACAATTGTTGACAGATTGTCAACTGACACAGCAAGTGGTTTCCAATTAGTGGATACTGAGGTCATTGCTATTCGGTCCATGGTAATGCAGAACCGTCTTCCCCTTGACATTCTGCTAGCAAAAGAGGGAGGAGTTTGTGGCATTTTACATGTCCAACACTGCTGTACCTATATTCCTGATGAGAGTAGGCATATTGAGATGTATATCAAAAATATCACAGAATTGCAATCGGAAATTGTACCCTTGGAAAAAGGTGATTTTTCGGAATGTTTATCCAAAAGATTTGCAGCAATCAAAACCTGGTTTCAAGAGATTGGTGGTTCAATTCTTGGCGAAATTCTGACACCTTTGTTAGTCATAGTTTTTGTAATACTTTTGTTAAAGATCAGTTGCATGTTACACAAGAGAAAGAAATACCTGAGGGAAAAGAAGAGGATGTACAAGATCAAAAAGGAACAGGAGAGAGAGATAGAACTGGAAGAGTTCCGTAGAACTCAATATGAGAGTTGCAGACAGACAGCTGAGACAAGTCTTTAGAAATACTACCACAATGAAATTAAAACATGTTCATCTATAAGATAACATTTAGCTAAATTTTTGGGTGTGGTTTGGTGATTTTGAAATAACCAGACGAGGGAGTTGATGGAGCGAGATTTGGAAATAAATTTATTTCAACTCGCAAAGTTAAACTTCCATAATAAATAATAATACTAACAATTTGTGAAGTGAAAAATATTAATCAACCTAGAATAAAATTACAGATCATTACACGTGGGATACTAATATATGTGCTCATATATGTGCTTTATGTTGCAAATGCATGTTTGTGTAAAATAATAAATTAATCTTGTCTATCGACTTTGTCAGAATTAAATGCGGCTGTTTTATAATTGCATGTGCTTATTTCTGTGTGCTCATGTTTTGTTTTTCTGTCTTAAATGTGCACAAATCTGTTCGTTGCTTCATTTGCTTCTGCTAGGTAACATATATTAATGGGTTAATAATTAGCAAAGGTGGGTAGGTAACAGAATGAACTTTATTTCTCTCATTAATCAATGTTTTGTGTTTGTTTATATATTAGTTTTGAGAGTGGGCCTAAAGAAGATGGCTGCCAGCACTGCAGCCTTCGAGACTTGACCAGAGTGAAATTGTCACCCATGCGCAGAACGTTTTGCTGAGCTGACAAAGTTTGTAAAGAAGAAATTCTAGTCGAGTCAAATGTGTTCTTGGTGACATTTCCAAGGACAGGATGGATGTTGTAAGGCCTGCCAAGATTAGGAAGTAAAAGTTTCCCCGTCAAAAGTATCGTTTTGAGGAAGCAAAGAGAATGGTGAGACTAAGAACAATAAGGGTAATGATGAAGCCCCGGTCTTGGTCATGAGCGTGTGACCTCAGAATGGACTGTCGTGGCTTAACCAATGAGACGTTTGGATTGACAGAAATAAAATACAATACTGATACTTTAGTTAGTTAGAAAGGTATAAAAACTGTTCCCCTGGGAGGGAGGGCGCGCTTGCTGCTCATCTTCTCCTGACACCAGTTGGGCGTGACGTGCTGACGGACTTTCTTGGAGCACGTAAGGATCAATAGGGCTAAATGACTTTTACTTTATTCCTTTAGGTGAAGTGAGTTTTAGACAGGGACATTAGGGCTTAGGTAATGGGAAACTGTTTATTCTTCTTTGAGACATGTTAAATGATTTTGCTTGAAACTGTCGATTCTATTTGCTAATCCTCAAATAATATTGCTTGAATAAAAAGATTCAAATAAAATGCACTTTCCTTGAATAAATAGTTAATAAAACAAGATTTTTGAAAAGACAAGCAGGTCTTGTTATTTCAGAGTCATGTTACCATCAGCAGATCCATTAGCCTAAGTGGCTTAATTAAATGCAAAATTTTATATAACCATGGTGAAATCATTATACTGCAGTTGTTTATAAATGTGTATATAATTTGTGAATAGGTTTTATTAATTAGGCCACATGATTCAGTTGCACAAAATATGTCACGTTAGTTTATGGGCCTTATGAATGGTTTATGATTAATGGTGAGTATTTTGGAGTTGGGTAGCGTTGCTTATGACATATTTTCTATTGGGGCGCTGGATCAGTAGTAAAGCTATAACTGATATAAAACAAGTTCTTGAAGCAAGCATACTAAAAGGATAATGTGTAGGTTTAAGGGACGTTATACTTAGTTGCCTACTGTACTCTGTATTTAAAGAATGAAAACTCAATTTTAATTGTGAGCCCTGATGACCACATGGAGGCAGGAGGCAGCAGTCAACAAGGGCCCACAGCCATGTGGCGTTGAATTGAGCTGCACAGTTATTGGCAATTCAGCATGTATTCAGGCAGCGATGATAAGTGGTGAACTGAGTTAGTGGCACCTGACACAACCAGTGTGTGCGCACCCAGCGATGATGCGTGGTCTGGGCGGGCTGCACTGGGAGCAATATATGTTGCCTACTGAATTCTGCCTTAATAAGTCCAGATGGTGATGACTTATGGTGCAGTGAGTTAGTGGCACCTAAATCACTCAGCGTGTGTGCAACCTGCAATGATGCGTGATCCGGGTGGGCCGCACTGGTAGCAATGCCCTTTGTCTAAAGAATTCTGCCTTAATAAGGCCACGTGGAGATGACTTATGGTGCAGTGAGTTAGTGGCACCTGAAGCACTCAGCGTGTGCGCACCCTGCGATGATGTGTGGTCCGGGCGGGCTGCAATGGGAGAAATGTCTTTTGCCTACTGAATTCTGCCTTAATAAGTCCACATGGTGATGACTTATGGTGCAGTGAGTGAGTGGCACCTAGAGCCCTCAGCGTGTGTGCACCCTGCAATGATGCGTGGTCCTGGTGGGCCGCACTAGTAGCAATGTCTTTTGTTTAATGAATTCTGCCTTAATAAGGCCACGTGGCGATGACTTATGGTGCAGTGAGTTAGTGGCACCTGAAGCACTCAGCGTGTGCGCACCCTGCGATGATGCGTGGTCTGCGCAGGCCGCACTGGTAGCATTGTCTTTTGCCTACTGACTTCTGCCTTAATAAGCCCACGTGGTGATGACTTACGGTGTAGTGAGTTAGTGGCAGCAGAAGCACTCAGTGTGTGCGCACCCTGAGATGATGTGTGGTCCGGGCGGGCTGCACTGGCAGCAATGTCTTTTGTCTAATGAATTCTGCCTTAATAAAGCCAAGTGGCGCTGACTTATGGTGAAGGGAGTTAGTGGCACCTGAAGCACTCATTGTGTGTGCACCCTGCGATGATGCATGGTCCAGGCGGGCCGCACTGGGAGCAATGTCTTTTGTCTAATTAATTCTGCCTTAATAAGACCCTATGGTGTTGACTTCTTGTGCACTGAGTTAGTGGTACCTTTGGCACTCAGCCTGTGCGTAGTCTGCGATGATGCGTGGTCTGGGGGTCCGCACTGGTAGCAATGTGTCTTGCCTACTGGACTGCGTCATCTGTAATCACCACTCCATCTGAATTGTGAACCCTGCTGTCCGCAGTGTAGAACAAAGGCAGTAGTATGTACAGACATAAGTCTGCAGTGCTGTGCCGCTGGGTTCGCAGGGGGCCTGTGTCAAGGAGGCCGGCGGTCATTGCGGCAGCCACATTGCAGGGTGAGGGCTGCCGCTCTGGCAGACGGTTTGGCCTTTCCACAAGTGAACCACGTCCAGAGCCACAGCCTATTTCTTCATACTCCTACGCTGAAGTGCCGTATGTTGGACCAGCTCACTCCGCTTCCGCTTTCAGGGGGAGACAAAACAGCTACATGACCGAGATTTTCCCCACTGCTTGAGGTAACATGGTTGCGTCTATTGTCCACAACACTACAAGCACCAGCAGTATATGTACACATGGAGAGGTTTGTACTCTACATAGTGAGGTCTGTGCAGCACTTCACCGCTACACTTGGTATTGTGTGCAGTATTATTGATGGGTGACTTGCGTCCTTCACACAGGCTTGTTTGCCACATCTGCCAACATTCAAGTATTGTGTGGCTGAAAGACTGTGCCATTTCTGGAAGGTCCGCTGTCCTGTTCTGTGCTGCCTTGGTGGTAGTAGGGAGGAGGGTGGTCCAGTGGGGACATCCTGAGGCTGGTGGCAGTGGGCTTTGTGGCTATCTTGGGTGTCGGAGCTACATGATCAGTAACTTTATGACACGTGTTGGTCTTCAGATATGATTCTGGGCTGGACTCCCTTTCACAATGTAGGTAGTCGTCCTGGTTTACACCAGTAAAAGGCAAATGTTAGATTCCTACTGCTAACATGGCTTATTGCCTGTTTTTGGATCGCACCCCAGATTTGGCTGCTCGTAAAAAATATCGGGAAGTGGTGTTTTAGTGTTTTTTTTGCACAGGAACACCTACAGTGCATGTTATTACCGCTAGTTGTTGCTCTCATTTGTGGCTATTTTTTTTTGCGGAAGCTATTGCTCGAAAACTCCGGATATCGGCTGTTTTCACTAGGTTGAGAATGGAATGATGAATTTTAAATCACTGAAAAAAAAACATAGGTTTAATGAACATTATAATTATAAATTAGCATTTAAAAAACCTTTAAAATTCACTGAAAAAATCATAGGTTTCAGGGACATTATAGTTAGTTGGACACGTCACTCATACAAAACCATAGAAATTCCGCCGTTATAGTTAGTTGAGCTAACTGTAAATCGCGCCCCCTGCACTGCACTGCTGTTGACGCCACATATTACATCATTCATAACATAGTCAGTGACATCACTGATGACATCACAAATGACATCACTGATGACATCATCCACGTGAAAATCTGATGCACCTCCTCACACCTTAATAAAACATTTGATACACCCACTCTAAAATACAGACTACAATCTTTTTGAACAATAGAGACACCAATACCAGTTACTATGCACGCACTCATTGATTCCTAGGTCTACACACACACATCCACTCATTCACCCATACAATCACTCATTCATTAAGTCACTCATCAATACAACACTATCATATGCACTCATACACCTATACAGATACACACATACCACCACTCATTCATGCAGTTACTCACACACCTAGTCAGTCATGCTAAGAATCAATCACACTCCCATTTACTCACCTGTACAATTATGCACACACCACCTCACTTATTTATACAGATACTAACATATGCTTACTCTCTTATACAATCACTGATACAAGTACACACTCATCCATACAGCCACTCTCACAATCACTGACTCTCACGTATAGTCATTTATATACTCCAACTCTCACATGCCCTGCGTTTTACATATGTAGTTACTTGGGAATGTAGCACTGAGATATCCATTCACTCATCAACACACCCATACACACACTCACCCACCCATACAGCTGTTTCCACATGCACTCTTAAACCCATACACCCAGTGAATGAAGCACTCACTCGTCTATGCAGAGAGTCACACACCTCCCGCCCACCCACACACACACTCAGATACCCATACAAATACTCAGGCAACCAATCAATAACCCATATAGACACACATGTAACTACTCACCAACAAATGGAGCAGCTTACACAGCAATAGACAGACTGATACAGACATTCACACAGTTTAGTCACTAACCCATGGATTCAGTAAGACACATTTAATCACTCACTTATACACCTACTAAATCCTCCATCCCGACACTTATACACCCACTCATTCTTCAATACACCTTGGCCAATATATATATAAAACATATTTAAACTTTACAGAATCACACAGTCACTGGATGATGTCATCATTGATGTCATTTGAGATATCATCAGTGATGTCATCAGTGATGTCCCTGACCATGTCATAAATGATGTAATATGTGACGTCATCAGCAGTGCATTGCAGGGGGCGAGTTATAGTTAGCTCAACTAACTATAACGGAGGAATTTCAATGGTTTTGTACTATTGAAATGTCCAACTAACTAGAACGTCCCTGAAACCTATGGTTTTTCAGTGAATTTCAAAGGTTTTTTAAATGCTAATTTGCATCTATAACATCCCTAAAACCTATGGTTTTTTCAGTGAATATATATGTACATATATATATATTAAAACCATAAGTCATATTTTTAAACCATAGGTAGTATGTATATATTTGCATAAAGAAATGTACATATCTGAATACATACCTATTAGGAATGTTTACATAATAAGGCAAGGATATTTTTTTTTTATTGCGGACTGTAGAGGCAAGACTTAAGATGTTGGGCGTGATCGCCAAGAATACATATACCCTTATCCACCTGGATTACTGAAAAGTTGAAGATATCTCACTGATTAGTTAAGGATAAGTGGACCTCATGTTTGAAAAAATATAAGAAGAAAAGGATAACGCTATTGAGACTATTTGACCGCGACGTTGACCTGTGCAACTGACAGTCTCTTGGGAACCGTGAACTTTTTCTCACTCTATGAGGAATTATCCTTGCCCTGAAGAAGTCATTGGGTGAATGTCCTGTGACGAAACACGTGTCGGCTTAGTGCATTCTTTGGCTACACCTGTATGATTATCTGAAGCCTTACTGGAAGGTTTGACTGTTTGAGAAGAGAAAGAAGAAAAAAGAAAAAAGAAATAAATGGAACTGACTTTTCTAACATCTGATATGCGAAGAATCTGAATATTTATTTCTCATATAACTGTTATTGGTCTGATCTTTGCTCGGGACAGTTTTGCTTGATCCTTTACTCCTTGTGTTTCACATAGGAGAACCATTGGGGATGTTAGTGGCCGACTTCCCGTTGTCCCTTTGAGCAGTTTATTGTGAAACCTACTTCCTCTTGGCCTTGCGCAATTTCATATCCAGCCACGTTTTTTTGCACATTTACATAATAAGGCATATGCTTTTTTGTGTAGGAGTGTGGTGGTTACGTAGGAAAGAGCCAATTCTTGAGTAACCTTCCGAAGATAAGATAGTTATCCCTGGATCTTATGTTTGGGGGTAATGAAGTCCATAGTTTGGCTGATTGATCAGGGAAAGATATGCCACCATGGTATTTTTCTTGTATGCTAGGGTTTTGAGATGAGGTGCCAATCTGGGGCGGAGGTTCCCTTGTTGTATGTATTTGGTGATTTTATTCACGATAAAAAAATGGTCCTGTTCCATGTAGCGCTTTGTGGATGATACAAATCAGCTTGAAGGTGGGCCTTCTGGCAACCGGTAACCAATTTAGGGCCCTCAAGGCAGGGGAGATGTGGGCTTGTGGCTTTGCATGTAGGAGTAGTCTGGCAGCAGAGTTCTGAATTCATTGTAGTCTTTTCATAGTTGTTAAAGATGGTCTGTGGAAATGGCCATTGATCAACGGTTCTGAGGCAACTGAAGATTTTTGAGTTTCTCATGTCTTTGTGGCCTCACAGTTTAAGAAGTATGTGTGTGTCATTCGCATAGTATAATTGGTGTCAATGGACGACACACTCTGTTAAATTAAACCTGATTCTCTTATGTTCCGTTAACGGTAAGTTTGTTGGCGTGCAAAAAGGTATCGCCTTCTGATCCTAGACGTGTATTAATGCTTAGAAAGGTTGCACTATCCATATGTGGAATCCTCCCTTGTATGAACTGCCGAGGTTCCAAATGGATATCAAATCTCAACATTGAATCCGTTTTCTGAATTACAAATTTATTCAGTTTGTTGTTTCGGTATATTTTTGGTTTGAAATCAATTCTTCCATCATGATTTTGAGTTCACATTAAATTCTTTATGGACACTTCATGTGTATCCATAATGTACACAATTCATTTCTACATGTGTCCCCAATGCATTTCGGGGATACCTCTGCCCCTTGTCAGGGGGTACATTCCTTAAAACAACAAATAAAGCGAAAATAAAAAGACTGCCTGGGTATGGAACTAAACAACCACCTGAGGTTCAGTGTGTGACTTGCCATATATTGTTTTGGCTACTGCATGCAGGAATATATTTGCTTTATAAACCAACACTTGTTGGTTAAGTAATGTTGTGTATCAGTGTGTTACTTCAGTGATGGTAACTGAAGTTTCATACCATGGTGCCAAATGGGACTTATCTGCACGGGGTGGTGTTAGTTGGCCGAACAGAGGATATGGTTAACAAGGATTGCATCCAGTTCTGTGATTATATCAAGATTATTGGTGCGGGGTTGGTTAAAACTGCCCGGTGTCATGGATTTCATGCAAACTAAATGTTCCCTCATGCTTTACAGTATGTTGCACATGCTCATTACTCTGCTAGTACAACTGAAATTAGGTGCCATGATCTTAAAATCTTGTGTTCTCTGTCCCGAATGTTTAGTTCAAATTGTTTGGTATAATATATTACATGCGGCTAGAATATTCCACTTGTGCTCTATTACATGGTCAAAATGCCCATTGCTGAATTAGCAAAACTGGAAGTTAGTAAAATGTTCAATACCTTATTGGCTGCTGTGATCTCGCGACTTCTCGTCCTGTTAGTTGTAAACCTCTGTCTGTGTGTGCAGTTTATGGATAAATGTGTACGGCCTCCATCTTGCAATGTACAAAACCTGGTCCTACTTTGCATCAGAAAAAATAATTGTAGTGTATACAGTCACAATATTAGTTTTGTATGAGAGCATGTTGTTTAAAGAATATTATTTGCTTTAGGCGTAGGCTGTTTTGAGGTTCAGTAGCAGCGCAGGTGAGAGGTGGGGAAGTATATCATGTGAGCTGAAATTCATTGATCATTGCCGGTAATGAATTTATGTATATGTTGAAAAGCATGGCTGAGATGATAGGGCCTTGAGAAAACCCTGCTTTTGTGAAGTAATGTTTGAATGAGAAGGGGGGAATATGAATGACATTTGTTCTGTTGTGAAAGTAGGATCTGCTCCAGTCAAGAGCAGTCCACTCTTTGCCGAATTTGTGCAGTCTTTGGATAAAGGTGTCATGGTTAACTGTGTCGAGGGCAGCTGAGAGGTCCAAGAGAAGTAGTGCAGCCACCCTGTTATCATTATTATTATTATTATGTTTCTTATATAGCGCCTGAATCGACCCCCGAAGGGGTATCTCCGTGCTTGCCTTGGGAACCCGTCCTGGCTTTTCCCTGTGAGATAGCCCCTACAGGGCATCCCCAAGGTGAAAGCCAGGCATCCCGCCGCAGGGGGGCCGTTGTGGAGATTAAGCAAGCTTAATGCCCAGAGTTGCAGAGTGTGAACCCATGATTAGGTCAGGCACCGAAGCGAGAATTATCGAGTCCATGGACATTTGAGCTCAAGACCCTGCCGCGTCGGGAATTGAACCCTGGTCCCGGGTCTGACCTCTGCTTCAGGGTCTGCCTGCTCTAACCAGTGAGCCACACTTCTCCACATACTTTGGCATACTTTGTTTTTCAGGTCATCCCAGATGGTGATGAGGGAAGATTCTGTGCCTCTCCCTGGATGGAATCCAGTTTAGAAGTTGGAAAGTATGGAGTTATTGCTAATGAATTGTGACATCTGGGTGACTGCTGCTCTTTCTATCAGTTTGCTCAGGAAAGTTCTATTTGGTTTTCTTTTAACTCTTTTTATTAAACAATGTTCAGCATACAGGGAATACAGTATTCGAAGTAGTCATTTAGTATACACTTTGATCAGAGCAGACAGCGTCAGAAATATGACCTGGTTATAATTTGAAATGTAGCCTGTACAGTGTTTAAAATTTTTGCAGTCCACAACAGGTAATACATGAAAAGTTTAGTACCCACTCTTTCCTCCCCAGCCTAGCCCCACATACTCAGTAACCCTGAAAGGTACACCAGTTGCATTACACCATTTCCCACTTCGAAGGGCAACCCCTTACTTTGATAGACTACCTGCTCGGCCTGCCCCCATTAGTCTAATCTGACTCTTAGGGTCTAAGTTTGACTTTTGGCGGTTTGGGGGTGCGTGGCACATCACATCAATGCCCGCAAACCAAGAGTTGCTGCTGCCTGCCCACCTGAATACAACTTAGAAGTTGTCTGACGTGGCGGTTCCCACTGTGGTGCCTCTTTCCAAGGCAGAAGTGCCTTTGAAAAATACACCGAAATGGGAACACCACACAAGGTTCATGCATGGCAAGGACTGTAATGCCCATCTTGTGCAGGAACTGCCGTGCATGCACACAGAGGGGCACATGATGTACCTCTCTGTGTGCATCCACATGGTGTGAGGCACCAGGGGGACCTGTAGAGCCCCCTTTGTTTCCTCTCTGCCACCATTTTCATAGCTGTGGAACCACCATGAAAAGCATGGCAGAGAGGAAACTCATAATATGCTTGGTGGGACCACGGCCGTACCGACAAGCACATTGCAGCCTCTAGACCACTACACCACCTCAAGGCGGCGGTCCAATGGCAGTCTGACCACCCTAGTCATAATGGGGTGATTAGATCGCTGGTGCAGCGGTGGCAGAACCGCCACCACCGTGCCACTGCCGCACCACCACTACCCCCAGACTCGTAGTTGGGCCCTTATTCTTCATTTCTGGGGGAGGAAAGTCCCTGTTACCCAAACAAGTGCAATGTTGTGCTCAGCCACACCTGCTGTGACCACCAGTCAAATCTTCTGATATTGTGGCCAAGACATCTTCCTTGTTTTAGCCAAAAGGATCCACTTTGTATTTAGGGGAACTGCCAGGGCAAGCACTTGAGCCATTCTTCTCACCACCTCCCCCCAATATTGTTGCATTATCTGGCATCCACAAAGGGTGTGGAAAATATGCCTGCCTGACCTCTGCCCTGCAGATACAGTGCAGAGTCCCCCTTCCTATCTTCTGAAGAAGGCCATTGGAGTAGTACGATCTATGCAGGGTTCTCATTTATACTAATCTAAAACAAGTATGATTTGCTACCTCTCATGTGCTTTGTTGGGCCTCTGTCCAATCGTCATCATCTAAGGTTTCATGGTCTCTTACCCTGGTCTCTCTCAGTGCCACCAACAGGTCAGGGAAGTTATCAAGAAGTTTTCTGTATGTAGTAGAAATAGACTTGTCCATCAGGGGGTCCTTGAGGAGATGATCCTCTAACAGGAACGCCTCCCGCAGTTGTACTCCTTCCTCTATGTGTCTCCTAAGGGCATGCCCAAGCTGCAGGTACCTATAACACTCAGTCTCTACCATTTCATACTCTTGGAGCAGGACTTTGAACGCCACCAGTGCCTGGCCCCTCCAGACATCTCCCAGACACTCTATGCCAAACAATGCCTACTGGAAAAAGCCTTTGAAGTCACCCATCTCCTTTAAAACGTTGCTATCCCAGAGTGGGGTCTGATTAGTGAGCTTATCCCCCTATTCTATATAGTTGGTAACTTTTCTCCACACTCTCACCAACATCTGTATATAAATCTATAAATCCCGCTCTCCTTGCTGCCTATAGAGAACTGCAGAGAGGCCCCTGTGATCCATAGCCTCTCTGTTTCAACCTGGTAAGCCGATTTGTCATGATTAAGTACTCTTACCTTATGGTCAATTTCCCAAAATAAATCTGGGGAAATGCTGAAAGTATGTTTTCGGAGTGCACATAGTAGGCATGGGAGGGTCATTATTTTTGTATAGAGCAGTTCTGCCTGTCAACAGGAGTGGAAGATTCCTCCAATGTGCTACATCCCTAAGCATGTCCCGCTGTGGTAACAGATTCCTATGCAGGATTTCATTAGGGTCATTAGCGATATAAACCCCAAAATATAAAAAACCATTCAGCATCAGCTGTGCTGTGCAGCAGGAGGGAAATTTCAGAGGGCCTCCTGCCCGGGGGACAAATAGTGACTTACTTCTATTAATGTGGTTCCCCAACTGCTCTCTGAAGATGCCCACGATTTGCAATATTCTATCAATGGAGAGGGTCGGCTGAGTGACCTAGAGCAGTACATCATCTCCATGAAGGGAGATGTGTTCTTCCCATCCCCCAGCACAACGCACTCCTTGTATGAGTGGATCTTGGCAGACCAACGCTGCAAGTAGCTCTAGTGCCAGTGCAAATATTATAGAAGACAGAGGAGACCTTTGGCTTGTGCCCTTCTATAGGTCAAAAAGGTGGGACACCACGCTGTTCACCTGCACCCTTACCAGCGGGCCCTGATATAGGAGGTTTACACATCCACAATATTTGGGACCAAAACCTATCTCAGATTTGCAAAGATGTAGCTCCATTTGATGCTCAATTTGTGGCATTCTGGTAATGTGCATCACTCCGTCAAGGTACCTCAAATTGAAGCATGTGCTCCTATGCGGCATAAAGCCTGATTTATCCGGGTGTTTCACTGCTGTGTTGCCTCACTGCAACCTGGGTACAAAGCCTTTTCCAGCATCTTAGCTTACACTTTGAAGAAATAAATAGGTCTAAATGATCCATGTTATGCAGGTGGCTTGTCGTTTTTGTGAATGATCACAATAGTGATAATCCTTTTGTCCTCCAGTAGACCTCCTCTCTCTCTCTCTCTCGATCTGCATTGAACATGGCCAGCATGTGTTCTGCTATTTTATCCAATGTACCGATATAGAGTTCTACCTGTAGGCTGTTTGGCCCCACTGCCTTCCCTGAGTGTGGATCATATATTGTCACCGCTATCTTTGTTACTGTAAGGGCATTCCGGTGTAAGTACAGGGGTACTAGGGTATGCCTAATAATGCTACCCACCCCATGTACATTCCCTGTCAGTATACTCAAAGCTTTCTGTGTCAATGTCCTCATAGGTGCATCGCAGGCCCAGAGATGCCCACCACCCCAACCTGCAGAGTGCCTGTCACCCCAAATAAATCATCAATATTATATATTATATATTATATATATATTATATATATAATATTATATAATAATATTACTTGCCATGACTTGCCCTTTGCCACCACATGCAGTTGGGCCAGATAAAGCATCATATGTTTAAGTTCTTTCGCTCTGAGTACTTTTACCCTCCTCAAGTTCTGGCGTTGTTGTTGGACTTGCAATGAATAGTTTTGAAAACAACAGATAGTGGTGTTCTCAAATTTCAGGTCTCCAGAAGCAGGCTGCTTGAAGGAACACATTACGATCTCTATTGTTAAACACGCTGGCAATATCAGTCCTCGGTTGGGTGCCCAGCTGGGGTGGGGGCACCAGCACCCTATGCGCCCTTTCTATTGAAAAGAAGTTGGAGAGTCGCTTAGGACAAAGGGTGTTCACAATGAGGTCCTCCAAGAAGGGATGAGAGATGGGTCCCTCCTCTCCCTCGGGGACTCCTACCACTCTAGTATTGTAGGTTAACGCCGCTTCACCAACCTATGCAAAATGCATGAACAAAGTGTTGTGTCCCTTATGTCATATTTGAAAATGTGTGCCCTGGCTGATCAAGCCTCCCCTGACCCTTCTCCTCTCTTCCCAGCACCCCTCCAAACCCAAACAAAGCCCCCCAAAAGATGAGTATTTCACAACACCATGGGCCATTACCAATGAAACTCATCAGTTCCACTGCCCAGTGCCTCCAAGATTCCACAGCACATCCCCCATGCGCTTGCCGCTTAGGTTTCTACTGTTCATGTGTCCGTACGGGCATCATGTCCTAACTGCACCTCTTAGGATGTAGAGTGGCAAGATCCAAGCTTGTCATCAGAACGTCCTCCTCCCTGCTCCCAAGTTTCCATCAGGCAAGTGCTATCCCACCTCTTAATCCAGTTCCATGCCTCTTCTGGGGTAGTTAAGTGCCATGACTTGCCATGACTTGCCCTTTGCCACCACATGCAGTTGGGCCAGATAAAGCATCATATGTTTAAGTACTTTCGCTCTGAGTACTTTTACCCTCCTCAAGTTCTGGGGTTGTTGTTGGACTTGCAATGAATAGTTTTGAAAACAACAGATAGTGGTGTTCTCAAATTTCAGGTCTCCAGAAGCAGGCAGCTTAGAGGAACACATTACGATCTCTATTGTTAAACATGCTGGCAATAACAGTCCTCGGTTGGGTGCCCAGCTGGGGTGGGGGCACCAGCACCCTATGCGCCCTTTCAATTGAGAAGAAGTTGGAGAGTCGCTTAGGACAAAGGGTGTTCACAATGAGGTCCTCCAAGAAGGGATAAAAGATGGGTCCCTCCTCTCCCTCGGGGACTCCTACCACTCTAGTATTGTTGCGCCTCGCTCTCCCCTCTTGACCTTCCAGCTTGGCTGCAATTATGGGGTTCTGTTTTGGACTTGCTCCCCAAGTCTTTTGGTCGTCGACTGCAGCATGTTGATTTTTGACTCCATTACTGTGACCTTTTCAGTGATCTTCCTAAAGTCCGCACAAAGAAGATTTACGTCCACTGTGACCGCATCCAGTTTATGCTCAATGGTACCCTTGAGGTCCTGTATGGCATTCATAATTTTGAGCAATGAAGGTTCACTTGCAGGGTAGAAGTCACTTCCAGTTTGTGGCCCGTCCCAACACCCTCCTGGCTATGGCAGCTGCATCAGGGCCAGGCCCAGCCTTACCACTTACCGGAGTACACCAAGGAGTTGTGGGGGCCTCTGTTGGAGAGTCTTCTCTCAGCAGCTTAGTGGTTCTGCTTCTGGAATGCTCCAAATCTGCACTCACCTCTTTCAGCGAGTCCGGCAGGCATGGGAGAGACCAAGAGAGGCGAACATTTTATTTCCAATCAGCACACACAACATACAGATGTAAATGCTTGCTTTATGTGCATCTAATTCAGGGAGACCCCTGTGGCAGTTAAGGAGGTGCACGGAAAAATGAGATAGTCTTTAAAAAATGAATGCTGGTGTGCGTACTGCAGGCAAGGGGGGCTACAGGGAAATGGGAGAAATGTAATAATTCCAGAAAAATGAATGCTGGTGTGTGTGCACCTATGGCAGGTAGGGAGATCTGGCTGAAAATGAAATAATACTTAAAAAATGATTTTGTGCCTGTGGCAGGCAGGTGGTGGATGGGTGGTGGGAACATTTAAAATATAACATAAAAAATATAAACATCTGTTAAAAAAACAAATTGTAAAATAACATTTAAATAATAATAATGTTTTAAAAATAACACACATTTAAAATATAATAAAACATTCTGATATACTAGGGGACTATGAGAAACCCATTGGGAAGCAAGAAGGTTCATGTAACAAATGCTAAGAAATTCAAATAACCTACATCACTGTTCATAAAAATCATCATATATATATAATATATATTGATCATCAAACATTGTTAAACTGATGGAGAAAAGTAAAAACTCGTACTAAAACAAAAAGGAATAGCCATCTCCTATCGATCTCCATAAAAAATAGTCAACCAACAACAACAAGCAAAAGGCATGGCCACAACAAATAGTCCATGCTCGCCTATTGCCAAAGCACACTGGCTGGCTACACAAAATAGCCGCCATCCACTTGGTCAAACAACAACAACCAGCAAGGAGGTAGGGCCACAACAAATAATATTTTCAGGCCTATGTCAGAAGCACACTGGCTGGAGGGAACATGGCGGCCGGCTGATGCTGGTCGGGAGAGTTTTGTGTGTGGCGAGAGGAGTACAGTACCATCTTCTCCCTTGGAAGTGGAGAATGAGGCTGTTTAAGTGTCGCGGCTGGAAGCAGTAATCCGCTCAGAAGTTCAGTTTTAATTTTTGTGATAAGCGGAGAGGAGCGCGTTTGAGCGCCGATGCCTGGGGCTGTGAGCTGTGGTTTGCTTGGCATGCTGGAAACGCTCAACTGCAGCGAATGAGCGAAAGTACCTTGGAGTGGGCTGTTGAGAGCGGGAGCGCGAGAGCACTGTTGTCGGCAGTATATAGCGCTGGACTGGGGTTCATTTGCTCCCGCATGCTCCAAAAAATGCCAAAAAACACTAAGAATTATTCAGCTTCTGTATCAACACGGTAAGGTTGTGTATGGGCTTTATTGCAACCTTTTCTGCTTCTGCTGCTGAGAGATGTGGCTCCGCCCCCCCTTGGGAGTTGGAGTCGGGCGGCAGAGTGCTGTAAGAGACTTCGCACAAGCGAGCTGCTGTATGTAAGTAAATACAGCTTGTTTTCTACCATATATTATAAAAAGTATGTGATAACCAAGACTACTGAAAATAGAGCCCATCTGTCTATATTCTCTGATCTATATGGTTTGACCTCTGAGCCCCGAGGGCTGATTCCTCTATTGTTCCTTCCCTTTCACTGGCGGGGCGGGCTAATACCCATATCAAGGATTGGGAGGTGTGGATGGAGAGTGAGTCTCACCCCTGTGTTTCAACATCAAATACACATTATTCAATAAGTCCTTGTGAAGGGGCAGAACGGGGGGCTGGAGTATTCGCATGCGACCATGTACCTTCAGAGGTTTTGAACCCACGGGATGAGAATATCAATGATAAAAGTAGGAGTCCACCAGTAGTCAAAAACAGGTGTCAGCTTCGATCGGCTCCAGAAAACAAGAAGAAAGGGTCAAGAAAAGATAAGGCTGATAAAACTGATGAATCTTCTCTGGTGGTGATGCCAAAAACGCCCCTTAAAAAGTATTCTAAAAATGCTTCAATTAAAAAGTGTAGGCCAAGGGAATTGCGGTCAATACCCAAACCACTCCCCTCGCTTAGATATTACTTTAAAACAATGGAACAAGTTGCAGGTTCAAAACCTGGCGTTGGAGGAAATAAGAGTATTGCAAACAAAGCGGAGAATATGGAGAATATGGTATCCCCTGTGTCTCAGGGTATGCCTTTAACGCTTGAGAATAGGTATACTCCCCTCACAGAGATCCAGGAAATCCTACTGGAAAGAGATCTGAATCAAGACATTTCAAATCCTGAATTGATGCATGATCTTCGAAATTAATCTGCCCATACAAGTTCAGGGGGTAAGTTGGTTTATCTCTTAAATATCCTAAGGCATGAGATAATTGCTAGATTTGAGACCTCTGAAAATAATCAAAAGGAGATCCAGGATAGAGGGGAGGCTTTGGAGCAAAAGATTGAGTGGCTAACTATGCATACAGAGAACTTGGAAGAGGAGGTGAGGACCCTGGGTGAGACTACTGTTCTAATCTCAGAGAGATTGAGAGACTTAAACTCGGTGACAAGATAATACAGCAGGATATGGAAAGATTGGAACTGCAAGCTAGGCGAAATAATATTCGCCTCCTTGGAATCAATGAAAATGCGGAGGGTGCAGATATAAAAGGTTTTGTTTGTAAGTTGTTGGGAGAATTATTTCAAGATAGAACAGATAAAGACTGGGGGAAAGAGCTCCAGAGAGTGCACAGAAACCCATATAGGTTGCAGCCAGGGAGGAAAAACCAGAGGAAGATACTGTCTGCTTTCTTACTTACTCAATGAAGGAGCTAGTTTTAACACAAGCACTAAAAGAACGCTCATTGAAGTATGTGGATTTTACCTATTCTATACGGTCTTATATGGGCAGAAGAACAGCCGAGAGGCAATGGCTGTTGGGGTAAAAAATGAACAAACTCCGGTCTAGGGGGGCACGTGTACATATGAAGTTCCCTGCCATGTTGAAGATCATGTGGAAAAACAAGATGTATACCATTCAAGAACCGTAGGAAGTAGATGTACTATTAAAACAGATGAGAGGTCAGGAATAAAGTTTGGATAACTCTCTGTTCCAGTTGAAATAATGTAATTGTAAATAATGTATAGATAGCATGGGGTGGGGTTCCCATCTAGATATTATGTTTTTTTCACTCTATGTGGTTTGACTGGATTTATATTAGGATTAGGATCATTCAATATTAAAGTAGTATAGTTTATATTTGGAAGCGTAAGGTGCTATTGTCAGTTTGGGATAGGTACATGGACTTGACCTGTCCTCATAGGGATATCTCGAAGGCGTTTTCGCCGTAAGAGATAATTAGAGGGGTCCCCTGGGGTGTGGGAAGAGGGTGAGGCAGGGATGAACGTTGTTACAACGCATGCTGTTACCACGCATGCTGTTACAATGCAAGTTTTCCAAGGCAAGCCTTTACAACGCATTGCTTTGGGGGGTGCTGGATAGTGAATAGTTTAATTTACAATTCCAACTCCAGTCCCCGTGGATAGTAGGGAAGGTGTTGGATAGTAAATTAAAACTATTCCCTATCCTAGAGCGCCCCCCAGTGCAATGCATTGTAATGGTTTTCGTTGTAAAACCTGCATTGTAAAGGCACTGCGTGGTTGCGTGGTAAAGGATGTTTCCCGTGAGGCAGGGGTCACAGGGTGTTGGGTGCATTCGGGGGAAAAAGAGAAAAAAATAGTGTTCTCGATCTGCCATTTACGATTGGTTTGGCTTTATTATTTTCTTGATCTTATTGGTCTTTAGAGCTAAATACATATGCCTCGGTTTACTGGTGGGGAGGGAGTTGGATATGATATAAATGGATAAGAATTTGTTGCATTTCATTACATGGAATATGAATGGGACGAGATCTAAGAGAAAATTGGCCCGTATCATGGAGTTTTTGAAGAAAGCTAAAGCAAATATAATCCTTTTACCGGAAACTCATTTAGAAGAAAGTGTATGTTTAGCTGAGCTTGGAAAATGGCCTTGGGTTCAGGATGTAGTTTGTTCCAATCAGAGGGGTAGTACAAAAGGAGTAGCAATTGTTATTAGATCAAATAGTGGAATTAAACTGGAAAGCCAACTTTCCGATTCTTCTGGTAGATGGATATTAGCTAATATTAAAATTCAGGATAGGGCGTTAGCGTGCGTTAGCTTTTATGGTCCAAATCAGGACAATCAAGACCAATTAATTACATTGGAGGCCGAACTTCTGTTAATTTATAGTCCAGTGATTATTGGAGGTGATTTTAATTTAGTTCAAAGACCTGAGTTAGATTGAACGTCCAAAGTAAAATATATTATTCCCTTACATTCAATGGCTACACTTAGAACATTGATCCAAGAATTAAACTTGGTCGATGTCTGGAGAATTAAAATGGGGAATAAGAAGGGTTATACTTTTTTTGCTGTGAAAAATACGGCCACCATTCCCGTATTGATTATTTTTTAATAGATCAATGCTTGTTGGAGGAAGGTGAAAGGGTTAAACATCTCCCGGCTACTCTCTTTGATCATTACGCGGTATCCCTCTCTGAGATTTCAGGAAAAAAGGGGTATAACCAGATGGACTCTAGATCGGACAATCTTACTAGATGAGGAGGTCCAATTGAGGATTTGAGAAGAAGTAATGACCTTTTTTAAAGATAACAATGGGTCAGCAAAAAGTCAGGTAATTTGGGATGCGTTTAAGCCATTCCTTAGGGCCTTGGAAACATCAATAACAGCGGGGAAGAATTGTAGCTCTAGGCAACGTGAGAATGACCTGCTGAAATGTATTCAAACTAAGGAGTTAGAATTACAGAGGGCTTCCTTAGAGTCTTTTAGTGAGGTCCCTCGTCTTACTAAGGAGTTGGAGAATCTCCAATTAGAATATTGGGGGCTTTTGGATATGATTATAATAAATAGATGGAAGGTCTGTAAATTGAAAATTTTTCATACAGGGAGAAAAGTGGCCAGCTCTTGGCTTGGAAAGCCAAAACTGATAAAGTTTGTAATCATATAAATACTCTGAGAGAGAGTTATACGGGCCAGATTTAAGACACAAGTACAAAAATAGGAGCTGAAGTCCGGGGGTATATGGCTAAATTATTTAAAGAGGATACTACACCTGGGTTGGATGAGATTAAAGAATTTTTAAGGTAGAGTGAATATCAAAGAAACTATCTTGCCTCGGGGATAATTGAAGAAGAGATCCGAGCACAGTTGAGAAGATTGTCGACAGGGAAGGCGGCCGGGCCAGATGGTCTTCCGATAGAAATGTATAGATCTTTTGAGGATAATCTAATAACAGTATTTAAAGAGCTGTTTGAAAAGATCTTGATAGAAGGCGAGTATCCTCCGAGGTCCTGGGCCAAGGCAACAATCGTCTCAATTTTGAAAACCTAATAAGGATCCGCTGGCAGTAGAGTCATATATGCCTATATCCCTGTTGAACACCGATTATAAGGTGTTCACAGGGATATTGGCAAATAGAGTAGCCAAGATTATAAAGAGTATAGTTCATGAGATCCAGAGGGGGTTTATTCCTGGAAGGCAGCTTAATGACCTTACCTTCACTATGATGAGTATAATAGATTTGGCAGAATCCTTCAATCTTCCATTGATGATGGTAGCAGTAGATGCTGCTAAAGAGTTCGACCAGGTTCACTGGCCCTACCTTTAGGAAGCTCTAAGAACGTATGGCTTCCCTATAAACTTTATACAAGCATTACAGTTGCTTTATAGTGCACCTAAAGCCAGAGTTCTAGTTAATGGAGAATTAACAGATTGGTTCAGTATTATGCGGGGAACAAGGCAGGGATGCCCGTTGTCCCCCTTCTTGTTTAATATATATATTGAACCCTTCGCACCCTTAATTAGGCAGGACCTTTCTATTCTTCCTTTTAGATATAAAAATATTGAGGTTAAAGTAGCTTTATACGCAGACAACCTTATTCTTTATACTCAGAATCCAAAGGAGGCTATTCCTAAAATGTGGGATAAAGCTGATGTATTTGGGAAGGTCTCCAGATATGGCATAAATAGGGATAAGACTGAGGTAATGGAGTGGAATCAACCATCTCAGACCCTTGGAGTGCAATCTCAAATGCGATATCTTGGCGTTGTAATTACACAAAAGTTAGTAGATCTTCCCGGGGTCAACTGGAGAAAGATCAGCCAGGGGGTTGGAAGATTATTGATCAGATGGGCTAATCGTCCCCTTAATTTATATGGAAGGGTGAATCTGATCAAAATGATTATACTTCCAAAGATTTCTTTTTAATAATATACCTCTCCCATTCGATAAGAACGAGGTAGCAAAATTACAGAGCAAGATAGGAAGCTTTGTTTGGGCGTCAAAAGGCCAGCGTATATCTTGCAAAAGGCTGAAGAGAAGGATAAAGAGTGGTGGTCTTGCCCTCCAGCATTTATGGGTCTATGCACATGTATTTCATTTTAAGAATTTTCGAAAGTTATTAAATAAGCCAGATGACTCTGCATTAGGCATAATTTATGGGGCATTACTCAGTGAGTTGGGGGATGGTTCCTGTTTAAGTTCGGAGACCCGAAATTCTTCAAGAGAGTAAGGTTAAAATTTCTCCTCCAGGCGTTAAAGAACTGGGTATTCATATGGAAAAGATTGAGAACCACATATTACTCAGATTATTCGCCAATTTGGGGTTCCCCAGGCACTCCAGCATGTTCAGATGACCTACTTAGCCTACCATTATAACAAGCAGGTATCTCTCGTTGGGGAGATCTAAAAATTGGTATGGACCTGATGAGCTGGGAAGTTATGACATTGTGTACTGGTGGCCAATTAACAAGATTCGATTATTATTAACTGTCTGCATGGTGGGCTCGGCAACCATGGGAGGAACAGATGGAGGATGCCTTGTTAATTCAAGCTTACCTCTTGCATGAGCTGTTTTTGGCTTATTGTGGATACACGTCATAACGTGCTGGGGCATCATACATTCTCCTAAGATGGTTATGCCAACTGATGGGAAATATGTGTTTGTCGTTGTTCTTTGATCTCTTGTAACTACATCGTATGCTACTGACGGTCACATGCTGAATATTGTAATGAATAACGTACACTGTAATGCTGTAATGTGGAGTCTCATGGTTGTATGTTTTTCGATTTCCTTTTTGAAACTCAATAAAATAAAATAATTTTAAAAAATGAGTTAGCATAGATTTTCTATACATTTCTCCACATATATTTATCTTCAAGGTACTTTAATTTAAAGTTAGGGAAGGTAAATATATACTTCCCTATGTGCGCTTATCTTTTGATATGCTGTTCTCGATATTCTTATACCACACTTTGCTGATCCTCAATATTTAGTCGTACAACCAATCACACTGATTAACAAAAAACACCAAAAAGTATTGTGTGTTTAAAAACCTTGCACACTGAAACTTTTTCTCTACAAGTATTTGAGACAGAATGCTCATTTTCCAATTTGTAAGACACATGTGTTTGATTGGCATCTGAGATTGGATGATTGCACCTTTTTTATGAAGTTGTTGTTGCCATAGCAAAATATTTTCCAATGCTGTAGCTGTCAAAACCAAATCGGTAAACATATACTTTTGGGCCCAATTACTACTGCTGAAAACTACAATTGCAATTCTTTGTAATTATTGCTTTTCTGGGAACCTTTAAAAGGCATCCTGTTCTCATGCGTAAAATGAAAGCTTAGTGTTTCAGTTTGTTGTGTAGAGGCCCTTTCAAATTTTTCTAAGCCGCTTTGGTTCTTTTTGATTTCTTAAACTGAGGTCTCAGGGTCTCATTGTGTAAAGGCTGTCACATTGATAAAATATTATGTTAAGGTAAAGAAATGCTTCTGTTTAGTAACGCCTAACTTGTGGCGGCAATATCATGATATCAAAGGGAAAGGAAGAGAAAAAACTTAAGGCGTAATTGACAAACCCATCTTTGTGTGTAAGTGTGAGTTATGCACATTTCCTGGCTGTTGATTGCACAGAATTCACAAAAGTTGACTTTTACTTTGCACAGTACTATTAATGTGAAACTACAGCTGGAAATGAGGGGGTGCTGTGATTAAGCCTGATTGGGGATATTTTGAATATGTCCATGTGTAATTCTATGTCTGCACCGGAGGCGAGGGATACCTTTCTTTCTTTTTTATTTTCTCCAGCAGCGATGTGAACTCAAAATATTTAACATTAATTTCCCATGAATCAAAGGGAAAAAAGAACAACAGTCTAACCAATCAACATCAATCAATTCCATAAAAGGCCCCTCTCCATATTCATGTCCTCCTCTCTCTTCACTGCACCAGCAGAAACAGATACGTGTTTTTCAAAGTCTCCATGTTGGTATGGGTTCTCCTTTAAATTTGGGATTTCACTGTACGTTGATTAAGTGATTAAGGGCCAGATGTAGGTGTCCAAATACCGGTCGGAAACGGCCGAAAATACTGATTTTCGGCCGTTTCCGACCGGTATTTGGACATTGGTATGTAGGGGCATGTAAAATTACAGAATCGGTAATTTGACCGATTCTGTAATTTTACCGATTCGGTAAAATACCGAATTGGTAAAATTACCTATTCTGTAATTTCAGATGTAGGTAGCACTGTTTTCAGTGCTACAAGGGTTTAAGAATTCTTAATTTACCACCAACTAGTAGTTGGTGGTAAATTAAGAAAACCATTTAAAAAGCATGTTTTTTGCTTTAAACAGTGCCATGTTGCAGACATACATGCCCTAAGGGCATGTATCAGCAACATGTGCACCCATGCACAATTGAGGGGTGCAACAGGGTGTCAAAGTGACACCCTGCCACCCTTCAATATTTCCCCCAATTACCGAATCGGTATTTACCGATTCGGTAATTGACATTGATTCCTATGAGCCTCAAGGCCCATAGGATACAATGGCAGTTACAGACTCAGTAAATACCGATTCATTAATTACCGAATCATACCGATTCGGTAATTAATTCGGTAAATATACCTACATCCCGATTGCCAGTTCTTAAATACCGAATCAGTATGATTCGTTATTTAAGAATCGGTAATCGGGGATTACCTACATCTGGCCCAAAGTGTTTTATTGACTGTAGGGCGCAGGAGCATCTACATCTCTCCTCTCACCATGTACAATTAATTATATTGAACTTGGGGGCGTGGCTTAGGCGGGTGAGAAGATGGACGCCGCTCTCTGAGGCTCCGTAGCGTTGCGGCGATTTTCGGATGTCGCCACTTATTCTTTTGATGCCATAATGACAGCGAGTTGAAAGGAAGCTGTCCTATCTCCAGTGTGGCGCTTCAATTTATCGGGGGTGAGCATTTTGCCTTTGTTCTTACGCTGACTTCGTTTCAGTCAGCTAAACTTCATGGACGCCAATTTGAAGGCAGTTTGAGGGCTACTATTGCTCGGTTTTTGGTTTTAACTCTGGCGCTTGCGCAAATACTGAAAAATGGGCGCTCCCCTCTTTTTTGGGCTGCCTTTGACATTTTTGTTGCATTGACTATGTTTTGGAGTCCTGGAAACATTACCCTTACCCCAAATGTGTAATCTGTATTTTACCATAAAAGTGCTAAGTCCTACTAGCAATATTGGAGTTTATGATATTTTTCTTGAGGAAGAGTGCCCTTATTTTTCAGTCTGATATTCCCATACATGGCAAATTTGGGATGTTCTACTATGAACAATTTGTGAAATCGCTCCAACTTTTTGAATGGGACTCTTTTCTTTGAACACTGTTCTCGGCTTAATGCTTGTGTAGTGTTTGACTCTAGCCCACCTATTTCGATATCTTGGGACTTTCGCTGTTTTGTTTAACTTTTATCTAAAAGTTTTTTCTCCCCTTTGGCATTATCCACCTCTTTTCCAAGCAGCTCAACGTTATCAATCAACATTTTTAAGAGGGTGTTCGCATCATTGGTGTACAGCTTTTATGGCGAAGGCACAAGTTACCCATGGTGCAATCTCTACCCTCGGTCCAGCTTCTTTGGTTGACTATAATCCTTTCAATATTCTACAGGATAACATGGAAGAGTCTGATTCCAATTTCATTTCTTCCACCATAAGTGGAGCTACTTCTGTTACTACGTGGTTTGCACCCAAACCAATCTCTAAACTATCTTCTGTTTCAGCATCGGCAACAGAGCAATGGGTCAGGAAAGATCCTCCTTCCCCTTCCAGCTCTCCAACATCTATACCTATGGAGCTACTTCCAGATGAAATTCGTGCTCTCAAGACTTATGTGACAGAAACAAATGCTTGTCTCCAAAGTATTGAAGATAATTGGTCCTATACCAATCAAAAAGTCATTCATTGGGGGAGGAGCCAAGCTCGCGAGCGTAATGGTCGCCTTTTAGCTCGGCTCCCGCAGCCCTCCGGCCTGATCATCTATCCTGTATAATATCCTGTCCGGAGACGATACATTATCGGAGAATCGGAAACGGAACACCTCGCTTGTACTCACCATTTGGCCCGGAGGTCTCGACGTGCAGCGGCTCCGAGGTTGTGCCCTCCGCGGGACCGGGGCCTCCGTGGAGCCTAGACCGGGGCCTGGCCTGTGGGGTTCGACGACTGTCGGCCCCGGTCGAGAGAGTGAACCAATGATGAGAGCCGTTGTGCGAAATCCCGGCGATCCTGATCCGGGCCTGCCCTGGTGACCGCGCGGCTGATGTGGGTGAGATGCACCGGGGACTGATTCTGTGAAGGGGTCCTCCCCCCGCCGCTGCTTTGTCCGGCGGCCCTGGACCTCTGCGCCCGGACTCTGCTTGTTGGGGGCGCCGGTGCTGGTGTAGGCGGAGACCCGCATTGGGCGGACATCCTTTCGGCACCACGGCTGCCATTGCTGGGATCCCCCCGGAGCTCTGTAAAGTCCTACATTTTTGAACTGTTTTTTGGGGGTCGCGGAGGGCGGCGACTGGACTGATTTCGCGAAATGGCGGCCGACCCTCTGAAACATGAATCGCCTTGTGGCGGTGGGCTTGGATTGCCTAATTGCGCGGGGGTCCGGTCTGGTGAGCGTGAGCTTACGGTCAGAGATATCCTGGAAGCTCTGAGATCCCTGCGCGCATCCCTGGCCCCCGATGTCCCTGTGAGTCCGCCACGATCTGCCGCCATTTTGAGCAGCCGTTTCTTCTTGTCGCCCTCTTGTTTCAGTGACTCCATTGCCTCGCCCCCCTCGATTGCTGCAAGTGTTGCTGCCGCTGATCGAAGATCATTTTGTGTGCCGGTGCCCTTGGAGCTCCCTGTTTTTCGAGGTTCTGACCCCGGGGACTTGGACATTGTGCAGCGGCCCTGTTCGGCTCGGATGCCTAGAAATATTGGTGGACTGCCGCCTGCACCTGCTCCGATGGCTTCGCCTTTGTCTATTACACAGACCCCCTCGCCTTCCCAAGCGGCGAAACGGAACTCCTGTTCTTCATCACCCGTGCTGCGATTGCTGATGTATTTAAACTCTTTGCTCGGACTTTTGCTCACTTGCGGACCGAATTACCCCCCATGTCAACCTTTTTTTCGATTGTGTGCTGGTCTTGTGTTGAGTATCTCATTTTACACTGTCATGTGGTGGGTGGGATTTGTGGTTCGGAAGGGATGGGGGTGATACGCACGACTCCTGGTTGATTATTGGTATACGACTTAGTGGCGCAGTTGTTTGTACCCATAGAGCGGTGGGAGGTCCCCTCCTCTGTAAGTTTTATGGCGCTTGATGGGGTGTCGTCCTGGTCTGTTTTTGCTGCGATTGTCTGGTTGGGCGGAGGGCTGCGGCCGACCATATTGATTTTTGTTCTCATGCTCCTCCCTCCTGTTTTCTTTATTTCTGTTTCTGTTTCTTTTTGTCTCGTTCTTCTCTCTTTCTTTCTTGCTATATTTCGGGTTCTGGTTTAGGGCGACAGGCACGCTGTCTGAAGGGTAGGCCATAGCCTTCTACAGGGGTGCAGGGTGGGATGGGTGGGTTGGGTTCTATTTGTTGTTTGTTTTATGGTTCTATGGCCCTTTTGTATCTCTTTATAGTAATGCCGCGTCTGTCCCTGCCTCCCGTGGTGTGTTCGGGGTGGGGTGTGTGGCGTCGTTAACCCTCCTTTTATGGTTCCGTTGCTTTTCTTCTCGATTGCTGTACCCTCACTGGTGCTGATACTCCTGTTTTCTCCTGTACTCCCGCCACGGGACGCCTGTGTCGGCGTGTCTTCTTTCTTTCGTTTTTGTATTTCATTTCTTTTTCTTGTTGTTCCGCCTTGTCCTCCTCCCCTCCCCTTCTTTCCCCCCTCTTCCCCCCCTTTTCCTCACCCCCGCCCTCCTCCCTCCTTTTTCCTAGAGGTCACTATGACGGGTTAGTTTTGATGTAATGTTTCTCCGATCCCTCTGTTCTGGCTTAGCTGTGGTCTGGGTGGTGGGCATGTAACGATGATAATGCTCAAGTGTCGCTTATGTCTCAATTATCCTGATCTTCCTGTGTGAATTGTGTTGCCTCTCCTGTATTGCGGCCCCATACCCCCTTATTGTCGCTGAGGCTGGTTCTAGGACTTCGGACGTCTCTATATTGAAAGTGAGCCTGTCGTACGCCTTATCCCCATATTATAAAATTAACCTTTTTTGCTCCTGTGTCTTGGCCCTCTGGTTCCTAGGTATATTCTCCCTTTTTACGATTGTATTGCCTCTGCTTCTTGCTGATTGATTCTGTAATGTTTGCCTTGGAACTTCTGATTGCTTTACGTATTGAGGCCGGCCGATTTGGTTGTAGGCCAAGACTTGTATATCCTTTTGACGCTAAATAAAGGTTTTATAAAAAAAAAAAAGTCATTCATTTGGAGAATAGAGTAGAGTCTGTTCAAGTGACTGTCAACCAAGTACCTTCCATGCATCAGGAAATCTCATGTCTAAAACAACAAGTGGAAAACTTGGAAAGTATAGGTAGGAATAACAATCTATGCATTTATGGCCTTGTGGAAGGTTTTGAGGGCTCTGATCCTCTTGTCTTCTTTCAGTCTTTTCTTTCAAAGCTTCTAAACATTTCAGATTCTCCACCTTTGAATATCCAAAAAGCTCACTGTCTGGGTCACGTTCCGCAAAGCTCTACATCATCATCTGAACCAAGTGGCATTATTTTGTACTTTTTGGAATATACTGATTTACTTAGGGTGTTACAGGCAGCCAAACTTAGAGGTAAAATTTCTTGGCAAGGTTCTAACCTTTTTTTTGCTCAGGATTGTGCAAAAGCGACAGCAGATCTTCGGAAGAATTTTCTAGATATGAGACCAGCACTTCGTAACTTGAATGGCAGATATGGTTCGTTTCACCCCTGCCTCTTTAAAGTGACTTATAAAAACAAAAATACTAACTACGAAGATCCTGCTCTACTACAGCACTTTTTGGATACCAGCAGGGAAGAAGACTTTCCTTGCTCTTCGTTGACTTGAATGTTGTTGTGTTAATATTCTTGTTTTCCATTTTTCTCCCCTACTTTCATATCTTTCTAGCCTACTTGTTTGTTGATGATGTGACATGTTGTTTTATTGGTTCCTTTTCCTTGGATTGGTTTGTTCTGTTTTATTCTGCTGTCATTCATTTCCCTCTACCTGTTTTCTGTTTCTGATTATATGGTTATATAATGTATTCTTTTTCTCTTAATCACTAGGTAAGATTTCCATGGTCTCCCGATTTTGTAACCGTTCTCTAGTCTGGTTGTCCGCCTCCTTTCCCCGTCCTCTTCCTGGAGTTTTTTGAGTGGCTGTTCCGTCTTCCTTATGTGGCTCCACCACCCCCATTTCTCATTGTATGTTTGTGGTATGTCCTTTTATTTCTTTTTTCTTACTGCCCTCTTCTGCTCTTTCTTTTTGATTATATATTCATCTCCTGGTTCTTTTCCCTACTGTTATGTTCTTCCTTTCTCCTTACTTCTCTACATTTAGTTTCTATCTTTTTTCATACAATTTCTATATTCTCCCTCTCATCCATTCTTCTCTCACTATTTATTTGCTGGCCTTCTCCTTCTTTTCTTACCATTACTCTTTCTTGCTTCACTATGATATCCCAACCTACTTTGTATCTCTCCTCTGCATGGTACTTTTCTTCTTGGTTTCTTCTTCTAAGGCACGTATTTATGATGTGTTATGATATTTTACTATTTGCATTTCATACTAAGTTTTATTCAAAGTTTTTGCTTATGTAAATGTTGTTAAATGTTATATCCTAGTATGTTAAAGCTTTGGGTTCCCCCATCAAGCGTCAATTGGTTTTATCAGTTATTGCTGGATTAAAAGGTGATATAGTTTTGCTTCAAGAAATTCATGTAACAAGGAAAGAAATTTCCAAACTTCAACGTCCAAGAATACTCATTCTATTCACCCGTTCATTCCTCACAATCTCGTATAGATTATCTATCTCAAAATCTGTTACTCAACATATTTCCCCTCCGACATAGGATCTATACTAATTTTGTATCATGCCCCTATACCTTAGTTTTAGATTTACTCCCTCCATTTAAAGGAACTAAGAGATGGAGTTTTATTAATGCCCTTCTCTAAGATCCTAAATTTACTCCTGCATTTCAGACATTTGCTGACACTTTCATTTTAGAAAATGAATATCCTCTTACCTCTCCCCCTCATCTGGGACACATTCAAAGCTGCTTCTAGAGATTTCATTATTTAATTTGTAGCCCAAAAGAGTAAAGCATCCGCCCAAATCATGAATTTGCTTACTTACCGTATTAAACAACTAGAACATTCTTATTACTCTACAAAAGCCCCCTTTGACTTGACAGAACTTATCAAAACCCAGTTTACCTTTCACAAACTTTCTACTGATTCTGCTAATTTATATTTACTTAAGTCTAGTGCTAAATATTATAGTGTGCACAATAAAGCAGGAAATCTTCCTGCCAATTATCTCAAGATCAAATAAGAGAGCAACAAGATTGATTCTATTTTAACTTCATCCAACACTACAGTCCACAAAAACGAAGATATTCTTTTAGAATTTTCCAATTTTATCAACAGTTTTATACCTGTAAATCTCCTTCTCAGCAGGCTGATATTGCTCGTTATCTTTTTCTTTTTTTTTTGTAGAGTTTTATATAGCGCGAACTAGACCCGAACCGAATCAGGTATCAGAGCGCTTTACATAGCACAAGTTACGTTTTTACATGAGGACACACACTTTCATTTTTAGGCACGGGGAGATTAAGTGATTTGCCCAGAATCACAGGAGGTTTTGGCGTCGTTACCGAGACTCAAACCCAGATCCTCAGGATCGAGGTCGAGCGCCTTAGCCGTTAGGCTAACTCCTCTCCCCATCTATCTATCCTCTATTCCTCAACCTTCATCCCTTAATGTAGATTTTTCCTCATTGGAGGAAGATATTCAAACTACTGATATTCTTACTGCTATTCAAGCTATTAAGAAAGGAAAGAATGGTAACATGCAAGCTCACATTAACTGGCTAAAAATGCCCGCTTTCACCTCAATTATATAAGAAAAATGAAGCCTTTTCTGGAGATTCCTGACCTCAAAACTGTAGTTCAGGCCTTGGTCATCTCAAGGCTGGAGTATGGTTGCTCCACCCTCTCTGGGATTCCCAAATCGTCTACTACACCTCTAAAAGCCTGTCTCAACGCCGCAGCTAGACTCATTTCAGGATCAAGGAAATTCGATCACATATCGCGACACCTGAAGGCGCTCAACTGGCTACCCTATGAAGCCCGTATTCACTTAAAGATTGCTTGTATAACCCATAAGGCATTACACCACAATACCCCGCAGTTCCTAGCCCAAACACATACTCTATCTGGAGGAAACAGACATTCCAGGAGCACAGATAACCTACTCCTGAAACCCACAAGGTTCAACAAGACAAAAACCTCCAACAGAGCATTCTCTGGAGCGGCGCCAAGAATCTGGAACTCGCTTCCGCCATTCATCAGAAAAATCACATCAACGTTCCTTTTCGAAAAGGAAGCTAAATCATTCCTGATGAGCAAACTCCTACCGTAAATTCCGCACACATCCCAAGCCAGCTTCAAACTCCATCTCAAAGATAAGACTTCTTCAATCATGATTTGACTCCCTATCACAGAGCTGTACTCTATTCTGCCTTTATCCCTCAAACTTTATTATGTACTTGTTACTTATTCTATGCTTGCTTTGATCGGTGTTGTTGATAGCATTTGTCCATTTGTTTCGCTGCTCACTTTCTAAAGCTCTCTGTTACCCTATTTTGGGTCTGGTTCGCGCTATAGAAAACTCTAAAAATAAATAAATAAAATAAAAAATAAATAAAGGCTCCTGGCCCAGACGGGTTTACCATCAATCAATCAATCAAGGACATTTATAGAGCGCACTACTTACCCGTAGGGTCTCAAGGCGCTTGGGGGGGGGGGGGGGGGGTGCCGCTACTGCTCGAACAGCCATGTCTTCAGCTTCTTCCTGAAGGAGAGGTGGTCCTGGGTCAGGCGCAGGTCGGTCGGTCGGGAGGGAGTTCCAGGTCTTGGCGGCCAGGTAGGAGAAGGACCTTCCTCCTGTAGTCGCTCTTCGGACGCGGGGGACGGCGGCGAGGGCGTGGTTGGCTGATCGGAGGTGGCGTTTGGGAGCGTAGAAGTTGACTCGGTTGTTGAGGTAGCTCGGGCCCTGGTCGTGTAGGGCTTTGTGTGCGTGGGTGAGGAGGCGGAAGGTGATTCTTTTGTTGACGGGGAGCCAATGCAGGTCTCTCAGATGTCCGGAGATGTGGCTGGTTCGTGGGATGTCGAGGATGAGTCTGGCTGAGGCGTTCTGGATCCGCTGGAGTCTCTTCTGGAGCTTGGCGGTGGTACCGGCGTAGAGGGCGTTGCCGTAGTCCAGTCGACTGGTGACGAGGGCCTGGGTGACGGTCTTCCTGGTCTTGGTGGGGATCCACCAGAAGATCTTCTGTAGCATGCGTAGGATGTTGAAGCACGCCGAGGAGACGTTGTTGACTTGTCTGGTCATGGAGAGGGAGGAGTCCAGGATGAAGCCCAGGTTTCGTGCGTGGTCTGTTGGTTTGGGTGCGGTGCCCAGGGCGGGAGGCCACCAGGAGTCGTCCCAGGCGGAGGGTGAGGAGCCCAGGATGAGGACCTCCGTCTTGTCCGAGTTCAGTTTCAGGCGGCTGGTCGTCATCCACTCGGCTACCTCTTTCATCCCTTCGTGTAGGTTGGCTCTGGCGGCGGCGGGGTTGTTGGTCAGGGAGAGGATCAGCTGGGTGTCGTCGGCGTAGGAGATTATGCTGAGGTTGTGTTGTCGTGCGATGGCCGCGAGGGGGCTCATGTAGACGTTGAAGAGGGTGGGGCTCAGCGAGGATCCTTGAGGGACGCCGCAGATGACTTCGGTGGCCTCTGACTTGTACGGTGGTAGGCGGACTCTCTGTGTTCTTCCGTCGAGGAAGGAGATGATCCATTCCAGAGCCTTCTCCTGGATTCCGACGTTGCTGAGGCGCTGTACTAGGGTGCGGTGGCAGACAGTGTCGAATGCCGCGGAGAGGTCTAGGAGGATGAGGGCCGCTGTTTCTCCTTTGTCCATCAGGGCTCGGATGTCATCGGTGGCGGCGATGAGGGCGGTCTCGGTGCTGTGGTTGGCCCGGAAGCCAGACTGTGAGGGGTCGAGGGATCCATTCGTCTCCAGGAAGGCGGCCAGCTGCTTGTTGACGGTCTTCTCGATGACTTTGGCTGGAAACGGGAGGAGCGAGATGGGGCGGTAATTCTTGAGTTCGGTGGGGTCCGCTGTGGGTTTCTTGAGTAGAGCGCTGAGTTCGGCGTGCTTCCAGCTCTCAGGGAAGGTGGCGGTGTCGAAGGATGTGTTGATGATGTCTCGCAGGTGGGGTGCGATGACAGCGTCGGCCTTGTTGAAGACGTGGTGAGGGCAGGGGTCGGTCGGCGAACCGGAGTGGATGGAGTTCATCGTGCGGATGGTGTCTTCGGTGCTGATCGGAGTCCAGGCGTGGAGGGTGGTGGTGGGGGGTGGTTGTTCGGTCTTGGTGTGCGTTGGTTGGTTGTTGAAGCTGTTGTGTATGTCCGTGATCTTGTTGTGGAAGTATGAGGCGAGGGAGTTGCAGAGGTCTTGCGATGGGGTGATGTCGTTGTTTCCTGCGCTGGGGTTGGAAAGCTCTTTCACGATGTTGAAGAGTTCCTTGCAGTTGTGTGCGTTGTTGTCCAGCCGGTCCTTGAATGCAGTTTTCTTGGCGGCGCGGATCAGCTGGTGGTGCTTCCGGGTGGCAAGCTTGAAGGTGGTCATGTTGTCCGGTGTTGGTTCGCTTCTCCAGGCTTTCTCGAGGGCTCGGCAGTTCTTCTTGGAGCTCTTGAGTTCGTCGGTGAACCATGGGGCTATCTTGCTGCCTGGTCTGCTGGGCGGGATCCTCAGCGGGGCGAGCTCGTCTGCGCAGTTGCTGATCCACTTTGTGAGGTTGACGGCGGCCTGGCTGGGGTTCGCTGAGCTGGCAGGCGGGTGCTGGCTCAGTGAGGTGGCGAGCTGGTCGGCTGTGATCTTGTTCCAGCTTCTGCGGGCAGCCTGTTGCTGGTAGTGGTGGGTCGTCGTTCTTTTGAAGGTGAAGTGGACGCAGCTGTGGTCCGTCCATTGAAGCTCTGTGGCGTGGCTGAAGTCGATGTCTGTGCTGGATGAGAAGACTGCGTCGAGTGTGTGTCCGGCGAGGTGGGTGGGGGTGGACACCAGTTGCTTGAGTCCAAGATTGGCGAGGTTGTCGAGCAGGGTGCTGGTGTTGCGGTCGTTGTTGTTCTCCAGGTGGAAGTTGAGGTCCCCCAGGAGGATGTAGTCAGCAGAGGGGAGGGCATGCGGGCTGACGAAGTCGGCGATGTCCTCGCTGAATTGGGAGCGTGGTCCCGGAGGTCGGTAGATCAGGGTGCCTCTGAGGGTGGTCTTCGGGTCGGTGTGGATCTGGAAATGCAGGTGTTCGGCGGTGGTCAGGGTGTTGTCGGTGCTGGTCGTGAGACGGATGGTGTTCCTGTGGATGATGGCGATGCCTCCTCCCATCTGGTTGGCGGTGCGATCCCTCCGGGTGATCTTGTAGCCCTCTGGGATGGCGATGGCGATGTCGGGAGCTGAAGAGGCGTTCATCCAGGTCTCCGTGAGGAAGGCAACGTCAGGAGCTGTGGTGTCGAGGAGGTTCCAGAGTTCGATGGCGTGTCTGTGGACGGAGCGGGTGTTGAGCAGGATGCACTTGAGGTGGGTGCTGCTGGTGTTCGACTTGGCTGGTATTCTATTCACACTTCTCCCCTTTCCTTCTTACCAAATTACACCAGTTATTCACATATTTTATTTGTATTCAAAAACGTTTTAACGTTCTAGGTAAATCTAACTCGCATAAAAAATCTTTAGCAGCAATCTCATTAGATGTTCAAAAAGCTTTTGATAGTGTTAGTTGGTCCTTTATTTTTTCTACCCTTGCTGGTTTGGTTTCGGTCCTAAATTCATTTATTATGTCTCTTTACTTTATTTCTCTCCCAGGTCCTTTATTTTAGCTAATGGTCTTGTTTCCCCTTCTTTACCCCTTCTTCGAGGAGTTCGGCAAGGATGCCCTTTATCTCCACTTTTATTTATCCTTTCCCTAGAGCCTTTTTTAACAAAAATTCAATCAACCGAAAACATTACTGGTTTTTCTTACGGAACTAATCAGTTAAAAATCTCAGCATACGCAGTTGACATTGTATTAATCCTTTCAAGTCTACAATCCTCTTTGCCAGCTTTCTTATCAGAAGTAACTGACTTTGCCCTTGTTTCAGGTTCCAAGCTCAATGATAACATATGTGAGATCCTCCCACTGAACACTCTTTCTTTTCACACTGATTTCTTATCTTTTTCTTTTCATTGGAATCCAGTTAAAATAAAATATCTTGGAATTTGGTTTTCTTCCTCCATTAAGGATACTGTTGCTTTAAACTTGAAAGAATTACAAACTACTTTACGTTCTTCTATTTCTTGTTGGCACCCTTATTTTTATCCTGGTGGGGCAGATTAGATTCTATAAAAATGATGCTGGTTCCAGTAATATTGTTCCACCTACCAAATATACCCATTAATATTCCTAAGTCTTCTTTACAAAACTATATATAGCATCCTTTCAAAAATGTTATGGCATAATAAACCTCCGAGGATATCTCTTAGTAAGCTTAAAAAACCTCAACACATGGGTGGGATTAACTTCTGGATTTTTACTCTTATCACTCCTCATTTATTCTTAGAAATTCCTTCTTCTTATTGTCTGAGTGTGAGACTGATTCTCACCTTTTCCCATTGTGGGTAGACATCGAGAGAGCCTTTTTTCATCCTTTCTCTTCCAAATAATTTATTTCTCTTTCTCGTGTACCTTTGTCATTTTCTCTACCTATTCCTAAAAATGCTCAGAAATTGTTCCAACCACTTTTTTCATCTGTTTAAGATGAACGTGCAGAATTTATGAACTCATCCATCTGGTACAATAAACATATTAAACTCAACAATAAATATATTTTTTGGAAAGAGTGGTTATCCTACGCTCTCAAATGGATTTACCAACTTCTTCAAGATGGCATTTGTATACCATTTTCGGTATTGCAATCTCACTTTTCTCTTCCCTCTTAATTTCATTCCAAATATTTATCTTTAGCAGCAGTTGCTCAGACCTTTTATAATTCTCCCTGTTATGTTATGTTATTTTTATGCTTCTATAGCGCACGGCCACTCCACGGAGTATCCCGGCGCTTTATCGAAGGTACCCACCAAATAAGGGAGAAACATAACACTAAAGGGACATGTAAAAACAGGAAACAGAAGAAAAGCAGCACCAATTTAAGGGAAAAGCCATGTTTTAAGGGCCTTTCGGAAGGACAGCAGGCAAGAAGCCTGTCTTAAAGAGATCGGGAGGTCATTCCAAGCACGAGGAGCTAAATAACGAAAGGACTGTCCTCCTGCTCTGGCGTGCTTAATAATGGGAACCTTCATTTTAAATAGCGAGGAAGATCTGAGAGATCTAGGGGGCTGATACCAAGACAATCGTTTGGAGATATATTTAGGGCCAATACCATGCAAGGCCTTGAAAGTCGTGGTCCCTCCATCTCTCATACTCTTACTCCCTTAACCCCTATTACCACATCATTTCTAAGTAATTCTCCTTCGGCTTCCCTAATATATAAAAAATAATGGTTATCCTGGTTTCTCGTAATAAATATGACGTGGAGTGTAGTTGGGAATCTTTTTTAGGTACATCTTTCCCTATTCCACTGTGGAATAAAATCTGGACTAAAGTGAGGAAATCTTCTAGAGCAGCTAATACAACTCAAACTTTATTCTTTATTTACAATAGAATCCTCATCACTTTAGCTAACTTACATAGGATTGACCCCAACATTTCCTCTTCCTGTTGGTCATGTATGGCTCTGTCAGGGGATCTCAAACATATGCTTTTTCACAATCCAAAAATCCATACTTTTTGGACTCAAGTCTGGCGTCAGATTAACATCATCTGTCATTCCCATCTTTCTTTTTCTTTTTCACACATTTTCCTAGGTAGGGTCTCTGAAGTTTGGTCTTCATCTTTTCATATTATTTATTTGCTCATAGCTGTTTCATTTCAGCAGATCACTAAATCATGGAAAGACGCCTCTGCGTTATCTTTTCAAGCATGGTGGTATGGTGTTTGCTATAATCATAGACTTGATAGAGCTTATGTACACCCAATCTCGCTTGCCATTTAAAGAGAAGCTCTGTGGATGCCCGTTACTGAATTCTTCAATACCTCTGCTATACAACTGGCATTGCACAACCCCTACACTGAAGAAGTACCCAAACCTCCTAGAATTTACACTTATTGAAGTTTTATTTAAAATGCATCTTGTGGTCATAGAATATTTCAATGTTTATAGGAACGTTTTATGCCTAATTGTTGCTTTTTTGATACATCAAACATAAAATGGATGTTCCTCCCCTTTCCTCTTATTTTCTATTTTTTTCTCTCTCCATTTTTTCTTTCTTATCCTTTTCCTCTTTTTCCTTCCTGTTTTATATAACGATATTCTATGCTTATGTGTAATTCTTTGTTTACTGCATTTCATCTCATGTTTATATCAAATAAACTTCCTTTAAAAAAAAAAACATATTTTGAATTTATCAGAGCAATGTGATGTTGCCCACTCCCTCCCTCAGTGCCTTGAGAACCTCATGGGTGAGTACCGCGCTTCACAAACCCTGATTGATAGGTCTGCTGACAGCCAGAGGGCACTGGGTTCCCTAGTTGAGGCATACACCCCTTGTACGTGCTTTCTGTGAGCATGAGTGGCTTAAATTGATCCGTTTTGCTTCAACTGATTTTGAAGCGATGTAGCCCGAGCCGCACACAGGTGAATACATTAATTTTTGACTCTGCAGATCCCCAGAATTTGAAACACATTGAGGTCGGTAAAAAATAGTTGGATATTTTTCTTGATTACTTTTCAAAGCGCACACCCTTGCCTAGGGTCAGTATAATTGAAGGCTTTGAAGACACCGACTTAGAGAGTTGCCTAGTGAATATAAGGGTGTGGTGTCTTAATTTTGCCATTAACACTTTTTAAAGGTTTGAAAGTACCACTGGACACCAACTTTTTGAAACTAAGCCCTCATTATGCAGAGCTCCTAGGAACAAGAGATAGAGGGGGAATGATTCTCCTGGGGAGATGAAGTTTTTGAACAGCGGATGCTTCAATTTCAAAAGCAGTGGGCAGTGTTATGGAGCCTATAGAGAAAAAATTAACAGTGTTGGAATAACAATGTAAGGAGACTTTTGTCTACAGTGGTAAGTTACCTGGTCTCTTATTGAAAGCCCCTTTCCAAGCAAATATTCGATCTCTGAAAGGCGTATCATCTCAGAAAGGGCCTCACATATTTTCAGAAGGTTGTTCTGACTCAGGTGGCAAAGCAAGTGATTAATTGGTGGTTGGCCAACATGCGAGCATGGAATGGGCACGCTATTTTTGGGTCCAGTACTGATATTGTCATAGAGTCAGACACCAGCAGAAAAGGGTGGGGTGTTCATTGTAGCACTTTTTCCACAAAAGCTGCATGGTTGTCGTTGGAGATGCTACTCCACATGAATTGTCTGGTACTTTCAGTAGACTCTTTTGCAGTTCAATGCTGGACCAAGGACGGAGTTCAGTCGACACTACTTTTGAAAATGGACTATATTACTGCAGTGGACCACATAAACCATTTAGGGAGAATACATTATAGAGTGTAAGCAGATCTTGACAGAAATTTCTGTGAGTTCTGTTTGGAAAGGAATATTTCTGTAACAATGGAACATATACCAAGGGAGAACAATTCAGTTGCAAAGTGGCAGTCTTCACATTTTATGGATACAAATACAAATGCATGGCAATTCCATCCAAAAATCTTCAGGCAATTGAGGAAACGGTGGGGTTCATTTATGATAGATCTTTTTGCATACAGACTGAGCCATCAATTTCCCATATATTTCAGTTGTAAACCAGACCCAAGTGCAGTACAAACCGATGCTTTTCAACAGGACTGGTCAAAGAAACATGGGATGCTTTTTCTCCTTTCTTCATGCTGACATGGCTATCGACATTGGTAAATAGGCAGTCAGTGGAGGTAGTGAGGGTAATGCTGACTTAAACGTCTCAAGTGTAGTACCCATTTCTGATGGATCTATCTGGGGATTCTCCAGTCCTTCTACCCCATTGTCTCAATTTACTCAGAGATTCTTAGGGGAACCGTCACCTTCTAGTAGTAGCAGGCACTCTTCCGCTTATGGCCTGGAGGATTACAGGGAAAGTTGGAAATGCTCTAGCTTATCGGAAATGGCTCAAACTCTCCTTTCCAAGGCCTAGGCAGATGGAATGTTCAAGAAGTATAGGTCAGTCCAGTTAAGAATCCTACATAGGTCCTATTCCACCAGCACACTCATGTATACACTGGGTCGCAACCCCACAGAGGAATACCAGAGGGGCTGTAAACAGAAGGGCACCTTCTTTCATATATTGTGGGACTGCCCGATTATACAACAATTTTGGGGGAAGGTGACGTGAGTAATGTCAAGTCCTAGGAACTGCAATACCGCTGGAAGCACGGTGGCATGTTTATGTGTATCAGGGGAACAAACATGGCCCAAGTATCAAACAATCTGGTTACTAGTGGCTGCTATGGTGGCCAAGAGAAATATTGCAAGGGCTTGGGGGGCCAGCCAACCACCGACAGTGGCGCTTTGGAAAATGGACATGGACTGGTGCTGCGCAGCAGAGAAAACAATCTATGAGAGTCGGGGCTGCACGAACAAATGTACTGTATAGGGGTATGTGAAGGACGTCAGGATGCAATGGTGGGTGGAGGTGGGATCACAATAGATACGGAAATAGCTCTCCCTGATCCCAGTCCAACCGGGAAAGATATTATTTTCCAGAGTTTATAACATGCAACTATACATGTACTGTCAAAAATGATCTGTGGTTAATATGTCCGATGACACTGTAGATGTTTTAATAGAAACAATAAATAAAAAAAAGAAGTATAGGTCAGTATAGTCAAGATGGGTTAACCGGTGCCTGCATAGGAACGTTGATCCTGTGGGATCCGGTGTTTCTTTGCTACTATGTATGGGCAGGGTTGGCTTTCAGGTCAGTAAGTACCTTCTGTTTAGCGATATCAGTACTGCATATTCCCATTGATGGTCATCCGGTGGGGGGCACATCCAATAGTGAGGAAATTGCTCAAGTCCATTCGACTTTCATTGCTGTCAGATCCCAGATATCCTTCACTTAGGGATGAGAAAAAAGTACTGAACCTCTTCCTTACATGGCAAAGCAATAAGTATCTATACAGAAAAGAATTGTCAGTGAAGTTACTGTGTCTGGTTGCTTGCAGGGGAGTCTCTAATGTAAGAGTATTAGACGTAACATGTAGGATATTTACACTGGATGGAGTTCTGTTTAATATTTATTACAGAACAAAGTGTAATTCAAGGATGGTACCCTACCCAGCTTTAAAGAATTCCCCAAAATGATGTGTGGTAAAGTCTTTAAAATCTTATGGAGACATGACTGCGGAGCTTCGTCCAGTGGGAGAGAAGCAATTGTTGACTTCCATACATAAGCCCCATAAGGCAGTGTCCTCTCAAACTATACCCACGTTGGTGCATTGTATTTTGCAAGAGGCAGGTATTGATGCAAGAGTTTTGGAAATTACATTCAGTAAGACAATCTATGACCTCTAAAGCTTTTTCATTAGGAGCTAGATTGGAAGATATACTAAATGCGGCTGATTGGTTTTTGGACTCTACGTTCAAAAGGTTTTATTATAAACCAATGAATGATGTGGGCGTATTGGTGGTAAATAAACTTTGATTTTGCATAATCCTCGCCTCCGATCCTGACATGGAATAAAAAATGTCCTAGCTATCGCAATAGAAAGTTTAGATCTTATTAAGGGCTCGGAGACAAGAATTCTCCCTCCCAATGATTGTCTATGACAGTGATACTCAAAGTACTGCCCAGGGGCCGTCTACTTGACTTAGCAATAACCTTCTTCTTGTAGAAGTCGATTTGAGGCAACACAGCGGGGCTTTTTTAAAACAGCTTTTTATTTCTTTCAATTGGCATGACGCGTTTCGGATGAGTCCTTTTTCAAATGCCACTTAGTATTGATCGATGCTTCTGGTGCAACCTGCTCCCAAGTGAGTTCTTAAGTAATGTCCGAACACTGAAGTAGAGTCGGATACCTGGAAATTGTTGCCTGGAATATATATATATATATATATATATACAGCAAGCACTTATTTAAAGCTTAATTGCAGTTAGGGAAAGGATGTAACTAGGCCCTGAACTTTAAGAACACCTTCATTTTTAAAGACTGACACTAAATATACATGCTTTGCTTCCCCTACACCCACTTTACACCCCGCTGGCATCAATATGGCCCTTGGTCAGACCATAGTCCAAACTTTGCAGCCCCCTGGAACATGTTTGTGAGTACCCATGGTCTATGATCTACCCACCCATAGGGTACAACATGATGCGTGTGATTCTGCATTGTCAGTGCGTATTGTAAATTTGTTCTCATTTTCCACCTATTCTCTTCTGTTTGACTTGTTTAAATGAGAACATTGTGGAGATTAATTTATACGATGACTCCACGAATGGCTGCATGATGTATGTTACCATTATGTGTAGGTTATGCCCACACATTGTTAATGTGTCTGTCTTTAAATTATATGTTTTCATACCTGGAAACCATAGAGTACTGATCTGATGATTTGTCCACTATCAGGGACACTCTAGTTTGATGCGGATGCCCTATTCCAGATATGCAGTAACCGCTCTATTGGTGTAAATTACTGTTTTCTTCCTTTTTATCTAGGTTGCAAGATCATTTTAATTCTGAAAAAGCAAGTAATGCTGTTCTAGAGGGGGGTCTCTTGCAGCATATTATAGGTCTGAGGTAGGCTCATTTCCCTTTCCTTTCTGGTCCTGAAGAAGCGCCATGCATCATTTTTTTACCACTAGGGTTCGAAATATGTTGATCCAATTATAGCGTATCCACACCTATTGAGCTACTTCAGTACATTATACCCCCATTGTAGCCTTAATCATTTTTGGGTTTTAACTCTGTCAGGAGAATCTTTATATTAAAGAACCATTGATATTCCATAGACAGTTTTAATTCACCTTTTTCACAGTCACTACCCCCCTCCCCCCACACTTTTTGGACACCCTTGCACTCATCAGAACAAATCAACTACAAAAAGATCTCTGTCAAAGTAACCCTTCGGGGGACCCATAGGGCATTGCTGCACCGGCTTGATGAGGAGCACCCACCTGATGATGCAGCATGACATCCTTAGGGACCTAGGGGTGTTTGAGGGCAACAAGAGATAGGATTGTCCTCTGCGTCTTGTCCATAACATAGCTCTTTTTATCTATAAGAACAGTACCTTCTTTGTTGAAGTATTGCAAAATGGCAGCCAGCTAACAAGTGTTTCATCCCCTTAGAGACTTCTTCAAGGCTATAAGATCAAGAGTTGTATGATGTCTATGCATCAGACATTAACTTACATGATATAAATGGTATTATTTTGCCAGGGTGCATTGTCTAAACTCATTGCTTATTGTCAAGCACTAATATATGTGTCTGTGCATTCATTGTGACTTGGCCGAAATCCAACTGTGAGGCCAAAGTCAGGCAACACCTTCAAAAGGAGTGGAAAAAAATGGTGCTGAGACAGAATATCGAGTTGGAAATGTCGACTTACACAAATATCGAGTTACAAATATTGTGATTCAGAAATATCGACGGCAAGAATATTGTGGTCAAGAATATCAAATTTAAGGTAAGAAATATTGTAAAATAGAAGTCATTACTATTATATTATCGAGTTTTTTAAATATCAATTTTTTTAGTGTTATGTATTTTAGTTTATATTTTAAATGTATATGATGTATGTATTTTGTATAAGTATTGTTTATGTTTTATAATATATGTGTTACATTTTTTGTAGTTATGAACTTTATTTTAATGAAATTTTGCATTTTTCAGTTCCATAGCGGGTTGTGGGTTTATATGGGAATAGGGTGGGAAGTAATTCAATTAGAATAATCAATGGTTATTTAGATTTTGTAGGGTTAATTGTGGGAAGTATTTTATTTGTAATTCATAATTAATTTGTTGTTAATTAATATTAATTAATTAATTGATAATTAATTATGGTAATTGTGCGGGGATTAGGTGCAGGTTGTGGGTTGTAGAGGCAAAGGGTGGGAAGTAATTTAGTTTTGATTAATTAATAATTAGTTGTTAATTTATTTTAATGAATTGATTGAAAATTCATTCTGGAAATTATTTTATTAATTTTAGATGTGGGTGTGGGATTATAGGGGTACAGGGTGGGGAGTAATTTATGTTTAATTAATTATGAATTTGTTGTTAATTTATATTAACTTATTTGATAATTAATTATGGTAATTGTGTGATTTTTTTAGGTGTTGATTGTGTGGTTTATGGGCTAAAGGATGGGAAGTAATTTATGTTTAATTCATTCATTATTAGTTGTTCCTTCATATTAATTAATTAATTGAAAATTAAATATGGAATGTGTGTGAGTTGGAGCGTTTATAGGGGTAAAGGATGGGAAGTCATGTTTGATTAATTAAATAAAAATGAGTTGATCATTAATATTAATAAATTAATCTATATTTAATTAGGGTATTTGTTTATATTTTTGTGTGTCTGGTGTTTTATTGTTATAGGGGTACAGTGCTGGCAGTAAATAATTTTACTTACTTTATAATTAGTTGTTAAATACTGTTAGTTTTTTAATTGAACATACATTTTAATTGTGTAATACATGTGTTTACAGTTTAATATTAGTTGTGGATTGTGGAGATTATAGGGGTAAAGTGTGGGAAGTTAAATACATTTTATGAGTTTTAATTTGTTTTTTAATTAATAATATTTCTTTAATTGGTAATTAATTATGTTAGTTTTTATTTAGATATGGGTTGTGAATTGTGTGGTGTTATCAGGTAGGAAATTAAAAAAGTAAATGTATGTTAATAATTTAATGTTTCAAAATAATTTTTAATTAAAAATATCTATTTGTTTCGAAATTATTCTTTATTCCATTTAATATTATCTTTGTAGGTATTTGTTATATGTATTTAACATTATAATATGTATTTTTATAAACATTTAATATTAAATATATTTGTATTTGAGTTTTAAACATATTTATACATTTTTTAGTTAATTTTATTAAATATTTTTATTGTTGTTAAAATGTTGTTTGTTTTAAATTTTGAACTGACTGGAGTGAGAATATTAATTTTTACTCCTCTGTGTTAATATGTAAATGTATGGTCCATTCCAACTGCCTTTTGACAACAGGTATCTTACGCTAACTAATTTGCAAGTGTTAGCAAGTATAGATTGAAATGACTACAACTACCAAGAGGCCCTGTTTCTGTAACTCAAAACAAGATTAAATTGTAATTTTGCCCATTCTCACTTGCCTGACATGTTACAACTGATGTTCAATTGTCATGGCCTGAGCAATCTACATACAATGATCCCTTCAGCGACGTGGCAGGTGACCCATTGACTGCACTGCTCATATGATGACATGCTAAATATACAACTAAGTTGTGTGATCGCCTGTTTTGATCACAGCTATGCATTGGTATGGTCAAATACACTTGTTACCTCTCCAATGGTCAGATTAAATATTTGAGAGATATCATGTTTATTCCTTAATCCAACATGCAGCATCTCAGGGCATCTAAAGAGCTGCTTAATTCATGTACATGTATTTAATGTCTTTAAATGTCTTGTTAAAAAGTTCAATACCACTGAAACACATCACTATGGTACTCTATCTTTTTTATTTTTCCTATGTCTCTACTAACTGTGTCACAAAACATTTGAATGTCGATACCACTCTTCCAGTGGGAGATGGCACCTGGGGGAGAGGGCATAAGCTTGTGGGGGTAGGGGTCATGTGAAGGTAACTGTAGGCTGGCAGTAAGGTCACTGAGGCCACTCACACCGAGGCCACCATCGCCCAAGTCTTGGGAGCCTATCAAGAGACCCAAGGCATTATGGGATAGGTACTTGCTGAAATCCGGGAGATGAAGCAGCTGTAGAGGGGCATAAACCATGAGATGCAAGGCCATAACACCCACATGGGCTGCCTAACTGGGGTGCTGCCGGACATTCACACACACACATGTGCAGGGCTTTCCAGCACCATCTACCTTTTCCTGTGTTCAAAGATAGCATCTGCAACAGCCACAGGAAGGTAGGCCCTGCCAGACGAAAACACACCTGCAGTCACCCCTGTCCCCACAGCTGTGGATTCCCTGCACTGCCAAGCGGGAAAATCCACGAAAATTTCCAGGAGGTCTGGATGCAAAATCTCCAGCACCGCCAGCAACAAATCTCAATCTTAATTACCTCCAGTGTGTGTGACAAATTTACTCTGTGAACTATTCCTGGATACATTTACTTTTCTGATGGCATTAATATTTTTGCCATTTTCACAATGTTTATTTTCTCCTTGTTCACTTCAATAATCCAACAAGTCTGAAACTCATAGCCTGCTGTAGTATATCTGACATCTAGCAATATGTATATGTACTCTCATCTCAACTTTACATTGTCATAAATATCAACTTTTGTAAGCATAGTTATTTTGCATGTTCAGAATGCTTAGCTCAGGATCATAACCATGTCTCACCAACACATACATATAAGGGGCCGATTCTGATCTGGGTCGAAAATCACTCCAACCGAGCCAGATCCGGCATGTTTTCCAACCGATCCGGACTCCTGCAGTCCGACCGAGCGAGTACGCTGCGGCCGTATGCTGTCGGATTCGTTTCGATCGGACTCCCATTAAAGTCAATGGGAGCCAATCGTACAACGTGTACATGGGCTCCCGTTGACTGAATGGGTACCTTCCAGACAAGTGCGCCATCTACAGTGTATACGCGTCAGTGCCATCCGAACCGTAAATGCCTGTGTTGGGGAGACCCATGGGTCTCCCCTTGTGTCGGAGCCGTAAGGCTGCGGGTAACAGGGGGTCCGATGCGGACCCCCAAAGTCCAGCTCCGGGAGCTATTGTGAGCTGGAAGCTCCGACTCAATCCGGCTGTCCGAATCACGCATCGTACTGGCTCGGTCGGAATTCGCCTCTATTGCGCGCCACAAATAGCTTACGGCCGAGACTTATGGAGCAGTTCGGACCCGGAAACGATTCAGCCGAATATTTCGCACTTGTTCGCATCATACTTCGTTGTCCGGACGCGTGTACGAACCGGACGGAAATTCAGCCTCCGAATCCGACCCGCTAATCCCGAACCCGATTCGGAGCCTTTCCGACCAAGATCGGAATTGGCCCCTGAGTGTGTACTCATATACCATCTTTATTCCTGTGTACCAACAATAGGCTGGCATTATATCAGAAACATATCAAATCATATATAACACAAATATTATGGGCCATTGATCACTACTTCAGTTGCAGACCTTCACAACATGGAGGGAGGGGATACATCAGACAATTTGCAATTGAATAAGCAAAACAAAATTGGTCAATGTTCCAAAAAAACGTTTGTAACAGTCATTTCCAGGAACAATACATGTGCCCTTTCTACCTCCAAACAGAATTATACACCTGTACATGTCACAACTCTGAAATGTGTAAATAAAGATGCCATGTTGAAGGTACCTAAAACAGACCTTCACATCACAGTACATGTAAGATGGGACTGGCCTTCATGATGTTAGTGGGCTGCCTTAGTCAGTTTGGGCCATGACCAGGTATGAGGATAGTCAAAATATTGATACGAATGTGTGTATCCATGTATTAGTATTTTTCAGCATGTGAAAACTACACAAGATGTGTGTTAATTTTGGGGTAATGTGTGTGCTGTATTCACAATGCTATCACATCACAACTGATATGAAACGTTTCATTTACATTCAGTTTTTTCCTCTCTTGTATCCATACAGGTCAGCACCCATCACAAGTGGGACGTACGGTAGGGCATCACCAGCAAAAGTGTAGCCTGAGGGTGTACAAGTGATGCAGCGTCCATTTGTAAAAGAGGTGGGAGGAACGGAGGCACTGGGCCGGAAGATCGCAGAGGTCCAGCTGGGAAAGTCATCCCAATGTGGGTATGGCCCGTACCACACCCTGACCCCTCCTAATGGCCTGCATACTGGTGGTGGCCTATCCTGAGCTGGATGAGCAGTTGAGGGCCCACCAGCAGCTACAAGGGGGTACGTTCTGACCAGAAAGTTACATGTTTCATTGCCATCTTTTTTGATAACAGGCAGCTATTTCCCCATCAACATTGAGTGTGATTCATGTCCAACACACTAAAAGAGTTGTTGAATGTGTAGGTCTGATAGTAGGTGCATGATGATGTACTTTGCCAATTGTCTTTTTGACCAGGAACAAAGCAGAGTCCAGTTAACTACCAATTTTCTGACTTGGTCAGACACATTGCTGACTAAAGTCATATATTACCTGAAATTGTCTGATGTTCTGAGTGACAGTTGCCCCAAACAGCCCACTTGTCTTCATTGTGTCAGGAGTGATGCTCCCTCACTTCTGTGTCTCGTGTGATGGTAGCCCCCTAACATGGGGCATAGCATACAGTGCACTTTAGGGGACTGGGCAATCCTTCTCATTGATAAGTTGGGAATCTACAGTAACATGAGAGTGCAAACATCACTGGTACCATCAGTATTAGGGCCTACATGTTGGCATGTGTACATTTCCCTGTTGTAGTATCATCTGCACTACTGTTTCGTTACTGATCTAAGGGACACATTAGGATGGTGGATGGACTGGAGTCCGTCCGCAATCCTGTTGTAAACTTGGACCGTCCGCCATGCATGCGGAGGTCCTGCACACGTTATCAGGATGCGACCCCCACGGTGGCGGTCCGTTCCTGCATCTTAACAGTGTGGCAGTTGCTGCTGCCAGCAGCACCCGCAGCGATGCCGAGAAGCATATTGTGCATTTCACAGCACTACATGGCAGGCACCTCACCATGGGTACCCCCCCAAGGGCATCCCCACCTCCTCAACACAAGGGGGGCCCGCGACAGGCCCCCTAACCCAATGCTCACTAGTCTTTCCATGGCTGTTCCACCGCCGTGGAAAGGCTGTCTCCAGTCATCATCGTAATTTGCCTGTTGGTGCCTGCTCGGCACTGCCGCCATTTCGCCGGTGAAGTCGGCCCCGCCAGGCAATCGTAAGGATTGCCTGTGGCGGTTCAGTGGCAAACAGTCTTTGCGACTGCCACGGTCGTGGTGAGATTCCCCCCGCCATCCTTAATTTTGCAGGGGAAACTCGCGGTCGGTGTACTGAAGGACTGCTACTGCATGGCTGGAGGTAGCGGTCCTTCCGCTATTGTAATCGACCCCTAAGTGTTTTCATTTTTTTTTTAATTATTCCCCCATAGGGACAAGTCATCATCACAGAAAAAAGCACAATATATACATATCTCATGAAACATAAAATATACATTTAAACGATAATATGTTCTTTAAAATTAAATAATTAGCGTTTCATATTTCTAAATGTTCTTGAATTGCACCCCAGATTAACATTCTCAATTGCCGTTTCCTAGCCCCCTTCAAAGCATAAAGACTCTATTCCAATTCAAAAAGATTATACAACTTCGAGCGCCAAAATTCAAATGCAGGGGGTTCTTCTTGTAACCAGTCAGAAGCGATGCAAAGGCGAGCAGCGGTCATGGCCATGAATAGCAAGTACCTAAACTTAAATAAAGCGGTACCCTGTTTCACATTTTCACCTATACCTAAGAGAATCAAAGCTGGAGAGATCTTTACTGTAGATTGTGTAATCATAGAAAGAAAATTTTCCATGTGATTCAAAAATTGACGTAATTTACAACAACTAAAAAATATATGAATACTATCTGCATTGTCTGATTTGCATCGAAAACATTTCCCATCATGTTGTGGGCCCCACTTCATCATACGCTCTGGAGTATAATATAAGCGAAATATAGTTTTGAAGAATTGAGCCTTCAAATTAGCAGATAGGAAAGCTTCCTTAGACATATTTAATGCATCTTCTATTAGTATTGAAAATTCCCCCAACTGAGCCTGCCAATACAAATTAAACTTATGCAAGTCATCTGGTCTAGATTCCATTAACATAATATACAAAACCCCAATTTTCTCACCTTTACGAATCGCCTCTACTACGGGGCTGATCCCAACACAAATATGCCTTCTATTAATGAAATCTCTTAATTGAAGATATTTAAAAAAAGACTATTTGGTCAATTGGTATTTTAGAGTCAATCTCTCGTACGTAACAAGTGACCCATTCAGTTCAAACAAATCCCCAATTTGCGCTATCCCACGATGTGTCCATTCTAAAGCAACCCCATCCTGAAACACAAAAGGTAATATTTTCTCTGCATTAGATGGAGTATAATATGACACTTTCTCAATATTAATCATTCTAGCCACCTTTCTCCATATTGTAAAAGCTGATTCCAATACCTTATAACGTGTTCTCTTATAGTAATTCCCCTCTAGCTCTTTAAATAGACTACGTTTGCCGTGAATTCCCAGAAATAAATAATATATAGAGGGTGCTTCTGACATATCCTCCATCGATTCCCCTGTTAGTAGCAATCGCATTCTTTGTAAAAAGCAAACATAGAAATATAGCATAAAGTCAGGAATAGCCCGACCGCCTCGCTCAACCGGGAGAGTCATCAATCTCATTGCCCTTCGAGGTTTTCCGGGAGACCATAGGAATCTTGCACAAGTGGACTGTAGCTGTTGTATATATTGAACTGGAATTTCTAATGGTATAGCTCTAAACATATAAAGAACTTTTGACAAAATGCTCATTTTAATAACGTTCCCTCTTCCTATAATTGTTAATTGCAATCTTCCCCACCTATCTAATGACTGTTTAATGTGTTGAAATGTACTAGTCCAGTTGGCTTTCACAATGTCTTCCATAGAAGTTTTAAATATTATACCAAGATATGTTACTTCGGATACAACTCTTGGATCACTAAATCGCATGTTCTCAGTGCATAGTACTTGAGTCTTCCCAGAATTTAATTTATAGCCCGATATTGAGCCAAATTCCAAAGCCAGCCGTTCAATCTCTATTAATGCTTCACCTGGGTTGACAGTCATAACTGCTACATCATCCGCATATGCGAATACCGTGTGTGCAATATTTTGCATTATGAATGGCTTAATTAAAGGGTTATTGGATAATCTATTTAATAAAGGATTAATAAATAAAGCAAATAATAATGGGGAACAGGGGCACCCCTGCCTTGTACCTCTTGTAATACTAATCAATGCGGATTTCCTCCCCATTGCAGCAATTCTTGCATTTGGAGCTGAATATAGTACCTGGATTGCTGTCATAAAATTATCACCAAATCCAGATTTTCTCATGACCTCCCATAAATAGTGCCATTCAACGCGGTCGAACGCTTTCTCAGCGTCAAGTAGTATTAGAGCTAATGCACGTTTTTCAGCCTGAGCAATATCCATCAAAGTAATACCTTTATTCATATGAGTCACAGTACCTCGTTTAGGAATGAACCCGTGTTGATCTAATGAGACCAGCGGAGTTATAACTTTTGAAATTCGATTGGCTAATAATTTTGAGTATAGCTTACTATCGCAGTTTAGTAAAGAGATAGGACGATATGATCCCGGAAGTTCTGGAGATTTACCCTTTTTTACTGAACACAACGATCAGGGCATCGTTCCATGACTTTGGTGAATTTCCCTTCTGTGCAGCTCTGAAAATATCCAACATAATATATTTTAATTGTTCAAAAAATTATTTATAGACCTCCCCGGGGATATAATCTGGTCCGGCTGCTTTACCATTCGCCAGATTTTTTACCGCAAGTTCTAGTTCTTCCATAGTAAATGGACTATCCAACCATTCCCTATCGTTATCGTTCAATTGCATACACTCCCCTAAATCAAATCTTGCGGTTGTTCTGTCAATTTTCTGTTGTGCATACAATTGCGTATAGTACTGTTGGAGTATATCAAGGATTTTATCTGGGTCTTGTTGTAAGTTACCATATTGATCTTGCATATTAGATATAGACCTAGAAGTTGATTGCATCTTTAGCCGTAAGGCCAATGCTCTCCCAATTGCCTCACCATATTCATGCATGTGTCGTTTATGTGCCAAATACTTTCTCGCATTGTCATTGCTCCACACCCCCGTTATCTTAGCTCGACATCTAGCAACCTTATCCTCCACATCTGCTATATTTCGTTGGGAACTGGTTTTTTGAATTTCCAAAAGTAAGTTCTCCTCAGAAGTTTTTAATAACCTATATAAGTCTTGCATTTCCACCCTTAGTTTCTTCAACCGAAAATTACCATAACTCATCACCTCCCCTCTGAAACACACTTTAAATGTTTCCCAGACTATTTCAATGCTAGCAGTATCTACATTAAAATTAATGAATTCTGTTATCCAGTTTGCCATAGTCATCTTAAACTCTGCATCTGAACATAATTTCCTATCAAAAGAGAAAGATCTTGTACCAACATCAGTTGAAGAATCCGGTATGCTTAGCACAATAGGTGCATGATCAGATGTTACTTTAGGAAATAATTCAATATGCGCTTCAGCTAATATCGATAAAGAGGAGAAAAAATAATCTAATCGAACCATTTTTTTATGTGGAAACGAATAATAAGTATAACCAGGCAATGCAGATTTCAAATTGCCCCAAGTATCTACCGTACCATGATCTGTTACCAGATTAAATAGAGCCTTGAAAACCCGTGATTTCTGACCATCATAATTATCAGGACCTCCTGCAAGCTCCGTATTTTTTAGATTAATATTCATGTCTCCAGATATTATCAACGGAGTTGCCCAGTTTTCTAGTTCCATGTTCAAATTTACTAGCACTTCCGGTTCATCTAAATTTGACCCATATACTGAGCACAGTTATATGAGAAGATTTGATTTTTATCTCCCCAATAGCCCATCTTCCCCATTTATCTGTTAGGGTGCGGATTATTGTGCATAATCGTGATTTTGCTAAAATCATAACACCCGAGTCAGAGTAGTCTGTTGTGATGCACAAATTAACGAATAACCCAAATCGCCTACTACAAATCGATTGCTCCATGGTAAATGAGTCTCCTGGAGACATACAATGTCTGGTTGGATATAGCGAAGCTCCGATGCAACCCTGTTCCTTTTTTCACGTTATTAAGGCCAGACACATTAAAGGAGCATATTTTAATACTTTGAGCCATAGAAATTCGTCTTAACAATCCAAACTGTGATGCAAATCTTTATTATACTCAAGAAGCTCTTAAAACACATAATCTTTAAGTCAAACTTCTTTTCCTTCCTGTGGTGTTTTTTGTCCCCATTAGGGTTTTTTCCCCTTTTTATAATATAATATATATAATAATAATAAAGGGGCTTATAAAGCGCAATGGTGACGCCATCCCGGCGTGTCCCCGCGCTGTGGAGAGAGTGGCGGAAACAGAAGGCAGTATCCGGTCTACTGGGTGAACAAGTGAGTTTTTAGGAGCTTCCTAAATACCGCTTCGGTCTTGGCCAGCCTAATTTCGATGGGAAGAATGTTCCACTGGGAGGCTGCCAACACTCGGAAGGAGCGACCGCCCATTCTAGCCTTCTTTATACGGGGTACTTTCAGGAGGCCCATGCCCGTGGAGCGGAGTGCTCTGGTGGGCTGGTAGGGGATAGCTAAGTCCTTCAGATATTCAGGGGCTTTTGAAACGGTAATCCTGTAGCAGATTAAGAGTGCCTTAAATAGGATCCTTTTTTTTATAGGAAGCCAATGAAGGGCAGACAGAGTGGATTTAGATGCCGTTCTTTTGGGGAGTCTGAGAACTAGCCGTGCTGCAGTGTTTTGTAGTACCTGAAGCCGTCTTAGGTTTTTCTCAGTAGTCCCCAGTAGCAGTACATTAGCATAATCTATGCGGGAGGTAACTAATGCTTGAGTCATGGTCCGTCTAGCCTCCAGGGGCAGAAGGTCCAAGGTACGGTTCAGGGTCTTCATTATCCCAAAGCATTTCCCTGCTACTTTGTTGACGTGGCTCTCAAAAGAAAGTTTCGGATCCACCCAGACTCCCAGATTTTTTGCCTCCCTGCCCGGGATAGGTGTAGGGCCAAGGCAAGGAGGCCACCAATCCTGAGTCCAACTGGCATCCTTTCCCCCTATCACTAGAACCTCAGTTTTCGAGCCATTGAGCTTCAGGCAGTGTTGGTTCATCCAGCCTGCAAGCGCCTGCATGCAGGTTTTAAAATTGGCCGCTGCTAAGATGGGTGCCTGTGATAGGGAAATGAGCAGTTGAGTATCATCAGCATAGGATACTAATTCTATGCCGTATGATTGGACCACCTCTGCTAATGGAGCCATGTAAAGGTTGAACAGGGTGGGGCTCAGGGCAGAGCCCTGGGGCACCCCCTGTTCTAAGGCTATGCTGTCAGAGAGAAACGTGCCTCTCTGGACCTGAAAACTGCGGTCAGAGAGGAAGGCCTTGAGCCAACCCAGTGCCGCCTTGGTGACCCCAGCACTGCTCAGACACTGTAGCAAGATGGAATGAGCCACAGTGTCGAACGCAGCGCTGAGGTCCAGCATAATGAGAGCCATTGTGTGCCCTTCATCTGCACCAATCCGCAGAGTTTCGGTCGCTCGCAAGAGGGCCGTCTCGGTCGAGTAATTCTTCCGAAAGCCCGATTGGGAGCTGTGTAGTGCCTTATTAGCCTCTAGATGATCCATGAGCTGTATATTGGCTAGTTTTTCGGTCACTTTAGCAAGGAAGGGCAGGAGGGAAATAGGTCTTAGGTTCTCTAGTGTGTCCTGGCTAACATTTGGTTTCTTTTTTATTGGCAGCACTATAGCCTTCTTCCAGTCTCCCGGGAGAGAGGCCAAAGAAAACGAAAGTTGAATGATGTGTCTAAAATAGGGCTCGAGTACTTCCAAACTAGCAGTCAGAACTTTAGGAGGGGCCGGATCTCGAGGAGAGCCCGATTTGACACTTTGGCAAACATTTACCAGTACATCAGGTGGAGGGACCAGGAAGCTGTGTAAATATGAGTCCGTGGGACTAACCTCTCTGTCTTCCATGAGATCATAAGTGGCGGTCAGGTTTCCAGAGAAGCTTGCATAGATATCCGAGATCTTTCCCGAGAAGTATCTCGCAATCCTATTGCAGGTGTCTACTGAGTCACTGGAGGACCTATTATCAGTCGAGAGTACAGAGATCTCCTTAAAGATTTTAAAGAGCTCCTTCGAGGAGTTCTCTGCCTCATCAATCCGATTTTTATAGTGGGCGGCTTTAGAGATGCGAACTTCTCTATAATACTCCCTCTGCATTTTTTTATATTTTGTTTTAATCATTGGGCAAAAGTTAACACGCCATGCACGCTCCAGCTTTTTACAAGCAGATTTGAGCGTTTGGAGTTCAGGAGTGTACCATGAAGTGGTTTTCCTCGTATTTTTAGGATTACTCCCATTACGAATGGGGGCGGTTTTATCAAGGGCGCCTAAAATGCGGGATTGTAGGTGACTGTATGCAGTTTCACAGTCCGTGCCTCCTATCGGACCACCTAATGTGAGATGTTCATTGAAGGTATCCTGAGAAAAGGATTTCCACTTCCGCCGCGGGTATCGCTGCTCAGAGTCTTTTTTTGAGTCATCCTCGGAAGACTGAATGGAAAAAGGAATGACAAGATGATCGGACCAAGGGACCGGGATCGGTGTAGAGGATTGTACTCTAGAGTGGTTACCGAAGATGGGATCCAGGAGGTGCCCAAGTCTGTGAGTAGGGTCCTGATTTATGAGATCAAGCTGTAGGGAATGGAGTTCGGACCTAATGTCGCTCGCCTCCCTATCTAAGGGGTCATCAAAGTGGGCATTCAAGTCGCCAAGCACAAGGAAGCTTTTTTTCCTGATCGCATGGTGAGCAGTGACCTCCAACAGGTTGGCAATAAAATCATACATCCTGCCAGGAGGTCTGTACACAAGGATGCCTGAAAGGGAGGTTTGCGGTCCCATGTTTATAGTGAAAACACCAGCTTCACAATGATCAATATTCAAAGGCAAAAGGGTGCATTGCATAGCAGCTCTAGTAGCAATGGCAATACCCCCCCCCCCTGCCCTCCTTCCTATCCAGTCTAGCAAGGGAATAGCCAGGGGGCAAAGCCTCTATGATGTCAGGATCAGAGAGTTCTCCCAGCCACGTCTCGGTAAAAAACAGTATATCAAATTCCTCGTCCTCGAGTAGATGGTAAATTTGAATACTGTGTTTACCGAGAGAGCGGCAATTAATCAATCCTGCCTTGGCCTGCCTATTTGCAGGAGCCATCCGAGATGGATTGAGGGGTTTGAAAGAACATAGAGGGCAAGCATGTAGTGATAGCACCTCCATGGAGTGTAAGCAATTAAGGGAGATCTCAGGACACAGAGCAAACAGCTCCTCTCTATCATAGCGTAAAGTAGGGGATGATATGAGACCAGGGTCCCTGGCCCCGCGCCCCGTCCTGTCGCGGACGGGCGCAGACGGGCTGGACTTTGGCTCGACTTCGGCGCGCTTCCGGCGCGCCCGCTGCACGCGTCCGCTGCGCGGACGCTGACCCAAACACATTTATAGAGGGGGGGGGGTCGCCAGAGCGCTGCGCTGTGAGCCCTGAACCCGGAAGTGTTGGGCTCCTCCTCACCCTCCGCTCAAACGCCCGTGATTGGACGCGGCGGAACAGGGCGGGAGTGGGCGGACTATGTGGATTCCCCAAGCTCTGACTCAGCCTGGAGAATTACGAGGGGAGCAGGTATAGTGCAATGCAGTTTTCACAGTTTTCACAGTCAAATTCAAGTTTTAAAATCAGTATCAACATACACAGTAAAGTATTTTAAAAGAGCTTCAGTCGCAACAATTAAAAACAGCGCGCTAAACGTGCAGCGCTATCCGTGCAGCTGATAACACCCAGAGCGCTAAGTGGATTGAGCCTGCCTCTGCCACCGGCAAGACTCTTCTCCACAGCGCGAGTGCGCTTAACCTGGACTTTAAATAGTAGCCACTCACAGTGTCGCCAGAGCGCTGCGCTGTGAGCCCAGAACCCGGAAGTGCTGGGCTCCTCCTCACCCTCCGCTCAAACGCCCGTGATTGGACGTGGCGGAACAGGGCGGGAGTGGGCGGACTATGTGGATTCCCCAAGCTCTGACTCAGCCTGGAGAATTACGAGGGGAGCAGGTATAGTGCAATGCAGTTTTCACAGTTTTCACAGTCAAATTCAAGTTTTAAAATCAGTATCAACATACACAGTAAAGTATTTTAAAAGAGCTTCAGTCGCAACAATTAAAAACAGCGCGCTAAACGTGCAGCGCTATCCGTGCAGCTGATAACACCCAGAGCGCTAAGTGGATTGAGCCTGCCTCTGCCACCGGCAAGACTCTTCTCCACAGCGCGAGTGCGCTTAACCTGGACTTTAAATAGTAGCCACTCACAGTGTCGCCAGAGCGCTGCGCTGTGAGCCCTGAACCCGGAAGTGCTGGGCTCCTCCTCACCCTCCGCTCAAACGCCCGTGATTGGACGCGGCGGAACAGGGCGGGAGTGGGCGGACTATGTGGATTCCCCAAGCTCTGACTCAGCCTGGAGAATTACGAGGGGAGCAGGTATAGTGCAATGCAGTTTTCACAGTTTTCACAGTCAAATTCATGTTTTAAAATCAGTATCAACATACACAGTAAAGTATTTTAAAAGAGCTTCAGTCGCAACAATTAAAAACAGTGCGCTAAATGTGCAGCGCTATCCGTGCAGCTGATAACACCCAGAGCGCTAAGTGGATTGAGCCTGCCTCTGCCACCGGCAAGACTCTTCTCCACCGTGCTACCTTCCCCTTGCACATCCCACCACCCTGTGCAGCCCTCCCCCACCCTCTTACCGAGACTTTAGGACTTATGGTCCGTGGATGTGGAGCTTCCCCACCTCCAGCCTCCCCCCACAGGGATACCATTATCCAATCAGTAAACTCATACTTGATAAAAAAAAGTAAAAAAAGAGAAAACACCCCTATTCATTAGAATCCTGATTTACCAATTGGAGCTCTATGACCCCTCTTCCCCCTACATACCAAGCAAATATTCCCTTGCAGCCACCACATTCGTAAAGTAGCGGGAATTTTCTTTATAAATCACTTTGAGTTTAGCAGGATTCATTATGTAAGCTTGCGCCCCCTTACTCCGGAACAGTAAAACCATCTGCCGTAGCTGCCATCTAGTCTCCATTGTGTACTTAGAAAAATCTGGTATTGCAAAAAACTCAAAGCCTTCCCCCTTTCTTTTCTTGTTAGGACGTGTATTTAAATACACATCTTCCCTAGCCAAAAAGCTATTGAAAGCTACTAAAAAGGGCCTAGGTTTAATGTTAGATACCCCAGTTTGTAAACGTATATTAAATGGGAGCCTATGTGCCCGCTCTATTTCTCTGTCCCAGTCCCATTTAGTAATCTCAGGGAAAGCCTGTTGAAATAGTTGTACAATGAATTTACGTGGATCTTGTCCCTCTTTTCCCTCTGGAATTTGCATGATTCTCAAATTGTTGTTCAGTAGTAGTCTTCCGTTGTACTAATTGATCCTCGATGTTAGAGATCCGAGTTTCAACTTCCACAATTCTTTCTCCAAAATCAGTTTGAGATTTCGCCAACATTCTTATTGAATTCTGCAGTCTGCGACAAGAATTTTGTATCCTTAAGCTCTCTTGCTCAGTCTTGTCCATATGTGAAAGGATAGTTTGATAAATAGTATGTAAGGTAATGTCCTCCGCTGCCGATGTTGCTATTCTACCACTGTGTGTTTCTGGTGGTGAATTATTATCAGTCGTTGTTTCATACACTGATTGTCCCCTTTCCCGTATGGTAGCAGGACTATCTTCAGCTAAGTCAGCAGAGTCCTCTAGTTCACCTTCGCTATCGACTACCATACTCATTTGCTTAGAATATTGTGTGGTTAAATCATCACAAGATGAGATTGAGCCGTCCAATAGAGAGTAAAAATCTCCCGATTCACCATCTGTTGCTGAAGGATATTCTGGTATAGCTTGTGGTGGTGGCGTTAATTGTATTTATTGAATGCCGCGGCTTGTGTTTTACTCATATCTCCAAAGCTAGCTACAGTCATGTTTCCTGCAACAGTATCTTTATCCAACACTACTTCTATGTTGCCATTAGTCTCTCTCTTATCTCTCTCATATAACACCGGCATATCTGTAGCCTCAATATTGCTCAGGACAACAGTTTCACTATTGATAGTTAGTATATTGCAGCCGACATTATCAAGTCTGTTCACTCCGGCATTTGCGTTAATTTCAGCATTTGCCACATTTTCACAACTTTCACCCGTTTCCAAATTATTTCCACTAGCGGCCACAACTGCATTCGAGTTTATCTGAGGTTGTGTGTTAGCTACAGCAACATCTATTCTGCCTTTACGCTTTTCCTCCGCCGCATTAAATATCGCTGGTATTGTAGTAGTCTTAGTTTTGCCAAACTCACTTTTCTTCTCGACGGCGGCTGTTTTTCCCGATTTGAGACCTTCCTCCTCCGCTTTCTCACAACCGGCTCCGGTAACAGCCCCAGGCGTCTCCTGATTCCGTTTTGCTCATGTGCCTTTAGGAGCCTTTCTCCGACCCCAATGGTTGCTGCTTACTCGGACGCCACTCACCAAGCTCTTCAAGCTCCGTAAACCGCCAACAGCTGTGCTGACTACCAGCGACCACGCACAACTGTATCGTGTCGAAAGCTCGTGAACCACAACGAAAACGCCAACCATCGGCAGCGCACTTGCCTCGTCCTCCACGCTGCCGAATAACAGCAAGAGACAAAGCCGTGAAATTTTCCACACTTTCCGGGCTAGAGTTAATGTTATCTCCTCCGACAATCACATCCAGGTAAGAGCGCTCAAAAAAATCTCTAAGCGCGTGTTCTCTCTTTATATCCCTGCAAGGAGGCTGGAGAGGTCAGCCTACGCGTCCACTCGCACGGGCGCCATCTTGCCTCGCTCTAAGTGTTTTCATAGGTTGACGTGTGATACCATAATAAATGTGTGTGTAGGCCAATCTGTATTTGGAAATACTTATTTGTGATAGGTATACAGTTTATGTGTTAACACAGATAGGACTATGTGTACATATTGATGGGTGGGAGACACATAGGCTAAGCCATTACTCAATGTCATTTGTCAGGTCCAAATGAAGAAGCAATGCAGGAAATGACAGGTAGACTTACAGTAATTTGTCACCATTGGAATTTCCATGGCATCGATGTGGGAGTATTCAGTTATGTGAACTGCACATGTTGATTTGGCAAGGTTCATTTACTGATTGGTGACATGCAGAAATGTAGGGAATGTGTGTGAGTGCCTATACTCAGTTTTATTAGTCAATTTGTGCTTGCAATACAAAAAGGTACTGTGATATGCCTTCCCATTAGGTCCAAAGTGAAACCACCTTTTCATGTAATGGAGGTTCCCTGAACCTTCAATGGTCTATTGGCTTTTAGGTATGCCACATAAGAATGGTGTTCTCAGTAGTACTAAGCTGGATTGTGGATATTTCTAGACCCTGGTGAATTCTTATGCTGTGGATATTTGTAAACAAATCTCCCAAACCTTTGGGCCAGATTGTCTCCAGTCTACTTTTCTGTGCTACCTGTGATACAAAGCAAAGTTACTTAAGTGCAGATTTAATTAAACTATTCTGACAGTGGATATATGAGGAAGCTTCAATTAGGAAGTGGCCACAGGGTAAAATTAGCATTTGCATGTCACCTTATTCTACTACTGCACATATTGCTGCAACATAGCTGTATTATTCGACCATCATTTGATCATGATGTGGTTGTAGGCATGTGGCTTTTTGCTGATTACAGAGCCTTGTGTGGAATCTGTTGAAATGATTTTGTCATAGTCATCCAATTAAATGACATACTACAAGGGCTAAAGAATACAAGGTAATCAAGTATCCTACAGATATGTATATATACATGAGGATGGAGTTGAGACAAAATCACTCATGCAATTGGAGCTATTGGGTGTTATGTGATTCCTGTGAGCAACTGTTTACAGCTCATGTGGCATGCATGCATGTGCTCATGATAATGTTGAAGCCACTATAATGGACCTTGTAGCTGGAGTCACTAGGCACTTTAGACATTTTCTGTGGTAAAAGATCTTGGTCCAGTGTGTTCATGCAGATGCAATAAACCTATTTTGAATGTCATTCCAGTATTATCCCAGGCAAACGTAGGAGACAGGTACAACATTGTTGGGGACGCAGCTGGCCAAATTGGCTCCAGGTATGACACAATAAACATCAAGGGAGGGTGAGGAGAGTGCCACGGAGGATGCAGACTCAACCTTATCATCTGCAGGGTCAACCTCCAGTGGACACTCCCTAGTGGTGATGGAACACAGAGGAACAGTACCAACATGATCCTTGTCCACCACTCCACTTCCATTATCACCCTCCCTGTTGCTTCCCACCGAGTTGGCCAGGCCCTCTCCCTAAGAGTGGAGCTATCTCTTTCGCTGCAGGCACATCAGCCCCTACCCCTATCACCCCCACTGCCCTAATTGAAGAGGATATTAACCTCTTGAGACACATCTTTGTTGCACAGATGGTACTGCTGAATGCCATCCAGGGGGAAAGCAGCCATCAGCAACAGGAGGTGGCTTACCTGGAAGGCATCCACGGTGTCATGTGTGGCTTACAGAGTTCTATTCAGGCTCTGGCCTCCTCCCTCATGGTAGCCTTCCACCCATCCCCAATATCTGCCCCACCTCCTGTCTCTTTCCCATCCCCTATTCCCGTGCCTGTTCAAAGTACACTCACATATACACACGCACCCACTTCAACGGTCCCAGGCAGCACACGCAAACAGAAAGACCAAAAAGCACAGAAGCACGCAACCACTCACCTGAGAGTCAACCCTCTCCATCACTACCTCATCATACCCCCAGTTACTATGCCCGCAGCCATACATACTTCCACAACACCCAGTATACCCCTAGACACCCCACCTGCAACCACATCCACATCTACAACACCCAGCATACCCCAAGACACCACACCCATAACCACAGACACATTTAAAACACTTATCATAACCAGCACATCCACATCACACACCCCTAAAAAATGCAAACACCTACAAAACACCCCCCAAATGTACACAAGATACATCAGAACACAGACACCTGAACCAACAACACAAACCAACACCTGACACTTCTACGCCCTCCCAAACATGCTACCCATTTTACTGGGAGAGCTTGTTTTTCTCTTGCCCCTACCTATGTCACAGCCGAACCCCCCCAAAGCCAAAAGTACCCCTTCCACACTCCAACTCATCCCTTCCCCATCACAATCCACCCCTCACAAAACTATTCCCCCACTCAAGAATCCAGACCTACCCCTGAGAAAATAATCTAAATCCCTCCCAAATGCAAATCCATCCCTCCCAAAACCAAGTCTAACTCTCCCTTATCCAAAGCACCCCTCCCACGTGACAGTAAAGTGTCTACACTAACCACTAGATGCCATTTTCTGGAAAGGTTCCCCTGGCAGTGTTCTTAGACGTAAGTGTGTCACACCACAGAAGTCCACAGGATTTGGGCATTTGCAATGGACTGCCATTTGTTTTTTTTCACCGTTCTCCATTGTGCTAATAAATCACAATTTTTCTTTTCACCAAATCGCCCTACCCTTAATGTTGCTTTACAATCATCTGAATTCTTGCAGTGCTTCATTTAAAGATGTGTAGTACATATTTTTTTAAACATTATGGCAGGAACTCCTGCTTATGTTTTTAATGTCTACTATGTTAAGTGCATACTCTGGTTAACATGGTATCAGTGCTTAATTTGTAAATACTAAGCCTCCGAATCCAAAGAATTGGTTAGAAGCCCATGACTGGTGCTACGAATGTCGGGGTTGCTAAATACCAAGACTGTCTAGATTCATTCCACCTCTTGCCTCTCTTTTATCCCAGTCTTGCTGACTTCCTTGCCCTCACTCTTGCAGCTTTTTTGCAATCCCTGCCTCACTGTTTTCTGTCTTTCTCTTCCTCGTTCTTTCCCTCTTTTTTTCTCTCTCTTGCTCTGGGTGAAAGTCTGAAGAGGAATAACAAGTGCTGGTCACCAAACATGAGTGGGTACCATCTGCAACCACCTGCTCAAATTAAGCGCTGACTCCAACATTCTGAAAAGAAAGGCATACATTAACACATGATTGCCCACAGAATAACACAGAATGCCCTGATTAATTACACTCCCAAGAAATATACAGTCAAAACCTGAATTGACAAATACCTAGACTCAGCAAAACCAAAGCAACACTGATTTGTGTGTACTGATTTTACCTTGCTACCTTTGCCCGCACAGCCACCAGGCACTTAGGCACTCTATATAGTCATTTTAGAAAGACAGGCTAATGCTGACTAAATAATGAGGGAGTGCATGTCTGTTGAGAGACATAAATCAGAATGTGAGGTTTAAGTTTGAGACCAGGAAGACCTGGGGACCAGGAGCATGGCTTATCCAGCTAGGTGTAAACAAGTCGATGACTGTAGTGCACAGTGTACATGCGTGTAGACTAGTTGTGTGCTACGTATCACAAAAAAGAGTGTGAGCAAAAGTACTGATCCCAAAATCCTGGATGCAGGTAGAAGCTTTAATCAGATAGAAATAATATTTCTCTGAAGCCCTTGGGCATATAAGCTATATTTAGCATAGATTTCAATAAAACACTTAACAAATTCTAGTTAGTCTGTTAGCTGAGACATTGTAGTACACTGGCTATGAGTGACTGTTATTGCAAGTTATCCAGCGGGTAGGTAAGGGTGACAGCTTTATGTTCAAATTGGTTTCATAGTACAAAGTAGAGTTTAGGAGTGATGAGGTATTTTCTAAAGTTTGACAAGAGCTTATGGGCCTTATTTTGAGTTTGGCGGAGGGAAAACGCAGTCGCAACTTGAAAGATATCCCGAGTAACGTATCACAACTGCTATAGGATAAAATGTGCTTGTTGTATCCTACAAGAGTCATCCCCCATTTTTGTGAAAGAGTATCCCATCCACCAAACTCTAAATATGACCATGTGAGACGTTTAGATGGAAATGTAACTTCCTTAGAATGGTTTCTCAGTAATGGTGTTGGTGAGAAGTGTAGGAATAGGTGAGTTTCTTACTCATTCATTTCACCCTGCCAGACACTCAGGATACTGGGGATTTCCTATGATAAATTAGTACCTAACAAATCATCCATGTGCGACAAACAGAAATAACTCACTGTATCAGTTAAAGTCTTTGCTTAAGGTGATGATAAATAGGTTATGAATATATAGTTATAGATGAGGAAGCATATAAAAAAAATCTGAACATGTATATGTTCTGAGCTTTATATGTGAACTCCATTAAATATTTTAAAATAGATTTACACCAAAACTAGTGATCATGTATAAGTGCACAATGGAGTTGATAACTGATTCAATAAAATGCTATACACATATCCTGGTGATGTGTTTTATTGACTGACTACTTTTTAAAGTAGTATAAACTGTGATGTCATGTTTGTCCACCATTGACTGTTTTAAGCTGTGATTAAAAAAGGATAAGTCAAGGCATTAGAAATATCAACATTTACTGAAAATGAAAAGGACTGCACCTTTTACCTTGTTTCATTTCAGGGATTCAGGTTAATGGCTCGGTTACTTATCCTGTTTTTTTGTTTGACTAATAATGGGTCCTATAAATAAAATGACAACAATGGGCATTGTTATGGACATTCACCAGTGAAAGGCAAGTTGCATTAGATATGTGAGTGCGGAAGTCTGTGAGCTGTGGCTATAGTTGACATTTGGGTTTGACTGCTCCCCAAGGGCTACTTGTGAGGGGCTTTTAAATGCCTTTAAAATAGTGAGTCATATTCAGGCACTGGGGTCTTTTGCTCTGCCACCACTTATGCTAATTGTACTTCAAAAGGCCAGACCAAATGCTGAACTTGGCAATTTTTCTTTACTCTACTGTTTAGTGAACTCATATTCCCACAAATCTAGGTACGTGTGGTCACACCAGCCATGCCGAGATGATGTTCATCAGTTCAAGAGAGCCAACTCAGGAGCCATCCCTGACAGGATAGTGTCCGAAGGATAAAGGAACTGCCAGAGGCACAACGCACTGTAACAAATGGTCATTCTTTACAAAATAATTGGGACATTTTTTATGGGAATCTGAAATATGACTGGACTTATGCTGCTAAACAGCAGATCGATATTTTCGTGAATTTTAGTCAAACAACAATGTGATTTGACATAAGTAAGGTAATGCTGGGTATTCTTCCTCTGCAGTGAGGGTACATCAAGACCATTTATCAAGGAGTGTTATATTATGAGTATCATCTCTGTATGTAGTAAAATATTACCTGTTCACCACTGTTCACTGTTTCTCCTCTGATTGTCATGCTGTAAGGTTGAATCTGATTTATACAAATGTGTTGCCTAACCTATCAAGTCAATTCCTGAAAATGTGTTCCCGCGAACCAGACAAACCAAAGAGAACCCTGCACCCACACTGCAGCACTACAGCAATGTGTAAATGCATTTTGGACAAGGAGCCTTTCCCCTCGCCCCTGGCATCAAGTGTGAAAAAAGTGTAGGAGGGTGTGTACTTTATAGTACTGGCTTTCAGGTAGGGAATGTGGTACCTTCCCTCCACGTTAGATCATAGTTTAGCCAGCTGGAGTCTAGTACAGATTTCTGTTTTTTAAATAGTGGTTGATAGTAGGCAGCTACAGCTGAGCTGAACCGGGGGGGGGGGAGGGGTGTGAAGAGAGTCTATACAAGCAGAAACCTACCATAAAGACACTTTTTTTTAACAAGGCTCAATGAGTATATAATATTGTCCTCCTCCTGCCCCCCTCCCTCTTCTTAGTTTTGGAACTAAAGATTTACATTCATGACTGTTATGGAAATCTTCCTGTTGGAACTAACTACAATAAGTGAGCCAATGTATGTATTTATGATTGCAGTCGTAAGCAGAGTATCAGTTACAAAGCCACTTATTAGAACAGCTTTGAAAATTCCACCAGGAGTCTCCAAAACTTTCATGGGCGGTGACACTAAAACATAGTACACAATCGAGGGGTGTGGCTTGCGCGCCGCTATGAGATGGCGGTTTTTGCTTGAACTCCGGGGCAACAGCGGCTGTAGGGACAATTTAGGATCCCTTTGGACAGCGCTTTCCTCCTGGTACAGGCGTTTTCTGCTCTCTGATTATGCCGTGAACGCCTTGTCAGGCGTTTCTCTCGACGGAGACGGCAGGAACCTGTTTTATTGCCGTTTTGTAACACTGCTCCCTGGTTTTCGCGAGCGGCCCCCATTTTGTCTTTTGGTGGCGTCGCTCGCGTTTTCTCTTCAGAATCAGTGTCAGTTCATCAGAACCTGCGTTTTATGCCGGACTAAAGGTGATATTTTCCATATCTCTGTATTTATTGGCTCGAGGATGCTTTTATTTGCCCACAGACATTCTTATGAGACATTTTACACCCTGAGTCGTCGTGTCTGATACCTTGTGCCTTTCCTTGATGGTTCTTCAAGGTCTTTTCACCATGCCTGGATAATGAGCTGATTACCTGCTATAACGACCATTGGGGACTTGTTCAGCTATTTTTTCAATAATCCTACAGCATTTAATATGGCTTTCATTCTCTTATTTATAAATGTCCGCCACTTTGTGCTCTATTATTACATCTACGGACATTGCCTGACTACCACAGTTCATATACCGGTTGTATTGTGTCTGTGTGCGTTACTATTTATTTTTGCTGTTATTTCTTGACCCTCTTTGGACTGTCTCTTTCCTCATAGAATTCCGGTTGTGAGTATTGGGCTTTGCTTGTGGTTATACCTTATGGCTGACAACATGGGTCCTCCTTCCAATGCTAAAGACTCTAAAGGTGCTCTGAAGAGGTCCAAACAAACCTCTCCTACCCCGGAGTCTTCTCAGTAGGATCCTAATTCTACATTGGATACCATTTTGTCACGTTTAAATGATGTCCATGAGTGAGTCCTCATGTAAAGTAACTGGTGCTATGTAAAGCGCTCTGATACCTGATTCGGTTTGGGTCTAGTTCGCGCTATATAAAACTCTGCAAAAAAAAAAATAATAATAATAATATTGCCCAATCTACCAAGACTAATACTAATTTTTTACAAGTTGAAGTGGCAGCTATCAGGGATGACTTTAAGGCACTATTGATTCGTGTTACAAATGCGGAAACACGTATTAGTGGTGCGGAGGACACTGCGCAACAGCACTCTAAGTCTCTTCAACAGATGGAACGTTCAATGGCGGCATTGCGGAGGGACCTCACAGAACAGGAGGATCGCAATCGTAGAAGCAATCTGCGGATTTTTGGTCTACCTGAAGATGCGGAAAAAACAGCCTCCTCGATGATAGACTTTCTATACCAATGGCTTCCCTCTACCTTACAAATTTCATTTCAGAAAGACTTTGAAATTGAAAGGGCTCATCGTGTACCTACTTTTCGGCCTAAGTCTTCACCACACCGAAGGGCGGTAATTTTTAAACTGCTGTGTCACCAACATTCGGAGCAAATTCTGGCCCATATCAGGAAAATCAAGGCGGTGAATTGGGAAGGTCATCGGATTGCTATTTCGCAAGACTTTGCCAGAGACACTATCATTCGAAGGAAGGGTTTTCTTAACTTACGGAAACGTCTTTATGACATGAATATCCCCTTTTCTTTTGCTGGTCCTTCGAAATTTCGTATCACCTTTAAGGGCCGGTATCGAATTTTTGATGAACCTTCTGATCTTTCCTCCTTCCTAGATAATCAGTCTGAAGATCAGATGGATTCTTCTCCGGCTCATGGTCCCTCTGGGTCTTGATCTCTGTTTGGTTCTATGAAATTGTATCTCTTTGTGTTTAGCTTGTGTAATAGCTTTCAATTATATATGATAAGGTTTTTGCTCTTACTGTTTACAAAGATGGTGTTCCTAGCTTTCCAGTTCACATGTTGTTTGTTGCAGTGGAGGTTCATTTCTTTCCTTCCATTTATTTGTTTCTCTTGGTTTTCTTACCTCCTCTATTCTATTTAATATATTTTGATTATTATTTCTGGCTTTCAGATATGTTTCCTCCCTTTATATTTTCCTTTCTATATATGGATGTATCTTCCTTTTTTATCCTCATACTTCAGGATTTATGTTATTGTATTTCATTGTCAATAGTAGTTACTTTTTGTTTTGCTTGATGTTGTTTTTCAGTATATTTGTTTATTGCTTCTTATTATTTAAGTTCCTGGTGGCTGTTTTTCTGTGGCTGTTCTCTTTTAGGTGTACAATGCTTCTTCTTCTTTTCTATTCATTTGGTGTTCTGTCTTGCTCTATATTTGTATTTTTTCCTTCCTTTCTTTTGTGTATAATTGTTGTGTTTTATATACATAATCTGTTTTTTCCGATTGTTTGTGTTTGATTTTATTGGTTGTGTTTTTTATATATATTCATGCTCTATTAGCCGTGTTCCTTTTTTATAAATGTTGTTTCTTATATATTAATATGTTTAACTTATTTCATCTCAATGAATGTTGCTATGTTTTATAATTTCCTTGCTTATTAATACTCATTAATTGGTTCTTCTATTCTTGATATTGTAATGAGTTATATGAAAGTGTTTTTTTAGACCTGAGATATGGTGTTTAAGTTTCTATGCATTTACTCTGCTCATACAATCAATTCTTAATATTTATTATGAATGATTAGAATACGGTTCTTACTTATATAATGCATATATAGTTGTAGATTTTATTCTTTGTGATGAACTATACTTATTGCTATTTCTTGTTAGTATTTTTTCATGATGCTTCTATTATATTATATATTGTGGTTTATTTTTCTTCTTTCTACCTGACTGATGGATTGTTGAGAGCTTCTTTTATCTCTTATAGCCTGTTTGATTAGTTTATGCTCTCTCTTCTAGTTTTCTCTTAAGTATGAATTATAACGCTTATTGGCACCTATTTGTTATCACTATTTACGCCTTGTATCTGTCGTATTTTCCAATATGGGATCGTTGGCTTAATTACTATGTATTTCCTGGCGGTCCCCTTGCTTGCCCCTCCATGTCCCCCTTGGTATGAATTTGGTCCTTTATAGATCTCCCCTGGTGGGTCGCTTTCCTTTTGTCTCTCTATTCCTTCTTTTGCTTTTCTCTTTCCTCTTCTTTTCTTCTACTCTTTCTTTTCTCTCTTTCTTGTGCTTTTCCTGGATCTTCTGTTGGTGCTCCTCTTTTGTGGTGCTTAGTGTGGTCCTTGGATGGTTGCCTTGGTTTTTGTATTGTTTCCTTTATCATCATTGTTGTTTGGATTTCATTTTGATGTAGGATTATGCCTGGTTTGAATGTTGTCTCCCTTAATGTTAGGGGGCTGAATCATCCGTGAAGAGGGCTAAAATTTTGGATTATTGTAAATCGTTATCCTCGGATTTGGTACTACAGGAAACAAAAGTATCTTATAAGGAGGCTCAGTTGTTGAGGAAAGAGTGGGTCCTTGATGTTGTGTGCTCTGACGCCCTGGGAAAAAATGGTGTGATAACACTCATCTCTAAAGCTTCTGGTCTCTCAGTGGTCTCTGCGGAGCATGATTCTGAGGGTCGTTGGCTGTTATCTAGACTTTCTGATGGTGTTGTTGATCTTTATGCCTTAAATATTTATGCTCCAAATAGTGATGATCCTTCAGTTTGGCTGGAGATCATAAACAAATTAACACACACACCTCATAAAGGAAATCTAATAGTGGGTGGTGATTTTAATTTACCAATAGACCCCTTGTTGGATTGGAATTCTGCTTTCTTCTTCCGCTCACAAACAATTGTTAAACATGTGCTCCTCTGCTAATCTTCAAGATATTTGGCGTCTTCATAATCCTACAGGCAGTGATTTTTCTTTCTTCTCCTCTCCTCATTCTAGCTTTTCTCGTATTGATTATCTTTTGGTTAATTCGTCTCTTCTGCAATCCTCATCTTCTCCACATATCCATCCTATTCTTGTTTCAGATCATGTGGCTGTTTCCTTTTCTCTCTTAAGTCTTGCTCCTAAAACACAACCTCGCTCTTGGAAACTTAATACAGAAATTTTACACGATGATTCTCAAGTTTTGGCTCTGCATGACGAAACTGAAAATTTATTTTCTGATAATGAAGGCTCAGTTAGATCGCCAATAGGTCTATGGGATGCATTTAAATGTACGCTTAGAGCGCAAATTAATAAAATAAAGAAAGAACTTACAGACTTAGCTGATAGTATTAAACGACATGAGCTTCTTTTTCGACGTTCTAAAGATAAACAATTATTGCAAACCATTAAAAACTTGAAATATTCTTATAATACTATCGTTACCAAGAGAGCTCACATTGGGGTTCAGGCCCAGAAATCCAAACGATTACTATTAAAAAATCATGCTGGTAAAATTCTAGCAGCGACGTTAAAAATTCAGGAATCTAGCTTCAAGTCTTCTCAAATCTCTTCTATTAATGATAGCTCTGGTGTTAAAAAGTTTCAGACTAAGGAGATTCTTGAGTTTTTTCGTGACTTCTATAGTAATCTCTATACCCCCACTAATCAATCGTCTTTTGAGAAATGCCAAGAATTTTTTAATACAGTCCCTCTTCAGGCTGTCTCAGCGGAGGATGGTGAGAAATTGGAGAGCTCGATTACGTCTGAGGAAATTGTACATGCCATTAAGGCCACTCGATCGGGTAAAGCTCCGGGTCCGGACGGATTCCCCATTATGTTTTACAAAACCTTTCTTCCTTCTGTGGTTCCTCGCCTTAAAGCTGTTTTTGATGCTTTTGTTCGAGAAGGTTCGGTTTCGGGTACCGCGGCAGATGCTACTATTGTGGTGAACCCAAAGAAAGGTAAAGATCATGCAGACCCTAAGAATTATCGCCCTATATCTCTACTTAACATGGAAGCTAAGATTTTTGCCAAGATTCTCGCTAAGAGGCTGGAATCTTTTATCCCTACTCTGGTTCATCCATCGCAGACGGGCTTTGTCAAAGGTAGACTTGCTAGAGATAATATCCGTACCTTTTGCCATATCTTGGGTACAGCCAAACGGTCTAATCTTCCAGCAGCTGCTTTGGCCTTAGACGCCGAGAAGGCTTTTGATAAGGTCTCATGGCCCTTTCTACATGCTGTTCTTCGTGCACATAATCTTGGTGAATCTTTTGTTAACATGGTTATGTCTTTATATTCCCAACCTAGAGCAAATATTAGATTCAATGGGGCTACGTCTGAGTTTTTTAGTTTATGCCAAGGTACTCGACAAGGTTGTCATTTGTCTCCACTTTTGTTTTTATTATCTATTGATCCGCTCCTTAGACTAATTGATCTTCACCCAGGTATTAAGGGGTTTACTTTCGGATCGCATTGCATAAAGACAGCTGCTTATGCAGGCGATGTTCTCATCTTTTTGGATGATATTGTTTCGGCCATTCCCGCTATTACAGATACTATCACTCTTTTTTCTAGTGTTTCTGGATATACCCTTAACAGAGATAAGACGGAAATGTTCCCTCTAAATGCATATTGTTTCCCAGCACACATGGGTACAGCTGGTTTTAAATGGCAATCTAAACAACTTAAATATTTGGGGATTTGGTTTTGTAGCACTCTTTATGACACGGTGGCTGACAACGAGACTCAAACTTTAATTAAAGTACGTCATCTTTTGGATAGCTGGTCCCCTAAACATATTTCTTGGTGGGGTCATCTCCAAACCTTAAAAATTATGATTACTCCTATCATTAACTTTGTATCTTCTATGCTCCCTGTAAAATTGTCTTCTTCCTTTTTTCATGAGATTGACTCCCTCACGTCTAAATTTCTCTGAAACGATAAGAGAGCTAGAATTGCGTATACATTTTTAAGGAAACCTTATGATATGGGTGGCTGTAACTTTCCTAATTGGGAGAAATACCAGGTCGCTTCTTTAGCTTCTCAAGGTGCTCTATGGTTTTCCTCTGCCCCTGGACACACACCTTCTTGGTTGTGGATTGAGCAAGATATTTCTTTTCCCTAGCCAACCTCTTCCTTTTTAACTACGTCTACTTTATCTATTCGGTTTTCCCGTACAATCATCTTAGACACCATTGCAGCAGTTAGATCTATTGATAAGAAAGTGGCATCCCCGATTCATAAATCGAGGTGGTCTTCATTGTGGCGTAATCCTGGAATTAAGCTCCTTCTTGATCCCACATTGATAACTTACTGGGCTTCTAAGGGAATTACGCTAGTTCGTCATCTCTATGACTCTATCAATGATCCGTTACCCTTTTCCTCCTTAGCTCAACAATACTCTCTCACTAATTTAGATTTTTATACTTTTCTAAAAATAACGGTTGCTCTTGCTCAATTACGTCTGGAGCCCAACTCTCCTACTATTGCATTGTTTCATTTATGGCTTAGATCTGGACATATCGCTTCAAGAATTTATAAATTTTTGTTTTCCACTTCCTCTGCCTTACTTACTGTTACGCAACAAAAGTGGTTGCATCATTTTGATCAGGAACTCATTGAACATATATCTCCAGAGACTTGGCAGTTGATTGGGAAGCTTTCTCTTCGCAATAAAATTGCGCCCTCTTTAATTCAATCTAAATTCTTCTCAATCATTCGTACTCCTGTACGTTACCACTCTCTAAACCTAAAGGATGATGATCTGTGGTGGAGTTGTGGTCTGACTGCTGGTGATTTTCCACATATGTTCTATGAGTGCTCCCTTTTACAACCCTACTGGAATTTAATACATAAACATCTTATGTTAATTTTTCAATCCCAATTCCAGCTTTCCTTTCCCATGATTATGCTGGGCCCTTTGACTTCCCGAGTGCCTTTACAGTTAAACACCTTAGAGTTACAATTGTTGGATCTTTTATTGACAGTAGCGGTTAAGGTGATTCTTATGGAATAGAAGTCTTTTTCTTCCATATCATACCATACTTGGTAGGCATGGGCCTCTTTTTTAAGAAGTACACATACTTCGGTGGATGGGGCTCATCTTACCCCTAATATCTCTAGTAATGTCTGGAGAGCTCTGGATTCATATATGGATTTGGCTTCGAAAGGGTTGGTTGATCAATATCCCTTTGTATCGTCTAGTTAAGTGTTGAAATTGTTGTATACATGAAGCACCACAGTCGATCCTTCCTTTCCTTCCCTTTCCTTCCCTTCCCTCTCCTTTCCTTCCCCCTTCTTTTCTTTCTAATCTTCTTTCTTTCTTTCCTTGTTTCCTTTCTTTCTATACATATTCCTTTTCTTTTCTCATGGTGATACCTTTGTTGGCCATTTTGGTCCATTGACATCATTCTTCATGTCTTCATATGACGCTATGTACTTTTTGAGAAATTCTTTTTTGTCATTGGACTGAATGATATATTGTTCTTCTTGATTTCCATCAATTGTATCACTTTGTAATGTACTTAATTATTTATATGCCTCTTAAAATGTAATAAAATTATTGAACAAAAAAAAACATAGTACACAATCTGTCTGGAGGAAATGCTGTTGCTGAATAAATGTTAATAGCACATCACCTTACATATAATAAATCTGACGTGGTCTATTCACCACCTCAGAAAAATATTCTAGTTCCAGTGGGCAGTGCTCTTCTGATTCTGATTTGTTGTCAGTTTTTAGCCTTGTTACTGTTTAGGATTATTTTCCCCCTGGAAGGCATTGTTTAATATGTCCAATCAAATAATCCAGGCGGTGATATATTTTTATTCTATGAAGTTAAATAGTTTGGACTGATGGCACAAGGCATAAATGTTTCAAATATCATAGACATCGTCGTCAGACCACAGTGGCACTATCATTTTTATAAATTAATGTTTATTTCTGGCACACAGAAATATCATATATATTTGCATATTGGTGGCTGTGGGGTCATCAGAGAAGCAAAACAAAATCTGTATGCCTTGCAGTGGCAAACTGTAGTGTTTTTGCTACATCTAGATATCACTGGCATAGTAAAGAGACCATCATTGGTGCAGGTAAGGTAATGGAAAAGGAAATGCACTAAACAAAGTAGCACTTCAGCAAGGTGTGGCCTGTGATACTCCATATGAAAAATCAAAAAGTACTCTCCAAGGGATTACAAAAAAAAATTCTTTCAAAAAGAATGACAAGAAGAAAGTGGATTGCAAATTATTTGCCATTAAATTCAACACATTTTTTGTTAATTATTCTAATCATATTTCTTGAATTCCAGAGTATCACCACAAACATACATTTTAATATTTTCATCCAAAAATAACAGAATCCACGCACATTTGCTTCAAGAATTACAAATGTATTTTTTGGGTGGTACAGTCCTTGAGCTCTCAACTTTAGAGTTTAACCCGTTCCGTGCTGCTGTCGGCCATTGGCCGACGGCAGAACTACCTCCCCAGTGCTGCTGTCAGCCAATGGCCGACGCGGCCCCGCCCGTTTTGCGGAAGTGCCGCACTTCCGCAAAATCGCAGCCGCAGTTAAGGCGTTAAAAATCCATGTTTCTTCATTGAAGCTGATTTAGAACAAGGAAGACAAATCTTTTCTTGCAGAGGACAACAGAGATTGGTCTGACATAGAGAATCCACCACAATATGACTCCGAATTTTCAAATTTGTGGTGAATAGCCTTCATGAAAATGTTTTATTTATTTATTTATAAGCGCAACATTTATCCAAGTGGATATCATGGCGCTAGGAGAGCGAAAATCTGAGTTTGGAAGAGATGACGTTAGAGGCCTCTGCGTGAATAGTTAGACCCTGGGGAACAGATTGGTTTTCAGCTTCTTTCTAAATGACATGTAGTCATTGGTAAGACAAAGTTCTAGAGCTAATTCATTCCAGTGAGTTGCTGCCAGATGGGAGAAAGAGCGGCCCCCTGTTCTGGCCTTCTAAATACGTTTTGTTTTTGACCGTGCCTGATTGCACAACCTTAAATTCCATGTAGGAGCATAGAAATTGATTTTATCTTGTAGGATTCTGGGGCTGTGATGGTGTAGGGTTTTGGGTGCATGGCCAAGGAGCTTGAATCAAGCCCTTGGCACAAATGTAACCAATGGAGCTCCCTCGTGCATTCTGATGCCAAGCTACACTTGCTTTTGCTGCACACCAACTTGTCAGCAGCATTCTGCATTACCTGCAGACAATAGAAGAGGTAGTCTGCCATGTCAACATTGAGCAAACACCCGTAATCCAGTTTGCTTATGAGCAAACTGGAATGTAGGATTGTTTTCCTACATTTCAGGGGGCTCCATAGGAAGAGTCTTTATTAGAGTTTTAATGTAGCGGAGCTACTCCTCCACAATGCAGAGACATGGTCCTGCATGGTTAGTGCGTTATCAATAAGAATCCCCAGGTTTTTTGTGGCCTGTTTGGGAGCAGGTGCGGATCCTAGTGTTTTGGGCCACCAAGTTGCGTCCCAAATTCGGTGGGATCCTCCAAAGAGTAGGATCTCTGACTTATCAGCGTTTAATTTCAGACAGTGATTTGACATCTAGGCTGCCATTTCTGAGAGACAGTTAGTTAGTTTAATCCTGGTGTACTCCTGTCTTTCTTCAAGGGCTGCCAGCAGTTGTGTGTTGTCATAATAAGAGCAGATACTGAATCCACATTTTTTGCAGTTATTAGCCAGAGAGGATACGTAGGCATTAAAGAGGGTGGGGCTCAAGGAGTTTCCCTGTGGGACGCCATAGTTGATGATTTTTGGGATGGAGGTGAACGGACCCATTTGTACTGTTTGTGTTCTGCTGCTTAGGAAGTAACAGAACCACTGAAGGGCTTTGGAATGATTACCCTTTTCATGTAGGGTGCTCAGTAATAGGCCATGCGAGACCGAGTTGAATGCTGCCGACAGGTCAAGTTCAAGTTCAAGTGATTAAGCCTCATTTTTTAGCTTGAGGATTCTAGACCTGTTGTAACTTCTCTAGTGGGCTTAAAGCCACTCCTCTGCTTTTCATGTTTTGTTTTAGTGTTCTTTAAAGACTCTTACTTGCTAGTGGTCAGTCTTGCCTTTTAGTCCTCATTCTCTTTCCTTGCTTCTAGGCAGCAGGGACTAAGCACTGTATCATTAAACTTTGGTTGTATATATGGGCTTAGTGGGGCTATTTTTTTCTTGGTTTCCTGCTCAGCACCATAGCTGCTTGCATTTTATAATCTTGTCAGTGCTCAGAGCTCTGTCTTTGTGTAAATAGGAATGGGAAGGCTCTCTTGTCACACAGCTGCTCCCCATGTCCTTAGATTTTGAGGACGATAAAAACAGTCCTTTTATTTAATCAGCATGGGTATGTGAAACATTTTAAAAGCACAGTTCAACATATCACCAGCAGGAATTTCAAGCCTTTCAACTTCTACAAGAACATGCTCACTCTCAGCCAATTGCCTTTTGGAGCTGCCCTGTAATGTGTGGCTGTAACTAGACTGCACCAAACCTGTATTTGGGGGGAAGATAATAAGCTTGTTTTTATCCACATTCAGCAGCACAGAATGTCTCTCTGCAACGATTAACCATATAGCAATCAAAAAGGAAAGAACCTGTGCCCTTGGTCAAAGGATAACAGCATTTTTAGCGGAACATTTCCCCATCCTCCTCCGTACATTTGCAGATCCCATGGCCTGCCTTCTTCAGCTCTTCTCTGCCTCAAAATGAAAGTGGCAGGCAGCTAGATAGAGCAGGGTGACTGTGGGATCCTTGGCCAGGCTCTCGCCTCCCGCTGCCACATGATTACTTAACGTCCGTAGAAGTGGGGCTGACAGTCCTTCACTGCGAATTATCTTCATAGGGGGAAATGGACCGCAACTTTTAAAGTCGTTTACATTTATTTCGGCAAAAAAGTGTTGCTCACAATATTCATTTGGCAGCTAGTTGACACAAATATCTACTGTTTTTGTGCAATATCTGCTCCGAGGTCCTTTGTGTTCTTGATTTCACCCAGAAAACCTGCCCTCCTCCAGCCTCCACCCCCCACCATCTGGAATTACTTGTGCATGAACAGCTGAGCAGGTCATCACCTGCCTTGTGTGCTCGGACTGCACATGATAATATGCAATGTTTATTTATTTATTTATTTATTTATTTATTTATTTATTTATTGTGTGCCTGTTAGGCATGGAGGCTGAAGTTTACGAGATTAGGGAAAAGGGTTAGTGAGTTGGGCCGCAGAGAGTGGAGGCCCCGATTTCTTTGAAAACACATTAACTTCAGAAGCACTTCTGGTTGTTCAAACAGCTTTCTTTTGAAATGTATTTTGAAAATTAAAGCGTTGGCTCCCATGTAGGCTTTAGCATTACTGCTCCTGTTCTTTTGTGCATAATTTAATATCCCAGTTTAAAGGATGTTAAGTGGATGCGCTTGATGCTAGGAGTCCAAAAACAGTGCATACAGCTTTGTGAGAGTAGGCATCCTTTCTGTTGCATTGCTTAATTTGGGACTGCTGATTGGTCTGGGCACTAAATATCACGAAATCCACAGGACTTAAGTGGAATTTTTTCATTTTGGGTGGAAGACCAAATCAGGACAGAGGATCATAAAGATAATCACTTTGAACTAAATCAAAGGTCTTCTCAGCATTAACTGGTGCTGTCATATGAGGGGACAGTGGGTGGTAGAAGCAACAATGCAGGCTATGAGTGTTGTTATGTTCTGATTCAGACGTCTTTTCAGCAAAATTCCTTGTTGACCCTCATTAATCAATCTCCCAAATATCCTTTGAAAATTGGATGTTACAAGTTCTGATAGGATCCTGCTGTTAACATTTGACAATACAAAAATGGTAGGATGTACTACTGATCTCTTATTAAAAAATGTGTTTGGCATGCCAGAGACTGAATGGTACAAAAGGGGGTGGTGATGGACGGAGCATCTGAACCAATTAAACACTCACACCCAGTCAAAAGATCTGGGTTTGATCCATCACCGTTCTTTAGCCCACTCTGCCACCGCAGAGACTGAATGGGAGCACCCTCCTCACCACTTTACCAGGGAGTCTGAAACTAAAAGCACCCCCCAGTGTTGAAATGTGCCTTGTTTTTAGTTCTTCACAACATTACTTTAATAAATAAATATAGAGACTGACTGACTGCCTGTGAGGCACATTTTGGAGTTGATGACTTGACTTGGTAGGACAATGCTCTTGAGGTGACAGGTGTGGGTGAAGCCGGTTTGCCTACATTTAGGGTCAAGAACTGTCACTCCATAATAGATTATATTTTTGTAAATGCCATTTTATCTGACTAGCTGGTGTCAGGGACTATTCTGCAAATGGAATTTGGTGATCACAACCCTATTGAAATAGATTTGATTATGACACCTAGAGTGGACCCTAAAATTCAACCAGAATCTTGTGATTTAAAGGTATCCACAGAAAATTTCAAAGTCCCAACTCCTAAACCCCTTACCGACACTGGCCGAAATTATTCAGACTACTCTGGATCCAATTTTAGGTTGTCTATCTGATGATGGTCGCACAGGGAAAGGAGAGCATAGTAAGTTAATTTGTTGCTCTTTTCTCAGGCATCAATCAAATCTCATCTCTCAAAGCCAATAAATACATGAAATTATGCTTATCCAACTCCAATATAGTTTTAGCATGATTACCAACCAAGCTCTTCAGAAGGCCCTAACTGCCTGCCCCAGGAATTAGCAGCAACACAGTTCTCCAGGCACAAATAAATCAGAGTTGAGATTGTGGTTTCAAAAGTTCTTTTAATTCCTTGTAGTCATAAATGCCCTTTGTCAACACATGTTTCATCTCTGCTGTTCCTGTTACAGCAGACTTCATTGAGGCTTAACATTTGGTATCAATAATTTATTCATGAGAAATATAGGTGAGACATTTACCAGTTAATTCTGATGTATATCTCTTGTGGTCCCAATTCAGTATATGGAGATGTCCCAGCCGCCGCACCTTCTGTGTTGCCTGCCCCAGGAATCCCACTGGAGTGATCAGCCTATGTAAAAGGTAAACTAAAAGGAGGAAGGTGGAAGTGATTACCAAGCAGAGTGTTAGCCTGGCAAACTCAGCAGCAACCAAGAATTGCAAATCCTTTTGGGATTCTCTCTCATCTTTGAAGTCAGACAACAGAACAGGGATGCTGATTAACTTCTACATCAGCAGTGAGACAGGGGAGGCATATTTTTCCCAAATCTACTTCACAGGGAATCTGGCCGTATGTGCAAGCAAGACAGCAGAGCCAAATCCTGCTGTGGCTGTGACCCCACATGAAGATTTAGTTGCAATGCAGCAAAGCACAGGGGGGAAGGCACCTTGTCCAGATGTCATACCCATTGACCTGATAAAGTGTAACACCAGTTTATAATTGTGCATCCTTACCAGATTCATGGGTCTCATCAACATTAATGCCAATATTCAAAACAGGCAATCGATCTTCACCCAGTTGCTATCGGTCAATTTCCCTCATACACGTTCCAACCAAAATGTTTCGAAGGGCCCTGTATAGTAAGATTATCGGGTGGGTGAAAGACAATAAGATTTTGGATCAATGTCAATATGGCTTTCAAAAACACTTTGGAACATAGAAGCAGTGCCCGAACCTTGGCTTAATTTGGGGTAAATATTATGTGGCAAAACGCACCCCCATGTATTTAGCATTTAAGGACCTCACCATGGCATTTGACTGCTATGGCAAATTTAATTGGAGATGGCAATGGATGAGCCCTTGTACACCTCTTGGCTTCCATGCACACAAATACAAGTCTAGAGTGAGTTTCAGACTGTCTGGAGAGCTTACAAGGGACATCCATATTGGGCAAGGGGTACAACAGGGGTGTGTGCTGGCTTATTTGTTGTTCATCCTGTACACAAATAACCTCAACACCCATTTAACAGCATTTACACTAGAGGATCCATTAGTGCTTTCCACTCCATAGCCAGTTTTTTTTGAGCGCAGACAATGCGGTGGTACTCGCGCGCACGTCTAAAGCTTTGTGTTTATTGGTCCCCTGTTTTGTGGTATATATGGCCACATTTGACCTATTTACTAATTTTTTCAAATCTTTTGTCATAGCGTGTGGCCCCAAGAGTATGCCATGAAGTGGAATCTCAGCAGGAACAAACCACCTCTCCAATACTTACTTAGGGGTCTATTAGAATGGCGGGTGGATCGCCACCGCCCATGTGGCGGTGGCGATCCGCCCGCCATTCTCCACTGCCCGATGGCGGAGGTACAGTGGCGGACGGGAAGACCGTGAAGTGGAATTTCAGCAGGACCAAACCACCTCACCAATACTTACTTAGGGGTCTATTAGAATGGCGGGTGGATCGCCACACCCCATATGGCGGTGGCGATCCGCCCGCAATTCTCCACCGCCCGATGGCGGGGGTACAGTGGCCGACGGGAAGACCGTGAAGTGGAATCTCAGCCGGACCAAACCACCTCTCCAATGCTTACTTAGGGGTCTATTAGAATGGCGGGTGGATCGTCACCGCCCATGTGGCGGTGGCGATCCACCCGCCATTCTCCACCGCCCGATGGCGGGGGTACCATGGCAGACGGGAAGACCGTGAAGTGGAATCTCAGCAGGACCAAACCACCTCCCCAATACTTACTTAGGGGTCTATTAGAATGGCGGGTGGATCGCCACAGCCCATATGGCGGTGGCGATCCGCCCGCCATTCTCCACCACCCGATGGCGGGGGTACCGTGGCAGACGGGAAGACCGTCCACCGCTTTTCCGCCCGGTCGATGAGTCGACCGGGCAGAAATGGTGTGAATATGGTGGCGGTGTCTGTTAGACACCACCATCCATATTACTAAGCATGTGGGGATAAGCCTTTCCGTGGCGGCAAAAGGCATGCGTATTTTGTTGTTGAGGGCTCATTGTGGACTCCCAGGATGTTGGGAGGGTGGGGAGGCACATGGGGGTACCTATGGCATTTGTATGGACAGGTATGCACACATGCCTTTTTTGTCTTGCGGCGGGTGCTGCTGACAGCACCGCCCGCCGCAATGCAAAAAATGCAGGATGCGCTCACCATTTTAGCGGGTGCATTCTGATTGCTCATGCGGGACCGCTGCACCCTTACCGGGCGGTCCCATTTCCCGAGCCGCCCGCCATCATAATTGACCCCATAGTCTATTATTTGGGAGTGGTTTTCAGTTTCACTGATTCTTGGAGACCCAACATAGTAGAGCAGGGAACCAAGCTATCTAGGAGGGGTTGGTTCACTTTTCAGTTTGCTGTCCACTCCTGCTGGTCATGCGATCGCTCCAATGTTACAGATTTATTCCACACAAAGTGAACAGGTCGCTACTTATGGGGCAGGAGTTTGGGGCATTTGGGACCCTTCAGCAATTCAAACAGAGGAAAATTGCTTTTGCTATAAGCATTTGTCTGTTTCTATTTTAACCTCGCACTTCATCCTCTACAATGAGCTGGGGCTAGGATATATAGGCGACCAAGTTCAAATTTCCCCCCGTTGTTGTGGGTCTTGATTTGGAAAAATGTGGATGTGTCACTAACACGAGGCATCGTAAAAGATTGCTTAGCTTGTGAAAAAAAGCCTTGTTATTCCATGGCTAGTATCTGTAAACAAATATTTCGATGCCGTCGGCCTTCCCCAGGTTTTTACTAACAATTAAACTTGCGCTATAATGGGCAGGAAGCTGGTTCAAGCATTACTCCTAGCTCGCGCCCAAGAAAAAGGTTAAGCACCAAAGTAGCAAAAACTTCAGTTTCTACTTATTTCACAGTAAACCATGAAAGTGCCCTTAGCAATTATTTATATGACGGGAGAGGAAGATGGTAATGTACCTTAATGTTTAGTTTCCAGGCAGACACAATTAAATACCTACTCTGCTTTCCGCTAGGCTTCCAGGACAATTTAATAATTGCTTGTATGCCTGTGTAATAATACTCTTAAACAGTCAATGTTACATTTTACTCTTTTCTGTGTTTTTTCAGAAATAATCTAAAATGTTTTTAATGCCTTTTATAAAGCCCAGAAAATTGACCCATTGCACGCAGTCACTGCTTTTTCTAAAAACAACTTCAGGATGATGAAACATGCTTTTATGTAAGTCAGTTTTTAGGGGCTGTACGTTTTCCAAAATGAATGCACCTTGATCAAGTTGCTACTTGATTTGCAGGGTTGCATGTTCAGAATAATGTTCTATAGCAACCTATTAGAAGCACTCAGCACTTCACATATGTTTGTATTTCTTTTATCTTTAAAGCATATATGATATTTGTAACTAGTTGGTGCATGAGTATTGTTTTGTGATGTATCTTAGAAATTGTATTTCTGGTTGGCTAGGGCATGCACCTAAGCCAGGCAGAAACAACCACTCTACTCAGGGCAAGAGAGTTACACGCTGTAGATAATCCCTGCTCACCCCCTTGGTAGCTTGGCAGAGCAGTCAGGCTTATCCCAGAGGCAACGTGTAAAGCGTTTGCGCAACATACTCACACAAGGTTATGTACAAATAGCCTTTGTATTATCCACAAAATACAGTAGAACCTAATCACATATATACACTGTGCTACCTGGCACTTGGTATGTCTTTACAGGGATTATGTACATTTCCGGGCCAATCGGGCCACAGTCATAACCATTAGAACTCACAATTAGTGAAAACAACCAGTAGCTACTGGTGGCATTGCAATTAGAACAAACACCTTGGGCATGGACATCCTAACATCACCTAGTACAGCATATTAGGCAAAACGTAATCAGCAGTAGTGCAGTGCATAGTCCATAAACATATCATGCCCCTCTTAGGGGATAAAACTGCACCATATGATACTATCACTACATCAGCGAGACAGTAAACATGTCTGTACAGTATGACAAATTTTATAACCACATCAGGGCATAACATATACATAGGAGTCAACTCCTGGCACTCTCATGGGCAGCCTGGTATTATGAGACAAAAGCAATGTCCCCCAAAATCCGACCAGTGCATAGCTGTGCCGCATGTACACTAATGCAGGGATTGTGTCGATGCTACAACAGCACCTAAGTGAGGACATCAAAGGGCTCCTTGGCCAGGGAGACAACAAGGTGGTCCGTTCCTGTGGAAGAGGTACCCCCAAGACCTCGACTGGTCTCAAGCGACTGTGCCCCCAAACAGTGCGACTCAGGACCAAAGCACTCACCCGGTCTCCTCTTCCTGATGGTGGGCGGGAACTTGAAGGGTGGAGCCTGCGAGGCTCCATTCAAACCAAGGCAGCAGGTTCCTCACTGAGGCCTCCAGGTGAAAGACGGGCAGATGCGGAGGTGGGCCTGCCCGGCTCTGGTTCTTCCTCTGGCTGCACCAGGAGCCCGCCCGCTAACAGTTTCAGGCAGCACACGGGTCTCTCTCCGGCCGTACAGGAGCCCCTGCCAACAACCAGGCACAGACTTTGCCTGACTTCCGGCGGCCTCTTCTGGCCAGCTTCTGTTGGCTTGCCATGCACAGCAACGGCCCAGCCCAAAACCAGGCTCAGCCTGGCTTTCTCCTGCTTCCTCCCTCTGGCACTCTTCACGGCGTGGCGGTGCCCGCTCTTGGCACAGCTGGAGCCTATCCCCAAGGCTCAGGGAGACAGTAGAAGAAGTGCGCTCCACACACTGTGTTGTGCAGTTGCCCACACCTTTGGACAGATCCGTTTTCCAGCACGTTCAAAATGTGCTTGGATTAGAGATAAAAAAGGTCAAGCACTCTGCCTGCACTCAGCCCCAGGACTCTTCACAAGTGGAGTGTCTCACCAGCGCCCAGAGCGCTTCACCACGCCCTTGTTTCAGAGTCTCCTTCAGTTCAATCAGTCCAGGCAGGCCAGCACACCAGGGTTCTTCAGCAGGGCAGCAGCTTCACTCCCACGAGTAGGGAGCCCCAGGTGGTGGTTCCTCCTTTGGCCCAGTAGTTCCCAAGTAAGCACACCTACATGGGGTCACAGCCCCAAGATTTATACTACATGTGTCTTTGTTCTGCCCTTTGTTCTGCCTGGCACAGGGCTTGGGGCTCAGTCCAAACCACTTCTGGGGGGCACTTAACAAGTGCACAACAGTCCCCATTGTCAGTGTAGGCTCTGGCCCCAGACACACCTCAGGGGGGCGGAGCCAGCATTGTGTAACGCAGGCACAGTCCTAATCAGGGTCAGGTGCTACTCCTCCCACTACTCCAAATGCAAATCAGCATATTTAGCCTAGCGCTGACTCACCCAGCTCCTCTGGAGCCCCTGCACCTCACCAGGTCCTGTCATCCAGAGCCTGACATGCAATACACAACAGGGAGGCACAAAGACACATGGCACATGGAAATTCCCACTTCTACAAGTGGCATTTCTAAAATAGTGATAATAAATCTGTGAACACCATTATGCAGCATGTATTACCACTATTCCAAACATACCAAAGGTGATCATGCTACTCCTCTCATGTCAGGAATTACCACTGATGTAGAGCCTGTGTGGTTCCTGGCAATCAAGAATCACCCCTACCTCGCACTCCTTTTAATTTTCCTTGAATAATTAATCCACATAAATTCGTTGCTTTCATGAATTTTTATTTTCAAGTATTTTCGTTATTTTCAATGGTCATACGTTTTGTATCTTGTATTGTTTTCATACAATTTCTCATGCATTCTTAGTTCCCAATGCATTTCAAGCATAAAGCCCTTCTTCAGGGGATTCCTTGTCTGAAACAGTTAATATGTAGTAATTTAGTAAACTGATATACATTCCCTCCTGTTACAATTTCATGTACATTGTTTTCACCAATTTTGTTTTTGAAGTTTTAGACCCCACATGCCGTGTGTCAGGATGTGTTTGATGAGTACAATAATAGCCTTTTTATGGACATAGAAATGTATGATGGTGTAAAGAAAACCTTACATCCCTGTTAATCTGAAAACGTGATTTGGGGAAAAAAATATGAAACTGACCTTTACGCAATTGTCGTGGGTATTCAAAACGTTGAAAAATCTGGAACCACGATCTAAAAAACCATGGGCGGTCGTTAAAGTTTGTAAGCTTTATGAGTTACGCTCAATAATAATCAGTATAGCGAGGTCAAATGACGCTGGAACAGCGTTTTACCTGTGGTTGCCGATACCGGTGTTCCCATCTTTCCGATAGCCCGATTCCCGCGGGTTAGTTGAACTTGTTTCCAAAGTCCGATCATGTGACCGGAAATCGCCTCGCTTTTAAAAAAAGTACAAAAAAGAAACGAAGGACTTGCGTCTTGTTTACGATCGTGTGTACTAAAAATAAATAAGGGACTCAGTTACGGTGGTCGACTTGCCTTTAGTCTGTCGGGTGTGTTCGGCTTGCGGTTGTTTGAAACGGACACTGTTTTGTAATGTGAATGGCTGTGGGGATCTTAAAGTGAATTTTGTTAACAATGCTGTGATTTTGATTCATATCCAACTCGTAATCAATCAAAACAAAAATTGTAATGATGTACAGTAAAAACAGCACATTAAGTCCAGTGTGATCACAACGTGGTTGCGATAATTCTCATATGTGATTACATCAAGCATGATAATCATATATTAAAAAAACAGATTTATAGAAAACAATTAAAGTCTAATTTTTCATTGAGGCCAGATGGGTTCATTGTGTTGAGAAAGTTTATACAGAAAGTTTCTCTCCTTAAGAGGTGACTGTTGTTGTCTCTGCCAGGCAAGATTGGCACAATTTCCAGAATGCAAAATCGTAGTTGACTCACGTTGTGGTTTGCTTCGTTACAATGCATGGCAATAGGCGATTTTTGGTTGTTTAATCGAATATTACTTTTGTGTTCGATTATCCTGGTTTTTAATTTGCGTTGGGTTTTGCCCACATATGACATCCCACACGGGCATCTTAACATGTAGATTAAGTTACTCGAATCGCATGTGCCTGTCACTTTCAACTTGATGGGTGTTCCTTTTGTGGGGTGATTGATGATGTTACTTTTTATTATTGCTGAGCAATTGCCACAGTTGTGGCAGGGTAAGGTGCCTTTGTAGGTCATTGCCGTTTGATTAGAGGTGTGTCTGATTAGTTCTTTCACATTTTTCGTTCTTTCATAAGCAAAGATGGGGGGTTTCCTGAAAATTCCTTTGAAGTCGTCCTCAAGCGTTAGAAGTGGCCAGTGTTTTTTGACACTTCTTTTGATTTCTCCACTTCTTGTGGAAAACTTTGACACAAATACCATTCTCTGTTCTTCTTCTTTTGTTCTTTGTATAAGTAAGTGTCTCCTTTGAAGTTTATCTGCTCTTTCCGCGGCTGATTCCAGGATGATGTCGGGATATCCTAGTTTTTTTAATTTGTCCAATGTTTCCCTTTTATGTTTTTGATACAGTTCTTCAGTCGATGCTATTCTTTTTATTCTCAGCAACTGGGAAAATGGTAAGTGATGTTTGAGTGAATTTTGATGGAAACTATTGTAGTGTAGTAGATTGTTTCTGTCAGTAGGTTTAGAAAATACACTGGTAATGATCACTCCCTCGTTATTGTTTATCAGTACATCCAAAAATGATAATTCTTTTTTGCTGATGGTGAAAGTAAACTGGATCCTTTCATTAACTTGGTTCAAATTATTTAGAGCCTGCTCCAGGCTGTCTTGATTCCCTTTCCATAGGACGAAAATATCGTCGATGTATCTCTTGTAGGTGATTAGATTCTCCTGCCATTGTTCATTGTTGAGTATATGGTCGATCTCAAACCTGTGCATGAAGGTATTCGCGTAGCAAGGGGCTGCGCAATTGCCCATAGATGTACCAGAGGCCTGTATGTAAAATTTGTCTTTCCACTTAAAATAGCTGTGATACAGCGTGAAATGTAGCAACTCCATTATGAACACTTTCACATTTTCAGGTTTGTCCTCATTGACTAAAAAACTTTCTACCGCTGATATACCCAAGTCATGGGGTATGGAAGTGTATAACGACTTCACATCTATGCTTACCATAAGCATGTCACTGGTAAATTTGTCTTTTTTGTCTTCAAGTATATTTAAAAAATGAGTTGTGTCCTTTATGTAAGTGCTGCTGTTTTGAACGATGTTTTGTAAGTGTCTATCAATATATTTACCCACAGGTTCGTGTATTGATCCAATAGTTGATACAATCGGTCGTAGAGGTGGTGTTGTTGCATTCTTATGAATTTTGGGAATCATATATATGTATGGTGTACTTGGATTGGTCTTCGTTAGGTATTCTCTCTCTTTCAAACCAATGGTTCCTGAGTTTATGGCTGTTTCAATTATGATGTTTAAGGTTTTGATGAATTCTTTCGTTGGATCTGAGTTGATGATTGTGTATGTATTGGTGTCGTTGACATGGGTGTCTACACTTTGTTCATAGAATGTTGATTCCATCACGACTAAAGAGCCCCCTTTATCCGCTTGTCTGATTGTGACCTGGGGATTGTTGGCCAGGTTTTGTAATGTACTTCTTTCTTTGGAAGACAAGTTGGTGTGCTTGGGTCTAGGGCGTTTGAAAATCAATTCCAATTCCGTTGTTACCACTTTCTCGAAGGCGTCCAGAACTTTATGGCTGACAGGGGCCATGAATTTGCTTTTAGATCTGAGTCCCATTAATGTATTCTCTTTCCCTGCAGTGGGTCCCGGTTCGATCACATTACTGAAGAAGTGTCTTAATCTCAATGATCTTAGAAATTTATCCAAACATATTTTGGTTTCTAGTTGATTTGAGTGGTATGTTGGTACATATGATGATCCTTTTTGAAGTGTTTTAATTCAATATCACTCATTTTGTATTTTGAGATATTTATGACTAAGGTTTCTGACTCCTGGTGTTTTGAGCCACCGTTTCCGTGTTTGTTTGTTTTTTTGCTCCTCCGGGTTCTACCATGGGTCCAGGACCTGTCTCTAAAAAAGAGACTGGGGTTTGTGATGTTGTTGGTACTTCTATATTAATTGTTTCTTGGGTGATACCTTTTCCTGTTTGTTTTTGAGTTGTTTGACCTGTTCTTGGTCTTCTTTCAAAGGTTGGTCTTTTGTATTCAGAAACATCTGACGAGGTTTCACTAGTTGATGCATTTGATTTTTGTTGACGTCTTTTTGCGTAAATTTCCGCCCTTGTATATACTTCGCCTAAGCGGTAATCAGTAGTATCTCTTTTAAATTTGCGCAACTTCCTGTCATTTATCTCTTTTGTATATTCATCCAATTTTGTGTTTGTATCTTCCAAGATTTGTTTCCATTCTTCTTTGGTTGTTACTTTTAATAGATCATCCTTGGTTTGATTAACTTCTTTTGTGAGGTCCTCTATTAATTTGGCCAACTCTTCAATTATTAGTAAAATCAAATTGAGTGAACACTTGTTCAATATGGCGTGCCAGCGTTCCGTAAACCTTGCATTATTTTTACATAGGGTTGATTTTAGAGATATCCTTAGTCCTCGTGGAATCCTTTGCGTTTTATGGTACTTTATTCATGTGCTCGCATGTAATTTTTGATTGACTATTCGTTTAGATATGTACAGTAGTTGTTTGATTGTAGACTCTTTAGAACCTATACCAGGACATATTTCCTCTGTTTCTTCAATCAAGGAATAAATGCGACTGGTGTCCTCCTCTGTGAAAACTAGAGTGTCTGCCCTTTGTTCAGTGGTATGCGCAATTTCCGCGAATTGCATGTTGAATGTAGGTCGTTTGTGGTGCGTGAATCGTTTTGCTCAGAAAGAAATAACAAGAATCCAATTGGGACGTGATTCCGCACTCCTTTTCTAATGTTATTCAATGTCAGTGATATGTATATTTTCTTGTAGGTCGGTGGTGCGTAGGTAAAACAAAATTGGTGAAAACAATGTACATGAAATTGTAACAGGAGGGAATGTATATCAGTTTACTAAATTACTACATATTAACTGTTTCAGACAAGGAATCCTCTGAAGAAGGGCTTTATGCTTGAAATGCATTGGGAACTAAGAATGCATGAGAAATTGTATGAAAACAATATAAGATACAAAACGTATGACCATTGAAAATAACGAAAATACTTGAAAATAAAAATTCATGAAAGCAACGAATTTATGTGGAGTAATTATTCAAGGAAAATTAAAAGGAGTGCGAGGTAGGGGTGATTCTTGATTGCCAGGAACCACACAGGCTCTACATATTGGATGTACCCTAATAGCTCAGTAGGGTAACCTACCTACGCACCACCGACCTACAAGAAAATATACATAACACTGACATTGAATAACATTAGAAAAGGAGTGCGGAATCACGTCCCAATTGGATTCTAGGAATTACCACTGAAACATATATCAGGGAATCCCCAATGCATTCCCATGAGAGGGCAGCCTCACAATAGTGAGAAACCAAATAGGCTGTTTGTCACTATCAGGACATGCCACACAGTTAAGTCACATGTCCTACCTTTTACCTACAGTGCACCCTGCCCATAGGGCTAGCTAGGGCCTACCTTAGGGGTGAATGATATGTAGTTAAAGGGGAGTCACAGATGGGGCACCCACTTTATGTGTCATGTCACAGCGGCAGTAAACTGCAAGTGCACGCCCTGCAATTTCAGAGGCCTGAGACAGGTTTGAAAGGCTACTTTATTGGGTAGCGCAAGCAGCGCTGTAAGCCCACCAGTAGCATTAAATTTACTGGCCCTGAGTATATGAGATACCACTTTACAAGGGACTGATAGGTAACTTAAATACGCCAAACAGGTGTAGAACAATCTTACCAAATTTACCATAGAGAGCACATGCACTTTAACACTGAACAGCAGTGATAAAGTGCCCAGAGTCCTAAAACCACCAACAACAGGTCAGAACAAATACCAGGGGGAAGACTAAAATTTCTGGGATAACCCTGCAAAAAGGGCCAAGTCCAACAATAAAACTCTGGTTTTATATTGTACAACTGATAATGGTGTGTACTTTTATGGTTGCATGGCAGTCAAGTAAAGTGTTCTGGTTCTGATTGTGACTTGGTAGGTAGAAAGGGCAATGGGTCCATGGAAGATAATGCAACATTTTAAATAGATAGTGCAGATAATCTATAAGGGAATGATCAGCAAGAAGTTTTCTGAAGGTTTGAAATTTTCTTTGGGTGCGATTACAGAATTTGCTTCTTAGTACTAGGATCTTAATTAGTGCACCATACAATGTACTGCAAAAGCCAGACTGGTATCTTTTTAGTGTACAAATTGTATTCTTAAACTGCAGAGTGCAGAAACTGTATTGTTGCCAGTATAGTTTAGATCATCGTCATTGGCCTTATGCTTCAGGAATAAAAAGGCGCCTGCCATTCATATTGAGTACTTGTTAATTAGAAAGGGCCTGTGATGCCTCAAAGTGTAGCTACAGTCTAAATGATGTATAAGGTGCTATGCCTTTGTGAGTGAGATTGTGTGCCTTATTTTTCATCAGCAGCTTCTTTACTTCTGCTTGCAGTGAATGCAGTTTTAGATGCAGCTTTCTAAGCCACTGTCTCCATGGAATCTGGTTCTGCTGTCGTCCTGGTAATGGTCTCCCTTCACGTGGCACTCAAATGGCAGACATCTTGATGTGTTTCATGGAAATGCAGTGTTTGGAGACATTGGTGTTTTTTTCGCAGAGCGTGATAGTAAATAAGGCATTTGTTTGATCATATTGAATATTTATGTTTCTTAGATTCTTGAAGATATTTATTTTTTATCGCTATCACCCTAAAACATTGTGAAAATGGCAAACAGACAACCAATTCCCCTCATTTAAGCCCCACCGTTGACATTAATGTTAAATGTGAGGTATATCCACATTCTTATAAATTAAAATGTAAAACACTGGCACCAACATAAACCACTAACAGCCAATATGCAAGTTTACTAAAATTCAATAAGATATCAAAAGGAAAGTTGATTATGACCATTGTTACTATAAAATCATCTAATTACTACTTTGAGCCCAGCAGTGACCCCCTGACATACCTTGTCTCCCTACTGAACTAACCTGGAGAATTCCTCGCTAGAAGAGGGCCAGTTTCCTGGATGTTTTAAACTACACGAGTGAAACTTTATCTAAAAATTACTTCTGCAGAACCAGAGGCCCATCACGTTATGAAATGACTCATGCCTACCTTTCTTAGCAGAATATATAGAGAGCTGTGTAGCCCAACAACTCAAGCAGTGTATACTTGCTAATAATCCCTTGAAAGACTTACAATCACGTTTCAAGTCAGTTCTCTGCCACACTCCAGGAGTACAGCTCTTTGTAAGTTCTGCATACCAGTGACTGCCAACTAACCATCCAAGATTGGTCAGTGGTCTTTGACCTACCAGTCACACAACTCTGCTTGAAAGAAAAATGAATTGGGTGGTTAGCAGAAAAAAAACTTCTGTGGTTCACCTCTTACTTACATTTGGCGAATCATTCTCTATCCCAGCTCCCTTCCATAAGAATTCACTTCCCCCCTCATTGTGATGATCCTTTACTGTGAGTCTCTTGGGCTCACACTGTTAAGTATAGGCACGTCATACCTCCAATAACTTAAAAATACCAACTTGTACTTGAAAATCTGTTTTGCAGATGGATTGAAAGATCTAATCTTGTACTATTAGAAATTTAAACGTGTTAATTGCAACCCAATAAATATATTTCCCAAAAACAGACTTTCAGCTTGTTTCCCTTTTTGATTCTAATATGCACACTCAGTCTTGGTTGGTCTACCTATTTGTCTGAATTGCAAAGTAAGCATTATTGATAGCATCAAATCCCTTTACTTTATTAAGGATTAGAGCAAGACACACAACCTGCAGAAACAACATATTCAAGAATGAACAGGTTCCACTTGTGTTCTCCAGAACGTAATACAACTCTAAACCTTGAAACAAGGTCTCAAAGTACTTAGGGGCACATTATGAAAAAACAGCATTACAATGTTGTGGTGTGAACATGGATTTCTCTTGGAATTCTCAAGAGCATATTATCAAGCCCATTATCGCCTCTTTAGCGGCAGTTTCCTGCTGTTAAAGCGGCCATAATTGTAACGCCGTTCTTGATAATACGCCCCTTATTCAGTAATTATCGTTGTTGACACTAAAATGTAAACTCTCTCTGCAATGGGATTCAAAGGTTCACACCGCCCTCATGAATTCTTCTTACATACAGTAGCAAACTCTCAAGGTGGCTTCTTTATCTTCAGAGCTCTGAGGGGCACATTATCAAGCCCCTGTAGCCACCACACCGTCACTTTTTGTGATGTTGTGGTGGCAATAGGGTCAGCTCCCTATTATCATGGCAGCGTTAAGCCACTTAACGTGGCTTAAAGCCACGTTAAGTGGTTTTACTCAGCCTTGATAATAGTGCCACTTTAAACTAAATTTAGCGTGAAAGGGGCGTGCAGTTGGTGTTGCGTTGGGTGTTCCACTGCAACACCCATTGAATTTGATGCTGCCACCTATTATCAAGGGTGGAGATAATAGGTGGCAGTGCTGAACTTATGACCTGGAAAATCCTGGTCTTAAGATGGTGAAAAGAGGAGAAATCCTTTATTTCCCCTCTTTTTTGCTTTTTCCATGTGTGCTGCCTTGTGCAGCACACATGGAAAAAGCAATGCCATGGTTTTCTTATGCAAAAAACAATTTTCACCCCGAGTGGGCTGGGTATGCTCAGACGTGAGTCCCAGGCTCTCCACACCACTGGAGTCAAGCTATCCAGGCTGATGAAGGCTGATAGCCAGAAACCGGTCCTTGGATGCTTGATTCCGGTCCGGGAAAGACATGGCTTGGTAGTTCGGACTGGACTGTTCCCATGAGGCACAGGGTCAGAGCTGATTTGCATATAGCCAGTGTCTAACCCAGGGTGGTGTGGAGTGCAAAAAAACGATGGATTTAGGCCCAGATCCTTGTACTGGGGTGAATGTATGAGATTGTTCTACATTCTGTCCATCAACTGTGTTTTTTGCAATTTTCACCCCGAGTGGGCTGGGTATGCTCAGACGTGAGTCCCAGGCTCTCCACACCACTGGAGTCAAGCTATCCAGGCTGATGAAGGCTGATAGCCAGAAACCGGTCCTTGGATGCTTGATTCCGGTCTGGGAAAGACATGGCTTGGTAGTTCGGACTGGACTGTTCCCATGAGGCACAGGGTCAGAGCTGATTTGCATATAGCCAGTGTCTAACCCAGGGTGGTGTGGAGTGCAAAAAAACGATGGATTTAGGCCCAGATCCTTGTACTGGGGTGAGTGTATGAGATTGTTCTACATTCTGTCCATCAACTGTGTTTTTGCAATGGTTTTCTTATGTACAGGAAGTTTCCCCTTCCTGTACATAAACAACCCTCCCTGCTTGCAGACACCCTTGCACTCTGGTGCAAGGGTACCTGTGTTGGTGCTAACTTGTAAAATTTAGCATCATCGCAGGGGGAAACGCGAGGCTGCACCATATCCTTGATAATATGATGCAGCCTTGTGTTTCCGAAGTGGCGGAGAGGGGCGTTAACCAAGAAGGCTAACACCTCTCTCTGCCACTTCCTTGCTAATATGCCCCTGAGACTTTACTCCTGGAATGAGTAGGATTTATGAAACAGCATAGCATGGCAGTCTTTCTCACTTTACCTTTTAAAGGTCAATAACGCACTCGCCTTCAAACCCTGTAAACGACCTCTCATAGTTTTTGGTTGGATGGTTTCATTAGTTTTGTTTCCCCGGCTGCCCCAAGTTCCGTTGGTAGGGCCAAGGGGGGCCTTATTACTCTTTTTTTATTGAAACTTAAGGGGTCCCTGACCTTGGTTAAAGTATGTTCCCCGAACCTCCTAATTGTGGAATGGGTAGTATCCTCAAGTTGCAAAAATATTTGTATTAATTTTTACAATTTGTGGGATAGGGACAACGGAAATGAACATATCGTTGTCTTGGAATTTTTTTATCAAAACTCAGTCAAAACACTCACATCGTTTATGAGCTCATCTTAATGGGCGATTTTAATATTCATCCCTGCAAGGACCCGTGTAATACTGGCGAACTGGAGGGCCCAACATGTGCGATGACCCCTCACTTTGAGCATACTAAGGCAGGAGAGGCTCTTGAGGAAATGCTGGCTAATCATAATCTTTTTGAACCAGCTAATACCGATGGGGGGGGGGGGGGGAAATCAAATACATATAAAGGTACTGACCCTGGGTCCAGAATAGATTACATCTTCCTGACCCCAGGTATTTTACACAGGGTCGCGTCCTATAGAGTTCTCGCTTCGATATATAGTGATCACAATCCGGTGCTACTTGAGATGTATTGGGGAGACTCAAAGGGCATCAGGTCCTGTCTTGCACAATCAGGACCAGCCACACGCCCCATTGACCAAGGGAGAAGGCTAAAATGGACCAAGGTTATCCCCGAAAATTTCATTGAAGAACTACTCCCCAAAATTGAGAGGGATATGCTGATTTGCCAGGATAATAATTCTACAAACCGGGAGATCATGGGGGCCGTTGAAACTATATGCACACAAATTTCGAAGGCGCTGACCGTTAAATCAGGCTCGGGTGGAATCAAACATCGCAGATGGTTTGATTCCAGCTGCTCAAGAGCCCATAGGGCATTATTGCAAGCACTAAAAACTAGCCCGAGAGATACATTTTAAGGAAAGAGTACAAGGCAACAACTAAAAGAAGAAAGAATAATATAAAAAATACAGCCTGGGAAAATGTACTCTCTATCAACGTTCTGTGCGATAGCACCCAGTTCTGGTCAATAATAAATCAGCCATTTTTCTAAGACTCAGATAACTTGGACACGGACTGTGTTATTCCTGATGATCTATGGCTTTAGAAATATGTATGGCGACACTGATTCTGGAGCACAAGGTTGCCCGAGTGTGGCACTGGGGTCTGCCCCTTTAACTTTTACTCAAGGGGAAGTGGAGAGAGCCATCTTGGAGACCTCTAAGAACAAGGCCCAGGGGCCGGATGGTGTTCCGGCTGATCTTTATAGACTTTCCCCTAAGCTTTGGGCCAAGGTACTTAAAAATGTTTTCTCGGCTGCAAATGGCGATACTATCCCCACTACCTGGGCCACATCAATTATTGTGCCAATCTTCAAAAAAGGGCAGCGAGACGACCCGGGATGTTATTAGACCCATTTCCCTCCTAGACTCTGCAATCAAGATACTAGGCAGAGTCTCACTATTCAAACTAAGGGATAACATCGAGAATAGTGGGGGATTATCAAACATTCAATATGGCTTTAGAGCCAAGAGGGGCACCCTGGAACAGTGTTCCAACCTGCATATGCTAATCGCTAAATATACGGTAGCCAAGGAGGGGTCGTTATTTTTGGCGTTTATGGACCTCTCCTCGGCTTTCGACTTAGTGAACAGGGCCAAATTATGGAAAATTCTCTTGAAGATTGGGATAGACAAGTCGCTGGTAAACTTTATGGCGTCCCTCCACCAGGAACTATTCGCTACAGTTAGGGTCACCAATGAGGGGAGGTGCACAAGCCGCTTCAAATCTGTGCGAGGAGTGCGCCAGGGCTGCATTTTGGCCCCCCTACTCTTTACCATTTACATTAATGGCTTGGGTAAACATTTAGAGTCAGTGGAGGGGGATGTCCCACGTATAGGAGGAGCAAGAATACCGGCACTCCTATACGCGGACGATGCAGTCCTAATAGCTCGCACTGGGGTGGGCCTCCAGCATCTGTTGGATTCATTTGGCGCTTTTATAGACCAATTGGACCTAAAAGTAAATGCCAAAAAATCTCACACAATGGTGGTTGGCCATCACAGGAATAAGCGTAAAACCAAATCTTTTATCTGTAAAGGGGACGTGGTTTCTAGGGTTGCTGTGTTCCCTTACCTGGGGGGTCTTTTTGATGAGAGGGGTACGTGGGGCCCCCAGGTGAAGGCCACGGGCATATCCATCGCTAGATCAACGTCTGCCCTCATGGGGTTTTCAAAAAGGTTAGGGGCGAGGCCCATGGAGGCCCTCTTAAAAGTCTATAATACTAAATGTATTCCAATTGCAGTGTACGGCTCACCTTTATGGGGCCATACATCTATTGAATTGATCCAGAGAGCGGAGAATAGATTTTTGAGATATCTTTTGTCTGTCCCGCAGTCCACACCAACCTTTTGAATTCACTGTGAGGTTGGTCTGGACTACGTAACCGACAAGCTCAACTTGGCACCATTAATATTCTGGTTAAAGACCTGGCTCAATTCTGAGCTAACACTTAATCATGCAATGTTGTCTGATGTCATGTCACTGGATCATGTTAAGAAAATACCTTGGCTGGAATATTTGAGAAACACTTTTGCCCAGCTAGGCCGCCCTGAACTCTTCCTATCACCTTCTAGTATTCAGCAGGAGGATGTTAATTGGACCAAAACACATTTCATGGAGAGGGCAAGATTGACTCGTGAGGAGCAGGAATTGACAAAACCCTCAGTAAGAGCACATTCGATGTTAACAAATTCCCCCTCACTTGAGCCATATCTCATGATTGTAACTAAACCCCTGCATAGATTTTTATTGATTAAAATTAAGTTCAATTTGATCAGTTTTTCGCTGGGTAGCTATCAAACATGGTCAAAACCAGAAGAGGGCCTACCCTGTTGTGGTGATAAATTTTCACAACAGGATACAATGCATTTTATTATGTTTTGTGACTTATATTCGGACAGCAGGCAAAAATATCTGACACCGATCCTGAGAGAGGCTGGCTTCATTCAGGTGAGGCCCGCTCTAGCCTATCTTCAGTCCTTGAATAGTACCCGCATCATATTTTGTGTGGCCAGTTTTTTGGCGGCAGCAATCAGAACTAAAACAAATACTGCGCCTTCTTAATTTGACATAATGAATTTTCCTATTCAAATGCATTATTTATGCTGTGTATACCATATATAGATGAATTACAATTAGAATTAAATTGAATACGGCGCTTTACATTTTAATATAATGCATTTTTCTACTCTAATGTATCATTTATGCTGTGCATGGTCAGAGGTATGCACTTACTTAGATTGCTCCTGCATTGTGTTCTTAACTCAGGGTTGTTAAACTTATGAAGTGGATGTTTTTTAAGTATGTATATAAATGTTTTTATGTATGTATATAAATGTTTTATTGCCTTTTATGATTTTTTTAAAAATTCGAATAAAGTGTATTTGACTGACTGACCTCTTATAGTGAACTCAAGAAATATTTAAAACACACACTCTTTCAATTCTAATTGAAATTTACATTTTGACTACTTTAGCTCTTCAAATGTGTATTCTCCTGCTGGATGTATGAGTCAGAAAAGGTTACTGGCTAAGTTATTAGAAGCAGTGCATGGCCATTGATATCAGCAACCTACAAATTAATACAGTTCATGCAGTTGGTGACTGATTCACTCAGATACTCACTCAGGTATTTACTTAGTCCCACACGTATTCATACTTTCACTCAGGCACTAGGGGGCATATTACCAAGCAATAGCGATAATTATCGCTATTGCTTGGTTAGAGACAAAATTTTACCGCTGAGCTGCGGCGATTTTTATCGCAGATAAACCTTGGTATTACCAAGGTTTATCGCAAATGCGATAAAAAACGGCCGCAATGCATGAATATCGCTGAAAAGTCAGCGATATTCATGCATTACCGAGCTAATGCTCTTAGCCATGTTATCCACCTCCCATTGGATAACATGGCTAAGAACTGCTCAGGGCAGGTGTTAGCTTTTGGAGATATTCGCGCTTAGCGCGAATATCTCCAAAAGTTGGTAATAGGAGATAGCGATGTTAGCGACTGTTTCCAGTCGCTAACATCTTGGCATGCCCACTTTGCATGTCATTAGTGATAAATATCGCTGACATGCAAAGTGGGGCCCAAGATGGTCGCTATCTCCTACTAGCTGTCGCTAACTGGTGTTAGCAACAGCTAGGTAATTGGGAGATAATTTTATCTCCGCTTTCTTGGCTTTTAAAGCCAAAAAAGCGGAGATAAACCCCCTTGATAATATGCCCCTAGGTCACTCAATCCCACGCTAAGTCGTTGACTCACTAATTCTAAATCAAGCAGCCAGAAGGATCCTGAAGGTAGGATAGCGCCTTACATATAATCAGCCTAATAGGTCTCCACTTGCTCATAGTATATGCAAGAATAATGTTCAAAGTTTGTCACACCATTGACAAGGATTGCTGCTGCAGAGGCCCTGGACACCTGCAGAAACTGGTCACCCACTTAATGCCTAGTGAAAACGGTAATACGTTTCGACAAAGCTTTTTTTTAACATTCAGAGTTAATTTTCAACAAAAATCGGCACATATCCCTAATCCAGAATAACCCGAAGATTCAGGGTAGAACCAAACTAATACCTTTTCAGAAAAGGCCTATAACCCAAAATCTCTGTGCGTGCAATGCAACTAAATCCACAGCACAGAGTAAGCCATTGAAGGCTTTTGGACCAGGATCTTCATGTTACTGATTGGAATCGCCCCCTTTCTGTATTTCACTTTTCTGTATTGTGTCAAGCGCCCTGAAGTCACAGAAAGCTGCGTCGTTCAATAAAAGATTAAAATAAATACATCCACGCAGATATGTCAGTTGATCCCTCGCTCATGCAGAAACTGACTCACTTACTCAATGACCTAGCCTGTCATTCACTAATTAGCTGGTCACTGGCACAGCCACCGGCGCACTGAGTCATAACAGAAAGACATGATTTTTTCTTGTGTTTCAAAGAATCCATAATAGTACAACCATGCTATTTTTCACATTCTAATACAACTGGGTTGTGTGCCTTGCTTCGTAAGTTTGGTTATTATAACGTTGCTTCTTAGATGTTGTCAGTGGGAGATGACTGCACTGTAGCTTGTGTGGAATGGCTTGTAGTTGCACTGTGTGTGCCTTTTTCTATTTTATAATATTGGCACGCATAGGGAGTGGCAGTTGAGTTGCCAACTAAGGGCCTCATTTATGAGCTTTTGCGGTAGGGCAGCACCATAGGCCTCCCTGCTGAGCTGACCTACGGCAAAAGTAAAGGGCAGGAATGCGCTGTATCTATTTGAGACAAAGCATTCCTGTCCTTTTCCCGTGCGCCGGCGTACAATGGGCCGCCATGCACCAACAGAGGCTTCCTTGCACCATGGTGCAAGGGTGCCTGTGTTTTGGTGATGATTGATCTTGTGCCGGAAGAGACCCTTCCTGATCAAAATCAATTCATTCAGGCTCTTTCCTTTTTCTATGTGTGCTGCAGAATGCAGCACACATAGAAAATGCCCCTCCCTAACGCAACCTCTGGGGTGGCGTTAGGTTCTAAAGCATTCCCAGGTTTACTATGCCTCGTAAATCTGGGAATTTGTCAAGTTCTATGGGTGTTGTGTGGGAACACCCACAGCAACACCCTTTGAATGCAGTTTTCTGTGAGAAACGGGCACATATATATAAGGCCACGAAAAGCCACGTAAAGTGTCTTTACGGGGCCTTATAAATAGGTGGTGGCACATTGCGCCACCGGAACATAAAAAAAGTGATGTTCCAGGGGTGCAAAAGTACCGATAGGGCCTTATACATGAGGCCCTAAGATTCTATGAGAATGTAAAGCAATACTCCAGTAGTACTACATTATGTACTCACAATGCTATTCACTAACTTCCAGCCAGAGATCTTTGCCTCCTTCGTCCCTAGATTTTATTGAGGTTTTCTCGGCCACAACCATATTTTGGTGTAATAGTGGAAGAGGCAAGGGAAAGTGGTAGATAGAAAAGAAATATCTACTACAAAATGGGAAGAGTTAAGGGAATGTCAAGGAGAGACATAGCGAGGCATATGGAAATACCAAAACACACCCACAAATGAATAATTTACTTCATGCCACCCTAAAATAACACTTACATTCCCTCCAGCAAGACTACTGACCAAACAGGTTCCGACATATCCTTTAATGCCTTAAAATAAGTTACACACCACACATGGCCAATCACAGATCATTCTCTTTTACAGATCAGTGGAGAAAATTAAGGTAATATTTGTGTGTTCAGAATAGATATTTACATTTTATGAAAAACACGTAAAAACTATTACTTTAATACAAGCAGTAATTATAGCTAAATTACTAGAGAACACATGTTGCAACAAGGTTTTAATAACAATGAGCCAACCTGCTACGGCACTGGGGTGGAGGAGTCAACAGTCAAGACTCCACTACACACCTCAATAGATGAAAATAACTAAAATATCAACCGATCCCACCAATCACAAAGTGCCCAAATAAGAAGGCAAGACTTAAAATATTTTTTTTTCACCGCATCAGTGACTATCTTGTCTTGCCCTCATTTTGAGGAACAGTTACATGACAGAGAGAGGACCCACATCTTTTGAATGCCCAGGGAAGGAGTCTAGTTCCCTAAGGTATTAGCTTCCATTGAAAACTCCCATTTTGGGAACTTCAGTTATCACTCCCCCGCATTGCTGAGAGCAGTGAAGCTGCTATGTGCAATGCCCAGGAGCAATGTGTAGGTTGCCTTGCTTGAGTGTGCATATAAAACTACATTTTCGAACAGTCCAATCTTACATTTCAGTTGCTTGCTGGAGATTTAAGTGACATATGGTTACTGGGTAAGTTTTACTGACTCACACTGTGGTGGCATGTATCTCCATGAAATGGCATTTCAAATATCGTCACTCATAACTTTGCGCCATCACAAGAGAAATACATTACACTCATATTGTATACATGCATGTATTGAATGTTTGCCACATTCTCAAGATAACTATATTATAAAAAATATCACAATACTTTATGCTTGATATGCTGAGCATGCCCTCTCTTCTCATCTCCACACTCCCTTCTCCAGATGTATCCTCAGCCTTACGGGGGACCGGAAACCTAATTGATCAAATCAGTATGGATTGAGATCTGTGCGGACATTGCCACATACTTAAGTGCAGTTTGTGTATACATTCGAAGAAGCAGAGAGTAACACAAGTGTTTCCTTTTAATCACTCTGCTGCTCGCAAGATTTCCACGCTGTGCAGGCAAATTCCCGCGTGTGTAGATCGGACAGCCCCCGGCCGTCCGACGCACACGCCCACCGTGTCGTCGGACGGCCGGGGGCCATCCGACTCATGGAAGAGGTTAAGGGGGATTGTGGTTGTGTAGTATTTCAAACCTAGCAACACAGAAGCAGTCAACAAGCAGGGACGTAGCTTCGGGGGAGAGGGGGATTGGGGTGCTACTACCCCCTAATAAATGTAGTTTTTGGTAAATATTTGGGTGTTGGTGCTTACAGTAAGGTATGGTGAGATGTCTGTCAGATTTCATTAGGAATATTTACATACACAAGACAAAAACAGACACTCTCTCCATCTCTCCGCTCTGAAAGTCTTTAAAAACATTTATTTTACAAACATTTTGTGTTTTTTCTCGGATGTATGACGTTACAACGCATACTATTACAACGCATGGTTTTACAACGCATGTTTTACAACGCAAATACTCTTACAACGCATGTTTTTACAACGAATACTATTACAACGCGAGATAGAGTTATTAATAATAATATGCTATTACAACGAATTCATTTACAACGCATACCTTTACAACGCCAAATAACATAATTTATTTTTTTGTAAAATAAAACCTGCCACGGGATGCAGGGAAACTAGGGGTTTTGGGTGGGGAAGTGTCTTAAAATGAAGAGTAAAGCTGAACGTTATTTAAAATAAATCCAACTATTTTATTACAATTATTACTCGAGTATTAAAATTAATACCCGAGTATTAAAAATTAATACTCATCTAATCGTAACTGTTTAAAATTTTCCAAAATCTAAGAAAATAACAATAATATAAAGTACAAATATATTGGTTTGATTTTAAATAATTATTCGTACTTTTACAACGCCAAATATCATAATTTTTTTTTGTGTAAAATAAAACCTGGCACGGGATGCAGGGAAACTAGGGGTTTTGGGTGGGGAAGTGTCTTAAAATATAGAGAAAAACTGAACATTATTTAAAATAAATCCAACGATTTTATTAAAATGATTACTCGAGTATTTAAATTAATACCCGAGTATTAAAAATTAATACTCATGTAATTGTAACTGTTTAAAATTTTACAAAATCTACGAAAATAACATTAATATAAAGTACAAATATATTAGTATGATTTAAAATAATTATTGGTAAACAAAAACATTAAATAAACACATAGTCGCCATTTTAAACTGTGTAGTTCCTAAATATGTCCTACAACTATTTCTATGAAAATAATACCACAACACTACTTCCACAATGGATGCCAAAACGGAACGAATAAGCGAAAACAACAACTCTTTATACTAAATTTTAAATTATAACTTTCCACAGAAGTAATTCGTACTTAAAAAAAGAATGCCAACGCTGTCTTTCTTCAAAAAAACAATGACACAGTGAAAAACCTATAAATACGAGCCAGACACCATTTTTAAAACAGTTGATTCTCAACTCCCAGAGAGACCTGACGCCAAAAGCTGACCCTCTGACCTGTTTGTGAAGATAATACCCGATTATATATCAGGAGCATTATTTCTCATAAAACAAGTAAGTTACTAACTAATGTCTGCAATGTTTTCGACAAACAATTAAAAGGCTGCCCCTATTAAGTTTCTTTTTCCTATTTAAAGGTAATAATAGAACACCAAAATATTACTATAATTATGGATACATATATCCATAAATAAAATACCATACATATAAAAAGCATACTAAAATTTAAATAAAATTGTGTATTATTTAAATATATTTTCAATGAAATATATATATATTATTTTCCAAACATCACAAAATGTTAAATTTTTTAATAGTCAAACTACTATAATCTACTACGAAAAAGCCCACTGCACAAAAAATTGGGTTTTGCTACAGAAACAACACTCCACTTCAAGATTATTTTGAAGGTACTTTTGGATTTGTTTAAAACTCACTATTCTAAACAAATGAAACGGAAATACATTTTTCATTCCATATATATCTTATTTGATTTTCACAGAGAAATTCTATTTCGATAAAATAAACATGTATTCTCTACGTTGAAAATTAAATCGTCAACTTTAAAAGAAGGTAAATATTTTATTATTTACATTACTGATTTTTTTAAATTTAGTCATAAATAAAGAATAGATACATGGTGTAGGGGGTAATATTTTCTATTCTAACTCGAAGTAAGTGCAGCAGAAGGGAAAGTGTGGGATGGTGTAGGGGGAAATATTTTCTAATCTAACTCCAGGTAAGTACAGCAGTAGGGAGATTGTTTAATGCTGTAGGGGAATAAAATAGTATTACAACGTCTGAAAAATGCTATAACATTGTAAGGTTTGCATAATAAAAATGTCACTGTAAAAATAAATGTAAATTATACCCATTTTATTTGACATTTTTAACTTCAACATAAACATTTTGCTTTTAAATAAGATTTCCTTTTCCTTAATTATTTTTTAGAAACTCACAAAAACTTCTGATCACCAAATATCTCAAAAGGACAACAGCTCAAAAGGCCACCAAGAGAAGAAAATAAATTCGGAAACCACACCACAAAGAAAGAAACCAAACCAAAAGGTATATAAAACACATAATGCAAGGGAAATTGTACTATGGTGTAGAGGTATCAATTAGTAATCTAACTCCAGGTAAATGCAACAGTAGGTAAAGTGTAGGATGTTGTAGGGGTATTAATTACTATTCTAACTCCAGGTAGGTGCAACAGTAGGGAAAGTGTTGGATGGTGTAGGGGTGTCAATTACTAATCTAACAACAGGTAGGTGCAGCATTAGGGAAAGTGTGGGATGGTGGAGGGGTATCAATTACTATTCTGACTCCAGGTAGGTGCAACAGTAGGGAAAGTGTGGGATGGTGTAGGGGTATCAATTACTATTCTAACTCCAGGTAGGCGCAACAGTAGGGAAAGTGTTGGATGGTGTAGGGGTATCTATTACTAATCTAACTCCAGGTAAGTGCTACAATAGGGAAAGTGTTGGATGGTGTAGGGGTATCAATTATTAATCTAACTCCAGGTAGGTGCAGCATTAGGGAAAGTGTGGGATGGTGTAGGGGTATTAATTACTATTCTAACTCCAGGTAGGTGCAACAGTAGGGAAAGTGTTGGATGGTGTAGAGGTATCAATTACTAATCTAACTCCAGGTAGGTGCAGCATTAGGGAAAGTGTGGGATGCTGTAGAGGTATTAATTAATATTCTAACTCCAGGTAGGTGCAACAGTAGGGAAAGTGTTGGATGGTGTAGGGGTATTAATTACTATTCTAACTCCAGGTAGGTGCAACAGTAGGGAAAGTGTGGGATGGTGTAGGGGTATGAATTACTATTCTAACTCCAGTTGGTGCAACAGTAGGGAAAATGTGGGATGGTGTAAGGGGTAATATTTTCTATTCTAACTCCAGATAAGTGCAGCTGTTGGAAAAGTTTAGGATGTTAAAAGAAGAAATATTTTCTATTCCAACTCAAGGTAAGTACAGCAGTAAGGAAATTGTGTAACAGTGTAGGGGAATTAAATACTATTGCAACATCTGAAAAATGCTATAACATTGTAAGGTTTGCATAATAAAAATGTCACTGTAAAAATAAATGTAAATTATACCCAATTTATTTGACATTTTTAACTTCTTCATAAACATTTTGCTTTTAAATAACATTTCCTTTTCCTTTTTCATTTTTTTAGAAACTCACAAAAACGTCTGATCACCAAATATCTCAAAAGGACAACAAATCAAAAGGCCACCAAGAGAAGAAAATAAAATCAGAAACCACACCACAAAGAAAGAAACCAAACCAAAAGGTATATAAAACACATAATGCAAGGGAAATTGTACTATGGTGTAGAGGTATCAATTAGTATTCTAACTCCAGGTAGGTGCAACAGTAGGGAAAGTGTTGGATGGTGTAGGGGTATTAATTACTATTCTAACTCCAGGTAAGTGCAACAGTAGGGAAAGTGTGGGATGGTGTAGGGGTATGAATTACTATTCTAACTCCAGTTGGTGCAACAGTAGGGAAAATGTGGGATGGTGTAAGGGGTAATATTTTCTATTCTAACTCCAGATAAGTGCAGCCGTTGGAAAAGTTTAGGATGTTAAAAGAAGAAATATGTTCTATTCTAACTCAAGGTAAGTACAGCAGTAAGGAAATTGTGTAACAGTGTAGGGGAATTAAATACTATTGCAACATCTGAAAAATGCTATAACATTGTAAGGTTTGCATAGTAAAAATGTCACTGTAAAAATAAATGTAAATTATACCCAATTTATTTGACATTTTTAACTTCTTCATAAACATTTTGCTTTGAAATAACATTTCCTTTTCCTTTTTCATTTTTTTAGAAACTCACAAAAACGTCTGATCACCAAATATCTCAAAAGGACAACAACTCAAAAGGCCACCAAGAGAAGAAAATAAAATCAGAAACCACACCACAAAGAAAGAAACCAAACCAAAAGGTATATAAAACACATAATGCAAGGGAAATTGTACTATGGTGTAGAGGTATCAATTAGTAATCTAACTCCAGGTAAATGCAACAGTAGGTAAAGTGTTGGATGGTGTTGGGGTATTAATAACTATTCCAACTCCAGGTAAGTGCTACAGTAGGGAAAGTGTTGGATGGTGTAGGGGTATCAAGTACTAATCTAACTCCAGGTAGGTGCAGCATTAGGGAAAGTGTGGGATGGTGTAGGGGTATTAATTAATATTCTAACTCCAGGTAGGTACAACAGTAGGGAAAGTGTTGGATGGTGTAGGGGTATTAATGACTATTCTAACTCCAGGTAGGTGCAACAGTAGGGAAAGTGTTGGATGGTGTAGTGGTTTTGAATTACTAATCTAACTCCAGGTAAGTGCAACAGTAGGGAACGTTTAGGATAATGTAGGGGTATCAATTACTATTCTAACTCCAGGTAGGTGCAACAGTAGGGAAAGTGTTGGATGGTGTAGGGGTATCAAATAATAATCTTACTCCAATATGTTACCGCAATTCTTAAAATGTAGCATAGTATGGTTGAAACAGATAATATTTGAACTCATTAAAAAAATCAGCAGAAGAAAAAGTGTGCTATACTTTAAACCAAAATTTACTATTTATACTGCAAAATGGAAAACATTAAGAAATAACCAGAATAAAGTGACTGGAAATTAACAATTTCACAGTTAGAAATATTCTGATGTAAAGAAACTGTAAAAATTAAGAAATCTAATATTTTCTTTAATCAAACACAATATTAAAACATTTTTTTACTCCCAACAGATAATGTCTACTCAGGAAAGAGTCTCCTACATCAAATCCAGGAAAGGAAACAAACTACTTAACCATGCAGGATACATATATGCTAAAGAAAGGATATGTTTTCCTAGAAATCATTGGAGGTGTGTGCAATACTACACATCACATTGCAGCGGCAGAGCGGTTACCCATGATGATATTATTGTAAAAACTACTGATCACAACCACTCTGCCTCTGCAATGGAGATTGATGTAAGGGAAACTATTAACGAGATGAAAGAACTAGCAAGCACCTCCAATGATTCCACAGGATCCATTTTAAGAGTGGTTGCACAACATGTCCCCTCTCATGTTGCTAGTAATATGCCTATAATTCCTAATTTGAGACGAATTATTCAAAGACAAAAGCAGGCAAGTAAAACTCAAACCACAACACCTCATACTTTTTCTGACATTGTTATTCCACATGAATTTACTATTTCTTTCACTGATGAACCCTTCCTTCTCCATGACAATGAAAACCCTCAAAAACGTATTCTAATTTTTAGTACTCCCCGCAACCTTGTAAAGTTAGAAAACAGTGAAATTTGGATGATGGATGGGACGTTTAAAAGTACACCCCATCCATTCTACCAAATGTACACAATTCACGCTAAAATTAACCATAATGTAATCCCCTTAGTATATAGTTTGCTGCCTGATAAGACTTCTGCAACTTACACTGAACTTTTATCAGTTATTAAAAATACTACAACAAAAAGTCCTAGGAAAATAATAATAGATTTTGAATTGAGCATGATCAATGTGATCAGTAAAATGTACACGGATACCCAAATTCAGTGGTGTTTTTTCCATTTTTCCCAGGCATTCTGGCGTAAATTACAGAAAACATCCCTAGTTACAGATTACTCCACAGACAGCAAACTCCAAGTTGAATTAAAAAAATTAACTGCACTTTGTTTTGTTCCTCCCGATAGTGTAGATGAGTACTACACTGCCATTACTGAATCTGAATATTACAATCAAAATGAAGACAAATTGGCACCCATCCTAAATTATTTTGAAGACACATGGAATGGGCACCTAAGCAGATCAGGTCGCAGGAGGAAGCCACGTTTCCATGTGGAGTGGTGGAACTGTTACTCAAGCTGTTTAGAGGGAGAAGCTAAAACAAATAATGCCATTGAGGGATGACATAACTCCTTCAATCATACAATTGGAAAACCTCACCCTAATTTCTACTCATTTTTAGAAACTTTGAAGAAGGAGCAAAGTTTCCAAGAAATTAGACTTTCCCAAGCATTAAGTGGTAGTCTAAACCCACGAGTTACTAAAAAAACTAAGGAGATGTCTAAAAGACTATTGGGTATAATACAACAGTTTTCGTTGTGTGTGCCTCTGGACTACCTCGAAAATGTGGCAAACATTCTAAGTTTCTAATAAAAACATTTGACCTTACTTTCCTGCTTTGCCCTAAATTTAATAACACACTAATTTCAATTGGCTATATTTTATATTTTTTTGTAAATTAACCCAAATTTTTTTTCGGGTCTGCATACTTTATTTTTTCATTTTTTGTATCATTTTTCAAGTTATACGTAATCCAAATATTTAGTATCATTTTTTCCAACATTTACAAAACCATTCCAAGTTAACAAACAACTTATGAACAAATCTTCAACTATAAAAAATTAATTAAATGCTTCTTAAAATTTAAATACTATATTCTAAATTTAATTGGTTAGAAATACCAAATAATTTTGGACATTAAATAATTTTTATATCCAAAAATATCTAAATTGATGTGTTTGAAATACCCCCTTTCATTCATTGTTCGAAATGAAAACCTTAGTTTGCCTAAAAAACTAGCATATTTATCTTTCTTGAAATAAAGATGAATGTAAACGTATTTTAAAAATATATCACACTCAATTGCATTTTGAAATATTAGAAAAAATCTAATTTTTAAAAATATACCAGTTCTATAAGAACATCCAAGAGTTTTGTACCTCCTACAAAAACATTTTCTCTCTATACAACTTTAGCTAGTTTGAAAATTTTCCAAAAATACCTGCCAATTTTGTTAGTATTCAAAAATAATTTACCAATAATACAAAACATAATCACCAAACGAAACCAGCTGCTATATTATTTATAACAGCCGAAAGCTTATAACTTTACCAACTGACCAACCAATTGAAAATAAACAAATAATCCATCCAACCTTAACAGATTTAAAAATACATCATTCATATCAATTTTTTAAAAACAATGCAAACAAACAAACTTATTTCTCGACAGTGTTCCTAACCAAAATAACAGTAATAATTTTAAGAAGCATTTTCCATTAATGTACTACCAACATTTAACAAATTTATAGTTGAATGGAAATCGATTCAATTTTCAAAAAAATGCATTTACTATTTAGTTATCTCTCTCATAAAAAAATAGTAATGTATAACTAATAATTATATATTTTTTTCAATCAAAACATATACTTTTTGCGACCCGACATAGGCATACACTAATAATACGATCGTCGACATGTTGTTTTACAAGTTTAACATTAAAATCACAAACGGCAACCTCTCCTTATCCTTTCTTTACAATATATGTATTTATTTTAAGTTAAACATGTATCTTTAAAGTTAGAAATGTTTCCTACCTGGACGTAGATCAGCTTCCAGCTGCTTCCTCCATCGATGCTCTTCAAAATGGCCGCTTTCGATTACGTTTACGCGAATACGTCATAAAAAGCTGCAAAGATAGAAAAAGGAATATTTAATACTGTAATTTATAGATTATATTATTTTTTGTTTAGAAATCGTATATGACATGTTTAAAAATTACAAAAATGGTAATAAATCAATAAAAATAAATGCAATTTTACTATATTTTTTAAATAAAAAAATACCAAAAAATAAACCTTGTTATATTTATTGTATTAATGTATTTATGTTAGCTTTTTATTTTTTTATTACTTTTATAAATTTATGATATTTCATCCTTACCTTCATCCTTATTCCTTTTCTTTTCTACTCATCCCCTTTCTTCTTCGTTGACATCTTCCTTTTCATTTCCGCGGAATGAACTGCTTCAACTATGGAAATAAATGAAGGACAATTGCTTCTATTAGAATCAATGCAAAATCGTGGGAAAATAATTTCAGAAATTATTAATAAATAATGTAATAACTTAATAACTAAATGAAAAATATACTCATATTTTTTGAACCTATAACAAATTATAATAATATTATAAATATTTATTAATATTTAGATAACATTTAAATTTTTCTAAATTCCTCAAAATTATAAAATGAATGTATAACTTATATTTTTCATATACAATAATAATATTAAATAAATTAAAATTTATGAAATACTTCTTACAATATTTATAAACTTTAATAATTTAAATTAACATTAACATTATCTAATTTAAAAAAACTACAGTATGAATTACCATTTTAATACTACATATTTAATGTACATTAATATTAACAGTAAATTTAAAAAAAAATACTTGAGTATTATTTACCATTTTTATACAAATTATATAAATTACATTAACATTAACAGTATAATTTGCAAAAATTACTAGAGTATAAATATTTTTTATAGTAAATATATAAAAAAATATTTATATAATAATAATAATAATAATAATAATTTATAATTTACATTAACATTAACAATATAATTTTCAATAAATACTAGAGTATTAATGAACTTTTTTATAGTAAATATATAAAAAAATATTTAGAACTATTTTTAACTCATAAAAATACATTAAACAAAAGTATATTTTTTTAAATATTAATACTACAGTATTATTTCTAAATACTCAAATAATATATTTAATATAAAAATAATATTAATCTTATTACAATAAGTAAAATGCATCTACAATATAAAATAATAAATGTAATTAATTTATTCATAAATATCAATAATATATATATATATAAACAATAATTACCATGTAAAGGTATTTGCGTTGTAAAGGTACTTGCGTTGTAAAAACATGCGTTGTAATACCATGAGTTGTAAATACATTTGCGTTGTAAAAGTTTCGTTGTAATGGTATTGCGTTGTAAAAGTTGCGTTGTAAAGGTTGTTTACCGTTTTTCTCATTTAGGACTCTTAATAATCTACATTCCTCTCCCTTTCCACTACCCCTTATGCCCCTCTCATGCACCCTACTTGTAAAATGTTTTTTAACTAAGTATGGGCGGATCTAGCGGATCTCGCGTACGCGAATTTGCGTATTTACGGATTCGCAATCTGCAAAATCCACGAACTCTCGCGGATTTGCGGATTTTTGTGTTTTTTTGTTGGCGAGCGTTCGCGAGGATTTGTGGACCATTTCGCAATTGCGAACTTACTTTACGGCTCGCAACGGCCGCGACTATGTTGTTTCTACGTCTGGTTTATCATCACAGGTTCACAGCACCCTCTGTTTCACCACTGCCACCCTCTGGTACACCCATGCCACCCTCTGGTACATCCTCACTGCCACCCATTAGGTTTGTTTATCACTGTAGATTATGGGGGTGAAAAAAAGCAAGCACACCTGCCCTGCTTCAACTGCCATGAATTAATTTGGGGTTGATTAATGTGTCAGTGATTTTGAAACTTCCAGTCTGGCTGGCACCTGCTTCCTTCCTTATCTGTAATTTACTTTCTGTTGCAGTGAAAGCAAGCACACCTGCCCTTCTTCAACTGCCATGAATTAATTTGGGGGTCATTAATGTGTCAGTAATTTTGAAACTTCCAGTCTGGCTGGCACCTGCTTCCTTCCTTATCTGTAATTTCCTTTCTGTTGCAGTGAAATTTTTTTTTCACAGGACCTTTATGGTCTACTTGTAGCTATTCTATGAGCCTGCTGTTTGGGTCATAGCAGGGTCATAGAATAGTTGCAAATAGGCAACTGAACTCTGATGGGGCCCCTCAGGAAGCACTAGAGTGAATGGTTACTAATGTTAAGTTTGAACTTTTGCACCTGCTGATTGCTTTCAGTTTAGAAAAATCGTTTTTCTGCAATTTCGCGCCATTTGCGGGGCGCGAATCCGTGCGAGATCGATTTTGGAAGCCGTGAATGCGTGCGGATACACTATTTTTTTTTTTGCGGCGTGTATGTTCGCGTGATTTTGTGCATGTTCGCAAGGCGCTTGTAGCGATACGTTTGCGAAGTTACCCTAACGGTCGTACACGGGCGCGGCCATCTTGTTTGCGTGACGTAATTCCGTTTCCGCCCGCTATGTGTAATCTCGCAAAGTGTGCTGCTCGCTAGTACAATTTTGCGCGTGATCGCGAGGAAAATCTCGCGCGAACTTACCCATGCGGTCGTGAACGGGCGCGGCCATCTTGTTTCTCATTCATTGCTATGGTTCTGGGCATGCTTTCTGTATCCTCTCTGAATCTCTTCCATCCTTTGCTTGTTTGAAGTTTTTTTGATCTATTTTACTTATTATCTATCCCTCTATTTTTCTAGCTCTATATTTTTGTGTTTTCTGCTACTTTTTGTTAATTTTAAACTACTTTTTTAAACTCTTTCCTTTTCTTCTTCCCTATTCTATTTCTTCTTTATTATTTACATTCATTTCTGCCCAGACCATGGTAAAGGGAGCCGGGAAGCACCCTGAGAAGGGGAAGGGTCCCGCACCCCGTGCCCGGCTCCCGTGCGGGCGTTTGAGGGGGGAGCTAGTGATGCCACGGGAGATCTTTAGCGCGGAGGAGGTGGCCGCACTAATATTCCACCTCCAGCGCCGCCTCCCCAAGACCATCCTGGGAGGCGGCAAGATCGCAACCGGCTATGGCATCCGGGAGCGCCGGAAGCGGTGGGAGAAGGTGTGTCGGGCCATGTTTAAGCTCTATGGGGTCCGGCGCACCTATAACCAGGCCACCCACCGCTGGACGGATGTCATGGACCGGGAACGCGACTTGCTGGACGCGCTCGGCGTAGAGGTCCCCGGGCTTGGTGAGTAGTAGTAGCTATTTCTAGCTATTTCATCACTACTCTGTTTTATCCGGCTCTGTTATTTGCAAATCTTTGTTCTTTACCAAGAGCAATAATGCTGCCAATTACATTGTAGGTAAATTATATTTCAAAATCTTCTATGCATTTCAGGTGCACTGCTCTCCTTCTCAGTAGCCTTGCTTGCTACTATGCTTATTTGTTTTGTATTTTGTGTTCATTTCATTGGCCTGAGAAATTATGTATGGATGTAGTGTAAAGAACTGCGTAATGCTAGACACTAAGGGTCATATTTTCAATTACCGGCGCATCCCTGCAAAGTAGCAGGGATGCGGCAGTAATTGTGCGCCATGCCACCACCACCACCCATGGGCCCAAAACGTCACAGAAGCCTTACGCAGCTCCAGCAATGCTCTGGGGTGCCCTATCTCCCCAATGCTGCATCAAGCCGTACGTCGGCTTCAAGCAGGCGCAGTGTTTCAGTCGCGCATCCTTGTCCTAAAAGTGACTGATTGACATCTTGTAGATTTCCCTCAGCCACTTTTAGGATTCGTTCCTGCGCAGGAACGCCCTCCGATGGCGCAGGGCTTTACAACGTGATGCATCTCCCATATGCGTCATTTTTTTTTTATATACGCCGCACCATGGCGCCTCTTTTGTTCTGCCGCTGCGTCACAAAAGTCACGCAACAATGGAATAAAATGAGCCGCAAGGGACTTCTAAATCAGCCCCAACAGACTGAAGTCCAGTACTTCCTTTAGACACATGGCTATAAGAAGAAATAGTGGTGGTGGTCGGTGGATTGATAGTTTGAGTATTCACTGATCTGCAAGCATGATGGACTTTGTCTGTCACTTCGCGTGCTGCGGACTGCTGCCTGCCAGGCCTAGGCAAACCTTTTTAGTAGTCTGTTTAGTGAGTTACATAGGAACTTTCAAAGTCAACGGTCCGCAAATCAGGCAATACGAATAACGTAGTATACCATATGAGATTGGTCAATATATCCTGTGGAATAGTTGTCTATCTATTTGCTATTTCTCCAAAATATTTTGTTATTGTTCTTTTGAAATGTTTGATTTGGTTGACAAATCTCATCCATGTTTTCTGGTCTTTCTTTCTTTCATGTTGTACATCAGCTCCCCCCAAGGGCAAGAGGACACAGGAGGAGGAGGAGGGTGCTGTTCAGGAGGATGCAGGCCAGGATCGGGCAGGCGAGGGCTCCTTTGCTGGCCCCAGTAAGTTTTAATTTTAATATAGAGTACCTATTTTTTCCTAGCGTTCCTCATTCGATTTTTTCTAAATCATCTTTGATCTTCGTGTAGACTGGATCTAAATTCTTATCCTGCCTCGACTATGACTCCCTGTGGTATTACTAGATTATTCTTATTAGTCTGTCTGTGTAGCTAACTAAGATTGCACATTTGGCAATTCCATTGGACTCCCATTCTAGTCAGCAATAGCTCTATGCACTGAGTGCAGTCCTCTGGGATTGTCCATAATGTCTTTTCAAGTCTTCTAAATGTTTATGCTTTGACAATTGCCAACAATAAAAAGGTGAATGACCACCAAGAAAGAATAAGATACTACTTTACTTTTGGTTTGGATAGGAGGACAATCCATTCTACTACTGTTGCAGGGACAAATCTGCACAAACTGAACTATGAACACTAAATAGTGCATTGTTTATCAATTATAATAGGCGCAGGTAGACTTTCTTTCCACATACCTCAGTGATATCAGACTTTGAAGAACCCCCAATCTCCTTACTGACTAGATAGTGTGGCAGAGTCATTTAGCTCCCAAAGACACCGATGATTGATCCCCAATGATGATTATATTATCCAACGCAGGACAAGAGTACGGAGTCAGTCAAGAAGTGTCAGAGGCACTCATGCTTGCAAAAATTCCAAAACCTTTAGCTCATCCACTCAAGTTTACAAGTTTTACAAGTTTTTATTTATTATGATAAAGGAACTCTTTACGAGGTCCACATAAAAACCAAAGTATACATACAAAGCAAAATGCATAAAATATCCTTTTAACACAAAGAATAAAATAAAAATTGACGTATTAATACAAATCCAAAAAGCATTTAAAGAAGCCATATAATTTGAAACTGAACATTTCATTAGGAGGGTTAATCAAGGCCGCCTGAAATGACAAGGCTGAAAGAATATTAAGTTGTAGGCAAATTGGACGTAACCATCTACGCCTGGAAGGCATCAGGGCTGGACAACCAAAAATAACATGATTTAAGTCCTGGTCATGCATCTGACAAAGATCACAGAGTGGTGAATGACCATACTATCTGGCATAAAGAACTTTCAGCGGAAGCAGATTTTGTCTTATTAAGTACACTAAGCGACGAGCGCCATGAGAGATGTTCCAGTACATATAAGGCTGAGCTTTCCACAAGATACATGACTCAATAACAGGAGTACAACCTTTTTTTAACAGCCGGGAATCTCTATCCTGACAAAACCCCAGTTCCCATGTGGAAGATTTCAAAATATTTTTTAATTGGTAAGAGGATAAAGAAAATAAGGTTTCTTCATCCAATTTCAATTGTGCCACAGCAAATCTGAAGTTTTTTACAATCAAGGAATGTTCATTGAGATTTCCCAGCAATTCATTTTTTATAAGATATCTCAAGGTATTAGACTCACTTTTTGCTATGCCTACTACCCAACGTATGGAGCCGGCCAAGCCTTGAGCCCAGCTACTGCGTATACCAAGTTCCTGTCTCAGGGAAGCAGTTGAATTTGCTGTACTGACAGATAATAAGCTACGCAAAATTTTCCCTTCCACAGAGTTTAAAAAACTCCATTTATTTAGATTTATTAACTCTAAACCGTATAACAGGGAGGCAGGGACTTTCGCTCTAAATACTTCTAAAAGAATAGAAAAATGCCTTCTACCTGTAGCTTTATACAAGGCTACTAAACTCTTTCCCTGGGAAATAGCCTTTCGGGAGTTATTGTCTATATGAGCTTTGTCACTTAGGTTGTTTGTGACAATTTTACCAAGGAAGGTGTATGATTTCACAGTTTCCAGTTTTTGCTCCCCCACAACCCAAGGAAAGTTAAGGAATTTAGGTTTCTTCCTGCCGGAGAAACACATCACTTTGCTTTTTGCCGTATTTATCAATAGGTAATGGTTTTCAGCGTATTCAGACAGCGCTTGCAAGCGATTATTTAAGCCCTTCGGGGTAAGATCCAAAATCAGGATGTCATCTGCATACATAAGGCATGCAATTGGAACTCCACCCAAGGACGGTGCAATACCAGCGCAAGCTGAAAGGGCAACAGGTAAATCAACTGTATAAAGGGAAAACAGAAAAGGAGCCAAAAGGCAACCTTGCTTTAACCCATTAGAGGTAAAAATTATTTTAGATAGGTCACGTTCACCTCCCAGTAGAACTCTGCACCAGGTATCTGAATAGAGTGCACGAATTAATTTAATAAGAAAGGGGGGCATACCTAAATCAAATAGCTTTCTCCACAGCAATATTCTATCCACTTTATCGAATGCGGTGGAGAAATCAATAAAAGCACCATAAACCTGCCCACCACGGACTTTAACATATTTTTCTGTGATAACTTGTAGTGCCGTCAGGTTATCTAGAGTTCCGTGATTTTGTCTGAAACCTGTTTGTTCAATAGGTAAGATTTTAAATTCAATTACCCATTGGTTCATTAAAATAAGAATACATTTTGCGAAAACCTTACCAATGGCGTCAAGCAAAGCGATTTGACGATAATTTTGAGGAAGATCTCTTGCCCCTTTTTTATATAAGGGAACAATGATACTTCCTTTCCAGGAGGGGGGGACTGTTCCACTGGAGAAACAAAATTTAAACACTGGAAAAAGGATCTTGCTCCAGAGTTCACTCTGTTGTTTTAATACTGAGATGGGAACTTTATCTGGCCCCATCGCACCAGAGGAACGCATGTTCATAATAGCATATTCAATTTCCTTTTCCGAGGGACAATCAAATACGCGTGTAACATCATTAGATTCCACCATATATATTTGTGAATTATTGTTACCATACAATTTCTCAATATATTGAACCCAAATCTGTTCCTCAATGGCAATCGGAGTGGCACTGGCTCTGGTCCCACAACCCTTGCCAATTAAAGACCAGAAAGTTTTAGCTTGGCCGTTATAAGAAGCTTCCCTCAGTTGTATCCAAAGAGAGTCTTCCTTATTGCGTTTTAAACGGGCCTTAAGCCTAACTCTCCTTCTTTTTAAAATGGACAATTTATGCTTGGCTTCTTGGGTAAATGATAAATATTGCCCCCTTATTACTTTATTTATTTCTATATTTATAGCTCGCAGAGGATGAGTAACTGCAAGCGATTTTTCCACACCAGGTTTCTTCTTCGCTATAGAAGTTACCCGTTCTAAAAAGTTAGCAAAACCCAACAGCTCTCTCCCTTCCCAAAGAAATAAACTCTTGACAGTTTGATTCAAAAGGGACACCAGGCTTTCAAAAGAGCGAAAATTCCAGAAACATTTCCCTGAATTAGAGTCGAAATTCACCAGATCCCTATCCATGCTCCAAGAGTCCACTTTCGGAAGACTGACAGAGACTGTAAGCAACAACGCATTATGGTCACTAAGATTACACTCAATGACTTTCATATTTTTCAGCTTGGGAAATAAAGCATAATCTGCCATAACATAATCAATGATGGATTTTCCCTTATTTGATTTATGCGTAAAAGCTGCCGGGGTGTCAGAAGGGAGCCTCCCATTTACTATTAAACAGTCAACTTTATGTAGGCCTTCTAGGACAAGTTTGCCTCTTTTATTAGTTTTAATTTTAACAGGGAACTGGGCCGATGGTATATTCAGAGATTCTTCCCTAAGTTTGTTTCTGAATAAAGCTAGCCCACAATTGGATATATTACAGTTCAAATCCCCAAACAATAATACAAAGGGAGACGGGACAGCATCCATTGTTACATTTAAGAAGGAAAACAATGTTTTCAAACCGTCATTAAAGCAGCGATTTGGGGGAATATAGATGTTTATTATTACCAGCGATCTGTTGGGGCAATCCTCAAATACATCTGTTAAGGTTATTGCCTGGAACAAATTCCCCGGATCGAGATAATGAGAATAATTCCATTTTATTCTATTTGTTAACAAGCATGCTATTCCTACCTTTGCATGGCCTCTTCTAGAAGAGGTTGCACTCTTTTCCAAGACGAAATAATCCTTTTCTAGAGCTATTCTACCTTCCACCCATGTTTCTTGTAAACAGATTATATCCGCCTTGTGTGAATACAAAAAACCTAGTTTCTCCTTATAATCTTTAAAACCTCATCCACTCTAGTCTGGAGGACCAAAAACCACAGAGTCTATTTCAGTTTAAAAGCTTTATTAAAACTAAACACATTTATTAAAATACACTTTGTCATAAAAGTAAAAGTTTAACTGAAAATGGAAAAGTGCTTAGTGCTTACGATTAATTGGACACATTTCTTGTGGTCGAGCTGAGCTCTCACCTGGTTTGAACTTGAGCTTGACCCTGATCGTGTTCTTAGAAGTCAAGCTTCTGTTAAGAGAAAAAGTGGCGTGCGTTAAAAATAAAAAGCAAGCATTCATCAGTTGTGCCAAAAAGTGCAGCAAGACAACAGCCTTCCCTGGAAAAAGGGACATTTTTACTTTAGAGTATACAGTTACAAATTATTACATTGTATTTAGTTTTTTTAACATTTCTTTATTCCTCCTAGACCAAATATTATATAGTAGTGAGTGGTGTATTTCTAACATTCTTAAATGTACTTTGTAGGTGTAACATCTGGTGGCGGGGTCAGCGCGGAGGTGGTGGTGTTGGACGAGGACTCTGGGGAGGATGCGGTGCAAGTGCCGGACGTTCCTGTGAGGGTTCACACGGTGGTGGCGGGAAGAGGTAAGCTATATATTCCTTACTTATTGAGATTGAAGACTGCAAAGTGTGCTTTCTGCACGGGTGTATAATAAATCAACCAGGTAGTAGCCTCCTCTAAATGTACTTCGACTTAGCTGTGAAGTTTTTGGTGAGAAGAATTCCAATAAGATCTTAGATGAACTTGATGGATGGGATGAACGAAAAGCGAAAGAAGGGTGTAAGTAAGTGTGGAAGGACGAGAAATTTTATGACGGCTGGCAAAGAAGAATGATATGTGTTTGCTTGGTCCCCGAGGTGGCTGGGAAGGAAAGAATATGGTATGGTGCATGGCTGGGTCAATGATGAAGCAAGGATGGGTGGAAGGAGAACAGCCTGGGTGGGTGAAATAGAAACTGTATGTGTGCATATACTTTGAATGGATGGATGCCTGGAGCATGGTATTATCTGACTCTTAGATAGCATATGTGTATCTAGAGAGAGTAGATGGTCACTGGATGAACTAAGTGTTACCTTGAAGAGCATGTAACACCGCACCCGCACGTCCGTTCCAGTGTAGGGAAGGCAACTGGCAAGGAAAAGAAATTGTAAATTTGTCCAATACTACCATGAATAGTAGCAGTAGTTTGTATTGCAACTGCAAGCACAGCATATATCCGGTTATTACGGTGGACACTCCGTACCTCTCTTAATAACTTTAGTTTAGTAGTAGTACGTCATTCATGTGTGGGTGTATCACTGTTCACTCAATAATAAGCAAAGCACCTAAAGTCATCCCATATGTCATCAAATACATCCCATATGAAGTGATAGATAATCAAATTATTTAGCTTCTTCATTTTCCTTTTCTAGTACTCATTTGCACTGTAGGGTGAAAGGTAAATTAATTAAGCAGTAGCCCTTGTAACAGAGTATTCTCAGTGCCACCCGTAATAGAAAAGTAATAGCTTCACCACCTGCATGTACTGGACCGGTACAGTAATGCAAGTCTGTCTCACTCATCATGGTGTGCGTCTGTTTTTCTCGGGTGCAAGTTCACTGCGCTGGCATTCTGCCGGCTTGCATAAGATAACGTACCAATTTTCCTAAACAAGAGAGAAGAAGAAGAATAAGACTGGTGTACTGTCATAGTCGACTGTAATGGAAGTCCATAGTGGTGGTAGAATTTGTTCATGAAACTCCCACTAATGTTAGAGCAAGGATGCAGAAGTGGGAGGTTAGATAGATACTGTCCTCAATAGTTATGTACTGTGCTTTCAATTTGCTACTTGTACTGTGACACAACTTTCGGCTCAATCACTTTGTGTTATTAATGTTAAGGAGCATTGGTTACAGACTATGTCTTTCTTTCTTCATATAGTTGCTCCTTCCAAATCGACATCACGGAGGGAGCAGGCTCGAATGGCCCGGCAACGGAGGCTGGATGCCACTGTCGCCGAATATCGGCAGCTGGTGGCCCTGGAGGAGGAGGACACGCAGTCAACCGGTGGAACCACAACATCCTCCACTGGGACAGCTGCATCCTCCTCCGTGCCCCCACGGGCTGCCAGCCAGCGCAGTGCTCCAGCGGTACGGAGCCGGGCTACCAAAGCCAACCGCCACCGCCAAGCAGCAAAGACACCAGCTGCCCCCCACAGGAGCTGCAAGGCACGCCAGCGCCGCCTAGGACTCAGAGTGTCCTACCTGGAGCAGGAGGTCCATAACTATAAGAACTTGGTGGAGGGCCTCCGCTTCGACCATGCCACCCTCCGCAAGGAGTATGATGCCCTGGCCGCTAAATTCACCAGCACCCTCCAGTAGTGTAGTGTCCCTTGCCCTTTTTTTAGAGACTTTTGGGGGGGGTGATTTGAGAGTTGGGTTCTTTTTGGGACTTTTGAAAGACAATCGTTGGGGTTAGGGAGGGTCTTGAGGGAGATTATTTTGTTAGGGCTACATAAATATACTTTTTCAAACTTTATCTGACCTTACCTGTTTTTTACTGCTTTTGAGTCTGGTGGGTGGGGGTTTAACAGTAAGTTTGTTTTCCTGAAGAGTCCTAGGACTTTAGTAGTACTACCGTCAATCTCTCGTCTAGTCCTAATACTCCATAATACTACCTCCCACCAACCGCTTATCTTACCTGTAATTTGTGTTTGAAATTAGGGCTAGGCCCAGGGCTGGCTCCACGGGAAATGGGGATTAAGGTTGGCAATCCTGGGCGGATGAAATGTCCTCATTGCGGTGGTACTAGTGGTGTAACACAGTGGCAGTTGCATGCCTATGGAAAAAAAGAAAACGAAACCTGGTTTGTCCTTACTGTAGCACTACAACGGTTACGGTACGATAGAGAATATAGCAGGTGACAGTACACTAGAACAGTGCCACAATGTAGCCTAACAAATGGTAAAGTATTGCAAGTATAACTAGTACTTGCGTTGAATTTATTTGACATTGGCTCCTACTACTACAAGAAATAGTACTGAAGCTGAGTAAGTCTAGAATATATCCTCGGATTCCTTCACCAGCCTGTTGCTATGACCTTATCCTCCCCAGCAAGTGTGTGGAATTATTGATGTCATTTAGTCACACATCAAGCAAAACCACACAGCCCGGGGGAAGAGGGTTAGGGTTTGGAAAATGGATGGGAATGGGGGTTTCTTTTTGGGTAGGTTTTGTTGAGAGAAGAAAAAAAAAGCACAGCATGGACAAACAATAATTGAAGATAAAGAAATGGCTGTAGGGATCAATTTAGAAGCAGAGAGAGATCCAAGAAATGCAGTCAGACTCATAGAAGAAAACAATGGATACTGCATCTGTATGTTGTTGGAGTTGTCCTGTTGAATTTGGTAAGTAAGTTGCATGCAGCAAACAATTCCTCTTATTAGCGGCACTCCTCCATTCCAGCTGACGCTTCGTCCATCAATGTTGGTGACCACTGACAGAAGACACCCTGTCCACTGCCTGCCTGGCGGATGTTGACTGAAACCCGGCCTGTAATTATTGAACGGAAAACAGGAAGTGCTATTACAATACCACTGATAAATAAATATAAGGTATGTACGCTGTGTGGTGCAAAAAGTCACACTTTGATTTTCCTAATAGACAGTACAATATTTTTGAAATTGCGTACTCTGTCTGAGTCACCTTTTGAAGGATAAATAGGTATGGCCAAATTAATTTAGCGGATCTTTCCCCTCAAGCTAGGTGTACTGTAAACTGTGTTTTAGAACAAAATTAGACCTTCCCAGCAATGCTCCCACCAAGACCCTTACTAAAGCCAGTCGCAAAAATGTAGAAGACCCCCAATCAGATCTCAAAAAACGAGGCCTAGCAGAAAAATGGTGACAAAACGTACTTTGAAAGTAAAAGTAGGCCCAAATACCCCCTTACCCACCGTGGATTGTATTCAAACCACTTGCAAGCAAGCAAAAGTATCCATAGCCAGTTGCAAAAATCTAGAACACCCCGAAACACATGCAATCCTGCTGCTAGGGCTAACCCTAACGAACCATAAGTTACAAAAAGTGCCAAAAGGCTTTTCCTTATGGATTTTGTCCAAACCACTTCTAGCCGGTATTAGACCTTCCCAGGAATGCCCCAGACCCGCCAACCCACCCGCAAAAAAGCACGCAACAACACCCCCTAACAGCCAAAAAGCAAAATCTCATACTTACAATATCTCTCGGCCTTCGGTCCAAAAGCGCTGTGCAGCTAGGTCAAACAACATAACTCCTGTTTTCCACCACGGATTTCCTGAAAAGCAAATGCAATCAAGATTAGACTGTCGCAGCAGTGCTCCGACAGAGAGCAAGATGTCAGAAGAAATAGCAAAAAAAAATTCTGCATGGATTTAGTCCAAACCACTTCTATCCGGTATTCGACCTTCCCAGGAATGCCCCAAGACCCGCCAACCCACCTGCAAAAAAGCACGCGACAACACCCCCAAACAGCCAAAAAGCAAAATCCCATACTTACAATATCTCTCGGCCTTCGGTCCAAACGCGCTGTGCAGCTAGGTCATCAATAATCATAACTCCTGTTTTCCACCACGGATTTCCTGAAAAGCAAATGCAATCAAGATTAGACTGTCGCAGCAGTGCTCCCAGACCCCAAAAGTCACCCACAAACACCCAGAACCCCGCCAAAGAGCACCTCAAAGGCAAGCAAGTCAGCAAAAACGGCAAGAAATTTCCGCCTCATATTTGGTCCAAAACACTTTTATCCGTTATTAGAGCTTCACAGCAATGGGCCCAGAGCCGTCAACTTACCCGCAAAGAAGTAGAACACCTCCACAAGTGCTGAGTCTTTCTTCATTGGGCGTAATCCAGCCCTCTGCTTTGAGGGAAATAGGAGTCTGGAGGAGGAGGATAGAGGAGCATGTTCTTCTGAACTTGTGAACCTGAAGAATGTAGACTGCGGCACCTTCAAATCAATAAGCAAACAAGTGAAGACAGTTCTGCTGATGGGCTTCTTTTTGTGATTAGGTGATTAAAGTTTGAATTAAATTAACTGTGCAAAACAAAGAAAGACAGACACACAGGAATAAAAGTGAATAAGGACGAAAAAGAAAGTTATTGATTCATTGTCTCATTTTCAGGGCTCGGTGTCAGGGAATAAGAATAAGAGTTCGTCATCATACTCTGCGAATTCAGGCAGGATGAGGTCAGCGTCACCGAACAGAGAACAAATTCCCTCATCTACGTTGCTGTCCTCCTCGTCTTCATGCGGCGTGCTTTCTCGTACTTTGTAATCTGGTGGTATGAGGTGCTGATTCATCTTGATCATTGTTAGCCTCTCCACATTTTTGGGTGAGAGGCGGCTCCGTTTGGGAGTTACAATGCCACCAGCAGCACTGAAAACACGTTCAGAAGACACACTTGCGAGTGGGCAAGACAAGTAGTTTATAGCCAAGTTGGAGAGCTGTGGCCACAATTGTTTTTTCCCATGCCAATACTCCAATGGCTCATCATTAAGAAAGACCTCTGTTGAGTCATTCAGATAGTCCTGCACCATCGACTCAAGGTCCTCAACGGTTCCTCCACTTTGCTTACTTTTTGCTGTGCCTGTGACCTTTTTTCGAGAACCATACCCAAGCCAAGATAGCCAATCCTCTTCAGCAGCCAATGTTACTCTTGTGTGTGGTGCAGATGATCCGGTTGCCGGTGTCTTTAACGGCTGAGAGGTCACTTGTGCCACAGCCACAGGTGCAGAAGTGGATTCTATTGACTGGGGATGGCCTGCTGATGCTGATGCTGATGTACTGCCTTCTCCTTCAATATCCTGCCGTTCTTTTTCAAACCTCTTGGCTGACCAGGCTAGCCAACGTTTGTACTTTTTAACATCCTCATCAGCAAAAGGAAAGAATGCTTGGCCTGCCAGCTCCTTTTTGTAGCGTGGATCCAGAATATTAGCACAAATGTAATGCTTTTCTGAGTTGATCATTTTAAGACGTTCATCACCACGTAGGCGCTCTAATAATTTCTCCGACAAAACAAAAGGGTCTTTGTTTTTTTCATCTTTTTCTAACTCAGAAGACACCGCCTTCAGTTGGTGCTCCAGCATGCACAACAATGGGATAGCTTTTCCCAAATTACAGTCCTCCTTGCTGACTGCACGCGTGAAGACCTCAAAAGGACGAAGCATTTCTGTCAGGCTTTTAACTATTTCCCAGTGCGCCGCATCCATCCTCAGGTCCTTCTGAGCTGTACCCAGTGTTAAGAAATAGTGATCGAGTACCGTATACTGCTCATACAGACGCTCAAGCATGTGGAAGGTTGAGTTCCAACGTGTTGCCACCTCCTGGATGAGTGCTTTCACTGGCATTCGACGTTCATGTAGCAGGCTCCTCAGATGCTTCCGGGCCTTAAAAGAATGGCTGAAATGGTTGCACATTTTTCGGCAGGTGGCCATTACCTCGCACGCTGGACTGTCTTTATCACTCAAGAATTTTTGAACTACCAGGTTGATACAGTGCGCCAAACACGGCACTCTGAAATAGTCACCCAGCGCCATGGCCTTAACTACATTGGCGCCATTATCCGTGGAAACATAACCAATCTGGCGTTTTTTTGGGAACAGCCAGTGAAAGACCTTTTTGTTAAACTCGTCCAAAATGTTTCGTGCTGTGTGACTTTTCTCCAAGCCAAACATGGCTAGTGTTGCATGTTTCCGAGCAGCTTTAAAAACTTGGTCCGGGTCAACACCTGCGTTTAGCTTTGCTTTAACCCCTGAAAAAGAGACCCAGTGTGCAGTGATGCACATGTAATCAGCGCCTGCGCCACTGGTCCACATGTCTGTTGTCAGATGTATAGTGTGAACAGCACTCTTCTGCAAAGCTGCCCCAATCACCTCCAGCACATCTTCATGTAGTGCTGGAACCGCAACTCTGGCAAAATAGAACCGGCTAGGAACCTTCCATTTAGGGCAGAGCGCTGCCACTAATTCTAGAAAACCTACCGCTTCTACAAAAGAAAAAGGGAGAAGGTCCACAGCTAGCATTTTAGCCAGCTTAGTGTTATACAGACGCGTCAGTGGGTGGTTGCGTTCATATGGCGCGTCTGAACAAAACATGGTTCTAATGTTGCCCTGGACCAAGCATTTACGGGATGATAATGACTTCTTTGACCCAATTATGCTCGCTGGAGAACTTTTTCGCGTTGGTGTCTCACTCGCTCCGACACTCTTAGTGTGCCTCACATGGGGTGTGCTGCTGACAGGGGTACTGGGTGTAAGTGAAGTGTTTGACACGTCTTCTTCCTCCTCGTCATCATCAGATGAAACATCAACGTTTTCTTGACTTCCAATTCGGGCTTCCTTGATCGCCTTTAGGTGCACAAACCATTGGACAGTGTGCTGTCTCCTAAGATGACCTCTCTGGCCTCCGGTACCATAGTTGGTACCAAGCTTACCACGACTAACTGCAACCTTACAAATGGTACAAATGGCGAACTTTTCCCTTTTTGGGCAAACAGTAAAGAAGTCCCAAACTGGGGACTTGAAGTGTCTGTGGGGGCCGGAGGAGGCGGCGATACTGGTGGTGGTGGTCATGCTGCTAATGCCAGATGAAGTGGAGGATCTGGATTGCCCAACTTTTGTACGTTGTGCACTTTCACCGCCACTAATTAAGGTCGAGGTGGATGGAGGTCCCTTCTTGTGAGAAAGAAATATGGAAGCGGTACGAGTTGGTGTACTACTTAACTCCAATGATTGTGGTGTTTCCACTGCCTCCTCGTCGACAACATCATCATCATCATGCTCAGCAGCTTTTCGGGCTAGGGTCAAAATGTCTGTTTGCTGCATGCCCGCTGGGGCTGCAGTGACCTTTATGATGACTGGGTCGTCGTTGTCAGAGTCTTCATCAGCAGCAGTATCCGCCACTTCTTGTTGAGCCTCATCATCACACTCCATAACTCTGAGACTTTGGACGAGCTTCCTTTTACGCTTAACTACCTTTGTCAGATCATGTGCCTCACTCTCAGACGACAGTGGTGCTGGTTCCCAATTTTGATCCATATCATCAGAAGGAGGTGTGCTTGAAGAAGATGTAGACACCACCCTTGATCTCTTCCTTGCTAGGGGTGTGGAAGACAATGAATGATCATCAGGAGGAGTGTCTTCCTCAAATGATACCTCGCCTTGATTGTCTATTTCCTGATGTGCCCCTACTTCGGGAGGAACAACTATTGTGGGCACTTGTGACCCTCCATGCACCTCTGCTTGCGCATCTCCTTGCGCTGCCTCTCCTTCCACATGTACTTGGGCTTGTACTTGCACATGTGGTTTTTGTTGCGGCTGTGGTTGTTCAACACTCGTCAGATGAGTTACAACAACCTGTGTTGATTGAGGGACATTGCTGCTACTTTCTTGCGATGAGCCAACATCACTGGTCGATGGTGATTGAACAACTAGACTAAGTGCCTCTGCAGCAGTGAAGGGCTTGGACTTAAGTTGGCGTGGTGGTGGTGGTGGCACTGAGTCCAATGGAGCGGGGGAGCTGCTCCCAGCTTGGTCCCCAGCAGATCCCGCTGCTGCTGCAGGCATACTTTTTTTTTTACTCCCAAAAAAAGGGGCGGCCGGCACACCAGTCTCCTTGTTAACTTGCTTCTTCTGCTCCTTACTGGCAACTTTCTTGCTAGAGGAGCTACGGGTAACTTTTTTTGGGGCCATCTTCTTCAGAGCAGGTCAGAACAGCAGGCAGCAGTTGCACGAGTTGCAGAGTTGTCTGTGTCCAGACGTGATGTCGCGTGACGTTATGCTGCACACACACACCGCTGCAGGACTTCTTCCTGGCACTGGTGGTTCTCTTGAGTCTTGTGCACCTAAAAGCAATGGAAGACAGAGGAACATCAGTTCAGTTATACACCCCAAAAAATCGAAAAACACAGAAAAATCCGCACAATCCCATGCCATCCATGATGTTTACATTCAAGACACCCCACAGAAAGACTAGGCCCATGCAACACACTACCCCTGGGCATAATGGATGAAAAGTAGGAAAAATAAGTGCAGGCCTCAGACACTGCCTCTCTTCAAAATGGCCCCTTGCACCCCAAGCACATGTTGCCTGTACCAGCCAGCACTCAAGATGGCCACCACCACCACCACCCACATGGCCAGTCCACATCAACAGTACACCCCAAAAAAACAGAAAAACACCCCAAAATCACCACAATCCAATGCCATCCAGGATGTTTACATTAAAGATAGTGAGACCCCACAGGCACACTCAGTCCATGCACCACTACCCCTGGGCAAAAGGCCACACCTGCAGCCCCAAAAAAACGACAAAAAAACACAAAAATCAGCACAATCCCAGCCCATCCATGGCCTCAATGGTGTTTAAATTCAAGAGGACACCCCACAGAAAGACTAGGCCCATGCAACACTCACCACCCCTGGGCAAAGGGCCCCACCAGCAGCCCCAAAAACGACAAAAACAACAAAATTCAGCACAATCCCAGCCCATCCATGGCCTCAATGGTGTTTAAATTCAAGAAGACACCTCACAGAAAGACTAGGCCCATGCAACACTCACTACCCCTGGGCATAATGGATGAAAAGTAGGCAAAATAAGTGCAGGCCTCAAACACTGCCTCTCTTCAAAATGGCCCCTTGCTCCCCAAGCACATGTTGCCTGTACCAGCCAGCACTCAAGATGGCCACCACCACCACCACCACCCACATGGCCAGTCCACATCAACATTACACCCCAAAAAAACAGAAAAACACCCAAAAATCACCACAATCCAATGCCATCCAGGATGTTTACATTAAAGAGAGTGAGACCACACCACATGCACACTCAGTCCATGCACCACTACCCCTGGGCAAAAGGCCACACCTGCAGCCCCAAAAAAACGACAAAAAACACAAAAATCAGCACAATCCCAGCCCATCCATGGCCTCAATGATGTTTACATTCAAGAAGACACCCCACAGAAAGACTAGGCCCATGCAACACTCACTACCCCTGGGCATAATGGATGAAAAGTAGGCAAACTAAGTGCAGGCCTCAGACACTGCCTCTCTTCAAAATGGCCCCTTGCACCCCAAGCACATGTTGCCTGTACCAGCCAGCACTCAAGATGGCCACCACCACCACCACCACCCACATGGCCAGTCCACATCAACAGTACACCCCAAAAAAACAGAAAAACACCCAAAAATCACCACAATCCAATGCCATCCAGGATGTTTACATTAAAGAGAGTGAGACCACACCACAGGCACACTCAGTCCATGCACCACTACCCCTGGGCAAAAGGTCACACCTGCAGCCCCAAAAAAACGAAAAAAACACAAAAATCAGCACAATCCCAGCCCATCCATGGCCTCAATGATGTTTAAATTCAAGAAGACACCCCACAGAAAGACTAGGCTCATGCAACACTCACTACCCCTGGGCATAATGGATGAAAAGTAGGCAAAATAAGTGCAGGCCTCAGACACTGCCTCTCTTCAAAATGGCCCCTTGCACCCCAAGCACATGTTGCCTGTACCAGCCAGCACTCAAGATGGCCACCACCACCACCACCACCCACATGGCCAGTCCACATCAACAGTACACCCCAAAAAAACAGAAAAACACCCAAAAATCACCACAATCCAATGCCATCCAGGATGTTTACATTAAAGAGAGTGCGACCACACCACAGGCACACTCAGTCCATGCACCACTACCCCTGGGCAAAAGGCCACACCTGCAGCCCCAAAAAAACGACAAAAAACACAAAAATCAGCACAATCCCAGCCCATCCATGGCCTCAATGATGTTTAAATTCAAGAAGACACCCCACAGAAAGACTAGGCCCATGCAACACTCACTACCCCTGGGCATAATGGATGAAAAGTAGGCAAAATAAGTGCAGGCCTCAGACACTGCCTCTCTTCAAAATGGCCCCTTGCACCCCAAGCACATGTTGCCTGTACCAGCCAGCACTCAAGATGGCCACCACCACCACCACCCACATGGCCAGTCCACATCAACAACAGTACACCCCAAAAAACAGAAAAACACCCAAAAATCACCACAATCCAATGCCATCCAGGATGTTTATATTAAAGAGAGTGAGACCACACCACAGGCACACTCAGTCCATGCACCACTACCCCTGGGCAAAAGGCCACACCAGCAGCCCCAAAAAAACGACAAAAAACACAAAAATCAGCACAATCCCAACCCATCCATGGCCTCAATGATGTTTAAATTCAAGAAGACACCCCACAGAAAGACTAGGCCCATGCAACACTCACTACCCCTGGGCATAATGGATGAAAAGTAGGCAAAATAAGTGCAGGCCTCAGACACTGCCTCTCTTCAAAATGGCCCCTTGCACCCCAAGCACATGTTGCCTGTACCAGCCAGCACTCAAGATGGCCACCACCACCACCACCCACATGGCCAGTCCACATCAACAACAGTACACCCCAAAAAAACAGAAAAACACCCAAAAATCACCACAATCCAATGCCATCCAGGATGTTTACATTAAAAAGAGTGAGACCACACCACAGGCACACTCAGTCCATGCACCACTACCCCTGGGCAAAAGACCACACCAGCAGCCCCAAAAAAACGACCAAAAACACAAAAATCAGCACAATCCCAGCCCATCCATGGCCTCAATGATGTTTAAATTCAAGAAGACACCCCACAGAAAGACTAGGCCCATGCAACACTCACCACCCCTGGGCAAAGAGCCCCACCAGCAGCCCCAAAAATACGACAAAAACAACAAAAATCAGCACAATCCCAGCCCATCCATGGCCTCAATGGTGTTTAAATTCAACAAAACAGTTGTATCAATCACCCATAACCAACCCTGGTCCTACTGGATACTGTGGCTACCCACAATATATTTTATTTAATGTTCTGAAAAAGTTCCAAAATTGTAGTTGCAGCAACTGTAATGCCCCAAACAAACTTACTTGTGAAAGTTGATTTCTAATCCAAAAGTGATCCAAAGAAAGTCAAAAAGGCCTCAAATCCAAATATCCAGCAGCACCCACAAAAAGTAATCCTTCCAGGTCAAGGTCCAAATGAAAGTGACCAGCACATGAAGAAATCACTGGGAGGAGCCTGCTGGACAGGAACAGCAAGTTGGAGACTGTGGGGCACTTCCTTCCCCCCCCCAAAAATGGACTCCTTGCAAAAAAAAAAGGCCATGCAAATGTCAACCTGAGAAGTGATTCTGATAAAAATCATCATTTTCTGAAGGTTTATCCTGTTTGCTGGTGGATTTCTTGTGCTGATTTGCTAATTCTCTATTTCGGGAGTGCGAGATTATTCCTGTCCGCCGCAACTACGTGTTCGCAATTGCGAACTCTCGCGAGGCGTGCTCTGCAAGGTGGCAAGCCGCGATTACGTATTCGCGGGCGCCAAACTCCCGCGGGATCCCGCAGCAAGATCCAAAATGGCGCAGCACTCGCAAAATATGATCGAGAAAAACAACTCGGCAAACGCTTAATGATGGTAAGTGAACGCCGTGCACCAAGCCGCGCGCCGCAATATTGTATCAACAAGCAAAAAATCCGCCGCGAGCGAATTCACGGATTTTCGATAAATTCGCGAGAGTTCGCGGATTGCAAATTTGCCGAAAATCCGAAAAATCCGCGAGCGGAACGGATTTTACGCCCATGCTTAATTTTAACATTACATAATTGTTGGAAAATCTGAAGATCACACATCCCCACTCTTACTGACCAAGATACACCTCTGTTGACAAGCATCAGCAAAAAGGGAATGCAGACAGATAGGTTGTATCTGGGCCACTCAGGGAGATATGCTTAAAGAAGACAATTAGTGCTTGGGGCACAATACTTTGGAACACTTGCAGGAGGTAAATAGAGTAAGGCCCCATAATGGAACATCTGTAGAATGACAACTTGTGTGCGGTAGCGGTTGGGGAGTGGACATCTCATTGCAGGATATGTCGGTCAATTTGAGAACACTCACAAACTTAGATGTAAAATGTAAGAAGTTTATCCCTGACAAAGGCTGGAGTAAATTTAGTTGAATAATCTTCAAAATTGGAATAGTATGGGGGAAAGGGCTTTTCTATGCTGCAATATATTTTTCCTTGGAGAAATGAAAAGTTGAAAAAATATCCCATTGCATTAATTCGATGGGATTTCCCCATTCTCAATTGTGTATGCCCTAGTGCCTCTGCATTGTCAGAATTTCTAATCCATAAAGGTTTTCCTGAAGTAGACATGGAAACCTGCAACTGCTACAGTTACTCGGGGAAGCGATTGCTTCCTGCATGTTCATGTGGAGCGTGGCTGAATAGTAAACCTTCCTTACTTCTGGGGCTAAGGAAATAATGACTAACACCTGAAGTAGTTGCCGAACCCAGCTGTTAGGTTCTACTTTACATTTTACTTATAAATATCTATAAATCACCCTGAATCTCAGTAATTAAATTGAAGCAACAACTAAAATCTTGGGGAATACCTGTAATACCACTTCACGCGAAAAATTATATTGAGAAATGTTTCATTTAAATATCATTTGTCCATTGTAAGCATCTTCCACAGTAACTTTCCACACCTCCTTTCTGGGGACATTACACTGCAAGGCAGCGTTAACATGTATTGCACAAACTGTAATGGAATATTCTACCTGAAGGTCTGTGTAATACAGTTTGGGCATTTTTTCTGACTACCTACAATAGATACCGCACCTAAAAGAAAAGGCTACAAGTCAAAAATTAAACTGTGAGGCAAACCCAATGCTGTAAAACTAGGCTGAACATTCAGAGTGCCTGAGTAATGAAATACACAGTATCAATCGGATCAATCATGTTTCATTTAGTTTCATTGGTATTGTGAATCTCATTTTCCCATAGAACTTCGGGGTTTGTGTCGTGCTGCAGAATTTTTCAAGACAGGGATAATTTTATGATTTTAAAAGTGTGGGTGTTTGTGTTCAAAGATATGAGAGTTGTGCTTAAATATTCTGCCCAACAGAAAATACTGCTAAAAACAAAAACAAAAAACCTTAATCTTATCTTAATCTTATAAATTCTTTATTTCAGCTGAAGGCCATAAATGATGTCATTATAAAACATGTCCATAAAATAATCTAAAATGTTTCAGCCAAATGTTACATAACTTCAATAAAATTGGCAATTGCAGTAAAACAATTTAATTCAATAAAACATTTTTTGGAATATACATGGAGTGATGTCTAATTATTCATACAGTCCGAGGTAAGTTGAATGGTTGCAGATATCTTGGTCATTGGAATATCACAATTTAGCCTCATTCTCTTCCTTATTAGACCCACTATAAACAAATATCATGATAGCGCAAATATGACATGTAGTAGGGTACTTGTTGCAGTACCCTCAGCGCCTCTTGATGTTTTCTGAATCCCAACGAATTACATAGTGGTCGAATCCATTTGCTTCTTGCCCTCTCATACGTCGGACAAAAAAACAAAATATGTGCAATGTTTTTGATGTTGTTTGTAGGCCCCAAAATGCATCTAGTGCATAGAGAACAGGCAAGATCCCCCCCCTCATTTTACAGTATAGCTCTTGATCTTGAGCTCTTGTGGAGGAGTGTGGCTCAATGGTTAGAGCGGCAGACCCTGATGCAGAGTTCTGGCCAGGGACCAAGGTTCGATTCCCGCCTCGGCGGGGTCTCGGGCTCAATTTCCTCGGACCTGTTAATTCTCGCCTCGGTGCCTATTCTAATCACGGGCCCCACGCTGCAACTCTGGGCAATAGCTTGCTTAGCCTCCACACTGGCCCCAACAGCGCTAAGGATGCCTGGCTTCACTCTGGGGGTGCCCAGGAGTGGACACTTCACAGGGAAAGCCAGGAGGGGTTCCACAGCTGTATGAGTATCAGTGCCAGGAAGCTGAATAGGCGACATCGCAAGGTGACCCTCTAGTGACAGTGCGCTCTATAAGTACCATGACAGTTACATTTACATCTGTAATGTGTTATATCTTAACTTTAGATACATAATTCTTGCTAGGAACGGTTGTATATGGTCAAGGAAATCCTCGCGATTCGGACTTGGTTTGATAGAAAGGAATTCACCTGTTAACCTTCCTAGTTCTTAGGTCAGAGTGGGGTGCATTCACTGTATATTGCCAATAAATACCCTTTAGATTGCCTTTACAATTTTGTGTTAAATGATGTGGTTTAGTCCAGTATCATTCAAGACCTAACTCAATCAGTCATTTCGGGACAAATCTTAACCACAGGAAGGTAAGACATGTATCAATTTCCAGTGATCCGTGTGCACCTTCTCTATATGCTAGTAATTCCGGCGTAGTCCATAGCTGTATCCAATAGAGCAGAGGATGTAGGGTTGCAAGATGACTTATGCGCTTCAAATTTAGATCATGGAACATTGGGACAAGTGGTGTTGACTGGGGTAATCCTAATAATCTTCTTGCAAACTTGTTTTCCCCAGCTGTTAGATGTCAGATGTCGCTTGTGCCCCATAACTCTGAGCCGTACAATGCTGCAGCCTGGACCTTACATTTATATATCTCTAGTGCTGGTGTCACAGTTTTGCTTGTAGTTGAGCTGTACTTCTTAAGGATTGCCCCTGACCCTTGGGCCAACCTTAAGGCTGAGTGGTTTATATGCTGGTTCCAGGCTAGTTTTGTGTCTAGTAATATGCCCAAATCAGTAAAATTAGAGGCGTTTTCTATTTTCTAATTACTGAGCACAAGATTCTTTTTAAGGGTCTTTTGTGGGTTCATGGCCATGTACTTAGTTTTATTTATGTTTATTTCTAATCCCTTTTCTGTGCAGTATCTATTAAACCCGTTCAACATATTTTGTAGCCCCTACATGGTCTGTGATATCAGAATGGTGTCGACTGCGAAGAGCAGCGCCGGCACCAAATTCCCGTTTAGCCTTGGAGGATCGTTTGCTTGGTCGTGTAGGTGGTCCACCACATCATTAATATAGAGTGTGAACAGGGTGGGAGCAAGTACACAACCCTGTCTTCGCTTGACCGCCGCACTGACTGATGTAACCAATGAGATGGCTCACATGTTTTGTGGACTAACTACCCCAAATCAAAAGCGCATGAAGCCAGTACATAGAACCTTACAAATTCAAACAATATGAAGCCAAATAAGTCATACATTAGTCATCGACATAGAACAAATTCCAAGCTGGACCAGGCACCACAATATACTCAGGTTAAGAAGCTCAATATACCAGTAATGAGTCAAAAATGAATGCAAAGAAGTATACCTTCCCCTACAAGTTGCAGTCATACACATACATGTCAAAATGTCTGGTGTGTACTTTAATGCCAGCAGCTCCTTGTAACAACATCAGGCTGTCACACATAAAGATGGCCCAGGTTGCGATACATATGTGTCAATCAAAGTTCATCATGAAAACGTAGCTGGCAAAAACTTTAAGTTGAATGCTGACAAGAAATAGCCTACCAATCAATGTCACATGTATGAATTGCACCATGTGTATGCCCCAAAATCACATGGTAGAGGAAGTGAACAATGAAGTGGCTGTGCCAATTTCAGGTAGGGCGCTAACTAAATCTGTGCCTCAACATGGACTTATGTATGTGTGAGTGTCACACATGATGGCAATGTCACAATCTAACTAGGGAGCACCAAATAAACAAATATTAGATCAATAAACTGCACGTGTAGTGGGTGCACCTAAAATTGAGGGATTAGGAACGTTTCTAAATCCCCATCACAGTAAGCAACTGTAGAAACATGAAAATCAGGATGCAGAAGTGTACAGTTTATCAGGCCTTGCTCAACATTAGCATTTACATAGATCACTGGAAGAGGCATTTGTAAACCTGCATCCAGCTATATAAGTAGCATGTTTAGCAAATTATTGTGCAAAAGCAAAATGTTTGAGATAATCAGTACACATTATACACATGTACATGAATGTAGCTATAACAGAGAGCAAATGCATTGACTGTTGAGATTCCTGTTATAATTTCAACTTACTAAGGATATGGTCTCGAGCCATGGTCATGACCTCAATAACATATCCCTACAATGAGGCAGAATGACACTGCAATCAGGCACTGAATAGGCCAAGGAACATTATTGAGAGAAGCTTTGGAGTGCTGAAGTCCTGCTTCAGATGCTTGGACATGTCTAGGGATACATTGCTATACTCACCTCCTTCAGTCTGCAATATCATACTTGTTTGGGCAATTCTGAACAACATCTGTGTCTGGACAATTGTACACTGGAACGTGGACACTGAAGAGCAAGAGACAATTTAGGATGAGAATGGATGAGAAATACAAAACACAGTGGTTGGAAATAGGTGACCCACACACATTGTTCAAAATTTCTTCACATGATTCACATGTACAAAGATGAAGATCATGTCTACACATAACATGAAGGCTCAACATTGAAATAAATGCTTGAATCCATTATTTGCATTGGCGTGTATGTTTCAGTCCCACTAAACATCAACTCACCACATCTTGTCAACTAGAACTAGGACTCCAAATGTAACTATCTTCATCAGACCTGTTGAACAACATTGTGCCATGCCTCACATCTATTGTTTGCACAAATACTGAACTGCTATTTGAAGCTGTGTGCTGCTTTAAAGGGACAGGCCAGTCATGACTCCTTTCAAGAGCCAAATGGATCATTACTCTCCCCTTGCTTGCACTTGAGCAGTGAAGAGCTGTACCACTAGCAGTCTTGCTGTCTTGTGCAACAGCAAAGTGTATAACAGATGGTACTCAGTGAAGTAAGGAATAACAACTACAAACTATCATACCTGAGAATAACCTCACATTGCAGTGTGTCTGACCAATTTGTTCCCATGTTGATTAACAGCATTTTGCCGGAACTCATGTTGTTCTAGATACTGTCAGAGAACATGAGTGACAGTCGCCATGCACAAAGGCTCACTGTCATGAAAACATGTAAAAACAGTCACTTGGAAAGAACAAATACATGAATGTGTGGAGAACCACAAAACAAAGCTCATGGGAAGTATTTCCTGGCTACAATGTCACATATACCTCATAGTGGTACAGTCGACATAAGACTCTTTTCAGCTGCATTGCTCTACAATGCACTGAGCACCAAAGGACTTAAAAATACAACATGATCAGATTACACAGTATGTGAATGGCTAGAGCACTATGAAATTTGATAGGTCACATCCAAACATCGGAAAACCTGAAGGAAACTGAGATGTCAAGAGTGTGATTGCATTTAGACCAAAAGTCAGACAGAAATGTGTGTGCATACACACAACTAATTGCACATGGTCAGACGGAGTGATGTTAATATGAACTTACAGTAGCATCACAATAGTTGTGTACCTCTGACCTGAGTGGACAAATGCATAGTTGAGCAGATCACAAATTTACCCTCCACACAAAAGTGAAAAGTAATTTGAGGATGTGCCATTATAAAAGTCTGTGTCAGAGAATCCAGTATCCCTGGACCAAGAGGCACACACAAATACCTGCAGTCTGAATCTATGTAGTGCTACTAATGTTGACAGGAGTAAGATATAGATCATGTGTGAATGGCAGCATCTTGAAAATTGAACATCACACGTACAATGGACTATTTTACCATGTATTACTGCAGTGGTGACTGATGGCTCACTCACCTATTCAAATGGGCTGTTGCTGTGTGACACACTCACCCCAGATCTACATCATGATTACTGATATAGTGTGCATAATAACACCCTGTGCGGAACACGTTTGCCTGTGCAAGACATACACAACATCAAGTCTGCAATGTGTAACAGTCCGCACATGTAGACATTGTGTGTGCAGCTACAGTGTGTTCAACTATAGACCCTCTGGCGCAGTCCAAATTAAGTGTAGTACCAGTGTGCAATGACTGAGTGTGTCATGAAGTTCATGATATATGTTGCCCTCTTACATATGTCGATCAAAGTAAAGTTTACATGATATCCTGTTAGTGTAAATAGAGGGCCATATAATGGGCATGGCCACACAGTAAACCCACAGATAGTCTCTCTATGCCACAGCAATGTTTGCAAGTGCATAGCAAGATTAGTACAGTATCTAACAACATTTTAAAATCTTGACTTTTGACCTGTGCCAGTGCTGTATTGGCTACCTTGGCTCAATGCAGGCACATGTGCCCCATGAGGCAAGGCTGCAACTGTCATGCAGGAATGGATGTGACCATGATGGTGCATCTCATGGTAATCCAAATAATGCTGTGAGTCCTAGTACTCCTTCTTTGTGTGTTGTTGTTCACAGGACTCAAAGAAAATCTAAGTGAACATAAGATTCAATGTCTAATTACATATGATCTCATTCCTGTCAAGGTAGCACTCACTGAAGCATTGCATGTCTGCGTAGTGTCATATGACAGTACATGCAAATATGACTATCTGGTGTGAATAGCTACCAACATTTATAGCTCAAGAAACCCCTCTCTGGTGTAGAGTAATGAGATGAAGTGAAGTGCGATACATAGTAGCACTTGTTATCCATTAAACTTGTCTGGCCTACTCAAGCTGGATTTGTGATGTAAAAACATTAGTCAGACTGATTTTGCACACACTTTTATCCAGGTGCATTGTGCATGTGCCACACATATAGTTCCAAACACAAAGCTGAGACAGCAGATGAATCTGTACCACAATATTCTATGGTAGGTGAAGGCTATTTTTCCCTGCTAAATGATGACTGCCCGACAACCACAGGTGTCATATTGGCCTGTAAGCACACCTTACATATATATCCAGTTAATCAGTGAGCCGGATGCTACATACACAGTAAACTGCAGAATTAGCCAGTGTCTGTTCTTCCCTGTTGCACATCCTAAGGCAGGAATGAAGACAAATGGGGTCTGATTACGATGTGTTAAGAAATGGCTCAGACCGATGGTCGAATTCCTTTCCGACCGACCCATTTTGATAGTATTGGTCAAAAAGGAATCTGACCGATCATCTGAATGGCCTCAGACGGGCTCATAGAGCCCGTCCACCATTCGGAATGACCTCTGTAATCCCATGGGCGGCTCTTTCCGCCCGAGGGATTACAATGTCGGATTCTGACAGCCTGTCTGTGCCGGCCTTTCCGACACAGAAATGCAGTCAGAAGTCTACTTTGGGGACTCCCAGCAGGGCTCCCATGGGTGCACAGCCTCCAGTTGGTGGTCGAGGGGGCACTAGGTTGATCCCTGCACCCCTTGGCAGGCACCTTGAGGTGCCTGCCACGGGGTGCAGGGATGAACTGAACCTCTTTGTTTTGCAATGAGAGCATGCATTACGTTCGGAATGCATGCTCCTCTTGTAAAGAATAGGAGTGCGACTGAACACTGAACACTGTCAGTCAGATCCTAATTGAACAGGAGATTGCGCAGTCCTACGACTGGAACGATGTCCCCGACATCATAATTAGGCCCATAGTATGAATGTAGACTTTGCACATTTTCGTGAAAGCTATGGTGTATTACATTTGCATAGTACTGCAATATATGGTTGGTCATGTTTTTTAGTGGGTGAGGTTTGCTGTCTAGTGTGTGTTTTAGTGGGAACGAAATACGAAAATAATGTATTTGTTTAGATTTATATGTTTAGGTAGTGTATCTTTAGGATGTGTTTGTCTTTTGTGTTGGGCTGATATATGTCTATTAAGTGGTGGGTGGGTTGATGTTTAACATGTCGGTTGTGGTACATGTGTTGATTAGATTAAGTTAAGTTTAGGTAGGTCAAGGTAGTGTTAAGATAAGTTAATGTAGGATAGGTAGGGTACGTTAGTTTAGTGTTAGTTTTTAGATAATGATAGTTAGCTCTCCGTCTCTTACACTGGCTCCCAGTGAGAGAGCGAATCAGTTTCAAATCCCTTTGCATTGTTCACAAATCACTTCAAGGGCTAGGCCCTCCTCTGATCTCAGCCATGGTTCAACCCTACAAAGCTAGGAGACAGCTGCGATCGGATGATCTCCACCTCATTGCAAATCCCAGAATAAAATGTGCTAGAAGTGGTGGCAGACTCTTCTCCCTGAATGCAGGCAGACTCTGGAACGCTCTGCCTCTTCAACTCCGGACCTAACCCAACCACCTCTCTTTTAGGAAACAGTTAAAAACCTTTGTATTTCCCTAAAGCACTTCCTTTGCTCTTCATCTGGACCTGTAGGTTCAGCATAGCACTGGGAGGCCTCCGGGTAGCCATGCGCTCTACAAATGCCCTTTTCATTTCATTTCATTTAGTGTAGAGTAGGTAGTGTTAATTTCTAACATTTACATCTTTGCTTAGGTTGATTTGTGCCCATGATGTTGGGATTCCCTGCAGTGTTTGGAGGTATGTGTGACTGTGTGAGACAATTATGGACAAGAGTCAGTCAATGTTGCAATGGAGTCACTTAAGGGATTTTCTACAATCTTTGGGCACTGTTAGCTGTCCTCTGTGTGAATGGACGCACAGCCCAACAGAGGCAGTCACCTACTGTAGCACTGTGTGTGTACGTTATGCTACATGAATAGTAGAAATGGATCTGTCAACCCATGGGACCGATTCATGGCTGTGTTAGGACACACACTGGTGCCTGACACTTATGCACTCACCCTTGCAGCATTGTAGTAGTACGTCATTGTTGTTGGTGGTTTGTATCCATGAAAGTGGCCCCCACCAGACCACAAACATCTTTCTTTCTTGCCATTGAGTACACTTCCTGTATGTGCATTCGTGGAACTAATTGGTATGTCAGAATACACAATTGTGTGACATTTCTTCTTAGCCTAGGGATATGTAGCTTGTCTGTGTTCTGACTCCTCTATATTGTTATGTGTCTAGATGGTACAATTGAAGTCATGTGTGGTTATGCTCACACTCAATTATTTGAGGGCACTCAGGGCTAAAGGGACACAATGGGCCAGATGTACGACCCTTTTTTGCGGGCGCAAACGGGAGATCCTACTGTTTGCGATCGCAAAAAAGGATAATTGCATGTAAAAATGCTATTAGGAATGGGCGTCCCTTCTTCATAGCGAGTCACCATGCTGTGTACAATTGTTTTGCAAACGCATTTGCGGCAGCAAAACACCCGCAGTTTACCACCTACTTCATTTAGATGGTAAACCACTCGCAAACGGGAAAGGGTCCCCAGGGGACCCTTCCCCTTTGTGAGTATGTTAGAAATTATTTTTAAGAGCAGGCAGTGGTCCCAGGAATCACTGCCTGCCCTTAAAAAAAATTAAACTGAAAAGTTTAATTTTTCTTGTTTAAATGCATCTCGTTTTCCTTTAAGGAAAACGGGCTGCATTGAAAAGAAAAGACTGCTTTATTTAAATGCAGTCCCAGACATGGTGCTCTGCTGACACCAGCAGGTTACCATTAAACCTGGGCGAAATACTACGCTACGCTCGCGTAGTTTGCGAAGTTTGCGCTACTTTGCACTACGCGAATTGCACGTAGCACAGTGCAAACACGTGTAGCGGTAATTTTTTGCTTGCTTGCGTTCCGCAACGTCAAGTTGGCGAACGCGAGCGAGCAAAATGACATCCCGGCGAGACTTTTTCCTTAAACCTCCGGGTGATATTCTCAATGCGGGGAGGTCAGGTTTCTCATTGCGAGTGGTCATGTATGCTTGCGACCGCTCGCAATGAGAAACTACCAGTCCACGTTGAGCGAGCTGCCGCTCGAGTAGAAATCTACTTGAGCTGCAGAAAACGACCGCTTACACAGTGCAAGATGCAGTTTGCAATGATTGCACAGTGCGGACAAGCATCCGGCATTGTGCCATCAGTGCGAACAGCATTTTGCACAGTGCACTACGCAGTTCACGTAGCTACGCTTAGCTCGCATAGTGCGAAGTGCACTTCGCGTAGCTACGCATAGCGCTACTACCCGAACTACGGCCAGAGTTAGCTACCATCCCTGGGTGTGCTAGCCATTCCTGATGGGGTCGCAAACTGCGCCTGCCTCATTAATATTCATGAGGCATGCAATTTGCGACCCTATAAGGAAGCGCAAACAGTGTCTGAGACACTGTTAAACATCCCAATCTGCGAGTCGCAAATTGCGAGTCGCAAATGCAACGCAATATGTGAGTCGCAAATTGGTAAGTCGTTCATCTGACCCAATGTCCTTACATATCCCAGTGTGCTATACTAACCCATTTGCCATTTGAGACCTTCCCTCAAATACTTAGTAGTGCAGTTAATGTGTAATTACATCTAAGGTGTAGCACTGAGCTTCTATAACCTTGAGATATGATGCTATATAGAAGGAGTCTGGCCATGAATATCTGCTTATTGTGAGTGTATGCATTATGATAGTACTCATAGGATATCTTCAGTTGAAGCATTAAGGCTGACATATGTGCATTATGGCATTATCATGATAAGCGAGCAAAGTATCCGTGGATGTATGAGCATGTGTTAGTGGCTCACCTGCCTCACAGGACCCATTTTGTGCAGTTGCCCTGTTTGACTGTGAAGGTACCAATGCTTATTGTCACACCATGAAGTATATTGATTCAAAGGGATTTGGCAGAAGTTGTCCATGATGCTTGACCTTGCCAGAAAACAGAATATGATAGGGACTGTAGCACAATTTCCTAGAAATGTCAGTAAGTGACTTTTATGCCTGCACATCCACCATGGTCTAGTTAGTCCAATCTGCAACAGAAATACAACACATAGGTTCAAGGTAGTGCATTTATTTACAGGTGGTAATTGGCTAATTTACCGTCGCAATTATTGCAGCAACAACCAAAACGTTGTTTGAGAGCCAAATAATGTCCAGGCAGAGTCCATGGGGGGATACATGTCATGTGCCATGTTGAGGAGAGGAGTGTTCCAGTGAGGAGGTGGTCCAAATTGCCATAAGGGAAGGTAGGCCACCACAACAGTCCATGCAAAAATGGGACAGCACCAGGTGATAAAGGCGGTGGCATTATTATAAACACGTGTCCAATGAGAAATGGCCTAGTGGCACAGACAAATGTTAGTCAGAGATTTGTCAGCTGGAGAAAGTTGAAGTCCCCCTCTTCAACCTCTGAAGTGTGTGGTACCTACCCTGAGGGTGGTGGTGTTGTTGTAGGAGGCATCTGAGGCACACACACATCAGGGGAAGAAGATGTGACTTCCCTGTCCCAGCAGCATTTGCTTGTGCCAAAAAGGAAGGCCGCAGAGTGCAGAAAAGGGTCTGCTGGCTTGTCTGCACAGCAACATTCTCACAGTGGAAGGCACCCATTTATGCAATATAGGAATCCTGCTTCTGATCCATAGATTCAACAATGGTGCAAATAGCCCCCAGTTGGGTGGCAACCTCACTGGTGTCACATCAACTGGGCTGTTGGACTTGCCATTGCCTCATGACACCAGCGATGTCAGCCACGGATGTTGCAATCTATGCAATCTATGGAGCGGAGGATAGGTGCCTTTGATTGTCTCTGTGGTGTAGTTATTGGGACTGAGGCACCTACAGACTGCCTCTAGGGTGCCCTTGACCATCTCTATCCCCGCCCATAACTCATCTGCCAGTTGCCGCTGGACTCCCACAGCCTGCTGTTGGAAGACAGATGTATGGTCCTTGGAGACCAGGGCTGGGCTTTCCTGGTACATGGTGTATATCCTGATGTAGGTGGTTCCTCTGGAGATCCTGCAATTCTGTTGTGTATCCTGCTACTGGAGAAGGTGTTCCAATGGAGTCATGGGGTTTCCAAAAAGTGTCATCATCCATGGGATAGCAGGATGTCATCGCCAACAGGTTGCTTATCCAGGACAGGCATCTGGACTCAGGAGGTGTTGTTTATCCCTCTGCAATGAAATCGAGACGTGGTAATGGCGATCTATGCTAGATGTTGATATGAGTAATCTGGGTGACATACAGATTTTATTCTCATTGACTTTGAGTTCAACATCGATATGTTGTAATTCTTAGGAATCGTGATCAAGTTGCACTGTAGTTGTTTTTCAGATGACAGTATCTCAGCTTTGTTCAGACTACCACTGTGTGACAAGGGTGCCAGACCACACAATGCAAGACAGTTAGACAGCTTGCTGGCCTGCCCTGCCTGTGCAGGTAAGTTGATGTACGATCCACATCTGCCTTGGTGATTAGCTTTCTTTTTCATGAGGACTATTCTGAATGTGGTTTCAGGTGTTGAAACCACTACTGTGTACATTGCACCAAGTCACCAGGTTACCAGGGTTCCTGCATTCCCTCTGGACACTACTCAGCCCACAGCTCCAGGGAAAGTAAGGTGGGTTTGGTCATGTATCCTGCGATCTGACTTTCACACAGTATACCACGGCTGTCTGCCTCGTTCTGCTTTTTTGCCTTCACATTGTGCATTCATGTGGCCAAAGGCACATTTTTCACATCCATGCATACAACTCTACACAGCTAGCAACCTTGATACACTGCAGGGATGTGTAAGAAAGGGCATGTACATACCATGGTTTTACTATTTGTGTATAATCATCTGATGTCATTACTAACACACTTGGCGCCATAATTCCGAACAGTGTGCACTGTATACCAACTCTAAGGGGTTAAGTCCAGTCAAACTAAGCAGATTGCTAGCACTGATGCGCACCCCTTTTCATCATTGCCAGAGTTGGTTTTATGCAGAGTATCCCACATCGTTTGACTCAGCCTGCTCACTTGTACGTGTACATAACTCCTCTGGCAATCCTCACTTTGTCCCAGGGACTCCACTTACTGCCACACACTGATGGCACCCAGATCATACATTAACTCTCGTGTGACACCAAAATCAACTGTGTAAGTCACTATGTCCATCAACCCACATGGCTGCCTGCATGTGAGGGCTATGGGTAAAGCTGCACCCCACATGGTAGTAGCGTTGATATTCTGTGACATGTACCTACCCAAGTTTGCCACACAACTAGGCCCATACACCTCACCCTCCAACCATCTTTGAATCCTGTCCATAGTCATGGCAACTTAGCTCATCTTGTCAGTTCACAATTCCCAGTTACACGTTCTCTTACACTGACATTTGTGGCATGATAAGACATTATTTTTCCGGCACCCTCCTGACACATGCAACATCTTCACCCAAGCTCACATCACATTTAGGATGTAATACACCAATGCCCTCTACTTTGTAATCACTTTCCAGCTGAGACACAAGTGTGACACTATCAGACACAGCAGTGCATATGTATTGCTTAGGCTACCTTGCAGTACACATGTCACATTTCTCGTCCTTGCTATGCAATGTCTCCCCATTCTGACACAGTACTAGTTCAATGTGCTGAACAACACCTGCAGTGTACTGCACAACCAGGGGCACAATGGGCTCACACTCCATCTATTCAACAAACACACATGGGAGCTTATTAATGAGAGCCTTGCATCACGTTTGCACCACATGAAGTGGTACATGAGTGACACAGGGCTCTGAATCATATTTCGTAAGCCATGCAAAATCACTCTGCATGGCTTTGAGTGGCATCATAAATGTTGAGTAGGGCAACGCAATGCAACTTGCTGCCTTGCCTTACTCTGCACTCGGGAGGCCTTCCATGGGTGTTACATTTGGTGTTTCCAACGGCAACCATGGATTTTGACACTGCCCCAGATTTACAAAATCATGTAAACCTGGACGCGCAACTTCCTTATGCCTCATGAGGAGGGGCCTGTTTTTTCTTCTTTCTATGTGTGTTGCATTGTGCAACACACATAGAGGTAAACACCTCTTAGGATTTTTTCTCTGTAAGAAGGGGCCACTGACTGCACAAAACACTATCCTGCATGCAACGTGGGTACCCATTGCACCATGGTGCAGGGGTGCCTACATTGGCATAAGCACTAGGAGGAAGGACAGGAAACGACATGAATGCAGCATATTGCATACATACAGTGAATTCCCGCCCTTTAACATCAGCACAGAGCAGTGCAGCAAGTTGACTAGCTGCACTTCCCTACGCCAAATTCCCTTCAATGAGGCCCATGGTCCTTTGGTGTGCACCTCATGCATTCAACCCCAATCCCAGTATGAATTTGTACATGACAGAAGTTAGGGTGGTCTCTACCATGGCAGGCAACACCTGGATGTTCTCACCCCGTACATCGGAACAGCTTTGTTCAATGTAGTTTCATGCTAGTTACTATGCATGTGACTCTCCTATGTGGTGATACGTCACATGGCCCACACTTGACCCCCCTTGCAGGTGAGTAGTTTATCCTCTGACACCTCATTCCATTACATTGCTTTACTGTCCAGGAATGGGTGTATGGGCACTGTCTCATGTTGCAAGAGGGGCTGCATTGTCATCACCTGGTTGGACAGAGTTCAAGTATCCATCCATTTTTTACTTTGTTTTGTGGGACTTGTAGTTTTGTTGAGTCGTGTTATTCATTCCACTACATCTCCCAGTATACAAAGGTCACCATGGACTGGTGCTACACATCACACATGGAATGGACATACTTGACTGATCTGGATTGAGATGTACAACATGTAACTGGGCAATATGACTTACATTTTATGTGATGTATGACTGCACATGAGAATGGTCACTGCTCTTTCCCTTGCACACAGCGCATAACTGCTCTGCGCAGGAACATATGTTGCTGCACTGCACAGCATGACATTTTTGCTCATATTGTCCCTTGTTGCCACTTACCCTGTAGGTCTTGTTGATCCTCATGGCCAGCATTGTCCTGTCCGTGAACTCCTGCCACCAACTCTGCTGGGATGACTGCTGCCACCTTCTCCTTCAAGGCAGTCGGCTCCTCCAGCTTCTCAGGTGCTCCTCCTCAGGTCCGCATGGCTGCCCCCAGGTTTGTGGCCTGTTTCTCCATGGTCCTACAGTTATATTCATGCCAGCAATTCCTGCACTCTGGCATTGTCTTCTTAGATTGCCCAGCACTGTTAATCTTATCCACTATGCATTGCCAAATTACCTCTTACTCCCCTAATGGCACTTTAGAGGTGACAAAGAGTTGGTGTTAATGCTTTTTTGACTCTGTTAGTAATTTTTCATTCTCCTCATTAAAATGATTCTTCCTCTTCTCCTGGGGGTCTTTCTGGAAATCCTGGCTGGGGCTGGGGGTTGTTGGACTTGTTGTCTGGCTGCTGCCTGTTCCATCTTTCTGTTTTGAGGTGTGGGAGTTTATGCTCAAAAGGTGTCACTTTTTTTCTTATTTCTTTATTTTTCATTTCAAACCATCATATCATCACAGTAAACAAAGGATACTGTCCCATGTAGTTGGCATTGTAATTGCGAAAAACAAAATACTGACCGAAGTACATTACAGCGTAGCATAGTACAGCATGCTGTACTGCAGCACAAGTTTTTCTGACGCATCACTGCTTTACTGCAGAAATGTGTCAGTTGTCATAAATGAGGCCCTGGGATTCTGGCGTAGGGCAGTGCACCAAGGTACCTTCCTGTGCTGCCCTACACCAAAGTGAAAGGGCAAGAATACACCCTATTTGAGCAATACAGTGCATCCTTATCCTTTCCGCCTGAACTGGTGCTGTTTCGTCAGCTAGCACCACCATAGTGCAAGGGCGCAATGGTGCCTCCGTTACAGGATAGATTATTTTTGTGCAGGAAGGCACCTTCCTGCACATAAACAGTGCAAAGAGGCGTTTTCCGCTTTATATGTGGCTGCAGAATGCAGAAGACATGGAAAGAGGAAAAAACTAGGAGAAATAAAGTTATTTCTCCTCATTACTCCTCACTTCGGGAGGCGTACGGATTTGGCGCTTCCCCCGGTTTACATTACTTTGTAAATCTGGGGGAACATCAAACTCAATGGATGTTGTGTGGGAAAACCCCCTGCAATACCCATGGAACACTTCACGGTGTAGAGTAAGGCAGTAAAGCAATTTTTGATGTGTCTCCTTACTCCTGATTTATGAGGCCAGTCAAACCATGCAGGTTGGTTTTGAATGGCTTCATAAATCTTTATGCGAACCCTGCGTCATGCATGTACCACTTTATGCGGTACATAAGTGACACAGGCTCTCATAAATAATCCCCATACTATCTAGAAACATCAGATGATGCACTATATTAAAACAACTTATTATTTGAAGAGTACTGAGTTTAGCACTTTTTATGGATGCACTGGAGCACAATAATAAAAGGCTGAGTCACATACTAGTTTGTGATTGTTTGGGCCTCTTTTTGAGGTGAAGGAGGCTGGTATTTCATAGGCACATTTCTCAATGTCATGTGCATTTTTTTACATATGCATTGCATAATAGTAAAACTTGAATGCCACATAGCTGACCACAGTGAACATGGCTATTATTTCATTTAAAGAAGCCCACACATACTGTTGAATCCACTGTCTCTGCTTCACATAATAATAATGCTGATGGTGACTGGTACAAATAGAATAGTTTGTGAGTGGTGTGGCAGAGAGAAACTGTCAACAAAATATACTGAGCTACAAAGGAGACCAAGGACCCAATTAAGAAAGGAGACTGTCCTAATCGAGTAAATTGCATTAACTTACACTGTATTGGCTCTAAATCGAAAACAGTGTAAACTAGTAACATTCAAGTGCCCTTACTCATGCATGGTTAACTTATGCACTCATAGGTTTTTTCTTAAATTTCACACTTAGGTAATCCAGTGCGGTGTCTCACAGGAGTGTTTAAGAGAATCCTATACAAGTTTAGTGGGCACCCACTTTGTAGGCATTTACAAACATCTGGAAGTGTATATAAAGAGAAAGCTCTGTCACCCTTTCATTTGCTCTCTCCTGTTGTCTATGGACCTTTATTAGTTGCTAGAGAGGTAAGAGTGAGTTAGTATCAACTTCAATCACCATGATAAATGTATCCAATGTAGTCACACCAGGAAACATCAGGACCACTAAATGAAGGTAAAGGGTTTATTACAAACTCAGAAATAAACTGGTATAGGTGAGTCTCAAAAGCATATCGTAAAAGTACAATGTCACAAGAATAAATCTGAATCTTCTAATGATATTCAGTCTAAACAATAGGAAACACACCAAAAAACCCAGTGTCGGCAATACAAAAAATGAGAAAGAGGATCTGAAGCTTAAATTGCAAGGTTTGATCCTTCTGCCAACTCATTAGTAGATCTAAGAAAATCTAACTTACACTACTCTACTCTAAAGTGAGGAAAAATCCTAATTTATCTAATGAAAGCAAGGAACAGGTGTCAGCATAATGGAGACTTCCATAAAGGAACTCCAAGTTTAAGGAATTTATAGCATGAAATCACACAGTGAGATAAATAGCAAAGAGGGCTGCACCTGATGAAATTCTAAGGGTCTATGTCCTCCGACTAACAATGCAACATCAATTAACACACAAAGTATAGAAGGTAACCAACGTCATCATCTCCAGTACGTTTCCATCTACCTTGGTAAAAAATTGGAAACTTTAGGCTCTTCTCCCACACCTCCAAGTGGGAACATTCGATCAACCTTGAGCATCCCTTCTCTGCCATGAGAACCCATGTCCAACTTCGATAATACATCTTCTTCTTGCCAAAAGTTTCCTCCCGCACCTTACTATCGCTACAAATACACAATGCCTGTTCACTAACTAATGAAGCCTTGGTCTGCACCTGCAGAGGAGAGAACAGGCAAGCAAAACAATTCTCACCTGAACGTTTAAACCTTAAGCTCAGAAAGTAGGACCTTTGGTCACGCTGTGTTAACACAGCATTTAAGATTTACTTAGTAATTGAATATATATGCACATGTGCCACTCGTAGTCGTGGACTCTGGGCTTGCTGAAAATTCTGCCTTATCTTCACCTGGGACGTTTTGGAGCTTCGCCGACAATGGGCTGATTCCTGCAATTTTGCCCTTGTGAGCGGGACTGCGAGGACCAGCTCTCCTAGCGGCGTGTCATCTGCCGCAGCTGGGGCCTCTTCCCGCCCCACCTCCCTGCATCTTAAAACGACTCGCGGCCCCCGCTCCGCGGGAGCCGCTCGTAGTCGTGGACTCTGGGCTTACTGAAAATTCTGCCTTATCTTCACCTGGGACGTTTTGGAGCTTTGCCGACAGTGGGTTGATTCCTGCAATTTTGCCCTTGTGAGCGGGACTGGGAGGACCAGCTCTCCTAGCGGCGTGTCATCTGCCGCAGCTGGGGCCTCTTCCCGCCCCACCTCCTTGCATCTTAAAATGACTCGCGGGCCCCGCTCCGCCGGAGCCGCTCGTAGTCGTGGACTCTGGGCTTGCTGAAAATTCTGCCTTATCTTCACCTGGGACGTTTTGGAGCATCGCCGACAGTGGGCAGATTCCTGCAATTTTGCCCTTGTGAGCGGGACTGCGAGGACCAGCTCTCCTAGCGGTGTGTCATCTGCCGCAGCTGCGGCCTCTTCCCGCCCCCACCTCCTCCTATTAGTTACGCCTATAACCGCGTTCCACGGGATGCGCGCGGGATGCGCGCGGGATGCGCGCGGGTGCGCGCCGGGCGAAGCCCGGGCCAAAGGCGGGCCCGTCTGAGGCCGTCCGAGGACGAACGAGGCCGGGCTGGGCCTCCCTCTTTATTTCTAGGTCTGGGCAAAGTCTTATTGATTGTGTTTCAGGTCACTATTCCCCATAGTTATCTTCTTGTGTATATTCCCTGTTTCTTCCCTTGTGTTAGTGTCCTTTGGTTATTAGTTACAATGGCACTATGCTCTAGGAAGGGTCGGAAGGTTACTCTTTCTACTACTAGTGAGGTGGTTAGCGGTACTATAGATCAATTCATCAAATGGGAGTCAGTGGTGTTAGAAAAAGAAATTGCCCTTATCGAGAAACGCCTGTCCCTAGATCTTTTAACGGGGAAGCGCTCATCATTAGGTGTTATTGGGTCAGCGGCCACTCCCGAAAAATCCAGACCAACAAATCCTTTAGTTGTCCCGAGTCCTAGACCCAATTCCCCGCTGGTAGAGCCTGATAATTTAATGGATTGTTCCATATTATGTTCAACTATAATTAGTTCTGCTTCTAGTGGCTCGCGTTGTAGAGCCTCCACATCACCCTCGCCACATAGACCCCCCATTAAAGCCCAAATTTCGGTGGTACCTGCGAGTAAAAATCTTATAGCTAACTCTAATACTAGCAAAAGGAAACGAGTGGGTGGTTCTCAGAAGGGTGGCCCTGCCAAAATTTCGAAAAATACAAACCTAAGTTCTGCCCCACCCCTTACAGTTCAGTCCTCTAGCCTGTTTATGGCCTCCCCAGGCCTTACTCAATTATCCCTCCAAGCCGACACTAATGAGGGGTTTTTAGGAAAAATGGAAATATTAGTTAAATCCCTGATGCTACCCCTATTGGAGAGAACGAGAATGATTAACTCCAAACTTGATCAGCTCGAAAAGTTAGTTACTGTGAATACCAGCAAGCTTGATATGCTTGCGAAAATTATGGAGGGCCATAAGGCCATAGCCCCTGTTCCCAAAGCCCCAGGGTCTAGCGGTTGTATTAAGGCTGCCCAACCAGTTATTATTGATAGGTCCGTTAACCAACCTGCCCAGCTTTGTAAGGAGAAGCGCCCTGTAGAGAGCAATCCACCAGGCTCCATTACAAACAGGGGCACGGGGGCCGGGGCAGCGGCTAGAATGCAGTCTGTACCGTGTGTACAACCTGTAGATAGTCAGCCAAATGGGCCTATATTCCTGAGAAGTGAGGGTACCAAACAGCGGCTTCCCTGTGTAAACCTTCCCCCTGAGTCAGTACCATACACAATTATACTGGTGGGAGTACCTGGAATTAGGGCTGAGAAAGTAGAATCACACAGGGAGTTGAAAAACAAAGTCATTTACTGGCTAAATAAGAACAGAGCACTCCCTCCCTCTTCTAATACAGAGAGACTAAATGTGAGGAGGGTGAGTTGGGTGGGCCATAGTATTAAGGATCTAGAGGGTGATTGTGTCATCGTGAATTTCAGAGATCCTTGGGTTGTTGAGTATATTCGTAGAGAACCACGGTTTGGGAGAGTGGGAGACATCCAATCCCTAGGCCTAAACTACTTTTATGCCCAAGTGAACCGTGGACCATCCTACCCTCTTCACCATTTTTGTAGAGGGAGACCTCATGGTGAATATCTTTCTGACAGGGTGGAGCATTATCTCCCCTTGAAGAATCGATTTGATCCACTTATAGGTTTAGAGGGGGTGGACTGACTTATCAACCCTACAGGTGGTATTATAGCGGCCCACTAAATGGGTAGGGATTCATTTGGAAGCCTTTATAGCTGTGCAAGCGACCACTTAGAGGATGGCAGAGCAGTGGTTGGTGTAGCTGAGGATAATGGTACAGCACTATGTGTATGTCTTGGGGTGGAGAATGTACTATATGAAGTGAATGCTCTGGATACGGACGGGGTTGGCCGGAAGGCCGGTAAAGGGGTGGATACGTCGTTCCCGGGTTCCCCAGTTAGAGAGCCCCCCTATAGTGGGCGGTATACAATCAGGGTTAATCCCGAGGGAGTCCGTACAAATTCAGCTTTTAAACCAGGAGGCCCTGCTTAAAATTGTCTCGTGGAATATCGCAGGGTTGAAGAGTAAAACTGTTATATGCGAGTGAGCTGATTTTGTGGACGACCACGATATTTTAATTTTCCAAGAAAGCTGGGATCCGGACCCCATTTATCGTTTGGGGTATCTGAATTATTATAAACCTTCTACCAGAGGTTTAAGGGGTAGATCGTCAGGTGGTTTAACTATATGGGTGAGGCAGTCGCTTAGCTATAGGCCAGCTGAGGTAATATTGCATAACCCGGACATTCTTGTCATAAAGCTGTCCCGGCCTAACTTACAGGCGATCATTATTGTTAATATCTATGCTCGTGGTCTGCCTGGTGGGCGAAGTCCGGGTATTATAAATGAGCTAGATCTCTTCCTTAACTCAATCGGGAGGGAAAAGTTTGTGGTTATAGCGGGCGACTTTAATTGTACATTCGAACCCCTCTCTTTTGAGGGGGAAGATATTTTAGCAGAGGAAGATGCTCAGTGGAACATCCCATACCTCGATCTAAAACCTATTAAGAAGTGGACCGAGGCCACCTTACAGTGGTTGGGCATGTGCCTTGAGTGGGGGTTGAGAGCCGTCAATGGTCGATCATGTTCTGACAAAAATGGCCAGGTAACATTCGACAATGGCATTAACTCTAGTCGAATTGATTATATTCTTATTAAGGCTGAGTACTGGTCTTTTCTAGAGGATATGACAATCTTCACTCGTCCTGAGAGTGATCATAACCCGCTCCTTCTTAGTTTAAAAATTGAGGGCAGCCCGGGGAGCACTGGAGCTAGTGAGATTGCCACTGCAGAGACTTTTCTTACAAACGATAGGCGCAGGGTTCGGTGGAATAGATAGGTTGATGATCCCCTAACTTTAGGTAGGATCTCTCATGAGGTCTCTACCACTTTGTGGATCTTACAGGCACTGGTTGAATATGAGGATCAAAACGCGAATGTCAGCGCACTCCATGAGCAGCTCTTTAGAGATCTGAAAACTCTCTTCTCTAAAAGTGTCTAACCTGGCAAAATACTATAAAAAAAAAAACAGGGAATAAATGGTATAATAAATTGTGCCGTCTGGCATATAGTTCCCCGGTCAAAGCTTTAAAATTGTGAGATACTGATTACAATTAATACATATAAATGAATATTATGTGGAATAAAATAATGGTTACAAGTTTATAAGGGTTACATCTTAAAACATTCTTATAGCTATGAATGAGAACCACATTTTCCACTAGAAATGTTTAACATGTTCTATTCTATTATTCTAGTCATGGAACATTTCAGAAATACATTTGAAATCCCATTGTTCGTTAAATTGTTAGGTCACACAAAATATAAAAGTGCTAATCTGCACAAATCAAAATAAATATGTGATGTGTAAAAGTGGAAGTAAAATTAAGCCGCTCCACATCTGCACACTTTAGTAACCAATTAAAAGGTTTGTATGTAACCGCAGCAGGAAATGTGGAAAAATACCAATTAAACCAGTTTTCACAGGAAAGCAATATAGATGTTAGGAGAAAATTGTTTCAAGTTAGAAAGGACTTTTTTTTAAAATATGTGTTTAATTGCCAGAACCCTACTCGCCATTTTAGTATATAAAATTAGGGCTAGGCAACGGGCACTTATTTCTATAAATCCCAAAAGCTTAATAGTTCATTAAGTGGTGTTAGTTAGGGTAAGGGAGTAAAGTAAATATACCACACAGTCATCAGTTCCTACAGGCACAGGCCCAATTGACGACTCTCACAACCTACAACGAGGTGAAAAATGTAGCACGCCCCAATATATAGTAGGAGGAGGGAAAGGCGGATTTAGATTGGCAAAAAGCAAATGAAGAAAATTGCAGGCAAAAATAACGCTCCCCATGTGCACCATTACCTTGCAAGCATTCACTGCAGTAGATTCCTGCCCGGGACCTAAAAATTAAGACTAATGTAAATGTGGAAAGCACTGAAACTTCTAAAAAAGAAAAAAGAATGTTGAAAGGGTGCCACATTCAAAGGAGAGTATTTGAAACAATGCAAACACACCATGAATAATTAAGCTCAATTATCCACAATTTTCAAAATCAATGCTGCACATCAACAGGTACCTCTATAATTCACTAAGCTTATACCCTGCTGCTCACAAATGAACCACAATGGGATACGACACATCGCGGTCACCGCTAAGATGACGATTCGCAAATGTAGCACCGTGAGATGAATATTGGAAACACCAGGGATTCTTATTCAACTTCAGAGATAAAAAGGCGAACAAATAAATGGCGTCACACAAACCAGTGCTGACTGCAAGCAGTGCTGCTGGATCAACGTTCAGACTGGAGGAGCTGGCCGTCAACATCATGTGAATGAAGTGCCTCGTGTGTACTCTCTGTGCTGATTATATCGATGTTGAAATATGTGTGCATGACTTTGTAACGCAAACAAGTCTTTATATATATATATATATCAGAGAAGACATCTGGAATACGGTGGCCTTATACTTTTGCCTAGTAATTCCCAAAGCAAGAGTTTCTCTAGTTAAACATAAATACTACCTTACAATTGCAGTAAGGAAACTGATGGGCAAAACGATAATTAGCAGTATTTTCTCCATAGATGTTGCCTTGTTGTATAGCTCCTATATATCCTTATATCGTGTTAAGTTAGCATAGGTACATTTGAGATTTAAACGCCATTTTTTCCTTTCTTGCAACTTCTGCACACGACCCTCATTTGTTGACTTAGCTTTCAACCTAGTAGTTTGCCGTGGTGAATGTGAGAATAATATGTTATTGCTCTGATATCTGCTTTGTTTAATAAAACATGTCTGCACGGAGAGTGCTGAAGTTTCAGGAGCAACACGATATGGAATTGTTATGAGGTCTGATCTTCACGCCTTCATAGTCATAACACAAGTGCAGCCTTTGCCAACTTGGACTTGAGGCGGGATTGATATTGCTTTGCACGAGAATTGTTAACACACTTGATGCGGTGCACATGCAGAGAGAGCTGGTGTATGCTGATGTGATTCCTTCATGCTAGGACACTAAGGTATGGGCCCGCCCTAAAACAACCCAAAGAGACCTTCTTAGATAATAATATAATATATGTGTTAGGGAGGGTGAGATATAAGTGTTGTTAACTCTTATTCATTACAGCATGTTAACATGCTGTCACCATTCGCTTTTTATGTCTTAGTAACTATGCTGATAATTTTGCTATTGATAATAAGTATACTTGTATTATCAAAGATACTGCGCCTGAGAAGACGGCATTAGTAAATAAACATTTCAAATGCACATGTGTCTTCTTTACTCCATGTTCTGGTTTGTAATGATAATATAACGAAAGAGTGTTCATGAGTCCCACGTACCCTGAGGTACTGTAAGTTCATGTTCTGGTTTGTCTAAACATTGGGTGTTTGATATGTCCAATGAGACACTGTAGCTAGCTAGGTAAGGGGTGAGTTGGTTGCTAAGGTAAGTTTTGGGACATCCTAATTTGCCGAGGTTCCACTCCTCTGTGCACAGTTCTGTGTGAGTACAGAAACCCTGCAACATGGCGCCCAACGGTTTCGGTGGTCTTATATCATGACACTCGAGTAGTTTATCATTCATGCCTTAACCCCTTCACATCCGTTTCCGGAAAACGGGGTGTTGGTGAAACCTACCTATTTTTTGAAATAGGTCTTTATTCAAGCTTGATTCTTACTCAAACGGTTTCTTTGAATTACTACCCAGTTGTGCTACAAAGTATTCTTTGTGTTTTCTTGTTTCCAATTCTGTAATGGCGGCAGCGGTGGCTATTGCGCAGCATAGTCGCGTAGCGATACGCAACCATCTTCAGACGTACCAGGTCCCAGTAGATGGGATGGCTGTGATTTTCGTGGTAAGTGCAGATCCGGCGTTTCCTTACGAGTTGTTTTACTCTTGGGTTACGTTTCCGGCTGTGGACGCTAATTCTGGTTTGTACCACTCCTACACCGCCTCGGATGTCCCGGCTGAATATACGCCATACAGGGCATTGGAAATACCTATTGATCATTGGCAGCATCGAGTTTGGTTTGATGGCGCCCTCCCCCACTCTATGTCCCGTGCGAGGTTAGGCCCACTCTCAATTCCAGGTACTAATTGGCCTGCGTTGGGTGGCTTTACCCCGCACCCGAATCACGGGGCTTGTACCCTGGCAGAAATACGCAGGCTGCATGTAGTTTCCATTTCCGTGATTCGTGCTTTAGTGCAATACATCGGTCGACATCTTCCTGGTGGTCCCCAGGGGGGTGCGGCCGCCCCCATGGAACGAGGCGGAATGCGTCTCAATCCTGTTATGGTAAATTCGGTTTTTGGTGCGCGTCCTGTTGACAACGATGACTTCCCATTCTGGCTAGCAGAGAAGTTTGATCAACTGGAAGCGGTTTTTCCAAACTCTACTCCTGCTGATAAACATAGAATGTTGACGATTACTCTACCGAAGGATATTACTCCTGAACTTGCTGACTGTGACAGCTGGGGAAAAACATTTGCGGCAGTTTATACAAGGTGCTTCGGCACCCCGTCTATGACTGCCCTGCCTGAAATCGTTAGACGTGTTCAGAATGATCACGGTCCAGAGGCAGCGGTTGAATTGGGTATGCGCCTGTGTGGTTCTTTTGAGATTGTAAGTGATCTCATTCTCTCCAATGTTAAAGGAGATGCAGTTAACTTTCAGGTGTCGAATGCTTTGGCTGCTCTGCCCGATGCCGACAAACCCCGCCAGTTAGCAAAGATTGTGGTGGCCGCTTATAAAACGATTGGCCGCACAAGTAGAGGTCTGAAATATTTTCCAGTGAAGGAGAAAAAACAACCACAGGGACAATCTGCAGTGACAGATGCCCAGCCCAAGTCCAAGAAACAAAATTGGCCTAAAAAACAGACACAGGGGAAGCAGACAATGCAGACTCAGAGTACTTTTCCTGCAATAGAAGCTCCTGCGCCATCCGAAAAAGTTTATGATTTGCGCGACCGCGCGATGATTAAATCACCTGATCGTTTTCAGGGTTCTGATCAACGCTCTCCTCGTTCCTTTCAGGACACATCGGCCCCGAAGACCGGTGGAGGAGGAGGGGGTGGACGTGGACGTGGTGGCCAACAAGGACGTGGTCAGTCCCGCCAGACGGACGGCGCGGTGAAGCAGGAGGATTCTACGCCTAGGCGTCCGCAGTTTGCGAAAAAGAAAGTCGCAGCCTTAACAGCGCATCGATATGCCACAGATAGTGAGAACGCGGCTTCGGAATCTGACTTGGGCTCTGACGTTGCTGGACAGCGCGGCGGAGATAACAATAGTCAGAGAGGCGCTGCGTCCACTACTGAGGGTGACAGCGACTGATGTCTACGTTGTGATAGAAACAGCGGATACGAGACTTGCTCCCCCTGAAAGACTATATGAAATTGTCCTGTTAATTGAAGGTGACATACAGCGTACCGTTAGAGGTGTATTTTGGGAGAATCTGTCTTCCACATATGATATTTTACTTTCGGAGGCTGACTGGCCCCCACCTTTTGTGCTCGCGGCGCCGCGAGGGGAGGAGGTAATCCTACCCAGTTTCGCGAACACTGTCTCGAAAGAGCATGCGCAGCATTTTGCAGAAGAGTGGGCTCGGGCTCTCGCGCCGGCTCTGTACCGTAACCAATGTGGTTGGGATAAATTGTCGCCTTGCCACGAAATTCCGTTGCGGTCTCAGCCGCAGCCTCAACCTCAATATCCCATTCGGCGTGAAGCAAAATCTTCCGTCGCGGACATCCTTGAACAATTGGAATATCAGGGAGTTATTGAAACGTGTGTGTCACCGATGAATAATCCCCTTTTTACTGTGAATAAACCTGACGGATCATATCGTTTGGTTTTGGATTACCGGCATTTAAACTCGCATTGCCGTAACTGTGCAGTACAGAATACCCACGGCTCTGCCCTAGTGGATAGTCTCGTGCGTAAGCGTTTCAAGACAACGCTTGACATATCCAATGGTTTTTATGCCCACAGATTGGACAGCTTTAGCTCCCAATGGACCAGTTTTACAAGCGCTGGAGTCCAAAAGCAATTCCGGCGTCTTCCAATGGGCTACAAGAATAGTCCTGGTGTATTTACCGCTCGAATTGTCTCTATTCTGGAGGCACTCGACCCTGATGCTTTTTCGTATGTGGATGACATATATCTCACAGACGACGATATTTGGGAGCATCTGTGTCGTGTAAATTCTCTTGTTTGCAACTTCGCAGACATGGGTTACAAATTCAACTTTGCAAAATCGCACATTGCTGAACACACAGTGTTGTTTTTGGGCTATGAGCTCAACAATGAAGGTAGAGGTTTGGCTCCTCACTTCTTGGAGAAGTGCGCACAATTGCGCGCACCAACAACTCTGAAAAAATTACAATCCTTACTGGGCTTTTTGAATTTCGGCAGAACTTACATTCCGGAATATGCCCAGCGTATCAAGCCTTTGTATGCTTTGATACAACCAACTTTCTCAAAATCATGCTGGCTGCCTGAGCATTCAGCCATTTTGCAATCCTTGCAGGCTGATCTGCTCGCTTCTAAATATTTACTGACTCGTGATAACCACACCAACCTGGTCATAAGAATAATTCCTGGGACGGTGGGTTTCACTTACCTCACTTTTAATGAAGGTGACACAGTACCTATCGCTTACAAGTCACACTTGTACACTTCGGCTGAGATGCGGTTTCCCACAGTGGAAAAAGTTTTAACTGCTGTACAGATGGCAATTCTAAAAGAACGAGCTCTGTCACAGGGGAAACGCATGCTAGTGGTAACACCCTGTCCTCATTTGGAGGCAGTCACGAAAGCCAGTGTACCAAATTCAAAAGCTTTGCACCCTCGGTGGATTCAGTGGGCTGCGTCATTGTCATCCTCGGATGTCATGTTTATTTTTGACGCTACCTTACGGTCGCAGGAGTTCTTGCAGTATGAATTCGTTCACCCTGCTCCTCTGGCGATGCGACCTTTGGAGGACTTCCATTGCATCATTTACACTGATGGGTCGGCGCAGGTTGCGCATGGCTCTAAACATGCCTACGTTTCCGCATGCGCCATTGTGGTCGGTGCTATGTTGAATGATGAGTTCATTTCCAGGGAGGTACACACGTTGCCCCTGGGCGATTGCACCGCACAATTGGCAGAGCTTCGTGCTCTCTTACTAGCTTTGGAGTACACAGATCCAAGTGTTACTACTCTAATTGTAAGTGATTCTTACTACTGTGTCCAGTCTTACAATGAAAACTTGTTCTTTTGGATTCAAAATGATTTTCATGATTCCATGGGTAGCACAATAAAACATAAAATGATCTGGGTTCGAGTGGCAGAGCTTAAGGCTATGTTGCCACTCGTTTATGTGATTCATACTCTCGGTCATCAGCGCGTGGGAGTACACGCTCTTGGCAACTCGCTTGCTGATGAAGCGGCGAAATCAGCAGTATCTACATACTTAGTTGCAGCAGTTACTAGGTCTAAAACCAAGATTGATAGCGACATCTTGGCAGCGATTGCTGCCTCTGAGAAGGGAAGTAAACATCCTTCGGGATTCCCTTCGAAGTATAAATACCACTTAAGTCCCGAAAAGGTTCCTTTTGTGACAATTCCTGATGTTGGGGAACGGCTGATTCCCAACTCGGATCGCAGAACAGACTTGATTGCAGCGGCTCATGAAGGTGTGGCGTCTGCGCATGCGGGCGTCTCAGCCACTGTAACGCACCTACAACAACGTTTCTGGTGGCGGGGACTGTACAAACAGACGCGTGATTATGTCCTTCTTTGTGACATATGCCAGCAGATTAAACCTTCAACTGCTACGCGTCCGCCTCAGACTCAGTTGTACATTTCTAATAAACCACTAGGCTGTGTTTATTTAGATCACTGCGGTCCATTTTCATCTGATACTGCGTATAAATACATCTTAGTAGCAGTTGACTCATGCACACGCTTTGTGTGGTTATGGCCACATCGCAGCGCTGATTCCCGGACTGTCATCAGAGATTTGCGTATCTTTATAGGGATTTTTGCCTGTGGTACCTTCCATTCGGATCAGGGTCCGGCTTTCGCCTCTAAGGCGTATAAGGATGCCATGACTTCGATGGGGGTCCAAGTCAAGTTTTCGTCACCCTACAGACCCGAGGGTAATAGTGTAGTTGAACGAATGAACCGTGATTTAAAGCAATCTTTGACAGCCCGAGTTATAGGCACTGGCAGAAATTGGCTGGCTCACCTCTATGGCGTGCAGCGTGCTCTTAATAATCTCCCTAGAAGGTCTCTGGGTGGGCGGACCCCATACGAAATGCTCTTTGGCATCAAGATGTTCGTCCCTGACCTTGACGGTCTAGACTCGGTGGTTCGCGCCACTTCCTTTGACGCAGATGAACATTGCAATGTTTTACAGAATCTACAAAAGACGAGAGACGCTCTTGCAAAGGAACATTTGCCCTCCACATCGGATGATGCGTTGCAGATCCCGGTAGTTGGCTGGCTACCCCAAGTTGGAGAACTGGTTCGAGAGAAGATCGACAACAAGAAAGAGTTTGGTCCCTCCTATCGAGCTCCGGTCCCAGTGCTTGGAGTGAAGGGCACAAGAACAGTCATTTTACCACCACTTCCAGGTCGTAAGGAAAACAGGTTTATTTCTATTGACAATGTCAAGATACACAGAGTGGCCGATTCTTCTTAGCATGACACCGGCTGTTTCCTGTCCTTCCATTGTGAGAAATTCAATTATGCCCACTGCTTCTAATAATGAACCTGAGGTGGCCATCGAATTACCTGCTGTTTCCACTCCATTATTGAATAATTTACCAGGAACTAACCTTGATGAGACAGACTATACATACCCCACTGATTTGTCCATGCCTGACCTGCAAGCTCGTTTAGCCACGGAATCCAGATTTTCATTTGACTCTGCTTCCCTTGCCTCGAAAAAACCCTCTAAAATTGCATTATATGCTAGCTTGTTTAAAAAACATTTTTTGATACCTCCTTGGATATACATTTGGCTGGTCCTTTTTTCAGTTTACCTTTTTATGTCAATTGGTTTTGTGTTTTATTTTTTTCGGATTATGAATGGACACTATGTCGAGGAGAGAACTTGCATTACTCATTTGAATGGAACTTTGGCCCCACTTTCCTCTTCACATTCTACACACAGATTAAAAAGAGACTTGACTTTGGTTAACATCACAGCTTGGCCTGTTCTGGATGGAATCGCGTGGGATGCTGTTCGTTTTCAGATTCATGGTCCAACGGAAGTCGTTAATGTTCCTAATGTACTGAGAGTTAATATGGGGGATGTGGTGAAACAAAACATTCGTTCTGATGATTGGGATGTTAATGCTGTGGAAAGTTTGTTTTCTGATTTGAAATACTATGCTGCCTTTGATGCTGAGGATTTATATTTAGAATCTGCTAATTATGGTGAATTGTTCTGTTACCAACATTATGGCAATCACTTCTTACACAAGACATCTTCCCGAAGGGATGCGGTTAATTTTACTCAGTGGGAACATTGCCCAGCACCTACACAAGGGAGTTCAGAAACGTTTCTTAAAAAGTATACTTATTTCACTGACTTTAATCAGTCCAATCCCGAGTCCTTTTATTTTAAATTTCAGAAACAGCCACTGTCCAAGGTTCGACTTACAAATACAAAATTGTTGTATTCGAAGGCCTTCCTAGATGAATTAGTTACTGGGGGGTATGAGTTATGGAAGGATACCATAGACCTTAAATCAGTTTGGGGCTCAAGGGCCTGGCAGGTACGAGGCACTGAGGCTTTGCACCGTGCATGTCTCATCCCAAATCATATGTGGTTTTTGAATGAAATCATTTCCCAAACCACATGCTTTGGATTGGCTACATCTAAAAGGTTAAACACCCCGTCTTTCCCGGAGTTGGAGGAATATGAGAATTGGAGTAATTTTACTAAATTGTCCATTAAAGATATACAGGCTCTGCTTCTGAATTCCTCCTTTAACATTTCCAGTATGAATCCCAAGGGTTGGCTGCTTTGGCACCGTGGTGCTGATTCTTGCCAAAAAAAGATTTTTAAATATGACTGACGGTTTTAAGGCTGTTAGATCTGATCCCCGTTTTGATTTGAGTCATACTGTCACCTCTTACTCTGTGGGCAAGTTGTGTCAAGCTTGGCTGAAACATTCAACTTTACCTGCGGTTAAGTATCACCTTTCCAAACTGGATGCAGACGTGGATTTGAATGATTTCATTAAGGGCCCAGCTAGTGGCAGGTCGAAAAGGTGGTTATATGGCGTTTACAATGAAATTTGGAAACTCTCACAGATTGAGGCTGCTTCACGCCTTAGGGCTATTGATCAGGCAAATCTTGAGAAAGTGCTTGCAGTGGTTGACAATAGCATTAACGTGCTTTCCTCTAGAATTTACACATTAGATAATATTGTGTCGTCTGTTGTTGATATTGTGCATGATGAAGTGTCTGTATTATACCATGGTCAAAATCAATTACGTTCAATCATGCAGTTTGCATGGACACTACAGACTCTAAAAATGGGTAAAGTTCCCTGGGGATACATGAACGTTTCCTCTTTATTTGCACCTTTTAATTTGACAGACAAACAACGCTTGCTTTCAATGCGTGATGCTTCCTTTTCTATGCTCCATATTGAAAGATTGGAATCTTTACCTTTTTCTGTGGCTGAGACCACTGCTGCTACGTGGCTTATCCACGGTTTAATAACGCTGCCTTTTGCTTTATATAAGTTTTCAAATTGTATGAAATATGTGCCAATAGGTCGTTTTGAACCCTTAGGTAGCGGTTTTCTTCATGAGGTCTGGTCACTCCCATACACATACAGATGTTTCAAGGATGAACAAGAAGTTTATCTAACAGGGGATGAGTGTACCGAGACGCCAGATCATTCTTTAATGTGCAGACACATACAGTTACACGGTTCATGTAACAAGGACCGACCGAATATGGCTTGCGTTTTACAGGGCACGCCAGTTCCTGCTATCATCCCCACGTTTAAATTGTTAGAGAATGGTAGTTATTTAATGCTCAATAATGAAAACTGCTGTGGTTTAATTAAAGGTATAGCTTTCATAGTAACGGTTAGTGAGCGAGTTATTTGCTGCAGAAATGTTCTTTATCCTCCCACACGTGAACATAGGGAGTCTTCCATTTGGCCACAGATACCGACCTTGGGAGCAGAATTCAGCGGCATGGCTAGAATAAGAGCTCTATTGTCCCAGAAAGAGGTGGCCTTGAGCTCGGCCCGTGAAACTTTCGTGCTTCACATTGCTAACACCCGCACGGAGGTTCAGGCTCTTTTAAACACTGATTTGCCCTTGCATTTCGGAGCCATGGTCCGTTCTATCTTTAACGCGTCCTCCACGACGGGCCTAGCACATTTTTTTAAAGTTGTTAGCGGTGGTCTCGTGACTTCCTTTGAGAAGATTTTTGGAGTCATCCCTGCTTTCTTCCATTCTATTTTTTCATCCTTGTTTGGAGGATTTCCGTTTTTGCTTGCATTAGCGGCTGGCGCATTGGTGGTTTTCTGCCTTTTTAAATATGGATGCCCTTCCTGTGCAAGGCCACGCACAGCTACTACTGACGCGGTTTCGCAACCGCATGCTTGATTACTATGGCACACTGCCGTTAGCGACTCTAAGCACGGCGTTTGGATTATCTTTTCGGTTCTCCTATTTCACCTGTGTCCAGCCTGTATTTCACTGCCTGACCTGTGATTTCCTTTGGGCCATTGATTTGTGTCTCTGCGGACCAATATCTTCTGACGTCGATTTTGATCAACTGATGAGTCCTATCATTGCTCACGAGTTGGTTTGTTCTGACGAAAGGATTATGGCCTTGGCGGTGGCACATGGACTAATGGGTCCCTGGGATGTGTTGTCGGCAGCGCAAAATTTCTTGGAACGAAGTTTTCTTGAAAACCCACCGAGCTGTCCTCTGATGGTTATAGAGGATGCGGTGCTGGAAGATCACGTATGTTCCTTTCATCTTTTAAATTGGATGGCTGAACTGTTTTCGGATGAGGACAGTGACTTCCTCCTGGAGGCTGTTGCAGCTTACTTTTCATATACAGTCTTATCATAGACACTGCCTCAAACTGACATGCTGATTGATAGCATTTCCTTGATTTTATTGACTTTTGGTCAAGACATTTTATTTTTTGCTTGCCTATTGGCTTGAGCCACATTATACTTGTGGGCTATTTTTTAGCATTAGTTTTTATAATTGAATTTTTATTCATGCTCGTTTATAAATGGATTCTGCTCTCATGTGATGGCACTTCTGTTATCTTATTTAGTCCGTTCTCGGATCATGGGGGGGTGTTGTATAGCTCCTATATATCCTTATATCGTGTTAAGTTAGCATAGGTACATTTGAGATTTAAACGCCATTTTTTCCTTTCTTGCAACTTCTGCACACGACCCTCATTTGTTGACTTAGCTTTCAACCTAGTAGTTTGCCGTGGTGAATGTGAGAATAATATGTTATTGCTCTGATATCTGCTTTGTTTAATAAAACATGTCTGCACGGAGAGTGCTGAAGTTTCAGGAGCAACACGATATGGAATTGTTATGAGGTCTGATCTTCACGCCTTCATAGTCATAACACAAGTGCAGCCTTTGCCAACTTGGACTTGAGGCGGGATTGATATTGCTTTGCACGAGAATTGTTAACACACTTGATGCGGTGCACATGCAGAGAGAGCTGGTGTATGCTGATGTGATTCCTTCATGCTAGGACACTAAGGTATGGGCCCGCCCTAAAACAACCCAAAGAGACCTTCTTAGATAATAATATAATATATGTGTTAGGGAGGGTGAGATATAAGTGTTGTTAACTCTTATTCATTACAGCATGTTAACATGCTGTCACCATTCGCTTTTTATGTCTTAGTAACTATGCTGATAATTTTGCTATTGATAATAAGTATACTTGTATTATCAAAGATACTGCGCCTGAGAAGACGGCATTAGTAAATAAACATTTCAAATGCACATGTGTCTTCTTTACTCCATGTTCTGGTTTGTAATGATAATATAACGAAAGAGTGTTCATGAGTCCCACGTACCCTGAGGTACTGTAAGTTCATGTTCTGGTTTGTCTAAACATTGGGTGTTTGATATGTCCAATGAGACACTGTAGCTAGCTAGGTAAGGGGTGAGTTGGTTGCTAAGGTAAGTTTTGGGACATCCTAATTTGCCGAGGTTCCACTCCTCTGTGCACAGTTCTGTGTGAGTACAGAAACCCTGCAACAGCCTGTCCTGACAGTTTGCACTTAAAAGCAAGACTAATAAATAAAAGCCTCACTATTGTTAATTCTCCAACTAAACCTCCTTAGGGGCTTGGGAGGGGGGCCAACGGGAATATGAATCATTACACCGCATACCAATACCATGCGTGCTATTACAATGCGGGTATTACTACGCGATGTCAATGACAAAGACATACCATTACATGGCAAACGTTTACCACGACTATACCTTTACTATGCATGCCATTACAACGCAAAGGCTTGCGTGGTAAAGGTATACTCATGGTAAAAGTTTGAAAGGTATGTGACTCTAACCCTGCCTTACCCAACACCCTAATTTATTACCCCTGCACGACCCTCCCTCGACCCCTAGTCAACTCCCTACATTTACACTACCCTGCACGACCCCCCGACACTACCCTAAACCCTAAAACACGACCCTACGTTACATGAACACCACAAAACTAACCTAAACCCTAAAACACTACCCCCAGCACGACCCTCCCATGCCCCCCAGTCCGGTCCCTACACTGAAACACTACCCTGCACGACCCCCCAACACTACCCTAAACCCTAAAACACTACCCTACGCTACACAAACACCATAAAACTACCTAAACGCTAAAACACTACCCCCAGCTCGCCCCTCTCACCACCAGTCTGGTCCCTACACTGAAACACTACCCTACACTACCCCCAATCCCCCTTACCACTCTCTCTCCTCGTGGTTCCTCTCTCCTGGTTCCAGTGTCGTCTGAGGGGCGGTGCACGTCGTGAAGAAACAGAAGAGCTTCAGTTTCCTCACAATGATGTGGGTAGCCATTACATCGCATGCGTTGTAAAAGCTCATGTGATGTAATGGTATGCGTAGTAATGGTTACGCGTTGTTAGATCTCTTGTGCCACATACGTCTAGCACTGACTGCATGCACATACCTGCCAACTCACACAACATGACACAATATCGACTCCCATCACAAGGTCTCCCGGTGAAGAGCCGATATCACATAGGGGCAGGGAAAACCAGCTAAAAGCCACTAGTTACCGAGGCTTTGAACTGCTGAAGTCCATTAAGTGGTGTGAAAACACCCCAGTACATCAGTACCAGCCTCAGCACATTTTTCTTGTGAGGAGGGGGTTTGGGGGCGAGGTGGGGCTCAAAAGTGCCTCACAGGTACTTCTCAGCACGAGGCCCTGCACCCTTAAAGGCCCCGCCCCCTGCTCACACAGTGAGACTGTACTTCAAGTTGGCAGGTATGCATGGACCAGAAATGGATGCTAAAGTTCAACTTTACGCAATTGTGGTCAGAGACCAACCATCCATGATAAAGATTTTGCTGAAAAAGAACGCTCAAAGCGATTCCTGCCAAGTTGGAACACCTGAACCCTGAGCTTTTGCTCCAAGGGCCACCTAGAATTGCTGGAGACGCTCTCATTGTTGCACAGTCATCAGTAAGCACTGCTATCGGTCAGGCAACACAGGACTCACCTTTTCACATGGGCAACAAGAAACAATTGGGGTCAAAATATGTTTCCCTGACATTTGAAAGTTTCTTTCTCTTCTAATGTCAATAAACCACAGGGGTATTTGCATTAAGAAGGCAGCAATGAGCTGTTTGTGTGCTAAAATGTTAAGTCTATGCATGAACCACAACATGCTTGCTTGCTTGATGACATATTCCAAGGGCTACTGTAATTATGCGGTCGAGCAGGAGTAAATTCTGCAGCAGGGTTGCCTAAACTATGCGGGAATAAAAGGAGCATTATGCAACATAATGCGGGATATTGTGTGGTTACCCTATTTCTGACTGACTGTATTTTGTCATTTTGTAAACTGCATGAATGCCGAGTGGGCAAAAGTTTCATATCATAAGCAATTAGCAGCTGAACGGTGACCACTGAAGGCCCCATTCACAATAGAATGGCGAAGCACGGTGCTACATGAAATTTTCCAGAGCCGCGCTATTCTAAAAATGAAGGAATGTGCCTTATTTACGAGAATATGGTGCTTTCCCGGACAGAATCCTGTGCTGGTGTTAAAAAAACAGCCTAGCGCACACATTTTGCAAGGGTGCCATCGTTACAGGGATAATTGATTTTGTGCAGGAAGGGACACCTTTCTACACAAAATCTATCAATGGAGCCTATTTCCTCATTCTATGTGTGCTGCAGAATGCAGCACATTGAAAGAGGAAAAACCGAGGAGAAATAAGGATATTTCTCCTCATTGTTCCTCCCTAACACCACTCCTGGGGTGACGTTAGATCCTGATGCATTATCAGGTTTCCGATTTCTCGTAAATCGGGGAATGCTTCAGATTATATAGGTATTGTGTGGGAACACCCGCAGCAACACCCACCTGTATGTGAGTGTCAAGCTGACTGAGGGGTGTTCACGTGTGCCAGGACTGTGCACTGCGCATGTGTGAAAGAGCCTAAATCTGTGCTTTCTTTACTGATGGAAACCCTGCTTTTGCTTCAGAAATAAAGAACTGCATATGAAATGTGACACGCACCTTTCTGTGCCACAGAGTGAAAACATGAGCTCTTGAAATTCACAGACTTCAGTCAGACACTTTTATTTAGCAATTTATGTAACCCATGTGCAAGTAATTCAAAGCTTGATTTAAATGTGTTCAGTTGGATATTGTTCTCACTATGAAAATGTGGCTCTAACTTGTGAAAACTGTTAAATGTGCTTTAGTAGAAAATAACTTGCATTTGAATTAACACAATATTTTATAATGTGGAAAACAGAACCAGCTGGTGATTCAGCTTGCTCTGTTAGTTTCTGTGGACCTTAAAGATAAGCAAAGGAATGTTGCTCTGGTGTGAGAACAGTGGTATGATTTGCAGCTGTGTCCTTGGTTTGAATATTATCTCTGTAGTTGCTGGAAATGTTGAACAAAGACTCATTTAATTCTTTGCTTTAGTGAGAGTAGAAAATCAGGTATTTTAAAAGTGCATTACTAAGTTTAATGTTTATTGCTTAGTTAAAAAAAGGTTCTTTTGCAGCTCATGTTATGTGTGTAGTTAGAAATAAAATGTCTCTTTTAAAAGGAAGGTTAGGAGATGAAATTGTATTAAATAAGATGCAGAATGTACCGTGGGAAGGATCTTTGCCTGTCCGAGATGACGTATGAAATCTGCAGATGGGTGGAGGCATCCTTTTGGAGGAAGGAAAGTCACGTTACATGCTTTGTAACATTATTATTTGATAAACAAGTTCCTAGTTAGAAGTTTCAGAGAGCAAAGAGCAGAGACCAGAAAGCACAAAGCAGGGAGTTTCAGACTCCGATGCAGGAATGGAGAGGGCAGAAGTGATTTGCAGATACAGTGAAGGAGAGGGCAGACCTTTGATGGAGAGCAGAATGTAGGCAGAGGTAGGCAGATTAGTTTGTAGGTTTAGTTCCATTCTGATTTATGCTTTGACTAATTGGCTTTGCCAAGGTTTATTTGCTCGATTCTTTGTTTCCCGACATGGGAGATTCTGCAATTATTAATTATTGATTTGCTTGTGTAAACTCACTCCTCACTCTTGCCTCTGGAACTTTTCAGGAGTTCTGACTGACATCTTTTGAGCTCCATTGTCTTAGAATAGGGATTACTTCCTTTATGGAAAGCGCTGTTAGCAAATTATGATGCTTTGTGCTGACCTAATTTTTCTGTTATCAATTCAGTAACCTGATTGATACCTGACTACTGAATGAAGAGTCAGAGATTCTTAAATGTTGATTGGAAAATAAATCCCTTTAAAACTGCTCACATCTCTCATTATAGGCTAAAATGTTTATTTGCATTTTATGAATTGCTCATGTTTATGTAGAAGCTCCCTGGTAATAAACGGTGGCAAAGATCCATTAACCTTTAGTGGAAATCAGGGTAATGGTAATCAGAGGTAATGGTGCAATATTTCCTAGATTTTCCAAAGCGAGATTACCGTGGGATTTCCGCAGGAACATGTATTTGAGAGAGGCTCAACAAACGTAGCGTTTCTTCTTGTGTTTGAGTGTCGGCCATGTATTGCAGTAGTATACCTCTGCTTGTACTTTGTATGCCTTTGTGGCCTGCACACATGTCACTTTTTCCTCCTGTGGTGCACCGTTTGCTGCCTCTTGTGTTTTGTTTGCTCACATTTGTCATTTTTGCCTCGTGTAACTTGACGTTTGCTTTTGCGATTTGTTCATTTGTTGTGTTCTCCTTATGTATCAGTTCTGTTCCCAATGTGAAGCGCTCTGACACCTTTGGGTAAAGTCTGCGTTATATAAAAATGCATAAAATAAATAAAATAAAGAAATGGAACGCCCCATGCACGCAGTGTTCTGCGTGAAAGGGGCACATATTTACAAGGCCATAAAAAGCCACGTATAGTGGCTTTGCGTGGCCTTGTAAATATCCTGCGGTATGTTGCGCCACCAGAGCATAAAATAAGTGACACTCCAGCAGCACAAAAGTGCCGCTAGGGTCTTGAAAAGGAGGCCCTTAATCTTTTGTAATGAGCGTGCCCCAGGGAGGCACAATGCGTGGGACTTTAACTTTCGGGTCGTTTGAGCTTCAAATGCTTTTTTTTGGTTGTTGTAGAAATCTGCCAATTATTCAGCCAACTGTGGATTGCTTTGATGGTGCAGTATATTCATCAATTATACGGAAAATGCCACTGACACACCATCACATAATTTCAATGGCTCTACAGGATAGCAGAAAGTTGCAAATACAGAGCTGAAAGTGCAGCTTATTTACAAGCCCCTTGCGCCGCTGGTGCGTCACTTTTATTATGCCAAAAGTGATGTACCGGCAGCTCGGGGGGATTGTAAATAAGCCCCTGTGTTTCAGTGGACTACACCTGCGAACCAGTTCAACACGCCTTCATCTTGTGTTCTATAATTTCCACTAAAACCAGCCGCGGTTAATATTCTCTCTGTGAACAGGTTTTGATTGAGGACGTTTCCCTCATGGCTTTGAAGCTAGATGGATGAGTGCAAACTTTGTCCTGCAGTTCAATTCTTTCTAAGATTTACATTTTTATATAGGAATTATCTATGCAGTTCCGAAACATAAACTCGTACAAGAGAGAAAAAACACACATATCAGAAAGACGGAAGAAGAGAAAGATGACAAAATCATCACAAAGGGAAAAAGAGGAACCCGTAGGAGCAGGAAAAAGGGGCACGGAGCTTCTGGTAATTGATTAAAAGATTATCATCCTTGGTATTCGGTTGACCGATGTTTAGTTACACCAGCCACCAGAATATTAGCAGAGCTTCAAGCACTGAGACTCTTTCTTTCACAAATTAAGCACTGAGTGTAATAATGGAAAATCACAGCAAATTTATGCATGATTGTGCAGAATTATGCGAGGAGCATAACCAATAATTTACAGCTGTTTCCTTTGTATACAATGCACCTTTGCATCCATAACGAACCATAGGATGCATTTTGCACTAAAGAAAACAGAGCTAATTGCAACAGAACATGAACAACAGCAACCAAAAGCTCTTTGCTAACTTTGTTGTTCCTGTGCTACTGCTGTCGTATTTTTGTGCCAAATTACTCATAATTACGCAAACAGGTTTAATTGCATATGTTTTGAAAATCCTGCATCAAAAGAGTAACACAAAATTGCATAAATTGCTTCGATTACTCTGGGGTAGTTAATATTTCTCGCAAGCTTAATTAGCAGTGTGATGGATGAGAAGTGTGAGAGATTGGCACACAGTTTATAATTTCATTAGGCTAAGCTTTGAACAGCTCTCCAGGTCATTTTATGGCATTTCTTACAATCATAGTCCACTTTGCTGGGTTGTCTACTCTGACATATTCTGTTTAAAGTTCATGGTCCTAAACAGGCGTAGGTTGGAGCGGGAAATGGGGGGAGGTGTAACTCCTGGAGTGGACTTTCCTACTATAATCCCATATCTGATTGCCCTTTTGAGATGTCAAGAAGTGGTTACACTATGTAGCAAGTTTGGACTTGCAGTGGTGGACTACAAGTCCTCCTTTAGTGGTCATTGGTATGTGTCTCTACATGTATGTTCAGTTGGTGATGGTGCTTTATTGCTGTGGACTGGTACAGTACTGTGTGATCAACATGATCTGTGGCAGATCAGTCCTTTTTGAGTATGAGAGGGGTAAGTAGTATAAGGGAAAGATTTGCAGCCTGTATGATGTACAATTGTCTGCCCAACGAATGAAAGTTATTGTATTAGTTGGGGTGAGGACTATACATGATTTGACATTGCTAAATAATACCCAGGCTAGAAATAGGTCAAACCTTCATAACTTACCTGAATATGGAAAGATGTGTCCTGGTTGGACTGTTCCATATCTGTGGACACTAGGCTGTAGATTATTATTCCAGATTCTATCCCAGGCTTGAGGGATGATGTAGTTGGCTTGGAAATAGTGTTGCTTTTAACTCTATTCCGAAGTTTATATGCTCTTGGTTGGTAGAGAGTTCCCAAATTTGGCAGCTTCTACTGTGAAAGCAGTCCCTCCTGTGGATTGCTTACTTAAGATGGTATAATATTCTGAGGTGCATGCCTGGAGTTCAATTCCCTATTTTGTTTTTCTTGCTTGAATTTAACCTGTAATGAAAGTGGTCCTTTTCCCTGGGAGGCTATGTGGACAATGCAAATTGCCTTGAACCATGCTTTTCCAGCTATACCTAGTCAGTGGAGTGATTGCGGGACTGGAGTCATGCTTTCTCTTGGATGAAGGTAGAGAAGGACTCTTGAGACAGCATTTTAGATTATTTGTATTCTGTGTACCATAAAACTGGACATCAAGGAATATGCTGTTGGCATAGTTAAGTTTGGAGATTACAAGTCTGAGGATAGCTTGAAACTTTTGTTCAAATCCAAGGATATAGGAAGAAACAATGTTTTTATTTTGACCTTGATGGCATGTGGTATCAATGTTAGTTCTGAATCTACGATTACCCCAAGGTCTCCTATTTCTCTTGATGTTTCTTGGGATGTACGGCGATAAGCTAGTATTTTTGCCACTCTCCACAGGCTCTGGTGTCTGTCATTGTAGTGTTAAGCCTTGGGTGATTTCTCATCATCCATGTATTTTATGGTGAGAATGGAACCATCAAGATTTGAGTTGTAGAGGTCCTGCGGGCCTTCCATTTTCAGAAAGATTTGCGGGTCTTCTGCATAGTTCTAACAGGTGAAGCTGAACGACCTAATGAGGTCTGTTAAAGGGTTAAGCAGATTTTGAATAGAAGAGGAGATATGTGGGGCCCCCTGTGGGTTGCCATAATGTTGGCTTTTAGGAGGTTATGTAAAATATGTTTATTTCAACGGTAAGAGGAAATCCATTTTACAGCATTTTCCCATTTTACAAGATGTTGAAGTTTTTGTAGCAGCTTATGGTGGTGACAGTGCAACATGGTGATAGGTCCAGAAGCAAAAGGCTGGCTATTTTGTTCTAGTCCACTGTTACTTTTGTCATCCCAAATGAATATGATGGTTGGCTCGGTGCCTCTACTTGGTCTGAAACTGTATTGCTGATCTAACTGACATCAAGTCATTTTCCGGCATAAACTTGAAGAATTGAGAAAAAATACTGCTTTTTCAAAAGTATTTTTAAGTATTAGCCATCAGATATTGGTCTATAGTTTTCTGGACTGGATGGGCCAATGTTTTCAGATTTGAGGAGTGTTTTAATGTAGGAGATGTTCAGCTAGAGTGGGAATAAACCTAGTTCCAAGGACTTGTTGAGTAGGCTTCTAGCTACCACCCCTGTACAGGTTGTGCAATAGACAGACCCCCCAGGATATAGCAGCATGGATTAGCAAATTTACCGGCACAAAAATGGAAATTTAGCGGCACAAATATGGAAATTTAGCGGCAATTATGCGGCATTTTATGTGCATCCATCCATTTGCAGGGGGACCCATTATTTTGCATTATGCCACTGGGTCACGATGATCCAGTGTAGAACAACAGTACTGGATAGAAATCACTCCAGGCTTCCTGCAGTGCGAGCACCCGGTGTTGCCCAGCACTGAAACGCAGTGATGTCTGCCATCACAGCACCCATTCATAGCCACCACAACCAACACAGAGCAGCAGAGCTATCTACCAGACACCTCCAGTTATCCCGCTTCAGATACGATTAGTTGATCCTGTTCCCTGTTCTTTGTTGTCTCTTGGCATCCTGTTGCTTTATCTGAAATTTGTTATTCATGTTGGTTGCATTATTGGTCCTTGCAAAACTCGAAGTGCCGGAACACAAAGTTAAAAGCCAAGCCTAGATAAACAATTTCTATCTGCCATGTCACACTTTCGGCTCTGTCAAATGTTTGACACACACTCTTCGCAGTGGTGCTTTCGCGGCCAAGGGCTTCCAGCTGGAACCTGCCCGGCCGTTTGTGGATTGAAGCCAGACAGCAGATACACAGGCCGCAGCGGGGCGTCCCACTCTAGACATGCCCCGAGGTGGCACTGCTGAGGGCGAAGACCTTGGTAATGGGCCGCATTCTGCCCTTGCAGGAGGGCGGATCGCGCCTTGGCATGACAATGGCTTGGGTTTGCTGTTTTATTATTCAGTGTTTCTGTCATGCATTCGCGCGCCCTCCTAAGGACCCCCAGCTCTTTGGGCTGCAAAAAGCGCCACCTTTGATCTGGGGTCGCCCATTTATTAGGAGGACGCTCGTTAACGCGTTAACACATTACACAGACCCCCAGGATATAGCGACTTTTGTTAAAATTCCGCGCGATTTCTATAAAAGTGCCGATTTTGCGGGCACTTTTGTAAAAATCGCGGCATTTTTACAATAGTGCCGATTTCCCGGCAAACCGCGAAATCGCGATATCCTGGAGGGTCTGAATAGATGTCTTGAAAGTTATTTGAAGGACCTGAATCTGGAGTTAATCCTGATGGTCTGTTTGTGATGCTAATAAAAGGAAGTCTTATTCTGCTAGGGTTTTTAAAGTATTTAGCGGTGGAATATTGCTTCCGTCTCTTCCTACAGTGGTCGGTTCATGATTTTTAGTGTTGTTATCTATGTTCTCCTTACGGGAATGTCCTATCTTTTTAATTTCTCTTATCAATGTCAAGGAGATTTTGTCACAGAAATCTTCTGAATGGGGTGTTTCTGTGTTTGGCACAATAAATTGGGGAATTCTGATTGAATCATGTGGAGAAACTTAGAAATGCAGTCTAACAACTTCCACTGCCTGGCATTCTGCCATTTGGATGGTAAATTGTTCATTTGGAGACTGGCAGCAAATCACTCACTGTCTAGAGCATCAGCTACTTTTTTTTTTGCAAAAATTAGGTAAGATTTTCTTAATGACATCTCTGTTTGATGAGCTGAGTCTTGAAGCATAAGAACACAGAGAGACAACATTCATATATGTTGGCTCTTTTTACTTATTTTCTTTGCTTTTACCAGATGAGCTGGATTTATGACTTGCATTCTTATTCAAGGCCTTGCTGGAAGGGGAACACAAATTTAAAGTATTGTGCTTGTATTTGGATAAAAGGGCTGCAGGATTTATCTTCATTTTCCAAATTAATCTTTGCAGCAAGGTGATGTGTCCTCCATTTATTCAATTTGAAATATTTGTTTTATTTAAGACTGGCTCATTTTTTCTTAGACTACTAGGCATATTCTAAGTTAGCTTCAGGTCTGGGAAGCATTGCAAGCATGGGGCTGTCCCTGGATTTTGGCTGTAAGTGTATGAATTTCATGTCTGTGTGTGCAGAGTCTAGAAGGACTTGAGACACGAGCTCGCAGCTACATTTGCTTTGAAATATTCCTCAATGGTGTTTGGGGTGTTGCGGTCTCAAAGAGATTTTAGATGTTATTTGGATTTCCTATGCTTTTTTCTACTGTGTGTCCTTACTTTGTGAGATGAGTGGGGTTGGCAAATCATGTCAAGCTATGAGAAGTTGGCCTGATATGTGATGTTTCCAATTCTGGAACCACCTTGTATCAGTCCAAACAACCCTTATGGTGTCTGGTTGTAAGTCAACCTTATTAGACAAGCTATCCTAGGGGTAGCATGGACTAAGCAGCCTAAAGGCTTAACTTAAGAGGTCGTGTTAAGCGAGCTGTTTTACCACATACAATCCTGTAATATCAAATGAAAAGGCACCAAACAAGTATATATTATAAAAATATATGTATTTATTACTAAAAACAATCCCCAGTATTCTTTATGAATAAAGGGGCACAAGCGTTAAATCAAAAGCACAGTATAACATACAAAGTTGCACAATTTTGGATGAGGCCAAGGGGCCACTCAAACCATATACTAAACAAATGGTATAAGAGTCACCATTCGATCAGTGGTTAGGCCTAGGGCCTAGGGAATCGCTGGGAGCAGTCAGGACAAGCAATGCTGAAGTCGGGAAAAGCCCGCGGGATTCGGGTGCAGTGCTGAAAGCGCACGCATGCACCAATGTTAGTCAATGGTGCGTAAAAGTTACACAAATAGAGTTTAAGGACACTTCCGCTGAACCTAGAGGAACAAAACTTAAGACACAGACCCTAGAGGTGTGTACCAGTGTGGGACCACCGGCGTTGCAATGTTACCTCACCCACAGGAAGTGGGTGCACAAGGTCGAAGTTGAGTCGGGTTTCGTCACGCAGGTTCTTGGTGCTTGAAGCTGAAAGGGCTGCAGGCGAGGTGAAGGAGGAGTGTCCGGTGGAGTCCAAGGGTGGACTCAAGTCGAAAAGTACCTGAAAGCAGAGGGGACAGAGTCTGGGTCACTCAGCAGTGACCAGGGTGGAACCAGGATTGAACCAGGCAATGTCGGATGCAATCAGGGGGTTTTTGAGGAGCTTCTCTCTGCTGCCACGTAGGCTCTGGGGCATCTGCGATGTCCAGGAGTGGGTCACGATCTGTCTCACGTAGGCTCTCACCGTTGGCGCTGTCGGCTTCAAGATTGGAGCAAACAACACTTGGCAAGAGCAATCCACGAGAAACCGGGAGATTGCTTCTCACTCGAACCAGGAGGGTCAGAGTGGGGGCTCCTTTTCAGGGGAGCTGGTGTAAATCTGGAGCAACCAGACTCACAAGTCGAATTTAAAGTTTCGTCGGCACAGGGGCCACAAGCCGGCTGGCAAGTGACCGGGCAATGCGTTGAGCCAAAAGTAGCAGAAGGGCCCCACGGGGCACTCGGTGAGTGTAGAGGGGTGAGCTTCAGTGCAAGAGTGGCTCAGGGCTGGGGCTTCTCAAACCCCGGTGTACAGCTTCGAGGGTCACTCGTGGGCTGCACGGTCAGCGTCTCGTGGTCTTTTCAAGATGGCGTGCCCCACGCTTCCGGTCACCTCCACGGGTCTCAGCTCTGCAGGGACTGTGGATCGGGCTGTTAGAAGGCAGGCAAGCTTGATCTCGTCGATCTCTGTCGCTCGAGTTCTGGCGGGAACTGCAACAAAGCAGACGTCGATGGCTGGATGGTGCCTGTTTGCACAGGGTGGTCACTCCTTGACCACAAGGGAGATTCTTCAGTCTTCTACGTCGAGTAGGATGTCGAAGGGTCCAGAGTTTCGTTTCTTATGTTTCATCAGGATAATCTGAAGTGCATTGGCACTGCTCCCATTCTTATACCAATCTAGGGGGCTGGATTACCTGCTAGGTCCCCTCCTATGGGTGGGACCCAGGAAGTGGGTGGATACACCCCCTTCCTTTGATCCAGGCCGTGCTGGCACGAGGGCTGGAGTGCCCCAGAACCGGTTTGGCCGGATTATGCAAGGGGCAGCCTTGTGCGCCCCCAGCACTGTCTGGTTTCTTTCAAACCTCCCTGCTACAATCCACTATCTCCTGTCTGGAGGGGGGGGGGCACCTCCCTGCGACAGGAAACCCTTTGTCCAGGCCCCCTTGGCTGAGTTTCGGTCAGCTGCAGGGGGTCAGACCTGTGCCTGTGGCAGAAGCATCCATTTTGTGGATCTGAGGCTCTTTTAAAATTAACCGCATTTCAGTAAAGTAACATGTCTTCTCCCTCTAGAGGGGTGGAATGCTATCCCCGTCACCAGAACTGGCGAGGGGATAGTATTCCAAATCTTATGACACCTTACACGACATGTTTTGATAAAGCCAAACCAAAGTTGCTATATAACCGCGAGGATTATAATGCACTTAAGAGTATATGGTATGGCAATATCCTGAAACAGCTTAGGGAGTTGTTCCCGACAGCTGCAGACAGGCTCAGCTCATGCTAGAGCTCCATCTCACATTAAACCACGCACTCTGCCTCCAGGATTGATGAGGCCTTCCACAGGAGTGGCTCACAGGTTTATATGTGTCCAGATATAGGTTTAGATATAGGTATACTATATCTAAGCAAGGGGTGATTACACCACCTTACCCCAGCTGATTGATCAGCCAGTTGTGTCAATTTAAGAACCAGCCAGGGGTGGCAAAAGATATGCTGCAGCCCCTGGTAGGCCTTGGTGGGACCTATGCCCTGAGCACTTATAGTGCATGGTACAGGGGCTGACAAGGAGTCCATTTCCAATTGTGGTATGTACCTAGGGTACATGGAATCCATTTTACAGAGAGAGCAGATGGCCTGGGGCCCTGATTAGCAGGGAACCAGGTCAACTAAGTAAAAAACCAGCTAAACACAAGGCAAAAAATCTGGGGTAACCATAGTCAGGTAGCCACCTTCCTACATAACCCCCCCCAAACGAAAGGAGATAAGGCTATCCTTGGCCAGGTAAGCCTATATTGCCTGAGTGGCCATATAAGGAAGTACCTGCACTAGCATGGGTACCCCCTGTCTCATGGTCCACTAAGCAGTCCCTCACCCTTGGGGTATTAGAGGGTCTCCACCATAGGGAATCACTACCTTGGGTGTGTTTATGCAAAGTTAAAGGCTGGTTTGGATATGGAGTATTGAAGTGAGGCTCCACTAATTTAGGGCTCAGCTTCCTCCAATTATCTTCCACCATGTGTGCCTTTCTTTCTTTAACTGAGTTGCACTGTGCTCTCAGGGTCAACCTCTGGCTACCTAAAGCTGGAGGCTGGGTCCCTCTGTTTGGCTTGCTGGAGGGACAGTTCAGGTTTGGGCCCTTTGGGTCCCAGGTTTGGCTGTGCCCAACAGAATCCATCTGTGGGAGTTCCCTAACTACTTTTAAGCGGGCTCCCTCAGGAGTTTTTAAAGTTTTCACCTCACTAGGGCTACTAGTTTTGGTGCCCCTAATCTGTTGATGGGGGTGCTTTATTTGACAGGGGGCCCTCTGGGTCTCACTGTCCTTCTTGTCCTCTGCAGCCCTGGGCTGACTAAGGCAAGGTAGAGAGGGGCAGGTTAACTGCTCCAGACTGGGTCCCACATGAGAAGGGTCCACTGACATCAGAGGCTCTGTCAGGCTAGGCCCAATCACCTCTGGGGCAGTTCCTTCATCAGGGGTAAGATCAGTTCCCTGAGGAGGCTGATCCTGTCCTAATGTCTGGTGAGGGGAAGATTTATCTTCCTCCTCCATGCTCTCAGTTTGTGTGAAGTTATCCATCATTTCAGGTTTCACAACACACATATCAGTTTGAGTTTGGGCTGTGGCCATCACAGCCCCACCAACCTTTTCAGGAGGGGACTCAGTTTGGGTTTCTGCTGTTATCATAACAGCTTTGCTATTCTGTTCAGGAAGAGCTTTTGCTAAAGATGGGGCAGGGAGTTGCTCAGCCCTACCAACCTTTTCAGGAAGGACATCTTGAATTGGGGCTGTAGCCATTACAGCCCCCCTAACCTTTCCATTGGCATTTACCATTCTAGAATGGGTTTCCTGTTCAACCTCAGCCCAGGCTGAGATTTCTAAATCATTACCCAGTAAACAGTCCACAGGCAAGTTTGATGACACTGCCACTCTCTTTGGGCCAGTGACACCTCCCCAGCTGAGACTTATTACTGCCATGGGATGATTTGTTTGGATGCCATCAATGTTTGTTACCTGGTATGTGGCACCAGGTAAAAGTAGTTTAGAGGGGACTATACAATCAGCCACCATGGTGATGCTAGCCCCTGTGTCTCTAAAAGCCTCAACTTTCAAACCATTGATGATGGGTTCTTGTCTATATTTGCTCAAAGTATTTGGGCAATCAGAGAAGTTGGCAAACCCCATGCCAGTCTCATAAACAAGATTATTTGGGGAGGGGGACCTGGATAGGCCAGGGTCCTCCTGGGCTCCAAAAGTAAACCCACCCAGATTCCTGGGTGTGCTCCCACTTCCTGGGGGATTACTGCTGACAGTAACAGGAGGTGTTGGAGCTGGCTTTGGAGGTATATTCTCTTTATTGCCATTCTTGGGACAACAGTTGTCTGTTTTGTAATGCCCAACCTGCTTACAGACATGGCAATAGGGCTTTTTCTCAGTTGAGGAAGTGTCTTGGGACCCACCCCCATTCTTGGAGTTTTGGGGCCCTGGGGAAGTCTTTTCTTTACTTTTATCCCCACCCTTATCTTGAGGCTTGGTAGACTCCTTCTTCTGGTTACTGTCCTGATTCTTAGGCCTAATCCTGGTTCTGACCCATTTATCTGCCCTCTTTCCCAATTCTTGGGGAGAGGTCAAATCTGAGTCCACCAGGTGCTGGTGTAAGAGCTGGTTCTGACAATTACTTAGGATCTGCTCCCTCATAATCAAATTATACAATCCTGTGAAGTCATGTACTTTGCTGCCATTTAGCCAACCCTCCAGAGCCTTAGTAGCACAATCTACAAAATCAGCCCAGTCCTGTGTCTGTGTCTTCTGGGTGTCTCTGAACTTCAACCTGTACTGTTCAGTGGTTAAGCCAAACCCATCTATTAGGACACTCCTCAGGACTTTGTAATTGTTTGCATCCTCATGTCTAACAGTGAGGAGCTTATCTCTCCCTTTCTCTGAAAAGGAGTACCATAAGATTGCTGACCACTGTTCCTCAGGAACCTGCTGTACCATGCAGGCTCTCTCAAGAGCAGTTATCCATTTGTGGATGTCATCCCCTTCCTTGTAGGGGGGCACAATCTTTGTCAGGTTTCTACTATCATAGGACCTGGGTTTCTCTTTAGGAATATTGCTGCCACCAGTGGCATTTAAGCCACACATTTTCTGTTCTCTTGCCAAGGCAAGTCTAGCTTGAGCCAGGGCTACCTCCTCCCTCTCTATCTGGAGTTTGACAGCCCTCATTCCTGCCTCATGCTCTTTTTTCTGAGAGGGAGTCATTCCTCTCTGGGATTCTCTTGAGGCACTAGAAATATGAGAGTCCCCTGCTGGAGATCTTACTCTTCTGTTGCCTGGGATAATGTTATAGGGTCTGGGGAGGTGCTGGCCCTCTCCATTCCCAAGTAGGTTTAAGTTGGCCTGGTTAAGCCTGGCAACTACAACCTGGTTAACCCCTAGATCCTGATCTTCAGGGTCCTCTACCTCTGAGTCCTCCTCCTCTTCTTCCTCCTCTTCTTCCTCCTCTGGGGGGGGGTCTCAGTTACAGGGGGGTTCACTCCATCTCCTGATTCTAAGGGAACTGCATTTGCCTTATCTAAGTCATCCTGTTCTAGAATGGCTATCAGGGAAGGACTGGTGGGACTTCTGCCCCTTTTTAACCCTCTTGATATGCACAAGGCAAGCAAGTCTTTGTGAATTAGTTTGTCATAACTGAAAGTTGCCTTGGTAAGGTCAACTGTCACAGGAGCAGACCCTGAGGCTTTTCCTGTGTCAGACATGACTCTAGTGTGGTGTAAGTGATGCACCTACCTACAATAAGTGTTTCCCTACTGTACCTTGCTAGTGAGTTGTAGGCAGGGTGTGCTAATCCCTTTTATCTACAACTACTAAGTTCAGTAGAACTTAAATATGCTAAGCTTTTGATTTATATGTACCTAAGGTACTTGATGTGATCTTTCAATTTGATAAAAGATTGCAATGGTAAAACAAACAGCAAGCTTTAATCCGCACCGCTGCTCACCAATGTGAGAAGTTGGCCTGATATGTGATGTTTCCAATTCTGGAACCACCTTGTATCAGTCCAAACAACCCTTATGGTGTCTGGTTGTAAGTCAACCTTATTAGACAAGCTATCCTAGGGGTAGCATGGACTAAGCAGCCTAAAGGCTTAACTTAAGAGGTCGTGTTAAGCGAGCTGTTTTACCACATACAATCCTGTAATATCAAATGAAAGGGCACCACACAAGTATATATTATAAAAATATGTATTTATTACTAAAAACAATCCCCAGTATTCTTTATGAATAAAGGGGCACAAGCTACCTCAACAACCACATCAACTTCTACGCTCCCAAGCGCCATCTCCGATCAGCCAGTCACGCCCTCGCCGCCGTCCCCCGCATCCGAAGAACGACAACAGGAGGAAGGTCCTTCTCCTACCTGGCTGCCAAGACCTGGAACTCCCTCCCTCCCGACCTGCGCCTGACCCAAGACCACCTCTCCTTCAGGAAGAAGCTCAAGACCTGGCTGTTCGAGCAGTAGCAGCACCCCCCCCCCCCCAAGTGCCTTGAGACCCTCCGGGTAAGTAGTGCGCTCTACAAATGTCTTGATTGATTGATTGATTGAGCGTTAAATCAAAAGCACAGTATAACATACAAAGTTGCACAATTTTGGATGAGGCCAAGGGGCCACTCAAACCATATACTAAAAAAATGGTATAAGAGTCACCATTCGATCAGTGGTTAGGCCTAGGGCCTAGGGAATCGCTAGGAGCAGTCAGGACAAGCAATGCTGAAGTCGGGAAAAGCCCGCGGGATTCGGGTGCAGTGCTGAAAGCGCACGCATGCACCAATGTTAGTCAATGGTGCGTAAAAGTTACACAAATAGAGTTTAAGGATACTTCCGCTGAACCTAGAGGAACAAAACTTAAGACACAGACCCTAGAGGTGTGTACCAGTGTGGGAACACCGGCGTTGCAATGTTACCTCACCCACAGGAAGTGGGTGCACAGGGTCGAAGTTGAGTCGGGTTTCGTCATGCAGGTTCTTGGTGCTTGAAGCTGAAAGGGCTGCAGGCGAGGTGAAGGAGGAGTGTCCGGTGGAGTCCAAGGGTGGACTCAAGTCGAAAAGTACCTGAAAGCAGAGGGGACAGAGTCTGGGTTACTCAGCAGTGACCAGGGTGGAACCAGGATGGAACCAGGCAATGTTGGGTGCAATCAGGTGGTTGTTGAGGAGCTTCTCTCCGCTGCCACGTGGGCTCTGGGGCATCTGCGACGTCCAGGAGTGGGTCGAGATTTGTCGCACGTAGGCTCTCACCGTCGGCGCTGTCGGCTTCAAGATTGGAGCAAACAACACTCGGCAAGAGCAATCCACGCGAAACCGGGAGATTGCTTCTCACTCAAACCAGGAGGGTCAGAGTGGGGGCTCCTTTTCAGGGGAACTGGTGTAAATCTGGAGCAACCAGAATCACAAGTCGAATTTCAAGTTTCATCAGCCCAGGGGCCACAAGCCGGCTGGCAAGTGACTGGGCCAACGCGTTGAGCCAAAAGTAGCAGAAGGGCCCCACGCGGCACTCGGTGAGTGTAGAGGGGTGAGCTTCGGTGCAAGAGTGGCTCAGGGCTGGGGCTTCTCAAACCCCGGTGTACAGCTTCAAGGGTCACTCGTGGGCTGCGCGGTCAGCGTCTCGTGGTCTTTTCAAGATGGCGTGCCCCACGCTTCCGGTCGCCTCCACGGGTCTCAGCTCTGCAGGGACTGTGGATCGGGCTGTTAGAAGGCAGGCAAGCTTGATCTCGTCGATCTCTGTCGCTCGAGTTCCCGCGGGAACTGCAACAAAGCAGACGTCGATGGCTGGATGGTGCCTGTTTGCACGGGGTGGTCACTCCTTGACCACAAGGGAGATTCTTCAGTCTTCTACGTCGAGTAGGATGTCAAAGGGTCCAGAGTTTCGTTTCTTATGTTTCATCAGGATAATCTGAAGTGCATTGGCACTGCTCCCATTCTTATACCAATCTAGGGGGCTGGATTACCTGCTAGGTCCCCTCCTATGGGTGGGACCCAGGAAGTGGGTGGATACACCCCCTTCCTTTGATCTAGGCCGCGCTGGCACGAGGGCTGGAATGGCCCAGAACCGGTTTGGCCGGATTATGCAAGGGGCAGCCTTGTGCGCCCCCAGCACTGTCTGGTTTCTTTCAAACCTCCCTGCTACAATCCACTATCTCCTGTCTGGGGGGGTGTGACACCTCCCTGTGACAGGAAACCCTTTGTCCAGGCCCCCTTGGCTGAGTTTCGGTCAGCTGCAGGGGGTCAGACCTGTGTCTGTGGCAGAAGCATCCATTTTGTGGATCTGAGGCTCTTTTAAAATTAACCGCATTTCAGTAAAGTAACATGTCTTCTCCCTCTAGAGGGGTGGAATGCTATCCCCGTCGCCAGAACTGGCGAGGGGATAGTATTCCAAATCGTATGACACCTTACACGACATGTTTTGATAAAGCCAAACCAAAGTTGCTATATAACCGCGAGGATTATAATGCACTTAAGAGTATATGGTATGGCATTATCCTGAAACAGCTTAGGGAGTTGTTCCCGACAGCTGCAGACAGGCTCAGCTCATGCTAGAGCTCCATCTCACATTAAACCACGCACTCTGCCTCCAGGATTGATGAGGCCTTCCACAGGAGTGGCTCACAGGTTTATATGTGTCCAGATATAGGTTTAGATATAGGTATACTATATCTAAGCAAGGGGTGATTACACCACCTTACCCCAGCTGAGTGATCAGCCAGTTGTGTCAATTTAAGAACCAGCCAGGGGTGGCAAAAGATATGCTGCAGCCCCTGGTAGGCCTTGGTGGCACCTATGCCCTGAGCACCTATAGTGCATGGTACAGGGGCTGACAAGGAGTCCATTTCCAATTGTGGTATGTACCTAGGGTACATGGAATCCATTTTACAGAGAGAGCAGATGGCCTGGGGCCCTGATTAGCAGGGAACCAGGTCAACTAAGTCAAAAACCAGCTAAACACAAGGCAAACAATCTGGGGTAACCATAGTCAGGTAGCCACATTCCTACACAAGCTCTGAGACACTAACCTGTAGTGTTTGAGCAGGAGTGACATGCTGTGGGCCCCCAATTCCACTTTAGACCTAATGCACCACTGCCTTGGAATTAAATGGTAGGTGAAATGTGCCCAGTAGGGGAAAGGGGAATGGGATGAGAGAGCGAGAGAGAAGATTATGAATTTTCAAGTTGGGACCACCACTGCAAATGTTTTCCTAAGCTGTGCATTACCTGTAATCAATGAGACTGCTAGTCCTTTCCTCAGCGTAACTGTAAGTAAAGAGAATGTTAAACTCAGGTCTAGTTCTATTTTTCTGTTTGTCTAACTTTTTTAAAGGTCAGGCTTATAATTGTACTTTAAATCCCCTCTTTCCCCACTCAACTTTTACATTCTGTTCTATTATGATGTCCTTGATAAATTGAGGTTCCTGCCAATCACAATACACATTTGTGATTGGAAATGCTTCACCAATAACATTGCAATCAGCATTATCCCTTTAGTACCATTCAGCTGTGCTCATGTCTGACTCAACTTGGTTGAACCCCTTGTATTCAAAATGAAAAGAAAACAAGGTTAAACACATAAGTGTAACAACTATCATGCTTTTCAAAAAAGGTTCTCTGTTTTTCAAGGTTGTTTATATAATCTTGCCTCTAACTATCTGTCTGTTCTTTATCACTTCTCAGGAAATATTTCCAAGTGTTGGATTTGCAGGTGAGTCTATTTTTTCCTAACTGCTAGCATGCTACCCCATAATTGTTGAAATTATGCACCTTCAATTTTCATTTGCTCCTTTTCTTTCCTTCCAGTTGAGCACATTGTTGCTGGATTTCAGAGGTCTTTGAAGGACACAAATCAGCCCTAGATTGTTAATGAAGGACTAGTGTTCCTCTCAAATAGGTATCTTGAGTAGCAAGCTTTCTTGAGTTGCAAGCAGGTTGGAGTATGGAATGGGGTTTACTTAGTTAACCAAACCCAAGATGGCCGCAGTTCTCCTGAGAGTTTATTATGTGATATTCCGAAAACATGGGACAGACCTATGGAACAGGTAAAACCTCTGGCCAGGCTAGGTTAAAAAAGCCCATAGCAAGCCGTCCAGAAAGACATGGGACACCTTTGTATGCACCTTCAATGGGCATGTCGGACAACTAATTTTTTTGTGAATTTTGCGAATTGTTCTATTCAGTGTAATATGCATCAGTAAGGTGTATTGATATCTCAGTACTCGTCTCACATAAGTCCTTGATTTATGGACATTTTCTACTGTATCCCATGAACCTGTTGGAGTCCTACAAACAGCCACATATTTTATTTGTGAGTTTTCTTCATTTTTTCCCTCTGTTTTTGCCGTGAGTCAGGTGAGCCTGTGTTGGACATTTATGCAGTTTATTGCATAGAGGCTGGTAGAGAACTCCGCTGCCTGCAAGTGTGCACAGACTTCTGCATGTTTGATCAGTTTTCCATATTGTCGAACATATTATGTTATATGTTATAGGCTGATTTGTATCGCGCACTGTTGGTCGAGACTGTCCTGGCGCGTAGAGGAAACAAAGACAGCATACACCGGGAATCTAGAAGGCTTGTTTAAACAGATGTGTTTTTAATAGTTTTTTAAAAATGGCTAGATCCATCGTATGCCGTAGTTGGTTTGGCAGGGTCACTGTAACCGCCAAGGATTTGCCCCCTAGGGGAGCTTTCCAAAACCTAGGGACAACCAGGCTTCTAAGTGCTGCCGAGCGTAATTGTCGCGTCGGCTGGTAGAACTTAAACCTAGCCCTCAAGTAGGCTGGGCAGGGGCCATGGAGGGCTTTATGAGTCAAGACCAAGGCCTTGTAGCATACTCTTTGGGCCACCGGAAGCCAATGAAGTTCACATAGTTGATTGTTGACACTTAGTCTCCTAGGGATGTCAAAAAGGAGCCTAACCGCCACGTTTTGTACCACCTGCAGTTTCCCTAGAAGAAACGCAGGAGAGCCAATATACAAGGCATTGGCATAGTCCAGGTGCGAGAGTATGAGAGCCCTGGCCACAGCCTCCTTAGCAGCTCTAAGGAGGAGGGGAAAGAATTTCCTTAGGGATGTAAGGGTGCCAAAACATGTTCCCGCTAATCTTTTGATCTGTTCTCGGAAGCACATATCAGCCCCAAACCAAATCCCTAAGTTCTTGGCTATTCCATAGTCACCCTTTGGACAGGGTGATCCTGAGGGCCAGAGTGATTCTTTAAAAGCTATAGGGAATTGTCCGTAAAGAAGTATTTTGGATTTCTCCTCATTACATTTCAGGCTGGCCTGGGCCAGCCAGGCAAATACTGACGACAGACAGTGCTGGGCTTTCCCAGTCTGTAAATCATTACCTTTCCAGGTGAAGAGGAGTTGGGTGTCGTCGGCGTAGGCCATAATTTTGGCACCCAAACTCTCTGCCAGGTAGATCAGGGGGGTCATATAAACATTGAAGAGTAGGGGGCTGAGTGTTGAGCCCTGAGGGACCCCAGTTTCCACTTTGTTATCAGATGAGTGGAATGGAGGCAACCATACTTGTTGGAAGCGATCTTTAAGAAATGATTCCACCCATCTTAGTGCCGAGTCTGTGATGCCGATGTCTGACAGCCTAGAGAGGAGCTGGAGATGGGGGACCGAATCAAACGCGGCAGAGAGGTCCAATAAAATTAACGCCGCTCTGCTGCCCCCATCTAGGCATTCTTTGATGGCCTCCGAGACCTCTACAAGCGCCGTCTCGGTGCTAAAAGATGATCTAAAGCCAGATTGAGCAGGGTGCAGGGCCCCTGAGGCTTCCACAAACTTCTCAAGTTGTCTGAACGCCACCTTATCGCAGACCTTCGCAAGAGCTGGGAGAAGGGAAATGGTGCGATAGTTCGAAGGGAGCAACGGATCAGCCGTTGGCTTTTTGATCAGGGGAAGAAGTTTAGCATGTTTCCACTGAGAGGACATCGCGCCTGACTGCAGTGATTCATTAATCAAGGTTGCTACTATAGGAGCGATTACGTCAGCAACCCCACTAAGAACCCTAGCTGAACAGGGATCTGCCGGGGACCCTGACTTAAGGGATTTAAGAATGGCTGTCACATCCTTCACTTCTACTCTATCAAAGCAAGAGAGGAGCTGGGTTGGCTCGATATTATCCTGAAGTGTCCAAGTAGAAGATAGGTGGGCAGGGGCGGTAAGCTTAAGGCTGGCCTGTATCTTTTGAATTTTGTCAATAAAAAAGGTGGGCAGCTTCTCACACCAGCTGGGGATGTAGGTGCGGAAGAGACCTCTGCCACTGGAAAAGTAAAGCTCTGCACAATAGCAAAGATTTCTCTGCTATTGTTCTTAGCTCTAGAAATTCTCTCGGCGAAGAATTCCCCTTTTGCTAGCTTGATGGCAGCATAGTACTCACATTGAGCCTTGTGTAGTTTTGCCTTGGCTATGGGGCAATACTCCCGTCGCCAGGCCCGCTCCAGCTCTTTACAACCTAACTTCAGGGTTTTTAAGCAGTTAGTGTACCATGGATAAGAGGGAGATACTCGTGGTCGGTTGTTCCCTGAACGGAGGGGGAGTGTTTTTATAGCAGTGCTCATCCATTCTGAGAAGTTTTCCACTGCCCTCTCTAAGTTACAGGCGCCTGCAGGGCGGGACTGGGCTAGAGCGGTGGATAGGGCTGGAATGTTAATTTTTACCGGGGGGGTGGGCCGTGGTTCCCATCCCTCGGTTTACGCGGGCTGCCTAGATCCCAAGAAAAATGCGGCGTATTTATGAGGATGTCATGCAGCACAGTGCAATAAGTCACCTTGAAGTACTGTGTGACAGGAAAAGGGCAACAATGCGCCATATTTAAAAGAATACTGCGCATTCCTGCCTTTGTCCCTGTGCTGGTGCCGTTTTGGCTGCTAGCACCAATGCAGGTACCCTTGCACCATGGTGCAAGGGTGCCTGTGTTCTATGCAGGATTGTTTTTGTGCTTTAAGTCGCTCCATCCTGCACAAAAAACAATCCTAAGTGGCATATTCCTCTCTCTAAGTGTGTTGCAGAGTGCAGAACACATAGAAAGAGGAAGAAACGAGGAGAATTAAAGATATTTCTGCTAGTTACACCTCCCCTGAGAAGCTATATCTTTTTGGCTCATTCCCAGGTCTACTATTTTTTTGATAAATCGGGGAATGCATCAAAAACCATTGGAGTTTCATGGGAACACCCATGCCATGCCCATATAACATCTTCCCAAGGCAGAGTAACGCAACTCAGCATTTTGCGCTGCGTAACTACAGATTTAGGAGGAGACTCAGAGCCAAGCAAGGTGGCCTTGCATGGCTTCCTAAATTGCATTTTGGTGCAAGATCGATGCAATTCCTCTCATTCATATATGCCCCTATGCGCAATTGTGCTGGATTTGCATTCATCTTTTCACTCCTGTTATTCTTCGTGTGTGTGCTGGGCCTACCAATCATTCGGTCTACCATCATAATAGTCAAGAATGTGCAGCCTGGCATCTATTTTATCTGCAGTGCTATCCTTTGTGTGTGTGCTCTACCAGCAGCTGTTTAGATGAACACCAAATTGTGTGTTGCTTGCTGTGAGTGGCCACAATTTGACTTGTTGCTTTTGTACTTTTCCACAAACTCTGCTATGCGGCTGGGTGACTTGTTAAGGGCAATAACATGCTTACATCAGCTTAAAATGGTCTAAACATGGTATGGTTTTCTATTATCAGTATGGGCACTATAAAGTAAAGACAAATGCAATGTGCTCCCTCGTGGCTCATTTTTAAATGTTGATGAGGAAGAATTTTCTTCTCTTAAGACGGGGATCTATAGGGAACACACATTCACACATACATGTTTAGATGTGCACCTAATATTATTTAGGGTACACACACAGATTTATTTGGGGCGTTGGTGTTCATACCTTTTTAGGTAAGTGCCAATGATGAGACAGTGAGCAAGTTGGTGAGAACCTGCCTATCGCTCCTTGGTGGTTGCTTACGTGAGGCACTTCCTAAGCACACAGGGCCTTATTTACAAGAAAATCCTGCAGCGCAGCATGCAAGTCTTTTGGTTGCATCATGCCGGTGCACTTTCAAGCACAGGGATGCTTCACATTTACAACAATATGACGCAGCCCTGTGTATTCCCCTGCACTGGCATACAATTGGCTGCCATGCAGACACCCATGCTCCATGTGGCAAGGGTGCCTGCATTGCAAGGAGATTGTTTCTGTGCAGCATAGGGTACCTTCATGCACAAAAACAATAACAAAAAAATTAAAAGAGGTGTTTTCCTCTTGCTACGTGTGCTGCAGAATGGATTTCTCCTTGTTGCGCCTCGCTATGCTACCAATGGGGTAGCATAGCATTCTGACGCATTTACAGGTTTAAAAAATCTTGCAAATATGGAAATGCAGCAGAATACATGGGTGTTGCATGGGAACACCCATGTCACGTCCCTTTCACGCAAAGTGTTGCATGAGAAGGGGCCATATTTACAAGGAGAGGAAAAGCCATGCAGGGTGGCTTTACATGTCCTTGTAAATATGGGGCAGTAGGTTACGCCAGCCTTGCATAAGAAAAAGTGGTGCACCAGTGGCGCAAGGGGCTTGTAAATAAGTCTCACACATTTTTAACACATGTGAGAACCACCTTTGAGCATAGGACCCCCATCTGTTTTTACATATACACATGGGAGGGTTCATAAGTAGAGACTAGACCTTTACCCTTTAAAATAGAAGAAATGGGGCCCAAGGAATATTGACGTGATCTGCAGTGTGCAATAAGGTCTTTTTTTGTATATGGAGGACAATTCAGGCCCAGGATTTTAGCCAAATGTCTACCTCATTTGGGCTGCTCTTTTGAGGTTATGGGGATGGCCATTCTTTTTCTGCAGTGCTATTCAGTTTTAGGTCTGGATACTAACATTTTTAGGTAAATGCCCTAGATCATGACAAAAAAACACACAGCATAATTGAAAAAACTAGTTACTGGTTGGAGGAGGGGAGGTGAAACCCTACTCAAGCAGCAACCACAACCTTTGTCAGGATTAGGTACAAACAGACCCCAAATTAAACTGTGCTGGACCCTCTGGTAGCTTGGCACAGAGCAGTCAAGCGTAACTGAGAGGCAATGTGTAAAGTATTTATGCAGCACTTCAAACAGTAATAAAGTGAAAATACAACACAAAACAAACCCCACATCAATTTTGGAAAGGTTGTAACATTTAATAAATAAATCAAGATCAAAACAACAAAAGTCGGGTCTGTAGAACTGGAGATATGCAATGTCAAATATTTTAGAGAAAAACAGTGCCAAAAAGCACAATGCTCCAACTGTGGCTATCTGATCACACTGGACCAGGACAAAGTCACAAGTTCAGGCTGACTTCAATGGAGCAAGGGCTGGCTACAGGGATCCAGTTAGGCCCTTAAATCCTGGGTTGCGGAGCTGCGCGTGGTTCCATACTGACAATGCACTGCGCATTCAAGGCAACTCATCGGTTCCGAGGAGCTGTGGAGCTGCGTGCATGGTCTTACATTGTCAGAGGATACCATTCACAAGGGCTTGCAATGCGAAGTCTGAAGTCAAGGATGTGTAGCGCAGTTGAGGTGATGCGTCGGTTCCAAGGAAGCTGCGAGGCTGCGACGTGAGAACCTCTTTATTGTGTGAGGCTGTCTAGGAGGAATACACAAAGCCCAACTGCAAGATACACCCTGTCATTTGACCCAGCGCCAGGCTGCTGGGCACTAAGGGCTAGAAATACGAAGCCTTTTGAGGCCGCCAACGGACTGATTCACAGAACTCGGTCATTTGCAAATGCTAAATGACTTTTCTAAATACATAAAGCCCAAATTGTGATTCGATACCCTGTTACTGAATAACAATTTGGGTTTGCAAATAAGCATTTGGAAGAAAAATTGTTAAGGCCTCCCTTCAAATACGCATTGGTATGTAAGAACGTCTTGCGACCAAAATGCGGTTGCAAAACATTTGCACTTTACAATCAACTCAAATTTGTTGGTAATCCATTTTCAATGGTAAGGCATCCCCTTCCATTTGACAATCGTTGAAAGAAAATATTTTTTAAAAGCAGGCAGTGGTAATGTCAACATGACCACCTACTAGTGAATCTGCAGACCTTGAAATCCAGCCCTGAGTTCTAGGCATGGATTCGTCTAGCCAAACACAACCTGTGTTTGAGGCAGTAGCTCATCATGACCACCTATTGTGGCAACCACACATCTGCATTTAACATACATTTCCAAGTCAGAAGATCAGCCACGTCACATTGATTCTTCTACCTGGAGCTTTAGCCTAAAGGCTCTGAAGTGCAGTGTTCTTTTTCGTTCAGATTGTCTGAGATTACTAAATAGTTGTGTTCAATGTAGGAAGAAATCACTGCCATGAAAAGTTTAGTGTTTTATTGATATAATATATAAGCTTATGAAAGTCAAAATCAATACATATTTTGTGTGCAAAGTAACATTTAAGTTAAGTTCATATTTCTCGTACCATCAGAGATGTTTTATAATGATGAAATGTTTCACACCGATAGCTATGCTTATCAGTTTAATTATATGGTGAAACCTGACAATGCGAGTAGGACTGACTTTTCATGACTGTGGCCCTGTTTGTGTAGGCACATGGGTGGTTATTGTGTTTGACTGGTTAGCGTCTGCAGATGCACTGACTGTTAGAGGTGCTTCTTGCATTGAGTGTCCAGTGTACATAAAAGGGGCTAACAAACAAAAAAAGATGTCCGCCTCCTCCAAAGAGACATCAGTTACACTGTTTGCTGGGAATGCCTGGAGGTAAGAACTTCTTGCAGATGGCATGAAAACAAAACATGTAGAGGTGCCCCACAAATATAAAAGAATGATGCCTATGCAATGCCTTATTTTAGCCTTTAAATTTGGTAGCTTATTAGGAAAGTGTCATCAGGGATTCTACTGCATAACTATGTTGTCCTATTCCTCTTCTATGCTTCCTTGTCATTTGTTCACCAGAAAGAGTGTGGCAGTCAGGCGGAGCTTCTTTCAACTACCTGATAATACAAGCTTTATCTAATTGCTTCACCAATGCTTGCATTTTGGACAGTTTTCTACTGCATACCATATGTGTTCAAGGGGGTTTAATGCCTGGTTATGTCCACTGGTTTTTTCTTGATATTCCCCATTTTGCTACTGTGTGGTTTGAGTCTGGGGACGGAGAAGGCCTTGTACGACCCTCTGCTTTAATCTCTGATTTGTGGGCCTTCTCTTCTGTGTGCTACGAGAATTTTGTTGGTACCCTGACAATGGCCCCCTACACTCATCTGATGAGTGGGCTGTGAGACTTATGAGTGTGGGAGAGCTAGGCATGCAGCCACATTTTTCCTCTATTTTTGTCTTTTGCACTGTGTGCACAATTGATTTTAGGAGCACTAGGGACGTATTACACATTATCACTGTTTGCGCCCGGTGCACCTTTCAAAAGGTGGGGCGGGCACAAACAGTGACAATGCGCCCCATTATGGTGTATTCACTGCCCCCAGGGCAGATGCTGCCTCGTGCTGTCCTGGGGGCAGCATATTCATGTTAAAACATGGAGCAGCCATGACTGCACCCACCTGCAAGGAGATGTCGAGGAGGTCCATGGGACCCCCTTTACCCCCTGCAGAGGGCTGATGTTTAGCGCTGGAAATAACGTAAAAGTATTGTGAAGCAGCGCATAGCGCTGCTTCGCATTACTTTGTGCCATGGGGGCACACCAAGGGTGGTGCGTGGGCATTCCCATGCAACCACCCAAGGTTTCTCACACTAAATCCAATTTACTAAACTAAGTAAACAGGGTTTAGCATGAGAAAACTGCACACTTTGAAAGGAGGTGCAAGGAAGGAGAAATCTTTAATTTCTACTTCCTTTTCCGACATTGCTTTTATGCTGCACTGTACAGCACGAATACAAAGAAGGAAAAGGTTTGAAGTGAGTCTCAGCAATGTATTTTGTACTGGAAGGTTACCCTTCCAGTACAAAACCTATGCTAATCTCACAGAGACACTCTTGCACCATGTCCCAAGGTGAGTCCATGGCTCACGGCAAATTATGTCAGTGCCGGCGCTAGTAAGAGGGGATGAGAGTGCCTTATTCTAGTAAATAGGGTGCTCTCCTCCTCTCTCCGTTTCATGTAGTGGAGCACAGCATTTGCGACTGCTGCAATGAGCTACGTGAAAAATTGGTAAATCTCCCCACAAGAGTTTTATCAGTGGGTAGACTAAGTGAAGAGAATGCACTTTGTAGCAAAGAGCTCACAAGGAACTATTGAGTAACGCGTAATGTACAATATTCATCTTGTGCACTGCATGTGTAATTTGTGTTTAAACTGTAACTTCAGATTGGCGCATGATAGAAGGACCAATGTCCATTGTAGAGAACAAGGTCCATCTGATGCCTCTGGATTGGTATTCAGTTGTGTGTTGCATCACGAGGTCGATGATTAGGTTGAAAAGCAATGCTAGCATCACACATTTCTCTCTGCCCTTTGTCTGGATCTTGAAGCTATATTCATTATCTAAAACCTTGCAAGTACAATTATCATAGAAGCTCTTGATAAGGAGAACTATCTGCTTCGCTATTCATAGGCTCCCAGAAAACACCAGAGTCTTTCAAGTTGGATACTGTCAAAGGTTTTCCCAAAATCGCTGAAATTGATGTATAGTTGTCTCTGGCAAACTGTGCGCTGCTCTATGATGTTGGGTAGAGTAAAGATCTGATCAACACACCCCCTGCCGATGAGAAACTCAGCATGATATTTTCTTAACTGTTTTCATCCATGGCATCAGAAATGCAGTGTATAATGATTTGCCACCATTTTACTTTTACTCAGAATTGGCAGAAGGGTGTTGCCAAACCAGTTGTTTCAAGTTGTGAAGTCTCGCTTCTTTGGAATCTCGATTATGATTGTTTGGTTTCAGTCATCTGGTACTTTCTTTTCCTCCCAAATCGACTTAAACAGTGCTTGGAGGATCTTGGCTGAAGTTTCAGGGTCTGCTTTAAGCATTTCTGCATTCAGGTTGTCTTTGCCTGGAGCTTTCTTGTTCTTGAAAGATCAGATAGAAGGGATGATTTCTTCTTTCTGTGGTAGGGTGGTGGTCACTTCCAATTCGATCTCTGCTTCTTGAATGTCCACATAATTTGGTATTGGTCTGTTCAAAATGTCTGTGAAGTGCTCTGCTGTATGTGTATCCTGCTCTATCTCTATTGTGAGTAGTCTGACTTGCTCGTCCATGATAAGGGCGTTGTATGTTACATGAGCTTTACCACTGACTATCTTCATGAACTTGAAGACCTTCACCCATTCTCCTCAATTTACTGCCTCCTTGTCGCCTGCTTGTCTGCTCCCCATTCTTTTAACTACTCTCTTTGCTTCTATTTACTGTTGCTTGTAAGTCTCCTCCAGCCGAGCAGATATGACCTCCAGGAGTTTCTTCTTTGCTGCCATCCTGTTTTCAATAGCCTGCCATGTGTTTTGTCTTAGCCATTCTTTCCTCTCCCTTGTCTTGGTCCCCAGGAATGTTTCATTGATCAAAACATATATTGAAAAGACCTGTTCTGAATTCTTGTTCACTGCATGGTCAGTTACCTTAGACTGGTCTTCCCTGTATTCCTGGAGTTCGAACCTGTTTTTGAATGCCTACTTAGCCTTGGGGGTCCTGTAATTTTGTCACTTTTAAGTGCTGTCATCCTGATGGTTTGCATTCTGTTTTTCTGAGCATCAACTTCACAAGAGCTGTCTCTAGATGATGATCACTGCCGACGTCTGATCCTCTCCGGACTTTGACATCTTGCAGTGTCTCCAGACACTGCTTATCATCAGGTGGTCAATCTGATTACTGTCTGATGTATGGAATATTCTTATGTGTGTTGGTCAGTCCTGAGTTTCTAGTCTGCAGTCCTGCACTGAGACTGCTCTCCCTTGTTAACCTGAGAGTTTCATTCTACAAGAGATACTTCATTCCCAATTTGATGGTCCATGCTACAGGGCTCCAGATAACCAGATGTGAAATATTCTCCACACACCAATTAACACTTTTGAGGCCCAGTAACTTATGATTGCCCTGAGATCACCGCAACTGGACTACAGTACCTTTTTTTAGTTGAGGGTAAATGATTGGGTTATTGATTGGCACCTGTGCAAGTTTCAAGTTTTATTTATTTATGATTACGGAACTCACATGAGATCCACATAAAAGACATACTATTACATTCCAAAAAGTCTTGAATAAGAAATATTACATTTACATAGAATAAAAAAAATATTAAAATATACAGAATAAACCGGACGTCGAAACCACCACCTAATACAGATTCAAAAAACATTTTAAAAAGTTATACAATTTAAAACAGAACATTTCATTAGGGGGGTTATTCATGGCCACAATGAAAGCAGTAGCAGACAGAATATTCAATTGGAGACAGATAGGTCTTAGCCACTTTCACCTATACGACATTAAAGCTGGGCAAACAAAGATAACATGGAGCAAGTCCTGATTTTTCATAGAGCAGAGATCACATAAAGCTGATGAACCATACCATTTGGATAAGAGAGATTTCAAAGGAAGTAAGTCCTGCCTTAGTAAAAACAATAGACGTCTAACTCCATGAGGGATGTTCCAATGAACATAGGGTTGCACTTTCCTCACCAGACAGGAATCAATAACTGGAGTGGTGCCTTTTTTCAGAATGCGAAACTCTCTATCCAGTCTAAACCCTAATTCCCAGGATGCGGACTTCAGGAGGGATTTCAACTGATATGCCGATAAAGAGAATAAAACAGCTTTGTCTAATTGTAATTGGCTCACAGCATATCTAAAAAAATTTAGAATTAAAGAATGATCATTAAGATTCCCCAGCAGCTCGGTTTTTATGAGATGTCTTAACGTGCCAGGCTCACCCATTGGCAGGCTAAAGACCCAGCGCACACTCCCCGCTAAACCTTGAACCCAGCTGCTACGTAAACCAAATTCCTGTCTAAAAGCCGCTGTTGAACGAGCTGTGTTGACAGATAAAAGGCTACGTAGAATTCTACCTTCAGAGGAGTTCAAGAAGCTCCAACTTTTCATATCGATTAACTCCATTCCGTAAAGTAAAGAGGCAGGAATTTTTGCACGATATACCTCCAGCAATATCGAAAAATGTCTTCTGCCTGTGGCCTTATATAGAGACACCAAACTCTTTCCCTGGACAATAGCTTTCCGGATGTTATTAGCTATGTGAGCTTTTTCACTTAAGTTGCTCGTAACAATTTTGCCAAGAAAAGTATAAGATTTTACTATTTCCAATTTTTGGCCCCCCACAGTCCAATGAAAGTTTGCATATTTAGAATTCTTCCTACCCGACAAACACATCACTTTACTTTTTATGATATTTATCAGCAAATTATGCTTTCCTGCGTACTTGTGTAAGGCATGCAGGCGATTATTCAACCCTTTAGGCGTTAGGTCAAGAATCAAAATGTCATCAGCATACATAAGACATACGATTGGGGAGCCCTGCAAATTCGGAGCAATACCTGTGCTTGCAGAAAGAAACTGGGGTAAATCGGCTATATATAGGGAAAACAGCAAAGGAGCCAATAGGCAGCCTTGCTTTAAACCATTGGGTGTGGAGATGATTTTAGATAGTCCTCTTTCCCCACCCAACAACACTCTACACCAGGTATCCGAATGCAGCGCAAGGACTAATCTGATGAGAGTGGATGGCATCCCCAAATCGAATAACTTTACCCACAGCAGTGTTCTATCCACTTTATCGAAAGCTGTGGAGAAGTCGATAAAGGCGCCATAAACTCGCCCTCCACGAACCTTAACATATTTCTCCGTTATAACCTGGAGTGCAGTCAGATTATCTAGGGTACCGTGCCTTTGCCTAAAACCTGTTTGTTCATAGGGTAAAATTTCGGCCATAGACACGCAATCGTTAATTAAATTAAGAAGACATTTTGCAAAGACCTTGCCAATAGCATCTAATAGCGCAATTTGGCGATAATTTTGAGGTAGATCTCTTGCCCCTTTTTTAAAAAGAGGAACTAGTATGCTATCTTTCCAAGATGGGGGAACGGTACCACTAATAAAGCAAAATTTAAACACTGGGTAAAGGATTTTACTCCATAGTTCGCTCTGATGTTTTAAAGCAGAAATAGGGACCTCATCCGGACCCTTCGCGCCAGAAGAGCGCATACCCTTGATAGCTAATTCAATATCCTTTTCGGACGGTGAATCATAGGGAAGATGGTCCTCATAAAGAGAATCATTATGCCCTTGCAAGCCATTACTGCTATACAAATGCACAATATAGTGAACCCAAGTCTGCTCATCAATAGAAATTGGCGTGGGACTGGATCTAGAACCATAACCTTCGCCAATTAATGCCCAGAATGTCCTGGCTTGACCCTTATGAGAGGATTCCCAGAGTTTGATCCATAAAGAGTCATCCTTATCTCTTTTTAATCTAGCCTTCAACCTTGATCTCCTTCTTTTTAACTGGACTAATTTATGGTGCCTTTCCTTGTTAAATAATAAATATTGACCCCTTATCAATTTATTTATTTCAATATTTAATTGCCGAAGTGGTTTGGGGAATACTGTAGGTTTTTTAATAGGAGGAACTTTCTTTGGTGTTGAGGTTACTAATTCCCAAAAATCTGAAAAACCTAGGAGTTCCCTCCCATCCCATTGGGACAAATTCTCCACAGTAGATACCAAGATACTCAGCAGACTCTAAAGACCCCAAAATTCCAGTAACATTTCCCTGTCTTGGCTCCAAAATTCACCAAATTAGTATCAATGTGCCAAGAATCCGACAGGGGAGGCTTGAGATCAACTGTAACGGTCAACACCATGTGGTCGCTTAGTTCAGAATTAACAACCAAAACATCCTTCATAAAAGGAAAAAAGGAGCTATCTGCTACTACATAATCAATAATTGATTCTCCATTTTTTGATTTATGTGTAAAAGCTGCAGGGATGTCAGAGGGGAGCCTACCATTTATTACTAGGCAAACCACCTTAGAAAGACCTTCCAAAATTAATTTCCCTCTTTTGTTGGACTTAATATTAGCCGGGAACTGAGCTTGTGGAATATGGAGAGATTCTCCCTTAAGCTTATTCCTGAATAAATCAAGGACACAATTAGAAATGTTGCAGTTGAAGTCGCCTAATAACAATATATGTGGAGGGGATGGAGCATCCATAAGTTTAGATATAAAGGAAAAAAGTGACTTTAGGCCAACATTAAAACAAGTGTCAGGAGGAATGTAGGTGTTTATTAGGACAAGCGATTTATTTGGACCATCCTTAACCAAATTTTTCAAAGTTATTGCCTGGAGCAATTTATTTGGCTCTAGAAAATGGGAAAAATTTCAATTAATCTTATGGGAAAGTAAACATGCTATTCCACCCTTCGCGTGGCCTCTCCTAGAGGGAAGTGCACAACCATCTAAAACAAAATACTCTTTTACTATCATTAATTTTCCTTCCACCCAGGTCTCCTGAAGGCAAATAATATCAGCTTCTAGGGATTGTAAGAATAACAATTTTTCCGGACTATTCTTAAAACCCGCAATATTCCAAGAAATAATTTTCAAGTCAGTGTTAAAAATTTAAATGCGGTTTAAGGGTAGAGGTGGATTTGCTTGAGAGAACGCCAGGCAACCAACTCCATTTAGATTTGTCATTCATCAAAACTGGTTTGGAAGGAAGAGGGTTTTTATAAAGTACTTGTCGTTCGTTATTTGATACACAAATTTTTAGATCCTCAGTTTTAGCTGAGGACCAGTCTGTAGGAATCAGATTTACTCCGTGGATTGTGGACAAGTTAGTGTATAATTTGTTACCCTGTTCCTCAATAAAGAAAGGGGCAACATCCATCCCTCTAATTTGTAATTCCTCTGCCCAGTGTAAGATGTGATTTAATACCAGTTTAGAATGAAACTTAACCCTGGCTGTTTTCCCCACGGTGGAATTCAGAAGTGTTACTAAGTCCAGATCGGAAGTTTGGATTAGTTTTAGACTTTCGATCTCTCGGAAACACTTAAGAAGCGCCGATCTATTTAAAATAGGATCGGTATCAAAAAGAGGAATAAAATCCAAGAAGGTGGTATCCACACTTTCTTTCTCCTGAATAGGCAAAATGGGGACAGGCTCAATTACAGGAAAATCCCGAAATGGCTTAGCCAGAGGATTAAGGGTTGGAGGTAAAGCATTTACGGAAAAAATCGATTCAACAGGTTGAGAATAACTCGAAGGTCCTGCAGAATCAATAGTAATATTCACCTGGTCCCCTTTGGATACACCAGTTGTGTCATCAGGTAAGTTAAGAGACAGCTCTTTCGGGCAGGGTTTTTCTAGCGAGGCTTCTAAGTTATTTTCAAAATTGAGTTTCTTTTGTCTTTTTTTATAGAATCTTCGGACAGGTTTCCTTTTTTTTGCTCTATTCTTTTTTTGCATTGTAGGAGCTACCTTGTCATCATTATTTGGGGGATCAATACATGCCTCTTTATCTTTTTTTATATGCGGGGTAAATATAGGAAAAACAGGAGGCATTTCCATATTTTGCGAGTCGACTGAGTCTATCAAAGGTTCTATCACTTCATCAAGAATGGCGATACAATTGCCTCCAGCTGACACTACATTGTCGACAATGAGACCCTCCGGAATAGCCGCTAACTTATTTCCAATCCGACCATCGGAAACGAGATTCGAGTCCCTTTGAACTGGGTCTAAAATTTCCATCTCCTTTGTTATCCTCTTGTCTTTACTCGTGTTCACCAATAAGTTGTCAGACTCTAGGTGCGACCTAAGAACGGACCCACCTTTATTATGTAATAGCACCCTGAGAATTTGGGTTACCGTATCTAGGACGCAGTCTGAGCCTCCAATAAATTTTTCCAGTAAACGAAGAATGGATGATAACAAGTATTCTAAAGAAGACAAGGATTTAGAAATTAAATTATCATTGCCAATCGGAGAACTCGGAAGGATGTTATTCAAATTAGTGCCAGGGCTAGAGGTGAGGTTTAACTGAGCTAGTGAAAAATCTAAATTATTAGAAGGAGTGCTGCTGTAAAGATGGAGCCTAGGGGTTAGAGGAGCTTCATTAGCATTTGTATTGACCATATCTTTAGCATGAGCGGATTCCGAGTACCTCTTTTGGGGCTGTAAATCAATATCTGGTAATGTAAAATCACCCTCCGGGATTACGGGGGTGTGGGAAGAGCCAGGAGAGACTTTTGATTCCTCCTTAATCAAAAGTGTTGGATTAAGCACTGTTGACTCAGGTAATTTTAAGAAAATGTCATTAGAGGTTTTTAAATTATTAAAACCAGAGGCCCCAAAAGGGAGCTCCATTTGCCTCTGAAAATCTATCAAAACAAGAGGGGGACCCCCCACTATTTCAGAGGAGGGTTTCCCATGATGGAGCAATAATGGAACCTCAGTCAAATTGATATTATCCTTAACAGGGAGAGGAACTGCCTCTGACTCATTGCCCTTTAATTCGTCGGAGTTTGGGGCATCCGACACAACTTTATCCTTTCCCCTTTCCCATAAACTATACAGTTGACATTGACCTTTCAATTACAGGGTAGAATTTATTTTATTCCGCAGGGGATTCGATTTCGTTTTAGAACCTGACCTCCCCACTAATACTCGACCTGAACAAAGTTTTTTTGCCGTCATAATAAAATAAGAAAAGAAAAAGGAACACAGAAGAGTACAACTAAAATACAAAACAATAATATATAGCTCTTAGCCAGGAATAAGATAAGTTCAATGAACAGATAGAATAAAACAAAAGCAAAAGGGACGGGGCCCAGCCCAGCCCAGCCCACTTCAGCCTCTGACGGCCGCAGACGGTCCCGCCCTTGTCCCGGGCTTCTCCCGCGCTGCGGTGTGGACTTCTCTATATGAAGGCTAGAGGTGTGGTCAGGGGGTGTGGCAGGCAGGCAGGGAGAGCGGACCAGGGGATGTTACAGGGTCAACAGGGGCTCCTGGGAAACGGAGTCCCTGTATGCTCGCAGCCCTGTTGCCTGTTAAGCCCACACCTTCCCCGTGCTCAGCGCTCCGGTGCGCGACCAGGTGCAGACAGCCGCAATGTCCTTGGCCAGCGATGCGGGACCCGCGAAGCGGGTCCGGCGAGTAGTTTGTGAGTCCTCGAGAAAAACAGCAGCGTCGAGAAAGCAAAGCAGTTCAATTGTTCCTCCACACAGAATACAGCCGGAAGGTAATAACCTGTGCTTATGAACTCTCTTTAGCTGTATTACATGAAATATGTTTACGTTATTATTAGTTCTAAGTTTGTTTATTGTTTTACAGGAAGATCACGTGCAGGCTCTTTGGTCCAACATCCCAAGGCAGTGACTAGCAGGCAGAACCATCAATAAAGAGGAGGGCGGTACTTAGGTATTTATTAAGGATGGATATGCAAAACAGCTGATGCGTCAATATACAAGCGAAATAGTTTTTACGCAATTTTAGCAAATGGGTTGATATGCTTGCTACAGTAGCTAGGGACACATCTTAGACCCACAACTAACCTTAAGCAGAAATTATAGTAAGCACAATGACCACCTGAAGGTTACTAGGAAGTAGGGTTAAACTCATGATGCAGCTTGCATTACTGGTATTCCTTCTATAGCTAGATGCTGAGTTTGTAAGATCAATGCAACCCCACCAGTGAATTCTAACTTCACGAGGTTAAGTAGGCCCTAGTCTCTGGGTAAGATGCAAGACACAGGGTATGAAAAGCCCATAACATCTCTACTGACATAGGTTGTATGAGGAGAGGGAAAAGCCAGTTTGACAACCAAGAAGTCAGAGCAGCTGTTGAAATCCATTATTCAGATATGGTTGGCATAATTGTTCTGGATACAGCAACTCAATATCAGATGAGTAACGTGAAATAAGGCATTTCACCTAACTATGAAACCACAGATTGCTTCGCTGGATCACTTGAAGATGTGCAGGTACCATACGTGGTGATTGTTGCAGGAGGGAGGGTAAGCCTCGAGACATTGTGGAAGAAGGGGTTGTGTGAGCCAGAAACAAACGAAACCACTGCAAAATAAAGTGAAACAAGGAAGCGATAGGGACTCAAAGACAAATCACTGCAGAAAGTGGAAAATACCTATGGCCCTGGTTTAACGCCAGCGCTAGACGAAAATACATCATGTCGGATTATTCATCTCGAATACATTCTAAATTAGGTCTATGCCTGAGACAGCATTTATTTACGTTTCAGAGGTGGTATTGTATTAGATTTATAGATTTATCAGATTAAGTGAGGGATATATAGCAGGTTGGCATCATGTTTGTTTATTTTTATGGTGCTCTATGACACTTTTGCCCTTTCTAGCAATATCAACTGAGTCCCACAAATATGGCTGAGATATTGACTAAGCATGAGCGCTAAATCCGCTCCGCTCGCGGATTTTGCGAATTTTTGGTAAATTCGCGATCCGCGAACTCTCGCGAATTTACCGTAAATTCGCAATCCGCGAGCGGCGGATTCCTAGGTCAAAAGTTCAACCCTTGCTGGCCAGTTGTTGTAACTATTTTACGATGGCGCCGGCAAGCTGCCAGCGCCATCGTAAAATAGTTACTAAATTAGCTTCTACAGGAAGCACTAATAGATAAAATCAAGCAGGCGCTCGTGCATCTGCTTTATTTTATCTATTTGCGCTTCCTGTTGAAGCTAATGTAGCAACTATTTTAGGATGGCGCTGGCAGCTTGCCGGCGACATCGTAAAATAGTTTACATGCAAGGCAGCTGTGCCCTCTTCCCAAAACGGTGGCGTCTTGTTGAATAAATATGAAGGGCAGGGTTCATTCTGGCACGATGGTCCTGGCACAAAATCAAACCTCAACCGGAAGCTTACTTATATAAGCATGAGCCCTAGTTGAAGCTTAAATTCAGTGTCTCATTTATCGGCCCCAAAAACAATCGTGAGCGTTGTCAAGGCTGGGCAGCTGTCTATGATCGGCATCTGACCTTTTATACACACAAGATGCATGTGCACTCGCATGGAAGCCCCGCCCCAAATCCGCAATTATGAAAATCCGCAGATACGCGGATTTTGCGGATCCACGATCCGTGAATACGCAAATTCGTGAATCGTGGATCCGCAAAATCCGCCCATGCTTAATATTGACCTGCACAACAAAGCAGATGCTAACAGTAGGCACTGAGATCAATGAGTCAACTTCCCAACTATGAATATATTATAATTCCATAAAGTTACAGGAACTAGAAATGGGTGACCCAACAGATTAACCGGACGAGCCAAGTGCCTGGCTTAGCTCTTAGATTCCGTGCATGAGCTGAGCCCTACAACTAAAATGTAAATCATACAGCAAATATCACGTAAAATATGACAAAGTATTTTCAAAATTCAAAAAAGTGTATTTGTTTCACAAGCTTTGGCATTAATACTTCACATTATAGCACTGCACTGAGATGTATTTATTTGAAGTAATATTTGTTAATGTGAACTTAGAACCATTTGTGTGCTTGCCCCCACCATGGCATCAGTGCCATTAGTGAGCTAAGAGGCAGGACAGGTGCCACGTGAACCCTGTAATTCAGGTTCGATGGCTTCACTTTGTACTGATCAGCCACTAAGGGGCAGATGTATCAAAATACCTATTTGCGATTCTCAAATAGCGATTTCTTGAGAATCGCTATTTGAGAATTACAAAATGGTATGTATTTAAAAAATTCGCTATTTTTTTGCGATTTCTTAAAATTCCGTAATTGCGATTAGTAAATTGCTAATCGCAATTAAGGAATAATTTCCCATTCATTTCTATGGGCCAGGAGGCCCTTAGGAAGGAATGGGAAGTTATTCTCAATTTGCGATTCTCAATTTGCTAATCGCAAATTGAGAATTATTTCAAGGGTGCAAGAGTGTCTTAAGGACACCCTGCTGCACCCCTGAAATTTACATGTGTGCGCATATGGCGCACATACATGCCCTAAGGGCATGTATGAGCGCCACATGGCACCTTTACAAATGCCAAAAAGTGCATTTGTAAAAGAATTGGCAAATTACCACCAACTACAAGTTGGTGGTATTTTGTGATTTCTTAGTGTAAATTCACAAAACTTAATTGCTTCTTACATAGCATTTAAGGAATTGTAATTTGCGATTCCTTAAATGCTTACTCAATATTAAGGAATCGCAAAATATGCGATTCCTTAATATTGCGATGCGTTTTAGTTGATACATTCCATTTTCCGATTTTTTTGTCGCAAACGCTGCTTTTTACCGATTTACAGCGTTTGCGACAAAAAAATCGTTTGATACATCTGCCCCTAAATGTTTACCCATTTGTCTCCTTTTCACCTCAAATGCTAATGCTTTCTTTTTACATCACTCTTAATGAGGATGAAGTAGAGTGGCAGGCAAAATACATATGAAAGCTCGGCTTGTTATGGGCTTGAAGTTCCAAAGGGATCTCGAGCTGAGCCAGAGCCAGGCTTCAGGCTCGAGCCTGGCCCGAGCTTTCAGCAGCGCCCAAACCTCTACCAGGGACCAGCCATCAAATTCAGCAACCTTCTTAGATACATACAGCATTAAGCACTGAACTAGAAAGATGGCCACAATTTAAAAAGAAATACCAAAATAAACATTTTTTTGTAAGCAGACATAAATCAATCACATAGCTGTCCCACAGAGAAAGAGTTTGCATCCGCCTAGGTCCAGTTGCAAATAAGTGTTGAATTTACAATAACAGTGGTAAAATAAGAGAGTAAAAAGACATCTACCATTATCTTAGATTATCTTAGATTGTTGTATTCATATTCCCAAAAGCAAGCTAAATTGTACTTGGGTAAATATGATTTACTCACTTTTCCAGCTGCATATTAGTTCACCCACCTAAGCATTGCGAATGTTTCTCTGATAAAAATCTGCAAAGTTTAGGCATAGTGCAAATTGATGTTTGCAAGTGCATTTCTGCCATTTTCCACGTTTTTCACTTCAAATAATGCTTTTGCCACTAGTACCACTATTTTCCCTGTAACCTTTAAAAATAACCGAGTTATATAATTCCTTTCCCATCCCTGCCTTGTAAGTATACTCAAACTAATAATTTATGGACCTAAATGCACGAGCTTCCAGGGCCATGAGCTACAGGCAAACATTCTGTGAATTTGACAAAGTATTGACATTGTTTGTTCCATCTCTTTCCTCTCCTTTTGTCGCCATCAACACTAAACGAATGCTCATTGGACAGTCAACAACCAATAAGGTGATGGAGGGAATGCTTGAATAATTCTCAGCAGCTGACGATCACTCCAGCTGCATTCGTTTGTCATCCAACATGGTCTCTCCAGAGACCGACCACATGCAAATCAGCCTTCAACCTACTGCAATAGTAGTAGTCAAGCCAGAACTGCAAGGCCAGGTGCTCTCCAGATGGGAACACTAGCAAGCTCAAAATGTTTCAAAGTCCCAGCTCAGACGAATCCACACGTTCCAAACATAACCTTTTTTTCTATATTTGAGTCTGTCATTTGTGAACCTTGTGCTCCTAAAATCCAATTAGTCCCATCAGGATGTGCAATTTACAGGTGCAACTGCCTATATTGTGCACCTGCTTGCCTCTTATTTGTGCAAAATTTGAGATTCTGGGAAGTATGGGGCATATTATCAACAAATAGCGATATTTATCGCTAAGTAGGCTTAGCTGCAATTTTTTTATCGTTGCGCATCACCGGATTTTATCGCTGAGATAACGTGCTATTAGCAAAGTTTATCTCAAAAGCGATAAAATTCCCGGCGATAGCGGCAAAATCTGTGAATATCGCTGAGAATACAGCGATAATCACGCATTATCGCTAACAGGGTCTTCACCATTATATCCACCTCCCATTGGATATAATGGCTAAGAACTGGTCTGAGCAGGCGTTAGTTTTTGGAGATATACGCGCTTAGCGCGAATATTTCCATTGCTTCACCTGTGTTGGTAATAGGCGATAGCGATGTTAGCGACTGCTTTCAGTCCCTAACAGGTTGGGTACGCCCACTTTGCATGTCATTAGTGATAAATATCGCTGACATGCAAAGCGTGCCCCAAACCACTCGCTATCGCCCACAAGTTGTCGCTAACTGCTGTTAGCGACAGCTTGCTAATAGGGCAATAGAATTATCGCCGCCTAGAGGCCGAAAACGGCCGCTAAAGCAGCGATAATTTCATATCGCCCCCCTTGATAATAATATGCCCTCATGTCTTTGCCTTTGGATCCAATGCTGTCGCCACAGGGCCAGACGTGTGCCAGGCCTCACTGCACCCCTGTTGCCCCGCTATACTCCAGCAGCGCGGATGTCAGTGGGCAGAATCCTTGTATTTTTTTAACACAGTCTTTCAGTGACATCACTGGATGTTTCCGCAATATTTGTGAAAACGCACAAGGGGTGTTGCTTTTGGAGTGTAGACCAATTACCACAGTGACCTGGCTCACTATTAATATTTTGCCTGGTGTCCTCTCTCTTGAGTGATGTGTGATATATATATGTATCGATCAGCACTCATGGATGGATTTTGATGGTCACTAGATAGCTCAATAGCGGTATTAAAGCGATAGAGGAGGTGTTTTTTTCTGCACCTTGAAAAAAATAATACTGAAAGCAAGAGAAAACATCACACAACTAAAACAGCTGTTGGTATATCAGATTTTTGTACTATGTTAAGAAGACATTCACCATCCCCTCCTTGAATGTTGACGGTAAAATCGTTTATAGAAAAGCCACCGTTTTATTCTGCAAACGAAACTGCTAACTGTACATATATAATAAGACGTTCAAAGCTCTTTACAAAATCACAATTTTAAAAGGTCATTTGTTTTTCTTGAGACTGAGCTAATGCCAGTCTCTTGCGAATTAAAAAAAATCAGATTTGAATCCTTTGTGGGTCGAAACAATCTTATTTTGTAACGGAAATACAGCGCAGATTACTAGAACATTATACGAGAAAGGCAGACACTTTCGACTGTATTTAAATGCTGTTTGAAATAAATGGGTAATGTGACCTTGTCTTGCTTTTCTCAGTGATTATTGATGTGGAAATGGAGAATCAAATTTATAATCCCTCTGGCAGGCGGGATTTATAGAGTCAATTTAATCCTGTGTGCAGCGTAAGGACTCAGTCTGTTACTAGTGAATTGTTTGGAGAATCCGCTCATAAGTGAACTGTGGTTTAATGAGGCATTACTCGTGAATAAGTAGTAATATCAGATCCCAGAAGCGACTTTAATGGTGTAACATCAAACAAAAGAAGATGGTGGGGAACAAAGGTGATCAATCAATTGCTACTTTCACTCTGAACTCCATAGCTATCATAACTACATGATATCCATTTTTACAATTAAGTGAATCGCCTAGGTCTTCAAGAATAACCTGTCAAAGAGAAACTCTGTGAATGGGGATTATCCAGTATGCGAATGGTGAATGAGTGAAGCTCCGCGGATTCTGCTATGCTCCCTACTATGCTTATGCAGGGAGTGAGTGAGAGTGCGTGACTGAGCAAGCACGTCAATCGGTGTATAAGTGAGGGATGGCAATCTTGCAGACTGTTCTGCTGTCACATAACATATTGGTTGGAGACAACAATATTAATTGCAGGATTGACGGGATCAGTGAAAAATGAACTTTAAGAGATATTTGAAGCATGGATTGTCATATTTAGAGTCTCTTTAGAAGTTAGGGAATACGTTTGGATGCAGGGTTTACCTGCATAAACAGGCTTTTGCATAAGGTTTAGAATTAGGAGCTATGAAATCATTATCACAGTCGTGCAGTTTTCCCCTAACATTTATCGCTGGGGAAATCCTGCTGAACAAATGAGTACAGTTCATGGCTAACATAGAAGACATTGTTAAAATACAGAGCAAACACAAGGAAATGATGGACGGAGCGCTGAAACTTTTCAGACACACACCCCCTGTCACAGACCTGGGTTGAATCCATCTTCCTCAGTCTCGGGCTAACAGTCCTCATCAGCCATGCTCGCTTGAATCCAGTGGCAAAGTGAGCAAGGGACCCATGCCTGGGCGTACCCGGCCAACTTAGGGCTAACAAAGGAAACCCAAGGAGATGATGGACACAAACACACGGAGATGATAGATGGAGCAGTGAAACTTTTCAGACACTCACCCCCTGTCACAGATCTGGGTTGAATCCATCATCGTTCTTTAGCTCACTACCCCACCCCAGTTCAGACACAGCTATATGCAAATCAGTCTTGACCCTGTGCCTCATGGGAACAGTCCAGCCGGAACTGACAAGCCATGTCTACCCTGGAGCGGAAACAAGCTTCCTGGGGCGGTTTCGGACTAACAGCTCTCATCAGCCAGGCTAGCTTTATCCAGAGGCAAAGTGAGCAAGAGATCCACATCTGGGCATACCCTGCCAATTTGTATAGCTGTGTCTAAACTGGGGTGGCGAAGTGAGCTAAAGAACGATGATGGATTCAACCTAGATCTGTGACTGGGAGTGAGTGTCTGAAAAGTTTCAGGGCATGATGCGGAAGGTCTGATTTTATCCGGAAGCAGCAAATGGTGGAATGGAAAGCGACAGCCTCGTTGCCAGAACCAATTCGGTATCAGCTACATGAGGATGAAACTGCCCCCTAGTCCATAGAGTCAGACGCCACCAATGTACGACCCGTGAGTGTCCATGAATGTTGGGGAACAGACTTAGTGGCACCTGGGCTGAGAGGGGATGCAGTCTGCGATGATGCCGGTACACTGATATGAACATCGCCATTGCTAAATCAAGACTGTGACCTACTGGACTGCTGTGTAGGCAGGAGGCAACAGTCAGCAGTGGCCCACAGCCACGTGTCGTTGGCTCGCGATGCACAGAGTTAGTGACACTAGGGCAGTTGTCGGTAGTGTTTGATCACCTCCATAACAATGATCCTTTTTTGCTCCTGACTGCAACACATCATCCTCTTACACCTCTCCTTGTGTGCAATATGTACTCTGCCATTGAAAAGTCAATGCTCAGTTCCATTTGTGCGGCCAACTCGACCGCAGTGTAGGCGGTAGGCGTTTCCAGCAAGGGGCCGCAGAAACGTGTGGTTGTGATGCTATACATAGACTTGGAGTCACCACATCGAAGGGAGTATAGTGATTTAATGTCTCCATTGCCATGTGTACCTGGCCATTGCATGATCAAGACTCAGTTCCAAATGTGTGACCTACTCGAGCTTAGTGTGGCCCAGGAGCAGTAGTCCACGTGGGTGCACAGGCACGTGTGCTCAGCCCAGCTTCAGCTCAGCCATGAACATCGTCATGTCCTCAACAGTAGTGTAATCAAGACTCAGTTGGAAATGTGTAAACTACTAGTACGCTGTGTATGCCGATAGAGTACGTAAACGGAAGACCTGATGGTCGTAGCAGGTTGCCACGGTCATGGGCCTGGAGCTTGAACAGCACGTGGTTGGCTCTCTTCAACACACACTGGTGTTGGCTGGTGGGCAATGAGGCCTGGGTGCGCAGTGGCGGGTAAGACTGTTTCGGGGACCAGCGTCCCGGGGTGCAGGAGGCACACAGGATCGCTGGCAACCCCGCTCATGGCATCGGCCTCGTGGCAGGGTGAGAGGTGCCACCCTGGCATAGACGTTGGGAATTCCGGGGGAGGACCACCCCAGAGTTACGTGCCTTTAATTCACACCCCTATGCTGGCCTGGCGAACACCGGGCCAGCACACTCCACTCACATTTACGGGGGGGACATAACAAGCTACATTTCCGCGTTCCTCCCCACTGGCTGGGGTGACATGGTTGCCTCCACTGCCCACTACACTCCAAACACCAGTGGTGTGTGTCGACCTGGATATGTGTGTGGTCTGAATACTGTAGTCTGTCCAGCACATCCACGCCACACTTGTCATTGTGTACATTCTCATTCATGGGTCAATTGCCTCCTTCGCACATGCCTGGTCCCCACCTCTTTCCACATCCTGCTATTGTGTGGCTGATGTGCCATGCCGTTGATGGCTAATGTACATGGCTGGCCCAGGTTCCCACAGTAAGTTGTTCTTTTGTGTCTAGTGGGTGTGCATGTTGTATGTGAGCTTGTGATGTGTGCATTTCCTTTGTTGTGAGTTGTATGACTGTAGAGTTGAGGTGTGTGGTGTGTTCATTTGGTATTGGCTAATGAGCAGTGCATTTCTGTGGGTGCCATCCAGGTAGCGCAGGTTGATGATGAACTGTATGAAGGTATAGGGCTCATGCACACTGCCTGGGGGGTTGGCGGTGATGTTGGCGGGGATTCCTCGGTGATTCAATATTACCTGGACATTGGTGGGGTACGTGCGCTTTCTGTTGCGCTTATTGTGTGCAGTGTTGCCATGGGGCACAAGTAGGACATGTGTGCAGTCAATTGCCCCCTGACATGTGCAGGAAGACAGCTGTGGCGTAGACGCCTTGCTTGGTCTCCGTCTGTTCCTGCGCCGTGTGTGGGAAGTATAGATTGTGAGGTACCAAGCTGATGGTGTCATACATGACCGTTGTGAGGGACTTGGATTGGGCTGGCTGTGTGACTCCTCCGACTCGTGCGGATGTTGGTTGGAGGGTACCAGTGAACACCAAGGAGCCTAAGGGGGATAGGACAGGGATTTATACAGGCAGCCCCCCACTCACTACAGCAAAAGCCTAAGGGGGATAGGACAGGGATTTATACAGGCAGCCCCCCACTCACTACAGCAAAATAAAGGGAGAAGCAAGACGTGCAGGAATCACGCTGACCCAACAAAACCCTGATGAAATCGCCGGTAAAGTAACTCATGGCGATGAAACATGTTGGTTGTTTTTAATTAGAACGGGCATACAGCACAGAATAAAGTTGGAGTTGCTAGTATAGCTTAGTTCTTTTTATGGTGGAGGGACCAGACCTCATACACAGGAGGTAGGTTCCGCCGCTACTGGGTCACTTACACAAACACATGGAGTTTTTCTTTTTTGCACAGCCTTTATCCCCCTTTATTTTCCAGGTTGGCAGTCGCTGATGATGAGAACGTGAGGATCCAGCGAGTACCAGTCTGCCATATCCTCCCCCGGGTGTTGCTCCCGTGAGGCGCTGCCAACCTTCCCTCCCCTTTTTTCACTAGAGAAGGGTAGAGGTAGGTGTAAGACTAACACATGGAGAGTATGCGCACACACAACTTGTTTTTAAATCATTAGCAATTCTTCCAAAGAGTGACTATTATTAGCACGAATAGACAGAAGGCTGTAATGTGCCCTCTGTTTAACTAAACCGATTTATTGATCAGGGGTTCTTACCCCCAGCCTGTATAGGGACAGACACATGATAGTTTTTGTGGTGGAGGTACCAGTGGCCAACAGGTGGATCACGGCCAGCAGCTTGGTAGGATGTTTGTTGTCTTCTGTGTTGGTACCGTCAGCCTGTGTACAATGGTGGTCAGGATGCGGAGGATGGTTGTCCTTTTGTGCCTTTGGTGGGCTATGACATTCTCTGGTGCTGGGTCTGTGAGGTTGGTGCATTTTCAGAGGGTCGCTTTCTTTGTCTGCGCTGCCTCGGTGTTGGTCTGGGGGGGGGGGGTGGTGGAGGTCCGGGGGTGGGGGGTGGTCCTGGTGGTGGTGGCAGTGGGTGTTGTGGCCGTCTTGGGTGTCCAGGCCTCATGTTGAGTGGCTCCATGGCATCTTTTGTTCTTCAGGTGTGGCTCTGGGCTTGGCCTCCCTTTTGTGGTGCAGGTTGTCATCAGACTTTACACCAGGTCAGAGCAGGTTTAGTTTCCTGCTGCTAACGCGCCTTATTGCATGTTTTGGGATCTTATTGGTAAACTGACTGTTTGTTGTGAATGTTGCGGAGTGGTGTTGTCGCGGCTTTTTGCACGGGAATGCCTACTTTGCATCTCATTAGCAATAGTTGCCGGGGTCATCTGAGACTATGTTTTTTGCGGCTGCTATCGCGGGTAAACTGGTGCAATGGGCTGTTAGCACCAGCTTGCGAATGGGGTAATGAATTTATTGCGACTGTTATTTCTGATTTTTGAAGATGGCGGACCGACGCTGCCACTGAGAGGCAGCAGCACGGCTTGGCTCCTGAGGGCTCACACCTCCTAATGCTGATAGTAAGACGAATGGAGAGAAAGCGCTAGAGGCTGTGAGAGGGAGATGTGTAATAAACAGCAGAGCGGTGAAAAACGGCATAAGCGGCAAAGCGGCAAGCAGTTTCCTGAAGTTTCCTGAAATACTGCAGACGCCGCTTTTTGCTCCTGATCCATTACGCAGCTGCAGCAGCACTCCGGCTTAATTACGGAAAGCAGATTTTTGAAGTACTGGCAAAAGTTCCAAAAAGCAGCAAAGCGGCAAGCAAATCCCTGAAGCACTGCAGACGCCGCTTGGGGGGTCCGGCATCTGATTGTGTTGCACTAATGAGCTGCAGTGAGACTGTTCCTAGTCGACAAGTGGAGGAGCACCCTGTGGCCGGTGGAGAGGTGAATGCCGGCGGAGAAACTCTCCTTTGCGTGCAGGTTCAACAGGCGTTGGTAACAGAACAAAAACATAAAACATTGCGACTTTGGCTGCGATAAGGTGCTGTTAACTCGGCAATAGCTCCTTGAGAAGATGCCCCTCTGTGTGCTACACAATGCAGCACACTTAGACACTTAGAAAGAGGAAACAATGAGGAGAAATAAAGATTTTTCTCCTTGTTGCGCCTCTGGTGGGGAAGTGTAAAATTCTGATGCATTCCCAGGTCTACCAGTGTTGGTAAATATTAAAATGTGTACCAATGCATGGGTGTACACATGGGACACCCACACTACACCCATAGCTGTGTCTCTGCCACAGAGTAATGCAAGGCAGCAATTTGCACGGCCTTGCGTACTCTAGACTTATTGAGCCGTGCAGGGCCATGCAAGGAGGCCTTTCGTGGCTTCATAAATCTCATTTTGGTTTTGAGCCACACAAGGGTGACTCAAATGCTTGATAAATATGGGCATCACTCTTTAGTGCCTGATATCCAATGACCATGACTCGGGTTGATGGAGAAGATGTTCAGTAGTTACGATTGCCAGTCATAGACTGATTCCATATTCAACCTCTGTGTGGTGTGGTCATGGCGCTTACCTGAGCAGGAATGGCAGCAAAAGGGATCGCGCTGCCACAGGTGTTGTTTATAAATGGTGACGGGCTAATTGGCTAATTGGGGGCGGGATTTCTTTATTCAATAAAAGAGTCCTGGTTCGGCCAGGACGACGAACAGTCATACCTGCGTGTGCTGGTGTTTACTTACCGACATAACATTTTGGCGACGAAGGTCCGGAGAGTTGTGAGGCTGTTCTCCCGCCTGTCTGCTGGGGCAGCAGTGGACTGGCGGTGCTTCATCGGACTGTTTCTGTGTCCCTGTTCGGCCTTTTGGACGCTGTCTGCTTGGATCCAGCATCTGGCATTTTGCTCCGTGGAGTTTCCTTGCCTGCCTCGGCGAAGTTGAGGGCGTGTCCGGAGCCGTCTCTGTGTGAGTGCTGGTGGGCTGGCTGGCTCACGGCTCTTGACAGTGCGGAGGCTGTCAGTTTCCTGCTGCTTGCTGAAGGATTGTCGGACGAGCTTTTGGGGCCTCTGGAGCACGGTGGCTGCCTCTGTATTGCCTGATCTTGGAGATCTGGCTGGTTCCATTAACTTTGACGGCCCGGGAGTGTAGATCCTCTGGGTTACCTGTGGCTGGTGTGCCCGGCTGGTGCGGGCATTTTTCTGGACATTGGGCTCGCCTGTTGACTTGTCCGGGTGGACGCAATTATGTCTACAGTCCCCCCGGTAGAACCTTTTTTGATAGATGGCCCCCCCTCTGCGCAGGTTGCGCGTTGGAAAGAGTGGGTGGACCGTCTGGAGGCCTACTTTGAGGCGATTAATTTGGATGAGGAGAGGAAGCGTCCCATGCTGCTACATCTTGGTGGGGCGGCGATTCATCGGCTGGGGCGATCGGTGGTGGAGGAAACGCCCAATACCTATGATACGTTGAAACAGGCCCTGACTGCGCATTTTGAACCTTTGGCGAATCCTGATTATGAGAGGTTTCTGCTACGTCAGGCAAGGCAGTAACCCGATGAGTCAGTGGACGTTTTCTTCGCCAGATTGCGGGTATTGGCTAGCACGTGTAGGTTGCCCAATGTGGCAGATGAGATACGAGCCCAGTTCATACAAGGCTGCTACTCCAGCAAGTTACGTGTGGCAATACTACAGGTGCCTAATATGCCAATGGCAGACATGCTGACCCTTGGTCGGTCAAAAGAACTTTCAAAGGTTAGGGCGGCACATATGGATGCTGCTCTCCAACAGTCAGTAAAGATGGAACCAGTCAATGCCATGATGGTTCGAGGGTCAGAGAAACAGAAAATGTTGACTCGTAAAGGTGGATAGACGTTGGACATGCTATGGCTGTGGTGGCTCATTTCCTCATAATGGGACCTGCCCGGCGGTTTGGAAGCGGTGTTCTAACTGCAACAAAGTGAACCATTTTGCAAAAGTATGCCGTTCAGTTCCTGCCCGGGGTCTACTCCTGGGCCGTCTGCCCAAGTGTTTGCTGCTCTTCCAGAATTGGAGGATATGGATGATGATGAAGAGATTGTCCATGTGTTACATGCTTTACAGCCTGGAGGTGCAGTACGGAGGGGTTTGCCCAAATGTGATGTCAAAGTGGATGGTTATTTGGTGCCGGCACTGATTGATACTGGTGCATCCATTAATGTGATGGCTGAATCCATGATGAAGGGACTGCCAAGCCTACCAGTATTGAGTGATACATCGGTCAAAGTATTTGCTTTTGGAGCCAGTGAACCTCTTGTGTTGGCTGGGGTCTTCTCTGCGGTGGTTTCCCATGGCACCCAATCCGTGAAAACAGCTATCTATGTCACCAAGGAGGGTCATGGGATGCTATTGAGCTGTCAGACTGCTGAGAGCCTACAGCTGGTGGTTTTTGCACTGGCTATCCATCAATGGACCATGGATGACTTGCTAGGTCAGTACTCAAAACTGTTTGAAGGCATAGGGTGTCTGAAAGATCGAATGATCAAATTACATATTGACGAGTCCGTTAGGCCAGTGGCACTATGTCATAGGCGCGTGGCTTTCCATCTTCGGCCGAAGGTGGAGGCGGAGTTGATCAAGTTGGAAGAAGCTGGCATCATTGAAAAAGCAGAAGGTCCGACTCCGTGGGTATCCCCAATTGTAGTTGCCCGCAAACCTAAACAGCCTGGAGAGGTCAGAATCTGTGTGAACATGCGATTACCCAACCTGGCAATTAAGCGGGAGCGTCATCTCACTCCCACAGTCGATGACATTGTGGTAGAAGTCAGTGGGTCCAGGTGGTTCTCTAAAATGGATCTCCGCGCTGGATACCATCAGTTCAGGCGTTACAAACGATTAAATGTTGGGCTCAGGCGTTACAAACGATTAAGTTTTGGCATCTCCAGTGCTGCTGAAATATTTCAGGACACTATTCGGGGAGTGCTGGCAGGACTGGAAGGAGTAATTATTGTCAGCGATGACATTTTGGTTCATTCTCCCACTTTAGATGGGCATCATAGTCGTCTGAAAGGGGTATTCCAATGTTTGCTGGATCATGGGTTAACTTTACATAGAGAGAAATGTGAATTTTTGAGAACTGACATTTCATTTTTTGGTTATCATTTTTCCCAAAATGGTGTGTCTCCTGATCCCTTGAAGGTGCTTGATATCCAGACTGCTCCTGCTCCTGTCAACGTATCTGGGGTGAGGAGTTTCATGGGCATGGTGAATTATTGTGGACGCTTCATTCCGGGATTGTCTACTCTAACTGCCCCACTACGTGAACTTACAAAGTCCAATGTTCCATGGGACTGGGGTTCTGAGCAAGAATCAGCATTTCAAGCCACAAAAAGGGCATTGTCTGCGGATACCACCTTAGCCTATTTCAATCCGGCCTTGCATTCCGAACTGGCTGTAGATGCAAGTCCTGGTGGGCTGGGGGCAGTATTGTCCCAGCGTCAAACAAATGGTGAATTGGCTCCTGTGGCGTATGCCAGTCGTGCTTTAACTGCTACTGAACAACGATACTCTCACATAGAAAAGGAGGCCATTGCAGTGCATTGGGGGTGTCGTCATTTCCATCTGTACTTATATGGTCAGCCTTTTGTAGTGTATACGGACCATAAGCCACTCATTCCTCTGTTTATGGGTTCTTCTTCAAAACCACCACCACGGATTGAGAAGTGGATTCTGCAGCTGCAGGATTACTGTTTGACAGTGGTGTTTCGTCCTGGGGCTATGAATCCAGCTGATTATTTGTCCCGGCATTTTCGACCTGCCTCAGTGTTTGAGACAAATGATGCTGAGGAGACCGAGGAGTATGTTCGGATGGTGGTCGAGAGGTCTCGGCCTCTCCCTATTTCTCTGGAAGAAGTGGTGGACGCCACTGTTCACGATGGGTGTCTTCAGTTATGCTTGGCGGCTATTGGGTCTGGAAAGTGGAATGATGTCATGGGTGCCGCCAAATGCCGTACTGATGATGCCCGATCTACCTTGACAGCGTTGTTTCATGTTCGAGGTGAATTGACCTGTTCCCCAGAGGGATGTTTGTTGAGGGGATCAAGGTTGGTGATTCCAGCAAGCCTTCAACAGCGGGTGGTGGATCTGGCACATGTGGTCCATCAAGGGGTGGTGAAAACAAAGTCTTGTTTGAGGTCCAAGTTATGGTTTCCTGGTTTGGACTCTCTGGTGGAGAACACTGTTCTGGGTTGTGCACTGTGTTAGGCTGCTGGAGGGGGGATGCTCCCGCTCCTATTATCACTGAGGAGGCTCCTTCTTTTCCTTGGCAAAGGGCTAGTGCGGACTTCGGATGCTTACCTGATGGTCGTCATATGTTGGTGGTGATTGATGACTTTTCTAAGTATCCCGAAGTGGAGATCATGGACATTACCACCGCAAGTCGTACAATTCCTTTGTTCGATAAAATTATGGCAACCCATGGTTTGATTTCTGAATTACGTACTGACAATGGACCCCCCTTTTCCAGTCATGAATTTTCCTCTTACTTACAGTCAAGGGGTATTTTGCATCGTAGGGTAACTCCTTTATGGCCTCAAGCTAATGGGGAGGTAGAACGGTTTATGAGGACCTTGAATAAAACCTTAAGGATTGCTGTTTCTGACCGTCAAGACTTGGATTGTACTATCTTTTTGTTTCTGAAGGAGTATCGGCTGACACCCCATTCCACTACTAAAGTCAGTCCAATGTCCTTGTGTATGAATCGTCCTGTGGGGGATTTTGTGCCAATGTTGGAGTCTCCTCCGGCCAGTTATGCTGTCGTGGCAAGAGAGTTGAGAAACCGAAAGCTGAAGAACGACAAAGTGGCGCTGAGCCGAGGGGCGAAAGCTCGGACATTTGATGTTGGTGATGTGGTAATGATGAGAAACAGACATCGGAAAGGGAAATTTAGTTTGCCATTTGAGCCTGAGCCCTGGGTTGTGAAATCTGTTCATAGCACTAAGATTACTGTATTGAGGGGTGGGGTAACCATCTCGAGGAATGTTTCTTTCTTTAAAAAGTTTTGTGAAAGTGGTAGTGACGTCCAGGATATGAGTCCCACTTTGCCTTCCGATATGGATTCAGTGTCATCAGATTCTGGGGATGATTCTGGGGATGTTATACCAGTGTGTCTCGCTCCTCCAGTCCCCGTACGGGTGGATGTTGTTCTAACGTCTCTTCCTCCTCTTCCTCCCTTGATTCCAGTGGGGGTGGATGGGGTATTGTGACAAAATGATACTAGTTCTGTGTCTCCCACTCGTATCTCTGAATCTCAGTCAAGGGGCTCTGGTCGCTATCAGTTGAGAAATTGTCCTGCTCGTTCCAACCGTTTAAGAGACTATGTTACTTATGTAAGTCAATAATTTAATTTTGTTTTGATTGTAAATTGGGGAGGAATGTGGTGTGGTCATGGCGCTTACCTGAGCAGGAATGGCAGCAAAAGGGATCGCGCTGCCACAGGTGTTGTTTATGAATGGTGACGGGCTAATTGGCTAATTGGGGGCGGGATTTCTTTATTCAATAAAAGAGTCCTGGTTCGGCCAGGACGACGAACAGTCATACCTGCGTGTGCTGGTGTTTACTTACCGACATAACACTCTGGTTCACATTTCCTATATATACAGTCCTATTCACAAAAGTAGACTTACATGTGAGTAAATCTGTAATCTTACACTTTGTAATAAATGTACTACCTTTGCCTATTCTGCATTTACCAGTGAAAATTTACTCCAAAGTGTAGACTAACATGTCTTCACCGCCTCTATTCGGGCTGGCAGGGAAAAACCACATTTACAAGTGTAAAGTTACTATTAGTAATGGATGGTAAAGAAGAAATATGTCTGGCCCAAAATATGAATGATTATTTTTTCAAGCAATTGCTATAAGGGGCTGGCTCAAATCCCCATCTGTATACATATTTTGGGCTCTGAGAGCAAGCTAAAGCTATCTCTAGCTAGACCTGAAAATAAACTATGATTATTCGTTCAATCAACTAATTTGCACCTGTTAATTACAGAAGTCCTTTGTGGGACAGGTAGTGTTGCCACCATACTCAAAAACAAATACCATACATTTAGATAGGTTGTATTAAGCCCTCCATGTTATCTGTTAGCATGGTAGTTATCCTTTTGTTTGTTCTAATTAATATAGACATCAGTAAAACATGTTGTATGGAATTTCTTTTTATGTATGCTATTTTCAGTTTATGTGCCATAGGGTACAAATACTGGATTCCTCTCATTTATCATTTTTGTTTACCGATCTTAATATAATAGCACGGGTCAGGCTAGTAAAATACTAGCCAGGTGGCAATTCTAGGGACAGCCACCAACTTTTTTCATTTTTTTTTAAAACCTTTATTTATTGAGATTTTCAAAGTGCAGTACAGGTGCATTTCTACAGGCAGCAGTTCTGGCACAATATACACAACATAACACTGTATCAGTAGTACAGACGTTGATATAAGGGTTGGGTCTTCCGTAGTAATGTCCTTCATAGCAAGTGATCGCATCAGTGTTCGTGTCTTCGACAACCAGTGAGACCAATAAGTAGATCAATCACGTATGTATTTCATCATTATACCAACGACGGAACATTAATGAATCTTTATCAATACAAAGGCGGATAGTCACACTACTTTTTCATGGTGTCTACAGCATTTCAATGCGTGTACTAGAAGATTGCATGATCTGTAACCCAGCACGTGACGATCACCGTTATCTACAACTCAGCAGCAGGACTCGTATCTGCCTGGTCCCCAACATGCAATGCATTAGAGTATTTCACAAGATAGCCCCTCAGGGGGCCCCATACATCCTTAGGCCTATTCCGCATTGGTTGTGTTTCTGCATAAATATGATTTTGGTCTCGGCAGTAAATAATATCATTCAACCTGTCCTTGAATTTGGGGGCTCTTCCCCTCCCCCAGCGACATGCAACCCTGCGTTTCACAAGCAGTAAGGCAATGTTAACAAATTTCCTAGTGGGTTTTGGTATCTTCAGCGTGTATCCTAATAACATAATGAGTGGATCTCTATCTATCACCCCGCTTATCATCTCCTGCAGTGCCATGTGAACCTCTGTCCAGTAGTCATATATCCTTGGGCATTCCCATGCTAAGTGCAAGAAGCCCGCACCCTCTGCCCTGCACCTGTCACATCTGTCATTGTCTGCCAGGTGGAATCTCAGTTTTTTGACTGGTGTATAGTATATTCTTTGCAGGAATTTAAAGTGTATAATCTTGAGTCTGCAGCTAGAAGAGATGCTAGCTGTGATGTCGCAACAATAGGCCCATTGCTGATCGTCAATTTCAACTCCCATGTCATCACTCCACTGTCTGCGAGCTTTACACTGTGTATCCACGCTTCGTGTCCTGATGTTCCTATATATGTGGGAGACCATATGGCGCCCATCTGCAGACGTCAGTACAATATGTAGCGGCAGCTTTGTTTCAGGCTCAGCAGGAAACTGTGGTAGTATACTCTTCAATCCCTGTCGCAATCTGACACAGTAGAATAGTTCGAGAGATATGGGATGAATACCCTGAAATATCTGGTCCCTACTTTTAAACCGGCTGTTCAAGAAGAGGTCCCCTCATTTATGAATGCCAAGTCGACGACACATTATTTGAAACCCACCTTCCTGCAGCAGTGTCAGTTGGGAATGATAGACAAGAGGTAGGTCTGGTGAGTATAGCATCGGGAGTTGCAATATTTTACGGATCCGCTGCCAAGCGTCCACCGTACAGGTCACCGTTGTGAACGGCGTTTCTATAGCTTCAACCGGGCCATGTATGATTCCTTTCAGGGGCAAGGGCCTCACTATCCAATCCTCTGCAGCCAGCTGCGGCTTGGAAGGGGTCGCTGCAAACCAGTGGTATGCGTAGTGTGCCTGCGCACTCAGATAATATACAAGAAAGTGAGGCACGTCAAATCGTCCGTTAGCATACGGTTGAGTAATGACAGACCACGCCAGCCGTGGTTGCTTGCCTCCCCAGAACAGTCTCAGCAGTTCCGATCTCAGTGTCTAAAAAAGTAAGCGCCCGGGTAGTATGGGATATTCTGAAAGAGGTACAAAAATCTTGGTAGGATAGCCATTTTTATAAGCGACGCCCTACCCGCCATGGATAGTGGTAGTGACATTCAACGAGTGACATCGTCGGTCAATTTCGTGTCTTCCTTTTCGATGGCCACCTGTATGCCCAAATAACGGAGATCTGAGCTGCACCAGTCTAGTGCATAGTCTAATTGAAATCGGGACACTTCCGGAGTGAGTGGAAAAAACTGTGATATCTTCCAATTAATTTGTACGCCTGACACGCGGCCGAACACTATAAATTCACGCAGCAATGGATTAAGGTTATTTTGAGGATCAGCGACATACAGCGTCAAGTTGTCCGCATAGAGGGACACATCGATCTGTCGTTGGAAGCATTTAAATGCGCTTTGCTTGTGGAATTGTCTAATACGACATGCTAAGGGCTCGATCGCAATAGAAAAGCGGGCATCCCTGCCTGGTGCCTCTGGTGATATAAATCGGGTCAGATAACCCGCCATTGATAAGCACTCTTGCCGTAGGTTTAGTGTATGGCAATCTGATCCAGTCGACAAATAATCTAGGGAACCCCATCCTGTTCAGAACGGTAAATATGTAATCCCATTCAACTGAATCAAATGCTTTCGTAGCATCCAAGAATACGGCAGCTACCGGGACTTCCGGCGCTATGGTGCGTATCATAGAGAAAAGGGTGCGTAAATTATGAGTGGTGGATCTACCAGGTACAAAACCAGCCTTGTCTGGGAGCACTATCATGGTCATTAGGAGGGACAACCGAGTCGCTAGTATTTTGGCTAAAATTTTTGCGTCGCAGTTTATGAGGGATAGTGGTCGGTATGAATCGCATTCTGCAGGATCTTTCCCTGGTTTTAAAAGGGAGGTAATCACCACCTCTCGCATCGAACGTGGCAGTATCCCTACTTCTAGTGCGTCTTCAAAAACCTCCTTCAAGACTGGGGCCATTATGTCTAGGTAACATTTGTAAAATTCGACTGGAAGGCCATCTAGCCCGGGGGCTTTACCATTTTTTAATGACATTATGGCACCCCCTACTTCGTCCAGCTCTAAAGGGGCGCTGAGAAATTGTCTGTGTGCGTCGCTGAGCCAGCATAACGCCACAACGCTTAGGAAGTCATCAAACATCGCCTCTCCTGATCATTGCATATTATATAAGCCGCTGTAGTGTGACGCAAATAGATGTAGAATACTCTTAGTATCTTGACATTTCTGTCCCTCCTGTGTAAGCATCTCAAGTATGTGCGTGCTATATCGAGGATTTTGGGTGAGTCCTGCAAGTGCTCGCCCTGGCCTCTCTCCCTCGCAGTACCTCCTAGCTGTCCAGTGCTTACCCCTAAACGTAACCTCTCTAGCTGCTTCAACTTCATATTGTGTGAGTTTATCCCGAAAGTCATTATGGAACCGTCCCCCTACATCCCGCGTCATCTTCACCTCCAGCTCTTTCAGTTCCTGCTCAAGTTTCTTTATAGTACCTCCAATGTCCCTCAGAACACCGCTTTTGGAGATGAGGTACCCCCTGACCGAACTTTAAAAGCTTCCCAAATCGTTTCCACATCCTCCACAGACCCCTTATTTCTAGGAAAAAATGCTGCTATCTCCTCACCTAGTTCTGATTTAAAGACCTCGTCCAGTAATGCTGTAGGTTGAAGACGCCATGAGGGTTTCGTCTTGTCATATCCAGGTATACTAATTTGGACCAACAGTGGACAATGATCCGAAAATGTCCTCGGCAAGTGTACCACCCTTCCCAGATCCACACTCAGTCCACGAGATAACAGGAATTAATCCAGCCGAGCCCATGTGTTAGAGTAGGCGGTGAAGTGCGTACCTTCTCTATGTGTAGCGTGAGCAAACCTCCAGCTGTCTATTAACCCTCCTTCCTCTATTATGCCTCTCAACACATCCCTGGCATGTCTATTGTATTGGGCACATATATAGGGGCGTAACAATTCACTATCGTGACTGTATCTGTGCCAAGCCTGCCCCACATTAAGACAAATCGTCCCTCCGAGTCTAGCAGTTCACCAAGCATCACAAAGGGCACCGTTTTTTTATTAAAATAGCGGCCCCTCTAGCATATGCAGAATATGAAGAGAAATGTCGGAGTGTCACCCATTTGCTAGCAAATGTGTAATTGGTACGTGGACTTAGGTGTGTTTCCTGCAATAGTGCGATATGTATTTGATGTCTGTCTAAGTAAGCCAGCACATTTCTACCTTTCCTGGCATCATTCAGGCCCCTTATATTCCAAGACAATACAGATATCTTCGACGTCAACCCATCAGCCATCATCACAATAGTTAGTGTCACAACATATCAGTAGGATAGAACAAAACATTGCTTCCATTGCCCAAACCCATACCTGCCTATACGATAGCACCTGTATCTCATTCATTCTCATATAATAATGACCCTCTGTCAACCAGGCCCCCGTCCACGTAAATCTGGGAGCAAGGTGACGTCCTCTGTCCATAGCCAAAACATATAATCCCCAAATTTCCCCCCTTTCCTACATAGAACAGTAATATCTAGTGGCAAACAAGCAACACAAGACTGTGTAGTAACACAGTCCCATAACCCTCCCAGTCCGCCTCGCCCCACCCACTGAAGCAACCCCAACTTGCCAGCATCACCTTCCAACCCCCCTCCCCAAAATCCCACCAACAACATACCCGTCAGTGTAACGACAGTAGTGAACATAGGGGAACACCCAAGGGGGGACAACTCTAGGTGGTCACATGTCCACCCTCCCCTCCCCCCGTGCCCCAGACCTATACGACCCCTGGGCGACGGTCAAGGAGGGGTAGTTGGGCCTGGAATACATTACCACCAGAACTCTCGATCCTAGTCTGCTTAGTAATCAATCAATTTCCCCATTCTCGGTATCCCATGTGGGATAGCAACAGTTATCCCCAGCGCTCAATCGGACCATAGGTAGTCCTCGAGGTGAGTATCTTAGGATTCCTCATCAGTCTCGTGTGGATTGTCTTGGTTTGCAGGTCTCCGTCCAGACGGTCTACGTTGCTCTTTCTTCAGTGTCTTTAGGTAATCTTCCACCTGCTGTGGCTTAGTGAAGAAGCGCGGCCTCCCCTGGTGTGTCACCCGAAGCCGGGCCGGGTATAACAAGTCATAGTCTATTTCTGTGTCGTGTAATTTCTTTTTCACTGCAATAAACTTTTGTCTTTCCTCTTGAACCAGCGGGGTGAAATCCGGGTAAATGGAAGAGGAGACGCCCTCGTAGGCCAGGGTTCTTTTAGTGCGAGCTACTCGTAAGGCCACATCTCGATCCCGGTAGTTTAGTAAGCGAGCAATTATGGGACGAGGCGGAGTTCTAGGCTTGGGCTGTGGCCCAAGAGAACGGTGTGCTCGCTCCACTATGAACTGTGTGGAGAGGGCTTCAGTCCCGATGGTTGCCAGCAGCAGCTTTTCTATGTAGTCCTCCATGCGCCCCGTGTTTGTGGACTCAGGGACGCCTGTGACGCGTATATTATTGCGCCTACTGCGGGCTTCCAAATCCTCGTTTTTCGCAGCTATAGCCCGCAGTAGGTTGTCCATTCTTGTGAGCTGCTCTGTGTGTCCCGCCGTGATGTCATCGTTCACTGCAATGCGCCGCTCCGTCTCCCCTATTCTATCTTCGTGCTGATCCATCTTGTGCACGATGGCATCCATTCTAGTCGACATCTTGTCCACTTTATCCACTACCGTGGCAAATCCTTGACGTATTTCTTGTAGGATCTGTTGGACATTTATCTCGGTGGTAGCTGACCCACCTGCTGCCTGATCCAGCCCAGTCCGTGCTCTGCTCTCCATTGTGGAAGTCGATACCTTTTTGGCAGCATCAAAGGTGAGTTTAGATTGGCGGGGTCTTGCTTCCCCATCCTTGCCTAGATCCGGTCTCTTCTACCTCCTGTCGTGCCTGAGTAGACAAGTGTCCACAATGTAGTCCAAATCACCTGAAGGGGGACGAGCTTCCGTCTGGTGTCCCACAAGCTGAAAGCCTCAGTCGTCTTACACCAGACTCGCAGTGACGCACAATGGGAAGGTGTGGCCGGTGGTCCGTTCAACACAACAGAGTAGTGCCACGACGCTCAGGCTGTAAATCCCTCAGTTCCCCCATTAGCAAGTGTATGTATATCCTGGGAAGCGGGCCTGGCGAGGGGGGCAGCACGTTTGCGTGTGTGGCGATCCGCTGTATACTGGAGGACCACAGGTACTAGGGGTGGGTTTGGTGTCATAGTAGCCAGCTCTTACTGTCCTCAAGAAAATGCCATCAGCTTAGTGCACCAGAATTGCAATGGCCAGGTCTGCCCCACGTTCCGCCGTTTCTCCCCGCACACTTGGCTACCACCAGAGGGTCCACTGCCGTCCGGCCACTATAATCCGTACTGGCTGTCGTCCGCCACTCCAATGCTCCGTATGGGAGGTCTCCAGCAGTTACCCGACCACTCACCACTTCAGGCCGCCATTATGTCCGCCCCGCAGTCCCACGTAGCATATGTGTGCCCAAGGGCTGGTCCGCATTCAAAGTCACAACGGTTTGTCCTGCCGCGCCTCACCTCAATCGTGTGCAACGGTGCGCTCTCCTCGACCGGGGTTTGCTCCGGCGGCAGTCAGGTGTGTGGGGCCGCCGCAATCATACACGAGCATACGTCTCACTCCCGGAGTCGCGGCCTGCGTTCCAGGTGTGAAGCCGCGGCCTGTCCTGGTCGCGGCTGCCGCCTACAGTTCACCCTGCAGTCCAGTGATTCATCCGGGGAAAGTTTTAGGTCTCCGAAACTGCCGCTGCAGATGGCCGATCAGTGCCAAATTTTCACTGAGTGCTGGGGAGAGTATAATGTACCTCTCAGTGTATTTCCAGCCAGATCTTGAGCCGGGTTTCCAGGATAAATTACGGATATCGATCCAGGCTACAGGAGCCTCACCCAAGGGCGGCCATTCTGTTGTGCGCCCTCTAGCGCCCAGGGACAGCCACCAACTTCCCTGTAAAGTGCTCAATAAATCCATTCAAGATTGCAGAGACAATGTGCTTCCATATTAACTCCTTTGCTCTTATTTTGGTAACATGCTTTTAGTTAAAAAACTAAATCCAAATATCACCTGTGTGGACTTTGAAATCAAATCAAATTTAATCATTAATCTAGACCCCAGTTGTTGACCAAAAGAGCTTAGAATTCAAAATTCGGCATTTCTTTCTCTAAAAATGTGACTGAAAGGCTATCCTGACCACTAGAACCAGAAGGGCATGGCATATGCCACCAGATAAGATTGGTAAAGCCTAGCCAGTGGCAGGCAATGTATATGTTTTTACTACACTGTGCTCCTTTTGCACTGGAGAAGACGGCCTCAAAGTCGTTAACAAGTAAGTTTGTCTTTGAGATACTACCCCTCCAGAAGAGCATCTTTGGCCACACATATCATGAGTATTAGAAGGGTTGACTTTTTCCAAACACAAAGCACAATATGAATTCATTTTAGACACCATGCGTGGTAAAAAGAGGGTAGGTGAGAACATGTCAACTTCTGTTTGTTGTGCTGGTATGTCATTTAAGGGGAGGGTGTGTGTGAGAAAGTGCCTCTTTTGACATGGTTAGCCCCCACATTTTGCCTGGTAATTGATGTGGTTTTGATTGCAGTGAACATGGTCCCTGCCAACTAGGTTCCCTCTGCCGGTGCTTCCTCCCTAAAACATATCCACAATTGGTACTTCTGCCCCCTGTAAGTATGGTACCCTGGGTACATATGGCCCGGAATCTGAAGAGGGTCCCCGGGAACCCTCTCACTGGAACCATGCCACTACCCTTGCACCTTGCAAATTCTGGTGAGGGGAAAATTACAAAGTTGACATAGCAAGCCTGCCTGGGTGCCATGCCAGTCAGCACTGCCTGTAGGTATAGGTAAGTCACAGCTCTAGCAGGCTTTACAGCCCTAAGGCAGGATGCACTATACCACAAGTGAGGCATATCTGTTTGAGTAGATATGCCCCTACAATTCTTAACCCAATTCTTAAATATTCTAAATGACAGGGAAGCCATAAGGAATACATGGGCTGGAAACTTGACAAATCGAGTTCCCCAGCGCAATGATTCCTTTATTGAAACCAGGAGTGTTTGGTCCCAAACAGCTCCTTGTAATAAATCCACATTGATGCCAGTGTGAAATGTTTTAAAACATGTACTCAGAATCCACCTCATGGGTGCCCCTGACAACCTACCGACTCAGGTGTGGGCACTGACTGGCTTTAGACAACCTGCCGCACATAGACATATTTTTGGATCCCTGAGTGGGGATCCTGTGGGACCAGAAACAATGCACATCCTGGGCAGAGGTATCCCACCTTCTTCCCCAGAATTGGCCAGTACTTGAAAGGGAAGCTTCATAGGCCTGCCACCTTTGTGTTGTGACCCGCAGACTCTGTTGCTAGCAGCAGATGGCAGCCCCCAATTTACACCCCCACTTTGGGTGGAAAAATCGGAGGGGAACCTCAGAGAGGCTAGGAGGTGTACTCATGTTTGCCAATTCCACCCTTCAGGTGGAGGAGGCGCAGTTAAGCACACTTTTCAGTCCCTTCCACCAAGGGCTTGGTCCATACACCCTCCCACAGAAGGGTGGCATATTACTGGGTGTAGTCTCCCCAGGTAAGGTGTCCATTGGCCCTACATATTACTCTCCTAAAATGCCTCCATAAGTTAATAGAGGGCTCCCTCAGACCTAGACACTAGGGGGCATATTACGAAGCAATAGCGATAATTATCGCTATTGCTTGGTTAGAGACAAAAATTTACCGCTGAGCTGCGGCGATTTTTATCGCAGATAAACCTTGGTATTACCAAGGTTTATCGCAAATGCGATAAAAAACGGCCGCAATGCATGAATATCGCTGAAAAGTCAGCGATATTCATGCATTACCGAGCTAATGCTCTTAGCCATGTTATCCACCTCCCATTGGATAACATGGCTAAGAACTGCTCAGGGCAGGTGTTAGCTTTTGGAGATATTCGCGCTTAGCGCGAATATCTCCAAAAGTTGGTAATAGGAGATAGCGATGTTAGCGACTGTTTACAGTCGCTAACATCTTGGCACGCCCACTTTGCATGTCATTAGTGATAAATATCACTGACATGCAAAGTGGGGCCCAAGATGGTCGCTATCTCCTACTAGCTGTCGCTAACTGGTGTTAGAGACAGCTAGGTAATAGGGAGATCATTTTATCTCCGCTTTCTTGGCTTTTAAAGCCAAAAAAGCGGAGATAAACCCCCATGATAATATGCCCCTAGAATCCTGCAACTTATGAAGAAGAATGATTAAAAAGAGGCTGTGCAGCAAAGCCTGGAGATGACAACTGACTTGGCCCCAGCCCTACCGACCTGTCTCCAGCTTTAATGACCCTGCAAAGAAGATAATGCCTGTGCTGTGGACTTTGACTTCTAGAATCCTGAGGAATCTTGCCTGCTCTTCAACAAAGATCAGATCTCCAGAGGACAGTGGCCCTGGCCAGAAGAATCCAACAGCAAGGGCTCCGGATTCTGCTGGAATCGTGAATTCTGACCACTCTGCATCCGACTCCCATGGCCCGAGTCTAAGTGGCTCACCTGTCCAGTGAAGTCCCTCCAGTGATCCTAACCTTTAATCTAGGGTTGGCTGACCTCTCCTGATTCCATGAGGACGCCTGCAGCCTGAATTCAGAGGCTCCCCCTGACCATGACCCGCTCCAGTAAGGAGACTTCAACATCAAAAGGCACCCCTGAACCCGAACCCCCTGTGCCTTGGTGAGAGGAATTGACAGTTCCCCTATGACCCCTTACATATCTACCTACTTCTGCTGTCATTGGTCTCCCTCCTACAACCTCCAGTGTGACGCCTGCAGCCTGTTTGTTGAAAGCAGAATCCTCATTGAAAAGCATTGGGTACATAACGCTGAAACTTTACCTTACACCTGGTCGGCCATGTGCCACTGGTGGTGTATGTTTGGTGTTGCCTTGTGGTACTGTGCTGGTCCTAGCCACCAAAGTAGGTACCCCGCAACCTTTTACTTACCTGCAAGCAGTGTGGCTTTGAGCACCCCCAGTCTCATTGAAACGCATTGGGCCAAACTCTGATTTTGACCTCTGCACCTGGCCGCCCCTGTGCCACTGGTGGTGCAGTTATGGTATTCACCTGACCCTTCTCTCCTGCTGACCTCTGGTCCCAAAGACTGGAACTGTAAGTCTGATACGTCCCTGTTTAACCGCATTATTGTTGTCCTCCATTGAATTACATTGAACTGTTCAGAAAGTGTCGACTTTTGACGTGAAAAGTATTTATATTTAAAAACATACGTTATTGCGAAGATCTTGGTCTTAAAATAAAGTACAAACAAAGCTTTTTCTTTTTACATTTGTGTGGATCTCCTTCTTGAGTCATACGTCCATGATTGGTCAATGTTGCACTAAATGTCTTACGCTCCTCTGCATTAGGCCTAAGGCTGCTCACCCACACTATCACTAATAGAGCACTTTGTGTTTCACATTGAGCCCTGTACATTTTTGGGGAACCCCTAGATTCTGTGCATGGTATAACCACCTAGTGGAACACCATATACAGAGTTAGCTTCCTAAAGTGAGGGATATTTTTTTGCATTATTTACTTTTGTGAAAGAGATCATAGAATAACAAATATGAATACATGATTGCACAGCACATACATTTCATGTAATTCCCTACAAGCAACAAAAAAATAGAACAAATTATCAGATTACTTAAGGTCAAGCAGGAGATGGTAGCAGATAGTCAAGCATATTATCACAAACTGGGAATCAATAAGAAATGTCTATCACAGACGTGAATCATTAAGCAGAGTTCATGAGAGTCAAAGCTAAGAATCCATAGATGTTATTAATAGTTCAGGTTTTATTAAATCACTTCTGACTGTTGAGCCCTTTAGAGTATTGTCCTCTTGCTTCAAGTTCATAAATTCTTTATAACTGATTCCACCATTTATCAATACTGTGTGTGATAGGGTTATTTCAGTCTTGGGCGATGCACACTATATCAACAGTATAGCAAAAGTGAGCATAATCTTGTGGAAATAGCTCATCATTGGCAAGAACAAGGCTCTGAGAAGACAAAATATAATTATGCTGCTCAAATCCAGAAGTTACCTTCGTGATCTCACAACAAAATCCTCTCAACATATATATATATATATATATATATATACACAAATATAGATATATGCAAAAAAGCAGAGAACTCTGGGTAGTTCCCAAGTTTAGGTGGAAGGCAGCTCCTGTATAGAGCATATATGTATGTGTATATAAATATATATTCAATGAGAAAACCACAAGTTTCAGGGATGTTATAGTTAGTTGAACATTTCACTCGTACAAAACAAGAGAGATTTGGCCATTATAGTTAGTTGAGCTAACTATAACTCGTGCCCCGTAATGCACTGCTGATGACATCACATATTACATCACTCATGACATGGTCACTGACATTATTGTTGATATAGCTGGGTCTGAACTGAGGTGGAGAAGTGAGCTAAAGAATGATGATGGATTCAACCCAGATCTGTGACAGACGTCCATGATCTCCTTGTGTTTGCTTTGTTCACCCTAAGTTGGCAGGGTATGCCCAGACGTGGGTCCCTTGCTCACTTTGCCACTGGATTCAAGCTAGCCTGGCTGATGAAGGGTGTTACCCAGAAACCGGTCCCAGGATGCTTGTTTCTGGTTCAGGGAAGACCTTGCTTAGCACTTCAGGCTGGACTGTTCCCATGAGGCACAGGGTCAGGACTGATTTGCATATAGCTCGGTCTGAAATGAGGTAACAAAGTGAGCTAATGAATGATGATGGATTCAACCCGGATCTGTGACTGGGGGTGAGTATCTGAAAAGTTTCAGCGCTCCGTCCATCATCTCCTTGTGTTTGCGTCACTGATGATATCACTGATGACATTTCAAATGACATCACTGATGACATCATCCAGAGACTGGGTGATTTTCAAAAGTTTAAGAATATTAATTATTGATACGCAAAGGTGTATTAAAGAATGAGTAGGTCTATGAGTATCTGAATGGATGATTTAGTGGGTGCATGACTGACTGTTTAAGTGAGAGATTAAACATGTCTTAGGGAATTCATGGGTGAATAACTAATCTTTGTAAAGGTCTGTATCGGTCTATCAGTTGGTGTGTAAGTGGCTGCATGGGTTGGAGAGTAGCTACATGAGTCTCTATATGGGTTAATGATTGGTTCTCTGATTACCTGTATGGGTGACCGACTGTCAATGTGGGTGGGTGAGGGGTGTGTGACTCCCTCTATGGATGTGTGAGTGGGTGATTCAGTGGGTGTATGGGTTCATGAGTGCATCTGCGAGGGGCTGTATGGGTGAGTGATGGTGTGTATGGCTGTGTTGGTGTGTGAATAGATGTCTCAGTGGTATATCTGTGAGTAACTACTTATGTGAAAAGCAGTATATGTGAATGTTGGAGTATATAAGTGACTATATGTGAGAGTGACTGATTGTGAGTGTGGCTGTAAGGATGAATGTGTGCTTGTGTCAGTGATTGTATAAGAGAGTAAGTATGTTAGTATCTGTATAAATAAGTGAGGTGGTGTGTGTATAACTTTATTGGTGAGGAAATGACAGTGTAATTGAGTCTTTGGATGACTGACTAGGTGTGTGAGTATCCCTGTGGATGAGTGGCAGTATGTGAGTGTCTGTATGGGTGTATGAGTGCATACCTCAGAGGCTGTATTGATAAGTGACTGCGTGCATGAGTGACTATCGGTGAGTGAGTGGATGTGTGTAGACCTATTGTTAGAAATGGGGTAGCATGGTGTAGAGCAGGCAGGCCAAACTCCAGAGGACATGTGCAAAGCATCCACGCAGTACACACAGGCGAAACACCAGGCACACCACAAAAAGAGACCACAACAGATTAGGTGAAAAAAAGTAACTTTAGTATTGTATCAAACATACAATAGTAACCAAGTATGTAACCACAGTAGTCTCTAGACTGCGCCAACTGGCGCAAGGGCAATATGTGCAAGGGGATTATTTATATAGCAGGGCCAATCGAGCCGCTGCCAGAACCATTGCCAAGGGACAAAAGATAAATGAAAAAGATAAGTCCATCAGTTTCAAGGCAGTAATAAAGACATAAGCATTAACATTAGGCAAAACACATTAGGGAGGAACATCTGCAATAAAACCTCTTAGAAGGACATTCACCATAGGCCTGGAATCAGGCAGTACCAGATGGGACATACACCAGCCGGGGACATTATCCTCAGGGTAGGAACATTAGGTGTAAAAGCACTTTATGCATTGCATCAGCATCCCCTGCAAAAAGAACATTAGGCGTACAACGCAGATATCCTGTTATGGTATTTGGCCTCCCCTAGACATATAACTTCTCGGGGTATAGGGCTTAACCATGAGCCTCGCATAAGATGTCAGGCCAGCCCATGAACACAATATACACAAGCCTGAAAGGAATACATTATTAACCACATTAGCACAGGCACCAGGTATTATCATGCGTAACATCAGCAACCTCTGCAGCTGGAGAAATCTAGGCCTAAAACTTTCATTAGCCTGACCTCATTCAACATGGGGGCATCCTGTGTTAGCTTAAATCACATTGGTAGGGGGGGCATAAGCCATTAGCATAGACATCCTCGCAGTCAGCTGGCCTCAACACCTACAGTCCTTGCCCCCTACGCAGCAGATGAATTTCTGGCGCACTACGCAGTCGCAAAGGGGTCTCTAACCTCACGAAGGCCCCAAAGTTGCAGAGTAACCTCTGGCGCCACTGTGCCTGGGAAAATGGAGTCCCTCTTCTGGACTCTGCAATTAAGAGTGCCCCACAATGTTGAAGCTGCCCGCTGGCAACCAAGCAGGCAGGGGGGAATCCCACAAGCCGGAATCCCCTCGTAGTGCTTTAGAATCCCAGCGCTGCAGATGTCCGCTCCTCTTCTCTTGGGCACAGTTGTAGCACCTTGGCAGCAAGCAGAGCACAGTCAATACAAATAAGGCACTCTTGCAGCACCACAATGCAGCACACATGCAGGGGAATTGAAATATAGCACTTTGACAGCACAGCGCTGCAGGCCTCAGCTCCTCTTCCCCTGGCACCCTGAATATAGCGCTTACCCTGAGCAGGCCTAGGGGGTCAGGGTGCTCCTACCCTGCCCCCTTTTTGAGTTCTACACATTTGTTTTTATGCTTTCCTGTACCTCACTCTACCGAGGCACAAGATGGCTGCCCACAATTTCTGTTTTGGAGTGTTGACAGACAGTGGCAGCCAATCAGCATGCAGCTCGTGCACGTAGAGGTACGCGTACGTACGCGTACGGTACGCGTACGGGTAAGCGTACGGGTAAGCATACGGTGAGCTCATATGATAATGATAATGAAATTAATGATAATGAAATTTATAAAGTGCACGAATACCAAAAATGGTGTCTCGGCGCTAGAACCATGAACAGACACCCCGCCAGCCCCCCTCACTGAAACAACCAGGTTTTCAATTTTTTTCTGAAGCCCAAAAGAGAGCTAGCCTTCCTAATTTCTGGTGGCAGCAGGTTGCACAGCTTAGAGGTGCCGTGTTGGAAACTCCGTCCTCCCCAGTGCAGAGTTCGAATCTTTGGCACTGCAAGGAATTTTGCCCCTGAGGAACGGAGAGATCTGCCTGGCTGATACCAAGCAAAAAGCTCCCTCATGAACAGTGGACCCTTCTGTGTCAAGGCTTTAAAAGCCACACAGATTGCTTTAAATTTGATACGCTGCTTCACTGGGAGCCAATGAAGCTTCTGAATCTCTTCTGAGATAGATTTGTGCCGGGGTAAACTCAGCAGTAAACGAGCCGCCGAGTTTTGGACAGCTTGAAGTTTTCTCAGGCACTGCGTTTGGACATTCAAATACAGCCCGTTGCAGTAATCCAACTTGGACTGTATCAGGGAGGCGATGACCACTTTCCTGGTTTCCTCCGGAATATAGGGAAGTACCTCCCTGATTTTTTTTATCAGGAAGTGAGAGGCAGACACGATGGCATTTGTTTGAGGAATAAACGTAGGCCTATTGTCTATCAAAATGCCCAGGTTTTTTGTCTTTGCCGTAGGGACGGGCGGGAGGCCCATTTCCACAGGCCACCAGAGCCTATTCCAGGAAGGTTGCAAGTTGCCAAAAATCAACACTTCCGTCTTCTCAGAATTAAATTTAAGGCAGTGACTGCTCATCCAGATGTTAATGGCGGCCATGCAGTTGTAAAACTGCACCGCAGGGGAGCTCTGTTTCTTATGAGCTGCAACCACAATCTGCGAATCATCTGCATATGATGTTAATGAGAAGCCGTCATCCCTGACAAGAGATGCAAGCTCAGTAACATAGACATTGAACAGCAGGGGGCTCAACAAGCTGCCCTGTGGAACCCCACAAGGCAGCACATAGGGATCCGAGTTAAACCCGTCAAGTGACACCGTTGATCTCCTCTCCTGCAAAAAGGAGGCCAGCAAGGCCAGCGCCATGCTATCCACACCAAGAGTTTTTAGTCAGCGAGTCAGGAGAGTATGATCAACGGTGTCAAATGCGGCGGAAAGGTCAAGCAATATTAATGTCGCTGTACCACCACCATCCATGACTGCTCTAATTTCTTCGGTCACCTAAATGAGAGCTGTCTCGGTACTATGTTCCTTGCGGAAGCCAAACTGAGAATGGTCCAACAGCCCGTTGTCATCAATGAACTGGGATAGTTGGATGTTCATAATCTTGTCAACAATTTTGGCTGGAAGAGGGAGGCGTGCAATGGGGCGATAGTTTGAAGTCATGGAAGCATCTAAGGAGGGTTTTTTAAGAAGCAGGAGAACGGAAGTCTCCTTCCAAATAGTGGGAAATCTTCCTGAGGAAAACATCTTATTAAAGATGTCTGTCAACACAGGACTCACCAGGTCTGCCAGCTCTATCAAAAAACCTGATGAGCAGGGATCCAAAGGAGAGCCCGATTTAGAGGCCAGAATGTAGTGACTCACTGTGTCAATTGACACAGGGGAAAACTCTTGAAATCTGCTCGTATCGGCAACTATCGCCTGTGTATTAGAAGCCGGCTGAGCACTTGAGCCATCTTTAAAATTACGGACGATGTCCAATACTTTGGTTTTAAAATTGGACGCCATGTCATCCACAAATTGTTGACTGCCCAATTTATTCAGAGCCTTGGGGACTGTTAATTTGTTTATAACTGTAAATAACTCTTTAGAAGAGTATTTAGCTGAGTCAATCTGGGCCTTAAAGTATTTACTTTTCTCTGCAATTACTAATGCTTTATAGGACCTGAGTGAAGTCTTATAACTCTGTTTATCGGAGTCTTGATAGTTCAAACGCCAACGCCGTTCCACATGGCGGCACTTCTGTTTCTCCTTGCGAAGGAGATCCGAGAACCAGGGAGCGGATGGCGCCGCTCGGTTGCCAGAAATACGCTTAGTAGGAACCGCTATGCTAATGGCGTCGGATAACCAGTTGTTATAGCTATTAACTGCGTTGTCCACATTAGCCGAGATTAAGGGAACGGAACAAGCCAGTTTGGTTTGAAGGGCAGTTTTGTCCACTTTACTCCAGGTTTACAAGGGGCTGCTTGAGACTTGGGATATGGTCCTGTTGACCAATGTTTATGGGAAGGGTGAATCTAATAAGTGAATGATCGGATCAAGGAAGTGGAAACCCTTTACCAACTTTGAGTCCGGAACAAGAAGAGAAGATCCCGTCCAGCGTGTGCCCCGCTTCATGGGTGGGAACACCAATCAATTGGGCCAACCCCGCGGCACCCACAGTGTCCAAGAGCACCGCAGTATCTTTGTTTTCATGATCTTCTAAATAAAAGTTGAAATCACCCAGGATGGTGAATTCTCTATTAACTAACACTGATTCAAGAAGTTCATCAAGTTTGTTCAAAAATACAGCTTTGGCTCCAGGCGGACGGTACACCAAAATGCCTTTAAATGAAAAGTTGGCGCTAAGTTTGGTGGTGAAGTGTAATGCTTCACAGCCGGAAAGCTGAACCGGATGAACCGTGACAGTATAACAGTTTTTAAATATAATTGCTACTCCTCCTCCTCTCCTACCCAAGGGCCTATCCATCTTAACAAAGCTATACCCAACTGGGGAGGCAGTAATGAAATCGGGGTCAGACGCCATGTCCGTCCAAGTTTCTGTTATAAAGAGCATGTCCAGGCCCATGTTTTCAATAACTTGGGCTATTTCATACCTATGCTTCCCCAGAGAACGAGCGTTGACGAGCCCTCCATGCAATATATACTCAGGACGGCGACTGCCTGCATAGCTCGTGTTAGCAGTAGAAAAGGCAAAACCACAGCCCCCACATATACCATGGGCATTGAGAGGACATACCTCACATCCCTCCTTTAGGTGATTTAAGGCGATTTTTCAGAAAACTGGCAGCATCCAGTGCGCTCGGCGCGGGCCAGGCACGGACGGGCGCAGACAGGCTTGCCTTAGGCGCGCCTTCGGCGCGTCCGCTGCGCGTCCGGTGCATGGGTGGCTAAATACCTTCCTTCCGGCGGACGACTAGACCGCGTCCTGCCGGAAGTAGGGTTTGAGTGGAAAGTAGCGTCAACCGCCCTCCGCACAAACGGCACAGCAGCCGCGGCGGACCAGGGTCGGTTCCGAAAGTCAAATCAGCAAAGGATGAATGCTCACAAATGCCCTCAGGTAACAGTGCTAATTCCTCAAATTCCCCGCTAATGCTATGAAAGTCCTGAGAGCCCCCCGAGTGACACAATATTAAAAAGGCACAGTTTAAGATATATACATTTGATTTAAAAACGTTAGAACATAAGAAGGGTAACAAATGAGGATTGCGGCGCCAGCAGGGCTATTCACAGTCCGCTGCGCGTCCGGTGAAGCCTGCCTAAATACCTTCCTTCTGGCGGACGACTAGACCGCGTCCTGCTGGAAGTAGGGTTTGAGTGGAAAGTAGCATCAACCGCCCTCCGCACAAACGGCACAGCAGCCGCAGCGGACCAGGGTCGGTTCCTAAAGTCAAAACAGCAAAGGATGAATGCTCACAAATGCCCTCAGGTAACAGTGCTAATTCCTCAAATTCCCCGCTAATGCTATGAAAGTGCTGAGAGCCCCCCGAGTGACACAATATTAAAAAGGCACAGTTTAAGATATATACATTCGATTTAAAAACGTTAGAACATAAGAAGGGTAACAAATGAGGATTGCGGCGCCAGCAGGGCTATTGATATATATGTGTTTTTGAAGTTAATTTTCATAAAAACCACTGGAGCAATTTTCACCAAATATAGCAAAGGCACTTCTGCGTACCAGTCCCTACAATTTTGCCAAGTTTGGTGTAATTCCGTTCAGCGGTTCGGGCTGTAGCCTTGTCAGAACGTCCTATGGAAATTAACATGGGGAAAACACGTTTTGTGACCCCCCTTTTTTCTCAGCCCCCACTTCACAAATCCCCCCGAAACTTTCAGGGAAGGAGCACAGCGGAGCTGGCCAACATTTTGGAAAGTTACACACAAATTCCTCAACCGGCGCCAAAGTTATTCCCAATAGAATGTTGCGGATTTCCTATGGTAGCTAGGTCCTAACTATATATACCTACTGGCTATTGCCAGTAGGTAATATATATATATATCCAAAATCATTTTGCGGTATGCTGGCGTGCTGCCAGATCGCTGGTGGTGCACGGCGAGCAGCGCCTCCGCTGGCGCTGAAGATGTCTTAAAAAAATATATATATATTTTTAATTGCCACAAAAAAGAAGCAGAAATAGTAAATATAGCAACATTTTCAAATAAGGATACATCAGTAAGCATGTGCAGAGCTCAGAGGAGCATTTTAGAAGAAAAAAGAAAAGAAGAGAAGGTGAGAAAAAGAAAGGGAAGGATGAAGAATAAATAAGAAGAAAAGAGATAAGAAAAAGATTAAGATACATACAATCGTTAATCCAAATGAAGGCAGAACCAAACCCTGAGCAGTTTTAGAGAGATCGGGGGCCTCTAGCTTTAGCCAATGCAGTTTCCATTTCGAAGATCTCCCACATCAGAGAACAAAATACATTAATACTGGGAGGTGTAGCATGTACAAAGAGCGGGCTATACACAGACGAGCACAAGAAGCAATAATAGAAGCTAAGGGTTTCCTAAGACAGCCAGATTCGGAAAATAGTCCCAACAGCAGCTCTTTACCTGAGACTGGGCTATCATAGCCGACGCAAGTTGTCATAGCCATAGTAATGTTAGACCAAAAATCCTTCAACCAAGGGCAGGTAAAAAAAATATGGTGTTGATCGGCAGCGTATTCCTGGCATTAAGGGCAGTTGGTCTTAGCAATGGTTGAGTTGTTAGCCCATTTGGAAATTCACTCGGGAGTGTAATAGAGCATAAAAGTAATTCTATGTTGCTGTAATTTTAGATTGACAGATGTTACAGCTGAATCATTAGTTTGAAGAGACTCTTGCATTTGCTAACTAGAGATATCAGAGCCAAAAATAAGTTTTGCAGCTATTTGTACACCGTCATCGCCCACCGCCCGATAAGTTTTTGATAAATGTTGCCGATGGCTCCTCGCCCTCTGGTGCCTACAAGTATAGGCAAGATCTCGCATGATCTAGACAACTCGGAAAGTCCCCGACCTCAATTAAGAAAATCCCTAACTTGCAGGTATTTGAAAAAATGGGTTTGTGAGAGAACAAATTCTACTTTTAACGATAAGAAAGTTTGAAAACCCTGATTATCGTATAACTGACCTATCCACATTATGCCCTTAAATTGCCATTCTTCCCAATATGATCGTGGAATATATTAAGAAACAAAGGATTCCCCCATAGCACCGTATATTGGTGCAAGTTGGCTATTGCATAGGTTTTGCAGATTTCACACCATATTTTAGTAATGTCTCTGATTTCAGCAGAAGAAGGAGGGTCTACGGGAGAAAACACTTTGTAAGGTACATCAGATGTAGAGGAGGAGATCGCAGTCGCTATATGGATGAGTAAAGCACTGGATGATATATTACTTAAACTGGCATTAGCAAAGGCAGTAATAGGGGATATTACGGCGACTAAGGCAGCAGAAAAATTCATGGTCAGAAGGGAACATTGTTATGAGTTTAGTGAGCGGGCATACCCTGGCAGTACGACTTAGACAATAAAGCATGTCAGGGGAGATTTGGGATATTACAGACAGAAGTGGGAATCTAATAGAGCGGTCACCTGGGATCTGGGAAGTTTTTTGGCAATTTTATGAAGATCTCTATAGCGAGGAACAACAAAGGGAGCAGAGCCTAATTCAAGGATATTTAAGTGGAATTTCAGTGCAATGTATTGATCCTGAAGACTCGGAGGTTCTTGAAACTGCATTGACCCAGGATGAAATATATGACGCATTAGGGAGCCTCCCATCATAGAAAGCTGCCGGACCGGACCAGATTCCCTTAGAGTTTTACAAATCTTTCCTCAGGGTAATTGGACCAGATCTGGTGGCTACAATTAGTCAAGCTCAGCAAGGGCACTCAATCCCCGAGTCGTGGGCCGGGGCGGATATGATTGTATTTTTAAAGAAGGGTAAGCCCTCTAGGGAACCAGGCTCATACAGGACAATAACGCTTATGAACAGTAATGCTAAAATCTTCTCAAAAGCACTGGCCTAAATCAAATAGTTTGGAAAATAGTCAACCCCAGCCAGCATGGGTTTATCCCTGGGAGGGGAACTACAGAACATATTCGCAGAGTCATAACCCCGTTCGATGCAGCGGAAGTCTTAGGAGACCCTATGGCTTTAATACTCATGGATGAGGAAAAAGTATTTGATAGGGTCTCCTGGGACTTTCTCTGGGAGGTTATGAAATGGTATGGCATCGGGGGAGATTTTATCCAGGCAATTCAGGCTATATACAAGGCACCGACAACTCGGCTTAGATTGAATGGGGGGTACACGGTACCAGTGACAATTAATCAAGGCACAAGGCATGATTGCCCTTGTTCGCCTCTCCTCTTCGCTCTGAATATTGACCGTCTGATCGGGAAACTGGAGGCTAGCAACAACATTAGCGATATGCACTTTCAAGGGTTGGAAACAAAAACATTTGCCTACGCGGATGGTGTCGCATGGTTACCCCTAATCCTCAAGATACCATAGTTGCAATAGAGGGAAAAGCTCAAGCCTTTGGATTGGTTTCCGGTTACGCAGTAAACAGACAGAAGACGCAGATAGTCAAAAATCAGAGGGTCGGTTTGGAGGATTCACGGGTGGTTGACTCAGCTGTCTATTTGGGTAGTGATATTATTCCCGATTTGGGGACGCTAGTAGGAAGAATTATTGAACCAGTAATAGGGAAGGCTAAAAAAGGTTTTGATAGATTGCATAGTATTCATATTACAGTGATGGCTCGCTGCAATGTGGTTAAGATGGTCTTCCTCCAGAAAGTACTCTATTTCTTCAGGGCCATACAATTAGAGTTTGAGAGACGTTGGTTTATGATGCTTGAGCATGTGGTGAATAGATTTATTTGGGCTCACGGAAAAACAAGGCAGGCCATGAGGTATATGTCATTGCCGAGGGAAAGAGGAGGCTGGGCACTTCCAAATTTTAAGATGTATTACTGGGCTTTGGCTTTACAATATATGCGGGGGCTATTTGGCAGGGGTGCTAGCGATTCCTGGAACAACATAGGGTCGCCAGATATATATAAATTACTGTTAGGAGAAAGTGAGGTTAACTGTTTTATGAAGTTTAACGAGCCAAGTTATTTAAAAAAACAATGTTTAAGACATTGGTGGCTGCATATAAGATCTGGGCTGCATTTAAAAAGAAATTTGGCCTTGGTAGATTTAACATTTACACTCAGCTCTATAGAAATCAAACACTAACTGGCATTTTTTCTGATGCAATAATGTTGGAATGGGAGGGCAGGGGGCTCCAGCAGTTAGGAGATCTAATAGGCCCGGAGGGGATCCAGGCGTTTAGTGATATCCAACGTGACTATGGTGTTAGTACAAGTAATTTTTTGAAATACCTTAAGTTGCGGAGTTTTTTTAGAGGGAAAAGGGGCGGGCTAAGTTGCTCTCTGAAAGTCGCAATCATAGAGGTTTTAAGAATGGGAGTGAACTGTACTATTAAGAGAATCTATTAAGTATTGCAATTACTCAAGCAGGCCGATCTGGATAAGCATGGGAATAAGTGGACTGATAAGCTTGACATAGACCAGGATGGTTTTTTAAATTCCTTGGTGACCCTAATTTTGGAAGGAGACGCTGTGGGAGAATACTTGCCCCGTGTGCCCCGTTTGCTGAACTCAGCTGCTCGCTGCTCCCGCTGCGCGGGAGCCGCTTCGCTGTGGGAGGACATCTGTGACCCACCAACGTTGTACCTGTTTGGCTGACATGCCGCCGAGAGGAAGGGAACATCTGCAGAGGCTGCAGGGGTAGCGCGGCAGGGACTCACTATCCCAGGAGTCCCTGCTTGACCACGAGACATCCGGTCAGCGCACCCCTGCGTGCCCCGCCCCCACCGGCAGACCAGCTAAATAGAGAGCAGCAGCGCTTTCCTGTGTAACCCTAATTTTGGAAGGAGACGCTGTGGGAGAATACTTGCCTGGTGTGTCCCGTTTGCTGAACTCAGCTGCTCGCCGCTCCCGCTGCGCGGGAGCCGCTTCGCTGTGGGAGGACATCTGTGACCCACCAACGTTGTTGTACCTGTTTGGCTGACGTGCCGCCGAGAGGAAGGGAACATCTGCGGAGGCTGCAGGGGTAGCGCGGCAGGGACTCACTATCCCAGGAGTCCCTACTTGACCACGAGACATCCGGTCAGCGCACCCCTGAGTGCCCCGCCCCCATGCCTATCCTATAACAACAGAGGAGAGACCGTCTTGCGGGACGCAAGCGGGACGCCGGGCGAAGCCCGGGCAAAGGGCGGGCCGTCTGTGGCCGTCCGGGGCCAGCAGGGGCCGGGACGGGCCACCCCCCTAACAACTAAGGTAAAATCATTGACCTGTTGATGTGGGTGTCACAATAGTATCCCTGCAACCACGCATGTCTACATATTCCCCAATGTCTACTCGTTCAGGTAGAAGCTCTAGACGAGGGGGGAACTCAACAATATGCACGATGGATAATTTCATCACTCGCACGGTGTCTGTTGTAGAAAAGGAAATTATCATGGCAGAACGCAGACTATCACGTGAATTCCTGGCACAAAAACGCTCCTCTTTAGGATCACTCACACATGCTACATCCCCAGTGAATACCACCTTAGCTGAACCTTTAATCCCTGTACCAACTGGTCATTTGCAACCGTGTGCCGTTGATATAAGGCAAGACAATGGCGCTTTTGAGATTGTCCCAGACTCTGCACCTACAAACAGAATCCAAGGTGGTACCAATACAAACAATCGTTCGAATAACACAGCAGTTGAACCGCCGGCACTACCTGTAATTTTGGTACATGATACGCCTCCAGGGTTAGCTCTCACACCCCCGTCGCCAAAAGCAAGACGAGTTGTCACCAAAAGGAAGAGAGTGGTTACCCCGAGAAAAGCTTATAGATTAAAAACACTCAAGAGAATTCGTAGGAACTATATGAATGGAGGCTCTTATTGTAAATCTATAGAGCCAGAAACTACGAACATGAGGCCAGAAATAAGCAACTTACAAGTAGGGGATGACCATAATGTTTCACTCGGTCAAATGCAGGTCTTGGAACCCACAAATTACCCAAAAAACTTACCTGTCGTGAACCCGTTGCTTGACCAGATCCAAATGCTTATGTCAACTTTGCTCTCACCAGTTATTGAAAAACTAAAAGGGCTAACAGAGCGATTAGATACATTTGAACAAACTTCATTGGACAATTTTTTCGCCGTGAAATCCCTGGTAAAATTACATTCTAAGATTGGAGGAGATGTCACAAGGGCAGAAACTAGTCCCACAGCACCAAATCCAACACACCAACCCCGACGACCTAGGAAAAACAACGCGACAGATCAGAATGAATCAAACAATGGTTCAAGGGGAAGTCAATCTGAGTCTGCCGAGGCACACCCAACTAATGGAGGAACCCAGTTGACTGTTCCCCCGAAACCTGCACCACGTAAAGTAAATTTGGCGAACACAACTACTTCTACTCAAGTCCTGGTATCATCTAAACCGGACAATGGGATTGAACCTCCTATTCGTTCTATCAATTGTGGCTCGGACACTAATGCTCAAGCAGCTAATCATAATAGAGACAAATCGGCATTGAAAAAGACCCCAAATGCACACCTTCCACCGGGATGTCAACCATATGTAGTTGTGATAACCGGGGTCCCTCCCTTGAAGCCTAATAAAAGGGAGTCTTATGACGAGCTGAAGAACAAGACCTTATATTGGCTTAGAGAAAACAGACCCTTGCCATATGCTGTTAATTGCCAGGTTATCCAAGTTCGAAGAATTAGTTGGTTGGGCACTAGGCCGAAAGACATAGCAGGGGATTGTATTTTGGTTAATTTCAAGGACCCCTCTGTTGCTCATCTTGTTTATAGCCAGAATGTAAGAGGAGATCATTCAGGAATTGGTACCTGTGATCTTAGCTATTTTTACCCTATGCAGCGGCCCCAAGACACAAGAGATCTATCCCGGTCAGGCTTGACGAATAACAGGTATTCATTCTTTGATCCACCAACCCCAGTAGGAAGAATGTTCCCAGGAAACATGGATGGGGACAAAAACTGGTCATGGTGGGGTAATTGACAAGAAGGAATAAATGGCCTACAAGGGCCTTTACCCTCCATGTCCATTAGTCACACAGGGGACCATTGTGCAAAATTAACTGTAAATACTTGTGTTATGTCTCCTATATCTGATATCCCCGGAACTATCCAGGCTAGAGCTTTGCCCATTAGTCCCCTCGAAGACCATCAAGGAGGGGATATAGCGAATAGTAGCCATGTACATGTTATAGGCAGGTCACTAGCGGTATTCAATGAGTTGCACGATCCTACATCTCCCCACGAGTCTGCTGATGACTCCAATGAAGGGGTAATACTAGACATACCTAGTGCGGGTAATATTTGTCCCAGTACCTTAGCATCATGCAATTTAAATCGTGATATAAAAATCTTGTCATGGAACATTGCAGGGCTGTCTGGAAACCTGTGCGATAGGAATTGGAGCTCCTTTATGGAAGAGTATGATATCATTCTTCTACAAGAAACATGGGCAATTAACATGGTGCACAGACTTGGATATAAAGCATTCTACTGTGGGGCGATTGCGTCTGTTAGAGGTAGACCCTCAGGGGGCTTGTTGATTTGGATAAAGGTATGCTTGGATGTTGTTGTATCACCTTGTAATATTGGTTCAAAAGACTTGCTCGGGGTGAAGATCTCCACGAAGGATATTGGGGACATCTATTTGATAAATATCTATAATAGACCAAATCCACAGAAAAAGGAATCATTGGTTGTGGAACAGCTAAGTTTGTATCTGAGCACCTTAGAGCAGAACTCCAAAACAATTATAGGCGGGGATTTTAACTGTCAATTCGAGCCTGTGTTGGGGCTAGAAAATTTATTAGAAAATGAGGATAGGGCCCACGACATACCTTGCCTAGACAGTGTAAAAGCAGTCAAAAGCTCAGTGGCAGTTATGCAGATTAATGAGCTGACGGTATCTCACAATTTAAGGGCTTGCAACGGTAGATTGGACCCAGATAAGCCATCTAATTATACTTATAGTAAAGGGAACTCCAAATCACTTATTGACTTTGTATTGGTCACTACTAACTTGTGGCACTTGTTGTTGACCTTTTCTGTTGTGAACAGACCAGAAAGTGATCATTTCCCTCTACAGGTAGGGATACTCTCCAAACCATTCCAATCATCAGATAGTGGACCAGAATTAAACAATGAGGTGGGAGAGGTTGAGGTTTCAAATAATAGGAAAGCCATAAAATGGCCACATATCCTGGCAAAAGAGGATATACTTATAGGTATTTATAATATCTTCTCTAACACTGTTTCCTCACACAAAGACCTGTCTATGGGATCCCACGAAGTTCTCAAAATGCATTATCATTTAGTAGAGGAATTAATCCCCCTTCTGAGCAAAACTTGTAGTAACAGTAAAAGTAATATAAAACGGCAATTGGAACTGGAGACACCGTGGTATAATAAACAGTGTCGTCTAGCCAAAGGTAACCTAATCAAAGACGTAAAATCTAAGGATCAGAAGAGGGTGAGAGAGTGTAGAACTGAATATAAAAATCTCCTCTCCAAAGCAAAAAAAGAGTGGGACGACTCAATCTTGTAAGATCTTTTAAACGCTGCTAGGAAGCACGACCAATGCACCTTTTGGAGCCTGATAACAAAAAACAATAAATCGGGGAGCTCCAATAGAGATTTCTTTCTAGATGAAAAAATCTGGTATGACCACTTTTCCAAATTATATGATGCAATCGAGGTGCCCCCAGATGACACCTGCTTTGGATCTCCCCCCGCCTACCCTAATTCGGAAAAATTCACCACTGAAGAAACACTGTGTGCAATAAAGGCAGTTAAGGCGGGTAAGGCGCCAGGCCCTGACAAATTACCAGGGGATCTGTTCACTCATGATATCGAAATATGGTGCCCCTACATTAACTTTTTGTGCAATTCCATTTTGCTTGGTACTCCGATTCCGGAATCATGGAAGGGGGCGGAAATAGTCACCATTTACAAAAAAGGAGACCGTTACAATCCCGGTAATTACAGACCGATAAGTTTAATAGATATTTTACAAAAAATCTTTGCCAGACATATTTTAAATCGTCTTTTAGATTGGGTAGAGGAAACTAAGATCCTCTCAAAATATCAAGCGGGTTTTAGAATTAGGACAAGTACTGTAGATCAGGTACACAGGTTTATGTGTATTTGTTGGAAATATGTCCAAATAAAGAAGTGCAGTATATATGTAGCATTCATGGATCTACGCTCTGCGTTTGATCTTGTCCCTCGCACTCTGTTATGGAATACCTTAAGGACCATGGGTGTCCCGGAAGAACTGCTGTCTAACCTCATAAAACTTCATACTGATAATTTTGCAAAAATAAGATGGGGAAGAAATGGTGAACTTACCCAAGCAATCCCAGTTAGACGGGGGGTAAGGCAAGGGTGCGTGTTGGCCCCGACCCTCTTTTTCTTATTCGTAAATGATATCCCCCCCTACCTGGCACAATGTAACCATGACTCCCCCAAATTATGCAATGAGGCAATTACAGCTCTGCTTTTCGCAGATGACACCATTTTAATATCCCAAACACCCAAAGGATTACAAAATTTAATAAATCAATTCGATAGTTATTGCAAAAAGAAGGGGTTAGAAATCAATTCAACTAAAACTAAATATATGGCTATTAATCCCCCAAAATCTTTTAGGAAAAATTTGGCACTAAACAATATTAAACTGGAGTACGTAGAATACTTTGACTATCTGGGTATTAGGTTTGATAGTAAATTGACCTGGTCAAACCAGCTTGAAAAAAGTAGATTGACACTAAAACACAACTCCCTCCCTATTTTAAAAATCCACGGAGGGTGTACTTCAAAAGCTATAACACCTGCGATTGAAGTGTTTAAAGCTAAAGCACAAACTGCGGCCCTATACGGTGCCGAGATTTGGGGGCCTTACTCAAATCAAACATTCCAGTTTGAGGAAAATGTGTTCTGTAGGCGTTTGTTAAGGCTACCAACAAGAACACCTTTAGTTCCAGTTTTTTTAGACACTAACCTAAAACGTACAGACTATTTGTGTTGGTTGAGGCCACTGATCTACTGGGTAAGATTATGGTCCACCCCGGAACTTGCAGACTATAGAATGGGACTGATGGAAGTTATGGAATTAGACACATACAACTCCATTAAGTGGCTGAGACATATATCTGTATGGCTAACTAAAATAGGTCTCTCACACTTTTGGAAAAATCCAACAACTATGCAACCAAACTGTAAAGACCAGGTAAAAATTGCTTTCTGGTATTATATGAACACTAATATACATGAACGTGCCACTGGTTCATTAACAATCAAGTTTTTGCAATTTAAGGATATCCCCATATTTGAGCAATTCATGGACGAGGTGGAACCACCTCTGGCTAAAACCATGTATCTTCAATATAGGTACGGGGTCCTACAAATAAACGTTAATACTTGTAGGTGGGGAAATTCTAATCCCAATAGGTATGATTCACACTGTAAACTGTGTGATCTGAATCAAAAGGAAGATGAGGCACATATCCTTTTTTTTTGCCCATTGTATAGACTTCAACGTACAAAATGGATCAAACCCCTTTGTAAAAACTTGGGCATACGTTCATATAAAGAGGCAGAAAGACTACTTAGATCTTCGACTATTCGCCTGATAATCTTTGGAGTCAGTCGATTCCTTCATAGTATCTGCTTGATAAGAAAAAAGCATGGTCTTAAAACATAGATACAAGTTTCTTTTTAATACTGGCTTTTTAACTATTTATAGATTGTATATAGCCGATTTTTATAGTAGGTCTGTAAAACCGCCTTAAGGTGAAAATGTAACGTAAAGGTGAAAATGCAATGCATTGTATTTAGAATTACAAATAACTTAGTATGAATTGTAAATAACCTGATTTGGTATGGGGACTGTATATTCGTTTATTCTGTATTTTTTGTAATTTTGTTTCTGTTTTTAAGAATCATGTTTAAATGTATTTTATATGTGTTGGCTTTATGACAAAATGTCGAATAAAAGCTTTACAACAACAACAACAACAATTCCTTGGAACTCTGCAAGATTGTCTTCTGTTCAGCGGAGCTTCAAACTCAGCATTTTAAAACAATGTTTTCACTGTATCACACGCCAGCTAGGATTTCACAGTGGGGGGGACACAAAGGATTTTGATGCCCCCGTTGCAATAGCTCAGATGCACATTTAATCCACATGATCCCGACCTGCCCCAGACTGCCAAATTTGATAAGTGCAATTGAAAAATTTATGGATCAAACATTGAACATAGACATTTCTCTTGATCCTGCTCTAATGCTCCTGGGGATCCAAACCAGGGGAAGGCAAAACTAATGTTATTACTTTTGGTTTCTTGCCATGGCTGCTCTACGTATCTGCATCGCCTCTGCCTGGCTGAATCAATCAACCCCAACCTTTCGGCAATGGCTCACCAAATTGTTAGCTTTATATAATTTAGAGAAAGGGATCTATGAGAGAAAGATCAAGAGAGGGAAAAAGCTTGGCAGGTGCATCTGGGCGCCTATATATAGATGGACGGAGGATGTGAACGATAGTAGATCCTGATTTAATTTAGTTAGGCAATTGTTCATTGTTTTGTTTTTTATGTAAAAAGGATATCTGATATGAACTTTGATTTTCATTTGAAACAAAGATGAATTTGTGTTCTCTTGTCTTTAAGATGTATTGGATTTTTTGTTAGTTTGGAGCCTCTCTCCCCTTCTGGCTCTAATGAATTTGTATTATATTATGATTGGTAAATCAATCCTCGAGTAACACATGTATGTCTACTATGGTGCTGTATTAAATTGGAAAAATAAAATAAAAAAATGAAAGATGTTGACATAAGGTATTATTGATTAGGGTTCTTTTAGTAACGACATGTGAAGGGTTCCTGTTTTGTATTTGGGTAGGTGCAATGTTACAAGTAGTTATAGAATGGTAAAGCAATAGCTTGAAAGTGAGGTTTGAGATGTATGTAGAGATGTTATTTATTTGAGTAATTTGTATGATGTGAGGAAAAATAAATGTCTTATATACCGCATAATTTTCAGTGTCTGTTTGAAAATTGAAGTGAAATCTGTGAAGTCTTGAAATGTGGATGGTGTTGTTACTGAGGTCTGTGTCAACTTGCATATGTATTATGGTGCGTGTTATGTGTGTGAAGATGATAGAATAAGAAAACATAGTTATACATGCATTTGTATATTAGTTTTATATATGATGCTGCAAGCATAAGCTGCTATGTACTCCTGTAATCTCCCAAATATTACCTCTGTAATAACAGAATCACCAGCCATTACCTATGTACTCCTCGAATTCCCCGGGCATAACTCCTGCAATCATGTAACCATCAATGCATTAACTATACAGTGGTTTATTCATGCAGGCTCTACCCTAGCACTCCTCCAATCACCCTGTCAGGAACTATGCACTCCTCCAATCACTTAGCCAGTGCCTATGCACTTATAAAATCATCCAGACACTAACTTTACACTTTTGCAATCACTGAGGCACTATCACAGTATTATCCTAATCACCTAGGCAGTACTGATCACCCGGGCTCTTTCTATGTATTCCTGTAGTCCCCCAGATATTACCTCTGAAGTTATACAATACCCAATCCATTAGGTATACACTGGTTCAATCATCCAGGTAATACTCTTGCACTCTTCCAATTTCCTTTTCAGGATCTATGTACTCCTCCAATCACTTAGTCCAGGCTCAAGTTCAAGTTCAATCTTTATTATGTTTTGGAACTCCTTAGAGGTCCACATAAGAGAAAAACACAGATACAAGATACCATTCATAATGAAAAAAGACAAATTATAGCAATTACTGCAACACAAAGTAGTTTATTAATATGCATGCCATTCTTCAGAAAATATCTAAAAAACATTTTAAAAAATTAAAAATGTTGAAGCAAAATCTCTCATTAGGGGGGTTGTATAAAGCGAACATAAAAGAATTAGCATTTACAATACCCATTTGCAAACATATTTGTCTTAACCATTTGCAGCGATAAGAGCGCAACATTGGGCATATAAAGAGTACATGCGTTAGGTCTTGAATAGACTGATGACAAAAATTGCAAATTGCAGGAACTCCGTACCATTTAAATAAAAGATTATTTCGGGGTAATAAGTCCTGCCTCAATAGAAACCAGAATCTCCGGATACCATGAGGTAAATTCCAAGTGGCGTAAGGTTGCACAAATTTTCTTGCGAATGAATCAGTGAGGGGATTAACACCCTTCTTAACAAGGATTGAAGTACTGTCTAGTCTATAGCTAAGGTCCCAAGTAGCCTCTTTCAAGACAGACTTTAGCTGGGATGCGGGTAGAGAAAAGAGAGTTCTCTCTTCCAATTGCAAGAGCGATACAGCCTTTCTGAAGTTATTGACAATTAAGGAATGTTCTCTTAAACTTCCTAATAGTTCCGTCTTTAAGAGGAATCTCATAGTCCCCTCTTCTCCTCTGGCTATGCTTGCGACCCAACGTACTACAGCTGCCAGGCCCTGCACCCAACTGCTGCGCAAACCAAACTCAAGTCTGCAAGCGGCCACTGAGCAGGCAGAACTAATAGAGGTTACGCTTCTTAACAGTTTTCCCTCCACCGTATTTAGAAAATCCCAATGCTTAATATCAATTAATTCTATTCCATATAAAAGGGTGGAAGGGACTTTTGCCGTAAAGACCTCCAATAAAAAAGAAAAATGCCTTCTTCCCATTGCCGAATACAATGCACTTAAGCTTCTCTCTTGGGATAAAGCCTTCCGGGCACTGTTATCGGTATGGGGTTTAGCACTTAAATTATCAGAGATTAATTTTCCTAGGAAAACATAACTCCTTACTACCTCAAGTTTGTCATCTCCCACAGACCAGGTAAAGTTCGCAAATTTATGTTTTTTCTGGCCTGAGATGCACATAATTTTACTCTTAGATGCATTAATTTTTAAATAATGAGATTCTGCATACTGATGTAGAGCATGGAGGCGTTTAGCGAGACCTTTAGGCATAAGATCCATTATTATGATATCATCCGCATATAACATACATGAAATGTGCCTTCCGCCCAAAATTGGAGCTATGCCATCACAGGAGGAGAGTGAGGCAGGTAAATCTGCAATATATAATGAAAAAAGTAACGGGGCAAGGAGACAGCCTTGCTTAAGGCCATTACATGAAGGGATAATCTTAGAAAGGCCCCTGTCTCCTCCTTGCAGGACCTGACACCAAGTGATGTAGCGCCTGGATCATATCTAACAATTGAGGCGGCATTCCCAAAGCGGAAAGCTTTCTCCACAGCAACGGGTGGTCAACCTTATCGAATGCTGTGGAGAAATCTATAAAGGCCACGTACACTCTTCCGCCGCGTACCCTTATGTATTTGTCTGTAATAGTCTGAAGAGCGGAGAGATTATCCAGGGTTCCATGGCCTTTACGAAAGCCTACTTGTTCTAGTGGTAAAATTTGTTTTAGTACCACCCAATCGTTAATTAGGGATAATAGACATTTAGAAAAAACCTTCCCGATTGCGTCTAAGAGGGCTATTTGACGATAGTTAATAGGTAAGTTTCCAATCACTTAGTCAGTACACAGGCACTTCTGAAAGCACCCACTCACTTGGTATGTACTCCGGTAATCCCCCAGATATTACCACTGCAGTCATGCATTCAACCAGGCAACAGTTATGTACTACTCCTGCAGTCATGCAATCATGCAGGCTGTACCTATACACTCATGTAATAACCCAGTCACTACCCGACAAGCATGCAATCACCCAGGATCTAGTGAAAATAACTGGGGCCCCCTGCAAAAATAGTCTAACAATTCCTAGGGCAGGGCAAATATATAATGAAAAGAACTTCCCTAGGCAATTTAGAATTTACACAATCAATAGACCATGATAGCAGAGGCACATTGATATATTAGACTCAGTGTAACCAAACAGGTATTGTTTAAAAGTTCATCATTTTAATTCACAATTGTTTAAAACATATTGAAACGTAAGATGCACAAAACAACACAAATTACAATTTAAAGAATCTCATGAAAGATTCTAAAACACATGAACATTCATAGATATAATGTAAAACAAAAACACAATACATATAATACATTAACAGTGGCAGTCAGATGTATCTTCTTCTACGCGCATTTCGGCACACTCTGCGCCTTCATCAGGAATGCCACAAAATTACTACAATATGGAGTGTGAATCTGAATTAAGATTCCATGCACTGTTTGATCCAAATCAGTGCATAACATTTTTTTTTTGAAGGACCGAGACTTCAACCCTTTTCAATCTGTATGTCGGGTAGGATGTTTGTGCCAAACTGGTATTTGAATTTGTTTCTAGATATTTTTGCTTGATATTTCCTGATTGTTAGGCACGAAAGGATACGTTCAGAGTGCCAATTTAAAGGAGACTGTATTTACCCTTGCACTTATGTAATCACTCAGCCAGCAGTCATGTACTTATAAAATCACTCAGGCACTACCTTTGCACTCTTCCAATCACTCAGACATTCCCTTAGTACTCCTGCAATCAACCAAGCAGTACTCGTGCAGTTATAAAACCACCCACCTATTTGCTATGTCCTGAAGTAATTCTCCAGATATTACCTTTTAATTATGCAATCACGCAGGCAGTTGTTACATAGCACTGTTGCAGTTGTAGGATCATCCAAGTCCTACTGTTGCACTTATCTATTCAACTACGCATTGCTCAGTGTATTTCTTTATTTATAGATGACAATATTTATATATAATTATTTCAATAATATTAAAAATTTATAGAAAGATAATAACCAGTTTTATAGATATTCTTTATAATTGTTAAGAAATATTCAGTATGACAAGAAAAATTCAGAAGAAAAGAGAACAAAGGAAACAGAACTATTTAAAGGATAGAGAAAAGCAGAAAGTAGATGAAATACATGTGATGTTGAAGAAAAAGTCTTTTGGTAAGAGAACAAAATAATGTGTTAAAAGATATTTTTTTTAGTAATCGATTTTGAAAATTTGGAAAACAAGTGCTACAAGCAATCAGAAGGAAAAGAGAAACAGATACTTTAATGGAAAATCAGGTTATAGGTAAACAATCCAAGTTTAAATAAGGATGAAACAATATAGAGATATTAGAAAGAGAATGTATAAAAGTAGAGTACTGCAAAATGTATTGAAAGATTGCAAAAAATATAAAAGAAAATCAGCGTTTTACAAGAAGAAATAACAGATTGAAAGCGTAGTTGAAAAGAATTTTGAATTGAAAATAAAATTGTTTATAATAGTATTGAAGAGTATGAAAACATTGAATAAAATAATGCACTTTACGAAGGAGAAAAGTAAAAGAAAAAGACTGGTTAATAGAACCAACTTTTGCAAAATCTTTTCTGGCAAATGGAAGCATACTTCTAGTACGGAACCTTTTTTTAATGAAGAAAGCTATTTTCAACAAAATACATTAGTTCATGCAGTTGATACCAGGGGTCGTTGTTATGAGGTTAAAAACGGTTATGCAATTGAAAAAGAAATGATGGATCCTAGAAATGTGGAAGAAGTAATAGCTGAAGAAGTCCAAGGGAGATGTACACAAGCTCCAGTATATAAGTGGGATTGTAGTAGTCTTTGTAGCATACGACATGAATCTATTGATATATTACAAAATTTCTTATGAGATGAGGGTACAAAAAAAGTGTTAAACAGAAGATTAAGATGTTGCAAGGACTAGATCCTTGTAAAGTGAGAAAATATAGTGGCTTGCAGGGCATTCTCTGGCTTGTCTTTCTAGAAAAGTGTTTCAAAGTACTTTTCATCATTTAAGAATGTTAGCAGTACATCACTCTGAAATGCGGAAATTAGTAAAAAGATTGTACTTTGTGAAAAGTCCTGCATTATCTAGATGTGAAATAAAATTAGCTCTATTGCATAGTTCAGTGTTGGATGTAATAAAAAGTTTCTGATGATATTGAGTTTGGTTTCTTTGGTCCTGAAGAGGAGTGTAGAGAACGTGAGAGTTTAATAAGTGCCGGTGTTGAGGAAGAGATGGATGATACGACTACTGTGAAGTTTGCAGAAGAAATTACAAAGTTTAAGGTGAAAATCCAAACTTAGGGGTCTATTACAATGTCAGGCGGATTGCCATCGCCCGAATAGCGGAGGCAATCTGCCTGTCAATAACTCCCGCCCCCCTCCCGTTTCCCACCATCATATTATGATGGCAGGGGTACTGCAGTGGACAGGAAGACCCGGTCAATGAGTTAACTGGGCGTAAAAGGGTTCAATATTGTGTCGGTGTCTGCCGTCATCCATATTACTGTGCATGCAGGATTCAGCCTTTCCGTTGCGGTGTTCCCGCAACAGAAAAGCATGCAGCTTTTGCAGTTGGGATGTTGGTGGCTGGGGGGCACATGGAGGGTACCTATGGTACCCCCTGCATTTGCATGCACAAAGCGGCAGGCATCGCGTGGTGCCTGCCACGTTGGTACAAAAGGGGGTGGTGATGGACGGAGCATCTGAACCAATCAAACACTCACACCCAGTCAAAAGATCTGGGTTTGATCCATCACCGTTCTTTAGCCCACTCTGCCACCCCAGTTCAGACATGGCTATATGCAAATCAGTCTGACCCTGTGCCTCATGGGAACCGTCCAGCCCGAACTGCCAAGCCATGCCTTCCCTGGGCCGGAAACAAGCTTCCGAGGACCGGTTTCTGGCATTCCAGCCGTCTTCAGCCCGGCTTGCTTGAATCCAGTGGCAAAGTGAGCAAGGGACTCACGTCTGAGCATACCCTGCCACACTTATGGTGGCCAAAGCGGTACAAAAGGGGGTGTTGATGGACGGAGCATCTGAACCAATCAAACACTCACACCCAGTCAAAAGATCTGGGTTTGATCCATCTCCGTTCTTTAGCCCACTCTTCCACCCCAGTTCAGACATGGCTATATGCAAATCAGTCTGACCCTGTGCCTCATGGGAACAGTCCAGCCCGAACTGCCAAGCCATGCCTTCCCTGGGCCGGAAACAAGCTTCCGAGGACCGGTTTCTGGCATTCCAGCCGTCTTCAGCCCGGCTTGCTTGAATCCAGTGGCAAAGTGAGCAAGGGACTCATGTTTGAGCATACCCTGCCACACTTATGGTGGCCAAAGCGGTACAAAAGGGGGTGGTGATGGACGGAGCATCTGAACCAATCAAACACTCACACCCAGTTAAAAGATCTGGGTTTGATCCATCACCGTTCTTTAGCCCACTGCTGCCTGCCACGTTGGGCATACAAATGCAGAGCGTGCAGCCACAGCATTGTCCACAATGATGTGAATGGGGGATGCCACCGTAACAGTGGCAACCTAATTGCCGGTGCAGGACCGCCCTACCACTGGCGGCCGGTCCCAGCACCGCTAGGGTGGTGTGGGCACTTACGTCCGCCGGCCATCCTAACAGGCCCCTATGTTTTGGAATGTTGATGTGTATTTAAAAAGTGGAAAAAAAAATAATGATAAGTGGGAGCAATTTGGTGCTTATTTGATGGTGGAAGGTCGTTTTGAGTATGGTAGTGATCAACGTATTTGTAAATATTGTTAAAACAAATTAGAAGAGAATAAAATGCCAGCTAGAGTTGTACATAACAACCTAGAGTTGGTAGCTATTCTTCTGGAACTGGTAGATTTAAATACTTAGGACTCCATTCTTATTCAATCTGTTCACCCGTTTCATGCTATAGTTCATATGGAGCCCCAAACAGGTAAGTTGCCTCCAACAGATTTACAAAGAGGTTTAAAAGGAAGAGTTGTGTATTTACCTTTAGATTTTGAGAAAAATATTGAAACTGTTGGTGTAGAGAGAGAGGAAAGTCAACCTGTAGGTATTCTAGTTAATGGTGTACCAACAAAGAGTCGGAAAATATGGCATATGTCACTAAACTTCAAAAGGCTACATTTTATCTTGTGCAAAAGAATATTAATTATAAAAATGTATATGTGGAAGAACAAGAAATATCTTGAGAAGATGACAGAGAAATTTCAACTGGACAAATAAAAAAAGTGGATTACTCAAGGAGTGAAGAACTTTATGAACATTATAGTATATATCCTCTACATTCAAAAGAAGTGATAGGAAATACTATTGAAATATTCCAAATGAAGAAAGCAAAGGGAACTACCATGAGTTTGTGGGGGAAAAGTTTGGAAGCTTGTTGTTTTCCACAGCTCTTCCCCACTGGAAAAGGAGGACAACATGGTGATTGACCAGTGCAGATTCTAGCTTTAGAATATCGTACAACATGATTGTACTCAGAAGATCCAAGATTTCAACAGTGAATTCCATATTTATTTCATCTTCTGTTTGAAAGTAACTTGTCTGGACTTTCATATGCAGTAAAACACATCTTAAAAACAGGAGTTCATCTTACACATCTTTCTGCAAAGGAATCTTTGGACAAAGTTCAACAAAGAGACGATCTCTTAGTATCTCATTTGATTAATTTGATGGTGGTACTAATGAATATTGGTATCATCGTCATGGAGAATTAAAATTTATGTTACGGAACTTAGGAACCCCTACATCGTTTGTTACACTTAGCTGTGCTGAATACGCATGGGACGACTTACTTGAATTTCTAAAACAAACAAATTCAAATGTAAAAAATTCTGAACTGAAGACAGCTGGAGAACTGTGTTCCTTGGATCCTGTAAATGTGTGCAGATATTTTAATCATAGGTTTCAAGCTATGAAGTATTTGTTCTGCAATAAAAATATTCCACCTCTTGGAGACATTATTGACTTCTTTTGGAGAAAGGAGTACCAAGCCAGAGGTGCTTTTCATATACACATGTTATTATGGATCAAGGATGCACCAACATTTGGAACTGATAGTGATGAAAGTGTTTTGTCTTTCATTGAAAAATATGTTATCTGTCCCATTCCAAAAGAAGGAGGAGAAAACAACTTGTGGCAGCAAGTTGAACAGTTTCGAAGTCACCGATGTGGGAAATACAGTTGGCGGAAATACAAGTCAAAGGGAAGATTTTATACAAAATGTCGTTTTGGATCCCCAAGTCCAGTAATTTTAAAAGGAAGAGTCAACAGTTTCATATCAGCAGTAAGGCATACTATAACACGAAAATCTCCAAATAATACTTACAACATAAAAAGAACTGAAGATTCAAAGTATTATAATGACTAGAATCAAGTGATTTTGACAATTTGGAATGCAAACATGGATATCCAGTACGTTGCAGAGAATTCGATTGCTGTTGCTTGCTATGTTAAGTCATAGATAACTAAATCTGAAAAGATGGAATGGATGAAATTGGGGGAGAAATTTCACAAGAGAAGACTCTTAGTAATAAATTGTACAGCTTTAGTTTGTAGATGCTATCCTATTGAGTGATTGGATTCTACAAATGTTCAGATCGGTTGACCTCTGCAAGTTTATATTCAAAGTCAAGAGGAATAATTTGGGTAGGTCTTGCTGCAACACAAAATTGAGTATTAAAATCTGTGCAAGAAATCGAATACTTAACACTGAATGAACGAGAAAGTACAGATATTTTTAAAACGAATATGTTGGATACGTACTACCCTAAAAGAAGTCCACATCAGGAAAACATATGTCTCTGTGAAGTACAGCAACATTACAGCTTTAAGAGAAATGTTACAGAAAACATAAATGAAGAAAAATATGCAGTAATTGGATGTGAAGGATGTTTGGTAAAACATGCCAAAGGAAATATTATTAACCACTGGAAACTCATTTGTGAAACTCAAGATAAAAGGGAATTTTTCTATTTGACACTCCTGCAACTTTTCAAACCTTGGCGTAGTGAAATGGAACTACTTAGAGATTTTGATGGCTATGAAGATCCTTTTAATGAATGTAAAGATAGCATTCAATACGCAGTTTTTCCAAATCATCTACAAATGTTAAATGAGGAGATTGAACAAGAAGCTCCTATTACAGCTGAAATAGCTAACGACAGTTCTCAAGATAGTCAAAGGTATGTTGCTCTAAGTCAAAATCCATTAGGATAACCAATTCTTGAAAATGAAGCAGCAATAGCCATGAATGAAGTAGAAAAGGTTATGCAATAAGCACAAGAGGATATTATTGAGTTGGGAAACTTGGAGGAACAACTTAATATTAAACAAAAAGAAATATATCAGCAAGTGACAGAACAGATGTAACATGGTTTATTGCATGAAAAAAAAGATTTCCAATGCACATCATTTAAACCTATTTGAAAGTACATCAGTGGTCAAGCTGGAACAGGAAGAAAGTTTCTTAATTAAAGTTTTGACCAGTTATCTACAGAAAACCACTGAATCACATGTTTCTTGTGTTATAACCGCTCCAACTGGGTTAGCATCACACAACATTAAAAGGATTACATTACATTGTTTACTCTTGCTACCAGTTGAAGATGAAAATAAGTTTGAATATCACACGCTATCGGGAGAAGCTTGTTATGAAGTTTCAAGAGTACTCAAGAAAATGAAACTTCTGATAATTGATGAGGTCGGCATGGTCTCAAACGTAATGCTTGCCTTTGTACATTTAAGAATGCAAGAGACTTTGAAAACAAAACATGCTGTTCTATTTGGAGAAAAACATGTAATTGTATTTGGTGATCTACTACAACTTACTCCTGTGAAAGGACAACCAGTTTTTAAAACATTTGTCCGTGAAGAAACTAGGAAATCTTTGGGAAGTATTGGACATGTGAAAATTTGGTCTCATTTTGAATACAAAGAACGTATTAAGAATATGGGACAAGCAAGTGATGAACATTGTGAAAACATTCATCAAGATATAAGAATTGGTGTTTTGAGAAAACATGGTAAAGAAGCTTTACAAAGATGGCTAGTAACAAACTTGTTTCCAAATGAAAACATTGCACCTTAAATAATGTACAAAGAAATTCGAGAAAATAACTCTATAGTTTGCCTAATACCGACACTGCAAGAGTGTTCTACATTCAATGAAGAACTTTTCGAACTGGAAAAACAAACAATAATGAACATTAAAGCCCTTGATAAAATGGAACACGATGAAGTTACTATTCTTCTCTCAGAAAAATTACAGTCAAATTTGGATTCTTTGGAAAACTCGGTGTCTAAGATTGCTGGTTTAGAAAATACTTATGTGTATGTGTAAACTGCCGGGTTATTTTGCGGCGTAATTTGGATGTAGAAAAAGTTTTAGTAAGTGGAGCAATGGGAAAAGTTGTTGATTTTGTTAATTATCAGAACAGAAACGGAATTGAATTTTTGAAAATTAAATTGGATCAGATTGAGGACGTAAAACACATTGGACGCTGTGCTGTTCGTGTTCTGCTTGTAAAAGACTTGTATGTTCGTAGAAAACAGTTTCTTCTTTCTTTAGCATATGCAGTGACTAATCATAATTCTCAAGGTTTAAGTGTAGACAATGCTTTGGTAAATATTGGAAGTACAGTGTTCAAAGAGGGCATGCATATGTTGCATTGTCTCGAGTAAGAACATTATCTGGTTTGTATTTGATTGATTTTGATGAGGAAAAGATTAGCGGTGATGCAAATTGTGTAAGAGAGTATAATCAGGTAAGAAGATTTTATGCTCCTAACTTAGGTGAATATCCCATATATGAGAAATGTGTAGTATGTCCAAAACGGAAACATGAGAACCATTCTAGTGAAATTCAAAAAAGAAAAGAATTGAAGAGAATAATGAAGCTGCAAAGAAAATGAAAATGGACACTGTTGATGATATTGTAGGATGCCAGTTAGAACATAGTTCAGGTATCAACTGCTATGCTAATGTAATTGTGAATGTTGTATTTTATCTAAAAGATCTTCAACATGAAATTGTGGAAAATCAGGAAAAAAGATTTTGTTCGTTAATACATTATATTTTTCAAAAGTTGGTAACTGATAGAACTAAAATCCATACTGCTTCTACCATTCCGCATCTTTTGGATATTTGTACTGGTTCTTCGCAATTTACACTCAATATACAACAAGACGCACCAGAATTTCTTATGTTTATGCTTGCAGTATTGGAAGATGAAGGAATAGAAATTGAAAATTTGTTTGGACTAAGTTATAGATGGGATCATAAATGTTAAAAGTGTTGATTTTCTTCTACCACTGAAATGGACACTGAACAATTCATATATTTGACAATACCAGATTGCTAATCAGTATCTTTTAATCCATTAGTAAAATCAGCTGATCAAGATATGAAATGCTCGAGGGGGGGAGCACGACCACGCCCACGAGGAACATGGCGGCGGGCTGAGAGCCGGTCGCGGCAGCGCCGAGGTGTCCTCCGATGACTGAGACGAATGGCATGCAGTAGCGAGAGGTTGCGAGCTTCCCTCTGTTAGGTAAGCAGCAGATGCATTTCCCCCCGTAACTGTCCAACGCTAGGCTAAGCCGGCACCTCTGTTTGCTCTTTCCGAGGTCACCGGCCGCCTGAGAGGGGGTTGCAGCTGGCGGCGCTAGGACCAGCGCACATCCGGACCAGCTGGAGGAATAAACACTTTTACCGGGAGAACGCCGGCAGAGTCTACGGGCCAGGCTGTGCTTCGCACGTACTCAACTCTGCTTCAGAGGACCGGTGTGCGAGGCAATTTAGAACGCTCCTCCCGGAGAACAACATATCTACACTGGCTTGACCGCCTGCAGGTAAAAAAAAAAATAACAAAAAAAACGGCGCTAGGACCTCCACGGACCGGCGCTCACTTGTTTCCACACTGGAAGAACGCCGACGGTGCTTATGGAGCAGATTCCGCTCCGTACTATTTAAACTTAAACTTGGAGGCCTGGCGCCATACACATCTGAGCAACAATCCCACAAAACAGTGTCTGAGAGAAAGAAGCTTTACTCTCTTGCGGTAACGTGTGGGGAGAAAGGGAGTAAAGCGGTAGTGACTCAAGGAGCTATCACTGGGAGGCTGGGTTGTTGCATGGATCAAACGCAGATTGACTTTCCAACTTTCAAGGGTAGCTATGCTGACTTAGGGAAAGTTCCAGTACAAGAGCCGGCATTGTTGAAATGTACTGAGTCAGTAGGACAAAAGTCAACGGAAGTTGCTATATCTAAGACAATCGAGTCTGTTAATGTGGAGACAAGTTCAAACCCTGTAAAAAAAGGAAATATCCTCCCAATAAGAAGAAATAGGTACCAGCTGAGATCTAGGGTAGAATTAAAAGAGAAAGGGGCTTTAGAATTTGTATTTGAAGAGAGGGAGCGGCCCATGCCATTAACCCCTTGCAAAAGTAAAAAGAAAAAGTCTACTTTAGTTAAAAAATTTAAAGGAGTACCCCTCGAGAGCCAGGTGGTGAAAAGTACCCCATCCCTCAAATCTTTTTTCAAGGTTTTAGATCAGGCTAGGCGTTCTCCTGTGCAGTTGGAGGATAACACTGACATTATACCTTTAAAAAACCGTTACGGGGCTCTAGAAAACTTGGAAAATATGGAAAATGTTGAGGAGGGAACAGAAATGTTGAGTTTAGCGAGCTTGGGGCAGCATAAAGTTCAGCTAAATCCTCCTGAGACTGAAAGTGAAAAGGCATTAGGCACTCCGGCCAATTTAAATAAAGTAATCCCAGTAGACAAAGCCCAAGGAAAGCAAGACACGAGCCTCAAGAGTCAGTCTGGAACAGGAAAACCTGTACAAAGTAGCTCTAAGGAGTTAGAAGCAGGGACAAGGAGAAAGGATGTAAGTAAAGATAATCAATCAGATTCTGCTCAAATAATTTCTGGAATAAGGAGAAGCTCTGAGGACTTATGTGAGCGAGAGAGTGACCGGTTAGGGGACCTTTTTCGATCTTTGAGAGGTGATATGATGTCGAAATTTGAGATATCAGAAACTAACCAAAAAACAATACAAGACATATTTGATGTGTTAGAATCTAAGTTAGAGGAGGTCACTCTTCGTACAGCGAACCTTGAAACAGACACAGCTGCTCTGAACAAAACAGCATGTGGAAACCAAAAGGATATAGAGCACTTAAAAGCCCAGAATAGATCATTGGTTATGGACATTGAGCGGCTGGAGACTCAAGCACGTAGGAATAACCTAAGGATCTTGAAAATACCGGAAGGGGAAGAGTTGGAGGACATAAAGGGATTTGTTTGTAAACTCCTGAGAGAAGGTGTTTTAAAAGATCGCCCGGATATTGATCTGGAGGCAGAAATTCAAAGGGTGCATAGAGACCCCTACAAGAGACGTACAGATAGGAAAGCACCCAGAAAAATACTAGTAAATTTTCAAACATACAGTGTCAAGGAGCTCATCTTGAGGAGATCCCTTTCAAAAACAGATCTCCTTTACAAGTCCAGTCCTTATTTTATTAGGTCTGATATCGGAGCAAGAACCGCACAAAGACAATGGGAGCTGGGCACCAGAATGCCGGATCTGAGGTCACTGGGAGCACATGTGCAAATGAGATTCCGGCCATGCTCAGGATTATGTGGAAGAATAAGACTTATAGCTTCACACAGCCAGAAGAGGTCGACAACCTTTTAGACCGAATGAGAAGCGAGCAGGAGGAATAGTATTGGATAGATCTGGTGATCACCTCAAGGAGGGAAGAAAACACAAAAAAAAAAAAATGGTGGGGGGAATTTGAGAAAGTAAATCATTGCATAAAAATGTTGTATGACAAAACAGGGGATATGATTTATTTGTGATTTAGTTTGTCTCGCTAGAATACAGTTTATTGGTGACGGACACCACCCGGTTGCTCCGAAAGGCGAAGTCATCGCCAGGTATGCAGGGGGGGTTCCTCAGGGGGGAGGGGCTCTTTGGGTGGGGGGAGTTAGGGGGAAAAATAAAAAAAAATCCTCATATATAAACAAACGTATTCTGTACAGAGGCATGGATGGGTATGAGTGGATACTAGATTCATGATTAATCCATATAAGCTTAAGGTCCTGTCATGGAATATTAACGGTCTAGGGGAAAAAATAAAACAGAATAGAATCTGTGAATTTTTAAAAAATTCAGACGCTCAAATCATAATGTTACAAGAAACACACTTAGAGGCAGCACTATGTAATTCTCTCTTTAAGAAGTCAAGGTGGGTTCAAGAAATAATTAGCTCCAGGCAAGCAGGTGTCACAAGGGGAGTTTCTATCATAATTCGAGCAAACAGAGGGATAACTTTAAGAAGCTTTGAGACAGACCAATCGGGAAGATGGTTAGCTGCAGAAATATATATTCAAAACATCCCTTACTCAATTGCAGTGTATTATGGCCCAAATGAGGACAATCCGGGCCCGCTGTCCAAACTTGAAATAGCATTACTCGCGACAACTGGCCCTTTAATTTTAGGTGGCGATTTTAATTTGGTCTTTGACCAAAAATTGGACAGAACCTCTAAAGCCAAATATCATGCTCCCTTAAAATCACTTGCCACTTTAGATGCTTTAATGAAAGACTTTACTCTAGTGGATGTCTGGAGAAAAAAGTATAGAACTCAACCAGGCTTCACCTTTTACAGTAAGAAATACAAGAACTATTCAAGAATAGACCACTTTTTAGTCGATCAACACCTTCTCAAGGATATCAATTACCTTTCCTTTACGCCTACAGGGTTATCGGACCACGCTGTTCTGGAAATGGTAATTGAACTAAATATAACTCCTCTAAAACCAAGGTGGACACTGGAGAGATCACTTTTATTAGATAATCAAATAAAAGCAGAAGTTAAAGATAAAACATTAGAATTCTTCATAATAAATTCAGGAACTTCCTCCCCCCAAGTGGTATGGGAAACTTATAAGGCCTACTTGAGGGGAGTCTTAAGCTCACTAATGAATCATAAGAGAAAGAGCAGGAAAATAAAAAGAAGGGAAGACTTGGCAGCAATAACAAGAAAGGATCTTGAATTACAAAATGCAATTCTAACGAATTCCAGTAGAGTACATTTGCTAGAGAAGGAACTTATAGACTTACAATTTCAGTTAAAAATTTCGGATGAGAGAATTCTTTTTTTTTTTGAAACTTTTTATTAAGTTTATAACATAAACACAAACATCTTGCAAGGAACAAAGAAAAACAGACAGTAATATACACATCGTTGCAGTACATGGTGTGTGAGCGGGAAGGATAACCAGTGAGCGTTTGTACCATCAAAAAGAATCTCGCGGGGGGGGGGGCAGAAGGAACAAAATGTAATCATTACACAGTAATAAGTGGAGGAACCCTCGGGTTACGGGGACGTAGGTGCAACATCTGGGTCAGGGAGAGTACATATATCGCCACGGTAGGTGTTCCATTGAGTCCATATCTTCCCCCATTTGCGGGGGGTCCCCCGAGAAATATATACAGTTTTTTCCCTGAACATGCACCAGTCCATATTTTGTTTCCATTTCTGGAGTCCGGGTGGACCCTGGGCGCCCCACAGTTGCGCAATGTCCCGTTTGGCGATCATATTGCCCAAGGTCACCCATCGGAGCTGCGGTACGGAGTAATCGTTCGGTTCCCATACATTAAGCAAGCATCTCCTAGCCTCTGGCATCGATCGCACCCCCGTAACCTCACTCATCACCTCGTGCACACGGGTCCAGAATCGCACCATCTCAGGGCACTCCCAGATGATATGCAAAAAGGTGCCCAGGAGACCGCATCCACGCCGACACAAACCATCCACAGAGAAACCCATGTGGACCAAGCGGGGACCAGTCACATACACTCTATGCAGGATTTTAAGCTGCACAAATCTAAGACGCGCCTGGATGGCCACCTCTCTAGGGGAAGAGATCGCCGCCTGCCAGTCCTCATCATCCAGCTCTAGCCCATCACCAGTCCAGACCTCTCTAAGGTGAGACAGGAGATCAGACCTGGAGTTGATCAATTTTTTATAAATAAGGGAAATCGTACTGTCAGGAACATGACCGTCCAGTACCCTGTCCTCAAACGGGGACGACTCCGGAATCTCCACACCCGTAGGGAAGACCGAGAGCACCGCGTGACGGACCTGCGCATAGCGAAACAATTCGCGATCGCTCAAAGCGTACTCAGTTTTCAATTCCACAAACGTCTTCATTCTTCCCTTAGTCCAAACATAACCAATCCTGCTAATACCTATCAAGTCCCACCTATCAAATCCCTTCAACTGCCAGAGTGAGCCAAGTCTATCAGATGCGTACAATGGGGTGGCACGAGTCAATTTATCAGACCACCCAAGCGCCATGGAAGCATGTCTCCACACCTGGACAGCCGTCCTAGTGGGACCCGTCACGTTCCGAGGGGTAAGTTTCGAGTAGAGGGCTCTATTATAGTCACCCCCCGGTAGCAACCATTTGTCCATCGCAAAGGCCGGATTAGGCAAAGGGCCGTACATGCAATGATTTATTGCCCCCAGTTGAGACGCCCAATAATAGCGACGGATATCAGGCAAAGCAATTCCACCGTCATACCACGGGAGCGACAGTTTAGCGATAGCGATCCGGGGCTTACCCCCCCACACCAGTTGTCTCTGTAAACTCTCAACCTCACGGAAATATTTAGCCGGGACGACGTCAAGTGTGTTTTGCAATGCGTAGAGGAAGCGGGGCAGTGACATCATCTTAAACAAAGCCGCTCCACCTAGGGGAGAGAGAGGAAGCTTCCCCCAAGCGATAACATCTGCCCGAAGGCGCTGAAGAGGGGGCAGCAAGTTACGGTCATACCGCAGTTCAGGTTTCAGGGTGATTAAAATGCTTAGGTATTTAAATCCATCTCCCACAATCGCGATAGGACAACCACTTGGCAGAAGGGGAGCGTCTCCCGACAGGACATATATACAGGACTTCGACCAGTTGATGACAAGACCCGAGTTTTTACGAAAGGACGTTAAGACATCGAACAATACAATGAGGGATTTACGGGGAGATGTGAGATACAGCAGAATATCATCAGCATAGAGAGATACACGGTCCTCAAACTCCGAATTCCATCTAATGCCCTTCAGGGACGGCTCCCACCTCAACCAGGCCACCAGCGGTTCCAAGGCGAGAGCAAACAACAAGGGGGACAGGGGACAGCCCTGTCGCGTCCCCCTGCCCAGTGCAAAGGGTGCAGATATCCGACCATTGACAACCACCTGAGCCATGGGACCGGCGTAAAGCAATTTGACCCACCGAACGAACTCCGGACCAAAACCAAACTTAGCAAGAACCGCCCACAAATATGGCCATTCTATCGTATCAAACGCCATCGTAGCGTCCAAGGACGCCAAGATGGCGGGCTCACGTAGCGTCTCGGCGCGCGCCAAGACGCCATGCAGCCTACGGAGGTTAAGCGCCGTGTTGCGATACGGTATAAAGCCGGATTGATCAGGGTGAACCAGGTCCCCAATGACAGTCGCCAAACGCGTCGCCAGCAACCTGGCCAAGATTTTAGGCTCCGCATTAATCAATGAAATGGGCCTAAAAGAGGCACAGCGATCCCAAGGTTTACCATCTTTATGGATGACAACAATAGTAGCCAGTCTCTGGTCTGGTGGGAGAGAACCCACCTCCAAAGACTCAAGAAACATAGAGCGCAGATGTGGAGCGAGCGAGTCCGGGCGTAGCTTATATAACTCAATGGGGAGTCCATTAGGGCCCGAAGCCTTGCCGGATCGGACCGAACGAACAGCAGCGGCAACCTCGTCCACAGTAGGCGGTGCATCCAGGGCATCCCTATCAATGTCAGGCAATCAGGGAAGTGTAATATCACGCAATAGCAGATGGGAGTCCTGCTCAGATCGGTCAGACACCTGGGAATACACCTCGCGAAAGTAATCGGCAAAACATGTAACAATATCAGCAGGGTCTGTATAACACTCTCCAGTCTCTGCAACAATCACAGGGACGACACGACTTGCATTCTCCCTCTTATCCAGCCAAGCAAGCAATTTACCAGCCTTATCACCCACATCATACAGGCGGCCCTGTTGTTCCCTTCCCATTTCCTTAGCAGCGTCAGTGACCAGAACCCTGTATTCATGTTGTTTCAACTCCAATAGATGTAACCCCTCTGCGGTAACCCCAGATTCCAAGCACCCCTCCAGAGCCGTGATCTCCCCCTCAAGGCGAACCACCTCAGCACGGTTTGCCGATTTCACGCTACCAATTAACGAGATTGCCTGGCCACGAATAACAGTCTTGTAAGCTTCCCAAAGCACACTAGGGGAGGAAACAGAGCCCACATTTTCCGCAAAATAACAATCGTGTGTTTTAACCAGCTCGGCCCGACCTTGGGGTCCTTCAAATACCAGGGGTTAACCGGAGCCACTCGGCCTGCCGAGCCCTGCCGTGCATCAACCACCAGCCAAAGCGGAGAGTGGTCCGAGATCCCCCTCGCCAGATGTTTAACTTCCCGTATGAGGGATGCATGGGCCGAGGGCAGTAATATATGATCTAGCCTCGAGAGACTGCCATGAGCACCAGAATGATAGGTATATTGCAACTGCCCCGGGTGAAGCAATCGCCAGCTATCAGTGAGCCCCAGCGTCTCCAGGAAGTCACTCAACCAAGTCTGGGCCTTCGGCAGTTCCCTGGGAGGGTGACGATCACACATCCCCGAGACCACCGCATTAAAATCACCCCCAGCCAAAAGCAGACCCTCGGGGAGACCCAGTATAAGCCCGCTGAGATCAGCAAATGTGGTGGCCTGGAGGCCCGGGGGCACGTACACAGATATCAAAATAAGAACCTTCCCCTCCCAACGCCCCACAATGGCGGCATATCGTCCTTTATCATCCAGAATGACATCATCAATGGTCAACGGGAGGGAGGTCCGAACTAGAATGCCCGCCCCCCTAGAGCCCGAAGTGAAACCCGAGTGCGCCACAAGGCGATAACCACGCCTATTCAAAGCGTAGCACTTGTTGCCAAGCAAATGAGTCTCCTGCAGTAAAACAACATCTGGAGTCAAACGTTTCAGCAATTGCAACACCACCCTCCTCTTAATCCCATCCCCCAACCCGTTTACGTTCCAACACAGTAACCGAAGTCCCCTACCCCCCATCCCCGCATTCAGCCCCTCCCTCGCCCCACACCCAAAGTGACTGCAAAAAACAGGATTGCGCTCTTCCCTCGCCTTGCAAGTAACAAGAAAATTCAAACAAACAACCCAATTCCCCCATCAATGTGAAAACAACTATACCCCCCACCCCGCAACCCTGCTGAAGACCAAAGAGCCCCATAAACTTGCAGTGTACCTGTCGCCCAACCACCCAACTAGTCTACGAAAAGAAAACCCAGGAGGAGAAAGGACCCGTTCACCCCCCACCCACCCCCAAAAAGACTATTACTTGCCAGCACTAAGAATACACAACATAGCACAGTTCAAAGCCAACAGGAAGAGTACGGGGTCAAAGTCAACAGTTACTCCTGCTCTGTCGGGCCACCGTCAGCCCGGTCCGATTTGCCAGAGTCCTCAAAAAGTTCAGGGTCCGCAGGTAGCGTGTCAAGCCAGTCACTCGCGACCCCAGGATGGTCGAAGAAAAAGGTACGATCCCTATGTACCACCCGCAGCCGGGCAGGGAAGAGCATGGCATACTTCATAGATCTTTCCCGGAGTCTCTTCTTGACCCCTTGGAACCCCAGCCTCTGTTTCTGGACCTGTTGTGTAAAGTCCGGATAGAAGCTGACAGTAGAGTTCTCAAAGGCAATGGGACCAGACTGCCGCGAAGCCTGCAGGATAGCGTTTCTGTCCCGGAAATGAAAGATCCTCGCAATGATGGGTCGAGGGTTCGCACCCGACTTAGGTGTGCCGCCAGGGATTCTATGTGCACGTTCTACAGCGAAGAACTTGCTAAGACCCTTAGGCGCCAAGTGATTCAGCACCAGGTCTTCCACCAATAGGTCCGTCGAGGCAGCAGTCGATGATTCCGGGACCCCAATCAGGCGGATGTTATTGCGTCTGGCACGGCTTTCATAGTCCTCTAGGCGCCCCGAGAAATAATCATTGGCTTTTCTCAAATTCCCGACTTCAGCCTGCAAGTCAGAGACATCGGTGACCAGGCTAGAGGTCTGAAGATCCAGGGACTTGACCTTTTCGTTTGTTTTCGCCAAGTCCGCCCTGATCAGATTGACATCAATCGCCACCGTGTCCAGTTTGAGAGTCAAGGCCTCATATTGTTGTCCCAATGAGGCCTTCATACCGGTGATAGCACCCATGAGATCTCGCAGCGAGGGCTCGTCTTCAATCGACGAGTCTTCCAGCATTGTCGTCGGGGGTTTAGCTACTGCTCCCGGCGATCCCTTAGTTAGAGTGTACCGGTCCATAATGTTCGTTTGCAGAGCGCTCCCTCGAACGCCCGATTTAGGCCCACGCTTCCCAGCATCAGGCTTGGTGGCCATCTTGGATCCTGGACCCGTACGGGTCGCCTGTAGACGGGTGAAAATGGTGACTGCGGGGGCAAATGTAGGACCAAAAGGGCGAATGTGGTGCCAGTCTCAGACCTGGAGGCCGCTACAGATCGGTAGTAGGAGTGGAGAGACCACGGGCGTAGGAGCGTCCGGCCGCCCACGGAGCCTGCAAAGTCAGGTCAAGCTCCGGACAGGAATCGAAACCGAAAGCTATCGCCAGCCCACGCAGTCTGGCAGTCCGTTGTTGTTCACTTACTGGACGGCAAGCGAGACAAGATAGCGCGGGGCGTCACCCTGGAGCAGGCCAAAAAACTGCGACAGTCCGTAGCTCTGGACCCCGAAGTCCAAAAAGTTCGCTGAAACAAATAAATGATCAGTAGAACTGTGCCAATAAACACCCGTCGTCCGAATCAGGATAAATTACAGGATAGTCGATGGAGGTGGCGAGGGTCCGGGAGCCCTGTGCTCACGCGACCATCTTGGGTGCGCGCGAAGCTCCTCCTCGATGAGAGAATTCTTAAAGAAAAATGGGAGTCTAGTAGATTAAAAAATTTTGAATACGGAGAAAAGTGCAGAGCCCTCCTAGCCTGGAAAGCTAGAGAAGAGAGAACGAGAAATAATATTAAAGCCCTAGTACAACGGCAGACAGGAGACTTGATGGAAACAGATGCAGAGATTAGAGAAGAAGCAAGGTCCTTTATGAGAAGTCTTTATACGGAAGACAAAGATCCTAAGGGGGAGGTTTTAGAATCTTGGTTGGTAACAAAACATTTGCCGCAAATGTCTGAAACGGATAAAGTTTACTTGGAAAGTGAGATCACAGAAGGGGAAATTCTGGGTCAATTGAAGAAAATGAAACGAGGGAAAGCTGCAGGTTCAGATGGGTTGCCAGTGGAGATCTATCTGGACAATAAAGATCAATTAATACCTTCACTAAGGGACCTCTTTAATATATTATTAATTCATGGCTACTCCACACCCCCCTCATGGGCAGAAGCCATTATAACGCTCATACCAAAACCAAATAAAGATTCAAAAAGAATAGAGTCTTATAGACCCATTTCACTGTTAAACACTGATATGAAGATCTACTCCGGAATCTTAGCCACTAGACTATCGAAGGTCATAAAATCTATAATTTATCCTGACCAGAGAGGCTTCATACCAGGGAGACAGTTAAATGAATTAACATTTCAAGTAATAGGAGCCATAGATTATGCCAGCGCTAAAAATCTTCCGCTGGCCCTGATCGCCATAGACGCGGCTAAGGCTTTCGATCAGGTCAATTGGAAGTATTTATGGCCCACAATGGAGGCATTTGGATTCCCTCTTATCTTTATAGAGGCGGTCAGATCACTATATCATAATCCAAAGGCAAAGGTTTTAGTCAATGGAATCTTATCTGAGTGGTTTGATATATCTCGAGGTACCAGGCAGGGCTGTCCTTTATCTCCCCTTTTGTTTGATGTGTATATGGAGCCTTTTGTTTGTGGAATTAGAGAGGACAACATAATTCAACCATTTCAGCTCGGTAATTTGTCTCTGAAAGTGGCATTGTACGCAGATGACCTTCTCTTATATACCTCTGATCATTCAGTAGCAATACCGAGGTTGTTTCTCTTATCGGAAGAATTTGGGAAACTGTCAGGCTACCAGATAAATAAGGAGAAAACGGAGATTATGGGATGGAATAATAACACACATATATTGGGCGCAAAACAGAAAATGAGGTACCTGGGAATTTATTTAACCCAATCAGTAAAAGACATTACATCACTCAGCTGGCAAATGGTGGTTAAAGATATTAATAAAACCTTAATAAGATGGGGGAGCCTGCCTTTGAATATATATGGTCGTGTCAACCTCATTAAAATGACAATTCTTCCAAAATTGACTTTTCTATTTAACTGTATCCCTCTATCATTTTCACCTAAAGACATTAATACTGTACAGGGCAAAATCGGATCTTTTATATGGGCCTGTAAGTCAACAAGAATTGCATGGAATAAGTTGAGAAGGGGCTTAAAAATAGGAGGGTTAGCCCTCCCTGATTTAATGTTATACTGTCATGCATTTCATTTTAAAAATGTTAGGCTCCTTGCAAATAAGTTAGATGCATCATCACAGGGCCGCCTGTTTCAAGCTTTATTAAATGATTTACCTTACGACCATGATTTCTTTATATTTAAGTTCGGAGACCAGAATTTTTTTTTAAAAATTCGCCTCAGAATTTTACAGACTGCATTAAAAAATTGGGGGTTTATCAGGAAGACATTTGATATCCCTTACTATCACACACATACTCCAATATGGGATTCTCCTGGTACACCTCAATGCCTTCAGGATCAACTGTCACAACCTCTGAAAACAGCCGGGTTAAAAAAATGGGGAGATCTCTGGGCAGATTCAGGCTTAGTGAATTGGAACTCTTTAGCACAATTAACTAACGGCCAGTTGACTAGGTTCAAATACTATCAATTATCTGCCTGGTGGTCTAGTCAAAATATGCAAAGGGAGAAAGATGCAGACATTCTTGATGCAATTGGCAGAGGGGGGAAATGGTTAAAAGAACTTTCATTTTGGTACAACTTGATGATTAAAGAAGAGGATAGTATTCTGCACCTGGAGGTGAAAAAACTATGGGGAAATTGCATACCTGATTCTCCTGAAGAAATCAGCAAAGTATGGTCAGACTCCTTTTCTCTTTCACAGAGGCTAATTAAACCAGCCAATTTAAGATGCAATCACTTGTTTACGGCCTATAGAGTCTATTGGACTCCGGCCAAATTGCATAGGATTACTCGAAATAATTATAATTGTCCCCGATGTAACCATTGTACAGCTGATGATATTCATATCTTTTTGGAATGTCCAGCTATTCAAGATTATTGGAAAGCGATGATGGATTTTTTGAGTGATGTACTTTCAACAACTATTACTTGTTCTCGCAGACTTGTCTTCTTTGGTTTATTGAACGATTATAATATCAATAGTTTGGATACTAAGTTCATTTTTTATGTAACAGTTATTGCAAGGAGACAAATTTGCATGGAGTGGAAGTCAGCGTCTCCTCCCAGATTTGCAGTATGCTTGAAGTACATAATGGAAGTATGTAAAATGGACTTGGCTGGTCGCAGTGAGAGTACTGAGAATGTCTGGTCTAAATTGACGGTCTGGATAAATAGGTGAGCGGTCCTGTGATTATGCCAGAGGTTGTGTCGGTCCTGTCCTCCACTAGGCCTAGGGCGCCCAAAATAGGCCTGGAGGAGTGGGATAAGGAAAGCAGCCTACCTCTGGGACATCCCTGTCTGCTATGATACTGTTTCCAGGGCGGACACGAAAACAACAGTATAAGAGGCAACAGTGAGACCCATCTGGAGCATAAGAATTCTGGTGGCATATATGAGGACAAAAAAAATATTTAAAAAAAAAACAAAAAAGATATGAAATGCTCTCATTGTAAATCATAAATGTTGTCAACGTTATATTTAGAAAGATTTTGAAATATGTCATATTACTGCTGCAACGTTGTAGAGCAAATGGAAGAAAATTGGGAACCAAAATTAAAACATTTTTGGCAAGTCAACTATCAATTTCGGAAGAACTTTTAAAGCTGTGGCTATTATTTTCCATGATGGACCTACTCCAACATCTGGACACTATAGCAGGTATTTAAAGTCCAATAAAGGACGGACACATTGCAATGATGCCCAATTGGAATTCAAATGTAGTTTGCTTTCCAAATTATGAGATTCATATCTGATTTTTTGGATGCCAAAGTTTTAAAAACATCATTAAGCCTGTTGGGAAGATGTAAATACAAATTAAGGACTTTATTTTGAATGTCTTTAATGCAGATTGATTTGGAAACATTATTCAGCCTATTGGGAAAATGTGAAGAATTACTTTTTGGATTATTGTTTGCTCTAATTGTTATTGCATTTGGAAAACTGTGTTTGAAAGAAATAGTTTATATATTTAAGCTTTATATTATACGCAATCTCAATGAGAATGTATATTTCAGAAATGTACTTGAGAGAAATAAATGATTTATTGTTGTTGAAGAATGCAATTTAGAAACTGTAGATAGGTAAACAGATAGTTGACCTTGTAAATATTTTCAATGTAATTTGTTATTTTATTTACAGTCTCATTGATTGAATTTTTCCCCGCTTTTATATGATAAATTACATTGAAATCACAGTGTATGGTGAAATTCAGGAGAATCTGAGAACAGTAAAAAAGAGAAACTGAATATGTTGTGTAATTCTAAAATTATGTTGTGTTCTTAAAACTGTAATATTGTATGCAATAACAGTTTTTCTTCTTTTCTTACAGAAAGTAATACTACAGCTTGAAAAGATTTTAAATTCAGCTTACAATAAAACTACTGTAAAATAGTTTTAATGAGTTTGGTATCTACTTTAATAAAGAGGGTACGATGAAATAATGTAATAAGCAAAATAATATAAAGTTATGCTAATAGCCACTTTTATAGCAGTCATTCATTTTTTCAAACACTAGCTATGTACTGATCTATATCACTAGGCAATATTACTACACTCCTGCACTATCCATACATTTCTCCAATCACATAGCCTGTATTCATACAATTGTAAGATCACCCAAACAATCTTTCAATCATCCAGGCACTATCTATGCAATGGTGTATTCATTCAGGCAGTACACATACACTTATAAAATCAACCAAGCGCTATTTATACAGTCCTCCAATCACCCAGGTACTACTCATATACTTCTCAATTCACTGAGCCACAACCCTTTAAGTTTTAAAATCACTCAGGCACTACCTACGCACTCTTACAATCACCCAGGCCGTACCCCAACACTCTTACAATCAGCAAGATATTACCCCTCGATTCATTCAATTCCTCAGGTATTAACTACGCATTCCTCTAATCCTCCTGAAATTAATCCTGCACTCATGCAAACACTTCAATATTAGCTATGTACTCCTGTAATACCACAGACATTATCCCTGCACTCATGCAATCACTTTAGCATTGCACATGCACTCCTAAAATTACCCTCACAATGCCCCTGCAATCATACAATCCCCCATGCATTACTCATGCACTCCTTCAATCACTCAGGCAGTATTTGTGCAATTATAAAATCACCCAGTCACTACTTATGCAGTCACGCAATCACATAGGTACTACTAGTGCACTTCTCCATGCATTCAGGCACTATTCATACACTCTTCCATGCCCGGCAGCATTACTCATGCACTCCTCCAATCATGCAATCATTACCCATGCTGTTATAAAATAACCCAAGCACTAGCTATGCAGCATTTCTCCAATCATGCAACCAGTACCCAAGCTGTTACAAAATAACCCAGTCACTATGTATGCACTCATGTAATCCCCTAGGAATTACCTATATGCTCAGGCAATAAAGCAAGCACTACCCATATACTCCTCTAATCACCCAGGCACTACACATGCTCTCATGCAATCACACAGGTAGTAGTCATGCACTGCCGCAATCACCAGGGACCTACCAATGTACTACTCCATCCACCAAGGCACTACCCATGCACTCTTCCATGCACCCAAGCATTATCCATACACTCCTTTAATCACCCAAACATACCCCTGCACTCATGTAATCATACAAGCACTACCCATGCAGGCTTTCAATCATTCAAGAACCACTCCTGCAATCATCCATGTACTACTCATGCACTCCTCTAATCACACAGGAACTACCCTTGCACTCAAGCCATCACTCTGACACTACCCATACACTCATACATGCACTCAGGTACTTCTGTTGCATTCATGCATTCTCCCAAGCACTACCCATGCAGTCCCACAATTATTCAGGCACTACTCCTGCACTCATGCAATCACCCAAGCACTACCCATGCAGTCTTTCAATCATTCAGGCACTACTCCTGCACTCATGCAATCACCCATGTACTACTCATGCTCTCCTCCAATCACCGACGAACTACCCATGCAGTCCTACATGCATTCAGGCACTACTAGTACACTCTTCCATGCACCCAGGCATTACTCAGGCATGTCCTCCAATCATGCAACCAGTACCAATGCAGTTATAAAATAACCCAGGCACTACTCATGCACTCCTGCAATCACCCAGGAACTACCTATACACTTATGGAATAATTCGAGCACTACAAATACACTCCTTTATATCACCCAGGCACTACCCATGCACTCATGCAATTACTCAGGTAGTAGTAATTAGCTGCTGCAATCACAGAGGAGCTACCGATGTATTACTCCATGCACAAAGGCACTACCCATGCATTATCCATACACTCCTTCAATCACCCAAACATTACCCCTGTACTCATGCAATCATCCAAGCACTACCAATATAATCTTTCAATTATTCAGGCACTACTCCTGCACGCCTGCATTCACCAAAGTACTACTCATGCACTCCTCCAATCTTCCAGGAACTACCCATCCATTCCTACATGCGCTCAGGCACTACTCATACAATCTTCCATGCACCCAGGTACTACTCATGCACTCCTCCAATCATACAACCAGTACCAATGTAGGTTTAAAATAACACAGGCACTACCAATGCACTCACATAATAATTCAAGCACTAACCATACAATCCTCTGATCACCCAGGCACTACCCATGCACTCATACAATCACTCAGGTAGCAGTTATGCACTGCTACAATCACAGAGGAAGTACTAATGTACTACTCCATGCACCAAGGCACTACCCATGCACTCTTCCATGCACCAAAGCACTATCAATACACTCCTTCAATCACCGAAACATTACCCCTGCACTCATGCAATCATCCAAGCATTACCCATGCAGTCTTTTAATCATTCAGACACTACTCCTGCACTCATACAATCATCCATGTACTGCTCATGTACTTCTCCAATCACCCAGGATCACCCTACATGCGCTCAGGCACTACTCATACGCTCTTGCCTGTTACCAGGCACTACCTATGCACTCATGCGATCACACAGGAAATAGCTATAAACTCATGCAATAAGTCAAGCACTACCCATACACTCCTCCCATCACCAAGGCGCTGCCCATGCACACATGCAATCACACAGGTAGTAGTCATACACTTCTGCAATCACAGACAGAGGAAGCACCAATGTACTACTCCATGCACCAAGATACCTCTCTTGCACTCTTCCATGCACCAAAACATTATCCATATACTTCTTCAATCACCCAAACATTCCCCCTGCACTCATGCAATTATCCAGTCAGTACCCATGCAGTCATACATGCGCTCAGGCAATACATATGCACTCTTGCATGCACCCATGCATTACCCATGCGCTCCTTTAACCACGTGCATACTATCACTGCACTCATGCAATAAACCAATCAACACCGATGCACTTGTCAAATTATGCACGTAGTACACATACACTCATGCAATCACACATACACTACCCATGTTCTTTTCCGTATATTACACTTGCCACAATTCAAACAATACATACAAATTTGTCTTTTTTTTTAACCAAATAGGCGGTTCTAAGAAGAGCCATTTTTTGCTTCTTTTTTCTTTTATAATTTTTTTGTCTTTTTCTAACACTTTTTTGCATTTTGTTGGTGTTTAAAAAAAGTACAAACAACAGAATAAAGTGTTAAAACTGTTGTCTAAACTTTTGCATTTAAAAAATCATTGCAAAAAAAATTAACAGTGGTGCTTTTTTCTACAACAACAATAGCGTCAATAGACTGTCTGCCATAACAAAGAATTTTCTAGCACTAGATGCATCTCTATTCTAGACCAGCAAACTTAGGCTTAAAATATCAGTTTGTCTTGTAGAACTTGATATACCAGCTGAGGTGCTCGGTCCTGCATCTTGATGATCTTGCTGGGCTTGTTGTTCCAGCTCTCGATGATGTTGCTCCGGTGCTAGCTGACGAGGGTGCATGGCTTGGAGGTGCTTGAGCATGGATGAAGTACCACACTAGTATTTTTTTCTCAGAGCCCCGAGATATTTTTCTTTCACAAATAGTACAGGTTACCTTCCTCGTATTCACATTTTTTTCTCCATCTGGAAATGTAAAAAACGCCCAGATTATGCTCTCTTTTTTGGCTTTTCTTGGTTCCTCCAAGTCCTCTTCTTCACCAAGGATGTCATCTGGTGGATTTGAAGATGCAATTTTTCTAGTTTGTTTAAAAAAAAACACCTAAGAAGTGCAAGAAAGGAGCACTAAACACAAAAGGTAAGTCTTCTGGCAGTGTTGTTGGAGGAATGAGAAATTTGGGTAGGGTGTTGTCACATACCAAACGTGCACCCTACATGACTTAATCAATATGGTGGCAACGTTCTTGGATTTGAGCACCCACCATGACTGGTACACAATCGGTACGCAATTCCAGTTGTCTTTAAAAAAAAAAGATAAAAGCATATTTTCGAAGGCAGAAATATTACCTTATTTCTATATAAGTTTAGAAAAAGTATTTTTTAGACATTATAATTAGAAATTAGCATTTGAAAAACTTTAGAAAGTCACTGAAATAACCATAGGTTTCAGGGACGTTATAGTTAGAAATTAGCATTTAATAAACCTTTGTAATTTACTGGAAGGTGCCTTTCTGCAGTTCTGGGTTTGTTGAAGAGAATAAGATAGAAATGTGCTATTTGATAGAGATTTCAATTGGGAATGTCAGTAGTGTATTACGGAACACTTGTGCATCCAGACTTTTTTACTGCTCCATTTATTATCATACCAATGAGCTATTCCAAAAACATTGTTGGAATTTTTGCCACTCAATATATTATAAACATGCACAAACATCACTGGTGGCACATGGAGTCAAAAGTAATATGTATAAAAGTTCATACTACCTAACAAATGATTTCACCCTACTCAGGGGCCGATTCCGATCTGGGTCGGAAAGCACTCTGACCGAGCTGGATCCGTTGTGTTTTCCGACCGATCCGGACTCCTGCAGTCCAACCGAATGAGTATGATGCGGCCGTATGCCGTCAGACTCGGTTCGGTCGGACTCCCTTAGAAGGCAATGGGAGCCAGTCGTACGACGTGTACATGGGCTCCCATTGACTGAATGGGTGCGTCGCGGACAAGTGCGCCACCTACAGTGGGTACACGTGGGTGCCATCCACACCATACTTCACTGTGGTGGGGAGACCCATGGGTCTCCCCCTGTGTCCGAGTTGTTCGGCTGCGGGTAACAGGGGTCTGACGCGGACCCCTGAAGTCCGACTCCTGGAGCTATTGCGAGCCGGACACTTCCAACTCGATCCGGCTGTCCGAATCGAGCATCGTACTAGCTCGGTCGTGAAACGTCTCCATTGCGCCCACGGTCTGCTTGTGACCGAGTCGTACAGAGAGGTTCGGACCCGGAAACGATTCGGACAGAGATTTTGCACTTTTTCGCATCGTACTTCGATGTTCGGACCCGTGTACGACTCGAACGGAAATCCAGCCTCCGAATCAGATCTGCTAATGCTGAACCAGATTCGGTGCACGACCGACCGAGATCAGAATTGGCCCCTCAGTATCTGGTGTATGATGTAAGAGAATTTGTTTGTCCTTCTATCAAACACAGTCAGCATAAAGTTGTTTCCTTCTCTGGTTTGCAACATAATGCATACCATGCAGTGCTACCAGAACATTACCAGGAATTATAGAGGGCTGCAGGATAGATGTTATAAAGAGCTAACATAGACTTTTAACGTCACTGTAATGATCTGTAATTATGAGAACCCTAGAGAGTAAACTGTGGAGAATGTTGAGGTCTGCTCTGGCTACAACAGAAGCAGAACAGAGTAAATGCTGTACATGCAACTGTTGATAATTTAGGACTAAAGATATCCCAGTCTAGGATTGGATAGTCTGGGTTAATTTAAAATCTGCTCTGGAACAAAATGGCACTATCTACCATTATCAATCATATGTTTTGTTGTTCAATACTTGTTCAGATACCTTAACAAAAATAATTGCCACGTTTTCAGGTAATGTGTCTGGAAAATTGAAGACAGAATATCTAAGTGTCACCATATCATGATCAGAATCTCTAGGAAAAAAATCTAGAAAGGCAAGTTTGTACAGGTTGTGGAAGGAAACAGGCTTTTGCAGGTTACCCCCACACCTTGTTCTCAAATGCTGATGATTTATTATTCTGAAAGTGCTTTGGAGTCTGCTAACCAGGCCCCAGGGCCAGTGCTCTCTCATTAAATATGATACATGAGAATTGGTAACCCCAACTGGCAAGGACTTTAAACCCCGATAGGTGGTACCAGTGGTACACAGAGGATAGGAGTTAAAGGGGTCATCAGGGCCTGACACACTGATTGTGCCACCCTTCGTCAGATACGAAGACCTGCCAGGGAGTAAGGATTAACCTCCCCGACTTAAAAGATAGCTAGTGAAGTAGCACATCAGAGAGATGAGCTTCAAAGCTTTAACCGCCTCTGATATGTAAGTAGGTTTCCTTCGAGAGGGGGAAAAACCAACCCCAGGCACATTTGTAACCCGGACAGGCAAGAACATTAGATTATAAGGAGGTGTACACCCTCAGAAGGCTATCCACACCCCTGGATGGATAACCTGGTCTGTACAGTCACAGAATATTTCAGCCATTTTTAAAAGTGGCAGAATAGAGGCTTCTGGGTTAAAAAGGTACCAGATTCCCCTTGAAGTGGTCACATCGCTGGTTCTAGTAGCACCTACACCCCTAAAACCCCTAAATCTAGGATTTAAGGGGCTCCCTTGGCATCAGAATCTCAGATCTGATCATTTTGCAACCAAAGGACAAAGAAGGGACCCGAGTTTGCCACTTCAGTACCTGCACAAAGCAAAGGCAACATAAACTGCATCTGTGGCAACAATCCTGCAACTGCTTGACTGTGACTTGTCCTAGACCACAGACTGGTTCCAGAGGATAATGTAATCCCACAACAAGCAAAAGACAACTCCTGAACTCGCTTGGACTAGAGGTACTAATAAGCTGCATGCCACAGTTGAAACGTGCTTTTGGAACTAAATAATCATTGGACAACAGGCCTGCTGAGGAAACTGCCCAAAACAAAATGGTGTAGTGCATTGTATGAAATGTATTCCTGACCTCCATTAAGTTTCAGGCAGTTACCGCTTTCCCCCAGACTCCAAGATGTCAAAGTGACCAAAGGCTGAGGTTGCCGCTGCCAAGTCTTGTTGGTGGCCAGTCTGCCTACCACTACATTTGTTCAACACTGTGCCTCCAGGAAACCCCACAGCATCTTCAACCTGATTCCTCTGTGGCTCCGTTGTCGAGATTTGCACCTGTCTCCTCTCCAGAACCATCTAGGCGGTAAAACCAGTTAACCCGAAGCTCCCGAATCGGCACCAGGGACAATTGGACAACTCGGCACCTGGGCCCTATGAGCCAGGTACAATTCAACTTACTGTCAGAGCCTGGTCCTCAGACCCGCCTCACCTATACAACCAGTGGGTTTCACTGAACTGGACCTGCAAGTGACTGATTATCACTAGTGTTTTTCCCCATTGACTGTAACATTAACGTTTTGCAAGAGTGAAATGCACGGATTTATTTATCCTTTAAATATCCTTAACTCCGGTTATACTCATCTCATTTTGTTCATTTTGGTTTATAAATGTATATATAATAGACTGAATTTTATAAATTGGTGTTGGATTTCTTTCGGGTCATGTTAATTATTTATTGTTCATGTGGTACTCTGAAATGCTTTGCACATGTTTCTCTGGTAAAGCCTGTCTGCTCTGACTGACTGAGCTAGGGATGTATTAGTGTGAATCCAAAGGACCTATTTGGGGCATTGTGAGGTTGCCGCTGCCAAGTCTTGTTGGTGGCCAGTCTGCCTACCACTACATTTGTTCAACACTGTGCCTCCAGGAAACCCCACAGCATCTTCAACCTGATTCCTCTGTGGCTCCGTTGTCGAGATTTGCACCTGTCTCCTCTCCAGAACCATCTAGGCGGTAAAACCAGTTAACCCGAAGCTCCCGAATCGGCACCAGGGACAATTGGACAACTCGGCACCTGGGCCCTATGAGCCAGGTACAATTCAACTTACTGTCAGAGCCTGGTCCTCAGACCCGCCTCACCTATACAACCAGTGGGTTTCACTGAACTGGACCTGCAAGTGACTGATTATCACTAGTGTTTTTCCCCATTGACTGTAACATTAACGTTTTGCAAGAGTGAAATGCACGGATTTATTTATCCTTTAAATATCCTTAACTCCGGTTATACTCATCTCATTTTGTTCATTTTGGTTTATAAATGTATATATAATAGACTGAATTTTATAAATTGGTGTTGGATTTCTTTCGGGTCATGTTAATTATTTATTGTTCATGTGGTACTCTGAAATGCTTTGCACATGTTTCTCTGGTAAAGCCTGTCTGCTCTGACTGACTGAGCTAGGGATGTATTAGTGTGAATCCAAAGGACCTATTTGGGGCATTGTGAGAGTATTACATATTGAAGTCTAACTAGCCTCCTTGCATAATACTCCACTTTCCTACAGATTTTCTATATCTATCTCTACATATATGTACCTTAGTGATATACATCTTCAATATACCTAGATGTGGAGTTAAGAACATCAACTCCATTCCTCTCTCTATGCACAATATTCTGTCCCTTAATATTCTGGTCATGATTTGGTGACCCTTTGATTTTCTTTACCACAGTTTCTTTAGGGAAATCTAAGTAGCAGTGGTTAGCATATAGAAAGCTTAGCTGATCATTTCTGTCTTTGACCATTTCTTCCAGACTTCCACTAGTATAACTATGCTTCCTTAAGCTGTCAGAATGCACAGGCTATAAATATAGAATATGATAGACAAACATTCATGTTTTTTCAATTCTTTTTGCCAGCAAATGCCACCCAAAGTGTTTCCCATTACCTTGAAGACTCTCTTGTCTATAATAAGAGTGTGGAAGGACATATGTGAAATCAACGGGATCCAACACATTTGCCTGCAGCCTTTAAAATGGAATACTGCTTTTTTCTGCTCAATTCTAATGGTAAACTCGTCCTAGTCTGGCAGCAACATAGGGTTCAGTTGATTTACAGTTAGGTGAGACAAACTATCTCCTTATCTTTCAGATCTTCATGCGCACCATTACCTAGGATTTAGTGTTCAAGTATAACCAGATAGAGAGAGCGTTGTTAGTTTTTTCTACATTAAAACCACATTCAAAGCCCTGCTCCATTGCTCAGAACTATTTAATTTGGAGGCAAGATGGCTGAGCAAACGTGGGCAACATTGCTGACATTTGTGCTAAAACTCTTCCCATCTGCATTATTATGGAGCAGCAGCAAGAAAGTTTTGTGCTCCTTGCCCGTTATTCTAAGATGTCCTATAATTTGATGGGTCTTACCATACCCAGTTACTGTTTCAGGTAAGCATGTCTACTCAAGTTACCAGACAACACAAGTTAGCAGACCTAGAATGGGGAATAACATGAAGGACCAGGAATTAGTGGGGCCCTTTTTGCATGCAACTCCCAATCCCAGGCTCCTTTCTACACATTTTCCACTTACTTTCAGAAATTGAAAAATGTGCACAGAAAGGTATTTGATTATGCCATGTGCATTTCCTCACCCATTAAAGTTCATAATTATGCGTGCAGAACTGTCTACATAGTTACGACTCTGCAGGACTCTTAATGGGGCCTATCGTGAGATATTTAAAATCTAATAATTTGTGCATACTAATATTTTGCACTCTGTACTATGCCATAGATGGTTTTTTACACAGGCTTTTAGGGCACACTTCTCATGTCATGAATGTAATAACCCTGAAGCAAATTATTTTCATATGTTCTGTGACTGTCCCTTGAGTAAAATACCTGAGACGAGATCTCCTTAGAAATATTCCTAAAACGTAGTCTTGCAATTCCAATACCATCAATCAATCAATCAATCAAACAACCATCATTTGTAGAGTGCAGCACTGTCACCCCTAGGGGTATCTGGGCACTGTGTCTCCATCAAAAAGCTAGGCCTTGAGTCTCTTTCTGAAGTCTGACAGAGAAGGGGCTGTACGAAGCTGGAGAGAAAAGTCTTTCCAGGTCTTGGTAGCGATGTAGGAGAAGGAGCGGCCACCACTGCAACTGCGTCAGATGCAGGGGATGTGAGGTTGAGTGAAGAAGAGTGCAGGTGTCTGGTAGATTGGGGGAAGCACATTTGATGGTTGAGGAAGACAGGTCCTAGGTTGTGGAGGGCTTTTTCGGCTTGCATGAGGAGCTTGAACTGGCATTTTTCCTGGATTGGAAGCCAGTGGAGGTCTCTCAGATGGGGGGGCAATGTGGGTTCATTTTAGGAGATCCAGGATGAGTCTGTCTGCAGCATTCTGTATGGTCTGGAGTCTTCTGAGGAGCTAATTGGAGATGCCGGCATTAAGGGCGTTGCCGTAGTTGAGGTGGCTGGTGATAGGTTACTGAGTGACAGTCTTTCTAGTGTTGGTTGAGATCCATTTGAAGATTCTGTGGGGCATGCAAAGTATGTGAAAGCAGTAGGAGGTGACTACGTTGACCATACCATAATACTTACCGTATACCATAATTGCAAGATAATTTACACCTTTCATTTCCATTTGTATGACAACTATTTGTTTGTTTCATGTGAAAAAGCTGATAGAAAGAGAACCCACTTCACAAGCTTTTTGGTTTCAGGAGATTATTAGTTGTATTTGACTGGACTATAGCTTGCAGCTAGAGTGTAATGTAGCACTGTACAATGCATTCTCTTTTTTAATATCCACACTGCCAAACTCATAATGAGGCTCTAAATGTTGTCTGCCAGAAGAACGACCATATATAGGGGGTACCACTGCAATATTCTATATTCTGTGCCACATAGTCCATGTGTTTCTATCCAAATCATCCAACAACATTTATCCATCAACTCCTCTCTATGGTCCCAATTGTCTTCAGTGCTACTCTCTGCTACTGTGTCCTGTACTGCTAGATTAAATGAGCTGGTCAATTACATGAAAACAAAAACAAACATATCTAGAAAAAACCCAGTATTAAAAAGAGTATTGTTTCAATATTTTTTGTGATTAACATTCCAGCTCTTCTTTTAAAAATACTAGCTATACCATAATCAACAAAGGTCAACTCGTAAACGGTCTAATATTGTTATAAACAGCTCTAAAATAGTTATGAACTCCAGATAGAGGAATATATTTCGGGTTTATAAAATTCACGCAATTGTTGAGAAGCCCCGGACCTGGATTTTATTGCGCCCGTAGTAGGTTGTATTTTGCTGTGACCCAACAATATTCAAACCTGAATTCCTGCGTGTCTAAGAAAATTACTAATGTTTAAATATGTTTTAATAGAATTTATTTTAAATGTAAGCTATAAGACTCTACTCCTCTCAATTTATTAAAATAGCAGTTGTTGTGAAGTTAGCAGACTAGTGGTTGTGGGTGGAGACAGGGGGAGGGCAGGAAGAGGAGGAGCAGGAGCGAGGGAAGTTAGTTAGAGTAGGGACAGGAGACAGGCAGGGAGCACAGTAATAAAGCTCCATTGAAAGTCCAGGTATGTGTCTGTGATTATTGTAGCAGGATGCTACAACTGGCGACGAGGGTGGGATGTAGTTAAACCCACCGCCTGCAGAAGTCTAGAGAGACACCCTGTCCCCGGCAGTGCAAAGAAAAGAAGACGCTGCCGAAAATTGCGGGTTGCGGATGCCCCAGGAGAAGAGGCTAGCAGCAGGAAATCTGCGCCCCCCCCCCTCGTGACGGAGCTGTGAGGGGCTGTGCATACGAGCGCTGAAAGGCTCGAAGAAGAAGAAGAAGAAGCGGAGCGCGCCAACACGCGACCCCGCCAGAAGCGTGAGCATTGGCAGTGCAGAGATCGGGAGCCTACTCCGACCCTGCTGTGCGCCCCAGAGTGAGGGAGAAGTAACCCCAGCGTCGAGGACGACGTCCGCTGCGACCGCCCAGCGAGAGCGACCGAGCGCCGGGAAGTCCGGGCCTGAGATCCCGCCGACGGTGAAATCCTCACGCTTAATGCATGTAAGTCGGCAGGCTGCCGCGAAGAAAAAGCGGGAACGTGCAGAGCAAGGCGGGAGCCCACCCCAACCTCACCTGGTCGTTGTGGTGGCCAAAGAAGAGTGATAACTGGAGCGCGCTGCCCTGTGACTGCTGGCCGGTGAGTCTGGAGTGCCTGAGACAAGAGAGAGAACAACCTCGTGTGTGCAGTGACGGCGGCCATCTTTAAGTCAGGCGAGTTTCAAGACAAACCCCTTGACTGTTACACGGCGGCCATTTTGAAGTCAGGCACTGATGACAGAAACAAGCAGTGGCAAATAAACAAGCATTGGTCCCCGAGAATAAAACAAGCATTGGCGAAGAAACAAGCACTGGTACCTGAAAACAAACAAACATTGGCAAAGAAACAAGCATTGGTACCCGAAAATAAACAAGCATTGGTGAGACCAAGTGAGGGTGACAAAGATGTCCGGTGATGAGAGAAATCAGCCTAAGGCTCCAGGTGGGTCGCACCTGCGAGCGCCTGAACCCCTAAAAGTGACCACTGGGGGAACCATGGGTCCCAAATGGCAGGAATGGTTCGAAGAATTCGAGGATTATATCGAAGGGTCAGAAGTGACTGAGGACAAAAAGAAGTTGATTGCCCTGCGTAACCTGGCGGGGCGAGAGATTGTTAAAATAATTAAGGACCTTCCTGCCACAGAGGCAGATACTTATGACAAAGTGCGTGACGCTCTGAATAAAAGGTTCCTTCACAAAAAGAACGTCGACTATGAACGACACACCTTCCACTCAGCTCGTCAAGGGAAGGAGGAACCAATGAGCGCTTTCATGATGCGACTGAGGAGACTAGCCAGGCACTGTGCATTTGATAACTTCTCCACGGATGCTGCAGTAAAATCACAAATAATTGATGGATGTCACTCCGATCAACTGAGGAGACGGTTGCTGAGGAAAGAACACACACTAGATGAGATCGAGGAGATGACACGGATCTTTGATCAAGCGGAGGAGCATGCAGCTGCCATTGAAACAGGGCACAAAGGGAGTCGCGAGTTAGTGCAACGTGTGCACGCCAGAAGTGACCAGCGAAGAAGCTCGAGAGACAAGCAGTGGAGGTCACGCCCGTCATCTCGTCGAGAACAATCGCGACATCAGCGGCGAGAACCATGGAAGAAAGAAAGAAAATCTGAAAATATAAGGAAGTGTTTCCGGTGTGGGTATGACTACCCCCATGTGGATAGCTGCCCTGCCATGGGCCAGAAATGCCGGAAATGCGGCAGAACCAATCATTTTGAAGCAATGTGTGGAGAGTACCACCAAGAGAGAAGAGGCGGAACCAACAAGACAGTTCAGCCTGAGCCACGAGGAGGTACCTCAAGAATGTCCCGATCTGACGGCCGAAGACACCATGCACGAGCGGTTCAAGATCAAACTGAGCTGTCGTCAGGGTCGTCCCACTCCAGCAGGGAGTCACGTCGGTCCAGGTGGGACCGGAGATCACCGTCCAGGGAGTCCAGGCCGTCATCCAGAGACTCTGTATACACCATTGAATATTTGAACTTAGCTGCGGATCCTGATCAGCTCAAAACATACCCAAGGCTGGACATCAAGGTTGGCAATCATGACACCAAATTTGTACTGGACTCAGGTGCGTCTCTGAACTATATTCCAGTCACTGAATACGAAAGAATGAGCCCGCGTCCCCCTCTGTCGTTCGCACCCGTCAGAGTCTTCACCTGGATGGCCAAGAAGCCACTTCCTTGCCTGGGGAAATTCTCGACAACCCTTACACATGAAGACACAACCATCTCGGCAGTCATCCACGTTATCAAAGGCCCTGAAGCAGACTGTCTATTGAGCTTACCAACAGCAGAACGCCTTCACCTAGTAGAAATTCTTTTCAAGGTCAGTGGAAACCGAGACGTGACCAGTCAATTCCCCAGACTATTTCAAGGGCTAGGCAAGTTGAAGGGCTGTCAAGTGCGGCTGCACATCAATGAACAAGTCAGGCCAGTTGCTCAGCATCCACGAAGGGTGCCGTTTCATTTACAGACCGCAGTGGAAGAAGAACTCCAGGACCTGCTAGCCGCTGACATCATCGAGCGCACTGAAGGCCCAACTCCATGGGTATCTCCAGTAGTCATTGTCCCTAAAAAGGGCACCGCCAACAAAGTCAGACTCTGTGTAGACATGCGGTTGCCCAACACTGCAATTGAAAGAGAGAGACACCCAGGACCACACTTGAGCGACATGATCTCAGCTCTCAACGGGGCTAAGGTGTTCTCCAAATTGGACTTAAATAAGGGGTACCATCAACTGGAACTAGAGGCAAAATCCAGATACATCACCACATTCGCAACTCATCTTGGGTTGTTTAGATATAAGAGGCTCAGCTTTGGAGTTTCCTCAGCAGCTGAAATATTTCAAGAGGCTATTAGACAAGTCATCCAGAACATTCCTAATACGCTCAACTATAGCGATGACATTCTTGTGTATGGCTCTGATCTACGAGAACATGACATTGCACTCAATCGTGTCTGTCACGCACTACTGGAAGCCAACCTGACCCTGAACAAGGACAAATGTGAATTTCATCAGGACACATTAAAATTCTTTGGTCATATCTTCTCCGGTGCTGGCATGAAGCCTGACCCCGACAAAATTTGGACTCTGAACAACACCAAGAGTCCTCAAGACGTCAATGAGCTCCGGTCATTCCTCGGGATGGCCAGTTACTGTGCCCGGTATATCCAGGACTACGCAACGATCAGCCACCCCCTCCGCATCCTGACCAAACAGGGTCAACCATTTGAATGGACTCCTCAATGTGAGACAGCATTCAAAGACATCAAGAAGGCGGTGGCAACTGCAGATCACCTGTCATACTTCAATCCACAACGGAAAACGGAAATAACTGTGGACGCCAGCCCCGTTGGGCTTGGAGCCATCCTGGCCCAGTATGACAACGATTCAGATCAACGTCGAATCATTGCTTATGCGAGTCGCAGTCTAACTGACCCAGAGAGGGCATACTCGCAGCCCGAGAAAGAGAGTCTTGCCGTAGTGTGGGCATGTGAACATTTTCATGTTTTCATATATGGTAAGCACTTCACTCTAATTACAGACCACCAAGCCCTTGTCACCATCTACGGAAATCCCCGGTCCAAGATGCCCCCAAGAATCGAGAGGTGGGGCCTAAGGTTACAGGAATACACATTTACAATAGTCCACAAGCCGGGGAAGTCAGAAAACCCGGCTGACTACATGTCCAGACATCCACTCACGTCGTCAGCCTCTAATCCCTCTATTGCGGAAGAATATATACACTTTGTGACAGATCAAGCTCTCCCTCCTGCCATTCCAATGGACACCATCCGTGAATGTACGTCCCAAGACGTTGTCATGCAGAAGGTCTTGCGCCGCCTTCGACACAACAGGTGGAGACACGATCCTACGGATACAGAGACTGATCCACTCCTCAAACAGGAAATGCAAGCTTTCCAACATGTAAGTGGTGAACTGTCTGCCACCACTGATGGCATACTGCTGAGAGACCAGCGAATTGTGATCCCTACCAAGCTGAGACAAGGAGTAGTTGCACTTGCTCATGAAGGTCATCGGGGTATTGTATCAACCAAGCGTGCACTGAGAGAGCGAGTATGGTTTCCATACCGTGACCAAATGGTGGAAGCCACATTGAAGGATTGTCACCTCTGTCAGCTCACAAGCAAAAATGACCCTCCAGCACCATTGAACATGACCCCCCTTCCACCGGGAGTGTGTGGACCCCTGTCATCGGGCAAATACGTGTTGGCCATCATTGATGAACACTCCAGATATCCATTTGCACACTTTGTACCGTCAACCAATGCCGCGAGCACTCTCAAGGTGCTTGATGAAGTCTTTGCGGCTTGGGGAGTTCCCTCTAAAGTGAAGACAGACAATGGGCCCCCATTCAATGGACAAGACTTTGCAGCGTTTGCAAAACCCCTAGATTTCCACCACCGTAAGATCACGCCCCTCTGGCCACAGGCCAATGGAACAATCGAAAGATTCATGGCCACGCTCAAAAAGACTTTTCAGCATGCAACGGCAGAGGGAAAGGACTTACAAGTAGCCCTCAATGATGTCCTCCGAGCCTATCGGACAACCCCTCATGCAACCACAGGGCACTGCCCAGCGACTCTCATGCTGGGACGTCCCATGCGGAACCGCATTCCAACGTGGGAAGGGGCCTTACGACCATCAGTGTCACCTGCTCGAGAACATCAAGAGATGATGGTGACTGACAAACACCGGAAAGACAAGATGAAGACATACGCAGATCGACGGAGGAGAGCAAGGTCACTCTCGTTACATGAAGGGGACCGGGTACTTGTCAGACAAGAGCAGCAGAGGAAGACTGACTGCCCTTTCAAGGATGAACCGTTAGTAATCACAAAACGGAAAGGAACTATGTTGACTGCCGAATCGGAGCAGCAACGCATCACCAGAAACATTTCACACTTCAAGAAACTATCGCAGGACACCACCGAAACTGCATCCAGTGAAATAGCCATTCCTGGTTCGGCTGAACCACGGACAGATGATTGTGAGAACATTAGCCCTGCCGACGAAACACCGAACAGCATTGGTCCGAGTGTCAAATCGCCGCGACCTCATCGGAATACCCGTCCACCCAGAAGACTTATTGCAGAAATGGACTAAAAAGTCAGAGTTTCATTTGTTTTGTTACAAAGGGGGGAGATGTTGTGAAGTTAGCAGACTAGTGGTTGTGGGTGGAGACAGGGGGAGGGCAGGAAGAGGAGGAGCAGGAGCGAGGGAAGTTAGTTAGAGTAGGGACAGGAGACAGGCAGGGAGCACAGTAATAAAGCTCCATTGAAAGTCCAGGTATGTGTCTGTGATTATTGTAGCAGGATGCTACAGCAGTTTCAGGTATAAATTAACAAAAACCGTACAGTTAATGTAGGAAATTGATTGCTTCCTTACCTGTTTAGGGAACGGCATTTTGAATGGATGGGGCTGGTTACTTGATACTGGGTCTTGCAATATGTGGGTGTGTGGTCATTCCAAATTCAGCGTTTTCCAGCTACGGGCATAATAAGTTGCAGAGTCGCTCGAATTTATAAATACTTGCAGTTTTTTAAACAAGCTCACCAATGTTGAAACAAAGATGGCAAAATCTGTAGTCGTTTGTGACACCAGGAATTGCACCACTGCCATAAGGGAACTTCCCTGTTGTTCACAGAGAGGGATGCAGGCTGCAACAATTTCCTACCCTTGTCACACCTATATGACATTCTGGTTCATGGATACTGTAATATAAGGCAGACTCTGGGCTTATACTTTGCCTCTGTGTCAAGCTGAAAATAAGGATGGATGAAGTTCCCCAACCCCACAAAACGGCACTTAGGGCCTGATTACGAGCTTGGTAGTCCTGGAGCGGACTGCAATGCCACCACCCCACTACAGGACAACCAAACAGCTCCACTACATACCCACCAGATTACGAGTTAAATTGTGGTCTAGTGGGAGGCAGCGTGGCAGTCCTGTGGCAGTGCCTTTCAAAGGCTAGAAAAGCAGTACTGTGGGACCGCCACAGAGCGTTCCAGCACGGCATGGAAAGTGAAGTACATGCCATGCTGGAATTGGTTGTGCAGGCACACAGGGAGGCCCAAAATGTGGCCCCCTGCATGCACCAACATTCATGTTTACTGACCGCCAGCAGTTGCATAGAGTAAGAACCTCCAAGCAACTGCTGACGGTCTGGAAAATTGCAATACGCATGGCAGTGCTGCAGCAGCACTACCAGCATATTGTGAGGCCCTGACCACCGCCAGGGAACACTGTTCCATGGTGGCCCTGGTGGTTGCGGCAGTCAAATGGCGGTCTGTCCGCCAAGCCAAAGTTGTAATGGGCGGTCAGACCGTCACTGCGGCTTGCTTGTCTGCCACCCCGCACCACTGTAATTAGGTCAATAGTATCATGCTTTGGTGGAGCTGCTCAATCACCCTGGAACACAACAATAACTTTGTGAACTTGGTGTCCAGAAAAGCAAGTGTGCCATTAACAAATGTGCAATGCCCTTGGGGATTAACTTGTGGATGGGTTCAGGGCTTATCAACAAAGCACTAACTCAATCGGTCCATCCAAACAATTTGGGCATGTTGTGGGAAACCTACCACATTGTTTATTTCCTGCACTGTTGCATATGACTGTTTGAATAGTATTTCAAACACAGAACAAGCATTTACAATGCAATGGTCTCGGCATTGTTAAAGTTAGAGCTATTGGCATTGCTCATGACATTTTTTATTTATGTTTTTGTTTTTAAAACATAACAATAAATGGCATTGTCATTTACAATGCCAATAGCTTAATCTCTCGCAAATGCGAGACCTATTGCATTTGCACCCACACACTTAGCCACACACAAAGCCACCCACACACACATACAGAGCCACCCACACAGAGCCACCCACAGTCATTCACATAGAGCCACCCACACACACAGACAGAGCCACCCTCACACAGACAGAGCCACCCTCACACAGACAGAGTCACCCTCACACAGAGCCACACACACACAGAGCCACACACACAGAGCCACACAGAGGCAAGAAAAAAAACGAACAGCAGCAGGGAACAGAGGCAAGAAATAACAAGGGCAGCTCCCCCCAGATACAGAAACGTATTCCCAGGTGCTTTGTGAGTTTGCAACAGCCTGCCCCACCTACAGGGCAAATTGACCTAAAAAAAACAGGCAGTCTCACCCCAAGGAGGATGGAAGCAAAAGAAACTTGGAGTGAGGGATGCGGAATGAAGACCAAGGAATGAGGGATGCAGAATGAGGAACTAGGAGTGAGGGATGTGGAATGAGGAACTAGGAGTGAGGAATGCGGAATGAGGACCAAGGAATGAGGGATGCAGCATGAGGAACTAGGAGTGAGGGATGCGGAATGAGGAACTAGGAGTGAGGGATGCGGAATGAGGAACTAGGAGTGAGGGATGCGGAATGAGAAACTAGGAGTGAGGGATGCAGAATGAGGAACTAGGAATGAGGGATGCGGAATGAGGACCTAGGAGTGAGGGATGCGGAATGAGGAACTAGGAGTGAGGGATGCGGAATGAGGAACTAGGAGTGAGGGATGCAGAATGAGGAACTAGGAGTGAGAGATGCGGAATGAGGAACTAAGAGTGAGGGATGCAGAATGAGGAACTAGGAGTGAGGGATGCGGAATGAGGACCAAAGAATGAGGGAAGTGGAATGAAGAACCAGAAGTGAGGGATGCGGAATGAGGAACTAGGAGTGAGGGATGTGGAATGAAGACCAAGGAGTGAGGGATGCGGAATGAGGAACTAGGAGTGAGGAATGCGGAATGAGGACCAAAGAATGAGGGAAGTGGAATGAAGAACCAGAAGTGAGGGATGCGGAATGAGGAACTAGGAGTGAGGGATGTGGAATGAAGACCAAGGAATGAGGGATGCGGAATAAGGAACTAGGAGTGAGGGATGCGGAATGAGGACCAAGGAATGAGGGATGCAGCATGAGGAACTAGGAGTGAGGGATGCCGAATGCGGAATGAGGAACTAAGAGTGAGGGATGCGGAATGAGGAACTAGGAGTGAGGGATGTGGAATGAGGAACTAGGAGTGAGGGATGCAGAATGAGGACCAAAGAATGAGGGAAGTGGAATGAAGAACCATAAGTGAGGGATGCGGAATGAGGAACTAGGAGTGAGGGATGTGGAATGAAGACCAAGGAATGAGTGATGCGGAATGAGGAACTAGGAGTGAGGGATGCGGAATGAGGACCTAGGAGTGAGGGATGCGGAATGAGTACCTAGGAGTGAGGGATTCGGAATGAGTACCTAGGAGTGAGGGATGCGGAATGAGGAACTAGGAGTGAGGGATGCAGAATGAGGACCAAAGAATGAGGGAAGTAGAATGAAGAACCAGAAGTGAGGGATGCGGAATGAGGAACTAGGAGTGAGGGATGTGGAATGAAGACCAAGGAATGAGGGATGCAGAATGAGGAACTAGGAGTGAGGGATGTGGAATGAGGACCAAAGAATGATGGATGTGGAATGAAGAACCAGAAGTGAGGGATGCGGATTGAGGAACCAGAAGTGAGGGATGCGGAATGAGGAACTAGGAGTGAGGGATGGGGAATGAGGACCAAGGAATGAGGGATGCGGAATGAGGAACTAGGAGTGAGGGATGCAGAATGAAGAACCAGAAGTGAGGGATGTGGAATGAAGAAATGCTGGCATTGATGCTGTGCCTACATGGGCTCTTCTGGCATGACATGAATCCGGGGACAGACAGAGGACCCGCTGAATCTCAGTGACCTTTGCATGCACAAGGTGTAATTTCCGCCTTGTGTGTCACTTCCCCTTTTGTAAACATTTGCCCTGGAGGGAGCACCTCGAGTTTAAATCTGACAGAAGACACTACTCTCTGCCCTTGGTGACGTGGCATATTTCTTTAGTGTTGCGCTAACACCGAATTTTAAAGTAATATTAGTAAGTACAACGCTGCAAAATTCTCTCCTGATTGCTCGGCGCAGCACCCAGTATTTTCATGCAGCGCTAAGTTGCATGGTATTTTTAATAACTGTGAGACTTTTTCAGGGTGTGGAGACAAGGAAATGGCTGAATTGAGCTGAAAAAGCAGAACAATAAAACGTAATAAAATTGTGATGAATCGGGTCTCCTCAATGTCTTTGACTTGTTTACTGCCAGTAGAGCGGGATTACTTGGGCCTTATTTGGAGAGATGTGTGATGTGATGTGTAATCGGATTACCGTATATATTACCGTATATACACACACCGAGCGCGCATCTTGAGCCCTTTGCAGGCCTCTGGTATCCACTGCTTCCTGCTCGGCAATTGCCCTAAGAAATAGCACTCACTTTAATGGAAGAGAATTAACTCACCTTAAAAGACGAAAGGCTAAATTAGTTTTGCGAAAATTCAATTTGTTATCCTCAGATAAAAGTAGATGTCAGCAGCAAACGTTTATTTTAACATAAAATGTGAACGGATTTGCTGGAAGGTAAATTCTAAACATAATTTTGCTGCGTTCTTTTTTATCGTACATCGCAACAAAGCAAGGTTATTGAAGCATTGAGGCATTGAGGCATTTTTTTTTTTGCATAGAAAGTGCAGGGCACAACGCTTAGAACTATGACCTATGCTATACGTTAATTGTATCATATATGCAACGTTTTGGTGGGTTGCTTGGAGAGAAACTTGTAATCTTTTCCTCAAAACCACTATAAAAAAAAAATCAAAACATGTCGAATTAGCCATGCACCGTTATTGGTGAATTGAGTGATTTGGCAAAGTCTGCAGTAAAATAACCCTTATGACAGTGACATCATTTTGTAAAGAGTAAATTTGAAGAATGTTTAAAAACAAAAAAATGATGTCGAGCGAACTCAGTCCAAGGGCATTGGAGCATTTTTGCATGAGCACCAATTATTTTGCTTGTAGATTAGGTGAGTTGCCCAGAATCACAGGATGTTGAGTCGACGCCGAGACTCGAAGCTCCCAAGTCTGCAGCTGTGGCTATAAGACATTCCCTATGTTTAGGGAGACGCCTGGTGCGAGACTTGGGGAGGCTGGCGTCTTTGAGGGAGACAATGGGCTCTCTGGGGTGATCGGGGCTCCCTGTGATGTAGGGGTTGTTTATTACCAGTGCTGCCTAGTCTTGATTCCCCCTCAGGCCTCTTTCTTCCATATCCTAGCTTTTCTCTCTTCATCTGACCATTGCAGGTTCTTTTCCATCCGCATTCTCCCTCTGTATTTGCCTCACCAACATTCAAAGGATGGACTGCTCAGCAGGCCCCGCTGGGTGTCAAGCCATTGCACTGTGCTGAATACAGGTGTCTGCGGCACATGCATTCGCCCACTGAGCAGTCCTACCCAGGCACAGCATTGTAACCGCTAAACCTTGAGGTGATTGTCTGTGCGGGGGCAGAGGGGGGCGTTCGTGAAACGGCATCTGAGGCTCATTTGCATAATGTTTTCGTCCTACGACACATTACTTCAGATTACAGCCATGGCCATTTATTTCCAGACGGTAGTGGGTCACTAAAAGAAATTGTGTTCTAATGATTTTTTTCCTCAAAACCATGATTAAAAAAAAAACAGGTTTTGGGAAAACTGATTTTAAAGAATGTATTACATACATAATATAATGTATTTAACGCATAAAACACGTCGAATTAGCCAGGTACCCTGTTATCAGTGAATTGAGTGATTTCGCAAAATGTGCCGTAAAATAACCCTTAATACAGTGACATCATTTTGTGACGAGTACATTTGAAGATTTTTTTTTTGTTGTTGCATTTTTATGTAGAGCGAACTCAGTCCAAGGGCATTGGAGCGTTTTGCATGAGCACCAATTATTGTGCTTCTATGCACGAGGAGATTAGGTGAGTTGCCCAGAATCACAGGATCTTGAGTCGACGCCGAGACTCGAAGCTCCTAAGTCTGCAGCTGTGGCTATAAGACATTCCCTATTTTTAGGGAGACGCCTGGTGCGAGATTTGGTGAGGCTGGAGGTTTTCTGAGGGAGACAGGGGGCTCTCTGGGGAGATCGGGGCTTCCTGCGAGACATCTCGGGGCAGGGGAAGCCACTCTACCTGAGCCAGGGGTGCGTTTTTATCACGGCACAAGTCGTAAAACAAGCTGCCTGCCACCGCATCCTAGATTAAGAACGGTGAGGAGGGGGGGGGGGAATGCAGACATCGGTGACGCCAGCCCCCCCCCCCCCAAAATGACGGGCGTTTCTCCGAGCCATTTGTGAATGACCTGGGAGAAACATGGTGGTGTGGAGCGCTCCTCTCTTGCCTTACAATCTCGGAAGGCAAGAGAGGAGCGCTCCACACCACCATGTTTCTCCGAGGTCATTCACTAATGGCTCGGAGAAACGCCCATCATTTTTTGATTGAGGGGCGTGTTTAGGTCAGACTGGGACCTCGGCGAGAGGGAGGGTGTAACGCCCACCACTAGAAAAGGGGCGGGGCTTAAAAAAGAGAGAAAAATGCCCCCGAATCGCGTCAAGGCGGGGCCTGAACTGAGTGACGCTCCTCTCCTCCAATGGCTGGCCAGCATTTACGAGGCCAGCCAATGGAGAAGAGGGGCGTGTTCAAGCCCCCATACTACACAACATAAAATTTCGGCTCCGCCCACTGCTTACACAGTGCGACGGTAGCCTCAACCTAAAAAGGATTGCTTGCAATAAATCTAACTGCTAACATTCGCTCAGGATAACTTTCGAACCCATTGTCCTTTTGCCCACGATTTCGCCTCAGTTTGAACGATGGGTTGGAATGCTACCCTGAGGGATTGCCAGTGATTAGGCCTAATGCAAACATTCCTCTCATCACCTTGTGTGTTTGATGTTGGTAGAGTGTCACCTTGCTTTTTAATGAGGGCCTACATTTCATTAAACAATCAATACATGTGCACAGCTTGCTAATGCGCATCCCAACCAGGTATAAACTTTTGACCTACTATGTATTACATCTTCATACTTTTTTAATGACCATGTTCAATAATCATTAGAAATTTTACATTTTCGTCAACTGTATAACATTTTGATGGTGGCTGAGCATGAAATCACAGTGGGCAGAAAAACAATTCCTAGTTTAGCTACATATTAACTTTTTCTCCGGTTTTGCACCAAAACATTTCAGCTAAATAAATAAGGAACTGGTTTTACAAGAAAATGCTCGTAATGTGAACTCAGTTTATGAGGACCTAAATTAAATTTCCCTCAGGTTTTAAGGAAATGGGGACATATTTTACTACCCACTGAATAGTAAAATCACAAGTTTAGTCAAGGGTGATCTTCTGTAAATGCATGCAGACTTTGAGGCACAGGCGACTTCTTGTATATTATTGTTTTCAAGCTAAGAAATGTCTTTTATTAGCTATCCTATCAAGCAGTAACTGCTGTCATGAATAAATGTGACTGTAAATGGGAATTATAAGACATGTTTTTAACAACTAGTATATATTACACATTACATCGCGTTATATTTCCCTGACACACGGTGCCAAGGCAAGTATTGCACCAAATTGTTGAGACAGAAATATGGATATTGAGCCAAGAAATATAGGCTGTTAGGTAGTCTTTTTATTCACTCTGCTATGCACGAAATGCTTCTACTTTTCCTAAATGCTCTGCAGCCAGAACGAAGGAAAGTAATTCTCTGAAAGCAAAATGTAATTCCCTGTGGATTTAAATTGCCGAAGAATGGCGGCTAAGTTAATGGCATCTAGAAGTTAGCTGAAAGAGTAGTTAGATAAAATGATCTGTGGCTTCCAATTGTCTCGAGTTAATTAAAGTAATCAAGCACTGAAATCGTGTAATGCTCATCGGATGTGATAGACGGCAGGGCACATTGTGGAAAGATGAATTTTATTTCCATTCTGTAACAAGCGTGTTTTTTTCATTGGTTCGCTTGAGGGCACTGGTGACGTAAAGTATCCATGTAAAAGTGATACTCATTTAGCAAACGCACATTCACCTTTACTCAACGTGCAGTGCTCCTCGGGCCAAATTGTTTCATGAGTTCCACGTCCTAGCTTTGCTGTATCTTATTCTGTTGTATTCTTCATAAGGGATTTACACTTTGCAAAAGCTCATATCTCAAACAGCTTCATTTAGAAAGGTAGTAGAAACTGGGCTGGGCGGGACATTCTGCTGCTCAGTAATTCCAAGTCTGTTTCAGGCTAGTGGCACCTCTGCCCTGAACTATTCATCGCAGTTTAACACATTTTAGTGATGGTGTCTGCATCACCGTCCTAAAATGCTATGTTAGGTATGTTCATTGAAGCACTCTGAGTCCACCACTAGGCAATGTACCAGAGTGGTGTTGTTACAGCGTGCTTGCTGAGCTGCAAGCAGTGAGTTGCAAATGTTTTGCTGGGCCCTGGTCGCGGAGTGGTGGTTGCTATGGGTACGGTCCTCAGCCTGGGCCCGAACTGCTAGTCTGCAATGTTTGGGACTGGTGCTGAGCAATTTGTTACATTTTAACCTAGTTAAGGAGGAGGCTGCCTCAGTTTCTTGTCGCTGGCTTTCAGGCGTCACATGGCATCCATGGGAGCTGGAATGGGAGTATTGGAACTGGAGGGATGCTGTTGTTATGGCCGATGTGCATTAGCAGAGCTTTTTGTGAGCATTAGCAGTGGCGGCTGCGAGGGGATGGATGGAGGGAGTGGGGGTCTATAAAAAAAAGATTACTTACCGTGGTCTTACAGGCTCCCTAAGCCAATCACAACCCTGCAATGCAGTGTTGTGATTGGTCCAGGAATAGGAGCCTGGGCATGTTCTCCACCCAGGCTGTAATGCAGCCTGGGTTGAGAACATGCAAAGTGCGCATGATATTTGGCCGGCTCAAGACGGCCGGCCAAACAGTCATGGGCACTTAGAGAGTGCCACCACTCCTCCCCCCTGTGCTCACAAGCCTAGCCCCGCAAAACTGCCTCAGAACAGAAAAATAAAATGATAATAACCTCACATTATTATAATTTTATTTTTCCTTTTTTGCAGCTCTGAAAAGCAGTGGGACGACGCTCCTCTGCCTTAGCGGAGGGGCTGCCCCTGAGCATTAGGATTAGGAGTTGAGGGTTAAGGCAGTGAAAGCTTGTCCCAGTGGCTCTTGGGGACTCATGATTGAGTTGCCGAATTGCCACAAGATTGGGGAAGGTGGAGGAGGGGGGAGGGGGGAATCTCTTCAGGAAAGCAGTGAAGCATTGGCTATTCAATCTGGCTTTTTGAGGGAAACCATTCTGTGAATGGGGTGAATTGTGTCAGTCTCTGCATCGGGACACTCATTGTGAATAGCTGTTGCTCTTTAAGTTTAAAGTTTATTGACAGATTCAAATGTGGTATTTTATTGCCATAGAAGAAATAAAATGGTACAATATCCATTACAATAAATACATATAGTGATAAAACAATAAAAGATAACATATGAATGAGAAAACTCTGGCTTATCCAAATTCATTAAATCGAATACATAAAAATTGAAGAATAACAATCAAAAACACTCAGGCCTCATCAGGGCCGGATTGGGAACCAAAACCGGCCCTGGTAAAGTGCTCGCCCCCGCAGGTGGGGTGGGCGTTCCGCCGAGCTCTTTGCCAGGGCCGGTTTTCTGTCGATTTTGTTACGGGACGATTTTGCAGCTATGCTGCAAAAACGGCCCTGTAACAAAAACGGCCCCCAGGGGCCCAAAACCGGCCCCCACCCGTGCGGCGCTTCGGGGGATTGCCCGGTGCCCGCTACGGCCAGTCCGGGCCTAGCCCTCATAATCAAAGCCATTGCAGTTTCAGTGTTTCTTTTTTCTGATAGCCCATGCTGTAAAAAGAAATGTAGGGGCTGACACCACAAACAAGATGGAGGATTCACTCTTGCAGATCCTAAGTGCATTCATTCATTCTGAAACTGACAAACGTCTACATAAAGGAGCAATCCAGCCACTTCTAGGCAAGCCATATTTAGGGCAGAAGAAAAGTAGGTGTTCTTCTTTCTCATCGGTGCAAATACAAAATTTACAACTTTTGCACCATCTACAGATGGAGCCCAACATGCAGAAAAGGCGCCAATAGGGAGAGTACCATACCTAAACTGCAGTAACAAGCTACAGCCACTTATTAGTCTAATATAATGCAGGAACTCTTTTGCCTTGTGTATAGCTTTATACTCTAGGAAGCATTTGGTCAGTGTTCCTCTGCAGCTGTCCTGGTCAGTGCATAAACTAACTAACTCCCAGTATCTTTTCTTGACCATTAGAGCGGTATTTGTCGATGTTGGACTTGGCCCTTTTTGGCAGGTTCACTACTAAAACTTTTTGCCTTTTCTGCGACATGGTGTTGGTGGTGTATTGCCTCTGGGCACTTTAGCACTATGGCCCAGTGTAAAGTGCGTGCCTTGTCTGTGTAAGTGTGGTGAGATTGGCCTGCCCTCCCATAGGAATGCATGGGGGATTCCCTGATTTAGTGTGTCAGTGGTAATTCCTGGGATGGGAGGGGCAGAGTGGTTGAGTTTAGTATGTATGAAATTGGGAGAATAAATGCTGCGCAATGGTGTGCGCGGATTTATTATGACTGTTGGAGAAATGCCCCTTTTAGGAGTTGGCATTTCTGTGAGCAATGTGTCTGCTTGCCTGATGTGAATTGCATGTCTGGCTTGTGAGTGACAGAAGTGGGAGGTGTGTGTGGCTCCAGGAGGGGCAGGGTGAGTCAGCGCTAGGCTGAATGGGACACCTGGGCTAAGAGTAGTGGGAGGGATAATCCCCTGACTCTGAATAGGACTGTGCACAGCCAGGACAATGCTGGCTCTGCCCCCTGTGGTGCATCTGATCACCTAGCCCCCACCTGACAAAGGGGAAAAGGAGCTTCCAAAACAAAGTGCTCCAAATCCCCCCTGAACCAGTTGCATCTGGTTCCCCAAGCCCTGAGCTACAGAAAAAGGATTTATGGGTATAAATACTGGGGCCCAGACCCCAGAACTTTAGATCACTGCTGAACTGAGGAATCTGCCAGGAAGAAGGACCAGGAAGCTGGAGGAGGAGTACTACCCCAGCGCTGCATGCTGTTGGGGTTGGCCGGCAGCGGTTCCTTCTGTCTTTGGTAGGGAAAGGACTGTGTGTTCTTTCATCGTCCTGCTGTTCGAGTTTTCGCCAAGGGCTTGAAGTAGAGATTGCCTCCTCTTAGAAGTGTTAGGTATAGAAAAGGCTCAGGAGAGTGGTGTGGTGTACGTGTGCAAGGCACTAGATGGTGAGGTGGAGGATAGTTTGGTTAAACCTTGTAGGGGGCTGTGTGATGCCACTGTGGGGGAGCATATTGTAAGCCCCTGTTTTCCCGAGCTATGCCAACACCTGTTACAGAGGGAGTTCTCTGACCCCAGGGAGCTCATATTGGAGGCAGACATTTTGGTGGATTCCATAGGGTCTGGATAGTAATTGGGTGTGTCTTGGGTATCTTCTGGTCCTGCGTGGTGGAAGAAATTCAGTGTAGCCTAGCTAGGTCCCAGTGGAATGGGAGGGGTGTAGGGCCTCACGTCCTGTGTCCGCGGAGAAGGAGTGAGAAGGGAATGCATCCCGAAGTGCCCAATACCCAGTCTTAGGGGGACAACAGGTCAGGCCTATGCTGTACCTGTAGGCCATTTGATGTGGATCTCCTAGTGTCTGGAGAACGTGGAGTGTCTGTAAGCAGAGCTCCAACGGTTCTGGTGTCTGGCAGTACCGCTCCAGTTGGGAGGGTGCAGAAGTCCAGAGTGAGGGGTGAGAGGGAGAGAGAGTCCCCGGTGGGAGAACCAGAGGGTCAGGGGCCAGCCAGAAGGGCTGAATCACCGTTGAATGACCATAGTGACACCACTTCTGTCCTGGGGATCTTCGCGTGCTTTCAGATGGAGAAGTGTGGCTCACTGGTTAGAGGAGGCATACCCTGAAGCAGAGGTCAGACCCGGGACCAGGGTTCAATTCCCGACACGGCAGGGTCTTGAGCCCAAATGTCCACGGACTCGATAATTCTCGCTTTGGTGCCTACTCGAATCACGGGTTGACACTCTGCAACTCTGGGCAATAGCTTGCTTAATCTCCACTATGGCCCCCCACGGCAGGATGCCTGGCTTACACCTTGGGGATGCCCAGTACGGGTTATCTCACATGGAAAAAGCCAGGACGGGTTCCCAAAGCAAGCACCTTGAGACCTTGCGGTGATAAGGCACTATATAAGAACCTTTGACATGACATGACATGACATGACAGGGGTCGGGAGATCTGCACCAGGCAGACTATCACACAACACATGAGTTATGTGTCACCCTCGGGGGGTATATGTGCTCCCAAGGAAGTCCTGGTGCGCTGGGCAAGTGTTCAACCGCAGAGGATTGTCCCTGAGTTGGAAGCCAGGATCATAGGTTGTCTGAAGTGGAGGAAGGGAAAACTGTAATCAGTGTCCTGAGCGATGTAGCTTCCAGGGGTACCACTTCAATTGGGAGGGTGGAGTGCTCTGGAAGGGGGTGAAGAGGGAGGGAGTCCGCACCTCTGACCCCAGTTTAACTGGAGGGCTTAGACCCCAATTTGGAGCGCCAGGTTTAGGGTGTCCCCCCTGACCTGGAAGCCCAGTTGGAGGATAGAACCACTGAACCGGTGGGTGAATGGTGCAGGACACCTGCTACACGCACCCTGACAATTCTGGAAGTGGGTACCACTCCATGTGTGAGAGTACAGAGCCCCAAGGATGAGGACCATGTGATGGAGAGCCCACCTCAGTCTCTCATCCAGCCGCCGGGTACAGGCCAGTGTCAGGATATCATACCTGACCTGACAAGAGGGAGAGTGGACAAAGAGTGCCAAGCACTTGGGGCTACTGCTCCATGCTCTCTGATGCAACAGTGGTTTGGGAGCCCTGAGAGGCATAAGGCCTGGCTCTCATCACTGACTACGGCCAGTGACCCCTCTGGCTTGCTGTCTGTCTGTCTGTTGGGACACACCTGAATGCAAGCTACGGTTAGGTGCTGCACAGGTGGTGTCCACAGGTGAGGAGAAGGGTCCCCCATGGATTAGCTTGGTGGGCCCTGAGAGTTTTTTTCAGAGGGAACCACTTGGGTTCAGAGTGGCGTAAGACAGGAGGGTGTCCCTGCAGTGTGGGCCCACGTCCGTGTCCTATCGCCCAAAGCAGGGAAGGCCATCAAGGTCGTGATTGGTCTACCCTGCATATTGGCTGGAAGGGGGTTGTGTTGGACTTGGCCCTTTTGGCAGGTTCACCTCTAACACTTTTTTCTTTTTCTGTGACATGGTGTTGGTGGTTTCCAGCCTCTGGGCACTTTAGCACTATGGCCCAGTGTAAAGTGCGTGCACTCTCTCACTCTCTGTGTATGTGTTGTGAGATTGGCCTGCCTTCCCATAGGAATGCATGGGGATTCCCTGATTTAGTGTGTCAGTGGTAATTCCTGGGATGGGAGGGGCAGTGTGGTCGAGTTTAGTATGTATGAAATTGTGAGAATAAATGCTGCACAATGGTGTGCGCAGATTTATTATGACTGTGGGAGAAATGCCACTTTTAGGGGCTGGCATTTCTCTGTGCGATGTGTCTACCTGCCTGATGTGAATTGCATGTCTGACTTGTGAGCAACAGGAGTTGGAGGTGTGTGTGGCTTCAGGAGGGGCAGGTTGAGTCAGCGCTAGGCTGAATGGGACACCTGGGCTAAGATTAGTGGGAGGGGTAATCCCCTGACTCGGAATAGGACTGTGCCCAGCCAAGACAATGCTGTCTCCGTCCCGTGTGCTGCGTCTGATCACCTAGCCCCCACCTGACAAGGGGGAAGAGAAGCTTGCAAAACGAAGTGCTCCAAATCCCCCCTGAACCAGTTGCATCTGGTTCCCCAAGCTCTAAGCTGCAGACAAAGGATTTATAGGTTTAAATACTGGGGCCCAGAACCCAGAACTTTAGATCACTGCTGAACTGAAGAACCTGCCAGGAAGAAGGACCAGAAAGCTGGAGGAGGAGTACTGTCCCAGCGATGCATGCTGTTGGGGTTGGCCTGCAGTGGTTGCTTCTGTCTTTGGTAGGGAAAGGATTGTGTGTGCCTTCATTGTCCTGCTGTTCGAGTTTTCTCCAAGGGCTTGAAGTATTGCTTGCCTCCTGTTAGAAGTCTCAGGGATAGAAAAGACTTCGATGATCACTTTGGGAATGCAAAAGACGACCCTCTGCCGAGGAAGAGCACCCGGAGACCGCAGGAGTTGTACTGACCCTCTGCCAGAGCGCTGTAGTGGGTTGGCCTGTGGTGGTGTCTCTTGTGCCAAGGAGAGGTAGAAAGGACCAAGGAAGAAACTTCATCATCTTGCCAAATATTCTCCAAGGGCTAGAGCAAGTTAGCCACCTGTTCGAAGATGCATGGATACCAACGACTTCACCCCTTCTGTTTGAGCAAAGCTGGAACTGCCGTTTCCGCTGCTACAGAAGAACTCTGCAACCGGTTCCGAGATCATCATCTGGACGGAGCTGATCATCGCCAAGAGTGACAGAACACTCATTGACTCAAAGACATCAGCAACGACCTGTGGTGCCGGCACTGCCATAAACGTCACCTCCTCTCCAGTAAGGACCGAAGCCGCCCCCTGTCTGCATCCCCATTTCGGGACCCGCTGCATCGCTTTCCCCTGAAGCAAGGAACCAACGCCACCATCTGCCACATGACATCGCAGCTCCCTGATGCTGAGAAGAGCCTTTGTTTGTTTTTCTAGAGGTACAATCCTGGGAGAGTCCAGGTGTGACTCCGGGCCCAACACTGCGCTCCTTGCAGGCTGCCTGTACCCCAAGAACTCTGTTGTGCGTTGAAGTGATAACTCCCATTGGGGTTATCCGTTGCCAGAGACAGGTAAAGCTAAAGCCTATTTTTGAGTAATCATAAAGCCTATTCGTACTGTGGATTTTTGTCGTAAGGTCTTGTGATCTTCATATAAAGATTACTTATGTTTGATACATCCCGGTGTGGTGTCCGTTTGTAGTGGTTCATCTATATTACTGTATGTGTTCACAAATGCTTAACACCCTGGCTCTGAGATAAGCCTGTCTGCTCGTGCCAAGCTACTAAGGGGGGGAGCAGGGTTTATCTTCACTGTGCAATTCCGTTGCTCTGACATAGACGAAGGGTCCCTATTTGACAAAGGTGCATACCGTTGCCAACTAGAGACTCCGGGTTCTAACAGTCGGGATATCCCCTTGGTTGTCCCAAAACTCCATTAAATGTAACTCAAGCCATGCACTTCTCAGATTCTTTAGCCACCCAATCTTCCACAAGGCTTGGCTCCTCTGTATAACATTGCTGAGACCTGCAACTGTGAGGGTCGATGGTGGTACACACATGGACCCAATACGGTAACTGTCTTAGGGCTGCAAGCTCAACAACAGGATGAGTTCCAAGATCTATTGTTAGAGGCAACAGGGGGTCCCCTTCGCCATCTCTGTGATGGCTCTGGAAAAGTTATTCTCCTTGACAGCCCGGATGCTCAGATTACATTGTCCCCAGAGTGGTGCTCCATATAAGGCTACTCCGCTTGCCTGCATTTTATAAATATTTACTGCAGGATTCACTGGGAACCACTAGGCTTTTTTTTGTCATTCGAATAATGGTCCCAACTCGGTGGCTTGTGGTCCGGGAGCTTTTAGTAATCTGACGAAGCCAGGATCCAGAGTCTGCCAATCTCACACCAAGATAATCATTCTCATCAACCCTTTTCAGTATCTCGTTATTCAATGAAACCACACCATGCAGCCTATTTTGTGTGTAAACCATCAGCTTAGTTTCAGGAATGTTAACTTCCAAATCATAATCATTGTAAAATCGACAGAAGTTATTCACTATTTTTTGCAGCCCAATCCGAATTTTGGTTAATCGTTGGGTTCTGTCTGCATAAAATAGTCCAGTGATTTATTTTGTCCAGCCAATGAAGGGGTATCATTAACACATTTGGTTAAAAAACCTATGCAATTTTTGATATTAAAGAGAAAGAGTATAGGCACCAGGATGCAGCCCTGTCAGACCCCCTTGTTGACAATTACTGTGTTCCTTAATTCCCCCTTAGTACCACAGCAAATCCTGGCATAGTTCCCTTCATGCAGACTTACAATGATGTTTAGTAATTCGATCGGGCCCCCATCTCTCGCAGAGTAGCCCACAACTTCCCTCTGTGGACTAAATCAAATGCTGTGCTGAGATCTACGAAAGCCACAAATAGATCTCTATCTCCTAGATCCACAGTCTTCCACTTGATCTGCATACATCTGAACACTTGGTCAATCGCACTGCTTGAGAATCTGAATCCTGCTGGGAGATTTGTGGTTGCATTGTTCTCATCCAAACTTGTAAGTTGCTAGTAAATTTGTTTTACATGTACCCATGGCCTGTAAATGAAATGCTACTAGTGGCCTGCAGTACATATTGAACCATCCACTTAAGTAGCCCTTTAAACATGTCACGGTCCTGCTATTGCAGCCTGCACAGTGTCAAAATGCCATTTTGACCTGACAAATGAAACTTTTTGCCAGGCCTAAACTTACCATTTTAATACAAATAAGTCAACCTTAGGCTGGGTCCTAAATAGCTCATAGGGCAGGATGCAGTGTATTTTAAAAGGTGGATATGTACCTTTAACTTTTCCATGTCCTGGTAGTGAAAGAATCTTAAATTCAGTTTTCACTACCGCAAGGCATACCTCCCCCATAGGATAACATTGGGTTATCTTATTACATTTGAGAAGTAATTATTTTCAATTGGGAGCAAACAGTAATGATGAGTTTGGTGTCTCAAAAAGTGTAAATTAAGACCCTCTTTAATGGTAAAGTCTAATTTTAAGTCACAATTCTGAAATGCCACTTTTAGAAAGTTGGCATTTTCTTGTCCTAACCATTCTGTGGTTGCAGCCGTTATCCTGGGTCACATGACTAGGTGTAGCTGGCAGCTGGTCTATGTGTATTGCTCCCAGACAGTGAGACAAACAGGAATAGGTTTTGACAGGATGGGCGATCTCTAACTTAATGAGGGGGAGGAGATGTCACCTACCACACGTGCACATCACAAAGGCTCTGTCTGAGCACACTCACAAAGGGTTTGACACTAATCTTTTTTCCTTATACAGGAAGGGACCAGGTGAGGTAGGAAATTCCACACACCTCTGTGTGGTGAAATCCTCCAGAACCATCTGCTACTTTAAAGGGGGCCCCAGGTATAAATATTGGACCCTCAGACCCAACTCTTCAGTATACATCTGGACTTTTGGAAAATTCAGAACGACTGATATGCTGTTCTGCAAGAAAGCCTACTACTCTGCTGCCCTGGTGCCTTAGCTAGAAGGACTGTACCTGCATCTTGAACCCAAGAACAACAGAATGACTCCAAGGCTTGCTGTCTGGCCTCCTGATCAGAACCTAGGGGACATAAATGGCCCCAACTGCCATGATCCCAACACCTGGACTCTACCTGCTGTGAGTCTTGGCCCCAAGTGGTGCCATGCCAATGCTGGACCTTTGAAAGTGGGACTGAGGTGCTCTGTCAGCCCAGCTGTGGTCCTGTGGTACGGACCAACACAGTGCAATACATCTCTTCGAAACTGCTGCTGCATGGCTCATCCCTGACATTGGACCTCACATCACAGCTTCCTCGGAACAGCCGATGTGCAACACATGCCTTTGAATCCCAAGCCCCTCATGGCATCCTCAACGACAATGAAGAGCTTCACAGCTGCCTCAAAACAATGGCTGAGTGATGCATCCTAAATGTAAGCCTTCACGTTGGCAGCCATTCATCAATGGCACCCTAGACAACTACGCAGGACTTTCCATCACAGCCCTCAGCTTTCTCGGAACAGTTACTGCTGAACACTTCCATGACGTGGGATCTTGCAGTGCTCCACAACCAGGATTTAAGATACTTAGGGCCAGATGTAGGTGAAATAGATTTACCGATTTTAAATTACCGAATTTTACCGATTCGGTAATTAAAAATCGGTAAATCTATGGGGTCGACATGTAGGTATTCCAGATGTGCTGGAATACCGAATCGGATGATTTCGGTATTTACCGATTTGGTAAATACCGAATCGGTAATGCCCATTCATTCCTATGGGCTATGAAGCCCATAGGTATGAATGGGCATTACCGATTCGGTATTTACCGAATCTGTAAATACCGATTTCCACAAGGGTGCAGGGGGTGTCACTTTGACACCCTCTGGCACCCCCAAAACAGGCTCGGGTGCCATGTGGCAGGCATACATGCCCTAAGGGCAGGTCTGCCTGTCACATGGCATAGGTGTGCATGCACACATGTGCATGCACACCGGAATCGGCATTTTACCATCAAATTTATTTGATGGTAAAATACCGATTTGGTAAGGCTCCTGGGACTCTGAAGAGTCCCACCTACATATGGGTGGCTCAGATTCGGTAAATTTACCGATTTTTTATTTTACCGAATCGGTAAAATTACAGAATCGGTAATTTTACCGATTCGGTAAAATAAAGCCCCCTACATGCCAATCACCTATTTACCGATCGGTAACGGCCGAAAATACCGATTTTCGGCCGTTACCGACCGACCTACATCGGGCCCAAATTGTTCGGCTTCCCTAACTTGGTTCCTGTATCTTGCCTGCACTCCATTATGGTAAGCCTCAAATTGTGACTTTGTCCAGTCTGGCATGACCAGGAAACCACTGTTGGTTCTTTGGGCTTCTAAGTACTGTTTTAGCTTAAACTTTTAAAATTGCATATCTCTGGTTTGACCGATTGCATTTTTGACAGTTTGGTCTCAAATAATTGATTACATTTTACTCTATTTTTCTAAATTGGTGTGTGCTTTTTCTTGTGTTACGTTTTCATTTTTACTGTTTGAAGTGCTTCAGAAATACTTCACACATTGCCTCTAAGTTATGCCTGGCTGCTTCTGCGCCAAGCTCAGGTTAATTTGGGGTTTGTTTGAATTTCCCCCTGACCAGAATTGTGGTTGCTGCTTGAGTAGGATTTAACCCCTGTCAACCAGTAACCCAATTTCCAATATGGAGGAATTCAGAAAAATGACAAGAAATGGTGTACGTGGCTAACAGAGTGGTTAGCTGCAGGAGAAAGTGGTGTGAAGGGGATAACAGGAGTCATTGAGACACACCAAATATCACTACCCCGTCCACAGACCTACTAATGTTCAATATATTGATAATTGAGAAGTTTTCAAGTCTAATTATTCACAACAAACTAATTGTCATTACTCATTAGTCTGACACTGCTAACAAGCATTGGCAATTCTAATAGGCCTGGCTTGCTTTAGGTGTATTTTTAATGGTGTGTGGTATGTCTGGGTACAGTAGGAGAAAAGGTACAAAGAGGCACTCAAATGTGTGACTTTCAAGTGACAGTAAATCAAAGCAATGGCCAAAATTTGACAGTAGATTGTTATTTTCACACACACACCGAACCCATTGAAATGCCACACCTAAGCAATCTAAAAACCTGCCAGCTATGTTGGGACTGCTTTCAGATTTGGATGAACTGCCATGACTCAATCATAAAAGTCCCAGTGGCCCACTTCTACTCAACTCCTACATAATGGGGCTGGTTTGTACATTTTTGCCAGGACTGATATGGTTTTCAGTCCAGTCCTGAATAGAACATTAGTTGTTCTCACCCTTTTGTCCAGAGTTATTCTTTTCTGGAATTCTAAGGTTTGACAGGTATATTGCTGGTATTGTTTAAAATTAAGGTGAAGACTGAAGGACAATTCACAGAGCCAATGGTTTACGAATGTAAATACTGCACACTGAACAGCTGTAGCGTGACAGTAAACACATGTTTACTAGTACTTCCTTAAGAAATATTTGTATCACATGCATCTTGTAAAGTACATGCATATCTGTATCATATTGACATATTTTCCAATGCTATATTTCCTGGATATATGGGTAGGAAATGAAGAGATATCTACTTTATTTTTTCTGTATTGCAATTATTTCAGTACATAAGACAACCTTTTTGACACACATCATATCAATAATGGGCATGTTGGTACTTATTCCCATGCATTTGTCTAAATTGTGGCTTGGTCATTTGTGTCTAAAGTAAGTGCCAGATACGCATGGCAACTGCATTCCTTTCTGGTTTGTATCTCCCTGACCAGTGCTCTAACACTCTTCTAATGTAAGGGTAAATGCATGCATCCATAATGTACGTATTGTGAACATATCAGGAGCACAATGAAAAGCTATGAATCACACAAGTGTGCAAATAGGCGCATATCTCCTAAGGTTTGTGTCACCCTTGCACCACCCAAGGGCGCGAAAGGACGACACAAAACCTATGTGAGGTTTATCAAGCCTTGCAAGGCCACCTTTTGTGGCCCTGCATGGCTTGATAAATCTAAGGTAGTCATTGCCTTGCTGTACTCTGCCCCATGGAGTCGTTCCATGTGTTGAACATGGCTGTTCCCATGCACCCACCAATGGATTTTGGTGCATTCCCAGATTTACCATTACTGGTACACTAGGAATGCATTAAAATGCCACACCTCAACAGGTGAGGCCGAATGAGAAGCAGTAGCTTTATATTTCTTCGATTTTCCCTTTTCTAAGTGTGCTGCATGCTGCAGCACACATATAAAGATGGAAAAAAGCCTCTCAGGATTATTTTTGTGCAAGAAGGTGTTTTTTCCACCACAAAAACAATCCTGCCTGCAATGCAGGCACCCTTGCTACATGATGCAAAGGTGCCTATGATGGTGCTAGACAACCAAAAGTGGTCCAGCTATAGGAAATATAGGAATGTGCTGTATAACGTTAAACTCGCCGCATTCCTGCCCTTCCTCTTTAATGCAGTGCAGCAAGGCAGCTTGCTGCGTTACACTGTGTGAACAATTGATATCTGCCCTTAAGTATATTCTATTATTTTGTCATACTTAATGATGCATCTGTAGTTTTCTTGACAACTAATTACAGAATAGATTTAAAAAGTTCATCTTTAATCCAAATAGTCGAGCATGAAATAAAAAGCGAAAACATAGAACAATGTATCCCTTTTTATAGATCTGACTATACAGTCAGCTTTCCTCTTTGCTATAGTTCATCTCAACATAACGCAACAAAAATATACATGGAGCGGTTTGCTGGATTTCACCTGCATTTATGTATGGCTTGGTAACTTTGACAGGCCAGTGCCCTGCAGTTATTAGTTGAATTATGTCAACCCTCCTACATAATGACTTCTTTGAAATGATTTTCAAATGTTGGGCCAGCATACCACATTTGGTGAATGTTTAAATTTTGTATTCACTGATAACTGGCTTGGCAAATACTCCTTCTATAATCTGGCTTCATCTCCCAGTTTCTGCCACTAGTTTTTTCTCTTGGTTCCCACTGCAAATATCATTGTCCAGCTGGCTTGCACTGCAGCTAGTGAGGTACAGAGATACACTGGAAATACTCTTTCGAATGGGCCAGCCATCAAATTTGCTTGGAATAAATGGGGAATCTCATCATCCAAGATCGCTTCCTTTTGAGTGTGTTGACAGCAACCTTAGATGGGGGGATTCTCCTTACAATATAAAAATATATGATGTCCGTTTGTTTTTTATTCTAAGTGATAGGACCCTGATACTTACACCAACACCTATTTAGCCCCCACAGACTTCAATCCGGTGATTTTACCACCATCCCAAAAGAAATAGAGGCCAATTCACTAACTTAGTTACATAGTATTTTTTGTACTACAATAGTACTACAAAAAGCTATTAACAAACCTACAAGTGTAAATCCCCACCTACACAGCTCCACTCTTTTCTAAGGGAGGACCTCACACAAGTTTAGTACTTAGTATAAACTGTGGGAAGGAGCAGGGGGAGTGGCTGAAAAAACTGGGAATACTTACAACTAAATGGGATGGGTTTAGCAAGGAGTAAGGAGGAGGTTAGAGAAGGAAGGTTTAGGGAGGGACATGTTCTACAAAAAAGTACAAAAAAGTAAGCCCATTGCTAGTCACAAACTGTACTACTAACTTTACTACAGCCAAAAACCCAAAACAGTAGTAAATTGTTCCAGCTCAGACCTGGAGTTAGTCCAACACCGCATATAGCCAACCACTGGTTCTGCAACACCCTCCCATAAAACATTATGGAGGTAGTGACTTAAAACAAAACATCATAGAAAACAATGTTAAATTACATTAAATTATCTAACAGTTAAAATATAAATAAACGTAATTTAATATCAAACATTTGAAAAAACAAATCATTTATTTATAAAAAAATTAACTATTATTTGAATTTATAAATTAATGTAACAATGTTTTTTTGAATATAAATAGGGAATGTATATTTAAATAATTATAATGTCTAATATAAAGCATTTATTGTTTTAACTGAACCAGAGTAAGTATTCATTTCCAATAAAAAAGGTTTTATTTAGTACTGTACAGAACTTTATTATAGTATTCACATTTAAAAAAATACATAAAATTAATTTACATTATTATTTAACATGGATCACCAGAGAGCTGGGCAGCAAGATGGCGGCATTCTGGTGAGGCTCTGCAAGATGGGATCTCAGTCCATCAGTAATCCGTATTTTGAGTGCGTAGCTTCACTCTCTGCAAGTGACTCAGGATGGTGAGGGCGCTCTCCACAGTGACTAATTTGTGATTCATTCTGGTACGAATATTGAAGATATTTAGACAAACCTACGGCTCGTGCTGTCTGCAGCTGCAAAAGGAGGCCCCAGGCTAAGCGATGAAACTGAAGGGTGCAATTCAACACTGGAGCTGGAGGAGAGATTGCAGCCCTGTCCTGGGGGACACTGGGCTGAATATCCTGGATATCTGCCTCCTGGGATTTTCTGTGGGCAAGCTGCGCCATCCCTGGTGTGGCCTATTTGACCCTCCTATGGGGCCGCAATTCATTGATTGGCCCCTGATCAAGTCGGATCACCCAGGCCTGATGAGAGGAGAGACCTCAGGACAACTTGCCAGCCATTGTGAGAGGCCTCCACATGGGACATGATAGGGACTTCTGGCCTCAGGTGAGGAGGCTAATGGGGGCTCTTGGGCCCATATTGTATCAATAAAAATAAGCGGCACCTCTGACCCCCACTGCTATGACATCCCATAGAGCCTGGTGGACTGCATGGGCCAAGGCCCCCAAACAGTCAGCTTCCTGCAACTTACAGATGTGGCAAGGCTACTGGACTGGCTGGGTGACAATGAGTAGATAGGTCTGCTCATGTCTCCCAGACTCTGCAGGTCAAAATCTGTGGTGAGGTGGGCCCCACTTGGCCTCTGTGCTTGACCATCTGCCTATTGCACTAGGCCATCAACTATTAATTTGCATTGCCACCTGGGGTCTCTTTTTGGGTTGTGCTGTGTGACTTAATAAGCAAACACAACAATAATCAACCCAAACTGACTTGAGAATAAGAAGTCCACCAGAACTACTGAGGATGATTGAGGGAGAGAGATATCACCATCCTGGACCTCTAGCATCACCATCCCAGAGCAGAACATACTTACTTAGGTGCAGAGCCATGGTCTCTGTACAGTCAGCTTCCTGCAATCTACAGACGTTGCGAGGCCACTGAACTGGCTGGGTGACAATGAGGAGATGGGTCTTCTCATGTCTCCCAGACTCTGCAGGTCAAAATCTGTGGTGAGGCGGGACCCAGTAGGCTTCTGTGCATTACCATCTGCCTATTGCAATGGGCCATCACTTTTTAATTTGTCGAGCCCCTGAGGGTCTCTCTTTGGTATGTGCTGTGCGACTTAATGGGCAAACACGACAATAAGCAACCCAAACAGACTTGAGAATTAGAAGTCCACCAGAACTATGGAGGACAATTGAGGGCGGAAGATCTCACCATCCCGGACCTCTAGCGACACCTTCCCAGAGCACAACATACTTACTTAGGTGCAGCAAAACCTCCATACTATGGACATCAAAATGTATTTCCTCATAGCTCAACTGGACTATATAAAAATGTGCATTGGTAAACACAAATACCACCTGGGCCAGGTGGAGAGGAGGTAGTCTGATTCTGAGGACATTGTTACTCTCAAAATGAGCAACCCATCCGCATAGAAAAAGTTCTAAAAGTCATAAAAGCTAAGAATGAAGACTTTGATACATGATCCAGGTGGAATAACCTGTGTATTCTAGGCATCCCAGAATCCGCCGTAATGGATAACATGGAAATATACTTGGAAACAATGCTATACAGGCCATCTTCAGAGATGCCCATACTCTATTATTCTCAGTGGAGCATGCGCACTGCTACTTAGGACCAAGACCCCGTCACCAGGGCTCCGGCGTGCCCTATCATAGCACACCTCTTTAACTACAGAGATCATGATGCTGTTTTGTATCTAGCCAAGGAGAAAAAAGAGATTACCTATCAAGGGAGCTGAATGTTTATCTACCCAGACTTCACCTTGGAGGTGCAGGCTGCCCAGCAGGAATACATAGCAAACAAGAGCATGCTCATTAAAGCTGGAGTTCCTTTAGCACTTGGTTACCCGACCAAATTATGACTTACCGTAAATGGTCGCACCCTGTTCTCCTCTTACTGCAGGCTGGCTGTCAAATTCTTTCACAAGTTCATCCACAATGCTTCTGAGGGACCACCTGGCTCAGATGGAGACACTAGGAGATGCCTCAGTGACAATGCTTAACTGATTGGAGTCTCTGGAGTGTGCAACTGTAGTGGAGTGACCCCCTGTTGTACCAGATGGTGGGGTGTCTGCGGGAGGTGTGCCTGCTGCTTGACCCCAGCACGAACATCTGCTACTTGCTAGCTGGGCACTCTGCAAATAAGATTATCTCAGCCACCCTTGTTATGCAGTTCCTATAAAGCTATATAGGATCTGCGCGTTTAAACAAGATAGACTGTAGTATTGGTGTCCAGCCTGATAACAGACACCCCCACCGGATACGTTTGCCTGTATTCCTGATACCTCACAGTGCCACTATAAAAGCCTCTTACCAAGGAGCAAAGAGTTTCTGGCAATTATCGAACTTGACAACCCTGTCACCTCAAGGGTCATGGAATCAGTACAGTACATTTTGCTCAGTCACTCGTGCTCTCTTTGTCTCAGAGAGATAGACAGAATAAATTATGGGGACGTTCTCAATAAGCATTTATTGAACCAGTGTCATTCTAGTGTAAAATACCATGAGACAGAAACAGACAGAAACAGATAGAAATAGTTATAAGCACCAATAGAGTAAATAAATGGTAGAATTCTACCTTAGTCCAAAGAAAATGGATATTTGAAGGTATATACATACATGACAATAATAATGTGTACTCCTACAATGCTAACCATAACTAGATGTACCTAAATGTACTTAGCATGTATGTAGGTGTATAGCTAAGAATCCCCCTAAGATAAAGCCAACCCCTTCACCTGATTTGAGAGAATGAAGGACCCCATCTTTGTCTCTAGAGGGACTGCGTGCAGAAGTGTCTGCATGCAGGAACCTCAGGGTCTTGTGTCAGCCTGTCAGCATGCAAGTCTTTCTCCAACTCATGCCCCAGCAAATATATGGTGTTTATATACCCATAAGGTGTCCTCAGTGGTTCTACCTTGCTGTGTCGTGTCGGCCAAGGATGACAATAGTGATGAACCTTATACAGTTATTATGCAGAAGATGGTAATCCTGCTGTGATTCTGAGAACCCTCATGCATAATAAATTTGGCTTGTTTTTGGAAAAAAACACACAACATTTATGCAGCACCTAACTAGGTAAAAGGTCAGCACCAAAACTGTTATGTACCACAATGGCAGGGTGAATGTAGGTGAAAGTTTAGGAGACTACCCAGGTCTATATTGGGGTACATTGCCAATCATAACACCCACTCCTCATCCGACTGGATGGACATTATATAAGAATAATGTCCTTATATAAAAAGATTGCATTTAAAAGCATAAAAATTTAAAACATTTCATAAAACCTACGGAAAAAAAACGTTATAAAGTTTGAGCAACTGAGTACGCCTGAAAGCCATGGTCTTCAGTAAGAGCGAGTAAAAGAAAAAATTGTTGCTTTGCAAAAGAAGCCAAATCCTTCCCAGCTCACTGAGAGCCAAATGTTTATGTGTTCTATGTGGGAGACACAACATCACTGCTGCATGCTTTCACAGATGACGGTTCCTGTAAGACCTCACAGATCAGGTCAGTCGAGCAAAGGTGATCTTCTTCAGTACCCACAACCGATGCTGAGGAAGCATTTGAAACATCTAAAGCCTGTGTCCCTGTAGGAGATCTGGTGTCCAATCCTATAGGAGCTGAAGCCGAAGCATCCAGCCGGCACTCTAAGAATGCCAACATCAACATTGGAATACGCTGAGGACACTGCACAAATTGGGCCTTTAACGGGTCCAGCAATACATCCACATCTGGAGGTGCAACCAATGGAATTGTTGACATTGGTCCAACACTTAGCTCCTGAAGTCGAGGTGTGCCCAGATGGAGTACCATGCGGTCACCGCAACGTCGCTCAAAGAGAGTTTTTTTCATCTCTTTTGTGATTGGGACGTTGATTGCTTAGCAGAAGATTTCAAATCAGGATACACACAAGAGTAGCAGGATTAGCGAAAGCCCTTCAAAAACGCTTCCCAATACGGAGTGTATAAAAGCTGGAATCACTCTGAAGACTGTCTGAAAGGTGCTTAACATTCCAGGACCTATTGTCTTAAATAGGTGTACAATACCCCTTGTATCAGACATGTTAAAGATATGCTGTACCATTTTTCCAAAATGGAAAGGGCAGTTAGTTTGTACCAGTGCCTGTTTCTCAGCTGAGGACCTTGCATCCTGAAGATCAAAAAATTCTCGGGATGAGGTTAAGGGCACATCTTTCTGTGAAAGCATGGTTTTCAGTTGGCTCAGAGAATCAGACCGTATAAAGGAAATATTCAATGAAGGCCATAACGGTGCCTCCCTGACGACTGTGTGGGTCAGTAGAAACACTACTTACATATAACAAGTAACTACTGTGATTAGATATACAATACCTGGAAGCATCCCACAACAACCTTGATCATTCAGCATTGAGAAACTCCCATTCGAGAGTAGCCTGAACACTAGATTAACCACAGCAGCTGGGGATCCTTTTACATGACAGGACAAGTTTGCAACTGAACCCTTACAAGCCCTATGAAGAATAATATCCTGGCAAATTAGAGACCCACTTAATGAAGTTGCGCTGTTTGTACCACTGAGAAACATTTCAGTGTCCCCACTCCTGCATCTATATATACACATAATTCCCAAGATTCATGGATTAAGTCCTTTCTCATTGCTTCATACCTACCTACCTGGTGGTGTTCTAGTCAATATTGAAATTAGAAAGTTGTTACTGGCAATGTTATATGCCTATGAATTAACCATTCTGTGGATGGCGACTCTACCATGGTGAAAGGTAATTGGTCTAATTTTTCAAAGTGCAGCATTGTATATTTTGCAGCTCTTTGTGCCATTGTTGTCTGCCTTTGTGTTAGATTATATGCAGAGAACAGAGATGTGTTGTTGATATATCGCCAAGGCATATAACCAAAGCGCAATGATCGAAGCGTCCAGCTTAATAATAGAATGGATCGTAACTGTGATTGTCCATGTTGTAGGATGGACAGATCCTGTTCCATTATATCTATAGCAGAAGACACAATGTTGCTCAGTGAATAAATGCTTGATGTTAGCGTGGTCATTCCATTGTCAACCACTGCCAACGCCTTTTCTAAGTTAACCCTATCAATTTCACTCAATCTCTCTGCAGCTTCCTGTTGAGATATTTTCCAAACGTTATTGTAAATAGCGTATAAGAAGCATTTACACCATGGTTTCCAGGGACCTAGTAAAAAATCCTTTAAATCCATATCATCTGAGAGTAAGGACAAGTGTTGTTTCACCTGTTACAGTGTTGAGATTCTTAGCCAATCTAGGCATAACTTCCCAACACTGTATGATGTCACCACGCCAGGATACTCTCATTGTACATAGCGTAGGTCAGGCCTATGGATACTAAACCCTTTGGCTGAGCCCTTGAATATTGAATGACACCTATTTGGTCAATAGGCCAAGCTAGCCATCCCTTCCAATTGGGGTCTGATGTATTGTATGAAACGTCTTGCATGATGTCATTTAACGTACCCTCACAGTGTTCTATATAATTCTGCCGTCCCTTAAAGTGTAAAAGTGAGGCACCACAAGGTGTGTTCAAGCCCTTAATCTTGTCTAACCCAAGACAGGAAGTCTGTTGCACAGTGTAGTTCAGGAAAATATTCTGCTGTGGAATAAGGCTTCCTCTAAATAGTTCCTCAGTTCCCTGAACCTGCCACTCCTTAGTCCCCCAGACTGATTTTATGTCTTTAGTGTCTTTCCATTAGTCGAAAACCTGTTCAGACAGTTGGGAGATAAAAGAAGCAGAGTATATTTGCTTTGTGTTGGTGAGCATATTTTTCTTTGCAGATGTAGTGTGGAAATTGGCACAGATTACTGTTAGCATGAGCTGAAGCCCTTTTGTTTGTGGCCTTCATTTTAGTTAAGCCACGTGTTTGCCATGTGCTTACCCATCTTCACTGTTGCCTGCCTCTCTATTTGCACTGAGTCATCATCTATAGTTAACTCTTTCAGCACTGAGCCTGTTATATAGCTCCTAAATATCCTTATATCGTGTTAAGTTAGCATAGGTACATTTGAGATTTAAACGACATTTTTCCTTTCTTGCAACTTCTGCACACGACCCTTAATTGTTGACTTAGCTTTCAGCCTAGTAGTTTGCCGTGGTGAATGTGAGAATAATATGTTATTGCTCTGATATCTGCTTTGTTTAATAAAACATGTCTGCACGGAGAGTGCTGAAGTTTCAGGAGCAACACGATATGGAATTGTTATGAGGTCTGATCTCCACGCCTTCATAGTCATAACACAAGTGCAGCCTTTGCCAACTTGGGCTTGAGGCGGGATTGATATTGCTTTGCAGGAGGGTAGTTAACACACTTGATGCGGTGCACATGCAGAAGAGAGCTGGTGTATGCTGATGTGATTCCTTCATGCTAGGACACTAAGGTATGGGCCCGCCCTAAAACAACCCAAAGAGACCTTCTTAGCTAATAATATAATATATGTGTTAGGGAGGGTGAGATATAAGTGTTGTTAACTCTTATTCATTACAGCATGTTAACATGCTGTCACCATTCGCTTTTTATGTCTTAGTAACTATGCTGATAATTTTGATACTGATAATAAGTATACTTGTATTATCTAAGATACTGCGCCTGAGAAGACGGCATTAGTAAATAAACATTTCAAATGCACATGTGTCTTCTTTACTCCATGTTCTGGTTTGTAATGATAATATAACGAAAGAGTGTTCATGAGTCCCACGTACCCTGAGGTACTGTAAGTTCATGTTCTGGTTTGTCTAAACATTGGGAGTTTGATATGTCCAATGAGACACTGTAGCTAGCTCGGTAAGGGGTGAGTTGGTTGCTAAGGTAAGTTTTGGGACACCCTAATTTGCCGAGGTTCCACTCCTCTGTGCACAGTTCTGTGTGAGTACAGAAACCCTGCAACATGGCGCCCAACGGTTTCGGTGGTCTTATATCATGACACTCGAGTAGTTTATCGTTCATGCCTTAACCCCTTCACGTCCGTTTCCGGAAAACGGGGTGTTGGTGAAACCTACCTATTTTTTTAAATAGGTCTTTATTCAAGCTTGATTCTTACTTAAACGGTTTCTTTGAATTACTACCCAGTTGTGCTACAAAGTATTCTTTGTGTTTTCTTGTTTCCAATTCTGTAATGGCGGCAGCGGTGGCTATTGCGCAGCATAGTCGCGTAGCGGTACGCAACCATCTTCAGACGTACCAGGTCCCAGTAGATGGGATGGCTGTGATTTTCGTGGTATGTGCAGATCCGGCGTTTCCTTACGAGTTGTTTTACTCTTGGGTTACGTTTCCGGCTGTGGACGCTAATTCTGGTTTGTTCCACTCCTACACCGCCTCGGATGTCCCGGCTGAATATACGCCGTACAGGGCATTGGAAATACCTATTGATCATTGGCAGCATCGAGTTTGGTTTGATGGCGCCCTCCCCCACTCTTTGTCCCCTGCGAGGTTAGGTCCACTCTCAATTCCAGGTACAAATTGGCCTGCGTTGGGTGGCTTTACCCCGCACCCGAATCACGGGGCTTGTACCCTGGCAGAAATTCGCAGGCTACATGTAGTTTCCATTTCCGTGATTCGTGCTTTAGTGCAATACATCGGTCGACATCTTCCTGGTGGTCCCCAGGGGGGTGCGGCCGCTCCCATGGAACGAGGCGGAATGCGTCTCAATCCAGTGATGGTAAATTCGGTTTTTGGTGCGCGTCCTGTTGACAACGATGACTTCCCATTCTGGCTAGCAGAGAAGTTTGATCAGCTGGAGGCGGTTTTTCCGAATTCTACTCCTGCTGATAAACATAGAATGTTAACGATTACTCTACCGAAGGATATTACTCCTGAACTTGCTGACTGTGAAAGCTGGGGTAAAACTTTTGCGGCGGTTTATACGAGGTGCTTCGGCACCCCGTCTATGACTGCCCTGCCTGAAATCATTAGACGTGTTCAGAATGATCACGGTCCGGAGGCAGCGGTTGAATTGGGTATGCGCCTGTGTGGTTCTTTTGAGATTGTAAGTGATCTAATTCTCTCCAATGTTAAAGGAGATGCAGTTAACTTTCAGGTGTCGAATGCTTTGGCTGCTCTGCCCGATGCCGACAAACCCCGCCAGTTAGCAAAGATTGTAGTGGCCGCTTATAAAACAATTGGCCGCACAAGTAGAGGTCTGAAATATTTTCCAGTAAAGGAGAAAAAACAACCACAGGGACAATCTGCAGTGACAGATGCCCAGCCCAAGTCCAAGAAACAGAATTGGCCTAAAAAACAGACACAGGGGAAGCAGACTACGCAGACTCAAGGTCCTTTTCCTGCAATACAAGCTCCTGCGCCACCCGAAAAAGTTTATGATTTGCGCGACCGCGCGATGATTAAATCGCCTGATCGTTTTCAGGGTTCTGATCTACGCTCTCCTCGTTCCTTTCAGGACACATCGGCCCCGAAGACCGGTGGAGGAGGAGGGGGTGGACGTGGACGTGGTGGCCAACAAGGACGTGGTCAGTCCCGCCAGACGGACGGCGCAGTGAAGCAGGAGGATTCTACGCCTAGGCGTCCGCAGTTTGCGAAAAAGAAAGTCGCAGCCTTAACAGCGCATCGATATGCCACAGATAGTGAGAACGCGGCTTCGGAATCTGACGTGGGCTCTGACCTTGCTGGACAGCGCGGCGGAGATAACCATAGTCAGAGAGGCGCTGCGTCCACTACTGAGGGTGACAGCGACTGATGTCTACGTTGTGATAGAAACAGCGGATACGAGACTTGCTCCCCCTGAAAGACTATATGAAATTGTCCTGTTAATTGAAGGTGACATACAGCGTACCGTTAAAGGTGTGTTTTGGGAGAATCTGTCTTCTACATATGATATTTTACTTTCGGAGGCTGACTGGCCCCCACCTTTTGTGCTCGCGGCGCCGCGAGGGGAGGAGGTGATCCTACCCAGTTTCGCGAACACTGTCTCGAAAGAGCATGCGCAGCATTTTGCAGAAGAGTGGGCTCGGGCTCTCGCGCCGGCTCTGTACCGTAACCAATGTGGTTGGGATAGATTGTCGCCTTGCCACGAAATTCCGTTGCGGTCTCAGCCGCAGCCTCAACCTCAATATCCCATTCGACGTGAAGCAAAATCTTCCGTCGCGGAAATCCTTGAACAATTGGAATATCAGGGAGTTATTGAAACGTGTGTGTCACCGATGAATAATCCCCTTTTTACTGTGAACAAACCTGACGGATCATATCGTTTGGTTTTGGATTACCGGCATTTAAACTCGCATTGCCGTAACTGTGCTGTACAGAATACCCACGGCTCTGCCCTAGTGGATAGTCTCGTGCGTAAGCGTTTCAAGACAACGCTTGACATATCCAATGGTTTTTATGCCCACAGATTGGACAGCTTTAGCTCCCAATGGACCAGTTTTACGAGCGCTGGAGTCCAAAAGCAATTCTGGCGTCTTCCAATGGGCTACAAGAATAGTCCTGGTATATTTACCGCTCGTATTGTCTCTATTCTGGAGGCACTCGACCCTGATGCTTTTTCGTATGTGGATGACATATATCTCACAGACGACGATATTTGGGAGCATCTGTGTCGTGTAAATTCTGTTATTTGCAACTTCGCAGACATGGGTTACAAATTTAACTTTGCAAAATCGCACATTGCTGAACACACAGTGTTGTTTTTGGGCTATGAGCTCAACAATGAAGGTAGAGGTTTGGCTCCTCACTTCTTAGAGAAGTGCGCACAATTGCGCGCTCCAACAACACGGAAAAAATTACAATCTTTACTGGGCTTTTTGAATTTCGGCAGGACTTACATTCCGGAATATGCCCAGCGTATCAAGCCTTTGTATGCTTTGATACAACCAACTTTCTCGAAATCATGCTGGCTGCCTGAGCATTCAGCCATTTTGCAATCCTTGCAGGCTGATCTGCTCGCTTCTAAATATTTACTGACTCGTGATAACCACACCAACCTGGTAATAAGAATAATTCCTGGGACGGTGGGTTTCACGTACCTCACTTTTAATGAAGGTGACACAGTACCTATTGCTTACAAGTCACACTTGTACACTTCGGCTGAGATGCGGTTTCCCACAGTGGAAAAGGTTTTAACTGCTGTACAGATGGCAATTCTAAAAGAACGAGCACTGTCTCAGGGGAAACGCATGCTAGTGGTGACACCCTGTCCTCACTTAGAGGCAGTCACGAAAGCCAGTGTACCGAATTCAAAGGCTTTGCACCCTCGGTGGATTCAGTGGGCAGCGTCATTGTCATCCACGGATGTCATGTTTATTTTTGACGCTTCCTTACGGTCGCAGGAGTACTTGCAGTATGAATTCGTTCATCCTGCTCCTCTGGCGATGCGACCTTTTGAGGACTTCCATTGCATCATTTACACTGATGGGTCGGCGCAGGTTGCGCATGGCTCTAAACATGCCTACGTTTCCGCATGCGCCATTGTGGTCGGTGCTATGTTGAATGATGAGTTCATTTCCAGGGAGGTACACACGTTGCCCCTGGGCGATTGCACCGCACAATTGGCAGAGCTTCGTGCTCTCTTACTGGCTTTGGAGTACGCAGATCCAAGTGTTACTACTCTAATTGTAAGTGATTCTTACTACTGTGTCCAGTCTTACAATGAAAACTTGTTCTTTTGGATTCAAAATGATTTTCATGATTCCAAGGGTAGCGCAATAAAACATAAAATGATCTGGGTTCGAGTGGCAGAGCTTAAGGCTATGTTGCCACTCGTTTATGTGATTCATACTCTCGGTCATCAGCGCGTGGGAGTTCACGCTGTTGGCAACTCGCTTGCTGATGAAGCGGCGAAATCAGCAGTATCTACATACTTAGTTGCAGCAGTTACTAGGTCTAAAACCAAGATTGATAGCGACATCTTGGCAGCGATTGCTGCCTCTGAGAAGGGAAGTAAACATCCTGCGGGATTCCCTTCGAAGTATAAATACCACTTAAGTCCCGAAAAGGTTCCTTTTGTGACAATTCCTGATGTTGGGGAACGGCTGATTCCCAACTCGGATCGCAGAGCAGACTTGATTACAGCGGCTCATGAAGGTGTGGCGTCTGCGCATGCGGGCGTCTCAGCCACTGTAACTCAATTACAACTACGTTTCTGGTGGCGGGGACTGTACAAACAGACGCGTGATTATGTCCTTCTTTGTGACATATGCCAGCAGATTAAACCTTCAACTGCTACGCGTCCGCCTCAGACTCAGTTGTACATTTCTAATAAACCGCTAGGCTGTGTTTATTTAGATCACTGCGGTCCATTTTCATCTGATACTGCGTATAAATACATCTTAGTAGCAGTTGACTCATGCACACGCTTTGTGTGGGTATGGCCACATCGCAGCGCTGATTCACGGACTGTCATTAGAGATTTGCGTATCTTTATAGGGATTTTTGCCTGTGGTACCTTCCATTCGGATCAGGGTCCGGCTTTCGCCTCTAAGGCGTATAAGGATGCCATGACTTCGATGGGGGTCCAAGTCAAGTTTTCGTCACCCTACAGACCTGAGGGTAATAGTGTAGTTGAACGAATGAACCGTGATTTAAAGCAATCTTTGACAGCCCGAGTTATAGGCACTGGCAGAAACTGGCTGGCTCACCTCTATGGCGTGCAGCGTGCTCTTAATAATCTCCCTAGAAGGTCTCTGGGTGGGCGGACCCCATACGAAATGCTCTTTGGCATCAAGATGTACGTCCCTGACCTTGACGGTCTAGACTCTGTGGTTCGCGCCACTTCCTTTGACGCAGATGAACATTGCAATGTTTTACAGAATCTACAAAAGACCAGAGACAGTCTTGCAAAGGAACATTTGCCCTCCACATCGGATGATGCGTTGCAGATCCCGGTTGTTGGCTGGCTACCCCAAGTTGGAGAACTGGTTCGAGAGAAGATCGACAACAAGAAAGAGTTTGGTCCCTCCTATCGAGCTCCAGTCCCAGTGCTTGGAGTGAAGGGCACAAGAACAGTCATTTTACCACCACTTCCAGGTCGTAAGGAAAACAGGTTTATTTCTATTGACAATGTCAAGATACACAGAGTGGCCGATTCTTCTTAGCATGACACCGGCTGTTTCCTGTCCTTCCATTGTGAGAAATTCAATTATGCCCACAGCCTCTACTATTGAACCTGAAGTGGCCATCGAATTACCTGCTGTTTCCAGTCCATTATTAAATAATTTGCCCGGAACTAACATGGATGAGACAGACTATACATACCCCACTGATTTGTCCATGCCTGACCTGCAAGCTCGTTTAGCCACGGAATCCAGATTTTCATTTGACTCTGCTTCCCTTGCCTCGAAAAAACCCTCTCAAATTGCGGTATATGCTAGCCTATTTAAAAAACATTTTTTGATTCCTCCTTGGATATACATTTGGCTGGTCCTTTTTTCGGTTTACCTTTTTATGTCAATTGATTTTGTGTTTTATTTTTTTCGGATTATGAATGGACACTATGTCGAGGAGAGAACTTGCATTACTCATTTAAATGGAACATTGGCCCCACTTTCCTCTTCACATTCTACACACAGATTAAAAAGAGACTTGACTTTGGTTAACATCACAGCATGGCCTGTTCTGGATGGAATCGCGTGGGATGCAGTTCGTTTTCAGATTCATGGCCCAACGGAAGTCGTTAATGTTCCTAATGTACTAAGAGTTAATATGGGGGATGTGGTGAAACAAAACATTCGTTCTGATGATTGGGATGTTAATGCTGTGGAAAGTTTGTTTTCTGATTTGAAATACTATGCTGCTTTTGATGCTGAGGATTTATATTTAGAATCTGCTAATTATGGTGAATTGTTCTGTTACCAACATTATGGCAATCACTTCTTACACAAAACATCTTCCCGAAGGGTGGCTGTTAATTTTACTCAGTGGGAACATTGCCCAGCTCCTACACAAGGGAGTTCAGAAACGTTTCTTAAAAAGTATACTTATTTCACTGACTTTAACCAGTCCAATCCCGAGTCCTTTTATTTTAAATTTCACAAACAGCCACTGTCCAAGGTTAGACTTACCGATACAAAATTGTTGTACTCGAAGGCCTTCCTAGATCAATTAGTTGCTGGGGGCTATGAGTTATGGAAGGAAACAATAGACCTTAAATCAGTTTGGGGTTCGAGGGCCTGGCAGGTACGAGGCACTGAGGCTTTGCACCGTGCATGTCTCATCCCGAATCATATGTTGTTTTTAAATGAAACCATTTCCCAGACCACATGCTTTGGATTGGCTACATCTAAAAGGTTAAACACCCCGTCTATCCCGGAGTTGGAGGAATATGAGAATTGGAGTAATTTTACTAAATTGTCCATTAAAGATATACAGGCTCTGCTTCTTAATTCCTCCTTTAACATTTCCAGTATGAATCCCAAGGGTTGGCTGCTTTGGCACCGTAGTGCTGATTCTTGCCAAAAAAGATTTTTGAATATATCTGACGGTTTTAAGACTGTTAGATCTGATCCCCGGTTTGATTTGAGTCATACTGTCACCTCTTACTCTGTGGGCAAGTTGTGTCAAGCTTGGCTGAAACATTCAACTTTACCTGCGGTTAAGTATCACCTTTCCAAACTGAATGCAGACGTGGATTTGAATGATTTCATTAAAGGCCCAGCTAGTGGCAGGTCAAAAAGGTGGTTATATGGGGTTTACAATGAAATTTGGAAACTCTCACAGATTGAGGCCGCTTCACGCCTTAGGGCTATTGATCAGGCGAATCTTGAGAAAGTGCTTGCAGTTGTTGACAATAGCATTAACGTGCTTTCCTCTAGAATTTACACATTAGATAATATTGTGTCGTCTGTTGTTGATATTGTGCATGATGAAGTGTCAGTATTATACCATGGTCAAAATCAATTACGGTCAATCATGCAGTTTGCATGGACACTTCAGACTCTGAAAATGGGTAAAGTTCCCTGGGGATACATGAACGTTTCCTCTTTATTTTCACCGTTTAATTTGACAGAGAAACAACGCTTGCTTTCAATGCGTGATGCTTCCTTTTCTATGCTCCATATTGAAAGGTTGGAATCTTTACCTTTTTCTGTGGCAGAAGCCACTACTGCTACGTGGCTTATCCACGGTTTAATAACACTGCCTTTTGCTTTATATAAGTTTTCAAATTGTATGAAATATGTGCCAATAGGTCGTTTTGAACCCTTAGGTAGCGGTTTTCTTCATGAGGTCTGGTCACTCCCATACACATACAGATGTTTCAAGGATGAACAAGAAGTTTATCTAACAGGGGATGAGTGTACTGAGACGCCAGATCATTCTTTAATGTGCAGACACATACAGTTACACGGTTCATGTAACAAGGACCGACCGAATATGGCTTGCGTTTTACAGGGCACGCCAGTTCCTGCTATCATCCCCACGTTTAAATTGTTAGAGAATGGTAGTTATTTAATGCTCAATAATGAAAACTGTTGTGGTTTAATTAAAGGTATAGCTTTCATAGTAACAGTTAGTGAGCGAGTTATTTGCTGCAGAAATGTTCTTTATCCTCCCACACGTGAACATAGGGAGTCTTCCATTTGGCCACAGATACCGACCTTGGGAGCAGAATTCAGCGGCATGGCTAGAATAAGAGCTCTATTGTCCCAGAAAGAGGTGGCCTTGAGCTCGGCCCGTGAAACTTTCGTGCTTCACATTGCTAACACCCGTACGGAGGTTCAGGCTCTTTTAAATACTGATTTGCCTTTGCATTTCGGAGCCATGGTCCGTTCTATCTTTAACGCATCCTCCACAACGGGCCTAGCACATTTTTTTAAAGTTGTTAGCGGTGGTCTCGTGACTTCCTTTGAGAAGATTTTTGGAGTCATCCCTGCCTTCTTCCATTCTATTTTTTCATCCTTATTTGGAGGGTTCCCGTTTTTACTTGCATTAGCGGCTGGCGCATTGGTGTTTTTTTGCCTTTTTAAATATGGATGCCCTTCCTGTGCAAGACCACGCTCAGCTGCTACTGACGCGGTTTCGCAACCGCATGCTTGATTATTATGGCACACTGCCGTTGGCGACTCTAAGCACGGCGTTTGGATTATCTTTTCGGTTCTCCTATTTCACATGTGTCCAGCCTGTATTTCGCTGCCTGACCTGTGATTTCCTTTGGGCCATTGATTTGTGTCTCTGCGGACCAATATCTTCTGACGTCGATTTTGATCAACTGATGAGTCCTATCATTGCTCACGAGTTGGTTTGTTCTGACGCAAGGATTATGGCCTTGGCGGTGGCACATGGACTAATGGGTCCCTGGGATGTGTTGTCGGCAGCGCAAAATTTCTTGGAACGAAGTTTTCTTGAAAACCCACCGAGCTGTCCTCTGATGGTTATAGAGGATCCGGTGCTGGAAGATCACGTATGTTCCTTTCATCTTTTAAATTGGATGGCTGAACTGTTTTCGGATGATGACAGTGACTTCCTCCTGGAGGCCGTTGCGGCTTACTTTTCATATACGGTTTTATCATAAACACTGACTCGAATTGACATGCTGATTAAAAGCGTTTCATTGATTTTATTGACTTTTGGTCAAGACATTTTATTTTTTGATTGCCTATTGGCTTGAGCCCCATTATACTTTTGGGCTATTTTTTAGCAGTAATTTTTTTGAATTGGATTTTAATTAATGCTCGTTTACTGTTGGATTCTGCTCTCATGTGATGGCACTTCTGTTATCTTATTTAGTCCGTTCTCGGATCATGGGGGGGTGTTATATAGCTCCTAAATATCCTTATATCGTGTTAAGTTAGCATAGGTACATTTGAGATTTAAACGCCATTTTTCCTTTCTTGCAACTTCTGCACACGACCCTTAATTGTTGACTTAGCTTTCAGCCTAGTAGTTTGCCGTGGTGAATGTGAGAATAATATGTTATTGCTCTGATATCTGCTTTGTTTAATAAAACATGTCTGCACGGAGAGTGCTGAAGTTTCAGGAGCAACACGATATGGAATTGTTATGAGGTCTGATCTCCACGCCTTCATAGTCATAACACAAGTGCAGCCTTTGCCAACTTGGGCTTGAGGCGGGATTGATATTGCTTTGCAGGAGGGTAGTTAACACACTTGATGCGGTGCACATGCAGAAGAGAGCTGGTGTATGCTGATGTGATTCCTTCATGCTAGGACACTAAGGTATGGGCCCGCCCTAAAACAACCCAAAGAGACCTTCTTAGCTAATAATATAATATATGTGTTAGGGAGGGTGAGATATAAGTGTTGTTAACTCTTATTCATTACAGCATGTTAACATGCTGTCACCATTCGCTTTTTATGTCTTAGTAACTATGCTGATAATTTTGATACTGATAATAAGTATACTTGTATTATCTAAGATACTGCGCCTGAGAAGACGGCATTAGTAAATAAACATTTCAAATGCACATGTGTCTTCTTTACTCCATGTTCTGGTTTGTAATGATAATATAACGAAAGAGTGTTCATGAGTCCCACGTACCCTGAGGTACTGTAAGTTCATGTTCTGGTTTGTCTAAACATTGGGAGTTTGATATGTCCAATGAGACACTGTAGCTAGCTCGGTAAGGGGTGAGTTGGTTGCTAAGGTAAGTTTTGGGACACCCTAATTTGCCGAGGTTCCACTCCTCTGTGCACAGTTCTGTGTGAGTACAGAAACCCTGCAACAAGCCAGAGCACTGCGCATGCTCAGAAAGGCCTGTAACTGCTAGAATGTAACTGTCAGGCTATTTTAACTGATGTCAGCAATTATGTAACTCCTTCCACTCTGTTGACTAAGTGATTCTCATGTACCCTTATATGTGAATCGCTATTCGTGTGTATACTTGTACCGACTCTTTTTGAACCTTTACGCTTACTCATCTACAAACTGGCTATAAAAGGCCCATGGTTTCTATACTCCGGCTCCTGCCTCATACATTCCCCGAGGGTTATGTATTGATGTAGTCCCACTCATGAGTGTTAAATAAACTACTTTCTTGGTAATACAGCTTCCGTGTCAATCTCTATTTGTTAGTCCTAGGACTCGTTTATGCAGAAGGGCAAACACCTGCACCAGTGGACCCCTGAAAAGACTCACTCCCACATTAGATACAAGCTTATAATAATATGAATGTGGATCTAATGTGTTAAACTCAGGAAAAAAAAGCAAACATTTGTGCAAATGTTTGTGAAATACCTTTCGATGGTGTTGGGCATTGTTCCATTAGTTTTATGTGAAAACATTACGTGGGCTTGTTGTATGCAAAAAATGATGACCATAATGTTGGTAACAATACATGGTTTGAAAATCGGACGTATCATTATACATTTCATATTTTGAGAATGTGGCAGATTGCTCTAAATCAGACAGCATACTATTTACAGTTTCAAAGTCCCAATCGTCAGAGTATGTACTGGAGATGATGATATCATTTGAAGAAATTTTAAATACATGCTGCATTTTTAAAAGTTGCATGGGACCAAATACGTCATATGAAACACTATCCCAAATTATTCCTTCAGGATCTGGAACGGCTGTAATTTTTCACAAAGGATAGATCTCTTTGTTCACGATGAGATGACTTATGTGGTTTCAGTAACAGGTTCACATGTGCTACTGCAGAGCTTTCTGAGAGATAATATCCATTCAGAAGCAAGAAAAAGACAGTCCCTAAACTTATCCAGAGGAATAGGAACAGTAGACCAATAGCTATCCAAAGCTGCAGACACGGTGAAACAAGGTAAGTCTTTTTCAGTGAAAGGTAGAAATCCTGAAGGTGTTTCTTGCGGGAAACTGGAATTGGCAGTAGCTCAGGTTCACTCGGATCCAGGGAGAAGGTGTCAAAATCAATAAAATAGCCAGATGCATTTCGATCTATCTTTGATATCTCAGCACGTTTTGTTGAACTGGCAGATACCTAGTTTTGAGGCATATTCACATAGATGTCGGTATTAGGCCGAATTGAGATCTGTGTTTCATTTGTGCTTTGTGGTTCAATTTCAATAGGCACAAGTTCTATTCCATTATTGGTAACTCTGTTACTTCGTAGAGTAGAATCTTCAAACATTATCAGTCTTTCTGTCTGAACCTCCTTAATGGTAGCGAGAGGAGATCGGCAGCTACCCAGGAGTCCATGCAGCCTGCTATTCAGTATCGGCCACATAGTGTGGTTTGATCTGATCAATTGAGACAAATCTCTTTTTTTGCGGCAAGAGGCGGAAAAAGTACTGTTCTTGTTTCTCCGAAAGCCAGGACAGGTACAGGCATTACAGTCATTCTGTGAGTTTGGCCCAAATTATTTCTTGTCCACAATATATTCTCTGACAAGATCACCAACTTTTGGGACCCAGGCAGGTCTTGACGTTACTGATTTTACTTTTCCAGTGGTAGTGCGTTTTACTTGGACCTTGCTTTGTAGTGCCTGAATTCACTGAGTTCCTGTAAAACAGCCAAACGGTTATCGATGTCAAATGGTTTTTAATCCACCACGGTGCTTCTACAATCGAGGTTGGGTACTCACATTCTCGTCCCAAATAGGACTTCATATTGAGTGCGGCCTCCTAGAGACCTTCTTGGTATGTTATTAAGTGCCCACTGGACCCCATTTAGGTGATTAACCAAACAACCACATAAGCCTAATACACTTGCTGTTAAGGATTGATTTAAGTCCTAGTTTTTCCTCTCCACAATTGCATTTCCTTCGGGATTATACGGGGATGAGTACTACAATGCAACACCCAAACTTCCCATGGCTTCCTTGTAAGCCAGAGAGCTAAACACCCGGCCACGGTCAAAATGTAATGTGTCAATTGTGTATGTCCCTGGAAAGTCTTGCAAATCTTTGATAACAGTTCGAGCCTCAGACAAGCACTGAGGCCAAACCCACAGGAATGTAAAGCATGAATCCACTGCCACCAAGATGTTCTTGTAAGCCCCATCAGATTGTAAGGGGCCGCAGTGGTCCAAATAGACACAAGTGAGAGGTCTGTCTGATATCAGTAGTGATGTTTACGGTGGATGTGCTACAGTGGAGCCCATCCTCTGCTGACAGATGTCGCACTTAAGAACAAATGCTTTTGTCTGTTTCATTAGACCTGGCCATCAATAGTAGTGTTTCAGTAGTGAAACTGTCACAGTAATCCCTGTGTGTGCTGAACCCAGACCCTTGTGTGCAGCAAGAATTGAACCTAATCTGAGATCCATGTTTGGTATTACTCACGCCCCCACTCCAGAAATTTCAGCATACAGAATATTTTGCACATCTAACTTGTAGGAATTCTTGAGTGGAAAGCCTTTTGGCACGGTTGAGCTGTTTTTGCATGAAGAAACAACAGCTACCATTATGTTTCCATCTACTCTTGTACAAGAACCAGTGATTGCGGCTACGGCAGCATTTCTCACTGTTGCATTGGCGGCTTCATCAGTCAACGAATTCCCTTTAGCGTGCACGCCAATACACAGATGACTCAGTGTATGAATCATGTGAGCCCGTGGCAAGCCTTTTTTCAGATCTGCCACTTGTTCCCACAGCAACTTGTGCTTTATTATGCAAACTTTTGAGTCTTTAAAACCATTCTGACCCCAGTAGTGAAGATGTTTATTCTATGACTGGACACAATAAAATGATTCACCCGCAATAAGCATGGGAAATACTCGAACTGTATGTTTGGGTGCCAGTACTAGGGCACTTAGTTCTAACAGCTGAGCCGGGCAATCTCCTAGAGCCTGCGTCTGGGTATTGCTAGGATGGAACATGCCGTCCGCATACGACCCTTTACAATCGCACATGCTGCACTGTATTGCTCTTTACTGCCTACAGCAGGCTGAGCAGAACCGTCAGTGTAAATAATGTATTCATACTGATCTGGAGGCATTATTTCATTTGGGAGAGGATATTCTTGTTCGTACTGCAGAAATGCTTGAGTTTTTAATGTAGAATCAAATTTGTAGGCCTCATCTGTTGCAGTGAGCCCATTGTATCCATCGTGGATGCAGTGCTTTGCGTTTGGAACACTAGTTTTTGTAACAACCTCTAAGGTCAATACTGGAGTTGCAACAATTATTCATTTCCCCTGTGCCAGTGCTCTATCTCTCACTACTTATCAAGGACAACAAGGGAACCCAAAGAAGTCAGCAAGGGGCCTTGGGAATCAATATTATTAAAGCAACAATGGTCCCTTACAAGCATCAATACACACACAATGAATATAGACATAGCCGTTTCTATATTGTAAATGACATACCCAGCCAGGTAGCGGTCTAGTATTTACTTTTCAAGCAATGTTCAGCAAAATTCACAAACAATATACAAGGCAGGGCACAAGCCTGTGCCCAACTTATCACACAAATAGATAAGAGGGACAAGTGAAGGAGAACAACACAAAGGGGCTTATAGGCAAACGTTTAGTGTTCTGTTAACTTGTTAATTGCACAGTTAAGCTTATTGAACAGAACAATACTGACCTCATTACACTTCTTAAAGGGTATATAGATTTTTCATGTGTATAAGGTGTCCATTATTGTCGACGGCATTTCGATCCGTTTACCACATTACACGGATCATCATCAGGACATGTAATAGATGCCTAATAGTAAAAAGCCTCATTTGCCTAATGGGAGGAAAAAGGAAGGAAAATACCAGAAAACAAAAATAAAAATAAGGAAAGTACCGCATGTAAGAAATTACATAGACTTAGACTTAGTGGGCATGCACTCTGTGAAGTAACCTACGGATACAGTTGGGCTGATCCACAGTCCTTAGTTTGAGAAGCCTAAAAAGGAGGATCGTGGGAGGTGCACGTGAGGGTCGTGAGAGAGACATTCGGCACAACTGGAAGACGAATATAACCAGGAATACAATGAGAGATACATTTGGCGCAAGTGACATTCGGCGCAAGTGGGGGAAGGAATTAAAAGTGGCGGAAGGAATTAAATTAAAACCAGGGAGGCAAGGTGGATACGCGTGCCAAGGCCTAATGCTACAGAACCAGTGGTGTTTTCTGGTATTTTCCTTCCTTTTTCCTCCCATTAGGCAAATGAGGCTTTTTATTATTAGGCATCTATTACATGTCCTGATGATGATCCGTGTAATGTGGTAAACGGATCGAAACGCCGTCGCCAATAATGGACACCTTATACACATGAAAAATCTATATACCCTTTAAGAAGTGTAATGGTGTCAGTATTGTTCTGTTCAATAAGCTTAACTGTGCAATTAACAAGTTAACAGAACACTAAGCTTTTGCCTATAAGCCCTTTTGTGTTGTTCTCCTTCACTTGTCCCTCTTGTCTATCTGTGTGATAGGTTGGGCACAGGCTTGTGCCCTGCCTTGTATATTGTTTGTGAATTTTGCTGAACATTGCTTGAAAAGTAAATACTATCTCTCACTACAGCAGTCTGTACTGCTGTTGGAATCTTTTAAGTGGATGCAAAGCGCATCTAAGCATTTGTGTACAGATGAGATTTGTATGCAATGGGTACAGTTTCGCCTTCATTGAATGTTAGATAGGTGCACCCGGATTGACCCGTGACTACATAAATCACCAAATTTGGGGAGTTTACACATGTGTGTAAGTGTTTGGAAGCTATCATGTCAGCTTGTAAGGAACATAGGATTTCTGCGTCCAATGGTGTACTGAAAAATCAGGTCTGATTAAGTCGTAGAAAGATTTTACTTTTTCAGCATAATCTAAAATGTAAGTTCTGCTAAAATCTAGGAACCCTAAAATGGATGGTACATTTTTCAGAGTCTCTGGAGGCTGGAGAAGCGCACACTTTTCTAAAGCTTAGCTGCCAGGTTTTTCCCTCCACTTGTAAATTTAACTTAAGTTTGTCTTAATTTTAATTTAAGACAAAATCCTAATTTAAGACAAAATCCTATTTTAGGACAAAATCCTAACTTAAGACAAAATCCTAACTTAGGACAAAATACTAACTGAAGACAAAACCCTAACTTAAGACAAAATCCTAACTTAAGACAAGATCCTAATTTAGGACAACATCCTAACTTAAGACAAAATCCTAACTTAAGACTACTAAATGCCTTCTGTGAATACTAAAAGTAGTAAGTTTAGGATTTTGTCGTAAGTTAGTTCTGTGAATCGGCCCCTACATGATTGTGGAATTATGCAGGAGCAAGTGCTACCGCCCACGCCTGGGCGTATTTGTGTTTTAGTGATTCTGGAAAGAGTTCAGAAAAAGCTGGTAAAATTACCATTTCTCCTTTTGGGAAATCCTTAATTAACTCAGGGGCGCAATCTTTTTCAGCCAAAAGGATGTCAGAACCAAAACGCAGCTTCTCCCAAAAGATACCTTTAAATTTCCTAGGTTTGCCCCCCTCCATTTGGAGTGTTATTTCGTATAACGGGTGTGGGACACTTACCCTAGTATCAGGTGTCTTCACCGTGATATGTTCATTCACAGCCACTTTCACCAGAATTTCCATCTGGCGAGCTATTGTTACTTCTGCAGCACTGTCTAGCATCATCAGAGCCCATTCCATATTCTGAAGTGGAGTCCTCAGCAGCCTCTGCGTTTCTTAGTTTAAGGCGAGCTACTTTCTTCTTTTTAAATTGAGGTTTTGATTTGGGTTTATCTTTTCTTTTATATTATACTCCAGAGTACGATGTGTATCTCTGGACTTTGTTCGCTCTTCTGATCTGCGCTCTGACCGTCCTTCCCTCTCTGAGTTTTTTGATGAACCCTGAAAGAAACGAGAGGAACGTGTATCTGCACCTGATATCTGTCAGGTTTTCAATGTTATCACAATTTATTAGGTTATACCTCTTTTCAGAGGGCTCCTGTTAAGGAGACCCACCCCAAGACTGGGATCTATGCTTTTCTACTTTTCTATTGTGTATTATCCTGTTTCTTTTTTGAAGAATCATGTGCTTGCTTGGAGTTATCCTTTTCAGGACTACCCATTACTTGTGGTGTTTTTGTAGCTCTAGCTCCCAAACTATCTCTGCCTAATTCGCCATATGAATCTTTGATAATGTTAGGTAATTCTTGCTCCTGTTGTGCATGCCTGCATTTCCTCATGCCACCACTGCTGCCTCCCCTTTAATGTTTGCTAACATAATTGTAGCTACCTAGGAAATATTTTCTAATAATTTCATACCCAGGTTCGGAGCAGATTCTGCTCCATACTCACTCTGTATTTGTGTTAATACTTCTGGTATCACAGCTATTGAGGAGATACAATGAGTTCCTGGTGTAGATGGAAGCGAAATTTGTACCCCAAGAGGTACAATCCTCTTTCGGGGGAGATATCCCCATTTCAAGCAAATTGTCAGTTTTCTGGGGTTTTCCTGTGGGCCTGTGTGTTGAAACACTGCCTCTAACTGTACAATTTTCTGTGCTATCCAGAATGGTATTTGCTTATGTTTGGTGGGCATTCTTCCCAGAACTGCGTCGAGAGTCTGTGGGGTGATTTTAGTTGCCGTTCCTTGTAGTTGACCTGCTGGTGTAACCCTTGTAGGTTAAAGTGTGAGTGTTTTTAGAATGAACTGTGATATGTTTCTGTAAAGTTTTATTATTTCTTTGTGAAGTGGGTGTAAGTCTGCGATTGGCAACGTGTCAACGTTTGGATGCAGTGTGTAAGCCGCTAGGACCGGCCAAGAAGTTTGATCTCCGCTGGGTGGACCAAGACTTACTTTTTCTGTGCTGGGTAGGAGGGTGCCTTTAATCCAGTTTATATGCTCCTGGTAACTGAGCGGAACTTCAATGTCCTCGTACAGACAGTATTCTTCTGGTGTTACATCCCGAGTATAGGAATGAAATGTTTTTGTGCGTGCATCTGCTGGTGGGTATTTGACCCATTAATAAAATACAACCATCCTGAATGACTTGTGTGCCTCAATCACAGATGTTACGTTCCCACCTAATGCTGGGACTCCATATTCTTTTAATATTAAAGGTAGTGCATTTCTGACAGTTTCTGAAATCTTTATAGCACCTTCCTGCTCCTCATCCCCCGCTGCATTCACATGTAATGCTCCTGTAGCATTCTCTTCGACAGACATTGTTGAAAGAGTTTCAAGGAAAATTAGATAAAGTTTTCTGCACAATACAGGGAACTACAATCCATCATGCTTGAATAAACCTATAGCCAATACATAGGATATGCCTGCTCACCTGTGGCTCATTTTTCCCTTCCCACTCCTGATGTCTCTGGGTAAATATGAGTAGGGGTCTCTGAGAAAAGCACGACTGAACTACTCAGATTTGACAATGAAATAAAAACCAAACCAACCTTGTGAGCCAGGTCATGTAGGGGCATATTATCAAGACCTGCGATAAAATTATCGCCGCTTTAGCAGCAGGAAATTGCCGTTAAAATGGCGATAATGGGCTTGATAATATGCCATTCTGAATTCCTAACACCAGAACCTGGGCTTCTATTGGAATTCACAAGGATATGTTATCAAGCCCATTATCGCCGTTTTAGCGGCAGTTTCCTGGCGCTAAAGCAGCGATAATTTTATCGCAGGTCTTGATAATATGCCCCATTGTTCCTATACATCTATATAGGATCTGCACGTTTAAACAACATAAACTGTAGGATTGTAGTCCAGACTGATTCCAGAATCTCCCACCGGATATGTTCGCCTATATACTGGCTAGCTAACAGTGCCACTATGAACCCCTCTTACCAGGGAGCAAATAGTTTGTGACAACAATCAAACATAACAACAATGTCCCCTCAGGGATCATGGACACAGTACAGTACTTTTCACTCAGTCACTCGTGCTCACTTTGTCTCAGAGAGATACACAGAATAAATAACCGGGACGTTTTCATTATCACTTTTTGAAACCAGCGTTACTCTAGTGTAAAATACGTGTGCTTTAACAACTATAAGACAGAAACAGATATAAACGGGTATATGCACCAATAGAGTAAATGAATGGGAAAATTCTATCATAGTGCTAAAACAATGGATATATGCAGATATGTACAGATACATGACAATAATAATGCTCACTCCAACAATGTTAACCCTAACTAGATGTACCTAAACGTACCTAACATGTATGTAGGCGTATAGCCATGAATTCCCCTAGGATAAAGCCTACCACATTACCTGATGTGAGAGAATGAAGGCCCCCATCTTGGTCTCGAGATGGTCACCCTACCAGGAATGTTAGACCATTTGGAGTGTCTGCATGCAGGAATCTTGGCGTCTCATGTCACCGTGTCAGCATGGAAGTCTTTCTCTTCTGCCTGCTCCAGCAAAGATATGGTGTTTATATAGCCAAAAGGTACCCTCAGGGGGTTCTGCCTTGCTGTGTCATGTTGGCCGAGGATGACAATAGTGATGCACCTTATACACAGTTATTATGCAGACAATGGTAATACTGCTGTGAGTCTGAGAATCCTCATACATTATAAAGGAGGCTAGTTTTCTGAAAAAAGCACACAACATTTGTGAAACGCCTAACTAGGTAATAGGTCAGCATCAAAACCGTCATGTCGTACAATGGCAGGGTAAATGTAGGTGAAAGGTTCGGAGACTACACATGCCTATTTTGGGGCACATTGCAAATCATAACACCCTCCTCTAAGCAAGAGGAGGTGAGCACCTACCCTACTGGACATCCCATAAATGTTTCCTAGATTATGGCTGACTGTTTCCTATGTTTGTAGCTTCTTAGGGAAATGGAGGGAGGGGTGTGTGGGGTTCAAACTCTACAGCAATGTTGGGATGTTCGAGTGGGTGGGGGCAGAGCAGTTAGACATACTACGCACAGGAACACTAGCATTACACTTGCACAGCGGGTAGAATTGCTCTCTGGTGGAAGAAGTGCCTCTTTTTACTAAATCCCTGCTAACCCTTCCCAGGAGACTGCAGTGTCTCATTCCAATGAGGCCTATATGCATACAAAAAGAAATGCCTCTTTTGGAATATTAGAGGCATGAACGATGTGTGAAAAACCAGACAAATACTTGCATACCTGAATCAACATTACATAGATATTGGCCTGCTTCAGGAAACACATTTCACTACCCACACTATATGCAGAATATGGGCTGGCTGGATAGCAGAGGCTCATGTTGCTCAATAATAAGCATATGCCCATGTTCTGTTATGTTATTGTCCTCTTATATAGCGCATGACTCACCCTGGGGCATCTCAGCTCTTACTAGGGCAAAAAAACCGGAGAGGGAATGGAATGTCAAAGCCGAAGGGTTAGAATAGAAAGGTCTTGAGTTGTTTACTGAAGACCAAGTAGGAAGAACATTTACGTAGAAGCTCCAGTAATGAATTCCAGTATTTGCGGGCAATATAAGAGAAAGCTCTACCCCCGACCGGGTGCGTCGGATGCAAGGGATCTTCAAGAGAGCCATAGCATTTGATCTCAGATTACGGCAGGAGGACTGCATACAGTTTCTTTTGCAAGTAGTCAGGCACTGCACCGTTGATGGCTTTGAAGGTGAAACAACAGACCTTAAAGAATGATCTCTTTTTCACTGAGACCCATGGGGTGGCAGTGGTGATTCATGCAGGGACCCCATGGCACACTAACACAGTGATATGCAACAGGGTAGTAAAAACATGAATGTGCAGGGCATGCTTTATGGACAGGCGGTCATAGTGATCTCTGTATATGAACCCAATACAGATGACCCAGTATGTATCTAGGTACTCTGGATACTTACACTCAGCCTGAGCCCTGGAGCTATAATAAGGGGGGGGACTTTAATGTTATCTTAGATGCAACACAGGATAGAAACGGCCATACAAGTAAGCCACACTCACAAGATGCACTCCAACTACATATCATTATATCCGACAATGCCCTGGTGAGTGTGTGGAGACTCAGACATATGAAAGAGCATAAGGGCACCTGTGTTACACCCTCACATAATGCCTGTCCTACATTCATTACTGGCTAGTCACTTGGCATGTCAGCTCCAGAACTGTACAGCACCTTTCTGGAACGATCTCTGACCACATCCCCATTTTATAGAACTGAGGAGCTGAGAGGAGTGGATGCAAGCATTCAGCTGGAGGCTCCTGCCACACGCACTGCAAGACCACTTATTCCACAAAGAAATTCAAGCCAAAATCCTTGAATACTTCTCCCTTAACTCCCAATCCGTTCACTCAGAGAGCAAGCTATGTGAGGCTTTTGAAAGTGTTGATACAGGGACCTTGCCTATACAGATGGGAGTTTTGAAGGCATTGTGTACACACCTGGCCTCTATTGAGTGGGGAATCTGAACTCTAGACCTACAAACTACACAACGGGAGATAGGATGGTGTCGGCTAGCGTCAAGACCAAAATTACTGAATATGATGACTTAGCTGACAGAGAAATCAGATACCTTAGCAAAGAAGCTACAGAAATGAGGTATGGAATGGATGATAGGTCTGGGAAGACATTAAACAGGATGCTCCATAGGCCATGGCTAGTGCATATGTCACCCAAATCAAGAGCCGAAAAGATGAGTCATACACTAATGATGACGACATCCCAAATTTTCCTACATTTTTACAGCTCTATCAGGTCACTGTCACGCCCATCGTGGCACAACTGCACAGCTACATTGACTCCATACAGCTACTGTGGTTAGATGACTCACATAGACATTACCTCGATATGCCCTTCACAGTGGAGGGTATAAAATAGATCGATAGTGATATGCCTGGGGACAAGATTCTGGAATCTGATGGACTGATGGCGTAGTTCAATAAAGAATATGCACCTATTCTTGAACCACACCTTCTGGCTGTCTATGAGAAGGCACTTAGCCTTAGCCACCTCCCACTTTTACTTAGATAGGCGATAAATTACATTTGTATTTGTAAAGCACATGTTCATCCCCAAAGGAGCATCTTGGCACTGAATAACAGATGTTTATTGTTACCCATCTCAATGGTACTCATTTTATCAACCTCAAGAAGGATGAGTGGACCCACCGGGAATTGAACCTGTGACCATGAGGTTAAACACAGGCCCCTGCAAAGGACGCATTAGTCCACTAAGCCACCAGACCCAGCTTGTCGAATTGTCACAATACTGAAGACCAATAAGTCTCCTGAGCAATACAATTCCTACTCATGATCTATGTAGATAATAAAATACTAGCTAAACTGATTGCCAATAGACTGGCCCTGCTGCTTCCAGGCATTGCATGAGCTGACCAGTCTCTGGCTTCAAACTTCGGTGCTATACAGCCTACATTTACCCTCCTACACCCCCTCGACCCCCAGATGGAGGCTGTATCGGTTTTTCAGTGCCACTAAGGCTTTTCATTTGCGTGAATGGAATGTACCTCTTTCAGATATTGGAGAGAATTTGCATCAATTGCACCTTCCTTCCTATAAATGGATTTGACCGCTGTATAAGGAGCCTACTGCGTGCATCCACATAAATACCAAAGTGACCACCTCAGTCTCCATTATGAGGGGCACCAGGTAAGGCTGCCCCTATCACCTCTATTATTTGCAATAGCCGTGGAGCTCCTGGCAGCTCACCAACAGCACTATGCGATGTGCTGTTCTACATTTCACAACCAGGCAGTTAATCACATCTATGTATCTTGATAACATTACGTTATATATACGAGACTCTGTGCTCATGGAATTGATTTGATCTGGCAGACTGTCAGGGATAACAATAAACAGGGCCAAGTTGGTTCTGTATCCCCTCACAGATAGTACTGGCAGGGCCTCCTTTGAGTTCCCACTGAACTGGACCAACAATTCCATCAAATATTTAGGCATATGTATCATCAGAGACATAGAGAACCTATGGCGCAAGAACTATGAAAAGGCATTAACGTGGCTGGAACACAGAATTCCTGCCTGGATTACACTGCCGCTCCTGCCTGGATTACACTGCCGCTCTCCACAGCTGGCAAAATCGCCATTGCTAAAATGTTGATCCTGCCAAAGTTCAAGTATCTACTTGTAAACATTCCGATCTCTGTGACTCACCACTTTTTCAATCGCATCCACTCCAATCTAATCAGCCTTTCATGGGTGCAAGCAGCCCAGAGTCTCTTGGGAGATGATGACTCTGCCATTTGAGCAGGGCAGATTTTGTGCACCTGACCGGGAGTTATGTTATTATTGAGCTCAAACCTAGTTTGCCCACTACTGGTACAATGCCACACCATTGCAACTGCATGTTGCTGCGGAACATGATAATGATGCTCTATGCCCATTAAATAGTACTGTTTGACCGGTGAAACAGCCCAGGACTGAGGTGGATATGGTGAACTGCACGGTGTAGACCTGGAACTACCTATGGCAGACAGCCCTACAAGACCATCTGTATCTCTCACAACACAAAACCCAACTCTGCCATTTATTGAGAAAGGTAGGGTTAGCATCCAACTGCACCATTACCACTATGGAGAAGTGATTCCAAGACGTCGCATTTCGTAGCACACACAAGGTTTGTGCTGATCCTGGGACATTTTCCTGGTCCAACGGGTCAGAGCCATGTGCAGGGTACTGTAAAGTTTGTTGCCTGTTTGTCAGGACCCTATGGGGGATCCCTACTGAAAACACACTAGTGGCTAGTGTGGTGATGTCCAAAACAAGAAGCAGGATTCGAATTGGAGCAAAAACCAATCATTGGAAACTGAGCTGGCAGCGCTGGAAATTCAAGAAGGCTGCCAGATCAGTTTGTCCTGAAGCACACTAGTTGTTCTTCTCTGAAGCATGAACTGAATTTGAAGCATGCACTGGCTTAAGAATGCCCACTTCACTAAAGAGACTTTCGGAGAGAGCAGCTCTACCAGAGTTCTCCATTGCGAAACATCAGTCGGGTAGTGGTGTTGTTTCTGCCTGTCATTGTAGTGTCTCGGGATACTATGTTTGCGGTAAGGAGTCTGTCATAGGAAGTAGTGTCTCAAATCTAAATTTGCCTTCCTTTTAGAATTATGTCACTCCCATTGTGTTCAGCTGAGACACCTAGCTGGGGAGTAGTGTTCAGTTTTCAAACGTCCCTACTCAAGCTATATTAATCCATTAGAAAAAAGTACCGGCAGACGTTCTAAGACTTGTTTACTTACCTGTTTACCCTTCAAAGAAAGACTGTCAGACATCACAAATAAAAGGCTTTGAAGTTTTATTCAAGAGAGGTAGAATACAGCAAGAGATGATCTGTGTGCTCTGGAATATGTGCCTGCTTCTGCCTTTCTCAGCAATCCTGATGCATGCAAGTACTTCCTCTGGAAAGAAAAGACAAGAAACAATGTAATTACATGTGGATGATAGTACTGTGTAAGTACAAAAATGAACAAACAAAGTACATCATAATTAAGTCTGGGCATTGAACTCCGCTCCACTCCGCTCGCTGAGTTTGCAGAGATTTCTGCCCTCTGCTTTACGGGGAGTTTGCGGTGTTACTGAAAGCTTTGCTCCGCGTAGCAAATCTGATTTTTTCCCCTCGCTCACATTCGTCAATGTCAAGTTGGTGAGCGCAAGCAAGGAAAATCAACCTTCCGGCAAGATTTCTCATCCCAGGCAGTCAGATTTCTCATTGCGAGTGGTCGCGTATGCTCGCAGCTGCTTGCGTTGAGAAACTGTCTGTTCGCATTGAGAAAGTTGCTGTTCGCGTAAAAATTTACTCGAGTGGCAGAAAAGAGGCAGCACCCGTTTGCGCTGTGCATGGTGCGGTTCATGATGATTGCACAGAGCAGACAAGCACCTGGCACTGAAAATCACAGTTAACAGCATTTATCCAACGCACTCCGCCGCTTCCGGAGTCCCGTGTAGCGGGATGGATTTTTTTTTGCATTTTGCGGAGTTACGCGTAGCAGAACTTCGCAAACTTCGCCCAGGCTTAATCATAATGCAGTTTTAAATGAAGAAGTCCACTATACGCATAACAGTATTACTACATAATACATCAGCAGAGGAGCTAAAGTCTTAGATGGATTGGGTTAGTAGTAGTAGTTCTGTATAATTAGTTAAAGCAGTAAATTAGTGCAGAGTAGACAGGAAATGTAACCAATGTTTGTGTTTTTTGCAGTTTGTTAACTTCCACAAAGAAGGGCTTACTATAGTGTCCACAATAATGTAGATTAGAAGATAGAAACACCTATAGGGGAAGAAGCCAACTGTTGACAGTCCGTCTCTAATTTTTCTCTCCATCCCCTTTCCACTTTGGGGTGCATCTGTTGTCCACTAAATAAGTGGGAGAACAGGCGGTGTTCCGGGTAGGCGTTGGGAACTATCATTGTTCTGCTGCCATGCAAGTCATAGGAAAGAACCTTCTGACAGAGTGAAGTGCCCACATTGTTAACTTGCACCCAAGCAAAATGGCAGACGAATTAGACTTTAAAAATCTGGGGGAAATCTTAGGAGGTATCAAAAAGGAGTTAGTTACAATAAGGGAAGCTCACAAGACCTTCAGACGAGCTATAGTAAACTCCTCAAGAGAAACATCTGCTATAGCTGCTAGGATAAGTGGGATGATGTCAGGGGCTAGTTTTAAAATTCCCTCACCCAAAGCCTCTAGCTCTACCACAAGCTCCATGTCTTGTACACCTACTCAAGCCATTCACTCATTATATTTGGTTATGCCTTTAGCATTCGCAGTGTATTTTTGTGGAGACCCTGAAAAGGTTAAAATGCTTTTGACACAATGTTCCCTGCACTTTATGTGCGGTCCCTCGATTTCCCCGGATGCACAATCCGAATAGCCTTTTTCATATCTCAGCGATGCCGCAGCATCTTGGTCCATACCCTTGGTGTCTAGGGATGATCTGATTGTATACAACTTTGAAGAATTAAAAAAATTATTTCTAAGAATCTACCACAGAAGAAAGGCATCCCAAGCAACCGATGATGAGCTACTGGAGATAAAACAAGGAAACCAAGAGTTAGTAACCTGCCTACAAACTGGTAGCATAAACAGAATAGACAGAAAATAAAAAGGGATGCAGTCTTCTACAGAGGTCTAAAGGGCAAATTTAAGGACGCATTAGCAAAAAATACCTAATAGATCAACAGAAATCTCAGCATTAGTGGATTTGGTACTATAGATAGATTTCTGTCAGAACGAGAGGAGAAGAGAAAAGGCACGAGAATTCCGTTCAAGTGTATCAAGGTTTGAGAGAATTGAAATGGGAAATGCAATGATCACAGAAACCTCATCGGGTGTGGAACACATGCAAATAGGCACCATCAGCGTCCACTATCTAAAGAAGAAAAGGAAACAAATTAGGCTAAACAATCAATGCCACAGTAGTGGGGCAAATAGGCATTATGTGAAGGTGTGCCCAAAGACACCTAAGTTACAGCTGGAGGAAAACTAGCAGCACCACCATCAAGAGGAGTTAACATTGTGAGTATGGATTGGGAAACAACTTTCAAAAACCATCAGGTAGCAAACACATTGGAGTCATTAACTCCTCATCTAATCCTTTTGGTGACATTAGACTTTCAACACATTGTTCTAAAGGGGATATCAGTAATGATTGATTCCAGGGCCACTGGAAATTTTTGTGACCTGAGGTTTGCAGATCGAATAGGTTCAAAGGCCAAAGTAAAAACAAAGAGCAAATCAGTTTGAGCTGTTGGTGGTGCAAATCTTTCTTCTGGACCGATTGTAAGTCACACCCAACCAGTGAAATTACTGTTTCAAAACATACATCAAGAAGTTTTCCAAACTAACCTAATTGATGCACTGCAATTTCAACTCACATTGGGACTTTCGTGGTTGACAGAATACAACCTCACCATTGATTGGAGTGCAAGAACATTTGTAATGAATTCAGAATAGAGTCAAATGCAGCAGCTTTACTCTGTGAAGGTGGAGCATTAGTTTAAGTGATACAAACTAATGAGATACCAGAAGAGTATATGGATTATGCAGAAGTCTTTCATGAAAAAGAGGCGGGAAAACTCCCCCCTAATAGGTCTTATGACTGCAAAGTAGCACTGAAACTGAGTTAAAAAATACCTTGTAGCAGAATGTTTGTGTTGACGGAAAAGGAGAATCAACATATATATATATCTATATCTATATCTCTCTATATATTTATGTATATGTATATATATATATATATATATATATATATATATATAAATATTTATATTTGTTTATGATTATTTTTTATTCAACAAAACAACAAAAAGCTCAGCATTACAGTTTGTATTTTGACTGAAATTCGGTACATCAAAGGCACTGAATACATTCGATCTCTTAGTCCAAAGACATTTCAGCATTGTTATTCCTTCTCTGTATCCGGCAGATAACACGTTCTCCCCACCCTCCGGTGTAGCTCCACTATGGGAGACAGGCATATCTCAGCCCAGTGCATGTTGCAGGCCGCCCAATTACGGTCCCATTTTTTGGGCATCACCTGTTTTTAAAAACATATTTCTCCGCTATCATGGTTGTGTCCATGTCAGCCTCCTACCTTCTGATTAAGAATATATTAAGAATATATTAAAAAATATTAAGCCAAAGGATTTATCAGACCATCTCCAGTCTCTTCTCTACTTTCCTTCATTCCAAAGAAAAAGGTGACTTGAGAACGTGCATAGATTATAGAGTGATTAATTGCATCACTGTGAAGAATCGCTATCCATTACCTCTCTTCTTGATGCTTCTAGACCAGGTTAAGGGGGCACGAATTTACACGAAACTTGACCTCAGAGGCGCTTATCACCTGATAAGATGAAGAGAAGGATATGAATGGCAGAACATCAGGTGCAAGTAAGAACGATACTTCAAAGACTCAGAGATATCAACTTATATGTAAAACTGAAAAAATGCTCCTTCAGTGTAATGGAGTGTACGTGAATTGTTGGATTTGTACTCTCCCCTCCTGGAGTAACCATGGGTGAACAAAAGGTAACAGAAGTTACTGAATGGAAATCGCTGACTACTGTAAAAACGTCCTAAGTTTCATTGGATTTGATAATTTATATAAAAAAAGATCATTCCTCTCATGCATTTGTTGAGGAAAGGTGTACCTTTCAAATAGTCAGAAGAAGCTCAAGAAGCATTCAACTCCTTAAGAATGGCACCCATTTTACTACATGAAGATCCCACATAACTACTCTATCTGGAGACAAACACATCAGTTTTAGCAATTGGCGGAGTCCTGTCTCAAAGGCACTAAGAGACCAGACAGTTACACCCAGTAGCTTATCCTTCCCGGCAACTAACTCCGGCTGAGGTGAATTACACCATAACATAAAAAGGACTACTTGTGATAAAGGGAGCCTTCATAGAGTAGCGATATTAGATCATGGGAACAAAACACACAGTAACCATAGGAACCTGAAATGCTTAAAGCCATCCAGGACATTAACACCATGGCAACTCAGATGGTTATTATATTTTGCTGATTATGATTTTATTATCACTTACAGACCAGGAAACAAAAACTGGAAGGCAGCTGTCTTATCAAGACTGGACACATGAACATCTGAAGAATTCAATTGAAAGCCAAAATATAATTCCAGGAGGCAAAGATTATTGGGTCCACTTCCAAAGGAACTCCTCAGGAACCAATAATTCAGTCCATGAATCATAGGGATATGAAGGAATCTGCAAACCAAGGTACAAAGAGTTTGAGACCAATTACCATATCAAATCTGTGCTCCGGAAAAATCAGAAAGACAATCCCCCAAGGATCTATTACAACTCTTACTGATTCCACCTTGCCCTTGGCACAGAGTTTCCTCAGACATCATAGTAGATCTACTTTTCGGTCAAAGATATAATACAATTATAGTCTGTGTAGATACTGTCACCAAAATGACACATTTTGTCGCACTAAAAGGCATCCCAACTGCTAAGCAACTAGCACAGCATTTCAACCAACATATAACTCAAAGATTATAATTTCTGACAGAGGATCCCAGTTTGTGTCCAATTTCCAGCGGACTTTCACTAGTGGGTTGAACATAGAAACCAGATACTCAAATAGTTTTCATCCAGAAACAGATGGGCAGACAGAGAGAACAGACCAAAAGTTAGAGCAATACCTCAGGTTGTTTTTGTTAGACCAAGAGAGGGACTGGCTAGAGTATATGTGGAAATCTGAATTTACTCATAATAATGCAAAAAAAATTCCACTGCCTACTCATCCTTTTAAATGTACTCTTGCAGACACCCTAATTCTCTGATCAAATTCCAGGAAATAGCAGTGCCGGCAGCAAAAGACCTTGCACAACATTTAGTGCAGGTTAATCAATCAGCAGTACAGAATCTAACATAGGCTAAGGAATATTATATGCATTTTGCTCACAAAAAAGGAAAAAGGAACCACATCTTCAAACTGGAGATAAGGTTTGGCTCAGTACAAAAATCTAAAACTGAAGGGTGATCAGACATTTCAACTTCGTTTTGTTGCACCTTGACCCATAGAAAACATCATCAATCCTGTGAAGTTTTGTTTAACATTACCAAAACATACTTGGATTCATCCAGCCTTTCATGTTTCTTTTAAAAAAAAAGGCTCAATCAGAACCCCTTCCGAAACCATTGTTAGTGAAAGGAGAAGTGGAATATGAAGTAAAGAGAATCCTCAATACTAAAAAGGTTAAAAGTTAACTTTACCATTTGATTGATTGGAAGGATTATGAACCAGAGGAGAGGTCTTGGGAAAAACACACTGATCCACGTGCTCCTCATTTGACTATGGCATTTCATTAAATAAATCAGATGACAGCATGACCAGGAGGACCCTCCTTTAGAGAGGCTGCTGTGTGGACACTACAGAGGATCCCTACTGAAATAAACTAGTGGCTAGTGTGGTGATGTCCAAATCAAGAAGCAGGAATCGAATGAAAGCAAAAACAAATGATTGGAAACTGACCTGGCAGCGTTGTAAACTCAAAAAGGCTGCAAGATCAGTTTTTCCTGTAGCACACAAGTTGTTCTTTCCTGAAGCATGAATGGAATGTTAAGTACACACTGGCTAAAGAATGTGCACTTCACTGGAGAGAACTCCTGAGAGAGTAGCCTTACCAGAGTTCTCCATAACGAAAGTTCAGTCAGGGTAGAGATGTCATTTCTGCCCTTCGTTGTAGTGTCTCAGGAAGTCATGTTTGAGGTAAGGAGTCTGTCATACGAAGCAGTGTCTCAATTCTGAGTCGACCTCCCTTAAAAAGAGTAGCGTCTCAACTAGGAGACTGTGCTTTTTAGAATTACGTTGTTCCCATTGTAAAAATAGAGCAAGCAGCGTTCAGCTAGGACATTTAGCAGGAGGGTAGTGTTCAGTTTTCAAGTAGCCCTACTCAAGCTACATTAAGCTATTAGAAACAAGCACCTGCAGCAGCTCTAAGAACTGTTTACTTACCTGTTTATCTTAGAAATAAAGACTCTCAGACATCCTAAATAGGAGGCTCTGAAGTTTTATTAAAGAGAAAAAGAATGCAGCCAGAGAAAATCAGCGCTTACCTGTGTGTTCTGGAACAGTTGCCTACATTTGCCTTTCCCTGCATTCACGATGCATGTAAGTACTTCCTCTGGAAGGGAAAGAGAAGGAACAATTTAATTGCATGTTGATGATTGTACTATGTTAAAAAAGAATGAAGAAACAAAGAAGGTCATAATGAAGTGTTAAATGAAGAAGTCCTGCTTTAAAAGTTATAACAGCATATGTAAAAGAGTAAAACTACATAATACATCAGCAGAGGAGCTAAACTCTTAGACAGATTGGGTTAGTAGTAGTAATACTGTAAATTAGAGCAGTAGTTGAGTGCAGAGTAAATAGGAAGTGTAATTAATGTTTGTGTTCATTTGCAGTTTCTTAACCTTCACAAAGAAGGGCTCGCTATAGGGTCCATATTAAAGCAGATTACAAGATAGAAACACCTACAGGAGAAGAAATCAGCTGTTGACAGGCTGTTTCTTCTTTTCCTCACCACCCCCTTTCCCCCTTGGTGCCTCTTTTTTCTAGTAAATAATTGAATAAACAGACAGTGTTCTGGATGGGCATTGAGAACTATCGCTTTATGCTCCCATGCAAGTCATAGGCAAGAGCTTTGTGAAACTGGTGCACCCCAAGGGTTCACGCCCTTGTCCTACTAGTCAAGGAGCCAACCCTGCACAAGCTGATTAGCCAAGTATATGCCACTGTATAGGAAAAGCCCCCTGTGTGTAAACGCAGGGCGAGTGCTGTCTGACAAAGTGACTTAGACACTGAACTTACATATGCCCAGTAGTCGCACTGCAGCTCACTGATGGTGTACCCCTGCCAAACTACAGACTGTGACTGATACACTTCACATACCTTCATAAGTTATATTCCATTCCCACTTCCATATGCAAAATGGGGTTAGCAGAGGGCACCAGATGTAGATGTGGCCGACTCAAGTAAGAATTTATGAATCTGGATTGGGAATTTGCAGGGGTGACTGCATTCTGGTCAACGGTTCTCGATCAAGTCACTGACTTCCAGCTACCTAGACTCCCACTAATAGTATTACTGGGATAAGTTAGCGATGCCCATAAATGAGTTCGCCTGGCCAAGTGGCAAGTGGTGATGCACTAGGGGAGAAGATCTGCTCCCCAAATTAAGGACTGGATCAAGGACGATGTATATTACCATGATCAACAAGACTACTACTGTGTGTTCCTGCAGCCCCGGATGGAGCCAAAAACAATTTGTGGTCCATTTGTTACCAACTTGCCTCTTCATGGACAGACGACTCAGCCAGACCACACCACTCCTGTGCCAACGGGCCTGTTGGTTGACCTGGAGAGAACTGTGGGCACTGCCTGAATGCTTCCTGATGCATTGAAGACTCCCTGGTTACAGCTTGATGACACAACATTGACTTGAAGAAATGCCGACATGTCATGTCAGAGGGAGGAAGAAGTCAAACGGGATACAATGGGATTGGGGACTTCTTCAGCTTTCATGACTGAGAGAAGAGGGCAGACACTGGGAGACTATGTGCATCACTTTCATTGTTTATTGTACTATGTTTTATTGTACCAAGATGTTGAAATAATGCATTGTACGCCAGTCTGGCCTTTTTGCAATATGCTGTAATTGGAAATGTATGCTACACTGCATATTACTTATAATTGCAATAACAAATCATGATAATTGAACATAAAATATTGATATTTGATTATCGATTTTAATAAAGCTGTTTTAGATGTTCAGGAGAGATGAAGCATCAAAAGACATCAACTTTCAACAGCAGATCATTTTCATAATCACTGATTTAGAAACAGTTCTGAAAGATGCCGATAAATTATATCAAGGTAAGTAAGCAGTCAAAACAGAGTGTACTAAGTGGTTCCTTCCGGAATCAATAGATTCTAATTTTGAAAAGAAAGTGTGTTAAGGCTACACATATATGGGTTGTTCTTTATCGGTGAGTGATCATTCTGCTCAGTATGATGCCAGACTGCGGATCACAATTTTATAAAGTCTTCAGATGAAAATACCATGGTCAACTAGTGAGAATGGTGCCAATAGTTTCAATAGAATGAACATGCAGCCACTGCCATTGAGAAGTTCTCTACAGAGGGCCCGATTACGATGTTGGGCGGACCTGAGTCCGTCCAACAGCATTTGGGAATTGGGACCGTACGATCTTCTGTCGTCGGTCCCAACCCAGCAGTTAGGATGCAACTGAACACTGTTTGGTTGCATTCCTATTCTTTACAATGGGAGCCTGCATTCTGACAGGAATGCATGCTCTCATTGCAAAGAGCTGAGGTGCAGTTCATCCCTGCACCCCATGCCGGCCGCAGGGGTCAACATGGGGGCACCATAGGTCACCATCCAGAGGCCTTGCACCCATGGGGTCCTGCTGGGGGCCCCCAAAGTCGGATTCCCATTGCCTTTATGTGTCAGAAAGGCCATAGGAATCTTCCATCATAATCTCTTAGGTGAAAAGAGCCGCCAGAGGGATCACTGGAGGCTTTCCAAAAGGCAGACGGGCTCGCCAAGCCCATCGAAGGCCATTCGGAAATCCGGCTCGGATTCCTGTCCGACCCACCCCATCAAAATGGATCGCTCAGAATGGAATCCCAACAGCCAATTATGATGCTGAAGGAATGGCTCCTACCAAGGGTCGGAGCCATTTCCTATGGCATCGTAATTGGGCCCAGAGATTGTACAGAATGGAACTGACCACATTCTCTTCATGCATTATCATGCTCCTCTCATCTGGCTTACAAATTATAAAGATTGAGATCCCTCATATTTTGCTCTGTGCCTTGCACTCCACTCCTGTGGTAAACTGGAAAAGATTAATGCTGATTACTTGTCCCGAATGACGGAAAAGCAGGATTTTGGGGAAGGGGAGGAGAGGTGCATTTTCACTCCTACTAATCAAGCATAGCTTCATCCCCCCTATTTTTATATAAATATTGTACATGAATCACCTCGATTCATGTACAGTGAAAGTGCTGATAGTAAATCATTCTGCCTAATAACTGATATTGATTCATTCTGTATCACGACAATAGCAGTCAAGGCACATGTCCCAGAGCTTATTATTGACCAAAATCTCTCTCCTACAAATACTAATTGCCTTAAAGGTTACATGAGAAGTCTCATTAAACCGAGATTAAAGTAGCCTACTGCAAAATGTATCAGGTACATTATACTTGCTTGTTTTCCTTTCAGTTAATTTACAAAAATCTGAAAGAACACTTCACGGTTCTCTATAATTAAACAATATTAAAATTATAATTACTGATAATGCCGGGTTTGACAGTTTGCGACACACTTAAATTAAAAAACATATTATACTAATTTAATAATTTATAAGCAAACACTTTAGAACATGCAATTTCGGAAGACTCAAAGAAACCATAGCTCTTTTGTCTGTAACAGGAATCTTCATGTATACACATAATTCATAATCTGCGTTCAAATCCCTTGGTATGGGGCATCTGACTTCAATTATATCTCTTGGCTCCTTTCTACAAGGAGCTTGTAATTTATCACCCCTATTGGGTGTTTTGGAATACAGTCTATGCCAAAGAATTGAAGTGTTTTCCAACCACGATGGTGTTATTTACTGGAGTGTCGTGCTTTGCTGTAAGGTGAGACATTACTCTCATGTGCACAAGTGTGCTTTTCTTTACTGTGAAGGTATGACTTGCCACACACCACTTCATGTAGGGGCACAATATTACATATACAACAAAGTCCCTTTTGCATGTGATATGACTACTGATCTTATGTTTTCTTTGGATTTATATAGAGCATATTCTTTACACTGGAGCTGCATATACAGCCCTTGTAATGGCCATATGTATAAAACCCAGGTAGGAAGGTGAGCCAATTTGTGGAGTTTGAATCTAGATGGCTGTGTATTAGTCTATCCTTCAAGTAAGCACTTTTCTGTAACTTATGGATGGATTGGTCTGAAAACGAATCATCATTTTAGAATGTCCCCGTGTTTCCGCAGTATCCCCCTTACAACAGTCATCTCGGTACTATATGTAGTAAAGAAATGGATCGGAACACTTGTCCCTTTGCATTTTTACTTTCAGAAGGGTCCCTTTTGTGAAATATGGTATCCCTGTGTTGGGTTTCCACTCAAATGGCTCTTGATTGAGCGTTTTGTTTAAATAACCCCCTTGCACCTGAACCTGCCAACCATTTCATTCAATGTATCAATATATGCCTCATCCGTCTAGGGGCTGCCTCCTTATTAAACAGCTATTATGTTATGAGTACACATTAAAACCAACAGAATCTAAACCAAATTCAGACGCATGAATTATTAATAACAAGCATTGTGATGTTTGTCAGTAAATCTAATAACATTAAACAAATGGTAAACTTGTTAAGCCACATGATGCAGCTATAAGACCAACCATAAGGGGTCCCTACAATCATCAGCTGAAGATAAAAAGCTCCAGCTCTGGGAATGCTTAGTGACACCATACACTTCTCTTAGGGTCCACATTTTCTACAGTCTTGGAAACATAGGGATATTTTTAATAATTGTTTTCTGGGAACACTCCCTGCAGCCTCCCACAGCATTTTTGTGACATGTTGGTGGTACTCCTGCCCAGATTAGGGCATCAGTGGAAGGAAAAATATGCAAATAAGGCCCTGAAGGACATTATGTGGTGCTTCTTGCCAGAAGTAGTGAATAAAAGTCGCTCATTTATTATTTTTTATGGCCTTACGCCACATTCTCTATTTATTTTTGGGTGCATGGTCCCATCCAGGACACCTACAGCTTGTTTCATTGTTGGAGGCACATGGAGGGAAGCCCAAGGCCCCCCACTAGCTCCCTGCACGCAGCCTCTTTTCTCTGTGACCATGCGGAAGCCAGCAACACTTCCTTTGTGATTGGGCCAGGAGGGAGAAGCCTTTCTTCTTGGCTCCCATTGACAGTAGCAAAACACTGTTTCCACTGCCCAAATGAAAGACGAGCAGGGGACTAAGCAATTTATTCTATACTGGGGGTGATGTCCTTGGGAAAGCATGGCTGGAAGTTGCTCGGGAGGAAGGAAACACACTCACAACCCTTCCCCCATAATTATTTAAAATTAGTGATTTGCTAAACCTCTGTCCTACCGGGGGATACAGCTACCCACATATTTTGGAAGAAAAAGATTCTCCGCAGGACATCACTACATAAAAATTAAATTTGGCATAGGGGAGGGGGTCGAGTGCCTCCAGGTCCCCCACTAGGGCTAGTGGGTCACAGTATTTCTACCCTGTCTCATTATATCCCTTTAAAAATTTTTTTTTAGGACAGCGGAAATATGTAGGTGGCCAAATACCGGTCGGTAACGGCCGATTTCGGCCGTTACCAACCGGTATTTTGATTTTCAGATGTAGGTGGCCAAAATATTACCGATTCTGTATATTTACCGAATCGGTAAATTTACCGAATCTGTAAATTACCGATTCGGTAAATGTACAGAATCGGTAATATGGGATGTAGGTGACACTGGAAACAGTGCCACAGGCCCTTAGGAATTCGTTATTTACCATGAAATATTATGGCATGGTAAATAATGAATTCCTGTGTACATGCACATCTGTGCATGTACACCTGTGCCATGTGGCACACAGACATGCCCTAAGGGCATGTATGTGTGTCACATGGCATACAAGCCAAAAACAGGGGTGCAACAGGGTGTCAAAGTGACACCCTGTCCCCCTTGTAAAATCGGTAATTTTACCGATTCGGTAATTACCGAATCGGTATTTGCTATTGAATCCTATGGGCTTCAAGGCCCATAGGAATCAATGGCAAATACCGATTCTGTAATTACCGAATCGGTAATTACCGTTTCTTACCGATTCGGTAATTGTTACAGAATAATTACCTACATGGCATTTACCGAATTGTAAATACCGAATCGGTAAAATTCGGTATTTACGATTCGGTAAATGCCATTTACCTATTTATGGCCCTAAGTCTGTAACTATAACGCATGCCCTAAAGTAACTATAACACCCCCCACCCCCCATGAATAGCCTTTTTATCATTTATGTCATTTTATATGTTGCAGTGATGTTATCAATGATGTCATAAAACAGGTCATGAGTGATTTAATATGTGAGGGGGTTAGCAGGGCATGGTGAGAGTGTGAGCTAGTTAGTTTAGGGCACCAGTTATAGTTACTTGTGATATTTCGAACTGGTGAGTTTGTGTTTGTTTAGTTTAAAACAGTATCTTTTAACTGAAATTTTCACCTAACTAGAAAGTCCCTTTAATCAAGTGGTCAGCACAGTAACATATATAAAGCAGACCTATTGGCTTTGTCAAAAAGTCACCAATATGTATAATCTAATGTATATTTAATAAATCCACACATTGCAATGTTTAATAATAGTGAAGTTCACAAAATATTTTCCCCAGAACACCACTGTTCTCCGACACTACTGTTCCCTGCCTGCATTGAGTGCAGGTAGGGAGAGCAGCTTCCACTGCCTGCCCATGCTCTTGTGGGCAAGTAACACAGGTTTTCTTCAACCCAGTGGGAGAAAAGAGAAAAGCTGCTCCCACTGGTTGGTACCAAACTAATTTGGCCTGCTCCCGTCACACCTGGGATGGATGCAGGCAGGTGAGCCAGTGGAGCAGTGGAGTTCTGGTCTTCCCCAGTTGCCCAGAGGTCTGCAATTGCTGTGGGTGCCCCGGATATCACAGGGGTACCCACAGCAAGTTGTATTATGTTTAGGCCCTGGTGTATGGGGTTCCTGGCAGCCATGTAATCTACTAGGAAGGGGGCTGCATACCTCACTCCCCTTAAAAAATATCATGTGGACCCAGGGAATGGTGCCCCCGGTGCCTTATATTGGCTTGTGGAGAGGGGCTGCATGCCCCTCCCCTAAAACAATGAAAAAACAACCCACTGACCCTTTCCCACCCTGTGGTGGTTTAAGCTGAATAGGGTGGTAGACCACCATTTTTTTCTCCATGGAACCACGGAATTGTGGTCCCATCAAAACAAAACACAGGTTTTAACCCAGGGGGATCCCTCTGGAACCTCCCCCAACCAGGTCTAGAGGGTCAAGGTATTCCTACCCTGCCCTCCCATATGTTTAAAAAAAGGACTGAATCCCCAAGTCCTAAAATGGCTGCTGCAACATCTTTGTTGATATGATGGCAGCCAATCAAATCTTATCTTTAGATCTGTTGGTTGTGAGGATCTTCAGCAGCATGATACATACATATATTTGTAACCTTCATTTTACCAAAACTGCTGAACTGATGTACACCACATCACAAAAAACACCCTTTCTGGTTCGAGATCTAGCTTTCTGCCAAATTTGGCCAAATTCCATATAGCTATTTTGCTGTATTACTGTTACATTTTTCTATGGAAAATGTCACGGGAACATGCATTTGGTACTCTCTTTTTTCTTGGCTCACGCTTGACGGATCACTCTAAAACTTTACAGAAAAGAGCAGCGGTTGATGAGATTTTTTGGGAAAGTTTCACAAAGATTTATCAAACAGCCACAAGGTTATTAGGAAACCAAAAAATCTATTCCCTATTGAAAAGTATATATATCCTATGTATACATATTCACGGAAAAAAACTAAGGCTACAGGGACGTTATTGGTAGGTAATAGAATTTTAAAAACTGTCGAAATTCACTGAAAAAACTAAGTTTTCAGGGATTTTATTGTTACGAAATAGTATTAAAAACCTGTAGAAATTGATTGGAAAACCCAAAGGCCACAGGGACGGCATAGTTAGGCTAACATTTCACTCATTCAAAAAACAAAGAAATTCAGCAGTTATAGTTACCAGAGCTAACTATAACTTACGCCCCAGGAATGCACTGCTTATGACCTTCTATATTACAACACTCATGACATTGCCACTATAACTGCTGAATTTCTCTGGTTGTATATGAATGAAATGTGAGCCTAACTATAACGTCCCAGTAACCTTTGGTTTTTTCAGTATATATATATATATATATATTACCTACTGGCGGTCGCCAATAAGTAATTATAGTTAGGACCTACTTTCCATGGAAAACTCATTTTTTGTTTTCCCAATAACTTTGGCGCCAGTTGACGAATCTTCGCGAAATTTTCAAAACGTATGGCCCGCTCCGGTCTGCTCTTATCTTGAAAGTTTCGGGGTGATTCGGCAAGCGGGCCGAAAAAAAAGGGGGGGTCCCAAAACTTGTTTTCGCCCTGTTAATTCCCATAGGAAACTTTAAACACGGCTACAGCCCCAACTGCTGAACGGAATTACACCAAATTTGGCAAAAAGGTAGCCCTTGGTTCAGAAAGAACTCTAGGGTGTATTAGCAAGAACCTCATTAAAATTATCGCCATTTTAGTGGCAGGAAACTAACTCTAAAACGGCGATAATGGGCTTGCTAATATGCGTTATAGAATTCCAATAAAAGCCCAGGTTAGATGTGCAGGACAACTAACCTGGGCTTCTATTGGAATTCTATAACGCATATCAGCAAGCCCATTATCGCCATTTTAGTGGCAGTTTCCTGCCACTAAAACTGCGATAATTTTAGCGAGGTACTTGCTAATATGCCCCTCTTTTTGTTAAATGGTATAAATCAGTTCAGTAGTTGCTGAGAAAATCAAAATTCTTAAAATATCGATATATTGAGGCGCGGTGGATCCGCGCACCCTGCCAATCATGAGCTTCAATCTACTCTGTAGAACCGAGGCACAAGAAAAGAGAAAAACTAAGGCACAAAACAAGAAAAGGGGGCATGGTAGAAACACCCTGACCCTGATAGGTTTCAGGGGCTTTATAGTTAGTTGGACATTTCACTCGTACAAAACCAAAGAAATTCCATCGTTATAGTTAGTTCAGCTAACTATAACTCGCGCCCCCGCAATGCACTGCTGATGACGTCACATATTACATCACTCATGACATGGTCAGTGACATCACTGATGACATCACTGATGACATATCAAATGACATCACTGATGACATCACTGATGACATCATCCATGTGATAATTTGATGCATCCTTTCACACCCTAATATAACCTTTGATACACCCACTCTAAATTACAGACTGCCATTCTCAAAATCATAGACACTTCAACACCAATAACTACATACCCACGCACTGATTCTTAGGTTTACACACATATCCACTCACTCACTCGTACAGTCACTCATACTTATGGTCACTCAGTACAGGACTATCATGTGCACTCATTCACCTATATAGACACTCACACACCGCCACTCATCCATAGAGGTACTCACACAACTAGTCAGTCATGCAATGTCATTTACTCACCTATACAGTTATACACACACCAGCTCAATTAGTCATACAAATACTATCACTTTCTTACACTCTTATACAATCACTGATACAAGCACACACTCTCACTTATAGCCATTTATATACTCCAACACACATATGTACTCCCTTTCACATAGGTAGTTACTCACATATGTACCACTTAGATATACATTCACTCACTAACATACCCATACACACACTCACCCACCTATACAGTCCATCACAGATGCACTCTTGAAACCATGCACCCAGTGAATAACCCACTCATACATCTATGCACAGAGTCACAAACACCCCACCCACACAAACACTCAGGCACCCATACAGATACTCAGCCAACCAATCAATAACCCATATAGACACTCATGTAGCTATTCGCAAACCCATGCGCCGGCTTACATACCAACAGACAGACGGATACAAACATTCACACAGTTTAGTCACTAACCCATGCATTCAGTAAGATACATTTAATCACTCGCTTATAGAGTCAGTCACGCACCTACTAAATCATCCATTCAGACACTTATACAGCCACTTATTTTCAATACGCCTTTCGCTATATATCTTAGACGTATTGAAACTTTACAGAAACACACACTCACTGGATGATGTCATTAGTGATGTCATTTGAGATGTCATCAGTGATGTCATCAGTGATGTCACTGACCGTGTTATGAGTGATGTAATATGTGACGTCATCAGCAGTGCATTGCGGGGGCGCGAGTTATAGTTAGCTGAACTAACTCTAACGGGGAATTTCTTTGTTTTTGTACGAGTGAAATGTTCAACTAACTATAACGCCCCTGAAACCTATGTTTTTTTCAGTGAATATATACATATGTATAGATATAGATATATATAAAATGAAGTAATCCTAGCCCACCATGCATCCGGTGAGACACTCAAGGTACGGACCACAAAACGTAGCGATTTAAAGTTTAAAAAAGTGCTTTGTTCAAATCATGGCACGTGATGTAGTTCAGGCTACTGTCTGCCATGACGTGTTTCGACCGTCAAAGCGTTGTCTTGATCACTCCACTTCAAATCAAAGATTACTGGGATGTTATAGTTAGTGGGTATGTAAGTGACAACAATCACATTTTTAACAAAAAAAATTCACCAGTTATGTTTAGCAGAGCTAACTAGCTCTTGTCCAAACCCAAGCACTGATTATGACCATGCATATTACATCACTCATGGCATGCTCCTACTCCCCTCCCATGCTGATACAGGCAGACAGATAGAGGCTAGGTGAAACAGCTGCACATAGCCCCTGTATCAACACACGGGGCTCTGGGTTGAATGGTTCAAAGATCAGAAATTAATGGGTCAGATAATTCCAGTCCTAGATATATTGAGAAACTTATAGCTCCAGGAGTAGTATCCCACCTGGGGATACTATTGTAGCTAACTTCTAATGAAGCGGTACAAAAGGAGGTGGTGAAGGACGGAGCATCTGAACCAATCAAACACTCACACTCAGTCAAAAGACTTGGGTTTAATCCATCACCGTTCTTTAGCCCACTCTGCCACCCCAGTTCAGACATGGCCATATGCAAATCAGTCTGACCCTGTGCCTCATGGGAACAGTCTAGCCCGAACTGCCAAGCCATGCCTTCACTGGACCAGAAACAAGCTTCCTAGGACCGGTTTCTGGCATTTCAGCAGTCTTCAGCCAGGCTTGCTTGAATCCAGTGGCAAAGTGAGCAAGGGATTCACGTCTGAGCATACCCTGCCAACTTATGGCAAACAAAGCGGTACAAAAGGGGGTGGTGATGGACGGAGCATCTGAACCAATCAAACACTCACACCCAGTCAAAAGATCTGGGTTTAATCCAACCCCGTTCTTTAGCCCACTCTGTCACCCCAGTTCAGACATGGCCATATGCAAATCAGTCTGACCCTGTGCCTCATGGGAACAGTCCAGCCCGAACTGCCAAGCCATGCCTTCCCTGGACCGGAAACAAACTTCCTAGGACCGGTTTCTGGCATTTCAGCAGTCTTCAGCTAGGCTTGCTTGAATCCAGTGGCACAGTGAGCAAGGGACTCACGTCTGAGCATACCCTGCCAACTTATGGCGAACAAAGCAGTACAAAAGGGGGTGATGCTGGACGTAGCATCTGAACCAATCAAACACTGACACCCAGTCAAAAGATCTGGGTTTAATCCTTCACCGTTCTTTAGCCCACTCTGACACTCCAGTTCAGACAGGGCCATATGCAAATCAGTGTGGCCCTCTGCCTCATGGGAACAGTCCAGCCCGAATTGCCAAGCCATGCCTTCCTTGGACCGGAAACAAGCTTCCTAGGACCGGTCTGGCATTTCAGCCGTCTTCAGCCAGGCTTGCTTGAATCCAGTGGGAAAGTGAGCAAGGGACTCACGTCTGAGCATACCCTGCCAACTTATGGCGAACAAAGCGGTACAAATGGGGGTGGTGATGGACAGAGCATCTGATCCAATCAAAACACTCACACCCAGTCAAAAGACCTGGGTTCAATCCATCACCGTTCTTTAGCCCACTCTGCCACCCCAGTACAGACATGGCCATATGCAAATCAGTCTGACCCTGTGCCTCATGGGAACAGTCCAGCCCGAACTGCCAAGCCATGCCTTCCCTGGACCGGAAACAAGCTTCCTAGGACCGGTTTCTGGCATTGCAGCCGTCTTCAGCCAGGCTTGCTTGAATCCGGTGGGAAGGTGAGCAAGGGACTCACGTCTGAGCATACCCTGCCAACTTATGGCGAACAAAGCGGTACAAAAGGGGATGGTGATGGACGGAGCATCTAAACCAATCAAACACTCACACCCAGTCAAAAGACCTGGGTTTAATCAATCACCATTTTTTAGCCCACTCTGCCACCCCAGTTCAGACATGGCCATATGCAAATCAGTCTGACCCTGTGCCTCATGGGAACAGTCCAGCCCGAACTGCCAAGCCATGCCTTCCCTGGACCGGAAACAAGCTTCCTAGGACCGGTTTCTGGCATTTCAGCAGTCTTCAGCCAGGCTTGCTTGAATCCAGTGGCAAAGTGAGCAAGGGACTCACGTCTGAGCATACCCTGCCAACTTATGGCAAACAAAGCAGTACAAAAGAGGGTGGTGATGGACAAAACATATGAACCAATCAAACACTCACACCCAGTCAAAAGATCTGGGTTTAATCCATCACCGTTCTTTAACCCACTCTGCCACCCCAGTTCAGGCATGGCCATATGCAAATCAGTCTGACCCTGTGCCTCATGGGAACAGTCCAGCCCGAACTACCAAGCCATGCCTTCCCTGGACTGGAAACAAGCTTTCAAGTACTGGTTTCTGGCATTTTAGCCGTCTTCAGCCAGGCTTACTTGACTCCAGTGGCAAAGTGAGCAAGGACTCACGACTGAGCATACCCTGCCAACTTATGGTGAACAAAGCAGTACAAAAGGGGGTGGTGCTGGACGGAGCATCTGAACCAATCAAACACTCTCACCCAGTCAAAAGATCTGGGTTTAATCCAACACCGTTCTTTAGCCCACTCTGTCACCCCAGTTCAGACATTGCCATATGCAAATCAGTCTGCCTCTGTGCCTCATGGGAACAGTCCATCCCGAACTGCCAAGCCATGCCTTCCCTGGACCGGAAACAAGCTTCCTATGATGAGTTTCTGGCATTTCAGCCGTCTTCAGCCAGGCTTGCTTGAATCCAGTGGCAAAGTGAGCAAGGGACTCACGTCTGAGCATACCCTGCCAACTTATGGCGAACAAAGCAGTACAAAAGGGGGTGGTGATGGACGGAGCATCTGAACCAATCAAACACTCACACCCATTCTAAAGATCTGGGTTTAATCCTTCACCGTTCTTTAGCCCACTCTGCCACTCCAGTCAGACAGGGCCATATGCAAATCAGGCTGACCCTCTGCCTCATGGGAACAGTCCAGCCCGAACTGCCAAGCCATGCCTTCCCTGGACCGGAAACAAGCTTCCTAGGACCGGTTTCTAGCATTTCAGCCGTCTTCAACCAGGCTTGCTTGAATCCAGTGGGAAAGTGAGCAAGGGACTCACGTCTGAGCATACCCTGCCAACTTATGGCGAACAAAGCGGTACAAATGGGGGTGGTGATAGACAGAGCATCTGAACCAATCAAACACTCACACCCAGTCAAAAGACCTGGGTTCAATCCATCACCGTTCTTTAGCCCACTCTGCCACCCCAGTACAGACATGGCCATATGCAAATCAGTCTGACCCTGTGCCTCATGGGAACAGTCCAGCCGAACTGCCAAGCCATGCCTTCCCTGGACCGGAAACAATTATCCTAGGACCGGTTTCTGGCATTTCAGCCGTCTTCAGCCAGGCTTGCTTGAATCCAGTGGGAAGGTGAGCAAGGGACTCACGTCTGCGCATACCCTGCCAACTTATGGCGAACAAAGCGGTACAAAAGGGGGTGGTGATGGACGGAGCATCTAAACCAATCAAACACTCACACCCAGTCAAAAGATCTGGGTTTAATCCATCACCGTTCTTTAACCCACTCTGCCACCCCAGTTCAGGCATGGCCATATGCAAATCAGTCTGACCATGTGCCTCATGGGAACAGTCCAGCCCGAACTACCAAGCCATGCCTTCCCTGGACTGGAAACAAGCTTCCAAGTACTGGTTTCTGGCATTTTAGCCATCTTCAGCCAGGCTTACTTGAATCCAGTGGCAAAGAGAGCAAGGGACTCACGTCTGAGCATACCCTGCCAACTTACGGCGAACAAAGCGGTACAAAAGGGGGTGGTGATGGACGGAGCATCTGAACCAATCAAACACTCACACCCAGTCAAAAGATCTGGGTTTAATCCATCACCTTTCTTTACCCACTCTGCCACCCCAGTTCAGACATGGCCATATGCAAATCAGTTTGACCCTGTACCTCATGGGAACAGTTCAGCCCGAACTGCCAAGCCATGCCTTCCCTGGACCAGAAACAAGCTTCCTAGGACTGGTTTCTGGCATTTCAGCCGTCTTCAGCCAGGCTTGCTTGAATCCAGTGGCAAAGTGAGCAAGGGACTCACGTCTGAGCATACCCTGCCAACTTATGGCGAACAAAGCGGTACAAAAGGGGGTGGTGATGGATGAAATATATGAACCAATCAAACACTCACACCCAGTCAAAAGATCTGGGTTTAATCCATCACCGTTCTTTAACCCACTCTGCCACCCCAGTTCAGGCATGGCCATATGCAAATCAGTCTGACCCTGTGCCTCATGGGAACAGTCCAGCCCGAACTACCAAGCCATGCCTTCCCTGGACTGGAAACAAGCTTCCAAGTACTGTTTTCTGGCATTTTAGCCATCTTCAGCCAGGCTTACTTGAATCCAGTGGCAAAGAGAGCAAGGGACTCACGTCTGAGCATACCCTGCCAACTTACGGCGAACAATGCGGTACAAAAGGGGGTGGTGATGGACGGAGCATCTGAACCAATCAAACACTCACACCCAGTCAAAAGATCTGGGTTTAATCCATCACCTTTCTTTAACCCACTCTGTCACCCCAGTTCAGACATGGCCATATGGAAATCAGTCTGACCCTGTGCCTCATGGGAACAGTCCAGCTCGAACTGCCAAGCCATGCCTTCCCTGGACCGGAAACAAGCTTCCTATGATCGGTTTCTGGCATTTCAGCCGTCTTCAGCCAGGCTTGCTTGAATCCAGTGGCAAAGTGAGCAAGGGACTCACGTCTGAGCATACCCTGCCAACTTATGGCGAACAAAGCGGTACAAAAGGGGGTGGTGATGGACGAAACATATGAACCAATCAAACACTCACACCCAGTCAAAAGACCTGGGTTTAATCCATCACCGTTCTTTAACCCACTCTGTCACCCCAGTTCAGGCATGGTCATATGCAAATCAGTTTGACCCTGTGCCTCATGGGAACAGTTCAGCCCGAACTGCCAAGCCATGCCTTCCCTGGACAGGAAACAAGTTTCCTAGGACCAGTTTCTGGCATTTCAGCCGTCTTCAGCTAGGCTTGCTTCAATCCAGTGGCAAAGTGAGCAAGGGACTTACGTCTGAGCATACCCTGCCAACTTATGGTGAACAAAGCGGTACAAAAGGGGGTTGTGATGGACGGAGCATCTGAACCAATCAAACACTCACACCCAGTCGAAAGATCTGGGTTTAATCCATCACGGTTGTTTAGCCCACTCTGCCACCCCAGTTCAGACATGGCCATATGCATATCAGTCTGACCCTGTGCCTCATGGGAACAGTCCAGCCCGACCTGCCAAGCCATGCCTTCCCTGGACCGGAAACAAGCTTCCTAGGACTGGTTTCTGACATTTCAGCCGTCTTCAGCCAGGCTTGCTTGAATCCAGTCGCAAAGTGAGCAAGGGCTCACGTCTGAACGTACCCTGCCAACTTATGGCGAACAAAGCGATACAAAAGGGGGTGGTGATGGACGTAGCATCTGAACCAATCAAACACTCACACCCAGTCAAAAGACCTGGGTTTAATCCATTACCGTTCTTTTTCCCACTCCGCCACCCCAGTTCAGACATGGCCATATGCAAATCAGTCTGACCCTGTGCCTCATGGGAACAGTCCAGCCCGAACTGCCAATCCATGCCTTCCCTGGACCGGAAACAAGCTTCCTAGGACAGGTTTCTGGCATTTCAGCCGTCTTCAGCCAGGCTTGCTTGAATCCAGTGGCAAAGTGAGCAAGGGACTCACGTCTGAGCATACCCTGCCAACAAATGGCAAACAAAGCGGTACAAAAGGGGGTGGTGATGGACGGAGCATCTGAACCAATCAAACACTCACACCCAGTCAAAAGATCTGGGTTTAATCCCTCACCGTTCTTTAGCCCACTCTGCCACCCTTGTTCAGACATGGCCATATGCAAATCAGTCTGACCCTCTGCCTCATGGGAACTGTCCAGCCCGAACTGCCAAGCCATGCCTTCCCTGGACTGGAAACAAGCTTCCCAGGACCGGTTTCTGGCATTTCAGCCGTCTTCAGCCAGGCTTGCTTGAATCCAGTGGCAAAGTGAGCAAGTGACTCACTTCTGTGCATACCCTGCCAATTTATGGCGAACAAAGCAGTTCAAAAGGGGGTGGTGCTGGACGGAGCATCTGAACCAATCAAACACTCACACCCAGTCAAAAGATCTGGGTTTAATCCTTCACCGTTCTTTAGCCCACTCTGCCACCCCAGTTCAGACATTGCCATATGCAAATCAGTCTGCCTCTGTGCCTCATGGGAACAGTCCATCCCGAACTGCCAAGCCATGCCTTCCCTGGACCGGAAACAAGCTTCCTATGATGAGTTTCTGGCATTTCAGCCGTCTTCAGCCAGGCTTGCTTGAATCCAGTGGCAAAGTGAGCAAGGGACTCACGTCTGAGCATACCCTGCCAACTTATGGTGAACAAAGCGGTACAAAAGGGGGTGGTGATGGACGGAGCATCTGAACCAATCAAACACTCACACCCATTCTAAAGATCTGGGTTTAATCCATCACCGTTGTTTAGCCCACTCTGCCACCCCAGTTCAGACATGGCCATATGCAAATCAGTCTGACCCTGTGCCTCATGGAAACAGTCCAGCCCGACCTGCCAAACCATGCCTTCCCTGGACCGGAAACAAGCTTCCTAGGACCGGTTTCTGGCATGTCAGCCGTCTTCAGCCAGGCCTGCTTGAATCCAATGGCAAAGTGAGCAAGTGACTCACGTCTGAGCGTACCCTGCCAACTTATCGCGAACAAAGCAATACAAAAGGGGGTGGTGCTGGACGGAGCATCTGAACCAATCAAACACTCACACCCAGTCAAAAGATCTGGGTTTAATCCTTCACCGTTCTTTAGCCCACTCTGCCACCCCAGTTCAGACATTGCCATATGCAAATCAGTCTGACCCTGTGCCTCATGGGAACAGTCCATCCCGAACTGCCAAGCCATGCCTTCCCTGTACCGGAAACAAGCTTCCTATGATCGGTTTCTGGCATTTCAGCCGTCTTCAGCCAGGTTTGCTTGAATCCAGTGGCAAAGTGAGCAAGGGACTCACGTCTGAGCATACCCTGCCAACTTATGGCGAACAAAGCGGTACAAACGGTGGTGGGGATGGACAGAGCATCTGAACCAATCAAACACTCACACCCAGTCAAGAGATCTGGGTTTAATCCATCACCGTTCTTTAGCCCACTCTGCCACCCCAGTTCAGACATGGCCATATGAAAATCAGTCTGACCCTGTGCCTCATTGGAACAGTCCAGCCGGAACTGCCATTCTGTCCATCACCTGTTGTTTTTGCATTAGTCACCCCGAGTGGGACGGGTATGCTCAGACGAGAGTCCCGTGCTCTCCATGCCACTGGAATCAAGCTATCCAGGCTGATAAGGGCGAAGGCTCGAAACCGGTGCTTGGATGCTTGTTTCCAGTCCAGGGAGGACCTGGCTTGGCAGTCCGGGCTGGACTGTTCCCATGGGGCACAGGGTCAAGACTGATTTTCATATGGCTGGGTTCAAACTGGAATGGCATGGTGAGCAAAAAAAGTGATGGATTTAGGCCAGATCGCTGTACTGGGGTGAAGGTATGACATTGTTCTGCATTCTGTCCATCACCTGTTGTTTTTGCATTAGTCACCCCGAGTGGGATGGGTATGCTCAGACGTGAGTCCCGTGCTCTCCATGCACCTGGAATCAAGCTATCCAGGCTGATGAGGGCTGAAAGCCCGAAACCGGTCCATGGATGCTTGTTTCCAGTCCAGAGAGGACCTGGCATGGCAGTTCGGGCTGGACTGTTCCCATGGGGCACAGGGTCAAGACTGATTTGCATATGGCTGGGTTCAAACTGGAATGGCATGGTGAGCAAAAAAACGATGGATTTAGGCCCAGATCGCTGTACTGGGGTGAATGTATGACATTGTTCTGCATTCTGTCCATCACCTGTTGTTTTTGCATTGGTCACCCCGAGTGGGACGGATATGCTCAGACGTGAGTCCCGTGCTCTCCATGCCACTGGAATCGAGCTATCCAGGCTGATGAGGGCTGAAAGCCCGAAACTGGTCCTTGGATGCTTGTTTCCAGTCCAGGGAGGACCTGGCTTGGCAGTTCGGGCTGGACTGTTCCCATGGGGCAAAGGGTCAAGACTGATTTGCATATGGCTAGGTTCAAACTGGAATGGCATGGTGAGCAAAAAAACGATGGATTTAGGCCCTGGTCGCTGTACTGGGGTGAATGTATGACATTGTTCTGCATTCTGTCCATCACCTGTTGTTTTTGCACTAGTCACCCCGAGTCGGACGGGTATGCTCAGACATGAGTCCCATGCTCTCCATGCCACTGGAATCAAGCTATCCAGGCTGATGAGGGCTGAAAGCCTGAAACCGGTCCTTAGATGCTTGTTTCCAGTCCAGGGAGGACCTGGCTTGGCAGTTCGGGCTGGACTGTTCCCATGGGGCACAGGGTCAAAACTGATTTGCATGTGGCTGGGTTCAAACTGGAATGGCATGGTGGTGAGCAAAAAAACGATGGATTTAGGCCCAGATCGCTGTACTGGGGTGAATGTATGACATTGTTCTGCATTCTGACCATCACCTGTTGTTTTTGCACAACTTCTAATGAAGGCCTAAATGACCAGCAGTTCTTATCCTGTTGTCTAGGGACCTCTGAGGCACCAGCAATGCCTACTCAGGGTGTTAGTGACAACTTTGAAAATAAAACAAGAATAACAGATTGATAAAGCATATGTCAATAAAGAAGTATAAGAAAAAATTGAAAATGTATATGTGAGGGAGTTTGAAATTCAATCGATATTCAGAGACTGATTTGTGGAAGCAGTGCATGTACATCAAACAGAATATAACATGGAGGATGGGTGACCTTAATTAAATCTAGAAAAGCTCCAACCTTCCCACTAAAATTAAAATAAAGATTTTTAAAATATTTGTGTGGGAATGTAAAGAAATTTACAGTTTTTTTATTTTTTGATGAAGGTTTGTTTCTGTAATTTTGCGTATTGTTTTGTAGTTCAAGTCATTGTCCTTGCTTAGGTTGGGGTTTCTGGATTACAATAATGACTCAGTGGGGGTCCCTGGATTGCACTACAGATTAGGTAGGGGTTAACAGAAGAACCACTGATTCAGATACTGACTAATGTGGGAGCAAGGTTTTCTATATCTCAATCTTCTGGTGTCCTCAATAAATAACCCCCATCACAGGTTGTATGGGCCTTTGCTTGTCGACAAGGAGAAATAAGGAGCAATCATGCACATAGTAATAAACCCTGCTCAAAAGCACATACATTACTAATTTCTGCACTTAAAGCTCAGCCTAAAGACCATTGTGTAATAGCTAACAGACGTACTGCTTATAAGAAGGTGATAGATCTGAGGAAGAGAGCACTCAAAGAGGAAGCCTGGGCTGATCTCACAGAGGTCCCACTCAGGGATAATAGTGGTATATTTAGGAGGTTGTTAATCACCCTTTAGTTAATGACACGGAAGCCACACTATTTCTTCACATATCTTTCCAGAAATGTTTATTGAGTATTTTGAGGGTATTTATAATTCCTTGGATGGTGCTGTCCATTATGAGCTTTGCCCACCAATACATTTAACATTTACCATTGATTAGGTAATATAAGCTATATGATATATGACTGGCCATAATGCTCCTGATCCTGATGGGATTCCTGATGATCTGTTTAAGTTTTCACCTGAACTTTGGGCTCTGATTGTAACCCCCAAGTTCAACCTGGCACTATGTGCAGGTCACCTGCATTCTTGGTCCCAATCTATTGTAATCTCTGTTTCAAAAGGGCTCCAGAGATCCACCAAGTTGATACAGGCCTATCTCCTTGATAGGCTTGGTAGTTAAGGTGATGCTTAGGGCCATTTAGGAGAGGGCTGTCATGGGCAAAGGGTGGTTCCATTCTCTTGGATTTACAGTTTAGGTTTTGCTAAAGTTTATGCACGTAACCAATGTTTACATCTTTTTGTGCTAATCAACAAATACACCTCCTGCGAGGCCAGCTGTCTGTCGTCTGCCTTTGAGTGAACAGATCCAAGCTGTGACCCGTTCTGCTGATTATGGGAATGGACAAAGACATTGTTTATCTCCTCAGTGGGTTGAACAGAGATATGATGCCAGTTGTCTGGTATAACATTGATGGGTCATGTACCAGCTCTTTTAGCTTAAAGAGCGGGGTAAGACAGGGATGTGTAATGGCCCCATTTCTGTTCACATTGTATGTAAATGACCTGGGGGCCCGGTTGCCAGATAAGCAGGTGGATTGCCCACGGACGTGTACTCACCAGATTATCACATTGTGATATGCAGATGATACCATTTTCCAGGCAAGACCTGCCCTGGGCCTTCAGTCACTGCCTAACGGTTTTATTATGAACATGAATAGTCTTGACCTCTCACAAAACCATGGAAAATCTCAGGTTATGGTTGACCAGATTTCAGACCTACACATATTGCAACATGCCACTCACCTGAATCCCAGGTGGTTCTGATGGAGTGACACTGGATTCCTCCTAGGAGTCTGTGCTCAACATCACGGTGTAACACTGTATCGATTACAGGCTCCACTGGGTAAGCAGTTCGGGGTTTGAAAAGACACAAGATGCTGTGGTTCTCTCCTGCAATGATGGCAGTACACCTCATAAGGACTCGATTCAGTTCTTATGATGCACCCGGTCAGGGAGTACCTGCAAGGCACAAGGTTATAGCTAAGTACACAATGCTGATGTCGTTTTGCTTTCTTCATATTGTATAGCCCATTAGTAGTAACTCATACCTTACACAGGCATCTACAAGATACTGTCTTTCCGATGACTGAGTCTTCTGAACTCTCTCTTGGCTAGAATTTGGAATCTCACCAAGGTTTGCAGAGGATGGTACAGTTAAACACTCAAGATTTCATAACACAGCATTCTAAAATAGCTCTGTGATTTGCTGTGTCACAAGTAGTAGTACTCTTGCCAAGTTAAATGCTTGAGAACAGCTGGCTAGAAAAACTAGAGGAAAAGCACTCCAGGAGGGCTGAGGAATAACTGGAGTCTGACATAGCCCTGTCAGACGAGGTTAATGAGTGCTTTCAAAGTTTTGTCTCAAAAAAAGGGTATATTCCAGAATGGTAGAGCTCAGAGCATATATGTGTATATCAATTATAACAAGAGTACCTTGAAGCTGGAATTGTTCTCTTGTTTTCTTTAATCTCTTCTCTTGTCTTCTATTCAGAATTCCTGATTCAACCAGAAGCTGCTGAGAGCAGCGTGACGCAGGAGAAGCTGCAGCACTGTTCTGGAGAAGCGCTCAAGAGGAGCCGATCACAGGAAACAGGTGAGTGAATAGCAGGGAGACCAAGCAAAGCTAATAGGCTAGGGCGGTCTATTTATAGAAACTACCAGCTGCCTATTAGAGCACATGACCAGGAAAATACTAGAATTTTTTTGCAGCTGATTCATGCTTGTAAATGGTGGTTTTAATTGTCAGGAAATTCAGTTGGGTCGAGGAATGTTCAGAACAGCTCCAGGCAATGTTTGAGGCTAATTGACAGGAACTTCCAGCAACTGCCATTATGGCAAAAACAATGAACTTTAATTGAAAACAGGTGCACCCCCTGGGTTAATGATAGGCTGGAGCCTTCTAGAGGGTTCTGCTGCTCACTAAGTTTACAGACAGTTCAGCATCAATTTTGAGAAGGCCAATGATTGTCACTATATCACCCAATTGAAAAGAGCACACAGCAAACCATAGTTCAGAATAAATATGCATATCAGGAAGGAGGGTAATGAGCACATGTAAGGTCTGGATTTTGCTAGGACTGTAAGACATATTTACGTGTGTTTTTGGATGATTGACCCACCTGGGCACCGTGGAAAAGATCTAAAATATTATACCATATCGCTCTATTGGGGTGAATTGATTAAGATCTACCAGGCCAACTCGTTCTTGGTAGCCACGTATGGCAGCGATGTGTGGGGATACAGGGACCCAGATAAGCTTCAAGTGCAGGAGAGTGGATTTTTTTGGACACCTTTTGGCAGTCCCAGCATGTACTCCTGCTTTTATGGTTCATGACAAGTTGTGGATGCCTTATTTGTCGGATCATATGCCCTGTGTACCCTGATCATATGGCTTACTATTTGGGTGAGACCCAAGAATGATTTTAGTAAGGAGATATTCACGGCTCGCATATATATAGGACACCTTTGCAAAGCTTAGCAAAGCATCTCTGTTTGACTTGCCACATATTATTATGAAGACAGACATTTCTTGAACATGGAACAACTTGCTGACAAGGAGGAAATTTGCAATCGAGTGTGAAAAACTTGAGAACCCCGGGTGCGAGGATATACACAGATCTTAACAAGGCCAGATGTCTAAGTCTACTTGCTAAATGTATCCAATGGTCATCATTGGTGCCTTCTTACTAGATTCTGATTCAATCAATGTAATCTGCTTTTCCTGAACCTAGTGCTTGAAATCACTTTTGAGGTCCTGCACATGTGATTTTTTTTTCTGCCCAGGACCTCATCAATGTTATGATTTTTTGTGTTTTTTATCCAGGTTAAGGCAGCTCTCATGTATCTTCAGTTACTTCTGGATGTTCATCTAGCTTATGTTGTTGCTTGCTTCCTGGCCTCTTCATTAACAGCTGAAGACGCTTGACATGTGTTTTGGGTTGGCTTGATTTGATACCTAGTATGCACTTTACTGTTGTTCAAAATTACCTTTTTCTTGCAACTATTTTAAGGAGTTGTAGGTGAACACATATCGCTTTGACCTTGAATTGTCATTTAGTAAGCACTCCACTGCTATCTGAGATTTTCGTATATATATATGTCGTGCCCTGTTAGGCCAGACAGATTTGAAGGTATTGCACCTTATTGTGAGCTAATACTTTTACACCATCATGTTAAGGGTCCTGGGCTTAGTTTATACTGTAAGATGGTATGCACTTTATTGCAAACATAAGATTTCTTATGTTTATTCCGTGCTTTGTTGGCTCAGATAGATCTGAATGTCATGCAGTTTATTGTAAGCTGCTGCGTCCATACCACCGTTTTAGGGGTTTTAGCTAAGCATTCGTTGTCTTGGCTTCGAACAGCCTGGATAGTTTATATTTTTGGCTAAACTGCAAAATAAGGAATGAGTTGCTGATTAATCTTTAGAGTGTATTAACTTGTTTTCAATCTTTTTACTGTTTGTATTATAACATATTAGTGTCTTTTTTTAAGTGACTGATGAATGTAATGATGTTATTATGCATTTTTATGGTCTAATTTAGACCAAATAAAGTTATTTTGATGGTGATGAATCATTTTCTGTAACCAAAATAAATAAACCTGAATCTAAGATGATGGCATTCAGAACAAATGAATTTAGGAGAAGTAAGATGTGTAAGTGAAATAATTTTTTTCTAAAGGTTATTTGTACCCATCTTTATTTGGAAGCAACTTATCATTTATCATATACAACCCACTTAACCTCATTCCCCTGGTTGTTGAGGCATGTTAAAACATATCTTTAATGCTCAGTAGCAATTATATTGAGACCTTGAAACATGTAGATAAACTGAAGGCACTGGCATTGTCGTTGCATGTATGTAAACTATTATATATCTCAGGGAGGTACCTGAAAATTACAACCTCAAAACTTTATACATGGAAAATGAATGGAAGTCCTGCCGCTGATATGTGTCTTCATTTGGAGCTAGACTTGGCAAATATTGTTATCATAGAAGGTTGACTTTGCTACAACATTGTTTATGCATATAGCCAAATAAGGAACAGTTCATATGATCATCTAAATTAGTACACAAAATTACAAGCAACTTCTTGCCATTTCCAGGAAAAGAATTTAAACATTTTAGCACAATATCAGGGAATCGATGCTGAATGTATGACTTAACAGTGGCCAGTTGGGTATGCTATTGATTGGTGGACAAATGGATTTTGCAGCAGAGAACCTGTTGGTTATGTAAACTGAGAAGAACAAACAGCAATTCTTGTAATATTCATCAATAAAACTCCAATTCTTTATTGCAAAGGTTTACTATTACCTAGAGTACAACAACTAAGAACATATTTATTTATTTATTTATTCAGTGTTTTATATAGCACAGACATGACCCAAGCCGGTATCAGAGTGCTTCACATTTACATATTCTTAATCTTGGTACAGTAATTTTGACATGATCCTAATCAAATAACAGGCGTACAACATTTTTAGAGATACAATTGTGCTACACGATCATCAGTATGTATGTATTGATTTTAAAGAGAAAAGGTGCGCTTTCATCAACATTTTCATCATCATATATAAAGTCCTGATGATTACAAGAGATAGATTAGTATTAACAGGGTGTGCGATAATGAACGCAAGCAAAAGCGTCTAGTCAATTTTTATTATGGGAGGAATTTGCTCATCAAAAAGGTCTTGGCTTCTTTTTTCAAAGCTGAAGTGGACTTGATTTTTCTAATGCTCGGTGGGAGTGAGTTTCAAATTCTTGGGGCCCATCCAGAGAAAGCTTTGTCATACGTTCTTTTCTTACGGAAGAGGGCACGTTTAAGTAATAGATCTCCATGGCTCCGCAAGACTCTGCGGCCTTCTGATAATGTGATTTTCTGGGATTGGTATAATGGAGTTTTGTAGTGAATCACTTTGTGTGTGATACATGCCATCTTTAGTTGGATTCTTTCTTCGTAAGGTAGCCAATTAAGCGCTTTCAGATGAGCGATGATGTGGTAAAATTTTCTGGAGCCTGTAATAAGTCTTGTGGCTGCATTAAGACATGCTTTTAGTGGGGCTGTTGAAATCTTGGGTGGTCCTGCTAGAGTTGTGCATCTGTATTCTATCCTCAAGATTACTAATGCCTAGAATGCCATTTTGAGGTCTGAAGTAGCTAAGAAAGGTTTCAGTTTTCTAAGATAGCTTAAATGGAAGCGGGCATTTTTGGCCATTGTGTTAATATGGAAACGCATGTTCAGGTTCTTGTCTAACCCAATTCCAAGAGACTTGGTAGGGTCTACTAGATCCGGGGGGACAGTTTGGTCCATTCCATTAGATTCGTCGCGCTTTTTTGGGAGGGGATCAGAAGGAATTCTGTTTAATGCGGGTTAAGCTAAGAAGGACCTAAACCACTCTACGACTGTGCCGGCTAACCCCATCCTTTCCTTCAGTCGTTCTAGAATTTTGGCATGGTTTACTGTGTGACTGCAGATGAAAGGTCGAGTAGAATTAGAAGGCAGGTTTCATTGTGGATTCCTGTAGATATCCTGTATGACAACATATACCTAAATGTATTTAAATTCACAAAAAAGAAAAGGGGGCTCCTTCAAGACCACCACTCACAATACAGATGACAATACAGCATTGAGTTTGCTACCGTTCATATGGTTGCTGATGCTTAAAGGTTAGCTGACTTTGATAACCTGTGTCTATGCATCGTCCTAGTACTCTCAGAATGTTTAACATGGTTGCTCATGTAAGTCAGATACACATCTTCTCCGTAGAATGGGCTCTGACTGCATTGTCCTTTTGTGGATCACACTATTTAAAACATAGATATGCACTTATACAGATGAATCCCTCAAGTCTGTCTATATCACACTGAACTTTGACACAACCCAGAGCTCTATTCTCTATCCAGAAACATTAAACCCCTACCTATTCAAGAAGCAACCACAGCTCTTGTTAGAGTAAAGTCACAAGCAAGCCCCAAATTAACCTGTGACCAACCCTCTGGTAGGTAGGTTGGAAAAGAGCAGTCAAGCTTAACTTAGAGGCAATGTGTAAAGTATTTATGCAGCGCTTCATAAGTAATAAAGTGAAAAACTCAACAAAAGACAAATTCTATACCAATTTAGTAAGATAGAGCAACATCTAATAAATAGATCAAGACCAAATTACAAAAATCTAATTAGTAGAACCGTAGATATGCAATTTTAAAGATTTAAGGGAAAATAGCACCAAAAAGCCAAGAGCACCACTCACGGCTACAGGGTCTCGCGAGACTGGGAGAAAGTCACAAGTTCAAGCTGACCCTGATATGGGTCAGATACATGGACCATGTTTTTATTTTTTATTTTTTTTTATTTTTATTGTTCAATTCATAACATAAACAAACACATCAAAACAAAGGGCAAAGAAGAGTAATTCAAATTAGACAAAAACATAGACATGCGAAAAAGAAATAAACAAAAAACAATAGACATAAATATATTGCCTACTCAGAAAGCTAAAACTGCTGAGTATATCCTTCATGGCAATGTAATTATTGCAGCGAGGCGTCGAGATGTTCCAACATAGGCTGCCATACTTTCAGTCCTAATTGCTTCTTTTTCAATGACTTAAGATGATACAAATTATATTCAAAGTAAAATAACTTAAGACAATACAAATTATATTCAAAGTAAAATACATGGACCATGTTTATACTGCTAAAAAGTTGCCTTAACTTTCCAGTGCAAAGAGCTGTTCACAGTGGAGTGGACCAAGAGGAGAAGAGAAGCATTATGGACAGTTGTCGATCTACCACGAAGAGCAGACCTGGAGTTGCAGATGGTGGTTGTAAGCAGGGGCTTCAGGATGGTGCTCCCCATGATCGGTTGATGCTGTAGCGCAGAGGGTCTGGCTTACGGAACTTCTTGGTGGTGGGCTGTGTGAGTGACAATGTATGGGAGACATTGGGCTCATTCACAAAGAGCCCAAAACTACAATTCAACCTTTCTGAGGCCACACCAAGGCTCCAGGACCTTGGTGTTGGAGAGTAGGATCTGCTTCTTATAGTTACCCCCACTTTTTGCTGATGTTTCACTGTTTTTTTACTTTAGTCTGGCTAGGACCCTGCTATCCAGGGCTCCAGCCTAGGTGCTTCCTCTCTAAAATGATTGCCTGTACTTTAGGTACACCACAGATTGGACTCTGGGGTACCCTTATAAGTCCCTAGTATATGGTATCCTATATACCTAGGGCATGGGTACCCCAGAGGCCTCTCAGGGGCTGCAGCATGTATTATGCCACCCCTGAGAGACCACTCAAAATGACACAACAGATCTTCTACAGCAGCCTGTGTAAGGTGGTGTTTGCACCCCTTACTGATATATAGGTTCCCTATTCCTACCTTATATCACTACACCTATAAACCTATCAGTCACTCCTATGGTAGGCCTTATTATTCCTGAAGGCAGGGTGCTGGGTTTTGTGTGAGAGGGTGCCCATGCATGAGCAGGGCCCCTCTGCTGGCTTAGGAATCTATCCTCAGGGGTTGTTCTGTGATGCAGCCATACCATATACTCTTAAGTGCATTATAATCTTATGTTAAAGGCCATCTTTGAGATGACTGCAAGGAAACATGTTGTGTTTGGTGTCAAACACCTTGGAATCATACCTCCCTGCCAGTCCTGGTGGGGTAGGTATGATTCCACCCTCCTAGAGGTAGAAATATGACTACACCGGTACACCCCGTACCAGCTTAACAGAACCCTGGCATCACAAAATGGATGCTGCCAGCCACAGACATGCATCTGCCCTCCTGCTGTGGGATGAAACTTCGGCAGGGGAGGCTGGACAATAGGTTTCCTATCACAGGGAGGTTTAAGCACCTTCCAGACAGGCTTTAGTGTATTGGGGCTGGGTGGGTGCACTTCAAGAATGCTGTGATGTCTGCACTGGGGGCACATTTGGTGTTCCTGTGCATAGTCCAGCTCAGACCAGTCCCTTCACTGGCATAAAACTGGACAAAGGACATGTGTGTAACCACCCCTCTGTCCTGACCCTCCCATAAGTAGGTCCCCAGAGTTTGTCCCACCCCTTCCTTGGGTATAAAGTAGGAACCCCTGACTACAGGACTTTAGATTTACCTGGGCGAAGCTCTGCTACAGAATCTCAGCACTTCAACTATCTACACTTCGTTGGATGACCGAAGAATCTCCCTTGGAGTAAAGGAGTTACCCCCCAGCAAGGCAGGCACCAAAGACGCATCTGTCCATTTTTCAACTTCGCAGCTCCTGAAGGAGTCCAAAGACTTGGCACAGGAGATGGGTTTCCAAGCTTCCCCGAGGTCAATCGGTGCTCTCAGCAAACCTGAGATCCAAAGCCCTGGTGGGGACCGTGCAATCTGAACCGCTGGACACCCTGACGATTTGCAGCTGCATATGCTTCTTGGTGATCCCTGAGGCTGTGCTTTGGGCTACTTGTAGTCCAGACCCCGAGCAGTGATTCCACTGAAGATCACTGGCCTACACTCCATGAGTGACCCATGAACTGGTATTTAGTGATTCCTCTCAAGGTCCCTTCGCGATCCCTTGTCTGCCAACTTGTGGGTCCCTGAGAAGCGTACTGTAACTTTTAACGGGCTTACCTGGTTGTGCCCTGAATCTCCATCACTTGGGGAGTCACCTGGACCTTGCAAGTCCATCCCGAAGCCTTTTTACTCTCACCGCCTGGGTTGCTGTTGCCAAGGCTTATTGGTCTCCGATCCAGACACCAATCCCCCAGCACTCGACATCCTTCTTGGGACAGCTCACCTGCGGACTCCGGTCATTGTCGACATCTCCTGGCCCTCATGACTGTGGAGTCAAGCTTCACCTCATCGCACCTGAAACACACAACATTGGTGGGCATTAGTCTATCGTGCCCCTGAACACGATAGACCAGGATCAAGGAGAAGTGACCCAGACTCTGTCCCCTCTGCTTTCAGGTTCTTCACAGCTCTGATCCAGGCTTGGATCACACCGGACACTTCTCCTTTCCATGGCAACAGCACTTTGCAGCAACTCGCCATTGAAGACAGCGACGATTCCCAACACCATTTGACACCTATGCACCCGGCTTCCCTGGGTGAGGTAACACAAGTACTCAAGTGCTCACATGGGTGCTGGCCTTAGAACTTTCTAAGTTCAAAAGGGTTTGCTCCAAGTCCTCTCCAAAGTGTCCTTAATCGTTAAAATTCTAACAGCAACTTTCCCATAGGATTGTACGGAGTTCGCGGCTGTGTTCTCACACTGCATGCATCCCCGTGGGTCCCCTGTGTCACTACCTTGGGTGGTTCCTTGGGGTCCCAGCGATTCTACCTGCTCTAGGCACTGTGTCTAGTTAAGTCGTGATTCTTATATCACTTTCTTAATATATGGTTTGGTCTCACGCTGGGGCCCATTGTATATTGTGCTATTTACTTACGTTCTAATGTGTTGATCTTGTGTGCCTTGTTCTCTAATCTCATAAAGAGGTTAGTAGAGAGTGTTTAGTAATAAATACATATATTTTATATATACCTTGTGTGGTTCTCCTTTTATTTGATCATTCAAGAGGTTATAATCTGGTAAACCAAGCTGCTTTACACTCCTTTAAGACTTAGCCTGAAGGTTGCTCTCCATAGCTACCAAGTTGTCTTTAGACCTATCATCAATAAGGGTTGTTTTGACTGGTGCAAGGTGCCCACTATAACTAGTGGATGCCTTTTCTTTTTGGACTGCTAACCTTGCTGCACAGCTGCTGTTCCTGTCCTGGGAGCCTTCCCTTGTTTGCTGCTGCTAACGTCGCTGCCACACAGAGTCGCACCCGCCGGAACCGCGGACCGCACGCAGCCCGAACTACACTACCCAGAGGGCTGTGCAGTCTCGCGTGAGGCGGGGAGCTTTGGAACAGAATAGGGACTACTTAGTCCAGCGCGTGCTTCCGCGTCGTGGGACGTGCGGGCAAAGCCCGGGCCAAGGGCAGGCCCGTCCCGCGCCTGTCGGCGCCTGTCGGAGTCTGGGCTGGGGCCCCCCTCTAATGCCCATTGCAGGACAATAAGTCAGCAAAATAATAAAGACCGTCTCGGACCGAAGGGGGTGTGCTAATAGCCGTTATCAGTATACTGTTTATATTGAATTGTCATTTTATCCCCATTTGGGAATGAGTAAGAACTTACGTAAGTGTGGGGGGGGAGTGGTAGGGACCCTAGACGCTTTCCTTATCCAAGCAGAATCTGTACTTATGCATGAAATAGAGATAACAGAAAGGCAGCTTTCATTAGATCCATTAAATCCACTCATTGGACAAATTGCCGCCAAAGATCGCAGTACAGATTCCATTACATGTCTCGATTCATCACAATTTACTATAGATAATCCCCAGATAGGTATTCCAGACATGGGCAATGAAACTGGTAAATCATCAATCCCAGTGGATATAACCCCAAAAGTGCGCACTAGACAGAGAAAATCAGCAGTCATTCCAGAAAATAACACCCAGGCCAAGAAAAGGAAAGCACGGAGCACACCAAAAGCTAGCTCACAGGTAGCTAAACTAGCCAAAAACAATAGTGTAGTCACAGCGAGGGGAGAGGCACAAGCCGCATTAGTTGAGAAGGAGCAAGATGGAGTAGGTATAGAGGGAACTGACAGTAATCAGCCTGTTCTCTGGCGAAGGACCCAGGAACTCGGATAGGGGGTTGCATTACAAAAACTACTGAGCATAGCCGGGTGGGAAATAGTTCTAGATCACAACACCAGGTAGAGGTACACTTCCACCCCCACTCTCCCATTCTAGAGTGTCCACCGATACAGACTGCGTCATTACCCGCAGTTACCAACACCCCACACACATGTATGCCAACATTAAGTGGACCTGTTAAAAGATCAAAGAGGGGGGAAGGGGATAAAGCAAAAAGGGTTGTTCTTGATCTCCCACCCGATGCAACGCCATATACTGTAGTACTAGCAAATGTACCGAAATTGAACCTACTGGAGGAGGAACACTGGTCATCATTAAAGAATAAGGCCCTCCATTATTTAGATTCAAAAACTGGGCTATGATGGTCAGAAGGGTTGCCTGGGTGGGAAAATACGAAAAAGGCCTGGCCGGGGATAATGTGGTTCTAAGTTTTAGGTCACCGAACCTGGTCAGGTGTATATTAAATAGGGCCCGACCTCTCACAATACGGAATGACGTTATCAATGTCCTCCCCTTGGGGTACTTCTATCGAGCAAATATAACGCCCAGAGGGGTAATTCAAAGGAATCCTGGATGGTTGCAGGGACCTATTACTTGTGAGGTGCCCACTCGCAATAGATATGAGGCTCTGAGTACATTAGAGCAAAATGATTGACTGGGTCTGATATCTAAACACCTTAGTCCTATATATTCACCCGTAAGGGAGAATGGAGACCTGGCCCCAAACCATAACAGCAAAAAATCAGGGGACTGTGGTCTTCCTAAAGTGGACTCTCATGTCACCTATCAGGATAGCTGCACTAATATGAGAAATGGCAAACTCAAAACAAATGTTAGACTGACTAATTCCATAGACAGTTGTGAAAGAGAGGTAGAGGAAGCACCCGAGTATAATCACAACGCGAGACGGGCCAACCCTATGACAGCTGACCTCGAATTATGGATAAATAATAACTTAAAAATTACCACATGGAATATAGCTGGCATCAAAATTAAGCTGAATGATGCCAATTGGGTAAACACATTGGAGGGCTTGGGAGTTGTCTTATTACAGGAAACTTGGTATGTGGAAACCTTTACCCTAAAAGGGTATCAAAGCATTTGTACAGGCGCAACCCCATCAAGAAAGGGAAGGGCGAAAGGAGGCCTGGCAACCCTTTTCCCAGTTGCCTCCCCCATGACTGTAGGGAAAACTTTTATTGATTCAAAATATTATCAGTTTTTAAAATTAATTTCCAATGAAAATCATGTATTTGTCATTATAAACTTTTATAATAATGTTTCTGACAGCTCAAGGAGCACCGTAATTGACTCATTAGAAAGGGATTTAGATCATTTTATGAAGGGAATTATAGGGCCTTATGTTTTAATCTGGGATGGTGACTTTAATAGCGAACTATGTGATATTGAAGCTGGTGAGCCCTGTGGGTATTGCGATCCCTCTGGTGAAAAAATTGCACATTTTAAACATGACAGATATGGAGAAGCCATTAATAATGCAATCCATAAATTTGACTTAACAGTTTTAGAACCATTTACCCCAGAGGGGGAAGAAAACCTGCAAACCTTTGTGGGAATGCGGTCATCGTCAAATATAGATCATGTCATAATATCATCCAACGGCAACGAGATGATCAAGGAGGTTTTGATAAATGTTAGCCTGTTCAGTGACCACCATTCTATAACTTTGATCTTAGAAATAAACTTGTCACCTAAACAAGGGGGTAAGGATGGAGATGCCGACATAGATATTCAATGTAACAACGGGGTTTCCTTGAAATGGATGGATGTTAATCACCTGACTTTTATGGAAACCCTTAAAGGGAAAATATCAAAAGAACTAGAAGTATGTCTGGATGGCTCATCCACACATACTTCAGTTATCAATGCCTTCTCTAATATCACTGAAGTAATTTCAGGTGATTTGAAATTTAAAAAAAGGAAAAAATCACGTAGTCCAATTCAAAGATGGTTCAACCACGAATGCACAAGGATGAATAGGGATTTAAAAGTTGCACTTAAACAAAAACCCAGAAACCCACAAAAAATTAGTACCACCAGGAGAGATTATAAAAAGGCTTTGGAAATGAGGAAACGGGAGATCTGTGAAGAGGCTTGGGAAAATTTCAACCAAGCAGCAGAGCTAAAAGACTCAGCACTCTTCTGGAAGATAGCCAACCACCCATATTTTAAGGATAATAATACAGTTAGGCTAGATACTGTGGTACCATCGGAAGAATGGGTGACACATTTTAGGAACATTTTCAACCCAGAAGATACGAATCTTATGGATTGGAAAAATGAAAAATGCATCAGGGTGAATTCAGTTAAAACTCTCCCAGTCACACCAGAGGAAGTAAAACTGGCACTCCAGAAAAGCGCAAGTGGGAAAGCGGCAGGCCCAGATGGTGTGCCAATAGATGTTTTTAAGTATGATCCGGACCTCTGGATACCGATACTTGTGACAGTTATTAATGCTGCTTTGGGAGGAGCCCTGCCCATTACATGGGTTGAAAGCGTTATCGTACCCATGTTTAAAAAAGGGGACAGTGTAAAGGCTAATTGCTACCGCCCAATATCCCTTCTTGACTCCTCCTCAAAGATCATGGGTCGAATCATGCTAGAAAGACTTGAAGTCTGGGCCAATGAAAAAGACATCTTATAAGAGGCACAGTATAGTTTCAGAAGGGGTATTGGGACGGTGGAGCAATGTCTTAACCTGGACCTGATAATCGGGAAGTATACATTAGCCAAGGAAGGTACTCTTCATCTATGTTTTGTAGATTTGACCAGTGCCTTCGACTTGGTAAATCATCAAAAATTATGGCAAACCCTAAGAGGTCTCGGTGCTCCCATAGATATAATTGCCTTCCTATCCCAAATCTACAATTTTTTAAGTACAAGGGTTCCGTACGGAAAACTAGGGGAATGCACACCTGACTTCGCAGTAAAACAGTGTATTAGACAGGGATGTGTATTGGCTCCCCTTTTATTTTCCCTATACATAAATAATGTGGATCCATTTTTACAAGAGTTAGCCGTAGATGCCCCTAAAGTAGGAACACTTGTTATTATATGCAGATGATGCCGTCTTGATGTCTAGAACTGCTAATGGCTTACAATGTCTATTAGAACATTTTGCCCAATACAGGACTAGCATAAATGTACAGCTGAACATGAAAAAAACATGTGTAATGACATGTGGGGGCAAAAGACAAAAGTGTAGACTTCTTCATGTGGGTGGGGTTTCTATAAGCAGAGTCCCTACTTTTTCATATTTAGGTTTATTATTTTGTAACAGCGCCACATGGAATCCGCATATTGAATTATGTAAAATTAAATTCCTAAAAATAACTGAGGGAATAATGAGGTTTGCGGCAAAACGTGGGACTAAGCCACTACATGAAATTTTAAATCTATACAGGGGTAACTGTGTTCCAGCTGTTAATTATGGAGCCGCCATTTGGGGGAGAGCGAACAAGATAATTCTCCAAACAAATGAAAATACGTTTTTTTAAAAACTGTTGACAGTCCCTAATGCAACTGCAAACGTAATTATACACAAAGAATTGTCAATCCCATACTTAAGCGATACTCTCAACATAGCTGCCCTTACACTCTGGCGTGGCTTATGGACCAAGGAAGAAACTAAATTCTCTAAGGACCTAGTTATAGATTGTCTAGCACTAGACCATGGTATGAAAATACCATGGCTGTGTCATATTTTTAATCTTCTGACAAAGTGCGCAATATGTATATTTGATCCCATAAGTATTCAAGAGTACAGTAAAAGAGATTTGAAATTGAGATATCTCGCTGCTGTTGAAATAGATAGGCATAGGACAACCAAGCAAAAACAGACAGTGGCAACGTATTGTGAACGCCCTTATGCGGGGGGCATCCAGTTATATCTAACCCTGGTCCAAAATGTTCAGCACAGATTTTACTTGACCAGGCTAAGGTTGAGCACCTTACATTATTTAGTAGCTTTTCCGAAAACTGAGAAATGGCATAGAATTCTGCCTCCCTGTCCATGTGATGGTAAAACCCTTCAATCCACCCTGCATCTCATTTTATTTTTCCCATTTTATATGGATATCCGAAAAAATTTACTGAAACCACTATTTTTAAAAAATATGCTTTTTAATTATAAGGATGCGTTTAACTTCATTTGTAGTTTGGACACCATGAAAATAAAAAGTGCTGCAATATGTTTTATACAAAAATCAATTAGAAGGGGAAAAGACTATGCACTTTTGGATGCTCTGCTATATGAAAAAGATGATGAACAATATATCCTCTATAACGCATTCTTTTGCACTGATTGCACTTGCACTTTATTTTATGAATTCGTGGTAAATTGTATCTTAATGATTTTGAAAAATAGCCTTGCTATTTTATGCTGCTTCTTGCATTTTTAAACTTGCAGATGTTGTATTATAATTAATGTCCCTCATGAAATTCAATTAGAATGTACCTTTTTAAGATATATTTGTATTAGTATGCATTTATGGTGTGCCTTGTTGTCACCGAATAAAGCTGTTTTGATTTGATTTGATTTGATTTGAACTAGTGAACAGCATATACCAGGCCAACTTCTCAAATTGGTGTGCAGCGGTTGGATCCAGGCTTGCTATTGCTTTACCAGATAATTTCATTGAGTGATTAACTGAAAACCACTATAGGTAATTAGGTACATATAAAACAAGTCTAGAATAAAGTAAGTTCTACTGAATTTAGAGTTGGGTAAGTCAAGGGTTTAGCACACCCTTTCTCCAACTCAAGAGAGAGTTTAGTAGTCCCACGACGTTAGGTAGTTGCCTACACTACATAACACTAGTATGTCTTCAAGAGCTGAAGCCAGTGGTTCCATGCTGACTAAGTATGACCATGTCTCATTCCCAGAATCGAGGAACATGTGTGCATCTAGGAAACTGAAGACAGGGCAAAATCATAGAGCTCAACGCCTCATAGAGGTACTGCTTTTTGATGACCTCAGAAAGACCCTATGGTCTGATGAGACAGGCAGGTTGAGTGGGGGAGCTGAAGAGGAAAGGCTAGGAGGTGAAAAGGTCCAAGACCTAGACTCTGAAGCTAACCAAGAGGATCATAATAATTCTAACGTGGACAAGCAAATTCTCCATGTGGATGAAGAGGAGACCCCCAGAGGCCCTCTCTTCACCCCTCCAGGAAAGGTTAGCAGTGTACCTAGAAGATCTAGATCTCCTTCTCAGGAATCTAATCATTCTGGTAGATCTGTAGGGACATCTATCTCTCATAGGACCTCAGATTCTCACAGGAGAGAGTCCTCCTATGATAGAAAGAGCAGACTGCTTGGGTTTGAGAAAGCAAAGCTTAGGATCAAGAGAGAGCAGTTGGCTTTAGACGGGAAATCCCTGGATCTCCAGAGGGCTTCCAAAAAGCTGGGGCTAGAGCCCCATGGTGGCAGCTACAGTGTCCCTAGAGATAGAGAACATACTCATGACCATAGGAACCTGAACACGATGGTCCCTCCCTACCAGAGTGGGAATGACATCCACAAATGGATAAATGCTCTTGAGAGGGCCTGTAAAGTACTTAGGGTCCCTCCGGGAGCAGTGGGCAACACTCTTGTGGTTCTCCTTTGCAAACAAAGGTAGAGACAAGCTCCTCACTGTTAGAGAAGAGGATGCTGATAATTACAAAGTCTTGAAGAGTGCTCTGATTGATGGGTTTGGCTTAACCACTGAAAAATACAGGATTAAGTTTAGAGAGACCAAAAAGGCACAGACTCAAGACTGGGTTGACTTTGTAGATTGTGCTACTAAGGCTCTGGAAGGCTGGTTACTTTGCAGTAAAGTGTGTGATTTTAAAGGATTATACAATGTAAATATGAGGGAGCAGATCCTTAATAATGATCAAAATCAACTGTTGCATCAGTACCTGGTGGACTCAGTTCTGACCTCTCCCCAAGAATTAAGCCAGAAGGCAGACAAATTGGTCAGAACCAGGGTGAGGCAGAAGGTTCAGAACCAAGGTGGTGACTCAAAGAAGCAAGATTCTAAAAACTCTGATAAGGGTGGGGAAAAGGGTAAAGACCAGCTGTCTTCTCAACTGCCCCACAAATCTGCATCTGGTGGGGAGTCACAATCGAACAAGGGAAAAGGCCAAAAGAACCCATGGTGTAAAACCTGCAAACAGAAGACCCATTGGACAAGTGATTGTACCAAGTCCAAAAACTCAACTCCAGCCACCATTGCCCCTAAGGCAACTCTTCCCCCTAGTTCAGCTCCAAGTCGTGGTACTCAGAATAGGGGTGTAGTAGGGTTAACCCTGGGTTCTGAGATGGACTGTGGCCTACTCGGAGTTCTAACTCAGGCTGTACTGATCTGTGATGAAGGCATGGATATATCCTCCCTTGTCAGTCCCAGTAATCTGGGCAAATACAGACAGCAGCCTTTGATAAATGGAAAAGAGGCTTTTGCATTCAGGGACACAAGAGCAAGTGTCACAATGGTGACAAAAGATCTTGTGGCTCCTGAGCAAATCATCCTTGGAGAGATGTACCAAGTGACAAATGTTAGCAATGTCAGGGCAGACAGTAGTTGGCAGTTGTTAATGTCACCTAGGGAGGGGTAACAGGCCCTAAGAAGGTTGTGGTAAGTGCAGACCTCCGCGTTGAATGCTTGCTTGGCAATGATTTAGAAACTTCAGCTTTAGCGGAAGGGGAACTCAGGACTCATGAAGAAATGTTGGGTATCCCTGCAGATGTGTTTGCTATGACTAGGTCACAGGCAAAAATGTCTAACACTGAACAGGTCTTGGATCCTGGAACAATGGACCAAGCACCTTCCAAGAGGAGGATCAGTAGGGGTAAGGCAGTGTCTTCCCACCTGGCTCAGAGTACAGATCAGTCTCTTGAGGGAGATGATCCTAGGGCTGAAGAAGGAACTGTCCCAGATGAGCTTGGACCTGATCAGGTTGAGTTCTTGGGGACAAGGGGGCCTTCCAGGGCAGATTCGGGTCGAGAGCAGCTGAGCTGCCCTTCTCTTGAACCCCTCAGACAACAAGGTGTTGCTGAGGCTGCTGTGAGTGCTAGTGGATCCCATAGGATCTACTGGGATGATGGACTCCTTTACTCAGAGAGTAGAGACCCCAAGCCTGGTGCCACCAGGAGGTTGGTTATACCTCTGAAGTTTAGGGGCTTCCTATTGACACTAGCACATGATATCCCTTTAGCAGGTCACTAAGGCCAAAACAAGACTTGGGACAGGCTTGTCCCTCACTTTCATTGGCCTCACATGTCTGAAGACACAAAGGAGTTTTGTCGCTCCTGTGTCACCTGTCAAGTCAGTGTCAAGGCAGGTGGTACAACAAAGGCCCCCCTGATACCGTTACCAGTGGTGGGGGTTCCCTTTGAGAGGGTTGAGATTGATATAGTTGGTCCCATAGATCCTCAGACAGCATCTGGGCACAGATTTATCCTGGTGGTGGTGGACCATGCCACTAGGTACCCAGAAGCAATTCCCCTTAGGACCACCACAGCACCTGTGGTGGCAAGGGCCCTCCTGGGAATATTTTCCAAAGTGGGTTTCCCTAAGGAGGTGGTATCAGACAGACTTCAAACTTCATGTCTAGTTACTTGACTGCTATGTGGAAGGAGTGTGGAGTAAATTACAAATGTACTACCCCTTATCACCCACAATACAATGGGTTAGTTGAAAGGTTTAACAAAACCCTCAAGGGCATGATCAAAGGTATCCCAGAAAAGCTTAGGCGCAGATGGGACATACTTTTGTCCTGCCCTTTATTTGCATATAGAGAAGTTCACAGAAGGGGGTTGGTTACAGCCCTTTTGAACTTCTGTTTGGACATCCAGTTAGGGGTCCATTGTGTCTAGTAAAGGAGGGAGGGGAGTTACCTCTCAAACCCCCTAAACAGGATATTGTGGACTATGTACTTGGTCTCCGCTCCAGGATGTCTGAGTACATGAAGAAGGCAAGTAAAATCCTTGAGGCTAGCCAGGAATTACAGAAGGCCTTGCATGACTAAAAGGCTGTGCTGACTGTTTGCCAGCCAGGTGTTGGGTGTTGGAGCCAATGGCCCCAGCAGCCCTCCAAGACAAGTGGAGTGGCCCTCATACCATAATTGAACAGAAAGGGGAGGTCACCTATCTGGTGGACCAATGAACTCCCAGGAGCCCCCATATGGTGCTCCATGTCAACAGGCTCAAAGCATATGTTGACAGGGCAGATATGGGCTTGCTCATGGCAACTGATGAGGGACAGGAGGAAGAGAGGGATCCACTCCCTGACCTGCTCTCACAGAACCCTGATGATGGTTCAGTAGATGGTGTAGCCTTGGCAGGTAGCCTCACTGACCAGCAACAAACGGATTGCAGAACAGCAGGGTGCCCACTATAACTAGTGGACAACATATACCAAGCCAACTTCTCACTCTTAGTGGCACCACATGGGGGTTAGGGGCCTGCTCCATCTAGAGCTGTGTACTGGTGCAAGTGGTTGTGAGCCTGTAATGTCCCTGTGGCACTAAACAGGAGGTCAGGAGACTAACCCCTGGAATCAATCTGGAAGTCTAGAGTTCAGGTGCAGGTCCAAAGCCCTCTGACCTAGTTAGGAGGGCAGCAGTGGAGCAATTCAGCAAAGCAGTAGTCTAGCACCGCAGCAGTCCTTTCAGCATCACCACAGTCCTGCTTCCTGGCAGAGTATCCACAGGTCCAGGAGTGTACTGACGGGTTGGTGTCTAAGGTCCAATTTTTGTATCTGGGACTTCCTTTGAAGTGGGAGAAGCTTCTAGAGGTTTCTCATTGAAGTCCACGTGTTTCCTGCCTCGCCTGATATGGCTTCAGACTAACTACAGGTGAAATGGAGCCCTTTGTGTTGAGGTAGGACACAGCCTATTCAAGTGTAAGTAGGGCTTTTCGCACCTCTGTCCTCTCATCTTGCCAGTGATGACCCATCCAGTCACATCAAGCTCTCTGTTGTGTGTGTGGCTGTGTAGGAGCAATACACAAAGCCCAACTGTCAGCTACACCCAGTCATGTGACCCAGACACAGGCCTCAGGCAATAAATGGCTTTAGGCCTGTGATAAACCCGAAATGCAATGGGAATTTTCGAGATTTGGATGATATGCATTTTCAATGTGAAATGTATTAAACACAGAGGGGCAGATGTACAAGCCCCTTGCGCCTCATTTACGCCAGCCGTTGCGTCACTTTTGTGATGCAGCGGCGGTGCAAATCCTGCTCCATGGTGCGGGGGTACTTAAAACATGACTCATCTGGGAGATGTGGCACGTTGTAATGCCCTGCGCCACATGTAGGCGTTCCTGTGCAGGGGGGGGGGGGGCGTTCCAGCGCAGGAACGCCTCCTAAAAGTGGCTGAGTGAAATCCGCAACATTTCACTCAGTCACTTTTAGGCCCATGCTGCGTCAAAACCCTGCGCCTGCCTGAAGCAGGCGTAAGGATTAACGCAGCATTAACTAGATAGGGCCCCCAGAGCATTGCTGGAGCTGCGTCGCGCTTGCGACGCAACTCCAGCAATGCGTCACTTTTACGGCACAGATGCGTGACGCAACTGTGCCATTTTGCACCATGGTGCGCCGCATTGTAAATGCAACGCATCCATGATGGCGGAGCTGTGGCGCACAATAACTGGTGCATCCCTGCTGATTTGCAGGGATGCGCCAGTTATTGTAAATATGCCCCATTATATGCATGTATTTATTTTGACTTTTGCGATAAGCTAATTGAGTTGAATGTCAACTGTTTACTTTATTATGTGTTCTACCTTTGGGTACTCAAAAGAATGAAATCATGAATACAATTGATGAATTGTCTTCTTTAAATTGTAAAAAAAAATTGTTAAAAAAACTAGTGACATTTTTTAAAGGCTTTTTAGCCCATCTACAGTGCTACATGTAGTCTGTGGTCTTCCACAGACTCACTCTTTATAGTTTTTACCTGTGAGGGACAGAGGGCACAATCCCTCCTAACATGTAGGCACGCTAAAACTCCATCACAACCCTCAAAATCACACACATATTGTGGAAATAACTCTCATGAAATTTAGGAGTGCATACCCACCATCCATTTATCCTTAGGCTGTAATATGCCAACTTTCTCAAAGTTATCAAATTCAAAAAGGGGTACCTGACTCCTTCAATACTTCTGCTTTATCTCTTTATAGCATCAATTAAACCACTGCCTTTTTTTGTTTGATTGGGTTATTTATTAAACCATTCCATTTGGGATTATTTTCATATATTTTGAACGAAATTCAAAAGTATTAAAAGAAGAGACATATACATTTCAAAAGACATAAACAAACAATACATTGAACAATTCTCAAGTTACATTCATAAACAAAACATTGAAATGTGCCATCACTTATATACATCAATTCAAAAAGGCATTTTTTTCACCATTTCATATAACACACAGCCCTTGGGGCTTTGAATTAAACCCAAACTCAAGGAAAAGCCTAGCAAAGGGAACTCATTTCTGCATATAGGTGGGGAATTAATGTTTGCCTATGAGGGAACCGGACTTATACATTAATTCCGCACCTATATGCAGAAAGTAGTTTAAGGAGTTAGGTACACCCTTTTGGATTTTATAAGTATTACGGCCCTACCTGACCCTTGTTCCATTTGCCTAACCCCTCTAGTGGGTACAACTTTCTAAAAGTGGCATTTTCAAAATTGTATTTTGAAATCCAACTTTACCATGGGAGAGGATTTTTTGTTACAATTCTAAAGATACCAATCATGAACTGATAACCTGTTCCAATTTTGAAGTTATCACTTATCAAATGTAATAAGGTAACTCCAATATTATTCTATTGGAGTGAAAGCCTCGCAGTAGTGAAAAACAAATTTAAGAGTTTTCATTATCAGGACATGTCAAACTTGTCAAGTCAAACTTTTTTAATACACTTCACACTGCACTCTGCCCTGTCCAGAGCCTGCCCTAGGGGGGAATTATATGTATTAAATTGAGTATTTGGGCCTGGTAAAAGGTTTTCCACTAGGTCGAAATGGCAGTTTAAAACTGCTCACAAAGGCTGCAATGTCAGAACTGTGACATGTTTAAAGGGCTACTTAAGTGGACGGCACAATCAGTGATGCGGGCCCATAAGGAACATTTAATTTAAAGACCCTCTGCATAGGTAGAGCCACTTTACTAGGGCTTACACATATATTGAAAATGCCAGTTGGGTGTAAGTTAATGAGAGAGCACAAACACTTTAGCACTGGTTAGTAGTGGTAAAGTGCACAGAGTCCTAACTCCAGCAAAAATTAAATCAGCAAAAATAAGACGGCTGAAGGCAAAAGGTTTAGGGGAAGACCACACTAAGACCGACATAACTAATACCTATATTCTTTTAAATTTAGGCATTATTCTTAGAAGAACATGTTGATGGCATATCAAGTTTGGGCAGTAGACACATAAGGTAGCCAACAGAAGCACATATCAATTAAATAAAACCATTCCACTGAGATACATCAGGGATACAGAAACAATGTACTACCTGTTCAAGCCAAATTAAAAAAGAACACATTTTTGAAAGGCACAAATAACACGCATGTTCACAATTCAATAAAAAACAATTTCATAGAAAAAGAAACGGGCTGAAAATAATTTTCAAATCAGAGGATAAACAAAGCAAATAACTTGCATGACAGGGCAAAAGGTGAAAAATAAATAAGGGTAGAGCTAGCTACCTTCATCAAGCAATAACAGATCAGAAGGTTTTACAAACATAGACAGAGCACAACACAAAATAAGTAAACAGCTGATTGATCCCAACCAGCAAAATTAATATAATACAAAATTCAGTAGTAAGTTCTGTTCAGCATACAATCTTCATGCCAGTTGTTCCATAAATGCAATTTTGATACAGCTACAGCCGACACGTGTTTCGTCGCCGTTCGCGACTTTTTCAAGGCTTTTAGGTCATTTCAGTTCAATAACTCGAGATCATCAAATTTGATCGGTCAAAACACACGAGTTCTGAATACAATGGTCCAGAAACGGGATAAGAGGTTCAACAGAGCACCTCTATATGTTGATTTTTCTTAAAATTCACTGTTTAGTGCTTTAGTCCAAACGGTTCATGGATGGTATAAACCACGGTGGCCATGGCGACGAAACACGTGTCGGCTGTAGCTGTATCAAAATTGCATTTATGGAACAACTGTCATCAATTGATCAATCAATCAATCACTGCATTTCTAAAGCGCGCCACATACCCGTGAGGGTCTCAAGGCACTGGGGGGGGGCTGCTACTGATCGAAGAGCCAGGTCTTGAGAAGTCTTCTGAAGGCCAGCAGGTCCTGGGTCTGTCGTAGGCTGGTGGGGAGAGCGTTCCAGGTCTTGGCGGCGGGATAGGAGAAGGATCTGCGTCCGGCGGAGGTTTTCCGGATACGGGGAACTGTGGCGAGGGCGAGATTGGCAGAGCGGAGGCTGCGAGTGGGGGTGTGGAAGCTGAGTCGGTCGTTGAGGTATGTAGGTCCGGTTTTGTGTAGTGCGTTGTGTGCATGGATGAGGAGTTTGAAGGTGATCCTCTTGTTGACGGAGAGCCAGTGTAGGCCTCTCAGGTGGGGTGTGAGGTGGCTGCGTCGGGGGACGTCGAGGATCAATCGTGCCGAGGCGTTCTGTATTCGTTGTAGTCTTCTCAGGAGCTTGGTGGTAGTTCCTGAGTAGAGGGAATTCCCATAGTCGAGTCTGCTGGTGATGAGGGCCTGGGTGACGGTTTTCCTCTTGTCGGGAGGGCTCCATTTGAAGATCCTGAGAAGCATTCGGCGGGTGTTGAAGAAGGACGCGGAGACGGCGTTGACTTGCTTGGTCGTGGAGAGGGTGGAGTCGAAGATGAACCACAGGTTGCGTGTGTGGTCGGTGGGTTCTGGGGCTGTGCCTAGCGATGTGGGCCACCAGGTCTCGTCCCAGGCTGATGGAGTGGGTCCGAGGATGAGGACCTCCGCCTTGTCTGAATTCATCTTCAGTCTGCTGTCCTTCATCCAGTCGGCGACGGCCTTCATTCCTCTGTGGAGGTTGACTTTGGTGGTGTGGGGGTCTGCGATGAGGGATATGATCAGCTGGGTGTCGTCGACGTAGGATATGATGTTGAGATTATGTTGTTGTGCGACGTGAGCGAGCGGTGACATGTGGATATTGAACAGCGTCGGGCTGAGGGAGGATCCCTGTGGCGCAGATGATCTCGGTGTTTTTTAAGCGGAAGGGTGGGAGGCGGACACTCTGGGTTTTGCCGGAGAGGAAGGATGTGGTTGTCAAGGTGCTCCAATCTTCACGGAGGCAGAAGTGACGAAGGCTCCCAATGCCCCTCCGCCGGTGCCCTCGCTCTAAATACCGAGCAAGTACACCAACAGAAGGGAAAGGGGAAGTGGAAGAGAAAGAAGAGACTACTCCTTTTGACACTGTTCCTCTCGCTCGGCTCCCTGACTGTCTTCGCGTAGTTCACGGGAAGGAGGAAGATACCTAATGCACACAGGGACAGAAGATAAACAACTCTCTCCTAACACTCTAAACACCATATAAACCTTAACTGAGAGTTTCCTACCAGTATAAGAAAGAGTTATGGCCCCTCTTCTATGATTTTCTTGTGTAGTAAACTGACTCCCAACAGCTGTAAATGAACATACAGAATTAGTCTTTGACTATGCAAGGATAGGGAAAGATCACTGGCTAACAATACTGGAATGCATTGTACCTGTATATCTGACGGGAGTTCCGTTAAACCTACTGCAACAATGTATATATATCAGTTCCGTATCTGAAGCGAGAGGTCCCACGAAGGTTCCAATTGCAGATAACAAACGCGCAAAAAGGAACAAGGAAGGGGAAAATGGGGAGGAAAGGAAAAGGAGAAACGCAAGGGTAGTCTCAGTCAAGTCCTTGCTGCGGAGCTTGGCGAGATAAGCAATGCGTCTTACTTGAAGGTTGCACACTGTCCGTTGACTCTCGCTGCCTTTTGCACTTGCTCGAGGTTCAGAACTTCACTGCCAGTTCTGGTTGTGACTGCTTCGATACGGAATTCACGAAAACGTCAGATACCTCTCTGCACGCTTCCGGGGATATCCGTTCGGGCTCTGGACTCGTCGGAATTACTCTCTAGTAGAATCTAAGAAAACTATGAATTTCTTCCTACGCACTAGGATTAAGTGCGGAGGAAACGCGAACTCAACTACTCTCTCCGCAATTCAGTTGAAATGCGCCGCGCACCAGTTTTAACCATTAGTAATTGCTCAGGTGTGTTAAAAACAAACACTAGACTGCAAACAACTCGGTGGCCATCTTACTGAGTGCAATTCTTCACGCAAAGGTTTTCCCAAACATTTACCAAGCTAGGCTTGACAATAGTTCGGAAACTCCTCGTGACTTGATGTTTACTTTGACCCAATATAGAGGCAACCACCAGATTCCTGACAGTGGTCCAGGCCAGGACTTTCTCCTGGATTCCGGCGTCATGGAGGCGTGCTGATAGGGTGCGGTGGCAGACCGTGCCGAAGGCTGCTGATAGGTCCAGCAGGATGAGGGCGGCTGTTTCTCCTTTGTCCTTCAGGATCCTGATGTCGTCGGTGGCGGCGATGAGGGCGCTCTCGGTGCTGTGATTAATGCGGAAACCGGATTTGGAGGGGTCCCGGATGTTGTTCTCTTCGAAGTAGCGGATTAGCTGTTTGTTGACAATCTTCTCTGTCACTTTTGCCGGGAACGGGAGCAGGGAGATGGGCCGGAAGTTCTTGAGGTCCTTGGGGTCCGCCTTGGGTTTCTTCAGTAAGGCTTTGATCTCGTCGTGCTTCCAGCTTTCCAGGAAGGTTGCTGTCTCGAAGGAGATGTTGATTGTTTTCCATAGGTGGGGCGCGATGGTAGTGCTGGCTATGTTTAAAACGTGGTGAGGGCAAGGGTCGGAAGGGGATCCGGAGTGGATGGAGTTCATGGTTTTGATGGTGTCTTCGTCGCTGACGGTGAACCAGGCGGTCAGGCGACTGGTGCGGGTGGAGGTCGCAGGGGTGGTGGTCTCAGTGGTGGGTGAGGGGGTGTCGGAGTTGAAGCTGTCGTGGATGCCGGTGATCTTGCGTTGAAAGAAGGTGGCCAGGGAGTCAGACAGGTCCTGTTATGGTGGAATGTCGTTGGTGTTGGAGCTGGGGTTGGAGAGTTCTTTCACGATGCTGAAGAGCTCTTTGGTGTTGTGTGCGTTGTTGTCTAGGCGGTCCTTGAAGGCGGTCCTCTTGGCGGTCCTGATGAGTTGGTGGTGTCTGCGTGTGGCATTCTTGTGGGCTGTGTGGCTGTCTGGTGTTCAGTCGTGGAACCATTTCTTCACCAGTTTCCGGCAGGTGCACTTGGAGGTCCGGAGGTCTTCGGTGAACCAGGCGGCTTTCTTTTTGATGTGGTTGGTTGTGGAGGTCTTGAGAGGGGCGAGGGTGTTGGAGCAGTCGTTGATCCACTGTTTGAGGTTGGCTTCAGCGGTGTCGGGGTCGAAGGGGTCGGTGGGTGGTCTCAGGGCGAGGGTGGTAGTCAGTTGGTCCTTGGTGGCCTTGCCCCAGCAGCGGCGTGGCAGCTATTGGGTGCGGTGGTGTGTGGTAGGTTTCCTGAAGGTGAAAAGGACGCATCTGTGGTCGGTCCAGTGGGGTTCGGTGGTGTGGTTGAAGGAGACGAGAGGGCTTGCGGAGAAGATGGGGTCCAGCGTCTGTCCAGCGGCGTGGGTGGGTGTCGCCATGAGCTGTTTGAGTCCGAGGTTGGCAAGATTGTCGATCAGGGCGGTGGAGTTGGCGTCGTTGTTGTTCTCGAGGTGGAAGTTCAGTCCCCGAGGAGGATGTAGTCCGTGGAGGCGAGGGCGTGGGTGCTGACTAGGTCGGCGATGGTGTCGTTGTACTGAGGTCGTGGTCTGGGTGGTCTGTAGATGAGAGTTCCTCTGAGGGTCGTGTTGGGGTCGGTGTGGATCTGGAAGTGCATGTGTTCGGCAGTGGTGAGGGTGTCATCGGTGTTGGTCGAGTCTCTGAGGGTGTCCTTGTGGATGATGGCGATTCCCCCTCCAACTCTGTTGGTGCGGTCTCTGTGGGAGATCTTGTAGCCCTCAGGGATGGCTATGGCGATGTCTGGTGCTGAGGTGGCGTTCAGCCAGGTCTCCGTCAGCAAGGCGAAGTCGGGCGGTAGAGTCTAGGAGGTCACAGAGTTTGATGGGGTGCTTGCGAGCAGAGCGGGTGTTGAGGAGGATGCAGCGGAGGTGGTTGGGTGCTCTGGTTGGTGGTTTGGTGGGCTGGATGCTGGTGAATCTGCAGTTCCGGCAGGTGAAGGGCCCTTGGGTGTGCTTCGAGAGGGCCTGGTTGCAGGGGTGGTCTCGTCCGGTGGTGAGTGCGTGGAAGGTGCTGGAGTTGTAGTGCAGTCTGGCGTTGCGGGGGCGCGGGGTCCAGGGGTTCTGGTGCCGGGTGCGGTCCAGGCGCGGACGGGCGCAGACAGGCTTGCCTTTGGCGCGCCAGCGGCGCATCCGCTGCGCGTCCGCGCAGTGTCTTCCATAAGAGGCGAAGTGGGAGGAAGGAGCAGCTGGGAGGCGGGAGCGGGGTGGCCAATGGGTGAGGGACGGGACACAGAAGGAAAAAGGGGGCGGGCCGCAGGAGAGCAGCCGCGGGAAGCGGGGAGAGGGGGGCACAAAGGGCAAGGGGCACAAGAAGAGAGTACAAAACGGAACAGTAAACAAAAGCCAAGAACAGAATACCAGTAATACAGGTGCTAAGACGAAGTCAAATTAGCAGCACAGTGGGGAGAAAAACAGTCACCAGGCCGCGGGGCACATCAGCGGCGAACTCCCGGTAGCGGCAGCGGTGGGGCAGAGTCACAGGCTCACAGGAGGAGCCGTGCGGCGTGAGGGGTGACCTGACCTGAGAACAGGTCACGAGGTCATGAAGATTGTATGCTGAACAGAACTTACTACTGAATTTTGTATTAAATTAACTTTGCTGGTAGGGATCAATCAGATGTTTACTTATTTTGTGCTGTGCTCTGTCTATGTTTGCAAATGTATTAATACGTACAGAGGATTCTGTAATGTATTAGGTTATACTGTGGGTGGCACGGCATGAAGACATAGAGCACGCCTGAAAAGAGAGGGTCGCTAACTGATATTAATGCAAACATAGTGGAGGTGCTGGTTGTTTCTTAAGTTACACTGCCACCATTTCTTTCCTCTTGTAGAGTGCACAAGAATCTTTATTCAAACTCAATATTCAGTGACTGAGGAAAATCAAAGTTTGTGCAGGAAAAACAACAATTTTACAGTAGATCGATCTCTACATACTTAACATAAATAGTGATGCATTTATAAACTTTTGATATTTGCTCATTAAATGTTAGATGCCCTGTACTTTTTCAGACATCTCCGGACTTAGTGGATAAGGTGACAAAATAGGGATATGATGGCCAATTTCAGAATGGGATTTTTGAAATATTAGATGACAAATTAATTAGCTTTAATTTTGGAGTATATATGCTTTTGATTAGGACCCTACTTGACTAAAATGAAGAGTTCTGCTTAAAAATATGAGATAAAAAATGGGCATCTGTATAAGTATATTAGCAATCTATCAATTCATTCAAATGGATAGACTTTTCACTTTAATATCCTCAAGCCAAACTCCCCAACTCCCTTACCAAACTGAATTAATATCTGACTACCTGCAAATGTTTCAAGTTTCTTTATTAGTTTGATATCATGCCAATAAGAAAATACAAACAATTCATATTCTATACTTTACCCAAAATTGATAATGCAACATAATACTTAAAACCCTAGAATGTTCCTCAATATTCCATGCGTATACATCTAAACTATGAGCAACTTATGTGACTAGTCACTCTAAAACCACAAACAGGAATGTACCTATGGTATGAAACAACCTCATAACATTACATTTTAAAATTGCTTTTGTTAAGTCACTGATACAGAGGGTGCATACAATTCTGGTAGCAGGAAGTCACAAACCTCATCTTATTTTATAAAAAATACAATTATATGAGGAAGAAACAGTGAAGCACCTTCACAATTCACACTTCATATTCTATAAAATACCGTAAATTTGGTAGTAAAAAATAATACTTAAATTTTTAGTTCATGAATATATTCTTCCTCAACACTCAGTGTGAGTTTACATCTATAGCTGTGAGCGACTCGAATCGACTAACTATTCAAAAACCACAGACAAGTATTTCTGTACAGCACAAACAATCCCATATTATTACTCCATATAATTGCTGTCCTTTAATCTCTAATATGGCATACATTTAACATTCTAAAAACAGGGAGTATCAAACTTCTCATTTCATTAAAACATGCAAAATACAATTACATGAAGTGGAGACGGAGAAGCATATTCACAGAAAGGGTAAATACAACTACCTTCCCCAACCTGTTTGACCAGCTTCCGCTTTAGAAAGGCTGGGACCTACTGCAGCTAAACCTTCTGAGCCCACTTCCTGATGCTAACGTTTTTTATATCACGCACAAGAGCGACCTCTGACCTGGAGAGAGCGACCTCTGACCCTGACTTCAGGTTAGGTCACCCCCACGCCGCTGCCGCCTGCTCTCCCCGGTCTCCTGCTACCTCCTGCTGCTCTTTTTTTCCTGCTGCTACCTCCCTGCGGACCCGCCCCCTGGACCCCCCTGTCTCCCCATTCGCCGCCCCGCTCCCACCACCCAGCTGCCCCTCCCTCCCGTCAGCGCTCTTAAGGAGGTCACGCAGCAGTGCAGGGAGCGACCTCTGACCCTGACTTCAGGTTAGGTCGCCCCCATGCCGCTGCCGCCTGCTCTCCCCGGACTCCTGCTGCCTCCTGCTGCTCTTTTTTTCCTGCCGCTGCCTCCTTGCGGCCCCGCCCCCCGGACCCCCCTGTCTCCCCATTCAACGCCCCGCTCCCGCCACCCAGCTGCTCCTCCCTCCCATCAGCACTCTTATGCAGACCACGAAGCGGATGTGCGCAGCGGGCGTGCCAAAGGAAAGCCTGTCTGCGCCCGTCAGCACCTGGACCGGGCCCAGCGCCTGAAGCCCTGGCCCCCGACGATGCCAGCCCACACGACGGACTTACGACGCCGCCACCCTCCGCGCACTCAACGCCGGCCGGAACCCCGCCTGCTACTGAGCCATCCCGAAACGCACCCACAGACCCTTCACCTGCCAAGCCTGCAAATTCACCTGCCTCCGAACCTGCACTGCTCCCGCCAAGCCAGGCACCAGCAACACTAACCTCAAGTGCATCCTGCTCAACACCCGCTCCGTCCACAGACACGCCGTCGAACTCTGGAACCTCCTCGAACACAACCTCACCAGACGTCGCCTTCCTAACAGAAACCTGGATGAACGCCTCCTCAGCCCCCGACATCGCCATAGCCATCCCGGAGGGCTACAGGACCACCCAGAGGGACCGCATCAACCAAACCGGAGGAGGCATCGCCATTGTCCACAGAAACACCATCCGAATCACGACCAACTCCGACGACACCCTTACCGCCGCCGAGCACCTTCACTTCCAGATACACACCGACCCCAAGACCACCCTCAGAGGCACTCTTATCTACAGACCCCCGGGACCACGCACACAATTCAGCGGAGCCATCGCAGACTTCATCAGCCAGCACGCCCTTACCTCCTCGGGAAACATCCTTTACAACGCAACTTTTACCACGCAGTGCCTTTACGACGCAACTATTACCATGCATGTCATTACAACGCATAGCGCTGGGGGGCGCTCTAGGATAAGGAATAGATTTAATTTACTATCCAACACCTTCCCTACTATCCACGGGGACTGGAGTTGGAATAGTAAATTAAACTATTCACTATCCAGCACCCCTAAGCGCTATGCGTTGTAAAGGCATGCGTTGTAAAAACTGCGTTGTAAAGGCATGCGTGGTAAAATCATGCGTTGTAATGTCATACATCCACCTCCTCAGACTACATCCTCCTAGGAGACCACAACTTCCACCTGGAGAACAACAATGACAGCAACACCGCCGCCCTCCTGGACAACCTCGCCAACCTCGGACTCAAGCAACTGGTGACACCCCCACCCACTACACCGGTCACACGCTAGACCCCATCTTCTCCTCCAGCAAGCACATCTCCTTCAGCCACTCCACCGGACTACACTGGACAGATCACAGCTGCGTCCACTTCAACTTCAGGAGAACCACGACCCACCACCACCCGCAACAGGTTCCCCGCAGAAGCTGGAGCAAGATCACCGCCGACCAACTCACCACCTCCCTCAGCCAGAACCCTCCCACCAACACAAGGGACCCCAACGAAGCAGCCCGCAACCTCACACAGTGGCTCACCAACTTTGCCGATGACCTCGCGCCACTGAAGAACCCTCCCAGCAGACCCAGAAGCAAGAAAGCCTCGTGGTTCACCAACGACCTCAAAAACTCCAAGAAAAACTGCCGCACCCTCGAGAAAGCCTGGCGCCACGACCAGACAACGGAGAACATGACAGACCTCAAGAACGCCACCCGCAAACACCACCAGCTGATCCGCACCACCAAAAGGACAACATTCAAAGAACGTCGGGACAACAACACCCACAATAGCAAGGAACTCTTCAACATCGTTAAAGAGCTCTCTAACAGCAGCGCCGGCAACAACGACATCACACCCTCGCACGACCTTGCCTCGTTCTTTCACCGCAAGATCGCCGACATACACAACAGCTTTGGCGCACAGACCACGCACCCAACCACCGAACCAGCTCCCCCCACCACCACCTTCTGCAACTGGACCCCGGTCAGCACCGAAGACACCACCCGCATGATGAACCCCTGTCCGCACCACATCTTCAACAAAGCCAACTCCATCATCGCACCCCAACTCCGGGACATCATTAACAGCTCCTTCGCATACGCCACCTTCCCGGAGAGCTGGAAACATGCCGAGCTCAGCGCCCTGCTGAAGAAACCCACCGCGGACCCCACGGACCTCAAGAACTTCCATCCACCCCATCTCGCTCCTCCCTTTTCCTGCCAAAGTCATCGAAAAGACCGTCAAGAATCAACTCTCCGCCTTCCTCGAGACAAACAGATCCCTCGACCCCTCGCAGTCCGGTTTCCGAGCAAACCACAGCACTGATACCGCCCTCATTGCAGCTACCGACGACATCAGGTCTCTGCTCGACAACGGGGAAACAGCTGCACTCATCCTCCTGGACCTCTCAGCAGCCTTCGACACCGTATGTCACCGCACCCTGATACAACGCTTCAGCAACACCGGAATCCATGGAACGACCTTGGAGTGGATCATCTCGTTCCTCGCCGGAAGAACCCAGAGAGTCTGCCTCCCGCCGTTCTGATCCGCAGCCACCAAAGTCATCTGCGGCGTTCCGCAAGGATCCTTGCTCAGCCCCACCCTCTTCAACGTCTACATGAGCCCCCTTGCAGCCATCGCACGCCAACACAACCTAAACATCATCTCCTACGCCGACGACACCCAGCTGATCATCTCCCTCTCCAACGACCCCGACACCGCCAGAGCCAGCCTTCAGGAAGGAATGAAAGGCGTCGCGGAATGGATGAAGCTCAGCCGTCTGAAACTGAACTCAGACAAGACGGAAGTCCTCATCCTGGGACCATCCCCCTCTGCCTGGGACGACTCCTGGTGGCCCCCTGCCCTGGGCACCGCCCCCAAGCCAACGGACCATGCACGCAACCTGTGCTTCATCCTGGACTCCTCCCTCATGATGTCCAAGCAAGTCAACGCCGTCTCGTCATCCTGTTTTAACACCCTGCGCATGCTCCGAAAGATCTTCCGGTGGATCCCCACCGAAACCAGGAAGACGGTCACCCAGGCCCTCGTCACCAGCCGACTGGACTACGGGAACACCCGCTATGCTGGAACCACAGCCAAACTCCAGAAAAGACTCCAGCACATACAGAACGCTTCTGCACGACTCATCCTGGACATCCCCCGTCACAGCCACATCTCTGCCCATCTGAAAGACCTGCACTGGCTCCCCGTCAACATGAGGATCACGTTCAGACTCCTCACCGACGCACACAAGGCTGTCCACGACATGAGCCCCAAATACCTCAACAGCCGCCTCGCATTCTACACACCCACTCGCCAGCTTCGATCCGCCAGCCTCGCCCTCCCCACCGTCCCACGAATTCGCAGATCCACCACCGGAGGAAGATCCTTCTCCTACCTGGCGGCCAAGACATGGAACTCCCTCCCCACCCACCTACGGCTGACCCAGGATCATCTCTCCTTCAGGAAACAACTGAAGACCTGGCTGTTCGAGCAGTAGCGACTCCCCCTGCCCCCAGCGCCTTGAGACCCTAGCGGTGAGTAGCACGCTCTACAAATTTGCTGATTGATTGATTGATTGACGCTAGTATGGCCGGTTGTACCCTCCATGGCTGCCTCCATTAGGTGTAGCAGGTTGTCTCTATTCCTCATAATTTCAAGGTTACCCTTCCTGGAATTTTCTTTCATCAATCATTTTGTTATTGGTTTCTGCTGGGATACAGACATATTTTGAAGATCTGTCCCTGGTAGGATACCCAGTGAGTCCTTGATAGCTTGGAGGTTGGCTACCCATTGGCCTGAATTCTTACCCTGCAGATAAGATTTAATTATTTGTCTCAGAGCCATCCTCCGACTCCAAAAGACAGGCTCAATAATTAAGTATCTTCGGCATATATTTGAGTGATATGTTAGTGGGGCCCAGCTCTTGCCTCAAGGCACTATTCAAAGAGTCTCTGGGTAAACCAAGCCATATTTTCCAGATATTAATTTCCGTGATCTGCAGCCGAGCAATATTCTTTGCTGACATAACTTCTCAAGCACACAGTAGTATATTAACAGTTTTTACAATAAGGGTCTTGCTTTAAACTTCGATAGACTTGTGCCCCAAAGTGAGATACAACCTATGTAAATCACCTGCAATAGCATTGAATTAGCTTCCTGGGATTCTATATGAGGTTTAAAATTCAGGTTATTTCTAAAAAGAAGGCCTAAATATCTGAATTCATTTACCACCTCCACATGTTCGCCACTTAGCCTCCACTTATGCCCAATATGCTGCGCTCTTCTTTTCGAGAAAACCATTACTTTAATTTTAGACATATTTGTTTGCAGATCATTAGAATTACAATATTTTGATAAAAGCATCCAGTTGCCTTTGAAGAACAAGGTGTGTAAGGTCCATAGCACTGTATCCTCAGCCACTGTGACAAGGTGGCCGCAGCTCCCAATTTAGGAGCAATTGGGCAAACCTGATTTAGTACTGTTGTTGCATCAGAAAAATAATTTAAGAACAGGAGTAGAGTCATAATCCACCCCTATCTAAGGTCATTAGGAGTAACTATTTTTCTGGACAAGGCTCCAATGCCCCTTAGTTTAACCCTTGTCCACAAACCCTGGTGTAATTGAATTATCAGCTTTAAAAAGCCAGTCAGCATAATCGAGGTATACATGTTTTCCAGAGTAATGGACGATTTATTGTGTCAAAGGCCGTTGACAGCTCTAGATACAACACATAAAGGGGCTTTTTTATGTTAAAGGCTTATTCTTCATCCAAAATGTTTAAAATTAAACAGCTGGGAATTATTGAATGCCCTTTACAGGAAACCCATTTGGACCTTTGGTAGAACTTTATCACTAGTTACCCAATCTTCTAGTAAGCCTAGCGGATGTTTTGCATAGATTTTACTAGGAATGTCAAACAGGAACATCATACAATACCTCGAGGGCAAGTAATGTCCCCCTTGTTTGTGCAAAGGAATGCTAATGCTTCCTTTGCAGGTTTCTGGTGAGCCATGGCCACTTATTATTATTGCTCCAAACACTGGAGTCAGCACTTGGGACCACAATCTAGGATTACGTTTTATTATGTCTGACAAAAGGCCATCAGGACCTTGGGCCCTTGAACTTCCTAATTTTTTTTATCACACCCTCAATACCATTTACTGAGGACAGCAGTTAACTCTGTAACAACCCATTCTTCACAAAACCATATTGCATACTGCCCATATTTCCACCTTTTCCTTCTTTTAACTTGTAGAGCTCAGATATATACCTGACCCACGCTTCTCCAGAAACTGATGTTGCTTCTATTTTTTAGACAACCCAAGGCACTGCTAACTGCTTTTCAAAACCCTTTATTTTTCCTGTTCCAAGGTAAACAGTTGCCTTCGTCCAAGCATTGTCTTTTTCCTTATCAATTATCTGTCTTATTTCTTTAATATAGTTCTTCCTATGTTGTTCAATTGGGTACTCCCTATTGGCTCTGCTTACTTTATAAGCCTCCCTTATGTTTTTATTATTTAATGCAGTCTTTGCCCTCATCCTGGAAGAACAATATGTACTGTTCTTTGCCCTGCCACAGTTGCAACCCAGCATTGACGCAACCCAAATATTGATAATCAGGCTTTCATAGTCTTGCAAGATACCTGTATGTGGAATAACAAATCATGCAGGATCTTGAGAAAGTTATTGATTATAGAGGAGAATATTACTCGTTTCTACTTTGAAGTGTATTAGCCTTGACAATGTCTTTCCTGCAATATCCTGTCCCCAACATCTCTCCGGTACAGGGCATATCCATTGACAATACTTCACGTGCAAAAAAAACACATTGAATATGCCAAGGGTATAACCTTTACCTATGTCAAGCAGGTGTAGGGCCTTTACCAATGCTCAAGAGTTTGTCCTTCTGCTATGCCTGACCCTAGTGGTTCTATCCCCAGTGTCCACTGGGCATTCACAATCTATAGCATAACACCGTAACTAATGTTAAGGTTATGTTCATAGTGAAGATAGTTACAATAATGCAAATTCTCTTTCAGTTTGCTTTAAAAGTAAAAATGCACATATTGTGTTAAGGCTGGCTGCAAACTCAATGGTTACATCTAATAATTTTTCCTAGGATTAAGTGTTTTAATTATTTTCGAGGTCTTCACTCAAGTTCTGACTGCTAATAGGGTGTGCCCACCATATCCTCTCCCAATGCCAGGGAATATTTTCCCCAGAATGCTGCCAAGGGAGGTCTCAGCAGTCTGAGGTCATTTTGCAATATTACATAATGGCAGACAGAGCAAGGTAACCAGGTTCAAAGAGCCGGATTCCACATCCATGTTGGTGCTTTCTCATTTGTGAATAGGTTGTATACCATACACTGAGATATACTTAAAATGAACCCATTTAAACTGGCTGATCAATACTTGCTATTTAAATATCTGATAAAAGTACTGGACAGATATATATTACATTTGTAAAAGGACAATAAGTAAACAAGCATGTCAAATTTGGCTCTCTCCAACAAGCCATTATTCCGCTAGCTCATTTCAAAACTCCTGGTAAGGATCCCCCACGATTTTCTGTCCCTAGCACAATCGTCACTAACTGACGCATCAACTTTGTGGCCAGAGCGGAGCAGTGGGGGCAGGCAGTAGCCGAGGACTAACAGCCCCAGGAGCCAGTGGGGCCGCCAGTGGACCGGCAGCCCTTCCCCCTTATCACCGGGTGTATAATTACTTCTCGTGCCTCCCGCTTCGCGGGAGACGCATCGACTTTGTGGCCAGAGCGGAGCAGTGGGGGCAGGCAGTAGTCTAGGACTAACAGCCCCAGGAGGCAGCGGGGCCGCCAGTGGACCGGCAGCCCCTCCCCTTTATCACCGGGTGTATAATTACTTCTCGCGCCTCCCGCTTTGCGGGAGACACATCGACTTTGTGGCCAGAGCGGAACAGTGGGGGCAGGCAGTAGCCGAGGACTAACAGCCCCAGGAGCCAGCGGGGCTGCCAGTGGACCGGCAGCCCCTCCCCCTCATCACCGGGTTTATAATTACTTCTCGCGCCTTACGCTTCGCGGGAGACGCATCAACTTTGTGGCCAGAGCGGAGCAGTGGGGGCAGGCAGTAGCCGAGGACTAACAGCCCCAGGAGCCAGCGGGGCCGCCAGTGGACCGGCAGCCCTCCCCCTTATTGCCGTCATCAGGTGGATTAATTTGACTGCGCTTCCTCGTGACGCGGGCAAAGGGCGGGCCGTCTGTGGCCGTCAGGGGCCGGCAAAGGCTGGGCTGGGCTCCCCATCTGAGAAGATCAGCTCGAACTTTGGGGGCAATTATGGAACCAGTCGTGGACTAGAGAAGAGGTACATGATTGATTGGACTGGGAGGTTATTCAAGATCTATTTTGGGGTTTTGAGTTGGGAGGGTGGCTCTGGTTTGTTGTTTCCAGTTAGCCGGGGTGGTTTTTTATTGGCCCCATAGTTGGTCTTGTACCTCTTATATCTTGGAGAGGAAGACCAGTAGCTCCTGTTGTAAGTCACTACACTTGTAGATATTATACGCAATGGCTCATACGGTACAAAAAGGTCATCCATGCAGAATCTGAACAGCTCACCGAATTGTCGCTCAGGAAATAAATCAAAGGGAACCCTCCCCCCCATACTTGATAAGCCAACCGCAATTGACAGAATGCTGCGTAAAGCCATTGGTGCGGTTGCTAATTAAATTGAGCGCACTGAGAGGCGTTGTTCATTGACTCCGCAAACTGACCTTATTCCTTTGATACAAGAATCTGAGATAGAAGTTTCCCTAACCCCACAAAACACTCTGTCAGATTCTCTATCTACTGATATTTCTTGTGCCAGTTGGTGACTATTAACCCCTTGCATGCTGATGACAGCCGGGAGCCGTCATGGCACACAGTGCTTGTGTGCTGATGACAGCTCCCGACCGTCATGACTGCACCCGTGATCGGAATGTGCTGCACAGGCGCAGAATCATGGCAGCATGCAAGGGGTTAATGACCCAGAGATACAAATAGTGGGGGGACGGGACAAACCATTAGGAAAAAGAAGAGCAGTACTATGAAACCCAGGCAGAAGAGGGGAAAACCCACCCCGGCACCGACCGAAAAGAGTAAAGTGGCTGCAGGGGAATATACAGGGCACGTGCCACAAATACAAGCATCCCCAACCTGGGTAGCTCAAATTATTAGTGACCTGCAGAATCATTTTGAGCAGCTCATTAATACTCAAATGAAACTAATTCTGAGCAGGTTAGACAAGGTAGTAACCCTGGTAAAAACAAAAGGGTTGGGGGCGGGTAGCACATTGCCTCCATTAACAAGTTTCACAGTCTAGGAGGCTATCACCATAAATCCACCTGCTGCACTACCTAGCAATCCCTCAAAAGGGCAAACTACCACCGCTATGTGCCCTTCACTGTCCCCAAATTCCCAGCGGTTACACACTAGTCGGGCTCCTAATGGTCATACTGCAAGTTCAGGTGATGTTACTCTTGCCCCACCAAAAGGTACCCATCAATTCATAGTCCATAGGCAGCCTTCATCCGAACTTCCACCCCCGTGCCAACCAGAAGGGCCAGTCCCCAAGGCGACCATCAACCCATTACCCTGTATAAATTTACCCCCTGAAGCGGCACCATATGTAATTATACTAACAGGGGTCCCGGAGTTGAAGCCAGATCATATAGAGGCCTACGACGAGCTTAAGAACAAAACTATGCTCTGGCTGAATAAGCATAGGCCGCTAACAGGGAATAAACAGGGGGAAATTTTGTTGGTCCGAAGGGTGGTTTGGTTGGGGAACAGGTCCAAGGACGTTATTGGCGACTGTATGGTGGTAAACTTTAGGAACCACAGCGTAGTCGATCAAATATTAAGGTGGGGATTGCTTAGCCATTCCAGTAACATTAGACCTTTGCCCCTAAGTTTCTTTTATCCAAGGGGAACCCGGTGCTTTGGCTTTGACCCTGTATTGCGTAGTAGAAGTGATAGCAACCCAGGTGGTTTTTGTCATCCAATGCCATATGCTCCCCTTAGAAAGCAGGAAATATTGAGCCTGAAGAACAGATTCGATCCCCTTATGTCTTTAGAGGAGCTGGACTGACTAAAGAGTGATAGAGCCCCCACCAAGAATCAACTTTGGGAAAAAGGTTGCTCCCTCAATACCGCCCAGACTATAATGTTAACTTATTACCCCATACTGATTGAGTCTACCTGCAAAGTCGCAGAGTCCCTGGGTGGGACTTGTGTTGATTTTATTGCAGTCCCCCTTGTCTTAGACCTCTTGGGCCCACCAGCTGGGCTAGCAGTGAGTGAGGAAATATCGGGGCTGGATCACATCTCCTTGCACCCCCAGCATTTAGTGAATTCACATAATCCGTCCAGGCCTAATGATGACCCGAATAGTGAAAGGATAGAAGACAATAACTCAGCCACACCATCTCCAAGAGTGACACAAATGCAGGAGGGGCTAGAATTGCTATCTTGGAACATAGCGGGACTATCAGCTAAATTCGATAATCAGGATTGGAAGCAGGTTATTACCAGGTTCCAGGTAATTTGTTTGAAGGAAACCTGGGTGATAGACTGCAATCCTTTTTATTTAGCGGGGTACAACTGTTTCTCTGTGCCTGCCCAGAAGTCATCCTCGGGGAGAGCTATGGGAGGACTTCTCACATTTGTGGATCTGCAGCTGGAAGGAGTGTGGACCAACCTAAATTGGTCCTCACATAATATGCAGGCTCTTGGGTTACATACAAATGGGCTTAATATAATTCTGATCAATTTGTATAATGCAGTGGTAGCCAAAGGGAAGGGATCCACAATAAGTGAATTGGATACTCGATTAAATGCAGAGACTGCCTCGAGGAAGAGCGCGGTGGCCCCACTTGTGGTTTTAGCGGGCGATTTTAACTGCCGCCTGTGCCCTAACTTGAGTCCTGTTAACGAGGATTGGTCTCGTTGCACGGCGGAGGATTGCCCGCACTTCCAGCACTCCTGTGAGGGGATGGAATTGGATAGGGTCCTGAAAAGCCACGCCCTAGTACACACTATTGGTCTTGTGGCCATAGGAAGTGGAGGTGAGGTTAACCCGACATTTAAGGGCAGAGGGTGTCGCTCCTTTTTAGACTACATAGTGGTCTCCAGCCTATTTAAAGACTGGATAAGAGGGGCAGATATTGAATGGAGCATATTTAGCGATCATAACCCCCTAGTGTTGGAGTTAAAAGATCTGCCCTCTAGAAGTGCTAGAAGAGGTGTAGGGGTAGATAGCATGGAGAGGGCAACGGATCAGGGGAGACGACTTAGATGGTCCAAAGTGGACGGGGACACTTTTTACAAATCTCTAATGGAGAAAGGCAATGAAGAGATTAGGGTGTGCCTTGACCTTTCTGTGGAGGGCCCCGCTGTTGTTAAAGCATTTGAGGAAGTGGCGCACCTAATAGACGGACTACTAAAGACCACTAAGCAAGGGAGAGCAAACACCATCCCTAGATGGTTCGATAAAGATTGCTCTCGGCACATAAAGAGTTAAAATCCAGCTTGAAAACCATACCTAGGGACAAGTCACGTATCGCACAGTGTAGGCCCTCATACAAAAAGGCACTTAAGTGCAGGAAATACTCCCTTCAATCACAAGCCTGGGAGGATTTAGTGGATGCAGCAGATAGAAGGGACATGACAGAGTTCTGGAAAATTATAAACAAACCATGTTTCCAGAACACTAACGCCCCAGAAATTGGCACCACTATTCTGCCAGAACAATGGTATGACCACTATAAAAATCTATATAACCATACTGTTGTAAATAACGAGGTTGATGGGATGGGCCCTCGGTGGGTTGCCACGATTGAGTTCACACTGGAGGAAATTGTAGGGGCCATTCAGGGCCTATCAAAAAATAAAGCACCAGGCCCAGACGGTAACCCTCCTGACCTTTATTTAAGTAAGGTGGAGCTGTAGGACCCCATTCTCACAAGGGTTTTAAACGCAGCGGTCGCATCTGGCCTTCCGCGCTCTTGGTCATCGGCAACAATAGTCCCTATTTTTAAAAAAGGGAATAGGGATAATCCCCAGTGTTACCGCCCTATATATCTGATCGATGTAACAGCCAAAGCGCTGGGTCGAGTGGTCCTTAACCGCCTCACGGACTGGGCCGATGCACACCAAATTACTACAGATTCCCAATATGGGTTGAGGGCAGGAAGATCAACAACGGATCAGTGCCTGAACCTGTATCTTTTGGTGGCAAAATATACTTTAGCCAGTAATGAGGCTGTATACTTAGGGTTTATGGACCTCACTGCTGCTTTCGATCATGTTAATAGGGAGAAGCTCTGGGCCTTGATGACCAGATTAGGGGTTGAACAGGACTTGGTTAACATACTGAGAGCATTGCATTGGGAAACCTCTGCCAAAGTGCGTTTTACCTCGAAAGGGGATACCACGGCACCTTTTCCATGTAACAGTGGGGTTAGGCAGGGATGTATTTTAGCTCCATTTTTGTTTTCCTTATACGTCAATAATTTAGACCAGGTATTAGGCAAATTAAAAGTAGACTCCCCCCAAGTAGGTTCCCGTCCTGTCCCGGTGTTGTTGTACGCGGACGACGCGGTGCTTTTAGCCCGCACCCCTAAGGGACTCCAGCGTCTGATAGACGGGTTTGTTCGTTTTATGGACACTTTAGATTTGTCTGCAAACCTGGCTAAGTCCTGTGTAATGTTTACAGGAACCAAACCCTGTAAGAAGTTCTCTTACAAGATAGGCACTCATAAACTAGGACAGGTACAGTCCTTTCCCTACCTAGGTTTATTATTTGATGGGTTTTTAAATTTTAAATATTTAGTGGAAGACCGGTGCTCAAAACTGGTGACCTCGACTGGGGCGATAATGAACTATGGACGTAGGCTGGGAAGGTGGTCCCCCGAACAAGTTATGAACTTATATAGCTCAATCTGTTGCTGTAAAGAGGCATATGGGTCTGAAGTTTGGGGCTCTGTAAGTACCCAGCAGCTACAGGCAGAGGAGAACAAATACTTTAGAAAGGTACTTAAAACCCCAAAAAGCACTCCCGCCTATATTATTCACGAAGAACTAGGAAGGGCATACATTGAGGACCTGATAAAGGTCAGACCTCTTATAGCCAGGCTGAAGATCTGGACTAATACCGAGGCAGACCTAAGCAGACAAATCATTAGAGACTACTTAAAAAGGGACAAAGGAATGAGTATTCCCTGGCTAAAATACGTGAAGCCACACTTGAGGGAATTGGTTGTAAGGATCTTTTTACCAACCCAACGGAAATTATTTCCCAAGATAAACTGAGAGTTAAAAGAATTTTCTTGGACTTGGCAGATTCACGTAGGGCGGCTGTAGAAGAATGCAAAATCACAGTTGGTGCTTATAGAATGGTGAAAACAGAGAAAGGAATGGAACCTTATCTCGCCCTCATGCATAATGCACAGGACAGATTTTTAATCACCCATTTTAGGCTCAACCTTTTACATCATCTACTGGCTGATCCACCAGGTTTTACTTTAATGGTTGAGCAGAAGGGTACCTGCGGCTGCGACAATAGGTCTCTGCAGGATACACTTCATTTTGTACTTTTATGTCCATTTTATGTTTTACCTGGGCGTAGTTTTTTAGTAGGAATTTTAAAACAGGCAAAGTTCAAACACGCCAAGGTCGCCTAACTGTTCTTGCAAAGGGCTAATGATCCTTATACTCTGTTCTGTATTACGAATTTTATTAAGGTCTCTGTAAGGTTAAGGAACTCAAGAGTGCGGTGCTGAATGAATTTTTGGTCAATTGTCTTTAACCACTGACATATGAATTGTATTTTATCGATTTTAACTGTTTAACATGCACTTTTATGGTATTTTTTAAATACCGAATAAAGGACTATTGATTGATTGATTTACTAATATGTGCCAAAGTTACATGAGTTGAACAGAAGTGAATTACATTTATTATTTTAATTTTTTGTCCAATTTTTCAAATTGAGCTTAAGTTATTAGTTAACAAAGTAATATAAGTAAATATATCTTTCCTATGATCAAACGGATTCATACATAGGGATTGAGAACCATACCGACTCTCTACTACATACACCCAACTTTTGTTTAAATCTATTCAGCATTATTTTATAATTTTAAAAATTACACCTTTTTGAATTTAGCTGAATGGGAAACTTTGTAGAATATGTTATGAATATGCCTGAAATGCAATTTACTGAGTTGATCGTTTCCTCATCTGCCTTTATTTGAGTTCTATTGACCGTGGGGAGGTCTGTGATGCCAGAATAAAAATTTAAGTTGAACACTTGTGAAGATGAGGTGAACGCCTCCCGGACGCCACTTTTTATTTAAATGAAATAAAGGGCTGTATTGTGTAATTAGCAACATTCTTTGTGAGCTTGTGAAAACAAGTAATGGGAAATAAATAAAAAAAATCAATAGCTGCTCATATAAATCTGTTCGCATGCATCAGGGCGTCTGGGTGCCATTTAAATACTGTTCATCTGCCTAGTTCCCTCGCTAACTTATTCAAGAACTGGGTGCTTTATTGCAGGCTAAATAACTCACTAGTGATTGTGAATGCAAGGTGGGTGATTATGGCAGGCTTGCTGCGGCTGTGTGATCAAGGACTTTGTGTCAGATGCTTGTTTCAGAAATATGTCTGGATATCCTACAACTGCTTGTATTGGTGCTCCAGATGCTACCCTTCTTACAGGTTCCACTTCTGGATTATGCCCGTGCCTCTCTTCATGCACCCCTCTCCCCGTAAATTAATCTCAAGATCAATGAAATGATTGTTATTTAGTGAACTACAGTGTGTTTACGTCTGTGTTTGGTTATTCAATGTATTTGTATCAGGTCATTCCTGTATGTCTTCTGCTCCTTCCTGTGACTGTTCCATGGAAGTACACCTCGGAGACAATAAACCTAAGTGAAATTGGAGTCCTTTCCTTTGCAGAAATTACGAGAAATGTCCAAATAATTGGTCAAAACTATGTTATGAAACAATTGTAAACTGAAGTGTTGTGCTATTTTTAGCAGGAAATTCATCCTAGTCTCCATTTTGAATGCGAGGATGTAATTTGTTCTTTAAAACAAAAATCACAATTACACGTGCTGCATACAGCCACTGGTCTTAGGGTCATTTGTATTGTTCCCGTGTTGCTGTGCTTGGGTTCTTCTTTCAAAATGTCAATTATGCGGCATGGTGTAATGGTATGATCACAGGCATTTCATGTAGCACTCATAAAGCAAAATATCATATACTAAGCAGAATTATGCCGGCATAAAAGAGATTTTCCATGGACATGGGCAGTGCCCACGATATTGTGCACCTTCTCTTCTCATAACTTTTGCTCTAGCTGAGAGGGTGGCTCCTAACACGATGCCCTTGCTTTCCTTGTGGTGCTCTGTGACATGTCTATAGACAGATGTCTTGACTCTATCTATTCCTACAAGCTCTGCGGCAGTTGGCACTGGAGTTGGTCCACTTATTTTCTCACAAATAATGTTTACTATTCCACATGCTGATGGACATGCTGGCTGACAAGCCTCCAAACAACTGGTCATATTCGTCCGCAATTCCATTAGCTAGTATTCCAAACTCTCATTGACTTGACTTTTCACAGTTTTACCAACATCGTACAGTTGAAAATTGTGGCCTTCTTGGAGAATGCACTGGCTTTTGAACCATTAGCCTGAACCTTCAAAGATGTTGTCGGTGGTGCCTTTTTTCTACCTCACGGTCTCCTGCTGTACCGCCATAAGTGTCTTTGAAAGTCATCATTTAAATACTTTAAATGATGACCTGTGTAGCACTCCGTCTGGCACCTTCCCCAAAGGCCAGGGCTTGAAAACAATATAAATTGATTTAATATACAATCCTACAGATTTCCTCGTACCTTGACACTTGGCACAGGGACTCATGTTATTTTTAACTGTGGTGCTTTAACCCCTTGGCCGCGGCGGTAATTCCGCCGCAGCGCTAGGGGGAGGGGGGGCTGTGCGGCGCCACCATGCTCGTGACGGAACCACTCCGTCACGAGCCGCAGTGGCGCTGTGCTTGTGACGGAATGGTTCCGTCACGCCCCCCCCCCGCTCAATAGAACGCGCCGTGCAGGTGCGAAATCAGCACCGCGCAGGCGTGACGGCCAGGCCATGACGGAACCATTCCATCACCAGCACAGCCCCACCGTGGCTCGCGACAGAATGGTTCCGTCACGGGCGCGCAAGAGGTTAATAGTGTTTGGAGTATATCTTGGTCTAAGGCTGCTAAATTGTTTGGGGGTGTGCCCCTTTGTAATACATTTGGTTACTAGTTGAGGGGATGAAACTCTAATCAAGCGTTAACAACAGTCCTTGTCAGGGTCAAGTCACAAGCAATGCCTAAATTACCCTGTGCTCAACCCTCTTGCAGCTCGACACAGAGCAGTCAGGTTTAACTTAGAGGCAATGTGTAAAGCATTTAGGCAGCACTTCGTAAGTAATAAAGTGAAAATCACAACACAAGAAAGTCTCACACCAATAGAGTAGATTTTAATAAATAATTTGAGTCGTGCGCTGTAAAGCACGAGACACTCTCTTTCTGAGCACTGAGCATTTTTAGCAAGTTTTAAAATATATTCCTGTTTATATTCCTCAAATACCGTTTTTTTGGACCAAGCTCTTCACTCTGCACTTGCACTTTGTTTGATTGTAGGTCCCTGGTCCGGCGCAGAGTTTTCCGCCCGAATGTGTTGGGGAACGTAGCCCCTCCCCCTTAGATACCTTATTTCCAGTTACTGGCTTCCTACATAACTGGATTAGGACACGGACGCGCAGCGGACACTGACTCGCAGGGGAAACACGCCCACCCGCTCCCAATTGGGACAATGGGCCAAATAGACAAAACATCCAAAATCTAATATTCAGGAGATCAGCTTCGATTCCTGGCAGTAACTCAGATACCATGTAGGGACAGTGGGTATGTAAGCGTTGTAACTACTCGATAAACCCTGGGGGGAAAGGAGTTCTGAGGGACTAAAGAATCCAATAGAGAAGACCTCCTTGACCCTGGGCCTCATCAATAGTCGCTCGCGCCCCTAGCATCAAGTGCAAATTCAGATATTTCTGGAGGATGGTAGATTTGATGCACTATTTGTCACAGAGACCTGGTTCAATGACAATTCGGCACCAGATATTGTGAGGACTTTGCCACTGGGGTTCCATATGCACACACTTAATCAAATAGGAAAGATGGTAGGAGGACTTGCGATCTTGGTCAGGGAAGAGTTCAAATGTCTCTTTCAGCAACTCACTCACTATCCCAGACTGCGAGTGTTGGCAATTTAACATCACCTTTTCACCAACCCACACTTTCTCAGGGCTGTTATTTACAGGCCCCCTGGATTGGAAACAACGTTTTTAGAGGGATTTATAGAGCCAGTCTCCAGCCTCTTAATGAAGAAATGCCACATTACTATCTTCAGGGACCTGAACCTGCACTTTGGAGATCATAGCAGCCAGAAGGAATTAGTTACTTACCTGTACACTATAGTTCTCCAGTATTATCTTTCATAGATTCACATGCTTGTATCTTCCCCGTCGTCATGGTGGGAGTCTCACGGTAACAGAATGACCAAAGCAGTATCATAGAGAAGAAAAACTGCACAGAAAAGCACATAGGGACTGTAGTATTTGGTAACCAGACCTTCTCATTGTTTGGTCCAAAAGTCAGCCAATCAGCATTGCTGCCCTGCCCTCATACTCCCCAGCAGAAGCTTCCTGCCTCAGATTTCCGGCCCCAAGTGAGAGACCTGGATAAATACCGAGACAATAAGTTCTGCCTGAGAAACGGGGAGGCGGGCGGGCGCATGTGAATCTATGAAAGATAATACTGGAGAACTATAGTGTACAGGTAAGTAACTAATTCCTTCTCCAGTATTACATCTTTCATAGATTCACATGCTTGTATCAGAGTAGTAAGTAGTACCCACAAAGCCTGCAGCGTTTCCAGGATAGAACCCAGAAGGAAGTTCTGCAGCTGAAATATCGTTAGAACATGATCTGAAAATATACAGGGCAGATAAGAATAGAAAACAATGTAAAATAAAATCAGATTCTACATTTAGATATATAAATATATACATATACATCCACACATTGCATAGAGTATTAATAGAGCAATACAGAATACCTTATTGAAACAGACGTTTCAGAACAGCTTGCCCCACTGCCGTGTCCTCCTTCCACGCAGTGTCGAGACAGTAGTGCTTAGTAAATGAATGCACACTCTTCCAAGTCGCTGCTCTGCAGATGTCAGGTACAGACACTCCTGCAAATAAGGGTATCGATGTCGCCATCTTTCTTGTGGAATGAGCAGTCACTCTGGAATTAAGTGGTTTTCCGGCTTTCTCATGACACTTAATGATAGCCGATGATATCCATCTGGCGATACTCAGTCTTGACAGAGGTAGCCCTTTCCTCTGACCTTCAAATGCAATGAACAATTGTTTAGATTTGCAGAATGTTCTTGTTCGTTCGATGTAGAATTTCAAACATCTAGCGATGTCTAAAGAGTGCAGCGCTCTTTCTGCTTCAGATGAGGGATTGTTGAAGAAGGTAGGCAAAATAACTGGCTCATTCAAGTGAAAAGAAGTAGGGACCTTGAGTATAAACTTAGGATTTGTCCGAAGTATAACCCTGTCCTGACGAAATTGCAGGAAAGGCTCTTCCACTGAAAAGGCTTGTATTTCGCTAACTCTCCTCGCCGAGGTCAGAGCTAGTAGCAGTGCTGTCTTCCAAGATAGGAATTGTAAGTCTGTCTTGTGTATAGGCTTGAATGGTGGCCTCATAAGCTGCGTCAAGACTGTATTGAGGTGCCAGGGTACTGGTGGTCGTAGAATAGGTGGAAAAGCTCTAAAAAGCCCTTTAACAAACTCTTTTATCAGCCTGTGGGACCAGAGAGATGGCTCGTCTGGCGTTCTTCTAAATCGTGAAATCGCCGCCAAATGCACCTTCAGCGAGGCATGAGACAGACCTGCTTTTGATAACGATAACAGGTAGGGCAGAATACCTTCTGGGGGTACCGTCAATGGATGCAGCCCTTGACTAGTACACCAGTGACAGAAACGTGTCCATTTGGCTGTGTATGTCTTGTTGGTTGACATAGCTCTGGATTGTGAAAGTATTCGTCTGCAGTCTTGTGGAATATTCATGGCTTGAAATTCCCACTCATAAGGTTCCACGCGGATAACTTTAGCGATGGTAGGTCCGGATGCAGAATTTGTCTGTTGCTCATTGATATGAGGCTCTGGAATGTTGGGAATTGCACCTTGCTGCCCTTCGACATCTGCAGCAGATCTGAAAACCATGCCTGCCTCGGCCAGGCTGGTGCTATCAGAATGACATGACATGGTTCTGATCTCATTTTGCGAATCACTCGTGGTATCAAAGGAATTGGCGGGAACGCGTAAGCGAACATTCCCGTCCAGTCCATGTGAAACGCATCTCCCTTTGAATCCTTCTGAGGGTACCTGGACGCAAACTGAACGCACTTCGAATTGTCCCGGGTTGCGAACAAGTCGAACGTTGGTGTGCCCCATCTTTGGAATACCTTGTGCAGCTGAGTGTCGTCCAGTTTCCACTCGTGCAGCACACTTGATGTGCGACTTAGGACATCCGCTCTTGTGTTGAGGATGCCTTGTATATGCTGCACTCGAATAGAAACGTTGTGATTTATCAGCCATTTCCAAATTCTTTGCGCCAGCGCAGAAAGAGGTTTGGATCTTGTTCCTCCTTGCTGCTGGGCTAAAGAACGGTGATGGATTAAACCCAGATCTTTTGACTGGGTGTGAGTGTTTGATTGATTCAGATGCTCCGTCCATTACCACCCCCTTTTGTACTGCTTTTGGCCACCATAAGTGTGACAGGGTATGCTCAAACGTGAGTCCCTTGCTCACTTTGCCACTGGATTCAAGCAAGCCGGGCTGAAGACCGCTGGAATGCCAGAAACCGGTCCTCAGAAGCTCGTTTCCGGTCCAGGGAAGGCATGGCTTGGCAGTTCGGGCTGGGCTGTTCCCATGAGGCACAGGGTCAGACTGATTTGCATATAGCCATGTCTGAACTGGAGTGGCAGAGTGGGCTAAAGAACGGTGATGGATTAAACCCAGATCTTTTGACTGGGTGTGAGTGTTTGATTCATTCAGATGCTCCGTCCATCACCACCCCCTTTTGTACTGCTTTTGGCCGCCATAAGTGTGGCAGGGTATGCTCAGACGTGAGTCCCTTGCTCACTTTGCCACTGGATTCAAGCAAGCCGGGCTGAAGACGGCTGGAATGCCAGAAACCGGTCCTCGGAAGCTTGTTTCCGGTCCAGGGAAGACATGGCTTGGCAGTTCGGGCTGGACTGTTCCCAACGAGGCACAGGGTCAGACTGATTTACATATAGTCATGTCTGAACTGCGTTGGCACATTGGGCTAAAGAACGGTGATGGATTAAACCCAGATCTTTTGACTGGGTGTGAGTGTTTGATTGATTCAGATGCTCCGTCCATCACCACCCCCTTTTGTACCTCAAAGTGGGAGAAGCATCCAAAGGATTCAACCCACAAGAGATGTTTGGAATTTCCAGACTTCCTGCCCTGGCTCCAGATTGTCTGGGGTCACAGTAGACTAATGTCAAACCCTATCGTCAGAGGGCTCAGGCTGGACCTTTGTGATGCGCAAGTGTGGTAGTTGATATCTCCTCCACCTCGTTTACTTAGAGTCAGCCATCCTGCCAACAACTAGCTTCCTTTTGTCTCACTGCATGGGCTTTATACACAAAGACCAACTACACCTTGTCATGTGACCCAGGATGCAGGCAGCAGACATAAAAGGGCTAGAACAAGAAAATGTCATCTTTCTAAAAGTGGAGCAATATACAGGGTCAACCCAATAACCCTATGAACTAGGTTAATTACACTACCACTTGGGGAAATCAACGTGGAGACCCACTCCAAGCTAAGCCAAAATGTGTCCATGTAAAATTATAATCCCTTTTCAAATGATTACAAAACATCACTGTGACAGATTTCAAATAAAACAATTTTTGCATGCAAGAAAAAGTTAAACACCACCCTCAACTATTAGCTTATCTAAGGAGTTCCACTTCAGATGAAAGAGAATAAAGTGATGTGCCAGAAATTGGTCCTAGGTCGATATAAATAAAGACGTTTCTGTCACAAACAAGCAAAAAAGGGCCAAAGTCACCCAACATACCAGTCCAAAAATTCTTACAGAGTACCTGATGTTACAACAAGAATTCATGCAATGGAAACCAACCATCCAATGAAATTGACACTATCTAGATAAATCCGACATAAACAGGTGGAATTAGAGCCAACTCAGACCAAAATTAGACAAACCTAACATAAGTTAGACAAAACAAATATAAGTTACAAAGTCAGTTTACTTACTAGGAGATGATTCCACATTGGTCCCTAAATGGCTGGTATCCAAAACACAGAACACAGTGAATAGGCTAAGGGAACATCGATAGTCCATCAGGCGCCAGTCTGGAGAACTTGAAGAGCTGGAGACCCACAAACTTTCAAAGGCTAACTAAACTGTCTAGATTCATGCGTATAACTGAGGAATGGTTGACACGTTTGACATGAAACGCCATATAATAGACTGGGATTGGTAGACTAATAACGTAAGGTGCCACAGGGAAGGCTCGGAGATGTAGTTAACCATGTCACCTGCAAAAAGAAGGGGGGTTGATACCATCTGTAACGTTTTCTCATAAATATTGAGGCTGTGGTTGCACACTTCAAATGGTCAATCCATCTACATTCCAACAGCAACAAGGTTCAAGAAATATTGGTGACTTTAACCGTCGTCTGAACTTTTCATTAACATATTAAATGATATTCAGATTACCCCATTTGTAGAAAGTAGTCGATCAAAGGTGCATTGGTGATCCCACAACGTATTCTGCTCCTGTGTTGGATTATCATGCAGCGAATCTGTTTGGCATCATCCCAATGTAGATTGTGCTATACGAATTCCAGATGGCATAAATAATATTCTAAGAGTAACAATTTGTATGAAAAGACAAATTAAAAGATGTTTGAATGTTCTAGTATTGAATATGTACTCACACCCACTCCAGGACCCACATTTGAAATACCCAATTACTGGATTCCAGCAGAAAGATTGAGAAATTTAAGTCAGAGTTGTAGTCTCACCGGAATGTTCAGCCTTCACTATGTGATCCCTAAGATTCCTTTGTCTTCTAAATGAGAATATTGGGACTTCTAGATCAGTCTCAAATGTTCACAGAATATTCCAGTTTGAAACAACCAGTTTCTTAATCTGATTTCTCAACTGGTGTGAATTGAGTAACAAAGGTAAGTCTCTGTTGTGAGGGATGCTTTTTAGGGAATAGTAGATCTTTCCAGTGTGAGAACCAAATTATTTTGCGTGCTACTCATGTTAATAATAATTTGTTATGACCCCTCTGTAGAAGGTGGGAAATAAGTTGGTCTGACTCCTGAAAAAAGTAATTCTTCTTTTTACAATTTCTAGGAATCTGAAAAAATTAAGCAAAGGGCATATTGTCATGTAAACTCAGTGGGTTTACGATATAGTGACACATACAAATACCCATTGTCATGTCTAACCATTAGGTCAAGGTAGTTTATCTTCTTGAAACGTGAGGTCATCGTGAACTGAAAGATAATATTATTTTCATTGAGCCATTGATAAAAATGGTTAAGTTCATTTGATGACCCTGAGAATATCATGAAAACCTCATCTATGTAACGTTTCCATGCTGTGGTTATATTGAGAGAGAATCTGTTATTGTTATTCATCAAAAATATTTTTTCAAAATCATATGTATAGAGAATAGCTAAAAGAACCCCCCATTGCAACTCCCATGATTTGAAATTAGTATTCCCTTGAAATGTAAAAAATATTTTTGGATAGTGATACTCAAAAGATCAATATTTAAATCTGTTGGGACCTTAATAGGAGTGGCTCAGGTATTCAATATGTCCCTTATCACCTCTAAAGTCTCCTGTTGAGAGATGTTAGTATAAAGGGACTGGATGTCTAATGTGACCACAATTTGTTATGTATCAAAAAAATGGCTGATTTTCAGAAACGTTTATAAAATGTGTGGTGTCCCGGATAGAAGTCGAAGTCTGAGAGACAAATAGTTTTCAGAAATAGTCGAAATATTAGCAAATGGGTTCAAGCAATGAACCACAACCTGAAATGATCGGTCTACCTGGCGGTGAACGGGCATCTTTGTGGATTTTAGAAAGTGTATAAATAATTGGCATTGTTGGAGAGGTGTTATTGAGAAACCTAAATTCATTATCAATGATAAATCCTAGTTTAGCTTGTGTTGGAATAGTATTAATCAGCCCAGACATTTCAGCTGTAGGGTCAAATGATAATTTTTTGTAGTGGTGAGGAACTGACAATTGGTGGACAATAAACAAAAAATAGAGGGAGAAGGAGGTTAAACCAAACCAGGTCGGCCTCCAGTCAGTATATGCAATACAGGAACCCTATGTGAAGGGTCCGGAGACCTGGTAGGTATTGTGTGGTTACTGCTTACTAAGTCAGTGTGTACCAAATCATGTAAGAAAGAAAAATTTCTTTCTAGAGTCCCCTCACTCACCGGGGTTGCCCCACGGTGACATGCTTCATCATTGGGGCCATCCCAGTTCTCTACGAAAAGGGGCGTGCTGCGACAAGGCGACTACGCTGGAGCACTGGTTTTGTGAGATGACTATGTGTGGTGCAAGTGTGGTGATGGTGGAGTGGGTGTGAAATTAAAAATACCGTGCTAGTGGGCCTCAACAATTTATTTTGCTCCTAGTGTGGTATAAAAAATTAAAAAGGGGTAACACTGTGTTCTAACTTTTACTGAGCTAGACCAGTGTTATGACCATAACACTGGTGAGTGAGGGGACTCTAGAAAGAAATTTTTCTTTCTTACATGATTTGGTACACACTGACTTAGTAAGCAGTAACCACACAATACCTACCAGGTCTCCGGACCCTTCACATAGGGTTCCTGTATTGCAATTGGTGGACAATCTCATCAATTTACTCCATAGTGCTCTGAATTCCAATCCCTCCTCCTTTGTCTGCTGGTTTGTTAGAAATTTGTGGATTTTCTAACTAATGTATGGCTCTGAATTCAACCCTGTTCAAATTATATATGATGCACGGTTTACATATTCTCAGTGTTTCAAACTCCCTGAGAGTTTTGTTCTCAAATACAATGATGTCAGGCAGCAACATGGAAGTGATGGGGGGGGGGGGGTAGAAAGTAGACTCAGGTCTAAATTGGGTGAACTGATGCACACAAGAAGGTGGTTTGTCCCTAAAAAAGAAATATAACCAAACCTTTCTGAAACTGTAAATCATAGCAGGGAATGATTGTTTATGTGCAGGAAGGTGTCAATCAATAATGGCAATTAGTTACTTCTAAGTGTGCTGCATTCTGAAGCACACATATAAGTAGCAAATCACCATTATTTAAGACCTTTCTGCACATAAACAATCATTAATGGCATTTTGCTCTTTTACACTTCTGGTTTTACTACTGCAAGCACTATCTCTCCCATAGGATAACATGGGGTTATCTTATTATATTCCATAACTGTAATTCCCAATTGTGAAGAGATAGACTTTCAAGTTTGGTGTCTCTGGAATCACAATTAAAAAAACACAAATTATGGTGAAATTGGATTTTAAATTGACATTTTGTAAATGCCACATTTAGAAAGTTTGAATTTTCTCCCTTTAGCCATTTGGTGCCTGCTACCTGTTTCTAATCACATGTTTTGGGTGGGAGCTAAGGTATGACTTGATGGGTCATCCCGGCAGGATGGGAGGGAGGAGCTGGACACAACCTCACTTACACCTGAATAGGATGTGCCCAATCCCCATTTAAAGGGCTGCCTACCCCCCATAGTGTCTCTGGAGCCAGTGCAGGAAGGGAGAGCCTCTGTGCACTTCAGAGGCATGTCTTTGAAATCTCACCCACTTCAAAGGCATCCTAGGTATAAATAATGGACCTCAGACACCCCCACCTCGGCACACTTCTGGACCTGGTAAAACTCTGCCAGGAAGAAGGACTGCTGTGCTGCTGAAGGACTGCCCCTCTGCTGGATTGCTGCTTTGATGGACACCTGCCTTGCTGGGCTGCCCTGCTGCCTGCTGTTCCCATGCCTGGGTGAGGAGGACTGGACCTGCAACACTTGATATCAGAGTGACTCCAAGGGCTAGATGGCTTGCCACCTGATCTGAAGTTTCAGGGACATAAAAGACTTCCAACCACCCTGTTGGTGCACCTGTACTCTGCCTTCTGTGAGTGTGCAGTGCCACATGGTGCCACCACAGTCGTGGACCCTTGGAAGTGGGCCTAAGGTGTTTGCTCCAGCAGAACCCACGCATATTCTGATGAACTGAAGCATCACCACTGCTTCACTGATCATAACAGGCGCATTGCTTCTGTTGTGTGGCACGGAACCAGTGCATGACCTCTGTGGCGTGGATGAGCACCAATGCAGTCGTTGGTTCGGACCCAACGGATTGCCTTCGGAACCACCACTGCATGATGCGCTCCTCGGTGCAAGGTCTTAGCATTTGCGTCAATGGCCGCCCCAATGACGAATCTCCACTTTGCAGCTCATTACTCATCGGAGCTCATGCATTGCCAATGCTGCACGGATCAGGACCAGCGCATTGCCACCACAGCATGGATAGACACTGATGCATTGCCTAGGCTTCACTCTGCGTACTAGACATTGACGCAACTAGGATCAAGGTACATTTGTTCAGCGGGCCTCACTGGGTCCCTGTATCTGGCCCTCGGTGCTCCATCACTGTTGGTCTGAACTCTTGACTTTGTCCCGGTCCAGAGGCAACCAGCTATCCCACGTAAGCGTTTATTGTTTCTAAGCTCTATTGTACAGTTTGTTCTTTAAATATCAATAAGTCTAGGTCCACTTATAGGATTTTTGCCATTTTGGTCTTGTTTTGCCTGGTGTTGAATTCTCGTATGATGTTTTTACTGTTTCACTGTTTAAAGGTTGCACAAATACTTTACACATTGTCTCTAAGTTAAGCCTCACTGCTCTGTGCCAAGCTACCAGAGGGTGAGCTCAGATTAATTTAGGGTTTGCCTGCTTCTCACCCTGACTCGGATTGTGGTTGCTGGTTGTCTAGGGCTCATACCCCAGTCAACCTACAACCCAATTTCTAACACCCAGGTTCCCAGCCCTACTCTTAATGATTCCCTTATCAGCCTAATTCCCATAGCTGAGATGTGTCCAGGTCCCTTCCTTGTAATCTATCACTAATTCAAAGTTCAACCTAGTGAAGAGTAAAGCAGGGATCCCTTCATCCTGTGTGTCCGACCAGCTCACAGGAATGCAACAATCCACAAAGCCATATGGGGGGATTTCTTTAATGCTCATGTTTCCATCAGGCAGGTCTGGGCTTGCCAAAAAAGGAACCAAGGGTCCTCCATACAATGTACCAATGCAGGCTCATTTCCTCAGTGTATATTCACAGCACACTTACTGTCCAGCAGTGTTACCTCCATACATTGTACCATTACAAATACACCTACATTCAGCCTACTCCTACTGTTCAGCACTAAAGAGTACCTACACTTTACGAGGGTGTGACAATTATAAACACACTGCACTATGTGCATGCTGCACAACACTTCACCCTTCATGTATTGTACTTCATTTAAGCACTCATACACCCAGCACATATCTCCATTCCACACACACTGCACAACACTACATCTTTAATGTTATATATTCCTCACAGGCATACATATATGCAATAATCCTACATGTACTGTGCTGTACTCCTCTATCCATGTTCTGGACTCCTCTCAGGAACACATACATCTTACACAGAGGTACTACGCCTGCCCTGCACAGCACCCCACATCTACCAGATGTAAACCAAGGGTGAGTTAAGTACACAGCATAGAACGCTTTAAAAGGTGAGTGAGCCTATAGGCCTCATCCCAGTGGCACAGGGTAATAAAAGAACTGTTCTCTACTACTGATCACTATAAGGTATGCTGCCACCACCTCACTTGTGCTGCTTAGCTACTGGTCAAAGCAGTAGACTTCCATCAAAATGAGCACACTCCCCGACAAGACCACAGACCTGATGGAACACCTTCACTTCAAGATATTGACCACCCTCAGGGGAACCCTCATCTATCAACCCCCTGGACCCTATTGACTTTTCACTGTTTCCATCATGGACATCGTCTCCCCATAGGCCATCGCATCCACCAACTACACCCAGTTAGGAGACCTCAACTTCCACCTCCCCAACAAACAAGACCCCAACACTGCATCCCTCCTGGACAACCTCCACAATATTGAACTTTACCAGATCGTGACCGTACTCACGCACTCAACAGAACACACCCTTGATCCCCTCTTCACAACAGGAAACTCCACTTTCAGCAACACCACCAAACTCCCGTGGACAGACCATCGATGCATCCACTTCACTTTAAGAACACCCACCATCCACAGACGCCAGCACAAGCTCCCACAAAGAAACTGGACCAAAATCACTGATGGTGTGAAAAAAATCCTAGGACATCTAAGAGGACAGTGTGAACAATCAGGTTAGATCAGTGGTCAAGAAGGAATAATTGAAAGATTAACAATGTTTATATAAAATATATATTTTTAATCACTGATGACCAGCCCACCTCCTCCCTCAGCAACTCCACCCCGACCATCATGGAAGATGACGCCCCTGACACCGCTGCCCGAACTCTACACAGATGGATCATGAACAGGGTCAACCCCATAGCCCCCTTAAGAAGAACAACAACACACACGCCAAGAGGGCCAGATGGTTCACCCTGAACTCCAAAAGTCCAGGTGCACCTGTCGCCGCCTCAAGAAGACCTGAAGGAACTCCAAATCCACAGAAGCCCACAACAACTTTAAATCTGCCATCACCACCCACCACCAGATCATCAGAAACATGAGAAAAGCTTCCATTGAACACAGAATCTCCACATACATACACAACAGCAAAGAACTATTTAAAATCACCAAGGAGTTTGCCCAGCCCAACCCACCAGAAAGTCGCCTGACATTCCCCCCTCACAACATCTATGACAATTTCGACAAAGACACCCAAAACACAGAACCCCCACCAGCCACCCCGACACCCCAAAAAAAATGATTGACAGATGGACAGCCCTCACCACCGAAGACACTCTGAAGATAATGAAGTAAACCCACTCCTGGGCCCCCACAGACCCCTGCCCCCACCACATCTTCAATAGAGCCCCGACACCATCGCACCCATGCTTCGCCACACCATCAACAGCTCCATGGCGAACACCTACTTCCCCGACCACTGGTAACATGATGAGATGAAACCCCTCCTGAAAAAGCCCTCGGCGGACCCCACAGACCTAAAAAACTAAAGACCCATCTCCCTGCTCCCGTTCCCAGCGAAAGTCATCGAGAAAGTCACCTTCAATGAAGAACATGACATCCTCGACCCATCACAATCCGGCTTCAGAAAAAAACACAGCACAGAAACCGCCCTCCTCGCCGCAACAGACGACATCCGCTCCCTACTGGACAAAGGAGAAACAGAAGCCCTCATCCTCTTCAACCTCTCAGCGGCCTTCGACACAGTATCCCACCGAATCCTAATATGCAGACTCCACAACGCAGGCATCCAGGGCAAGGCCCTAGACTGAATCTACTCCTTCCTTTCCGGCAGAACACAGCGAGTCAGACTCCCTCTTTCCTCTCGGACTCCACACCTACCACCTGCGGAGTCCCCCAAGGGTCCTACCTTAGCTCAATGCCCTTCTCCGTCTACATGGTTTCTCTCTCCCCCATCGTCAGAACCTACAGACTCAACATTGTTTCATATGCAGACGACACCCAACTCATCCTCTCCCTATCCATTGAAGCCAATGCGGCCAAACCCAACTTCCAAGAGGGCATGGAAGCTGTTGCCAAGTGGATGAGAAAGCAGCTGCCTACAACTCAACACCGACAAAACAGAAGTACTCATCATGGGCCCACACCCCGACGCCTTGAATGACACTTGGTGGCCCCCTGCCCTCGGGAGCCCACCCACACCCACGGGCCACTCATGCAACCTTGGAATCATCCTTGACTTTGAGCTCAAAATGGACTGCCAGATCAACTCTGTCACATCCACCTGCTTCCACATCCTCTGCCTCTTATGGAATACCTTCAAATGGATCCCCCTCAAGCACAGAAAAACCATCAACCACGCCTTCGTCACCAGCAGACTCAATGACGGCAACGCACTCTACGCTGGAATAAACAAAAACTTCACCCACAAGCTTCAAAACATCCAGAACGCGGCGGCAAGGCTGGTCCTCAACCTATCACGACACTGCCACATCTTCCAACACCTGCGCACACTCCACTGGCTCCTCATCAAGGCTAGAAACACCTTCAAGATCCTCACCCACGCACACAAAGCCATCCACAACACCGGACCATCATACCTCAACAGCCAAATCAACTTCCATGCACCCCAAAGAACCCTATGATCAGCCCAGCTCTCCTACGCCATAGTTCCCCATGCCAGAAAAACCAGATCAGGAGGCCTCTCCTTCTCTTTCCTCGCAGCCAGAGCATGGAACGCTCTTCCGCTCCACCTCAGGCAGACAACTTCACTCCCCATTTTCACAAGAAACCTCAAAACCTGGCTTTTCGACAGACCTTGATTGAACTGGAAGATGCACCTCCCCTCCCCCCCAGCACCTTGAGACACTTATGGGTGAATAGTCACGTTTAATAAACTCATGATTGATTGATTAATTGAGGGTATCACTTTGGGTGCCCCTCCAGGAACAACACGTCTACAAACCATGAAACAGGCCAATGTCATGGCACACACACATATTATGTGTTCGCCCATGACAAAAATAAATCTGGGACCCCCACAATAGTACAGTTGGGTACTCAGGGCAGGTGTGCACTTCTTTAACCTTAAAGAGGACTTTTCTGTCCCAAAACAGTGAAACAAAGTTTTGGGGGCTTTTAAAAATTGAACATTAAACTTTTACATGCCCTACTTTTTTTATCTACTTACTAGTTTTAAAACTGCACAGACAGGTATATTGATAAGCCTGCATTCAACGTTGCTCAGTTAATGTAGTAGGTGGCAAAATGGATGCTGCAATCCAATGGGGACATTTAACTTACAGACCTAGGGTACAATTTGTACCAATTACTAGGTACTTATAGGTAAACTAATTATGGCAATTTGGGGAATAGGCAATTTTTATATGTTTTAGGGGTCCGAGAATATGCACTGTGACCTGGGTAGCGGAGTCTCAGTGCAGAAAGTAAGAAAGAAAATCAGCATCAGTCCCAAAAAATGTGGGTGATCATGCCAAAAGAGATTTTTTCTTACAGTATATGAATCTGTTGGGCAGCTGATGTGTGTATACTTCTATGAGTGCTGCAGAATGCAGCACACATAGAAACAGAAAAAAAGAGGAGAAATAAAGCATTTCTCCTTGTTTTGCCTTGCTAAGACCAGGTTTTCCCTGGTCTTAATTTTGTCCCTGGCCCATATTTACACCACCCCTGTAAATATGGGCCGGCATCAAAATCAATGAGTGTTATGGCAGAACACCCACCTCAACACCTATTGCTGACCCCTTTCATGCTACATGTAGCGTGAAATGGGGCCTTATTCACAAGATGGCATTACGCCACATTATTAGAAATGGGATCTCTAGTTGGCAGGTTGTTACCCTGCTCAAGTAGAGACAGTGCCTCGGTGAGGGTCATCCAGCGGCATCAGTGAGATCAGGGCTGAAGTGCGAACTAGTGTGGTCCTTGTTGTGGTGCTAACAGGTCACGGTGCAGGCAGCTGCATCATCAGTGCTGAAGCGCTTTCGTCAAATGAAGAGCCGGAGTCGATGGCACCGGCAGGCCAAGGCTGCGTTGTGGGACGAGTGGGGTGCTTTGAGTAACTTATGAGTGGTGCCCTCAATGCACGGTGCAAGCAGTGGGGTCGATGTCGGCGTGGAGCAACGGCATGAGGGATACCAGGGCAGTGGTGTGAAGTGAGGTGGTGCACAGTGCAGTGCCCACTGGTCTTGGTGCAAGCAGCAGCTCGGTGGCGACGTCAGGCATCATTGTCGGTGAGACCAGGATTGCGGTGCGAAGTGCAGCTTTGCCCTCTGCTGTGCCTTCAGGACATAGACCAGGAAGTGTGGATCGTGTTGGGGTACTTTTTCTTCTTTTGCAGCACAAAACACGGAGTTCCCAGTGCTGGTAGCAGATTAACTTGAATTCTTTGCTGTTCCTGAGACTTTTAAACAGGGGCAAGTCCTACCTCAAGCCCTTGGAGAAACTCAAACAGAGAAGTTGCAGAAAGTTCAGTCCAATCCTTCCATGCCCAAGACAGAAGCAGCCTATGCAAGCCAACACAGCAAAACACACAGTAAAGTGGTAGTTCCTCCTTGCAGCTTTTCCAGCTTTTCTTCTTGGCAGGTTCCTTGATCCAAAAGAGTTCTAAAGTCCTGGGGTCAAGGCCCCCATATTCATACCACATTTACTCTTTGTTCTTTGTGGCAAGAGTCTCTGAGCCCAGCCCAAAACAGTTCTGCCCTCTCTGGCCCAGCTAGCACTGCCTATTCAGGTGCTAGTTCATCATCAAAGAAGCTTTATTCGGCATTGGAAAACACCATAAAAGTACAATTTTAAAACAATATCATATATATATACAATCTTCATTCCAAAATGCTTTCACAAGTTGATCTATTTACAATCCCTTTAATTCTGGTCTCCTCCCCACAGTTTTTACTCGTGTTTGCCTTGGGGGGGGTCCTTCAAACCATCTCTCTTGTCTCTCTTAACTTGACTGCCAGTCTTAAAAATCCTGTAATAGAGAGTAAGGTCAGGGGGTCTTGGGCCATTTGCAAATATAAAAGGGCTACCTTGGCCTGTTTACATTTATTCTTCTTCAGCAAGTCAACTAAAAATCGGCGCCTGGGTAATGAATAAAAAGGGCACAATAACACAAAATGAAGGGGATCCTACGGAGATCGTTGATCACAGCCGCAGGGGCCCTTTGGCTCCATAACAGTACTAAAACCTGCCGGGTCGGCTAATAAATATTGTAAAAGATTGAGCCTAAAACGTGTTATAAAAAATCTATCTCGAGGATTATGTATAAGGGCCAGGTATGGTTCTATTCCATCACATTTCCTCACCAGCCCATAAGCTTTAACTGACTTTTTGCTCCAGTCTCTCTCTTCTCTGTAGGCGGCTTTATACATAAAAAGCTCATTTTTTACGATCACCTTATCCCCACCTGTAATTCCATCTGGGTTGGAGTAGAGCTATTTGCGGCCAATTGCTTCAAAGGAGTCCTTCAGGTATTTTAGGCATGGGATGATCATTCTCCTATCCCTGCCCACACAATCCTCAATTATTTGTCTGGTTAATTCCGCTTCAGGATTATTCAAAATTTTTAACCAGGCTAGCAGGGGTCTAACCTGAACCTTATCCTCTATATGGAGTGCCGCGCCCAGTTCTTCGTGAACAATGTGAGCAGGAACACACTGTGGCACTTTAAGCAATCTTCTCATAAATTTATTTTCCTCTATCTGTAGCTTCTCTATCCCCACAAACCCCCAGAGTTCCGCCCCGTATGCTGCTTTGGCGTAACAGATTGAGTTATATAAACTCATCGTTTGTTCTGGGGACCAGCATCCAAGCCTGCTGCCAAAGTTCATGATTGCCCCTGTGCTGGATGCTAGCTTGTTACCTCGTTCTTCCATTAGAGCTTTAAAATTGAAGTGCCCATCAAATAAAATGCCCAAATATGAGAAGGTCTGGACCTTCTCTAGTTTATGGTCACCTATTCTATAGTTATAGCTTTTCCTTGCTTTGCTCCCCATTTCTAGTACATACGACTTGGACAAGTTGGCACATAGATCAAGGTTACTCATAAAATCCACGAAACCGTTTATCAGTCTCTGTAGGCCCAGTGGAGTGCGTGCCAGCAAGACCGCGTCGTCTGCATAAAGCTGGACCAGGATTGCTCTATTTCCTACTCTCGGTGAGTATTGATATGTAGAACAGTCAAATTCATCACCCATTTCGAGAAAAAACAAGGCCCTTGGGAAAGACTCGATCTTGAAACAAGAACTCCTTTCATTGTGGCAGAGCTATGGCCCTCAACAAGCATACCGTTAAGCTACATTGACATTTGATTTGATAGACTTTATCTTTTATACAGTAGTGTTAATATCCTGTTTTTAAATACTGTGGTATTTTTTTGTAATGGTTTTAATTAACTAAACAATAAAGAATTACTTACTTACTTAGACTACTCTCGGTGAGTGTACCTTTAAACCTAGCAGGGATTTTTCTAAACCGTTTATGTATAATGAGAACAAAAATGGGGCCAAAATACACCCCTGACGTATCCCGTTAGTGCAGATAAAGGGCTCAGTGCATCCCCCCTCCGTGTTATACCTCACTTTAGCTGAGGTATTCCAGTGCAGGGCTTTCCTGATCTTTATGAGTTCGTGATCTGCCCCCAATTTTCTCTTTAGATCCCACAGCTTCTCCCTGTTCACGCAGTCAAACGCTGCTGTGAGGTCCATGAAGGCAAGAAAGACCGCCTCAGTGCTAGAGATGGTATATTTTGCCACCAATAGGTATAGATTTAAACATTGATCTGTGGTCGATCTGCTTGCCCTGAACCCATATTGGACATCAGTGATGCCCTGCTGGTCCTCCGCCCAGTCTGTCAGGCGGCTAAGAACAACACGTCCTAGGACTTTGGCAGTGACATCTAATAATGAGATTGGACGGTAACATTGGGGGCTATCCCTATTCCCTTTTTTTAAAATAGGTATTATCATGGCCGTAGACCACGATCGGGGGAGCCCTGTTGCTATGGCGGCATTTATTATTCTTGTAATGATTGGTGCCCATAGATCTACATTACTTAGGAAGAGGTCGGGGGGGATCCCATCTGGGCCTGGTGCTTTGTTTCTGGTAAGACCACTGATTCCAGCTGTGATCTCTTCTAGGGTAAATTCGACTTTAGCATTCCACGCCGCCCTCCCTTCACCGGTATCAGGCTGCATGGCCTCATGCAGCTGCTCACTGTTCCCCCGATTATACATCCCACTGTAGTGCTCCACCCACTGTTCTGGCAGGACATTAGAGGCTATCTGATTACAAGGTGCCTCTCGAAAGCAAGGGTTATTAATAATTTTCCAGAAAGTGGTCATATCTTTCTTTTCAGAGGCTTCTCTTAAATTCTCCCAAGTTTGGGTTCGGAGAGCACTCTTCCTTTGCTTGACTGCCTGCTTATAATGTATTTTGCACTGCATAATCCTGTGTTTGTCCCTAGGGGCGAGTCTTAGGGCACTTCTCAGCTTTTTCTGTGCCAGGGAACATGCCTTGTCAAACCATTTGGGGTCATTATTGGACTTGCCCTGTCATGTGGTTTTTAGTAGGCCATCAATTAGACGGCCTAATCCTTCAAATATCTCCACCAGATTTGTCCCTTCCACTGCTAAATCTAGGCAGACCTCCAGTAAGTGTTTACCCTCTGTTACTAATGATCTGTAAAAGTCCTCACCATGGATGCGGATCCATTTTAATCGTCTGCCCTGGTCAGTGACCTTCTCTAAATTAGCCTCACTCTTCTTTTTTCTGGTTTTGGATAGATTTAGATCTGCTATAGACAGAGTTAGGGGGTTGTGTTCGCTAAAACCACTTGTTTCAATAGAAAAACCCCGTAGTCTTGTCTTCAGCTGTTGGGAGACCATGATAAAATCAATAAATGATCTACACCCTTTTCCTTTGAAGGTCGGGGATATCAATTTGTTAGGGTTGACCTTCAATAGATCCATTGTGTGTTCTAAGTTATGGGTTTTCATCACCCGAGTCAACACCCTATCCTCTGGTGTATGCTCAAAATGTGGCCCCTCCTCATAATTACAGGAGGTCCAGTCTTCCTTGATGGGTAATACATTGGGGCACAAATGACAATTAAAGTCCCCCACAATTAAAAGCATGGGTACTGAAGAACCCTGCCTCTCCTCGGTTAGATCACTAAATCTTTCCTCAAGCTCCTTTGAATTCTGGCCTCCCGTGTTATAAAAGTTTACCAGAATTATGTAGAGACCCCTCAGTTTAAGACCTAGGCCCATCATGTTTTCCGAATTCCATTTCAGGTCGACCCAGGTCCCTTCTATACATAGATCTACGAATACTAGGAGACCTTCCCTTGCCCTTCCAGCTGCGGATTTGCTTTCCGGCATCCCAAATGATTTGTACCCCACAAGGTGAAAGTTGGAATAGTCTGTCTCCCACCTTTTTCTGAACACAGATTATTTTAAATTTACTGATGTATTCTAGCCATTCCTGGTTCTGGAACTTGGACGCTAATCCCGCTATGTTCCAGGATAATATATCAGTTGTGTTCCTTGGGCCATTACCCTCACCTCCTTGAACTACTTCAATACACAGGGATGTTAAGTTATCTTGGGCTAGCTGATTCCCTTCCATCAACTCTTCCATAGCCTGTTCCTCCCCACTTGGTTTTAGGTTTGTTGGGACCACCCTCTTGACTTGTTCTAATCCTTGTCCGGTATTCTCATCCCGCAGTCAATCCACTTCACTGAGGTGCCTTCCCCACTGAGGAGCTACATCTCTGCTTTATTGGGTGAATGCCAATCCTGTCCTGTCTCTCCATGATAACGGCTGTTGGCCAAGCCTATCTCCTCCTGTTGATTCTGCAGACCATTGCGTATACTTTGCCCCATCGCCCCCCCCTCTTGTCATTCCTAAGTGGCCAGTCCTCTCCTCGCCCTTTTGTGAATAACCTGGATTTACAGGTGCTACTTAAAACTCCTACCACTTCTCTAAATGCAACAAGGCCTATTCAGCACAACTGTGAGTCACCCAGGAAATGCAGGACACATCTCCACCCTCCTTGTGGCTCTCTACAGTGAATGCATATTTCTAGCCACTCCAAAACCAGTCAGTCAATACACAAACCAGCAGAGGCACACAGAATGGTTAGGCAAGAAAATACTCACATCCTAAAAGTGGTATTTTCAAACACATAATGTAAAAGTCATCTTTACTAAAAGATGGATTTTTAAATTGTGAGTTCAGGCATACTAAACTCTATTCCTCCATATTGTCCGAATGGAAAGTTAGGCTTATAAGATGTTACATAGCAACACCCATGTTAGCCTATGGAACAGGTAACCTGTCAATAGTGAAAAACAAAATTGGCAGTATTTTCATATCAGGACATGTCACCCACACCAGGACATGTCCTACCGTTCACATACACTGCACTCTGCCCATGGGGGGCCTACCTGAGGGGTGACGCACATGTAAGAAAAGGGAAGGTAAGGGCTTGGCAAGTTAGTGCACTTGCCAGGTGGACATGGCAGCAAAAAGTGCACACAGACACTACAGTGGCAGGACTGAGACACCTTTGACAGGCTGTTTGTGTGGGTGGCACAATCAGGGCTGCAGTCCCACTAGTAGCTTTTGATTTACAGGCCCTGGGAACACACGGTGCACTGTCCCAGGGACTTAGTAGTAAATAAGCAAAGCATGGAAACACCAATCCATGAACACACTTTACAGTAGGAGCACATGCACTGAACAGCAGTGAAAAAGTGCACAGAGGCACTAAACCAGCAAAACAAAGTCCAACATACCATTAAAAACAGGAGGCAAGAAAGGAAAAAAACAGGGGAAAATGCTAAAAGATGTCAGGTCTAACACATGTCCCCTCCAGCTGAAAGTAGGGAAAACTACCCAACCACCTGAGAGTTCTCTTCACTTAGGGGAAGAACCTGGACAGACCATCAGCGTAGACGGGTTTTGTGCCAGGGCGGTGTTCCAATGTAAAGTACATTTCTTGTAGGCAGATGGACCACCTCAACAGTTTGGGGTTTTAACCCATCATCTGCATTAACCATCTGAGGGGCCTGTGGTCTGTATGTCCCAAACAGGTAGGTTAGTTTATTCAGTGCTTATACCACAGCACTCCACCTATGCTCCCTGGGGAGTAGTCTCATGCAAAGGAATAATACAGGCTGGTCATGGCCCTATTAATTCAGTTGTGAGAGCCCATCTCACACACCATGGCTGCCTTCAGGGCATCAAAAGCTGTTTCGAGGCATCAGTCCATGTCACCATCTTGGGCTGCTTCCTGGAAGTCGGCTCAGTCAATGGGACAACAATGGTGCCATAGCCATTGACAAATCTCCTATAGTAACCTGTGAGACCTAATAAAGATTCCCACCCAGTCTGGGTCTTGTGGGGCTCCCAGGCTGGAATGGTGTTGATCTTAGGCTGCAGGGGTGCCACCAGTCTCTTCCTACCTGGTGCTCTTAATGCACCACAGACCTCAGCCTCACCTGGCACTTGCTGGCCTTGATCGTGAGGTCTGCCCTCTTCAGAGCCTTCAACACTTCCCAGAGATGGTGCAAGTGATGTTCCCAGCTGGAACTGAACACTGCAATATTGTCCAGGTATGCAGCACTGAAATCTTCGAGTCCAGCCAACAACTGGTTGACCAACCTCTGAAAGGTGGCAGGAACATTCTTCAGCCCAAAGGGCATCACCTGGAATTGGTAGTGCCCCTCCGGTGTTGAGAATGAAGATCGCTTCCCTCGCCCCATCAGTTAAGGCAATATGCTAGTACCTATACATTAAATCAAACATGCTGAAGAACTTGGCAGCTTCCAACCAATCTATGAGCTCATCTGCTCTGGGGATGGGGTATGCATCAGTCCTGGTGATTGCATTGAGCCCACGCAGAACCGAAGTTTAGGAGTTGCACCGGGTGTAGCAGCATTCACTCAATCAATCAATCAATCAGGGTTTTGTAAAGCGCACTACTCACCCATGAGGGTCTCAAGGCACTGAGGGGGGTATGAGCAGCTCTTTTGGGGTCATTCGAAAAGCAAGGTCTTGAGGTCCTTTCTGAATTGGTGGAGCGTTGGGCTTTGTCTGAGGTGAAGGGGGAGTTTGTTCCAGGTCTTGGCTGCGAGGTAGGAGAAGGCTCTTCTACCTTCTGTGGTCCTGTAGAAACTAGGGAAAGTGGCTAGGGTAAGGTTGGCTGAGCGGAGGTTTCTCTTGGGGGAACGGAAGTAGATTCGGTCATTAAGGAATTGGGGTCTGGTGTTGTGGAGGGCTTTTTAGGCATGTGTGAGGAGCGTTTGGGTCAAAGAATACTGGCCTGGCCCAAGGACTGGTGGAGGGCTCTATCACCCCAAACACCAACATCTTAAAAAGCTCTTCTTTGATGCTGGCTCTGACCCTGTCAGTCAACCTGTAAAATATTATGTTTCACAGGAGGACTGTCCTCAGTATCCACATCATGGGTACATCAAATGGTGACACCTGGAGTCAGAGAGAACAGGGTGACAAACTGCCCAAACAACTGGTGACAGCCACTGTACTGCCCTGGGGTCAGCGTAGGGTAGAGGTTCGCACCTTCCACTGACACATCGTTCTCCTTGGTAGACAGTAGGTCAGGTAGAGGTTCACTCACCTTTACCACCCCATCACCTGTCACCAAGAGCAGGCTTACTTCAAACCTCTCAAAGTGAGGTTTGAGGCGGTTCACAATGAGGACCCTCAAAGGGTTCCTGAGAGCCTGCAAATTCATCATGTAAGTGACATCCCTTTTGTGCTCCACCACCACGAAAGCCGCAGCCCACTTCTGACGAACACAAGGCTCTACTGGGGCCATGAGCCACACTTCCTGGCCAGGCTGAAACTCTACAAGAGTGGCATTCTGGTTGTACCTGTGTTTTTTTTCTTCCTGGCTGGCTTCTAGGTTCGCCTAAGTGAGTTTCCTGAAGCTCAAAGTTTGGTTACTGAAGGCAAGCATGTAGCTAAATACATCTTGGGAAGCATTCCTGGGAGCTGTCTCCCAGTCTTCCTTCACCAGACTAAGGGGTCCTGTCTCAGGGTGCCCATACAGTAGCTCAAGGTGTCCATACAATGAAAGGGACTAAACCCTAATGACTTCTCTGGTACCTCCCAGTAAGCAAAGAGAAGGCATAGTAAGAGAACATCCCACTTATGCCTCATAGGTTCAGTTAGACCCTTCATCATGCCTTTCAAGGTGTGGTTGAGTCTCTCCACCAAACCAATACCTTGGCGGTGGTGAGGAGTTGTGAACTTATAGGTTACACCACACTCCTCCCACAGGGATGTCATATATTTAAATATGAAATTGGTACCCTGGTCAGATACCACCTCTCTGGGGGACCCCACATGGGAAAAGATCCCCATTAATGCCCGGCCCATCACTAGCGCCATCGTTGTCATGAGAGGAATACCCTGCGGGTACCTGGGGTCATGGTCCACCAAGACCATGATGTACATGTTGCCCATGGCTGTCTGGTTGAAGAGGAGCCTTACACTTTCTCCCACTCTTACCACTTGCCTGGTAAGTTAGACAAGACCTACAATGAAAATCTGCCTGCCTTCTCATTTGGGGCCAAGAGAAGTGGGTGACAATCCTGCCAAAATTCTTGTCCTGCCCCATATATCCTGCCAAATGCACGTCATAAGCTGAACTCAGTAGGAAGATCCTGAAGCTCTGGGGCATCACCAGCACACAGGCTCAGCGACTTTAGGGTTGCTGTGTTGGACTTGGCCCTTTTTGCAGGGTTACCTCCAAACCTTTGCTACTTCCTCCTATTTTTTTCGGACCTGTTGTGGTTGGCTTTAGGACTCTAGACACTTTACCACTGCTAATCAGTGCTAGAGTGCATATGCTCTCTGTGTAGATTGTGCTTGTGGATCGGTGTTTCTCTGATTGGCATATTTGATTTACTGGTAAGTCCCTAGTAAAGTGCACTAAGTGTGCCAGGGCATGTAAATCAAATGCTACTAGCGTGCCTGCAGCACTGATTGTACCACCCACATGAGTAGCCCTGAAAATGTAACTCAGACCTCCCACTGCAATGTCTGTGCGCAGTTTTTAGTTGCCATGTCGACTTGGCAAATGCACTCACTAGCAAGGACCTACCCTTCCCTTTTCTTACATGTAAGGCGCCCCTATGGTAGGCCCATGGTACCCCACTGGGCAGGGTGCACTGTATGTGAAAGGTAGGACATGTACTGGTGTGTGACATGTCCTTATAGTAAAATACTGCCAATTTCGTGTTTTACTTTGGAAAGCCTATCTTGCCCCATAGGATAGAATAGGAAATGCTTTGTAACATCATACAAATATACATTCCCATTGGGCCAAAATAGAGAAATACAGTTTAGGCTCTCTGAACTCAGAATTTAATACCAAATCTTTTAGTAAAATGTTTTTTAAATTGTGGGTTTGAAAATGGCACTTTTAGAAAAATAGACATTTTCTTGTCTAACCATTCTGTGTGCCTCTGCCTGTTTGTGTAATGACTGTCTGGTTTTGGAGTGACAGGGGCTAGAGATGTGCATTCACTGTAGACAGCCACTGGGGGGGGGTGGAGGTGTGCCAGGCCCTTCCTGGACGACTGGGATCTGAGCTGAATAGACCTTGGCTGAATTTAGAGTTGTGGGAGGAGATTTCCTAGCACCTGAATAGAGCTATTCTCCCTTGCACAATGTTGTCCTATGGTGATACTGCACCAGTGAGGACAGAACTGGTTTTGACTGGGCTCAGAGATCCTTGCAAAGAGAGAACAATTACATTTTAGGGTATCAGTTTAAGACCTAAAACCACAGAAGTTTACATTACTTTGGACTCAAGAGGAACCTCTGCCAAGGAGAAAATCAGAAGAGCTGCGAGGAGGAATACAGCCTCTTTGCTATGTGGGGTTGGCCTGCAGTTGCTGTTTCTGCCAAGTAGAAGACAAAGACTGAAACTTTGCTTTGAACCTGCTTGAAGAAGATCTCCAAGGGCCTCTGTGTGTTGGTTTCCTGTTCTGAAGTCTCAGGGCCACAAAGACTTCCCCCCAGCACATGGGAACTCTATTGCTGGGAGTTCTGACCTGCCAGGAGGCGCCTATTCCAGTTTTGGGCCTCTGGAGGTTGTCCCTGCTGTTGGGAGCTGGAAGCAGCTTGAAAGAAGTAGGAAAACCTGTTTCCGAAGCTGTCAGCGATGCCGCTATGATGCGCAACCAACCTACACTGAGGCCCGGGGCACAGCTTGTGAAGTGAACGATGCACCACCCGGCCTGCACCCCAGCTCCGACACCCTCTGATGCCTGCAGTTATAGGCCATGTCCGACACCAGCGCATGCATCGATTCCGTCATCGCCAGCACCTGCATCTTGTTATCGCAGTGCCGATAACCGCAGAGGATGACTTCACAAACTTGCTGACTTGGCATCGTCACCGGGACTGATGCATCACTGCAAACGCTTCCGTCTTCCTGAGTCCTGGACACGACATGTTGCCTCTTCGCGGACACAACCCCTTGACTCCTCTGTGGCAGCCAGGGAGCTGGCATTGACCGCGGCACCTACGCCTCACAACCACAACACTGTGCATCATCATAGACTATGTTTCCAAGGTACTGTTTGTATGGGGGTCTGTGTGACTCCGTGCCTGATGCCGTGATCTATGCAGTTCAAATGCCAGTACTGCTAAATAAGTCAGCCTATCTTTTTATGCTACGAAATTAAACTGTTAGCATATACAAAGGACAAACCAATATCGGATTCAATCAGTTTAATTTTTGATTTTTAGTAAAAGGAAGAAATTTAATATTTTTTTAACCTATTTTTGACATAATTCGTCAATAATCAAGTGCACACAGGGAGGGGTGGGAGTTAAAATTCTATATGCAAGTGTCGAAAAATTGTAGATAAAGAAAATGAAAGGTGTCTCAATTATGCAAACTCTTCAGTCATCCAGCATTCAGTAAACAAAATCCAAAAAAAGAATTCAAAAAAATCATACCACAGTCATACTAGGAACCTTACACACTATGTCAGACACACCAGTGAAGAAAAGTTCAAGAAACAGAAAGAAGAAGAGAAAGGACAAAATCCTTGTTTAATACCCTCACCTAGAAACAAAGTCTATTGTTGATTTAAGGGGTGGGGTATTAATAGACTTGTTTTAACATTTTTAAATGCCATTTTAATCAAAGGCACACACAGGCCATAAACATTTTAACAATTTACATAAAATTACAAGCACTTAATTAGTCAGATTGGCCTGAACAACAGGACAAAGGGTCGACGCGTTTCGATGCCCCTTAGTGATGGGGAATCTCCTCAGGACCATGAAGGACCGAATCCTGCGGGAAAACAATAAAAGACAATCCTTACTACCAAAACTCCTAGGGACAACCTTCAACTTCTAGACAAATCAGCACTGCCTCACAAAATTACCTTCTCTTCAAGACAAAAAAGCGCGCGAGGGAATATTTTGCTCCAAACGTCACTTGTGGGTGGCGAAGTCCTACACAACGTTGTACCAGACAGCTGTTGGATCAAAAGGAACTTTGTTAAAGTTTCGGTTTTGAAAAAGGATTTTCGGGCTCAACATGAGCTCAGACATGCTCAAAACGGGTTTTTTTTACCTTAGGTCGCGGTTCGCGTTATCTTATTCTTGGCGGATGGCAGTCATTTATGACCCAATGTGGTTTCGCGCCCGGAATCTACATGTAAAAAAATAAAAAAAGGGGATTTCTGTCAAAATGCGTGTTTGACGCATTGCGTGTCTCCATGTTGACAAATGTTTTAAATCTCATTTACATGCGCTCGTGCATACCTTATTCAAACCGGGTTTCCTCTCCTCTGCGCGGCGTCTACCGATCAGCCGTCGCTTGTCGGAGTGCGTCAATATCCGTCCATTACATAGTGACGAAATAGACGCCCGCGTGGTGTAGGGAGATGTAGTTCTTCCCGCATTTCATTGGTTTGTACGGAAAAACTGTCCTCAAGGGCCAAGGATGTATTCAGTCTGAGTTTTGTGTCTGGGAGTTCACATTACATTTTGCATGACTCCACCGACATTGGCTGGAGGGTGAGAGCGGTGAGGCATATTTTTGTTGTGTCTATATCCGGTTTCAGCATAAAGAATGACAAATTCTCATTGTTATGAATTACAGATGGTATAATTCCGACATTTCATTCAGTCCTGTGACTGATGAATTGAATTTGTTAATCAGGGTCGCTTCTCGTGATGACAATTTATCCTCCAAGTCACCTCCTCTTGGGTCGGGTTCCACCTTGGAGATAACTGTCCATTTTAAGTCAGAGTCTGCATGTGCATAGTCAAGCCAATGTTGCACCAAAGGTGCAGTGAGGACAGTTCTTTTTATCCGTGATCTATGTTGATTTATTCTTTGTCTGATTTCTTGGCTCGTTTTTCCAATGTATAGCTTATTACATGGACACAGGATTCCGTAAATCACATATTTGGTTTTGCAATTCGTGAACCTTGAGTGTCTCCAGCTGATCCCATTATGTTGGAACAAGTCGCCCTCGATTGTTGAGGCACATGAGACACATGTGCCGCATTGATGGTGTCCTGTAATCGGTGGAAGGTTGACGTATTCCCTCAGCGATTGGGGTTTATGTTTGGGCATTGCCGCTCTCACGATGTGGTTTGCCACACACTTGTCTTTTTTGAAGGCAAATAGTGGGGTCTCAGCCAAGCGTTCGTCCAAGTTTTGGACTAAATGCCAGTTTTTTTGGATTTCTCTTTTGAGCCAGTTGGAAGTTGGACAGAATGTGGATACGTAGACAATTCTTTTCTGATCATTCTTGTTTTGTTTCGTCAGAAGGGTCTCCCTTGGTGTCCACCACGCTCTTTTCAGAGCGCGTTTTAGCAGTTTAACAGCTGTCTGGTACAACTTTGTGTAGGACTTCGTCACCCACAAGTGACGTTTGGAGCAAAATATTCCCTCGCGCGCTTTTTTGTCTTGAAGAGAAGGTAATTTTGTGAGGCAGTGCTGATTTGTCTAGAAGTTGAAGGTTGTCCCTAGGAGTTTTGGTAGTAAGGATTGTCTTTTATTGTTTTCCCGCAGGATTCGGTCCTTCATGGTCCTGAGGAGATTCCCCATCACTAAGGGGCATCGAAACGCGTCGACCCTTTGTCCTGTTGTTCAGGCCAATCTAACTAATTAAGTGCTTGTGATTTCATGTAAATTGTTAAAATGTTGATGGCCTGTGTGTGCCTTTGATTAAAATGGCATTTAAAAATGTTAAAACAAGTCTATTAATACCCCACCCCTTAAATCAACAATAGACTTTGTTTCTAGGTGAGGGTATTAAACAAGGCTTTTGTCCTTTCTCTTCTTCTTTCTGTTTCTTGAACTTTTCTTCACTGATGTGTCTGACATAGTGTGTAAGGTTCCTAGTATGACTGTGGTATGATTTTTTTGAATTCTTTTTTTGGATTTTGTTTACTGAATGCTGGATGACTGAAGAGTTTGCATAATTGAGACACCTTTCATTTTCTGTATCTACAATTTTTCGACACTTGCATATAGAGTTTTAACTCCCACCCCTCCCTGTGTGCACTTGATTATTGACGAATTATGTCAAAAATAGGTTAAAAAAATATTAAATTTCTTCCTTTTACTAAAAATCAAAAATTAAACTGATTGAATCTGATATTGGTTTGTCCTTTGTATATGCTAACAGTTTAATTTTGTAGCATAAAAAGATAGGCTGACTTATTTAGCAGTACTGGCATTTGTTTTGTTTATACTTAGAGTGGCGCAGCCTTACTGCGCTTTAGCCAAACCCTTTTGTTGTTCCATTGTGATCTATGCAGTTGGCGCCATGCTTTGCATTTATTGCTGTCACCATGTCGCAATATCCCCAGGTGGAGATATTTGTTTCCTACAACCTTATTTTTTGCAATAACTGTTCTAAAGTGATATTCTTTTTACTTGTATGTTGGATTTCTGTTGTTTTGGTCTTGTTGAGTTTAGATAAAGATACTTTATTTTTCTAAACTGGAGTGAGGTCCATTTGTAGTGTTATCACTCTATTACTGTGTGTTATGAGTACAAATATTTTACATATTGCCTTTGAGATAAGTCTGTCTTTTCGTGGCAGGCTACCCAGGGGATAAGCAGGGATTATGTAGAGTGTGTATCCCCTTACCCTGACTGGAAGCAAGGGTCCCTATTTGCACAAAGGTACCTACCTCTGCCAACTAGAGACCCCCATTTCTAACATGCTGAATAGGAGACCATTCTCCCAATAGATCCAATGTGATCCAGACTGATCATCAGCTGTCTGGTTTGCAGCATGCTGCCAGAAAACCTCTAGAGAAGGGCATTCTTTCTGCTCCCAGCATAATTCTTCCTGATGGGAACCCCTTCTTGCTGCCAATGGATCAGCTCAGATTGGTCTCCCAGTTCAGCCACTTGCTCCCATGTAGATGTCGGGGCAGCCCCCTCAAGTTCAGCCTCCTCCCGTGGGAAATTCACGTGCGGGTTCCAGTGCCCCTTGCCCTTTTTCTTGGTAGGCACCTGAGCCACTGTTTCAGGCTGCAGGTCCATCTGATCACCCTTATGGGCTGTCATGGACCGAGTGTTCACGCATGCCCACTCTAGCAACGCAAGCATCTCCAAGTGCGATCTTAACACCACATCCTTCACCAGGGACTGCTCCAGGTCATTACTTAGAAGGCAATCTACAGGCATAGCAGGGTTCACAGCCACCCTCAAGGGATATGAGATTACTCCCCATTCAAAGGGAACCTACGCCACCTTACACTGGTGCTCTGAGTTATCCAATGCAACTACTTGGTGGAATGCCCCAGGGACTACTTTCTCCTCAGAGACCAGTGACACCGGACTATGGTCACACTGGCTCAAGTATCTCTGAGGGCCTCTACCCTTCTCCCACTGATAGTCATTCAGGCACTGTACTTCTTAGGGTTTGCAGGCACCAGGATTCATGGGACCATCTCACTGTCCCCTAGAGAGACAAGGATAATTTCTACATAATCCACCACCCTCCTCTGGGTAGCCCTGCTCCCCAAGCATTACACTAGCCAACACCTTGGACTGCCCACCTGTGGGTGGCTGTACACTCTTAGGGTACTTGGGATTCCCCATCAAGTTACCCACCTACTCATGGGCAATTCACTTGTGGGGTCCTTTCTCTGCAGAGTTCGCTGAAGTGACCAATGGTTTCTTATCTCCTGGGTGATGGGAATCTTTATCCTTGGGTCTAGTTTGGGCCGTTTAGAGAACGTATTTCCTTTACCATTGCACCCCCCAACTCTTTTGCTTGGGACCCTGCCCACCTTTGGCAGAATCTTCCCCATATACCTTCTTGTGGACCCTGATACTTATCCAGCTATCTGCCTCCATTGCAAGTTTCTTGGGGTTAGTCAGCTTACTATCAGTCAAATGCTGGCACAGCTCTGCTAAACATAGACTGGACAAGTGCTCCCACACAATCAAATTGTACAGCCCTTGAAACTCTGTTACTTCGCTACCTTTCATCCAACAATCCGGTGACCTGTAAAAAGTATCTACACATTCTAACCATGTCTGTGAATCAGTTTTCTTACTGGTTCCAAACAGATCCCTGGACTTTTCAGGAGTGAGACCATACCTAGCGTGAAGGGGCTCCTTTATTTCAGTGTAGGTGAGGTTGTACCCCTTACCCAAAGTCAACAAGGAGAAATGAAGCTACAATCCTGCTCCCCAATTATTTTCAGGAAACCAATTCATGTGAATAGATGCCTCATAGCCCTGAAACCACCTTTGTGTGTCATCACCATTCTTGTACACCTTTGATACATTCTTAGGAATGTGTACTACTCTGTCTGAGTGCACTAAGGACTTGCTGCCACTCTCTGTACTGGATTTACTCTTTGGCTCCAGCTCCTAGAGGCCACACTCATGGTCTAAAATAATCTTTTCTGATTCCATCTTGATCCTCTCATGCTCAAGTTGATGCCTTCTAGCTTCCCTTCTCTCCTCCAGCTCCTCTGGGGACAAACCACTGCTGCCTGGCCTAGAGGGCCCCTTCCCTCCCAGAAGCACAACCACCCTATAAATAGGATCCCCTGCCTCCATACTCATGTCTCCAGATTCCTCACTGGCATGTCCGGCTGTTACCCAGGCCCTCAGCGCCTTTTGTGGTTCCTCTTTCTTGGTGAGGCCTCTGATTTGGACCTTTAGGTTTTTACAAATAGCCTTCAACTCCTTTACGTTGTAGGTTTCCCACCTTTCCTCATCAAAGGCCACTTCTAGGGATGCAACTAATGATGCTTCTGAATCAGGCATGATGCAGTAGGAAGTTTAAGTTAAAAAAAGATGGGAACACAATAATAGAACGAAAAGAAAACAGTGTGTAATGGTCTGCGATATGGTATTATTGTACGCCAATCACTGTAGGTCAAGTGCAAATGCACGTCCTGTCCTCACCACCGACAAATGGGGGTCTCGAGTTGGCAGGTTGTTACCCTCTCCAAGTAGGGAACCTTCTTCCTAGTCAGGATAAGGGGGATACACCTCTAAAATATCCCCTGCTGACCCCCTTGGTAGCTTGGCACACGCAGTCAGGCTTATATTCAGAGGTTTGCATTTGCACATAACCAGCAGTAATACAGTGAAAACAATACAAAAGGACACCACTCCAGTTTTAGAAAAATATCCATTATTTTATCTGTGCAAAACAAGACCAAAACGATAAAAAAAACACCATACAGTTCTTAAGAATATCAATAAGCAAAAATAGACTGAAAATACAGTTCCTTGTAATCGATAGCTCCGTCCGGGTCTATGATGGCATAGTGAACAACAAATCTAAACAGTTCTGGCTGACCATGGCATAGCGGGCCAGCTACGGTGTCAGGAAGACCTGTAAACAATATCTTTAGAAATGCAGGGTGTGAGGGACCTCGCAGTGAGCTATGAAGAGCCAGCGTTGCTTCTGGAGGTCGGTGCAGGAGTCATCGGGCTGTTGAAGTCACACGCGTTGCAGATCAAACTCCGTGCAGTTGAAGTCAGGAGCTCTGGCGGGCCTCGTGGATGTGGTACGAAGTGCAGCGGTGTGGCGTGCGATGCACTCAAGTCACGATGCAGGCAGCTGCTCTGTGACAGTCATCCAGCCGTGTCGGTGAGACCAGGGATGTGGTGCAAAGTGGTGTGGTGCTCGTTGCAGGGCTAGCAGGTCCGGTAGGCCAAGGCTGTGGTGTGGGATGGGGTGGTGCATCATGTAACTTATAAGGGGTGCCCTCAAACCAGCAGCAGCGTTGATGTTGGCGTGGAGCATCATCATTGGGGATGCCAGTGTGGTGGTGCGAAGTGCGATGCCCACAGGTCACGGTGCAAGGAGAGGCTTGGTGGCAGTGTCAGGTGTCACTGTCAGTGAGACCAGGGTTGCAGTAGGGTGGTGCCCTCTGTGGTGCCTTCAGGACACAGAGCCAGCAGTGGTGTCATCAACGGCGTTGGGGTGCTCTGTCTTCTGTTGCAGCACAAAACGCACGGTTCTCACTGCTGGTTGCAGATGAACTTGAAGTCTTCGCTGTTCTTGAAACTTCTTGAACAGGGGGCATGCTCTACCTCAAGCTCTTGGAGTAACTCAAACAAAGAAGTTGCAGAAAGTTCAGTCCAGTCCTTTCTCTGCGGAAGACGGAAGCAGCCAATGTAGGCCAACACAGCAAAGCACACAGCAAAGTGGTAGTTCCTCCTTACAGCTTCCCCAGCTCTTCTTCATGGCAGGTTCCTTGATCCAAACGAGTTCTAAAGTCCTGGGGTCAGGGCCCCAATATTTACACCACATTTACTCTTTGTTTGTATCTTTTGCTCTTTGTTCTTTGTGTCCCAACCAGTTCTGCCCTCTCTGGCCCAGCTTCACTACAGGGGATAGAGACAGCATTGTGCAAAGAAGGCAGTACCTATTCAGGTGCTAGTGAAAACTCCTCCCACCACTCTACATGCAGACCAGGCCTATTCAGCCCAGCTATGAGTGAACCCAGGAAAGGCAGGACACACCTCAACACCCCCCCCCCCCTTGTGGCTCTCTACAGGGAATGCACATCTCCAGCCCTAGTCACTCTGAAACCAGACAGTCAATACAACAAACCAGTATAGGCACACAGAAGGGTTAGGCAAGAAAATACCCAATTTCTAAAAGTGGTATTTTCAAATACATAATATAAAAATCATCTTCACTAAAATAATCATATTTAAATCATAATTCATGCATACTAAATTCTATTTCTCTATCTTGTCCTGATGGAAAGTTAGGCATGTAAGATGTTACAACGAACCTCCCATGTTAGATGATGGGACAGATAGCCTGTCAAGAGTTAAAAACGAAATTGCCAGTATTTCACTATCAGGACATGTCACTCACACAGGACATGTCCAATCTTTCACATACACTGCCCCCTGCACATCGAGGTGCCTTGGACCTACCTGAGGGGTACCTTACATGTAGGAAAAGGGAAGGCTAGGGCCTGGAAAGTTGAGGCACTTGCCAGGTCAGCATGGCAGCAAAAACGGTGCATAGACACTGCAGTGGCACCTTTGTAAGGCTGCTTGTGTGGGTGGCACAATCAGTGCTGCAGGCCCACTAGCAGCATTTGATTTACAGACCCTGGGCACAAACAGTGCACTGTTCTAAAGACTTAGGGCCAGATGTAGGTAGCTAAATACCGGTCGGTAACGGCCAAAAATCGGTGATTTTCCCGTTACCGACCGGTATTTAACCCTTTCTAATGTAGGAGGCTGGTTTTAAGGATTCGGTAATTTACCGATTCCTTATTTTAAGGAATCGGTAAAGTACCGATTCCTTATTTTAAGGAATCAGTAAATTACCGAATCCTTAAAACCTATGTAGGTAGCTCTCAAGTGAGTGTATTTTTGCTTTAAGGATTCGTTATTTACCACCAACTACAAGTTGGTGGTAAATACCGAATACCTTTAAAAAAGCAATAATTTGCTTTTTTCAAGGTGCCATGTGGCAGACATACATGCCCTTAGGGCATGTGTTTGCGCCACATGTGCACCCATGCACCATTCAGGGTTGCAACAGGGTGTCAATGTGACACCCTGCCACCCTTGAATATGCTCCTGCTATTACCGATTCAGTAAATACCGAATCAGTAATAATGAATGGCTTCCTATTCAATCCTATGGGCCTCCAGGCCCATAGGAATGAATGGAAAGGTATTTTTTATTACCAAATCGGTATTACCGAATCGGTAATAAGAAATATTACCGAATCAGTACATTTTACCGATTTATTACCTACATCATATTAACTCTGATATCGGAAGGGGGGAGCTAAGATGGCGGCCGTGTGAGACGGTCGTAGGTGGCTCTCACAGGGGGTGATATGAAACTGGCTAAGACGATTTAACCCCAGCCCCCCGGCACCCAGAAATGCAAGCGCTTTATGTGGAGGGAAAATCACCCCCCCTGCATGGAGTCAGAGAGTGGATTGCAGCTCTGACAGCAGCTGCGGAGGTACTGATTGCTGGCTGTGCAGAGTTTGAGAGCGGGCTCTCTGGCATCTTGGTCCGGTACTGGGGTTCTGAGCACGGCAGTGTACAGTCTAACCCCCGTTCAACTGACTTTATAATGCCACCAAAAGGTAACACTAGAGGAAGGGGGAGCATCGTGCAGGGGGCCCCCCTTGGCGGAGTCGACGCCTGTGGTGGCTCAGGAGCGAAGGCTCTGTGCGGAGAATTTCCTGTACGTGAAGGGGAGGGGCTCGGCTCCGCAGCCGCAGAGGACCGTCATGGATCTGCTCCGAGGACCACATACTGCTCGGACGGAGGAACAGGCAGGGACGGGATGCCAGAGAAGGAAAATTACCGGTAAGCCACCACCGGGTACTGAGGAGGTGCTGCATGATGATGCCGGGACATTGAGACAGGGGGGAGTAACCAAGACTTTACTAGCACTTTCTCCTGAGCTAAAGGGGGGCACTGAGCCTCCCAGAGTGCCAGGAACCCCGGTAGAAACCCAGGGGAGTGTTATAGAAACCGCAATAGCCGGGGGTGGCAGCAGTGAGAGTATAGGGTTTTCCGTGAGTACCGACACCACTATAGAAGCTATCATTTCTACAGCTATCCCTAATCCAAGCTATGAAGGGGAGAGGCTTCCCCCACAGAATGGAGTTGATTCTGCCGCTCAGGGAGTGCCTACAGTAGTGGGGAAAGTCCTAGGAAACCCCGGGGAGAGTCTTACTAGCTTCACTGGAGAAGGCGAAGGCCAGCGAATATCCAAGGGCCCGGGGCCAAGAATTAATGGGTCCGAGACAGGGGCGGAGAAGGAATCCGCCGGGCCAAAAAAGCACATAGGATGCCAGGGAAAAGGGACGTCGATTTTGAGGCAAATTACTTTTATTCCTTGTCAGACGCTACCTGGTCCGGTTTGGATTCAGAGTCTGGGTCTAACATCGAATCTAGCAAGGACACTGGCTCAGACAGAGGTACTAGTGGCAGGCGAACCTCTCAGACTACCCGAAAACCAAACATCAGGGGTCATAGAGCAGACAACATCAAGACGCACGAGCTAAGGTGGGATTATTCCCTAGGGGACCAATTAGTAGGGGTTGAAAAAGGAGCGGGAAATCACTCAACGCAGGAAGCTGCTGTAATCCAGTCTCCCCCTACATTGGAATCAATTCTTCAGTGCGTTGTGGCACACCGAGAGGAGGCCCGAATGAAAAGTAAACGTGCACAAAATGTAGCCGGGAAACTCCAGGGGGCTGTTAGAAAAGTTGGCAGAACATGTAATAGCATTTGCGACCGGATGACTGAAGTAGAGTCCAGAACCGCAACTCTAGAGGGGTACCTTGCTGGCTCAAAGGGGCAAGTGGACGCACACGAGGCACAACTCGTAGACATTCAGTGGAAGCTCGAAGACAGCGAGAATCATCGAAGATGGAATAATCTACGATTGCTGGGGGTCCCGGAAGGAAAAGAGGGATCAGATACTAGAGAATTTATGGTGCAGCTGCTGCAAAAAGCCTTTCCGGATATAGAAGGCTGGAGCTGGTCCCAGGAAATCCAGAGGGCGCACCGGGCCCCCTTTAATGTACGTCAACCAGAACGCCCCGATGCCAAGTCCTGGGCAATCTTAGTCTATTTCGGGAACTTTCTATTGAGGCAATACGTGTACGAGAAGGCCAGACCGGATGCACAACGAGTGGTGGACGGGTTCTCGTTCTTTTCCAGGCCCGACTTTTGCCACACAACTGTGGAACACAGGTAGCGCCTGCGTCAAATGATTTCCCAGTTCCAGGAGAAGGGGGCTCAAGCCTTCCTACTAAATCTTGCCCGACTGAAAATCGTTTGGACGGACCGGGTCAGAGTCTTCATCTCAGAAATTAAGGCTAAGGAGTTTTTAGATGGTGGAGGCAAATAAGTTCTGAATGGGTTCACGGCCTGGATACTTCGTTGACTACAAAATTCAAGCAAACCTGACCAGGACTCAGTTATAAGACTATCCTTTTGTCTTTTTTTTTTTCCCCTCTCCAAATATGTATCGGACATAGTAACTTTGATTGGGTGCGGGTGGGTGTAGGAAGGACGGCGGTTTAGAACTGGGGGGTGATTGAACTGTGGGGAAAATCGTCGCTCTTTTATATATATCACTCTAGTGGGGGCTCACCATTAACCATCACCCACAGACCAAGGCAGGTCTGTTGCTTCATGACACAGGGTGGGTTATGGGGGTGGGGGGGAGGGAGGTGCTAGGGGGGGAGTGGGAGGAGGGGTGGGGGGAGATAAAGCAAAAAAAATCCAGGAAAGTAAATTGCTGTACTGTAAACAAATTCAGGGCAAGATGTGGCCTGATGGCCTGGTATAAAAAACTAACTTTGTGCACGATTAATATTGGGGGGCTGAACGATCGAGGGAAGAGAGATAGGACTGGTGAAGCTCTGCGATCTCTGGGTCTGGATCTCATATGTCAGCAAGAGACTCATCTCCCTTGGCAGAAGAGAGGTCTCAATTTTATTCCAGGCTTTACACAAGCAATCTGTTCTTCACAGTCCTCTAATTCCAAAGGGGTGGCAATGCATGCTTCTAATCGGCTCCCACCTAGTAAACGTACATTATCCGACAAATGGGGCCGGAGGGCAATAGCCTTGATTCCCAACTTTGGCACACTCTGCACCATCTATGGGTCAAATCTAGATGATGCAGATTTGTTGATAGAATTAGAGGTAGAGCTCGCTTCCTGGCCCGCCCCATTGGTAATTTGTGGGGATTTTAACATTCATATGGACGCAAGGGGGTTGGGAAGGGAGGGGTATCAAGGTAGGAAGCCACGAGTTTTTCATGCAGTCCAAGCGCTAGCCAATAGTCATGGGTTGGTAGACATTTGGTCTGTAAAAAAATCAGGAGACCCAGGATACTCATATTACTCCTGTCCACACAGAAATATGTAAGGTTAGATTATGTTTTTATCCCTATGTCATTAGTGGAAAAAGCTCAGATAAGGAGGTTACCCAGGGCTCTCTCGGGCCACAACCCGCTGGTTCCGGACCTGGTGATCCCAGGGCTTGCAAAAACCCAAAGATGGACTTTGATAGAAAACTATTGGTCACCAATGTATTTATTGATCATATAAAGCAATGGACAATTCAGTTTTTTGAAGTAAATAGGTTTAGTACATCAAGGGAATTTGTGTGGGATGCTTATAAGTCAGGGCTCAGAGGGGAGATAATTAGTTTTGCAGGGTTTCATAGGAAAAAACAGCAACAATGCATTGGTCTGCTGCTACAGGAATTGAGCAGATTTGAACAAGAACATATGGTGACTATCACCCAACATCAAACTCAGCGGCAACTGGAGATCGAATTAAAAGTAATTAGCACTAAAGCTAAGATAAATGGGGTGTATAATCAAGCTATAGCGCAAAGGTTTCAAACTGGCCAACGGGATCATTATGAATACGGGGAAAAGACAGGAAAACACCTCGCCCTTAGGATTAGACAAAGAATAGCGGCAAGCAATATTACGAAGCTGAAAAGGAAGGATGGTACAATCTCTAACGAACCCCAAGAGATAGTGGGAATTTTTCAAGATTTTTACCAAGATCTTTACAAGTCCAGGCCCCAAATCCCAGCTGGTTCTGGTGTTCGACTTCCGCCTCTGATTCAAGAGCTTGAGGGAGATATTCTAATGGAAGAAGTGAAGGAGGTATTGTTGTGTATGGCTTCAGGGAAAGCGGCGGGTCCGGATGGGCTCCCCATGGAAATTTATAACCTACTTCATAAAGAACTTGCCCCGCTGTTGTGGGACTTCTTTTTAGCAGTTCAGCATAAAGGTATTCAACCTAAATCATGGCAGGAGACTAGCATAGTTATTTTTCTGAAGAAGGCGGCGGATGATCCGTCCTCCTACAGACCAATCACATTGATAAACGCTGACGAGAAGCTATATTCCAAAATTCTAGCTAGGAGGCTATCTAAGATTATCGACTCCCTGGTAAGTCTTTACCGCCGGTAGAAGTACCACCGATCACATCCAAAGGGTAATCTCTTTATTTAATCTCACAGAGACTTCAGGGCAACATATGGCACTAATATTATTAGACGCACAAAAAGCGTTCGATCAAGTGGAATGGGGGTATCTCTGGCAGAATTTGAGATCAAATGGCTTTGGTCCGCGCATACTCACTGCACTAAGAGCTATGTATGTTCAACCATTTGCAAAAATACAATTGATGGGGCAGCACTCAGGACAGGTTAAGATCGAAAAAGGGACAAAGCAGGGCTGCCCCTGCTCCCCTATCCTTTTAGCATTTTACATAGATCCATTTATTAGAACTATTTTAAATGATCCGGTGATTTTGCCTGTGGTGGTCAGGGGATTTAGCACCAAGGTTTTATCTTATGCAGACGACATCGCGGTAGTCACTTCTGACCCCCCGGGGAACAATAGCTAGAATTGAAATTCTGGCTCGGGAGTTTGGGGAGGAATCCGGCTATGGGCTAAATGCCGATAAAAATAAGATCGTTTGTTTGAAGTCAATTCTGTTGCAGGATCCCAGGAGGTCTAGGGTGGCAACCTATTTAGGGATCTCAATTGCAGCAGATGTTGACACTATTTGGAATATCAATGCTGACCCTCTCCTTAGCAAAATAAGTGCTGATTTAAAAAGAATTGATAACCTGCACCTATCTATTATTGGCAGGGTGAACGTCATAAAAAGGACTATGTTTCCTAAAATATTTTATTTGTTACGTTTTATCCCATTGGAGCCTCCGAATATTTTTTTTTTAAAAAGGTGAGGCGATTTTTTCACAGTTTATCTGGGGATATGGGATGGTTAGGAGATCCTTGAAATTAATGTCTCTTCCTCAAAATTGAGGGGGCTGGCTGTTCCGTATATTGTATATTACTATTGGGCTATTATGCTCCAACAAATGACAATATTATTTAGAACAAGGTCTGCAACACAAGACGTTGAGACTCCACCATCCATCTTGGAACTGACTATAGGTAATCACGCTCCAGGGCTACTACTTAGACAACCGGAGAGTAGCTATAACAAGAAGACTCGTTTCAAACCTCTCAGAGCAGCATGGAGGGTGTTGCATAGAACCAGCAAATTATTAAATATTCCTAAAATTCATCGATATTTGTTATTATGGCGTTCATCATTTTTTCCAGACTTCCTATTTGGTAAAATCGGTAGCAAGTGGGAACAGGCAAGCATTCATTCTGTAGGAGATATTATAAACTCCTCTGGTATTATGACATTTGCTGAGATTCAGGATCGATTCGAGATAGATCCACGTAGTTTATTTAAATATTTTCAGGTAAGGGAAACAACTAAAACCGCTATGTTACACCTTACCTTCCATTCATGTGTCCCACTGCTAGATACCCTTACACACAAACAACCCCAAGTAAAGAAAGTGTATGCCATGCTGATGGAAGCTAACGATGATGATATTGTTAAAGTAGAAAGTGCATGGGCAGTTAAACTAGGAAATCAAGAGGTGAACTTATGTAGATCTTTAGAATTGAACAAGAAGGTTCTTTTTGCGGCCAATCTAAAGGCTCAGCGCTTTAAAACTATATATAGATTATATTTTACACCGACCAAACTTTGGGCATGGGGGAAGAGGGAATCTAACAAATGTCCAAGATGTGGGCAAGGTCCTGCTGACATGATTCATATGTTTGCAGAGTGCCCGGAATTGGGAAGGGTAAAGCAGGGGATCAACACCTTCCTGAGTAAGACCATAGGACGATCTGACTTATTAACTCCACCTCCATTCCCTGCAGCTAGACCCAGCTCATGTTAATTTCTGTTTTATGGTTACAGCAGCTTTGCGTATAATAATCATTTCAAAGTGGAAGGATAAGGATCCCTCGACATTTTAGGCATGGCTTTCTCGATTGTTCCACATATTTAACCTGGAGAAGGCTCTATACAACTGTAAGGGGAATAGAGCCAGGAAAAAAGGGCTGCAAATTTGGGGGCCTCTGGTGGAGCTGCAGGGGAGGAGTGGGGAAGCGATGTAGTAGAGTTGGTAAATGTCTATATTATTGTATATATTATAGTGTCTTTGCTGCCATCTTTCTGTGGCCCACTGCCGCTTTTTTTTAATCTTCTTTATTCCCTCTTTCTCTGATTGCGTTTCTATCCCGTTCTTTTTATCTTTTTGTTTTTCTTCTTGCACTCCTCTATTCTTACTTTAACAAGTCTATCATGTTGTTTGATTATGCAAACTTTGTTACTTTCCTGAAAAAAAATGAGATTACCTACATCTAGCCCTTAGTAGTAAACCAAATAGGCCAAACATGGAATCACCAATCCATGAACACAATTTACAGTAGAAGCACCTGCACTTTAACTCTGACCAGCAGTGAGAAAGCACGCAGAGGCACTAAACCAGCAAAACAAAGTCCAACATACCAAAAAAAAACAGGAGGCAAGAAAGCAAAAAGACAGGGGAAACACGTCAAAAGATGCCAGGTCTAATACACATTAAGGGGCTTAACGCCATTTTGTGAATAAGGTGAAGCCCCTATCGCCACAAGACCATCAGAAAAAGTGACCTTCCTGTGGCGATAGGGGCTTGGAAATATATCCACCATTTCCTAGATGCTCCAAATAATTCTGTAATGCAGGTTCCAGGTAAACAGTGTATAAAGTTAGAGCAACAAAAAAGATAGCCCTCAAACCCCTTTTTGTCTAAAAGCAGGATATCAAAAGTAAGATCGCACTTTTGAAGTTATCCAGCAGAGATAAAAGCACGTTGAATGTTAGTTGCAAGAAATGTCATCACTGTTATGTCATCAATTGTTTTAAAAGGGCCAGTAATTTATTAGTTTATGTTTGTAAAATGGTGCTGCTACTCCATCTATTTATGTTACATACTTGTGGTTTTATGTAGGTCGAACAAGATCAAAGGGTAATAGAGAGCTTCACAGAACAAAAGTGGCCAGTGACAGAATGCACTTATGAAATACAATTCCTGAAGATACCATAGGCGATATGAAAATCAAATTAATTATGCCCTGCCTATAAAGTATTGTTTTCCTCACATGAGGACAAATCACATAACAATGAGAAAACGCAGTGAAAAGTGGTAAAAGAAGTATAAAAGGATGCCCCCTGATGAAGGACCGCGAGTGGTCCGGAATGCATTGGGAATGTAAAGGGAGCACAAAAGCCATTGTAACACAGGGGATGTCTATTATGCATTTCATTATGCAAGTGAAGAAGAACATTGTGGAGTAAAATGAATAATCAAAGAATAAGTGGAAAACCATTCATCGAAATAGAGTGATCAATTTGAATACCAAGGATGTGCAATAACGGGTAAACTAGAAATATAAGTTTAAAAAAAACAGGTACTTTGGAGTAGTGGTGAAGGGGAGACATTGTCCCTGTCAGAACCTGTGCTACAGATTTTGTAACTTGGCAATGAGGATCAGAAGGCAACATCCCACAAGCACACGATTAATTGAAGAAATAGTACCCAACAAAAATTAAATTACCGGAAGGCACAGAGATACCCATATTCATGCAAAACGCACTTAGACACACCCCTATCTGTAAGTGTGGATTTAGTGTTCCTTCCTGCTATTTAGACTAAGGGCATGATTTAAAGATTGGCAGACAGGTTACATCACAAATGTGATGGATATGGTGTCTACATTATAATACAACTGCATTAAATCTTATTGCATTAGTGATAAGGTAGAGGGGATATCCGTTATAAGATGAGTAGCTTGTCTGCCAAATTCTAGATCAGGCCCTTTGTTAAGTGCTTCTAGCAGAATGCAAAACGTAGGATCTTGCCTTAATTTAATCACTAAACATTTTTTCCTAAAAAATAATCTATTTTAGGGTTAAAATTTCAAGTCTTTCAAGTGGTCCCAACATATTTTACTAAAGCAAAACATATAAATAATGTAGTTAGTGTATATAATTTGCATACATTTTAGGATTCTTTTTTTTGTTTGCCTTTTTAATAAACAACACAAAGTTCCAGTTAGATACACATCCAACAATGGGTCAGCACATGACATATACATTACATCGTTGAAGGGGCACTGCGTGTTCAAATCAGCCAGACTCATACATAGTAGGTAATACATCATAACACCTCATTGTTCATTTTAGCATCAAAGACTACCTCCCTCCAATCCCACCCCAACTTAAGCTCTATTTTTCTCCCAGGGACACCATATCTTTTCCCACTTCTTTGGGCAGCTCCATCTCTCATACACTACTTTCTCCGCAAGGCGACACCAATCCATGTCTGCCTTCCAGTCTGACAGCTTGGGTGGAAGGCTGGCACCACAAAACCGTGCAATATTATATGTAGCGACCCCCCCCGCAAGCATGAGCCATATTTGTGTGTGTGCTGGCCATCTATCCTCCCCAGTAACCCCCAGTAGGAACCAATGGGCCTCCAGCTGTTTGTGCACACTCACCACCTTCATCATCAACCAGCCACCCTGGACCAGTAGTGCTGTGTCACAAGACAACCCCACAGAGTGTGGAAAAATGTGCCGAGTTGACCACACCCCCTACCACACTGGTCTGAGTCCACCCTCCCAAACTTATGTATCAGTGTTCATGAGTAGTGTGCTCCATGCAAAATGCGTAACTGAATTAAGTGGAATTTAGCATGAATGGCAATCTCTCTAGGGCTCTAGACCGCCTCTAACCAGTCATAGTCCTCGAATATACCAAAGACCAGTCCCCATGTCGCCCGGAGTTTCCCAAGAGGGTCAGGTAAATTGTTCATTATTTTCTTGTATGTGAGGAAAATTGCTTTGTCAGGGATTGGGTCCAATAGAAGTAGGTCTTTTAGCAGGGCATATTCTGGTATAGTTTCCCCGTCCCTAATGTGAGATTGCAATGCATGCTTCACCTGGATATACGGATAGTGCTCTGTTTTTGTTAACTGATGGTCTTGTTTCAGCTCCTCAAACATAAGCATTTGATCTCGTCTCCATATGTCTCCAAAAGTATCCATGCCTATATGGCTCCAGCTGCGAAACCCCTTGAGTCTCCCTACCTCACGGTGCCCATCGCTACACCACAAAGGGGTCTGTTGGGTTAACCTGTCCTTCCACCCCAAAGCCTTAGTGGCAGCATGCTATGCTCGTACCACCATCTGTGTATGTGTCGGAGCCATTGTTCCACTTTTATTCTGATATAACGCCAATGGGTATCCCTTAGTTCCCATCGCTCAGCGTTCCACTCTATATGCCGGTTCATATTGTGGTGCAAACACCCAACCATTGATATTTATAAGTTGGGATGCTAGGTAATATTTTCTCACATCTGGTATAGCCAGCCCACCTTCATATACCTCTGAAGCTTGTGCAGTGCTGTTCGTGGCGTTCCGCTGCCCCAAAGCAGAGTGTATAGTTCCCCTTCGATAGTGCAGAAAAAAGGTGTCAGGAAGCGTATGCAGCGTGTTTTGTACCATGTGGAGTAGGTGTGGGAGGGCCATCATTTTGAATAGTACAGCTCTCCCCATAAGAGTAATGGGGAGCTGGCGCCAGTGGGTAATGTCCCTGCATAGTCTCTCTAATTGCACCTGGGTATTCATACACAAAAATTCCTCAGAGGAGTGAGAGACCCAGATTCCCAGATATTTTAACTTATCCTGCTGCATCAACACTGCACAGTCGGTAGTGAGTGGGGGAAGCGTTCCGGCGAGTTTAAATATAAGTGACTTGTCCCAATTATTATGATATCCTGAATAGGTACCAAAGAGCCGGATGACAACAAAGAAAAGTATAAGTTAGCACTTAAGGCATATCATCTATCATGTAAAATTGCCAGGGGAAATTTCACCAAAAACAAGATCTTAGAAGCCCAGAACCACTCAGGGACCTAAAGAATCTAGCAGGAGCAGCAGCTCTGCCGGAACCTCCTACACTGTCACCCACCCAATGCAATAGTATTGCAAATTTCTTTCATGAAAAAATAGCCACGATATACGCCAACTTCTTACCTAACAAGGATGGTATTGATAGTAGCCCCTCTACCACTCCTATAGAGGACCAACAAGAGACCCCTATGAAACAAGAAATTAGAACATGGCAACCAATAGACGCTCTTGCATTTAAGACTGCGTTGAGCAGTATAAAATCAGGCTCACCCCTAGATCCTTTGCCTGCGCACGTCCTTGAACAATTGGACATCTCCATTCTCGAGGTACTCAGAGCACTACTAAACGCCTCCTTACAAGAAGTTGAATTACCTAATGAATGGAAACACGCTATGGTGGTCCCCTGCTAAAAAAGGCCAATAGTGACCCTGAGGTGTTCTCTAACTTTCGCCCAGTGTCTTTACTGCCGATCCTGTCTAAAATCCTAGAGAAACATGTTAATAGGCAGCTATCAAACTTTATTAACGATAACAATCTTCTGCACTTTTCACAATCTGGTTTTAGGAAAGGTCATTCCACGGAGTCCACTTTACTTGGGGTCACAGAGGTCATACGCCAAGAACTCGATGGGGGAGGCACGGCGGCACTCATCCTTTTGGATTTGAGTGCCGCATTTGACACCATCTGCCATGCAACCCTCATCGAGCGTATGGAAGACATTGGAATTAGGGGGAATGCACTGAAGTGGCTGGAGCAATTTCTCCGGCAACGAACATACCAGGTCTTTTCTAAAAGCAATCGGTCAGAAGTATACACATCTCCATATGGAGTGACCTAGGGCTCCATATTAAGCCCCCTTCTGTTTAATGTGTATGTCACTCCCCTAGCCGAAATTGCCGAAGAGATGGGTCTCACCATTTACTCTTACGCGGACGACACCCAACTTGTGTTCTCCCTTTCATCTACAGATAAATCTGATATCTCTCCTTTCCGTTCCGGACTACTCAAAATGGCCACCTGGCTTCATGCAAAAAAATTAAAGCTGAACGGAGACAAAACAGAGTTACTAATCTTCGGCAATCAAAAGAATCTCTGGGGCCCAGCCCACTGGCCCGAGGAAATGGGCGCTGTCCCGACTGCGGTGCAATCCGCACGCAACCTAGGGATAATTATCGATGATAAAATGTCCATGCAGACACACATAGCCAAAACTGCCTCCACATGCTTCCTCATCCTTAAATGGCTGAGGAAAATATTGTGGCAATTACCAGACAGGGCCCAGAGGACTGTTATACATGCCTTAATTACGTCACGATTAGACTATGGTAACGTCCTATTTCTAGGAGTTACGAATAGCACCCTGAACCAATTGCAAGTAGTACAGAACTCCGCGGCGAGAATGCTCCTCAATCTTCCAGGACGGACAAGAATGACAGAATATCTTAAAAACTTACACTGGCTGAGGGTGACCAGCAGAGTAAAGTTCAAAGCACTGTGCCATATGTACAGAATCAGCTCAGGAGTAGCCCCGGAGTATCTACGTAAAATGGTCCAAAAATACTTGCCCACGCGTAATTTACGCTCAGCAAATCAAGCGAAATTCATTGTGCCCAGGGTAAAAAGGGCTCGACTAGGAGGGCGCTCTTTTTCCTGTATAGCGCCGGCACTGTGGAACTTACTCCCCCTACAACTAAGATCGGAACCATGTTATTTACGCTTCCTCAAGGGAGTGAAAGCATGGCTGTTTGACCAATAATTGCTTCCTGCTCTCTTACAAGTAATACTGATCCAGGGCACCGGGAAACCCTCAGGGTAGCTGTAGCACCATACAAATGCAATAAATGAAATGAAATGAAATGACATTAATGAGGTGATGAAACGTCTGTCGGGGCTGGCCTGCATAAATTAAGATATCATCTGCATATAGCGATATGTGTTCTTCCCATTCTCCCCCATATCTACACCTCTCACTATGGGATCTCCTCTGATCTATGCCGCTAATGGCAGGATGGGAGACAGAAAGCATCCAAGGCGTGTTCCCCTATGGAGCAAGAAGAATCTAGATGTCACCCCATTCACGTGAACCCAACACTAGGTTCACAATAGAGGAGGCAAACCCACTCCACAAATCTGGGACAGATTCCAAATCTAGCCAGCACCGCCGGAAGATAAGGCCATTCAATGCTGTTGAACGTCATATGAGCGTCCAGGGACAGCAACGCTGTGGATTCGGCAAGGTTAACAATCGCCGCCTGCATCACCCCATACGAGCGCCGAAGTTTAAGTCTAGAGCTACGCTGGGGCATGAACCCGGTTTGGACCGGGTGAACCAGTGATGTAATCACAGGGAGCAATCAGTTTGCCAGCACTTTCGCCAATACTTTTGTCTCAAAATATAATAGGGAGATGGGCTGGTAAGAGCCACACAGCTCCTTTGGTATATTCAGTTTAGGGATAACCACCACCATAGCACTTTGCAAATCAGGGGATAAACGGCCCTCTTGCTGCATAGCCACAAACATTTGCATCATGGGATTTGTCACTGTGGATGCACCACACTTATAGAGTTCAGCGGGCATCCTGTTAGGGCCGGCCGCCTTTCCCGATTGGAGGCCTTTAATGGCCCCTTCTACTTTCTCCACCGTTAAGTCTCAGTCTATGTCCCCCCTATCCTCCTGTGTCACAGTCGGCAGGGATTGTCCTGCTGGCAATTCCACAGACTCACCAAGTGGCCTAGTGGAAACAGATTAGTAAATCCGTTCATAATACGTTGCAAATTCCTCTGGAATGTCCCTGCCAGAACAGAGAGTGTCCCCTGTGCTTGTCACAATTTCCGCGACCCAGTCCCGATCCTGATCTTGCCTCTCTAACCACACTATGAGCTTGCTCGCTTTTTCACCCACGTCATATGGTCTTCTGTACGTGGCCAGTGCATGATGGCTCCCTCCCACAGATTCCCTCAGTTCTTTCTGTTTCAGCCGGAGCCACAAAAGCAGCCATGAGTCTCAGACGTGACCCCTACCCGCTCCCGCTACAGGGCTTCTATCCCCCGTTCTAGTTAATCACAATTGGGGTAACCTTGTTTTCTTCTTATGCCCACCTCAGCTTAAATATAACCCCTGAATACCACCTTATACAATTTCCAAAGCATACAGTTAGAGTTAACAGATCCCGAGTTCTCATAGAAGTATTGTTGAGGGCATCTCCTGATCTTGTCCTGGAAGTCCCTATCTTTGAGGTGCCAGGGTGCAATTCGGGCAGGGAGCATGTAATCTCTAACAGGACCATGTAGCAGGACCTCCACTGGGGAGTGGTCAGAGATACCATGCGCCATGTGATGGGCATCGCGAACGGGACCCGCCTGGGTACATTGTGTGAAAAAATAATCCAACCGGGACCCACTGCTGTGTGCAGCGGAAATGTGGGTGTATTGTCTACAGAAGGGGTTAGTCAGTCTCCACAAGTCTGCCAATCCCATAGCGGAAGTAAACATCCACAGGAGCCCGACCCCAGAAGTCCCACACTGTTCCACTGACCTAACCCAATCCTGGGACATCACGTTGTTCATATCACCACCCAGGCATTTCCAACAGTGTGGTGCTTATTGCAGGAAAAGTATCCACATGCAGCCTAGGGTGAATGTATACAGAACACAATTTTAAATGTTGATTTTCCCACATCCCCGCAAGGGCCACAAATCTCCCAAGGGGGTTATGCCAATGCGACCACGGATAAATGGTATTGTATTTTTTATTAAAATTGCCACCCCCCTGGAACTTGATGTGAAGCCAGCATGCACTCGAAGAGTGTACCCAAACCGACCTCAGTTGGTCATGGAGCATCTCTCACAGCTATCATCTCCACCAGTATTTCACTCCGTGCCATTTCCAAGTTGACTCGCAGAACCATTTCCTGGCTTGGGCTTGTTTGTTTGGCCGTTCCTTTTCTCGGTGAGGCCTTTTCCCGGCCGTACGCCATCCATCCAACCAGACCCACGTGTCCTCTGGACTGCTTAGGAACCGCACCTTTCCCTCCAATTCGATCCAAAGCTTGGTTGGGAACATCATTGCGTACTTGAGCTCTTTGTCGTGCAGTGCCCGTTTCACCTCAAGGAAACTGCAATGTTGATTTAGTACTTACAATGTAAAGTCAGGGAAGAACGTTATTGTATTGTTTTCAACTGGACTGGAGGCGCACAGCGCTCCATTTGCAGATTAATGTCTCTATCCTGGAAGTTGAATATCACAATGGGTCTAGGCAGTGCCCCAGGCTTTGGTCGACCACCCAGGACCCTATGTCCGCCCGCGACAGAGAAGAATTGTGATAGGCCTTTGGGCTGTAAGTGCTTTGTTATAAGGTCTTCAAGAAACAAGTCCACCGCCTGCCCCTCCGCTCATTCGGGTACACCAAGAATTCGAACATTGTTGCGCCGGGCCCTCCCCTCATATACATTCAACTGCGCTTCCATCCGGTTAACACTGTTCTGAAGTTCCTTAACTTAGTTCTTAAGCAAAATGGAGTCATTGGACTACTCAATCAACATGGCCTCCACTTCCTTAATTGTTGTATTCAAGTTATGGAAGTCTGCCCTGAGCAGAGACACCTGCGATGACAGCCTGCCCATTCTGGCCGTCCGGACTGTAGTGATAGCTAGCATAATGTCATGTAGGGTCAGGTTGGGTTGGACCTCCGCTGATTGTACTGTGTTGTGCCCACCTTCTGGGCCCTAATCCTTAGTATCCGTTCATTTCTGGAGTGTGCCTTTATCTAGTTTCACTTGCGTAGCTCCACACCCTCCTTTCCCGCTCGCCATTTTGCTGTCAGCGTGGGCTTTTACACCCGATATCCTCAGGTCACTCCCCGCAGAACACCCTACTCCAAATCGGGGAGACCCGGGCCCTCTCCGCAGTTCACAGAAGACATCACAGGGTCCACACCTCACTCAGACAGTGTCCAGTAATGTTATCCAGGGATCGATACAACTCCTCGGGGCACCACTCAACATTGCCATCAACAGCCAATGCGGAATTAACCCTCGCAGCCAAGACTGTTATGTACGCCGGTAATATGGACGACTCCCACCAGGTGTTCCTGCCCACCAAGGCAGTCCACAGGACACTACCTCAGTTCACGTCAGAGGATGCAAGCCAATCTCACCCCCCACCACCATGCACAGAGACTCCCCCACTGGCAACACAGAGAGGTCCCTGCACGGGGGTACGAGTCAAGCACGCTGCGAGTCTCCACATATTTGAGGATTATTTAGAACAAGCATCTACTCCCCAAATTTCCTTCAAGAGAATCTCTTTCTTCAATTCTTTCCTTATTTTCTCTTTTGTGTGTAGTGCATTTCAATCTTTAGCAACTACAAAGGCTTCCAGGGCCTATAAAGACTCTCAATCATCAATGAAACAGCATTTGTAAAGCACAGCACTGTCGCCCCCTAGGGATATCCTGGCGCTGTGTCTCAGTAGAAGAGCCAGGTCTTGAGTCTCTTTCTGAAGTCTGCCAGCGAGGTGGCTGTACAGTGCTGGACGGGAAGGTCGCTCCAGGTCTCAGCAGCGATCTAGGACCAGGAGCAGCCACTGCTGCAGCTGCAAAGGATGCTGGGCGTGTGTGCGAGGCTGAGTAAAGTGAAGCACAGGTGTCTAGCAGGATGGTGGAAGCTCAGTCTGTTTTTATGGGATGCTCTAAAATCAAAGGCTACCTGTGCTTTAATGCTTGCTAAGAAAAATACATATACAACTCTTACCTCTGATCAATATTCTGCTCCACACTTCTATAGAAGTATGACACACTCATCATGCTAAACCTCCAAAAAGAAATAAGACATCATGGTCTTCAAATAGGGCACTGACGATCCCCAGCTTGCTCCTTTGGCAGTACCCTGGCGACCCCTAGCTCAGAGGTCAAGTGAGTAGAGCCTGGGTCAGAAAGCGCATTGGACTCAGCGATGTATACTTTCACAAGAAAAAAATTGCGTGTTGGAATTGGCTGGTGGGCAACCTTTTTTATTAAATCAAAGCACTCAATAAACAATAAATACATCAAATAAATGCCTCAGCACAGTATCATTCATTGGGTTTAGCCAGATTCATATTTTGTTTTCTTTTCTACCTCAATGTTAGCAGGATGATAGAGGCAAATGGATTGCCTATGTTTTAATCAAGGACTGGCTTTCAGTTTAATTTCAGTCTCAATACAATTAGGCCCGAGCGACAATTAAATGACACCAGTGTAATCCACATAATTCCTGAAATTTTGCGTTGCTCCTGTTGTGCCATTAAGTGACTTTGCATATTTATTCACCATTTGCGGTAAAACATGACTGCAGATGGGCCATTTGCAGTAACAATTTTCCATAAAGGCTCGAGAACAACAGAATGTGAGCTGCTCATCTTCGTACTTTTTTTTTTTTTTTGCGCTTTGTTTTAGCACAAAATGACAGATTTGCAATTTGTGTAATTGTATAATTTCGTATCATTTGGCAAACTCTCGTGTAATTACACAAAAAGCAAATTACATGAATTTCAGACACCACTAGTAACATACAAAAGGGAAAAGAAACGACAAAAGTTTAAATAGGAAGCAATTAACAGTACCATAGAGCCTCAAGAAGGGCTCTGTGATGATTTTGAAAAAAATGACTCCTCCTTCCCACTTCCTTGTGTGTGCCCACCAGGAAGAAATCTTTCTGCAGCTGCACAGAGCTTGGCACCTGAGGCTGGTGCTGTGCAGGGCTTTGGCGCCGCTTTGTGACGCACAAGAGAGGTACCCACCTCAGATCAGTTGACTGCAGTAGAATACCTTGAGGATGTCTCTGTGCCAGTGATAGTAGCTGCAGTGACATATGTCATGTGCCAATCTCAGCCCAGCAGTTCTGCATTGTGAGTCATCGCCACTTATATGTTGGAACAGGGAATCTCATGCCTTGAATAGAGAAAAAAACAAAGCTAGGTCTCCCACAGATAGGCACAAAGGGGTCCATTTCTTATATTGCTCTCATTCATGAACATAACTGCTTTGTTCTACTCGCATCGAGGCGTCACTCAAAGGTTTCACATGTTATCAAAATGCCACTCATACATACACCAAAAACATGGAAATGTCACACATTCAAACTCCAAACTTGGCAGCTATGCATTATAACATCCAATGCACAATAGTAATTGCACATGTGAAAAACTGTCCTATTTAAATGCACTGATCAAGTGAACGCTTGGTTTTAAAATGCCATTTTGACTCATACATAAGGTAAACTCCTCATTACATGGAAAATACGCATGTGATTTACCTAAAGGAAATTAGTGAAATTTTCCTTCCTCATTTTCATTCGGGATAATATCGAGTTTATTTTATATAGAGTTTAAAGAGTAAGGGGGAACCAACAATAAAACGTGGTCATAAACCTCTTTTATCCCCAGTTTTGGTTTGCCATGTACATTTGGTTGGTGCTACACAATGAATAAATACGTTGCTTATTTATGGTTCTTGTCTTAAGGTGAGTTCGTTCATCCGAGTGTCTTGGCCCCACCAACAAATTAGGGAACCTGGCTCCTGTGTCTTCAACCACAACTTCAGTACAGCACTTAAGCAGTAGGTTTATGCTAATTTCACTACAGCTTCAGGAGCCATTCCAAATCTATAATCAATACTATCATTAGCTGAGGAGAATTAATGCAATAGAGCCCAGTAAGAACATGTGTTGTGGACGTCACAGCTCACAATGAGTGATCTTTGACCTCTCAGGGTCATTTGCCCTTGGGTTGAAAATGTCATGGAAGAAAAATCACTTCATTGCTGAGGCATTGGTTAAAAAACTCAAAGCCTAGTGCAGCTTTTGTAAATTTGCACAGGGCTGCCAGAAGGGCTGCATATAGATATTATCAGGGCCACATTCACATGCTGCAACATTTTTGATCAATTTTTGAAGCAATCACGCCCCGTTTATTTAGAGATCTTTGAACACAATTAATAAATGGACCTTAATCAAAATAATCAAAACCATCAATGGACCTTCACCAAACACACCCACCGCATTGGTTACCAGGTAAGTCACATCCACTGTCTAGGAAATTACCTTTAATGAACGTTATACTTCAGGAAAATAGAGCAGAGACTATAAATACCTTATCCAGCCTTCCCATTAGAGTGCCAGATGCCAAAACAGTATATTAGTGATACAAAGGAGGTAATGAATAAAGGATATCCTTTTTGACAAAATCTCTGGCTTTGAGAATTCAAGCTGAATTAGTTTTTTAAGAATCCATGACTTCGGAAGAAGCTCAGTATAAGAAATTGGATAATTGGCTGAAAAGATTAAACCTTTCAAGCAACAATCATAAGCCTTGTCAGGGTGAATCACAAAAAGTAACTAAGTTAACCTATACCAACCCCTCTAGGAGCTTGGCACAAAAGCCGTAAGGTTTAACGTAGGCAATGTGTAAAGAATGTATGCAACACACAAACAGTAACAAAGTGAAAACACAAAACAAAAACATTTCCAAACCAATTTGGAAAAATAGAGTACATTTTAGTGAATATATTTATACCAGAATAACAACAATCAAATCAGAACTTCATATATTCAATTTTAAAGTTTTAATATTAATAGTGCCTAAAGTACAAATCTCCGTTAGTGGTCATATGGTCGTGCTAGAGCAGGGCAATATCACAAGTTCAGGCCGACCATGATGGAGCATCGGTTCGATAGAGGGACTAGGTCAGTCCAGCTGAAGGAGTTACCTTTTCAAAGTCTGTTACAGAGAAGGCTGCGGGAAACAGCGAGAGCGTTGTGGGTGGTTGTTGCTGTAGCATGAAGGGCAGGCAAGGTGGCAAGGGCTGTCATTGCTGCAGATCGAAGAGCTGTTCAGCGTTGTTGATGATCACTGCAAGAGCTTCGCTTGGGGGTCACTGCAGGCTGTTGTGCAAACTGCAGCTCTCGCATTGTTGTCGCTGGTGGTTGCTGTTGCGCAAAGAGCAGGTCTTCACCAGAGCTTCTAATTGACAGCTGTCACGGTGACAGAGTCTCACCGCGAAGGGGCCCATTTGTTGTCTCAAAGAGCCCAAACTTAAGGATCTCACCTTTTAATCTTGGGAGCAGCTTAGACTGATGACAGCTAAGGGTCCAGAATCATCTGAGAGGGGGCACCTCTTGAGCATCAGGAATTCATTCCCTCCAGCAGAGGCCAGCAGATCCAGTTTCAGCAGGTCAGCTGGGCAGATGCATGGAGGCTTTTGGAGCTTGTTATGGTGCTGTTGCTCAAATAGGAGGTTAGGCAACTGACTCTTGCATTCACTCAGAACCTGCTTCTCTTAATCCCAGGCTAACCTGCCTTCCTTCTCAGACAGCAAGCCAGACATCAAGCAGGAGGGCAGTCTTCTGGTAGGTGAGTAGTCCTTTTGTAATGTCCACAGATCCAGGAGTGTTCTGATGAGTGGCTTTAGAAGTCCAATATTTATAACGGGTGCCAGCCTTTGTGTGTGGGGTTTTCCTCTGCTACTCCCACAACTGGTTCTGGACAGTTATTCTTTTTCCATTGTCAAAGCTCCAGGAAGTAATGGGGTGATAAAAGACAGGGCAGGCCTGGTGTCAGATTGCTATGTGTCTGCAGGGTGCAAACACCTGTGAAATTTAAGTGGGGCAGGGTACTTCTCCACCCTTAGCCGTCCTGGCAGGATTGCCCATCCTGCCAACATCTAGTCCGCCTTTGTGTCACTGTCTTGATGAGTATCCAAACTCCCAATAGCAAAGCCTTTCCCAGGCATGTGACCAAGGACAATGGCAGATGGCTTCAAAGGTTAGGACAAGACTATGTCAACTTTCTAAATGTGGAATTTTCAGATTGTGACTTAAAATCTGACTTTACCATTAAAGAGGACTTTAAATTACAATTAGAGTGTAAACATAATATTCATATCTGCTCCCAACCTAAAGTTATCACTTATTAAATGCAATAAGTTAAACCACTGTTAGCCAATCAGAAAAATAGGCCTTGCAATAGTAAAAAATATTTTAGGAATTTTTCACTGCCAAGACATACACAACCCGAGTATACATGTCCTCCTCTTTAAATACAATACACTCTGCCCTATTATCCTTTAGTGCCTACCTTATGGGTAACATAGCATCTTAAAAATGAAGGCTTAGGCATGGTAAAGACTTATTCTGCCAGATCGAAAAGGCAGTTTGAAACTGCACTATAGTCTGCAGTGGCAGGCCTCAGACCTGTTTTAAAAATCTACTTCAGTGATTGGCACAATGAGTGCTGCATGCCCACTAGTAGCATTTAATTTACCGACCCTGGGTACATGCAGTACCATTTAGAAAGGGACTTACAAGTAATTTAAATGTAACGATCAGGTAGATGGCCGTTGTACTAGGTTTTAGGGAGAGCGCACAAACCCTTTACCACTGGTTAGTAGGGAAAAGTGGACAGAGCCCTAATATCAACAAAAACTTTTTCAGCAACAGAAGGCAAAATACTGGGGGACTACTACTGTTGGAAAGTGGGTTATTGGTAGGGGCAAATGTACCTCTGCCACTGGCAATAAGGCCACTAACACATGATAGTACTCAGCATGGGTCTTAGAAAATTATTCCTTTGCTCAACCCTTGGTAACGTGGCTGCAAACAGATAGGCTTAACTTCAAAGACAGGTATGTTAAGCATTTAAAAACACCATTTCAGTAAATAATCAAGACACAACACAAAATAAAAATCCAACACCAATTAATAAAAATAGGTAATATCTTTATCTTTTAAATGACACCAAAACGAAAATAATCCACTGTAGGGAACCAGAGATATGCATTTTTAAAGATTAGTCACTTTCTAGTGCTTAGAAACCAACACTGCCCCTTAAGTCATTTCGTTTTCTCTGTCAGGACATACCTTTATAAATTGTTCTGAAGAATTCTCACCACTTTAGTGGGCCACCTTCTTCAGCATGCGGGGTCCAGTTAGAACACCTTCCTGGCGTTCTGCTTGCGGGTCCCAAAGTATCCAACACACAATCCAAGGTTCTGGAATCTCCAAGAGGGTCCTTGAAAGTGTGAAACTTCAATTCCGCAATCCACTTGAACAAAACCCTTACAAATCCACTGGTACTCCAGGCTTTGAATTCTTTGTGGGGTTGTCCAGGTGAGCTCTGTTAACTTGTAGCTTGCAGGGAGTTCAACTCTTGAGTCCTTTGGCAGCAGGGTAATCCACAGGGCTGCAGTTTTACTTGGTGCAGTCTTCAGAGGTCAGGCCTTAGAGTTCCTTGCACAGCAAAATCTCTCTCAGCAGGGCACTTCTTGCTTCAGTAAGTTTCAAGCAGCAGATCTGGAGGGCTCTGCCCCTCTCAGATACTTATTCAAAATTCTCCAGGTCAAGCACCAGGTCACTGCTGACCAATGAGAGCAGGGCAACTCCTCATAGTTATGACCACATCCTGTAGAGTGTGGCATTAGTTTGTCCCAGCGTGCATCATTCTCCCAAGTCCATAATGGTTGATTTTCCAGCAAGGAGGTAAGAGCTGGCTAAACACACCCCCTGGGATGGCTCATTTCCATGGACTCTCCCCCTACCATCTGCACATACCTTCCTTAAGCCTAGCCCTGACTCTGGGTCAAGACTGTCAGATGGACTGAAACCCAGTTGGATTTACTACTACCATTCTGGGAAGTCTTTGAATGGTCCGGCTAGTCCTCTCCTATCAATATTTATTAATCAATCACTTCCTACCATGTTAACCTATGGGCCATGGGGTTTGCAATGGGGAAAATGACTTGGGCCACTTTTAAAGAACCAGGGCTGATAAAACCATATTTAATACGTATTTCCCTAATTTCTACAGGACTCCCACCCCCTGTGCAACTAGGGGAGACTTCAGGGGTTCTGAATCTGCAGAAATCATGCAGATTATCCTTACCCAATTCTTCTAACATCAAAGTCGAATTTGAGAAGCTCTTTAACATAATAGGGGAAGTGAAATGTAAAATGTCATTTTACCCAGGCATATAAAAACTCATTTTATAAGGGCGTACCTTATAGATAACTGACCCCCCACCCCTGGGATACCTAGGGGTGACCCTGGGGGTCCCTAATATGCATAAACATGGTAGGCTTTTCATTTCGAAGGGCCCCTACCCCCAAAGTCGAGTTTGGGCACAATTTAAGGTTTAAAAGCTGTCCTGGCCACCAGGGATGCTTTTAAACGGACCTCAGGCTTCAGCACTGCACACATGCTAGTGCAGAAAATCTGATGGCCACTAAACTGCCATGCCCCCGGATACTGGAGACTTCTAGGTAGTTTCAATCCCCTGCCCTCTTACATACTAGGGGCTTATGGGGTAGGTCATGCCAATTACAGAGGTACCCCACCATACCATAGTGTACCCTAGTGTATGTTGGGTGTCTTAACTGCATTCTAATGTGTTTCTTTTATCTTGGCACTGGCCCTGGGCCTGGTTAAACAGAGCCCAGGGTCAGTCAGAGTCAGTTAACACCAGTTCTAGTCAGCAAAAAGTTGGGGGGTGCCCAGGGCACAGGATGACTTTGCAACAACTACAAAAAGGGTCAGGTCCAACACTCAGTGATATTATTGCTGCCCTTCCTTGAAAAGCACCAATCCTTGATTGTGAATCTTATATTTACACACATTTGCTCACATAGCAACATCATGAAGGAACGTTGACTTGAAAAAACTATGAAAGAAAATCTAAACAACCTTCCACAAACCCACAATTTGCTAAAATCCCCAAACTGCAAGATATACCCATTCTATCTTGTCTCAAAGCATACCGTTTTTATTGTTCAGAGTTTCTCACATGAAACTGCCCTCAAAATAAAAATCTGAAATTTAAATCCTTAATCAAGCAGTTTGATACATATTTAGTATTAAAGATCTTGCTATAATGACTATCTACAGTAAGCACTCTACAGACTATTTTCTTTATTGCGTTCAGGCATTCTGTAACATTATTTATTCCTCATCAATAGACCTGTCATTAGGAACATTACATTTTGTAGGCTTTCTGGAATCAGTCAACAATGATAATCTATGACTTATACTATCCATTGGAGTTCAGTATGCTTAATGAACATCTCAGAAAGATTCAGATTTAATTGAACTGTTCTCTAGTTTTAACTAAGGTTGTAATATAACCTAATTAAGATTTACATACAGTCACAAAGGGGTGTTGGTTGTACTACATGATGGCATGTTCTTCAGCCTTGCTACACAACTGCATATTACAGTTTATTTTGCAACAGAACACATGTTTCTCCAACTATCTTCATACACCATTCCCATATTTGATTCACAGGGAATAAAGGAGAATACACTTTTCCCACTTCTGACCAACAACCTTAATATTTCTCCATTCTTCCTGTTGCGATGAGATGGTTCGAGGCAGATGTAGATTATTATCTACAAAGGGTGCTTATCATTCTTTTAAAGGGAAAACAATTAAAGAATATTTTGGAAAGAAATTTAATATTGCTCAATTGGAGGACACCAGTATTGTGTGTGTTAACACTTTTAAACTATAAACACAATAGGTGAGTGAAGCTTTATCACCAACCAATATTAAGAGAAAGATTGTTATACTAGTTCTAATTAGCAAGAATGTTATCATGGATGTTCACTGTCAGTTCTATTCTAAGACAAAAAAGGAATGCAGTTAGTATTTTAGGGAACATGAAAAGTTTGTGGAATCTCTTAGTAAACTCCAGAGGCCTGAATTCTGATGATGCAGATTTTAGAGAATGAATAGTAGCACATTTTATTTCCAATTGTAGAAGAAACAATGATTTGTGAGAAGAGTATTCACCTTAGTTGTAGAGACTGTTTCATCAATTCATCTTCTAATTCGTACATATAATTCATCAGGCATGAATTGCCTTAGGTAATGGAGTGGATAAGGTTAACATGCATGTCTAGAGAATCCAAAGAAACGTGAATGTCACTTGCTTTAACCCCAGCATGAATCCAATTTCAGATTGGGCAATTTCCTAACATGCAAATATAACCTACAGCAACTGTCCAACTCTGAGTGTGCACCAATTTGAATCTCGTATCATGTAACAATAGTAGAATAAATACAAAAATTCTATCATAATTAAAAATGATCCTACCTTACAAAATAATTTCAAACTAAAATATGAAGATAATATGTAAATGATGAAAAGAGTAGGTCTTGTGGTCTACAGGGAATGGCTAGCCTACTATCTTCAGGATGCTTAACACATTCTCATCTATTCTCATAAAATCTTGAAATATTCAATACAATGGGATTGATTTGGAGTGTGACAGATGAAATTAGGTGAGTAGTCCCTTGCATTCTATGGCACTTATTACAAGGTGAACTAGATATGTGTTAAATTTGTGACAGAGTAACTAATCTGCCAAACTCAGAATTATCTCTACCATCACAGTCAATTTTATTGCTTCCCTAAAATATATCTAAAATATATAACACTACGGGGCCTACCAACAAACTGCATTTTTGTATCATGTTTAGTAGTACTGCAATACTTCTAACATACTGCAAAATGCTATTCACAAGCCTACATGTGGAGGATCTGTTTACTCTTCTCCTATCTTTTTATTTACAGAGATCTCTGCCCTAACTGTGGATTCTGAGCCCACATAGGGATATGCTACTAACCAATTCCACTTCTACATTTACCACCATTGAAAAAGGATCCAAAACAATAGTAAAATACTCCAGCTCAGAGCTGGAGTAAGTTCGCACCACAAATGTACTACCACTTCGTACACCTTTCAGTATAATACAGGGATGGGGTGAAGTATGGCAGGCAGTAATTCGAGGAAACCATACATAGTCCATTTACAAGAAAATATACAGCAATTAAATGAGATTATGCGATCCAACGCTCTACACCACTTAATTACACCCCCTCCCGATTCCACCTATTTTAGACCCTTCTGGTTAATTCCTGTACTACACACATAGAGGGGTGGAGAGGACAAAACCACAAATAGTGACATTTTACAAACAGTGACAAACTCATACGTTTGAAAAAACTGCCCTCACTCACACACAAATGTGTGTGACATGCTTCATCATCCGGTCTGCTGCAACGCTCTGGCGTAGCCACGTACAGGGCGGAGTAATTCCTGTACTGTACCTATTCAGCCTAGATTTTTTCCACTGTTATGATAAATAATTTCTTATGCCTGTTGGTACCAATCTACATCTATCTTCCAGTCTCCAATCCTTGGGGCATTGGTAGCTCCCCATGCTTGTGCAATGTTCCTCTTTGCTACCCCATTAGCAAGCCTATGCCATATTTTAGTATATTTCGGCTAGTCTGTGTGTCCCGTCACTCCCAATATATGCCACCATGACTCAACTGGAACATGGAGACCCACTACAGCTGTCATCACTCAGGCAACTCCTGTCCAATATGACCTAATTTTGGGACAGGTCCAAAGAATGTGAAAGAAGGAGCCCATCTCCCCCATCCCCAAGTCGCAGTGACCCATACGTTGCTGAAGTGTCCTAGGGACATGCGATCTATGCAAAATTCGGCATTGAATCAATCTGAACCATGCCTGTATGGCAATCTTCAAAGGGCTCTATATGGCTTCTGGCCAACCATTGTCCTCCAGGAGCCCCATGTCTGTTTCCCACGCTTCCCTGAGGGAGCCTATGTGATCTGGGAAAATATTCATAATCTTTCATTACGTGATGGAGACAGCTTTGTCTATAGCGTCGAGTTGGAGTCTGTCCTCTAGCGGGTAATATTTAGATATTTGTTCTCCGTCCGATATATCACTTCGATGGGCGCGCCTCAACTGCAGGTAGCGAAATCGCTCTCTGTCTACCATCTGATATTCCATCTGTAACTCTCTGAAGGTGACCACAGTCCCACAACACCAGACTCCCTGTCAGTCTATCCCAATGAGTCCCCACTTGCGAAAACCTTGCAGACATCAAATCAATCAATCATTACATTTTTAAAGCGCACCACATACCCGTGAGGGTCTCAAGGCGCTGGGAGGGGGGCTGCTACTGATCGAAGAGCCAGGTCTTGAGGAGTCTTCTGAAGGCCAGCAGGTCCTGGGTCTGCCGTAGGTCGGCGGGGAGCCTGTTCCAGGTTTTGGCGGCGAGGTAGGAGAAGGATCTGCCGCCGGCGGTGGTTTTCCGGATGCGTGGAACTGTGGCGAGGGCGAGGTTGGCAGATTGGAGGCTGCGGGTGGGGGTGTAGAAGCTGAGTCGGTCGTTGAGGTATGCCGGTCTGGCGTTGTGTACGGCTTTGTGTGCGTGGATGAGGAGTTTGAAGGTGATCCTCTTGTCGACAGGGAACCAGTGTAGGCCTCTTAGGTGGGGTGCGATGTGGCTGCATCGGGGGGGCGTCGAGGATCAGTCATGCCGCGGCGTTCTGGATGCGTTGCAGCCGTCTCAGTAGCTTGGTTGTTGTTCCTGCATAGAGGGCGTTCCCGTAGTCCAGTCTGCTGGTGACGAGGGCCTGGGTGACGGTTTTTCTTGTTTCGGAGGGGATCCATTTGAAGATCCTGCGGAGCATTCGGAGGGTGTTGAAGCAGGAAGCGGAGACGGCGTTGACTTGCTTGGTTATGGAGAGGGTGGAGTCTAGGATGACTCCCAGGTTGCGCGCGTAGTCGGTGGGTTCAGGGGCTGTTCCTAGCGATGTAGGCCACCAGGAGTCGCCCCAGGCCGATGGGGTGGGGCCGAGGATGAGGACCTCTGTCTTGTCTGAGTTCAGCTTCAGCCTGCTGTCCTTGATCCATTCAGCGACAGCCTTCATTCCTCTGTGGAGGTTGGTTTTGGCAGTGTGGGGGTCTTTGGTGAGGGATATGATCAGCTGGGTTTTGTCGGCGTAGGAGATGATGTTGAGGCTGTGTTGTCGTGCGACGTGGGCGAGTGGAGCCATGTAGATATTGAACAACGTAGGGCTTAGGGAGGATCCCTGTGGAACGCCGCAGATGATCTCGGTGGTCTCGGAGCGGAAGGATGGGAGGCAGACGCTCTGGGTTCTGCCGGGGAGGAAGGATGTGGTCCAGGTCAGGGCCTTCTGTTGGATTCCGGCATTGAGGAGGCATGCTGTTAGGGTACGGTGGCAGACCATGTTGAAGGCTGCTGATAGGTCCATGAGGATCCAGATGTCGTCAGTGGCGGCGATGAGGGCGGACTCGGTGTTGTGGTTGCTGCGGAAGCCGGATTGGGATGGGTCCAGGATGTTGTTGTCTTCGAGGTATCAGGTCAGCTGTCTGTTGATGATCTTCTCCGTGACTTTCGCTGGAAAGGGGAGCAAGGAGATGGGCCGAAAGTTCTTGAAGTCTTTGGGGTCCGCTTTGGGTTTCTTCAGTAGGGCGTTGATCTCGGCGTGCTTCCAGCTCTTCGGAAAGGTTGCTGTCTCGAAGGAGATGTTGATTGTTTTCCGGAGAAAGCTCACCTAGAAGGTCACATCCCCACGGCAGGGTATGTTCCATTAATTTAGTTTCCCATTCCAGTAGTTTCGTAGTTTTTCGCAATGGCTGTGCCACCATCTCTCGTGCTCTTTGCTAAACAACACGGTCGGGTAGCCCCCATTTCCCATGGTGAGGTGGTCCACTAGGTGAGCAGGATCGGTGCACTCGTTAGCGTTAATGAACTGGAATGCCAAGTAATAGTTCCTGATATCCAGTACTGCCAGGCTGCCCTTGTAGACCCCCTGTTGTATTTCACGTAACGCTATTCTCGGGCTGACGCTACCCACAATAAGTTGCACTGCTCTGCCTAAATCCCCTGGACGAAAGCCTTGAATCTTCGGTATGGGGTGTTTTGGAGCACATATAACAGGCAGAGGAGAGCCTCATCTTGAATAGGATCAGTCTGCCCATAAGAGAGACTGGTAGAAGTCGCCAGTGGGCCATGTCCTCTTGTAATGTCTGCAGTTAGTAGTGTACATTCTGATGCATAAAGTCTTTCTCTGATTTGGCAATTCAAATACCTAGGTATTTGAACTCCTCTTGTTGTACCAGGGCCACAGAGGTAGACGTGAGGGGTGGGATCTCGCCCATCAGAGAGAATACTAAGAACTTCTCCCAATTTATTCAGTAGCCCAAACAGCTGCCAAAAAGTTGGAAAATGTGGATGAGTCTGTGAAAACTTTGGCGGGGCTTGTATTCATAGAGCAGAATGTCATCTGCCTATGGGGAGATACGTTCCTCCCAGCCACCCCCTTCATCAATACCTCAAATGAGCAGATCCTCACGTACCCACGTCACAAGTGACTCAAGTGCCAATGTGAAGAACAAGGGAGAGAGTGGGCACCCCCTGCAGCATGCCCCGGTGTAGCGGGAATGGTCTTGATATTGTTCCGCTTCCATAAACTGTTTTATATCATGACCCTCGCTAGCCGGTCATAATATAAAAGTTTGACCCAGGGGCAGAACTATTGTCTGGATAGGACTACAAAGAGATATGGCCATTCGATGTTATAGAAAGCCATTCCAGCATCTAGTGACAATAGCGCGACAGCCTCGGTCTGTCGGGTCGCCGTCACATGCATGACTCCATATAGACAGTGAAGATTCAGCCTGGTACTCCTGTGTGGCATGAATCCTGATTGACCAAGGTGGGCTGTCGTGGGCAGTACTGGGCCTAGTCAGTTAGTTAGTACCTGTGCCAAGACTTTGACCTCAAAATTAAGAAAAGAGATTGGTCTACAGGAGCTACATAACTCCAGAGGTTTTCCTTTCTTCAAAATTGTCGCCAATCTCAGATCTTCTGTCACTCTCCCATCGTCCCTTGCGGTGAAGAACATACATATTATCGGCTGAGCCACTCCCTCTGCTACACTCCTATAGAATTCTGCAGGGAGTCTGTTTGAGCCTGCTGCCTTTCTGGACTGTAAACCCCAAAAAGACTCCACAATTTTGTCCTTTGTCAAATCACTGCTGGAGACCGGTTGGTATAATACTTCATAGTAAGTTGCGAAAGCCTCCGCTATTTCCACACCGGACCTCCTCAGGGGGCCACTTGGAATTCAGAGTTTTGGGACCCAATTTTGGCTCCTATCCCTCCTCTCTAGCCAAGTATTAACTTGTTGGCTTTGTCATCTAGATCGTTTATTCATCACTGCATGGCTACTGCGTGTGCCCGAGCCGCATTTTCTTTCAGGTCTCTGAGCTTCCCCTGTTTAAGACACAGCGTATGTCTCAGAGCTGGGACGGTCAATCCCTTCTCACCCCAAGTGTGTCTCAATGTCCGTTATTTCCTATTCAAGCTTCTCGCATTGAGAGAACCACTACTTCCTCCTACCCCAACCACCGTCTGTACAAAGCCCCGGGCCAACACTTTGTATGCTTTCCGGAGGGTGCTTGTATTTTCATAAAAATACTGTTTTGTTTGTTCCCTGAACTTATCTCGGAAATTCACAGTCCTTAAAGTGCCAGAGGTCTAGACGTAGTGAGAGAGTAAAATCTCAGATGGGACCCTGAAGAAGCACCTCGACCGGAGAATGGTCTGATATGCCCCTCATCTTGTGACACACCTTATTAAATTGCCCCGCGTACACTGTCTGTGTTAAGATGTACTCTATCCGGAAGCCACTACTCTGTGCTGCCGAGATGTGTGTATACTGCCTAGCTGTCAAATTGTGTATCCTCCATAAGTCCATGAGTCCCATCGCCTCTGTAGAAACATGCATTGGCTACACCCTGTATCTTGAAGGGACATTGTAGCTCTGTCATGCTCCAATGACATGATTGCGTTCATATCCCCGCCTAGTATGAGGACACCTGGGGGCATATCTATTATTCGTTTGCTATATTCTCGGAGGGCCTCTGCGTGAGCCTTGGCGGTATGTAAGTGGAACAGATGTTGAGGACCCGACCCTCCCATGACCCTGTTAATGCCACATATCTGCCCAATGGGTCATTCCACGTGCATTGTGGCAGAAAGGGTATTGTGTTTTTATCTAAGTTTGAAACCCCTCTGAAACATGATGTGAACCCCGCGAGGGTCAGGAGGATGTATCCAAACCAATTGAGTGCAAAGTAGTTGGTGCCTTTTAAGTGTATCTCCTGTACAAGGGCTAAGTCAGGGGACTGTCTATGCAAGTATTGTAGGACCATAGTATGCTTCATTATATATCCCAGGCCACTGACATTCCACATCATGATCTTCATTGCTGGTTGTGAGTTGTGATGTCATGTCTGTAATAGGGTAGATCGCAGCCTTTCCTTTTCCCCCCCAGTGCCCCCCCATCCTCCCTGTCACCATGTGGCCGTATATCACATACTACATGTATTGGGGTTTCTGAAGCTAAACAAAAATATGCATTAAACTTGCAAAACACAATAACAAAGAATCAAATTCCCTTATATAACACAATACTCCCTGCTACCCTGCAGGTCTAAAACTACCCGTATCCCCAATTTGCCGCCCAATTAAACTGTACTGTATGCTGGGGTCGGCTGGCGCAGCTTCCTATAGACCAGGGGCAGCCCTACTGCACCCCACCTTCCCTATTACTCTGTTGTCTAGCGTGTGTCTTTCCATGTATCTCTACAAGACCCCAGCACTTACATAACCTTCAAGTGTGGAGTAATCCCTGATTTAGTCTTCAGTTCGTTACCCCTAGGAATTGGTCAGAAAAATATAGAATATGTATCTGAGTAAAACAAGATGAAAATAACAAAACTCCAATCAGGAGTAGTCGAGATTAAAATTTTTAAAGATTAAATGCAAAAACAGTGCATAGAAGTCACTGACAGGTTTAGGAATATAGATAGAAGTTTATGAGCAAAACAAGACCAAAATGACAAAAATCCAATAAGTTCACCCGGATTTTTGAATTTTTAAAGATGAAATAAAAATCTAATACTTAGAGTCAAATAGGGCTCAGGTGTTACAAGACCGGGGTGAATCCAAAGTTCAGGCTGACCACAATGGAGAGCAGGCTGGCTACAGGACACACGCAGGTTGCACTGAAAAAGTGCCTTGGATCGAGGAAGAGTCGATGATGAAGGCTTGAGGCGCCAGTACCAATTTGTACAGACGATGAAGGCTTTGTCGACAAACACCTTTAAGAGGCAGGCATTGCATCATCGCTGAGTCGCGCTGTCCTTTGTCGTTGAGCGACACAGTCCATTGAAGCGATGTCGTTGATCAGCGTTGACGGGCAATGCATCGGTTCCAGTTGGCACAAAGCCGTCAATGCATCTATTTTGATGGTTCTGCACAGCAGAAGCTCACTTTTAAGTGCCCAGGACTGGATAGGCACCACTTTTCAGGGCAGGACTCACATAAGGAAAAGTCTAGGTGCTGCTGCAGGGTTGAAGGGAGTCTTTGATGGCTCTGAAAATTCAGATCAGGGGCAAGCCATAGGAGTCACTCTATGTTCAAGTGATATGGGTCCAGTCCTTCCCCTGGGCAGGGCACAGATCAGCAGGAAGCAGGACAGCAAAGCAAAGCAGAAAAGCAATTCTTCCAGAGCAGCAGTCAAGCAGAATGGCAATCATTGTAGCACAACAGTCTTTACTCCTGGCAGAGTTCTTCGCAGTTCCTGTAGTGTACAATTTTGGTAGGGTCAGAGGCCCAGGACTTATACCGAGTTTTGTCTTTTTAGTAGGGGTGACTTCGAAGAAGGCCCTTGAAGAACACAGGACCCTCTTTCTTCCCAATCCTGGTTTCAGACTATCTCTAGGGGGTAATCAGCCATTTGTGTGTGAAACAGGACACTGCCTATTGAGGTAGCAGTGTCAGCTACCCCCTTTCTTCCTGCTGAGGAAGAGCTATCAGAATGCAGATGAGTACCCTTGTCACGCCAACCCTTCCTGTATTTGCGGATGTCTAGAGGGAATGCACAAAGTGTAGCTGTCACCCTCCCCAGATGTGTATTGGAGACAGGCTGCAAGGCACACAGAGCACTAAGATCAGAGAAATGTCCACTTTCCAAAGTTTCATTTCTAAACCAGTAATGTTAAACCCAACTTTGCCAGTAAAGGGAATTCATCATTACCATTCCAAATATATGAAACAGTGACAGCTACTTCTTTCTGATTAGGAATTACAGCTTTAAAGTGTCTAAGGAATTCCCAATGTTTGCCTACAAGAGGTGTATGCCTCACAATAGTGAAAAATAAATGTAGCTGTTTGTCACTACCTGGATATGTAAAACTAAACAGTACATGTCCTACCTGTTACCTAAATAGCACCCTGTCCAATGGGCTACCTAGCTCCTACCTTAGGGGTGACTTATGTGTAATATAAAGGGGCGTTTAAGACTTAACAAATTGTTTTAAATGCCAGGTTGACATGTCAGTAAATTGCACACACAAGCCCTGCAATGGCAGGCCTCAAACAGGTTTGAAAGGCTACTTGTGTGGGAGACACAATCAGGGCTACAGGCCCACTAGTAGCATTTGGGTTACAGGCCCTGGATACATGGTATACCACTACACAAGGGACTTACAAGTACAATAAATATTCCAAACAGGTGTAACCAATTATATAATGTTTAGAGAAGAGACCACACGCACTGTAGCAGTGGTTAGCAGTGATAAAGGGCCCGGAGCCCAAAATCCTACAAAAAGAATGTCAGAAAAGGAGGAGGAAGAAGGCAAAAATGTTGGGGTGACCCTTCAGAGACGACCTTTTTCCATCACAAGGTCTCAGCTGACTAGGTGATGCCCAGTAAAACACGAAACAGGAGAGAAGGTTCAGGTGCTGCAGCAAGGGAAATACTGGCTGATTCGGACTGATTGTAAAGCACCCACATCAGCACATTAATAGGGCCACTGAGCTTAGGCTAATGAGACAATTGGCATGAAGGATATCACAGCAACCTGTTGGACCAAGACAACCTGGTCGCAGGGATTTTACTGGTAAAGCAGAACCATGCCTTGGAATGACAGGATGTCAGAATGCAGGGACTGAGCCTCTCTTAAATGTCACTATTTGTCAGCCCACATCCTGACTAGCTCACAGTGCCTCACCTGAACTTCTAACCTTCCCAGAGTAGCCGGTAATTTTGGCAACCTGGAACATGCCCCTCTAGTCCCCGAGGGAATGGTGGTAACAGACCCTCACCTTTCATCACTTACTCATGTATTCCCATAGTATACATAAGAAAGACACACATAAAGTTTTCAATACACTTATTGAAACTATCATAGCCTATTGTGAAGCAAATGTGCTGTGATCACTTGGCAGATGAAACAAAAAAAGTAATTAACATTACTACCAGGCTGTATAAAATAAACATCCACACCACGGAGAAATATCTATCTATCTAGGCCTATATTTACTTTTTGAGCAAAGGGATATATACTTGATCTCTGGGATTGGCAACAGACCCCATATCTGGTGCATGTAGTTAGGTGGTCCGCATCATGAGTGTAAACTCAGTTTACGCAAGGCTGCATGTCAGGCTCTGTGTGCGTTTGTTCCAGGGCTGGTCTAACTGCCAAAATTCTCCTCTCTGCCCCCAAGGGGACAAGACAGTTTATATAATAAGAACTACTTTGTTGGGAATCTGCAGCTGTGCTACCCTGTTATGTCTAAAACATTAGGAGCTCTTGCTAAACGAGCAAAGAAAACAGTACACCATGTTGTTATGTATTCCAGGCCACCTTGTACAAAGACTCCCAGGAGTAATCACTGAATAAAACAAGATGTACAGTGTATTCTTAAAATATTTACACAAAAAGAAATGTATTATGTGTGGCTGTGCAAAGCTGAGGCAGCCTAAAACATATAATACACAAAACTAAAGGGGAACCTAAATGGGCCCAGAAGAGACGTCACTACAACCGGAGGATGTACCTCCATATTGTGCAATAGTAAGGTACCATATTACCTCAATCAGAATATTGTTTGACTTAAATATCTACTCACAAGCATATTTCACAAAAATATAGTCCCAGTGGAATTAATAAACATTCACATGCAATGGAGTCATATTTTTGTGTGCAATACCTAAGTCAAAATATTTAGGTCCGCAAATAATTTTGTATATGATTTTCTGTCATGCAGTAATGTGAAGGCACTCAAGTAGGTCCTCAAAAGTCTCCCGCCCATATTATATTCATAAAATGCTGGCTATACAACAAACTGTTCAAAACAACTAGAGAGTGAGGGAAATTAGTACTCTTAGTCCCCCAGTTAAATCTATAGAAAACAACAGAAGAGTAGCTACTTGAAACCGCTAATAAAGAAGGGGACACACATAGGTTTGTTTTACGGACACTCACTCACCAACCTGGTTGGTGACATGCTTCATCATAGGGTCCCCACCATGGAAGCTAAATGCTTCCCTGGTATGCTACAACGCCTGCAGCTGCAGCGGAGCTGGATGTTTGTGTGGGGGGTCAGTGTGAGATTAAAAAGTCGCCAAATACTACCTATAAAATAATGTATTCCAGGTGATTTGGTTACTATTAAAAACTGGTGACGGAAATCTATAAAGATTATCCAGACTTCAATGGAAATCTAATGATGTTGAACTATTTACACGCATCAGTTTAAATACGTTCTAGGTTTTTCCATTGTGTGAGAAGTCGTACCTAATATCACAAATTATGTTCATGTATTAGCTCACAAGAACTTGAAAATCTGTTTGTCTTGAAGAAGGCGTTGGTCGCCGAAACGCGCGTCGACAACATATTTTATAATTAATTCAAGAATTGGTACTATGTTCTTATGAAATTGTGAATATTGTGTTCTAATTGTTTTTATTGCAATTCCTTATTGTATCTCTTTATTTTTATGTGTATTGCATTTCCTCATGAATTAAAAAAAAAAAAATCTTTTCAGATTATTGCTTTTGTGGATTTTTATGTATTTTGTTTAATTATAATAAACTGTCTTTTCTACGGAAGTAGGTTGTTGCGTCCTATCACTATTATGTGGGCAAGTCTTGTTTGTTACCGCCTGGGTTGATACCTACACACTGCCTTTTCCCTGACCTAGGGGTTTTATTATCTTTTTTACAGGGAACCCTTGTTTTCTACAAGTGTACAACTAAACAGAGCCACTCATCCAGATACAGAAGCCTATGACAAGGAGTGCAGACACCTTTTATCTGATGAAGAGAGTTATACCCGCCTTACGCAGGATCCCACACCGATCTTACGAGCAACTATTGTGGAGTTGGTGACAGAAGCTGAATCAGCAGGACACATTACCCAACATGAGGCTGATTTCCTCACTACCACCAAAGGCACCATTCCCTATTTTTATACGTTACCTAAAACGCATAAAAATCGCATGCCCTCACCTGGTAGGCCGATTGTGTCTGGTATCGGCTCACTTCTGGAGCCTCTTTCTCGCTTTTGCGCTTTCTTTTTGAAACCACTCATCCAATCGACCAGCACTTACCTTAAGGACACCAAAAGTCTCCTTGCTCTGTTACAAGATATGGAGTTAGAGGATGAACCCACCTATCTTGTAAAACTGGATATTGAAAGCCTCTATACATGCATCCCTCAGGTTGACACCATCAGAGTTATAGAGGCTACCCTTGGAGAAACAGTGTGGGACTATGTCACCCCCAAGGAATTTGTCATCTCCTGTGCGACCTTGGCTCTGAAGAAAAACTTTTTTGAGTAGAAAGGTGACCTCTATTTACAATCAAGGGGTACCTCTATGGGCAGCTTTTTTGCCCCCAGTGTGGCGGGGTTGTACGTCTTGAACTTTGAGAGCAAATACATTCTCTCAGATCAGAACCCATATCTCCCCTATCTCAATTTCTGGAGGAGATATATAGATGATGTGATTGTCATCTGGCAGGGACCTGAAAATGAATTATTGAATTTTTTTACCTGGATCAATACTTGTGATCCACACCTTCAATTCACTTACGCCTATGACAAGACAGAAATTGTATTTCTGCATGTTGTGATTACCAAGATTGGAAACTCCTTTCAGACTCGGACTCACCATAAGCCGACGGCAAAAAACACTCTTTTGCATTTTACCAGCTATCACCCACGCCCCTTACGAGAGAATCTACCTTTTGGGCAGTTTTTGCGACTGCGTCGTGACTGCAGTGAAGTCGCAGTTTTCAAAACACAGGCAAATGAGTTAACAGAGAAATTGAAGGAACGCGGTTATCCGGAAAGAATCCTTAAGAGAAGTTTTAAGAGAGCTCGGAACCAGAATAGAGAAGCTCTCCTAGAAGATACTACCAAGGCTCCGGGAGATATTCCTTTGACCTGTGTGACGACCTATAACAATGCTTCCTATGCAGTCAATAAATCAAATCGGAAACACTGGAAGATCCTTGAAAGCAATAATAATCATTTAAACTGGAAATTGGATTCATGTACCGGACCAACATCTAGTTCCTTAACATTCGGGCCAAGGCGTTCCTGTCTAGATGCACGGCGGGATTCTGCTAACCTGGAAGTAAGTCGGCTGGCGGTGGGCAACAGTGGGGTGTAATGTCTCCAGACACGTTGTATCACCAATAGCTGATCTTGTTTTCATTTCACTTACAATTTTCCTGGCAGCTCCCCCGCCTTGGACTCATGATGCAATTCGCATCAGTTTTTAAAGTAAGCCGTTCTCCTGCATGCCGCTGTCAATTTTAAAATTTGCACTATACCTTCGTGCATGTTTTTGAGTGCCCATACGATGAATGCCTTGGCAATAGGGGCTATTTCAATACATTGTATGCATTTCTACCTCACACGCTGGGAATAAATTCCAAATAGCTACCGGAAGTTTAATCTCTCTACCCTCGAGATGAAGGTTTTTTTGCACAGGGCGCCAACAGTTTTCATGGCTTCCTTTTTTTGCATGACAGTTAATTTAGTAATGATAATTTCATCCCACACTTTAAAAAGCACAGTGTGGTTGTGTAAGGACCCCTGCTCACAAATGGATTTCAGGTGTTGTTTGTTTAATGTTTTCACAAGGGAACACACTATGCTGATTGTTAAGCAACAAATTGGGAAGACACAACCACAGTAAAAGCCTCAATATGTATACATGTGGTTTGCTGTTATTTCTTTTTCAGACTACCACCGATCTAGGAAATTCCTGAAGATCGAAGAGCCGACCCGTGAGTTTTGCCATCACCTGAGACCAGAGGTCCCGATACGCCATAGCGTGCGTATACCGCCATGGTCCCCCCTTTGTTTTTGGTCCTGACGAATGCTTTGCAAAAAGTGCACACATAAGCAGAAACATGTTGACCGTTTGTCACATTCTTAACTTATAGGATCCCCCTGGCTACACTTAATAGCTAGTACAGATCCGTCACCAGTTTTTAATAGTAACCAAATGACCTGGAATAAATTATTTTATAGGTAGTATTTGGCGACTTTTTAATCTCACACTGACCCCCCACACAAACATCCAGCTCCGCTGCAGCTGCAGGCGTTGTAGCACACCAGGGAAGCATTTGGCTTCCATGGTGGGGACCCTATGATGAAGCATTTCACCAACCAGGTTGGTGAGTGAGGGTCCTGAAAACAAACCTATGTGTGTTCCCTTCTTTATTAGCGGTTTCAAGTAGCTACTCTTCTGTTGTTTTCTATATACAACGAACTGTGCACAAAAAATGGTGAGAAAGATTCCAGTTATCGAAGTAAAAAGGCCTTTTACACGGTAATAGAATCAGCTATTACTAATCTTCAACTCCCTCACATCTTGGTTTTGAGGTGAGTCACCCTTGAGTTTTAGGGGTGAATTTTGGAGGCCCTGTAAATTGATGCATAAAATACCAGAAAAATCATAAAGCCCCACTAGCAGACTAAGAGGTTGTCACATTCTCTGGGGATAACATAGGAAAAGGAAGACAAAATCAACAAGCATTGGCAAAGCCAAAAGATTTTGCCTATGCAAGACCTACTGGTGCTGTCAATGTTTTTCCTAAGAAGTTGCACAGCATCGCAGGCTGCTGTGCAACATGGCTACAAATAACTAAAAAAGTGACATGGCGAGACCAGCATTGGTTTATTAAGCCATGCTGCACGGCTCAAAGTAAATAAAAACAAAGAGCTGTGGCTCTATCAGCTTTGACCACATCATAGAGCTTGGTTTTTATTAACTCTAAGACATATTGCACAGCTGCCCGTACTGCTGTGCAATTGGCCTTACAGCAGCGCTGGGGTTTGGGGGTGGCAATCAACCATCTCCTCTCAATCAATCAGCACTGGTAGAGCAAAGCACTGTAAAGTCTGGGGGTAAGTGGACCCGGGGATAAGATGACTCTGTCAAAAAGCTTGGTCTTGAGGAAATGGCTGGAAGAGGGAGAAAGCAAGCAGCAAAAGTCAAAACAGAGGGCAGAAAAACTAGCTCTTAGAATAGGCAAAACAGAGGGTAGAAAAAATGACCAGAAAAGGCACAACGGGAGCTTACAAACCAGCAGAAAAGGCAAAACAGAGCAGAAGAGGATAAAACAGAGGGCAGAAAAACAAGGACAAAAAGGCAAATAGAGGGCAGAAATACAAGCAGAAAAGGCCAAACAGAGGGCAGAAAAACGAGCAGAGAAGGCAAAAACAGGCAGAAAAGGCAAACAGAGAGCAGAAAAACAAGCAGGAAAATGCAAACGAGAGGGCAGAAAAACTAGCAGTAAAGGCAAAACAAAGGGCAGAAAAACTAGTAGAAAAACCAATACAGAACAAAAAAAGAGCGGAGGAGGCACCAACAGAGCGCAGCAAGTAGACAGGCAGCAGAGGGTAGTGGACTGCGGGCAAGATGGACAGGAGAACTGTCACAGGGGATGCTAGCACTAGGACTTTCACAATGGGGTTGTCTTGTGGCATCCATTTAGTAGGTTCTTGTGGGAGGCTGGCGTACTGGGTGACTGGAGGAGGGAAATGGCGGGAAGAGGGAAGAAACTAGCAGAAATAGCTAAAACAAAGGGCAGAAAGATCAGCACAATGTCAAAACAGAGGGCAGAAAAACCAGCCAAAAGGCAAAACAGGGCAGAAAAAGTAGCAGAAAAGGCAGAAGAGAGCATGAAACGAGCAGTGAAAACACAAACAAAGGGTAGACAGGTGATGGGGGTAGCACAAGTGCGGTGACCTAGTAAAAAAAAAAAGAATTTTGTTCATGGAGGGGAAGATGTGTTGGGTGTAGCATGAGTGCTGTGACATCTTATATGCTGTTGCACTCATGCTAGCTTTTGTTTTGCGTAGATTTGTAAAAAATGGTGGGTCATCTTCCAGCATGATGTTAAGACTGTAGGGAGTATTGCAGGAGTTTGAGAAATGCTGATGATCCACTATGCGAGCCTGGGGGTCAGAGTGTTGTATCTTTGAAGTGGGAGCATGCTGGGAGGCTGGAGGTATGTATATAAGTGTGTGGCAAAGTAGACTGGATTCATTGCTGGGACATATTTCCTTGTAACCTTGTGATTTATACTAAGGAATAAATGCTCCTATGCTCAACTGGTGCTGGGGATTTATTTGAGTACTGGTTACGTGGATTTCCCCAGGATTATTATTTGTACAACAGACAGCGGAGGGTAGCGGACTTCAGCCAGGTTGGACAGGACAACTATCGCAGGGAGAGCTGGCATAAGGAGAGGATGTGATGTTTTGGCTACTGACTGGCAGGAGGAAATGGATGTGATATATGGACAGGGGATAGGAGGGAAAGGATGTTATAGGTAGGCGGGAGTTAGGAGGGAATAAATGTGATAGGTTAAGTTTTGCGGGAGGTGAGGAGGCATGAGAGTGGTTAAAGCAACAATGGTGTGAGAGTATTCAAAAAGTAAAATATAAACCAGGGAGCAGATTTACAAGCCCCTTGCGACATCTTTATGACACTTGCGTCACTTCTGTGATGAAGCGGCGTCGTAAACAATGCACCACTATGCAACTTATTTACAACATGAGGCATCTAGTGAGATGCGTCATCTTGTAAAGCCTTGTGCTACATTATACCTGCGTCAGGTATAAAGTATGCAGGGAGGGCGTTCCAAAGTAGGAAAGCCTTGTAAAAGTGACGCAGTGAAATCTTCAAGATTTCACTGAGTCACTTTTATGACACCTCTATGTCAAAACCTTACACCTGCTTGAAGCAGGAGTAAGGAGTGCTGCAGCATGTTAGGACTAGGCATTCCTAACCATTGCTGGAGTTGTGTTGTGCTTGTGACATGACTCCAGCAATGCGCTGCCTTTATGTCAGAAGATGCGCCACCCACTTTTCCATCCTCACGCCCCTGTGCGCCGCATTGTAAATGCGGCGAATCCATGGTGGCGCACAGCTGTTTTTCCGCAACGCAAAATAACTGGCACAGCTCTGCTACTATGCAGAGATGCGCCATTTATTGTAAATCTACCCCCAGGTTCTAGTTTGTAATATTTAGCCTTTAGACTAGGAGGCAATCCAGAACTTTAAGTGGGATGAGAAAAGTGTGGGTCCCGGAAAGGAGTGGGGCCTATATAATTAAGGGTGCGGCTTAAACATATACACCGAAATTCCCAGAGAGGTCCTCCCTACCCACATATTTGCATATAATTATGACTGCAGCTGGCATACGCGACCATTGCTTTGTGTGCATTGTAGAGAGGCCGATGATTGGATGACCACATATTCTGAACACCTTGTTGTCCCACTTACAGGTACTGAGATAAACTCATACAGCCTTCAGCCACACCTCAATTGTGCCCGTTATAAACACCTGGATGGGCCTCAAACCAAGTTATACCCTACACAAAAGTAATATCCTGCCTGACAAAACCGTTGCTACATTGTAGAAAAACCAAACATTCATAGGGTAGGCAAGATTAAATAAAGCATGTGAAATTCTAGCAGCAGCAGCGTCATTAGTTACCTTGTCCACTTTAACACTCTTTGTTGAAAATCAGTGTTTTTTGCCTGAAAAGTTAAGGACACGAATACAGGGCCCGAAAGGAATACGTGCATGTGTCTGTTTTTGATTACAACTGTTTCTGAGACCCACAGCGACTAGTCTACTTAAAACCCAGAGGCAATCAGATATTAAGCATTGCAGTGGTGAAAGGTCACCTCTTATATTTCGCAGATGCTCGAAAGCCATGATGCACAGCGCGTGTTGTCTTTTTGCATGTCTTTTGACACGTTCTTGCACACTGTGAATGCAGCGGGTAAGAAAAGTTGAAGTAAAAACAAGGCATATGAAAGCTGCTCAGTTGATCACTGACGGATGATCGCCTGTCACAGGTACCATATGCTGCCCTAATGATGCACCTAATATGTTTTCAATGAGCCACTTCAAGTTTCAGGTTTTAGTGATATGTTTGCTGCAGGTTTTCAACAAAACTATGCGAACAATGTCTCATAGACCCCTGCATGTAGTCCACATTACTGCAACATGATCAAGTATTTCGTTTGTGTCATTCACTAATTAAAATTCGTGCACAACAATGACTTACCAATGCAGTGAAAAATTAACAATTACATTTTAAGCATTAAAAGTGCTCTTTTGTACAACTTTTTTTTACCAAGCAGCCTTACTGAAAGCATGTTTTAACAATTCTATACCTGGTAACCACTGATTACGCATTCACACACCTCTAAAACGAATGGTCATTTTGAATCCTCAAGTTTCATCTCAGTGGGAGAGCCATATGGTGTGAGACCTTGCACCATTTTGAGGATGTGCGTCCAGAGCAGACAGGTATGGAACTTGGAGAACAGGTTTGAGTCCCAGCGTCGCCTCAACACCATGGGGCAGATTTACAAGCCTCCTGCGCCACCAGTAGTTCACTTTTTGTGACGTACTGGTGGCACATGTTACTGTTCCATATTTACAAAGACAGGAAAAGCCACCCTGCGTGGCTTTTCCTGTCCTTGTAAATATGGCCCCTTTACACGCAGCACTTTGTGTGAAAGGGGCGTTCCATGGGTGTTGCTGTGGGTATTTCAACCAACACCCATGGAACAAGACACATTTCCAGATTTACAAGGAATCGTAAATCTGAAAATGCATCTAAATGCTACGCCAACCTAGGGGTGGTGGAGCGAGGCGCAATGAGGAGAAATATTTTTTTCCTCGTTTTTTCCTCTTTCAATGCTTTCTGCATTCTACAGCACACATTGAAAGAGGAAAATGCCTGTAGTGATTGTGTTTGTGCAGGAAGGTGCGCCTTCCTGCAAAAAAACAATTCCCCATGATGCAGGCATCCTTACACCATGGTGCAAGGGTGTCTGCGCCGGCGCATGGCAGCAGTTTGTATGCCAGTGCGGGGGAGAGCACAAGAATTAGACATATTATTGTAAATATGTTGCATTCCTCTGCTTTGAAAGTGTGCAGCGTGGTGCAGCCAAAGGGCTTGCATTGCAGTGCTGCTACAGTTCCTTGTAAATCTGCCCCCATATGATTTTGGGCAAATAACTTAATCTCTCGCTGCCTAAAACTCAGCAAAAACGAATGTCTATTTTTATAAAGTAGCTGATGTATTTGTGGCCAGAAGATTGGACCTAAGTAAGTATATTACGCATAAGTGTCGCTTATTTGCTAGGTAATTACTAATAGGGAATACCTTAGTAAGGGGGGAGGTAAACAGAAAGGCTATTTTTCTAAAATTAATGTTTATTTGTGTTTGTTTATATGATAGTTCCCATTTTGACTCGAGAGGCCTGTGACAAAATGGAGTCACTGGTTTACTGTGACAGCCAAAGGCCGAGGGCATGTGCAGCCGGAGAGATGAGAATGAATGCGAGCTGGTTGGGCCTGTGTGGAAGGCAGTTCAAGGCCGCTGTTGCCTGGAAGTCTAGATGGCTGCCAAATGATGAGAGCAATGGTTCTGAACGTGAGAACTTTACTTGAAGTTGCGAATTAAGGAAACTCGACTAGGCAGGACTATGAAAGACAATGGGGGTATTAAAAAAAAAAACCCTGACAGGAAGAAATTGTATAATGTGAAGATGAGGTTATGCTCATCCACCCCCGAACTGACCAATGAGTACTCGACTTTTCTTTAAAAGTTATTCTTTTAGATAGTTAGAGCTAGTGAAAAAGGTATAAAAAGTGCTGATTTTACCGAGTAAAAAACTTCTTCTGATTTTATACCAGTGATGCTGTCGGATTGCTGATGTTCCTGTGATGTAAGATTCTTTTTTCTCGACTTATGATTTTTCTTTGCAGGAATGGCACTTTAGTGAAGGATTTATTTAGGGAGTTAGGAGAATAGACTTTGGGAACTATCTGTCTTATGCTAATACTTGCATTCTGAACCTAAAATGTTAACGTTATTTCTGAAGTTCTCTAAAATAAGTTAAATTAACCGTTTTGAACTAAGTTTTCGTTTAAATGCCATTTGAAGATTAAATAAATAAATAAAGAGAAGAAACTTTTAGACATGTTAAAATTGCTTTACTAAAATGAGATAAATGGGTAATTAAAGCTGGTCTCGAGTTTTCCTACGCCTAATTTTCTTACTAGCAGACTCATCGACCCGTATGGCGATATGTCTAAATGCATATTTTCTGATGATAAAACCATGGTAAACTCACAAAAACTGCAGACGTATATACTATAAACGTTAAGTTGATTTAGGCATTTCGCTATGATACAGCAGCTCTCCATTGAGATTCACTGATCCCTAGAGTGAGGCAGAGATTGTTTGTACGAAACTCACAGTGATATGGGCCCCACTAGTGAGTGAATGTATGTTCTGGTGTTTCAGGGATAAGTGATATGGTTTCAGAATTTTTTTTTTTGAGTAGCGCTGAATCAGAATTAAACTTGGTAGCAGAGTGGTGGTTGCTATAGAAATTAGCTAGGATTATGTATAAAGTGCAATATAAGGGTTTTGGTGTACAGAATTGTTACTAACACCTGTTGAGTTTGTATTACGTTATATGTAGTCCTGAAAAGGCTTCCGAGTATTGCGTGAAGCTGGTCACTCTGTCTGCAGGCAGAGGAAGTGTGGCAATGAAGTCACACATTGCATAGTCTTTTTCAAAAAGTAGTATTGTCGTATACTGCGGTGGTATCGTCGTATATCACTGTTTAGGGACACTACGTGTGAAAGGATAAATGTATAGTGAGGACAGTCTATAAAATCTTAGCCTTCAAGTATAGGGATCATTGCGTATCCTGGTTTAAAACTTACTGCTGGGAGAGTAGTAGAGCTTATCCCGAGCTTGAGAGAAGGGTAAAGTAGAGGAAGTGCTGCTACTTTATCGGCAAGTGTAAAAATTCTGTGGTAGAGAAGAGGTAAGCGCTGTCTACTTGAAATACAGAATACTTGTGCGATTGAGAAATTCTATCACTTTGTTTAGCGAAACAGACAAATGGAGTTGTTTTGTGTAAGTTACTAGCCGATTTTGTAAAATATCTTGTAAATACGGCTTCTTGAAAAATCCTGTAAGGGAGGTGTCAGTCGGCGCTGCAGAAGCCGGAGCGCTGGTGACATCAAAAGTGTCGCGCAGGGATTGGTCCGTGTGACCAAGACAGGGAAAAGGCTGATTGGTACATCACGGAAAGCAGAGAAAGCTATTGGTTAAGCACTACATAGATGTATCTTGTTCTAATTGGTGCGTTAGTGTGAACCGCGCTGTGATAGGTTGGTGTTACGAAACAGCAACAGGGAAGTATGCGATCTTTTGAAAAGACAGGGAATGTACAGAAAAATTGATTACTATTACGAAGAGGAAAAGAAGAAACCTTCATGGTTTAAGAAATTGAAAAATGTGTTCGTAAAGGATACGGTGATAGTCACAAGAGAGGTAAAATTTCTTCCTCCTCCCAAAACGCCTGCTTCATATATGTTGTCAAAATATGGTTACCATACGAGTGTTTGTTTAGAGAATTGGGTGAGATATACCAGAAATGATGGTGTGCTAGCTTACCCGGAAGGAGGATCTTTTGATGTGGCAGTTTTGAGAAATTTGAGAGAAAAGATAATGAATCTTGACCCAAGACCCAGACCAACTCAGTTTGAAGCTTTAGTTGAATGGGAGGATGATATGCATGAATTAGAAAGCGAAAGATTGAAAGGACATGTCAGACCAAGAGGTAGATTCCGAAATTTATGGGGAGAGACACAAAAGAGTAGAATGAGTAGATGGAGAAATGCTGACATGTGTGATGGCATGTTTCCAGTTAGATTGATGGATGATTTTGAAGGGCGAAAATGCACAGAAAAGAGGAAAAACATAGAGACAGGGAAACAAGGTTATGGTGACAGTGAATCAGAGGATGCTGTACTAGAAGAAATATCAAATGGAAGACCGCCACTATATCAACCAGGTTCTTTATGGATTACACCCAATGCTCCATCGGCAGATGAGAGAAATAATGAAACCCCAAGGCAATTTTCAAATTTTAAAGATGTACCAGAAAGAGTAGAAGTGAGATACAACCCAAATACCTCAATAGCAGAGTCGAGACTTTTCGGTACCCCTAAACAGAGTCATGAACAAGAGAGTGTAAAAAGAGCAGAAAAACGAGTTGAGGAACAAGCCAGTACTGCAGAGTATATATGAACTACAAATGAGTTAACTGAAAAGATACAAGAGCTTACGAAAAATATAAAAGCAGTGACAGTCCGAGTAACGATAGGACCTGTAATTCTAGTGTTTGAAAACCAGAGAGTAAAAGAACCAAGTTTAACAATCCCGTTACAGCAGGGCTTACAAAAGCTGAACAGAAAGATTTATCCAGACTTGTCAGCAGTTAATCGAGTAAATAATGTAAATCCGTCTGACTTAACTTTTAATAAGAATTTACCTCATAAATATGCAACTGGAGCAGAATCTGACTCTGCTACACCAGAAAGGAGCGTAGAGAAAATAGATTTAACGCAAATCCCTGTAGGACCATCAGATCAGGAACTAAGTGATTGGATTAAAACTTTAAAATTGAGAGAGCTTGATTCAAAAGTACTCGATGTAGCCAGGTTAAAAGTAGACATGGAAGAAATAAATATTGGAACAATCGGAACAAATAGATTGAAAACATACCAGGATGATGAACTTATGTTCATGTGTAAAAGCATAACGTGGAAAGCAAAGACAGTGCATGAGCAATTGGAGGGATTGGAAAATGAATTTGGAGTGGAGTTTTCCAAGAATAAAACATTGCAGAAATCCTATAGAGTAGATTTTTCAGAAAAGGACATTGAAAACATGAATACTGCTGGAAGACTAACACAGATAAAAAAGTTAATTGTGATGTTGCGAAAAGGGGGAGATGTGAGTAAATGGAGAGTTAAATGGGCAAAGAAGAAAGAGGAGATTAGTGATAAATCTACCCTAGCGTTTCCAGTCAGGGAAAAAGAGGCAGTTGCAAATGAATTCCCCATGATAGAAGTATCTGGAGGAGGATATGTACATGTTCCTTGGAGTAGACAGGATATATTGTCATTTACAAATGATTTTCCTAGATTGAGAGATAAACCAGTAGAATGGTATCGACAGGTGGATCGATTTGTGAAAGTTTCAGAAGTATTATGGGTTGATTTGGATGGAGTATTCGACATATTTGTGCCAGCAGACCTATGGACTGAATGTAAAATATCTGTAGATTGGCCAAGAGAAGTGTACCCCGAGACAAAGTGACAGGTGCCCCATCACCAGATGTAATGCAGAAATATGAACAAGTGATTGTGTTTTTGAAGAATAAAATTCCACCAAATGAGACCGACTGGGTTAAAATAGATAGGACATCCCAAGAGCCGAAAGAATCTGTACATGCATTTTATGAGAGATTATTATTGGTGTTTAAACAGTACAGTGGATATGAAGAATTGAGTGAGAAAGACATGAGTCATTTTGTATATAGATTTATGTATGGATTGAGACCAGAGATTGAAGACATGATCCGGCACATCCTAATAGGGTGGCAGTCGAGCACAGTTGATGAAGTGTTGAGAAAGGCCAAATATTGCAGTGAAGAAATTGATGCAAAACAAAAGACATTAAAAGAAAAGGCTATGTAGGCACAGGTAAAGGTGGCAGAGCAGGTAGCGCAATTAGATAATAAGAGTACTGATGCAAATCAGGGAAAACCAAAGGGTAATTTTGCAAAAGCAAAATTATATAGAAGAACTGAAAAATAAATATCCCTGTCATAATTGCGGCAGAATAGGGCATTGGAGAAAAGAGTGTAAGTATCCACCAAGAGTTAATCCAGAAAACACATAATTGAATCCACAGGTGCAGTATGAGGTAAACCAGCAGCAACCGCAGCAACAGCAGATAGTAAATCAGCAAAGTCAGGTGCCACAACCGCCACTTCCACACAGTGTAAACTAACAGAGATACAGTGCAGAGACAGGATTCAGCGGAGGTGAGCAGGTAACAAGACCGCACAGAGTCAATGCCTGTCCACAGTATTGGTTACAAGAGGAGGGTGGAAGTGAGTCGGATGAAAGCTTCTGACAGTGCCTGAGAGAGGGAGAAGAGTGTGTGCTTGGAGCCACTCTTGAGGTAGATCAGTCTGGTCCATATGTGAATGGAAAGGTGAATGATGTAGAAATAACTTTCCTAGTTGACACTGGTGCTACCCATTCTACTGTTAGATCAGTGGATGTCCAGAATCTTCCTCTCTCAGGAGAAAGCATCCACGTTGTAGGAGTAGCTAACAGACAAATAAAAACCCCTTTGACTCAACCAGTTGAAATAGAGATTGGAAATTTCAAAGACATGCATCGATTTGTGGTGTGTGATAGTAGTCCTATGAATTTGTTAGGACGAGATGTCTTGTGTAAGTTGAACTGTGCCATATACAGTTCACCAGATGGCATAGAATTGCAAACCTCAGATGAATACAGCCTGTATAAAATGACTATGCTCATGGTTGAGGCTGAGCAGAATAAATTGCTCCCTGTATTTGACCGAGAAAAGATACCAGATGCATTGAAAGGGACAGTGAAAGAGAAGGTGTGGGATTTCACAGGAGAAGATATTGGATTGATGAAAGACGTAGACCCTGTAAAAATCTCAGTAAAAGAAGGTGCAAATTACCCGAATATTTCCCAGTACAAAATGACTGCAGAAATAATTGAAAGAATAACCCCAGTGATTGACAAGATGATTGAGCAGGGAATACTGAGAGAAATATAGAGTAGTCCTTGTAATTCACCAATAATGGGATTGAATAAGCCAAATGGAACTTTTAGAATTGTACAAGATTTGAAAAAGGTTAATAATATAGTTGACCCATGTTGTCCGATTGTACCAAATCCAGCAGTGATTTTATATCAGATTCCTTATGATGCAGAGTGGTACACAGTCATAGATCTGTGTAATGCATTCTTCACAGTTCCATTGCATCCAGAAAGCCAGCCAATAGTTGCGTTCCGGTTAGGAGATCGTATTTTGGCATGGTGCCGAATTCCTCAGGGGTGTACTGAAAGTCCATCAATCTTTAATCAATTGCTGAAGAAGTCATTAGAGAGTTTAAGTATGCCTGGAGAGTCCGTATTGGTTTAATATATTGATGACCTTCTGGTGGCATCAAAGACAAAAGATGCATGCATAACTGATACTGTTGCATTGCTGAATCATTTGGCTGAAGAGGGACATAAAGTGTCTCTATCAAAATTATAATTGTGTCAGAAAGAAGTGCAATGCTTAGGTCATAAGATTGCCAAGGGAGTCAGAAAAGTCACTGTGGAAAGAATTAAAATGATACAGGGAATGTAACCACCAAAAACTCAAAGGCAAGTGAGGATGTTTCTGGGAATGGTAGGTTACTGTAGACCGTGGATTAGTGGATTCTCATTGATTGCAAAGCCATTGCAGAGGTTAACCAGAGCAGATATTGTTCTGACCAAAACTGAAATGGAAGCATTTGAGCAGTTAAAAACGAGTCTCTGCGAAGCACCAGCTTTAGGCATGCCAAATTATGAATAAGAGTTTGAACTGTATTGCAGTGAACGAGAGGGATGTGCATTGTCAGTACTGATTCAGAGACATGGAAAACTGAAAAAAACAATTGCATATTTCTCAGCTGTTTTGGACCCTGTTGCAAAGGCATTGCCAGGTTGTCTGAAAGCAGTGGCAGCTACAAGTGTCAGTATAGAACAGAGTGAAGGGATAGTGATGGGATTTCCTGTGAGGGTGTATGTACCTCACTCAGTGGAAAATCTCCTTACTAGGACAATGACCCAATACTTGACCAACAGCAGGATCACCAAGTATGAAAAGACAATTCTAGGAGCAGAAAATGTTACGATTTCTAGATGTGTAAATGTAAATCCTTCTACACTATTACCTGATGTTCAAGAAGTCGAGGTAAGAGTTCAGGTTGATCACAAGTGTTTGGATGTTCTTGAATACTGTACCAAACCAAGACCAGATATCAGAGATGAGACGTTATCTGAGTCTGATTATGTGATGTTTGTGGATGGATCATGTCTGAGAACGGATGAAGGTGCTTTGAGTGCAGCCTATGCCGTGTGCACTGTAGCACTGGAAGCATCCTGTCTGAAAGGGATCCGTTCTGCTCAAATAGCGGAATTGATTGCTTTGATTCAAGCATGTGAGTTGGGAAAGGTGATCAAAGTCACCATAGTGACTGACAGTCAGTATGGCTTCGGAGTTGTCCATGATTATGGGCAACTGTGGCCCCAAAGAGGTTATTTGACTTCTGCAGGATCTCCCATACGGAATGATGAGTTTGTAAAGGTGCTAATTGATGCGATTCAGCTACCAGATAAAATTGCTGTGGTTAAAAGTCCAGCACACAAAAAGTGGGATGATTACATCACCTGAGGTAATCGTTATTGATGCAATTGCAAGATATTGTGCAAAGAATTTGGCTTCAATTAATAAGGACAGAGAGAAAGAACATGTTCCAAGTCCTTTAATGCCAACCACAGTAGTAGAAACTTGGCAGGAGGTGAGGCAAATGCAGGAAGAAGCAGACGAGGAGGAGAAAAATACTTGGTTAAAAGCAGGGTGCAGACAAAGAGAGGAAGACGAAATTTGGGTTTACAAAGACGAAAGATCAGTAATGCCTGATAGCATGATCTCAAATATGGCCCGAGCATACCATGGTCAAGCTCACATTGGAAGAGATGCTATGTTGCATCTGTTTAGACAAACGTGGTACAATCCCAAATTTAGGATGATTGCAGAGAGTTTGTGCCAGAGGTGTTTGATGTGCCAACAGTTTAATCCAAACAGGAAAACAATTGTGAGTCTGGGAACCATAGGACGGGAGGGAGGTTCATTTACACGAATGCAGTTGGACTTCATAGAGTTACCATCGTGTAATCGACTCAGATATGTTCTGGTGATTGTCTGTTTGTTCTCAAGGTGGGTGGAGGCTTTCCCCTCAAGGAGGAATGATGGAATAACTGTTGCAAAGTTACTTCTACAAGATATTATACCTAGATTCGGCTTTCCAGTGACCATTGAAATGGACCGTGGTCCCCATTTCCAAAATGAGCTCAGACAAATGGTATGTAAAGCACTGGATATACGCCAAAGACTACACTGTGCATACAGGCCTGAGGCTTCATGAGTGGTTGAACAGGTAAATGGGACAATTAAAAACAGGATTGCAAAAATGTGTTTGGCAACAGGATTGAAGTAGCCAGACGCCTTGCCCCTTGTTCTGATGACTTTAAGAAGCATTCCAGACAGGAAGACTGGATGAGATTCTGATAGGTAGAGTAATGAAACAGGCATATATACCAATTGATAAGTTACTAACTATTAGTGATGACATCATACGGATTACTGCAAAAATCTGTCTGATGTAGTGACTTCTGTGTTCAATCAGGTGGGTACTGATTCAGACACGAAAGAGAAAAAGCCAGCTCTTGACCTAGTGCCTGGAGACTGGGTCCGAATCAAGGTGCACCGCAGGAGAAATTGCTTGGTGCCTCGTTGGCAGAAACCACGACAGTTTATCCTGGTTAGCACAACTGCAGTTAAATGTGCTGGAGTGAAGAGGTGGGTTCATGCGAGCCATACAATCCGTGTGCCTGAAACTGAAAATCCAAACGAAGGTGAAAGTACCACTGATTCAGACACTGAAGGTGAACCAGAAGAAGGTCCAGATTCTGAAGCTCGACAAGAACGTCGACATCTGGAGGTTTCAGAGGCTAGTTCTGCGTCTGATGGAGAAGAGGGAACTGTTGAAGTACCAAATTCTGAGGATCAATCTGAAGATCGAGAATTGGTAGAGGAAAACATCAGTGAGGACATTGAGCAGAACAAAGAGAAAACTGTTGATCAGAGAAACTATGAAGAACAATCTGCAAACTCGGAAGATAGGAACGAAGATTCTGATACTGGAAAAGCGGAAGTAACTCACAACAAGGATGAGATTACAAGTAACAGTTAAAGAAATGTCCCTTACAGAGTGAAAGAACTGTCAGAAGAGAAAATTAACTCTGGAAAATACAAAGACGTTGTCAAATTTATCATAAACGAAACTGTTGAAGACACTGAAAGCGAAACTGACGACAGTGCAGATGAGACTTCTGTGAGAAGGAGTCCAAGAAAAAGGGCCTGTAGAGTGGAACACAACACCACAGAGCCTAAGACAAAAAGATTATGTAAAGGAGATAATTGGCCTAAGAAAAATGCCGAGCTGAAAATCAAACTGGTTAATAGAGAAAGAAAGCAGGAAGAGCAAGTTCATGAAATAACCAGTCAAAGAGAATCTTTGGGAAGAAATATTGAGGTGGTACATCGACCCAAAAGAGTGAGAAGACCAAATCAGAAGTACAAATCACCCGACTGGACATATATTGTCCTACCGTCAATTGAAGAGGTAAACAGTAGCCAAGAAGATTTGAGTTGCCAAAAGACAAGTGCGAAAAGTGAGTAAAGAGACAAAATATTGAAAAGGACAACGGTTGCTCAAAGTATAAGATAAAAAGAATAGATCCTGAAAATCCCGATAAAGAAGAATGTATTATAGAGGGAAGTGGTAATTTGTAAGTGACATAAGGTCGAAGAAAATCTGTTAGAAAAAAACAAAATTAATTGTGTAATTGACATAAGGTTGAGGAAAAATTTGTTAGAGGTAACAAAACTAACTCTGTAGGTGACAGAAGGTCGAGGAAAATTTTGTTAGAGAAAATCACAGTGTAAAAAAAAAATGGTGAATAACTAGCACAAGACGAAATGTTCTATATTTAGAACATGGTGTAGGTTATGCATGGTTTGCACTGGATTATTAACAATGATATGAATAGTTTTGGCTAGTGTACTTCCTTTCCAGGATAGCTTAGTGAAATTAAAAAAGAATGTAAGTTCAAGTGAACAAGAGACAGAGTCAAAGTCTAACAAACAGCATGTATGTAGGCCGGAAGTACATCAGGATAGCTCAATAAGTGACTTTTCAAAGAACACTTTTTCAAAATTGTTATCAGAGTATGTCAGAACAATGGATGCAAGTGATTGTTATGTGTGTGTGTGAAATTGCCTTCATTTGTTTCTGAGGGGGTGACCTATCATCACCTTCCACTTACATATGGGGTTACATGTAGTGTGATTGCAAGCCTGTTTTTACCAAACAGGTAAATTGGAATATCATTTTTCTAAATCAGATGAAGTATTTGCAAAGTTAAAAATTGATAAGAAACTTAATAAAAGAAAGCCTGCTACAGTTATGGGAGAATACTTTCTAGAAATGGATGAATTAAATCATGACTATGTTTTTAAAAATAATCTGACATGTAAAATGAGAGTGGAAGAAAATGCATTTTTAGACATGGTTAAAGAGAGAAGAATAGCTTATAAATGTAAAGAAAGGGTGACACATGAGAAATCAAAATATTGGACATTCAATGATGAAAATATTGATGAAAGAAATGTGAATGTAGATATAAATATTGACACTCCATTGATGGGAAAATTTTGTATTAGGAGAGATAATACTGTGTATGGTAATTACTTTGTAGGAGCAAGTCAATGTAAAGATACCTATAGAATAATAGGGGGTTGGGGATTTAAAGGAGGAGATGATCCAGTTTTTCCTGGTGTATATTTTATCTGTGGGAACAAAGCTTATTACAGGTTTCCTGACCATTGGTATGGGACATGCTATGTGGGTTTGGTCTTTCCCCAAATTTTTCATGTAGATAGGGGAACAAATGGCATACATTTGATAGGTAAACCGTTAAGTAATAGAAAAAGAGAGAGTGTTATAGAAATAATAGGGGATGTTTTTTGGAGCACTGATACCAGTAGTGGGGATATCGTTCAATTCAAATCGAATTCGAAGATTGTCAACAATAGTAGATCGTTTGTCAACAGGCACAGGAGGTGGATTCCTAATGGTGAACACCAAAATGATTGCTAAGAGAACTATGGTAATGCAAAACCGTCTTGCTCTTGATATTATATTAGCAAAGGAAGGAGGAGTCTGTGGTATATTGAAGGTGCAGCATTGCTGTACCTATATTCCAGATAAAAGTCAGAACATTGAAAAGTATATAACAAACATTACAAAGTTACATGGAGAAATTGAACCACTGGAGGTTGATGTTATTCTTGATCGTCTTGGTAGAGGTTTTACAGCAGATAAACATTGGTTTCAAGAAATAGGTAGTAAAATTATAGGTAAAATACTAATTCCAGTAACAGTCATAGTATTAGCTATTTTAGTGATAAGATTATGTTGCATATATAGAAAAAGAAGGAATGTTAGAAGGTCATTAAAGAAGATAATTCAAGAAAAACGAGAAAGGGAAAGAGAAAAAGGGACATAGAAATAGAGGAATTCCGAAAAAAGATTTTTAAAGAGACTAAAGAAAAAGATACTAAAGTATAAAGGCTTATTACCTGAAGAACCTGGAACATGTTTTGAATAAAATTTGCAACATTTTGGGAGATATTTGGTGATAAATCACAAAAGGGGGGAGTTGATGGAGCAAGGTGGAGAAACAAAATTTTGTATACCCCTTGTGACGTCACACTTCAATAACATGTAATCTGAACTAATGGAGTGGTGCATGAGACTAATCAAGCTGGAATAAAAACTTACACACACACGTGGGAACTAAACTCTGCTTATGTTGCAACTATAACTAACTAATTATGTAATTTTGTTGTGTCCTGTACTAATATGCTGCATTGATATAATGGAATGAAGAATAAATGTGCTTTTGTCTATGTATTTGTGGCCAGAAGATTGGACCTAAGTAAGTATATTACGCATGAGTGTCGCTTATTTGCTAGGTAATTACTAATAGGGAATACCTTAGTAAGGGGGGAGGTAAACAGAAAGGCTATTTTTCTAAAATTAACGTTAATTTGTGTTCGTTTCTATGATAGTTCCCATTCTGACTCGAGAGGCCTGTGACAAAATGGAGTCACTGATTTACTGTGACCGCCAAAGGCAGAGCGCATGCGCAGCCAGAGAGATGAGAATGAATGCGAGCTGCTTGGGCCTGTGCGGAAGGCAGTTCAAGGCCGCTGTGGCCTGGAAGTCTATATGGCTGCCAAATGATGAGAGCAATGGTTCTGAACGTGAGAACTTTACTTGAAGTTGCAAATTAAGGAAACTCGACTAGGCCGGACTATGAAAGACAATGGGGGTATTAAAAATAAAACCCTGACAGGAAGAAATTGTATAATGTGGAGATGAGGTTATGCTCATCCACCCCCGAACTGACCAATGAGTACTCGACTTTTCTTTAAAAGTTATTCTTTTAGATAGATAGAGCTAGTGAAAAAGGTATAAAATGTGCTGATTTTACCGAATACAAAACTTCTTCTGATTTTCTACCAGAGATGCTGTCGGATTGCTGATGTTCCTGTGATGTAAGATTCTTTTTTCTCGACTTATGATTTTTCTTTGCAGAAATGGCACTTTAGTGAAGGATTTAGTTAGGGAGTTAGGAGAATAGACTTTGGGAACTATCTGTCTTATGCTAATTCTTGCGTTCTGAACCTAAAATGTTAACGTTATTTCTGAAGTTCTCTAAAATAAATTAAATTAACCGTTTTGAACTAAGTTTTCGTTTAAATGCCATTTGAAGATTAAATAAATAAATAAAGAGAAGAAACTTTTAAACATGTTACAATTGCTTTAATAAAATTAGATAAATGGGAAATTAAAGCTGGTCTCGAGTTTTCCTACGCTTAATTTTCTTACTAGCAGACTCATCGACCCTTATGTCGATATGTCAACAAACAGCTGACAGCCTTCCTGGAGACGAACGGCTCCCTCGACCCATCGCAGTCCGGATTCCGAGCAAACCACAGCACCGAGACCGCCCTCATCGCGGCCACCGACGACATCCGGACCCTGCTGGACAACGGAGAAACCGCCGCCCTCATCCTGCTCGACCTTTCGGCTGCGCTCGACACGGTCTGCCACCGCACCCTGACAACCCGCCTCCGCCACACCGGGATCCAAGGAAAGGCCCTGGAATGGATCACCTCCTTCCTCTCCGACAGAACCCAAAGAGTCCGTCTCCCGCCCTTCCTCGCAGAAGCCACCAAGATCATCTGCGACGTACCTCAAGGCTCCTCGCTCAGCCCCACCCTGAGCCCCCTCGCAGCCATCGTACGCAAGCACAGCCTCAACATTATCTCCTACGCCGACGATACCCAACTGATCCTCTCCCTCACCAACGACCCCACCTCCGCCAGAGCCAGCTTCCAGGACGGAATGAAAGACATCGCAGACTGGATGAAGCTCAGCCGCCTGAAACTGAACTCAGACAAGACGGAAGTCCTCATCCTCGGCCCATCCATCTCCGCCTGGGACGACTCCTGGTGGTCCCCTGCTCTGGGCCCCCCACCCAATCCCAGGGACCATGCACGCAACCTGGGCTTCATCCTTGACTCCTCCCTCACGATGGCAAGGCAAGTTAATGCCGTTACCTCCTCCTGAATTCCCACTGGAACCAGGAAAACAGTCACCCAGGCACTCGTCACCAGCCGTCTGGACTACGGGAACGCCCTCTACGCTGAGACCACTGCCAAACTACAGAAAAGACTCCAGCGCATCCAGAACGCCTCAGCACGACTTGTCTTGGACATCCCCCGACACAGCCACATCTCCGCCCACCTGAGGGACCTGCACTGGCTCCCTGTCAGAAAGAGGATCACGTTCAGACTCCTCACCCACGCACACAAGGCTTTCCACGACTTGGGCCCCGAATACCTCAACAACCGCCTCACTTTCTACACGCCAACCCGCCAGCTCCGCTCCTCCAGCCTCGCCCTCGCCACCGTCCCACGGATCCGCAGAACCACCACCGAAGGAAGATCCTTCACCTATCTGGCGGCCAAGACCTGGAACCCCCTCCCCACCCACCTACGACTTACCCAGGACCATCTCTCCTTCAGGAAGCAACTCAAGACCTGGCTTTTCGAGCAGTAGCAGCCCCCCCCCCCCCCAGCGCCTTGAGACCCTAGCGGATGAGTAGCGCGCTTTACAAATACTCTTGATTGATTGATTGATTGATATGTCTAAATGCATATTTCCTGATGATAAAACCATGGTAAACTCGCAAAAACTGCAGATGTATATACTAGAAACGTTAAGTTGATTTAGGCATTTTGCTATGCTACAGCAGCTCTCCATTGAGATTCACTGATCCCTAGAGTGAGGCAGAGATTGTTTGTGCGAAACTCACAGTGATATGGGCCCCACTAGTGAGTGAATGTATGTTCTGGTGTTTCAGGGATAAGTGATATGGTTTCAGAAAATATTTTTGGAGTAGCGCTGCATCAACGGCAGTGATGTTGATGTCCAAAAAAAGAATGAAAAACAAAGAATACGTAGCAGGAGGTTTAAAAAGACATGAGTGTGTGCCAAAAAATAACAAAAAGAATTCACGAAGGAGCCTACAACCAGTGGATGGACACTGGCCACAGAAAGCAGTACTTGGTTCAGGCCTTACAACAGGGATGAACACTGAAGCCAAGAAGGCAGACGGAGGCGAGGAGAAGGCACCCACCAATAGGAAACAAGAAAGCAAGGCTTTCTATCTGATACTTTTGTCTCGAAGAGAAATTTGTAAAAACTGGGTAAAAGCCACTCCTCAGAACAAAATAGAATGGATGATGTCAATAAAGCATACTAACCCGCTGGATAGGGTAGCTAAAAATAAGCGTAACGAGTCCTGGGTTCCCTATGAGAATTGGGTGAAATCTATTATTTAATTCCAGTCCGATGATTAGGCCTCTTTACTTTTTTTGCTTAATTACTCCTTTTGTGGCTTCACAGGTGTCTGTGAGAAACTAAGCTATCTCGGGTTGGAGAAATAAAAGCAAAGTGTAGCGTGTTCCATTCTTGGTTCAGGAATAAAGCTCTCTGGTTGGTGCAACTGCAAGGGAGACCCCGGAGAACAGTTTACCATTTCTGGTTAACCAAGGCAAATGAGGACTATAAAAACATTTTTTTAAAAGGAAAGAAGGGTGCCATGAAAGCAAACCATTGGTTAATATAGGTAAGTAATGAGCAGGATCTAAGGTCGAAAAGATACTACTCGTAACTTACCTTTGTGAATACCGAAAGGCAGTAAAGATAGACCTTTGGTTCAAACTTAGGCCTAATGTCTAACTTTACCTTTGTGAATAGAGCCCTTAGATCATATACTAGACCCGGAAGAATTTTAACCTTGATCACCTTATGGCCATGTCTGAACTGGGGTGGCGGAGTGAGCTAAAGAACGGTGATGGATTAAACCCAGATCAGTTGATTGGGGTGAGTGTTTGTATTGTCAACGCTCCGTCCATCACCACCTTTGGTTTTTCTTTGTTCGCCCTAAGTTGGCAGGGTATGCTCAGACGTGAGTCCCTTGCTCACTTTGCCACTGGAGTCAAGCAAGCCTGGCTGAAGACGGCTGTAATGCCAGAAACCGGTCCTGGGAAGCTTTATTCCGGTCCAGGGAAGACATGGCTTGGCAGTTCGGGCTGGACTGTTCCCATGAGGCACAGGGTCAGACTGATTTGCATATGGCCATGTCTGAACTGGGGTGGCGGAGTGAGCTAAAGAACGGTGATGGATTAAACCCAGATCAGTTGACTGGGGGTGAGTGTTTGTATTGTCAACGCTCCGTCCATCACCACCTTTGTTTTTTCTTTGTTTGCCCTAAGTTGGCAGGGTATGCTCAGACGTGAGTCCCTTGCTCACTTTGCCACTGGAGTCAAGCAAGCCCGGCTGAAGACGGCTGTAATGCCAGAAACCGGTCCTGGGAAGCTTGATTCCGGTCCAGGGAAGACATGGCTTGGCAGTTCGGGCTGGACTGTTCCCATGAGGCACAGGGTCAGACTGATTTGCATATGGCCATGTCTGAACTGGGGTGGCGGAGTGAGCTAAAGAACGGTGATGGATTAAACCCAGATCAGTTGACTGGGGGTGAGTGTTTGTATTGTCAATGCTCCGTCCATCACCACCTTTGGTTTTTCTTTGTTCGCCCTAAGTTGGCAGGGTATGCTCAGACAAGAGTCCCTTGCTCACTTTGCCACTGGAGTCAAGCAAGCCCGGCTGAAGACGGCTGTAATGCCAGAAACCGGTCCTGGAAGCTTGATTCCGGTCCAGGGAAGACATGGCTTGGCAGTTCGGGCTGGACTGTTCCCATGAGGCACAGGGTCAGACTGATTTGCATATGGCCATGTCTGAACTGGGGTGGCGGAGTGAGCTACAGAACGGTGATGGATTAAACCCAGATCAGTTGACTGGGGGTGAGTGTTTGTATTGTCAACGTTCCGTCCATCACCACCTTTGGTTTTTCTTTGTTCGCCCTAAGTTTGCAGGGTATGCTCAGACGTGAGTCCCTTGCTCACTTTGCCACTGGAGTCAAGCAAGCCCGGCTGAAGACGGCTGTAATGCCAGAAACCGGTCCTGGGAAGCTTGATTCCGGTCCAGGGAAGACATGGCTTGGCAGTTCGGGCTGGACTGTTCCCATGAGGCACAGGGTCAGACTGATTTGCATATGGCCATGTCTGAACTAGGGTGGCGGAGTGAGCTAAAGAACGGTGATGGATTAAAACCAGATCAGTTGACTGAGGGTGAGTGTTTGTATTGTCAACGCTCCGTCCATCACCACCTTTGGTTTTTCTTTGTTCGCCCTAAGTTGGCAGGGTATGCTCAGACGTGAGTCCCTTACTCACTTTGCCACTGGAGTCAAGCAAGCCCGGCTGAAGACGGCTGTAATGTCAGAAACCGGTCCTGGGAAGCTTGATTCCGGTCCAGGGAAGACATGGCTTGGCAGTTCGGGCTGGACTGTTCCCATGAGGCACAGGGTCAGACTGATTTGCATATGGCCATGTCTGAACTGGGGTGGCGGAGTGAGCTAAAGAACGGTGATTGATTAAACCCAGATCAGTTGACTGGGGGTGAGCGTTTGATTGGTTCAGATGCTCCGTCCAGCACCACTCCCTTTTGTACTGCTTTGTTTGCCATAAGTTGGCAGGGCATGCTCAGACGTGAGTCACTTGCTCACTTTGCCACTGGATTCAAGCAAGCCTGGCTGAAGATGGCTGAAATGCCAGAAACCGGTCCTAGGAAGCTTGTTTCCTGTCCAGGGAAGGCATGGCTTGGCAGTTCGGGCTGGACAGTTCCCATGAGGCACAGTGTCAGACTGATTTGCATATGGCCATGTCTGAACAAGGGTGGCAGAGTGGGCTAAAGAACAGTGAAGGATTAAACCCAGATCTTTTGACTCAGTGTGAGTGTTTGATTGGTTCAGATGCTCCGTCCAGCACCACTCCCTTTTGTACTGCTTTGTTTGCCATAAGTTGGCAGGGCATGCTCAGACGTGAGTCCCTTGCTCACTTTGCCACTGGATTCAAGCAAGCCTGGCTGAAGACGGCTGAAATGCCAGAAACCGGTCCTAGGAAGCTTGTTTCCGGTCCAGGGAAGGCATGGCTTGGCAGTTCGGGCTGGACTGTTCCCATGAGGCACAGGGTCAGACTGATTTGCATATGGCCATGTCTGAACTGGGGTGGCGGAGTGATCTAAAGAACGGTGATGGATTAAACCCAGATCAGTTGACTGGGGGTGAGTGTTTGTATTGTCAACGCTCCGTCCATCACCACCTTTGGTTTTTCTTTGTTTGCCCTAAGTTGGCAGGGTATGCTCAGACGTGAGTCCCTTGCTCACTTTGCCACTGGAGTCAAGCAAGCCCGGCTGAAGACGGCTGTAATGCCAGAAACCGGTCCTGGGAAGCTTGATTCCGGTCCAGGGAAGACATGGCTTGGCAGTTCAGGCTGGACTGTTCCCATGAGGCACAGGGTCAGACTGATTTGCATATGCCATGTCTGAACTGGGGTGGCAGAGTGAGCTAAAGAACGGTGATGGATTAAACCCAGATCAGTTGACTGGGGGTGAGTGTTTGTATTGTCAACGCTCCGTCCATCACCACCCTTGGTTTTTCATTGTTCGCCCTAAGTTGGCAGGGTATGCTCAGACGTGAGTCCCTTGCTCACTTTGCCACTGGATTCAAGCAAGCCCGGCTGAAGACGGCTGTAATGCCAGAAACCGGTCCTGGGAAGCTTGATTCCGGTCCAGGGAAGACATGGCTTGGCAGTTCGGGCTGGACTGTTCCCATGAGGCACAGGGTCAGACTGATTTGCATATGGCCATGTCTGAACTGGGGTGGCGGAGTGAGCTAAAGAACGGTGATGGATTAAACCCAGATCAGTTGACTGGGGGTGAGTGTTTGTATTAACAACACTCCTCCATCACCACCTTTGGTTTTTCACCTTAAAACATAGTCAGGTGTGGTGCTCCAGTTAGTGCTATATAGTTATGTTATAAGTCTGCACAGGGTAAAGGTTAACAAGGCAACTTTGATCTTTGCTATAGATATATGGGGACTTATTTATTTACAAGCCCCTTGCACTACTGGTGCATCACTTTAAACATGGTGAAAAGTGACGTACCAGCATCACAAGGGGCTTGTGAATAAGCTCAATGGCATTTTCTTGTGAGGTTTACAGAAAACAGACTCCAAGATAGTTGTAACTGCAAACCTTACTTAACACATGACTACCTAGGTTCCATATCCTGTTGGAATTCTTATTGTCTCTACAAAAGGCCTTGATATTTGTCTTACTAAGGATGTCCTCCAACTTGTTTTTAGTGTTCTTTCTAAATTTCAAGTCCATCCAATGCCCACTGCTGCCCAATCTGTGTTTGATACGGTAAAATTAGAACTTCAGCCTATTATATTATTGGAAAATGGTGATCAGCAAGTTTCAGGGGGCTGGGATACTCTGGCCTTACTTAATGCTATCCCAATGCCACCTCCATAGAGATTAAATACAACTGGCACACCAATACAGCCGTGTTTCACAACTCTGTTGGAAGGTACCCATTTAAAAATGTGATTGGTGTCCCCTACCTTAATTCTGAGCAAGGTGTTGGTATTTAAAGAAAGGATTGCCATGAGTAACAGTGTTACAAGTTGTCAATCATTCAGTTTAATACACGAAATTCCTCTGCCTACACCATTGAAAACCGCTGTTTAGTCAAGAAAGCCATCATACAATGGAGTGAGTTGCCATAAATGCAGTGATGGAACATAAGCATATGGGTAACAATATTATCTTTTGTGCAACCACTTGGCCGAACCCCAGTGTGATGGAGGAGGATAATATAGTTATCCTCTCCCCATTTTTCAAGATCATTAAGCAGCAACCTGGCATAGTCCTTGGCTTCAACATCTAAAATAGAAATAAGGTGGTAAGCATATTTGACTGAAGGGTGTAAGTTGGCACCTCACTGGAATTCAAGGACAGAAACCATTTGAAAGGAGGGACTTCTTACTGGGTGTAACCAACTAGCTCAGAATTGAGAGCCCTATTGAAAAAGAGCACTAGGTACTCTGAGGGGTCCTGGTGTACACTTTGGATTTTCCGTTCCTAAATATTTGGATAGTGGACTTTAAAAAAAAAGATACTGTTAGGCTAGTGTAAAATGTGATTAGTGTTGTGATGGAAAGTTGATGGCCCCTCAAATGGTTTGTCCAGTCAATTTTATTGTACAATTTAGAAGAATATAGATTCAAAATATGATGTTCTCATTCTGCAACTCCTACTCAATTTTCCTCTTTGGAGCCATTAATGTGGTCAAGTCAATTTATAAACTATCAACATTTGAAGCAAATGTTGAAACTACTACAGAATGGTGTGGGACACAATTACAGTCAGAATATTGAAGGACAAAAAGTCAGAAGTAAGTTTATATATATTGTATATATATCTTCAAGGTACACAGATAGACGTAGGTAGTGCAGGCCTATGTTTTTAAGTGCGGAGCCTTCACATATATGGAGCCTTCACAGTCATAAAATTACTATTAGTGAAATTAAACTTGTAGTTTGTGAATACCAAAAAATAATTAATTTACATGAAAGTTTAAGTTTACTTTTGTGAGCTAGGGCTATTGCAGTGTGAAGTCAGGGGGATGTTTCCTGACATCATTACCAAAAAGTGGCTCTACTTTGCCCACAACCTGTAATTTACCATACATCTATGGGATTTATTTACAAGCCTCTTACGCCTCTGGAGCATCACTTTTAATCTGAATTTCTGAAGGTGGTATGCATTGACAATCAGCTGCATCCAAGACAGGCGGTGTTTTCTATGGGCCTCTAAACATGGATTGAGAACATTACAGAGTAGGGGGCATTGTACCTCAAGGAATCTGCCTTGCTTCAACTTTCATTGACATATTATCAGAGTGTGGAGTAACCTGGGGTGTCTGGTATGAAGTTGGTCACAGTCCTTGGGTGTATCACAATTCATATGCCATAGAAGGACACATGGAGGAATGCTCAAATTCACATTGGAAACACTGTGGCGCAATCACCCTCAGGCCCCGATTTATAGATGGTTGAAAGTGCACAGAAGTCATGGTAAATGTTCAATCAGTGGTTCACTCAACTTTTAAAGCTTCTTCTTATTAAAAATAGCCCTGTATTTCAGCAACAGAAATGTATAGGAATACCACACTGCAGCATGGGAAAGCCACACGTTAGCACCAATAAATATTGATGCTAACTTTGCACCATTAATAGTGCAAGAATCACTCTATTTTTAAATTACCGAAGCAGCAGTAATTATGGGTTATGTTTCTTCAACTGATCTTCCTTTTCCTAATAAGAGACTGAGCTGCTTTCTTCGCAAAGTGACCTAATCTATTGGCTAGTCATACAACCAAACGCTTCTTTAAGGTTTTGAAATTCCAAAGACTGCTTTTGAAGCAATAAACATGCAAAAGCTTACATTTTCAATAACACTTGTAAAAAATCATTGTCCGACGAAAGTGGTTTATAGTGGAGACATAAAGCATGCAGTAGGTAATATAGTAAAATTATGGCTGAATAGACATGTAAATAAAACTAGAGGGTAAAACCACAATAAATTTGCTGAAGCAAAAGCCACTCTATTCAAACTCTAGACACTATTATATTTATTGAGGTAGTGAATGGATGTTATGCCGCCATAAAAATGTTTTTTTCCAGAAATGTTCTTGTAAGGGTGCTATATTTTTTAGATTCATTTTTGCTTTTCGGTATAATACGCTGCACACTGATCTAAATCTCCCTGTATCTGAGCGCAGCTCCTCTGCTTTGCTCCGTCCTTGGCTTTGCCAAGTTCAGTCCTGGGGATGGTGCGTATTTAAAATGCATAAAGAAACCACCTCTGCCATGTTAATTCCTTTGTTAGTCAAACAACTCAGTTCAATTTTGATTATGCAATTATCGGAAACTTGAAATATATACATATATATATATATATATATATATATATATATATATATATATATATATATATATATATATATATATATATATATATATATATATATATTTTTTTTTTAATACTAATATTGTGGACCCGCTATATAGACGACCTGTTCATAGTATGGCGTGGCTCTCAAGGTGAGGCGGAGGAGTACATCAGAGGTCTGAACATCAATGACCTTAACCTCCAATTCACGAGCAATATTAGTAAGAAGGAGGTCTTCTATCTAGACCTGAGAGTATATGTGAAGAACAATGCCATAGAAACTGCGATGTATCGAAAACCCACATCAGGCAACACCATCTTACACTCAGGGAGCTTCCACCCACGCAGTGTCATCAATAACATCCCCTTAGGAGAATTCCTACGCATGAAGCGCAATTGCTCCACAGATGAGGAATTTGAAAAAGCACGCAGTGAGGCTAGAAAAAGATTCACAAAAAGGGGGTACTGTAAGGGAATCCTTGATCAGGCAGAAATGAAAAGCAACACAGTAGGGAGAACTGATCTATTGATTGACAAATCTACAACAGGTGATCACAAAATCAGGATGATCACAGGCTATTCTGAAAAATCAGTAGAAGTCTTCAACATTATGAAAAATAACTGGGAAATCTTGAAGACGGACAATGTGATAGGACAAACACTGTCAGATTACCCCCTGATCTCTTATAGAAGAGGAAACTCATTCAAAGATCACCTTGTGAATAGCCACTATGAGTGTAGGAGCAGGAGAAAACCATCAGCAGTGGGTTTCTACCCCTGCATGAAATGCAAGGCGTGCAGGAATTCACATAAAGTGAAAGATTTTGTGGTACCTGGAAAAATGAATAAGACACCAATATCCAAGTTACTTAATTGCAACTCGGACTATACTGTATACTGTCTGGTGTGCCCCTGTGGAAAGAAGTACATAGGGAGCACAATAAAACAAACAAAACTCAGAGTTCTTGAACATATGAGGGCAATTTCAACAAAGGACCAGAGTTACCCTGTAGCTCGGCACTTCGAAGAAATGCACAAAAGTAACAGCAACCTGCTTACCTTCTTCATTCTAGACCAATTGATCAGGAATGAACGGGGCGGAGATTGGGTCACAAAATTACGAAACCTAGAATCTAGGTATATTATCCTTCTCCAGACTAAGATACCAGCAGGGATGAACAATGAGGAAGAGATGTGGACCCATATCTAATAGATGGTCTATTGACTCAGAAAACGGGGGGAAGGCATATAATGAAAGGTAGAAAGAACACGGTTTCCCTGCCCATTAGAGCCAATTTGTAACCATCAAAAATATCTTAGAATGCCCATTCAGGGCAGTATAATAGGTGCCATCATCAACATGAAAATAGCTGTCAATCCCCTTCTCAAGACATCCGTGAACCTCTTCTTTAGTGCAGTTCTTAACTCTAAAAATGAAAATAGAAACTTAATATATAGAGTGATTAGAAGAACTGTTCAGGATAACGGCATACCTTAAAAAATAGGCGACCAGTAAAATGTGATGTAACATGGTTTTTTTTGTTGATCATTTTGATCTGAGTATTGATGAATTAATGTAAATAATCATGCAATAGGTTAGAAATGCGCTGTGAATAACAAAAGATTATATTCAAAATGTTTCATACAAATGTTGGTAAGCGCGATTTAAACCACTGTAAGATGGCCGCCACTCATACTGATGAATACATGCATTATGTGCCGTTTTTTATGTTTATTGTGATGCATGTGACAGGAAGTCACAATGTTTATTTTATTTAAAATATCCCCAAAAAAAAGCGATGGTTGACACCGACGAAGGCGGCAACGCCGAAACGCGTTTGTAACCTTACTATGCGGCAGAGATTTTGAATTAAATGACTTTACCACGCTGAAATCTGGCTTTGAGTGCTCTTCTTTGAGGCGAGTCCTTGCTACGAGGGGACTCAAGAGTTTGAAAAAAAAAAAAAAAAAAATATATATATATATATATATATATATATTCACTGAAAAAACCATAGGTTATAGACCATATATAGTTAGGAATCTGCATTTACAAAACCTTGAAAATTCAATGAAAAAACCATAGGTTATAGACCATATATAGTTAGGAATTAGCATTTAAAAAACCTTATTTTACTCACACAAAACCATTGAAATTCCATATATAGTTAGTTGTACTAACTATATATCGCGCACCCGCAATCCACTGCTGATCATGTCACATATTACATCATTCATGACATGGTCAGTGACATCACTGATGACATCACTGATGACATCTCAAATGACATCACTGATGACATCACTGATGACATCTCAAATGACATCACTGATGACATCACTGATGACATCTCAAATGACATCACTGATAACATCTCAAATGACATCACTGATGACATCTCATTTGACATTACTGATCACATCACTGATGACATCATTCATGTGATAATACAATGAACCTCTTCAGACTGTAATATAACCTTAGATACACTCAGTGTAAACAGACACTCACAGACTGTCACTCATCCATGGAGTTACTCACACACCTAGTCAGTCATGCAAAAATCAATCATACCTCCATTTTCTCAACTATACAGTTATACACACCTTACTTATTCAAACATATACTAAAACATATTTACTCTCTTATACAATCCCTGATACAAGTTCACAATGATCCATACAGCCACTCACACATTCACTGGCTCTTATGCACAGTTATTTATATATGTCAACTCTCACATGTACTGTGTTTTACATATGTACTTACTTTGACATGTAACACTGAGATATCCATTCACTCACCAATACACTCATGCACACAGTCAACCGCCCATACAGCTGTTTCCACATGCACTTTTGAACCCATACATCTAGTGAATCAAATGCTCACACATCTATGCACAGAGTCATACACCTCCCAGCCACCCACACACACACTCAGTCGCCCATACAAATACTTGGGCAACCAATCAATAACCCATATAGTTACTCATATAGCTACTGATCAACACATGCAGCAGTTTACAGAACAACAGACATAATGATGCACAAATTAAGACAGTTTAGTCACTAACCCATGCACTCAGTGAGACACATTTAATCACTCACTCATACAGTCAGTCATGCACCTTCTAAATCCTTCATCCAGACACTTATACATCCACTCATTCTTCAATATGTAAGACATATGTTAACTTTACAGAAAAATACAGTCACTGGATGTAGTCATCAGTGATGTCATCAGTGATGTCATTTGAGATGTCATCAGTGATGTCATCAGTGATGTCATTTGAGATGTCATCAGTGATGTCATCAGTGATGTCACTGACCATGTCATGAATGATGTAATATGTGACATGATCAGCAGTGGATTGCGGGTGCGCGATATATAGTTAGTACAACTAACTATATATGGAATTTCAATGGTTTTGTGTGAGTAAAATAAGGTTTTTTAAATGCTAATTCCTAACTATATATGGTCTATAACCTATGGTTTTTTCATTGAATTTTCAAGGTTTTGTAAATGCAAATTCCTAACTATATATGGTCTATAACCTATGGTTTTTTCAGTGAATTTCATTGGTTTTTTAAAAGCTAATATCTGTAGCTGTAAAATGTATTCTTCTTTAAATCCAAAAATATATTTTATATGTTTATTAATAATTTTTTTTTTTAATATTTTTTTTTCTTTGCTCCCGGTTCGCGAACCGGGAAGCTTCCCGTTAGCTCACCTTGATGCCGCGACCCAGTCCGCGAACCGGTAAACGTTCCGTTTGCGGAACTGCCGCGTTAGAAATGAACATCGTGACGCGTCGCGGAAGCGCGACGTATCACGTTGTCGCGTAATGCGTCTTATGACGCGCCGCGTTAGCGCACCCGGAAGTGCTCCGGTATGCGAACTGAGACGCGAAGCGCAGCTCCCCGGAAGCGATCCGGGGCGCGTCGCGGAAGCGCGACGTATCGCGTTGCCGCGTAATGCGTCTTATGACGCGCCGCGTTAGCGCACCCGGAAGTGCTCCGGAGCGCGAACCGAGGCGCGAAGCGCAGCGACCCGGAAGCGATCCGGGGCGCGTTCTGCAGCGCGTAACATAAGCGTAAGAGGTCATGTGACTTGTTAATAAAACTTTTCATTGGTTCATTTCACTTTTGGTTTCATAATGATGTAAGGTTAGGTCAGGTGACCTGAAAATAACACTTTTCATTGGTTTAGAACTATTGTTTTTCCCAAATGATGAAAACCCCTCCTTCTTTCCTCACTCTGACTTTCATCTTTGTGAGAGGAAGACCTTATTTCATACTTGAGCAATGGCTTCAGTAGTTGCTTCAGCTGGTGCACCCCCACCACCACCTCCACCTCCTCATGGGAAGAGAGGACCACCTCCCCAGGTCATCACCAACACAGAGGAGGAAGAGGAAGAACTAGAGGAAGAGGAGACAGAAGGACCACAGTTCTTGGAAGAGGTGCCCCGGGTTTCCCATAGGAAAGCCAGTTTCATTTGGCAGTTTTTTTCATTCCCTCCAGGGCAGAAGAAAGTAAATGCGAGGTATGTCACCTGCCTCATTTGCAAAGAGAAGTTATCAAGAGGGACTGATAAAAAGTATAGCTATGGGAACTATACCATGCATCGGCACATGAACAGGTGGCATCCATTGAATTACAGCCGGGCAGAGATACGTGACCTGCAGGAGAACCCAACAACAACTCCTGTGGCCAGGTCAACTTCTCAAATATCGTTGTCAGGAGCAGAGGCACGGGAAACCGTGCCAAACATTCAAGAGAACTTTGCACACATCAAGTTCACCTGTTTGTATTGCGGTGCATTGCTTTCCTGTGGTAACATGAGCATAACGTTAATCAACGTAGCTTATGAAAATCATAATTGCCCTAACCGCCCCAGACAGTAATTTTTTTTTTGCTCCTGTTGAGCCCTTTTCAATGCTTGTTTTTTGTTGTTTCCCCCCCAAAAAACCAAAAAAATATAAAATTGTTCAAAAAATACAAAAAAAACAAAAAATGTTCAGAAAAATAAAAAAAAATATAAAACAACAAAAACATTAAAAAAAAGTTATTTTCAGAACTACCTTCCCTTTCAAAAAAAATTGCTAGAATGTTTAGCACTCTGGCAAGCTCTATTTCTTTTGGTTCGCTTCCCCGTTCGCTTCCCGGTTCGCGAACCGGGAGCGAACCAAAAAAAAAAAAAAAAAAAAAAAAAGAAGAGTAAGTATAAGGAAAGTAAACAGAGAGTGATGTTAAAAGAAAGACAGCTATAGGGAGTAAACCAGAGATACTGTTTAATAGATCTATTTACCGAAGAAAAGATGGAAGAGGGTATAATTGTGAAAAACAAAATAGATAAGGAAGTGAAAGAAAAAAAAGAGAGTAGAACAATAACAAAGAAGAGTTTCTTGGAGAATGTGAGTGAATGTTCAAAATAAGATTAAAACATGTGGAATAACAGAGAGAAAAAATAGAAAACAGAAAACAAAAAATAACAGAAAAAGATTAATTGAAACAGCAAAGAAATGTAAATAACAGAGCCATATCATCAACATAGGCAATAAAAGTTTTGCAGCTTTTATCGGCAGAAATATGTCACCAAAGCCGCTTTTGCGGCAGAAAACTGCCGCTAAAACCACTTTTGCACCAGTTTTCTGCCAATAAAAACAGCAATAATTGTATTGGCTGTGTTCATAATATGCCCCTTAGTGTGCTTCAACTACACAGAGAAAGCATTATGAACAAGTAGTGAAAGAGTGATCAGTCAAAGACACTAAGAGTAATAGAGACGGAGTGAGTGAACAAGAGTGAGGAACTATGAGAAGAGAGGGACTGAGAAAAAGAGTGGAAGGAGTTGAGTAAGAAGGTAATAGAGAAAGTAATGAGGAAAGTAGCAAAGGCAGGAAATTGAGGGTTAAAGAAATGAAGCTGTCGAACTACTAGTAGGTGAATGTGATAGAAATGTAACGAAAAGACTACAAAACATTTACCTTATAATTGTCGTTAAATTACTCACTTTTTGTTTTTATACTTTCAATCTGTGAAAGAGAGAACAAACATTTGAAAAATATTAAAACATGTATTTAAAAATTAGAAAAGACAAGGGAAAAGATTGAAGGACAAACAGTTTTTCAACAACTTTGACACTGACAGAAGCTTCTGCTTCTCCAGGCCCCCTACACAGTCCTAAATAAATACATTTTAAACTAACAGTATCTTGATGCAGATGAAGTGAGGCCTATCTTAAAACATGGTGCATCTTTTGCACTGCTGTTGTCTCACAAAAGTGTCGCAAGACACTAACATTTTAAATGATTGCTTCAGGATGCCAATAAGATGTGTCCTATCCAGAGGTTTGTTTGAGGTGAGACCTACACAGGGTTCCAAATGAAAGTTCGAGTTGTTGAAGAGAACAGAGGACATAATACATGTGAAGGCCTACCAATGAAGTAATTTACAACAAGGGGTGGTGATGGACAGAGTCTCTGAATTAAGCAGAGTACTCTCACCCAGTCAAGAGATCAGGGCTAGATCCAACACCGTTTTTTAGCTCATTGCACCATCCCAGTTTCAGAACCTGGCTGTATGCAAATTAGTCTGTCCCTGGCCCAGTGCATCATGGGAACAGGGCAGACCAGACTACAAAAGCCAATTCTTACACTGGGAAGGAAACAAGCTTCCGGGGACCGGTTTCTGCCATTTCAGGCGTCTTCGGCCCGGCTTGCTTGAATCCTGATGGTGCAATGAGCAAGGGACTCACATCTGAGTATACCCTTCCACGCTTAGGGTGGACAAAATAATTTACAACAAGGGGTGGTGATGGACAGAGTCTCTGAATTAAGCAGAGTACTCTCACCCAGTCAAGAGATCAGGGCTAGATCCAACACCGTTTTTTAGCTCATTGCACCATCCCAGTTTCAGAACCTGGCTGTATGCAAATTAGTCTGTCCCTGGCCCAGTGCATCATGGGAACAGGGCAGACCAGACTATAAAAGCCAATTCTTACACTGGGAAGGAAACAAGCTTCCGGGGACCGGTTTCTGCCATTTCAGGTGTCTTCGGCCCGGCTTGCATGAATCCTGATGGTGCAATGAGCAAGGGACTCACATCTGAGTATACCCTTCCACGCTTAGGGTGGACAAAATAATTTACAACAAGGGGTGGTGATGGACAGAGTCTCTGAATTAAGCAGAGTACTCTCACCCAGTCAAGAGATCAGGGCTAGATCCAACACTGTTTTTTAGCTCATTGCACCATCCCAGTTTCAGAACCTGGCTGTATGCAAATTAGTCTGTCCCTGGCCCAGTGCATCATGGGAACAGGGCAGACCAGACTACAAAAGCCAATTCTTACACTGGGAAGGAAACAAGCTTCCGGGGACCGGTTTCTGCCATTTCAGGCGTCTTCGGCCCGGCTTGCTTGAATCCTGATGGTGCAATGAGCAAGGGACTCACATCTGAGTATACCCTTCCACGCTTAGGGTGGACAAAATAATTTACAACAAGGGGTGGTGATGGACAGAGTCTCTGAATTAAGCAGAGTACTCTCACCCAGTCAAGAGATCAGGGCTAGATCCAACACCGTTTTTTAGCTCATTGCACCATCCCAGTTTCAGAACCTGGCTGTATGCAAATTAGTCTGTCCCTGGCCCAGTGCATCATGGGAACAGGGCAGACCAGACTACAAAAGCCAATTCTTACACTGGGAAGGAAACAAGCTTCCGGGGACCGGTTTCTGCCATTTCAGATGTCTTCGGCCCGGCTTGCTTGAATCCTGATGGTGCAATGAGCAAGGGACTCACATCTGAGTATACCCTTCCACGCTTAGGGTGGACAAAATAATTTACAACAAGGGGTGGTGATGGACAGAGTCTCTGAATTAAGCAGAGTACTCTCACCCAGTCAAGAGATCAGGGCTAGATCCAACACCGTTTTTTAGCTCATTGCACCAATGAAGTAAGTCATGTCCACTTCACTCTTGAACAAAGGCCAGACCTCTTCTGTGTCCGTGGACAGACCTAAATTTCATCTGCACAATGTCATTCATAAACTTAGGAAACACAGGTGATGTAATTGAAAATGTGGAGTTTCTTTTCCTCATTTCACAATCACATCACCTATGTTGCCTTTGCTTAGGTATCTCATAGTGCAGATGTAGTCCAGCATATTAAACAGTACCTAGAAGTGCAGCACTGCATGCAACAACTTTGACACTTATAAAAGCTTTTGCTTCTGCATGCCCCCTACACAATGCTAATTATATACATTTTAAACTGATGGTATCTTGCTGGAGATGAACTGAAACCTATCTTGCAACATGGTGCATCTTTTACACAAAAGTGACCCACAATGGAGCAAAAGAGGCGCACGGCCACCATAAATCTGACCCTAACATTTTAAATGATTGTTTCAAGATGCCAATAAGGTGTAACCTATCCACAGATTTGTTTCAGGTAAGTCCTACTCAGGGTTGCAGATGGAATTTAGGTTTGTTGAAGAATACAGAGAAGATAATACATGTGGAGGCCTACCAACGAAGTGAGTAATGTCCACTGCACTCTTGAACAAATGTCAGACCTCCTCTGTCTCCAGGAACAGGCCTAAACCTCATCTACACAATGTGGTGTGTAATGTTAGGAAACACAGGTAATATAATTGAAAAACATGCAATTTTTTTTGCTCATTCCACAATCATATGACCTGTGTTTCCTTTGCTTAGGTATCTCATTGTGGAAATGTAGTCTATCATATGAAAGACTACGTAGAATATGAGCACTGTATGCAAGAACTTTGACACTTACAGAAGCCTCTCCTTCTCCATGCCTCCTACACAGTTCTAAATGTACATCATAAATGGAAACAGTACAGAATTAATTATACATGTTAAATGGTTTATTTTTGCTGTTCTCAGAATGTATCAAATTTCACTAAAATTAGTGACTTGAAGGTATTCATCATATAACAGCGGGGAAAAAAAAACACAATCAAAATGATTGTGTTTAAAAAACCCATACAACATAACAAATCAGAATTCAGAACTCCTTAAAGTTAACTTACTTTCCATGACGTCGAAGGATGTCCTATGAACAGCTTACACTCTGTTGTGCTGTTATTACTTTCAGCCCGCCACTTTCTGAAAGAAAACCTCCATTGTTTTGAAAAACATGTTACATACAATAAATGACTTCTTGCTCTCTACCACAAGTTTCCACAAGGCCAAATCTTGTCAGAGCCATTTATAACTCTTGGATTTCTTGTAAGCCAATCCCGTCATTTGGCATTTCCGCAACTTTCAGAATTAAAATGTTGAAGATCATTTTCACAATCCTGGACTAGTAATATCTTCCCCTTCTTCCTCAGTCATGTTCTACATTTCCTATGACACTGATACTGCTTACTATGAAGCAGATTTACACTACCTCTATGACTACTACAATTATTTAATTCTCTACATCACTTTTAATCACAAAGCAATATAAAACAGTAGACAGCATTGCAGACTTACATTCCCTCTACTCCATGTTTTGATTGGCTGCTTCAATTAGCTTATAAAAAGAATCAGTTTTTCTGAACTCATTCAAAGTGCAGTTATTTTTCGATGATGTCAACTGTTATGGTAAGAAGTTATGTCTCTGTACTACACTTATCCTCAAGGCCAAATTGTGTAGGAGCCATTAGAACTTCTTGAAATTCCTCAGAGCACATCCCGAGATTGTTTCCCTAAAATTTTGGTTTTAAAAACACCAGGTAAGAGTTTTTAAGGTCATATGGCAATTTTTTTTTAAAAATTAAAACAGAATCATTGCAGAATGACCAGCCATTTCTAGACTTTAAATAAGCTGTGTAATGTCCTGATGTTATTGAAGGACCGTCATGATATATAATTGCTGCAGTTACAAAAGTCCTTCCTGATATTGACAACTGTGAAGCCACAATTTTTTTTATTAAAGTTGTCAATTTTGTTCCATCAGGCCTACATCGTTGGAACATTAAAATGATATACTGGCCATATGTTTGTATAAATAATGTGGACATCATTTCAGATTTACATTGGCTACACTCCATGTTGTGATCAGCTGCTTTTACTCGCTTATTAAAAGAGACTGATTTACTGTCTGGCAAAGTTAAATATATAAATCTTTCTGAGTCTACACTAGTAGTACTTGATACCCTACAGTTCTCGCAGTCATGCTGCCATTGATAAGAAAGCCCAAACAGGTGATCTACATCTACACCTTCAGCATGCAATACATCAAGCATATACATTAAAAACTCCTGACAATCTTGCTGAATATTTTGAGAGAATTGTGTTTGGCCTGAACATCTGTCTAACAGATTTCGAATTTCAGACACACTTTCTATGTTTGTTCTATCAGTGCTAAATTTCTCTAACACAGAATTTAACAAACTGCAAAATCTTTGATCAGAATTGACTACAATCTCTTCTTTTACATTTTCTAGAGAAAACAAAACATTAACCACTACATTAGCATAGCAGTTGACACCAGAACTGTTTTCAAATTGAAAACCAACAACATCTTCAACAGAATCCTTTTTGTTTCTGCTTATAATTTCAGGTTCATCGACTTTTCGTCTTTTTGCTACAACCTCCCCAGTATTGGTCACATTTCTTCGTTTCCGGCCTACCACACGTTTCTCAAACAAAGGATACTGAGGCAAATGTGGCGCATACTCTCTTCTTAACCTATTGTATTCCTTAACACAATCTAGATCCGCACAAATGTTTGTGACATCACACTCAATCAAGTACAATCCCGATAAAGTTCTAACTCGTGACAATGCCACATATGCCATACCCTCCTTGAACACAGAACTGCCAATATTCACCAATGCACTGTCTACACTTAAACCTTGCGATTTATGGATTGTCACCACATATGCCAAGCAAACAGGAAACTGCTTACGGCGAACATATAAGTCTTTTACAAGCAAAAATCTAGCAGAACAACGACCAATTAGCTGTACTTCCTCAATGTCATCAAATTTAATTTTTAAAAATTCAATTCCATCTCTATTTCTGTATTTCACAAAATCAACAACATTACCCATTGATCCATTTACCAGACCTCTTTCAACATGTAAATTCCTTCTTAAAATTATACGGCAGTTCAAGCACACATTCAGAGTCTTTTCAAAACCTGCAGTTTTAGATATACTCTTCTCTAATGAATCCAATTTTGTTTTCAAATTCTCAGACAAAATAATTGTTGATCCCATATGCTCTACTCTGTCAATAGCTTCCAGTTTCACAATCTCTTGCTTTTCTAAATGCAACATTTTGTTGTTGAATTTGGCACATTCTGCAAGAGTTGGCATCAAACATATTCCAGATTTGTTCTCAGTAATTTTCAGAAAAATATTCTCAGGCACAACATTTTGTTCTGGATATAAATTTGACAGTAATCGTGCATGTAAAGCTTCTTTCCCATGCTCGGTCACTTTTCCAATTCTAACATCTTGTAGAATAGTCTTGTAAACTTCATCCTTCGCCTGACGCATATTTTCATGCGGTTCAGCATAATTGAAGTTTAACCAAATATTGACGTTGCCAATGCTCCCTAGGCACTTCCTGGTATCTTCATGCGTGAGCATTTTGAACACAGGTTGCCCTTTCACTGTCAGCCGCAGAAGATCTCCGAAAACAATGATGTGTTTGCCACCAAATAACACATCATACTCTGTTTTGAGAACTTCTTGCATTCTCAAATGCACAAAAGCAAGCATGACATTGGAAACCATGCTTACTTCGTCAATGATAAGAAGTTTCATTTTCCTCAAGACTCTTGAAACTTCACAACAAGCATCTCCAGATAGCTTGTGATATTGTAATTTGTTGTCATGCTCCACTGGCAGCATCAGTAAACGATGTAAAGTAATCCCTTTAATGTTCTGTGCTGCCAGTCCAGTTGGAGCGATGACAACACAAGACAGCGATGACTCTGTCCTTTCCTGCAAATAACATGAAATTGCTTTAATAAGGAAACTTTTTCCAGTTCCCACTTCTCCACTCACGTACAGTCGGACAGGCTTCAACGACGTACATGACCACTCTTTCTTGTCATGACTTAATCCATGATCAATTTGCATGGTAACTTCGTCATATATTTTCCTCTGCTCAACGTTGAGTTGTCTTTCCAACTCTTCTAAGTTAACCGCATCCTCCTGAGCATGTGCCATGGCTCTTTCCACTTCATTCATAGCAGTGGCAGCTTCATTTTCGATAACAGGTCCTCCTAGTGGATCCTGACTCAATGAAGCAGAACTCTGACTGTCCTGAGAACTGTCTCTGGCAATCTCGGCTGCAATCGTTGCTTCCTGCTCGATTTCCACATTCAACATTTCTAGATATTTGGGAAAAGCAGGACATTCTATGGTCTCCTTGGCGGCATTGAAAGAGTCTTCGTAACAGAGGAAATCTCCAAGCAGTTCCTCTTCTGCACGCCAAGGCTTGAAAAGTTGCAAAAGTGCTAAATAGAAAAACTCCTTTTTTTCAGGAGATTCGCCACTCAATTTTCGATGGTTTATCAAGTGGCATTTTCTTTGCTTGACCAGACATCCCTCACTTCCTATTACAGCATACACTCCTTTCTCAGTATCTTCTTTGATGTTCCTCTTGAATATGTAATTTTGAAGAACCTCATACAGACAAACATTCTCGAGGTGACTGCTTCGATTTGGATAATATGTATCCAACATGTTGGTCTTCAAAATGTCGGTACTGTTTGGCTCCTTTTCCGCCAAATACTCAATTTCCCGCACAGGTTTGAGAACTCGATTACGCGTTGCAGCAAGACCAAGACTCGCCCAAATGATACTCCTGGACTTGGCATAGAGACTTGCTGAAGACAACCGGTCAGAACATTCGTAAGCTCCGATTTCTCGATGCGACAACATCTTCAGACTGAAACTGTACAACTTCTTGCTGAGGCTCTTTTCATGGGAAATGTCCTCCCACATATCCTTCAATTCTGTCTTCTCTTTTTTGGTGATGTAAGATGTCACATACCGAGCCACAGCCATACAGTTATCAGCCACAAACTGTATATCCATGTTAGCATTCCACATGGACAAAATCACCGGGTTGTAGTCGTTGATGTACTTAGACTCTTCGTTCCTCTTCAAATTGTATGTGTTTTTAGGTGATTTCTTCATCACATTATGTCACAGTGAAGACATCAAACTGTTCACTCTTCCTTTAGAAATCACCGGTCGTGGAAAGCCGAAACGACATTTGGTGTAGAACTTGTCTTTGTTTCGGAATTTACGACGACAGTACTTTCCACATCGATGGCTTTGGAAACGTAGAACTTTTTCTCTTAGGCTTTTCTTCTCCTTTGCGTTTGGAACAGCACACGTAGAATACTGTTGTATGAAACTCATCACTGAGTCTTCTGGATCCGTTCCAAATTTAGGTGCATCCTTGATCCACAGCAACATATGTATATGAGGAGCACCTCTTGCTTGGTACTCCTTTCTCCAGAAGAAATCCAACACCTCTCCAAGAGGTGGATTCTTCTTATTCATGATGAAAGACATCATAGCTTCAAATCTATGATTGAAGTACCTACATACATTGACTGGATCCAAAGAGCACAGTTCTCCGGGTGTCTTGAATTCGATGTTTTCTACGTTAGCATTTGCCTCTCGTAGAAATTCAAGTAAGTCTTCCCAGCCATACTCGGCACAGCTCAGAGTGAGGAACCATGTGGGAGTTCCTAAATTCCTCAGCATACATTTTAAATCACCATGACGACGGTACCAGTACTCATTAGTACCACGCTGACACGCCATGAGATTAATCAGGTGAGAATCCAAAATACTGTCTTGGACATTGACTTTATCCATAAAGTCACTTGCCGAGATGTTTTGCATGTGTATACCACTTTTCAAGATGTGGTTCACTGCATATGACAGTCCAGACAGATCGCTTTCAAACAGGAGATGAAACAAATAAGGAATGCATTGTCGAAACCTAGCATCTCCTGCATACAATCGCAAAGTCCGGTATTCAGAAGCAGGAATTTGATGAGGTCGCTCATCATATCTTCCTCCCTGACCTGTTGGAAAAAGCTGTGGGAAACACCGAGCTTCCAAACTTTCCTCCCAAACACTAATGGGACTCCCTTTGGCTTGTTTCATTTGAAACAACTCAATAGCATTCCCCATGACTTCCTTGGAATGCAAAGGATGAACACTATAATGTTCATATATTTCTTCACTAGTAGAGGGTTCTACTTTCTCAATTTGACCAGCACACAAATCACTATCCTCTTCCTCACTTACTTCCTCTTCTGCAACATATACATTCTTATAGTATTTATTATTTTTTTTCAAATACAATGTTGCCTTTTTAACTTTCCTAACATCCACTAAATCTTGCCATATTTTCTTATTCTTTGTCGGAACCCCATTAACTAAGATAACCAGAGGTTCCTCTTCCACTTTTTCTACTCCAATTGTGTTAATGTTTTTCTTCAAATCTAGAGGCAAATAAACAACTCTTCCCTTTAATCCTCTCTGTAAATCTGATGGAGGCAATTTCCCTGTCTTTGGCTCCATTCTTACAATAGCCTGAAAGGGATGGATACTTTGAATCAAAATAGATTCATAAGTATTTAAATCCTTCAATTCAGAAGGAATCTCAACCAATTCCAGATTATTATGAACTGCTCTAGCAGGCATCTGGTTTTGATTTAATTTATTACAACAATAAGTACACACACGTTGATCCAATCCCAAATCAAAACAATTTTCTACCATCAAGTATGTTGTGAAATCCTTCCATTCACTATTATTTTCCCTTTCACTTTTTGCATATAAATCCACTAACTTAGTCTGATTCTTATAATAAGTGCGTCGACAACACACACAAGTGAAATTTGGCCTCTCACTTGATTTGACCTGAAACGTCGCAATTTCCCTCTGGAAATTATCTGTACTGGAAACCTGTACACTATCTTCCACATTACCCGCTTCTTCTTGGTCAATTTCAACATTCTCCTCTTTACTTCCAAAGTAACAAAACTCAATTTCTTCACATATATTCTTCACATCTATTTCAGAACCATGCAAAAGAGCAGCGCATAATTGTTTAAGCATAATTGCTGGACGAAAAACACTCTGGCATACTCTCCTGGAAAGACAAGCCAGTGAATGACCATGCAAACCTGTCACTTCTCTCACTCTGCAAGGATCTAATTCTTGCAACAACTTCATTTTCTGCTTCAAACTTTTCTTATTAAATGACCGTACAAAATCACAAAGCAAATTGATGGAATCCTGTTGCACACTGCAAATACTACTACACTTCCAGGTGTACACAGGACCCTTAGGACGTCTTCCTAAAACCTCATTACCTAACACCTCTTCTGCCTCTGTTGTCACAAGTTTTTCTTTTTCAACTGGACAACCATCTTTCACTTCATAAGCTCGACCACTGGTGTCAACTGCATGCACCAAATCATTATCCTGGAAATAACTCTCCTCATTAAAAAATGCCTCACAGCTTGAACTATGCATCCATTCTCCAGAAAAAACTTCACAAAAATTACTACGATTAACTATTCTCTTCCATCTACTATTTCTTTTGAAATCATAAATTGCCTTGTTTAGCTTCCTAATTCTATTGATTATCAAAATAAATAACTTACGTTTAATTTCAAATGCCTGATCAATAACTTTCTCAACTATTTTTTTTCTCTTATAAAAAAACACTTTCTGTTGACCTTTCTTAATATTTTTTAACAAATTGCCAATTATCCTGTTGCGGAACATTCGTTTACGAATGTCCCTAAACTGTTGTTTCCTTCTACTATCATGCACAGAGTTATCTCTTGCTCTAGCAGTAACATTTTTCATTGGCCTTTCCTTTCCGTTTGAATTGCTTGTCTTTTTCTGGACTGAAACATTTTCTGTAGTAATATTTTTTTTACTACAGATATTTCTTATGAATGTTTTTGTACTCTTACCCGGTGCTTTCTTGGTGACTTGAGAAATCTTTTTGTTAGAGGACTGCTGCTTTTTTTCATTGACCTGCTGTCTTTGACGTTTTGCAGCCTTTCTCAGTCTTTCTTTAGTTGGCATGCTGAAATCTTGAAATGATCTGCAGTTGAATCTGTGGTAAAATATATTAAAAAATGTTATTAACCACTATTACCCAACAGTAAATCAATAACAGTAATCAAAAACTTAAAACACTACTTGACATTTTTACATAGAAGATTTTTTAGTGCTTGGCAAATTTAGAATACAGAAATAGCAGAAAAGAAATGGAATTCATAATCATTTTACCTGTGCTGTTTTATATGTGAATCTGATCTAATTTTATGAGCATATTTTAATATTTTATTGAAGACACTACACATAACCTGTTTTTGAAGGTGTCTTTATTTTTAAATTAAACGGTTTACATTTTTACTTTTTATTTATTATAAATTTTAAAAATAAATGTTTATAGTTCCATAGGCTCAAGCACGTCAGCTTCCCATCCTATGTCATACAATTCTGACAAATCTGCATCCTCATCACGTTCTTCTTCATCCTCAGGATTTAAATCATCCAAGGGATCAACATCCACTGATGTTTCAATTACGAGTTCAATGATAAGGTCGAAATCAACTGATTGCTGATTGTCGCTCATGTTGATGTTGTCGTTATCTTTAAAGAAAGATAACAACAATGAGATGTTGCAGAGTAAGAGACAAATCTCAGAGATTATAATAGTAAAATTGTTTAACAAGAGTAACATTTTGCAGCTATTATTTAGCCATGTCCAGTGATGCTGAGGAGGTGAAGCCTATGTCCAATTTTTCAGTGAACAGGACTCATCTCTTCTTAACCTTGGATAAGCCTCACCGACTCTGTGTCCCCTGCACATACTTAAATGTAAAGGGGCAGATTTATATTAACTGGCACATCCCCAGGGATGCACCAGTTAATGTGCACCGCTGCTCTGCCAGCCATGGTGTGCCGCATTTACAATCAGATAGGACAATGCTGCGTCAAAACCCTGCGCCTGCTTGAAACAGGCATAGGTCTTGACGCAGCATTGTGGAGATGGGGCACCCCTGAGCCTTGCTGGAGCTGCATCGCACTTGCGATACAACTCCAGCAATGCGCCACTTTTACGGCACAGATGCGTCACGCATCTGTGCCATTTTTGCCCCATGCTGCGCCACATTGTAAATGCAGCACACCATGGGTGGCGGAACAGCGGCGCAGGATGACTGGCACATCCCTGGTGATGCGCCAGTCATCATAAATCTATCCCTAAGCTTCTTATCTTGTTAGAGATGAACTGCCATATGTATCATCAAACTATTTTGCATTTCCTAAATAGCGAATTTTAAGGAATAAATAGCGATTCTTTACCATTCCTAATTTGCGATGAGCAAATTGCTAATTGCAAATTACCCATTCATTTCCATGGGCCAGGAGGCCCATAGGAATCAAGGTGCAATTTGCGATTAGCAATTAGCTCATCACAAATTAGGAATTTTTCCAAGGGTGCAGGAGTGTCTCAAGAACACCCTGCTGCACCCCTGAAAAAGAAATTTGGGGGCATATGGCGCACATACATGCCCTAAGGGCATGTATGGGCGTCATAGGGCACCTTTTGTTTTTTAGAAAAAAAGCTTTTTCAAAAGAATTCGCAAATTACCACCAACTAGAAGTTGGTGGTAATTTGCAAATCCTTAATGGCATTTTTTGCATATTTTTTGTTTGATACATTGCATTTAAGAAATTGCAAAATTTGCAAATCCTTCAGTGCAATCGCAAAATAAGGAATAGCAAATTTTGCTATTCCTTATTTTGCATCAAACTTGTTTGATACATACCATTTGTCTAATTAGCATTCGCAAAGGCCGAAATTCACAGAATTTCGGCCTTTGCAAATGCTAATTAGCTTGATACATATGGCCCCAAGTGAGGCCTGTCTTGCAACATGGTGCATCTTTTGCATCACTGCTGCATCGGTTTCATGTGGCACGGTGTTTTTTACACCATGACACATCTGCCTAAATGCATCAATTTGTAATTTTGTCGCCTCATAGCAAATCTTTTGCACCGCCGCTGCATCACAAAAGTGACGCACAGTGGCGCAAAAGAGGCATACACCTATCATAAATCTGTCCCTAGCATTTTAAATGATTAATTCAGGATGAGGATAAAGTGTGGCCTATCCAGAGGTTTGTTTAAGGTGAGGCCTACTCAGGATTGCAGATCAAAGTTACGCTTGATGAAGAATACAGAGGAGATAATACATGTAAAGGTCTACCAATGAAGTAAGTGATGTCCACTTCATTGCACCAGTCATCATAAATGTATCCCTAAGCTTCTTATCTTGTTAGAGATGAACCGTCATATGTATCATCAAACTATTTTGCATTTCCTAAATAGCAAATTTTAAGGAATAAATAGCGATTCTTTACCATTCCTAATTTGCGATGAGCAAATTGCTAATTGCAAATTACCAATTCATTTCCATGGGCCAGGAGGCCCATAGCAATGAAGGTGCAATTTGCGATTAGCAATTAGCTCATCGCAAATTAGGAATTTTTCCAAGGGTGCAGGGGTGTCTCAAGAAGACCCTGCTGCACCCCTGAAAAACAAATTTGGGGGCATATGGCGCACATACATGCCCTAAGGGCATTTATGGGCGTCATAGGGCACCTTTTGTTTTTTGGAAAAAAAGCTTTTTGAAAAGAATTCGCAAATTACCACCAACTAGAAGTTGGTGGTAATTTGCAAATCCTTAATGGCATTTTTTGCATATTTTTTGTTTGATACATTGCATTTAAGGAATCGCAAAATTTGCAAATCCTTCAGTGCAATCACAAAATAAGGAATAGCAAATTTTGCTATTCCTTATTTTGCATCAAACTTGTTTGATACATACCATTTGTCTAATTAGCATTCGCAAAGGCCGAAATTCACAGAATTTCGGCCTTTGCGAATACTAATTAGCTTGATACATATGGCCCCAAGTGAGGCCTGTCTTGCAACATGGTGCATCTTTTGCATCACTGCTGCATCGGTTTCATGTGGCACGGTGTTTTGTACACCATGACACATCTGCCTAAATGCATCAATTTGTAATTTTGTCGCCTCATAGCAAATCTTTTGCACCGCCGCTGCATCACAAAAGTGACGCACAGTGGCGCAAAAGAGGCATACACCTATCATAAATCTGTCCCTAGCATTTTAAATGATTAATTCAGGATGAGGATAAAGTGTGGCCTATCCAGAGGTTTGTTTAAGGTGAGGCCTACTCAGGATTGCAGATCAAAGTTACGCTTGATGAAGAATACAGAGGAGATAATACATGTAAAGGTCTACCAATGAAGTAAGTGATGTCCACTTCATTGCACCAGTCTTCATAAATGTATCCCTAAGCTTCTTATCTTGTTAGAGATGAACTGCCATATGTATCATCAAACTATTTTGCATTTCCTAAATAGCGAATTTTAAGGAATAAATAGCGATTCTTTACCATTCCTAATTTGCAATGAGCAAATTGCTTATTGCAAATTACCCATTCATTTCCATGGGCCAGGAGGCCCATAGCAATGAAGGTGCAATTTGCGATTAGCAATTAGCTCATCGCAAATTAGGAATTTTTCCAAGGGTGCAGGGGTGTCTCAAGAAGACCCTGCTGCACCCCTGAAAAAGAAATTTGGGGGCATATGGCGCTCATAAATTTTAACAACATTCCTTTACCTCAAAAACGATTTTCAAGTCATAATTTGAAAACACTGCACATGGGGAAATGACTTAAAATGTCCTTAAGACACATGAAAACGTTTTTTGATTGCCTTTGCAGCATGTTTGGGTCACTTTTAACATGGCTATGTAACGCAAACATTCAAAATCTAAATTTGCCATGCACAGGTGTGAGCATATTTACAAGCAATTTGCTCCACAGGGAAAGGTCTTACATTAAAATGGGAAAAATAACATCAGAGACACTCAATTGCCTTATAAAGAAGCATACACCATTATGTCCTTGTCATAAATATTAAAACCATTCCTTTTCCTCAAAAACGATTTACAAGTCATAATTTGAAAACACTCCACAGCTCCTATGCACAAAAAAACCCTGTCAGTACTAATACTTCACATTTTCTCGAATTACAATTTCTCAAAGAAACAAAATCTATTTGTAAAACAGTTGAGACTAAGCAACATTTTAAAAACACAACTTTCTTCATAATTTTCTCCTTAAAGCACACTATTCTCTATCTAAATTAAAGAAATCTTTTCTCACCTTAGCAAATACTTTGAGTTTCAAAACAGTCTCAGAAACACACCAATTTGTCTTCAGCAGAGCAAAAGGTATGCACTCCAGAGTCTGCAGCTATCAAAAGCACAGAAATGCTGTAATTCTTCACACATATCTCTCATGTCACCCAATCAAAACTCTTCCCTCACTTTTTTTCAAATCAAAACCCTGCCCCCCTCTGCCCTCTCTGCTTTTTTTGCATAGCAACCACCTCTTGGAAGACCTCTGGTGTTTGCAAGTTCACACAACAATGTTGCAATTGAACTCTGAACTCTCAGTGCACCTGCATATCCAGTGCATTCTTTCATTTAATGATTTTTTCTTGACCACTCAAAATACATCTTTCAAAGAACTCATCCATGCACCCTATCTTTCTGTTTTCAGCAATCAAAATCCACCAATCACTCTTACTGCTTCATTAACACAGAAAATCCACAGTTTTTTTCATTTTACACTCTTATTTTTTCAACTGCCATTTCATTGCCACACTTCATCTGACTGCAGCAGAACCTTCTCTCACCATGTTTTCTGTCTGGATTGTTGGACATAGTTATATCCACTGGGCTCACAGGTATGCTGAGAACAGAAATTTACCTAACCTCAATTTACAAGATGTGGAAATTAAGTGGTTTGGCCACAGAGGATTAAAATGTCACCAATTGATACCATTGGTGAAAACCTTTATGCATTTGCCAAAACCTGAACTGTTAATTGTGCACTGTGGAGGTAATGATTTGGGCACTTTGACTGGGGTAGGTCTGGAAATGCTTTTAAAGGACACCTTTGAGCAATTGATGGCACTTTTTCCTCAGACTGCCTTGGTATATTCAAATATATGCCAAAGACAGAAATGGAGGTGGTCGAACCAATTTTGTCCACAAATTGAGAAGTCGAGGAAGCATGTAAACAAATCTGTTTCAGCTTACATGAGAGACCATGGAATGGGCTCCATGTACAACAATAACTTGCGTTACTACATGCAAGATATCTACAGAGGAGATGGAGTTCACTTCTCAGATGAGGGCAACAGAGTTTTCATTCTGAATTTAAGACTGTCCATTGGTACCTACTTATAAGTACCTAAATGTACCATAAACCCAAAAGCTCTTCTCAGAGCTACCCTACATCTGATCACTCACAATTATTATTTTTCTCTAACTTTTTTCATTAATTTTCAACAAAGTACGCTCCCCGGGGCGCTACCCGGTACGCGAACCGGAAGCGAACCTCGCGCAATTTTTAAAAAAAATGTTTTTTTTCGCACATATAAGCCTCCTCAGCCACCCTCAGAAAACCTAGGGGGTCAAGATAAGTCTACCGTGCCCCCTTCTACCCATTCTGAACATTATTTGCCCTCCATCTTGTATCTTAAGTCGACCGAAACACAAAATGGTGGACTCCCGTAACGCTTAAGGTTCGCGTACCGGGGCGCTCGCCAGTTCACGTACCGGGGCGCTCCCCGGGAAGCGCACCATCAAAAAAGGTGGGAAACTAATTTACAGAAAAGCGACTGGAGACAATTTCACCAAATATAGATTAGCTCATACTACATACCAATCCCTACCATTTTCACAAATTTGATTGAAATTCCATTTAGCCATTTAGCCTGTAGACCTCTCTAAATACCCTGAGGTAAATTACTTCACAAAACACATCTGAAGTGTTGGAATTGACAACCAATGAAAATGTTACTTTCATTTTCTACTTTTTTTACCTGACATTTCATTGGTTATATACCTGAATATATATAAAGGAAGAGAAGGAAACACAGCCATTTTGACTACTACTTCCTGGTGTACATTTCAATAGGATTTTCACTAATCACTTCAACTTCTTTGTAAAGGTAAGTTGTTATTTTAAAAACTGAAGTATATTGTGCACTATAAGTTAATATTGTAAACATTTTCAGATAGTTATATACTATCCCTCTATAAGAGTTAGACATTGAGAAAGGCTTCTTTATTATAATTATGGATTGATTTAGGTTTCTGTGGTATAATTTTCACAGGCACTTTTTAATAGTACTACTTCACGCCTGAAACCATACAGTGCCCATAGATTACTTCTCTGTTATAAACTCACTAGTACCTGTCTGAACTTAAACCCAACAGTGCCCTATCTCTACTGATATATTTATTTTTTATGCAAATTACAGCAAGAAAATGGAAGGAGAGCAGAATATTTCCTTCGAAATTGTTCTGGAGAACAACACAGAAAAAGATATTGAGGACAATGATGACTCAGATTTCATGGATGAATCACGGGACCATGAATTAGTTCAATGTGTAGAATCTGTGGATCATTTACTTCATTATGATGACGGTCAAATGTGGGAACTTATGTTCACTCAACAAGAGGACATATCGGACAGTCAAATGCTAGACGTTCTATTAAATTTTGAAAAACAATCCGAAAAATAAAATTGTATGTAATATTAAAAAATTGTTTGAGTCTTTAATCATTTTTATATGTAATTCATAAACTAGTTAAATGTTAGAAATGTTATTAAATTTTGAAACACAATCACAATAATAAATAATTGCTTAAAAAATAAAAAAATTAAAAAATAATCAACAAAACCAACAATCAATTAACATACAGTATTTGAAAAGTCTATCATTCTTTTTTCCTTATAGTACGCTGCCCAGAACGCTTCCCGGTTTGCGAACCGGGCGCTACCCACGCAAAAAAACCAAAAAAAAAGTTGTTTTTTTTTTTGCCCCGCGGGGCCCTTTTAAAGCCTCCACATCAAACCTAGGGGGTCAGGGAGGATCTACTATGCCCCCTTATGGTCATTTCCCCCTTTGTTTTGGCCTCCTCTTGTCTCTCAATCCTACCTAAAGAGTGACTCCTGGTGCTCTGGGAGCAGTAATATATATATATATATATATATATATTTGATTTTTTCACTGAGAAAAACCAAGGTTACAGGGACATTATAGTTAGCTCCGATTTCACTTGTACAAAGCCAGTGAAATTTGGCAGTTCTAGTTACCTGAGCTAACTATAACTTACGCCCCGCAATGCACTGCTTATGACCTCACATATAACATCACTGATGACATCTCCAATGATATCACTGATGACATCATCCACTGAGTGTAAGTATTTTGTAAGAGTTTATGATTGTTAAACATATATACTAAGGTACTACAAAAATGAAAGTAGTATAGTAGGTGTACAACCAATGAATGATACTACTTCTAATCTATATCAAGGGAGTGGCTGGGAGACTATGTATTCGTGTGCGCGTGTGATTTGCTGTATGGATGTATAAGTGGTTGTGTGAATAGTTATGTTGGTGAATGAGATGATGTGTGAGTGGTTATATTGGTGAATAAGTGGGTGTGTTAGTGGCTGTATAGGTGAGTGAGTGGGTGTCTGAATGACTGTATGAGTGAGCGTCTGGATGTGTAAGTGGATGTATAGGTGAGTGAGTGGCTGTTTGAGTAGGTGTTTCTTTAAGTGAGTTCATGTGTGAGTGACTATTGGAGAGTGTCTGTGTGAATGGCTGTATGGGTTAGTGCGCCTTTCTCGCTGAGGGGATTTCCGTTGCATTTTACCACGCCAGCCAGCGGCGTGCTACGGAGGCCCCTGCACACAAGTGGCCTGATCATCCCTGGCTTGTCTTTGCTCTGGCGAAGTGTTCTACAATTCCGAGGTATCGGAAAGGATCAGGCCCACCTCTGACGGCGGGAGAAATGGAAGCGGTGTCAGAGTCACTATACTCTGCACTGGGCGAGGCGAAACCTCGCATTTTCCCCCGCGGATCAAATACCTGCTAGTGGAGGTGGTGCAGTTGGGGGACCCAAGGAGCCTCGATGTTTCAACGGGCACTGCAGGACATTGGTGATGGGCTACACGACTCTCCGCTGTTTGCGCCAACACTCGGCGGCCCTTTCCTGGCAACTCGATGCATGCTGGGAATTGCAGTCCAGTGACCATCCAGGCACGACTGCAGGTGACACGGATTATCAAGTGGGCGGAGCTAACAAAAGTTGCTTAAAGTGGGGTTGGACTATGGATTCCGTGGCAACTCATTCACCTCCTGGTTTACTTCTGGGCGCTGACGAGGCTACACAGCCGAAATGCTGCATTCGCCCCTCTGTGCCCTAAATTGAGAATAAAGGACTCCGAAGTACTCCCTTGTTGTGGCCTCCGCCTTTCTCGCTGAGGGGATTTCCGTTGCATTTTACCACGCCAGCCAGCGAGGTGCTACGGTGGCCCCTGCACACAAGTGGCCTGATCATCCCTGGCTTGTCTTTGCTCCGGCGAAGTGTTCTGTAATTCCGAGGTATCGGAAAGGATCAGGCCCACCTCTGACGGCGGGAGAAATGGAAGCGGTGTCAGAGTCACTATACTCTGCACTGGGCGAGGCGAAACCTCGCACTTGCCCTCGCGGATCAAATACCTGCTAGTGGAGGTGGTGCAGTTGGGGGACCCAAGGAGCCTCGATGTTTCAACGGGCACTGCAGGACATTGGTGATGGGCTACACGACTCCCCGCTGTTTGCGCCAACACTCGGTGGCCCTTTCCTGGCAAATCGATGCATGCTGGGAATTGCAGTCCAGTGACCATCCAGGCACGACTGCAGGTGACACGGATTATCAAGTGGGCGCAGCTAACGAAAGTTGCTTAAAGTGGGGTTGGACTATGGATTCCGTGGCAACTCATTCACCTCCTGTTTTACTTCTGGGCGCTGACGAGGCTACACAGCCGAAATGCTGCATTCGCCCCTCTGTGCCCTAAATTGAGAATAAAGGACTCCGAAGTACTCCCTTGTTGTGGCCTCCGCCTTTCTCACTGAGGGGATTTCCATTGCATATATATATATACGGCACACCTGCTGTTTACCAGAACTAAGAAGGCGACCCCTACCGCTACTGTGGCTCAAAAAGATCTGCCGCAAACCATGAAAGAGAAAATAAATAAACTGGAGAAATTAAAGAGAGGAGAAATCTCGAAGTGGTGGGAGGCAACCTCGCTACAGAATTATATAGAGCAAGAGATGGTACCAAGGGGGCTTCGTATCTTTATTACCCCGACCTACGAAGCACCCAACCCTGACATGCTGGCTGAATGGTCAGTCAACTCTGCCAATAGTTCCAGAAAAATGCTGGAGATTCTGGTGAAATATGCGTGGCTGGACAGAGATGGACTATTAAAAGAAATTGCTGAGTTAATGGAGGAAATCAGCAAACATGCAGACGAGGAGAACGTCAAGAAACTGGTCGGAGACATGAAAGACCGCCTGAAGAACTACGAGGAGGACATTAAGGCTCGAAAAGAAAGAAAACTAGACAGAGATTACAAGGACTACGACACGGGCAGAATTCTGACTTTTAGCCGCAAATACGATCACCTATATGCCAATACCGCCAACAACATGCCAGTGTCGACAGCAATAGGAGGTGATGACGACCTTACAACAATGAGTGAGACTGAATCTGAAGTATCAAATGTCTCTCTTGAAGAAACCTCCCGTGCCCACACTCCAGCACGCAAACCAAATTTTTTAGACGAGTATCGTCTTCTGCGCCGGAGCAGACGGGCGATCAGACCGACGACTCCGGCACCACCACCACCACCCAGTGCACCGAGAGGAAGAGGACGTCCCAGAGGACGTGGAAACGCAAGAACCGCGGGAAGAGGTTACAGCAACGGTGGGAGAGGAGGCAACACAGCAGGAGACACAAGAAGAGTCTACACCCGCTCCAGGAAAGGCCAACAGTAGATGCTGGAATGGTAAACAAAACCATAATAAATGTATCCAAACGTACAATTACCGAGACTGAATTACTTACCCTCAGTCTTGGTCTGTCCTTTTGTCCCTCCATGTCGTTTAACTACAGCGAATCAAGAATTGATGTTTTTAAATATGTTCGCAAACTTAAACTTAAAAAATGGCACAAAACACGGGGTGGTGTGGGACAGCATTTCACACCCATTGAACATACTACTGAACCTGACCCCTTCAGGATAGGGGATGTTGATGCCCTTATTAACATTATACACCTGGAACAAGAAGGTGATATGGAGCCCAGCACAACTAGTACTGATGAACCAGAAGTGGACCGTGAATTGTTTAGTAATACTCAGCTTCTTGCTGATGCCAATTTTCCCACAGATCACAGTGCAACCTCTGGCTTCAAACCCAGATCAACTTTTATTCCTATGATGGCCCATGATGCGATTGACACGTTTCACGAATGTGTCAATAAAGAACTTAACATCTTCAGTAACAAGAAAAAACGATATAAACCTGGACAGGACAATTTGTCTTTTAATCAGAGGAGAGCCCTGAAATCCCTTTCTGAAGACAAATCCATTGTCATATGCCCCGCTGACAAAGGGGGCAACATTGTCATCGTGGACAGGGAACAATACGTGACAGAGGCCCAGAGACAACTTACAGAGGGCAATTTTTACATCACCACCACTTTCGAATGTTACAACAAGAGCATAATTGAACTATGGGACAAACTAAGTGGGTGGAAGGATAAGGGCATTTTGGAATGGGAGGAGTTTAAATTTTTGAAGAACAACAACCCCATTTTACCTGTGTTATACTTACTCCCCAAAATTCACAAAAACAGTACACATCCCCCTGGCAGACCCATCGTGTCTTCCAGAGGGTGTGTGTCTGAACATGTTTCCAAATATGTAGACCATTATCTTAGAGAGTGGGTCCAGGGACTCAGTAGTTATGTCAAAGACACTAAAGATTTTTTGTCCAAACTCCAGCATCTCACCTGGGATGACAACTACTTACTCATCACCATGGACGTCCAAGCTCTCTATACCATCATAGATCATAAACAGGGCTTGGACGCCTGCAAGCATTTTCTGGAAGGACGTCCACTACGTTTCAGGGAGCATAGCAAAATGCTCCTTGAGATGATGGATTTCTGTTTGAGCAATAACTTTTTTCTATTTGATGGTGCCATCTACAAACAAGAGATTGGTACCGCGATGGGTTCGTGTTTTGCCCCAAGCTTCGAGAATCTCTTCATGGGGCATTGGGAGCATACGATCTTCACAGACCCATTGTTAACCGAATATGTTGGCCACGTGGTTACCTGGTGGAGGTATATCGATGACCTTTTTATGATCTGGGAAGGCTCAGAGGCTGATGCGTTGCGCTTCATCGATAGCCTTAACAAGAACAATTACAACATAAAACTCACAAGTAACATTAGCAAGGAGATGGCAGAATACCTTGATGTCAGGATTGACATTAAAGATGGTACCATCCACACCTCTCTTTTCAGGAAAGCCACTGCAGGGAACAGTATTCTACATGCCCTCAGCAGTCACCCTGAACCGCTCAAATGGAGCATTCCTTACGGTGAACTGCTCAGGGCAAAAAGAAACTGTAATTCGGAAAGCAGCTACCAACATGCCGCTTCCGAGATGATGGAACGCCTTAGACTCAGGAATTACCCTGAGTGGGTACTGAAGAAAGCCAAGACGAGAGCAGATTCTGTTGCGCGCAATGACACATTGCGCAATGAACCAACTGAAGAGAGGTGCTGTGAAGAAAACAACACACGTCTTATTCTCACTTACAACAGAGAATCAAACAACGTACGCAGAATTGTAGCCAAGAATTGGAACATCCTGAGGAGTGATGCTACTATTGGCCACCTTATTCCCGAGAGGCCAAGCATCACTTATAGAAAAGGCAGAAACATCAGGGATTTGTGTGTCCACAGTGACATCACGTTGTATTCTGACAGTCAGGACATTGGCCTCAAGGGATTTTTTCCTTGTGGTCACTGCAAGGCGTGTCGTTACAGCACTTCAATCATGAAGGTTACACACAATGGGGTGACTAAAGAAATCAAGCAATTTCTTACCTGTAGTACCATGTTCGTAATTTACGTCATTGTGTGTCCATGCGGACTTTGGTATATTGGGAGTACCACCGCCCCTGCCAAAAAACGCATTCTTGAACACTACCGTGCCATCATACACAAGGACATAAAATATCCTGTGGCCAGACATTTCTCTGAACATCATTTTTCCAATCCCTCATTGATGAAATTCTTCATCTTAGAACAAGTTATCAGGAATCCCAGGGGCGGGAATAGATTACTGAAATTGAGACAGACTGAGTCAAAATACATCATTCCCTTCTGTACCAAGGCACCGGGGGGACTGAATCATGATGAGGAACTTGCAGTACACCTGAAAGACGATTATCTGTAATTCTGTAGTCTTGCCCGTTGAGTTCTTGTACTGTACCTTCTCACGTGTTATTGGAACCTGTTTAATAATATGTGTACATGATGTGTCACGTCTGATTTTAATCTTGTTTTCTCTTTTTTTACAGAGCACTTTTGGAAACTAGCCCTTCACAGCACTTTCCCTGGGCACTTCAGTCACTTTTCCTGCCTATACTTTTAAGAGCACGCCCACTTGGGCATAACGGGACACATCACGGACTGCCTTGTGAGCACTGGGCATGATCAATTACCTGATATCCACCCCCCTTTCACCTGGGACTGCTGCTACGCCCTGCAAGTATCTTTGTTTGTACAGCAGCCTATTTTTGCTCGGCCTATTTTGTTCCGAGTTCTTTATGCACACGGGCACTTGCCCATGATCCGCATGTTTTCACTGTGTCACCTTGAGTTGAGGTACACCGTCACCATTTGCCTTTATGGTGCTGTCTCTTTAATTGGCAGAGACAGCACTAGTTAATTTCGTATTCGGACAGATGTCCGTGATTTACTTTCACAGGGCTTTTCTGCTTGCCTAAGCGCATCTATATTTGATATTTCTCTAGTTACTTTTATGAGATATTTGCGCTGTACGTCGCTAGCTTCATTTGATTTGGACGCCACCAATTATTACCAATGTATTTTCATGCATTTACTTTAACTATATTGTGATTGTACTATTGGTGGATTTTACGTTGTTTGTATTGATTACAGTACTTTCCCAGGTCTTTATTTGGATTATAATGGTTTAGCCCTTACAAGATGTCTGCCACCATACTAATTTGCAGTCCTATTTTGAGCACCATGTTTGTTTACTTATACTCCGTGCACCATGTAATGTTTGCCTGATCAAGGCTTGTGAGAAGCCGAAACATGTAGCAGACGATTAAACACCCTTGGACCTTTGCTGTTGGTGTTACTTTGGCTGTCACTGAGAGCGTGTGTTAATTTGTTTACGGACCTTCATTGAATTTCCGGCGTGCTCGACCGGAGTACACGCCACCTCCCGAGGGGCCCCAGGCAATCTTCAGAGCAACTCGTGATTTTATATATATATATATATATATATATATATGAAGGCTCCAACACACCATAACGTGAGTCACTCTCAGGGCGGGTGCCGCGTAGCGCGATGGTGTTCGCGTCCCATATAACAGCTCCAATTTCCAAAAATACCCAGCCGGGTTTGTAGAAACAACAGCACTCACACGGGCAGTAGCAATACCTTTAGCAGGTCGGTTTATTTACAAAAAGGCAAACAGACGCGTTTCGGGACTAGAATCCCTTCGTCAGTGTTATCCTTATAACACTGACGAAGGGATTCTAGTCCCGAAACGCGTCTGTTTGCCTTTTTGTAAATAAACCGACCTGCTAAAGGTATTGCTACTGCCCGTGTGAGTGCTGTTGTTTCTACAAACCCGGCTGGGTATTTTTGGAAATTGGAGCTGTTATATATATATATATATATATATCTATATATATATATATATATATATATATATTTGTTTATTTGATTTTTTCACTGAGAAAAACCAAGGTTACAGAGACATTATAGTTAGCTCCGATTTCACTTGTACAAAGCCAGTTGAATTCGGCAGTTCTAGTTACCTGAGCTAACTATAACTTACGCCCCGCAATGGAATCTATGACATAATATCGACAGACAGAATATCTACATACAAAAATATCGACACAAAAATATCGAAATCAAAAATATCGGAGTCCTATCTTCATAAAGGTAAGTACAAAAATATCGAAAAATTCATATCGTAGTACAAAAATATCGAAAATAAAAATATCGTTTTATTAAATATATTAATAATAATGTAAAAATAATTTTAAAATACATATGAATTTACAAATATTAAATAAAAACATTAAAACATAATTAAAAAATTAAAACTAATACATATACATTTAAAATAAATTAAAAACTCTACATATAAATTAACGCAAAAACTATTAAAACGCATGTATTTACAACGCATACCATTACAACGTAAGTATTCGTAAGTATATATTACTTTTTTTAATTTAAAAAAATTGAAAATGATATAATTTAATTTAATATAATTGAATGTAATTTAATTTTTTTCATTTCATTTAATTGATTTAATTTAAATTTAATTTTATTTTATTTTTACCCTGTACCGCTGTACCCCAAAAACCCAAAACTGACCCTGAACCCTAAAAATACCCCTGTACCCCAAAAACCCAAAACTGACCCTGAACCCAAAAAATACCCCTTTACCCAAAAACCCAAAACTGACCCTGAACCCTAAAAATACCCTTTTACCCAAAAACCCAAAACTGACTCTGAACCCTAAAAATACCCCTTTACCCAAAAACCCCAAACTGACCCTGAACCCTAAAAATTTACCTTTACCCAAAAACTGAAAACTGACCCTGAACCCTAAAAATACCCATTTACCCAAAAACCCAAAACTGACCCTGAACCCTAAAATTACCCCTTTTCCCAAAAACTGAAAACTGACCCTTGACCCTAAAAATACCAAAAACCCAAAACTGACCCTGAACCCTAAAAATACCCCTTTACCCAAAAACTGAAAACTGACCCTGAACACTAAAAATACCCCTTTACCCAAAAACCCCAAACTGACCCTGAACCCTAAAAATGTACCTTTACCCAAAAACTGAAAACTGACCCTGAACCCTAAAAATACCCATTTACCCAAAAACCCAAAACTGACCCTGGACCCTAAAAATACCCCTTTTCCCAAAAACTGAAAACTGACCCTGAACCCTAAAAATACCAAAAACCCAAAACTGACCCTGAACCCTAAAAATACCCCTTTACCCAAAAACTGAAAACTGACCCTGAACACTAAAAATACCCCTTTACCCAAAAACCCAAAACTGACCCTGAACCCTAAAAATTTACCTTTACCCAAAAACTGAAAACTGACCCTGAACCCTAAAAATACCCATTTACCCAAAAACCCAAAACTGACCCTGAACCCTAAAAATACCCCTTTTCCCAAAAACTGAAAACTGACCCTGAACCCTAAAAATACCAAAAACCCAAAACTGACCCTGAACCCTAAAAATACCCCTTTACCCAAAAACTGAAAACTGACCCTGAACACTAAAAATACCCCTTTACCCAAAAACCCCAAACTGACCCTGAACCCTAAAAATTTACGTTTACCCACAAACTGAAAACTGACCCTGAACCCTAAAAATACCCATTTACCCAAAAACCCAAAACTGACCCTGAACCCTAAAAATACCCCTTTTCCCAAAAACTGAAAACTGACCCTGAACCCTAAAAATACCAAAAGCCCAAAACTGACCCTGAACCCTAAAAATACCCCTTTACCCAAAAACTGAAAACTGACCCTGAACCCTAACAAAAATTTAAATATATTAGCACATTAACTCTAAATAATTTAATTACATAATAAATATTATTTAATTACCAATTAATTATTAATTAACAATAACAATAAAGTAAATATATTAGCACATTAACTCTAAATAATTTAATTACATAATTAATATGATTTAATTACCAATTAATTATTAATTAACAATAACAATAAAGTAAATATATTAGCACATTAGCTGTAATTAATTTAATTTACTAATTAATATTATTTTTCCCCAATTAATTAATTAACAATAACAAAAAATTATATATATAAAAAAATTACTCTAATTAATGTAAATAACTAATTCATATTAATTAATTACCAATTAATTATTAATAAAAAAATATGTACAACATAATATTAATTAATTAACTAATTCATATTAATTAATTACCAATTAATTATTAATTAAAAATATTTACAAACATATATTAATTAATTAATTATTATTAAATTACTTCCCACCCTATTCCCCTATAAACCCACAACCCGCTCTGATACTAAAACGCAAAATGTAAACAAATTTACAAATTTTCAAACATACATTACAAAACATGTTTAACAAACATATAAACAACATAATAAAATACATAACACTAAACAAAATTTCGATATTAGTAAATTTCGATATTATTAACATACATACCTTAAAAAACGATATTCTGTCTGTCGATATTTTACCCATCGATATTCTATACCATCGATATTAAAACTTCGATATTAATGTATATCGATATTTTAATCTCGATATTGTGTCTCACTACCCCGCAATGCACTGCTTATGACCTCACATATAACATCACTGATGACATCTCCAATGATATCACTGATGACACCATCCACTGAGTGTAAGTATTTTGTAAGAGTTTATGATTGTTAAACATATATACTAAGGTACTACAAAAATGAAAGTAGTATAGTAGGTGTTCAACTAATGAATGATACTACTTCTAATCTATATCAAGGGAGTGGCTGGGAGACTATGTATTTGTGTGCGCATGAGTGTGTGATTTGCTGTATGGATGTATAAGTGGTTGTGTGAATAGTTATGTTGGTGAATGAGATGATGTGTGAGCGGTTATATTGGTGAATAAGTGGGTGTGTTAGTGCCTGTATAGGTGAGTGAGTGGGTGTCTGAATGACTGTATGAGTGAGCGTCTGGATGTGTACGTGGATGTATAGGTGAGTGAGCGGCTGTTTGAGTAGGTGTTTCTTTAAGTGAGTTCATGTGTGAGTGACTATTGGAGAGTGTCTGTGACAATGGCTGTATGGGTTAGTGCGGGATGTGAGATTGATTGTATGGATGTGTGAGAGGCTGATTGGGTGAGTGAGTTGTGAGTGACTTTGTAAGTAAAAGAAAGTGGGCATGTGAGTAGCTGTATGGGTGAGTTTGTGGTTGGTTATGCGACTTGCTGTATGGGTTAGTAAATGGTTGTATGAGTGGCTTTATGGGTGAGTGATTGTTTTGTGTGAGTGGCTGTATGAGTGAGTGAGTGGGTATGTGAGCAGGTCTATGGAGGAGTGGGTAGGTGTGTGAATACAAGCAAGATCACGGAAGACCGGCTAACCAACAACCCCGCCCAGAGCCCACCCGCGGACCCTACCGACCCCAACACCACCGCCCGCAACCTCAGACAGTGGATCAATGACTGCGCCAACACCCTCGCCCAGCTCAAGACAACCTCCAACAGTCACACTAGCAAGAAAGCCAGCTGGTTCACCGAGGACCTCCAGGCCTGCAAACAAACATGCTGAAAACTGGAGAAGAACTGGGTTAGCGATTAAACACCAGACAGCTACGCTTCCACAAGAACGCGACCCGAAGACACCATCAACTCATCAGAGCCACAATAAGGGCCTCTTTCAAAGTACGCCTGGATAACAATGCACACAAGCGCAAAGAGCTCTTCAACATCGTGAGGGAACTCTCCAACCCCAGCTCCAACACCAACGACATCCCGCTCTGCAAGACCTGTGCGACTGGCTGGCTGCCTTTTTCCAACGCAAGATCGCCGACATCCATGACAGCTTCAACGCCATGACTGCCCCGACAACCACCACCCCGACGACCACCACCTGTACCAACCACCTGCTCTCCTGGACCAGCATCAGTGACGAGAACACCAGCGAGAGCAGGAACACCATCCACTCCGGATCACCGCTGGACCCATGCCCCCACCACATCTTCAACAAACCCAGCACAGCCATCGCACCCCATCTCCGGAAGGTAATCAACATCTCCTTCGAGAGAGCAACCTTCCCAGAAAGCTGGAAGAACGCAGAGATCAACGTCTTACTCAAGAAACCCAAGGTGGACCCCAAGGACCTCAAGAATTTCCGACCCATTTCCCTGCTCTCATTCCCGGCAAAGGTCATCGAGAAAATCGTCAACAAACAACTGACCCACTTCCTGGAGGAGAACAACATCCTGGACCCGTCCCAGTCCGGGTTCCGCAGCAACCACAGCACCTAAACCACCCTCATCACCGCCACCAATGACATCAGGATCCTGCTTGACAACAGAGAAACAGCAGCCCTCATCTTCTTGGACCTATCAGCCGCCTTAGACACGGTCTGGCACCGCACACTACGAACATGCCTAAACGTCGCCGGGATCAAAGAGAAGGCCCTGGACTAGACCACATCCTTCCTCTCGAGCAGAACCCAGAGCGGCTGCCTCCCTCCCTTCCGCTCCACTGCCACCGAGATCATCTGCGGCGTACTCCAGGACTCTTCCCTCAGCCCGACGCTGTTCAACATCTACATGGCACCCCTCGCCCACGTCGCCCGACAGCACAACCTCAACATAATCTCCTACGCAGACGACACCCAGCTGATCCTCTCCCTCACCAAAGATCCTCACATCACCAAGACCAACCTCCACAAAGGAATGAAGGCCGTTGCTGAATGAATGAGGAACAGACGACTGAAGCTGAACTCGGACAAGACATAGGTCCTCATCCTCGGCTCCACCCCTTCAAGCTGGGATGACTCCTGGTGGCCGACGACACTAGGAGCAGCCCCGACACAGACTAACCACGCACGCAACCTAGGGGTCATCCTTGACTCCACCCTCTCCATGACTAAACAGGCCAACGATGTCTTCTCATCCTGCTTCAACACCCTCCGAATGCTCCGCAGGATCTTCAAGTGGATCCCCACCGAGACACAAAGAACAGTCACCCAGGCCCACATCATCAGCAGGCTGGACTACAGAAACACCCTCTTGCAGGAATGTCAGCCAAGCTCCTGAGGCGATTGCAACGCATCCAGAACACGTAAACACGTCTGATCCTCGACATCCCCCGCCGCAGCCACATCACAGCACACCTGGGAGACCTGCACTGGCTCCCCGTCAACAAATGGATAACTTTCAAACTCCTCATCCAAGCACACAAAGCTCTGCACAGGACCGGCCCAGCATACCTCAACAGATGACTCAACTATCACACCCCACCCGCCAGCTCCGCTCCGCCAGCCTCGTCCTTGCCCCAGTCACCTGCATCCAAAGGGTAACCACCGACGGCAGATCCTTCTCCCACCCGCAGCCAAAACCTGGAACACCCTCTCCACCAACCTACGACAGACCCAAGACCTTCTGGCCTTCAGAAGACTCCTCAAGACCTGGCTCTTCGACCACTAGCAGCACCCCAAGCCCCCCCAGCGCCTTGAGACCCTCACGGGTATGTAGTGCACTTTATAAATGTCATGATTGATTGATTGATTGATTGATTGAATACTGGTAGAGGTCTGTGAACAGATATATACATAGATGTGTGGGTTAATGATTGGGCATACCAGAGGTTGCATGGGAGTATGAGTGGGTTTGTGAGTAGATCTGTGGATGATGTAAGCAGTGATGACATTTGAGATGTCATCAGTGATGTAACTGACAATTTCATGAGTGATGGAATATGAGAGGTCATGAGCAATGCATTGCGAGGGTGTATGTTATAGTTAGCTCAAGCAACTCCAGCTGCCAAATTTCACTGGTTTTGTACGAGTTGAAACTGATCCTAACTATAACATCCCTGTAACCTTTGAATTTTTTCAGTGAATTTCTAAGTTTTTAAAAATTCTATCTGCTAACCATAGCGTCCCTGTAACCGTTGTTTTTTCAGTGCATTTTTATGTTTTTTCTAAATCATATTTGCTAACTGTAACCTTTGGTTTTTGTAAGTGAATTCCTAAGGTTTTTTCATAATCTATTTCCTAACTATAACATCTCTGTAATCTTTGTTTTTTAAAGTGAATTTCTATGTTTTTTTTAACTAGTAGTCGCGTTTGCAGAGTGGTGGAGAAAGGGGGCAGGGCCTCTGACAAGCTCCCAGGAATCTCACTGTGTTTGATTTACTGGAGGTAACAGGAGGACTTCTTGACCCTGTAGGCCCATCAGGAGTAAGGTGGACTTCATATCCCAACCAGTAGTGCTCAAGGAGGCACTTTTGCAAAGTGGTGGAAAAAGGGTGTGTGGCACCTGAAGGGCTCTAATCAGTCCCACTGTGTGGGACCTACTGGAGGTAACAGGAGGGATAATTGGCTTTTCCTTGGGGCCAACTACCCCTTCTGTTACCTTCAGTAAGTTCCACACAGCAGGATTGCTGAGAGGTAGTTGGAGGCCTTACACCCTTTCTCCACTACTCTAGAAACACACCTACTGGTGCACTACTTGTTGGGGGATAAAGTCCCCATGGCTCTTGAGGGTCCTTGGAGGCCAACTAGCCCTCCTATTAGCTTCCGTAAGACATGCATAGCTGGATTGATGAGAAGTCATCAAAGGCCACGCCTCCTTTCTCCATCACTTCCTGGTGCATTACTCATTGGGATGAGAAGTCCAATTTAGTACTGAGGCCCTCATTACCCAACCAGCAGCAGGGCAGGGGGTGCGTTTGCAGAGTGGTGGAAAAAGGGGGCATGGCCTCAAAGTCCCTACAGCCATCCCGCTGTCTGGGACTTATTTGAGGTAACAGAAGGGGTTCTAAGGACACTCAGCATCCAAGGGGACTTCATCCCCCAACCTCCACTGTGCCAGGAGTTGTTTTTCCAGAGTTGTGGTAAAGAGTTCATATCCTCTGGCAACCTGCAGGAGTCTTTATTATTTTATTTTTTTCAATGAATTGAGGGGGCTACGTGGACCCCCTTCTCTGGGCCATGTTTGGCCTGGGGTCACTATCCCATGGGATCAGGCCTTTTTTCATTGGGTGAGAGGGGCCATGCGGCCCCCTCTCTACGCCATTTTTTGCCTTGGGGATGGGCCTTTTCTTATTTTTTATTTTGCTTAAAAATAGGGAAGAGGCCATGTGTCCCCCCCTTGGGCTGATTTTAGCCCTGGTAACCCGTCCCATGGGGTCCGGGCTGTAATCTGGGTGCCCTGGTCCCACCTAGGGCACCCACATAGAAAATGTTTGGACCCCCCTTTTTCTAAACCCCAGCTTGACGGATCACCCAAAATTTTCAACAGAGCAGCTGAAGTGTATGGTAATGTTGTTTTGAAATTTTTGCGAGGATTCATCATACAACATCAAAGGTATTCACAAATGAAAAAACACTCTTACTATGGAAACTACATCCTAACTATAACTACCTACTGGTAGTAGGTGATATATTTTATTATTATTATTTCTCACTTGTAGAGCATGTAGCGACCCAAAGGATTCCCAGTGCCGAGTAAGAGGCAGCAAACTATCAGAGCCAGTGAAAGAGCCTGATGGGCAATACATAATGATTTATACTCCTCTCTTTGGGCAATGGAAAGCAAATGGAGAATTCTCAGGCCTTGCATAACTGGCTGTGATCTCAGAAGCCCAAGCAATGTGTGCCTGGCCGCAGTCTGCACAACCTCGGGTTTCCTTATAACTCCTTTTAGGGACCCCAGAAATAAGGGGCTACCATAGTCCACACGAGCCAGGACCAAGGCTTGTATACGTCTCGAAGTTTGGGGGTAATAAGGGTAGACTCTTGCTCAGCAATCATATGATTTAAAAACAGCTGGCTGGCATTTTTATGGCCTGGGCTTTCATTGTCAGTGAGTCTTCAAGTCACATCCTTAAGCTATTTATGACAGGCTTAAGAGTTGGAGGGGGGCCTAAGCTGGTAGCCCAGCCTAGATCTTGTTTGATCTTGGACTTATTTCTAAGAATCATTAGTTCTGATTTTGCTCCATTGAGTTTCAAACAAGTTTTGTTCATCCAGCTGCTTACCTGCTTCACACAGGGACCTAGATTGGATGTTTCTGGGAGGGGAACCTACCAGGTCTGGAGAGGAGCTTTGGGACTTGATGTTGCTTTTTGTTTCCCCCTTGTTATTGCCGACTAGGCACGCCCTTTTGTAGGTGAGCTCTAAATCTATGGCAGCTGTATGGATGCACTGCTGGCACCCTGAAGGCGTGGCAAAGGCAAGCCTGTATGTGCCCATCCATGCATGGACGGCGCCAGGGGCCAGGACCCCTGCCTGCCCTGTGCCAGATATTCTGGGCTTTTCGAAAACATAACTATTCTGTTTAGCCACGGCAATTGTGGAACATTGCTGCCACTGCCTTCATGTATCATCCATCGACAGTTCCTGCGGGAAGTGTAATTTCTCTTTTGACACATTATTTATGAGAAAGCTGGAAGGTAAGAATGACCATCCCAGCACAAAATTCCTAAAAAAAATGCCACTTTTTATCTAGACATAAGCATGAAATTGCAAACTTATTAATTATCCATCAGTCAATTTCATTATACCTTGTGGAAACCTGGCTCAATGTCCAATCAGTACCTGGCATCCTTGAGGTTGTACCTCAGGACTACGCTATCATGAGACTTGGTCGACCGAATCAAAGTGGCGGTGGGCACGCAGTTAATTTTAAACAACACTTCCACTGCAACTTCACAGTGCTAAAGGTCACTGTTTGTGAGGCAGCTTTTTCCATCTAATCCTTAACGAGTAGTTGCTTGCTGATAGCAGGTTTTCTCATTTATTGTACACCTGGCCTAGCCCCCACACTTGTAAATGCCCTAATGGACATCATACCATCTTATGCCATCGCTACCCAAATCTTCTAATCTTAGGTGACCTTAACATTTATTTTGGAGATGAGAGATGTAACACAGCAGCACTTCTGGCTGAATACCTTGGGTTGTGTAATTTAAATTAACTAGTGCAAGCCCCTACCCATACCCATGGTCATATCCTTGACCCCATTTTCTCCAACTCTACGCTGCTGGATACTGCTCCTCCAATTTTCATTGCATGGTCAGATCATTTTGTTATTCCTTTTCAAATTTTCTTGTATATCTTCTGCCGCTACGCTCCTCAAAGCCCACATGACTAAAACATGTAAATAGTCTTTGACCACTCCATCATCCTTTTCTGCAGTCTTCAATCGCAAAACCCCGGATCTTAATGCCTGTCCTCATATTGCTAATCGTCAAGCAGTAGCTTGGGTTAATAAGCCATTTGAGACTTTAGCACCTATAAAACTGTGCATTAGTACTCGCTCCAAACCTACTGCAAATTGGTTTGCCAGAGGAACTTTCGGCCATGAAGAAGGTTTGTAAACAATTGGAACGCTTTTGGCGTAGAAACTACAATGCAGGTGACAAAAGCACCTACCTCAAGGAACTGAAAAAATATCATAAACGATTAAGAAGCACTCAAGCCCAATTGTTTACTCAGAAGATTGAGGATTCAAAAACTCCTCCAGAGAGCTTTTTCAGAAAGTTAAATTGCTTACTTCTCTTGAACGAGTCTCTGTTTTTAAGCATCCCCTCTGCTGATTATTGCGATCAGGTTGCGCACTATTTTTTAGAGAAAATAGATACTATTTATGCACCTTTTCCAAAGAGCGCAAGGATATTCCAATTTTCTATACCTGGGCAACAACAGTCCACCTCTTAGGGAGACTTTCTCAACAAAAAGAAGATATCTGTGTACAAGACCTACACCTTACTCTCTAAAGTGAAATCTGGATCCCCACTTGACCTGGCCCCACCTGTTATGATGGTGTGGGGCATGGAGACCATTGCCCCCCTGCTTGGTAATTTTCTAAATCTGTCCTTTTCCATTGAGAGTGTACTATCTGACTGTAAACACCATGGTAGTACCTCTATTAAAGAAACCTTCATTGAGTCCTTCTAAACCTGATCATCTCGGACCAATATCTCTGCTACCTTTCTTCACTAAGGTTGCTGAAAAGTATGTAAACCAGAAGCTGGTGAATTCTGTTGACAAGAGGGAACTACTTCATGAGTCCCAGTCTGGTTTCAGATGCTTTTTAGCACATAATCTGCCCTTCTACTTGCTTCTTAGTCTTTGCGTCTTTCTGCCGAAGAGGTCAAGACAGATACCTTGGTCATGCTTGACCTAATTGAAGCCCTTGACACGTTGTACCATGATTTGTTATTAGACCGACTTTGGAGGCTTGGTGTGGGGGATGTGCATGTGGCTGGATTGCAGACTTCCTTCAAGGTCAGACCCTCCAAGTATTTAATCAGTCTTTTACCTCTGAGATACTACCTCTGTAGCAGGGAGTGCCACACGGCTCAGCTCTGAGCCGAACCTGGCTGTGGGCCTGCTAATCAGACCCACAGCCCAGCTGTTCTCTCTCTAAATTGATACCATGCACTTTAGGTACATACCAGATTGGGTATTGGGTCACCTTTGTGAGCCCCTGTATAGTGTGAGAACAAATTGGGTTGGGAACACCCATCCCTAAGGTGTGGGCACTTATTTCTTGAAACTGCGTGGGTTCTTGTCTCTTTTTCCAAAAGAACTTAAAGTTTCAGTATACAAAATAATATTTTCAGAAGCTTTGAATGTTTTCATCAAAGATAGTTTAATGTTCATATATAGGTGCTCATCCTGGCACCAATGTGTTTTCTATTTATAAATATTCCAAATCCTCAAATAACCCAATGCATTTCGGGTCATGCAAGACCCTTCCTCAGGGGTCTGTGAAAAAAATACACGAAGTACAAATCAATATAAAACATTACAAATGTCAACGCAAATGCAGCGATAATCAACAAAATGCATCAATTATTTCATGATATAACAAAATAGATCAATGGTTTCATGATATAACGCTTTAAAAGTTACCCAAACTAAGTTCCTATAGCTTCTATGTCATGTGTAACAATAAAGCATCAATTGAAATAAGCGTTCGTAACTGTATGCTGCGCATTGGAAAACTCCATTTTCAAAAGAACATTACAAACTGCAACGGTGAAATGTAATTGATTTAGTCCAGCCACGTGTAATTCGAATATTTAATTCAATGCCTCTCTGTAGTTTAAAAAGGGAACGGGAACGCTATGCCACATGTTAAGCCAAATTGAAACAAAGTAGCAAAGTCATACTTAAAGCTGTATTTTTTCAAGAGGTAATGTAAACAACGATTAACTGAAAGTTGGCCTTTGCTTCACTTTAAGATAAAGAGGTAACATCGTTACGCGCATGAATCGAGGAAAGAAAACAGAATAATCTGCGTCTGTGAAAAAAGCTTAAGAGTAATGCGTGCATAGAAGCTTTGTGATAATTATTCTTCTACAGCAAAAAGCTGGTTGTCAAAAAGGATTATCTAATCTCATAAATGTTAGAAAAAAAATGTTCGTTCATGCATGATGTCGAACCGGATGAATATATTAAGAGGCACTTACTGGAATAGTGTACCATAGGTACCCAGGGCATAGGTGCATCCAAGGCCTACCAGGGGCTGCAGCATGTATTATGCCACCCCTGGCTGGCCCTCCAAACTGACATCACAGGCTGATCACTCAGCTTGGGTAAGGTGGTGTAATCACCCCTCACTTAGATATAGTATATCTATATCTACCTATATATATAGACACATATACACCTATAAGTCACTCCTATCGTAGGCCTCGACAATCCTGGAGGCAGAGTGCTTGGTTTTATGTGAGAGGGTGCCCTAGCATGAGCTGAACCCCTCTGCAGCTTTCGGAACCATCACCTTATAGCTGTTCTATGATATAGCCATACCATATACTCTTAAGTGCATTATAATCCTCGCGGTTAATGCTAACTTTGGATTGGCTTTATCGAAACATGCCGTGTAAGGTGTCAAACACTTTGGAATACTACCCCCCCACCAGTTCTGGTGGCGGGGGTAGCATTTCACCCTTCTAGAGGGAGAAGACATGTAGTTACTGCTTTACCCGGTTAAAGTTAAACGGAGCCCGAGCATCACAAAATGGATGCTGCTGCCAAAGACACAAGTCTGACACAAGGTTTCAGATGCTTTTTAGCACATAATCTGCCCTTCTACTTGCTTCTTAGTCTTTGCGTCTCTCTGCCGAAGAGGTCAAGACAGCTACCTTGGTCATGCTTGACCTAATTGAAGCCCTTGACACGTTGTACCATGATTTGTTATTAGACCGACTTTGGAGGCTTGGTGTGGGGGATGTGCATGTGGCTGGATTGCAGACTTCCTTCAAGGTCAGACCCTCCAAGTATTTAATCAGTCTTTTACCTCTGAGATACTACCTCTGTAGCAGGGAGTGCCACACGGCTCAGCTTTGAGCCGAACCTGGCTGTGGGCCTGCTAATCAGACCCACAGCCCAGCTGTTCTCTCTCTAAATTGATACCATGCACTTTAGGTACATACCAGATTGGGTATTGGGTCACCTTTGTGAGCCCCTGTATAGTGTGAGAACAAATTGGGTTGGGAACACCCATCCCTAAGGTGTGGGCACTTATTTCTTGAAACTGCGTGGGTTCTTGTCTCTTTTTCCAAAAGAACTTAAAGTTTCAGTATACAAAATAATATTTTCAGAAGCTTTGAATGTTTTCATCAAAGATAGTTTAATGTTCATATATAGGTGCTCATCCTGGCACCAATGTGTTTTCTATTTATAAATATTCCAAATCCTCAAATAACCCAATGCATTTCGGGTCATGCAAAACCCTTCCTCAGGGGTCTGTGAAAAAAATACATGAAGTACAAATCAATATAAAACATTACAAATGTCAACGCAAATGCAGCGATAATCAACAAAATGCATCAATTATTTCATGATATAACAAAATAGATCAATGGTTTCATGATATAACGCTTTAAAAGTTACCCAAACTAAGTTCCTATAGCTTCTATGTCATGTGTAACAATAAAGCATCAATTGAAATAAGCGTTCGTAACTGTATGCTGCGCATTGGAAAACTCCATTTTCAAAAGAACATTACAAACTGCAACGGTGAAATGTAATTGATTTAGTCCAGCCACGTGTAATTCGAATATTTAATTCAATGCCTCTCTGTAGTTTAAAAAGGGAACGGGAACGCTATGCCACATGTTAAGCCAAATTGAAACAAAGTAGCAAAGTCATACTTAAAGCTGTATTTTTTCAAGAGGTAATGTAAACAACGATTAACTGAAAGTTGGCCTTTGCTTCACTTTAAGATAAGGAGGTAACATCGTTACGCGCATGAATCGAGGAAAGAAAACAGAATAGTCTGCGTCTGTGAAAAAAGCTTAAGAGTAATGCGTTCATAGACGCTTTGTGATAATTAGTCTTCTACAGCAAAAAGCTGGTTGTCAAAAAGGATTATCTAATCTCATAAATGTTAGAAAAAAAATGTTCGTTCATGCATGATGTCGAACCGGATGAATATATTAAGAGGCACTTACTGGAATAGTGTACCATAGGTACCCAGGGCATAGGTGCATCCAAGGCCTACCAGGGGCTGCAGCATGTATTATGCCACCCCTGGCTGGCCCTCCAAACTGACACCACAGGCTGATCACTCAGCTTGGGTAAGGTGGTGTAATCACCCCTCACTTAGATATAGTATATCTATATCTACCTATATATATAGACACATATACACCTATAAGTCACTCCTATCGTAGGCCTCGACAATCCTGGAGGCAGAGTGCTTGGTTTTATGTGAGAGGGTGCCCTAGCATGAGCTGAACCCCTCTGCAGCTTTCGGAACCATCACCTTATAGCTGTTCTATGATATAGCCATACCATATACTCTTAAGTGCATTATAATCCTCGCAGTTAATGCTAACTTTGGATTGGCTTTATCGAAACATGCCGTGTAAGGTGTCAAACACTTTGGAATACTACCCCCCCCCCACCAGTTCTGGTGGCGGGGGTAGCATTTCACCCTTCTAGAGGGAGAAGACATGTAGTTACTGCTTTACCCGGTTAAAGTTAAACGGAGCCCGAGCATCACAAAATGGATGCTGCTGCCAAAGACACAAGTCTGACACAAGGTTTCAGATGCTTTTTAGCACATAATCTGCCCTTCTACTTGCTTCTTAGTCTTTGCGTCTCTCTGCCGAAGAGGTCAAGACAGCTACCTTGGTCATGCTTGACCTAATTGAAGCCCTTGACACGTTGTACCATGATTTGTTATTAGACCGACTTTGGAGGCTTGCTGTGGGGGATGTGCATGTGGCTGGATTGCAGACTTCCTTCAAGGTCAGACCCTCCAAGTATTTAATCAGTCTTTTACCTCTGAGATACTACCTCTGTAGCAGGGAGTGCCACACGGCTCAGCTCTGAGCCGAACCTGGCTGTGGGCCTGCTAATCAGACCCACAGCCCAGCTCTTCTCTCTCTAAATTGATGCCATGCACTTTAGGTACATACCAGATTGGGTATTGGGTCACCTTTGTGAGCCCCTGTATAGTGTGAGAACAAATTGGGTTGGGAACACCCATCCCTAAGGTGTGGGCACTTATTTCTTGAAACTGCGTGGGTTCTTGTCTCTTTTTCCAAAAGAACTTAAAGTTTCAGTATACAAAATAATATTTTCAGAAGCTTTGAATGTTTTCATCAAAGATAGTTTAATGTTCATATATAGGTGCTCATCCTGGCACCAATGTGTTTTCTATTTATAAATATTCCAAATCCTCAAATAACCCAAGGCATTTCGGGTCATGCAAGACCCTTCCTCAGGGGTCTGTGAAAAAAATACATGAAGTACAAATCAATATAAAACATTACAAATGTCAACGCAAATGCAGCGATAATCAACAAAATGCATCAATTATTTCATGATATAACAAAATAGATCAATGGTTTCATGATATAACGCTTTAAAAGTTACCCAAACTAAGTTCCTATAGCTTCTATGTCATGTGTAACAATAAAGCATCAATTGAAATAAGCGTTCATAACTGTATGCTGCGCATTGGGAAACTCCATTTTCAAAAGAACATTACAAACTGCAACGGTGAAATGTAATTGATTTAGTCCAGCCACGTGTAATTCGAATATTTAATTCAATGCCTCTCTGTAGTTTAAAAAGGGAACGGGAACGCTATGCCACATGTTAAGCCAAATTGAAACAAAGTAGCAAAGTCATACTTAAAGCTGTATTTTTTCAAGAGGTAATGTAAACAACGATTAACTGAAAGTTGGCCTTTGCTTCACTTTAAGATAAAGAGGTAACATCGTTACGCGCATGAATCGAGGAAAGAAAACAGAATAGTCTGCGTCTGTGAAAAAAGCTTAAGAGTAATGCGTGCATAGACGCTTTGTGATAATTATTCTTCTACAGCAAAAAGCTGGTTGTCAAAAAGGATTATCTAATCTCATAAATGTTAGAAAAAAAATGTTCGTTCATGCATGATGTCGAACCGGATGAATATATTAAGAGGCACTTACTGGAATAGTGTACCATAGGTACCCAGGGCATAGGTGCATCCAAGGCCTACCAGGGGCTGCAGCATGTATTATGCCACCCCTGGCTGGCCCTCCAAACTGACACCACAGGCTGATCACTCAGCTTGGGTAAGGTGGTGTAATCACCCCTCACTTAGATATAGTATATCTATATCTACCTATATATATAGACACATATACACCTATAAGTCACTCCTATCGTAGGCCTCGACAATCCTGGAGGCAGAGTGCTTGGTTTTATGTGAGAGGGTGCCCTAGCATGAGCTGAACCCCTCTGCAGCTTTCGGAACCATCACCTTATAGCTGTTCTATGATATAGCCATACCATATACTCTTAAGTGCATTATAATCCTCGCGGTTAATGCTAACTTTGGATTGGCTTTATCAAAACATGCCGTGTAAGGTGTCAAACACTTTGGAATACTACCCCCCCACCAGTTCTGGTGGCGGGGGTAGCATTTCACCCTTCTAGAGGGAGAAGACATGTAGTTACTGCTTTACTCGGTTAAAGTTAAACGGAGCCCGAGCATCACAAAATGGATGCTGCTGCCAAAGACACAAGTCTGACCTCCTGCTGCTGGACGAAACTCCAGCAGGGGAGGCCTGGACAATAGGTTTCCTGTCCAAGGAGTTTCCAGCACCTCCCCAGACAGGCAGATGGGTATTGGGACAGGGAAGGCTGCATCAGCTGATGCTTTTTGAGAAACTGCCTGGGGCACACAAGGTGCTCCATGCATAGCCCGGTTCAAATCAGTTTCTGGGCACTCCAACCCCGCTCTGGTGCGAAACTGGACAAAGGGAAAGGGGTGTAACCACCCCCTTCTCAGGTCCACCCACAGGAGGGACCTAGCAGGTAATCCCGTCCCTTAGCTTAGTATAAGTATAGGAGCTGTGTCCCCAGGACCTTAGATTATCCTGGAAAGAAACTTTGATACAGAACTCTTGGACCTTCGACATTCTATTCTGACTAGAATATGGAAGACATCTCCCTTGTGGTCAAGGAGTGACCACCCTGTGCAAACAGGCATTACCAGTAACTTGCTGGTATGCTTTGTCAACACTCCCGCCGGAACCCAAAGACTCAGCAACACAGGAACTGGACTCTCAGACTTCTCTAACTCCGACCCACATCCACAGCAAAGTTGAGACCCGTGGCAGACACGAGAGATGTGGGACCAGGCACCCTGGACATCCTGCATTTTGCTAACTGCGCCAACTCCTGAGATAACTTGCAGTTGTGCATTGGGGTACAAGAAGCCCCAGACCCGAGCACCATTTGCACTGAAGCTCAGCTCTCCACACTCCACGAGTGCCGTGTGGGGCCTGCTCTTGCATTTCAGCTCAATGCATCTTCCCGGTTCCTTGCCCATTGGCTAGTGAGAACCCTGAAGAATTTTCTTTCAAACTAATCTACTTTACTGATTTTTCAAGGCTTGACCCAGCTTCCCTTTGAAGGAGAAGCACCACAGACCTTGCTGGTCTGCAACAGAGCCAATCTTGACATCCTGTGTGGGTTGCGTTTGCCAAGGCTTGTTGGGTCCAATCTGGATACCGGCACCGCAGTCAACTAGATCCTTTCTGGGACAGCTTGAATCCAGCACCTGGTCATTGTCAATACCTCCTGGACATCGTGGCTGAAGAGACAAACTCACCTATTTCACCTTGAAGCACACAACATTGCCTGGTACCTTCCTGGTCACTGGCTAGTGACCCAGACTCTGTCCCCTCTGCTTTCAGGTTCTTCACATCACCGATCCACCCTTGGATCCACCCGGACACTTTTCCTCTGGTCGCCTGCAGCACTTCTTTGCAGGTCTCTATAGAAAACGACGACGAAACCCGGCACAAAAAGACACCTATGCACCCGCCTTCCCTGGGTGAAGTAACACGAGTACTCCGGTGCTCCCATGGGTAGGTTAATCCATAAAACCACCTCTGGCTCGCCTAGTGATCAAGCACCTCCTCAGATCCTTATGAAAGCCATAGAGGTCATCTGCCCAGTGGTCCTAGATGCCCTTAACGCCTCCATTTCCTCTAAATCTGTGCCATCTTCATGGAAGTGTGCGATGGTGAAAGCTATATTGAAAAAGCCTACATTGGACCAGAACAACTTGGCCAATTACCGTCCCATCTGATTGTTGCCCTGGTTGAGTAAACTTCTGGAAAGGCACGTAAATACCATCTTAGTCGACTATTTAGAATCCAATAGTCTGCTCCGGGCATCTCAGACTGGGTTCCGTCCTCAGCACGGAACTGAGACTGCTCTTCTGGCAGTGACAGAAGAAGCCAGAGTGGTGCTAGACCGGGGAGGTAAGGCCGCCATTATACTACTGGATCTCAGTGCCGCGTTCGACACGGTCAACCATGCCACAATATTACATCGGTTGAGTGGCTTGGGCGTGTCGGGCGCGGCCCTGGAGTGGCTAGCCTCCTTCCTCGATGAACGGTTTTTCCAGGTCTTCGAGGGTGAGTTAGTCTCCCCCAAGCACCCACTGAGTTGTGGGGTGCCTCAGGGCTCCTCCCTGAGCCCCACTCTTTTTAATGCCTACATGGAACCTCTGGAAGGGATAGTCCAACACTTTGGTGTGCGTATTGTTACCTACGCAGACGATACCCAACTGGTGGTCTCTCTTGACCACCCGGAGGGATCGTCTTCCACCTTAGGTCCCTGTCTGGAGGCGGTGGCTAGGTGGATGCAATCCTCCTATCTTAAGTTGAACGGAGAGAAAACTGACATCATGTTGTTGGGTAACTCTTCTCCGTCCTCCTTAATCTCCACCTGGCCCCCCTGTCTTGGCACGCCTCCTCCTCCCAAACCCCAAATTAAGAGCTTGGGTGTTTGGTTGGACAAAGCGCTTGATTTCTCAGTCCAGGCTACTAAAACCGCCTCCACTTGCATCGGGCTGATGAAGATGCTTCGTAAGGTGCTACCTCTGCTCCCATTCCAGGCTAGGAGGATCTTGGTTCAGGCCCTGATCCTCTCCCGCCTGGATTATGGGAATGCCCTTTACTTGGGTGCTCCAGTATCAGTGACCCACAGGCTCCAAGTCACACAAAACTGTGCTGCTCGGCTGCTATATAACATTCCCCGCTGGCAGTCAGCCAAGAAAGCCCTGAGGGAACTTCATTGGCTCCCTGTAGCAGCCAGAGTGCAGTTTAAAGCTATGTGTGTTGTGTTTAAATCTTTCCACCGCTCCGGCCCTGCAATTTTACACTCTATAGCAGTACCTTATGCCCCGACCAAAGCTTTGCGCTTTGATTCCTTACATCTAGCTACCATCACCAAAGTCTCCAAGGCCCGGTGGGGTGGTCGCTCCTTTTCCCATTCGTCAACTAAATTGTGGAACTCCCTCCCCCTGTCCCTCCGAGAGAGTAAGGACCTTATGTCTTTCCGAAAGGCTTTAAAGACCCACTTGTACGCAGTAGCGTGGTAATCTACCCTCAGCCCGCCACCAGTAATCAGTTAAAGCGCTGCGAGGCCTCCGGGTAGTTACGCGCTATATAAGTGCAATATTTCATTTCATTTCATGGGTCTTGACTCTCGAAGTGTCCTAGTTTAAAAGGGTTCCATCCTAGTCCATCCGGTGTCCTTAAACAGTAACTTTGTAACTTCTTTGTTTCCCATTATAAGTCAATGATAACTCGTGACTGTGTTTAGACACTGCACGCGTCTCCCGTGGGCCTCCTACTTCATAACCTTTGGTAGTTTAGGGTAGTCCCAGTGATTCTACAGGCCCTAGGCCTGCTTTATAACTCTCACGTGGTTCCTATACCACTTTCTTAGTATATGGTTTGTGAGGCCCTTAGGGCATAACTATATATGTGCAACTTATCGTATGCTAATTGAGTAACTTGTGATGTACTTTGACCTCTGACCTCATAAAGAGTGCAGAGGGGTTGTGTTAGAAATAAATACATATATATTTGATATATACCTTGTGTGGTGTCCTTTCATTTGGTATTCAAGGGATTATAATTGGTAAAACAGCTAGCTTTACATGCTCTCTGAAGTCTTAGTCTATGGCTGCTAGTCCATGCTACCACTAGGATAGCTTGTCTATAAGGTTGACTTTACAACTACCATCAATAAGGGTCGATTAGACTGGTGCAAGGTGCCCACTAGAATAGTGGACTTCATATGCCAGGCTAACTTCTCAAACCACAGTGTTACATTAGTAGCATATACAGATGGCACCCATTTGATTACAGCTCTATAGCTCTGGGGCAGGATAAAGGTAAAGGCATGTCTGGTTGATCTGGCCCTAATGGATGGACTCCAGCAGCCTTAAAATAAATGAAGGAAAAACAGATATCCTGGTATTAGGAAAGCAACCATTTTTATGGTCTACTGCATGGTGGCACAATGAATTAGCCCACATGCCTGCTACTAAATCGAAGGTAGAAAACCTTGGCATCTGGGTTGACTCCACTTTGTCTATTGACAACCATTTTGTTCATTTTTGCTGAAACCTGCTTTGGAATACTAAAGTTGATACGTAAAATCCTAAGGCTTCTTCCTGATTTTGCCCAAAAAACTGCAATCCAAGCACTTGTGGTAACATGCATTGACTACTGCAAAGTGCTTTATCAAGGGTCCTTGAACGGCAGGCTGAAAATGCTTCAAAGGGTGCATAATGCTGCTGTCGGTATGCTCCTGAATATTCCAAGATGCTCGTCCAGAAGCATAGCTTTTGCTAAGCTCGATTGACTTCCCATCAAGGATAGAATCTCTTTCAAAGCCCTATGCTTTGTTCACATAATTCTAAATCAGGAAGGTCTTCACTACCTCTTCCCTCTGATTAAACCCTATCTCCAGAAGATGCCTCAGATCTTCAGGACTGCCCAGGTAGTGATTCCTAAAATACGCAGAGTATGTCTGGAAGGTAGTTTCTTCAGCTTTTTGGCTGCTAGACTCTGGACCTTGCTCCCACTGTATCTAAGACTGGAACCATCTGAATACCTATTTAGAAAAAAAATAAAAACTTTGTTCTTCAGACAATCCTTAGGTCACTAGTCTGTACTAGGTTGGACACTCCAAATTGTGGTAACGAGGTGATTTGGTTGATCAACGGAGACAAAATTGAGGAGGTCAAACTCTATGTATACCGAGGTACACAGTCAAAATATCGAGTTGAAAATTTCGACCGACCAAAATATCGTGTTTAAAATTTCGAAGGTACAGAATATCGATGTCAAGAATATCGTAGGTAAGTAATATCGAAGTTAGTAATATCGATAGCATATATATCGATGTAACTAATTTCGATGTTATTAATTATTATTTTTTAGATTTGTATTATGTATGTGTTATATGTTTTTGTAAAGTATTTAAATTAATTTATATTATATGTGTATTATTTTTATATATTAATACATTTATATTTAAGTAAATTATATGTTTTAGTACCGGAACGGGTTGTGGGTTTATAGGGGAATAGGGTGGGAAGTAATTTAATTGTAATAATTAATTGGTAATTAATTATTTTAATTGATAAATTAATTATTTAATTGGTAATTAATGTTCATTTTTATTAAATGTTATGTTTTAGTACCAGAGCGGGTTGTGGGTTTATAGGGGAATAGGGTGGGAAGTAATTTAATTGTAATTATTAATTAGCAATTAATTATTTTGATTGATAAATTAATTATTTAATTCGTAATTAATGTTAATTTTTATTAAATGTTATGTTTCCGTACCAGAGCGGGTTGTGGGGTTATAGGGGAATAGGGTGGGAAGTAATTTGATTGTAATTAATTAATTTTTATATTTAATTATTAATTGGCAATTAATTATTTTAATTGATAAATCAAATAATTAATTGGTAATTAATGTTAATTATTATTAAATGTTATGTTTTAGTACAAGAGTGGGTTGTGGGTTTATAGGGGAATAGGGTGGGAAGTAATTTAATAGTAATTATTAATTGGCAATTAATTATTTTATTTGATAAATTAATTATTTAATTGGCAATTAATGTTCATTTTTATTAAATGTTATGTTTTAGTACCAGAGCGGGTTGTGGGTTTATAGGGGAATAGTGTGGGAAGTAATTTAATTGTAAATAATTAATTTTTTATTTAATTATTAATTGGCAATTAATTATTTTAATTGATAAATTATTTATTTAATTGGTAATTAATGTTAATTATTATTAAATGTTATGTTTTAGTACCAGAGTGGGTTGTGGGTTTATAGGTGAATAGGGTGGGAAGTAATTGAATTGTAAATAATTACAATTTTTTATGTGTAATATATTTTGTATATATTTATTAATTGGCATTCCCTACTGTTGAACCCTTTGGAGTTGGAATAGTAATTTTTCTCCCTACGCTATCCAACGCTTTCCCTACTGTTGCACCCTCTGAAGTTGGAATAGTAATTTTTACCCATACACTATCCAACGCTTTCCCTACTGTTCCACTCACTGGAGTTGGAATAGTAATTTTTACCCATATGCTATCCAACGCTTTCCCTACTGTTCCACTCACTGGAGTGGGAATAGTAATTTTTACCCACCCGTTATCCAACGTTTTCCCTACTGTTGCACTCTCTGGAGTGGGAATAGTAATTGTTACTCTTACGCTATCCAATGTTTTCCCTAATGTTGCACTCATTGGAGTGGGAATAGTCATTTTTACATACCCGCTATCCAACGCTTTCACTACTGTTCCACTCACTGGAGTTGGAATAGTAATTTTTACCCACCCGCTATCCAACGTTTTCTCTACTGTTGCACTCTCTGGAGTGGGAATAGTAATTTTTACTTTTACGCTATCCAACGCTTTCCCTAATGTTGCACTCTATGGAGTGGGAATCGTAATTTTTCCCCCTACGCTATCCAATGTTTTCCCTACTGTTGCACCCTCTGGAGTTGGAATAGTAATTTTCCCACCTACGCTATTCAACGCTTTCAATACTGTTGCACCCTTTGGAGTTGGAATATTATTTTTTACCCATACGCTATCCAATGCTTTCCCTACTTTTCCACTCACTGGAGTTGGAATAGTAATTTTTACCCTTACGCTATCCAACGCTTTCCCTAATGTTGCACTCTCTGGAGTGGGAATAGTAATTTTTCCCCCTACGCTATCCAATGTTTTCCCTACTGTTGCACCCTCTGGAGTTGGAATAGTAATTTTCCCACCTACGCTATCCAACGCTTTCAATACTGTTGCACCCTTTGGAGTTGGAATATTATTTTTTACCCATACGCTATCCAATGCTTTCCCTACTGTTCCACTCACTGGCGTTGAAATAGTAATTTTTACCCTTACGCTATCCAACACTTTCCCTAATGTTGCACTCATTGGAGTGGGGATAGTAATTTTTCTCCCTACGCTATCCAACACTTTCCCTACTGTTGCACTCTCTGGAGTGGGAATAGTAATATTTCCCCCTACGCTATCCAACGTTTTCCCTACTGTTGCACCCTCTGGAGTTGGAATAGTAATTAGCCAATCTACGCTATCCAACGCTTTCCATACTGTTGCACCCTTTGGAGTTGGCATATTAATTTTTACTCTTACGCTATCCAACGTTTTCCCTAATGTTGCACTCATTGGAGTGGGAATAGTCATTTGTACATACCCGCTATCCAACGCTTTCCCTACTGTTCCACTCACTGGAGTTGGAATAGTAATTTTTACCCACCCGCTATCCAACGTTTTCCCTACTGTTGCACTCTCTGGAGTGGGAATAGTAATTTTTACTCTTACGCTATCCAACGCTTTCCCTAATGTTGCACTCATTGGAGTGGGATTAGTCATTTTTACATACCCGCTATCCAATGCTTTCCCTACTGTTGCACTCTCTGGAGTGGGAATAGTAATTTTTACTCTTACGCTATCCAACGCTTTCACTAATGTTGTACTCATTGGAGTGGGAATAGTCATTTTTACATACCCGCGATCCAACGCTTTCCCTAATGTCGCACTCAATGGAGTTGGAATAGTAATTTTTACACTTACGCTATCCAACGCTTTATCTACTGTTGCACCCTCTGGAGTTTGAATAGTTATTTTTTCCCTCAATGCTATTCAATATTATTTATATTTATTTATGTATTTAAGATGTTACATAATGTTGTATTTAATTAATTTTAAAAATATTGAAAGTATATTTAATTGTTGTTATTTATTAAATATAATTATTTATTATTATTTATGTTATTATTTTATGAGTGTTGATGTATTTTTTAATTGTAGTATTAGTTAATATTTTATAATTATTTAAAAAATAATGTATATATTATAATTATTTAAGTATATATTATATATTTAATTATTAATTTTAATTAAATGTTTAATAGTAAATATGTATTATTTATTAATTTTAAACATTATAACACATTTTAACATAAGTTTAAAATATATATAAGTACTATTTACTTAATTTTACCTTTGTTTTAAAAAACAATATTTTTAATTACGATATTTTTAACATCGATATTTTTGTTTCGATATTTTTGTACTTACCATGTTGTAGATAGGGTGTCGATATACTTGCCTTCGATATTACAACATTGATATTTTGTCTGTCGATATTTTCAGCCTCGATATTCTGTCAGAGATTCGTATACCGAGGAGTGAAAATAGATGCAAATGTCTCCTTTGTTTCCCAGAAGAGGGCGATTAGGGCCAAAGCACAGGCCCTTAATTATGGTTTCTCGTCACTGGCCAAATCTATTCAAGGACACGATCTAAAGCCCCTAGGATCAGTTATGAAAGCCAAACTGTTGCCAACCCTTGCATACAAAATGGAGATTATGCTGGGCGATGATGCTCTTTTGTTAAAAAAACGATGATAAGAGCAAATAAACAAATCTTTAGGCCCCCCAAACCGGCTTCTCCTGTGCAAATCTGGCTAGAATTTCCGCTTACAAAATAGTCACTTGCTAGGCTGGCGGCATTTGTAAAGCTGTGTTATTACCTGCGAGCAGCAGCTGAAACACTCTGGCTAATCTAGTCTGGATCGAAATTAAATTGCAAAGGGGCAACGGTGCTCACAAGACATTTTTAGAAAACATTATTATGACGCTTGATCTGGGTGACCTTTGGAATTCGAATATCTCTGGGCAAATGTTTAAGAAACTAGTAAATAAATCTACTAAACCTCCAAGGTGGGTAGCAGACAAAGAAACCCTGTCAAAACGTCGCCAAGAGGGGCTGGTGTTGAAAACATATTCCACTCTAAGAGAATCAACCCTGCTAGCTGCACCTTCTCAACGGAAGATCAGACAGTCATTTCGGGCCCTAAGATTTGGAGAAATACCCACGCTAGACCTCATGCCAAAATGGAGGATGTCTTGTCTAAGTGAAGATCAATCCTGCCGTCTATGCCATCAGGGACTGAATCTTTTCTTCACATTTTCTGTGTTTGCCCTGCTCTGATGGTAAAACAAAGATTTCTATTAAGGCAGGAGTTACTTCAACGGGGAATTAGGCCGTGCAGGCAATCACTGATGGAGTCCATGGACCCAAACAACATCATGCTGAACATTAGACTGACTCAGTTATGGATCTGTTTTAAGAAAATAATCAGCTAATGGGATACGCGATGGGGGATATTCTCAAGGACGTGTGATAACCATCGCAAAAGTAACTTAACTCAACCTTCAACATCGCAGTCTATTGTGGGAAAATTACGCTGAGTTTACCAAGTATTCACAACACAGAGGTACCATGAGATAGTCTCCATATAACGCGTCAACTGACCGCGTCAAAATTAATGCCACGCCGCAAAAATGCGAAACACGAATGCAAAAAATCTTGCGATGAGGCCAATCGCGATACAAAAAGCCGCAAAAACCAGTCACAGGACTGCAAATCCCAAGCGTCTGGGGGGAAAATGCACCATAAAAGCAGAGTAAATAAACGGGGAGATGACAAGGTACGAGCACAACCCCTCTGATGTGATGCAGAACAAATGACCATTGTCCAAATTAGATAGTCATTTCCCCACAAACAGCCACAATGTACATTGACATGCATTCATGGAACACACAGTGAAACTGAATCTCCTCTTCATATTGCAGAGGGACAAACAACACCCCCTGCACTCTGTCGTGCTGTGTCTAAGATCAAACAATAATGAAAACATAGACCAATGTAGAGTCAGTAACTCCCCCTTACGTACATGTTGCCCATTTCATGGGACTTGAGTCACAGGGTGGATCCCTGCATCATGGAGGCACATATCAGAGCTCAAGAGAATCCGGAGGTGACACACCCACCATCCATTAACAAATTCCTAAGTTGCAGCACAACATGTCGCACCCACACTTGTCTGAGTGAAGTGCCTGTACAGATGAGTGACATGCACGCACAGAATGTATATTGGAATGCATTTATTAGCACATGCTGTGCCTGTGGTCAGTCAACGTACTGTCCCATTACTAGTAAGGATCCTCACAATGTGACGTCAACCAGAGAAGAAATTGTCAATGATGTAGTCCCTACAGGCTATTCCTGCTGCGGCTGCAGTGGGGTGTGGTCCACCTGCCTCATCTTCATCATCAACGTCCGGTGCATCTGGAACTCATATCCATGGGGCTTTGCTGCATACACATATGTTGTGCAACACACAACATGCAACAATCATCTTGCACACGTGGTCTGGGCTGTATAGGAGCCTGCTACCTGTGACGTCCAGGCACCTGAAACGTGACTTCAACACGCCAAATGTGCGCTCCATGATGCACCTGGTGTGTTTGAGGGCCAAATTGTACTGTCTCTGGCCCTGGGTGGTCAGGGCTCAGAGGGGTGTCATCATCCAAGCGCAGGGTGCATATCCTTGGTCACCTGTGACAGTGCAGAGAGACATGAGTCAAGACTACGCACTGCATGATGTGTTGGCAGGCTCACTGGTTCATTGGTGTGTGATATGTGTGACATAGCAATTCCTGTATGACATGAACTGCATGTTGCAAATGAGCAGCATCACTGTGTATTACAGAACCTCACTGCTGCACCCCCGAGCACATTCACTAGAGTGCCCAGCGCGATTGCATCGAATGCACCTCTACGGCACACCATTGTCGTGCCTGTCTGCGCATGTCCACCAGCCTGACTATGACACAGTGATGATGCTGTGCAGAATGTGGCTGGCCACGTGTGTGTAGGCCCATTGCACAAACAGGGCTGACACTGATGTAGAGCACCTGCCTGGCTGAACTCCACATGCAGTTGAGGGTACATCTTTGGCTCATGCTGCGCTAATAGCAATACACACAACAGTTGGCATGTGTGATCCCTGACCCCGAGCGGGCATGCTCTCCCCCATGCACCCCTTCGACCAAGCACGCACACCGGGGACATGCCATATAACAACAATGTCGATTGTGTGACGGGTGGCGCAGAAACTACAACAGAGACACATGCATCAGCCACATCCTTGGCAAGGCCTACACTGCACCATGCCCAGATCCACGTGTGGAGGAGCCACTCCACTGCGCAGTACTGTTGTACGCCTGTCTACCCTACTTACGCTCACATGGAGCTACGACACGGGTGCATGTCCCAGGTCTACACCACTGCCTGCGGTGACATGGTTGCGCATGCTGTACAGGGCACAATGTAATGAGGAATGTCCGTGGTCCCTCATGCATACATAATGACCACACGGACACATTGAGTGAGTTTGTGGGATTGGTTACGGGCATGTGTGCGGCCCCTTTTAATGCCAGGGTCACATCTCCAGTGACACCTGTGCTGGATGGGTGTTAAGTAGTGTAAGCCACCACTCAGGGGTTGGCTGGTGCTTGCAAAAAACACAATAGTGAGCAGACAATCAGCAGTACAAGGTACGAACATCATGGGTCCCTGACTTGAGCAGCATAGAGTTTGTGGCCCCGGATGTACAGCGGCCAGCACAGGCACACCGCCACAGGATGGTGATTTGCGGTGCACTGAGGTAGGGCCACGCGAGCTGAGCGTGTAGTCGTCGATGTCCAAGGGGAATGTCGCGGAGGGTTGCGGGGGACAATGGAAGGGCATGATGCAGAGGGCAGAAGCAAGCAGAAACAGGCAAATGGCGGATTTGAATGCTACAGACTCCACTTTTCCACCTTGTCAGTATCAGCTACATGTAGATGAAGACAACCCCCAGCCCATGGGCTCAGATGCCACAGACGTTCAAACAGAGATTGCCCATGAATTTCAGGGCACACATTCAGTGGCACCAGACTGAAAGGGGATGCAGTCTGCAATGAGGCCTGTACAATGATATGGACTTTGCCATGTAGAGAGCAAGACCCAAATTATGTGACCTACTCCACCGCAGTATGTTCCGGATGCAGCAGTCAGCAGGGGCCCACAGCCACGTGTAGTAGCCATGCGCTGCACAGAGTCAGTGGCACCAGTGCTGTTGCTGGTAGTGTCCCATCACCTCCATAAAGGTGAGCCTTTTCTCCTCCGGACTGAAGCACAGCTTCCTCTTACTCCTCTCCTTGCGCACTGTGATATGAACACTGCCAAGAAGAAATCAAGACTCAGTTCCAAAAGTGCGACCTAGTTGGCCGCAGTGTCGGCCCGAGGCTGCGGTCAGCGCGTGTTAACTGCTGTCCAGCCATCTCCTCCTGGATCTCTAACACAAGACATTGGAATTGCATGTGGATTAGATTTGTGGCTGACGGGGGTAGTTGCACCAGAGCTGAGCGGGTGTGCAGCCGGCGAGGAGGCTGTGTCCTGCCTGGTATGGACTGCATTGGATTGGTGTGAGGCCTGCAGGACTGCAGTGTAGGCCGAAGGCCGCAGTCAGCAAGGGCCCACAGACTTGCCTGGTGGAAGTCCTATGCACAGACTTGCCGGCACCACATTGAAGGGAGTATAGTGACATAAACTCACCCCTAAATAATTTACTCTGCCATGGTGTATCCAAGACTCAGTTCCAAATGTGTGTCCTACTTGTCCGCTGTGTATGCCGGTGGAGTACGTCAACGAGAAAGAAGTTCCGCGGGCCTGTGTCACGGAGGCCGTGATGGTCCGAGGAGACTGCAAAGGTCGGGGACCTCGGGCTTGAAGCTTTAATCGGCACGTGGTGGGCCATCTTTGACACACACCGGTGTCGGCAGGTGATCAGTGATGACTGGATGCGCAGGGGCGGCCATGACCGGTTCGGGGACCAGCGGCAGTAGGCGCACAGGATCCCAGGCAACACCGCTCACGGCGTAGGCCTCGTGGCGGGATGAGAGGCGCTGCCCTGGCAGGGACGTTGGGCATTCCGGAAGAGGACCACGCTCAGGGCTATGTGCTTTTTATTCACACCCCTACGCTGACCTGGCGTACGCCAGGCCAGTCCAATGCGCACAGGTTTACTGCGGGGTACGTAACAAGCTACATTTCCTTGATCTCCCCTGGTGGCTGGGGTGACATGGTTGCGCTCACTGTCCACTACACTCCAAACACCAGTGGTGTGTGTCAACATGGATATGTCTGTGGTCTGCATACTGCAGTCTGTCCAACACGTCCACACCACACATGGCATTGTGTGCAGTCTCATTCATCGGTCACATCCCCTCCTTCGCACATGCCTGGTTCCCTCCTCGTCCCACAATCTGCTATTGTGTAGATGAGGTGCCTTGACTTTGATGGCTCATGTACATGGCTAGGCCAGGTTCCCACAGTGAGTTGTGCTGTCGTGTCTGGTGTGTGGGGATGTTGTTTGGCATGTTGTATGTGAGTTTGTAACATGTGCATTCCTAGAGTTGTGAGTTGTATGATTGTGGAGTTGAGATGTGTGGTGTGTTCATTTGGTACTTACCAAAAAGCAGTGCATTTCCGTAGGTGCCATCCTTGAAGTGCTGGTTGATGATAGACTGTCGGAAGATGTACGAATCATGCACACTGCCTGGGCAGTTGGCGACGACATTGGGGAAGAGTCCCCGTTGGTCCACTATTGCCTGCACATTGATGGAATGCGTGAGCTTTCTGTTGTGGGAATTGTGTGCAGTGTCGGTAGGGGGCACAAGTGGGACATGTGTGTAGTTGATTGCCCCAACAAGTGCGTGAAGCCAGCTAAGGCGAAGAAGCCTTGCTTGGTCTCCAGCTGTTCCTGCGCAGTGTGGGAGAAGTATAGGTAACTGGGGTACACAGCTAATGATGGCATCCAAGACAGGTTTGAGGAACTTTGCTAGGGCTGGCCGTGAGACTCCTCTGTGGAGGAATGTTGGTTGTCCACTGTGTTGGTACCATCTGCCTGTTGGCAATGATGTTCAGGATGCGGAGGATGGTTGTCCTTTTGAGCCTGTAGTGGGCAATAACATACTCTGGTGTTAAGTCTGTGAGACTGGTGCGTTTTCTGAAGGTCCGAGGTCTATGTCTGTGCTGCCTCTGTAGTGGTCGGGGTGGGTCCGGGGGGGTGGCGGGCCTGGGGTGGTGGCGGTGGGTGTTGTGGTCCTGTTGAGTCTCCAAGCTGCACAATCAGTAGCTCCACGGCATCTGTTATTTTTCAGGTGTGGGCCTGGGCTGGGCTCCCTTTTCTGGTGCCGGCTCCCGTCTGAGTTTACACCGGTTCATAGAAGATGTGAATTTCCTGCTGCTAATGTGCCTTATCGCATGTTTTGAGTTCTTATCGCCGATCTGGCTGGTCGTTGAGAATGTTGCAGAGTGGTGTTGTCACAACTTTTTGCACGGGAACGCCTACTCTGCATCTCATTAGCGATAGTTGCCGGTGTCTTCTGTGGCGATGTTTCCTGCAGCTGCTATCGTGGGTAAACTGGTGTAATGGGCTGTTAGCACCAGCTTGTGAATGGGGCGATAACTCCTTGAGAAAATGCCCTGATGAGTAATCTGGAGGGGGCCCCTGAACGTAATTCTAAAATGTAATAACTTGGAAACCTTTTATGTTAACTTATCATGCACAGAAACTGTGAAGGACGGGTTGCCAGGGATTGAAACCAGCAGCTCCCTATCCCGTTAGGCTCAGAAAACTACTTTATCTATTTCTGTAATTTTAATGATGTGATTTCTTGCATTATTGCTTTTTAACAGTGGGTCTCATAGTCCTTCTGGTTCTGTATTCATACTTGCCTCAGTCACACTTATACGCACCTACATTACATATATTAATTTACTTAAGGGACTTTTTAGTAATCTGTGTGGGAAGCTTGCTTTTTTAAGCATCAGGGTAATGCTCAGCCCCTGTTTAGTCACTTTTATCAAACGTAGCTTAGTGTTTGGCCTCCCGACTAAAATTCCTAGGGAGGAAAGTTAAAGAAAGCAAAAGTCATGTAACGCGATGATTGGTGGTTGTACTAGTTGTATGACAAATCCCATTTGTATCTATTTTTTTTAATGTATTTTTAAACTGTGTGATTTTGTTTATGGTTTTAATTGACTAATAAATTAAAATTAAAATTCTAACATACCATATTAAAGTCTCAAGTCTGGAGCAAAAGAAACCACCAGATGGGTGTTATCTACATACAAATCTTTAGAACTCCCACAATATCTGCCAAAGGCTGACGATAAATATTAAACAGTGTGGGGCTCAGTTAGGACCCCTGCGGGACCCCAGATGCCACTGGCCAGATATCCTAGAGACAATCTCAGTCAAAGACCTGGAATGTCTGGTCTTTTAGAAAGGACCAAACCCACTCCAGGGCTTTTCCTCTGATACCAGCCTTACCAACTCTATCTAAGAATATAGAGTGGTCAACTGTATTAAAGGCTGCACAAAGGTCAAGGAGCACACTGGTCACCGTTGCCCCTGATCCATTCTCTTTTTTGCCTCTTTTACTACCGCTAGAAGTGCAGTTTCTTTATTGTACTTAGGATAACAGCTGGTTTGTGTGTGATGTAAAAGTAAGTTATATTCCAGAAAGTTTGACAGACATGTATTCACATACTTTTCCACTACTTTTCTCAAAGCAGGGAGCAAGGATATTGGCTGATAGATGTTCAATCAAGATGGATCAAGATTAGGTGCCTGTTTTCAGGGACAGGTTCACCGATTATAACAGAATAGGGAATATGACTTCTGGTTCAAATTCCCATTGGCATTGGGTCAAGAGGTGATCCAGATTTAACTTTCTCAAAAAAGATAGTGAACTCCTCAACGGAGTAGGGGGAACTGTGAAAGGTTGGGCGGGACACCATATTTATTATCTTTTACTGGGTCAGATTGATTACTGTCATTGTCTTTTTCAAATAATTGCTAAACTTTTTAAATGATCAGCGAGAGCATTATACCTACCCTGGAAGGTTCCAGCGCCATGAAATCCTTACTAGACCCTAGCAAGGTCTTCTTTGGGGGAGTTTACTGCATTATGAATTTTACTTTCAAAGAAGGATATCTGAGTTTATCTAATTCCAGTGTGATAGGTTCTTACTTTCTTCTTATATAGTAATTTTTTATTTTCATTGAAGTCTTTCCTCAATGCCTTTTTCACAACTTTGCTGTCTCTTATTAGGATTCTGAGGTGTGAAAAATACCAGGGGACCAATATATTTTTGGATTTTTGAGCCATTTTCTTCTTACGAATATTTTGGTCTAGAGATTCTGTAACCATGTTATTGACAGTCTGGGGGTCTGAGTCAAGACAAATGCCTCTCCAAATATCCCAATTTAGCTTAGACCAGCGCAGATCTTTAACTCCCTTACAATTCTGGGGGGGGGAGGGGGCGAGAGGGCTGGGTACCTTGGAGATTATAGGGATCAGGTAATGATCTGTCCAGACAAGTTGTACCTGGTTGGGGAACTGTATCAAAGGATTGTTAGTAAATTTAGGATCCACAAAAGGCCTCACCTGTGTGTCAGAACCCTAATCTTTGGAGCCAATTGGGTTGCTACTAGGTCAAATCTAAGACCTACTTCTAGTGAGCACTCACTTCCTCTAAGTTTAGGTTTTAGTTCCCCAATATTATAAAGTGGCTATACTTAGTAGCTAGATTCAAATCTGATTCCGGAAACAGGGGCGTGCCAGGGAGCCCAGAGACAGATAAAAGCTGCCAGAAGACTTTAATGTTGGCGGTAATATTCCTTTGCGAAACCCCTTAGGATTGTATTGAACTGCATTGACCAGAATGCCTAGCTGCCCTGCACAGGACATGATGTCACACTAAATTTGAATGTTATTTAAATGCAAAAATGTGATTCTTTGTCAGTCTCGTGAGCAAGGTCTCAGAAAAGACCGAACAGCATAGAGCTTGCTGCTGGCTAGGCTGGAATGAATGAATAAAAAAATTTGAACTACAATTTTTTTTTTGTCAACAATGCTGATTGATATCCAAGAGAGGGAGCCCTGCGGGGAAAAAGGATTGCATATTGGAACGGCGTGGTTCTGCCGTACCTTGGTCGCACCGCCTTAGAGAGCCCGTAAAGCCTGAAAGTGGGCAGTTTGGGAAAGAAATATATATATATATATATATATATATATATATATATATATATAATATATTACCTACTGGCGGTCGCCAGTAGGTAGTTATAGTTAGGATTGTTTTCCATAGGAAATCCGCAACATTCTATTGGGAATAACTTTGGCGCCGGTGGACGAATCTTCGCGAATTTCTCAAAGAAGATGGCCCGCTCCGCTCTGCTCCTTCCCTGAAAGGTCCCAAAACGTGTTTTCCCCATGTTAATTTCCATAGGACGGTTGGACTCACTTTTAGCCCGATCGGCTGAATGGATTTCCACCAAACTTGGCAAAATTGTAGGGACTGGTAGCCCAATGTGCCTTTGCTATGTCTCAAGATATGTGCTCCAGTGGATTTTGAGTAATTTAGGTTCAAAAAAATATATATATCTATAAGCGCGTCCCGGTACGCGCACCGGGGCGCGTACCAGCGCCCTACGCGAGTTCGCGGGCGAAAAGCTGATTGGCTCTCGGGTGTCTGTCAACATTCCAAACAGTCTGGAGCGGCCGCCATCTTGTGTCTCGGTAGGATCGAGACACAAGAGGTGGCAAAAAACAAAAGGGGAAATGACTAAAAGAGGGTAGGGTAGACCCCCCTGACACCCTAGGTTTGATGTGGGGGCCATAAAAAAAATCGATTTTCGCAGGGGGAGCACCCGGTACGCGCACCGGGGAGCGTACCGGGGAGCGTACCATGGGGAAAACCCAGTGAAACAGTAAAATAATAATTTAAAGTGCTTAGTGGTAGGGCAGCTGTGAATAGAGTTGTTGTGTTGTGTGGGTGATTTAAGTACCAACATGTAGGTACCAATGCAGAGTCTTAAATTCAATGTACACCGTCTCCTCTGTAGATATCTTGCATGTTGTTACAGAAGTTATTGTGGTATATGGAATCCATACCATAGTCTGTGAGGAAAGCAGAAACAGATCCTTTTAGGACTCCTTGAGAAAGCCTATGGGATCATGGGTAGTCTACCCTGGTCCCTTATGATGTTTTGAAGTATTACATTTTACTCTCTTCTGAATCTACACAAAATTGGTGGTGATATTGTGCATTAGAGACAGACAGTGAGAGAAAGGAGGCTGGAGATCAAAAAGAGATGTCAAATACACATTTGAGATAATATAGTGGGAGAAAGGAAGTAACTATGAGCAAACTTACTATGTAACACAAAAAAGTTGCACAGTATACTGTAAGTCTCACTTTAAATTATAATCATTTTGGTACTACTTCATGAATTACATATAAAAATGAATAATGTCTCAAATTGTTCTGAATTTTCATAATTTAATAACACTTGCAACATTTCATTATCCGGAATCTCCTCCGAATTTGTATTGCATGATTCCATATTATCTAAACAGTCAATGAATTGTTGGTCAAGAGACTCATCCAGGAAGTCAAGAAAATCTTCTTGAAGAATTTCCTCATCGGTAATTTCGAAAAGAATCTCCTCATTAGTAATTTCGAAAGAAATATTGATGGTCTGTGGTGTATCTTCCATTTTCTTGCTGTAAATTGCATAAAAAATAACTATATCAGAAGAGTTAGGCCACTGTTGGGTTTAAGTTCAGACAGGTACTTCTGAGTTTTTAACAGTGAAGTTATCTTTGGGCAGTGTATGGTATCAGACAGGAAGTAGAAATATAAAAAAGTGTATGTGAAGAAGCCTAAGTAAATTCATAATTATACCAGAGAAGCCTAACTCAATCTATAACTATAACAGAGAAGCCTATCTTAATATATAGCTATAACAGAGGGACAGTAAATAACTATCAGAAAACGTTTTTACAATTTAACTTAAAGTGCCCCTTACAAATTAACAACTTACCTTATAGAAAGGTGATGAAGATAAATGAGAAAATCCTTTAAAGATGTACCGCAGGTAGTTGTAGTCAAAATGGCCGTGTTTCCCTCTCATTTTTCATTTATATTCATGTACATAACCAATCAAATGTCAGGAAATAAAAATAGAAAATGAAAGTAACATTTTAATTGGTTGTAAATTCTAACACTTCATATGTGTTTTTGTCATGTAATTTACCTCAGGATATTTAGACAGAGCTACAGCCCAAATGGCTCAATGGTATTCCATCAAATTTGGGAAAATGGTAGGGTCTGGTATGTAGTAGGGCCTATTCTATATTTGGTGAAAGACTCTCCCGTGGTTTTTATGTAAATTAACGTTTAAAAATTTTTGGGAGCGCTTACCGGTGCGCGCCCAGGTACGCGTACCGGCAGCGCTACGGGAGTCCTCCATCTTGTGTTTCGGTGGATTTTAGACACAAGATGGAGGACAAACAACGTTGGGAATGGGTAAAAGGGGGCAGGGTAGACACCCCCTGACCCCCTAGGTTTTCTGAGGGGGGCTTAGGAGGCCCATATAGGCCAACATTTTTTTTAAACTTTTTCACGGGGGGAGCGCCCGGTACGCGTACCGGGAAGCGTACCGGGGAGCGTACTTTGGTGAGAAACAGTGAAAAAAGTTAGAGTAAAGTAATCAATTTGAGTGATCAGAGGTAGGGTAGCCCTGAAAAGAGCTTTTGGGTTCTGTGGCTGATTTAGGTACCTACAAGTAGGTTCCAATGCACAGTCTTAAATTTAGGAGGAATATTCTATTCCCCTCATCTGAGAAGTGCACACCATCTCCTCTGTAGATATCTTGCATGTTGTAACGCAAGTTGTTGTTGTATATTGAACCCATTCCATAGTCTCTCATGTAAGCAGAAACAGATTTATTCACATGTTTCCGTGCTTTCTCAAATTGTGGACAACATTGGTTGGACCACTTCCATTTCTGTCTTTGGCATATATTGGAATATACCAAGGAGTTTGTGGAAAAAGTATCATCAATTGCCCAAAGGTGTCCTTTAAAAGCATTTCCAGACCTACCCCAGTCAAAGTGCCTAGGTCATTTCCACCACAGTGCAAAATTATGAGGTCAGGGTGTGGCAGATGGTAAAAGGTTTTCACCAATGGTATCAATTGATGACATTTGAATCCTCTCTGGCCAATCCACTTGATGTCTACATTTGGTAAATCAAGGTTGTCAACATTTCTGATAGCTGCATACCTTTGAGCCCAGTGGATGTCCAATAATCCAGACAGAATACATGGTGAGAGGAGGTTCTGGTGCAGTCAGATGAAGTGTAGGAATGAAATGGCAGTTGGAACAGTAGGAGTTTGCAACAAAAAAAACTGTGGAGTTTCAGTGCTCTTGAATCACAAGCAATGATTGGTGGATTCAGATAGTTGAAAACTGAAAGTTAGGGTGCATGCTTCTGTTCAGTGAAAGAAGTAATTTGAATTGTTAAGAAAAAGTCATTTAAAGAAACATAGCACCGGATAAGCTGGTGTATTGAGAGGTCAAACATCCTTTCTGAGTTCATTTGCAACATTGTAGAATAAACTTTTAAACCTGGGAGTTCAGTGAGGAGGGAGTTGCTATGGTAACAGGTAGAAAGGGCTGAGTGGGGGAAGGGTGTTGGTTTGAAAATAGAGAGGGAAGAGTTTTTATTGGTTAACATGGGGGATATGTGTGTAGAATTAGCGGTTTTCTGTGCCATTCATGGTTGCAGTGCCTGGAGTACAGACCTTTTGCTCTGCTAAAGAAATATTGGTGTGTGTGTCTGACACTGTTCTCAATCTCCCAAAGCATTTGTAAAGGTGAGTAATGATTCATTTAATATAGATAGAGACTTGTATACTCTATGGAGAAGATTTGGAAGCAAAATGTGTTTTTTTAATGTTGCTTTGTGTCATGTTTTTTGATAATGCTTGGTAAAAAGTTTGTTTTGCATAGAGGAATTGTATTTTGTAAAATTGTGAAGTTTCAGTAGTGACATGGAATGCTTGTACATAGGACCTGTGCTGTGTTTCTTAAATGTTATTTAAAAAACGATTTTGGGGCAAATGAATGGCTTTTACATTTTTGAGAAGGAATAAATAGTGTCTGCATGATTAAATAAATATATTTGAACCTTTCACAATCATGTCACCTGTGTTACCTCAGGTTAGGAAGCAGATTGAGCTTCTTTCTTGTTGGTTTGTGTCATGTTTTTTGATAATGCTTGGTATGAACATTTGCAAGAATTTAATGCTTGTACATAGGACCTGCGCTCTGTTTCTAAAATGTTATTTAAAAAACGATTTGGGGGAAATGAATGGCTTTTACATTTTTGAGAAGGAATAAATAGTGTCTGCATGATTAAATAAATATATTTGAACCTTTTACAATCATGTCACCTGTGTTACCTCAGATTAGGAAGCAGATTGAGCTTCTTTCTTGTTGGTTTCTGTCATGTTTTTTGATAATGCTTGGTATCAACATTTGCAAGATAGAGGAATTGTATTTTGTGAAATTGTAAGGTTTCAGTAGTGAAATTGAATCCTTGTACATAGGACCTGCGGTCTGCTTCTAAAATGTTATTTAAAAGACGATTTGGGGGCAAATGAATGGCTTTTACATTTTTTAGAAGGAATAAATAGTGTCTGCATGATTAAATAAATATATTTGAACCTTTCACAATCATGTCAACTGTGTTACCTCAGATTAGGAAGCACATTGAGCTTATTTCTTGTTGGTTTGTGTCATGTTTTCTGATAAGATAAAAAGATAGAGGATTTGTATTTTGTGAAATAGTGAGGTTTCAGTAGTGAAATTGAATGCTTGTACATAGGACCTGCGCTCTGTTTCTAAAATGTTATTTAAAAAACGATTTTGGGGCAAGTTAATGGCTTTTACATTTTTGAGAAGGAATAAATAGTGTCTGCATGATTAAATAAATATATTTGAACTTTTCACAATCATGTCACCTGTGTTACCTCAGATTAGGAAGCAGATTGAGCTTTTTTCTTGTTGAATTGTGTCATGGTTTTCGATAATGCTTGGTATCAATGTTTGCAAGAGAGAGGAAATGTATTTTGTAAAATAGTGAGGTTTCAGTAGTGAAATGGAATGCTTGTACATAGGACCTGCGCTCTGTTTCTTAAATCTTATTTGAAAAACGATTTTTGGGCAAATGAACAGCTTTTACATTTTTGACTAGGAATAAATAGTGTGTGCATGATTAAATACATATATTTGCAGTTTTCACATTCATGTCACTTGTGTTACTCTAGATTAGGGAGCAGATTGAGCGTTTTTCTTCTTGCTTTTTGTTAAGTTTAATGATAATGTTTGGTATCAACATTTCCTAGATAGAAGAATTGTATTTTGAAAAATAGTGAGGTTTCAGTAGTGAAATGGAATGCTTGTACATATGACCTGCGCTCTGTTTCGTAAATGTTATTGGAAACACGATTTTGGAGCAAATGAATGGTTTTTACATTTTTGAGAAGGAATAAATAGTGTCTGCAAGATTAAATAAATATATTTGAACCTTTTACAATCATGTCACCTGTGTTTCCTCAGATTAGGAAGTAGATTGTGCAGATGAGGTGAGGCATGTCCAGGGGTGCAAAGGAGGTGAGGCCTGTGTCCATGAGTGCAGTGTAGAGGACTCACGTCCTCTGACTCTTGGACAAGACTCATCTCCTCTGTGCCCCCTGGACAGGCCTCAATGTATTGGGTATAATTGATGGTAACAGGGTGCAGATGAGGTGAGGCGTGTCCAGGGGTGTAGATGAGCTGAGGCCTGTCTAGGGGTGCAGATGAGGTGAGGTCTGTTCAGGGTTGCAGATGAGGTGAGGATTGTCCAGGGGTGCAGAGGAGGTGAGGCCTGTGTTCAAGAGTGTAGTGGGAGAGAAGCTTGTCCAGGGGTGCAAAGGAGGTGAAGTCTGTGTCTAAGAGTGCAGTGGGGGAGAGACTTCATGAAGTCCATTCAACTGCCCTCTTAGACACAGGCCTCAACACCTCTGCTCCCCTGGACAGGCCTCGCCTCATCTGCACTCCTGGTTAGGCCTCACCTTATCTGCATCCTGTTACCATCAATTATGTTCTTCAAAGAGTGTTCTTTTGCATGGAACTGAATTAGATGTGAACAAGATTTGTGAAGATATTGAGATTTGTTACTTTGGTGAAAAAGAGGACAGTGTAGAAATTGACACAGTAATAGAAGGTAATGTGGAAGACAATGTACACATTTCAAGTACAGACAAGTTTGACCAGGAAATTACCAAGTTTAAGGTGAAATCAAGTGAAAGGCCTAATTTTACTTGTGTGTGTTGCCGATGGACTCATTATAAGATTCAGACTAGGTTAGTTGATTTAAGTGCAGAAAGTGAAATGGAAAATAATAGTGAATGGAAGAATTTTGCAACTTTTTTGTTGGTGGAGAATTCTTTTGATTTGAGTTCTGATCAGCTTATTTGTAAATATTGTTATAATAAATTAAATGAAAACAGAATGCCTGCTAGAGCTGTTCATAATAATCTTGAGTTGGTAGACATTCCTCCAAATTTGATGGATTTAAATACATATGAATCTATTTTGATTCAATGTGTCCATCCTTTTCAGGCTATTGTTCGCATGGAGCCTAAGATAGGGAAATTGCCTCCTTCAGAGAGGATTAAAGGGAAGAGTCGTTTATTTGCCTCTAGATTTCAAGAAAAATATTGATACAATTGGTGTAGAGAAAGTGGAAGAGGAACCTCTGGTTATTCTAGTTAATGGGGTTCCGACAAAGAGTTAGAAAATCTGGCAAGATTTAGTGGATGTTAGGCAAGTCAAAAAGGTAACATTGTATTTGGTCAAAAACAATGAGTACTACAAAGATGTATGTGTTGGAGCAGAGGAAATAGCTGCAGAAGAAGACAGTGATTGTTCAGCCGGCCAAATTGAAAAAGTTGATGTGTCTAGAAGTGAAGAAATATATGAACATTATATTGTTCATCCTTTGCATTCCAAAGAAGTAATGGGGAATGCAATTGATTAGTTTCAAATGAAAGCAGCAAAAGGAAGTCCCATTAGTGTATGGGAAGAAAGTTTGGAAGCTCGTTGTTTTCCACAGCTATTTCCAACAGGTCGAGGTGGACGATATGACGATCGACCACTTCTAATTCCAGCATCTGAATACCGGACTGTAAGATTATATGCTGAAGGTCCAAGGTTTCGTCAATGCATCCCATATTTGTTTCATTTACTGTATGAAAGTGACTTGTCTGGGCTTTCTTATGCAGTAAACCATATACTGAAAAGTGGAGCACATCTGCAAAATGTTTCGGCGAGGGACTTTATGGAGAAAGTCAATCTGCAAGACAATATTTTGGAATCTCATCTAATCAATCTCATGGCATGTCAGCGTGGTACAAATGAGTATTGGTACCGTCGTCATGGGGAATTGAAATGTATGCTAAGAAACTTAGAAACTCCTACATGGTTCCTCACTCTTAGCTGTGCTGAGTATGCATGGGACGACTTACTTCAATTTCTACGAGAGGCAAATGCAAACATGCAAAATATAGAATTCAAAACACCTGGAGAACTGTGTTCTTTGGATCCAGTGAATGTATGCAGATATTTCAATCATAGATTTGAAGCTATGATGTCTTTCATTACCAACAAAAAAAATCCTCCCCTTGGAGAGGTTTTGGATTTCTTTTGGAGAAAGGAGTATCAAGCGAGTGGTGCTCCTCAAATACATATGTTGTTATGGATTAAAGATGCACCCAAATTTGGAACAGATTCGGATGACACAGTGATGAGTTTCATTGATGAGTATTCAACATGTGCTGTTCCGAAAACTACCGAAGAAAACAGTTTAAGGCAACAAGTTTTACGCTTTCAATCCCATCGTTGTGGAAAGTACTGTCGTCGAAAATTCAGAAACAAGGACAAGTTCTACACAAAATGTCGTTTCGGGTTTCCACGACCAGTGATTTCTAAAGGCAGAGTAAATAATTTGATGTCTTCTCTGCGACATACTGTGAAGAGGAAATCACCGAAAAATACATACAATTTAAAAAGAAACGAAGAGTCCAAGTACATCAACGACTACAACCCAGTGATTTTGTCCATGTGGAATGCTAACATGGATATTCAGTTTGTTGCTGACAACTCTATTGCTGTGGCTCGATATGTGATGTCTTACATCACAAAAAAAGAAAAGACAGAACTGAAGGAAATGTGGGAGGACATTTCACATGAAAAGAGTATAAGTAAAAAATTATACAGTTTCAGTTTGAAGATGTTGTCGCATCGAGAAATTGGAGCATATGAATGTTCTGATCGGTTATCATCAGCAAGTCTCTACGCCAAGTCTAGAACAATTATTTGGGTGAGTCTAGGTCTTGCTGCAACACGAAACCGAGTTTTGAAATCTGTACAAGAAATTGAGTATTTGGCGGAGAAAGAACCAAACAGTACAGATATTTTGAAGACAAACATGTTGGATACATACTATCCAAATAGAAGTAGTCATCTTGAGAACAGTTGTTTGTATGAAGTTCTGCAAAACTATATTTATAGGAGGACCATCAGAGAAGATATCAATAATGGAATATGCTATAATTGGGTGTGAAGGATGTCTAGTGAAGCAGAGAAAAGGCCATTTGATTAATCATCGAAAATTGAGTTGCGAAAATCCAGAGAAAAGGGAATTTTACTATTTAGCTCTTTTTCAACTCTTCAAGCCATGGCGTACAGAAGAGGAACTACTTGGAGATTTTGTCTGTTACGAAGATTCTTTTAATGCAACCAAGGATACCATAGAATGTCCTGATTTTCCAAATTATCTGCAAATGTTGAACGAAGAAATAGAGCAAGAAGCCACACTTGCTGTACAGATTGCTAGAGACAGTTCTCAAGACAGTCAGAGTTCTGTTTCATTGAGTCAGGATCCATTAGGAGGACCAATTATCCAAAATTAAGCTGCCACTGCCATGGATGAGGTGGAAAGAGCTATGGAACAAGCTCAAGATGATATAGTTAACTTAGAAGATTTGGTGAAACAACTAAAGCTTGAGCAGAAACAGATATATGACGAAGTCACAGAACAGGTTGAACATGGATTCAGTCATGAGAAAAAAGAGTGCTCATGTACATCATTTAAGCCTGTCTGACTGTACGTGAGTGGAGAAGCGGGAACTGGAAAAAGTTTTCTGATTAAAGCAATTGCAACTTATCTGCAGAAAAGGACTGAATCACCGCTGTCTTGTGTTGTCACCGCTCCAACTGGGCTTGCAGCACATAACATTAAAGGGATTACTTTACATCATTTACTGATGCTACCAGTGGAGCATGATAAGAAATTACAATACCACAAGCTATCTGGAGATGCTTGTTCTGAAGTTTCCAGAGTCCTGAAGAAAATGAAACTTCTTATCATTGATGAAGTAAGCATGGTCTCAAATCAAATGCTTGCTTTTGTGCATTTGAGAATGCAAGAAATTCTTAGAACAGACTATGATGTCTTATTCGGAGGAAAACACATTATTGTTTTTGGAGATCTACTGCAGTTGACTCCAGTGAAAGGACAACCAGTGTTTAAAATGCTCACGCATGAAGATACCAGGAAGTGCCTAGGAAGCATTGGAAACATTAATATATGGTTACATTTCAAATATGCAGAACTGCTTCAAAATGAGCGACAGGCAAAGGATGAAGATTATAAAAATATTCTACAAGATGTAAGAATCGGAAAAGTAAGTGAGCATGGGAAAGAAGCATTACATGCACGATTAATTTCAAATTTGTATCCAAATGAAAACATTCTTCCAGAGAATATTTTTAAGAAAATTACTGAGAACAAATCTGGGATATGTTTGATGCCAACTCTGCAAGAATGTTCCATCTTCAACAACAAAATGTTAAAGTTAGAAAATGAAGAGATTGTGAAACTGGAAGCTATAGATAAAATAGAGCATATGGGAGCAACAAATATTTTGTCAGAAAATTTGAAATCAAAATTGGATTCATTAGAGAAGAGTATATCTAAAACTGCTGGTTTTGAAAAGACTCTGAATGTGTGCTTAAATTGTCGTATCATTTTGAGAAGGAATTTAAATGTTGAAAGAGGTCTGGTAAATGGAGCAATGGGTCATGTTGTTGATTTTGTGAATTACAAAAATAGAGATGGAATTGAAATTTTAAAAATTTAATTTGATGGCATTGACGAAAAAGAACAAATTTGTCGTTGTTCAGCTAGATTTTTGCTTGTGAAAGACCTATATGTTCGCCGAAAACAGTTTTCTGTTTGTTTGGCATATGCGGTGACAATTCATAAATCTCAAGGTTTAAGTGTAGATAGTGCTTTGGTGAACATTGGAAGTTCTGTGTTTAAAGAGGGTATGGCATATGTGGCATTATCACAAGTCAGAACTTTATCAGGATTGTACTTGATTGAGTGTGATGAAACAAAGATTTGTGCAGATCTAGATTGTGTTAAAGAATACAATAGGTTAAGAAGAGAGTATGCTCCACATTTGCCTCAATATCCTCTGTTTGAAAAACGTGTGGTAGGCCGAAAAAGAAGAAATGAGAATAATTGCAGTGAGGTAGTAGCAAAAAGACAAAAAGTAGATGAAACTGTAATTGTAAGCAGAAAGAAAAAGGATTCTGTTGAAGATGTTGTTGGATTTCAGTTTGAAAACAGTTCTGGTGTCAACTGCTATGCTAATGTAGTGCTTAATGTTGTTTTTTTTCTTCAAAATTTACAAGAACAGATTGTTGAAAATCGGGATCAAACATTCTGCTGTTTATTGAATTCTGTGTTTGAGAAATGTAGCAGTGATAGAGCAAAAATAGAAAGTGTTTCAGAAATTCGAAATCTTCTAGACATATGTTCTGGTCAAAATCAATTTTCACAGAATATTCAGCAGGATTGTCAGGAATTTTTAATGTATATGTTTGTTGTATTGGAAGATGAAGGTGTAGATATAAAAAATCTTTTTAGCCTTTCTTATCAATGGCAGCATGACTGCAACAACTGTAGTTTATCAAGTAGTACTACAATAGACACCGAAAGATTTATATATTTGACTTTACCAGACTGCAAATCAGTGCCTTTTAATAATCTAGTTAAAGCAGCTGATCACAATATGGTGTGTACCCAATGTAAGTCTGCAATCCTGTCCACATTATTTATACAAAATTATGGTCAGTATGTAATTTTAATGTTCCAACGATGTAGACCTGTTGGAACTAAATTGACAACTTCTATTAAAAATGTTGTGGCTTCTCAGTTATCAATTTCAGGAAGAACTTTTGCAACTGTAGCTATTATTTATCATGACGGTCCTTCAACAACATCAGGGCATTACACATGCTATTTAAAATGTCGAAAAGGTTGGACTAACTGTAATGATACTCATTTGACTTTCAAGCAACGTTTGCCTTTTGACTTAAAAAATTCATACCTAGTGTTTTTACAACCAAAATTTAAGTAACGGTAATTGGCCTATGAAGACGGGAGCAGTTAAGAAAAGTTAGTCTGCTGTTTAAAATGATATTGTGAGTAAAAGTGATGAAGATAATATAAAAATTATAGTTCTCATAAAGGTACGGTAAGTGGATCGCATAGTAAGTGATATCAGTATTATAGGAAATGTTCAACATGAGAGAGCCAGAGATGGAATTATGAATATTTAAATATTGTGAAAATGTTGTTTGAGCCTTTCTTTCAGAACGTCGGGAAAACTGTAATTTTAGAGTTTGTTTTAAGTAATTTGAAAATATACTGATACATCTGACACTATTTGGCCTTAAGGAAAGGTGAAGGAATGAACAAAGAGTCATGACTGAACACAAGGAGTATATGAAAACATTGAAACATATTTCAGATGTTCTTGGAGCTTTTCGTCTAGAAAGTTGATGAAATGGAATTTTTAGAGAACAGCAGAGTACCTTCCAACGAAAAGGACCTTCATGATGTACTATTTGGCCTAAAGGAAAAGTAAGTGAATCAAAGATTAGTGTACATATGTGATTTGTAAGTTTATATGTTTTTTTTAAACACAATATTTTTGATTGTGTTTTTTTTTCCCGCTGTCATATGATGAATAGTTTGAACTCACTGTTTTTAGTGAAATTCAATATGTTCTGAGAACAGCAAAAATAAACTATCTAACATGTTGTACAAATTATTCTATAGTTTGTATTGTGTAATTTATATTGTATTCCCATTGTCTCACACTCACTTTCCTTTTTCCTCTCTCTTTCAGCTCTCTTTACTCACTCACACTGCCTTTCTCTCACTCTGTTTCACACCTATTCATTTACTCCACCTCTTTCACAACCCCTCATTTCCATTTCAACTGTCTGCATCCCCTCTCTCCCTTGCACCACTTTTCAGCTTTCAGTCTCTCTGCTTTACTTCCCTTTTCTGTCTTTTCCTCCTTTGCTCTTTTAAAAATTCCTCTTTACTCACTCACCAGTATTGTCGCACTCTGTTACTATAACTCACCCACTCTCCCTCGCTTATCTTTGTTTGCTCCTTTCTTTTGACCTCTTCTCTCTATTTTCCGTTCACTACCTCTATGTCCTCAGTCCCTCACTCTCCTTGTGTTATGTTCACTTGTGTTTATCTACCTTCTATCATTTCTCTTACAACAACTTCACTGCTCCTCTCTCATCGTTCTTCACCCCATTTCTTTTAGTCCGGTTCCATTACTACCCCTCATTTCCTAGCTTTCAATGTCCTTCTCTTTACTTTCATCACCGAATCACTTTCTCTCAGTACCACTGCTTTAGTCCTCCTCTTCTCTCTTTCCTTCTTTTGCTCCCTTACTCATTTTCCTTTCCTCACTCATTGTACTCCACTTCACTCAGTCCTTCCCTTAGTCTCTCTGTCTACTAACTTCCTCACTCCTTTTCCCTCAATCCTTCTATATTATCCTCTCTCCCTTCATCCCTTCACTCTATGACTCTCCTTCACTTGCTCTCAGTTATCTTCCATTCCTCATTCTTCTAAATGCATCCTCAATCAGACTCCTTTCCCTCTCAGTTATTCTCTTTTTACTTACTCCTGTTTCCTGATTTAGTTTTGCTAACTCACATTCGTTTAGTATCTTTCTTACCTTCAGTTCATTTCTCTCTTTTTCTCTTCCTCTCTGTCAGTGAATCTATATGCCTTACTCTTAGTAATTTGCTCTCCTTCTATTTCTTTTACCCTCTTTTTGTCCTTCTACATTACTTTATTTCCCTTTCTGTGTCTTTCACTCGTACTTTATTTCTTAATACACTGTTATGATTTTTAACCTCTTCGTTTGTATCTTTTATTTTAAAATATATATTTTACTAATTATAACTTATTTTTTCTTCTCTCTTTCACAGATACAAAGTGTAGTAAAAAATGTAATTAAAGTTACATTATTTATATGGTAAGTGTCACTAAAAAAATGTAGTTTGTCATCACCCTTTGCTTTAACCTCACTACTATTTTCTCACCCTACCTCACTTCTGTTTCCTTACTCTGCTTCCCTCACTTATTCTTATCCTCCATGTTTACTCCCCTTTCCCTAACTCCCCTCCCACATTCAACTTCTTTCAGTCCCCCTGCTTTACTTCCCTTACCCTCTGTTCCCTTCCTTTGCTCCCTCACTCATTCCCTTTCCCTTACTCATTTACTTCACTCCTCTCACTCCTTCTCTCAGTCCGTCCGTCCTCACAGTTCCTCACTTCCGTTCCCTTCATCTGTCTCTCTTACCGTCGCTGTCTCTGTCCCCTCACTCTGTCAATACTCTTTCGTCATGCTCACTCCCTACAACTCACCCACACTCCCTCACTTACCTTTCTTTGCTGCTTCACTCACTCCCTTTCAGTCACTCCTTCCTTTACTCTCTCTCTCCTTTCTCTCTGTCACTCCCCATGTCTTATCCTTATTCACTTTTATCCACCCTCTTTCACCCCTCTTTACTTACAGTCACTGCTCTTTTCTAACCCTCCCTCACCGTTGTTCCTTTACTCTGGTTCCGTCACTACCCCTCATTCCCCATCCTTTACTGTCCTTCCCTTTACTTTCAACACCCACTCACATTCTCCCAGTACCTCTGCTTTAGTTTTCTTCCTCTCTCTTCCCTTGTTTTGCTCCCTTATTCATTTTCCTTTTCTCACTTACACCCTATTACACCTTCTCTCTGTCTTACTATTTAATACACAGTCCCTCTGTGTTGCTCCCTCTAGTTCTCTTTCTCTTAACATCACTCTCTCTGTGTCCTTCCCTCATGCTCACTCCTTTATTTTATTAATATTTTTTTTTTTGGTGCGTGCCCCGGTACGCACACCGGGGAGCGTACCGGTACGCGTACCCTGGAGAAAAAAGAATGACAGATTTTTCAAAAAAAGTAGCATTTTTTTATAAATTAGAGGTAGTTCTAAAAAGAACTGTTTTTTTATTCTTTTTGTTGTTTTATATTTTTTTATTGTTTTTTTGAATTTTTTTTACTTTTTTTGGCTTTTATGAAGAATTTTAAATTTTTTTTGTATTTTTTATGGGGACAAACAAAAAACAGGGAATTGTAAACGGCTCAACTGGAGCAAAAAAAAAAACAGGAAAAAATTAAGGCTTCTTTCGGCACTGGTGGTTGTCACCAGCAAGGTTGATGAGATTAATACTCTGCTCACCATAGGTAATTGTTTTTCCACAAACAATGCAAACAATTTTGTACCCACCAAACTTGGTTTGTATGTTTGGTAAGCATGGGCGGATCTAGCGGATCTCGCGTACGCGAACTTGCGGATTTACGGATTCGCAATCCGCGAAGATCCGCGAACTCTAGCGGATTTGCGGATTTTCCCGTTTTTTGTGTTGGCGCGCGTTCGCGCCGATTTTGGGACAAGTTCGCAATTGCGAACTTACTTTTCGGCTCGCAACGGCCGCGACTATGTTGTTTCTACGTCTGGTTTATCATCACAGGTTCACAGCACCCTCTGTTTCACCACTGCCACCCTCTGGGACACCCATGCCACCCTCTGGTACATCCTCACTGCCACCCATTAGGTTTATTTATCACTGTAGATTATGGTGGTTGAAAAAAGCAAGCACACCTGCCCTTCTTCAACTGCCATCAATTAATTTGTGTTTCATTAATGTGTCAGTAATTTTGAAAGTTCCAGTCTGGCTGGCACCTGCTTCCTTCCTTATCTGTAATTTGCTTTTTGTTGCAGTGAAAAAATTTTTTCACAGGACCTTTATGGTCTACTTGTAGCTATTCTATGAGCCTGCTGTTTGGGTCATAGCAGGGTCATAGAATAGTTGCAAACTCTGGAGGGGCCCATCAGGAAGCACTACCTTGAATGTTACTAATGTTAAGTTTGAACTTTTGCACCTGCTCATTGCTTTCAGTTTAGCTAAAATCGTTTTTTTCTGCAATTTCGCGCGTTTTTTGGGGCGCGAATCCGTGCGAGATCGATTTCGGAAGCCGCGAATACGTGCGAATACAAAATTGTTTTTTTTGCGACGTGTATGTTCGCGTGATCTTGCGCGTGTTCGCGAGGCGCTTCTAGCTATACGTTTGCCAAGTTACCCTATCGGTCGTACACGGGCGCGGCCATCTTGTTGGCGTGACGTAATTCCGTTTCCGGCCGCTATGTGTAATCTCGCAAAGTGTGCTGCTCGCTAGTACAATTTCGCGCGTACTCGCAAGGAAAATCTCGCGCGAACTTACCCACGCGGCCATCTTGTTTCTCATTCATTGCTATGGTTCTGGGCATGCTTTCTCTATCCTCTCTCAATCTCTGCCATCCTTTGCTTGTTTGAAGTTTTTTTGATCTAATTTTACTTATTATCTATCCCTCTATTTTTCTAGCTCTATATTTTTGTGTTTTCTGCAGCTTTTAGTTACTTTTAAACTACTTTTTTGAACTCTTTTCTTTTCTTCTTCAGTATTCTATTTCTTGTTTATCATTTAACTCTATTTCTGCCCAGACCATGGTAAAGGGAGCCGGGAAGCACCCTGAGAAGGGGAAGGGTCCCGCACCCCGTGCCCGGCTCCCGTGCGGGCGTTTAAGGGGGGAGCAAGTGGTCCCGAGGGAGATCTTCAGCGCGGAGGAAGTGGCGGCACTGATCTTCCACGTCCAGCGCCGCCTCCCCAAGACGATCCTGGGAGGCGGCAAGATCGCGACTGGCTATGGCATCCGGGAGCGTCGCAAGCGGTGGGAGAAGGTGTGCCGGGCCATGTACAAGATCTCTGGGGTCCGGCGCACATATAACCAGGCCACCCACCGCTGGACCGATGTCATGGACCGGGAGCGGGACTTGCTGGACGCGCTCGGCGTAGAGGTCCCCGGGCTTGGTGAGTAGTAGTAGTAGTACATTTACTACTCTGTTTTATCCTGCTCTGTTATTTGCAAATCTTTGTTCTTTACCAAGAGCAATAATGCTGCCGATTACATTGAGGTAAATTATATTTCAAAATCTTCTATGCATTTCAGGTGCACTGCTCTCCTTCTCAGTAGCCTTGCTTGCTACTATGCTTCTTTGTTTTGTATGTTGTGTTCAGAAGCATTTCATTGGCCTGAGAAATTATGTATGAGTGTAGTGTAAAGATAAGAACTGCGTAATGCTAGACACTAAGGGTCATATTTTCAATTACCGGCGCATCCCTGCAAAGTAGCAGGGATGCGGCAGTAATTGTGTGCCATGCCACCACCACCCATTGGCCCAAAACGTCACAGAAGCCTTACGCATCTGTGCCGTAAAGGCAGCGCATTGCTGGAGTTGCGTGCCAACGATGGCGCAGCTCCAGCAATGCTCTGGGGTACCCTATCTCCCCAATGCTGCATCAAGCCGTACGTCGGCTTCAAGCGCGCAGGGTTTGAGTCATGCATCATTGTCCTAAAAGTGACTGATTGACATCTTGTCGATTTCCCTCAGCCACTTTTAGGATTCGTTCCTGCGCAGGTACGCCCTCCCTTGCGCCGGAACGCCCCCTGACGGCGCAGGGCTTTACAACGTGATGCATCGCCCATATGCCCATATGTGTTTTTTTTTAATATATACGCCGCACCAACACCATGGCGAGTCTTTTGTTCTGCCGCTGCGTCACAAAAGGCACGCAACAATGGAGGAAAATGAGCCGCAAGGGACTTCTAAATCAGCCCCAACAGACTGAAGTCCAGTCCTTCCTTTAGACACATGGCTATAAGAAGAAATAGTGGCGGTGGTGGGTGGATTGATAGTTTGAGTATTCACTGATCTGCAAGCAGGATGGACTTTGTCTGTCACTTCGCGTGCTGCGGACTGCTGCCTGCAGTGCCAGGCCTAGGCAAACCTCTTTAGTAGTCTGTTTATTGAGTTACATAGGAACTTTCTAAGTCAACGTTCCGCAAATCAGGCACTACGAATAAAGTAGTATACCACATGAGATAGATCCCGTGGAATAGTTGTCTATCTATTTGCTATTTCTCCAAAATATTTAGTTATTGTTCTTTTGAAATGTTTGATTTGGTTGAAAAATCTCATCCATGTTTTCTGGTCTTTCTTTCTTTCATGTTGTACATCAGCTCCCCCCAAGGGCAAGAGGAGGACACAGGAGGAGGGTGCTGAGGATGCAGGCCAGGATCGGGCAGGCGAGGGCTCCTTTGCTGGCCCCAGTAAGTTTACATTTTAATAAAGAGTACCTATTTTTTCCTAGCGTTCCTCATTCGATTTTTTCTAAATCGTCTTTGATCTTCTTGTAGACTGGATATAAATTCTTATCCTGCCTCGAATATGACTCCCTGTGGTATTACTAGACTATTCTTATTAGTCTGTCTGTGTAGCTAACTAAGATTGGACATTTGGCAATTCCATTGGACTCCCATTCTATTCAGCAATAGCTCTATGCACTGTCTCCTTACTGACTAGATAGTGTGGCAGAGTCATTCAGCTCCCGAAGTCACCGATTATAGATCCCCAATGATCTCTAGATTATCGTACGCAGGACAAGAGAGTAGTACGGAGTCACAGCACAGTCAAGAAGTGTCAGAGGCACTCATGCTTGCAAAAATTCCAAAACCTTTAGCTCATCCACTCTAGTCTGGAGGAACAAAAACCACAGAGTCTATTTAAGTTTAAAAGCTTTATTAAAAGTAAACACATTTATTAAAATCTACTTTGTCATAAAACTATTTAACTGAAAACGGAAAAGTGGTTAGTGCTGACGATTAATTGGACACATTTCTTGTGGTCGAGCCGAGCTCTCACCTGGTTTGAACTTGATCCTGGTCGTGTTCTTAGGAGTCAAGCTTCTGTCTGTTAGGAGAAAAAGTGGTGCGTGTTAAAAATCAAAAGCAAGCATTCATCAGTTGTGCATAAAAGTGCAGCAAGACAACAGCCTTCCCTGGAAAATGGGACATTTTTACTATGGAGTAGACAGTCACAAATTATTACATTGTATTCTGTTTTTTTAACATTTCTCCTAGACCAAATATTATATAGTAGTGAGTGGTGTATTCTAACATTCTTAAATGTACTTTGTAGGTGTAACATCTGGTGACGGGGCCAGCGCGGAGGTGGCTGTGTTGGGCGAGGACTCGGAGGCCTCTGGGGAGGAGGCGGTGCAAGAGCCGGCGGACGGTCCTGTGGGGGATGAAACGGTGGTGGCGGAAACAGGTAAGCTATATATTCCTTACTTATTGAGATTGAAGACTGCATAGTGTGCTTTCTGCATGGGTGTATTACAATTACAAATCAACCAGGTAGTAGCCTCCTCGAAATGTACTTCGAATTAGCTGTGAAGTTTTTGGTGAGAAGAATCCCAATAAGTTCTTAGACGAACGTGATGGATGGGATGAACGAAAAGGGAAAGAAGGGTGTAAGTAAGTGGGACGCGAACTTGTATGATGGCTGGCAAAGAAGAACGATATGTGTTTGCTTGGCCCCCGAGGTGGCTGGGAAGGAAAGAATATGGTATGGTGCATGGCTGGGTCAATGATGAAGCAAGGATGGGTGGAAGGACAGCAGCCTGGGTGGGTGAAACAGAAACTGTATGTGTGCGTATACTTTGACTGAATGGATGCCTGGAGCATGGTATTCTCTGACTCTTAGATAGCACATGTGTATCTAGAGAGAGTAGATGGTCGCCAGGTGAAGTAAGTGTTACCTTGAAGAGCATGTACCACCGCACCCGCACGTCCGTTCCAGTGCAGGGAAGGCAAGGAAAAGAAATTGTAAATGTGTCCAATACTACCATGAATAGTAGCAGTACTTTGTACTGCGTTTGCAATCACAGCATATATCTGGTTATTACGGTGGACACTCCGTACCTCTCTTAATAACTTTAGTTTACTTGTAGTACGTCATTCATGTGTGGGTGTATCACTGTTCACTCAATATTAAGCAAAGCACCTAAAGTCATGTTAGAGCAAGGATGCAGAAGTGGGAGGTTACATAGATACTGTCCTCAATAGTTATGTACTGTGCTTTCAATTTGCTACTTGTACTCTGTGACCCAACTTTCGGCTCAATCACTTTGTGTTATTAATAAGGAGCATTGGTTACAGACTATGTCTTTCTTTCTTCATATAGTTGCTCCTTCCAAATCAACAACAAGGAGGGAGCAGGCTAGATTGGCCCGGCAACGGAGGCTGGAGGCCACTGTCGCCGAATATCGGCGGCTGGTGGCCCTGGAGGAGGAGGAGGACACGCAGTCGAGCGGGGCAACAACGACATCCTCGACTGTGACCACTGCATCCTCCTCCGTGACTAAGCCAGCGCGACCGAGCCGGGCTAAGAAAGACGACCGCCACCGCCAAGCAACCGAAATACCAGCTGCCCCCCACAGGAGCTGCAAGGAACGCCAACGCCGCCTACGAGTCCGCATGTCCAACCTGGAGCAGGAGGTCCTGAAGTATAAGAACTTGGTTAAGGGCCTCCGCTCCGAGCTTGCCACCCTCCGCAAGGAGTATGATGCCCATGCCGCATCATGCACCTTGATTCCTTTTTCACCCTCTGAGGCGGAAGCCGGAGGTTCTTCTCCTCTATTCTTTATTTACTCGGTCTGAGATACATTTGCAGAGGGCAACGCTCATTTTAATCGCGTCCTGAGTGACGCGTGCATTTTACTCGCGCTTGATTTTAAAAAGCGGATTTTAATCAGAATCTTTGTTCCCTACCTCCTCTACCTCCTGGGCCGCTCTCAGCTGAGTGTTGACGCTGAGAGCTGGTCCCGGGGAGGCGAGGGCTGTTTGGCGGCCATCTTGAGTGTAGGCGCGCCCTCGCGCTCTAGTCACTATAAAGGGGGCTCAGGCAGGGACTGCCAAACGATTCCTTTTTCACCCTCTGAGGCAGAAGCCGGAGGTTCTTCTCCTCTATTCTTTATTTACTCGGTCTGAGATACATTTGCAGAGGGCAACGCTCATTTTAATCGCGTCCCGAGTGACGCGTGCATTTTACTCGCGCTTGATTTTAAAAAGCGGATTTTAATCAGAATCTTTGTTCCCTACCTCCTCTACCTCCTGGGCCGCTCTCAGCTGAGTGTTGACGCTGAGAGCTGGTCCCGGGGAGGCGAGGGCTGTTTGGCGGCCATCTTGAGTGTAGGCGCGCCCTCGCGCTCTAGTCACTATAAAGGGGGCTCAGGCAGGGACTGCCAAATGATTCCTTTTTCACTCTCTGAGGCGGAAGCCGGAGGTTCTTCTCCTCTATTCTTTATTTACTCGGTCTGAGATACATTTGCAGAGGGCAACGCTCATTTTAATCGCGTCCTGAGTGACGCGTGCATTTTACTCGCGCTTGATTTTAAAAAGCGGATTTTAATCAGAATCTTTGTTCCCTACCTCCTCTACCTCCTGGGCCGCTCTCAGCTGAGTGTTGACGCTGAGAGCTGGTCCCGGGGAGGCGAGGGCTGTTTGGCGGCCATCTTGAGTGTAGGCGCGCCCTCGCGCTCTAGTCACTATAAAAGAGTACCCTGTGGCTCCGCGCAGCGGACGCGGCAGCGGATGCCCGCCGGAGTCACGCCAGAGTCCAGCCCGTCTGCGCCCGTCCGCGCTGAGGACGGGCTGGACGGCTGGGCCCTGGACTCTGATAAAATGTCATCCCCTTCTTGTAGCTATTCTCTTCGCGATATGTTGGCCCTTAAACCGTGTAAAAAACACTGTTCTCATACCTATGAACCTGATGACCTCTCGCTCCCACTCTCCTGTGGCTGCTATCTCCCGCCAGGACCCCCCAACCCTGTTTCCATCTACCCTACCACTGAACACCCTATCACATCTACTGCTAGTACAGTAGAAGTAGAGGGCATCTTGGTCAATGCCCGCTCCCTTATTAAGAACAAGGTTATGTTTAAAGAGATGGTACTGGACAGAACGCCCACCCTAGTGTTTGTGACTGAAACCTGGGCTAAGGACTCCTCCGACCCAGATCTAATAGAGGCTGTCCCGGACGGTTATTGCCTGGCCAGACTTGATAGACAGGGACGAGCTGGAGGGGGGATAGCGATCCTTTATAAAGATCACCTTCAATGCCACACTGTACCTCTGAGTGATTTTCCTGATAGTTTCCAAGCTCTTTATTTTTCTATTAAGGAAGAGCAACGTCCCTTTTTTAACGGTATTTTAATTTACCGTCCCCCCGGCGCGAGGACCCACTTTACGCACCATCTTCTTCAATCTCTTGAACCTCATTTTGGCCAAGATAACCTTTCCATCATGGGTGACTTTAATTACCACCTAGAGCGGCATGACCTCTCTGATACCTCCTGTCTCAATGAGGCCCTTGAATCTTGTGGGCTTACGCAACGTGTTACCGGAGCCACTCACCGTGCAGGACACACCCTGGATGGCATCTTTTCCAATGACCCCCGCTTGATTATTAAGGATATGATCCATCTCTCCTGGTCCGACCATTTGGTGGTCCATTTCCTTCTTAATCACCAACGGGTGAACTCCCGTAATTTGGGGAATCATGTCATCGAGACCACTCGAAACTTCAGGAATATCAACAGCAATTCCTTCGCGCCCTGGGCCGCAAGCTTTGCTAATACTGACCTACATAGCGTACAGACCGCAGTCGCCCACTTCGAACAGGTCACTACCGAGGCTCTGAATCATCTTGCCCCAGAACAATCCCGAAGCCGCGCTAGAAAGAGACCGTCCGCCCCCTGGTACTCCGAATCTCTTAGGCTTCTTAGGCAAGAAGTGAGGAGAAAGGAGAGGTGATGGCACGCTAGTTGGGACTTCAAAAATAAGGAAGCTCATCGACTTCTTGTTAAAAAATACAAGGCTGAAATTTTACAGGCCAAACAAGAATACTTTGTGACCGCGACTTCCTCGCTCTCCTCCCCGAAGGAACTTTTTAAAACTGTAGACTCTCTGGTCAGATTGCAGGTCCCTGACCCTGTTATCCCTTCGCAGGATCTCTGTAATAAGATTGCCTCCTTTTTCCATTCTAAAATACAGAACATTCACCTAGCCCTTGAGGAACAAAGAGTCGTCCTTAGTGCTTCTATGCCTAGCGTAGAGACGTGTCCGACCATCAATGAACTCTCCCCTTCTTGTACTCTGGACACCTTTCCCCCGCTGGCCTTGCAAGACCTGGAGCTTCTGTTAGCCAAGACTAAGTCCGGTTCACCTTTGGATACCTGCCCACTGAAGGTCATCAAACTGTGTAGGGAAACCCTTTTACCACCGCTGCTAGAGATAACGAATCTAGCTATTAGAGATGGCGTTTTCCCTGCAGAGTGGAAGAAGGCGGTAGTGAGACCCCTTCTGAAAAAGGCCTCTTTGGATCCGGGGGTCCTAAAAAACTTCCGGCCTATTTCCCTGCTCCCTGCTCCTGCTAAGATGCTTGAAACTTATCTTAACAAGCATCTTGCTGCCTTTGTCGAAAGTTCGGGATGTTTAGACTCCTCCCAGCACGGATTCAGGAAAGAATTTAGCACCGAGTCAGCCCTCACCATCGTGCTTGATAAGATCCGCACTTCAGTAGATGAGGGCCAGACCTCTCTCCTGGTCCTGCTAGATCTAACTGCGGCTTTCGACACCCTCTCCCCCTCAGTACTTACATCTCGGCTGAGGGAGGTAGGGGTGAAGAACGCAGCTCTGGATCTCTTGACCTCCTTCCTCACGGGGAGGGAACAAAGAGTCAAGCTTGGGGAGTTTCTATCTCCATCCCATCCTTTGCTATGTGGGGTTCCTCAAGGGTCGGCACTTAGCCCGACCCTTTTTAATATCTATGTTACCCCACTAGCTAAACTAATAAGATCATTTGGGATGGAGGTAGTCTCGTACGCAGACGACACTCAAATCCTCGTCTCTCTTCCCCGTTCCGATGACCTAATCGCCTCCAAGTTTAGATCTTGCATGGAGGCGGTTGGTCAATGGATGATCCGGAACTCCCTGAAACTGAATGGGGAGAAGACAGAGGTGATGGTGTTTGGGGGGAAAGAAAACATCTGGTCAGCCAACTGGTGGCCTGACTCCCTTGGAACTTGTCCTTCCCCCACTTCCTCTGCTAAAAATCTCGGGGTGTTAATAGATCCCGCCCTCGACCTAGGCAATCAGGTGAGCAGAACTGTTTCCACCTGTTGGGGCCTGATCCACACTCTGCGGAGGGTCAGGAAATATCTCTCTCTCCAGGCAAGAAAACAAATAGCTGTGGCTCTCATCGGCTCGCGTTTGGACTATTGTAATGCGCTGTATGCTGGACTTAATAAAGGTCAGCTGCAGCGCTTACAGGTAGTCCAAAACGCCATAGCTAGATTTGTCCTGGATTTACCCAGACGCTCGTTGGCCACTGCAGCAAGGAAAACTTTGCACTGGCTGCCGATGGAACATCGAATCCGCTTTAAGGTCCTTTGTATGACCTATAGAGCCATCGCTAAAAAGAGTGATACTGGAATAGGATCCATCATCTCCCTCTATGCCCCCCAAAGGAACTTGCGCTCCTCTGGTAAACTGCTTCTGACAGCCCCCCGTGTAAGAAGAGCCAAGTGGGGAGGCAGAGCCTTCTCCACCCTTGCCCCTAAATGGTGGAACGAACTCCCTTTGGACCTGAGATCTCTCCCATCCCTTCAGAACTTCCGCACTGCCTTAAAAACCCTTCTCTTCAGGCAAGCCTATGTCTAAGGTCCTAAGTTTTCTTGATCTTCCTCTGATCTTCTGTTAGGCGCCTTGATACCTGCGGGTCATTGTTCTGCGCAATATAAATTATTTTTCAATTCAATTCACCAGCACCAGCACCCTCCAGTAGTGGAGTGTCCCTTGCCCTTTTTTTATAGACTTTTGGGGGGTGGGATTTGGGAGTTGGGATCGTTTTGGGACGTTTCAAAGACAATCGTTGGGGTTAGGGTGGGTGAGGGAGATTATTTTGTTAGGGCTAAATAAATATATTTTTAAACTTTATCTGACCATACCTGTTTTTTACTGCTTTTCAGTCTGGTGGGTGGGGGGCGGGGGTGTAACAGTAACTTTGTTTTCCTGAACAGTCGTAGGACTTTAGTAGTACAACCGTCAATCTCTTGTCTACTCCGAAATAATACTCCATTATACTACCTCCCACCAAACGCTTATCTTACCTGTAATTTGTGTTAGAAATTAGGGCTAGGCCCAGGGCTGGCTCCAGGTGAAATGGGGATTAACGTTGTCAATCCTGGGCGGGTGACATTTCCTCATTGCGGTGGTACTAGTGGTGTGACACAGTGGCAGTTGCATGCCTATGGAAAAAAAGAAAACGAAACCTTGTTTGTCCTTACTGTAGCATTACAACGGTTACGGTACGATCGAGAAAATAGCAGGTGACAGTACACTAGAACAGTGCCATAATGTAGCCTAACAAATGGTAAAGTATTTGCTTGCAAGTATAACTAGTACTTGCGTTGAATTTATTTGACATTGGCTACTACTACTAGAAGATATAGTACTGAAGCTGAGTAAGTCTAGAAGATATCCTCGTATTCCTTCACCAGCCTGTTGCTATGACCTTATCCTCCCCAGCAAGTGTGTGGAATTATTGATGTCATTTTAGTCAGACATCAAGCAAAACAACACAGCCCGGGGGAAGAGGGTTAGGGTTTGTAAAATGGATGGGAATGGGGGTTTCTTTTTGGGTAGGTTTTGTTGAGAGAAGAAAAAAAAAGCAGAGCATGGACAAACAATAATTGAAGATACAGACAATCTTTGGTTACAAAGTAAAGGTAAGCACATGCAGTCACACTCATAGAATAAAAGACAACAATGGATACTGTATCTGTATTGCGTATGTTGTTGGAGTTGTCCTGTTGAATTTGGTAAGTAAGTTGCATGCAGCAAACAATTCCTCTTATTGGCGGCACTCCTCCATTCCAGCTGACGCTTCGTCCATCAATGTGGTGACCACTGACAGAAGACACCCTGTCCACTGCCTGCCTGGCGGATGTTGACTGAGACCCGGCCTGTAATTATTGAACGGAAAACAGGAAGTGCTATTACAATACCACTGATAAATAAATAAAAGGTATGTACGCTGTGTGGTTCAAAAAGTGACACTTTGATTTCCCTAATAGACAGTACAATATTTTTGAAATTGCGTGCTCTGTCTGAGTCACCTTTTTAAGGATAAATAAGTATGGCCAAAATATTATAGCGGATCTTTCCCCTCAAGGTAGGTGTACTGTAAACTGTGTTTTAGAACAAAATTTGACCTTCCCAGCAATGCTCCCACCAAGACCCTTACTAAAGCCAGTCGCAAAAATGTAGAAGAACCCCAATCAGATCTCCAAAAACGATGCCTAGCAGAAAAATGGTTACAAAACGTACTTTGAAAGTAACAGTAGGCCCAAATACAGACCGTGGATTGTATTCAAACCCCAGGCAAGACCCGCCAACCCACCCGCAAAAAAACACCCGACAACACCCCCAAACAGCGAAAAAGCTAAATCTCATACTTACAATGTCTCTCGGCCTTCGGTCCAAACGCGGCGCTGTGCAGCTAGGTCATCATCATCATCAATCATCATAACTCCTGTTTTCCACCACGGATTTCCTGAAAAGCAAATGCAATCAAGATTAGACTGTCGCAGCAGTGCTTCGACAGAGACCCCGGCCGCAACCCACCCACGAACAGCAGGAAGCCCCCCAAAACACTACATTGAGCAAGATGTCAGAAGAAATAGCAAAAAAAAGGCTGTTCCTTATGGATTTTGTCCAAAACACTTCTATCCGGTATTAGACCTTCCCAGGAATGCCCCAGGCAAGACCCGCCAACCCACCCGCAAAAAAACACCCGACAACACCCCCAAACAGCGAAAAAGCTAAATCTCATACTTACAATGTCTCTCGGCCTTCGGTCCAAACGCGGCGCTGTGCAGCTAGGTCATCATCATCATCAATCATCATAACTCCTGTTTTCCACCACGGATTTCCTGAAAAGCAAATGCAATCAAGATTAGACTGTCGCAGCAGTGCTTCGACAGAGACCCCGGCCGCAACCCACCCACGAACAGCAGGAAGCCCCCCAAAACGCTACATTGAGCAAGATGTCAGAAGAAATAGCAAAAAAAAGGCTGTTCCTTATGGATTTTGTCCAAAACACTTCTATCCGGTATTAGACCTTCCCAGGAATGCCCCAGGCAAGACCCGCCAACCCACCCGCAAAAAAGCACCCGACAACACCCCCAAACAGCGAAAAAGCTAAATCTCATACTTACAATATCTCTCGGCCTTCGGTCCAAATGCGGCGCTGTTCAGCTAGGTCATCATCATCAATCATCATAACTCCTGTTTTCCACCACGGATTTCCTGAAAAGCAAATGCAATCAAGATTAGAATGTCGCATCAGTGCTTCGACAGACACCAAAAATTACCCACAAACACCCGGAACCCCGCCAAAGAGCACCTCAAAGGCAAGCAAGTCAGCAAAAACGGCAAGAAATTTCCACCTCATATTTGGTCCAAAACACTTTTGTCCATTATTAGAGCTTCACAGCAATGGGCCCAAATCCGTCAACTCACCCGCAAAGAAGTACAACACCCCCACAAGTGCTGAGTCTTTCTTCATTGGGCGTAATCCAGCACTCTGCTTGGAGGGAAATCGCAGTCTGGAGGAGGAGGATAGAGGAGCATGTTCTTCAGAACTTGTGAACCTGAGGAATGTAGACTGCGGCACCTTCAAATCAATAAGCAAACAAGTGAAGACAGTTCTGATGATGGTCTTGTTTTTGGGATTAGGTGATTAAAGTTTGAATTAAATTAACTGTGCAAAACAAAGAAAGAGAGACACAAAGCACACAGGAATAAAAGTGAATAAGGATGAAAAAGAAAGTTCTTGATTGATTGTCTCATTTTCAGGGCTCGGTGTCAGGGAATAAGAACAAGATTTCGTCATCATACTCTGCGAATTCAGGCTGGATGAGGTCAGTGCCACCGAACAGAGAACAAATCCCCTCATCTACGTTGCCGTCCTAATCGTCTTCATGCGGCGTGCTTTCTCGTACTTTGTAATCTGGTGGTATGAGGTGCTGATTCATCTTGATCATTGTCAGCCGCTCCACATTTTTGGGCGAGAGGCGGCTCCGTTTGGGAGTTACAATGCCACCAGCAGCACTGAAAACACGTTCAGAAGACACACTTGCGAGTGGGCAAGACAAATAGTTGATAGCCAGGTTGAAGAGCTGTGGCCACAATTGTTTTTTGCCATGCCAATACTGCAATGGCTCATCATTAAGAAAGACCACTGTTGAGTCATTCAGATAGTCCTGCACCATCGACTCAAGGTCAGCAACGGTTCCTCCACTTTGCTTACTTTTTGCTGTGGCTGTGACATTTTTTCGAGAACCATACCCAAGCAAACTTAGCCAATCCTCTACAACAGCCACTGTTTTTGTTGTGTGTGGTGCAGATGATCCAGTTGCCGGTGTCTTTAACGGCTGAGAGGTCACTTGTGCCCCAGCCACAGGTGCAGAAGTGGATTCTTGTGACTGGGGATGGCCTGCTGATGCTGATGCTGATGTACTGGCTTCTCCTTCAATAACCTGCCGTTCTTTTTCAAACCTCTTGGCTGACCAGGCTAACCAATGTTTGTACTTTTGAACATCTGCATCAGCAAAAGAAAAGAATGCTTCGCCTGCCAGCGCCTTTTTGTAGCGTGGATCCAGAATAGTAGCACAAATGTAATGCTGATCTGACTTGATCTTTTGAAGACGTTCATCACCACGTAGGCGCTCTAATAATTTCTCAGACAAAATGAAATGGTCTTTTTTTTTTTCATCTTTTTCAAACTCAGAAGACACCGCCATCAGTTGGTGCTCCAGCATGCACAACAATGGGATAGCTTTTCCCAAATTACAGTCCTCCTGGCTGACTGCACGCGTGAAGAACTCAAAAGGACGAAGCATGTCTGTCAGGCTTTTAACTATGTCCCATTGCGCCGCACTCATCCGCAGGTCCTCCTTCTGAGATGTACCCTCTGTGAAGAAATAGTGATCGAGTACCGTATACTGCTCATACAGACGCTCAAGCATGTAGAAGGTTGAGTTCCAACGTGTTGCCACCTCCTGGATGAGTGCTTTCACTGCCATTCCACGTATAAATAGCAGTCTCCGCAGATGCTTCCGGGCCTTAAAAGAATGGCTGAAATGGTTGCACATTTTGCGGCAGGTGGCCATTACCTCGTACGCTGTACTGTCTTTATCACTCAAGAATTTTTGAACTACCAGGTTGATACAGTGCGCCAAACACGGCACTCTAACATGGTCACCCTTCTGCATTGCCTTAACTACATTGGCGCCATTATCCGTGGAAACATAACCAATCTTGAGTTTTAGGGGGGATAGCATTTTCAAGACCTTTTTGTTAAACTCTTCCAAAAGGTTTTCTGCTGTGTGACTTTTCTCCAAGCCAAACATGGCTAGTGTTGCATGCTTCCGAGCAGCTTTGAAAACTTTGTCCGGGTCAACACCTGCGTTTAGCTTTGCTAAAACACCTGAAAAAGAGACCCAGTGTCCAGTGATGCACATGTAATCAGCGCCTGCGCCACTGGTCCACATGTCTGTTGTCAGATGTATTGTGTGAACAGCACTCTTCTGCAAAGCTGCCCCAATCGCCTGCAGCACATCTTCATGTAGTGCTGGAACCGCAACTCTGGCAAAATAGAACCGGCTCAGAACCTTCCATTTAGGGCAGAGCGTTGCCACTAATTCAAGAAAACCTACCGCTTCTACAAAAGAAAAAGGTAGAAGGTCCACAGCTAGCATTTTAGCCAGCTTAGTATTATACAGACGCGTCAGTGGGTGGTTGCGTTCATATGGCACGTCTGAAGTAAGCATTGTTCTAATGTTGCCCTGGACCAAGCATTTACGGGCTGATAATGACTTTGTTGACCCAATTTTGCTCGCTGGTGAACTTTTGTGCGTTGGTGTCTCACTCGCTCCAACACTCTTAGTGTGCCTCACATTGGGTGTGCTGCTGACAGGGGTACTGGGTGTAAGGGAACTGTTTGACACGTCTTCTTCCTGCTCGTCATCATCAGATGAAACATCAACGTTTCCTTGAATTTGGCGTTTCTTGATCGCATCTAGGTGCGCAAACCATTTGACAGTGTGCTGTCTCCTAAGATGACCTCTCTGGCCTCCGGTACCATAGTTGGTACCTGGCTTACCACGACTAACTGCTTGCTTACAAATGGTACAAATGGCAAACTTTGGATTTTTTGGACAAACAGTAAAGAAGTCCCAAACTGGGGACTTGAAGTGTCTGTGGGACATGGAGGAGGCGGCGATACTGGTGGTGGTGGTCATGAAGCTAATGCCAGATGAAGTGGAGGATGTGGATTGCCCAACTTTTGTACGTTTTGCACTTTCACCGCCACTAATTAAGGTCGAGGTTGACGGAGGTCTCTTCTTGCCAGAAAGAAATATGGAAGCGGGACGAGTTGGTGTACTACTTAACTCCAATGATTGTGGTGTTTCCACTGCCTCCTCATCGACAACATCATCATCACGCTCAGCAGCTCTTCGGGCTAGGGTCAAAATGTCTGTTTGCTGCATGCCCGCTGGGGCTGCAGTGACCTTTATGATGACTGGGTCGTCGTTGGCAGAGTCTTCATCAGCAGCAGTATCCGCCACTTCTTGTTGAGACTCATCACACTCCATAACTCTGAGACTTTGGACGAGCTTCCTTTTACGCTTAACTACCTTTGTTTGTTCCCAAGTTTGATCCATATCATCAGAAGGAGGTGTGCTTGAAGAGGATGTAGACACCACCCTTGATCTCTTCCTTGCTAGGGGTGTGGAAGACAATGAAGGATCATCAGGAGGAGTGGCTTCCTCAAATGATACCTCGCCTTGATTGTCGATTTCCTGATGTGCCCCTACTTCGGGAGGAACAACTATTGTGGGCACTTGTTGTGACCCTCCATGCACCTCTGCTTGCGCATCTCCTTGCGCTGCCTCTCCTTCCACATGTACTTGGGCTTGTACTTGCACATGTGATTGTTGTTGCGGCTGTGGTTGTTCAACACTCGTCAGATGAGCTACAACAACCTGTGTTGATTGAGGGACATTGCTGCTGCTTTCTTGCGATGAGCCAACATCACTGGTCGATGGTGATTGAAGAAGTATACTGGCTGCCTCTGCAGCACTCAAGGGCTTGGACTTAAGTTGGCGTGGTGGTGGTGGTGGCACTGAGCCCAATGGAGCGGGGGTGCTGCTGCCAGCTTGGTCCCCAGCAGATCCCGCTGCAGCTGCTGCAGGCATACTTTTTTTTTTACTCCCAAAAAAAGGGGCGGGCGGCACACCAGTGTCCTTGGTAACTTGCTTCTTCTGCTCCTTACTGGCACCTTTCTTGCTAGAGGAGCTACGGGTTACTTTTTTTGGGGCCATCTTCTTCAGAGCAGGTCAGCAGGCAGCAGTTGCACGAGTTGCAGAGGGTTCTGTGTCCAGACGTGACGTCGCGTGACGTTATGCTGCACACACCGCTGCAGGACTTCTTCCTGGCACTGGTGGTTCTATTGAGTCTTCTTGTGCACCTAAAAGCAATGGAAGACAGAGGAACATCAGTTCAGTTATACACCCCAAAAAATCGACAAAACACAGAAAAATGAGCACAATCCCATGCCATCCATGATGTTTACATTGAAGACACCCCACAGAAAGACTAGGGACATGCAAGTATGCAACACTCACTACCCCTGGGCATAAGGGATGAAAAGTAGGCAAAATAAGTGCAGGCCTCAGACACTGCCTCTCCTCAAAATGGCCCCCTTACACCCCAAGCACATGTTGCCTGTACCAGCCAGCACTCAAGATGGCCACCACCACCACCCACATGGCCAGTCCACATCAACAGTACACCCCCAAAAAACAGAAAAACAGCCAGAAATCACCACAATCCAATGCCATCCATGATGTTTACATCAAAGAGAGTGAGACCACACCACAGGCACACTCAGTCCATGCACCACCACCACCCCTGGGCAAGCAAAAGGCCACACCAGCAGCCCCCCAAAAACGACAAAAAACAATAAAATAAGCACAATCCCAGCCCATCCATGGCCTCAATTATGTTTAAATTCAAGAAGACACCCCACAGAAAGACTAGGCCCATGCAACACTCACCACCCCTGGGCAAAGGGCCACACCAGCAGGCCCAAAAAAACGACAAAAAACAATAAAATCTGCACAATCCCAGCCCATCCATGGCCTCAATGGTGTTTAAATTCAAGAAGACACCCCTCAGAAACACTAGGCCCATGCAACACTCACTACCCCTGGGCATAAGGGATGAAAAGTAGGCAAAATAAGTGCAGGCCTCAGACACTGCCTCTCCTCAAAATGGCCCCCTTACACCCCAAGCACATGTTGCCTGTACCAGCCAGCACTCAAGATGGCCACCACCACCACCCACATGGCCAGTCCACATCAACAGTACACCCACAAAAAACTTAAAAACAGCCAGAAATCACCACAATCCAATGCCATCCATGATGTTTACATCAAAGAGAGTGAGACCACACCACAGGCACACTCAGTCCATGCACCACCACCACCCCTGGGCAAGCAAAAGGCCACACCAGCAGCCCCCCAAAAACGACAAAAAACAATAAAATAAGCACAATCCCAGCCCATCCATGGCCTCAATTATGTTTAAATTCAAGAAGACACCCCACAGAAAGACTAGGCCCATGCAACACTCACCACCCCTGGGCAAAGGGCCACACCAGCAGGCCCAAAAAAACGACAAAAAACAATAAAATCTGCACAATCCCAGCCCATCCATGGCCTCAATGGTGTTTAAATTCAACAAAACAGTTGTATCATGCACCCATAACCAACCCTGGTCCTACTGGATACTGTGGCTACCCACAATATAATTTATTTAATTTTCTGAAAAAGTTCCAAAATTGTACTTGCAGCAACTGTAATGCCCCAAACAAACTTACTTGTGAAAGTTGATTTCTAATCCAAAAGTGATCCAAAGACAGTCAAAAAGGCCTCAAATCCAAATATCCAGCAGCACCCACAAAAAGTAATCCTTCCAGCTCCAGATCCAAAGGAAAGTGACCAGGAGATGGACAAAGCACTGGGAGGAGCCTGCTGGACAGGAACAGGAAGTTGGAGACTGTGGGGCACTTCCTTCCTCCCCCCCCCCAAAATGGACTCCTTGCAAAAAAAAAGGCCATGCAAATGTCAACCTGAGGAGTGATTCTGATAAAAATCATAATTTTCTGAAGGTTTATCCTGTTTGCTGGTGATTTTCTTGTGCGAAATTGCAAAATCTCTATTTCGCAAGTGCGAGATTGTTCCTTTCCGCCGCAACTACGTGTTCGCAATTGCGAACTCTCGCGAGGTGTGCTGTGCAAGGTGGCAAGCCGCGAGTACGTATTCGCGGGCGACAAACTCCCGCGGGAACACGCAGCAAGATCTAAAATGGCGCGTCACTCGCAAAGAAAAACAACTCGGCAAACGCTAAAATGACGGAAAGTGAACGCCGTGCACCACGCCGCGCGCCGCAACCAAGCAAAAAATCCGCCGCGAGCGGATTCACGGATTTTCGACAAATTCGCGAGCGTTCGCGGATTGCGAATTTGCCGAAAATCCGAAAAATCCGCGATCGGAGCGGATTTTACGCCCATGCTTAATGTTTGGCACCATCTCCCTTGCCTCTAGACCCGATGGAGTGGGTTCTTTGGTTGTTGACGTTCTGGAAGATGATTGGGGAAGGTTTCTGCACAGTTCTCTCACCTCTGCTGCAGAATAGTTATTGGGATGCCATCGTTGCATGTGGCGAATCATTGTGTGATTGCCAAATCAATATTTTTTGGCAGGGCTCCCCCTGGATAGTACAGCGCCACAGATGAGACAGGTCACCTTTGCAACGTTTACTTTTTTGGAACCCCTTGGGATTTTATAAAACTCCCATATACAGTGCTCCCTAGGTTTGTATGGGGGATTGTCCTCTGGCAGGAACTGCCTTCTCTCTTCCTCCTCTTCCTCCTCCTCCTCTTCTTCTTGACCACCAATGTGATGTTCTGGTGGCCCTTGTGGTGGTGGTGGTGGTGGTGGTGGGGCAGATGATCCAGCTGCTGACAGTACTGTAGCCATATCTCTAAGAAAAAAACAGGTCTTCCTCACTCAAAGAACAAAGTGAGAATGAGGAAAAAAGGTGGGGGCTTTCATCATTTGGAAAACAAAACTGTTCTGAATCAATGAAAAGTGTTATTTTCAAGTCACATGACCCGGGCTTATCATCAATTGGAAAACAAAACTATTCAGAACCAATGAAAAGTGTTATTTTCAGGTCACATGACCCGACGCGCTTACGCTAAGCGCCCGGGGGCGCGCTCCGGGGCGCGCCCCGGGGCGCGTAGTGTAAGTGCGTCTGGGCGCGCCCGGGGGCGCTCACGGCGTGCGTCAAAAGACGCATCACGCGGCTACGGGATACGTCACGATGTTGTTTTCGTTCGCGGCAATAGCGCTAACGGGACGCTCACCGGTACGCGCACCGGGGAGCGGCATAACACTGCGCTTACCCGTGCGTTCACCGGTACGCGCACCGGGAGCGCATCAAGGCAAAACAAAAAAGGGAAAAATATACATTAAAAAATGTATTATATAAATATACAATATAGCATTTATTATAAAAAATATTATATTTCATAGCTATAGAAATTAGCTATTAAAACATATGAAATTCACTGAAAAAAACTTAGGTTTGAGGCCCTATATACAGTTAGGAATTAGCATTTACAAAACCTATGAAATTCACTGAAAAAACCATAGGTTTCACACCAGTTATAGTTAGGAATTAGCATTTAAAAAAACCTATGAAATTCACTGAAAAAACCATAGGTTTCACACCAGTTACAATTAGGAATTAGCATTTAAAAAAACTATTAAATTCACTGAAAAAATCATAGGTTTTACACAGTTATAGTTAGCTGGAAATTTTACTCGCATAAAACCATTGAAATTCCCACGTTATAGTTAGTTGGACTCACTATAACTTGCGCGTGCAATGCACTGCTGATGACGTCACATATTACATCACTCATGACATGGTCAGTGACATCACTCATGACATCACTGATGACACCATCCTTGTGACAGAGTGACAGACCTCCTTTCACTGTAATGTAACCCTTGAAACACATATTGAAAAATAGAAACTAAAATTTTCAAAAAACATGGAGATACCCATACCAGTTACAACAACCAATTCAATAATTCCACCATCTAAATACACATCCACTCATTCACCAACAGTTCTATAAAGTCACTCATACATATACTCACTCATGATATGTAGTGATACACCTATACATCCTGTTACACACCGACAGTCATCCAAAAGATACTCTCACACATACTCACACATGCAAATAAACTATTGAACATCCATTTATTTGCATATACAGCTATACACACACTACCACCTTACTTCTAAGGAAACTTACACATACTTACTCTCTTAAACAATCACTTATAGAAACACATACTTATTTAAACAGGAACTCTTACAATCCCTCACTCACACATATACTCACTTATATACATCAATATTCACATATACTACATTAAAACATATGTAGTTACTGATAAAGACACTAGTGAGACAGTCATTCACTCACTAACACACACATATACACACCCATCCACCCATACAGTCCTTCACATATGCTGTCTTCAAAACACATACAAAGAGAGAGTCAGTCATTCATGCATCTATGTGCTAAGTAATACCCCCACTAAACCATACAAAAACTCATACTGATTCTAAGAAAAACATCTAATAACCCATATACATACACATGTAGCTACTCACCAACCCATGCAGCCACTTATACACAAAGTGAAACACTAATACATATATTTAAATATGTAAACATTACTCTCTAATACATTTATTCACTAAGATACACTTAATAAACCAGTTAACCAATTAATATAAAAAAAATCTATGTAAACACTTATTTAAACATTTATTCTTCCATCAACTTTTACATATACTTATATAACACATATTTATTTTTCAGAAAGACACACATTCACTGGATGGCGTCATCAGTGATGTCATGAGTGATGTCACTGACCATGTCATGAGTGATGTAATATGTGACGTCATCAGCAGTGCATTGCACGCGCAAGTTATAGTGAGTCCAACTAACTATAACGTGGGAATTTCAATGGTTTTATGCGAGTAAAATTTCCAGCTAACTATAACTGGTGTAAAACCTATGGTTTTTTCAGTGAATTTAATAGGTTTTTTAAATGCTAATTCCTAACTGTAACTGGTGTGAAACCTATGGTTTTTTCAGTGAAAAAAAAATAAAAAAAAATATTATATATATATATATATATATATATATATATATATATATATATATATATATATATATATATATATATATATATTCACTGAAAAAACCATAGGTTATAGACCATATATAGTTAGGAATTAGCATTTACAAAACCTTGAAAATTCACTGAAAAAACCATAGGTTATAGACCATATATAGTTAGGAATTAGCATTTAGAAAACGTTATTTTACTCACACAAAACCATTGAAATTCCATATATAGTTAGTTGCACTAACTATATATCGCGCACCCGCAATCCACTGCTGATGATGTCACATATTACATCATTCATGACATGGTCAGTGACATCACTGATGACATCACTGATGACATCTCAAATGACATCACTGATGACATCACTGATGTCATCTCAAATGACATCACTGATGACATCATCTAGTGTCTGTGTGTTTTTGTAAAGTTTAAATACGTTTTACATATTTAAGAATGACTGGATGGATGGAAGACTGAGTGTGTGTGTGGCTGGCTGGGAGGTGTGTGACGCTGTGCATATCAATGTGTACTTGTATCAGTGATTGTATAAGAGAGTAAGTATGTGTTAGTATATGTGTGAAAAGTATGGTGTTCTGTGTTTAACTATAGATGAGGAAATCGAAGTGTGATTGATTCTTCACAGGACTGACTAGGTGTATGAGTGCATATGATAGTGTTCTAATAATAACTGACTGTATGTATGAGTAATTGTATGGGTGAATGAGTGAATATGTGTGTAGACGTACGAATCAGTGAGTGCGTATGTAGTAACTGGTATTGGTGTGTCATGATGTCATCAGTGATGTCATTTGAGATGTCATCAGTGATGTCATTTCAGATGTCATTAGTGATGTCATCAGTGATGTCACTGAAGTATGGTGTTCTGTGTTTAACTGTATAGATGAAGAAATGGAAGTGTGATTGATTCTTTACAGGACTGACTTGGTGTGTGAGTAACTCCATGGATGAGTGGCAGTGTGTGACTGTCTGCATAGGTGTATGAGTGCATATGATAGTGTTGTAATAATGAGTGACTGTATGTATGAGTGATTGTATGGGTGAATGAGTGAATGTGTGTGTAGACGTAGGAATCAGTGAGTGCGTATGTAGTAACTGGTATTGGTGTGTCATGATGTCATCAGTGATGTCATTTGAGATGTCATCAGTGATGTCATCAGTGATGTCATTTGAGATGTCATCAGTGATGTCATCAGTGATGTCACTGACCATGTCATGAATGATGTAATATGTGACATCATCAGCAGTGGATTGCGGGTGCGCGATATATAGTTAGTGCAACTAACTATATATGGAATTTCAATGGTTTTGTGTGAGTAAAATAAGGTTTTCTAAATGCTAATTCCTAACTATATATGGTCTATAACCTATGGTTTTTTCAGTGAATTTTCAAGGTTTTGTAAATGCTAATTCCTAACTATATATGGTCTATAACCTATGGTTTTTTCAGTGAATTTCATTGGTTTTTTAACAGCTAATATCTGTAGCTGTAAAATGTATTCTTCTTTTAATCCAAAAATATATTTTATATGTTTATTAATAATTTTTTTTTTAAATATTTTTTTTTCTTCGTTCCCGCTTCGCGAATCGGGAAGCTTCCCGTTAGCTGACCTTGATGCCGCGAAATAGACCGCGAGCCGGTAAACGTTTCTTTACCGCAACTGCCGCGTTAGAAAACAACATCGTGACGCCTCCCGTCCGCATGACGTTTCGCGTTGTCGCGTGATACGTCATATGACGTGCTACGTTAGCGAACTGGTACGCTTACCGAGTCGCAAAGCACAGGTTTCTGGAAGCAAACCGGGAGGCCCTGCAAAGCGCTTAACGTAAACACAGCAGGTCATGTGACTTGGTAATAACACTTTTCATTGGTTCATTTCACTTTTGGTTTCCTAATGATGTAAGACTAGGTCATATAATCTAAAATGAACACTTTTCATTGGTTGAGAACTATTGTTTTTCCCAAATGATGAAAATCCCTCCTTCTTTCCTCACTCTGACTTTCATCATTGTGAGAGAAAGACCCTTTGTTACCAGTGAGCAATGGCTTCTTTAGTAGCTTCAGCTGGTGCTTCCCCACCACCTCCACCACATCCAAGGAAGAGTGGACCACCTGCTGAAGTTATAATTCAGCAAGAAGAGGAAGAAGAGGAACAGGACGACGAGCACGAAGAGAGGCACTTTTTGCCTGAGGAGCCCAGGACGTCTCACCGGAAAGAAAACTTCATTTGGCAATTTTTTTAAATTCCCAAAGGTCAGTAAAAAGTAAATGCAAGATACGTAACTTGCCTTATATGTCAAGATAGACTGTCCAGAGGGACCGACAAAAAATACAGTTTCGGAAACTACACAATGCATCGCCATATGACTAGGTGGCATCCTAACAACTACAGTGCTGCACAGTTTCGTAACGACCTAGATAATCTCCCTATTATGGCCAGAAGATCTGTTGTACCGGAAGTAACGGGACCAGAGGGCAGGGAGATGGTGCCAAATATACAAACGAGATTTCATGAAGTAAAACAAGTCTGCGTATATTGCAATGGATTCATTTGCTACGGAGAAAGAAGCATCACTCTGATCAACAGAGCTATTGACTATCATATGCAAGTTTGTACAAAACGCCCCAAATAATAAATTCTTTTTTTTTGTTTTGTTGCTCCTGTTGAGCCCTTTACAATGAATCGTTTTCATTGCCCCCTCCAAGAAAAACCAAAAAAAATATAAAACTGTTCAGAAAAATTCAAAAAAAGTAAAAAAATGTTCAGAAAAATAATAAAAAATATATAAAACAACAAAAACAATTAAAAAAAAAGTTCTTTTCAGAACTACCTCCCCGTTATTAAAAAATTGGTACAATATTTGGAACTGTGCCAACCTCTATTTCTCGTAGTTCGCTTCCCAGTTCGCTCGCCGGTACGCGAACCGGAAGTGAACCAAAATCTTTTTTTTAAAAAAAGAACAGTAAGTATAAGGGAAGGAAACAGACACTTATGTTAAAAGAAAGACAGCTATAGGGGAGTAAACTAGAGATACTATTACCCGTAATCCACTGCTGATGATGTCACATATTACATCATTCATGACATGCTCAGTGACATCATCAGCAGAGGATTGCGGGTTTTTTGGCAACGTGCCTTATCCACGGTTTAATAACGCTGCCTTTTGCTTTATATAAGTTTTCAAATTGTATGAAATATATACCAATAGGTCGTTATGAACCTTTAGGTAGTGCTTTTCTTCATGAGGTCTGGTCGCTTCCATACACATACAGATGTTTCAAAGATGATCAAGAAGTTTATCTGAATGGAGAGGAATGCACTGAGACGCCAGATCATTCACTAATGTGTAGGCACATACAGTTACACGGTTCATGCAACAAACACCGACCAAATATGGCTTGCGTGTTGCAAGGCACGCCAGTTCCTGCTATCATCCCCACGTTCAAGTTGTTGGAAAATGGTAGTTATTTGATGCTCAATAATGAAGATTGTTCTGGGTTAATTAAAAGTATTCCTTTTATCGTAACAGTAAGTGAACGGGTTATTTGCTGCAGAAATGTTCTATTTCCTCCCACACATGAACATAGGGAGTTTTCAATCTGGCCACAAATACCAACCTTGGGAGCAGATTTCAACGGCATGGCAAGAATAAGAGCTCTTTTGTCTCAGAGAGAGGTGGCCTTGAGTTCGGCCCGTGAAACTTTCGTGCTTCACATAGCGAACACCCGTACAGAGGTGCAGACCCTTTTCAATACTGATTCGCCTTTCCATTTCAGCAAGATGGTTCGGACTATCTTTAACGTGTCCTCCACAAAGGCCCTGGCGCACTTTTTTAAAGTTGTTACCAGTGGTCTCGTGACTTCATTTGAGAAAATCTTTGGAGTCATCCCTGCTTTCTTTCATTCTATTTTTTCCACTGTGCTTCGTGGATTCCCATTTTTACTTGCATTACCAGCGGACGCTCTTGTGCTTTTTTACATTTTTAAATATGGATGTCCCTCCTGTGCAAGCTCCCGCCCTGCAGCTGCTGACGCTGTTCCGCAATCGCATGCTTGAATATTATGGCACAATGCCGTTGGCGATATTAAGCACGGCATATGGATTATCTTTTCGAAGCGCCCCTCCCCCTCCCCGCCTCCCTGCCCCACCGTAACTCCCTCCACGGCCCGCGGCTGCTTATAAGTGTTGCTAACTCTTATTCATTTACAGCATGTTAACATACTGTCACCATTCGCTTTTTATGTACTAGTAACTATGCTGGTAATTTTGCTACTGATAATATGTGTACTTGTATTATCTAAGATACTACGCCTGAGAAGACGGCATTAGTAAATAAACATTTCAAATACACATGTGTTCTTCTTAACTCCATGTTCTGGTTTCTAAGAAATATATAACGACCGACTGTTCATGAGTTCCACGTATCCTGAGGTACTATAAGTTCATATTCTGGATTGTCTAAACATTGAGAGTTTGTTATATCCAATGTGACACTGTACCTAGCTTGCTAAGGGGTTTTTGATTACTAAGGTGAGTTTTGGGGCACCCTAATTCGCCGAGGTTCCAATCCTCTGTCCACAGTTCTGTGTGAGAACAGAAACCCTGCGACAGGGGCACCCCCGACCCTTGCTGGAGCTTCATCACACTTGCGATACAACTCCAGCAATGCGCCACCTTTACGGCACAGATACATCACGCATCTGTGCTGTTTTTGCCCCATGATGCGCCGCATTGTAAATGCAGCACACCATAGGTGACGGAACAGCGGCACAGAATGACTAACACATCCCTGGTGATGCGCCAGTCATAATAAATCTATCCCTATGCTTCTTATCTTGTTAGAGATGAACCGCCATATGTATCATCAAAGTTTTTTGCATTTCCTAAATAGCGAACTTTAAGGAATAAATAGCGATTCTTTACCATTCCTAGTTTGCGATGAGCTATTTCCTAATTACAAATTACCCATTCATTTCCTTCATTTCCATAGGGCGGTTGGACTCACTTTTAGCTCGAACGGCTGAATGGATTTCCACGAAACTTGGCAAAATTGTAGGGACTGGTAGCCCGATGTGCCTTTGCTATGTCTCAAGATATATGCTCCAGTGGTTTTTACGAAAATTAACTTTGAAAAATATATATTGGGCTACATTGGCCTATATATATGTTGGAGCCCAAATGTAGCCCAATGTAGCCCAATGAAGCCCAATGAAGCCCAATGTAGCCCAATGTAGCCCAAAGATGGCCGCCAGAGACAAAAAAAACAAATGTAGCCCAAATATCAGCCAGATGTAGCCCAACTATAGCCCAGTGACAGAATGACCAATCAGCTTCGCAAACCTCCGTTACGCGAAGCGGAGCGCTGTTACAGATATATATCTTTTTGTGAACGTTAATTTCTCAAAATCCACTGGAGCACATATATTGAGACCTAGCAAAGGCACATCGGGCTACCAGTCCCTAATATTTTACCAAGTTTCGTGCAAATCCATTCAGCCGTTCGATTATTATTATTATTTTTTTTTTTGCCCCGCGGGGCCTTTTTAAAACCTCCACATCAAACCTAGGGGGTCAGCGAGGATCTACTATGCCCCCTTATGGTCATTTGCCCCTTCGCTTTGGCCTCCTCTTGTCTCTCGATCCTACCGAGAGACAAGATGGCGGCCGCTACGGACTGTTTGGAATGTTTACAGATGCCGGAGAACCAATCAGCTTCGCTTCACAAAGCTCCGTTGCGCGAAAAGTACGCGTACTGGAGCGCTGCCCGGTCCGCTGTTACAGATATATATCTTTTTTTAAACGTTAATTTCTCAAAATCCACTGTAGCACATATATTGAGACCTACAAAAGGCACATCGGGCTACCAGTCCCTACAATTTTGCCAAGTTTCGTGCAAATCCATTCAGCCGTGCGGGCTAAAAGTGAGGCCAACCGCCCTATGGAAAACTCAATGTTAAAAACACGTTTTGGGACCCCCCTTTTTTCTCGACCCCCCCTGGACGAACCTCCCCCCAATTTTCAGGGGCTGCTCAGAAACAAAATGTGCCATTTTCCTGAACATTTCAGCCAATTCTGTCCACAAACGCCAAAGTTATTTGACATAGAATTTTCAAAAATCCCATAGGAAAAAAATCCTAACTATATATACCTACTGGCGACCGCCAGTAGGTAATATATATATATATATATATGTAAATATATATATATATATATATATATATATATATATCACTCCAATCATAATAGGTTTTCTTGGTACTAGCAAGTGGGTGTATGAGTAACTGAGTGGGTTCCAGCCACCTCACTGCCCCCTGTGGAGCTAACATTGCTACTGCAAGCAGTGAGCCGCTGGAAATGCAGCTCCCAGCATGCAGAAGCAATAGTTTAATCTTTTTCCCTGTCTGCATGTCTGTGGGCGGGGAAAGAGATTAAATCTCTGCTTCCAGTGCCCATTGGAACCCGATTGTTTTCTTTTCATTGGTAGGAGTTGTCACAGCTCCTGCCAATTGAAAGCAAACAGCTATGCCCTGGTGGTGGGCACCCTGTGACATAGCAGGAGCAAGTTCTGGGTGGTGGCGGTCCCCAAGGCCATTATTGGCTCCAGGAGGGGGGCCACACAGCCCCTCCTTCTCTTTTCACAGACCGGTCCTGGGGAGGTGGTGGTCCCTGGAGCCATATATGTATTTTACTTGCTGCCCTGGGGAGATGGTGGTCCCAGGGCACAGAGGGAGCCAACTGCCTTTGCTAATTATTCATATTAAGCCCAAAGGAATTGGTGGTCCCTAGGGCTCTAAAGTGCCCATGGGGGGGTCCACGTGGCTTCCCTCCAATTTTGTAAATTAAGCCCAGGGAGGTGGGGGGCTCAGGGGTTGTAGGAGCATTAGGAGGGGGGCACTGTGCACCCTCATATTTCTTCTCATAAATGCCCCCAGGTCCTAGCCCACCCTTTTCACAGACCCGTCCTTGGGAGGTGGTGGTCCCTGGAGCCATATATGTATTTTACTTGCTGCCCTGGGGAGATGGTGGTCCTGGGGCACAGAGGAGCCTACTGCCCTTGCTAATTATTCATATTAATTCCAGAGGAATTGGTGCTCCCCAGGGCTCTAATGTGCCCATGGGGGGGTCCACGTGGCCTCCCTCCAATTGTTTAAATTAAGCCCATGGAGGTGGTGGTCTTAGGGGTTGTAGGAGCATTAGGAGGGAGGCACTGTGCACCCCCCTATTTCTTCTCATAAATGCCCCTAGGTCCTAGCCCACCCAGGGACTTCATGAAAAACAAGTGCATGAAAAACATGTTTGTGTTTTTGAAAAAAGAAATTGCAATGGATTTGGTAATCCATTGTGTTCTCATAGTAAAACAAAAAAATGAAGTGCTCTTTGGCCCTGTTGGGGCCACAGGGGGACCCCAGCATCACAGCTAGGGGGTCAGAGAATTCTTACTCTGCCCCCTTTTTTTTTAAATGTTTGCTATTTGTTGTAATTTTGGGTTTATTTTTATATACAGGCGATACCTGCTTTTATGTATGTATGAGTGAGATATTACTGTGCTATATGAAAAATAAACTAGTATGCAGTTCCTAAGTGTGTGGGAGTGTTCATGTATGTTAAGAAGTGCCCTCACGCACCCCGGAGGATGTCATACTTCATCAGTGGGACTGCTCCTTGTCGGGCCTGCCCCGCAATGCCCGACGGGCACCCCCCAAGGGGCTCTTTGGCAGAGATCTTTTATTGAACAAGCTGTTGGGTGTGTGGGGGTATGTGGACAGGGCAGTGCAGTGAGTGTGCAGTGTAGTTTAAAATAGGTCTAGGGCTGCCCTTTTCAATAATTCTATTCCTAGGGTCCACTAGCCTAACTAAAATCTAAAAGCCATGTCTGGATATAATGGTCCTACAGGGCCTCTGTGGTGCATGAAGTGGACATATTTCTTACCTAAAGAAGCCCCTAACGGGTCTAGTGGCAATTCATCAAACCCGTGCTTTATTTGGAGAAATGTATCTCAACTTTATCCCTACCGCAATGCTGGTTCTTGATGTTGTGTGATGTAGTAGTAACCAGCCTTGCAGTTAAGCACCAGGTCCAATGGCCTAGTGTTCCGAGACCTGAAAGAGAGTGATAAAAAGGATAAGCCAGTGTTAAGGAGAGGGGGAACATCCTTGTGGCGCTTGGTCAGTGAAGTGAGCCCATATGGGTCCCACTGTGTTTAAAACAGGAGATAAGGGGTGAGGCTTATTACTTTCCCTCGTGAAGTGCCTTGGGGTTTTTCTAGAGTTAAAAAAAAACAGGAATATCCCATGTGATTCGGCGATAGCGGCGTGCAGTGGATAACATCTACGTCATCATGTCATGAGGATCCGTCAAGGTATTAGTAGTCCGTCCTTCTGTGGTCAGTGTCATTTCACAATGTATGCTAGCTCCAATTTATTAATTCATTTAAGGAGCCACAAGTGAGCCACAGGGCCCAGATTGCATGTCTGCTCCAATATTTAATTAATTAAGGAGCCATATGTGTGCCATAGGGCAGAGATTGTATCACTGGACAATTCTGTGCTAACCAACAAAATGTGTCGACATCTGGATGCAATAAAAAGATGATTATATGGAATATCAGGCATCCTGAATGTTGATTGAAACAGATTAGTAATGCTTAAAGATGTATGTGGTTGTCTTATTTGCTCTCCCCCTCTTTAATTTATTTGTAGCTGATTTATAATTAAATGTATTGCATACCGTGGGTTTTAAATTAAAATAAAAACCACTGACTATGTGATCAGGCTGTGTCCAGATCAAATTGTTATAGGACATTTTAACTGTGATGTGGTGTTGATAAATGCAACATTAAGGATCTTACAAATTCTAAATACTTGTGGCAAGGAACTTTGGTTAAATCTGGGGTATAATTGAGTGTGGCACATAGATGATAGGTCGAATGATTGAATGAATCTTTGTACTTTTGATTGAGTTCCGAAAGAGAGATTTTATTTTTACTTTATTGATCTTACATAAACACATAATGCCACAGCAAAGTATAAGTGAGCCCTCCTTAACTTACCAACCTATAGAAATTAGTTTGCTATTTGGGTTGTTTTCAATCTGTTGATTGTGAGCCAGAGTTGAGCTTTAGGGTGCACCTGTCTTACCAGGCTCTGTTGCCAAGGTGTGTGGTGCTTCAGTTGTCTTGGAACGCCGGATGGTAGGGAATCCCAGAGCTTGGTGGCTTGTATACTGAGAAAGCAATGCCTTCTATGGATTTCTTATTCTAAGGTGGTATGATGATAAGTGGTGCAAGCCTCTAGGGCAGTGTTCTGATTTGTTAGTATTGCTTGAATTTAGCTTGTAAGTATATCTGTACTGTCTACTGGCTTGTAGCACAACGCGAAGTGTCTTGAACAGCCACCTCCCCGGGGCCCTGTTTAATTATATGGGGGGTCCTCACGGGCCCTCCTAAGCCCAGGGGACCACCACCTTTCAGTGGCTTAATTTCAGACATTAAAGTGAGGAGGCTCATGCTCCCTCCACACTGCCCCGGGGACCACCACCTCCCCGGGGCTATGCAAAAGGAGGGAGGGGGGCCACGCGGCCCCCCTCCTGGAGCCTTCGATGGCCCTGCGGACTGCCACCCCCCAGGGCTGGCTCCTGCAATGTCCCGGGGTGCCCACCCCGGTACATTGCTATTTGCTATGGCAGGGCTGGAGCATAACTCCCGCCCTGCCATAGCAAACACTGCTTTGCTTAGTTGAGGCGAGAACAGGAAACCTGCTCTCACTTCAACAAAGCAAAGCAGATTTGCTTTTTAGCAAGGGGAGCTGCATGTCAAAAGATCTGCTTTCCCTACAGCAATGCCGGCTCCTGCAGGAGGCGGGGAGCCAGCAGGACAGTGGGGACATTGGGGCTCCCCCCATGGACCCCAATGCAAAGGGCCAGCCCCAGGGGATGGGGTCCCCTGGGCCAGGAGTGGCCCGGGAAGGGTGACACGCAGCCCAGCCCCTTTCTTCTCTTGTAAAAAGCAAAAGAATGGCCGGGCTATGGGGGATGGGGTCCCCGTGGACAAAATCGGCCTGGGGAGGGGGGGCTACACAGCCCTAGACCTCAAAAATAAAATAAATAATGCCCATGCCCCGGAGATGGGGTCGCCAGGGCCAATAGTGGCCCAGGGAAGGGGAGCCACGCAGCCCTCCTTCCCTGTAAACATTAATTAAAAGAAGAGGCCATACCCCGGGAAATAGGGTCCCCGGGACCTAAAGTGGTCCAGGAAAGGGGGGCCATGCAGCCCCGCTTCCCTTTAAATATGCATAATAAATGGTGGCCATGCCCCGTGGGATGGGATCCCAGCCAAAATTGGCCCCCTTCCCGTTTTTTCTGTAAAAAACAAAAAAAAGGGGGGTCAGGCTCTGGGGTATTGGGTCCCCAGGGCCCCATAAATAGCAAAAGAAGGGGGCCACACAGCCCCCCTTTTAATTTTTTTTTTCAAATAGCCGGCATCTCGCCGGAGGCCCCGCCCCCTCCCTGCACCACTCTGCAAACGCGCCCCCTGGTGCGTTGTAAGATGTGAAATTGAATCCCCATGAATACTGAGGGTCCATGGGAGCCAACTAGCCCACCAGGTACCTCCAGTAAGTGCCACAGAGCTGGTTTGCAGAGAGGTGGTCTGAGGCCACACCCCTTTTTACCCCACTCTACAAACACGCCTCTTGGGGCACTGCTGGTGGGGCGATGAGGTCCTCTTGTGTCCTGAGGACCTCAAGACACAAGTGGACTTCATTCCCCAAGCAGCAGTGCGCCAGAAGCAGTGTTTGCAGAGTGGTGTAAAAAGGGGGCGTGGCCTCAGATCACTCTCAGCAATCCTGGTGTGTGATGCTTACTAGAGGTACCTGGTGGGCTGGTTGGCCCCCAGTGACCCTCAGGAATGAAGGGGACTTAATACACCAACTTAGGACGTGCCAGGAGGTGTGTTTGCAGAGTGGTGGGGGAAGGGGGCATGACCTTTGTCCACCTCTCAGCAATCCTACTGTGTGGGGCTTACTGGAGGTAAGACATAGGCTAGTTGGCCCCTAAAGGACCACCAGTAGCGAAGAGGACTCAATTCCCCATCCAAGAGCACGCCAGGTAGCACGTTTGCAAAGTGGTGGGCAAAGGGGATGTGGCCTGATATGAGAACTTAGCAATCCTGCTGTGTGAGAGTTACTAGAGGTAATAAGAGGGGTAGTTGGCCCCCCAGTGTTGTCATTGGGGGCCAACTACCTCCCTTGTTACCTGCAGTAAGTCCCACACAGTAGGATTGCTAAGACGTCCAAGGAGGACATGCCTCCCTTTCTCCACCACTCTGCAAATGTGCCTCCTGGCAGACTACCAGATGGGGGATGACGTCAAATTTACTCCTGAGGGACTTTAGGGGCCAAGAAGCCTCTTGGTACCTCCTCTTAGTCCTATGCAGTGGAATTCCTGACCGCTGGTTGGACGACCAGCACCCTTTCTCCACCACTCTGCAAACGTGACTACTACTTAAAGAAGCATCTTTCTGCACCTCTGACTTAGAGGTAGTTTTAATCCCCCTGCCCTATTATGTACTACGGTCTTATAGAGGTGGTCCTGCCAATCACAGGGGTACACCAATGCATAGTGTTCCCTAATGTATGTAGGTGCTTTTACTGTTTTCTAAGTATCTATTAGCATAGCACTGGCTCTAGGCCTGGTTAGTCAGAGTCAGTTACCACCAGTACCCATCAGCAAAAAGTTGGGGGCACAGGATGACTTTGCAACAAGGCCTCTTTCTGCTTCTCTGTTGGTTCTTTGTGCACATCTCTTGCTTCTTTCTGCACCTTTCTTCGTCTTTCTGGATTTTCTATTGCCTCTTTCTGCATTTATCTTGTTTCTTTCTGCACCTTTCTTCCTCTTTCTGCATATGTCCTATCTACGTAGGCATAGTTAGAAATTTGCATTTTAAAAACATTTGAAATTCACTGAAAAAGCCACAGGTTTCAGGGATGTTATAGTTAGAAATTAGCATTTAAAAAACCTTTGAAATTCACTGAAGAAATCATAGGTTTCAGGGATGTTATAGTTAGAAATTAACATTTTAAAAACCTTAGACATTCACTGAAAAACCCACAGGTTTCAGGGACATTACAGTTAGTTGGACATTTCACTCTTTCAAAACCAGAGAAACTATAACTCGCACCTCCACAATGCTGATGACGTCACATATTACATCAATCATGACATGGTCTGTGACATCACTGATGACATCACTGATGACATCTCAAACGACATCACTGATGACATAATCAACATGATAACCTGATATACCGCCTCATACCCTAATATAACCTTTGATACACCCACTCTAAAATACACACTAACCTTCTCGAAACCATAGACACACCATTACCAGTTACTACATACCCACTCACTGATTCCTAGGCCTACACACACATCTACTCATTCATCCATACAGTCATTCATACATGCAGTGAACCATCAATGCGGCACTATCATATTTACTCATATACCTATACAGACACTCACACACCACCACTCATCCATAGAGTTACTCACACACCTAGTCAGTCATGCAAAGAATCAATCACACTCGCATTTACTCACTTATACATTTATACACACACCACCTCACTTATTCAAACATATACTAACACATACTTACACTCTTATATAATAAATATTACAAGCACACACTCATCCATACAGCCACTTTCACAATCATTCACTCTCACATATAGTCATGTATATACTCCAACACTCACATATACTGCCTTTCACATATGTAGTTACTCACACATGTACCACTGAGACATCTAAACACTCACCAACACACCAATACATAAACTCACCCACCCATTCAGCCCTTCACAGATATACTCTTGAAACTATACACCCAGTGATTCACCCACTCACACATTTATGGACTCCTCACCACTCCTGGCAACAGCTCAGGGCGTTAGGCACTGCTCTCTCTGTCGGTACCCCAGTCCGTCTTCTGGCTGTCACTGATGGAGAGAGCGGTGCCTCACGCCCTTAGCTGTTGCCAGGAGTGGTGAGGAGTCCACCGTACACATACAGGTGACAACAACAATCATGTCGATCCATCGTAAAAGGGACCACAGGTGATTGTAGGTGGTATCATTCTGTTTACTTAGTTGAATCTTATATTGATTTAACCACTAGGTCCTGAGGAAGGCCACAATCGAATTTCGATCACTATGGTTGAAAGATGTAGACCCTCTCTTTAGACCAGCGCTCTCGAATATTTTTTCAGACCGCGCTTGCACTGTTTTTAACAATTGACACTGAGAGTTAACCATTAAAATGTCCTTTTCTCTAGGTAGCCAGTTTTAACATTGTTTCACGACATCACTATCTTTTGCACTGCAAGCACCCATCTTAAAAAAAAATGTTCATGCTTCACAGAACTTATAAGATCCTACCAATTGATCAAATTAAAAAATATCCGTGAGCTCCTCCCTCATAGCGAGAGACTTGCAGCCCTTGGTTGCACTAGGTTTTACAACCAAGAGGAGATCCCCGATGAAGAAGCATGCTACCTTGGTGGGTGATGGGATTCCGTCCTCTTTAATAGGACTCCTTCCATGTTAATACAGGATTGCTTCCTTGTAATGACTGTGCTTGTGACCTCTACTTTGATGAGTCTGTTAGACCTGCGGATTTTGTTGTTTTTGTGTGTATATATATATATATATATATAAAACATATTTAAACTTTACATAAACACACAGTCACTGGATGATGTCATCAGTGATGTCATTTGACATGTCATTAGTGATGTCGTCAGTAATGTCACTGACCATGTCATGAATGATGTAATATGTGACGTCATCAGCAGTGCATTGGGGGTCGCGAGTTATAGTTTCCTGAACTAACTATAACGGCCGAATTTCTCTGGTTTTGTAAGGGTGAAATGTCCAACTAACTATATCGTCCCTGAAACCTGTGTTTTTTTAGGTGTATATATATGTGTGTGTATTACCTACTGGCGGTCGCCAGTAGGTAGTTATAGTTAGGACCTAGTTTCCATAGGAAATCCGCAACATTCTATTTGGATTAACTTTGGCCCCGGTGGACGAATCTTTGCGAATTTCTCAAAGAAGATGGCTCGGTCCGCTGCGCTCCTTCTGTGAAAGTTTTAGGGGGATTCGTCAAGTGGGGGCTGAGATAAAAGGGGGGTCCCAAAACGTGTTTTTCCCATGTTATTTTCCTTAGGACGTTTAGACACGGCAACAGCTTGAACGGCTGAATAGATTTATAAAAAATTTGGTGGAAAGGTAGAGTGTGGGTCGCAGATCACGCTTTTGTTTAAATGGTGTAAATCCGTTCAGTAGTTGCTGAGAAAATTAAAGTTGAAATCAGTTATATATCTGTAAGCGCGCACGGGTGCGCGCACCTATGCGGGTGTGCGCGAGCGGCATTGTGATTTGCTGTTTAACGTCTGTCAACATTCGATTCGGAGGAAATCAGGAAGTGTTGTCCGCCATTTTGTTAGTGCGAGTGAATATATATTACAGAACAAAGGGTTAGAACATGGAAAGGGGAGAAGGTAGAGATTGTCTGGCCGGGTAGGTTTTCTCAGGGGGTGCAGTATGGACCCTGAACGCGAAAAGAAATTTTTTTTTTTTGTTAAAAAAGTTGCGGGGTGCGCGCACTGGGTCGCGTACCCCTATTTACAAGACTGTGAAAAACTATAGTGGAGAGAATGCAAAGGGAGCAGGGTGGAGACTGTTTGATTTCGTAGGTTTCTTGAGCGGTTTATTAAGGATGCCGAAAGTCTAAAAGTAGCTTTTTTTTGCAAAAAAGTTACGTGGTGCGCGCACCCGGTCGCGCACGGCGAACAAAAAACATAAAGAAAGATGGAGATAAATTACAAGTTTGAGTGTTTAGATCTAAGGTGGCTCTTAAAAGAGCCCTTGTGTTAATTGAGTTTTTTCTGCACTTATAAGTAAGTTCCTATGCATAGGAAAATTCTATTTCTCTCATCCGTGAAATGAACACCATCTCTCCGATAGATGCCTTCCATGTTGAAACGCAGGTTGTTGTTGTATATAGAACCCATGTTATATTCTCCGAGGAAAGCAGAAACAGATTTATTTACATGTTTCCTTGCTTTCTCAATTTGTGGACAACGTTGATTGGACCAATTCCATTTTTGTCTTTGGCATATATTTGAATACACCAAGACAGTTCGAGGAAAAAGTGACATCAATTGACGAAAGGTGTCTTTTAGAAGCATTTCCAGACCTACCCCTGTTAATGTGCCTAGATCATTCCCACCACAGTGCACAATTATCAGGTTAGGTTCAGGGAGATGCATAAAAGTTTTCACCAATGGTATCAATTGGTTACATCTTAATCCTCTTTGGCCAATCCACGTAATTTGCACATTTGGTAAGTCAAGGTTAGAAATTCGTCTGTTTGCAGCATATTTTTCACTCCAGTGAATATAACTGTGTCCTACAAGCCAAACCTTCATTTTCAAGGCAGATGCAGTAGTACTACGATGGGTTCTTGAAGTGGAATGGCAAGTAGATGGTGAAAGTCACGATAAAAAAGTGTATGAGGTGTTGTGTTGATGAAAAACTGAAAATGATTGGTTGATTGTTATACCTCAAGATTGAAGACTACGTTGTATGTTACTGTTTTTTTTAAATGAAATGTTCTATTGGTTGTGGAAAAAAAGAAATGTAAAAAAAACAGTGGATAGGCAGGTGTGTTTGCAGGGAATTGCGCCTTATTGCTTTGATTTAGAACGTTGAGATATGAACTTTTGACCTGTGCCTTCAGCCAGGTGCAGAATGAGCTGTTACCATGGTAACAGCCAGAGAAGGCAGAGGGTGAAGGGTGACCTTTATGTGACTTTGAAAATATTGAAAGGATAACCAACTGAAATGTTAATTTGATTATGAAATTGTGCGGGAACAAATATGATTGGTTGGAGAGACATATATGAGGCTGTATTGACAGGAAATCTATGCCATTATTCTTTGGTTGCAGTGATAGAAGTATTATTGAGAGCTCCGTCAAACGGCTATCGTTTTGCTACTATCATTGTTCTACATCTTATAAAGCATTGGTAAAGGTGAGTGTATAACTGTTTGTTTTATGATGTACCGTTAAATGTGGTTTGATCACTATATTTGATTATTTGACTTACAGTGTCTAAGCAACCACATTTTTGACTTTGGTACGGTTTTATATGTTTTCAACTACTGTTTTTTTAAATTTGATTAAGGTTAGTGGACTTCAGTCATGTTTTTATGCTATCCACTACTGGTAGGTTTATGAATTGAATGTCAGTTAGAGACGGATCTGCAACGAAATTTGGGGGGGGGGGCGAAAAAAAATGTTTTTTTTCTAGGGGGACATGAACGTGTAATCTGTAGGTAGAGTAAAGCTGGAGGGGCTCTTAGAATGGGTAAAACAAGTGCAAGGCCTAATTAACATTCAAATGGTTCTTTATAGAGATGTGAAACGTTCAGGTGCGGCTCTGTGTGTATCTGGGATGTATGTTATCTTGGGCTTCCACAGCAGACGTGAGTGAGGGGTGGAGGGGGTGAAGTTGTGTCCAGTTAATAGGGGTTGTGCGCCGTTTGTTCACTTTCTTTGAAGTGTGAATTATAGTTTTGAATGTATTTGTGGTATACTGAATAAACGGAATAGAAAATGTAATAAAATAGACAGAAATTAATTGAGATTTGGGAGCGTTTGTACATAATTTGTAAAGTTGGTTACAGATCAAAAAAAAGGAATTAGCAGAGACACAGATAATGCAGGTAGAGAGAGAAATGGTAGATTATATGTGATATCGTCGACAAAAAGTAGGAATGCTTTAGGTATTTTAAACTTCAAGTTTGAGGAAAAAATTACAGTGTGGTTTGTGGCCGAGGGATGCACTGGTGGGGGTGGGGTGAGAAGGAGAGGTGTCCCAGTACAATCAAATGAAAAATTGTGTCCATGAGGTTGTACACAGGTTCGTGGAGTATATGCCTTCATAAATTGATGTAGAAGACCGAATATATATAGAGGTTTCTGTGTTCCGCCGTTTGACTGTATTTTCATCTTACTCCTGCTTTCCGTATCAGTTGCTTTGTGTTATCTTAGTGTGTGTATGTGTGTGTGTGTGCGTTCAGTCTGGGCTGAGGAAGTTTGTTCTGCAGGCAGACACAGATAGTCGCATCAAAGTACTTGGCAGGTTTCAAAAATATTATTTATATAATTGAGATGGTTTTTGGAAGCGTTAGTCAGTGTATGTTGAGTTTTAGAATTACCGCTCGGTGGGCACCACAGAGCTGATGGTTTGTTGTGTTTCACTTCTTAGTCCCTTTGGTTTTTCACTTTGTTGTCTGATGGCTGGCAAAGACGTGTTTGTTATAGTGGAGATGAAAGGGTGATAAGTACTGAAATACGAGATAGCGTGTGCTCTGTGGAAGCGGGGGAGCAGTGATTAACAGTCTGAGTGAACCACAACTGCGGCGGTGCTTCGTTACAGTAATAAATTATTTTTTTGCCAGAGGTGCGATTGATGCTATGGTTCACAACTCGCAAAGAAAGGCTTGACTGACCGTCGCAGGCCAGCGGGTTGAACTATGAATAATTCAGGATGACAAAAGAAAACATGAATTGAGTACAGCTGAGATTACGTCAAACACATGAATACAGTTTTAGAATACATTATTTCAGTTGTGAATATGGGTTAAGAGAGGGAACGTATATATTTGAAATATTTATTCACTGATGCAGTGCTTTGAAGCGAAGTTTTTTATCTAATACAAGTAAAGATATTATAAAGAAAGTAGTGGGCATAGTTACTAGTCCATACAACACAAATGATGGAAATGTAGTATGAAGCAAAATGAATAACGTTTAAAAAACATATTGTACAGCCCCGCAATCAAATATATTAAATTATATTGCATGCAAGAAGGTGTCTTTTGATTTTAAGTTCAGTAATGATATATGAAAATGCTAGTGGTTAAACATCACATCATTAACAATTAGTTTTCTGCATACAAAGCACTAACAAGCTTGTTGTATGGTATTGTGAAAGGAAATGAAAAACGCGCCAAAAGCGAGAACTTGGCTGGAGGTGCATGTATGTTATCTGCCGGTACGTTTGAAAATTAGTACTCAGAACAACTACTGTATTGAGATAATTTTTTTAAAGGTTTCAGTACTCGATGTAACATACAGGTTGATAAGCATGGGTAATATCAGTGTAATCATATACTTTTCAGTTATGAATCAAAAATCTTTCAATAGGCATAAAACAAAAACAGCACATATGTGTGTAAGGCGGAAATTGGAGTAGAGAGGGAAAATGGTGATAAACGATATAAAAAGTCATTGTAACTATACACATTTATCAGGGCACATTTAACCATATTTTACGCAGCCTTGCTTCGAGAATATTTCAAATTAGATAAGATAACATAAGCTAGTGATTTGTTGAAATTAAAGCATCATGAAATGTTTTGAACAAAATCGAGTAGGTGTGGAAAAAAAATTAACTCCACATAAAATAAAAAAATCTCACCAGCAGGAAATTGCAATGTCCAATATTAGTAAAGCAAATAGGTCTGTTTATATAAAAAATAAAAATAAAAAAATAATAAGAAAAATAGGGAGGGAGAAAATAGTCAAGACGTCAATGGCTTGCATAACAGTCATCCTTCCATTGAGTAGGCAAAGTAAGTAGCAACCGCTTCTAAAAGGAAGTCATTGTTATCGTCCGAAAACAAGTCAGCCATCCAATTGAAAAGAGGAAATGAACATACATGTTCTTTAATTACCGGAGCCTCTAGTACCATCAGAGGACAATTCGGTGAATTTTCAATGTAGCTGTGTGCCAAGAAATCTTGTGCCGCTGCAAATATATTCCAATGACCCAGAACTCCATGTATCGCTGCAAAGGCCATAATCCCTCCGTCGGAACAAATCTGTTCGTGATCAATTAATGGATTCATGAGATGATTGTAATTCACTTCAGGAGATACCGAGTTGCAGAGACATAAGTCCAGGGCCCACATGAAATCACAGGTCAGGCAATGAAATACAGGTTGCATACAGGTGAAATAGGAAAATCGAAATGATAATCCATATGATGCACTCAAAGTCGCGAGTGGTAGAGAGAATGTTGAAAAAGGTATATACGCTGTGATTGGACAGGAAGGATGTCTGGTGAAACAAAGACAAGGACACCTGATTAATCACCGAAAACTGAGTTGTGAAAATCCAGACAAAAGAGAATTTTACTATTTAGCTCTTTTGCAACTCTTTAAACCATGGCGTACTGAAGAGGAACTACTTGGAGACTTCGTTAGTTATGAAGATTCCTTTAACGCATTAAAAAAGTAGTATAGAATGTCCTGTTTTTAGTAATTATCTCAAAATGTTGAACGACGAAATAGAGCAAGAAGCAACAATTGCAGCGGAGATTGCTAGAGAAAGTTCACAAGACACTCAAAGTTCTGCATCGTTGAGTCAGGATCCACTGGGAGAACCAATTATCCGAAATGAAGCAGCCACTGCCATGGATGAGGTGGAAAGAGCAATGCAGCAAGCTCAAGAGGGTATAATAAACTTAGAAGAATTGGAGAAGGAATTTAATCTTGAGCAAAGACAGATATATGACGAAGTGACAGAGCACATTGAGCATGGTTTTCGTCATGACAAAAAAGAATGCTCATGTATGTCATTTGAACCTATTCGACTATATGTAAGTGGAGAAGCTGGAACAGGGAAAAGTTTTCTTATACAAGGAATTACTACATATCTACAGCAAAGAACTCAGTCACCGCTGTCTTGTGTTGTTACTGCTCCAACTGGATTGGCAGCACATAATATTAAAGGTATTACTTTACATCTCTTACTGATGCTGCCAGTTGAACATGAAAATAAATTACAATATCACAAGCTATCTGGAGACGCCTGTTATGAAGTTTCTAGAGTTCTTAAAGAAATGAAACTTCTCATTATTGATGAGGTAAGCATGGTATCCAATTTAATGCTTGCTTTTGTACATTTAAGAATGCAGCAGATACTTAAAACTGACTATGATGTCTTATTTGGAGGGAAACATGTCATAGTTTTTGGAGATCTACTGCAACTAGCTCCTGTGAAAGGACAATCTGTATTTGAAACTGTTACACATGAAGACACCAGAAAGTGTCTTGGCAGTATTGGAAATGTTAATATATGGTCACATTTCAAATATACTGAACTGATTCAAAATATGCGACAGGCAAAGGATACTAAATATGGAAATATTCTTCAAGATATAGGGATTGGAAAACTAACTGAAGATGCAAAAGAAACTCTACGAACTTGATTACTTTGTAAGTTGTTTCCCAATGAAGATAATGTACCTGAGAAAATATATAGTAAAGAGGTAAAAGATAAGTCAGCCATATGCTTGATGCCAACTCTAAACGAATGCTCAGTTTTCAATGAGAAAATGTTGAAGTTGGAAAATCAAGAAATTAAGAAACTGGAAGCTAAAGATAAAATAGAGCATGAAGGAAGTACTATTGTTTTGTCTGAATAATTAAAGTTAAAATTGGATACTCTTCAGAAATCTATATCTAAAACTGCTGGCTTAGAGAAGAATCTGTATGTGTGTTTAAATTGTCGGATTATTTTACGGAGAAATTTACTTGTAGAAAGAGGTTTGGTGAATGGAGCAATGGGTAATATTGTTGGTTTTGTAAATTACCCAAATAGAGATGAGATTGAATTTTTACGAATAAAATTTGATGGAATTGAGGAAGTACAACAATTCAGTCGCTGTTCAAGTCGTTTTTTACTTGTGAAAGACTTGTATGTCCGTCGGAAACAATTTCCAATTTGTTTGGCATATGCAGTGACTATTCACAAATCTCAAGGTTTAAGTGTAGATTGTGCTTTGGTAAATATTGGAAATAGTGTATTCAAAGAGGGTATGGGATATGTTGCTTTATCACGAGTTAGAACTTTATCTGGACTTTATCTAATTGGTTTTGATGAGACAAAGATTAGTGCAGATTTAAAATGTGTGAAGGAGTATAATAGGTTAAGAAGAGAATATGCTCCAAGTTTACCTCAATATCCTTTAATTAAAAAGAGTATAGTTGGTCAGAAAAGGAGAAATGAGAAACAATGTACTGAAGTAGTAGAGAAACGAAGAAAAAAAGATAAGACTGTCATTGGTAGGAGTAAGAAAAAGGTTAGTACTACAGAGATTGTTGGATTTAAATTTGAAAATAGGTCTGGTGTCAACTGCTATGCAAATGTAGTGCTTAATGTGGGTTTTTTTCTAAAAAGTTTACAGCAACAGATTAGAGAAAATCAGGAGCAAACATTTTGTTGTTCTTTAAATTCTGTGTTTGAAAAATGTACCAGTGGTAATAGTGAAGTAGCAAGTGTTCCAGAAGTAAGGAATGTTTTAGACATATGTGCAGGAGTAAATCAATTTTCTCAGAATATTCAGCAAGATTGTCAGGAATTTATTATGTATATGCTTACAGTTTTGGAAGAAGAAGGTGTAGGTATTGATAGTCTTTTTGGGCTATCTTATAAATGGGAACATATTTTCAATAATTGCTCATTTACAAGTAGTACTGAGATACACACAGAAAGATTTATATATTTAACATTACCAGATTGTGAAACAGTGTCCTTAAATAAACTAGTTAAAGATGCGTATCAGAACATGGTCTGCTCTCAATGTAACTCAGAAATGTTATCAACCTTATTTATCCACAGATATGGACAGTATGTCATTTTAATGCTTCAACGATGCAGAGCTGATGGAAGTAAATTGTCAACTTCAATAAAAAAATGTGTGGCTTCTCAAATATCTATTTCTAGAAGAACATTTGTAACTGTAGCAATTATTTTTCATGAAGGGCCATCAATATCATCAGGACATTACATAGCTTATTTGAAGTGTCCAACTGGATAGATGCTCTGCAATGATAGTCAATTAAGTTTTAAGAAATGTTTGCCTTCTGAGTTAAGAAATTCTTATCTGATATTTTTGGAACCAAAATTTCAGTGAAATTACTTGGTCTAGTCCGAGTAATACTGTAAAGATATGAAACTGTGTTGTTTAGAAATATCATGTGATTGAGGGTGTTCAAATCTAGAAATGAAACTTTTATGTGGCAAAGTGATAGTATCAGGTAAGGTTTCCTTAATGTTTATGGTACAGGACATGTTGGAATTAACTCATACTATTTGGCCATGCGGAAAACAATGAGATATCAAAATGTGGAATTGAGATAAATGTTTTTAGAACATACTTACTCTGAAGTTTGTTGAGAGGTATTAAAAGAAAACGAATTAACTCATACTATTTGGCCACGCGGAAAAGTATGAGATATCTAAATGTGGACTTGAGATAAATGTTTCTAGAACATACTTACTCGCATGTTTGTTGAAAGGTACTCAAAAAATACCGAATTAACTCATAGTATTTGGCCACGCGGAAAAAAATGAGATATCAAAATGTTGACTTGAGATAAATGTTTTAAGAACATAGTTGCATGGTTATTTGTTGAGAGGAAATTAAAAGTTACTGGTATACTTTAATTAGTTTGTAATTGTGGAGTATGTGCTGTGCTTACTCAAGAAATTGCGAATTAGAGAAAAACATTTAAGACATGTTTTTTTCTAGGTATTTATAGTATGTATAGAGATCTTGTACGGGTTTTTTAAACACAATCATTTTGATTGTGGTTTTTTTTCCCCGCTGTTACATGATGATTAGTATTGAAATCACTGTTTATAGTGAAAATCAATTTATCTGAGGACAGCAAAAATAAACCATTTAATATGTTGTCTAAGTTATTTTGTTACATTGGATTTAGAAATATGTATTATAACAGATTTCTTTATTGTCTTCCACAGATATTACATTTTTAAGGTAAGTACAACTAATCATATCTGAGAGTGTGGTGTACCTCTCTCTTATCCTTATTTCTTTCATCCTCTTCCTTTGTTAGTGGTGTTTAGACATGTTTATTCCCTTTAACTCATGCACATTTTGCATTTTTAAATTTTCTATGCTGTTTCTCTTACATCTCTTCTGTTAATATTCTATTCAGTCTATCTAACTCTTCAGTTTGTTACTTACGTTGTTTTATACTGAGTCACCTTTATTGACCCTTTATCACCTTTGTTTCCTGAATATTAATTTCTTTGTTTTACTGTTCCTTCCAATTTGTTCCCTTACTCTGCTTTCATTAATTATGCTCAAATTCCAAACTTAAATCTATAGTTTAGTTCTCTCATCCTACTTCATTTCTCTTTATCTGTCTCTCTTACACTCCATATCTGTTTCTATTCCATTCATCTTCTGTTACTCATTCTTTTTCACTCTGTTTCTCTTAGTGTTGTTCCTTTATTTTATCTATCTCTTTAAGACATTTCAGTATTCTTAGTCTGTTTATTTTACAGACTGTTTGTTTCGTGTATTATCACTGATTATACTCTCATTTTGTCTCTCACTTTACTTTTCTTTAGACAGTCATTCTTTGAGTGCTATTATTTCTTTCCAATAATTCTGTCTCGTCTTTTTCTGTCCCTCAGTCTTCTTTTCTTTCACTTTCTGTTTCAATCACTTCTACTTTGTTTTGTTTCATTAAATGACACTATAACCTTATTTTTACTTTTTTTCAACAGATACCATGTTTTTTTAAAGATTTTAAGTTTTTCTTTATTACTATTTCTTAGGTAAGTATAAAAAATAAAAATACTTTTTCATCACTGTGTCATTTTTTTGAGTATCCTGGTCATACCAGTGTTGTGTTTTATGTGAGCACTTTCATGGAGGATTGGGTGTACGGTCACAAGGAGTCTCTTAAAAATTAATTTAAGAAATCAGCAACATTTCAGTGAGTCAGTTCACTAATGCGGATTTGTCAAAACATTGCAGGTAAATGATATGTGTTAAAGAACTTTGGAGCATATTATCAAGGGGGTTTTATTCTGCTTTTTTGGCTTTAAAAGCCAAGAAAGCGGAGATAAAATTATCTCTCTAGTATGTAGGTGATACTAACACCAGTTAGCGACATCTAATAACAGATAATGCGTATCTTGTGATTCGCTTTGTTTGTGTGTGAAATTTATTATTGATGACATGCAAAGTTAGTATTGCAAGATGTTAGTGACTGGAAACAGTTCCTAACATTGCTATCTCCTTTTACCCACTTTTGAAGATATTTGTGCTATGGTCGAAAATGTCCAAAATCTAATAGCTGCCCCTGAGCAGTTCTTAGTTATGTCATGTAATGGTAGGTAGATAACATGACTAAGGCCAATAGCTCGGTAATGGATGAATATTGCTGACTTCACAACAATATTTATGTATTTGGACCGATTTTTATCACTTAGGACAGTGGTTCGTAAACAATGTTCACCTGTGGATTCCTTGACCTACTCAGCAGTTTACAGTGGTTCCTCACCATTTTATTTAACGGTTGGTAGGTGGTATGTACGTTCTGTTACCTTTCTTAAAGTAATTGGGACACATTCTTTCACTCATCCAATCATCCGTTCACTGATCCAGCCTTCCGCTCTCTTAACCAGCCACCCTTTTACTTCACTGATGTATCCATGCTTAATCTTTATAATCACCCTTTCAGTTATCCATTCTTTTACTTTTTCACTTATCATTTTATCTATCCACGCATTTACTTGCCCATCATCTACCCGTTCACTTTTTTATCTATCTATCCTTTCACACATCCATCCACTAAATCACTGATGCATCAGGTGCTCTTTTACTCATGCATCCATCCTTTAACATATCTATCCATTCTTCTAGCCATTTATGCAACCTTCCAGCCATACATCCATCTATTTATCTTTTCTCTCATCTATACTTACAGTCATTCATTTATGCATCCATGTTTTCTTTGATTATGTAACTATTCGCTTTTCATTCATCCATTTATTCTTTCAGTAATCGATCCAGCCATTTAGACATTCCAAATTTATTTACTCACTCAGCTTTGTACTTTATGACCTGAGTCTTTCTCTGCAGAGTTGTAGGGAGAAGAGGCCTGTGAAGAACAAACTACAGCAAGGGGTGGGGTGCGGTGGAGAAGAGTTTACAATGCCTCTGTACATAGGCAGACTGAAAAGGTAGAAGTTATCAGTTATACATGATGTCCAGTAACAGGATGTGAGGGTACTGTAAAATGGTGTTGTTTCCATGGCTTTATGCACTGTTAAAAAAAATTGAGGGGTCTTTTCAAAGGATGTGTTGGATGTAATTCCGAGGGCACTTTAAAACACCTAAGCTACAAATATGCGTCTAGCACAGTGTTGTGCTCGACTGGTGTTATGTTGTATGTCTGATTGCATGCAGATATGTAGAATAGCAACTATCTTTACACAAAGAACAAGCAAAGACTATTGGTTTTGACAATGGGTGCTAGTTCCTGTAAGTACAAAAGCAGTAACCATGGCATTGTTGAATATATTAATGAAAATACTGCTGTTTACAAATCATGAGAGAATGAAAGAACGTTAATCTGTTTTTTTAATTTTCTTTCATAGCCTTCTTTAAAGGAAGTGTTTTCTAATATGGCATGCTGGTGGTTTTATTTTTTTTATCTAAGATAATGCCTTCTGTTCGTTGAGGCAGGAAGAGCGCTATCTGCTTTAAAAAACCTTGACTGACATATTGACTTGACTTGACATATTGACTTGACTGCCATATTCTCATTCAGTAAGTGCCAATAAGTTCCATAGAGAATTTCAGTGTGCGGGAGGGGTGCTCCTGTAGCAGTGAAATCCAAGGCCGTTCCAGCAGGGGCTGTGAGCCTTCTCACAGGGGAGGAGCGCGCAGCTCTCTGAGATGGATACAGTTACACATAACAGGGTAGTGACGTCTGTGGAATTTATGGACGGTTGGTCACCCTAGTGTGCGTTGTGCCCTTGGCACTTCATTACGGCGGACTGGGGAGCCGCGGTGCACAGTTTGAGAATCACAAGTTTTAGAAGTATCGCCAGAGTTTTCCGCTGTGTAACTACGTCATTATTAATTTAAATATATATGTGACAGTACCCCTGTAACAGGCAGCGGCAGTTAACATTACCGCGTGAAAACAAGCGTTGTTTTTATGCACTAATGTGTGCTTTGTAATTAGGAGAGGGGGTTGAATTAGTTTTATTTTCCACACCTCCATGTTAACGCTGCCAAATGCTTCATCAAAGCAGGCCATGGCACTCGTACGATAAAGAAGTTTATTTAAACTGTTTTTCTAACAATAGCCGTGTTTGTGATAGTATTTTCGCCTCCAAACACATTTTGCTTGTGGTTTAACGTACGCCTCCTATGCATGTCATTAACTGTTTGTGCGGCACACATGCAAAGTGCTCTTACCGCAGGCGGTGTTATGACGTTGTCACAAAGGTGTTCAGGAACATTTACAAGGATACGGAAGACATTATCGCCGCCTTTAATGGCAGGAAGTTGCCGATATAGGGGCAAAAACGGCGTTCATAATATGCTTTATAAATTGCAGTCGAATGTAATGTTAGATATAAAGACATATAACATACGTTTCGATTGGAATTTGTAGAACATAGGGGCATATTATCAAGGACGGTCGATACATTTTTGCCGCTTTCATCGACAAGAAATTGCCGATAAAGCGGCGTTAATGGGCTTGATAATATGCCCTATGGAAATCCTATCGAAGCCTTCTCACAGGGGAGGAGCGCGCAGCTCTCTGAGACGGATACAGTTACACATAACAGGGTAGTGACGTCTGTGGAATTTATGGACGGTTGGTCACCCTAGTGTGCGTTGTGCCCTTGGCACTTCATTACGGCGGACTGGGGAGCTGCGGTGCACAGTTTGAGAATCACAAGTTTTAGAAGTATCGACAGAGTTTTCCGCAGTGTAACTACGTCATTATTAATTTAAATATATATGTGACAGTACCCCTGTAACAGGCAGCGGCAGTTAACATTACCGCGTGAAAACAAGCGTTGTTTTTAAGCACTAATGTGTGCATTGTAATTAGGAGAGGGGGTTGAATTAGTTTTATTTTCCACACCTCCATGTTAACGCTGCCAAATGCTTCATCAAAGCAGGCCATGGCACTCGTACGATAAAGAAGTTTATTTAAACTGTTTTTCTAACAATAGCCGTGTTTGTGATAGTATTTTCGCCTCCAAACACATTTTGCTTGTGGTTTAACGTACGCCTCCTATGCATGTCATTAACTGTTTGTGCGGCACACATGCAAAGTGCTCTTACCGCAGGCGGTGTTATGACGTTGTCACAAAGGTGTTCAGGAACATTTACAAGGATACGGAAGACATTATCGCCGCCTTTAACGGCAGGAAGTTGCCGATATAGGGGCAAAAACGGCGTTCATAATATGCTTTATAAATTGCAGTCGAGTGTAATGTTAGATATAAAGACATATAACATACGTTTCGATTGGAATTTGTAGAACATAGGGGCATATTATCAAGGACGTTCGATACATTTTTGCCGCTTTTATCGACAAGAAATTGCCGATAAAGCGGCGTTAATGGGCTTGATAATATGCCCTATGGAAATCCTATAGAAGCCCATGTGAGATGTGAAAACATCTAACATGGGCTTCGACAGGAATTCCATACAGTATATTATCAAGTCCATTATCGCCGCTTTATCAGCAGTTTCCTGCCGATAAAAGCGGTGATATTGTATCGCCCGTCCTTGATAATATGGCCCATATTATGAAGGCGATTATCTTCGCTTTTAGAGCAGCGTTCTGCCGATAAAAGCGACGATAAATTATCACGTCTTCTTCATAATATGCCCCAAGTATTGCCGCATTCTTTAATAATTGTTCTGAAAATGCGGCGATACTTTAGCTTATGAATAGAGCTCTTTTTGGTACAATGAGGTAGTTCTGAAAAAAACGTTTTTTTTTTTTGAGTTTTTTTTTTTTTTTTACTTTTTTTAAATTTTTGGACAAGTTTTTTATACTTTATAATTTGTTAAACTGGAGCCGAATTTTTGAACTGTAAAACAGGAACATAAGAAGTTGTTAAAAAATTAGTTATATTCGAATCTTTCATGGTCATTAATTCTTCTTTCGACAAGAGTGAGGCTCTGCTCCCCGTACACAATCATTCCTTCACACTTGTTGCATTTCATATGCACTTTCGACAAAAATGGTTTCAACTCCAACTGTGCAGTAGATGGAGATACAGGACGTCTTCTCGATGAAGTACTGGCCACAGCTGGTGGTAGTTCTGTTGCCAGAGCTCTTGTCGCTGCCTGTGCATATTGCACAGGATGGACTTGGCTCACATGTCTCTTCTTGGTATGAATCGAAAAGGAATACTTTTTGGAAGGATTACCTCTTGAAAGTACTGTGTCACAAATTGTGCAAGTTACTTTTGGACCATTTACTTTTTTTTGATCTTGAGGATAGGTGAAAAATTGCCAGATGAAAGATTCTTTTTTTTTTTTTAAAAGGTACACGAACATTTTCTACAGATTCCGAGGATGAATTGCGTGCGGCAGCCATTTCAGCAAAGTCTCCGGAAAGATGAAAAAGGTTCTTCTCCCTTCAGCGCCAAATAGATAGTGAGGGAAGTTGGTGGTTTCTGGAAAATTGCAGAATAGAAACTACTATGAACCAATAGGAAGTGTTCTTTTCAAGTCACATGATTTGACATGCGCGTATTAAGACGTATACATGGTGACGGAATCCGGACACGTACGTCATTTGGAAGTATCGGTCTAATTTAATGAAGTTTTAAAATGTGAAAAGGAGGAAAGGTAGACATTCTCTGATGTTGTATACCTTCATATGGGGTCCCAAGAACAATACCGATAATGTATACATCCTTTTTTTAATCTTTAAAAATACCGGGGTGCGCGCACGCTGTCGCGCACCACCGTACGTTTTCCAACATTTAGTGAGAAGTCTGAAAACGTTAAAAAGAAGGTAAGGTAAAGACTTCGTAAACCACTAAAGATTTATAAGGAGTCCCGAAACATTTCTGACAGTGAAGAAAAGTTTGTAATCCTATGAAAACATTTCTCGAAATACTATGATAAAATTATAGAATACATTGAAAATATAGTTAATAATTCGCATTTTAAAAACCTTTGAAATTCACTGAAAAAACCATAGGTTTTATACACGTTATAGTTAGGAAGTAGCATTTGAAAAACCTATGAAATTCACTGAAAAAAACATACATTTTATACATGTTATAGTTAGGAAGTAGCCTTTAAAAAACCTATGAAATTCACTGAAAAAACCATAGGTTTTACACACGTTATAGTTAGGAAGTAGCATTTAAAAAACCTAAGAAATTCACTGAAAAAACCATAGGTTTCACCCCAGTTATAGTTAGGAATTAGCATTTAAAAAACCTATTAAATTCACTGAAAAAACCATAGGTTTTACACCAGTTATAGTTAGCTGGAAATTTTACTCGCATAAAACCATTGAAATTCCCACGTTATAGTTAGTTGGACTCACTATAACTTGCGCGTGCAATGCACTGCTGATGACGTCACATATTACATCACTCATGACATGGTCAGTGACATCACTCATGACATCACTGATGGCACCATCCTTGTGACAGAGTGACAGACCTCCTTTCACTATAATGTAATCCTTGAAACACATATTCAAAAATAAAAACTAAAATTTTCAAAAAAATTGAGATACCCATACCAGTTACAACAACCAATTCAATAATTCCACCATCTATATATACATCCACTCATTCACCAACAGTTCTATATAGTCACTCATACATATACTCACTCATCATATGTAGTGATACACCTATACATCCTGTTACACACTGACAGGCATCCAAAAGTTACTCACACACATACTCACACATGCAAATAAACGATTGAACATCCATTCATTAGCGTATACAGCTATACACACACTACCACTTTACTTCTAAGGAAACTTACACATACTTACTCTCTTAAACAATCACTTATAGAAACACATACTAATTTAAACAGGAACTCTTAGAATCCCTCACTCTCACATATACTCACTTATATACATCAATATTCACATATACTAGATTAAAACATATGTAGTTACTGATAAAGACACTAGTGAGACAGTCATTCACTCACTAACACACACATATACACACTCATCCACCCATACAGTCCTGCACATATGCTGTCTTCAAAACACATACAAAGAGAGAGTCAGTCATTCATGCATCTATGTGCTAAGTAATACCTCCACCAAACCATACAAACACTCATACTGATACTAAGAAAAACATCTAATAACCTATATACATACACATGTACCTACTCACCAACCCATGCAGCCACTTATACACAAAGTGAAACACTAATTAATATATTTAAATATTTAAACATTACTCACTAATATTTATTTTTCAAAAAGACACACATTCACTGGATGGTGTCATCAGTGATGTCATGAGTGATGTCACTGACCATGTCATGAGTGATGTAATATGTGACGTCATCAGCAGTGCATTGCACGCGCAAGTTATAGTGAGTCCAACTAACTATAACGTGGGAATTTCAATGGTTTTATGCGAGTAAAATTTCCGGCTAACTATAACTGTGTAAAACCTATGGTTTTTTCAGTGAATTTAATAGGTTTTTTAAATGCTAATTCCTAACTATAATTGGGGTGAAACCTATGGTTTTTTCAGTGAAACTATATATATATCTACACACACATATATATATATCTTAAGGTATGTAGAATTGGAGTTAAGCATAGTTAATCTATATGTACTATATATGCACTTACCTTTCAATATTTTGTCCATGGTATTCGTGTTCCACAATATTCTGGGGGTCAACATTTATTAGGACAAACAGTATTTGGGAATGAATGCACTTACAGAGCTTTAATGTGTGATCTTAGCTAAGGACCATGCCCCCCTTCAAATAAATGGATTTTTACAGGCATGATCACACCATGGGTCGTATTACATGAAGGGCCCCAGGGGCCCAACATGAATTTGTGCCTGCATTGCGTGCCCCAGGGCACTTTGGTATTATAGAAGGGACTGCAGGAGCTTGTGCAGCCCCTTCTGTAATACCAATAGCGCTGTTGCACATAAAGCGCCAACGCTATCTTCAAAGGGCCAATCCCTCATTTGCATGGGGACATGCCCCATGCAAATGAGGGAGTCCCTTTGCCTCTGAGAAAGCACTGTATTAACGGCGTGGGCACAGAGGTAAAGAAGCCCTGAGGAGTCACACTGATAGTGCGCCATCTAAAATGTGGCACACTGTCAGTCAATCAATCAATCAATCAAACATTTGTAGAGCACGTTACTCACCCATGAGAGTCACAAGGCATGGTGGAAGCAGCTACTCATCAAATCTCCTGAGAGTAGCCCTATGGACGGGAAAAGGGGGTCCTATGGAACCCCCAGGCATCCCCTTGCAGGTGGGTGCCATACATGCCAACATTTCAGGAGAGCAAAGTGGGAGATTAAAAAAAAAAATCGGGAGAATGGGGCCTTTAATCGGGTTACCGTCATGTATAGGCTTTGGAAGTGTGCTGCTGTTTAGAAGCATGGAGCACAATGACAGGCAGAGAGAGGGTGATGCAAGTGTTGAACACTGGCCTGGCAGGTTACTGGCAGTGTATACCCACCCCCCCACCCCTCCTTCTCCCCAACCCCCACCCTAACAGCTTCCCGGGCACACACACAGCCGCCCCCGAGTACTTCATAGGTCTTTAAAAGCCCATTCGCTTGTTAATGAGGCGTTGTTGGTTTTTCAGTCCTTCTAGAGCCCCTGCCTGCTACTCTTGACTATTGCTGGAAGAATTAGCATGTTACACAATACCTACCAAGCCCTGTCAGCTGAAACCCCCGAGGAATCGGGTTTTTGCTTTCAGGAATCGGGAGGCGGGAGACTAGCCTTCAAATCGGTAGTCTCACGCCTGAATCGGGAGGGTTGGCATGTCTGGCGGTGCAGTCACTGCCTGCACCCACCTGCAATGGGATCTCTATTCCCCTTTAAAAGTGGAGGCGGGTTGCTGCCTGCACAGTGAAGCAAAGAGTAGATTCAAAGCAGCCTCTCTGTATTTAACATGAATGCGCTGCACCCAGGGAAGCAGCACAAGTTCGCGGCTGCCCTGGGGACAAGGCATTCCCAAAAATTTAGCCCATTTTCCTTCATTGCGCCCGGTGCTCCTTTTTAAAGATGCGCCCAGTGCAATGAAGGAAAATGTGCCAGATGTGTAATGTGGCCCCAGTTAAATATGGATACAACTGGTTTACATTTTTATCGTGTGAAACATTACTTCCCCGTTTTGACTTTGGAGTGGGGGATAGCAGAGTAATATTGCATGTTTCAACCATTTTGAGCTGCAAACCTCAGAATGGGCGGCATTTTCTCCCACAAATTCCTGCAAGTTTTACCTGGGAAAATTTAGATGTGATATTACTGCTAATTCTGTAATCCTGATGAGGGTTCAAACTTCTACTTGCGCCTGAATAAGGATAACGGCAACATTCAGAATGTGGCTCCTGTTCTGCAAAAATCAAACTACAGTGTCAAAACTGCAACTCCAGCCATGTACCTCACAATTCATAATACCCGCATGGCTTCAATGAGAAAGCACTTCCAGGAACGAAACATGTTAACTATTTTAAAACAGCTCTGGCCCAAAAATAACAAGCAATGCAATCACAAACCATTTTACTGGCAGGCTTGGAAGCAGGATAACGAGTTTATCCTTTTCCGTAATTGGATAAACTGCTATTGTTCTGCCAGTTTGCCCAGGTGTCCCTGACTTTGCCCAAGCGTTTTCATACAGTGCCATCACAGAAATAATGAAAATGGAATTCGGGGACTTCCACAGTGGTTAGAATTTTCGTGATATGTTTACGATGTATCTTTTTCGTTCATTTTGTTCAGCCTTGCACCTGAACAGAAAATTGAGTTAACTATCCACAATCCTCAAAGCTCAAAATTACTATTTGTGATACCGCTTGAGCTGATGGGGAGGTGAAGAGACAAAGAGGAAGACTTTTCCTCATCAACTCTCCAATTACTGCAAACCTCAGGACCTAATTTCAATACAGTAACAAATTAAGCAATGAATGACAATTCAGCCCAAACCTTAAGTAAGGGAGCTTTCGAGATCCGATGCTCTATTATATTATATTGAACTCATTTTAGGTTTCCCGATGCTTCTCTTCAGAACATAATGCAACAGCCTCCTTGAAGATAGGCACTTTTTTTTTCATCTGTTGTGATTTGCTTTGTGTAGTGGGAAGCATTGCAGTCTGTCTTATTTGGGTTCTGTGGCCAGAACACGGAAAATGGACTTGCGCTGGTCAATTTATCGCTGGAACCAAGCAGTTTTGCGTCAGTTTAGACCAGACATTTGCAGTTGTCGTTAAGTACAAAAATGCTGTTTTTAACTGGGCAGTAAGTTGGTGCAAATGTCACTTATGTACTCATCACTGCAAAAATGTCCAGAACCGGTACAGAATTAAGCAGCAACATTGTAGTTTGTGATCAGACCACTTTGTGGATATTTAGCATGTCATCCACAAAGGTTTCTCCCTAGGATCTCACATCTTGATGACTCCAGTGCATTGTGTTTTCTATGTCTCATTAAATGTTATATCGTCTCGTGGTATTGTTTCCTCGCACACTACACTGATTTGTATGTTATGTGTCTTGAGCAGTGGCATGGGTAGAACTTCCCTTACTCTCTGTTTTTGGCCTATAGAAGGTACCCATTCCAACTTTAGATCATCCTCCTGATAGATTTTAACACCGTTTTCATGTTGTTTGCTAAACTCCAGTCCTGCTCAAGTAATGAGTCTGTGTTTCCATTGTAACTGCAAGGCTGTTGTGGCACTTCACATCTTTTGGTTTCATGCTGTCGTCCTATGTTGAGGGGTTGTTGCAATTATTGCTTTTCAGATGAGTTAAGATTTAAGAAAGTGGAAGCCATCCACGGGTTAATGTCCACCAGGCAGTCAAAGAGACCTTCATGCCCAAGACACATGTGGTTAGCATACGCAGATGCATGTCAAATACCTGATGGTGGAGGCAGATGGCATAGTTTATTGATAAGCAATAGTTTGAATACTTTGAGAAGACAACTTACAAACCTTCGGTGACTTATGGAGAACTCGAGCTCCTTCCTGTGTGTTATTGTACATGAATCAGGTCTGCCTTGGACAAAGATCTGTTCAATTCCATAATTAGACCACTGTTTTCTTATCAGTGAAATTATTCATGGCTATGAGCACCATATGGTTGATGGTACTGAATGTCACAAAAAGACCAAAAGCATTGCTGGTCTATGAAACACTCATTTTTTTAGAACACAGCATAAAGCATCTTTAATTCCTTTTAGCCACCAAAATATTATTGTGGATAACCACAATGAAGTGAAATGTTGTTCAAATGTTTTGTCATTTATTTTTTGAGGGCTTATGACTCAATAAACAACTCCCTCTTTGGAGGACAGGAATGTGGTACCTTTCTGAATGTGCTATCACTGGGCTTAAGCTTGTGAAAGCTCAAAGGTAATTTTAATAAGATATGGGCCTCATTTGAAGTGGAGCATTAATAGAATATATAATGAATATAATTTTGATCACCACCCTCCAGGTATCTCCACCTCTATTATTATGTGGGAACCTAGGGGCATATTATCAAATTATCACCGGTTTAGCGGCAGAAAACTGACGCTAAAGCAGCAATAATGGGCTTGATAATATGCCCTTGAGAATTCCAATAGAAGCCCATGTTCTGGTGTGAACATGGGCTTCTATTGGAATTCTGAAGGGCATATTATCAAGCCCATTATCACCGCTTTAGCAGCAGTTTTCTGCCGCTAAACTGGCGATAATATTTACGCCGTTCTTGATAATATTCCCCCTAGTTTGTTTCTGATGGCTGGGTCTCATTCCACTACAAGATATACCAAGAACAAACGAGCACAAGAAGAAACAAGAAAATGCAGTGGAATGGGCGATTAACCTCAGGAAGATGATGTATCTCCAAGTGTTGTAACACAAGAAGGATACTAACGACGTCCCTCTTCAGAGATAGCACTTCTTTGGCTGTTGGCGGGAATGCTGCAGTTCCACTAAAAGGCTAGTAAATGTTGCTAAACAAAGTCAGTATGATTAGGAAGATCTCCTTTCTCTCTTGTCCCGTCGTTAAATCAATGCATGGCTTTTTGGATAAATGAAAGGTTCGATGTGTGAGGAGTGGGTGGAGGAATCAGTTCAAGAATGGTTGACATTTAAACCTTTACCAATGTGAAAGAAATGGTCTCAATGCACTGGCAATTTGTGGGCCCTCTGGTTTTCCTTTTAGTTTCTGCATTAAAACACCACCCTCTCCAAAACCGTCTCTTCGAACCCTTGTGAAACATGCATTTCTTGAATGCATCCAACACATTGCACCGATTTAGCAACTCAGATTCAAACACAAAGCATTAGGTTTTGATCCAGAATGGGTAAAAGATAGACATGTAATGGCTGAAAAGCACAACGTGAAAACAGGAAACCTTGCATCAGTCCTGGTTTCCACATGACCATATTGAGTGGTCTGATGGAAATTATTTTTATACAGTGCATCCTTTTCATCCATGACCACAAGGGATCACCTTTAAATTCATTGGTTCAGGGTGTGTGCTGCACAAAAATACAACTGTAATGCAACTCGCCTTATAGTAACACCCTAGGCCACAGATAGGGGCAAAATAGAACAGACTTTCTCCTTGGTTCACTAATAGCATCATTCTCGGGGAAAGTGTCATAGAGGCATGGATGTTTCGAAATTCCTGATTAGCATCACTAACCATTGTCAGACAATGCAATGTTATAATTTATTATAAACTGTAATACGTTTCAATATCCAAATTATAAAGATAATATTCTGACTTGTATGCCTTTTAAAGTGTCCTAATCCTGTATGTACTGGACTACCAACGAAATGCAATAACAAATGGTTTTGAAGTAAACATGGTCCGACCAGCATGCTCTCAAACCATTTACTTTGCTGTGTTTGCCCAGTGCTACATGCAGGAGACGTGGATGGCCAAGCCAGCCCAGCGTCCAGGCCTGGTCCCAGTCTAGCCTCTGTCTGCATGTGAGCAGGGCCGGCTTTAGCGCTGGTGGTGCCCGATGCAGCAATCTTTTTTGGTGTCCGTCTTGACCTCCTCCTCAAATTCCCTTACTACCACCTAGCAAAACTGCTCCTCATCTCTCACATACATGTTATTTATTTTTAAGCACTGGTAAAGACTGGCTTGACTAATCAATTCAGCGGTCCCCAAAGAATTCAGATCTGTTCTTTGCAGCATGCATACTAACCCTCTGCACTACTTTATGGCGAGTCAAAAATACCATTAGACAAAAACTCTGTTCTCTCTGGAAAACTGGAAGCACAAGAAACTCTGCAGCAGGTGTATTTAAAGTGTAAGTTATTGCTTAACACAGTATTCCCCCCCCCCCCCCTTCCTGGTCAGCGCCTAATGCAGCCGCTCCGCCCTAAAGCCGGCCCTGCACGTGAGTGTACATTACATTAATATTTTGTTAAATATAGTGCTCTGAATCTTATTTTTTCTGCAGTGTGATATCATGGACCACTGGATAGTAATTATCCTGTTATGGAAGATGCTTGTTGATTAATTCAGAGGAAAAACTCATTCGTAAATTCCTAGAAAGTAATGTCCGTTATACTCGAAATAACACAACATCAAGTATTAATTCATTCCTTATATTACTTTTTCTTTTCATTTCTTTACCTTTTGCCAGAAAGGAACTCCTTAATGTTAACATTTACCATACTTGACTCTCACTTCCTCAAATTTAATCTCATGAATGATTAATAAATAATTCAGCTCATGGTAACTTGGATTTTTCACCTCGCTATCAGCTTACAGGTAGTAATAGACTTGTAATGCTGAGTGAGAATGGCAGTGGTGCTACCATCGCTGCCTGGGAAGAAAAATACAGGTGTGCATCCGCTAGGTAAAGCCATACCATGTGGCCTGTTCTGTAGAGTATACTGGGGCAACCAAGGGATATACAGGAAATTGTGCAACCAATAAGAGAGTTGCAGAGAAATCTCCTCTCAGAACACTCTCCAAAAGAACACCAAATAGGTCTGAGTACAGATCCTCAAGTGGTAAGCATTACAAATGCATTTACAAAACAATCTGCAAAGCCACTAACACCTGTATCAGACTGCACCAAAATCTATTGAACGAAAGCAGCAGGAACTCATCAGAACTGTTGCAATAGAACCAGGTATTGCTCAAGCAATTACTGATAAACAACACTATAGATTTGAAGAGGCTCAGAGAACTCACACTGAAATTGGTGACACAGTTGGGCAGAGTTCAGGCATTCAATGGAGCCTCAGGGCCTTGTTATGAGTTTGCAGTCCACCAACCATGGCTCCTGGGGTCACGGTTTGACCGCTGTGCTCGGCAGTCTGACCTCCGTATTACGAGTTGAGTTGATCGGCTTTGCAAAGACAATAGCTGAACCGTTGAGAACGCTGATCGCTGGGTTCGCAACCGGGGAGAGGCAGCTGCCAAAGGCAGTACAGGGGCGTTTCACCATCGTCTATATTAAGAGTTGCCTTTTCCCCGAGCTGACTGTGGCGGTCTGACCTCTAACTTCAAGTCGGCAGAAACAAAGGATTTGGGTGTGTACTCACCCCTCTGCTGTTCTTCCCGGCAGATTTCGATGCGTAACCCTTTCTTTAGGCCCCTTCACAGCAGCATCTTCAACCCGAGAATTATGACCAAATTAGCAGCAATATACAGGTGAGTCCTTTTTTTACCCTATACCCATTGCCAGGAACGGCCACATATGGGCCAGACTCTCGCAATGGTTAGATGGTACTTTCCCACATGTACCATGCATGTGTGTGCATCCGACACCTACAGTCAAAATGCTCACACAGGCATCAATACATATGCAAAAATAATCATCACCCCTGCAAAATCTCCGCAGGCACACTGTGGCCACTATGCTAAACTCGTAATATGATGGTCTATAGACCATTGGCACTGCGCTCTTCTGGCAGTCACGGTCTTCTCACGGTCTGACTGCCAAACTCGTAACTAATTCCCCTGGACCTCGAACATGCTGACTTCAGTCATAATTTGATTGACAATGCTGATATTTTTTTATTCCAGTGGTGAATGGTGAATACAATCTGCAGATTGAAAATCTGATCTCATTTATTAGGTAGACTGATTGGCAGGGAAATCTACACAGAGTCATTAGGAGCATGTTCAATGAGTCTTCAGCTAAGCTAATGGCCATCCCACTGCTTCTAGGTCCAGAAGAGACTGTAAAAGAGTACCACACCTTTCAACTGGACTTAGATAAAATCTTATCATCAGAGCTGTTTCCTAGTGAGTGAGATAGGAACACTGTGAAGAACTTGCTTGCTTACCTGTAATAATATGCTTTAATGTGTTATAAAGAACCTCATTCATATGGATAAATAAATTGACTTGTAGTGCTTTAATTATTATGCTGATTAGTTTTTACACATTTCCAATGCCACTAAGATAGTGTTTGGTGTTCCCGCAAAAAATGTATTTTCCAACATTTTTAGACACTTGCCTGACAGTAGTTAACTCTGTGTAATAAAATAATTCCATTACTGGCCGTGTGGAGAACCGGACAGTGGCAGATCTAGAGAACAGATACTTGCTTGTTATTATCCCAAATATTTTATATTTATCAATGACTATTAAATAAAACATGAGTTCTGCCGACCCAAGAGCAATTATTAATTTTCATGGACTTTGGAGAATTGGTCACATCTATCAATTTCGAAGTGGAGACGGGCATTGAATAGAGAAGAAACGTAGGGGCAGATTTACAAGCCCCTTGCGCTGCCAGTACGTCACTTTTTCTGACGCACTGGCATGGCTTTTCCTTTCCTTGTAAATATGGCCTCTTTACATGCAGCAAAATGCACGCAACACCCATGGAACCAGACACATTTCCAGATTTTCGAGAAATCATAAACCTGGAAATGCTTTAGTATGCTTCGCCACCCTAGGGTGGCGTAGTGAAGCGCAATGAGGAGAAATGTTTTCATTTCTCCTAGTTTTTTTCCTCTTTCAATGTGTGCTGCATTCTACAGCACGCATTTGTGCAGGTAGGTGCCCCTTCCTTCACAAAAACAATCTCTACATGACGCAGGCATGCATGCTCCATGGTGAAAGGGTGCCTGCGCCCGCTCATGGCAGCTGTTTATGCGCCAGCACAATGGGAACACAGGAATGCAACATATCATTGTAAATATTTCACATTCCCATGCTCTGAACGTGTTGCAGTGTGGTGCAGCCGTGCTGCGGCACTTTCTTGCAGATCTGCCCCGAAATGTTGTTTTAATTGCTAATAGTACTTTTAAAAAACTGAATGCTAGTTCTGAGGTAAAGTGCTTCTAATCTGCATATAAATTAATGTTTTCAGAGGTTGGCCAAAGGAGGAATCGGGTCAAACAATGTGGGTCCTAGGCATTGTTAGATCTATGAGAGAAACAATGATATTGTTAAGCTTTGTCAGTTATGGCCTGAGAGGCATGTCCAGGCTGTAATAACATAATGCATTGCGTCATTCAAGGAGTAAATTAAAGTGTTTTCCTTGAGGAACCACAACAGAATTATTCGGGTGAAAATGAAGTTAATATTGTTGAAAATACAAAATAGTGTCCAATTCTGATGAAAAGCGAGGAGCAGCATTAGAAGGATGCTGAAAGTATTAGGTGCATCCTCAGAATGATAGATGGGACCTCAGATTACTGAAAGAAAATGGGACGCACTCTTTCCACCTACCCGATTGCCGTGAGGGGAACGGCCGACACTGGGCTCTGCTTTGCCGTGAGGGGAGCGGCTTCCTGGATTCCTCGCCGCGCCGTGAGGGGAACGGCCTACATCTTCCAGCAGCCCCCCCAGGGTCGCAGGGGAAGCAACGTCGTCGTAGCACCGGCCCGCAGCCTTGAAAGTGCTCCCGCCCCCACGCAACGCAGGACGTGCTCTTTCCACCTACCCGATTGCCGTGAGGGGAACGTCCGACACTGGGCTCCGCTTTGCCGTGAGGGGAACGGCTTCGTGGATTCCTCGCCGCGCCCTTAGGGGAACGGCCTACATCTTCCAGCAGCCCCTCAGGGTCGCAGGGGAAGCAACATCATCGCAGCGCCGGCCCACAGCCTTGAAAGTGCTCCTGCCCCCACGCAACACCGGACGCACTCTTTCCACCTACCCGATTGCCGTGAGGGGAACGGCCGACACTGGGTTCCGCTTTGCCGTGAGGGGAACGGCTTCCTGGATTCCTCACCACGCCATGAGGGGAACGGCCTACATCTTCCAGCAGCCCCCCCCAGGGTCACAGGGGAAGCAACGTCATCGCAGCGCCGGCCCACAGCCTTGAAAGCACTCCTGCCCCCACGCAACGCGGGACGCGCGCGGGCGGCGCCGGGAGAAGCCCGGGACAAGGGCAAGGCCGTCAGGGGCCAGAAGAGGCCGGGCCAGGCCACCCCTCTTAGCGTTTGCAAAGAGGACTGATGGTGATTAAGGTACTGTTGTTTTTTGCTTGGCCCCAGGAGACTGAAAATCCTCTGTGCAGTTAATTGCCATCTTTACCCCCAGCATGGACATGTAAAAACCACAAAAAAACTATTGTGCATATTATATTGGCCTCTTCTTACCTGTTTTCCCAATTTTTCCTCCTATTTCCTTTTCTTTTTATCTGGAATATTGCAAGATGGGTAAAAGGGTTTGTCCTACTAAGAAACGATCGCAACCCCTGCACAAACCTGTCCCTAAACCAACATCAATAGACAGGATGCTGGAGAAAGCCCTCGGAGCTGTAGCTTCTGAAATTGAAAGGACGGAAAGGCGTCTATCTATTACACCTAATTTAGACACCAACTCGTTGATTTCCCACTCTCCTGGCGAAACAGAAGCATCATCTATTGAGTTGCTAAATGATTTACCGCCAAATGCAGATACGACATGTAGGGAGCCCCAGAACTGCAGTGTCCGCCCACGGCTAGATAGAATCACTAAAGTAAAAGCAAGATCAAAAGTAAAGCCGCAGTTAAACGGAAAAACATGCAGGACAGTACTTTAGATATAGAACAATCCCCGGTGGTTAGTTCAGCAGCAGATTCCATTGTACAAGCTGATGACCAGCCTGGGGGGATGACATCCTTGGTAATAAATCTACAGATTCAGATGAGAGCCATTATCAAAGAAGAACTTAGTCCTATAATAGAAAGGCTGGAGGGACTGAAAGCAATCATGAATGTTGGGCCAAAAACTAAGGCCAAGTCTAGCCTTGAGAATAAGATAAGTAAACATGCTGCCAACAGTCCCATGAGAGACAAACCCAATACTTCCATAAATAGAAGAGTCCTTTCACCTATAATAAATATAATTCCAGATGCCCCACAACAGGCGAGGATTACTAGGGAAAAAGGAGTAGCAAAGTCCACTATAAATCAAACAAAGGAAACAACAGCCCAACCATTAGCAATAGGTAGTGCAGGGGAAACTGAAAAGAATCTTGGACAGGGACTGACAGTAATTCAACCACCTCACGAGCATAATGATCAAATATTCAGCCCACCAACTATAAATCTTCCCCGGGCATCAACCCCTTATGTATAAATTCTGGCAGGGGTACCTGAATTAAGGAAGGGTCAGACAGAATCCCACCAAGAACTGAAAAATAAAAGTGTCCACTGGCTAACCAACCACAGTGATTTCGGATACAAAAATTCAGAAGAGATTTTATCCACTAGAAGGGTGGGTTGGATTGGTGCACGACACAAGGATATTCATGGAAACTATATAGTCATTAATTTTAGAAATCCTGTAATTACAGATAGAATTTTAGCATCGGTGTATGGGAGGAATGCGGGTAATATTCTTTTACTCCCTTTGGGTTTCTTCTATCCCCCCAAAGCTCCCCAGCAGTATGACCACCGCCACCAATTGGGATGGAGATCTCTAAATAATAACCACTTCTCTCGAAATATAGGTCAAAACTGGAGAAACCAACCTATCTTTAACATCCCCACTGGAAATAGGTTTAGCCCCCTTGAAGGGGTGGATTGACTAATGGAAGGCCCAGAAATGGTACAGGAGGATAACCCTGTTAACCTTTACAATTCTGATGATGGGGTTTGTCTTTCTGGGCCAAGTACCCACAGAAAGGAAGGTCTGGTCGAGAGTACCTGAGCGGTTCCCGAACCAACCTGCTTAATGGGGGTGGGCTAGCACAGTCAGTAGGCGTCCACTGCCCTATAGCTGTGGGAAGTACTGAGAAGGCAGTTACGCAAACAGCTTCACTACTAGGATCTAAGAACTGCTATCCCCAATCTCTGGAAATTGATAATAAGATAACCCCTAATCAACAGACCACAAGAACCTTATCCTGGAATGTAGCAGGCATTAACAGCAAAATAGATGACCCTGAGTGGAGATCATTCATCGGTGAATACATCATATGTATGTTTCAGGAAACATGGGCAAGAGGAGAGGTTAATATGCTGGGCTTTGCCTTTTTTTGCATCCTGGCAATTTCTGCTGGCATAGGGAGATCTTGACAGCATTTCTGAGGAGGACCTCCTTTTTGAAATACCGGAATCCAGCTGCCCAACTGTGACCAAATGGACACCCCTGGTAATCCAGATGAATTGCCTGGCCCTAAACCATTCACTCAGAGCGTGTAACGGAAGATCATTTTCTGAAACATCATGTGGTTAAACGTTCCATAGCAAGGATCTTAGGGGAGAGGGGTTGGCCTAACGGCTAGGGCGCTCGACCTCGGACCTGGGGATCTGGGTTCGAGTCTCGGTAACTACGCCAAAAAACCCCTGTGATTCTGGGCAAATCACTTAGGGCCCGATGTAGGTCGGTCGGTAACGGCCGAAAATTGGTATTTTCGTCCGTTACCGATCGGTATCGAGCCATCGGGATGTAGCAGTCCAAAAACCGCCCAAATCGGTGATAATACCGAATCGGAAAAGTTACCGATTTGGTAGAATACCGAATCGGAAAATAAACAGATTCGGTAAGTATACCGAATCGTTAACGAACCGATTTGGTAAAAATAGGGGATCGGAAAAATCACCGAATCGGTAGAATACCGAATCGGAAAAACCACAGAATCGGAAAAAAAATACCGATTCGTTAACTAACCGATTAATTAAAAATACCGATTCGGTAAAACTGAAGATTGAGATGTAGAAAGCTCTGAAATACCGAATTAGCTTCAAATTCGGTATTTAAGAGTCGGTAGTTACCATAGATTGGAATCAGGTGGTAACCAGGTGCAACCTATAAAAATGGACCCAAAATGCATTTCTTCTTGCACCATGGCTGCATTTTATGTCATAGCAAGACGGCTACGGCTACAGCAGGAAGGAGAGAGGGAATGGCTGAGACAGGAGCAGGTGTATAGACAGCGGATCACCCTGTCCATGCTGACAGATGCAGAGATCCTACAGAGGTACAGGCTGGACCCAGAGACCATCTTAGAGCTCATTAGGGACCTCCAACCCCTGTTGCAGCACACCACCCCAAGGGCACACGCAATCCCAGTACACGTGCAGGTGCTATGCAGCCTACACCTGCTTGCGTCTGGCAGCTATCAAAGTGTAGTTGCTGTGGCAGGAGGGGTGACCCAGAGCTGCCTGTCAAGGTTCTTCCACAAGTTCCTTGACGCCATGATACAAAGGATGGACCAATACATTTCCTTCCCTGCAACCCGTGCAGAACTGGTACAGACAAAAGCAGACTTCTACCATATGGCAGGATTCCCCCACATCATTGGCTGCATAGATGGCACACACATTCCGATTTGCCCCCCTGCTGACACGGAATACGTATACCACAATCGGAAGTCACGGCACACCATAAATGTGCAGGTGATTTGTAATGCGAAGTGTGTCATCACTGACGTGGTAGCAAAATTTCCAGGGAGTACCCACGACTCCTACATTTTCCGAAATAGCAGAATTTATGCACGGCTGACGGCAGGGGAATTCGGTGAAGGATACCTCCTAGGTAAGACACAGTGTCAGACCCCCATAACCTAAATAGCAGTGTGAAGTACATGTATGCATGTGAGTAATGTTACCCCTTTTCCTTCTAGGCGACAGTGCATATGCCCTCCGCTCATTCATTCTCACCCCCTACCTCAACCCCTCAACACCCAGCCAAAGGAGGTATAACCGTGCGCACAAAAGCACAAGGAATGTAGTAGAACGGACCTTCGGCATCTGGAAAAGCAGGTTCAGATGCTTGCACAAGAGCGGAGGTGCAAGGCAATATACCCCCATCACCTGCTGCAAGATAAATGCTGTCTGTGCAATGTTGCACAACCTTGCGGTCAAGAACGGCACAGAGGTAGAGTTGTCTGACTACGAGGACACTGACGATGACATTGCTGTGCCACAAACACAACCTGCTGGAGTGTCTACACCAAGTGATGGCAGGGTCAGACGTGAGGAGATAACAGACAACTATTTCTGAGTGAGTACAGATGCACAGACACGTTATGGATGTGAAGAAATGAAACTTTTTTAATTGTGGTACAACGTTACAGCACTGATGTGCAACAAATGAAATGATTAACTACAATGTGGGGACAGGAAATGGGCCAGGTTGCCTCACCCACACTGGCAGTGTCATTTCCTGCTGCGCTTTGCAGACCCACTGGGTTGCGGCTCCCCCCCTTCTGCATGTCCGGCTGCCTCTGCGGACCGCCTGGAGCTCCGGCGCGGCTCGGACACTGCGCTGGCCGGACTGCTGCGGCTGCTGCTGTCCCCAGCCTCGACCACGTCCAGGGCAGGATTCACCACTGCGTTGGAAATGATGAGTGTCTCCATGGCACTGGTGATGCGGGCCATGCCCCTGGTCACCTCCGCAGTGTTTTGAGTGAGGCACTCTTCCATATTTTCCCCTCGGCGGCATAGCAGGGCTGTTGCTGCGGCAAGCCGGGTAATTGCCCGGTTTTGTACTTGTGCATCCCTGCGCCTTATGTGCTCATGCTGGTCCATCTTGGCACACAGCTGTGTTATGGCAGTTGTAATGCGCCCCATTCCTGTTGCAATTTCCCGGTTACTTGCCACAAACTCAGTAAATCCCTTTGTCATTTGCACCATCTGCAGGTTATGCTCACGCAATTGCCGGTGGCAAGCGAGGATGGACTTGGCCTGCATCCGCTGGATTCGGACCATGCTCCCCTCAAGCCCTTGGAAGACGGTGCCCTCCCGTGATGGATTTGCACTGCTGGAAGTGCGTGGGTGGCGGCGTTTGGTGCTGGTCTGCTGGGTGTCCTGCTGTGCCACAGGTGTCACAGGTGTGGGTGCTGGTGCCTGACCCGCAGCTCCCTCCATGATGGACAATGGGGCCACAATACTCCTCCTGGCTGGAGCAGTGGCAGGTGCTGGCTGGGACCGTGTGGGTGAGTTCTCTGGTGAGAACTGGAATGGTGGGGATTGTGACAATTGGGGGGAGTGGGGGGATAAGAGGGCATGTCCTGAGTCATCCTCATTGGCCATGGCACTGCTGTCCTCCACCTCCTGTGAGGAATCCATGCTGCTTGGCCCTGCCACCGCACTGTCTGCTGTTGCTGGAGCTGAGACTTGTGCAGCTGCTGCTCCACTACCTGATGGCGCCCCTAGGAATAAAGTGAATACAAAAAGGTTGTGGGTCCAAAAACCTGGCCAGCCAGGACCTCAATAATTGCAAAAACAGAGAAAATGCGGCTGGTCAGATAGTTTACAATATCATTCAGGGCCCACACAGCCAATAAGTGCTGAGTGGTCAGGCCTTTTGTTAGCAAAATATTTATTCAGAATTTAAAAAAAACAAATCTTCAAAATTGGTAAGAATATGACGTACAAGGAGACACACCATCAGGACAGTCAAATCACAAAGCAAAAACAGGCAACTGTATACACCAAAATTGTAAAGTATACAAAACATTGGAAAAATGAACAAATCAGTCTTTTTACATTAAATAGACACCAAAATATCACTTCGACTTCAATACAAACAATGCAAATCAATTGAAAAATCAGAAACATATAACATAAAGAATAAAAAAAAAAACAGTCCTTTGACTGTACTACCAATGGACAGGCGGAATGCACGATGGAAAAAGGCTGCCTGCCTATCCACGAGACCTGTGACACTGTATTTTAAATGGTTGCAAACTAGGGCCCACTGCAGTGGGACAAATTAGTCCCAAGTCGCACACTTCCTTCTTGTCACAGGCTGGGGGTCTACGCGTTTCGAACCAACAAAGTTCTAGGTTCTCCTCAGGACAGGGACTGGAATAATCACTGTACAACGTGCACAGATGATCGCACGGGTGACAGCGAAGGCTGTAAACCAGGACAATAACTCTCTGGAGCAATTTAATCGATGTCATAGGTGAAATGGCGTCCGCCCAGCGGTACACTGCTGTAAGGTTAGATCACACTCACATTCTTAGTATACTGAGTGCCGTCTTGATAAGGAATCAATTTAGGGGTTGTTTTGAACGTCGGTGGCGGGAGTAAATCTGCCGCAGTTCAGAAATGTTAACCGGAAAGCAAGTCCGTTGCCGAAGGCGTAGTGAAGGACGTTCAAAACAACCCCTAAATTGATTCCTTATCAAGACGCCACTCAGTATACTAAGAATGTGAGTGTGATCTAACCTTACAGCAGTGTACCGCTGGGCGGACGCCATTTCACCTATGACATCGATTAAATTGCTCCAGAGAGTTATTGTCCTGGTTTACAGCCTTCGCTGTCACCCGTGCGATCATCTGTGCACGTTGTACAGTGATTATTCCAGTCCCTGTCCTGAGGAGAACCTAGAACTTTGTTGGTTCGAAACGCGTAGACCCCCAGCCTGTGACAAGAAAGAAGTGTGCGACTTGGGACTAATTTGTCCCACTGCAGTGGGCCCTAGTTTGCAACCATTTAAAATACAGTGTCACAGGTTTCGTGGATAGGCAGGCAGCCTTTTTCCATCGTGCATTCCGCCTGTCCATTGGTAGTACAGTCAAAGGACTGGTTTTGTTTTGATTCTTTATGTTATATGTTTCTGATTTTTCAATTGATTTGCATTGTTTGTATTGAAGTCGAAGTGATATTTTGGTGTCTATTTAATGTAAAAAGACTGATTTGTTCATTTTTCCAATGTTTTGTATACTTTACAATTTTGGTGTATACAGTTGCCTGTTTTTGCTTTGTGATTTGACTGTCCTGATGGTGTGTCTCCTTGTACGTCATATTCTTACCAATTTTGAAGATTTGTTTTTTTTAAATTCTGAATAAATATTTTGCTAACAAAAGGCCTGACCACTCAGCACTTATTGGCTGTGTGGGCCCTGAATGATATTGTAAACTATCTGACCAGCCTAGGAATAAAGTAGCATTTGTCAACTGAGCAGAAATGTCTTACTGTCACTATAATAAATGCATTGCACATGTCATTTTCATTACTCTGCTTCTTTCTTAAAGTGCATTGCAGTTAAATGTGCACTGTAAATTGTTCCTACATTAGCTGTCTACATTTTCCATCATGCATTGCTCATGTATTTTGCTAGCAGTGCTGGACTGGGGTTTGGCTGTACATTGGGGCCAATGGGGAGGTGTCTGGTAGGGTGTGTCATGCTGTGCATGCTTCTTACCTTTTGCTTTGGCTCTGGCTGAGCTGTCCATGTCCCCAACTCCAACCACACTCGCAGTCTCAATCGTTGTGGACACCAGTTGCTCCAGTTCAGTGAGGGGGGGCGCGGGGTTCCTGCCTCCACCGGTCAGTCCTGCCTGCTTGTGCAGCTCCACCAATTTCCTCTTGGTGAGGCTCCGGATATCATAAAACCTCTTCTTGAGGTCATCCATGCTCCTGGGGGTCACACCAACAGCAGTGACCCTCTCACTGATGGCACTCCACAGTTTCCTCTTTGTTGACTCAGGGACTGTGAGGGACAGCCTCCCATACAGCTGCCTGTGGACCCTCACCACCTCCTCCACCAATACTTGCAGCTCCATGCTGCTGAACTTCACCTTGCGCTTTCTCTCAGCCTTCTGGCTCTCAGAGCTGCTTGCCATTTCCACTGTGTTCACAGATCTCCAAACACTCTCTCTGCTGCTCACTCTCACTGCTCAGCTCTGGCTGCCTCTCCAGAAGGTTCTGATGAGTTGCACATGCCTGGGTTGCCACTCCCTGCTAGGGTGGGGGAGGGTGCTTTCACCTGATTGGCTGCTTTCATTAGTTTCACTTTCTTGCTTGCCGATTCCGTGTTTGCCGATTCGGTATTTACCGATTCGGTATTTTTACCGAATCGGGAACTACCGATTCGGTAAATACCGATTCGGTTTTGCCAATGCATTCCTATGGGACTTTTGGTCCATACGGTTGTATTGCCATTACCGAATCGGTATCTACCAAATTGGTCAATACCGATTCGGTAAGTCTCGAAACACGATACCGAATATTACCGATTCGGTATTCCAGCACATCTGGAATACCGACATATCCACCCCTTAGATTTACCGATTCTTAATTACCGAATCGGTAAAATCCGGTAATTTTCGGTAATTAAGAATCGGTAAATCGATTCTACCTACATCGGGCCCTTAATCTCCCCGTGCCTAAAAAAATGAAAGTGTGTCCTCATGTAACGTAACTGGTGCTATGTAAAGCGCTCTGATAACTGATTCGGTTCGGTTCTAGTTCGCGCTATATAAAACTCTGCAAAAAAAAAAAGGATCGAGGGTTCCTATTGGATTACATTCTAATAAACACTCATTTCTGGGACAGGATGTCCGATTTTAGAATTCTTCCCCGTATTGATAGTGATCACGATGCACTAGTAGTCAACCTCCAAATAATCAACTCTGGGAGATCGCAATGCGACGATACCCCAGATGATCCTAGGTTAATTGTTTCAAATTGTAGGAGGCGAGTACGATGGATTAATTTCATTCAATCGCAGGAAAACTTGAGCACTCTTTATAATGCTCTATTACCGGTGTTTTTAGAAGCCTCTGACCTATATAACCGTAATAGGGACCTTATGGATAAAGAGGCGATTGGGCTAAACCTTGACAAATTAAAAGAAATCTTATTAGATTATTTTTTCCCTAGCAAACCTAATATACCCAGTAGGCCTGTGCCTCACCCGTGGTATAACACATCCTGTCGCAAAGCCAAAAGCGCATTGGTGGCATCAATTAAAGCAAAGGATCGCCCTCAAATTAAAACTCAGAGAAAAGCTTATAAAGTAGCTGTCCAGGGAGCAAAACACAGGTGGGAAATGGAAAACTGGGACATACTAAAAACATCTCTAGGGGAAAGAGATATAAGAACATTTTGGGGAATTGTAAATTCTGGCTCGACTATACCCAGAAAAGCGCTAGAACCTAACCTGGAGGAAGAGGTCTGGAGGGAGTACTTCGAATCTCTGTATAAGGAGGAGGAGAGTCTTGAGGTGCTCCCAATAGCTGGACCTACCACACAAGCAGATTATCTCCCAGTACTAAATGATATTAATCACTACTCTGACGATAGCCCAGGACTGACTATAACCATACAGGAAATAAAGGGTGCAGTAGACAAAATAGCCCCAGGTAAAGCACCTGGCTTGGATAAGATTCCAGGGGATCTTTTCAGGAGCGAGCCATCTATCTGGCCGCCTACCTTTGGATTCTTTTTAATGCAATATTGACGGGCATGAAGATCCCTGCAAGTTGGGCGGGCGCAGAGATAATTCTGATTTTTAAAAAGGGCTCCCCCTTATTGTCTAGTAATTATAGGCCAATCAGTCTAATTGATATCCTCCCAAAAAATTTTGCACGAGTCTTACTCCTCAGGCTCCAATCCTGGATGGATGATGAGAGTGTACTTTCTCCGCTCCAGGCTGGGTTCAGGGAAAAATTGTCGACCCTGGACCAAGTATTAAGATTACAATTACTACACTGGAAGACGGTCTGCCTGGAGGGGGGTAGTCTTTACCTAATATTTGTAGACCTGAGGTCAGCTTTTGACTTGGTGCCAAGGGGTAAACTTTGGTCTGTTTTACTTGAGCTGGGGGCCCCCGCGTATCTAATACATTCTCATCAGGCGCTTGCACGATAATAATTTTGCCCAAATACGATACGGCAGGGATGGAAAACTGACAGCACCCATACCTATCAAAGGTGGCGTACGTCAGGGTTGCATGCTCACCCCAATGTTGTTTAGCCTTTATATTAACGGTTTGATAAACGCTCTGTCACAAGAAAGAGATCTAGATGCCCCAAAACTAGCTTCACGCAGGATCTCGGCTATGATGTTTGCCGATGACACGCTGTTGGTGTCTAAATCACCTATGGGGATCCAAAGGGTTTTGGACAGATTTCAGTTGTTCTCTGAGAAAAGAGGCCTTGAGATCAACCTCCAGAAAACAAAATTTATGGTGTTTAACAAACCAAAGAGTACTCGTCCAAATCCTTCACTTAATGGTAAACCTTTGGAAAGAGTAACATCCTTTATGTATCTAGGCATCACCATCACTGAGACCATGGACTGGGAGGCACACACAGTGAAGTCAACATTAAAATTATCCCAGTCAACAGGAGGCATCTTGAAGGTCTTTAACAAATCAGACAAGCGCGCTGTCAGCCCGGCGCTAGAAATCTATAAGGTTCAGGCACGCGGGGGTGCATTATATGGCGCAGAACTCTGGGGCCACTGTAAGCCCAAATCTTTAGCACAGGTTGAGAACCAATATATCAGGAACCTATTTAGATTGCCACGTAGTACTCCTTTAATTCCACTATGATTAGATCTGGGATTGATGGAACTAGGAGAAGTCCTGTGTCTCAGACCCCTCCTATATTGGCGCCGCCTATGATCGACACCTGAACTCCTCCCATATAGAGAAAAATTGTCCGAAGTTCTAGAGATTAGGGGTGCTGCCAGACTGCCCTGGTTCTCCCATATCAAACGTCTGTTAATCGACATGGGTCTGGGGCAATGCTGGTCTGATCCAGAGCTAGCATTTCCTCAAATCTCTAAGAAACAAATGAAGGCCAAATATGGGAACTATAGAACGGCCTTACTGCACTCCAATTCCAATATAGGTAGATTAACTAAAACCTTTTTGGAAATAAAGGATAACTGTTTATGAGAAGGTCCTCCACCTCATTAAACCAGCGACTGCCAGAAAACTCTACCTACAATTTAGATTTGGGGTTCTGCCCCTCCGCTGTTTCACATCAAAGTGGAGAGTGCAGAACGAGGTTAGGTGTCCTGCTTGTGATTATTCTGAGGAAACAGAGCTGCATGTCTTTTTCGGATGCCCGGGATACAATGAAGTGAGAAAAAGATGGTTGGTGCAGATATGCAGAAACCTGGGTAGTAGACACTGTGTTGAAGTGTTCAGAATATTGAAGTATGATCTCAATATTCCAGTTGTTTACTCAGTTGCAGGATTTCTGTTTTCTATGTGGTGTGCAAGAAGGGTTTTTCTGAAATCACTAAATTAGTCACCGGATAAGAATCAGTAGATGTCAAGCTTAGTACTAACAACTGGTAAAATCTCCCCTTTATAATGTTACACATCTTAAAACTGAAGGGTTTTCGCTCCTTTTATCAAAGCTTTTTAGTCTGAGTTATTTATTTATAAAGCACTATGCACTTTCAACAAATCAAAATTATTATGAATATGTGACGTGTTTCCATTGTATATCTGCCACCTTGCTTTTCTAAAACTTGATTCTATATATTTATTTAATGATACTCTTAGTGTCCTTTTAAATTCCTTGAAATGTCATGATTTTTAAATTCCTCTGATGTATTTTCGTAAATGAACGTTTTTAAATTCTGTACTTTTTAGGTCATGTTGACTGAAATAAAGTTACTTTGATTTGACTTGAAAGAAAAAATAGTCTAGAATGTGAAAGGTATGTTGGAAAATTAAACATGAATACGAGTAATACAAAGTTATATCAGCATTGCAATCTTTACAGATACTGAAATCCCGCTCAATGCCTCGGAACCGTATGACTCTGTAATATTTGACACTTTGTGATACGAATGATCACCAGAAAATATAAAGTAAATGGGACACAACCTGCAGTGCAACTTCAGTAGAAAAGTTTGAGCCAGCTCTGTTCACCCCATATGAAAAGCCATGAAACACATGGTTAGCCCATGTTTAAAAAAATATATATAAATACATGTTTTCCATTTTGAGGATTGTCTGATTACACAATGTCCTGTGGAATGCTATTGTGTATTATTCTTGGAAAATCCTGTATTCATTACATTGAGTATTGGAAAAGCAACATGTATTTCTAATTACAGCAGACTATGTTAACCCATTATGGACTGCTTATGGGTAAGCTATTTATTTTGCATAGGAATCAACAGAAAATTTCAATAACTATTGTACAGTAATTGACCCTGATTCATCCAATCGCTAAAGAATTTACAATGATGAAGAATGGATCGTGTTTAGTTAGGTTTGCAAAAAACATGCTGAATTTCAAGAAAAGGAAGGTTTTACTTAAATGAAGTATACTTCTATAGCGCACAGCTACTCGTATGAGTGTGTCAGCGCTAACCCTGGGCGTAGTTCACGTAGTAGCGCTATGCGTAGCTAAGCGCTGTGCACTTCGCACTTTGTAAGCTACTCATTGCTACACAAACTGCGTAGTGCGGTAGGGAAAATGCTGTTCCCACTGATTGTACAGTGCTGGATGCTAGTCCGCACTGTTCAATCATTGCAAACCACATCTTGCACAGTGCAAGCAGTCGTTTTCAGCCGCTCGAGTAAATTTGTACTCGAGCAGCATCTTTCTCAACTAAGACTGGTAGTTTCTCATCGCGAGCGGAAGCGAGCATTCACGGCCACTCGCGATGAGAAGCCTGACCTACCTGCGTTGAGAATCTCGCCAGGAGGTTTATTTTCCATGCTCGATATCGGCAACTTGATGTTGCTGATTGCGAATGAGGATAAAGTCTCGCCGGGATGTTATGTTGCTCACTCGCGGTTGCCAACATGACGTTGAGGACCGCGAGCAAGCAAAAAATGCCTGCAACGCTATGCGTTTTTGCACTGTGCAATTCGCATAGCGGGTAGTTGCGCAAACTACGTACGCTTGCAAGCGTAGCGTAGTCCTATACCCAGGGTTAGTCAGCGCTAAAAGACTAAGAATTTGCAGACAGTTTCCAGTTATGCTGAAACAAAAACCTATGTTTTCAGTAGCTTACAAAAAAACTGCACTATGTTGTTGTTGCTACAAAGATTGTCCGTAAGCTGATTCCAGACTTTGGCAGCCAAAAAACAGAAAGTACCACCTTTTTCAAGGCATCCTACTATCAAAGTCACTGCCAAAATCACATTGAATGCACTGCCCCCAGGGCAGCCGTGAACTTGTTCTGACCAGGGAGCAGCACATTCAAGTGAAAAACGGAGCGGCTTTGAAGCAGCATCTCTGTGGTTCACTGTGCCGGCGGCAACCCACATGCACTTTTAAAGGGCATTAGAGATCCCCTTAAAGGCGGGAGCAGTGAGTTACTGCACCCAGCCACAAAGGGCTGTCTGGGGGATTCATATGACCCCCTTTCAGCCTTCCAGAAGGCTGCTATCGGTGGGCCCACTGTCAGTGCACCTCCTAACAGCTTCTTTGCCTTGTCACCAGATCCATTTATTTATTTTCAAATATCTTCTTATTACATTTTTCAGTTAGCAAACATACATGTGCCGTTAGGCCTTCAAACAATAATATCTTTCAGGTATTAGGCATGAAGATATATAAACATCTTAGAGACATCTTCCATCAGTCCAAATGACAGCATTCCTGCAGATGTCTTTGAAATCTAATTTAGCATTAAAGGCCCAATGGCCATCGCACAATATGTGGGAGTTTGTTCAGTGTCATCAAAGCGATATTCCAAAGTCTTATATTTGAATATATTAAGCATCAGTTACTTATAGAACTCAGTAACAAAAAGAGCACCCAGGGGTTCTGCTAAGGATAGTCAGGCATCTACCCAGTTATCATGATGAAATGTGGTTTATGCATGTATTAGGGATGGTCTAATGATGCTAGTGAGGAAGTGTGGGAATCGTGAGACCAGGGTGTTTGTCTTACCCCTTGACCAATTAATGGGTAAGCGGAGTTATTATTGGGTTAGAACTATAGACTTTAAGATTTCGGGGTGAACTGTCCCTTTTCACCGAAGTCCCTTGCTTCCCATTTCCACAACACCAGAGGTCCGCTATGGGGCAGCATCTCATACCTCTATTATCTTCTTCAATTAGTGCTCTTTCTTCTGCGTGTGCCCAGAACATATCGTTGTTATCCCAATTCGAAATTTTGGAACCTGTTGAAGACTTCCATTTTAACGCAATCCATCTTTTTGCCAGTACTAAGGCCAGATCTATAAATCGATTGCCTACTTTTTTTACCTTGGGTCTTGGGAACAAGCCTAATAGACATTCATCTATCGTGGATGGGATGGTGCGTGCAAGGACCCTAGGTAGCAACCTGGTAACCGGATGCCAATAGTCAATCAGAGCTGGGCAATCCCACATCACGTGTCTGAAGTCTGCGTCTAGGTTTGCACATTGCGGGCATTGCTTGTCGGTGCTATCTAGCATTATGTTGAGTTTATGTGGGGTAAGGTAGGTCATGTGCAGAATGTTGAATTGGGAGTATTTAAAGCTGGAGTTTCTAGAGATTTTCTTGGGCCAGCTAAGCACTGTTTTCCATTCTGCCTCTGAGATGTCTCGGTTGAGGAGCACTTCCTATTTTTGTTGCAATGTTAGCAGTTGTCTATCCACCATCTCCCTGATAGCCCGGTATAACCACTTGACCAAGTGTCTTGCCAATCCCAATGTTACCATGGCTTGCATTAGAGCATGTGTGGCTAGTTCCTGGTTCCCAGCTCCCCATAGTGTCTGGAATGCTTTCTGTAACCGGTGATAGTTCAGGAATTGCCCTGGTGGTAGATCATTATGGGTAATTAAATCAGCTAGTGGGATCAAAATGCCATTTAGATAGCAGTCCCTGGTTGTCTGTAAGCCTGCATTAATCCATTCCCTCAATTGGGTCTGGGACGGATGAGGAGGCGCCACTAGGTGGAAGGCCTACAAGGGGAGGTCTGGTGCATATAGTGGGGTTCCTGATGCTCGCAGGATGGCTCTATGCCAGCACATCAAGGCTACTGTGAGTAAAGTACCCTGGTGTTGTTCCCGTTTCCCGGGAAACAGCAGCTTTGCTAATAGTCTCCCCTTCAGGTCTATGTGTGGTAAAATGTCTAGGGTCTCTAACCCTATCCCTTACAGCAACTGGGCTAACTACTGCAGCTGAGCAGCCAAATAGTTAACTTCAAAGTCTGGCACCCCCAATTTCCCCTTACATGTCGCTGATCAGTTGACAAAGACACTCTGTTTCGTTCCCCATCCCATATCAGATCTCTCAGTAAGGTATCTATTTCCCCAAGCCAGCTCTTCAGAATGACTTCTGGTAGGTTTGCAAAATAATATAGTAGTAGTGGCAACATTACCATTTTGGATAGAGCCACCCTTGACATAGTGGGGCGCTTTAGGGATCACCAGAATACAATGCTCGATTTCATGGAACATAGTGCTGGCCCAAAGTTCTCTTCAAGAAGGTTTCTTTGATCATGGTACACTTGTATTCCCAGATATCTGAAGGAGAGTGGGGCCCAGTTAGTGTCAGCCGGGAAAGACTGTAGGCAGGGGGTTGTAGGGTGGATGTGCGTTTTAGAAGTATTTACCCTTACACCTATAAAGTTCGCATATTCTTTCAAAATATCCAAGGCAAACTTGATCCCGTAATCTCCATTTTGTAAATAAAGGAGGATATCATCTGTGTATAGGCAGATGATAAACGCACTCCTTTCGAGCGGCAGACCCAATCACCCGCCTTCTCCCCTAAACTGCTCAGCCAATGGCTTCATGGCTAAAGCAAACAGTAGGGGGATAAGGGACAACCCTGCCTGGTTCACGTATGCACATTGTAGGAGCTTCAGACTATTCCTCCTGTCCTAACCCTGGCTGTGGGGCATTTGTAAAGCCACTTGACCCATTTGATCCATCGCTCCTCTAGTTCCATTGTTTGCATTACTTGAATCAGGAAATCCCACTTCAGGGAATCAAAGGCTTTTTCGAGATCTACCGCCATTACCACAGCTTCGGGTGAGTTGTGAGATTGCGGTGGAACATTGCTTAATATAATCATCGGAAGTTTCCAGATGTGGATCTGATGGGAATGAACCCAGTCTGGTCGAGGTGGAGCAGTGCGTGCATGTGTGGAAGTAGTCTTGTAGCTAAAACTTTACTTAAGATTTTAAAGTCCATGTTTAGCATGGACAGCAGTCTGAATTCTGTAACAGAGGGAGTTCCATTTTTGTTTTGGGAAGGGGCACCACCAGGACCCTGGTCATTGTCAGTAGTTGGCCAGATCTTAGTGAAGCAGCATATAGTTTCTCAAGATGAGGAGCCAACCGAGAGCTATATAGTGCATAAAACACTGCTGGATGTCCATCCGGGCCTGGAGTCTTCCCTTTAGCCTTTTCCTTTATTTCTGCTCAGATTACATGTGTGCTTATTGATTTTCATAATTCTTCCTGTGCCTCAGGGTCTATTTTCTTCAGATGGAACCTGTCCAGGTATCTATGTATGTGTTCATCCGACAGCTCTGGCAGGGGCTCATACAGTGTAGTGTAGTAGTCACAAAGAAATGTTAATGGCCTTGGGGGAGTAAATCGTGGGCCAGTCTCTAGCCTGCAATCTGGTAATGGGTGAGTCTCTGCTTTCAGGCCGAGTCAGCCACGCAAGCAATTTCCCGTATTTCCCACACTCAGTATGTTGTTTTTCCTGATATGTTTTACGGGCGAGTGCTCGTACTCTGTCTAGTGTTTTATTATACTTACTCGTGGCTGTGGATTGCTGTTTATTGGTGTCATTTTGTGCCCCAAGCATATTTTCTAGCACATATATCTCGGTTTAATATTTCCGTAGCTCGCTCCCTTCTAGCCCCTATCGTCTGCCCCATGCAATGGCCCCTAATGACTGTTTTAAAAGGATTCCATTCAATTAGGGAGGAGCTTGCAGTGCCTTGGTTCTTTAGGAAATATTCTGTGATGAAAGTTTTAATGATTGTTGGAAGCAGGCATCTTCGAGCATCCTTGCATCCAGTCGCCAGACTGGGATGGCCACCATTTGGGGCGCAAGATAGAAGGACAAGAGTAACGGGCTATGATCCGATAAAGTGCGTCCTAAGTATCCGGTGTTTGTTATTAGCGGGCTTAGATGTGTTCAGCAGAGGAAAATGTCAAGTCTAGTGTGTAGGTGGTACAAAGGGGAGTAAAATGAGTAATCTCCGGTTCGTTCGTGGTGCTGTCACCATATATTGACTAACCCTCAACGCCCCATCCAAGTGTTGGAGGGCTTTTGCATTTGTAATGGCTATTGTGCTGTGCAGTGGCAGGGTGGATCTGTCAATGTTAATGTCTACTATGCAATTGAAGTCACCTCCCAGTACTACCTCTTGTGCAGTGACTCCCGCCAGTGGGCACAAGAGCTTGCATAGGAAGTGTTGTAGATACTGCTCATTGTTACCTTTTTGCCTAGAAGCCTACCCTTAACCAGTACGTATCGACCCTTGGGGTCCACCAGAGTTTGTCTCGCCTCAAAAGGGGTCCCAGGACGTATCCACACCAACACCCCTCGGGAAAAGGCAGAATATGTTGTTGCAAACAGTTGGCCACCCCACCATCTACGGAGACGCTATCCTTCTCCTGGTGTTAGATTGGTTTCTTGGAGCATAATAATCTGTGCTCCCCTATGCCTAATGTAGCTATGCATGTTGTGGCAGTTTGTGGGGGACCCCATGCCTCTAACATTTCAAGATAAAAATGTTATCCCTTTACTATTTACGGTTGTGGCTGCCATATTTGTTTAGTGTCTGGACCTACCTGCCCTGTCTGGGTGGGACTATATTTGGACTGAGTGCTCATTTGTACGTTTAGAACCCCAACTTCCCTACTCAAGGGCAACAGCGCATCCACGAATCACCCATACTTATAAACAAAACAGCATCTTAAACTAGAACGCTGCATCTTGACCATCAAGCAGAACACTCTGGTGGGGGGTGGGATAAGCGTGTTGATAAAGCAGGTGGGTTTCATCTCAGACCCATCCCATTAGCTTCCTCAAAGCGGCAGCTCTCAGCAGAGTCCTCATGCCCCCAGCCCACGGATGTTCAACCCATATGCCACTTCCTCCCCCTTCGGAGTCATCTTGGAGGCTTCTGTCTGTACTTGGGTCCAGGTGGCGCTTTGGGTTCCAATTGATTTACACGATGTCGTACACAAACCTTGGAGTGATTTTTTGCACAGGGGGGGTCACGTTCTAGTGAGTCTTCAGACTCAGAAGTTGCTTTGTTGGCTCTAGCTGATACATCTGAGTCGCGTTCTTGGATGTGTGGCAAAATGAGTTGCACTACTGCCTATAGTGCTGCTTGTCTGTCCTGTTGGGTTTGTGAGGCCGTGGGTGTTAGTAGTCTGGATTTCTTCCCGGGCCACCTCAGTCTCTTCTTGACTGGGTGCTGTGCAGACCCTGTGCTCTGTTTTTATAGGGGCAGCGGCGTGCCCCCGTTGTATGCCTCCAACCAAGACCAAATTTCATCTGGGGAATTGCATAAGTGTGTAGCCTCATCCAGTATAATTTTAAGCCTAGAAGGGACTATTAAGGAGTACTGTATTCCTGCGTCCTGGAGGGCTCTTTTACCTCACAGGAAAGGTGCTTGCTGGGCCTGAACCTTGGTGGTAAAGTCAGGGAATATTAGGACCTTACTGTTTTCAATTACAAAGGGGCCATGCGTTCGAGAATGTTGCAATATTGTGTCCTGATCCCTATAGTGGGGGAGCTTGGTGATCGCAGGGTGGGGACGTCTTTCTGGGGCCCGTGTGCGAGCTGGTACTCAGTGTGCCCTTTCCATAGCGGAGAATTGGGGGAGGTGTTCCGGAACCACAATAGAATGCAGCCATTTTTCCAGGTAGACCACCATGTTTGGCCCCTCTGCATTTTCTGGTACTCCTTTAGGTCTGATGTTGTTTCTGAGACTGCGGCCCTCAGTGTCTTCAGCCTTGCACTCACGGGTCTCCACTCTGGAGGAGAGCTCATCTAGTTTGGAGGTGTGCACCTTTTGTTCTGATGTAGCTCATTTACAGCAGATTTCACTCTGTCAGCAAGTTTGCTGTGTTCCGCCTGTAAGAGACCCAGGCCCACAGAGAATGACCCAATGTCCTGCTGTAGGCTGCCTTGGTGTTGGCGATGGCCACCAGCACTCTGTCCAAGTGCGAGTGTAGAGAATTATTTGCTCCGGTGTTCTCCCCTCTTCCCGCCTCCTGCGGTGCAGGTGAGGTCTCTCTGGTGACAGGTTGAGTACCGCCGGGTTTCTGCTTTAGTTTAGGCATCGTGGGTAAATTCCGGTTCAGTGTACTTCTATTCATTCTGAGGTTGTGCAGCAGAAGCAGTGATGGGGATGGGCTTTTGTACTTTTTGGCTTGCCTTCAAGTATGTGCAGCCGGTGTAGTTTGGTGGACTCAGTTGTGGCCTTCAGCATAAGTCTCTATTAATGTAGTTTGACTAATGAGTTCCTAATGGTGATACAGGATGTTTGGTGACCTCTCTCTGCGGCTGACTGAGCTCGGAACCCTGCATATTTCGTGGTGCTGTATGTGTTGTGCTGCTCCTCGTGTTTGCCCCAGGGACCACTGGGTGAATCCAAAGTCTACTCAGGGAGCTCAAAGTTCAGCCCGCTTCTCCACTCTAGAGGGGCATCCGGGGTACACTCGGGTGCCTGGGCATGCACTAAGTGTCTGGTGCAGACAGGGCCTCTTGAAGCACATTCAGAAGGATCATTGCTCCTTTATCATCACCTTACTTAGCCCCAGGGCCTACCAGTGCGCTGTCTCCCCGCATTCTGTCCTCGCCTGACCAAGTTGTGAGCTTTTGTAAGGAGCTTGAAGGGCTATCAGGGAATATGGCCAGTCCCTCAGGGGTCTTCCTCATTTGACAGTGTATTCTCAGGGCTCCTCCACTCTCTCAGGGCCAGCCGCTCAGGGAGGAATTCTGATCTCCTTTGCTTTAGGGGCCGCAGTGAGTTGCTGCCAGAGCACCTCCTTGCTGCTGTCCTTGCACTCTCTGTTAGTATCTTGTCATTGGAGACCACTACTCAGGGCCTGTTTCGGTAAGGTCCTGTGTCTGCCCCAGTGTGCCTCCAACCCCTGGTTCTGATGCAGCATTACTTGCGGATCTTGGTGCCAGCAGCTGTCTTAGGGCCCCCAGCATCTCAATAAGCAGCTTCCTGGCCACTCCATGATTGGGGCCTCCTTTGCAGGCCCAGTGCGCTCACTGGGTCATCTGTTCGGACGTGAAAAGTAATGCTTTGGTGTTATCTTGCTTATATCGCCGCTGACTGTGTCTTAGGGGCCCCTCCAGGCCTCCGCTGTTGCAGGGTCAGGTGGTTGTCAGCCGCGTTTCATTCCTCAATCCTCCAGGATTTGCCAGCTGTGTCTCAGCTGCTGGGTTACTTCTGTGTGCGGTGGGCCCTGCTGACCCACCCTGATAGGCTGCCTCTTTACTCTGCCTGGTGCTTTTCGCGCTGGGGCTTGGCAGGTTTGGAGCCCACAAGCATTGTGTATGCCATTTGTGTGGTGGCAGAAGGTGTACTTGGCCAGCATACACACTCCGCTCCCTCTGTGAGCCCCGGGCCGCGCCCAGGACGATCGCGTCCTTCGTCCCAGCCACCTTGTGTTTCTGCCCTGGGCTTGCTTCTCAGGGCATCCTGTTGCTAACACAGACAATCGTCTGTCCCTCCCACAAAGTAATGTGGCGAGGGGTCTTTTCCGGAGTCCCTAGGTTGGTGTAGAGAGGATTTCTTGAGGGCTGGGACGGAGCCCTGAACTCACACGTCCGCTATGCTTGGTGTCTTGGCCACGCCCCCTTGTGGTGCCAGCATCCATAATATAGTGCGGGCGCAGAAGCAAAGGGATTCCCTCATTTGCATGGAGCCACACCCCCATGCAAATGAGGGAATGCCCTCTTCAGAAAGCACTAGCCCAGTATGTGAGCCAGCGCTTTCAGTTTTACAGAAGGGGCCGCGCAAGCATCTGAAACCCTATCTATAATTCCAAAGTGCCCCGGGACATGCAAAGTGTGTGCTAGCACCTATGTGCCCCCGGGACACTTCCATAATAAGGCTCCTGATGAACAATATTGATTGTTTGATTGATTGAACAATATACTCGAAATGGCTAGTAATGTATAGACATTTGCTCCAAAGCCATAAAAGGCTAGATGAGCCTGCACAAATGTTTTGAACGGCATCCTTTTCTTGACTAGCAGCCACTGCAGGTGCACGAGATGATGAAACATAGAGGTGCATTGAGGAAGTTTTAGAAGAGGTCCCAGCATTCTGTACCATCTGTACCCGCTTGGTTAAACAACCCAGTAAGCCCAAATGCAACACATTTACGCAGTCCAGTCTTGAGGTGATAAGTGCATGGACAGTTTTTCCAGGAGTGTAGCAGCAGAAGAAAGAAACATAATACCTGTAATAAAGCAAATCAGGGGGCAACCACAGGAGCAACTTGTGGCAGAAAAGAGATCTGCTAGTCAAATTGCACTCCAAATTCCTAGCCACTGTGACTGGTTGGCAGGGCGGGGAGGTGGGAGGCCAACAGTTCTACCACCAATTGGAAGAAGAAGACACAAACAGCAGATTTTCAGTCAGGTCAGAACTGCATTGGAGGTTGCGAGCACCCATTCCATTCAATACAGACAAGGCAGGCTTTAAAAGACTTGTTTAAAGGATGCACTGAGTAAGATGCTTGAATATTTTGGATATGTATTGTTCCTATTACAGATGGAATAAGCCATATTGGTCCATTGACCAAGTACTAAAAAGTTAGTATACGCAAACCTTAACAAACTAACTAGTATAGTTTTACTATTGCTGAAGCAATATAGAACCCTCGAATGCGAGATCAATATTGTGCTTTACAAGTTTTTAGTGCATTGTGCAAACACAAATTGCGCCGATATTTCAAGCACCATAAACCGTTAGCATTTATTGAGACTTAAGAAACTAGTTTAAATGCATCAAACATGACAAGATTGATCCCCACCTAAAGCTTCTGGTAAGAGAATGTTCAATGCATTTAAATATACACAAAAATCAGCTACACAAACTCTAGTGTACTTCACCTCTCGTTTTTTATCCGGCTAGTTTCAGTACTAATAGCAGGCAGGGCAACAGTATTTGTGCTATTGATAATGTAAAATAGAGTCAAGTAAATACAGTAGGCTGGAAGGATGTGGAGTAGCATAATTTTCACTCCATTCCTCTATGTTTGGCTAGGCCACATATATAAATTTACATTTCGCTTTTTGTGCTCATGTAACACACCAATACTAATGCGATAGAGTGCACTGAAGGTATTGAAGTGCCACTAATGTGTGTTTTGATACATACGTGTGTATATTAACATTTTTCCTTTTCAGGGAAATCTGGATTGCTGATATTAAATCTTCGATAGGTTTAGATTGCAAGGTGGTGCGCAAAAATGTATTTAATGCAGTGCATGCACCAGGGATTAGTAAGAATGAATCACATGTGTGTTTAATGCTTTCTTTATAAATTGTGACAGGTTGTCATTTTTGCTTAAAATTACATGTATTGGTTATTGTGCCACATATAAGAGTACCGCACGAAATAGCTATATTCATTATTAAAGATTGTAGAGCTAAAATGTTTAAAGAGAAATGTTAATCTAGCATGATTGTAGACCTTAAACTTGTAGTCGAGACATTTAATATTAACGTGAAAACTGCATATTTTTCTCCTCTGCAGGTGCAGACCAAAGGCAATAATTAATTAATGAAAAAACACATTGTATTTCACAGATAGAGAGGGGAGGAGTTGGCAAGATCAAATGATTTTAATGAAGAACAAATATGTATTGCCAGTTGGTACTCTCAGATGAAAGGAGGAACCAAAATTACGTTGGACATGGAGACTAGAATGTGGGAGTAGTGTTCAAGGCGCCGAGTTATTTTCTGGGAACTGGAAAGCATATTATAATGTGTATGAGGTCATGTTTTCTCAAATGTTCTTTGTGCAGTTTAATTAGTGAACCCACCTTGGGTTTAGTCAGATTCCCTCTAGACTTGGAGAGGTACAGACCTCTCTTGACATTTCCATTGTGTGGCTTCATCATATACACAGCTCTTTACTTTATAACTTCTATAGAGGTTATAATGCTGACAGCTTTCTTGCTACCTTGAATCAATAGGGTTTCCCCTATCCTTAGGCTAGTGTAGGATTCACTAGATACTGCAAATCTTTTTCGTGTATTGGGAGAAGGATTGAACTCATTCATCTAGCCATCAAGGTCCTTTCCTCAAATTTTGTGGCCCTGCAATGGAGCTCCTTATATGCTATTTGCTGTTGAGGAGGAATATTGTAAGATGCTTCGGTGTTCCTTTGATAATTTTATACTTTTACGGTGTTATTGAGATTGATTTATATTAGTCTGACTTTGAGTTTGTATTAAACCGTTTATCATCAAGCTACTGACTCAGTCTTTTATTGTGTGACCTTAATGATCACATTGCATTTTGATATTTAAATTGATGTTATCTCCTCTTCCTCTCAGTCTACTATAAAGGTCTATTGTCCAGAGTTAAATTGGAAGAAGTGGCCAAGAGCATTCTTAGACGTTCAAAGTGGATCAGAAGATGAAGATGCTGGGTTATAAACAATGCCTTAAAGTACTGGTAGTATAAAAGTCAGCATCTAAAGGTTTGCCCTGAGAATTGTTGTTTGTGCAGAAATACAAGAACATGATCTCTTACTCTGGTTCACTGAAGAAAAAACACCAAGAAGAAATAATGGCCTGAAGCACTGATTAACGAAAAGTTGAGAAACATTTTAGATGCTCCAAGACCCATATCCTTATGTTAGGAATAAAGACACTTAGGTTTACAAATGTGTAGGTTATACAGACAATAAATTAATTGTTAGATGCATACAAGATGTTGGCCATTGATTATCGACCATGATGATCCATGCATAAGGTGGGAGTTTTGCGAGTGCTAGAGCTTATACACTTTTCTAGTGTTGCATCCAATACATATCTAATTGCCTATAATGTGAACTGATTTAACATTTGCTATTGCATTCAGGTGCTGTACGTGTGAGGTGCAAGTGAAAAGCCTGGAAGCAGAGATCAGGCCATGTTTTCAGTTTTGCAGTTAATATATGTTTGCTTAGATTGCTGTGTTTTTTATAATTTATGCTGAAAGGGAAATTTTCTTTATATGGTACACCCATTGTTTGTGAACTAGGCAGCTGAAGAGATAGATAATCGTGAGGGAGATGACCTTGTGTATTTCATTCTATACGAATGACAGAAATTAGCAGTTAACAGCAAGCACTTCCATACAGGGGTACATTTTGTGGACTACAGGTTGATGCTCTTCAAAAGAAGAATTTAAAGTGATGCACAAAGGGTAGGAGTGTTTACCCTACGCTCCTAAAAATCAGACCCCCTATGGGAGCCCTGTACAAGAATTGACAATCCCTGGGCACACGCTACATATACAAACAGTTAGTTACCGTACAATAGTTATTGTCAATTACTTATTAGCATAGAGAAGAACATTATTTTTTTTCATGTGAATAATGCAATCATCCGCTGTTTGGCGTCAGCACAGATCTTTTATTTGTAGATCTTGTTCACAGTTCACGTAGCCAACTTGTGTTTCATCGGTTTAGCGACTTCGTCAAGGCTACAACAAGTAAAGAATAGATTTCAGGGATACAGAATCTCTCAAAACAAGAGCCTAATACATGTTTAACAAACTTCATTGTTTGACTATCCTGCATATTGATACAAGAATCGAGCATTAGCTGGCCTCTCCTCAATTCATATAGGATTACAGCTAGAAAAGGTATAAAAGGTGTTTTTATAAGTTGAAAGGTTAGACACAATCTTCGTGTTTAAGGGAATGTAGAACCTTGGATTTCTAACTTTGAGCCTGAAGGCACCATAAGGCATGCATGCTGTAATTGTACGACCTGAGATACTCTCAAATTAATGTACAATTTGAATAACTCAATCATGCCGTTAAAAGATGATTACCAATCAATCATATAACTTTATTTCAATCACAAAGATCTCAAAAAGTACATAGCACAGCACAGGTTAAGACAATATAGAGATAAAAACCTTTATTAAAAGGAGACGAGGCTTCCATAAGTACAGTTTAAAAGGTACATAAAACAATTCATACAATACATTTAAAATGTTTGAACCATAGTGCATGCCTGTATTTGGAAAAGTCAAAGACTAATACCCTATGGGTGTCAGTAGATAAATTCACATTACCTCAAGAGACTTATTGGTCTATAGCTGGCCGGGTTAGCTCTATCACCCTTCTTATAAATAGGGATTATTTTCAATATATTCTACGAGGGAGGGATGTTCATAGCTGATTTGATGGCGTTGGTTAGCATATTGATTTAAGGAGCACATACAGTTGGGTCCTCTCGACACAAGTCATTTGGGATTCGGTCAGGGCCAGGGGCTCTAGCTGGAATAAAGAGCGTATCAATACTTGGGTTTCTACCAGAGAGAACACCAAGTCTTTGATAAATCCAAACGAGGCTTCCCCCTTCATTTTAACAGAGCCCTCTACCTCCATGTTACCTAGCGCATAGAGGCGCCCAAACTGAGTCACCCACTCTTTTGGCTGTACTGTAAACTTCAATGAAATCTTTCTACCATTAAGCCAGTGGCACTCCTTTTTTCAAAAGGTCCTAGAATCTTTGGCTGTCAGTGCCCTTTGTAGAGAGCACCATAGGGAGCTTTCCCAATTCTTCATGGCTGACTCTATTGCTTGCCTATACCTTACTCTTCATGCACCATGTCAGGGCAAACATTACATTTTACTGCCCATACGAGCTCGCCCTTTGTTTTCCTACAGTCCCGATTATAACAAGCTACCTGGGGATCTTGCCTTAACTGCTTATTTCTATATCAGGTTTCTGCTTCCTACACGGTTTGCCCCACAGATCCCTAATCTTATTATAGAGGATTCCATGCTGGGTGCCCACTTTCTCGTCTGCTTCATCTTTAGGAAATTAGGATAGCTCTTCCACCACAATACAGACTTCGCCTTTGACTGCTTAAAACACCACTAGATGTTCCTCCACCCAGTCCCATCTAATTGTTCTCAGGTTGTTCATGATTGACAACTCACCCAGGTCGGTCTTGCCCCTGGTGTCAGGTTTATTTTTACCCTGATTTTTTAGGGAGAGGATCAGGGTGTTGTGGTGGCTATCAGATCTTTTGGCCATTGACATTTCATGAACTAATGGCCTGAGTCTAAGGGCAACCAAGCAATAATCAATTCTGCTGCCACAGCCAGGTCTGTTGAATGTTAGTTTGCCATTTGGATCAGATGTTGTTCTCCCATTAGTGGCTCTCATGTCGTGTTGCAGTGTAAGGGCCAACACCTGGCCACCTCTCTTTGACCATCTAACTGGGTTAATATCTAACTGGGGGATTTGTCAAACCCTATTCCACTCCTCAGTAAAATCTGAGGGAGTGAGGGTGAATGGTTCAAAGGTACAATTAAAATCACCGCCTACTAGTAGCAATAACTTCTTACTTATTACACTACACTACTTAATGTTTCTTCTTCTTTGCACTGGTTCCTTCAGCATAGACAAAAGCATAACTCGGTAAGTATTTGTCTTTATCCTTTTTGTATGTCTCTTCTCATGAGTACTTATACATTTGCCATTTACTAATATACTTAATGTTCAACCACTTATCTTTTCTCGTTTTTTCTCTTTGTTTCCTCAGGTACAGGAATCAACATCTTCAGCAATTTGCCTGAAGGAATTTGAACTGCAGCAAGGAGGAGCGTTAATTGAAGAAACGCCCCCTATTGAATATTCGACAGGAAACGCTCCAGAATTCAGGGGAAGGAATTGGCTCCCAACGAGTGTTGATAAACCCGACGCGGAATGGGACAAGGTGACAGGTAATTTCTCGGAGCTCAGATTCAAGAGTCCTACTTTAGAATTGTCTCTGGTGAAGTGTGCATTAGTTATTGAGCGCACGCTTCACCTAGATTCGGACATCTGTGGGGGCTTAAAGAACTAGACTGTTACCGCATCTTTTTAGTTAGCGGCCATCTTCAAATTCTGCTTGTGACTCAGTCATCTCCAGCAATTGTTCCCGGGGTGATTTCTTTTGTTACCCCAGCATCTTTTGGTTCTCAGGGCACATGCTACATGGGATAACTGGTTCAGAGGTTTGAGAGGTCTGACACTATCCCATAAGGGAACAGATCAAACAACTCTATAATTGACCCTAAGGGAAATACAACCTCCCTCACAAGTTCCACCAAAATCAATTTCCTGTAGTTGTAACAGCTGAGGTAGTTAGAGAAGAGGGACGAAAACATAGGCAGCCAGTCGGGCACCGCGTAGCTGCTTCAGTACCTTTCTGTCAAGAAGCACTCCAGAACAGCAAGCAGGTGGAATCTAGTGAGTATCCACAGCCGAGGGGGGTGACCCCACCCTGCCTCTTCCTGGCACTCCTTCCTTCCTGAAGTTTGGTCAGCTGGGGGACCGAGTCCCACCCCAGCACAGGAAAGCACAGGCAGCAGCAGCAGTAGTGAAGGCATCCCCCACTGTGGGAGAATGGCAGCAGTTTTAAAGCGGGGGAGGCTCCAGCAGCAGAAGTGAATGTGTCCCACGCTGCGGCCGATTCTCAGCCTTTTTAAAGTAGGGGGAGGCTCCTCCCTCCTTCCTGAAGTTAGGTCAGTTGGGGGACCGAGTCCCACCCCAGCACAGGCAGGTACAGGCGAGTAGGCTGCAAAAGCAGCAGTGAAGGCGTCCCGCGCTGCGGGAAAGTGGCAGCAGTTTTAAAACAGGAGGAAGCTCCTCCCTGAAGTTGGGTCAACTGGGGGACTGAGTCCCAGCCCAGCACAAACAAGTAGGCTGCAGCAGCAGCAGTGAAGACTTCCCACACTGTGGGGAGTGGCAGCGGTTTTGAAATAGGGGGAGACTCCTCCCTCCTCCCTGAAGTTTGGTCAGCTGGGGGACCGAGTCCCACCCCAGCACAGGCAAGTAGGCTGCAGCAGCAGTAGTGAAGGCATCCCCCACTGTGGGAGAATGGCAGCAGTTTTAAAGCGGGGGAGGCTCCTCCCTGAAGTCGTGTCAGCTGGGGGACCGAGTCCCACCCCAGAACTGGCAAATAGGCTGCAGCAGCAGGAGTGAAGGTGTCATCTTGATGATTATAGCCAATATAGCTAAGACTAGTACAGTAAGCATGTGTGATTAAATATAACTGGAGACCTACTAGGCGTTTGTCCTAATATGTATAATTATTTTTGAGCTGCATATAAAATTTACAATTATTCTGTTACCCCTGATTTATTGGCAAATAATGTATAATCATCTTTGTAAATTGCCAAGCACTGTGTGTGTGTTATGATTTCAGAGATATGGGACATAGATCAATAGATAACATTGAAAATGATGGCTTCTCTCACAGGTTTGTGAAAGGTTATTAGTTGTGGAGTATGTTAGGCTTTCACAAATAATATGCCCAAAATTGTTTCCTCCCCAGGAACAAAACAGCCCAGTGTACCACTTGATACGTAGGGTACTGAAGCAGAGCAGTCCAAAACCTACAGGGGAGCCGTTGTAGGTTTGCAATCACACTTTGCTGACACACAATCATTATCCAGTCAGCACATTTTCTCTGAAAATGGAAATGTGCATTTATCACGCATAATACTGCTAAATACTACTCATTAAATTACAAATATGTCCTTTAGGGAGGTGGAAACACCTTTGGTGACATTCTGATATAACAATTGTCCCCACTGTCATGACCCTTCAAAAATCACAGTACCCCACCTACACCAGATAGAGCATCACATAATGAGGGGGTGTCATTATGTAAATAAAAACAAGCAATTTGGTTTTGTCAGCGGGTCACCACACCAATATATCAAGCAATCCTTTCCTGCTTTGCCAAGAGTTCATATTACAACACTAATAATCACATTTTTAAGATCACCATCTTATCACTTGAATCAGTAACCATGGTGAAATGATATAATTGTCAATAAAAGCATTGCAATGTTTACAAAGAATCTGTTTCAGCCATATATTTTTTAACAATCCTTTAAAAACATTTATTGTTCCCAACTTTATTTATCTTAAATCGCCTATTATGCAGCCATAGGACCAACCTCTAGAGATCTCTGCACTCCCAAGCTGTAGAGCCAATGCTCCAACCTACAGAGAACCTTGAAAAACATTTATTCTGTGAATTGTGAGATAGATATCATTTTGAAAGTGACCGTGGAGGAGGCTACTGCACTCCCTCAGCCATCCAAATACATATTTAGAACATTTGTGGTGCCCTTGCCCCTCCTTGAGTAACCACAAATGGCAGGAAATAGGCAAATTAAGCATCAAGGACATTATGAGTCACTTCCTCCATGAGCATGAATAGTTTATTAGCGAGTTTGTCAGCTTTGTGTTTTGCGAGTGACGTTGCACCACGTCTTTTTCATCTGGTACTTTTTGAGTCAGCTGAACCCAATCCCACACAGGCACACACTGTTATCTTGAATGTTGGGGCAGTGTGGGGAGCCAGCTCTCCTGCGCTTTACTGCCAGCTCCCCACTTGGCTATGCGAGCACAGAAGCTGGCATTATTTTGCTCTCCCTCCTGCGGTCCATGCAGGTGGGAGAAGTGTTGCTCACTGCTGCACCTCTGTCTTCTGGGTCCCAAGGATGGGGTCCCTAGACTCTGTCTAGGTTGTCAATGGACTACGGATGGGACCAGGACAAAACTAATGCATGTCCTCTCCCAAGGCAAATAAATAAAAAGTGCTGCATCATCCTCTGTGGGAATTTACAAGGAATCACTGTGGAGCCTGACTTGCTCCTCAGGCCATGCAGGTATGTTTAAATGGTCCAATCTTAAATGCACATAACTCAAGCCCTGCTCGGCTGATCTTCATGATGTGGGGCTTATTTTGCTCATAGTGGTGAGCCCTAACCACATAGAACATTTTCAGCAGTCCTTCTTGAACACTTACACGGAGCTGCTTTCACTGGCTCCCTGTGCCAGGTTTCTTCATTGCCTGGCTCCATTGGCCCCTCTCCTCCTACTGGGACATGGCACCATTGACTTTTCTATGTGCAGAGCTCCTCTGACGGACTCTGCTCGCCCCTAGCTGACATCACTGCCTGGTACTTTCCCACCAAAATTTCAAAGGAAAGCCACTACTCTGCTGGCTCCAGATGTATGGAATTACTCCTTCTGTTCAGCGAGTCTGGGCTGGGATGGTCCAACCCAGGTGCAGTGTGACAGTTGCAGATTTTCTTCCCCTCCCTCTTCAGAAGTTGAGTCAAGCATTGATAATTACACTTTTTGTGAGTATACCTTAGTTCCCTCAGCTGGAAATCAGAATAATTACCTTGGCCCATACAAAAAGTCTGAAATCAGATTGAGCTGTGCCAGAGCAATAAACAATTCTGGATGACTCATACGGTGTGCAAGTAGGTTATTGGGATGTGAATATTCAAATTCTGTGTGTAGAATTGATCCAGCGGCCTATAGAAAATATGTCATAAATTACGCTACCTAACTTCACCACACACTCTAAAAATTACCACTTAAAAACATGGACCCATTAACAAAACCTGACATATTTTGACCAACTGAATCATGTGGCCTAATTAAACTTATATACAATTTATATACATTTATATACATCCGCGGTAAACATTGACATTATTCAAACAAATCCTAACTATTTAATTGGCCACTATGGCAATGGTATCTAGCTAATGATAACCTGCTCTCCTGAAATGACAAGACCAGCTTGTTTCAAAAGTAAGATTTTATTAGCTATTTATTTGAATTATAAGAATATAGTTTTATTTATGCATTTTTATTACAATCATTGTAAGCATATTTGTAAGCATTTTATAGAATTCAGTTTATTTGCAAAGAATTATAAGTTCAGCATTTATTTAAAACCTAAGTCCCTAAATTAGCTAAATAAATGGAAATAAAGTAAAGTCTTTAGGGTTTCTTACGTGCTCCAAGCAAAGTCCGACAGCACGACACCCTCATCCAAAGGTTAGAAAGCAGCAGCGTGACCCATCCACAGGGCATGGGTCTTTATACCTTTCTGCGCTAAGCTAATCTAAGTAAAAGTAAATCTTTCTGCAAAAGTCGATGTCCCATTGGTTCATGAGTGACAAGTGACATGTCACCCCATAATTTCAAAACATCAGATCCGTCACTTTCTTAGACTCCATTGTCTTTACTGTACGTGCTCCGAGGCTTCCTTTGCTTGCAACAATTTTGTAATAGTTTTTCACTGGTTTCATTTCACTTCCTCGGATGCCAAGTTATCAAATGTTCCTTCTGCCGGTTCCTGACCTTGGCCACGTCCGACCAGAATAATGTCAGAGCCTCATCGTAGTTCAACAAATGTTACTTCGATGGAAAACTTTAGAAAGGACATCTCAGGCTCCGTGCAGAAATTAAATTCACCATTTTAGTAAACTCGAGTGAACTAGGCCCAAAGCAGTCAATTTAATTTCTCTAATGTATAAACAAACACAAGAAAATAATTAATAAAAGAAATATTATTCATTCTGTTTCCACCCTTTGTTTACTAATTATTTAACCCACCCATTAGTCTAATGTTACCTAGCAAAAAGCAAACAGATAAAGCAGCATTTTATATCTACCAGTCTTCAAGAATCCACGAAATCCTTAATGCACCTATAGAGAATAGAATGACATCACATAGACAAGGAAAGCAAAATAAGCACATGCCACTTTTTAAATTCGGCTGCAGTTAGTTATGACATGACAGAACGACAAAATTAATTTATTATTTTTGCACGAACAAAAAGATGCAACAGTAATGCACATTTTCGAGCACATATGTTAATGTTCCCGCGTGTAAAAGTTTAATCTAAGTTGATTTAGTACAAATACATCACAAATCATTAATAGGATTATTTTATTTTATGGAAGTATGACTTTGCGAGTTGGAATGAAAAGAAATTCTCTATCTCGCTCCATCAACTCCCTCATCTGGTGATTAACAAATCACCACACCACACCCAAAATTTAGATAATTTAAACTAATTAGAAAATGATTCAAATCCATTTGAGTTAGTATTCTAAAAATTTGTTTCTGCAAAATCTCTGCAATTATCGTAACGTGCCCTATGTAATTCTTGTAATTCTATTTCCTTTTCTTCTTCCTTTTTTATTTTATATATTCTCTTCTTTTCTTTCATTTGTTTCTTTCTCTTGTGTAATAAACAACCAATCTTTGTTAGAACTATTATAAATATTATCACAATCAAAGGTGTTAAAATCTTGCCAAGAACTGAACCACCTATTTCTTGAAACCAGGTTTTTATAGCTTGAAACCTTTTTGAAAGTCGCTCTGAGAAATCTTCCTCTTCTAATGGAACTATCTCCGAATGCATTTCTGTAATATTCTTAATATACATATCAATATTTTTACTTTCGTCAGGTATGTAGGTACAACAATGTTGCACATGTAAAATGCCACAAACTCCTCCCTCTTTTGCAAGAAGTATATCTAAAGCAAGGCGATCTTGCATCTCCATAGTTCTAATTGCAATGACTTCAACATTCACTAATTGGAAACCATCTGCTGTATCAGTGGACAATCTATCGACAATTGTGGATAATTTTCTAATTTTCCCTGCATTCAAGGTTATACCTACTATGGGTATCACCGCTTCAAAAATATCTCCTAAAATGTCTGTGAAACTTTCTCTTCTATATCTATTTACATGATTATTAATTTTGAACAGTCCTTCTGGATTTCTGTCAACATGAAATATCTTTGGAAAAACAATTCCAACAAAACAAGTCCCATACCAGTGGTCTGGGAGATTATAGTAAGCTTTGTCACCACAAATAAAATAAATCCCAGGAAAAATTGGATCCTTGCCACCTTTGAATCCCCAACCTCCCATAATCTGATAAGTATCTTCACAATTACTAGCACCCACAAAATAATTATCAAAAAGTGTATTATCTCTTCTAATACAAAGCTTACCACTAACTGGTTTATCTATGTGAATTGCAACATTATCAAAAGTTTTGTCATTAAGCTTCTCATCTTCTTTTTGCCAGAACCTAGATTTAGTCTGCTTAACTAATTCATTCCTTTTATAAATTGCTCTCCTCTCCTCAACAAGGTTCAGGAAATTCTTTCCTTCAGTACTTAATTTACAAGTTAGATTATTCTTATAAGCATACTCATAAGTGAGTTCGTTAGTTACTAGGAAAAATTCCCTCATCTGTTTGGCTTTTTTATGTTTATTCAAAACACTTTCAATTTTTAAATTCGCAAACATTTCATCAAAATTTGAATAATAATATTCTAAACGTCCAGTCTGATAGAACAAACTAGCTAACACACTACATGTTATACCATATGTAAGAGGAAGCATATTGTATGTTACTCCCTCAGAAACAGAAGCAGGTAACTTTACACAAACATAGCAGTCTTTAGCGTCCATTACTTTAACATATTCTCCTAAAAGCCTTGTGAATGTATTGCTTGAAAAATCACTAATAGATTTGTCCTGATGAATTTCAGGTTTGTGATCAATAACTTTGCTTGTTGCACTATATTTGTTTTGACTAATCGAAACTTTGCTTGTCATATTGACTTTGTGTACATTTTTGTTGATTTCAAAAGGAATAACAACAGCTAAAACTAACCAGAGCAGAATTAACACGAGCACACACACCAGAGTCATCTTACAACATCTCTTGAATATAGAACATTTTGAAGTACTCCGTTCCATAACGTAAGGCATTTTTTTTTTTTCCAAACTTTGTCTTAGAAAATAAAAAGAACAAAAAAATTATTTTAAAATATTAATTTCAAAATGTACTTGTACACAACCCCCTTTTAAAAGATTTTTTTTTTTTTACCCTAACAATGTATCTTCGACCTTATGTCACAAAAAATTTCCCAGCTAAACAAGTTTTCTTCAACCTTGTGTCACCTAACACAATTTCTTCGGCCAAGACTAATTTGCATACAGCCAGGTTCTGAAACTGGGATGGTGCAATGAGCTAAAAAACGGTGTTGGATCTAGCCCTGATCTCTTGACTGGGTGAGAGTATTCTGCTTAATTCAGAGACTCTGTCCATCACCACCCCTTGTTGTAAATAATTTTGTCCACCCTAAGTGTGGAAGGGTATACTCAGATGTGAGTCCCTTGCTCATTGCACCATCAGGATTCAAGCAAGCCGGGCCGAAGATGGCTGAAATGCCAGAAACCGGTCCCCGGAAGCTTGTTTCCTTCCCAGTGTAAGAATTGGCTTTTGTAGTCTGGTCTGCCCTGTTCCCATGATGCACTGGGCCAGGGACAGACTAATTTGCATACAGCCAGGTTCTGAAACTGGGATGGTGCAATGAGCTAAAAAACGGTGTTGGATCTAGCCCTGATCTCTTGACTGGGTGAGAGTATTCTGCTTAATTCAGAGACTCTGTCCGTCACCACCCCTTGTTGTAAATAACAATTAATCTCAATAACAGGAGGAATTATCAGATAAGTCCATTCAGGAGACCTATATTTCTGATTAGGCTTCACAACTCTCTTAGTTTTTCTAGACACTACTTCTATTTTCCTCCCTTTTTCGGCTTTCTTTTTAGGCTCCTTTTGACTAGTAATTTCATCCACCTGCTCCTTAGAATTTTTAATTAGCCTGACTCTCAATTTTCCACTTCCACTTGGCCACAAATCACCCTTTCTCAAGATCTTTCTCTTCGGTTCTGAAACATTTGTTTCTGACTTCCAAGATCTTTTCTTTACTTTTCCATCTTCATCATTCACGTCACTTTCTCCAGAGTCACTGTCAGAAATTTCGATTCTTGACACAGGACTTTTTCTACTCGGCAGTTTCACTCCGTTAGGAACTATACTCTGTCTTCCATCACTGGTACTTGGCAATTCGTTCTCCTCCTCCTCTTCAATTACCTTCAACTTCCCAGTTTCTGATTTCTTGTTCCTTCTTCCAGAGCTTATCCTCTGCTTTTCGATATTCTCCTGGTCAGAAATTTCAATTGATTCAGCTTCTCTGTCTTTAAAATTTTCAATAGTCTCTACTCCATTCACTTTCTTGGCAGACTCCTCTGCTAAATTTCTTTTAATCAGATCTTCATCACTTTCAGAGTCTATTTCAATGATTTCCAAATCTTCTCTGTTCAAGTCTTTATTCACTTGCAGATTTTCCAGATGTCGACCTCTCTGTCGATCTTCAGAATCTGGATTTCTTTCACCTTCTATTTCAGAATCAGAATCATCTGTAGAATCACTCTCTTCATCAGAATTTTCAGGAGTAGGAATTGGAATAGTGTGGCTTGGATGTATCCACCTCTTCAATCCTTTACATTTTACTGCATTTGTATTGACTAGAATTATCTGCCTAGGTTTTTGCCACCTAGGGACCAAACAATTTCTTCTTCGATGAACTTTTGTCCTGACCCAATCTCCAGGTTTCAAATCATGAGTCTGTACTTTTTCATCTGATTGTACTTCAGTTCCCACCTGATTAGACACAGAAGTCACTACGTCAGACAGTCTCTTACAATATTCTAAAATAGCACTGTCATTAATACTCAATAATTTGCCAACTGGAACAAAAGCTTGTCTCATGACCCTGCCCATTAAAATGTCATGAGGACTCAGACCTGTCTTCTTATCAGGTGTACTCCTTAATGACATTAGAACCAGTGGAAGAGCATCTGTCCACTTTACACCTGTATCTAGACACATTTTCCAATCCTGTTCTTGATTGTTCCATTAATTTGCTCAACAACTCCAGATGCCTCTGGTCTGTATGCACAGTGTATTTTCTGCTCAATATTTAATGCTTCACAAATTAATTTCAAAAGTTTGTTATCGAAATGGCTCCCTCCATCACTTTCAATAGTGACAGGAAAACCGTACCTTGGAATGATTTCTCTAAGCAACAGTTTTGCAAACAATTGTGTAGGGGCATCTCAATGAAATCCATTTGCAATCTGGTAAAAGGACCACCCTCTCGACCTATAATTCCTGTACCTACAATTGACTTTCTGTTTGGGTTCATTTGCTGGCAAGTTAAACACCTCTGACAAAAAGACTCAGCAATAGTCCTGAATTTGGTATTAAACCAAGTTTCTTTAAAAAGTCTGATCATGGAATCTCTTCCAATATGGCCAGGACCGTGATATAATCTGGCCATGTCAGCAATTAAACAATTTGGTAAAACTACTCTGCCATCTTTGTAAGTCCATATTCCATCCTCATCACGTGGTCTACACTCTGCCTTTAACCACGAATCCTTTTCCTCATCATCAGCTTCATTTTGCAAATCTCTAATTTCCTGCCATGTTTCCACTACTGATGTTAGCATCAATGAATTTGAATCACATTCTTTGCTTTTTCCCCGATTGTAAGCACGACAATTTTTTGCACAGTATTTTGCTGTTTCATCTGCATAAGCATTACCTTTGGAGATAAAATCCACACCTTTTGTATGTGCTGCACATTTAACCACAGCAATTTCCTTAGGTAATTGTATAGCGTCAATCAATCTCTTGATAAACACTGCATTTTTAATTGGTGACCCTGCTGAAGTTAAATAGCCTCTCTGAGACCAGAGCTGTCCATAATCATGCACAACTCCATACCCATACTGGCTGTCAGTTATTATGGTAACTCTCAAATCCTTTGATATTTCGCAAGCACGAATTAAAGCAATTAATTCAGCCACCTGTGCTGAACGTATTCCTTCAAGACATGATGCTTCTTCAACATCTGCAACTGTACAAACTGAATAAGCTGCTTTTAAGACACCTCCTTCTGACCTCAAACAAGAACCATCCACAAAGTAAACAAAATCTGATTCAGGCAAAGGAACATCTTTAATGTCCTGCCTAGGCTTGGTGCAATATTCCATAACATCCAAGCACTCATGTTCCACATCATTTTCATCAATAGTTTCAGAATCAGGTAACAATGTGGAAGGATTCAGATTCACACATCTTACAATAGAGACATTATCTGCTCCCAAAATTATTTTCTCATATGTAGTCAATCTACTGCTAGTTAAATGGTGGGTTTTACCTCTTGTCAGTAATATTTCAACTGAATGAGGCACAAAAACTTTTACAGGAAATCCCATTATGATTCCTTCACTCTGCTCAAGACTGACACTAGTTGCAGCAACTGCTTTTAAACAGCCTGGTAAGGCTTTAGCAACTGGATCAAGAACTGCAGAGAAATATGTGATGGGCTTCTTTAGATTCCCAATGTCTTTGAATTAACACAGACAAAGCACATCCCTCTCTTTCACTGCAATACACTTCAAAATCTTTCTCATAATTCGGCATGCCTAGAGCTGGAGCTTCACACAAGCTTCTTTTTAGATTTTCAAAAGACTCAAACTCAGTTTCGTTTAAAACAATTGGGTCTTTTACATCTGATTTTGTCAATCTCTGTATTGGTTTTGCAATTACTGAAAATCCACTTATCCATTGTCGACAGTAACCAACCATTCTCAGAAACATTCTGACCTGTCTTTGTGTTCTTGGAGGTTGGATTGCTTGAATCATTTTAATTCTCTCAACTGTCACTTGCCTCTTTCCCTTTGCAATTCTGTGACCTATATATTTTACTTCCTGTTTACAAAACTGCAATTTAGCTGGAGACACTTTATGTCCCTCATCTGCTAAATGATTTAGCAGTATAATCGTGTCTGTCACACAATTTTCTCTAGTTTTAGCAGCAATCAACAAATCGTCAATATACTGCACAAACGTTGACCTGCCAGGTTAATCTAGATCTTCCAAAGATCTTTTTAACAGCTCATTAAAGATAGAAGGACTTTCTGTATACCCTTGAGGAATTCTACACCATGCGAGGGTCCTACTCTGGAATCTGAAAGCGAAAATGTCTTGACTCTCAGGATGTAATGGTACAGTAAAGAACGCATTGCAAAGATCAATAACAGTATACCATTCTGCATCATGTGGAATCTGATATAAAATAACTGCAGGATTTGGAACCACAGGACAACAAGGTACGACAATCTGATTAATCTTCCTCAAATCCTGAACAATCCTATATGTTCCATTCGATTTTTTAATTCCCATAATAGGTGAATTACAAGGACTACTCTCAATTTCTTTTAAAACACCCTGCTTAATAAATTTTTCGATCACAGGAATAACTCCCTCAATTGTCTACGCTTTCATTTTGTACTGAGGAATATTTGGAAATTCTATTCCCTGCTTTAAAGTAATTTTGACTGGATCAACATGTTTCATCAGACCCATCTCATTTCCAGTCAAATCCCAAATTTCAGCTTTTACTGTTTCTTTGAGCTCTTCTGGTAAATTATCCTTTTCAAATGTAGGAAACAAATTTGTTTCTTCTGTTTCTACCAACATCATAGTCATTCGATACAAACCATCTTCTTCCATTGTTTGTAGTTCAACTCCCTCAGGAGAACAATATATTCTGCAATTCATCTTGCACAATATATCCCTCCCCAACAAATTCACCGGACTGCTGTTACAAACCACAAATCTGTGTTTGTCTTTAAAATTTCCAATTTCAACTGGTACTGGATCAGTTAGATCCGTTCTGATCTGTTGATTACTTACTCCAACTACTTAGATGGTTTCCCCAGAGAGAGGTAGGTTTTCAATTTCCACTGATCTAACAGTAGAACGGGTAGCACCAGTGTCCACTAAGAAAGTGATGTCTACATCATTAACTTTCCCATTTACAAATGGACCAGACTGGTCAACCTCAAGAGTGGCTCCAATAACACACTCTTCCCCCTCTCTCGGGCACCGTCAGAAATAATCATCAGAATCACTTTCTTGTTGCTCAGTTAACAAAAACTGTCCTGAAGCATTTTGCACAATTTGCCTTTGAGTTCTTATTACCTGATCATTTCCTTGAAATCCCACACTTGGATTATATTTTTGACTTCCCCCACAATTAGGAAAAGGAGGTTGCGGTATTTGATTTTGCTGGTGATTCAATTGGTTTTGCATCTGTCGCTGAAGACTCAAATCATTTAAATTCTGTTGCAACTGTAGCTGTCGCTGCAGATCAACATCACTCTGCATCTGTGGATTTAACAATGGACTTTTTAAATTTCTAGGTGGTTTCTTACACTCGTCTCTCCAATGTCCAATTTCTCCACAATTGAAACAAGGTAATTTCTGTTTTAATTCCTCAACTTTAGGATTACATTTTCTGTTAATATTAAATTTAAATTTTCCTTGACCCTGATTTGAATTTTGAGTTTGAATACAATTAGTATTCTTATTTCCAAGACTAGCAATCTGTTGCTCAGCCACTTTTACTTGAGCCCACATCGCTTTCTCCTTGAGCTTTTTCTGCTTCACTTCTAACTCATCACTGCAGTATTTTGCTTTTCTTAAAATGTGATCAACTGAAAGTGATTGCCAACCGACAATATTATTCCTGATCATTTCTCCAACCTCTGGTCTGAGACCATAAACAAATCTATAGATGAAATGACTCATATCCTTTTGATCCAGCTTCTCATAGCCACTGTATTGTTTAAAAACTAACAGTAACCTCTCATAAAATGAATGAACTGATTCTTTCGGTTCTTGATTTGTTCTATCTATTTTAACGCAATCAACCTCTTTTGGCGGAATTTTTTGTTTTAACCAGTAAATCACTTTTTCATAAAAATCCATTACTATCGGAGCTGGAGCACCTGTTTCTTTAATTCGTTCAGGTTCCTCTTTTGCCAACTTATAGAAATTTTACATTCTGTCCAAAGATCTGATGGGACAACAATGTAAAAAAATCCATCCAGATCAATCCACAGAACCTTTGAAACTTTTATAAACCTGTCTACCTGACGGTACCACTCAACAGGCTTTTCTCTTAATCTAGGAAAGTCATTTGTAAATAATAGAATGTCTTGTCTTGACCAAGGGACATGAACATACCCTCCACCTGCAATTTCTCTCATTGGAAACTGTTTTGACAATTTTTCTAATTTCTCATCTTCTTTCTTTCTAGTCCATTTCACTCTCCACTTACTTAACTCTCCCAATTTTTTAATGTAAACTATCAAATCTTTTATATGCATTATTCTTCCCATTGCATTGAAGTTCTCAATATCCTTTTCTGTAAAATCTAATCTATAATGTTTTGCAAAATTCTTTTGCCTGTTCAAATCAATTTCAAGTTCTGCTGCCAGTTCTTCCAATTGAGAATATTTGTTTTTTGTTTTCCACTGAATACTCTTACAGATGAACAGGAGTTCATTATCACGGTAAAATTTTAAACTGTCAGGACCAATTGTACCAATAATTAATTCTTCCAAATTAGCTTTTAATTTTGCTACATCAAGTTTGGAATTTTGTTTTCTAATTTCAGAAGTTTCAGCATCAGATTCTGCACCCATCGGTGATTTGGAAAAAGAACCCTCATTAAAAGTCAGATCAGGCATTCTCGTTTTTCCCGAATTAATTTCAGATATATCTGAGTAAAATTTTTCAGCAACTTTTTGAATTTCTACATTTAAAGGAATTGTTAAACCTGGCTTATTAATTTCCCTTTGTTCAAAAACAGGCTGAACAGGACCAATCGTTACTGGAACTGTCACAGCTTCCATGCCTTTTGTCATTTGCTGAATTAATTCTTCTTTTGATCGAAAATATTCAGAAGAATTTTCAACTCCTTCCTTTTTAACTTCTCTCATATAGTTTTTTGGAGCTTCCCTTTCTCTTGGAATTAGCGAAAAATGTTTACCTCCAATACAGACATCAGCATTTGTCCCAGTTTCTAATTTTTCTGGAGTTTCAAAAGTTTCAGAATTATTTGGGTATAATTTAGAAGATTCATTAATCGGAGGTGTACTCGGTGTAGTCTCTGTAGAAACCACCGGAGTAGACCATGATCGAGGAGGTCTCAAATGTTCATTTCTTTTATTAGAAGTGAAAATTTCTTCTAAAACTGCATCTTCAGTCTCACTTTCTAATGGGGCATTAATTTTCTTTTCAGTTCTTTTTTCACTAGGAGATCCTAAAACCATTTCTCTAATTAAATAAAGTCCATCACTCATGCTTCCCTGTCTCCACATTCGCATTCTGTCTTCATGTGTTTCCCTTCTATAGCTTGGTATTTTAGGAGGTCTTTTAATACCACTCGCTTCTCTTTGTAGCTGAAACATTTCATCCTCCCATTCAACTAAAGCTTCAAATTGAGTAGGTCTTGGCTTAGGTATAAGAGCATTCATCTTTTCTCTTAAATTTCTTAAAACTTTCACATTAAAAGAACCATCATCCGGCCAAGTCAAAACACCATCATCTTTTGTGTAGTGTTTCCAAATATCAAACCACAAAACAGTATGATAACCATATTCACCTTCCATATACGCTGCAGGTGTTTTATATTTATGAAGTAGTTTACCACCTCGCGTTTCAATTTTCTTGTCCGGTGAAATAAAATTTTTAAGTTTCTGAAGCAACGTAGGCTTTTTCTCCACATGTTTAAAATGATAACTTATTTTTAAAAGTCAAATTCAATTAATAAAATTGTTCGTAAAATATTTCCGGGATGTTCCGCAAAGTCAGCCAATCTGTGCGCGAAACACACCAACAAGCCAATCAGAGTTGAGCTACGTCACTATTTTGCTCAACCAATAAATATGAAGTTTTTCTGAAGAGCCAATCAGCTTACAGCTCATCAGAGATTCAAGAACCAATCAGAACACAGCTTGTGACGTATGTCGCCCAATCACAGAGCGGCTCTGTGACGTATACAACAGCTGCGGTTTCTCACGTCTCACTCTCAGCTCTCATCCCTCCTTCACAAAATCTTTTCACAGCGCCATTTTGAAAACGCCTTTTCAGTGAAAATTAATTTTTAACAACGACAAGAAAGACTCATCTGTCTGTTTCTCTAATAAGTGACAGAATTTCAATCACACAAGAAATTCTTTGCGTGGAATAGACGACGCTATTCTCACAGAATATACATTTGCTAGTAAAGTAATCTTTTTACTCTACCCTTCAAGCAAGTAATTAATGAACTCGTTTTCCCTCAGAATGCACAACTAAGTGACAATTCAAAAGTTCGACTTGAACACAATTACAAAACAATCACGCACTTTCAAACGGAAAAACCCTAAAATCAAACACACATGAAATCCGTACAGGACTCTCACCTGTTTATAGATATCATGCACCGTTAATAAAATAAGCGACGTTATCCGTACAGGACTTTCACCTGTTTATAGATATAAAACATGTATCCCTACAGGACTCTCACCTGTTTATAGATAATCATGTACCGACGTTATCCTACCCTTCATTCATGCTCGAATATATACTGTTACTTTTATCACAGTGAGTTTCATAACAGGCTCATTGTCCCTATACTCATGCTGTTCAAATTTCTTAGATAATCCTCACTATGCAACATTCACACTTAGCCCTAACATGTGTTGCACGGCCACAACACTAGTGATACACGGCGATACCACTACACTGAAACAGATCAAATGTACTGTGTGACTACCTTCTCATCACACTATCTGTACCGGTACAACTCACATATAGCACGAAAACAAACTCAACATGTGTTAAACATCGATCCTATATCCATACCAGAACGCATTGGTTACCATAGCAACCATCAAAATCTGCTACCAGAAGAATTGATCCAGCGGCCTATAGAAAATATATCATAAATTACGCTACCTAACTTCACCACACACTCTAAAAATTACCACTTAAAAACATGGACCCATTAACAAAACCTGACATATTTTGACCAACTGAATCATGTGGCCTAATTAAACTTATATACAATTTATATACATTTATATACATCCGCGGTAAACATTGACATTATTCAAACAAATCCTAACTATTTAATTGGCCACTATGGCAATGGTATCTAGCTAATGATAACCTGCTCTCCTGAAATGACAAGACCAGCTTGTTTCAAAAGTAAGATTTTATTAGCTATTTATTTGAATTATAAGAAAATAGTTTTATTTATGCATTTTTATTAGAATCATTGTAAGCATATTTGTAAGCATTTTATAGAATTCAGTTTATTTGCAAAGAATTATAAGTTCAGCATTTATTTAAAACCTAAGTCCCTAAATTAGCTAAATAAATGGAAATAAAGTAAAGTCTTTAGGGTTTCGTACATGCTCCAAGCAAAGTCCGACAGCACGACACCCTCATCCAAAGGTTAGAAAGCAGCAGCGTGACCCATCCACAGGGCATGGGTCTTTATACCTTTCTGCGTTAAGCTAATCTAAGTAAAAGTAAATCTTTCTGCAAAAGTCGATGTCCCATTGGTTCATGAGTGACAAGTGACATGTCACCCCATAATTTCAAAACATCAGATCCGCCACTTTCTTAGACTCCATTGTCTTTACTGTATGTGCTCCGAGGCTTCCTTTGCTTGCAAAAATTTTGTAATAGTTTTTCACTGGTTTCATTTCACTTCCTCGGATGCCAAGTTATCAAATGTTCCTTCTGCCGGTTCCTGACCTTGGCCACGTCCGACCAGAATAATGTCAGAGCCTCATCGTAGTTCAACAAATGTTACTTCGATGGAAAACTTTAGAAAGGACATCTCAGGCTCCGTGCAGAAATTAAATTCATCATTTTAGTAAACTCGAGTGAACTAGGCCCAAAGCAGTCAATTTAATTTCTCTAATGTATAAACAAACACAAGAAAATAATTAATAAAAGAAATATTATTCATTCTGTTTCCACCCTTTGTTTACTAATTATTTAACCCACCCATTAGTCTAATGTTACCTAGCAAAAAGCAAACAGATAAAGCAGCATTTTATATCTACCAGTCTTCAAGAATCCACGAAATCCTTAATGCACCTATAGAGAATAGAATGACATCACATAGACAAGGAAAGCAAAATAAGCACATGCCACTTTTTAAATTCGGCTGCAGTTAGTTATGACATGACAGAACGACAAAATTAATTTATTATTTTTGCACGAACAAAAAGATGCAACAGTAATGCACATTTTCGAGCACATATGTTAATGTTCCCGTGTGTAAAAGTTTAATCTAAGTTGATTTAGTACAAATACATCACAAATCATTAATAGGATTATTTTATTTTATGGAAGTATGACTTTGCGAGTTGGAATGAAAAGAAATTCTCTATCTCGCTCCATCACACCTCACTGGGCTTTGGAGGCGTTTGTGGAGCATAACTACACTTTGAGGCAGATTTCACCTATGCATATAACAGTGACAATACAGATAATCCAGTAAACTCTACTGACGTATGATGCCCACTATTATTATAAGGTCAATATAAGGTCAATATACATGCTTAATTTCCTTTCATTTAATTTCTTTCTGTTCATCATACTCCACCTCTTCATTTATCCCCTGCAGCTTGCCCAGCGCCATGATGCTCCCTCGGGAGCGAACGTTTGCGCTCTACAAATACACATAAATATCAAATATCAAATTGCAGAGTCTCTAAAACTGGGCGACCAAAAAGTTGAAAATCTGGGTGGATTAAGTGGGCTGAACCCTTTTCCATACAATGTGCCTTAGTCTAAATACCAGTTTTCTTGTGTTCATACAAAGAGTGTTCTCTTGAGCTGTGGGTGAGGTGCCAGGATTGTATTTTTTACTAGCTATTGGTTGGGGATGACTCCTAGACATTCCCTAACCAATGAGGAAAAAAGTTCTCTGGACCAACCCTTTCCACTTTTACAGCACACCCAAGTAACTTTACTTCACACTAACCCACAGTGCACTATACAGTAGCAAATCCAACATGGCAGAATCTTTCTGTCCCTAAAGAGAGACTGTGTGACAGACAGGGGTGTGGGCAGTCCCCTCCTCTTGAGCTACACCAAACTGGTTCTGAGGTCTGCTCCCCCTCCACCTAGTTTATGCACCAAATTGGTGGTCGAACCTGGGGGTCGAGAGGCTTACCTTCCAGAGGGCCCTTTACTACTACTAAATGCCTTTTGTGAATACCGAAACTAGTAAGTTTAAGATTTTATCTCAGACTAGTTCTGTGAATCGGCCCCAAGGAGATGATATATGGAGCACTGAACATTTCAGACACTCACCCTCAGTCAAAGATCTGGGTTGAATCCATCATCATTTTTTAGCTCACTTCGCCACCCTAGTTCAGATCAGCTATATGCAAATCAGTCTTGACCCTGTGCCTCATGGGAACATTCCAGCATGAACTGCCAAGCCAGGTCTTCCCTGTACTGGAAACAAGCACCTTTGGACCGGTTTTGGGGTAACACCCCTCATCATCCAGGCTAGCTTGAATCCAGAAGTGAGCAATGGAGCCACGTCTGGGCATACCCTGCCAACTTAGGTCGAACACAGCAAACACAAGGTGATGATGGATTAAGTTCTGAAACTTTTCAGACACTCACCCCCAGTCACAGATCCGGGTTGAATCCATCTTCAATCTTAAGCTCACTTCCCCACCTCAATTCAGACCCAGCTATATGCAACTAAAGTCTTGACTCTGTGCCTCATGGGAACAGTCCAGCCAGACCGAAAGGTGTTACCCCGAAACTGGTCCCAGGATGCTTGCTTCCGTTTCAGGGAAGACCTGGGTTGGCAGTTCGGGCTCGACTGTTTCCAATTTGCTGGCTGGTCTAGTGTTTTTTGGCCTGCATTGTCCTGTTTTCTTACATACCTTACGTCACTTTTTTCCTGCTCCTCTGGCACCTTTGTGTATCTCCTGGTCCTTTTGAGGTGTCCTCACTATGACCACTGTCCTACGTCATCGTAGTGCTCGTGTCCTTGGATCCTGCGGTGTGGCCTTCTTTCTTGTTTCCCTTCTCATTTCCCTTCCCTTCTTCGGTTACTTTTAACAGAAGAGACTAGAAGAAAGCAATTTTAGCTTGACAAGGGGTAACAAAAGCATACTTACTTGAATTGTTAATTTCTAATCCAGAGGTTCTATGGTGTCAGATTAATTCTTGCGTGAAAGCCTACCAGTGGATATATAACAGACTGGTATTAGCGACTGTTGCTCATAGAATTCGGTACATACATTAATTGCACTAATAGAACTTTGTCTTTGTTAACAGAATATTATTTGTGCAATACTGGTCTCATGTCAAGCTGTGTAAGTCAGACTTTTTGAGATATTGCATGATGAAATGCACACATTTATGTTTTTAATATTATTTCACCATTTGAAGTTGTGTTATCTTGCTGCTTACTTAGCAAATATATGCTGGAAGCACCATTGTTACTTTCACCACAATGCTCAAATGGGAAGAGGGAGATCATCAGGTATTTAAATTGAAAATAGCCGCACACATTTAGGAAAGAACAAGGAGATATGTAAATATTGATAGGCTCCTAAAATATTTTTTTTCTTGATTACAGGAAGATAACTTGAGAGATGTGTGTGATAGACATTTTAACTACAGAGCAGTCTTCCCAGAAGCCGTCTGTTTCTCATATCCCTTACCCTATACCCCATTGGGGAGCATTGGCTTTGACCTTGTTGGGCCATCTTGTTTGATCAAGAGGCTGGGACCTTTCATCATAGATTTCACTCACTCCCGCAGAAAATCCAGGTAAGATATAACAGATTAACTTTTTAAAGGTCACTTTTCTAAAATATGTATTAAAAATCTTACTTCACTATTAAAATGGATTCCTAACAAAGATTTAAAAAATATTCTTTGAATTATTCCAATACCATGTCCCAAACCAGAGGTAACAGATTTATGATTTTTTGTTTTGTTTTTGTTCTTCATATGATAGTGACAGCCTTTTGGAATGAAAATAGCTTTTAGATTCTAGTTACGGTAGTAACAGGTCAATATTACATTTTCGCATGTACCAATTTTAAATACTGGGCATCCTGAATTGATCTTTGAATGTAGTGTTCTTTTTTTACCCTCTTTGCCACTGATATTTTTCCTGCACCACTTGCTATGGCCTTACTGTGAAGTCAAATATATAATTTGGGGACTAGTCAGTTTTACCACATTTTAGGGGGTAGGGCACATGCACAGGGACCTGGTCAACATTGTTCCTCCAGTGCACAGACTTCAAAAACCAGCAGTACTAGTCAACAAAAACAGGAGTGACCATGAAAAAGAAGCACTTTCACAGGGTGGAATAACCCTAAAATGCTCTGTTACCCCATTTCCCTCTAGTGTCTGTAAATCTTTTAGTAAAAGGCATGACATTAACATGTCCAGTTAATCTCATCAGAAGTGTCACACATGAGGAATATACAACTCCAATGTGATATGACAGTGACCCCTTGTATGTAATAGTAGTCCATACACAATAAAGAGTTTTGAGATACACCTTCGCCACCAGTGTTGGTGAAATATTTTATATTCTGTTGTAATCAAACTGTAAACTTTCAGTTAAAGAGTTCAGTAGGCCTGCCTGTTATCAGGAAACAGTTTGTGAACGGCATTCATCTATGAATACACAAAAGCATGAGGTACGACTGTAAGATGAGGCACAACCCCAAAATTGACACTTGAGATTTCTCTGGCTGCTTATCTGATAAGCACAAACATGGAAAGGGTCATGTAATTAGCATAAAGCTTTCAATTAACATGGTATAATATTTTTGCTAGTTCTCATTTTAATCATGAATTCAGTCAGTCAGTCAAAAATACTTTATTCGATTATTTAAAATCATAAAAGCAAATGTGTGACAATCCATTTGTTCATGTACATACATCACATATGCAGATTTAAAAAGCAGTTAAAAAGGTTCACCAGTTAAAAGATAAACAAATATTAAAACAATTTATAGATGATTTAAAAAGCAAATTCATTCAGGCGGATTACAAGTAACTGATCTCTTAACCTTATTTCGTACAGCTGCTACCAGAAAACTTGCAACACCAAACATTACTCGGCAACTACTTAATAGTTGCAAATAAGTCAGTGCGGGTCTAACTTGTATAAACCCAGCCTCCCTTAGTAACGGCTTTAAAAAAGTTTTCCTCGGTTCAGCATAATGTTCATAGAACATAATAAATTGCAACGTGTCTTGGCTTGAAAAATTATCACAACTGCATGGTGGGGAGGAATCCGGTTTACCCCACACTGGAAAATGACCTAAAGAGTAGTGAATCAAATTAAACCTAAATCTAATTAAGAGGTGCCGGTGGTACGGGATTGTGACAATTTTTAAATATGGTTCTAAAGACATTGTTGTCAACAGAGCATAATTTGATCTGACACAAGGTTTTAACAGTTCCCGTTCCTCTTGTTCTAAAACTAGCATACCCAGGGCATTCTTCTTTGTCCAGGCTATGTCTTCCTTTTTAGTTAGCTCCGGAGACCAATAAAGTTCAGGGCGCCCAAGTTTCAAAAACATTGTCTTTATATATACTAGCCAGGTACCCTGTATATCCTCTCTAGAGCCATACAATCTCTCAAAACTAGGTGGTTCAGTGTGATCTCTTGGTTCAGCCAAGTCTTAATCCAGGTAATCAACGGGGCCACCTTCAGTTGATCACTCACATAATCCAACCCCAATTCAGAATGAATAGAGAATGTGGGAGTTGAATTGGGGACTGCCAAGAGGGATCTTAGAAATGTATTCTCGGCCACCTGTATCTTTTCCTGGGGTATATAGCCCCATAATGAGGCACCATACGAGGTTATTGCCAGGCATTTTGACTTATATATATTTAAAAGTGCCTCCATGGGTCTCGCCCCCAGCCGTTTTGCGAAGGCCATAAGTGCACATGTTGACCTCGCTACCACATTAGCCTTTAACTTCTGCTGAGGGCCCCATGTGCCTCTTTCATAAAAAAAAACCAAGATATGTAAAAACAGGTACCCCAGAAATTTCTGTTCCATTACAAAAAAAAGTTTAGGTTTATGACCCCTCCAGCGTTTGCCCACAATCATAACATGTGACTTAGAGTTATTCACCCTGAGGTCCAGAGAACTCATGAATGTAACAAAGGAATCCAGTAACCTTTGGAGCCCAAGGCCCATCCTAGCCACCAATACTGTATCGTCCGCGTACAGGAGAACCGGTATTGCTGATCCTCCTATATGCGGAACATCCAGTGAGGCGCCCTCTAAATTTTTGTCCATGGCATTAATATATAAAGTAAAAAGAAGGGGTGCCAGGATGCAGCCCTGCCTGACGCCCCGCCTTGAACTAAAGTGACTGGTGTGGCCCCCCTCCCTAGTAACCCTGACCGATGCTAAAAGCCCTTGATGAAGAGCAGCTAAAAAGTTACGAACGCTGGGTCAATCCCTATATTCAATAAAATAGCCCAAAGTTTTGACCTGTTCACCAGGTGAAAGGCCAAAGAAAGGTCCATAAAACCTAAATAAAGCAACCCTTCCTTAGCCTGTGTATATTTGCTTATCAACAGGTGGAGGTTTAAGCATTGATCTAAAGTGCTTCTGTGCTCCCTGAACCCATATTGTAAGTTGGATAAGACCCCTCTTTCTTCCAGCCAATCCCTAAGTTGGTACAGAATGACTCTGCCTAAAATTTTCACGGCAGAGTCAATCAGCGAGATCGGTCTGTAGCAAGAGGGATCATCCCTTTGGCCCTTTTTAAAAACTGGTACTATTACAGAGGTTGACCAGGATACCGGGAACCCATTAACAGTAGACACATTAAAAACATTAGTTACAATTTTTGCCCAAAATTTGGGTAAAGTGCTATACAGGTCCGCTGGAACCCCATCCGGACCTGGGGCTTTGTGTTTGGACATTTCCAGTATTGCTTTATGGACGTCCTCCTCTTTAAAAAGAAGAGGGGACACAGACTGTATGGGCTTGTACTTAGTCTCTTGGGTATCGCTACTCTCACTAGCATAAATCCCTCTAAAGTGAGACAGCCATTTTTCATCTGGTATCACACAATCTAAAATAGACATCTCTAGCCCAGAAAAGAAGGGATGGTTTAATATAGCCCAGAATTTACTGCTATCCCTTAAAATTTCTACGGATAAAAGATTATTCCAGGCCTCAGTTTTAATAGCCTTTTTCCAATTATAGATTGCCCCTTTATAGGCCTTCCTTAGGGTAGCCACTAGCTCTCTATCTCTGGGCTTTTGCTTTAGTGCCTGTAAAAGAGCACCATGTGCTTTGGAACAATAGCCATCAAACCATCTAAAAAGCTTGTTAGGGTCCAATTTATTTTTAACCATTAGGTCCACTTCAATCTGGGTGCAAATAGTGACATACGCCTCAACAATATCACTACTTGGGGCTGCGCTATCTAGACAGACTCCTAGTGGGCCCTCTGCCTTTTGGAGCAAACCCTGTATAAAGGCCTCTGGGATCACCTTCGCCCATTTAAGTATCCTTCCTTGATCTTTTGGGGTCAGATGGATGCAATCGGTTGTAAATTGTTCCTACTATTAGAGACCTCACCCCAACTAAAGTCCAGGGTCACAGGGTTATGGTCACTAAATCCTGATGGAATTATCTCGTACCGGGTAACCCTATCTATTACCCAGGAAGAGACAAAGATATAGTCAATTACCGTATCCGAGTCTCGGCCCTTAAATGTGGGGACCCTTGCCGCCTACTGGTCACATGCCACCTCAAACAAATTATGACTTGCTAAAAGGTCCTCTAAAATCTCACCCTGACTGTTACGTTCAAAATGCAGAATCAACGAGCCTGGAGGTCCATAATTATTGTCCAAAACACAATTCCAGCCACAGGGATGGATATTAAAATCACCCATAATACTGGTTTCGAATAATGTGTTGTGTGCTGACTTATAATCATGTAAAAAACTCGCCAGGGAGCCTAAATGTTGATTCAGGAATTCCTGCTCACTGGCGTTATAAAAATTAAGTAATAAGATAGTACATGAGTCCGGCCTGACCCACTCAAGGATTAATAGATTATTAGACCAGGTCTCCAGTTTAGTAAAGGAACCAGTTAATTTTAACGAGCTAAGCATTACCAGACCACCCTTTGGTCTACCACCTAAGCCCGGGATAGCACTAACTATAAAACTGGAGTACCCATCCAGGAAAAAATCTGTTGATGTATCCCATGTTTCTTGTAGGGCTAGAATCTCATAGTGATTAACAAAATCTACCCATATTTCATCATTCTGTTTTGTTCTAATACCGGCCACGTTCCAGCTCAAAATTTTACAGCTGGGAGGACTACCCAGCCCAATCTTGTGATCTCGTGTCTATCAGGTAGTCAATCATTGTCCTCCATGTTGGATAAAGGAGAGAAATGGTTTGACAAAACTATATCTGTGGGCCAACTTGTTGTAGCTATACCGGGGACACAAACCGAGGGTTCCCCTATATTATCCTTTTTCTCCGCTACTCTGCCCTTGCTTCCTCTTACGAGCCTTTGGTGGGGATCAAACCATAGATTAGCTCTGCGGGACAAATTATTCTGGACCAGCAAGGGTGGTTTCATATTACTACCCGGTGGGTAGAAGTACCCCAGGGGTAGAGGCCTAATACCACCCACCCTATCTCAGAGGCGTCCCAGAACAGCCTGTTAGCAACATTTGAGCTATTAAAATTAACTACAATGCAATCCCCTGCAATGGACTTTTTCCGCTGACCAACCCACCCCACCCGTCTTGCCTTAATGATATGCGAGGAGATATTAGTATTACCACTGCTCAATCGGGCACACCAATTGTTTGCTTTACCCATAAGATCTCGTGTAGACTCACTAGTGTTGCCAATCAGAGGGGGTACCCCAGTCAGAATAGCCACCAAAGGTGCGGCATCTGGATGAAGATCTAAAATGGGTCCCCTCCCCTGGTATGGGCCCATACCAGCGGAGAGACTTGCCCTAGTTGGTGGAACAGCCCCTTGTTCTATCGATTTGGTCTTACAATTATTGGGGGTTTGGGACTGAGGGGTTTTAGTTTTAATCGAGACCCCAACCCTCTCGGCATTTTGTGCCGGAATGGAGGGCGCATCAGCCATAATACTGATGCTAGTGTCTTCCCGTCTCCTTTTAGCCCCACTAGTGATATGCTCTTCACATACATGGCCACTTGTTCTGCAACAGTCCTTATGCATTTTTATAAAATTGTCAGTATGTGCACATTTAGTGATCAAACTAGCAACACAAGTGTTCAAAGAGTCCACAATGTTCTTAGCTAGGTCAATAAGGACAGGCTCCAGACGTAACTCAAACATTTCTTCCACAAGGGCCGTCAAATGATCAGTTCCAGTAATGTCTACTCGCTGTGGTACCAGACCAGGTATTAACTTTTTAGTTGACTTCCGATGTTTCCTTCGCTTCCCAACCGGACCTGGTGGTACTTCCACAGTTTTAACCACAGGATCTGAAGAGGAAGAAGACCCCCCTGCACCATTCATTTGTTTCTCAGGACCAATAGAATCATTATTCTCCACATGTGCAGGATCCTTAATCAACACAACAGGGTCCAGAGGAATAGGGGGTCTTAGGGCCTGTTCAGGCAAACTGCCGGGAGCCTCCTCCAGGGGGACAGATGTTACCAGATCTAGTTCCTTTTCCGCATTAGCGATCTCTACTCTCAGCACCCCCACTGCTGAAGTCAAATAGGAAATGATGGACTCTGATTTTCTTAGAACTTTAGCTTTTTTTTACCTCCCCCTCTCCATGGTTATCTTTTTTACGCTTACCCATTTCTCCGACCAGGAGTGGTGGCCTGTCCCGGCCTCTTCTGGCCCCTGATGGCCACAGATGGCCCGGCGAGCCCACGCGCGTCCCGCGAGGTGGGAGAAGGTGCGTCTTTTTGAAGCGCCTCCGGGCTGTATGTGGCCTCCCCCACTCTGCGGCCGCGCCCGATGACCAACGGCGCGGCGGGGGTAAGCGTCAGGAGGGCAAGAGTCCAACAGGTGTGAGCCCTGAGCTATGCGAGGTGCAGCTATGTACGATGTTGCAGTTTTACACAAAGGAACCCGCTCGACCGGAGAAGGAGCGTCTTTTTTAAGCGCCTCCAGGTGCGTATGTGGGCATGGAGTTAGTGAGGGCTCCTGGGGCTTGTAGTTCATGGCCGCTCCCGATGACCAACGGCGCCGGCGGCGGGGGGAAGCGCCAGGAGGGCAAGAGTCCAACAGGTGTGAGCCCCGAGCTCTGCGAGGTGCAGCCAGGTACGATGTTGCAGTTTTACACAAAGGAACCCGCTTGACCGGAGAAGGAGCGTCTTTTTGAAGCGCCTCCGGGCGCGTATGTGGGCGTGGACTTAGTATGGGCTCCTGGGGCTTGTAGTTCGTGGCCTCCCCCACTTTGCGGCCGCGCCCGATGACCAACGGCGCCGGCGGCGGGCGAAGCGTCAGGAGGGCAAGAGTCCAACAGGTGTGAGCCCCGAGCTCTGCGAGGTGCAGCCAGGTACGATGTTGCAGTTTTACACAAAGGAACCCATGAATTCAAAGTGCTGCTTTATTTCAATTACCTCTAATACAAAAAGTAATATTTGTCCCTAGTGGTGAAATATTTCATTATTACATTACATTATTAAGCAGTGAACAATCTCCACAATTAGGCGCCTATGGCTGGTAAATGTTTGTTGATACATGTAAATTATGTGCTTTAAATCCTCATAAATAAGACTATGCTCAGACTTTTGTGTAGTCAACATGTTCAAGTGCTTTCTGTAGCCCTTTGCAAGTTTCGCATTGTTGTTGGTATATATAGGTTGTATATGCTGTAACTGCTTGAAACTAACCCTGGGCGTCCGAATCGGCTACGCCCACGGAGTAGGCGTAGTGTTGCCTTCTACGCATTTTGCGTAGACAGCGTAGCCGGCAACACTACGCCCACTCCGTGTGCGTAGCCGAGTCGGCCGCCACCCGCCTCCCTCCCGCCCTCCCCAACATACATTATTTAAGCAACTAACCTTAATAAAACAAATTTAAAGCACTTACCGTGTCCGGTGTTTGCCTGGGGCTCCCTTCTTGATATCCAGGACGACGCTATTTTCAAGAGGGGAGAGCGGGAGGGAGGTGCGTAGTGGGGCTACGCGGAGTGCGGGAGTGGGCGTAGCTTCTCGCCCACTCCGCGTAGCTCCGCGGAGCCCCACTACGCCCACTACGCCCAGGGTTACTTGAAACCAATTTCCAGTTTATGGGAACACACCATAGGGGACTGGGGGAGGGGACAACAGCACATTGAGTTATTGTGTGTCATGTTAAAGTCAACTCGAACCTGCATATGTCTGTCGGAGGGGCTCAAGCACTTGTGTTCATTTACTCTGACTAGACAGTAAAACAACCAAAGACTGATAGGATCACTTATTTTAGGTGACCTTGATGAAGGTGTAAGACCTTTAGTATGCTGAGTTGAAGGAGAAGTTAGAGTCCAATTGGTTACAGGGAATCCAGTATGTAAGAGTTTAAGAGCCTTACCAATACTTGACAGTCCACAAAACAAAACCGATTCTTCAGCATTATAGGTATTTGATAGAATTAAAAATGGGCAACAGTTAGGCCATTTTCCCTGGATTGCTTTATCGACAACTTAGGCAGTGTTTCTGCAAATTAGCTTGGGGATATGCATCCAATGGAATAATGTTTGGTCCTAAAAATCAGACTTGCAGCAAGTCTTGTTTTAAATGGCAAGCTATCAATGCTGTCCATGAAGACCTGACCATGTTATACATCATGTACAATACCTGGGGGCTTCCCACTCATAGGAACTCAGAGAGAACATACACACCATTTAGGGATAGGAGATACAATTGCAAGTAGCACAGCTCTGGGAAAAAAATGGGGTCTTAAAGCACTCCAAACATTACAAAGAAGGAAATCCTCAATTTTCTAAGCAATCTACTATCTCAGTACCATATACATAGCTATATTCTGCAGAAGAGTGCATAGAAATAAGATAAGATCAGGAAGCAAAATCAATTATATTTAAGCCGCAACCACAATTTTAATATACCACCCCATAACACATGTAAACACACTTCACCTCTCTCACAATTGAGCATCACTTCTAGCCCTCTTCCTACTATGATGACATCATCCCATATTTGATAAGGAAGTCCATAATGACAGTGCCACTTTAGTCACTACTAGTTATAATGAACACCTCCCTCAACTAATGCATCGTTTCTAGCTCTAGTAATGCCTGAAAGATCTTCCCTAAATTGAGGAACATGGACCTTGAGCAGATGACTTCACTAGTTTCCGACTGATTGTCCAACTTTCTTTTCGAAGCAATATTTTACAAAGGGCAGTCATGTCTGTGCTACCTAATTAAACCAAGTTCATCACCCTTCTACAGAGTGCCCATTCAGGAACTGAGCTACAGAACAACACAGTGACAGAATTGATAGGGGTGAATAGTGGCACATTACACTTCATTGACAGAATCCTGTCTTTCACCTTTGAATTCTCTGCAGTGTTTGAAATATTCATCCATCAGGACCTGCTCAATGCCTTTTCATCATGCACAGCTGTTGACATTGTAGACTTACATTGGTTTACTTTTTTAAAATTAAACAAGACAATAAACATCAAGGTCAAAGCAAATTCCACTATCGTTCAATCTTCCTAAAGGATCCATCTTCATCCTCTACGTTAAGCCTCCTGGCAGGGAAGAACATCAAGATTCATCAGTACATTCATCACATATAGCTGTAATTGAAGTCATCTGTCAGCAGTGAAATTAAACACCCGACGAACTGCCTCGCCACCAGGTTCAATGTGGGTCCATTTGACACTTAATCCTTTATTATTGTTAGAAGAAATGGGGCCCACATCTGTCCTCTCACCATCAGTAAGGCCTGTCCAGCCCCTCAAATATCTAAATAAAATGGCCAAAAGGTGCACGGAGGAAGTGTAAGTCTGCCCTGCGTGCATATAAACTAACGCTAGAAACCTGGAAAGATTAAATAAGACGCAAAGCCTGGGATGAACTCAAAACTGCTGGGACAGCACAGGATAGTAGGATCTCCTGGCAGATTGTAATAGACTCATATTTCCTTGCTCTAAGATGCTGAAATCCATCCACGTCACATAGTGCAGATGGGTGGGTGGACCATTTTAGAAAAGGATTTTTATTCCCAGCAAGCAATTTGAGATGGGTGGTGAGCAGGTAGTTTTCCCCCCCCCCCCCGGATATTGGAGCTGCACTTGCCCCATTTTACTGCATTAATACTGACAAGGTTGTCTAAGCAATTACTAAGAGTGCTGCTGTGAAGGCCTTTGGACTGGATCATGTTCCCATTGACATTTTTAAATCTATTATGGAGCTCTGGTGGGCCACTGGTGGCTAATGTGCTTATTATAAAGGGGCTGCTACCGGATTCTTAGAAAGAAGACTTAATTGTTCCAGTTTTAGAAAAGGGAGTTGAACAGCAACTTTCCCTTTTTCCTTATTCAATTCTACATAAAAAATATTAGGATGGGTCTTACTGCCAAGACTGGAAGCTTGGGCTGTGTAAAAAATTTCCTTTCAGACATTCTGTTTGGTTTCAGTCAAGGTATGGAGACAGTTGAACAGTGTCATAATCTTTCCCTTATTATTGGGATGTATGCCAAGGCCAGGGGAGGTGCCATTCACATGGCCTTTATGGACCGCTCATGTGCCTTTGACACTGTAAACCGAATGAAACTATGGTGCATGTTGGAGTTTGGAAGTCGAGTAGGCTTCTTTGTCACTTCCATTGGGACACTTTTGTTAACATACAATTCAGTCAAGATGGGGAATGAACTTCCCTTATCAGGTCATTTAAGGGCATATGAAAAGTGTGCATTCTGGACCATTTCCTCTTTTTTCTTTACATCAATGGCGTAGATCCTTTTTAGCTCTTAACATAAAGGTTATGTGGCAAATAGCACTGTGTGCAATCCATGTCTGTTACATATATTGCTGGAACTCTTTGTCCATTTCATGAATGATCTGGATCTTATGGTCAACATGTCAAAATTATTTACCATGGTCTGTGGTCCTCCAAAGTCCAAAACTAAAACTCATAAGATGGGGGTAGTTAAGATTAATGGGCTGAAGTACATGAATTACTTATGGATTCATTTGATGAGGATTTACAGTGGGGACAACTGCATAGGCTGCGGTGTATATAGTTTAAAAGCTCGACCCAGGTGGTGTTTAGGTTTGTCTCCAGGCTTCAACACAACCAAACCTGTGAGGGAACTTGTGCATATCTATAAATCCACATCCCTGGAGATTACTTTATATAAAGCTGAGGTTTGGGGTTATTTAAACCCCACAGCACTACAGAAGGTTGGAATTGTTATTTGCGCACCCAAGAGTACTGAAATTATTATTTGTCATGGCAAAGTTGTACTGAACTATCTTGAGGAATTTGCTGGTTTTTCCCTGTTGTGTTTATGGCATAAAATCTGGCACTGTCAATAAGCCCACATTTTCAAAATTATTGATTACTGTTGCATTAACAGTTGATCACATGGTTAAAATCCAGTGGTTCATGTATTTGAAGCATACTTTTACAGAAATGGGCATTTCACTTTATTATAATTCTCCTGTATTGTGGGAGCCTGTATCAGAAGAAGCTCTGAAAAAACTTTGGGGCATATTATCAACAACTAGTGATATTTATCGCTAAAGAAGCTTAGCGAAATTTTTTTTTATCGCCAAGCATCACCGGATTTTATCAGAGAGATAACGTGCTATTAGCAACGTTTATCTCCAATGTGATAAAATATCTGGCGATAGCGGCGAAATGCGTGAATATTGCTGGTAAACCAGCGATATTCAGGCATTAACGCCAATAGGGTCTTAACCTGAATATTCACCTCCCATTGGATATACAGGTTAAGAACTGGTCTGAGCAGGTGTTAGTTTTCAGCGATATTCGCACTTAGCACAAATTTTTTTATCGCTACACCTGCCTCGCTAATAGGCGATAGTGACGTTAGCGACTGCTTTCAGTCGCTAACTGGTTGGGTACACCCACTTTGCATGTCATTAGCGATAAATATCACTGACATGCAAAGCGGGCCCCAAACCGCTCGCTATCACCTAAAAGCTGTCGCTAACTGATGTTAGCGACAGCTTGCTAATAGGGCGATGAAATTATCGCCGCCTAGCGGCCGAAAACGGCCGCAAAAGCGGCGATAATTTCATCTCGCCTGCCTTGATAATATGCCCCTTTATTTTAGCTAGAGAATTTATAAACTGACCCAGATGGTGTAATCTATGCTAACTGTTGCACCCCATTCTTCTCTCTATTTTTAATGGTATTGGACCTTATTTGACACTGGTCACAAATGTTATCTAACTCATCTTAGGTTAAATACCCTGCATTTTTTGCTAGCCTTCCTTTTTCATGGCAACTGGTTTGAACATCTCCCTAACTGCCTTTGTGGCCAGGCACATCATCAACGCACTAGACAGCTTATGCTGTTCTGATCCCTTGGCACAGATCCTAACAAGTGTTTCTTAGTACCTTGTCTCCATGCTTAAGATTAAACATTAACACCCTTCCTTTTAACAACAATTAACAACCCCTGAAGTATGTTTTCCATGTTTAAAGTTCATAAGAGCAGCCTTAAGAATTAGGAAAATATATGGCCCAAGACAGTATCCCAGCTAACTATACTGATCTAATGTTTTAGCAGATTGGTTGTTATGTTGACAGTATTAATGCTTCTCGTAATGATGAAATGATGTGGATTTGTTTGTATTGAAGGGTTCATACGTTTAATTGGGTCGTTTTAAATATTGTATGATCTTAATGGTTTTTGTGTGTGCTTTTATGGCATGTTCACCGAATAAAGAATCTTGATTGAATGAACTAACCAATTTTTGAGCTGGTAAGGTAAAGGCTTACCTGAAACTGAACGCCCAAAAAACTGTTTGCCTTGATCACCCATGACTGGCAAAATCTTTTAGAAGATGCAATGAACTTCGATTCTCACTTAACTTTTCAAATTTCCTTTAAAGTTAAATCTCACTGACCCACATTGAGAGCAATCAATTGATCATATCCTGGTTACCCTGATGTATCTCCAGTAGGTTTGTCTAGTGTCTTGATGAGCATCTTCTGGGTTGTACCACTACTCTGAACAAATGATTGTCATGTAATAAGGGGTTACCTTGTGCCATTATTGGAGAGAAGATGCTGTGGTATGTCCAACAAATAACAAAAACTACATTTGATTTTGTTATGGAAAACAATCTGTCCAAAAACATGGAAACTACATTGAATGAGAAAGATATTCAACCTCAGACGTCTCTACTATCATGTGACTGCTAGATTTCATGCTACCAGCATTCCACAACATGGTGGTACATTGAGTTGCAGAAGTTGTGCGGAGCTGGGCTGGTGTTCAGGATGTTGTAGGAATCTAGTCACTGGAAGGAGATCAAACTGTCTATATACTGCATCGAGGTGCTGTGCTATCCCTATAATATGGTTCTAGAATGCTTGATATGGGGGAGGAAAGATGATGAAAGGATGAAGGAAATTCCTCTAGCAGTTGGGTTTTCTCAATTCATGTGCTCATTGTTATTAAAGGTATGGTTCACGTCGGGGTTATTTTAATATTCAGACTATTCTGACTAAAACTGGAGATACAATGTTTCCAACTGACATACAGCCAGAGGTTGCTGGTAGGAACTGTAATGGTTCCCAGTTTGCGGCTAGGGCCTGAATTGGGGAACCAGCACCAGGGTTTATTATGACAGATAGCTCTGATATAGGAGGCCCGAGAGGATCAGATCCAGCAGCCCATGGGGGCCAGGAAGGAGAAAACCCCAGCTGCGGGTATGCCGATTATTAACACTGATCTCCAAGCTCAGACAGCTGCACAGGAACGGCCTCAGGGCAATGAAGGAGGGCATGAAGGGCTTATGGCACACAAGGCCAAGAAATAGCATAACATCAGCTATGATGGCAAGGTCTGAAATGACCCCCTCTTTGGGCTCGGTCAAACCAATGACAGGTGCACACTCGGGGTCAAGTTCACCTCCTGTGAAAAAGAAAAGGAAACTCAAGCTGAGTAAATCTTGGAAGGAAGGCACTGATCTGCACATTTTGAACTGATTTAATAGCTCTAGCACACGTACAAAAGTTACATCAGATGGCAGCCCCTTGCGCAAGTGGGTCCAATTGAAGGGGGAAAGTCAAATCTTTGATCTCATGCCTTTCGAGCTCAGGAATGGAATTTGGGTCGGATTTAAAGGCCTTAGCCAGTTCTAGTATGGACTCAGTTTTCTTACCTACCAGCATTAGGCCTGACTCATCTGTCTGCCCGGCTGCCAGATACAGACCCCTGACTCGCTGGGCTCTCCGGCGAGACCTACTTTCACCAGTGGAGGGGAGCATCCTGCTGGGAATCAAGTGCTAAAGGACACTTCAAGCACTAAAGAGCTATCACTTTCTCTAATTTTACAGGCTCTACAGGATCAAAGACTGGAGGCACAAGAACACTACCCGCAGGCTGGAGCAGATAACTTCAGTATCCAGCAGTCTCTTATTGAGGTGACGAGTAAGGTGGGGGCACTAACCAGAGCTGTAGCAGAGCTGCAACAATAGGTTGTGGATACGGAAGAGACAGCTACTTCAACACCAGAGTTGTACAAATCCATGACGACCAGATTAGCTATGCAAACTAAAATAGAGGATTTGGAGAACCGGCAATGTCGCATTACCTTCAATCAATCAATCAATCACGCGTCTGTTAAGCGCTACTACTCACCCTTAAGGGTCTCAAGGCACTGGGGGAGGGGGGGGGGTTCGCAGGTTCCAATCCATCAAGAAGACGGTCTGTCCAAGAGCCAGGTTTTGAGGTTTCTTGTGAAGATGGGGGAGATGTTGTCTGTCTGAGGTGGAGCGGGAGTGTGTTCCAGGTTCTGGCCGCGAGGAAGGAGGGGCGGCCGCCTGATCCGGTCTTTCTGGTGTGGGAGACCATGGCGTAGGAGAGCTGGGCTGATCGTAGGGTCCTTTGGGGTGATGGAATTTGAGTCAGCTGTTCGGGTATGTTGGTCCGGTGTCCTGGAGGGCCTTGTGAGTGTTGGTGAGCATCTTGAAGGTGACTTTAGCTTCGATGGTAAGCCAGTGGAGTGTGCGCAGGTGCTGGGAGATGTGACAGTGTGGTGGCAGGTTGAGGAACAGTCTTGCGGCGGAGTTCTGGATGTTCTGTAGCTTGCATGTGAGGTTTTTATTTATTCGGGCGTAGAGTGCGTTGCCATAGTCGAGTCTGCTGATGACCAAGGCATGAGTGACGGTCTTTCTGTGTTCGAGGGGGATTCATTCGAAGGTCTTACGTAGGAGGCGGAGGGTGTGGAAGCAGGAGGATGAGACAGCTTTGATCTGGCGGTCCATTTTGAGTTCAGAGTCAAGGATGATTCCTAGGTTGCGTGCATGCTCAGTGTGGGTGGGCGGACTTCCGAGAGTGGGGCGCCACCAGGTGTCGTTCAAGGTGTCGGGGTGTGGGCCCATGATGAGTACTTCTGTTTCATTGATGTTTGGTTAAAGGCAGCTGTTTTTCATCCATTTGGCAACAGCTTCCATGCTTTCTCGAAAGATGTGTCTGGCGGTGTTGGGTTTGTTGGATAGGGAGAGGATGAGTTGGGTGTCGTCTGCGTATAAAACAATGTTGAGTCCATAGGTTCTGATGATGGGGGCGAGCGGAGCCATGTAGATGTTGAAGAGCGTAGTGCTGAGGGATGACCCCTAGAGGACTCCACAGGTGGTAGGTGCAGGGCCTGAGAGAAAAGGGGGGAGTCTGACCCACTGTGTTCTGCCAGAGAGGAAGGAGTGGATCCAGTTGAGGGCCTTGTCTTGAATCTCTGCGTCATGGAGTCTGCATATTAGGGTATGGTGAGAGGCTATGTCGAATGCCGCTGAGAGGTTGAGGAGGATGAGGGCTGCTGTTTCTCCTTTGTCCAGTAGGGTGCGGATTTCATGTGCTGCGGCGAGGAGGGCGGTTTCCATGCTGTGCTTTTTCTGAAGCCGGATTGGGAGGACTCGAAGATGTTGTGCTCTTCGATGAATGTGGCGAGTTGGCTGTTGATGGCTTTCTCAATGACTTTTGCAGGGCAGGTGAGCAGGGAGATGGGTCTGTAGTTTTTGAGGTCGGTGGGGTCCGCCAAGGGTTTCTTGAGGAGGGGGTTGATCTCAGCATGTTTCCTGTCGTCTGGGAACAATGCAGTTGCAAGGGAGCGGTTTATGGTGTGGCAGAGCATGGGTGCAATGTTGTTGGCGGGTCAGTTGAAAATGTAGTGGGGGCAAGGGTCTGTAGAAATCTGCGAATAGTATCATGCACTAATGCTTGTGCCAGTTTTGGCCCAACAGCTGTGAAAAGCTGGCAGCAAGTTGGAACGAGATCCTGGGGATAAATGTTACTTCTGAAGCAATTAATAGTGTGCTAGGTACTATAGATGGATCAATACATTCTGTGAGCTTACAACTGCAGCAGGTCTGCATGATCTGCACACTATATTACACTCCACAGAGGATTGTTAGTTGGGCTTAAAGGGGGGGGGGTTTGGGAGGGGACCATAATAAATGTCCCAAATGCGGACTGTATTCTGCCAATATCGTGTATATGTTTGCTTCTTGTCCTGACTTAGATACATGTTGGCAGAAGATAACCCATGAAATGAAGCTAAGGTTTGGGGACAATTATTCTCTAACAGTGGCTGAAATCATGCTGGGCTACCAGGAGGATAGTCATGGTCACAGACTCCTTATTTCAATCATACTGGTGGCAGCTCGTCTCATTATAGCCAAGGCTTGGATCTCACCCAAACCTCCCTCAGTAGCTTTATGGTAGGCAATAGTGAGAGAAACTTTTGAAATTCAGAAGGTTTTGGCTAAAGCTAGAGGAACTCCCTCCATGAAGAAATTTGACTCCATATGGGGTCGCTTAAAAGACACTTACGGCACCAGACTAACCTGGGGTACTTATCAGAATAGGGAATGGTGACCATGGGAGTCTAGATTGTTTTTGCCGTAGGGATATATAATTTAACTTACATTACATTATGTTTTGGAATGTATTATTACTACTGTTTCCTGCAATGCCACATTATTAATAAAGAATGTATTGTTGCTCCCTTTTTGCCAATAAAAAAAATGACAACAAAATCCAATACATCACATAAGTAAGACACAATACACAATACAAAATCCCACACCAATTTATAAACATAAAAATATTTTTCTCTTTAAAATGACACCAAAATAAACATGTTGGATACTCTAGGTGTGAGGCCCTAGTCAAAATGCTACCATCACACTAAGAATTTCGAAGCAACATTGTCGGATTGATTTCACAGAGGCCCAGGTCAAATCCTGGAAGTCTGGAGCTCCAGAGCTTTTCATTGGGCAACCTGAAATCTAGGCTGGGTTGCGTTTTAAGGTAGCTGGCTTGCCTCTCGACATCGTGCCGGTCCACTTTTGGAGCTCTTTCTAAAAGTTCCTTCCATCTTTTTCAAACTTCTGGAACTTCTTTCTGAAGATTCTTTTGAGGGTCCAAAGGTTCTAAAACACTAATCGCAGGGTCTAGATGCTCTGAGATGATCCTTGGAAGTTTGGACTACAGTTCCCACAATGCACCCAGCCAAATCCTTGAAAGTCCACTGGTCGCACTCCAGGCTGGGGACTTTTTGGAAGATATGGTCCTGTCAAGCTAGTTTAACCTATTACTTTCATGGAGTTTGCACCTTAATCCTTTTTGAAGCAAGACAAAATACTCAGACCTGTAGTTCCAAGTGTGCAAACAGGAGCAATCCTTTAGGGAGAAATCCTATGTGGTGCAGACCAGAGTTCCAGCAAGGGAATCCTCAGGCAGCCAATTCAAATTCAGGACTGAGTTGCTCTGCTGCTATCACCTATTTATTTAATGATCTGTGATGACAAGCAGGGGGCACCCTGGTTCCATGGGGTGCAGTTTGTCATCCACACGTATGACAGCTTCCTCCAAAGTGTGGCATCTTCTTGTCCTACAAAGCACTACCCACTTTAAAATTCAAGATGGACAAATCCTCTCTCGGAGAGTAAGACTAGGCTAAACTAACCCACTGGTGTTGCTAATTTTCATTAGCACTCTGCCTGCCTTTCTGCAAATTCCTTTCCTGGCCCTGCCATTTGGCTGGGGGTACAGGATGTGGGGTAAGGTAGGCCTGACATTACTTTACTGTCCTCCTCTCTTTAAAGCCCTGTTTGATTTAACTAGCCCCCAACCTAGTCTGTTTTTCTACAGCTGCAGGAACTCCCTCCATCAGATTATCTCTGCTGCCTGCAGGCCACTTATCACCCCATCAAAGCAGTCTGGCTAAGCCTTTTAAGGCTAACCAATCAGCAGAGACTGCTAGAAGACTGGATTTTGGCTTACAGTAAGGAACGTTCTATAACTTATTGTCTGTACTAGTTATGATAAATCGAACAGTGGCAAGTTTTTGATTCATCAATGTCCATCTTTTAAGTTTTTGAATGACATTTTGAGCTCCTTCAGAGCAATATTTGTAATAAAACAAGATATTCCAATGTTAGCCTCTGGAGCTAATAATCTACAATGGGGAAAACCATAATTGGGAGTTTTTCTCTCACCAGAGCATATAAAACACCTTTTATAATGTCCCAGCTAATAGTTAGTTACATGGCACCCCACCCTTGGGGCACCTAGAGGAGACCTTGTGGGTGACTTATTTATAAAAGTAAGCTAATCTAACACTTTGGAAGTACCTGTACCACAAAAGTCGAGTTTGAATTTAATTTACTTTTTTAAAACAGTCGGCAAAGCAGGGCTTCCTTTAAAAAGTGGGACCATAGGCACACAGCAGGGTCTGTCAATGCCAATTGTAATTGTTTTACCATATGCCTTTTTCATCAGGGAAATGGCCCTGGGCCTGTTTAGCAGATTCCAGGGCACAGTCAGAGCCAGTTACCACCAGTATTAGTCATAAAATGGGAGTGAACAGGGCAAAAAGGATGATTTTCTCACATAAGCTTTCACATTTACAATGCACCTAGAAAGCTTCTGCAGATAATTCGGAGATTTATCAGCCTTCTCTCATTTCTTAGCCTTGTTTTCTTTTCAGGTAAGCACTTAGGGCTCTTCCATGGATGCTTGATGTATTGTTTTCTTGGCAGTTTGAAGACACAATCTCAGTTTGTTTTGGGGCCCTGGTAACCAACTTCAGTTCAGTGCCTGCTTTCAAGTCAATATTGGCTGTTGAATCTTTGCCTACAAGTTTATAAGTAATCTAAGATTGATCAACAGTATGGGTCCGAAGTTCCAACAAATTAAGTGACTTGAAATTGTCTGTCAATAGTTGTAATTGGCCTGGTAAAAACAACTTAGAAACTGAGGGAAACAAATGTGTACTTTCATGGTTTAACCCTTGCTCAACCTTACAACTGGTAACCTTTATTTTATACAATTTCAAAATTAAACACTTTGCACATGACCGTGATACATTTGTTCAGTTCCAGGTTTCCAGACAGCTAATTCCAAACGTTATTGACAGCAAACACAACAATGTTTGGAGTGGATGGATGGAACCATTGCAAATGTATAATATAACCAGTTCTTACACCTTGTTTTACTGTAGCACCCAAGGTAGCCTGGAAATTCACTGCAGTTTTGGTAATTGGACTTCAGAAATGGCAAACTAGTTTCAGAGAGCTCCTAGTAAACAAGCGAATAAGATTATCAATAGATGTAGGAAATGTTTTTTGGGGGGGTATCCCTTTTCAACCAACAACCACAATCCTTGTCAGGGTGACCACAAAAAGACACTCAAGTTAGTGGTGGTTAACATTCTGGTAACTTAGCACAAAAGCAATCAGGCTTAATTTCGAGGCACTGTATAAAGTATTTATGCAGCACAAACTGTATTCAAATGGAAATACTGCAGAAGAAAAATCACACACCCATATAGAAAAAGTATATGTTAATAAATAATTTGATAGCAAAACAGATTAAATCCGATAAGTAGAACTGGAGTGTTAGACGTGACATCCTTTAGGTGGTCTTCCCTAAACATTTTGTCTGCTTACCTCCAATTTTTGCTGTATTCTTTTTGTTGGCCTAGGGACTCTGAGCACTTTACCACTGCTGACCACTGCTTAAGTGCATGTGCTTCTCCCCTAAACATGGTTTCATAGACTTATCACAGAACACAACAAGGCCACCCGAGTCTACGTGGAGAGCAGAGATGTAAGAATCTGGGATATCTCTTTCACAGGACGGTTCCCCTCACCCATCCGAGGGTGTCATGCTTCATCATATGTAAACCTCCTCACTCTGAGAGGAAGGAGCTAAGGGATGTTTTCAGTGTTTTAACTAGAGCTTTCCTAACACCAATGATGTAGGCGGAGCGTGTTAAGAGAAAAAACAGCAACGGGCGTGTGAGCTGAAACTAATTCTATAGTAGGCCCAAAAATTTTTAATAGGGCCCCCATAGGTCAGGACCAAAAATTAAGGGGCATATTATCAAGGACGGCGTTAAAATTATTGCCGGTTTAGCGGCAGAAAATTGCTGCTAAAGCGGCAATAATGGGCTTGATAATATGACCTGGAGAATTCTAATAGAAGCCCATGTTCACACCAGAACATGGAAATATGATATGGTAATATTATTATGCCCCTAAGTACTTCTAAGTTCTAAGTTTCTGCCTAGTGCCCTCCGTAAAGGTACAGCAGCTTTCATTAGGACCAAAAGGAAAAATTTGTGAGTAACGTGAAGAAAGAAGAAAGGGGAGAAGGATAGTGATGCAAATGTAGCTCCTCAAATTCTCAACGTTTAAACATACAATACTGCACAAGTGGTTGAAGTAAGTCATCGCCCTGACAGGGGTCCATTGGTCGTTGTCATTAACTTGCAAAGGAATATTGAGAAACACATGTAACATCTTACAAACTCTCCGATCCAAATGGTCAGGTTTAACCATGAGGAATGTATATTATTGTAATTCTTAGTCAGGTAATCTATATCAACTTTACCTTGGCACGAACTCAATGGAGCCTATATGTCCTAAAAGTGAAGGAACATGTGGGAAGGTCATACTGTAACCATTAGGGAAGTGTCAAACTGTAAATGTAAGTGAAAAAATAAAAGAATGCGCTCCTCCTTTAAAGTAATCTTGATTGCAAAAATAGATTACATGCATGCAGCCGGAGCTGTGAGCTGTCCCAACACATGGCAATTACAAAATGTGAAAAAACGGTACGTTTCGTGACGCATCCCTCCTCCGCACTGCTGAATGACGGGATTGTCCCTTTCAGTAAGTTTGACTCTATCACATCTTGAAATGTATCAGAATTTTCATCTCATGAAACCAATCTTTAAATCCATATTCATCCAAATTTTAAACCATATTTATAAAGCCACTGCAGAGACGGCATAGTTCCACTTGAATGTTTTATTCGACATTTTCAAATGCCACCTGGCGTCATCCTAACTTTTACAAGCGGCACGTGTTCACAAAGCATCCGTGTAGAGCAGGTTCTTAACAATCCACCCAATGCATTTCGAACCTTAACAGGCTCTTCATCATGGGTTACTACAATAAAATTAGAACGGTGACTAAACCAGCTATGAAGTAAACCGTGTTTGTGAAAACTCATTCCATACTCACTTAATAACCCACCCTCATTGTTATCGTGATTATAACTCAAAAGCCCCATGTTGTTGAATGAAAATAATGCACAATTCCTCTCAACAGTGAGCGTACCCAATTATAAACAACTTAATCAGTGCCTCTTTGACAAAAAATAAATTTGTGAAACTCGTGAGCACACTGTTACACAATCCTTCAACCACCTTGGATATGCAACGGCCCCTTCAATTATTTTAAACATAACCCTACTAGCAATGTACCTTAGAAGCCACATATGGCGCTCAATCCATTTCTGCACATCAAACACGGAGCTGAGAGGGAAACACAGACCTAGGTCGCCCTCCACTCAGAAAGTCATCAAAAAACTAATGACCCAGGTCGGTTTAGGGCATTCAATTTTGAAAGAGCTAGTGTATTGCTTATCGCAATTTTTTCTCTCAACAGACACACCTACCACTTCTCATCAGTAAGGGGTAGGGAATACACCAGTCAATAGCCCATCTTAAAAACAAGCCCGCTCCCTATCCAGACAGAAGCGAAACCCACACCCAAATGTGATGAAAAAAATATGTGGAAGCGCGATAACACCTCACGGGCGCACCACCAATGAGACCCCTGGTAGGTACTCACCAGGACGGCCCTGTTATGATCATCGGTGCTATCGGGCTTAAAGAAACGTGTCCAAATGAAAACCAATTGTGTTACCAGTAATAGGTGCAGTGGAAAAACATACAAAGACAGTGATGTCACACAACATAAACCATATATACACAAAACCAAGCACACAGCACGAACAGATAACTTTATTCTTGTTCTTCTATGCTGCTAGCGTATATTAAAAAAGTGAAAATGGCTACTACCTATAGAGCCATGTTCTCCTTGCCAACATGTTTCATTGCCATGGTGATATTCAGGCAATTTCTTCAGGGCAACAACTTTTTATGCCACTGCATTGGACACCAGGGTTTCAAATTACTGTCATGGAAATAAAAAACGAGAATAAAAAAACGAGTTTTTTACTTAAATGCACCACATGTATATTTGAATAAGCCACTGTGAAAGCCACGCAAAAAAACTGTCATATTTACCCTCTATCGGCAAAAGTTTCTCATACCAGCCAAGAGGTCTTTAGACAAAAGGTTTTTTGGTTATCTCCATTTGTGAGTAACCTAGCCACTCCTTCCGTTATCCTTAGCTGCAAAGACAACATCACACAACTGTGAGCAATCCTCACTTACCCTCTTTCTTCATATAGGTGGATATCGTATATAAACCCAGCCAGAATAGCCCCCTTATTCTATTTTACCGGGAATAGGAGCGCGGTCGGCGTTCTATCATCCCTCGAGCACTTTCCGACTCCGTTTGTTCTATATTCACGTTCTTGCACTGTTTGTTGAACTAATCAGATGGGATGCGCTATTCTCGCGCTATTTGGTTGCCATCTTGCATTGGGATCAGACTCATAGTGTTCTAATACAACTATACTCAAGCGTCGTCTTTTCGCGAGATCGTAGGAGGGATGTCCTTATCTCGCGTTGATTGGCGGCCATCTTGCGTAGGGCAATACCTCATTAGATAGAATTGCAACTCTACCATAGCGTCCTTCTCTCGCGGGATCACGCGATGTATAGACAGTTGCAATCTTTTTCCTCTACATATGTAGGAATATCATTAACACTGTAAATCGAATGAATGATATCGGGTCAGGACCATTTTCCAACGATACACATTAAAATTAAGTGAATATTAAAAAAGTATTGGAATGGAGTTTTATTATCGATCATGTTATGTGGTGAATGATGTATACTACAGCACCATACATGGACTAGAGGACAGTGTAGAGTTGTATATTTAGACAAATAATGCATTAAGAGTCCAGATACATTCAATGCACCTTACTATTGTTTTCATGGTCTCATGTGTATTTCAACTGCAGTTTAGATTTATTAAACTTCTATTGTGAGACACCCTTACTGATATAAAGGAACATCGCAGAACAAGTCTAACGCAGTTTGTTCCATTCAAGAAGCTTGTTCAATCCATTTTGCTCACTTCCTTCCTTATAAATCAATCTGGCTTCTTTTGTCGTATGTAATCTCTCCACTGTTTGTGCGTCTCCACTTACTTTTTCCAATATCACCCAGGTGAAGGTATGGTTATTCCTGTGGCAGTGTTGGACTAACTTGGTTGTAAGTCTTCCTGCTCTAATTGTACTAAGATGTTCTTGTATTCTTAGTTTTATTTTGCGTGTTGTTAGTCCGATATATTCTAGACCACATTGGCATTGAAGTCTATATACCACATTTGTGGTATTACAGTTGCTGAACTGCCGCAATGTCCATGTTCTTCCGGATTTAAGTGTTATGGTCGAAATTTTTGCCGTTAATGGACATACGGAACAGTTTCCGCATGGATGGTGGCCTTTAGGCAGTGTACTAGTCTTTAGGACAGTAGATGGCTTCACCCTAGTATGCACTAGTTTGTCTTTCAAATTACACGCTCTCTTGAAGGCGAAGCGTGGTGGAGGCATCTTGAATTCTTTATTTGATAGAATAGACCAATGTTTTCTGATTGATTGTCGTATTTTTGTCGCAAGAGGGTCAAATGTCATAACGACTGGGATACAGTCATCTCTCTTTTTTATGTTTGTCTCTAACAAGGCACTTCTCGGAGTATTCAGAGCTCTTTTTCTGGCTTGTTTGATCACCTTGGCCGGATACTTCCTAGCTTCCAGTTTACTACTCAGGATTTTTGACTGTTCATTGTATTCTATAGTTGAAGAGCAATTTCTCCGGTAGCGGAGGAATTGACCCACCGGTAGGTTATCCCTCAAGGCCCTGGGGTGGTATGACTCATATGAGAGCAGAGAGTTTCTATCAGTGGGCTTCTGATGAACCCTCGTTGTAAGACCATTTTGTCTGGCTTCAATGTCCAAATCCAGATACACTGCCCTGTTTCTATTATATGTCCAAGTGAAGCGTAGACTTTGGTCCTGGTTATTAAGCCAATTAAGAAACTCAAGTAATGTAGTTTCCTCTCCAGTCCAGACGCAGAGCACGTCATCTATATACCTCTTCCAAAGGCGGAGATTGCCTTTGAAAGGGTTGATGTTAGAATCGATGACGTGCTCCTCGAACTGGCCTACATAGATGCAGGCCAAGCTCGGTGCCATGGTTGCGCCCATAGAGGTACCTGTAACCTGCAGGAACATGTCCTCTTTGTAACAGAAAAAATTCCTGGTGAGTGCCAATTTGATACATTGTAGCACAAAACTCGGGGGGGCATCATAAAACCATTCTTGTTTTGCTAGTGCTCGCGCAGCTGCCAGTAGGGCAGCCTCCTGGGGGATACAGGAGTATAGCGACTCAATGTCGATGGTAACTAGTATTTCCATAGATGGATCAAATGTCATATCATTAAGTACGTTCAGTATATCCATCGTATCCTTAACGAAGGAATTTTGAGTAATCACCGATTCACGTAAAAAGTAGTCGGCGAACTGCGACAGTGGTTCCAATACCGATTGTATTCCTGACACAATAGGGCGACCCGGAGGAGGCCTGGTCGCCTTGTGTATCTTCGGTAAAATGTAGAAGGCCGGAGTCCTGGGGTTGGTATTCACAAGAAACTCCGCCTCCTTAGATGTTATCCACTTATTTTCTTTGGCATTTCCCACCAGCTCTTTAATAGTTTCCAGTAGATCACCCGTGGGATCCTTTTTCAGTGGTTGATAATTGGCACGTACGTTCAATAATCTATACACCTCTGCCTCATAGTCGCAAGTGTTTAGCACGACAATTGCTCCACCCTTGTCGGCACTTTTTATAGTGATGTCAGCATTATTTTGAAGAGACTGTACTGCTTCCCAATCAGCTCTGGACATATTCTTAAATAATCTCTTAGTATCGTTTAGTTCAAAAGATTCGATATCTTGCAGCACCTTTGCCTCAAAAACTGCTACCTCTGGTCCCAATGATCCACCTGGGGGGCAGAAAGTAGAGGGCTTTTTCAGACTGGTGTGGAAACCTCCTTTTTCTTCTACTGGTTGTTTAGCGAAGAATTTCTTTAGTTTGATCTTTCTTACGGTTTCATGAAATTCCACTCTGCATTTGAAAGCGTCGTGGGTCGGGGTAGGGACAAATCCCAAACCTTTGTTCAGGACTCGTTCTTCATTCACAGATAAGGAATAATTTGATAGGTTAACAACAATACTCATCACAGGGGTTTCCTCCCTCTGCTTCGGGTCTGCCGAGGGGAGTAAGTTTGCCATTGTGGTGGAGGGCGGTTGCCTCGTCCCCTCCCCCATCCCTGTTGGCCAGTCCCCCTGGTTCCTCCTTGGCCCTGCTCTAAAAAAGTGCGCAGCAGTGTTCCAAGATCTGCGTTGTTGGTATCTTGCTGATTAAACCTGACTCTACACGTCTGTGGTCCCGGTTCTGGTTCGTCTTCACTTGATGTATTATCAAATGTCCAGTTCACTGGAGTGCGTCTTTGTTGTTGTTGTTGTCTCGCACCCCGACCCCTCCGTTGTCCAGTGAATTGTTGTTGCTGTGGATCAGAGTCACCTTGATAATATGAGTCGTTCACATATGGGAAAGCCCATTCATGTGTGTATCTTTGCAGATTACGTTGAAGTCCTCTGATTTTCTGGGTTACCATATAGTTTTTATACTCTTCTAGATCTCCTTGTATTTTACTAAGATGTTCCTTTACATCAGCGAGAGTGTCGTCACGACTAATGCTCTCTTCGAGTTCTAGAATTTCCTTCAGCAGTTTCTGACTCAATCTTTGGGCTGTGCTAATTATAAGGATTAACCAGTCCCTTGTACATTTGTTTGCGATATAGCTCCAATCTAATCGAAATTTTTTATCGTCTAAGAATAACCTAGGTTCAATCCTGACTAGTAGGCTTGCTGGGGCTACTCCTGCTGTGTAGTACTCTGACATTAATGCCCCATGTAGGGCAATTCTTATGTGTTTTTTCTTAAGATTACTTAGTTTTTCCCATTCCTCCCTTACTGAACTTCTTCCTCCTAAGGGATTGCCAGAAAACAGAGATGGTCCAGCTAAGATTGCGGCAATCTGATCATCTGTGAATGCCAAGCAATTTTTATCCATTCTATATTAATTGCGGGAGTTGAACAGTGGGAGGTTATCTACATGCGGTACAAACAAAACTCGTAATCCATTTAAAACTTTTTTTTTTTAAACTTTATGCGGGAGACACCAGGGGCTGCTCTCACGGCTGAGCCGCCGTACCAACTATGCACATCAAACACGGAGCTGAGAGGGAAACACAGACCTAGGTCGCCCTCCACTCAGAAAGTCATCATAACACTAATGACCCAGGTCGGTTTAGGGCATTCAATTTTGAAAGAGCTAGTGTATTGCTTATCGCAATTTTTTCTCTCAACAGACACACCTCCCACTTCTCATCAGTAAGGGGTAGGGAATACACCAGTCAATAGCCCATCTTAAAAACAAGCCCGCTCCCTATCCAGACAGAAGCGAAACCCACACCCAAATGTGATGAAAAAAATATGTGGAAGCGCGATAACACCTCACGGGCGCACCACCAATGAGACCCCTGGTAGGTACTCACCAGGACGGCCCTGTTATGATCATCGGTGCTATCGGGCTTAAAGAAACGTGTCCAAATGAAAACCAATTGTGTTACCAGTAATAGGTGCAGTGGAAAAACATACAAAGACAGTGATGTCACACAACATAAATCATATATACAAGTTTCAAGTTTAAAATACTTTATTCGACAACATTGTCATAAAAGCATATCCCTAAGCTATACAAATATAAATACTAGTCTAAAAATAAAAAAGTATTAAATTCTAAGCAGTTTATACTTTGTTGGCGAATATGACAAAAAATAATCATTTTTAAAATAGAGACACAGCACAAAGTTTAAATCACAGGGTCTAGTAATTCATTAGTTCATAGGAGTTTTAAAGTGCGCGTGCGTATTATCCATGCCCACCCCATGTATTTAGCCACTGCAATTGCAAGATTAGGGGCACAGTTTGATCTTAAAATCCTTAAGGCGTCCAAACATTTCCTAGTGCCCAAATTTCTGCAAGCAGGCTTCAACCATCTATTCCTTGGGGCAGCATATAAGGGGCGTACAAATAGAAAATGTGGGATATCTTCTACATGAATTTTACAGTAAAAACAAGTATTTACATTATCCGGACACCAATTGGCTGTGAAAGCATTTAAGGGTAAAGAGCCAATTCTAAACTGGAAATACAGTTTCCTATCTAGGGGCTTGGAGATCAAATCCCAAAACTGTTCAAATTTCGGGATTGTTTTAACTTCCAAGAACTGGGATGTCAAGGCAGATGATTGATCAGAAGTCAATGCAGCATTGTTTATCATGTCCCAGTACAATTTTTTCAACATAATCTTAGACGGAAAATCGTCTGGGTCTACTGCAGACCATAAGTGTTCAAGGTGCAACTTTTGGAGTAATGTCCTCACTTCTTTAAGCCAAAGTACTTTGTGAAAGGTATCAGAATTATCAACATCCAAGAGGGCAGCTGCGTAATGGCTCAACTCAGGAGTAGTTTTTATGCGCCTCCAATACAGAAGGGGACGCAGTCTGGCCATATCCTCGACCCTTTTCCTCCCAAGATCGTAATGGAGTGGGGTCGAGGGAGTACTCTGAGGAGCACCAATTATGCGCCGTAAGAATTTGTTCTCAGCAACTGCTAAGGTGTTCAAATTGGAAAAACCCCATAATTCTGAACCGTAGAGGCATGCACCCAGAACTTTCATGCCATAAATCTCCAATATGGGCTGAATTGGTTTGGTGTATGAAGATTTATGTTTTTGGGCTATTGCCCCTGCCAGCTGATTGAATTTTAGCACTACCAAGTCCATATGTGATCTCCAGTTCATATTAGCATTTAAAGAGATGCCTAGGTAGATAAAAGCATCCACTTCTTCCAAATAAGCCCCGTTGTAAACCATTTTCCCCTTGAATTTCATAGAAGGATTCAAATTCATAAATGTAGTCTTAGATGTGTTTATTTCCAAGCCCCGAATCCGACAGAACTCACCAAAGGCGTTTAATGTCTTTTGTAGGCCGCTAGGGGTCCGCGAGACCAGCAAGGTGTCGTCTGCAAACATTAGTACTGGGACTCGTTTCCCATCTAATAGTGGAGCATCCGTCGGAGATTGCTTCAAGAAGTCAACTATGCCATTGATGTAGAGAGAGAATAAGGTGGGGGCCAGGACACAACCCTGTCTCACACCTCTCTCGACAGGGAAGGATTCTGTGACATCGCCCTGGGCACCCCACCTAATCCGGGCATAGTTGTTCTCATGCAGCCTTACAAGCAAAGTCAATAGTTCGGGGCTTATTCCTAGTTCCCTTAAGACAGTCCAAAGTTTTTGTCGAGGGACCAGGTCAAAAGCTGACTTAAGGTCAACAAAGACAGCGAAAAGGGGACCTTTTAGCAGGGTGACATTTTTCCAGTATATGGTTAAAAAGTGGAATACCTGGTCGACAGAGGAAGTTAAGGGGCGAAAACCAGCTTGGTATGGGGAAAGGATGTCCTTATCGACTATCCAGGCTTGTATCTTGTTTTGTACCATCCTGCCCATCAGTTTTTGGGCGCAATCAATGAGACTGATGGGCCTATAATTATTTGGTAAAGCCTTATCCCCCTTTTTGTAGACTGGTATTATTTCCGCGCCTTTCCATGTTGCTGGTATCTTTGCCCCCTGCGCAATGGCATTTCCAAGCCACACAAAGTATTGACACCAGCTTTCTCTGTCCGCTAAGAAAACATCCGCCGGTATTCCATCAATACCTGGCGCCCTACCTCTGGTCACTCCATCCATTGCCTCCTGTACATCTTTCATTGTGAATAATTCATTAGTAAAAAATACCCTTTCTATGGGGAGATCAATATGCGACCCTGAGTTGTCTGCATATTGGGGTTTGAAAAAGTCCACCCAGGACTCCTTTGGTACATGATTTTTTGGACAGTCTGCTATGCCCCCTGATCCCCACTTTAGTATGGCCCAAAACTCTTTCTGGTGTTTCTCAGCACATGCTTTCTTCAGGTCCAGCCAAAGATTCTCATCCCACCGCTTTTTTGCCTGGATCTGAATTTTCCTATATTTGTCCCTAGCATTCAAAACTCCTACTTTAGATCTTAATGCTAAACTAAGATTTTGTCTTGCAATTCTGCAAGATTGATCATACCAGCCCCTTTTTATGGGTGGTTCAATACCTTTACTCTTCTTGGTTGTTTTGAAGAATAGCTTCTGTATATTAGCAAAAAACTTTGGCTGAGACTCTTCAATCCATGATTTAAAATTTATATCATTCGTTAAAACCTGTAGTCTGGTTACTTCATCAATGACTAGCCCCTCGAGCGCCTGCCTAGCCTCTAAATTGTCTACTAAAGTTATCCATCTAATATGGCGGAGATTGTTGGTTGGAACAACATCTAAGGTCGTCAGGTTCCTAGCTAAATTTTCACAGGTTGCTTTTTGTTCTATGTTGAATAGCAATGACAAGGGGTTGTGATCGCTCTCCAACCTGGGGATAACCTGCATATCGACAACTTTATTCCAGCCTCTAACATCTACCAAGATATAGTCTATTCTACTACTCGATCTTAGGTTATCAAAGGTATGCCTACCCTGTAGGTCAGAAAGGGTGCGGCCGTTGGCAGCCCTCAGTCCTCTGGATAGGCATAAACTTTTAGTCTGGACAGCTACTTCCGTCCACTTTGTTACCATCGGAAGATCTAACTGGGGAATTCCCCACTTAGTATCTTCCTCTTGAGTCAGATCACTATCCTCACAGCCTAGAGGTTCAAATGTTGTATTTAGGTCTCCTCCCACCAAGATGATATACTGGGTAGCTAACATCTCTAAATCATTATCTAAGGCACCTATTATATCAGAAGATGTGCCCCCTTGAGTTCCCCTTGCATAAATATTATATATTGCCATCTTGTGGCCATCGCCCCAATTGAGCACAATAGAGAATAAGTCACTATTGATAATATGGGTGTGCTTGATTGTACATTGCAGGGATTGGCGTATCCATATGAGTAGACCCCCTGAAGGGCGTCCCTTAGTATTCTTTTTCGCGGGCACATAAAAATTCAAAAAGCCCTTTCGAAAGACTGGTGACACTGACCATGTTTCCTGTAGCAACACAATATCGTAGCGGTCAATGAACTCACACCAGTCTGGGGTCTCTATTTTATGTAGGATACCCGCAATATTCCATGATAGAAACTTAATGCTACCTCCACTTTCCACACTCCTCTTTTTTAGGGGAATAGTCAGATTATGGGAAAATGGACGGGATAGAGAACTAGGTACAACAACATTAGTACTACTATAATCAGCTAATGATTTAATATTTACTACATTAGAGGCATAATCCCTAGGGTCAGAAGTCTGTCCCTCGCAACAGTCCAATCCTAATGTTGTTGGGATGCTAATGTTTCTGTGTTTAGCCTTTATGACCTTCTTTGATTTCCCTATGGTCATTGTTTTTTCCAGTCAATCACATTGACTTAGGCCTGAAAGGGCCAAGAACCTATTTTCTGTTGCAATTCCCCAATTATTGGCGTGTTCAGGGATTTTGGCTTTTCTTATTACAGGGTTCCATTTTGGTTTTAGTAATGTTGGATTTAGAATAATTCCCTTTTTTATATAAAAGAAATCCAACGTTAGTGGCACTATTTCAGTTGATCTACGCTGAGGGGGATATATATTAGCTAGAATGCTTGGTAGAACCTCAGGATCTGAGAAGTGCAGCACCACGCAGTCCCCCTTGAACTTTTTAATGCCACCCCCGATCCATGCAACCCTTCTAGCTTTTACTACTTCCTGTGCCAGCTGATCCCTGCCTCCTGGTTTAAATGCCATATTCTTTGATAACCAGTGGAGTGATTTATTTATCAAAGACGAAGTGTTCTCTGTATGCCCTGATTCAAGTTGAGGAACATTTGCTAGAACCAAAATTAGTGGGGAAGCTTCCACTACTAGTTCAACAGGGCCTTTCTCTATGTTGTCTAGATCTTTTATGCTTCTAGAGGTAGGCCCTGCAAGGTCCTTAGTAATAATATCTTGGTTTGTTGCTCCCAGCCCTACTCCTCCTTGGGCTGGCCTCCTCATAGTATTCTGGGAAGTACTTGGTTGAAGATCTGCCCCAGATACGGTGTTGGTAATTTGTGGGTCAGCTATAACTGGATTCAATAAAGCGGTGTTTGGGCTTTCCTCTGTTATTTCTTGCAAAAGTACCCCCAATCTAGTGACCTCCTCTGTGAGCTGATCAATTTTACTTAGTAGTGGTTTCGTGATAGATCTAATTTTGTTATCGATAGCATTCAGTAGCTTCTTGAATTGGTCTTCGTCCAGATATGCCTTTACTCCCCCCTTATTCCCAGTTTTATCTTCAATGTTCCTCTGGGGTGAAGGGTCAGCGTACTTCTTGCCTGATCGAAGCCCCCCCCTTTTTGGTACATTCTTTCCCCCTCCCTTTGTTACTCTAGGAGCTGGGACTGGTGCAGGGGCTTCTTCTACCGTAATGATGTCATTGTCACTTGTACAGTCTGATACGGGTTCATTGATAGCAACTAATAGTTGCGTTAATGGATTAGTTTCTGGAGCCTGGAAGACCTCATTACTAATATCAAGAGCTGAAGTAGATAGTGGCGTGTTATCAATAAGCATGTCTGGCGAGTAGCTAAGACCCAAGGATGATCTTCTATGCTGGTTAATTTTAGCAACCTTCTGTACCATATAATTGTCAATTGTATTAAGTGGAGCTGAAGATGCTTTAGCTTTAGACATTTTACGAGGTGGCAACAAGGCAAACTCAAGGGGTTATAGTCAATGAGTGCCCCAGGCTTGTTCAGGGTTTGAGGGGAATCTTTCACTTACTTGGTTGCAGTTTGACAGCGTTTCTGGCCCTGCCCCTGCCTCTCTCTGCCGATGAGGGCCGTAGAGGGCCCGCCCTTTGCCCGGGCTTAGCCCCGGGCGTCCCGCTCGCGTCCCGCGACGCGGGGGTCTCGGAGCTTTTTCAGCGCCTCCTGTCGCATTTTCCCCGCCTTCGGCGTCAGTTCCTCTGCGCCGCCGCGTGGCCTGCCGGGATTAGCAGTCCCCGGAGCGGCGGCGAGATAATTAGACCCTTCGTGACTCCTGGCGGCGGCGGCAAGACCCTGGTTCCGCTCTACAAGACTCTTGGCGGTGGCGGCAAAAGGTAAGTTTATTCCCCGCTCTGCCGGGGTCTCGGGGCTTTTTCAGCGCCTCCTGGCGCGTTTTCCCCGCCTTCGGCGTCAGTTCCTCTGCGCCGCCGCGTGGCCTGCCGGGATTAGCAGTCCCCGGAGCGGCGGCGCGGTAATTAGACCCTTCGTGACTCCTGGCGGCGGTGGCAAGACCCTGGTTCCGCTCTACAAGACTCTTGGCGGTGGCGGCAAAAGGTAAGTTTATTCCCCGCTCTGCCGGGGTCTCGGGGCTTTTTCAGCGCCTCCTGGCGCGTTTTCCCCGCCTTCGGCATCAGTTCCTCTGCGCCGCCGCGTGGCCTGCCGGGATTAGCAGTCCCCGGAGCGGCGGCGCGGTAATTAGACCCTTCGTGACTCCTGGCGGCGGCGGCAAGACCCTGGTTCCGCTCTACAAGACTCTTGGCGGTGGCAGCAAAAGGTAAGTTTATTCCCCGCTCTGCCGGGGTCTCGGGGCTTTTTCAGCACCTCCTGGCGCGTTTTCCCCGCCTTCGGCGTCAGTTCCTCTGTGCCGCCGCGTGGCCTGCCGGGATTAGCAGTCCCCGGAGCGGCGGCGCGGTAATTAGACACTTCGTGACTCCTGGCGGCGGCGGCAAGACCCTGGTTCCGCTCTACAAGACTCTTGGCGGTGGCGGCAAAAGGTAAGTTTATTTCCCCTAATTCTTCAATAGAAATTATTCATGTTCGTTTATGTGCCTCTTGATATTTTTCTCCTTGTTTGGATGAGCAAGCCAATCTTATAATCGAAATTCGGCCTCCCTGCTCCTCCGTGTCGGCGTCTTCTTGAATTAGCCATTATCTACAACAGGCTTATACACAACAAAAGTTCCTTTTTATTACCATTAACGGTGGCTCCTCCGTGCAATCAGAAGAGTATATCTCCACAATGAGAGCTCAAGGAAGCATGAGTTACCTGAGTAACGTATAGTACGTGTAGCAACCATTTTGAAACAAATCACTCACAAAATACAGAGCAATTGGAGTCAAATGTTTTAAGGTCCTGAAGAAGGTGTCAAAAAAGAAAAAAAGCACCGAAACGCTGCGTCGACTGTTGTTTTAACTTTGACTTGTGAATATGACTATGTTTTTAACTATATGTGTGTTATATTTTTTTAGATTGTAACCCAATTGGGAGGTAAACAATAAAATCCATGATCATTTTTAATACTACACTAAATCGTTTGACTGACATATTCATCTGTGTGTTTAATCTTCTTAACTTTTGGTTCAGCTGTTAATTTTGCCTAGTGTATAATTTAGTCCTATGTATGACGGTATAGGGAATTGTCCGTCTGAAGCTAGACCAGGTCCACCAATAATAATTCTAGCTATTTCCAATCGGCTAGTTTAAAAGTCAGGGACATTTAACTTTTTCTTTTGTCGTAAGTAATCTCTCCACTGTTTGTGCGTCTCCACTTACTTTTTCCAATATCACCCAGGTGAAGGTATGGTTATTCCTGTGGCAGTGTTGGACTAACTTGGTTGTAAGTCTTCCTGCTCTAATCGTACTAAGATGTTCTTGTATTCTTAGTTTTATTTTGCGTGTTGTTAGTCCGATATATTCTAGACCACATTGGCATTGAAGTCTATATACCACATTTGTGGTATTACAGTTGCTGAGAGAGATGACTGTATCCCAGTCGTTATGACATTTGACCCTCTTGCGACAAAAATACGACAATCAATCAGAAAACATTGGTCTATTCTATCAAATAAAGAATTCAAGATGCCTCCACCACACTTCGCCTTCAAGAGAGCGTGTAATTTGAAAGACAAACTAGTGCATACTAGGGTGAAGCCATCTACTGTCCTAAAGACTAGTACACTGCCTAAAGGCCACCATCCATGCAGAAACTGTTCCGTATGTCCAATAACGGCAAAAATTTCGACCATAACACTTAAATCCGGAAGAACATGGACATTGCGGCAGTTCAGCAACTGTAATACCACAAATGTGGTATATAGACTTCAATGCCAATGTGGTCTAGAATATATCGGACTAACAACACGCAAAATAAAACTAAGAATACAAGAACATCTTAGTACGATTAGAGCAGGAAGACTTACAACCAAGTTAGTCCAACACTGCACAGGAATAACCATACCTTCACCTGGGTGATATTGGAAAAAGTAAGTGGAGACGCACAAACAGTGAAGAGATTACTTACGACAAAAGAAGCCAAATGGATTTATAAGGAAGGAAGTGAGCAAAATGGATTGAACGAGCTTCTTGAATGGAACAAACTGCGTTATACTTGTTCTGCGATGTTCCTTTATATCAGTAAGGGTGTCTCACAATAGAAGTTTAATAAATCTAAACTGCAGTTGAAATACACATGAGACCATGAAAACAATAGTAAGGTGCATTGAATGTATCTGGACTCTTAATGCATTAGTTGTGTAAATATACAACTCTACACTGTCCTCTAGTCCATGTATGGTGCTGTAGTATACATCATTCACCACATAACATGATCGATAATAAAACTCCATTCCAATACTTTTTTAATATTCACTTAATTTTAATGTGTATCGTTGGAAAATGGTCCTGACCCGATATCATTCATTCGATTTACAGTGTTAATGATATTCCTACATATGTAGAGGAAAAAGATTGCAACTGTCTATACATCGCGTGATCTCGCGAGAGAAGGACGCTATGGTAGAGTTGCAATTCTATCTAATGAGGTATTGCCCTACGCAAGATGGCCGCCAATCAACGCGAGAGTAGGACATCCCTCCTACGATCTCGCGAAAAGACGACGCTTGAGTATAGTTGTATTAGAACACTATGAGTCTGATCCCAATGCAAGATGGCCACCAAATAGCGCGAGAATAGCGCATCCCATCTGATTAGTTCAACAAACAGTGCTAGAACGTAAATATAGAACAAACGGAGTCGGAAAGTGCTCGAGGGATGATAGAACGCCGACCGCGCTCCTATTACCTGTAAAATAGAATAAGGGGGCTATTCTGGCTGGGTTTATATACGATATCCACCTATATGAAGAAAGAGGGTAAGTGAGGATTGCTCACAGTTGTGTGATGTTGTCTTTGCAGCTAAGGAAAACGGAAGGAGTGGCTAGGTTACTCACAAATGGAGATAACCAAAAAACCATTTGTCTAAAGACCTCTTGGCTGGTATGAGAAACTTTTGCCGATAGAGGGTAAATATGACAGTTTTTTTGCGTGGCTTTCACAGTGGCTTATTCAAATATACATGTGGTGCATTTAAGTAAAACTCGTTTTTTTATTCTCGTTTTTTATTTCCATGACAGTAATTTGAAACCCTGGTGTCCAATGCAGTAGCATAAAAAGTTGTTGCCCTGAAGAAATTGCCTGTATATCACCATGGCAATGAAACATGTTGGCAAGGAGAACATGGCTCTATAGGTAGTAGCCATTTTCACTTTTTTAATATACGCTAGCAGCATAGAAGAACAAGAATAAAGTTATCTGTTCGTGCTGTGTGCGTAGTTTTGTGTATATATGGTTTATGTTGTGTGACATCACTGTCTTTTTTTTTTTTTTTTATTATTTTCAGTGGCAGAGGTATACAAAATACAAGGATGAGAAAAACATTTTTTAAATTTAACATAGTGATACTCATTCACGTAACTGTCGATACATTATTAACGGAACCAAAGACGAGAAAATAGACCGGTGAGACATAGAAAACATAAAATATAAGATATAACTTTTTTTTTTACAGATGTGGTTGTTGTTAAATTAAATCCAATTATCAATAGGAGACCATAATTTCCTAGCAAATATCCTCTTTCTGTGTCCTTTCAGTTTGTACACTGCTTTATCCATTCTATACACATCTAACAGCTTACCCAACCATAGTTCGAAAGATGGTGGATCAGCATCTAACCATCTTGAGGTAATACAAAAACGATAAATAGACATTCCGATAAACATGAAATATTCTTGGTCAGCTGATAGGCTCTCGGATGGAAAATATAAGCCAAAAATAATCACAGATGGACATAGTTTGATATTAATATTGAGCAAATTAGTCAAAAACTTTTCTATCCTATTTATATATACAGTTAATTTAGAACAACTAAAAAACATATGACATGAATCTGCTGCTACAGTACCACATCGACTACAATTAATGCCTTTCGTAGCTTTCCATTTGGCCAATTTTGCCGGTGTGTAGTAAAGATCTAAGCAAGCCATATAATGTTGACTTTTAAGAGAACTGTTGATTAATGTTTTATTACTAATCTCAAACGCCCTTGCCAGATCTATCCCTTCTATACACAGCTTCCTTTCCCATTTCTGTGTTTGTTGGTCGAGATCATCGTGCAACCTATTGACCATTAATTGATAAATTGTGCCAATACGACTATCCCTCCTACCACTCTCCATAACAACATTGGTCTCCATTTCGTCATTATATAAGAGGTTTTTTTTTTCCCAAAAAACTACGGATTTGTAAATATTTAAAAAATTCCTTTCTAAAGAGGCCAAATATATCTTGAAGTTCAGAAAAAGACATCAGAGCCCCATTATGGTACAGTTGCCCAATTGAGTGTATCCGTCCCATACGGAATCGATTCATGGGGATATCTTGAGAGATATCGGATAATGGCATATTACAGCAGATGGGTGTATAAAAATTATATTTTGGAATTATCCGTAAAGCTTTATTAATTTGTCTCCAAACCAAAAAAGCAGAAAGAAAAACCTTGAATTTTGTTTTTTTGTAATAGCTCTGCTCCATAAATATCAGTAAACATTGGCGTGCATGAGTACCCATAAGCATTTCGTAAATGGACGGTGAAGCAAAGGTTTCATTAACATGATCATGAAATAGTAAAACCTTAATTGTTTTAAGAGTTATAGCCCAATAGTACATTCTAAAATTCGGAAATCCCAGCCCGCCACGTCCTTGCGGTAAGGTACACCATTTTAGCGATCTCCTTGAACGACGATACCCCCATAGAAATCTGGACAACATCCTATCTATTTTGTTGAAAAGAGACATAGAAAAAAATAAGGGAATGGTTCGAAACAAATAAAGAAATTTTGGAAAAATCAACATCTTAATAACATTGGTCCGTCCAAATAAAGATAGATGTAAATTGTTTATTCTTTCTAAGGTTCTATTAGTGGATGTGAGTAATGGATCCAAATTGAGTCCAACAATGTCATCTACTTTCGATGATATAGTTACACCGAGATATGTAGCAGTATCGTTGATTGGAATATCAATAGGTATACCAGTTTTAGAATGTATAATTTGGGTTTTTGAGATGTTTAATTTGTATCCGGAAAACTTTCCAAATTCGCTTGCAATTTCTATTATTTTAGGTAAGGCAGAAGAGGAATCAGAGGTTACAATGGCCACGTCGTCCTCGTAAGCTAAGACTTTGTGGTCTATCTCGTGAAGACGAACAGGTGGAATACCAGGTTCTGTAATTAGTCTATTCAAGTAAGGTTCTAAATAAAGTGCAAATAAAAGTGGAGAGCAAGGGCACCCTTGCCTGGTCCCCCTGGTGATCGAAAATGGGCTAGAAATATCCGTACCTAATCTTATTACACCCTGTGCGTTAGAGTAAAGTGACTGTATAGCTTTAATGAATTGTGGTGGGAAACCCTTCCATTTTAGCACAGACCAAAGGAACCCCCAGTCGACTCTGTCGAACGCTTTTTCAGCATCAAGCAAAATAACTCCGACTGGGGATTCCTTTGCCTGAGCCCAATCCAGCAGTGCAATAACCCGTTTAACATGATCTGTAGTGTCCCTGTGCTTAATAAACCCATGTTGAATATTAGAAACTAAACCCGGCATAACATCGTTTAATCTATTTGCAAGAATTTTAGAATAGATCTTGCTGTCAGCTGTAATCAAAGAAATAGGACGATACAAGCCTAATTCTTTTGGATCCTTGTTCTTTTTAACAAAAACAACTATAGTAGCTGTAGACCAGGAGTCAGGAGCTTTGTCTTGAAATGCTGCATTAAAAATTTTAAGCAGCTCTGGTTTCAGCAAGAATCTAAATGTCCGATAAAATTCGAGGGGAATCTGATCGGGCCCCATAGCTTTACCGGCTGCAAGACTCATAATAGCCCTTTCGATCTCTTCCCAGCTTATTGGGCTAGTGAATAGATCTATATCATCTATACACAAAGAAAGTTGGTTAATGATTTGGAAATAGTCTATGGGATTAAGAGTCTTGTCAATTTCGTTGTTAGAGTCATTGTACAACATCTTATAGAAGCCCTGAAATGCCGCTAATATTCCTTCCCTGCTTTCGCAGAGAATCCCATTTGTATCTTTAACGCACTGTATTTCGTTATAAGAGGATTTTTGTCGTAAGCGCTGTGCTAGAATTTTTCCCGTACGTTCGCTCAATTCGTACCGTTCCGTTTTATATTGTTTAAATTTTGCCGCTACTTCTTCAGCAATGTATGTACGGAGACCAGAACGTTCAATGGTTAATCGCATTTGTACATCTTCTATATTAGCATTATTTTTACATGCGATAGATAAATCCAACTCGATCTGCCTAATCTTATTTAGCCTGTCCCTGAAGTCTGTTTGATTTTTTTTCCTCTTATAATTTGCAAAACTGATAGTCTCGCCCCGTACAATAGATTTAAAAGAATCCCAGACTACTTGTGGAGAGGCAGTGTCGTTATTTATCAGAAAATAATCTTTAATAATATTGACCATATTTTGAAGATAATCTTCATCTAATAATAAATTTCTTTGAAATGACCAGGGTCTAGTAAGGTTTTGACAGTCGACAGAAAATTGTATCTCAGCCATTATAGGATTATGATCTGAGATAACTTGTGGTAATATCTCAATATGAATTTTTTCTAAGAAAACTAAGGATACAAAAAAATAGTCTAAGCGGACAAATTTTTGATGGGGAGTAGAGAAAAAAGTATATCCGGGGTCGTTATAATGGAATTTATTCCAGACATCAGTTAGCCCGTTACTTAGTACTAAGTCTCTAAGAGCTTTATAAGTTTTAACCTTTCGGCCCGTGTATCTCTTCGCTAATCGAATATTCCAACCAGCTGACATATGTATATTTAAATCTCCACAAACTATAATCGGTTGAGTCCAAGTTGATAACTCTGTATTCATAGTATTAAACAATTCGGCGTCATCTAGGTTAGGGCCGTAGATGCAACATAAAGTGAATTTACAGCTTCCGATTTTTAGCTCGGCCAGTCCCCATCTGCCCCATTTATCGGAGAGTGTTTTTAAACAATTCCCTACTCCTTTTCGCATGCAAATTGCTACGCCTCTTTTGATACCCATTTGTTTGGAGGTAATCAAAACTTCCAGTCCCAAATTATTCAAAAGAAAGCGTTTATCCCATGAAATGTGGGTTTCCTGTATACATAACAGATCGATGTTCAGCACCTGAAGCATTGTTCGAAACATAGCAATCTTCTTTACGTCATTAAGACCATTAATATTAATAGTACATATTTTCACCTTTTTATACATATCAGAAATGAAAAAAAATTATCGACCAACATCACAAATATTTGTTCCTCAATGATATCATTTAAATGCCTTGTAATCATCCCTGCGTTGAACACCTCTGCCTTACACCCCCACCACCAACCCTTACCCTTACCCACCCCCACCCTTAATCCCCGAACCCCTCCCCCCACCCTCCCCACTACATGAGGCACAGGAACTGTCAGTTCCTGAAGCGTATGGATGCCGTGTCCCTAACCCATGGCGTCCTTACTAAAGAAAAAGAAAGAAAAAAGAAAAAAAGAAGGAGAAGAAACGAACTGAGAAGGAAGTACAAGAAGTTCAGAGAAGCAGAAAAGCAAAAAAGAGAGTATAAAGATAACGGAATATAATAATCCTGTGTTTGAATAATTATTAAACAATATAATTACGCCCAAATTCTAGATTTGTCCTACTATACATTGAAATTCTTCTTATTTATTCAGAGAGAATCCAAGTACTCTTTAGCTTTGATAGTAGAAATAAAGTATTTCGTTTGGCCCTTATATACTGTCTTTAGTTTTGCAGGACCCTGCAAAAATACTGCTACTTCCTTCTTTTGGAAATCAGGAATTAGTTGCTTCAGTTGCCATCGTTGAGCCACAGTCGCTTGGCAGTAGTCTGGTCTCACAAAAAACTGACAGCCTAGACCATCCGCTTTCTTATCTGGTCTAGCTTTTACAAATATCACTTCACGGGCAAGGAAATTATTGAATGACACCAGGATGGCCCTGGGGTAATTTTCCTGACCTTGTCGTGGTTTCCTTGTTGTAAATGGGAATCTGTGTGCTCGTTGTATTTCCCGAGCCCAGTCCCAGTCAGTAACTTCAGGAAAAGCATCATTCAATAAGTTGATAATAAACTTCCTCGGGTTCCCTCCTTCTTTATTTTCAGGAATCCCCAAAAAGCGCAAGTTGCTTCTACGGGCCTGGTTTTCCAAGCTAGCTAGTTTGTCGGATAGGTCATCCTTTTGTACTTTGAAGTCTCCCACTTCTTGTCTTTGGGCCATACATTCTTCTTCAAGTACAGATATCCTGGCCTCTGCTTCGGTGACCCTGTCAGCAGTCTCTGAGCATAGTTTGATTGCGCGTCTGACTGCGTTTTTTACTTTAGCACATGTCATTTGCGTGCGTTGATTCTCAGCCTTGCTCTCTGCTCTATGACACATCATGGTGTCGAATATTGTTTTCAACGTGATCTCATCGTTGTTCTCTTGCTGTGCACTAGGGTCCTGTATAACGTTGTGACTAGACCCCAGGGTATCATGGGCAACTGAAGCAGTGGATTTAGAAGATGGGGGATTCATGTTATTAATCGTGTTATTTGGTGAATTAGAAGCAACCTCTTGGCTCAATGTACGAGAAGGTCTCTTTGTTCTCCGCTTTTTTTTTATAATGGTAGCCGCGTTAGCATTATCAGGACTCATGCTGGTCTCACTCACAGAGGATAGACTCTCGCCGCTAAGGTCTGCCCAATCTTTATTCGCTTCATCGGATGAGAGTTCTGATAGTGAATAAAAGGTTTCAGGGAGCTCTTGATTATGTTGCTGAACAGTAGTTTCTTTCACCGTTCGTGTTTCACTTGGGGCTTCATTCAATAGTAATACCAGCGATGGAAGAGAGCATGCTCTATTGATGATAGCGCCACCCAGAGTTGGAACTACAAGTCCCATAACACCCCTCCTTGATGAGTCGGGCGGTAACTGAGTAGTGGCCACAGTAGCAGAATTATTAGGATTATGTTGATTATCACCGTTTGCAGATAGTTGATTAGTAGATTGTACTGCAGTTATGTCAGCTAAATCAGTACTTCGATTATCATTGTCAATTACTTTCTTTCTTGCAGCATGCTTTTCAAACAAATCTGGTAAAGTTTGCAATGCTGGACTTTTTATACCAATAGATTCATTAGATTTAGCAGTAGCCCCTTTATTAGAGTTCTTACCCTGTTTGGTGATGGTTTTTTTACCAGGGATCAGTGGCGTTGCCTCTGCCATCTCAGTCTTCTCGTTCTCTTGCACCACGTTACTCAATTCAGACCCAAGGCCGGTTTTCCTGTTGCTGCGTGTGGTGATAGAAGGTGGAAGTGGTGTCCTCTTTTTCTTCCGTGAGCCACCTCTGCCAGGAAAGACGTTACTCTGTGCCCAGCACAGACAAAGTGTAGCACGCCACAGCGGAGACCGCCGATTGAACTCAAAAAAATTCAGCAACATTCGTAACTCCGCCTGATGCAGGGATAGTTTGTAGCAGATTGTAGCAGATTAGTGTTGCTGCGTGCTGAGGCAACACGATATAATTATTTCTTCCCTATTTTCTCCGTGATTATGTGGGTTTTGTATGGTCTGCTCGAGCCAAACTCCAATGGAATCAGCGTCTATCAAGCACTTTCCCCTCTGCTAGGGTCCGCTCGAAAGTGGTCAACGCCTCTCTACCAGCGTGGAGCAATCGGATCCAGCCCTCCGGTTAGGAAGTGAAAAAAAGAGCCGCTTTCAGGCGCCAGAAAGCTCCGTTCTCCGTCTCCGTCTCCGTCTTTCCGAGGAGCCCAGCCCGGCGCGGTCAGGAAGTGAAAAAAAAAAAGCCGCTTTCAGGCACCAGAAAGCTCCGTTCTCCGTCTCCGTCTTTCCGTGCAGCCCAGCCCAGCCCGGCGCTGCCAGCGCGACCCCGGTCGGCAGCTGTGGTCGGCAGCCACAGCGGTGATAGTAATACCAGCAACTGGCCAGTACTGTTCCACGGTTTGCCAGGTAAAATGAGCCCGTTTAGCTTCGGTTATCAGTAGCGTCAATTGACCAAATTTTCTCCTTCTTTTTTGACGAAAAAACGATAGGACGCCAGGAGCGAGGGAGCAAGCTGACTACACAGCCTCCCGCCGGCAGCCATCTTGCCTCTCTACCCAATTAGATCCTAACTGGCCATTATTCGCCAACAAAGTATAAACTGCTTAGAATTTAATACTTTTTTATTTTTAGACTAGTATTTATATTTGTATAGCTTAGGGATATGCTTTTATGACAATGTTGTCGAATAAAGTATTTTAAACTTGAAACTTGTATATATGATTTATGTTGTGTGACATCACTGTCTTTGTATGTTTTTCCACTGCACCTATTACTGGTAACACAATTGGTTTTCATTAAGCCCGATAGCACCGATGATGATAACAGGGCCGTTCTGGTGAGTACCTACCAGGGGTCCCATTGGTGGTGCGCCCGTGAGGTGTTATCGCGCTTCCACATATTTTTTTCATCACATTTGGGTGTGGGTTTCGCTTCTGTCTGGATAGGGAGCGGGCTTGTTTTTAAGATGGGCTATTGACTGGTGTATTCCCTACCCCTTACTGATGAGAAGTGGGAGGTGTGTCTGTTGAGAGAAAAAATTGCGATAAGCAATACACTAGCTCTTTCAAAATTGAATGCCCTAAACCGACCTGGGTCATTAGTGTTTTGATGGCTCAATCCATTTCGTCTGTTTGCACTCTGAATAAACTCAATGTCCCTTTACAGCCATTATAAAGTCCGATCTCGTTTACATATGCGTAATCAGTGTCACGTGGGCACTGACCCGTTGACCTCCCCTCTCACGGCCATAGATCTTAAAGAGATATCCTGGGTTTCAGAAAAGTCACCCTTTTACCCAACATATAAACCACCCCGTCCTACGTGCCATCTTTCAAAAACCCTTTTAAAAAACAAGGTAAGCCCTGTTAATATGCTCAAAACATACATGAAAATAAACTGTAACATATAGTTGTTAAAACTTCCGGCTAAATCAAAAAAGTCAAAAAATGAAATACTCAAATCAGAAATACATGTGAAATGAAATACTAGCAAAAATGAAATACACGGTCATTGATGTAACTGCCATAGTCCACAAAGTTCCCTTTCCGATCCGCTCTCGATCTTCCCAGTGTTGATCTGCTGTCTCTGAAGTGGTGTATCCATTATCAATATTTTTTATCTTTGTTTAAACTGGTTCTTCTATGGGGTGCAAACTATTTTGGGACAGATGAATATTGCTAAGCAAGTGAAAAAATAAAAGAATGCACTCCTCCCCTTCTTATTCTTTAAAGTAATCTTGATTGCAAAAATAGATTATATGCGTGCAGTCGGAGCTGTGAGCTGTCCCAACACACAGCGATTACAAAATGTGAAAAAAACGGTACGTCTCATGACGCATCCCTCCTCCGCACTGCTGAATGACGGGATTGTCCCTTTCAGTAAGTTTGACTCTATCACATCTTGAAATGTATCAGAATCAAAAATTTGCTAGCATTCGCGCCAAACATTTTCAATTCTATTAAGGACACGGAGGCGAGGATTATGCTTCTCAATCTTTACTGCAATAAACACAGCAGCCAATGAAAATGTATATTTTCATAAATAACAGTAAAACAAACTACATTTCCCATGTGTACACATGAGTATAGGCACGTCCCCATAGTCCATAAGAACCCCTTGCGTGCTCCCATCATCCTCTTTCTTTGAGGTGAAACAAGTCCAACAATAACTTGAATAATGAATAACTCCTCCAACATGGAAGAAACAAGGTTTCAGGCCAAACATCCTGTCGTCCGTCATCGATCAATCAGACTTCTTATCTGATCCTGAAAGAAAGGAAATAACACCACCGTAATCACTGCATAAATTGGGTGGGCAAGCTTATTACTGTAAATTAAGCCGGGTGGGATAATCCTCGCCTCCGTGTCCTTAATAGAATTGAAAATTCTTGGTGCGAATGCTAGCAAATTTTTGATTCTATTACAGGACCGGAGGCTTCAGATTATGCTAGTTTAACGCTCTTTAAAAACCACAGAAGTAATATCTCCCACCGGCTTATAATAAAACGTCTTAAATGTCGATTCAGCAGACCAATCCGCACATCTCATAATGTCCTGAAGACTAGATCCTAAACCATAAGACTTTGACGCCATAGCGCCTCTCACCGAATGAGCACCAAAGATCTGCGTATCAATACCTGCTTCCTTCATTATGAAGCGAAGCCATCTAGCAATTGTGGCCGCCGCCACAGGTTTAAATGGCTTTTGCAAAGCAATCAATAATCGTGAACAACCCTGAGGCCTCAAGGCCTTTGTACATTCTTCATATGCTTTTAAACATTTGACTACACATACTTTGTCATTATCAGGGAATGCATTATAATTAATATGTCTTGACATCGTTTTGGTACGACCTGTAATAGTAAAAGAAACCCCTTCCGGGGTAAACACTCTACCTGTAACGTCGAGTGCTCTCACGTCCGAGGATCTTCTGCATGCAGATAGGCAAAGTAACATGGCCAACTTTGCTGATAATTGCTTCCTGGACAAGAGTGCATTATCAGGCCATCTGTTGAACAAAGAAAGAACTAACGAAACGCCCCACAAACCCGTATATTTGGGTTTAGGTGGATTAGCTACTCTAATCCCCTTCAGTAGTTTACAAACCATCGGGTGCATGCCTACCGGTTTCCCGTCTATCTGGGCATGCCCCGCAGAAATGGCCGAACGGAAATTGTTTACCGAGCGATAGGCTAGGCCGCCAGCTGCCTTACCCGCCAAAAAGTTTAACACGTGGGGTAGCTCTGCCACCACGGGATCCACCTGTCTTCCCTCTTCCCATGCACCAATCCACCCAGTCTTTCCAGGCCGCGGAGTAACGCTTCCTAGTAGATGGTGCCCATGCTTGCTTAATGAATTCTGAAGTTTCACTTGAAACTCCTGGCAGGTGCCACTGTTCCCTGAAAGCCGCCATGCCATCAGGGTTAGTCTGCCCTCCACTAGCAGAGGGTGCTGCTCCTGACGAGGGCCCTGCAATAGCCACTCCGAGTCCGGCAGCAACCGAGGGCGATCGCAGCTCCACTGCAACAACTTGGGAAACCAAGCTTGAGACGTCCACCATGGTGTCACCATGACCACTTCCGTCCGTTGCCTGATCACCTGTGTCATTACCCTGGGGATCAATAGAAACGGGGGAAATGCATACTGAATCCCTTGCGACCAATCCTGGAGAAAAGCATCGGTTGCAGTCGCCATCGGGTCTGGCCTCCAGCTGAAGAATCTGGGAATCTGATAGGTCAGCCTGGAGGCGAATAGGTCCGTCTGAAAAGGACCCCAAATTGTCTGTAACCACTGAAACACCTTTGGAAACAGCTTCCAGTCGCTGTAGTCCCAGAGGTACCTGGAATTCCAGTCCGCTACCTGGTTGGATTGCCCCGGAATGTACTCCGCTATCACCGAGATCTGATTCTCGAGGCAATAATGCCAAAAGTCCTTGGCCATTTGAACAAGAAGTGACGACCTTGTGCCGCCCAACTTGTTGATGTATCTCACTGCGGACACATTGTCCAAACGCAGTAGGATACAGCAAGATGTCTGCCTCGGGGATAACGTGCGGATCGCAAACGATCCTGCGAGCAGCTCTAAGCATTTTATGTGTAGATCTAGCTCTTGCTTTGACCATCTGCCGCCTGTGGAGATATCTCCGCAGCGCGTGCCCCAGCCCCATCTGCTGGCGTCTGACTCGATTACCACCTCTGGTTGTGGTCCGAAGATCGCCCTGCCGTTCCAGGCCTCTACATGTCCGAGCCACCACTGTAACTCGGTCCGGACCTCCTCCGACAGTGGAATGGAGTCCGTGTACGACAGACCTCTCTGAAGATGTTTGATCTTCAGGCGCTGAAGTGCCCTGTAATGAAGAGGGCCCGGGAATATTGCTTGAATGGATGAGGCCAATATTCCCACCACTCTGGCAATCGCCCTGAGTGTAACCGTCTGTCCAGTAACTTCCGAATTTCCTTCTTCAAGTCCCTCAAACTTCGCCTGAGGAAGGCACGGTTGTGCTGCCTGGGAGTCTATCGTGAACCCTAGAAAGTCTATCACCTGTGTCGGAACCATCACCGACTTCTTCTGATTGATAACAAAACCTAAGTTCTGCAGTAGCGACGTTGTCATGTCTAAGTGCTGCTGGAGCGTGGACCGGCTCTGCGCCATGATCAGTATGTCGTCTAGGTAAATTATGAGTCTGATCCCCCGCTCTCTGAGATGAGCCACCACTGGCTTCATCACCTTGGTGAAGCACCAGGGAGCTGAGGAGAGCCCGAAAGGAAGAGCTAAATATTCGTAACACTGGCCGTTCCAAAGAAACTGCAGGAACCTGCGGTGTGGAGGAAAAATTGGTATGGACAGATACGCGTCTTTGAGGTCCAGACGGACTAACCAATCTCCGTCTTGTAACAAGTCCGCCAACAGGTGAATACCTTCCATTTTGAAATGGTTGTACGTAAGGTACTGGTTAAAATCCTTGAGGTTGATCACTAACCTGTTGCCACCTCCTTTCTTCTGAACAATAAAGACGTTGCTGCAGAAACCGCGAGGTCCGCCCTGGCATTGTATAATCGCGTGTTTCTGCAGCAAGTCTGCAATTTCTTTGTCTATGAAACTGCGATCTTGTTGGGAAAAATGGAGAGGACGGGGGAAGGACACTTGTGTCGGATGAGAATAAAAGTCCAACTGAAACCCTTGTACAGTCTGCAGAACCCAAGCGTCCTGGGTCAAGGTTTGTCACTGTGGAAGACAATGGCCTGTGCGACCCCCCAGTGGAAGCAGAGAGAGATCTGTTACACTCACCTGTCTTTTGCTGGGACTTGAAATTCGCCCTGTTGTTTCCCGATTGGAAACGGCCTCTGTTGAAACCTCTGCGGGACGGGTAAAAGGTGCCACCGCGGGTGGAATCCCACTCTCCTCTTCCGCGGCCATCGTCACCTCTCTGGGAGCCTTGCTGGTAGCCCCGGCCTGACGAGCGGCCCCGCCTCGCCCAGGCCTGTTTAAAACACCCTGGGTAAGGGCTTGCTTAATACCGCTCTGAGCTTTATCCAAAGCAGTGAATGTCCCAACGTATTTGGACACATCCTTGATGAATCGGTCTCCGAACAAATGACCATCAGCCAGGGGGCCTGGTTCTGCCTCTGCTAGTTCCGCCAGGTTGCTGTCCATTCTAAGTAGCAAGGATTTGCGCCTTTCTGCGGATATCGCACAGTTCGCATTGCCGATGAGGCAGATAGCGCGCTGAGTCCAGCCTGCCAAAATGTCCGGATCAACAGGTGTGGCACCTTCCTTGGCCGCCAGAGCCATCTCTAGTATCTTTGCTAGGGGACCCACAACGTCGAGCATTTTATCTTGGCAGCCCCGCCAAGCACGGTCGAGCCCACGTTTGGGGTCCTTCGAGAATTTTTTCAGGAAGGTCAGCATACTGGCATCGATTTCTGGAGTTTCCGCCACGCTGTCGGGCAGGACTGGGCGGTAACACTCGGATTTTAAACGACTACGGACTTCTCTAGAGAAGCTCTTTCGCAGGTTGTCGTGAAGATATGCAGACGCCGCAGGGGGTGGGACCCAGTCTGAGGACCGGGGATGCATAATGTCTGATGAGTCAAAGGTGAAAGGAGTGCTGACCTTGTCTGCCGCAGCCTTAGGGGCCACCTTAGCCTTCTTCGTCGGAGGAGGTTCCTCTGAAGTATCAGTGTCTGTGTCTGTATTGGTGGTAGTGGTGTCTGTATCCACTGGAGCCGGGCGCTTAGCTTTTGCCTTTCCGCCTGAGTAAGCGTGGTCCCCCGCACCTGACGCTGGTAAAGGCGCTAGTGTCTGAGAGTGCGGCCACTGATCTTGGGACTGATCTTGGGACTGTGAAGCAGTGGCGGTGGAAGGGGCTTGCTTCTTCTTCTGTTTCTTAGGTTTGTCATACCCATGACGCCTGGCAAACCCTTCCAGTTGCTTCCTAATAGGGAGAAGGGCCACAGCTAGTGCCTGTTGCTCCGTTTGAGGAACTTTAGCCTCCATGGCTTTGTTCACAGAAGCCTGGACTGAGACATCCAAAGCCTCAACAATATTGTCCTCTAGTACAGCCTCCTGCTGTCCCTCTCTGATTTCCTCCTCTCCTCCATAATACTCCTCAGGGTCCTGAGCCCACTCTTCCATGCTGATAATGCTTGGAGTAATTGTGCACTGGACAGTTCCTTACTGTCCACTCAGGAGGGGTAATGGGGGGGTCAGCCCACAGCACACTATCAAAATTGGAAAGGTACCCAAACCCCCTCAGCAAAGCTGTATTCAATGAGATCAGTGACCTGGCCCAAGTATCTTCCGAGCGTGTGCACACTCCAAGGCCTTATTTTTAACGGTGGGCGTAGTGGGGCTTCGCGAAGCTACGCGAAGTGGGCAAGACACTACGTCCACCTACGCACTTCGCATAGCCCCACTACGCGCCACCCGCCTCCCTCCCGCCTCCCTCCCGCCCTCCCTAAATACTTAAATTACATTATAGAAATGATTAAAAACCACTTACCTTGTCCGCCGCGTCCCCGGGGCTCCCTCTCGTCATCGAGCGATTAGCGCCGCCGTCTTGGAAAGTAATGCGCATGCGCGGCCGCCGGCGCATGCGCATTTCTCATCCAGGGTTACGTATTTTACAACCTTCTATCACTTAAAATGCAAGGCGATCATACAGGGGGCCAGCCGGTGTGCAGGACGCTCATGCAATGCGTCCGATGTCTGTTCGGGGATCGCGCCGAGGCGCGCAGCCCAAACACGACCAAATCCTACTAAAGACAAGCCCAAAACTGGTCGCATTTGGGCGCGCGCATCGGCGGTGAGCCACCTGGCCTGAGCGTGAGGGCGTACAAGGGGGCCCAACGCGCGCCGAAGCGCTACCGGAGGACGGGCTCCTCTGATGTGCGCGACCGGCTCCCTGCCAGTCAAAGACCGTGAAATAGAAGCGCTCGAAGCGCGAGGCCAGAAGGATTGCTAAAGTCGGCGAAAAACCAGCGATGACAAAATCGGAGTGCCTGAGCGCCTCGGAGGCACGTGACAAGCCCCTATTAAATGCATCAACTCAACATTTGAAACATGCAAGGTAAATCGAAACGCTACAACAATTGTAAGCAAATAGGAAACCAGGCATATAAACCACTCATAATTCGTCAATAAATCGTCAATAAAGGTAAAACATCCCCATGCTAAAGCAGAGTGAGGGAACCAATAAAGTAGGTGCACTTAACTCTTGCTGTGAGCAGCAAAGAAAGAGGATGATGGGAGCACTCAAGGGGTTCTTATGGACTATGGGGGCTTGCCTATACTCATGTGTACTCATTGGAAATGTAGTTTGTTTTACTGTTATTTATGAAAATATACACTTTCATTGGCTGCTGTGTTTATTGCAGTAAAGATTGAGAAGCATAATCTGAAGCCTCCGGTCCTGTAATAGAATTTTCATCTCATGAAACCAATCTTTACATCCATATTCATCCAAATTTTAAACCATATCTATAAAGCCAATGCAGAGACGGCATAGTTCCGCCAGGTGGCATTTGAAAATGTCGAATAAAACATTCAAGTGGAACCATATTTATAAAGCCACTGCAGAAACGGCAGTCTCTGCAGTGGCTTTATAAATATGGTTTAAAATTTGGATGAATATGTATTTAAAGATTGGTTTCATGAGATGAAAATTCTGATACATTTCAAGATGTGATAGAGTCAAACTTACTGAAAGGGACAATCCCGTCATTCAGCAGTGCGGAGGAGGGATGCGTCACGAGACGTACCGTTTTTTTCACAAACTGTAAATATAGTCATTATTTAAAGTGGACACTCAAAAAACCTGAACAAACATGCAAGGTGCAAAACAAGTAGACTCCACAATCGTCAGAGGTGGGATCTATGAATGTGATATAGTAAAAAATAAATTTAGTAGGATATTGTCTCAATACCGCACATGGTTAAAAACAACCTGGTACAAAGTCTTGACGTGTAGGAAATAAAGAGCATGCATTAATAGAATTTGTGATATAAGTCTGAATCAGCATGAGGACACATTAGTATTGCGTTTGTATAATGAAGTATAACCTAATGCCATAGCTCTCATAGGGCACTCAATCAAAAAATAACATACGTTTGTCTGTCAAGGCGAGCAGTCTTAAGCGGGGTCACTTGACCACTCAATCCCCCAGCTACCCCTAAGGAAAGCTCTGAAGTGTAACCACTAGCATTGCGAGGAGACACATACCTCATAGTCGAAGCTGCCTCGGGCGCGCGCTCGCGCCACAGTAGGGCCAAAGGCAACATAAACTTCCACACCTTATTATGAGAGGGAAAAAATCCTCCTATTTTCACGTTCAGAAAGCACCTGCAAACTCACCTTTTTCAAGCTGTTTAGCTAATCCTCTTTCGAGGTAATTGATACCTGTTATCTCTTATATCACAACTATCAGTACTGTCTGTGTTACAGACAATTCTCTTCACATGTCTGCTCTATACTATACTGCCCCATGCTAGTAATGTTATCTGCTCACATGCTGCCTACAGCACTTTACTTCAAGCATCCTGTTATCTTAGTCCAGACACGCTTAGAGCATTAAATAAAAGGAATAAATAATGGGAACAGCAAAGTGTGAAAGAGGAAAATAGTAGACTCTTCCCAGCACATACAAGGAAGAATTTCGTTGATCTCTTTCCATAGTTTGGATCCCTTTTTCCCAAACGACATCATGTGGATACTTGATTGACATCCTTGAGATGATGTTCAGTGTTCGACTCAGCAAGTGTCCATACATTCATACACAATGTAGCTGTACTTTGTGATAGACCTTTTTAATCACTTTTTAATAAAACGTTATACAAAGAGATATTCAGCTCACAAAATGAATTTTGAAGTGATTTACCTAGACTCTACAACCTGCTAGTGGGAACCGAGCCACTTTAGAGCCTTCACTAGCATATGGACTATGCAATATTAATGCACAACTCCGCAGTAAACTCTGCAGGAATCAGTACCTTCAGATCTCTGAAAAAAAAAATGCTACAAAAAAAGTATTGATAGGGATTACTATAAATGATTCAACAAAGGAGAAATACAACTCCCCACGTCTGCCAGTTCAAATCATATTTAATTCTCTCATAAACAAAAAGACCTGAGTTTTTTTGTCATACAATTCAGTGTCACAAGTTCATCCACGCGTTACAAATCACTTTTTTGTCACTGTGTAGGTTAAAGACTCATCTGAAGTAGCTTCTGATGATTAAGTTGAAAGAAAGCAAACTTATCATTTCTGCCACCCCATCTTTGATACAATGAAGATTGTCCTTCACAACTTTTGATTCTTTACAGTTGCCTAAAAGTTTGTGTAACATGTTTTGAAAAATAAAAGAATTTAAAGAGAGTACAATATTCTACTTGGCTCATTTATAAAGAAGAAGCACCATCTGTATGTGAGTATGTAATATTACTTGGAGCAGGGGGCAACAGACCAGGTTTATAAGTTAATGAATACATAAACCATGTACAAGTTAATTTTACTGTATTATTGGGTTAATGTTTTTAAGAGTTGTGTCTCCAGTGTCTTTCTGAGTTATAGGAGGGCCCCACAATTGTGATGTTGATGGGAATACAAAGATGGAGAATGCCTGCAGTCTGCTTCTTCCTTTTTGGTCACTAGTCGGGTGCTGGCCCAGTTACCGGTGTTGTGCTGTCTTTCTAAGGTAGGTCGTTACTGGCCTGGTATGCTGTTGTAACTTTATACTTTACATCAACAGGTGGAAACATTAGCTAAGACTAGAGATATTAAAATACTTTGTCTTCAAGTTAGGAGTTGGAGATTGGAGGTTGTTGTACTGATGAGAAATGGAAGAAAATAACTGGCTCAGGAACTGCAGGTGAACTTAGAGTATGAGTTGGTGGAGATGATAGTGAAAGGAGAAAATAGGAAGAGGGAATAAAAAACTGAGATTGAAATTGTATGTTTCAGAAGGGAGGCAATAGTGCGGATTAAATTAAAGGGAAACGAATATCTATGTGTAGGGGACATGGAAGATGAGGCTGTGAGATGACGAGTATACAAGCCTGAAAGTTAGAGTACCCTGGTGTTCTAAGCAAATTATATTTTGGACTGAATATTGGTCTTGGGTAGTATCAATTTCCAGGACATAGTGTCACAGGAACTGCTAGAGATCTGTGAGGCGCTTTACAACTAAACAGCACGTGCTGTCCCTGCATCTGCTGATTAGTACATGAATTATCTTAAATGCACTACAGACCCAATTTACATTATTTCCAAATGCGAGTTCAAATAATACAGGAAATTTGTAAGGCATCCACGACTTACATTTAATTCACAAAGTCAGAAGCATCTAAATCACAGGTGTGAAAGCTTAAAAATCTTTATGCTAGATTTGCATCCTTACCATATTTTTGAACAACCAATTCCTAACTAGGATGTGCGTACAAGCCAAGTTGTAATTCTAAGAGGTGTATCCGTAAAGAAAGAGTTGACTTGTTTCCCCCATGTTTTTTATTTTGTAGATCTTTTTCACCTCAGTTGTAGTATGAGAGTATGTCAAGCAGGTCCGAGGCTATTGTGCTTTGTAAAAACTTTCTAATTTTGTTCCCTCTGTTCAACTTCCACTACTGCAGGCATACCTGTCCCTGTCATGTTACCAGTCTGTCAAAGTTCAGTTATAAATCATTATTGCCTCCATATAAACCCCATATATAACAAAATATATAACATAAATACCATAATTCACCAATTTTTGAATGAGGCCTACTACACGTACTAATAACTTACTCCTTGTAAGTGAGCAGTATAAGTGTAGGACTTGCCACGATGCTGTAGAAGTGGTAGACATAACTGCAATAGAGGATTTTACTCTCCCACACCAAATGAGGGAACGCCCTCTGATGACTCTAAGCACTCTACACCAGTGCTGAGATTTCATTTTGCACTACATACCTCTTTTCTTTCACCAGTAATATAGTCACCAACCATACCTTAAACATAACTGACATAAACATGTTTGTTACATGCTTTGTTAAGTGCTGTCAATACGCATGTACAAGAAATCTGTATTGCAGTCATTGAGAGTATGTTTTTGTCTTATAAAAATTCAATAAAAACTTTGAACAAAAAAACAATTCAAAACGATCCCTCAATTTCTATTAAACTGCAATTCAAGTAGTTCCCTTGCCACATTAACGCTCTACTGACTTGCAAGTTTCATTTTCAAACAATGTGAAAGCTGCAGAGTAAATGCAAGGAACGGAAAAACTTTTCTTGAATATCAACCCACTCGAATCATCTACTGCTTTGTTTTGAGTCTCCCCTTTCCCTTCCCCTTAAGTTTAGATCACGTCCCCCTCCCCCTATTCAGACCCAGCAATATGCAAATCGGTGTTGACCCTGTTTCTCATTGGAACAGTCCAGCCTGAACTGCAAAGCCAGGTCTTCCGTGGACAGGAAACAAGCATCCTGAGACCGGTTTCGGGGTAACACCCCTCATCAGCCAGACTAGCTTGAATGCAGTGGCAAAGTGAGCAAGGGAGTCATGTCTGGGCATACCCTGACAAATTAGGAGGAACAAAGCAAACACCAGGTGACGATGATTGGAATACTGAAACTTTTCAGACCCTCACCGCCAGTCACAGATCTGCGTCAAATCCATCATTGTTCCTTAGCTCACTTTGAAACTCCAGTTCGGACCCAGCCATATGCAAATTAGTCTTGACCCAGTTCCTCATGGGAACAGTCCAGGCCGAACTGCTAAGCCAGGTCTTCCCTGGACCGGAAACAAGCATCTTGGGACCAGTTTCAGGGAAATACCCCTCATCAGCCAGGCTAGCTTGAATCTAGTAGCAAAGTGAGCAAGGGCCCCATGTCTGGGCATACCCTGCCAACTTAGGCCAAAGAGAAATATCAAACTCGAGCTGAAAGGACAGTTTATAGTTGGATGGATGTTAAGTGTGACACAGAACAGGCTTGGAGAAGAGATATGACTGAGAGAGTTAGTATGCACCCTGCATAGAAGAAAAATAAAACATTGAGGAAAAGAGTGCAAGAGTTGGGTGACATAAGCGCCTAGTATGAGGCAAGAATTGATAATGATTCTAGTGATTACTTTTTTGAGGAACTGCAGGCTCCCGACCACCCCCATACAATGTATTTCAGTTTGCTGGAGGGAGTCAACCTTTTGTTGGCAATAGTGTGACTGTGCCTACTAACCAGAGCCAAACTCCAGCAGGAGTACCTCCTGTTGTCACAGTCCAGACAGAAGGAACCCCAATTATCACTACTGTCACCCCAAACCCAGGATCACAAGTGATTGTCTGGGTCCCAAGTATGCAAGGAGGGGCTACTGCACCTGATCAATTTATAGTGTCCTCAAGGCCTGGTATACAGGTGTTACTAAACTTCTAGAATTGGGAGCATGATGCCAGTGAGAGGGGCTACCAAGTGGAAGTGGAACCACAGAGGAGATTGATGATAGTCCCATTGCACAAGCCAAGCCAAGACCCCTAGAGTTTGTTAGGGTAAATATAAAACTGGATGAGTTTATAAATTGAAACCTTTATGCAAGATATGTAGACAGATACCATGAAGAGGAACTTTTGTTCCTAAGTAAAGTAGTTATCCGATGATCTATTGAATCTATGCTATGTTAGAAGGGGCAGCGGCCGAGTTTAATGTTGACCTATCTGATAGTCAGACTTTGCTAAAGAGTTTTAGAGTGCTCATACAGGACGACACACCGTATAGCATATAAACTCCTGAGTTGAAAACACATTTGAGGGAGTTCAGCATACAGAAAGGGAGTAATTGTAAAACACTTAAGGAAAAAAGGGCTCAGAAGGAAATGAAAAAGAAAGATAAGGAGGATAACTCTTAAGTTAGTGCCTACCCTCTTAGATAGGTGAATGGAGAAGGGTATGTGCATGTGCCTTGGAATCACAGTGATATTGCTACATTTACAAATCAATTTCTGAAATTGAGAGAGAATAATAATGTGTGGTACACACAAGTTTAATCGTTTGTGAAGATTTCAAAAGTGTTGTGGGATGACTTGAACACCTTTTTCGATATTTTGTTTCCTAGGGATATTTGGGCTGAATGTAAAATGTTGAGACGGGCACCTCAGAAAAATTCTCCATTTCCTAAAGTCAGGCTGAAGTATGATCAAGAAATGCATTCTTTTAAAACTAAGGTCCTGCAGAAAGAGATTGATTGGTTAAATATAAACACAACAGGCTAAGAAGTCAGTACATGCCTTTTATGAATGTCTTATGCAGGCATTTCAACAGCATAGTGGTGTAAAAAATTGCTCTTGGGTTTTGTCCTGAAATTACCGCCTATATTCAGCAGAACTTTTTCTGTTGGCAGGGTAAATCTTTCAATGAAATACTTCGCTCTGCAAAATATTGTAGTGATGTACTGGAACTGAAACAGAAAATGATGAAGGAGAAGTTTATGTTGACACAGCCAAAGTTAGTGCAGAAGAAATTCCAGAGTGAGCTGTATATGGGAAACAAAGGTGACAATCCTGGTGTTGGTTGTTAAATGCAGGGTGCTGGGTTTCAAGGTGAAGAACAGTTGATGCACAAGGTGTGCTGGTTGACTCAAATACTGTAATCAAGGTGATGATTCCTAAAAGGTCAATATTTTAGCAAATGAGGCTATTGGAAATGGGAATGTCGGCTTAATCCCAAACTGAGTATCAGGTGATGGTCAAATGCAAAATGTGAATATGATTCCAGTACAAAACATGCAGATGCAGAGACCTCAGAGTCACAGTGTGTACCACACCCTAATGAAGCAGATGCCCTGATGGTGCCTCATGGCATGGAAACCAGAGGTTCAATGTGAACCCAGCTCAAGAGCTAACCAGAATTCCTTTGACAATGATGGCAGCTTTCGTCAGTTCCCAGTCTTCAACATGCATGGAGACTTTGGGTCCAATCAATCACATGACGGTGCCTCAGAAGGGAGGAAGATTGCATGCTTGTGAAGTCTTGAAGGTAGACTTGAGTGGCATATTTGTGACTGGTGAGGTGAATGGCAACCAGGTATAATTTTTGATCCACACTGGTGCTACCCATTCTACTGTTAAGAAGATTAGATGTCCCAAATCTAACCCTTTAGGGAAAACAAATCCAAGCGGTAGGTGTTGCTAATTAGCTGATTGTAAATTCTTGTAAAGATAGATCACTTTGAGAAAAACAATCAGTTTGTGATATGCAATTTAATACAGTTAATCTATTCTGCAGTGACTTACTCTGCAACCCCAATTCCTTGATCTACTGTACATCAGAGGGTGCTAAATACCAGACGTGATGAAGATGTAGACTTTAAAATGACCAAACAGGCAATGACTGATGGGTTATTTCCCATTATTACCACAGACAGTTTGACCCTTGATCTGAAAGATTCTTTTAAACCAGAAGTCTGGGACTTCTCTGGTAGGGATGCAGGATATTGGCCTCATAAAGGGTATAGAACCAGTGTGAATAACTGTCCAACTGAATGCAGAGTATTCCTAAATGCCCAGTACAATCTCTCACCAGAGACAGTGGCGGTCTCACCTCAGTGAATGAGTCCAAGGGATTTTGAAGGAGATCTTGGAGAGTCTATGCAATTCCTCATTCATGGTCCAGCAGAAACTTAACAGCAAATACAGAATAGTTCAGGACCTAAGAAAGATCAATAATATCATTGCCTCAGATTGTCCGGTGGTACTGAATCCAGAATCCTGCTGTAATACTGTCACAGACACTCTGTGAAGCCGAGTGATTCATAGTGATTAATTTGTGCCTAGCATTCTTTCCCATCCCATTGCAAGAAGATAGTCATTTCCTCTTTGCGTTTTGGTTCCAAAACAGACTTCTGGCATTGTGATGAGTTCCACAAGGGCATACAGAAAGGCCCAGATCTTGAAAAAGAATCTGGAGACCCTCAAGTTGTAGTGCAATTCAGTTCTAGTCAATTATATTGACAAACTATTAGTGGCATTGATGTCACAACAAGCAGGCAAATGAGACATACTTGCCCTGTTGAATCATTTGGCTGAGAATGGCTATAAAGTGTCCTCAAGCAAATTGCAATACCGCCAGAGGGAAGTCAAGAATCTAATACATCATATTGAGAAAGGAGCAAGGAAGATATCGCAGGAAATAATATCTGTTAATCTGAAAAGGAACACTCAAACTATGCAGAGAGAAGTAAAGATGTTTCTGGGAATGGCAGTGAATACCCAACTTTTCTCTAGAGGTAAAGCCTCTACAGAGGGTTCCACACTTGGATGCATCTGATCCACTTGCCTTGGAACAACAAAAGCATGAACGCCTTATTCGAGCTGACACAGAGTCTCTGCCTCACCCAAGCTCCAGGAAAGCCAGATTACAGCAAAGAGGTCATTCTGTGCTGCAGTGTGAGACAAGGATGCACCTTTTCAGTGCTTACACAAAGACATGGTGATTCAAAAAGGTCTGTGGCCTATTTCTCAGCCACTCTTGACTCAGTAGCCGCAGGGTTGTAAGATTGCTTAAAGGCCATGTAGGCAGTCAGTATACAGCAAAGTGAAGGTACTGTATTAGGATACTCTCTCACTGTATTGCCACCTCTCTCTATGAAGGTCCTTTTGACACTGATCCAGCGCTCTGACTGAAAAACTGTCTCAGTAACGCTACCTATCACCACAATACTCACTATTAATCATGAAACACAAATAAGGTCCATAACACCAATGAGACCATTTTTGAGCGACTGAATCATGTAGCCTGATTAATAAAACTACACTTATACTATTTACACTATTATATACAACTGCAGTTTAACTGTTTTCACCATGGTTTAAAACATTTATCATTTATTTATCAAGCCACTAAAGCCGATTGAATCAACTGATGGTAACTAGATCATGATTAAACAAGACCAGCTTGTCATTTCAAATCCAATTTTTATTAACTTTATTATTCATAAAGGAAAAGTCATTTACGTTTAAAATCTTTATTTTATAAGCAATCAAGAAAGCAACATTTTAGTGAGGAAAAGTATTAATAAACTGACACTTTCAAAGCAAGATCAAAAACATGAATTAATAGCAGAATATCGGTTTCCATTCCCTAAACCTATTTCCCCGTCTGATTCTCTCATCACCTAGAAAGGAAAATTCATTTAAAGTCTGCTGTCCTTACGTGCGCCAAAGGTCCGATAGCATGTCACATCAATCAGGAATGGCAAGCAGCAGAATTTTTGCTCCACTCCAAAGGTCAGGTTGTATACCTTTCTTTCTAGCTAAACTAACAACTTTTGCATTCTTGCTCGTAAATCCGATCCTCTCATTGGCTGAGCCATGTCAGTCCACTGTAAACTGTTTATTCACGTCCGTTACTTGACCAGGCCCGGGCTTATACATAAGGCCTATTGTCTCTCATTACAAAATCTTCCTACTTCCTCAGAAAAGATACTTTCTTCCATGAGTTATAACTTTTGCTTCCTAGCCTTGGCAGACATATCATGTTCCTGTCCTTGAGCCTTTCTTCGAGTGCACGTTCATCTCAGCCGGAGAACTGCTTTTCCAATTATTAATGTCGATGCAGTAAAAATATTCACAGCTGCTCATGTGCGGGGCTCCACTCTGGACAAACTTAACTTGTGCAACCATTTTTCAGAACCACCTCTAGGCCTCACTTTGGAAACTAATATTAAACAACCACAAGACATCAATTAATAAAAGAATTGAAACCCATTCTGTTACCCACCCCCTTTACTAATTAATCCCATTAATTAAGTTACCTAGCTGTAGCACGAATAAGCAGCATCATATCTACCATTCCTTTAGGAATTGCAGGAACTCTTTATGCATTTTTATCACAGAAAAGACATAACATAAGCACATAAAATAGGCACATGCCATTAGTAAACAGCCGCATTTAATACTGACAAAGACAATAGACAAGGTTAGTGTATTATTTCTTGTTTGCGTTTGCGACATAAAGCACATTAGTTAACCCGCGTGTACTGTTGAATGCATTTTTAAACTAAGTTGATTAGTTATTTCACCACATGCTTTATTAATTCTGTTATAATTATGAGAAATTTACTTCGCAAGTTTGAACAAAATCTTGCTCATCACCTTGCTCCACCAACACCTACTCAGACACAACATATGACTAATAGTTGCCACACTAGATATGAACAAGTCCTACTGGTGTGGACGATATATTACAAAAGTAGTGCTTGTGTTTTACCCTACTACATTGTTTATGTTGCCTGAAACTGAAGCCTATGGGGAGGAAGTTGACCATGACTGTCTTGATGTAACTGAGTTGCTCACCAAATAAAGGCCTGATATCAGAGATGACCCATTTCAGGGCCTGATTAACTACTGTTTGGAGACAGCTCTTGTTTGAGCCACGAAAGGGGGAATCTTAGAGCTGCTTGCACTATTTGTAGCTTAAAGGGTCTAGTGGAAGCCTACTGGTTGCATGATGTAACCTCTGCCCAGGTGGCTGAACTGGTCACTCCCATTAGAGCCTGCTGTCTTTCTGACCAATTGAGAGTTGACATTTCCACTGATAGTGAGTGTGGCTTTGGTGTGGTCCATGATTTTGGTCAATTGTGGTCACAAAGAGGGTGTATGACATCTTCTGGTTCCCAGATTAGAAATGGGAAGTATGCTATATGACTGCTTGAGACCTTACAAATGCCTAGTTAGATAGCAGTCATGATGTGCACAGCACACAGAACCGGGAATGATTATCACTGACGGAAACCAGTATGCTGACAAAGTTGCTCGATGTGCGCTGATGGGTCTTGTGCTTTCAGTGTGGAATATTCAAATTAATCTGAGAGTGACAGTGCCATGAACATGTTGTCGACAGTCGCTGATGCGCGGGAAGAGGTCAAGAAACTGTAGAAAGAGGTACCAGAGAGCAAGCAACAGGGATGAGTCAAAGCAGTTTGTGTGAAGAATGAGGGTGAGATTTGTGTTTTTCGAGATGCAAGGCCTGTCCTGTCAGACAGCTTGTTGTCCTCCATGGTCAGACCTTTGCATGACCCCACATACCTCAGGAGAGTTATGATGATGCTCTTGTTTAAACAGAACTTGTTTAACCCACATTTCCGGGTACTGGCTGAGAGTCTTTGCCTGCAATCTGTGCTTGCCATCTGTGCTTGCCTAATCAAACGTTAAATGAAGGAAGGAGGACTGCAGTAACACTAATTCATTTAGGGAGATCCGGAAGTCCTTCCAATCACATGCAGTTAGATTGCATTGAGATGCAAATTTCCAATAGATTGCAATACGTTTTAGTTGTGCTATGTATCTTTTTCTGCTGGGTGGAAGCTTATGACAGTCTTACTAATGCCAAACTATTGCTGTATGAATTAATCCCTTGTCTTGGATTCCCAGTTTCACTTGAGTAAGATTGTAAAACTCATTTCAATAACGAGGTCCTAAAAATGTTGTGTGCAGCCTTACGAATGGAACAGAGAATGCATTGTAGTTACTGGCCTGAAACATCAGGGATTGTCAAGCAGATCAAGGGTACATTGAAATTTCATCTTGTCAAAGTATATGTGTCTGCATCCTTTAAATGTCAGGATTCTTTACTTCTAGTGCTGATGAGCCTCCCAAGTACCCCTAAATGGAGGACAGGATGTTATCACATGAGATCCTCATGGTGAAAGCCAAGAGGCTGCTTGCTGTGCCTGCTAATGTGCTTGTGAATATTTCAAATGATACAGTTCTCGGCTGCTGCATGCGACTGGCTGATGTGGTGCTTTCTGCCTCTCACCAGGTAGAATTAGCAACTGCCCTTCAGAGCCAGAAGCAGTGCCATGACTTCAGTCCTGGAGACTGGGTTTTAGTGTTGAAGAATGTCTGGATGTCATGCCTAGAACTCCATTGGCTTGACCCCTACCAGGCAATCCTAGTCACTAACACAGCAGTCAAGTTTTGCGATTTGCCTTACTGGGTGTACGTATCAAACACGCAAAGAGTAAGACACATTGGTGAAGAAGTGGCAAAAACAGCCACTGATTTGTGGAGTTGTTCTTTTGATCATCCCAAAGGAGCAGAGGGGGTAGAAGAGTCTGAGGTGTTTCAAAGTCAAGCTGAGGCAAATACAAGCCTGAGCCAAGAGGACCCACCGTGAACAAGTATAGTAAATGACAGCTCCGATCCTGAGGATGAATAGAGCAGTGTGACTAGGAGAGACCACAGAAAGGAAGGGTAGCCAAGAAGTTGAGGGTCATTGAGATCAAGTGTTTCTGAGGAGTGTATCCTACAGACTGTCACTGAGGAGACTGAGCCAAGCAAACAAAGTGACAATGAAGATGAACAGCCAAAAAACAGAAGATCAAAGAGAACAAGAGTGCTTATTATAAGGTACTCAGCTCCTGAGTAAATGTACTTTACTGAAAGTGAACTTGATCTGACTGTTTATGAATTGGATAGTAAAGGGACAGTACCTGCATAAACATTGTGAATAAAGCTACCACAGTGAAGATGATGTAACTTTTTTGGTTGTTCAGATCACTGTTATTACACGAGAACAGCATCTATGAACTATGCTTTATTGAATTTTGAAATTCCCTACGGTGAAGGCTACTCAGGAAGAGTAGAGTTAATATTTTAGAAGAAGATAAAGTAGGGTTAGGGAGAACAAGTAGAAATCATTCTTTTGCTGTCAGCTGCACCTTTTCTGAGGTCTGACTGAAGAGAAACGATGTGGATCCTTTAAAAACTTCAGTGTAGAATAGTGGGGGCAATAATGTTGATTGTTATTATCATTGTAATCATTATTCTATGTTGTGACGGAAAAATCCTCTGCACAGTTGGAGAAGCGTACCCCTCCTTTGAGTGCCCAAATGTACTGTTGTTTGGATCCCAAATGCTTATTTTGTGGTAGGTAAACACAGATCATGAGTGTGCACCATGACGCAGGTCCTGTTGGACTGGAGCGGGCACCATAAGCGCTTCCTTCATATTGGTGGAAGGCTTCCACCTTCACCAGGAGTTGAGCAGCATGAGTGCTGTGGTGGTAGCGCACCTTGTGGTGATCAGTAGTTGTGAACAGGTCCTTTTTACCCTGTGTCACTGAGGTGAGGCCTAAAGGCTCACTCACCTTTTTGAAAGTACCACTCTTGTGTCCTTAACTCACTCTTGGCGTACATCAAGGTAGATGGGAATTGCTACAGTAGTGCATGCAGACTGAATGTGTGTCCAATAGAATTACTGCTTTCAGGATGAGCCAATCAGCTGTAAGCTTGTCTTAGTCACGTGAACCAATCTGTGCGCAGTCTGTGACGAATGTTAGCCAATCACAGCGCGACTCTTGTGACGTATGCTGCCGTTGCAGCTCGGACAGAGAAGCTTCGCTCCGCTCCGTAAACTGACACCTCCTTTACAAAATATTTTCAAAACGCCATATTTACAAATCCTTCAATTGAATTCCGTTAATAACTACACAAAAAACAAACCATTTGTCTGTTTCGCTAAATAGAGTGATAGCTTTTTCAGTCATTCAAGTATTCTTTTCGCGTGAAATAGACGACGCTATTTTCACAGAATATTTAATTCAGTCGATAAAGTAAGGCTACTCTACCCTTCTAGCAGGTAATAACGAACTTGTTTCTCTCTAAATGCACATACAGAGATATTTTACACCTCCTTAGAGACAATTCAGAGTTTAACTTGATCATATATTACAAATCATTTACACACATCCATACGGAAAAATCCCTAACCAAGCATACATAATATCTTTAGTAGGACTCTAACCCACCAATAGAAATTCTCTCTCCCCAGTAAGATAGACGATGCTTCCTTACCCTTCACTCAAGCTCGGATAAATTCTACTACTCTTTTCACAGTGAGTTTTAAAACACGCTCCAAATCCCTATACTCTAAAGCTACAATTTCATAGACAATCCTCACTATACATTCTACCTTACATACCTAAAATCCCTAAACTTGTGCTGTACGTCCACAACACTAGTGATATACGACGATACCACTATTTTGAAACAAAACAAACGCACTGTGTAACTTCACCTGTCACACTTCTCTTGCCGGCACAACTAGGAATTTTCACACTGCTGGAAAAAACCTTTCGACTACATATAACAACTTAACAAATTCAACATATGTTAAACATCGATCCTATGTAATTACCATGTAACGTGTCAGTTACCATAGTAACCGAACTCTGCTACCAAGGAATTGATCCAGTTCTCTGACTGAAAAACGGTCTCAATAACGCTACCTATCACCGCAATACTCACCATTAATCATGAAACACAAATAAGGCCCATAACACCAATGAGACAATTTTTGAGCGACTGAATCATATGGCCTGATTAATAAAACTACACTTATACTATTTACACTATTATATGCAACTGCAGTTTAACTGTTTTCACCATGGTTTAAAACATTTATCATTTATTTATCAAGCCACTAAAGCCGATTGAATCAACTGATGGTAACTAGATCATGAATAAACAAGACCAGCTTGTCATTTCAATTCCAATTTTTATTAACTTTATTATTCATAAAGGAAAAGTCATTTACGTTTAAAATCTTTATTTTATAAGCAATCAAGAAAGCAGCATTTTAGTGAGGAAAAGTATTAATAAACTGACACTTTCAAAGCAAGATCAAAAACATGAATCAATAGCAGAATATCGGTTTCCATTCCCTAAATCTATTTCCCTGTCTGATTCTCTCATCACCTAGAAAGGAAAATTCATTTAAAGTCTGGTATCCTTACGTGCGCCAAAGGTCCGACAGCATGTCACATCAATCAGGAATGGCAAGCAGCAAGAATTTTTGCTCCACTCCAAAGGTCAGGTTTTATACCTTTCTTTCTAGCTAAACTAACAACTTTTGCATTCTTTCTCGTATATCCGATCCTCTCATTGGCTGAGCCATGTCAGTCCACTGTAAACTGTTTATTCACGTCCGTTACTTGACCAGGCCCGGGCTTATACATAAGCCCTATTGTCTCTCATTACAAAATCTTCCTACTTCCTCAGAAAAGATACTTTCTTCCATGAGTTATAACTTTTGCTTCCTAGCCTTGGCAGACATATCCTGTTCCTGTCCTTGAGCCTTTCTTCGAGTGCACGTTCATCTCAGCCGGAGAACTGCTTTTCCAATTATTAATGTCGATGCAGTAAAAATATTCACAGCTGCTCATGTGCGGGGCTCCACTCTGGACAAGCTTAACTTGTGCAACCATTTTTCAGAACCACCTCTTGGCCTCACTTTGGAAACTAATATTAAACAAACACAAGACATCAATTAATAAAAGAATTGAAACCCATTCTGTTACCCACCCCCTTTACTGATTAATCCCATTAATTAAGTTACCTAGCTGTAGCACGAATAAGAAGCATCATATCTACCATTCCTTTAGGAATTGCAGGAACTCTTTATGCATTTTTATCAGAGAAAAGACATAACATAAGCACATAAAATAGGCACATGCCATTAGTAAACAGACGCATTTAATACTGACAAAGACAATAGACAAGGTTAGTTTATTATTTCTTGTTTGCGTTTGCGACATAAAAGCACATTAGTTAACCCGCGTGTACTGTTGAATGCATTTTTAAACTAAGTTGATTAGTTATTTCACCACATGCTTTATTAATTCTGTTATAATTATGAGAAATTTACTTCGCAAGTTTGAACAAAATCTTGCTCATCACCTTGCTCCATCAACACCTACTCAGACACAACATATGACTAATAGTTGCCACACTAGATATGAACAAGTCCTACTGGTGTGGACGATATATTACAAAAGTAGTGCTTGTGTTTTACCCTACTACATTGTTTATGTTGCCTGAAACCGAAGCCTATGGGGAGGAAGTTGACCATGACTGTCTTGATGTAACTGAGTTGCTCACCAAATAAAGGCCTGATATCAGAGATGACCCATTTCAGGGCCTGATTAACTACTGTTTGGAGACAGCTCTTGTTTGAGCCACGAAAGGGGGAATCTTAGAGCTGCTTGCACTATTTGTAGCTTAAAGGGTCTAGTGGAAGCCTCCTGGTTGCATGATGTAACCTCTGCCCAGGTGGCTGAACTGGTCACTCCCATTAGAACCTGCTGTCTTTCTGACCAATTGAGAGTTACCATTTCCACTGATAGTGAGTGTGGCTTTGGTGTGGTCCATGATTTTGGTCAATTGTGGTCAAAAAGAGGGTGTATGACATCTTCTGGTTCCCAGATTAGAAATGGGAAGTATGCTATATGACTGCTTGAGACCTTACAAATGCCTAGTTAGATAGCAGTCATGATGTGCACAGCACACAGAACCGGGAATGATTATCACTGACGGAAACCAGTATGCTGACAAAGTTGCTCGATGTGCGCTGATGGGTCTTGTGCTTTCAGTGTGGAATATTCAAATTAATCTGAGAGTGACAGTGCCATGAACATGTTGTCGACAGTCGCTGATGCGTGGGAAGAGGTCAAGAAACTGCAGAAAGAGGTACCAGAGAGCAAGCAACAGGGATGAGTCAAAGCAGTTTGTGTGAAGAATGAGGGTGAGATTTGTGTTTTTCGAGATGCAAGGTCTGTCCTGTCAGACAGCTTTGTGTCCTCCATGGTCAGACCTTTGCATGACCCCACATACCTCAGGAGAGTTATGATGATGCTCTTGTTTAAACAGAACTTGTTTAACCCACATTTCCGGGTACTGGCTGAGAGTCTTTGCCTGCCATCTGTGCTTGCCATCTGTGCTTGCCTAATCAAACGTTAAATGAAGGAAGAAGGACTGCAGTAACACTAATTCATTTAGGGAGATCCGGAAGTCCTTCAAATCACATGCAGTTAGATTGCATTGAGATGCAAATTTCCAATAGGTTGCAATACGTTTTAGTTGTGCTATGTATCTTTTTCTGCTGGGTGGAAGCTTATGACAGTCTTACTAACGCCAAACTATTGCTGTATGAATTAATCCCTTGTCTTGGATTCCCAGTTTCTCTTGAGTAAGATTGTAAAACTCATTTCAATAACGAGGTCCTAAAAATGTTGTGTGCAGCCTTACGAATGGAACAGAGAATGCATTGTAGTTACTGGCCTGAAACATCAGGGATTGTCAAGCAGATCAACGATACGTGGAAATTTCATCTTGTCAAAGTATATGTGTCTGCATCCTTTAAATGTCAGGATTCTTTACTTCTAGTGCTGATGAGCCTCCCAAGTACCCCTAAATGGAGGACAGGATGTTATCACATGAGATCCTCATGGTGAAAGCCAAGAGGCTGCTTGCTGTGCCTGCTAATGTGCTTGTGAATATTTCAAATGATACAGTTCTCGACTGCTGCATGCGACTGGCTGATGTGGTGCTTTCTGCCTCTCACCAGGTAGAATTAGCAACTGCCCTTCCGAGCCAGAAGCAGTGCCATGACTTCAGTCCTGGAGACTGGGTTTTAGTGGAGAAGAATGTCTGGATGTCATGCCTAGAACTCCATCGGCTTGACCCCTTCCAGGCAATCCTAGTCACTAACACAGCAGTCAAGTTTTGCGATTTGCCTTACTGGGTGTACGTATCAAACACGCAAAGAGTAAGACACATTGGTGAAGAAGTCGCAAAAACAGCCACTGATTTGTGGAGTTGTTCTTTTGATCATCCCAAAGGAGCAGAGGGGGTAGAAGAGTCCGAGGTGTTTTAAAGTCAAGCTGAGGCAAATACAAGCCTGAGCCAAGAGGACCCACCGTGAACAAGTGTAGTAAATGACAGCTCCGATCCTGAGTATGAATAGAGCAGTGTGACTAGGAGAGACCACAGAAAGTAATGGTAGCCAAGAAGTTGAGGGTCATTGATATCAAGTGTTTCTGAGGAGTGTATCCTACAGACTGTCACTGAGGAGACTGAGCCAAGCACACAAAGTGACAATGAAGATGAACAGCCAATAAACAGAAGATCAAAGAGAACAAGAGTGCTTATTATAGGGTACTCAGCTCCTGAGTAAATGTACTTTACTGAAAGTGAACTTAAGCTGACTGTTTATGAATTGGATAGTAAAGGGGCAGTACCTGCATAAACATTGTGAATAAAGCTACCACAGTGAAGATGATGTAACTTTTTTGGTTGTTCAGATCACTGTTATTACACGAGAACAGCATCTATGAACTGAGCTTCATTGAATTTTGAAATTCCCTACGGTGAAGGCTACTCAGGAAGAGTAGAGTTAATATTTTAGAAGAAGATAAAGTACGGTTAGGGAGAACAAGTAGAAATCATTCTTTTGCTGTCAGCTGCACCTTTTCTGAGGTCTGACTGAGGAGAAGCGATGGGGATCCTTTAAAAACGTCAGTGTAGAATAGTGGGGGCAATAATGTTGATTGTTATTATCATTTTAATCATTAGTCTATGTTGTGACGGAAAAATCCTCTGCACAGTTGAAGAAGGGTACCCCTGCTTTGAGTGCCCAAATGTACTGTTGTTTGGATCCCAAATGCTTATTTTGTCGTAGGTAAACACAGATCATGAGTGTGCACCATGACGCAGGTCCTGTTGGACTGGAGAGGGCACCATAAGCGCTTCCTTCATATTGGTGGAAGGCTTCCACCTTCACCAGGAGTTGAGCAGCATGAGTGCTGTGGTGGTAGCGCACCTTGTGGTGATCAATAGTTGTGAACAGGTCCTTTTTACCCTTTGTCACTCAGGTGAGGCCTAAAGGCTCACTCACCTTTTTGAAAGTACCACTGTTGAGTCCTTAACTCACTCTTGGCGTACATCAAGGTAGATGGGAATTGCTACAGTAGTGCATGCAGACTGAATGTGTGTGCTGAATGCAAGTGTGTCTGTAGTGGCACAATGCAATGAGGTAACAGTACTGGAGAGCACGTGTGGTGTACAAGTAGACTGAGTGAAAGTGTGCCTGCAATGGTATATTGCATGGCAGACCCTGCTTTCTATTTTGGCAAACCCAGACCTGCCCGTTGAAGACATGAGGAATAGAGGAATCCCTTTGAGATGAGGGTCTTGATCAGCACACCTATGTGATCAATTTTAATCAATTTTCTCACTTTAGTCGTGCTATCTGGCTGTGTCCTCCAACCTATGGACACACCAAATACTCAGAATACTGGCTATACTTTCTCAATTGCAGTCCGCAGATGCACAGGCCAATCTGCCAATATGGTCAATTTAAACAAAATGAACAAACATATTTCAAACCTACACCATCATCCTTTTGTGTATTTGTAGTCACTCTTCGTGGCGATTATAAATCACTATTTCTTTGTTATTTATCAAATTTAATGTGATACGACCGATCATTTCTCAACATTCTGTATCCAAACTAATATTTCACATTCATTTACTGAATTTATATGTTATTTGGTCCTTATCCCCATTGCATTTTGGAACATTGTGTAAAACAATTAAGACAATTGTGGAAAGATGGAAGGCAATTGTGAATGAGTGTCCTTGGATTTGAATCTGTTGATGATAGAAGAATTAGTGAAGGTGTTTCTAAATTTAGATAAAGAAATAGCACAAACTGAAGAGGAAGTAGCCAAATGTGTGAAAACTCAGGAATGGAAAAAACAATTGAAAGAATCAAACAAAAAGGGTGATATTTTCCAAACAGGAATCAATGACAGAAAGATCAATACATTTAAAAGAGATTTGATTGAGTACAAGATGGATTAAGTTAACTCTCAGGCAGAAATATATTTGAAACGCAGAAAGAACAGAAAACAAAACAGAAAAACATCTGAAGATAGTAGTGTATCATAAGAAGAAATGGTGCACAGAGAAAGAGCAGATTTGGCAGGAAGTGTTGAGTCCAAGACAAAAGAACAACAAAAAACAAACAAGCATCTGACTTTTTTAGCCAAACCATACGTGGAAAAAGATCAAGACTAGAGAAACCTATGGAGCAACTCGAGAGTTGATTAATCAATATATCAAGTTGTGAACTCTGTAAACATCAGATGGAAATATTATCTAAAAGGACTTCGGGGCATATTATCAAGGACCGGTGTTAAAATTATCGCTGTTTTATCGGCAGGAAACTGCCGATAAAATGGCGATAATGAGCTTGATAATACGCCCTTGTTAATTCCCATAGAAGCCCATGTTAACATCAGGACATGGGCTTCTATGGAAATTAACAAGGGCATATTATAAAGCTCATTATCGCCGTTTTATCGGCAGTTTCCTGCCGATAAAACTGAGATAATTTTAACACCGGTCCTTGATAATATGCCCCTTCATTTGCACCCACTTAGAAGTCCAATATGTTAAAAACTGAAATCAGCACGATTAGATTCACAAGAAATTTACAATTGAAATACTTTTTAAATACAATAGAAGGTCAACAGAATTTAAGTGAAGAATCAGAATACAAGGAGTTCAGTCCCGAGAGCAAATTTACGTCTCCAATTTCTCAAAAAACATTAGATAGTTTTGAGGTTTTAGTAAATATTGAGCTGAAACAAATGAATCACAATACACGTTGAAGGAAGAATTTCACCAACAAAGATTGTGATATGGTGAAGAGTTTGGCAATAAACAATAATATCACCATACAAATAGTGCATAGAGGAGGGGGAGTGGTTATCGTGAATATCATTTTCTACAAAGTGAGGCAACATGTAGGGAATGAGGAAATATATTTGAAATTCCAACAGGACCCTGGAAAAGAGTTTCAAAAGATTCTTGAACACATTTTGAATCAAGCACTACAGAATGATTTGATCTCAGAAAAAGAACACGTTTTTTGCACACTGCATACCCAAAGAGACCACATCGATATATGTTACTGAAGGTACACAAGGATTTAACACATCCACTTTTTAGACCGATGGTATCTGCATGTGGATCAATACATAAACCAATTGTTCAATATGTGGATGAATTTTTGTAACCGCTAGTATAAACTACCAAATCATATATAAAGGCTACAACAGAATTTTTCCATTAAATTAAAAACTGTCAACATCACAAATCAGACAGAGATTTGGTTGTGCACTATTGACCTAAACTCATTATACACTTCAATACTGTATACTAAGGGTTTAGAAACAGTGGAATGAGCCTTATTTCTAACAGATGACAGAGCAAACAAAGTTTTTTTTATTGAAACTATTACTTTTTGCATTATTTCATAGTTACTTTTTATGGCAAAATGATTACTACTTGCAGCGTAGTGGGACTTCTAAGGGCTTCATGGGAGCCCCAAGCTACGCCAATATCTTTATAACTATGTTGGAAGAAGAACTGATTTATAACAATAATTGTTGGATGAAACATTTTATAATGTATGGCAGGTACATTAATGATATATTTCTCAAATGGAATTGAATGTTTCAAGAATTACAGAACAGTATGGTTGAGCTAAATCCGGCTATTGTACCGGAAGAGTCTGCACAAGATTGTGAGGACAGGATGGCTTTGGGTACTACTGTGACCTAGAGTTCGGGTAGTTGACAGGACAGAAGGGCTGGTTCAGTATTGAAATATCGAGGGCCAAAATATCTAATTATCAAAATATCGACGCCAAAATATCGAGGGACAGAATATAGAATGCCTATCTACAAACAGGTAAGTACTAAAATATCGATTCCAAATGATAGAATGTTAAAATATAGTCAACTAAAATATCGAATTTTTTTAATGTATTAAAAATACTAGAAATGTAATGAAATAATGCACAGAAATAAATAAAACATAATTAAAATAATGTAAAAAAGCTTAAAATGTAAAAATAATAAATGAAATGTAATTTATTTTAAATATAAATGAACCTAATAATATTATAAAATAATTATTAATCTTAATTATAAAATATTTAGAACATTAATAAAAATATATTGACATAAATATATAAATTAACATATTGTATGAATATAAATATAATTAAAATATAATAATTAAAATAATTAAAATAACATATTTTATGGTAATTAATAATGAGTGTAACAGCAGTGAAAACGTTGGATAGCGTAGGGGTAAAAATGACTTTTCCCACTCCAGTGAGTGCAACAGTAGGGAAAGCGTTGCATAGCGGGGTGGTAAAAATTACTATTCCCACTCCAGAGAGTGCAACAGTAGGGAAAGCGTTGGATAGCGGGGGGGGGGTAAAAATTACTATTCCCACTCCAGAGAGTACAACAGTAGGGAAAACGTTGGATAGCGTAGGGGTAAAAATTACTATTCCCACTCCAGTGAGTGCAACAGTAGGGAAAGTGTTGGATAGCAGGGGGTAAAGATTACTATTCCCACTCCAGAGAGTGCAACAGTAGGGAAAGCGTTGGATAGCGTAGGGGTAAAAATTATTATTCCAACTCCAGAGAGTGCAACAGTGATGGGCTTAAGAAAAAAGTCTATATATTACACTGCAATTTTGACTTTTGGGATCGTCTTTTGACAACAATATTTTTGTGCTTTTACAGCTCATTCAATAACTGGATATTCACAACGTGATTAAGATAAGGTATTTGGAATACCTTGTGATTTTGTTTGTAAGGGTTCGTTTTTCTAGTATACAACCTTGCTCATTCCCTCCTCCGTGTTGTCCTTTCCCCCTTGTTTTCCTAGATTGTATTGAATTAATCTTCATGTGTAAGCTGCAACTAAAGGAGTGATTAAGAATTTTGAAGGTGTATTTGAGTTACACTAAGAAGGGCAAGCGGTTTGGCTCAAACTTTTGAGTAAGTGACTAGTAGTGGTACTTTAATCTTTGATCATGAGCAACAATGGTGCTCTTACCATATCTGTATCTCCCTACAGGGGCTGATTTTTCTCTATACGACTTAGGAGCCACCTGGCCCTGCTTCCATACGGTGTCCAAGTAGAAGGACTTCTGGTAAATATTTGTGTTGGCCATAGGTCTGTCTTGAATTTAATTCTTTTGATTACACGGTGCCGATTGTGTTTGTTATACTTCCCTCATTAGGTGCCCACCATTACACACCCCCCTGTCCTGATGAAGACCCCATTGTAAGGTGTCTACAAACCTACGTTGTCTCCATGGGGTCGAAAAGTCGACATTCTCTTACGACAACTAGCCCTTGTATCAACAGAGATTTCTTACTGTGTTCCACAAATAGGGCATAGTACTGCATAAATGTACATATGAATTCATGTAGCTTTGGCTTTTTGATTATAGACTGAAGTCTAATAGCGAAATGATGTATTGATTTTCATTTCACTTCTTTTTCCATTTTTTCCTATGTGACCACGATCCTCACATCAAATTCACCCCCATCCCCCTCCTTTCTCTGTCCTTTGGGCACCTCTTGTTTAACCTATGAAAGAAGGTTTTATGAATTTGTCAAATATGTCTTTTTGATGTGGTAATGTGATTAAACAACATTTCCCTATGCTAGACTCTTTGTAGATTCAATTATATGTATCCTCTTTTTTTAACCCTAGAATGTCCTTAGTTACTAGGACCACTGTATAACGTAATAATTCTTACCCTGGTCCCAGTACCATTGGGTTTACCCCTCTTTATGTAAAGATTTAAAACATTGGAAGCAACAGGTGCTTGGAAAGCAATTGGGAAAGGATTATTGGCTATAGGTAGCTGTCTTATTTGCGATGGTGGTGGATTTCTAGGCACTATATTGAGGCCCATCTTGATCATTGGTGTTTGTGTGATTTTCCTATTTGCTATGCTGAAGGGATTAAGATTGATGAGGGAAAGAAAACACCCTCAGGTAGCAATGGAACAAAGAGAAAGAGGAAAGAGATAGAGTAGGAGGATGAGCTATGTAAGATTTATGAAGAGTTGAGGGAGATGGGGAACTGTAAGTGTAAACAGCAACGGATACCAAAGTTTTAATGGAGTCATGGGATGTTCACATGCATTGTGTGATGGCTTATTTACCCATCAGAGGGTGGACTGGAGCAGCAAAAAATGGATGCATTATAATCTTTACTAATCATGTGTTAATCCGTGTGTTAATATATGGCTACATATGTATGGGGAAGCCACACTTTATGTAATTAAAGTATAATCATTTAACCCCTTAACTGCCGAGGCAGGTTCACCCCAATGCGAAGCCCTGTTTTGGCCATTTAGAGTACTTTACGCTTAGGCCTTCATTTAAAATGTGCCCCATAAAGTATCCATGCCAAATTTGCGTTCTCTTTTTCCAACATCCTGGTGATTCTACAGATACCTATGATTTTTGAATTTCTCTGGAGAGAACCGAGAAATTTGCCAAAATATAGCTAAATGTTCAGTTGTTTGGGAAAAACAGGAATAAAGTGATCCACAAAAAGGTGCCTGTTTCTTTTCCCTAAAAAAAAGCATTAGTGAAAGGTTTGCTGTGGTAAAAGCCACCATCTTTTCAGCATTCCGGAACAAGGAGAGCTGGATCCCAAAAAATATGGTGGTCCATTGCTTCCTAATTTTTGGCTTTTCAACCTACTTCCAGTTTGTGGCGTATACTGGTGTGAACCCCATAGGTGATCCCACAAAGTTATAGTTTTCTAAAAAGTAGAAATAATCTGAATTCAGCAAGGAGTCATTTGTGCAGCTTCCTCAATGTTTTCACAAAGAAACTAACTGGGCCTTATTTACAAGTAAGTGACGCAGCGCAGAACCACAAGCCATTTGGCTTCACCGATTTAAAAGCACAGGGATGTATTATATTTACAAACATATGTTGTATCTCTGTGCTTTCTCTTGCTCTGGCTCACAATTGGCTGCCGTGTGCCAACACAGGCACCCTTGTGCCATGGTGCAAGGGTGTCTGTGTTTTAGGGGAGATTGTTTTTGTGCAGGAAGGGACTCCTCACAACCATGTGGGTGTTGCTGTGGGAACACCCACAGCAACACCCTTGGCATGCCCCTTTGACGCAGAAGGCTGCGTGAAAAGAGGCCATATTTACAAGGCCACGAAAAGCCATGCAGGGTGGGTTTAAGTGGCCTTGTGAAAATGGAGGATCAGGCTGCGCCACCGGTGCGTCAAAGAAAGTGACATACCTGCGGTGCAATGGGCTTTAAAATAACAAAAGTGAAAATGAGTAGGGAAAAATGGCTATTTCTTACAATGTTTTCATTTGTAACTTCTTGTTACAAAAGCAATATACCATTATGTATGCTAGTCTCTTCTGGTTGCAGGAAAATATAGAATTTATATGTTGTGAAATATTCTGAGGTACCTAGAGCCAACAACAGAGGTGCACACTACAATGTTTTTTTAATTGTGTAACGAGTATAGAGCAGTTTATATGGTAAAGTGCGTAGACCCAAAAATGTGTATCAATGAAACCTATGCATTTCTGAAATAGACAGCAGATATTGAGTTTAAGAGCAGTGGTTATTTGTACATCTCTGAATTTTCAAGATGTATTCTGTTGCACACACTGGCTTACAGTTGGAAGGCACAAATGCATAGAAATTCAATTAGTACAAGCAAATGTTTTACTATTCTGTGTTGCCATATGACTACCGATAAAAACGGTAAGCCTAGTGCCTGCGACAAGAAGGGCCCAAAACGCAACATGGAGACATCACATCTTTCCACTGAAAAGTGACCCTTTTTTTGCAATGTTGGTAGCTGTAGATTTTGAGCCCTAGCTCAGCTGCAGTGAGTGGAAACCTAACAAACTAAGCAACCCAGGGAGTACAGAGGTGTATGACTTAGGTGGCTCTCGCCCAGGTAATTTTTTACACAGACGCCCTTGCATTCCTCAACCTTTGACTAAAAACACACTATTTCCTCACATTTCTGTACGAAAAAGGTCTGAAATCAGTGGGGAACCACACATTTTCTACCACTCAGAATACCTCTAAGTTTCCAAATTAAATGGTACCTCACTTGTGTGGGTAGACATTGTGCCTGCAACAGGACAGGGCCCAAAACACAACATGGACAACACATTTTTTCACTGAAAACTGACATTTTTTTTGCAATGTAGGAAGCTGTGTATTTTGGGCCCTTGTTCAGCCAGCAACTAGGGATATCAAACAAACTAAATACCTCCCTGGATTTCACAAGTCTCTCGATAAGAGCACCAAGGGTGTAGGTGGGCCAAGCGACCGCAACACACAAAGGCACTAAAGCACTGAATGGAGAGATCAGTGAGCCACATGAGGCACAAAGAGATCAGCGAGACAAATGAGGCCTAGGAAGACGTCTTTGATGTGGCTTTAGCACACTCTCTGTGCTAAATCCAACTTCTACCAATTTGTAGATGCAAGTGGGGGGTGTCCAAGAATGCCTTCCGAGGCTCACATTCCTCGAGCTGGGTGAGCACATGGAACTAAGGCAAAAACGCTAGGGAATATTGTGCTAAGTTTCCTCGAGAGCACGTCCTAAACTACAAAGGATGTTAGTTATTGGCACATAGTATATTCAGTGAGTACGTGGTATATGTCCGGTCCACCAGTATGTGCAATGCTGTGAGTATTATCTTAGGCAAAGCCCCATCAGTATGGACATCTGCATGGTGGCCGGAAGAGCTGGGTGATCTGCCCACACCTAGCCATTTAGTAAAGAACTTAGGGGTCTGGCTAGACACAAACCTCACGCTCGACCACCAGACCAAACAGGTAGCAGGAACCTGCTTCGGGATACTACGTGTCCTCAGGAAAACGCTTGACCTCATGCCTGTATCGGTGCGCCAGACCATAGTCCACAGCCTAATAACATCTAGACTAGACTATGGGAACATCCTGTATCTCGGAGCCAACAAAAAAAGTCTCTCCAGACTCCAACGAATACAAAACGCAGCGGCACGTCTGATCCTACAACTACCCAGGAGAGCTTCATCAAAAAAAGCTCTGAAAACCCTCCACTGGCTTCCGATCAGGGAACGGGTGACTTTTAAGGCCTTATGCATAGGTCATCGCATTCTGCATGACAAAGGCCCCAATTACCTCCGCGGTCTCCTGAAATGGTATGAACCCACCCGACAACTGAGATCAAGTGGGACGGGACAGGTGTTTGTCCCGAGGGTCCAGACAGTTAAAATGGGCGGTAAATCCTTTAGAGTCCAAGCGGCTAAGAAATGGAATCAACTGCCAGTAGAACTGCGTACCGAACCTTCAGAAACTAAATTTAGGAAAGACCTGAAAACAACACTCTTCCCTAACAGCTAAAATCGTTAGAAGCGTCAGCAACGAACATCATCTATTGGCATTTACAGCGCGGGGACACACTTGCTAGAGTAACCAGGCGCTTTACAAAATACTAATAAATAAATAAATAAATAAATATAATGTACTTGTTATATGATGAACTGCACATCTCCTATGTTCTGTTGGAGGATGAACATGGCAAGCAGGACACATAAATGACCCATACGTGTAGCATTGGGTGTCAAGTTCTTTGTAACAATATGTGTCATTTTAAACCGCACTATCACCTCGGAGGGTGCCTGCTGTAACTCCCCTAGTTGAGGAGCCAGGTCTTTGGCTTCAAGCGGAATGCATCAATTTTAGAGGCGGCACACATGTGTAGGTCATTTCAGATATTAGGAAAAAGGTTGGAGAAGTCACTACTGTCTGTTCTGGTGCTGTATTTACATGGAATGTGTGCAAGTAGGAGTCTAACTGAACAAAGGTGACTGTAAGGTTACTGAAATCTGAATCAGTGAGGTATGCTGGAGTAGTGTTGTATAAGGCTTTGAATATCAATAGTTTGAACAGAGCTGTGGAGGGGTAGCCAGTGATGTTCTTTGAGGTGCAGGGAATGTGTGTAGTTTTCCTTTTTTTTGCAGATTTATATAGCACAAAATCCGACCCACAGTTAGTGGAAATCTTTATATGAGCACCAGTTACATTACACAAGGACACATTTATTTTTTTGGTAGGCACGGGGAGATGAAGTGATTTGCCCGAAATCACAGGATGTGGAGTCAAACCCGAGGCTCGAACCTTGATTTCACAGCTCCAAAGTTGGCAGTCTAGCCATGAGACCACATCCTCTCCCCAAAGTGGGAGTTTGTAGGAGAGCCTTGCTGCTGCATTCTCTATAGTTTGGGGTCATCTGCTTAGTTGACTGAGGGAGTAAATGAGTATCGAGGTGAGAGCAACACCAATGGGGTTGAGTCCTTTGGTGATGAAGTGATGGCATGTGTATCTTTTCTACCTTGACTATCTGTCTTCTACCTATGCGATATCTCAGGGAATAACACCTAGCCAAAGCATTTCCTACCTGTTCATGTCTGTATCTCCTGCCAAGTCTTGCCAAATCTTGTATTGTAGGCAAGTGAACGTTTACTAATGCCTTCCATTGCTAGCTACCTAATGCTCAAGAAAACACATCTTTCCTGTGCCTTTTGGGCTAAATCCAACTCCTTACAGTTTATGGATGCAAGTTGGGGGTGTCAAAGAATGCCTTCCAAGGCTCACATTTCTTGAACTGAGTGAGCATATCTACTTTTGAAACTAAAGGAAACATGCTGGGGAAGACTGCCTGAGTTTCCTAAAGAACACTTCATAATCTACAAACAAATTAAGGCCATATTTATGGCAAAGTAATGCAATGCAGTGCAGCAAGTCACCTTGCTGTGCTGTGGTAGAGGGTAAGGGCAGCAATGCGCCATGTTTAAAAATATACAACTCATTCCTGTCCTTTTCCCTGCACTGGCGCTGTTTGGCAGCCTAGTGCCAATGCAGGCAACCGCAAGCAACCTTGCACCATAGTGCAAGGGTGCCTACATTGTAAAACAGGATTGGTTTTGTAGAGGACGAGACACCTCCCTGCACAAAAACACCCTGAGAGGCATTTTTCTTTTTCCATGTGTGCTGCAGAATGTAGCACATAGAGAAAGAGGTAATAACATGGAGTTATAATGAAATTTCTCTTCATTATGCCTCACCTGCGGAGGCTAATCTTTTTGGTGCATTTCCAGGTTTATCAGGTGTTGCCCATGGCTTTCAAGTTATCAGAGGTTAACATCAAGCTGTTACTATCTTGGACTCCTGCCCAGCTGAAACTTTTCTTAAAGCACTTTACTCCAAGACTAAGTTTTGACCTTGACTCTCAGCATTGTTTTAAAATGTCTTTATATAAAAATATTACTGAATCTATAGAGTATAAGAAACCTCAGAAGTATATTAATTTTAACCTAAACCATGGGGTCAGGAGATCGATTATTTTGCTCCGATTCGGAATACTTCCTGTAAAAACCATTACATTTAGGTGGTACCTAAAAGAAAGTCTTATTTGTAATTTGTGTAATGGCGGAGAGCAGGACTTGGAGCACTTATTGTCTACCTGCCCAAATGCGATAGTGGTAAAGGCAAGAAAAAGGTTTTTACAACCAGTTTATTCCAAATGTAAAATCAACTCAGTACAGGAACTGATTATTTTATGTAAAGCTCCACCAAACGAATTTGTATGTTACAATTTTTACAAATTTTTATAAACCATTTTTAACTTTGTATTAGAATGAAACTTTTAAACAAAACTGTCTTTGAATATTGTATATTTAATATTTGTGGTTCTCAGTGGAGAATCAAATCAAATACAAAAAATAAAATACCTCCTCTGTTTCCCATGGAACCACTTCCCAGGGCATAGTAACACAATGCAGGTATTTGCACCATGTTGCGTTACTCCAGATTTTTGGAGCCTCTCAGAGGCATACAAACTGGCTTTGCATGGCTTCAAAAATCTGACTTATGGTTTGCTTCACCCTACCAACATCTTGCGTTTTGGAAGAGTGACGAAAACAGGGTCATAAAAAATGCCTTTAGATTTTACCAAACAGTGTACACTGTGACAATGTGCCCTATGTCCTATTCACCGTTATGTGCAGTGTGGCGACTATAATGCACTTGTCATACAATGAACAGAACACCTACCATGTTCTGACGGCAGATAAAGGTGTCAAGCAGGCATAAACAAGTCCATAATTTCCTTAAGTAGAGGAAGCAATTTGTCAGACTGCTTGCTTATTAGTAAAGTAGTGGCCTATGGGAGGTATTTATCCATGCACAGCCATTGAAAGGCAGCTCCACCTTAGTCAATTTCCCAATACTTCACTTTTGTATGGTACCAAATAAACCAAGGAGGAAATATAGGGCTTGTTTAGATGGACACTGGGGATAGTACCAATGAGTTTTCAGCCTCTTTTATTGCTTAGAGCAGACTCTGCAAAGGTGACATGGTTGAGTTTTTAAAACTGTTTGAGGAATGCTGTCAGCAAAGTGCTGATCCTGCAGTCTTGCCTTAACGTCCGCAGAGGAAGTTATGACGGAGGTACCCATTCACCAAGATCTAAATCAGACCCATAATCACCTATTCCTCTTCCTTACAAGGCAATGAGACACATACATCAGGAAGACGAATAACATCAATATGATCACCACTTCCAGAAATATGGTTTTGAGTGTGGAGGAACATAATTCACCCTAAATTATAGACAGCTGTACTCATCAGCAGTAACAGCTACCCCTCTCACTCAACGTGTCAGATCAATACTGGGGAGAGCACTAAATAGAAACTTTTTTCAGTCCCAATATATTCAACCTCTTTAAAAAACTGTACATTTTGCATCAGGGTGCCAACAAAGGATAAAACAACAAGAAAGATAGGGCTCTATAGTGTAGAGTAAGTAATGTTTTTTCTATCAATGGGATCTTAGTTACAAGAAAGTCAAGATTTTTTTTAAAAGATTGAACTAAAGCACTATTACAAATAGGTGTGCGTCTTAATGTATTTACATATTATGTAACTTGAGAAGGGATCAGCTATATATTCAGTTTGATTTGAATGGTAAAGGATAGAAGTCATTGTCACTAGAATTATGTCTAAGTGCTGAACATAAACAACTTATTAATAGTTGAGCGAATAATTTTTTCCTCCATTATTTACTGGCTACTCTAGAAATATACAACTAAGGGGTTGGACATGCCCCCACATATTGTGGATAAGAGACAAAAGGTTGCCCTACCTGTTTGTGCGTTATCCAAAAGGGGTTGAGGGAGAGAGGCAATAAGGTTTTGTACCTTCCTCGAGTGAATGTGAATATGACACGGTCTTCAGGAGAACCTTGGTTGTTTATATATATATTTTTCTCTACTCTGACAGTAGAATTATGTAAATATACTTCCAGAGTATGAAACCCATTGATTGTTTATTTGTGATTTCACGGCAAAACAGGAGGCTAGCATTATGCCGTGACTTTTAATCCTGTCTTCTGAGCAACAACACTTGCATTAGAACATTCAATGAGCACACAATGAAATAGAAACTTGGCACTCTATATAAATTACCTTTCCTCCATTTTCTCCCTCTTGTATTTGCCGCCTTTGAACAGATAAGTACTTTCTTTGAGTTGTTTGATTTTTAATACTGTTCTTTTTGTCAATTTCTGATTAGGAATAGTTGTTTGCAATGTTCCCCCCCCCCCAATTTAATGGTTAATAGTAGTATATTTAGGACTGCGGAGTTCAGCATATTAAAAGGATAGGAAAAATGGGTGGAGACTCAGTTGTCATAAATATATTACCAGTAAAATACCTTTGCAAATAGCAAACAATTGTACACTTACTCAAAAGTGTAAGTTTACCTTTGTGACTCCGGCTGTAGGAATGGAAAATACTTTTGGTCGACTCGTCCTATTAGCATTATGCTTAAGTTAGCATTTGTGGCACCATTTTGCACTTAGCCGCCATTTTGTGCCAAGATCGAAATGAAGCTTCTGTCTCATACTGTCTGCCTCAGCAGAAAAAGTAGCCTTGATTGTTTCTTTGTATTATTCAAGGTTGAGTTTTGTTGCACTAATTAATAGCTCTGTTCTGTGTTTGCATACCTTTCTTCATATATAGCCCTGCTCTCACTCTCAGAGAGACGGGCACGGGCTGAGTAACCTTGAAGCTAAGATAAGGTGTTCCTGATCTTAGGATGGTAGCTCATCCTTCTGTGCCTCCTTTGTTAACCTGCTTGAACTGGAAATTTCCAGTTTGGGAGGGTCCTGTTGGGTATTGGAAATGTATAATATCTGATGTTATGTTGGGGAGGGTCAGTCCCTCTGCAGCTACCTCAGGAGGCTGGTCAGACCGAACTCCGCTTGAGCACATACTAAGAAAATAACTTTAGTTTATATACTCAACTATATGACCAACCAAACATGAAAGTGTGCTGGTCATAGGGAAGGGGAAAATAGTGCCTTAGTGGAGAAACAAGAAGGATAACCTTGTCTTCTGCACCCCACTCTGAGGGGTGCACCTTAGCTGAAAAGACTATAGCTTTCTCCTTGCATCACTTGCAACTTAAAATGGTCTACATTTGGATAATGTAAATCATTCAAAACATACAAATAGCATATTATGTCCTACGTAAGACAAACTCCATCCAATTGAATACTTATATACAGTGCTTCATTTGTGCCAATGGTTAAGGGTGGTGGTCCCCAGCACTCATTTTTAAGGATTGGAAATTATTTTGCTTTTTCAGATTTAAACCCAGAGCAAGATAAGAAAAAACATTCAAAGAGCCGTACCAGTGATTTGCTTTTACTCTTGGGGTCATTTTTGAATGAGTATAAGAAAAACATTAAAAGATAGCTGCCACAATTGCTTACACGTGTGTGGAAGCCACCTTTGAATAGTATTCTTCAAGCAAAAGAACATTCATCCAGTGATAGCTGCCACATGTGTATACATGTCCATGTATGACATCAACATCAAATTGGATCAACACGCCAGGGAAGTAAATGAATGTAAATTAAGAAAGTTTTGTCTTGATACCATAGATTACAAACTGGATGAGGTCTATTCCTGGGCTAAAGCCTATGCTCAGAAAAGGTTCTTTAAAAAACCAGGCACTACATCGTCAGAAGAGAGTATTATTACAGATCAGGAATTATCACTTTCCAGGCCAGCTACAAGGCCAGACCTTCAATCATCGACCTGAAGGACAAGAACCTTCAAAAGGACAAGAGTCAGGAGGGGACAAAAAAAAGAATAGTGGAATCATCAAGAACATTACGGAACCTCAAGAAGACTTAGACGAACATCTCCCAAAAAAACACAAGAACTGATAGTACTTAACAAGGGAATGTCCTTTGCTCTAACTTATTCATCTAACTGTCTGGAAACTGAAACTTCCCTCTTTAAATTCATGCAGAAGCTCAGACTAAGATGGGTTTTCCACACAATAGCGCCAGAAGAACGTGTCACCTCGGAGAGGTTTAACCCTTCGGATGTGCGTGAAATTTTCCCGCAGTATGTGAAAATTTTGAGCAGGTGCAATTCGGACGGCTCCCGGCTGTCCGACGCACATGCCGCCCATAGCGTGGGATGGCCAGAAGCCGTCTGGCGCATCCAAAGGGTTAAACAGGAAAGCACTTTTATGGCACCATTTTCCCATAATACATTAGATAACTGCGAACTACTGGTGAAAACTGACCTACAAACATCAAATACCAATTATCACAATTCAACAATCTCACCACTGATGAATGAAAAATCCTAAGGAACTTAAGTCAGGACAAAAATTTAACCTCCAACTGGGAGACAAAGGTCGTGCCCTTGTGGTGATGGACCGATTGTTTAATGAGAGAAAGGTTGTTGAACACGTACTTAACGAAGACACGTACATACGCATGGAATCAGATCCCACCAGTCAACTTTTGTCCATTTTATCCACACTTTTGGATAGAACAAAGGAATTCCACGGATTCAGTTTACATACCAGATTAATTCCCATACAATCAATTTCTTGGACATTCCCATTAACAATTCTGATTCAGGTCTGCAGACCTCGGTTTACAAAAAACCTACAGACAGGAACAATGCGTTACATTTTTTGAGTTTTCACCCGCCATGTTTGAAGAAACATTAAACGATATCCCAGTTCATTCAAATAACAAGGATCTCCTCATCTGAAACACATATGATTAGAACTCAAAACTCTAACTCTTGTCTAGCAGCTCATTGGCTGAACTTTCAACACTCAATTCCACAACTAAGGTTCACCATACTCGAAAAGATTACAGCATTGAGAGGCACAGATACACATACTTTGTTAGCAGCCACGGAAACGCATTGGATAAAATATCTTGACACTTTGATTCCAAAGAGTCTCAAGGACAAATATGAAATGGTATGTTTTCTGTAATAACATCAATTGTTGCCTTTGTTTTGTCTCACTTGGCAAATATGGCTGATGCACCATATGATGGTATATGTAAATCACTGACCGCACATACAATGACCACTCACAGTCCCTAACGGACACCCACAGTCCACTCCATGCTCTTCAACAAACCATGGTTGACATCGCTGGAGTCCTGACTCAGGGACAATAACAACTGTCTAGTTAGAATGGCTCTAGCGATGTCACCCGGGAGTTGGGACACATGCGGAGGATCATGGAGAACATTGAGAGGACGCAGGCGGAAAGATGGGTTGTGATGGCTGCACACCAGCGAGAGGTAGCAGGGTTCCTCAACACCCTAAAGGTCCTCCTCATGGCATTGCTAACACAAGGCCTGGCTTTGATGCATGCTGTTGCTACCACTCCATCCACATCTCCGCCCCCTGAAGTGTCAGTGCCACACAGTGCGGCAGACATTCCACTTTCGGCCCCTGAGGTATCAGTGCCACACAGTGCTGGAGACAGAACACCACCACCAACACGTGAGGCACTTGAAACAGCAGAGGACGAAGATGTGGATGAATCTGCCTTCGTGGTAGGAAGGACGCAGTAGCATTCATCTCCGCTATATGGCCGGTTTCTGCTTGGTTCTGCCCTCTGCATCTTCACCTTCCACTGTCCCACGATACACTCTGCGAGACTCACCTTGGACCTCAACATGGACTGCGATATTCTGTTTGGTTACCAAGACACAGCAATCAGACTGCAGAATGAGCTTTTCCCCTTCCGTTGAACTTGTCATTACCTGAAGGACTATGGCTAGCCCTCCATGGGCCAACAATGTAAAGTGGGGTTTGCATGGCCCTGTACTGCTCCTGCCTCAGCACTGCACTGAATGTGCATTAAACATTCATATTCACACACATATGTCATGTCTATGATCATTCAAGTGTGGAAGTATGGATGAATGTTGGGTCAGTGATTACCCCTTACAACCATGTTGCTCATGTTGTGGGACTTGGGTTACGGGGTGACACATTGCCGATTTGCGGTCCGGGTGGCGCCGGCACTACAACAGGGACACACACATTAGTTACTTCCCTGTCCAGCCCAGGACAGATCCACACCCAGAGCCCCGGGGTCATTGTTCACACCCCTATGCTGCACTGGCATATGCCAGGCCAGCCCATTCCGCATACACTCACAGGGGGGGGACAACGCTACATGTCCCAGGTCTTCCCTGTAGTGATCTGCTGATCACAGGTGTAGTTATCAGCATGCCACAGCCACTCCCTCATGGCTGGTTTACACCCACACCATACCCATCCAGCAAATGTGTCACAGGACACGTGACCCTGTACAAAAAAAGGGCCTGGCGCACATGCTTGTATCCCTTTCCACTCTCAATCTGGGTGTATCCGCGTGGTTATTGTTTATGCATGAGGGCGTAGGGCCCTGCCACATCACATTCCCTAGTTCCTTAAGTGACATATTGGCATCCGCACCATGAGACTCAATCATAAAGGGTCCATGATTTGCAGGGCACAGACTTGGTGGCACCGGATACACTGCGTCTGGCACTGGCACACTGCCACAGAATGGTGACTTTCGGTGCACTAAGGTAGGGGCACCTTAAGTGCTGAGTGGGAGTGCAGCCTGCAATGATGCCCCGTCCTGGCGGTCCGGACTGGTGAGGATTTGTGTGAGCCCTGCTGGACCGCAGTGAAGACCTGAGCCAGTGGGCAGTGCTGGACTATCGCCATTGCCTTGCGGGTCACGGTGTTAGTGGCACCTAAAGGGCTGAGTGGGTGTGCAGCCTGTCATGATGTCGTGTGCACTGATATGATCTCTACAATATTGAAATCAAGACCCAGAATCAAGTGTGTGACCTGGTGGCCCACGAAGCGGGCTGCATAATTTGGAGGGTGCCATGTTCACGGGCCCCGGGCTTGCACTGGCACGTGGTGGGCCCTCATGGAGACACGCCGGTGGGGGAAGGTGAGCCTGGGTGCGCAGGGGCGGACAATCACCGCTGGGCGGCGGGAGGGGCTGGGGGGCAGCAGCCTGTGTGCGCAGCCGCGGGCAAGCAATGATGATGTGTGCAATTGAATGTACTCTGCCATATATAAATCTGGACTCTGTTTCAGATAAGGGACCAGGTTAACTGCAGTACATACTGGCAGGTGGTTAGACACAGACCAGTGGCAGCAGGTGAGCCGTGAGGCCTGGGTCCGCAGTGTCAGCACTCTCTCTCCCTCTCCCTCTCTTCTTTTCACTGTCTCTCTCTCTCTCCCTCTCTTTCCCTCTTTCTCTGTCCCTCTTTCCCTCCTTCTCTCTCTCTCTCCCTCTTTCTCACTCTCTCCCCCTCTTTCTCTCTCCCTCTCTTTCCCTCTTTCTCTCTCTCTCTTTCCCTCTTTCTCCCTCTCTTTCCCTCTTTCTCTCTCTCTCTCCCTCGCTCCCTATCTTTCTCTCTTCCTCTCTTTCCCTCTTTCTCTCTCTCTCTCTTTCTCTTTCCCTCTGTCCCTCTCTCTCTCTCTCTCTCTCTCTTTCTCCCTCTCTTTCTCTCTCTCTCACTCTCTTTCTCTCTCTCTTTATCTATCTCACTCTTTTGCTCACTCAGTCCTTTGATGAGCGCAAGACACACCTTCTTGAGCGCAGGACACACCTTCTTATCTAGAATTTTGTCTTGCAGGCTGTGACCTACATATTGTCCTGAGAAGACCCGCCATGACTCTTCTTAATAGTTGTTTTGTGTTTTTTTTTAATAAAATGTTTTGTTTGGTAATTCAAAGATGAATGAGTGATTCTCCTATTTCTGAACACACATGCATGTTATTTGTTGTAATTCTGCGACATCAGTCGAATTGTTTTGTCCATGATTTCATGAAGTTGATGGAACAGCAGGCTGCAGGGAAGCAAATCAGAAGTCTAGCAAAGCGGGAGTCCAGCAGAGTGGCAGTCCATCCGCAGCACACCAGTCCTTCTTACTTGCAACGTTTTCATAAGTCCAGAAGTGTACTAGAGTAGTTGTTTCAGAGCGCCAGCACTTATACCCAGTTTGGCATTTGAAGTGGAGGAGAATTCAAAGATAGGCTTTTGAAGTACGCAGAAGACCTGTCCTTCCCTGGCTCCAGGCTCACTACAGGTGGGCATGTAGCCCTCTGTGTGAGTGGACAGGACACAGCTTATTCATTTATAAGTGAGGGTGAACCCAACTCCTCCCTCCCATCCTGTCAGCAAGGCCCATCAAGTCACAACTAAGCTCCCATTGTGTGTGGCTGTTTGAGGGGAACACGCATCGCTCAGCTGCGACCCACCCCAGGCATGTGATCAAAGACAATCAATAGGCACTAAATGGCTAAAGTAAGAAAATGCCAACTTTCTTAAAGTAAACACAAGGAGATGATGGACAGAGCACTGAAACTGCCAAGCCAGGTCTTCCCTGCACTGGAAAAAAGCATCCTGGGATCGATTTCGGGGTAACCCCTCATCAGCCAGGCTAGCTTGTATCCAGTGGCTAAGTGAGCAAGGGATCCACCTTTGGGTATACCCTGCCAACTTAGGACAAACAAAGCAAACACAAGGAGATGACGGACAGAGCCCTGAAACTTTTCAGACACTCACCCCCAGTCACAGATCTGGGTTCAATCCAACATCGTTCTTTAGCTCACTTCGTTACCCCAGTTCAGACCCAGCTATATATAGAAATCAGTTTTGGCCTGTGCCTAATGGGAACAGTCCAACCCGAACTGCCAAGCCAGGTCTTCCCTGGACCGGACACAAGCATCCTGGGACCTGTTCCGGGGTAACACCCCTCATCAGCCAGGCTAGCTTGAATCCAGTGGCAAAATTAAATGTGACCCACGTCTGGGCATACTCCGCCAACTTAGGACAAACAAAGCAAGCACAAGGAGATGATGGACGGAGCACTGAAACTTTTCAGACACTCACCCTCAATCACAGACTTGGGTTGAATCCATTATCGTTCTTTAGCTCACTTTGCCACCCAGTTCAGACCCAGCTATACAAATCAATCTTGGCCCTGTGCCTCATGGGAACAGTCCAGCCCGAACTGCCAAGCCAGGTCTTCCCAGGACCAGAAACAAGCATCCTGGGACTGGTTTCAGGCTAACACCCCTCATCAGCCAGGCTAGTTTGAATCCAGTGGCAAAGTGAGCAAGGGGTGTATGTCTGGTCATACCCTGCCAACTGAGGGCAAACAAAGCAAACACAAGGAGATGATGGACGGAGCGCTGAAACTTTTCAGACACTTTCTAAAAGTGTCAGTTTCAGAATTGTAATGTAAAGTCCACCTTCACCATAAACTAGGATTATAAATTAGGATTCTAGAGACACGAGGCTTTGGGTCTTATCTCTTCCCAATAGGAAATTACACTTATAAAATGTAATAATCCCAGTGTCATCCTATAGAAGAGATGGGCCTTGCAGTAGTGAAAAATGATTTTCGGAGTTTTTGACTACCAGTACATGAAAATCTTAAAAGTACATGTCCTGCTTTTTAAATACATTGCCTTTTAAGGCCTTCTGGGTTGTTCAGGGCCTCGCTTAAGGGTGCCTTATATGTATAAAAAGTGAAAATTGTTGCCTGGGAAAAGGTTTATTGTGCCAGGTCGACATGACCGTGTAAAACTGCACCCACAGGGCCTGAAGTGGCTGGCCTGAGACATGGTTAAAAAGCTACTTTAGTGGGTGGCACAATAAGTGCTGCAAGCCCTCTAGTGGCATTTAATTTGTAGTCCCTGGGTACAGAGTACACCACTTTACTAGGGACTTTAATATGCCAACTGGGATGAACTAATGTTGCGATGTTTAGAAGAAAGAGCATGTGCACTTTATCACTGGTTAGCAGTGGTAACGTGCTTATGCTCCTGAGGCCAACACAATCGAAGTAAGAAAAAGTGGAAGAGGAAGGCAAAAAGTTTGGGACTGACTCTGCAGAAAGCTCACTTTTAAACAATTAACTTAATAAAAATACTGGTGTGTAGAATTAGTTACTTTTTAACGCATCTTTTAGTATGTGCTGCTTAGAAGAACGAAAAGGATATACTGCATAGTGCACAATATGCTCAAAAAACACAAATCTCAGCAGTTTGACAAGTGCTCGAAAGGTCCCTTTCGAGATAACCTTCTACAACTATAAAATGGAAAAAGGTAAAGAAGGAACAGCAGTTCTCCTTTCAGCAGGGTATACTGATAAGTTCTTAATTGTTATTGATTGACTTCTAGGCAAGAGTAACAGCAATACACTAGTTAGATCATTAGATAAGACTTTGATGTATGTTCTCAAGGATCTGGTGAACATTCCATTCTTCCTTTAATGATATCATTATTTGGCTGACGACAGGGTTCAGGAAGCCATCAATACACGTCAACCACTTTGCATGCAAGAGGCGCTGGTGCGTGATACCTGTGCGGAAGGTACTGTATTTCATTCTCAATGTTTTTTACATGGCTTCAAAATATTGTGTCAAAATGATCTAAAAGGAGCAGCAAGTTCCTTTCAGAGAGTGGGCATGCATTTTGAGATCTTCTATTTACTCAGAGGCTTAAGGAATAATATCAAAATTTGACGCAACACAGCAAGACAATATACCGCACTGCGTCAAATGGAGTGGGCAAGAATGTATCATATCTATCCAAATATGACGCATTACTGCTCTCTACTTGTGTCTGCCTAGCACCAATGCAGAAACCCTTGCTCCATGGTGCAAGGGTGCCTGCGTTGCAGGCAGGAATATTTGGGGGCATGAAGGGAAACCTTTCTGCATAAAAACAATTCTTTGATGTGTTTTCCTCTTCCTAAGTGTGCTTCAAACTTCAGCACACTTAGAAAGAGAAAACAACAAGGAGAAATAAAGATATTTTCTTCTCATTGCACCTTTATCGAGGAAGGCGTACAATTTTGACGCAACCCAGGTTTACCAGTACTGGTAAATCTGGGAATGCGTAGGGCTGGAATCACGCACTCCAAATGTGTACTAAGTAGTTGACTGTTATCACATTGCTGTAGGTTGTTGGCATGCAGGAAGGTATCGCCTTCTTATCAAAAGCGTGCCTAAATACATGAAAGTAGCGCTTACCTCGCGTAACTTCCAAATTCCAAAAGGAGGACAATATTCACATTATATTATTAGTAATGACCAACTTTGTTCGGTTTCCAGTTTTCCAAGATTTATTCTTTCTGTTTGAATTTACTCATTCTAGTATACATTCAATTTATATCCATTTTTTCTGTAAATACATCAATGATTTGTGTCCACAACAGGATTAGTCATCGCATACTTTTACTCATCCCAATGCATTTTGGGCTTGAATTAGCCCTTCATCAGGGGATAACTTCAAAGAAACGTGTTTTCCTGACCTCGCGTTCTGCTAGATGGCCATTGAAAAGAAGGAAAGGTAAGTGTGTAAGCTGTACATGCTACTGAATGGATGATTACATTGTGCTTGAGTGCAGCGTGGCCTATGCTGCAGTGTAAATTATTCAAGTAGCCATAAATCATGCTTGGATGACTCCACTCAAGAGCATGAGGGAGCAGCCCATAGGAATGGGGGAGTTTTTGAGCCAATCATGCTGCATGGTCTGAGTAATCCCCAAAGGATCAGAACAGGAGACAACTTATGGGACAGGTTTCTCTGCAAACACTCATAAATGTACAGCCATATAATGTTAATAACCCTATTGTTACATTTTGTTGAAAGACAAGGGATTACCACCAAACATTAAGGTCAAGAGGCAGGGAAAAGAGGGAGGGTGGGGCAGAGAGAAAAAAATCATTGAGATGAGAAATTGTTTAAAAATTGCAAATGAAACTATTGCACTGCTCGTTTATTGAGTGGATTTTCTACTAAACAAACATTCGGCAACAAGATTGTGCATCAATTGTGTTGTGATAATCAACCAGTGATTGCTGCCTTTGTTCTTAAATAGGAATTACATTTCCCTCACATCAAATTCTAGACACTAGATCTACAGCAAGATTTAGTGCAAGAGGCTCATAAAAGCCTTTAAGAACATGTTTCAGGTCACTGACCTTGTTTATAATTGACCTGGTATTAATGCAGACCATGAAGAATATACTGTTAATTAATTTTCCCTGTGACGATAAATATTCATATAAGAATATCATTGCATGCCTCAACAAATGATTTGAAACCCCATCCCCCGAGGCAGCACAACGATTGACTGTGGCACCACTGGAAAGGGCAGAATTGTTCCTTTCCAACGATGGCTCGTTCAGGCAGATCTATACTGATGGATCACTTGTGATGCACCACGATTCACGAGCAGGGATCCAAGTAATACCATGGATTGGTAGACTCTTTTGACATTGAGACTTGAGATTCTGGTCACTTTGGCTTTCATTTGTTCTCCCAGCTGTGTAGGAAGTTAGGATTTTAGACAATGAGTGCCAAAAAGTATGGTTTGCGGCGTGACCAAGGGCCGCATTGATGTCAGTTGAGTGAGGGTCAAGGGTGGTGTGAGTTGGGCGTAGGAGAAGTGAAACATGTAGATATCATGGACAATGTATAGTTGAGTTATTATGAGGGTCAAATCATACCTTTTCTAAGGTGTTCCCCCCTAATTGTTATAATGTGAAAGAGATGGGTAATCAGCAGAAGTCTTCAACCAAACTTGAGCCTGATGCTGGGCTGTGGCTCAGCTCAAGATTCTCTTGAGCCCAAAACAAACGCAGCTTTCATGTGTCTTCTGTCAGCCACCTGTGCTCTAACATTTTCCTCACCCAGTATTAAAGACAAATCACTAACTTCTGATGTAAAGCATGAGAAGGAAAGGGATACCCAATTACACAATGTGAAACAAGAAAACCTGGCATCGATCCCGGCTTTCCCACTTCACTAAATTGTGGGATTTTAGGCACTTCTATTATTTCACTAAGCCTACTTTTTCTTCATTGTCCCATCTGACAGCACTTTGAAAATACATGAGATCATGATATGCGCTGTCAAAACATTCTCTTGCATTTGATTTGATAAACTATTATGTTGTTCCAAGTATAATAACAACCTAGGCCACTCAAAGGTTGCACATGACAATTGACTGGCATCTTTTTTCACCAATGGCTTTTTGATATTTGAACACTATCATTTCTAATAAATGCTTCTCAATGCAATGTTATAATCTGATGTAGTGAGGTGAAACATGTCTGACTGTTAATGAAATACATTTTTTTGAATATTGAATAGAGTTCATCATATATTTACATGTTTGTTGCACAATGTCTTTAAAAATGAATGTGTCCCTAAATATGTGTTGTAGGACATCTTCTTTCTTGGTTGTTTAACAGCTTTCTGAATGTTAGTGCTTTGTCTAGTAGACAGCAGTCCAGTGCTGCTATTCACCAGGAGGCTACATTTGAAGGTCAGGAGTGCTGAAAGCATCACCTGGGCCATATTTTGATTATCCCTGTTGTAGATCATGAGCGCTCTGTGTTATGTGAGAGTGTTCCTGCTGGGTTGGGAGTATGTGGATGAAGGCTTGGTCACACTAGTTCCTCTTATGCTTCCTACTGGTCGTGGGACATGAGGTGTAGCACCTGGTCACGTTGGCTTCCTCTTGCACTCTCTGCTGTGCAGTAAGGGTGAGTACCTGGACCATGAGCACTCTGGAATATGAAAATTCCACCTTTGCGGTCTGGAGAATGCAGATAAAGGCGTGGTCTCGCTAATTTACTCTTATGTTACCTGCATGATTTGGGGCTTGAGGTATTAGATCCTGGCCACTTTGGTTTCCTCTTTTTGTCCTTGTTGTGCAACAAAAGAGAGGACTTGGACTATGACCAGTCTGTTTTATTAAAAGTCTCCTTGTGCGGTGCACAAATTGTACATGAAGATATTGGGTCTGATTTAGAGTTTGACAGATGGGTAATTCTTTCACAAAGTGATGGATAGCCTATCCACCTTATTAGAAGTATCATGGGATATAATACATTTGTAATAAGGTGGGTGAGATATCTGTCATGTTTGCGATGGACTAACCCCTATGCCAAACTGTAAACCAGGCACCTCTCTAATTTACTCTTATGCTCATGGCCATGCTTGGGGCTTCACATATTGAACCCTGGTCATCTTCCACTTACTGCTGTGCCTTAAAGGTGAGGTCTTAGGCCATGCCTTCTCTAGAGTGCAAGAGTGCCCCCTGCTGTGTCATCATTGTGGTATTATGGCTTCGTTGATCTACTTTCTTTTATGCTTAATGAAGGGCTTGTTGCTGGAGCTGGTACTCTCCTGTTTCTTTGGCGTTATCTAGTACAACTAGATGGCTAAAATGGAGTTTGTGACATTAGGCTTTAGCCAATGTAGCTGCTGTAGAGGCCCCTTCCTGTGTATGGGTGAAGACACAAATTTATAAACAAATCATGCAGTCCAGCAAATGGAGATGCTACACTTTGTTGCATGACCAGGAGTGAGCAGAATAGCACTGTAGCTACAAAGAAGTGGCATTGGCCTGCATCCTACTTATGCAGGCACAGTTTATGCTGCAATGCGCCAACAGAGACACCCTTGCACCATAGGATGTACCATGCTCTGGTATATCCTCACTTAGTACTGGTACAGAGAAGGGTTGATGAGTGTACAATATTAGATTAGTATTTGGGGTGGGTGATTGCCCACCTCAAAAAATAATCACAACACTGGTAAGGGGAGCCCTCCATGTCACTAAACTAAACCGTGTTCAACCCCTGGTAACTATAAACTTAACTTAGGGCCATGTGTAAAGTATTTTGGCAGTACCAAAATAGTAATACAGTCAAAATGCTAAAAATAACAAAACAAAACCAAATTAGAACAATAGAGTACAATTTAATAAACAAAAGTACACCAAAATAACAAAAATCAGATAATGGTAACTGGAGATTTGAATTGTTAAAGTTCTGAGTAGGAAAAGAGCCAAGAAAAACAAAATACCAATGACAGTCAATTGTCACGTTACTCTGGGACTTAGGCGCAATGGAGCACCGGTTAGATACACCAATCAGGTTTGTCCTGGTCAAAGATTTTGCCTTCTGAGTTAGCCATTTAAGTTCCATTCTACCACAGGATTACACTTCTAAAGCCCCCGAGGCCCTGAGGGAAGACATCTGTAAGGCATTCTAACATTATATTTTTACATGTACTACTTTTAAATGCCATGCCCCCTGACTTGTTGGTCAAAAGGCCTACATAGGAGTGACTTATTAATATTTAAAGGGAGGTTTTGATCTGATTATTTTGACAGGTCTAATCGCATTTCTAACACTGCTACAGTCAAAGCTACCCAGGGTAGGCCGGAAGCTATGCTTTACACTGTCACTGTGTTGGATGGCACAATAGGTGCTGCAGTACACTAGTGATATTTCCACATACTATGGACATATATTTAAGGTAAATATACCAATTAGGAAAATGCCAAGTCAACCATGTTTAAAGGGGAAGCACAAGCACTTTACCACTGGTTAGCAGAGGTAAACTGCACAGAGTTCTAAAGCCAGGAAAAATATAGTGTCAAGCTAAAGTTAAAAAATATGGGGTGACCACATGGAAAAGGCCATTTCCTACAGGAACATAATGCGCTGGTTACTAATCTGTAATCATTACTCCAATTGCCGTTCGCTCATCCCAGTATTTATGGACCACCCTGCCTTCCCATTATCACACCCTCGATCCCTACGGCTTGAGGACTGCAGGAAGCTCTGAGGGTCTCCAGTAATATTGGGGATTATGAGTGAATAATTAGAGCATTATGAAAACAGCATTCTGGATGTGTCTATGTGACAAATACATTTGGGCACATTTGTTGTGTGCCATTTTATTGTGATGTGTTCTTTTTGTTTTGCGCTTTTGTGTTTTTATGCCGAATTTTTGAAATGTGATTTTGTTGCTTTGTAATGTGTTGGGGGTGCTGCGTTCCGTTTTGTTTGATTTGCTGTAATGCACCCTGTTATATTTTGATTGTGTTGGTATGCTGCATTGTGTATGTTATTGTGTTATGTTCAGTTGTTTACTTTAACAATTGCTGCTAAATTTCTAGGCAAAAGCAGAGGATTCCGTGAAGCTTCCTATGACAAGTAACCATTTACCACTGTCTACTGTGGACAATTCAACTATTTAAAACAATAGTCATCCCACAAATGATCAGATACTGTGCCTTAACATAGCTCTTGCTACATTTGATAAGGCCCCATGTCTCCTGGTTCTCGAATTTTGTTGACATGTACTACCAAACATGAACTCGTAGAAAATGAATGACCTAAAGCACGCAAAAACGTGTCTTACTTATTGAGCCAGAAGTGAAGGGAAGGGTGCCTGCCTTACTGTTGACCGCGCTTGGTAAAAAGTATTTAGCGCAAATATAAGCACTATTGCCTCTGTCAGCATCAGTGAAACAGAGGTACATTGAAGCGAAGGTGGCAATCTCACTTTTACAAGCACTTGAGGGTGATTATTAGGAGTCATGAAGCATCAAACGGCACACATGTTAAGCTCAATTCTTCTAGAAGTTACCAAACGTGATTCGAATTACAGGTGGGCTCTCATTGCTGCAAATTAATAGAAAAAATCTTGCCTTTCACGATTTATGGACCGTGAAACCTGAACCAAAAAGCAGAATTAAAAAATGGCATCTTTATTATTTCTGCAGCTCATTAATTCACATGACTGAAAGAATGAGGTGCATAATCAGCAAAAAAAGTATTTCTAGACAAAATGTTTTACTGCGTTGAAGCTATTGCTCTATTTATGATCAATTACAATTTTATTCAGAGACAGAGTTAGAAATTCATAATGAATCATCTTTATGACAAAAGGTGTAAAATATTTTACAAGTAACAAAATATGTAGGGACTTAAACTGAATCTATCTCCAGGAGGAATAGGAATATACAGACAGATTATCTGGGATGAGCATTCAAATATTTTGTGACTGCTTTAAAAAACACCTTTGTGGCTGCTTTAAAAAAACATCTGCGGCCTCCTATGCACACCATCACCCAACAGAGTATTACAAGAATGACTATCTTATTCAAGGATGTTATAGTATCGGCTAAAATTTGGTATATTGGACTGCCACCTGGGACCGGGAAGGAGCAGGAAAGCAATTGTTATGTTTAAGACAATGTATGGAGCAAGTACTGTGTGGTGGAGTCTCTGTGTATATGTTTAAGTGTTAGCCTGGCATTGACAGCGTCGATAGACCTCAACTCTGGGTGTGATTGTGCCCTGCTTTTACGGGTTCTACTTGTAAATGGCCAGTGTCAGCACTACTGGCACCTATGCAAAAGCCAAGAGGATGATTCAAAGTGCTCATTCCATGATCCAGTGACACATTGCATAAGTGTTTTGTCGTCAACACCATAAAGAGGAAAACACCAGACAGAAACACAAGAGGACCATATTAAAAACAGGTTTTGAGGATCGCAACGAGGCCATATTGAAAACAGACCTTGTGGAACGCTGATCCGTGTGCCAACAAGTGGCTCAACTGCATTGCTTCAGAGACCTACTTGTCGTGAAGGATAAGGACTCTATCCAAGCAATAACTGGGTGGATTGCAAAGAAGCAAGTGAGATAAGAGAGATCAAATTGATAAAAACAATGCTAATGCTTGTGATGGTACACTCGCACACACAAACGAAATCGCTATTGTCAAATTTGCCTGTCGTGAACTCTCCATCAACCCGATTCGAAAATACATGATCAGGCAAGCTCTGCAATCCAGACCCGCGGTAAATGAATGACAGGTCCTACATAGGGCGGCACGTAGCTGGCAGACAAACGTGTGAACAGGAATCTCAGGTGAATCCCCCAAATGAGCACAGCAACATCACAATGATCCTGGAAATTGGCCCCAATAAAGCAGGCATGGCATAAGGGGTGCACACATTCCCAAAACACCAATAAGTCAGATGCCACATGGAGTTAGTTACACACAGCCAATCAGGACACAGCACACACTGTATTTGCAGTGATCCCACCCCCCTCATGCCAGACAGCTGGACACACTTCCCACTGGCCAGATTATGTCCACCTCCATTTGTTGTCAGTGACCTTTTATTTATGACTCCTCAGACAATGCCCACATTCTTTTACCAAACAAGAATATCTGGGTGTACTTTTATTGCTTCCAAAACTGTATAAAGATTTTTCAGAATGATTGTACTTTGAGACAGTCCTCAGACCCGTTTCTGTAAGCTATACTCCCAGCCCCAGTGTTTGATTAAACCAACTGTTCCTGTTTTGCCATCTGGTCTTTTGTTTTTTCAAGGTAAATTCATAATCAATAAACACTATACATATGAAGTGTAGTCAAGGGAGTAGAAATCGTACCACCACTTCATACTGTACATGGCAGCTGTTACAAATGGCGCCCAGCTCATAGGGCGCCATTTGCCCTCTGACTTCACCAACACAAAAGGTAAATTAACTTCCTGCACAGGTGACAGTCCATATATATTTTGCTTTTCTATTGACATTCCATGCCAGACCATTGTTGACTGTCACAGTGAGAGATTTAGCTAGGCTTTTGTCAGTCCTATATGTTTTTAATGTTGCCACAACTGTCGTGGCAAGTATATTATTAATCCAGGTTTTAATAGTAACAGCCTTGGGACATGTATGCTCTTGTGTCTTGTGAGAGACTCTGCTTACTTACTGACTGCACATGTATAAACAGGGAAAGGGTATCAATGAGCAAGAAAGCAGCTTGTGCTGGTGTGACAAATGCCTACATGGCCTGTTGATGCTAGCTCTGTTTCAGCCACTTCTAATCCTTGTGGTCAGAGAATTTAATTTGCAGCAGGTACTCACTGACATCAGTGATGTGTGTTCTGAATCCTTTTGAGGTCATGCCATACAGGATTTTCAGGCAACCTGAGGTGTACAAGGTTATGTAGCTTCCTCCAATGCTATTCTGTGTGCTTGCCAACCCTCACCTTCTCCCACCATTGAGAGTTAGTGTTCAGTAGACACACTTGAGCCATATTTCAGTAGGCTGGATTGCAGGCGTTTTGTGGTTTGTGGTATCTGTCCTACCTGCACCCCGGACACAAATTAAACTCTGCTTGGGTCAAAGGTGGTTTACTTGTCCCACTGAGGAACCTTCTTTTAACAAGGATTTCATTAAATGTTGTTCCTAATCTTATTCACTGCAAATTTGTATTATATTGATACCACAGAAATCAGAGCTAGCATTCTAAATGTTTAATGACAACAAGTGTGAATGATATGTGACACCTACACCTTGTAGCCCTCATTGTCTGATGGAACATTTCATATACATTGACTAACACATTTGTATGAGTCATTGTCTGCATAATGTGTGTGATGTAAAGCACTCTGATGCCCTATATTGTGACTAGTAGCTCTATAAAAGAAATTAAATGTGAAAGAGGGGCCATGGAGAGATAAGGGGCAGTATTCGAGGGTTGTAGTGTGGCAATCCTTAGAAGAGGAGATCACTGAGGGCAAGCAGGATGCCAACAAAGATTGTTGCACTGGCAACCATCAACACTGTAGACAACCGTGATTACTGGCACTATCAAAGTACCACAGAGCTAAAGAAGCATATTTTTAACTGCTCATGCACAATACCACCGGGAAAAATATTTTTACTTTCAGATCCTTATTTTTATGTAAGCCATAAAAGAACAATAAAACATAGCAGAAACATTGAAATCAAACAAGCATATACCAAAAAAAGTGATAAAGCTTAGATCAAACATGCGTCATGAAATATTTGATAACATTGACGCAGCCAAATCATTTCATAAACTTCGCAAAAGAGTCACAAAGGTGGAAAAAGCAGTCTTGGCATGTAAATTTTCATGGTGCTGGGGCATGGGGGAAAACACATTTTCTAATGACACCCTAGGCTTTAATAATGAAATATGAAATACAAGTATTTGTAAAGGGCACAGCTACCTCCGAAGTGGTGTCCCGGCACTGGGGGCCCTCGGGAAGATTAAGCGAGCTGGGCTGACCTGCCGCTAGTGCTGGGGATCGAACCGGGAGCCCCAGATTCCAGCGTCAGTCGCCCTGGCCGCTGCACCACACCTCTTCCACTTGTGCATTTTTTTCGTATTTGTTCTTGTTTAAGTATATACAAATATTGGATATTTTTCTAAACTTGTGTGGTGTCCATTTGTAGTGCTTACACTGTATTACTGTTGGTTATGTGCAAATGCTTTACACACTGCCTCTGAGATATGGCTGACTGCTCGTGCCAAGCTACCAAGGGGGTAAGCAGGGGTTATTTTAGGAGTGTAACTCCCTTATCCTGACTAGAGTAGTGGTTTCTGCCTGGCTTTTGTGCAAATTTTAGCCAACCAGAAATTCAATTTCTAACAATGGTGCTAAGATTAGTGTACCTTAACTTGATTGCAAACTTGTAATAAACCATCTTCCACTACAAATACAGGCATGAACTACAACATCTCAAAGTGCTAGTGCATGCCAGGGAGCAGATGCACTGGGAGTACCCTGTGCTATTGTGATATCAGGGCCTGAATAGAGGTTGGCCATCATTGGCTTAGTCCTCTCCATCACCAGAAGGAAGCCGGAGACAGCAAAAACACTGCTTTGACTTGTATTGCATCTTAAAATACGAAGAGCCTCAACATGTTTTTAACCCCTAAATGTCAGCAAACTGAGAGTATACATTTTTTTCTCCCCTTCACATAGGCAAGGTAGAGAGCAGTGCATTCTCCAGAGTATACTTGCTAGCACTATAGGACGGGCATGCCCACCAATTCTGTTCATGTGGCCGACCCCACCTGAGGTGAAGGAGAGCAAGGGAATGGTGCCATAATGAAACTTGAAGTATAGTTTCCTAGCTACCGCAGGTTCAATCTCGTCAAGGAACCGCTCTGTCTTAAACCCATCCTTCACCAAGAGAAAAGCATTATTTAGGGTGCTGAAGGGGGGTGGGGGTTGTGATTGCATTAGGATCATTGTGTTATGCCCATAATTGGCTTTGATGGTATTCTTGCTAATTGATCCTACAGTCATCGGGTCTTCCCAAGAAATACCATTACCCAATTTTCTCAGTGTATGTTCGACTTATCTACTTCATGGGATTGTGTCAAAACCTGGCAGACCCAAGATTTCTTCCAAACCCATTTGGTATTATATAAGCTCAGGAGTGGCTCAGAGCCTCCTCCAAAAGAGGATTGGTGTAAAATATGTATAACAAAAAAGAATGCATTATTATAGTAAACTCCACGCTCGTCCGTTGACCAACCTTTTACGACTTGCCATGTTACTTAGGTAGTATTTGGTTGCAGGGTCGCAGAAGGAACTGCTTATTAAATATCATTTGGGAAGGAGAGTATTGTCTAACCCTGTTTTTGGCTGTCAACAAATTTATGGAGGTCTACCAGAGGGATTAGATCACTGTCCCTGTGTTTGGGTACCCAAATGGGATTTTTTTAAAGCAGCCAGTGGTCCTTAAAAGAAATGGTGGTCCTTTTTTATTAAAAAAAGTTTCTTCTTTTAGAAATTTTCAGTGGGAGTAAGCAGTTTTTTTTCTAGACCTCCTAATTCTCCACTAAGGTCTTCCAACATCATTCACTAAGGAAAAGGTGTCCCAAGGGGACATCTCCCCCTTGCACATTCGTTACCACCTCATTTGAGGTGTCAGTAACTGATCAATGATTTGCAACAACAATTGTGGTTGCAAAAAAATGTATACATTCCACATCAAGCAGTACCGCATTGGGGTACCGATAGCAGCCCTGGTAAAAATGCTTAAGCCAGCCCTGCTCCATTCATCTTCTTGTTGATTCTCTCTTTCCATTCATCTATTTAGCTCTCTCTTTCTTTCCGCTCTCTGGATTCCATTGATGATCATATTCTCTTTAGACTTCTGTCTCTCTCCCTTCCCTGCTATCTCACTAGAAGACTTCCTGTGCCTGCTACATTTCACTAGTGGGAGCTGGGGAAAGGTGCAGAGGTATCAGGAGCAGCACTGGGCTTTCAAACCCAACCTCTAAGGGCTCTTGCCCACCAGGGAACTGCCCGATGGAATAACAGGTCTGTTGGGCCCTGATACTAAACCATAATTAGGAGGGAATACCCCTTTTGCTCCCCTTCCTTTTTGAGATCTGGTGTGGGTTGCTAAACTCATTTTGAATGTCGGAAAACATATTTCCCACTTACAAAATTGGTTTAATTCACACCTAAAAGCCATTTTGCAGTTATAAACACTTTGATTTTGCAATCGCATGGTTTGCTGGTTCAAAATGGCGTTGTACAGATCCAACACTCTGGGCCAAACCTCTGGTAATTTGCCCTCCAATACATCTTTTCGTTCCCCACTGAGAGGCGTTGGGAGTTACCATTACATCAACCAATTTCCATTGACAGTGTAAACCATTGAGCTACACAACAAGGACCAGGAATCAGTGACTATGGTTAAGAAGGTTTATTACAAGTTTGCAATCAAGTTAAGGTACACTAATCTTAGCACCATTGTTAGAAATGGGATTTCTGGTTGGTTAAGGTTTGCACAAAAGCCAGGCAGAAAACACTACTCTAGTCAGGATAAGGGAGTTACACTCCTAAAATAACCCCTGCTCACCCCCTTGGTAGCTTGGCACGAGCAGTCAGGCTTATCTCAGAGGCAGTGTGTAAAGCATTTGCACATAACCAACAGTAATACAGTGTAAGCACTACAAATGGACACCACACGAGTATAGAAAAATATCCAATATTTTTATATACTTAAACGAGAACAAATATGAAAAAATCCACAATACAGTACTTCAAATATAGTTGTGTTGCAAGATGTCTTTAAATTGCAAAGTTACGTTAAAAACACAGTTCGTACGAGTCGGTAGCTCGGTCTGAGTCTACCGCGATGCTGAAAACAACAGAGTCTCACAGTTCTAATTGACCGCGTCAATACGGGCCAGCAACAGCGGGACAGACTCGTTAACAATGGTATACACCCGTTACAACGGATCTTTTACTCCGCACTACCATTACAACGCGACCATTACTCCGCATACCATTACAACGCATTGCGCTGGGGGGCGCTCTAGGATAGGGAATAAGTATAATTTACTATCCAACACCTTCCCTAGGGTCCACGGGGACTGGAGTTAGAATAGTAAATTATACTTACCACTATCCAGCGCCCCAAGGCGCTATGCGTTGTAACGGTATGCGGAGTAAAAGTCGCGTTGTAATGGTCTGCGGAGTAAAAGTATGCGTTATAACGTCATACATCCGTTAACAATACCTTTCTTAGTGTGACTCACACGGAGGTGCGAGTCGGTCTTGGCATCCGTCGCGATACAAAGTGGAGGCGGTGCACGGTGCGGTGTCCCTCAATGCGGTGCGAGCAGCAGCTCGGTGACGATTGTCCAGACGGCGTTGGTGAGACCAAGGCTTGGGGTGCAGGGCAAGTCGGTGCTCGATGCAGTGCTTGCAGGTTGCGGTGCAGGTGACAGAGCCGGTAGTGGAGTTCGTTGCGGTGCAGGTGCAAAGTGGAAGCGGTGCACGGTGCGGTTCACTCGATGCGGTGCAGGCAGCGGCTCAGTGACGATCGTCCAGATGACATTGGTGAGACCAAGGCGTGCGGTGCAGGGTGAGATGGTGCTCGATGCGGTGCTGGCAAGTTGCGGTGCAGCGACAGAGCCGGTTGGCAGGAATTGGCGCTGGCCGAGCCGGACAGCTGTACATGACAAGTCGGTCACGGGTATCGAGCCAGCAGCAACTGTGTCGGTGAGCCCAGGCCAGCCTAGTGAAACGAGGCGATGCAGGATGCGGTACCTCTTGATGCGGGGCGAGCAGCTTCATGGTGACGATCGTCCAGGACGGCGTCGGTGAGAACAAGGCGGGCTGTTTAGGGTGAGACGGTGCTTCTATTTGGTGCCTTCAGGACACAAGGCCGGCGACGGAGTTGGATGTTGGAGTCGGTCACGGTTTCCTCTACTCTGTGGCAACTGAAACAACGGTTCCAGGAGTGGTACCCAGAAGTTGGTGAAGTCTTTGCAGTCCCTGAGACTTCTTAACAGGAGGCCAGCTCGGTTTCAGGCCCTTGGAGATACTCAGCACAAGTATAGCAAGTTCAGACCAGTCCTTTCACTGCGCAAGGCAGAAGCAGCAGCTGCAGGCCAACCCAACAAAGCAACAACACAGCAACGGGGCAGTACTCCTCCTGGCAGCTCTTCCAGCTCTTCTTCGTGGAAGATTCCTTGATTCCAGCGAGATCTAAAGTCTTGGGGTCTGGGCCCCAATATTTATACTAGCAATTCCTTTGTCCTCTGAAGTTAGAGGGGCCTGGACCTAGTTCCAACCAGTTTGGAGTGCAATCTGCCAGGGTACACCTTCTTTCTTTGTCAGTGTGAGCCAGGGTCCTCAGACGCACCACAGGAGGTGGTGCCAGCATTGTGGAAGGCAAGCCCAGCCCTATTCAGACCCAGGTGCTACTCCTCCCACCCATCTAGGTGTAGATATGCCTACTCAGCCCGGCTGAATCACCCTGTCTCCCCAAGCTCCTGTCACTCACAAACCAGACAGACAATATACATGCTAGCAGAGGCAGGCTGGATGGTTAGGTCAGAAAATACCCGCTTTCTAAAAGGGGTATTTTCAAACACAGAATGTTAATACCAACATTACTAAAAGATGTATTTTATCCTTCTGAGTTCAGGCATACTAAATTCGAATTCCTACCATGTTCCCTGAGTCCGTTAGGATCATAGGATGTAATGATCAAACTGCCCATTCTGGCTTATGGAGAACAGTAGCCTTACAATAGTGAAAAACAAAATAGGCCGTAATTCACTTTCAGGACATGCCACACACAAAGGCATGTCCTACCTTTTACATACAATGCACCCTGCCAATGGGGGTACCCTGGGCCTACCTTAGGGGCGACTCACATGTAGAAAAGGTAGGTTTTAGGGACTTGACAGTGGATGCACTTGCCAAGTCGACATGGCAGCCCAGGCTGCGCACAGACTCTGCAATGGCAGGTCAGAGTTATACTTTACGGGCTGTTTGCGTGGGTGGCACAATCCAGTGCTGCCGCCCACCAACAGCATTTGATTTATAGGCCCTGGCACTCGCAGTGCACTTTACTAGGGACTGACAATTAAATCAAATAGGCCAATCATGGAAATACCAATCCATAACACAGTTTACACAGAGAGCATATGCACTTTAGCACCGATTAGCAGTGGTAAAGTGCTCAGAGTCCTAAAACCAACACACACAGGTAAGGAAAAGATAGGAAGAAAAAGCAAAGAGTTTGGGGATAACCCTGCAAAAAGGGCAATTTCCAACAACCATGCTTTAAAGATACATAATAACAACTGGGAAACCCAACCTCCTAAAGAAGTCTAGGCATACCATTATTAGATAAACAAGAATTGTTTTCCTCAGGAATACAAAAGATCAATAGCAAGATCTGGTGCTCAGCTACAAGTTTCAGATCCTCTCTTCTATACATGAGTAGAATCTAGAATCATCTAAGTTAAAGTCCAAACTACAGAGGATGGTTTTGGACCCTAAAGAAGCTCAAAAATCTAGGAAATGAAGAAGATTTGGATAATACAGGAACGTGTGTGAAGTAATAGAAGGCGTCAGCATCTCAGAAGCTTGGTCAAGAGTCTTCTTGGGTCAGGGGAATTGAATGTTTGCCTAAGTCGTACTCAGCATGAGTCAAAGAGAGTAAGCATTGAGGTCTAAATCTCTCAAAGTCCAAGGGAAAGTGGAGGCAAATAAGACAGTGTACACTCCAGTTATTTGCACCGATATCACTCAGGTCCCACTCCTCGATTCACATCATCAGGAGTTCCATTCTTACATTGTAAGTTGCAACATTTCCAAAATGTACCACACTGAGCAAGGGAAAGTCATTGTCCTTGTTCAAGCAAACCACGTTGTAACATTACTGTATAGGACGCTTCAGTTAATGCTATGGCTCTCCATGTTCCTTTGTCAAGGTCTTCTTCTCAGGCTCGCTCTCTATTGCTAATACAGTGTTGTATCTATTCTCAAACTAACAATGTAGGTGAACGCACCTGCATGGGAAAAGTCATGCAAATAGAAATGAGAAGCAATATTTTATGTACAATGGAAAACAGGACTAGTAAGGGCAATTTTAGTGTATTACCGTAAATTACACCTTTGTTAAAGATACAAGCATACGTTCAACTAAATGGTTTTGGAAGGTGTAAGCACTATAAAACACATACAAACAATTAGGAAAAATGATAATGTCCTCATATTGAAATAGTGGAGTACATTAGGTCATATACATCATTTGGAAAATAATTTGCAGTGAATTTCAGATATTTATTCTGATGAACTCTTCATAAGTATGTATCTGACAATGATGAAATGTAAACAGCGCCTTGAAGATTCATGAATATACCTGGTTGGAAAGTACTTCACCGCACACAGCTTTCAACAAGCTCAGGTCTCCCCATTTCATGATGATATCTTGATGATATCACAGATATTTTGCAGTACTGACAGAACTTTGTCTAAGTCTAAATACCAGAGCATAAACAATGGGTATCAAATTGAAAATATATGGCTCACTTCACCGCACTTGTGACTTACTCCATGACGTTTTAGATATACAATAACTATAAACTAATGTACCCAAAGAGAATTTGAAAACTTTTCTATACATCAATGAAATCTACTGCTTTTGGGGCATTCAATAAATTATCATTGTTTAGACTCGATCTCTCCTTTAAGGGGTTTCTAACTTCATGAGTGTATCTGTTGGAACTCCCACCAGTCACAAATACTCAAGATCTATTCATGAATAAGTTTGCAATAACTGGACGAAATACACAGGAGCAAACTAGTTGCTCTTGACTTTACTCATGTGCAAATTACATGTTTCTCGCTTTGTAAAGTGCATACTTTTTACCCATAGTTTAGTTCAGAACTTTTTCAAGAGTAAACCCCATTGCTGATACTTGGCCAATGAGTCTTGAAATGGCTCTATAGTCAATGTAATAATATTACAGTATTGTTCCCCAATCCTCAGTGAGAGTACAGCTGCATTTTGAGATTCCTCTCTCTTGTTCTCAGGAATCAAGAGTGGTTCTCCCAACTTGCAAAAGTGTTTTGCAGTTGTAAGTTCTACGATTCCTCAAAACACAGGGTTTGTTACCACAAAACATCTATTTATAATGTCCCAAAGGACTTTTGCAAGCCAGAAACGTCTTTGCGACTCGTGACAGCATTTTTCATGGCCCTTTTTCAACCAGAAAGAGAAGGAGTGTGGCAAAGGTGCCAACCTGCTCAATGTGAGTAGTTAAGTGGTTGATTAGTGGCTTGCACTGCAATTGCAAACCAGGGCTCTGTGACTGATGCCTGAGTTGAGAGGGTAACTGATTTGCAAACAGGAAGCCGTCACTTGAGACAGGTTGCACTGTGGGAATTGTGGCTGAAAGTCTCAGGAGAGATGATAGGGGTCAAGTGGACCACTACATGCTTCCATTAATGTTATTCCTAGCTGGATAACTTCTCTTAAAGTAGCACTTTGATATTAAAAATGTTTTCCACCTATGAATGCCTCCCAGATTTTGCAACAACTTGGTTTACTTTCATATTTTGATGAGACTTATTAGGGCATCAGTGGCATCGCAAAATGAGGGCTAAGTCGCAATCCAGTCAGATTTGAAATATTCCAACGGTTGTATGTTCTTACTACGCATTCCGTTGCAACGCATGCCTTTACCACGCATGCGTTACAATGGAATGGTATTTCAACGCATAACCTTTTCTTCTAATTCTTGCGTGGTTACGTCATTAAGAGGAAGCAGAAGTTTCTTCCCGTATCCTCTTAAACTACGCCGATTGCCTGCACATTCTGACGTGATTTCAGGAGAGGTTGTTTTTGGGGGGGGGGAGACCCCCTCAAGCCCCCCTTTTTTAATTTGAACCTTTACCACATATGCCTTTACTACATACCTTGTAGTAAAGGTATGCGTGGTAAAGGCTTTCGTGGTAACCACGCATGCGTTGTAATGCATGCGTGGTTAATGTATTTGTGGAAACGGCCGCGTTGTAGTGGCCGTTTCCCATACCAACTGCATTGCGAGCTAGCCTTTAGTACATCAAGCACCTCTAACCCTTATGATAGAGTGAAATCCTTATTTTTTATAAATGAAAAAGCACCGCTATAAAATTAAATGTCCAATGATTCGTTGGAGAGTATTAACTCGTTAGGCCACATTCATACAGACGCTGAATCGTAAACACTGTTGGATAGATATGTGGAATTCAATGTTCCTTTATTAGTCCATACAAACACCAGCCAACGCGTTTCGTTCCGTTACCGGAACTTCTTCAGGGCTAAATTATTTCCCAGACGCTAGGTGATACTAATCCGAAATCCTCCTGAGTTATGATTTCCTGGCTATATTCAATCCATTTGCATATCAATATCCATTAGGAGAACATGTATATCTCATATCATGACAGGTATTAACCTTTTTAATATGTGTAGAATTTCTATCTTCAATTATGGATATTTCCCTTTGGCTCGATTTTCAATGTCAACAATAATATCACAAGTAGTATTTACCCGTGTGGTCAGTAAACCACCGTCAAAGCTATCGTCTCGGATCACCGGCGTCAATCGCAATCCAACTAAGGATATCCTTATGCGATGCTGGCCAAAGGAATGTTGTAAAACTGAATCCTTAAAGTTTTTTTCATTGTGAAATTTCACCTTGAAACACTTTCTCAAAACTTTCCTATTTTTCTGTTTGAACCCACAAGGCACGTTCTGTGGAAAAGGGTAAAGTATTTACCACATTCAGTTAGTGCCCCGGTTACTTACCCGTAATTTTTATTACTCCGAGACGTGGTCTTCCTCACCATGGTATAGTTTGCCATGGTCGTATGTTCCAACAATGCTATCCCTAACCATGTGTGGCTGAACAACGCAGTCTTAGCTTTGAGTGAGTCTTAACCCTGCATGCCTTTACCATGCATTTCTTTACAATGAATTTGGTTGTAATTACATATTTGGTAAAGACATATGCATGGTTAAGGTTCTGCCCTAGCCACGATATACGTCCTAAAAGCTAGCCACCTGTCCTGATTTACGGCTCCAGGCCTAAAAACAACCCAGCCCCCCAGCCCTTAATATGAAGCCCACCCTTGTAGAGAAGTGTGGCTCAATGGTTAGAGCGGCAGACCCTGATGCAGTAGTCTGCCCGGGACCAGGGTTCAATTCCCGCCACGGCAGGTCTCGGGCTCAATTTCCTCGGACCTGATAACTCTCGCCTCGGTGCCTATTCTAATCATGATAATTTCAAAAAGGGGGTGGTGATGGACAGAGTATCTGAGTTAATCAGAACACTCCTACCCAGTCAACAGATCAGGGCTTGATCCATCACCGTTTTTTAGCTCACTGCACCATCCCAGTTCAGAACCTGGCTATATGCAAACTAGTCTGCCCCTGGCCCAGTGCATCATGGGAACAGGGCAGACCAAACTACCAAGCCAATTCTTCACTGGAAAGGAAACAAGCTTCCGGGGTCCGGTTTCTGGCATTACAGCCGTCTTCGGCCCGGCTTGCTTGAATCCTGATGGTGCAGTGAGCAAGGGACTCATGTCTGAGCATACCCTTCCACACTCATGGTGGCCAAAATAATTTCAAAAAGGGGGTGGTGATGGACAGAGTATCTGAGTTAATCAGAACACTCCTACCCAGTCAACAGATCAGGGCTTGATCCATCACCGTTTTTTAGCTCACTGCACCATCCCAGTTCAGAACCTGGCTATATGCAAACTAGTCTGCCCCTGGCCCAGTGCATCATGGGAACAGGGCAGACCAAACTACCAAGCCACTTCTTCACTGGAAAGGGAACAAGCTTCCGGGGACCAGTTTCTGGCATTACAGCCGTCTTCGGCCCGGCTTGCTTGAATCCTGATGGTGCAGTGAGCAAGGGACTCATGTCTGAGCATACCCTTCCACACTCATGGTGGCCAAAATAATTTCAAAAAGGGGGTGGTGATGGACAGAGTATCTGAGTTAATCAGAACACTCCTACCCAGTCAACAGATCAGGGCTTGATCCATCACCGTTTTTTAGCTCACTGCACCATCCCAGTTCAGAACCTGGCTATATGCAAACTAGTCTGCCCCTGGCCCAGTGCATCATCGGAACAGGGTAGACCAAACTACCAAGCCAATTCTTCACTGGAAAGGAAACAAGCTTCCGGGGACCAGTTTCTGGCATTACAGCCGTCTTCGGCCCGGCTTGCTTGAATCCTGATGGTGCAGTGAGCAAGGGACTCATGTCTGAGCATACCCTTCCACACTCATGGTGGCCAAAATAATTTCAAAAAAGGGGTGGTGATGGACAGAGTATCTGAGTTAATCAGAACACTCCTACCCAGTCAACAGATCAGGGCTTGATCCATCACCGTTTTTTAGCTCACTGCACCATCCCAGTTCAGAACCTGGCTATATGCAAACTAGTCTGCCCCTGGCCCAGTGCATCATGGGAACAGGGCAGACCAAACTACCAAGCCAATTCTTCACTGGAAAGGAAACAAGCTTCCGGGGACCGGTTTCTGGCATTACAGCCGTCTTCGGCCCGGCTTGCTTGAATCCTGATGGTGCAGTGAGCAAGGGACTCATGTCTGAGCATACCCTTCCACACTCATGGTGGCCAAAATAATTTCAAAAAGGGGGTGGTGATGGACAGAGTATCTGAGTTAATCAGAACACTCCTACCCAGTCAACAGATCAGGGCTTGATCCATCACCGTTTTTTAGCTCACTGCACCATCCCAGTTCAGAACCTGGCTATATGCAAACTAGTCTGCCCCTGGCCCAGTGCATCATGGGAACAGGGCAGAACAAACTACCAAGCCAATTCTTCACTGGAAAGGAAACAAGCTTCCGGGGACCGGTTTCTGGCATTACAGCCGTCTTCGGCCCGGCTTGCTTGAATCCTGATGGTGCAGTGAGCAAGGGACTCATGTATGAGCATACCCTTCCACTCTCATGGTGGCCAAAATAATTTCAAAAAGGGGGTGGTGATGGACAGAGTATCTGAGTTAATCAGAACACTCCTACCCAGTCAACAGATCAGGGCTTGATCCATCACCGTTTTTTAGCTCACTGCACCATCCCAGTTCAGAACCTGGCTATATGCAAACTAGTCTGCCCCTGGCCCAGTGCATCATGGGAACAGGGCAGTCCAAACTACCAAGCCAATTCTTCACTGGAAAGGAAACAAGCTTCCGGGGACCGGTTTCTGGCATTACAGCCGTCTTCGGCCCGGCTTGCTTGAATCCTGATGGTGCAGTGAGCAAGGGACTCATGTCTGAGCATACCCTTCCACACTCATGGTGGCCAAAATAATTTCAAAAAGGGGGTGGTGATGGACAGAGTATCTGAGTTAATCAGAACACTCCTACCCAGTCAACAGATCAGGGCTTGACCCATCACCGTTTTTTAGCTCACTGCACCATCCCAGTTCAGAACCTGGCTATATGCAAACTAGTCTGCCCCAGGCCCAGTGCATCATGGGAACAGGGCAGACCAAACTACCAAGCCAATTCTTCACTGGAAAGGAAACAAGCTTCCGGGGACCGGTTTCTGGCATTACAGCCGTCTTCGGCCCGGCTTGCTTGAATCCTGATGGTGCAGTGAGCAAGGGACTCATGTCTGAGCATACCCTTCCACACTCATGGTGGCCAAAATAATTTCAAAAAGGGGGTGGTGATGGACAGAGTATCTGAGTTAATCAGAACACTCCTACCCAGTCAACAGATCAGGGCTTGATCCATCACCGTTTTTTAGCTCACTGCACCATACCAGTTCAGAACCTGGCTATATGCAAACTAGTCTGCCCCTGGCCCAGTGCATCATGGGAACAGGGCAGACCAAACTACCAAGCCAATTCTTCACTGGAAAGGAAACAAGCTTCCGGGGACCGGTTTCTGGCATTACAGCCGTCTTCGGCCCGGCTTGCTTGAATCCTGATGGTGCATTGAGCGGTGTTGGATCTAGCCCTGATCTCTTGACTGGGTGAGAGTATTCTGCTTAATTCAGAGACTCTGTCCATCACCACCCCTTGTTGTAAATATTTTTGTCCACCCTAAGCGTGGAAGGGTATACTCAGATGTGAGTCCCTTGCTCATTGCACCATCAGGATTCAAGCAAGCCGGGCCGAAGACGGCTGAAATGCCAGAAACCGGTCCCCGGAAGCTTGTTTCCTTCCCAGTGTAAGAATTGGCTTTTGTAGTCTGGTCTGCCCTGTTCCCATGATGCACTGGGCCAGGGACAGACTAATTTGCATACAGCCAGGTTCTGAAACTGGGATGGTGCAATGAGCTAAAAAAACGGTGTTGGATCTAGCCCTGATCTCTTGACTGGGTGAGAGTATTCTGCTTAATTCAGAGACTCTGTCCATCACCACCCCTTGTTGTAAATATTTTTGTCCACCCTAAGCGTGGAAGGGTATACTCAGATGTGAGTCTCTTGCTCATTGCACCATCAGGATTCAAGCAAGCCGGGCCGAAGACGGCTGAAATGCCAGAAACCGGTCCCCGGAAGCTTGTTTCCTTCCCAGTGTAAGAATTGGCTTTTGTAGTCTGGTCTGCCCTGTTCCCATGATGCGCTGGGCTAGGGACAGACTAATTTGCATACAGCCAGGTTCTGAAACTGGGATGGTGCAATGAGCTAAAAAACGGTGTTGGATCTAGCCCTGATCTCTTGACTGGGTGAGAGTATTCTGCTTAATTCAGAGACTCTGTCCATCACCACCCCTTGTTGTAAATATTTTTGTCCACCCTAAGCGTGGAAGGGTATACTCAGATGTGAGTCCCTTGCTCATTGCACCATCAGGATTCAAGCAAGCTGGGCCGAAGACGGCTGAAATGCCAGAAACCGGTCCCCGGAAGCTTGTTTCCTTCCCAGTGTAAGAATTGGCTTTTGTAGTCTGGTCTGCCCTGTTCCCATGATGCACTGGGCCAGGGACAGACTAATTTGCATACAGCCAGGTCCTGAAACTGGGATGGTGCAATGAGCTAAAAAACGGTGTTGGATCTAGCCCTGATCTCTTGACTGGGTGAGAGTATTCTGCTTAATTCAGAGACTCTGTCCATCACCACCCCTTGTTGTAAATATTTTTGTCCACCCTAAGCGTGGAAGGGTATACTCAGATGTGAGTCCCTTGCTCATTGCACCATCAGGATTCAAGCAAGCCGGGCCGAAGACGGCTGAAATGCCAGAAACTGGTCCCCGGAAGCTTGTTTCCTTCCCAGTGTAAGAATTGGATTTTGTAGTCTGGTCTGCCCTGTTCCCATGATGCACTGGGCCAGGGACAGACTAATTTGCATACAGCCAGGTTCTGAAACTGGGATGGTGCAATGAGCTAAAAAACGGTGTTGGATCTAGCCCTGATCTCTTGACTGGGTGAGAGTATTCTGCTTAATTCAGAGACTCTGTCCATCACCACCCCTTGTTGTAAATATTTTTGTCCACCCTAAGCGTGGAAGGGTATACTCAGATGTGAGTCCCTTGCTCATTGCACCATCAGGATTCAAGCAAGCCGGGCCGAAGACGGCTGAAATGCCAGAAACCGGTCCCCGGAAGCTTGTTTCCTTCCCAGTGTAAGAATTGGCTTTTGTAGTCTGGTCTGCCCTGTTCCTATGATGCACTGGGCCAGGGACAGACTAATTTGCATACAGCCAGGTTCTGAAACTGGGATGGTGCAATGAGCTAAAAAACGGTGTTGGATCTAGCCCTGATCTCTTGACTGGGTGAGAGTATTCTGCTTAATTCAGAGACTCTGTCCATCACCACCCCTTGTTGTAAATATTTTTGTCCACCCTAAGCGTGGAAGGGTATACTCAGATGTGAGTCCCTTGCTCATTGCACCATCAGATTCAAGCAAGCCGGGCCGAAGACGGCTGAAATGCCAGAAACCGGTCCCCGGAAGCTTGTTTCCTTCCCAGTGTAAGAATTGGCTTTTGTAGTCTGGTCTGCCCTGTTCCCATGATGCACTGGGCCAGGGACAGACTAATTTGCATACAGCCAGGTTCTGAAACTGGGATGGTGCAATGAGCTAAAAAACGGTGTTGGATCTAGCCCTGATCTCTTGACTGGGTGAGAGTATTCTGCTTAATTCAGAGACTCTGTCCATCACCACCCCTTGTTGTAAATATTTTTGTCCACCCTAAGCGTGGAATGGTATACTCAGATGTGAGTCCCTTGCTCATTGCACCATCAGGATTCAAGCAAGCCGGGCCGAAGACGGCTGAAATGCCAGAAACCGGTCCCCGGAAGCTTGTTTCCTTCCCAGTGTAAGAATTGGCTTTTGTAGTCTGGTCTGCCCTGTTCCCATGATGCACTGGGCCAGGGACAGACTAATTTGCATACAGCCAGGTTTTGAAACTGGGATGGTGCAATGAGCTAAAAAACGGTGTTGGATCTAGCCCTGATCTCTTGACTGGGTGAGAGTATTCTGCTTAATTCAGAGACTCTGTCCATCACCACCCCTTGTTGTAAATATTTTTGTCCACCCTAAGCGTGGAAGGGTATACTCAGATGTGAGTCCCTTGCTCATTGCACCATCAGGATTCAAGCAAGCCGGGCCGAAGACGGCTGAAATGCCAGAAACCGGTCCCCGGAAGCTTGATTCCTTCCCAGTGTAAGAATTGGCTTTTGTAGTCTGGTCTGCCCTGTTCCCATGATGCACTGGGCCAGGGACAGACTAATTTGCATACAGCCAGGTTCTGAAACTGGGATGGTGCAATGAGCTAAAAAACGGTGTTGGATCTAGCCCTGATCTCTTGACTGGGTGAGAGTATTCTGCTTAATTCAGAGACTCTGTCCATCACCACCCCTTGTTGTAAATATTTTTGTCCACCCTAAGCGTGGAAGGGTATACTCAGATGTGAGTCCCTTGCTCATTGCACCATCAGGATTCAAGCAAGCCGGGCCGAAGACGGCTGAAATGCCAGAAACCGGTCCCCGGAAGCTTGTTTCCTTCCCAGTGTAAGAATTGGCTTTTGTAGTCTGGTCTGCCCTGTTCCCATGATGCACTGGGCCAGGGACAGACTAATTTGCATACAGCCAGGTTCTGAAACTGGGATGGTGCAATGAGCTAAAAAACGGTGTTGGATCTAGCCCTGATCTCTTGACTGGGTGAGAGTATTCTGCTTAATTCAGAGACTCTGTCCATCACCACCCCTTGTTGTAAACATTTTTGTCCACCCTAAGCGTGGAAGGGTATACTCAGATGTGAGTCCCTTGCTCATTGCACCATCAGGATTCAAGCAAGCCGGGCCGAAGACGGCTGAAATGCCAGAAACCGGTCCCCGGAAGCTTGTTTCCTTCCCAGTGTAAGAATTGGCTTTTGTAGTCTGGTCTGCCCTGTTCCCATGATGCACTGGGCCAGGGACAGACTAATTTGCATACAGCCAGGTTCTGAAACTGGGATGGTGCAATGAGCTAAAAAACGGTGTTGGATCTAGCCCTGATCTCTTGACTGGGTGAGAGTATTCTGCTTAATTCAGAGACTCTGTCCATCACCACCCCTTGTTGTAAATATTTTTGTCCACCCTAAGCGTGGAAGGGTATACTCAGATGTGAGTCACTTGCTCATTGCACCATCAGGATTCAAGCAAGCCGGGCCGAAGACGGCTGAAATGCCAGAAACCGGTCCCCGGAAGCTTGTTTCCTTCCCAGTGTAAGAATTGGCTTTTGTAGTCTGGTCTGCCCTGTTCCCATGATGCACTGGGCCAGGGACAGACTAATTTGCATACAGCCAGGTTCTGAAACTGGGATGGTGCAATGAGCTAAAAAACGGTGTTGGATCTAGCCCTGATCTCTTGACTGGGTGAGAGTATTCTGCTTAATTCAGAGACTCTGTCCATCACCACCCCTTGTTGTAAATATTCTAATCATGAGTCCCACTCTGCACCTCTGGGCAATAGCTTGCTTAATCTCTACAACGGCCCCAACAACGCTGAGGATGCCTGACTTCACCTTGGGGGTGCCCAGGAGTGGGCTCCTCACAGGGAAAGGCCAGGAAGGGTTCCTCGGCGGTATTTGTACAAGCGCCGAGATGCCTACGGGTAGTCGTGCGCTATACAAGTGCTCAATCATTTCATTTCATTTCACCCCAGCCCTTAAAACACCCCATCCCTTCTGCCCTAAAACCAAGCCCCCGTATTTAAATTCGACCCGGCAATAAGCCCTAAATCCTTAACCCCAGAAATCACTACTGACCCCCCCTTGCCCTAAAACCTTCACCCTATAATTAAAAACACCCCAGCATCCCACCCTAAACCCTAAAACCGCCCCCCAGCCACGACCCCAAACCTAAGTCATAAGAAGTACCCTATCCCCCGTCCCAAACATCCAGCCCAGAGCCCTAAACACCGCTTCCGAGTCAAACAAAAGTTTAAAAAGTAAAAAAATCGTACTCACCAAGTTCCCCTTCCCGGCAGGAACTCACTCCCAACCCTCTGCCCATATATCTCCTCCACCCACTGTCTAGAGCGCTAACTACCACGGATGTCTAAACTATGCATATGCGTGGTAAAGGCATATGTGTGGTTTAGACGCCTGTGGTTATGCCTGCGTTGTTCAGCCACGCGTTGTTCTGACTGCGTGGTTTAGACTGTTTCCCGTTTCCCATCCCTCCCTGCCCGGCTGTGAATGGCTTTATTTTTACTGGTTGGTGGCTTTCGGAAACAGGAGGGGCTTCGTTTGGGCTTCCTTTTTATGGCATGTAAGGAGAAGAGGAAGTCGGCCATATTGGAGGGATGGGTGTCTAGTATGCTTACTTTTAACTTGATAGTGTCTGTAGGAAGACTAAAAGCTCATTCCGTAATTACTGTGGCGAGAAAGATGGAGGAGGAGGTAATACTACTTCCCCAAATGAGGTATTTACTGATTCTAGTAAAAATCTCAAATTCTGAATTTTTTGCTTGGAAATGAGGCATTACATGCAGAATTGGTGTTTAAAACTCCAAATTTCACATGCTTTGTTTTGTTTATAAGGCCTTTGCAGGTGATAAATTGCCAAAATCTGTCACATAAATACAGTGCATGTGTAATAATTATGAAATAACTCGGAATTCAGCCCTGAATTTAGAGTTATAGCCTTTACCGGTATACTTGTAAACATCCTTTATTTATACCCCCAGCAGCTCAGCGAATAGATTATTTTCACTTCAAGACATCGAAGTTAGGTTTTTAATAAGTTTAGTTTTTTAAGCTGTATTTTATCGACTATACCATACTTTGAATAGCAGCATTTTATTAAACCGGGCGTGAATATTTATCCCTTGCAGGTTCACATAATGAAGAGCCATTCCAGATGCGCTGTCACAATAGATAGCATGGATTTTCCTGTGAGGCATCAATATCGTTCTTTACTTTAGGAAACCTGAAAAATGTTCATTGATTGTAGGTTCTCTTTGAAGCCCTGCACCTGCTGCCTTTGCAGTTCTAATTGATGTTCTGTCATGGACAGCCATGCCTGGTGGTTAGCTATACATGGCTGCAGAGACCTGGGTAAGCTCGCCAGCATGTTCTTTCTTGTTTGTGTACAGCTTTCATAGGATGATCATGCGAGCACATGGGATACTGTAGCCTGCCTTGTTATGCCAAACAGCTAGAAGAATAAGGTGTCTTCCTTTCATGAGTACAGGGCAGACATACCTCAGACACACAAAGGGAGAGAAAAGCTTCAGAACCCAAACAGCGTGCGGGGGAGGCTGGGAAGGAATCTATTATTTCAACTTTATGCCAAGATGCAGAGTGCTGTTTTTGTTGTTTTTGATAGCTTTATTCAAAGATGCACTGGAAAAACAAAACAACATTAAAAAAACATACAAGCTAAGGAAACAATAGTTAACACGTTTTGTATATGAATATTCTCTTAATACTTTTTGGGGCTAATGACACGAAAGAGGAGCTCTTAAGCGGGCTGCAAATGAGAAGAGAAGCAAGTCCTTCTGCATGCTAGTATGTGCCAAAGCCTTATCAGGGGACTCAAACTGTACAGTGTGGTAGAGGTATTAAAAAATATAGCATCGCGCATTCAAATTTGCTGCGTTGCATTAGAAAGAGTGAGCAGGTCAGAGTAAAAATTTACTGAATAAGGCCTGCTACAGTTCTCTTCCCCAGCTCAGGTGCACTACCAGGCTGCCATTGCCACACACTCATCTTTGTACCACAATGCAAAGGTGTGTGTGATGTCTATCATAGACCATTTACAGGAAAGGTACCCTTACAGTACAGAATCGTATGTTCAGACAATCTTTAAAACATTTACCAATTTGGGTATATGCTGCACAGTGGAGCACACATGCAATGGTTGAAATGTTGGGAGCAATAAAGGCAGTTCTATCACTTAATGCCTGTCTCAAGGAGGCGTTATATTTTGATGCAATGCCAGGTCTGACAATCTTTGTAGATCTGGTTTTTCAATCCCCTGAGACTCTTGGAAGACTTCTGGGATCGCGCCAAACCAAAAAAATCTTTTATTTGGCCCAGAATGTTCAGGGGATCAGGTTACCCCAAACCTCTCCCGTTTTACTTTCTGTTTTGTATTTTCAAGACACAGGGACCAAGTCCCCATGTCCTGAAATGGAGGCCACAACATTTCTCCTCATGTTGCTGCCAACGAATCACAGTGCGAGTTCCTGCAGGACTCACTGCAGCCTTTTAGCTCCTACAGGAAAAAAGCCTCCTCAGCCAACCAGATCACTTTCTGTTTGAAGTTGCATGCCTGCTGAACTCTCGCGAAATTCCAGTGTACCCAACATCCAGAAACACATACATTTTTAACCCTATTATTAAAAAACTACTACCTGGATTTACACCAAATGACTTAAAGCACACTTTCTGGGTTAAGATCTAGCTTTCTGACAAATATGGTGTAATTCCGTTCAGCTGTTTGGTCTGCATCACTGTTCTAAAATCCCAACTGAAGTTGCATGAGGAAATTGTATTTTGGATCCCCCTTTTTCCATGGCCCGCTTTACGGATCACCCGAAATCTTCCCAAGAAGGCAATGCTTTCTATATTTGTAAATGAGTTAAACCTCCCAAAAATCCTAATCCTACTACCCTACCTTTGTAATTACCAGTACCTCTTTTTACATCTGAATTTATAGTGAATACAAATCTCAGGATTTGAAATACTGGTAGGGTGCAATTGAGGATCTGAAAATTTAGTGGTACACCGACTAGAATCTGTTGTTTATATCAAATGGCATTCCTTAAAATATATTAATTCCATCCATGGTTTCTCCAAATAACAATTGTGTATCTTTGGCAAATGGTTTCAGGAATGTGGCAATATACTTAGAAATGTGTTTCAATATGTAACCACAACTGCAAACTATTGTTTAACTTTGGGATTTTGTGAACTCCTATTGATTTATGTAAGCAGGTGCAATGCTGATAAGTGTTTCTCTCTATTAGTGAGCAACACAAATTAATTTGTGCTAAACCAGTAGTGCAGTTGCATGAGAGTATACATTTGATAGTCTGTGGCATTCAGGTTTGCACATGCAAAAAAACTTAACAGATACAGAAGAGAGGAAGCTAGTGGGCGTAGTGTTAGCTGCTAGGAAAAGAATATATGGTAAGGGACACTTGCTAGGCCAATAACTGTGCAGGCCGATGCATATGGGAGTTAAAAACACATAAGAGACAAATTGACCACTCCTAACGGAGGATTAAACAGGTGCAGATGTGTGTTTGGTCTGAAATACATGTCATATGAGTATATCACTTCTAGGTGCAGATGTGCACTTTTGTTCTGAAATGCATGCCATATTTAGCTTCTTGTACCACTAAATTCCATCATGCATCCAATTGTGGGGGTGCATTTAATTGTTAAATACATGTGGAAACATACTAGTTTAAAGGAAATTTGTAAACAAAATACAAAATAAATATGGATAAATACAGATACAATGAGCTTAGAAATAAATACAGAGAGAAATGCCTGAAAAATAAATACCATTATACTAAAAGCCCTAACTATGATGTAACATTAATGGGCCCCCGCAAGAGACATTAGAGCCACCATTTGTGTTTCACAGCCACCTACAAGGCACTATTGCAAATCACAGTGGCACTCTATATACCATGTCACCTTCCCTTAGACCCCTAGTAGATGTGAAGTAGGAAACTCACAAAGATTTCTTAATGACTCCATTCAGTACATCATTTATCTCTGCATAGAAATGTTGCAACTGCACACTTTCTGATTTCCTAGTTAATGATGTCCTGCTAGTGGAACATACAGCACCAGAGAATCAAGCGCTCCAGTATACATTGATTAATTTTTCACCCCAGTGCTATTTTGGTACTGGAGAGTCAACTGACGTCCATTTTCCTTTAGTTAGGGACCCATCAGTTCTCATGGGAGACAACTGTCCAAGTCCAGAGCACAGGGATTAGCAATTAACAGCCTATTGTTGATGGCCTTGCAGTGCTTTATATGTGAGTTGGTTTAGACTAAAAAGAAGTTCTCAGGTCAGGATGAAGTTACATTGACATAGATTTCTGTGACAACCCTGGTTGTGGAATAACAGGTATATGGAATTATGTGAGGAATGTATTACTTCGAAGGAGCTACAAGTGATGGTTCTGGTTCTAGAACAACATGTAGAGTTACTGCAAGTTAGGAATGAGATGCTTTGAACTTTTGGGAAGGCCTTGATACTGAAATAAGAAGGATGCAGGATTGAAGTACCCAACGGACTGTGTAGCCATCTATAGCAAGGCCATTAATTGCTCTCCAGAGAGCAACAATTTGCATAACTGTAATCAGCAATGTCAGCCAAAAGCCTTGAACCAATTGTGAGCAGAAGGAGTGTTTTTGACCCATTTACAGCTTAAGAAGGAGGAAGATGAACATGTTACTTCAACACAGTTTAGTGAAATCTCTAATGCTTTGACATGTTAGGAGAAACTTGCAAATCTCTCTTATCATTGAGTTAACATATACACGCAAAACATGTTGGGCAATAGAAATGTCTGTTAACTCAGGGAGTTAAGAAATGCTTTTTTCAAGACCTTCAGATACATCCATTACACAATGTATAGCTTATAAACACAAATAAACTCTGGTTTATTTAGTAATCCCCAAAATCAGGGTAAGAGGTTATCAGAGCCAATATCACAGTCAGGTCCTACCAATGGCAAAATGTGTTCTTTAACAAAGCATGTTATATAGCATAAAGCAAAATAGAGTAGTAACATAACATAACACACTCCTAATTGTCTTGGGTGATGCCTTAAGAGACCTAAGAAACATGTTGGCATTCCATTTCTTCTTTAGCAGCTGTTCTCACAGAATGACAACTTGTGCCAGAGTTACACACCCTTCTGTGCACAACTTCTGCTCAATCCGTCAGTTCCGGGCATCTGTTGCCTGAAGAGCAACAGAAACGCTGTCTCACACTTTAGCAGAGTTAATACATGTGAAGTTTCCTCTGACCTAGATGAGCAGAGACACAGTAGGACAAGTGCAGTGACAATAACACATTGGAAATCAATTAGATATTGTAATTCACATTCTTCTTTTAGTGACTTTCTTTCTGGCAATAAGCCTCAAAGACACTGATCAGATACAAGTAAATAACAAAAAGTAATAATACAACTTGATTTGGTAAATGAATAAAATAACTGTATTTTAGGGTCGATTTAGGAAAGCATTTATGAGTAAAATAAATATTACTACAGGGGTACTCTTTTATGTACTATTATATGACTTTGAATATCGACTCAATATGTCGATCTTCCTATTAGTAAAAGTGTAACGTTGGCATTGTCCTTTCTATTTATACTAAGGGGCTTATTTATGAGAGACTTGTGCCTCTGGAGCATCACTTTTTTTGACGCTCTGGCAGGGCCAGCACCTCAAACATATCTATGAGGGAGCGCAAAGCCACTCTGTGTGGCTTTGCATGGCCTCATAGCTATGAAGTAAGACAAAGCAGCGCAAGTCACTGCATTGCCTTACTCAGCATCAAGGAAGCATTCTTTGGGTGTTGCAGTAGGTTTTCACATACAACACCCCTGGATTTAGATGCAGCCCCAGATTTACTTAATCTAGCAAATCTTGGGCAGGGCAAAAAGCTTACGCCTCCCCCAGAGGTGCCATAATCAGGGGAAATATTGTTATTTCTCATTTTATTCTCCTCTTTCCATGTGTGCTGCATTAAAGAGGGAAGGCCTCTTTGGATTGTTTTTATGCACCAAGGTGTCCCTTCCTGCACAAAAAAACGAATCTATCTGCAACGGAGGCACCTTTACACCATGGTGCAAGGGAGCCTACAATGGCAATAGGCAACACATTGTGCCCCAGGACAGGAGGAAAGTAAAGGAAGCACCGTATTTTCATCAATACTGTGCATTTCTGCCTTTTCACATGTGCAAGGGCAGCAAAGAAAAAAACTTGCTCTAGATGTACACGAATATTCCCTGAACATTGCCATTTTATTCATAATTTTAATGTTTGCCACTAATTGGCAAAGGTGTACATAAAAGAGCACTACAGGAATGCTACTTTACCTTTGTGAATAGGCCCAAAAATGAGACATAGAAAATACTGCAAATTTCATAATAATGAAGCAGATCAAGATAGACAGAGGAAGCGACCAGTAGGGAACTGACTACATTGGAAGTGGTTTGTGGATTAACAGGAGAGGAGGGGGCTCAGTAGTGAACAAGACTACAAGAACAAAGAGAAGTTTTGCAGAAAAATAAAAAGAAATAATAGTACATGGCAAAAGACCCATGTGGACTTAGCAGAAGTGTTATAATCATCTGTTATTAGAGAAAGCAGTTAAAGTAACTGGCTTGAGGTCAATGTACCACAATGGCAACTGGAGTGCTGTGTCAATATGCTAAAAAATATTTGAAATGTAACTCATACCTGGTGGACTCTAAATTCAAATATTCATTCCTGTATATGCACCATGCTCAATTATTTCTAGCATCTAAGACAGTCACTGAGCATGTCTCTTATTCTGAAAAAATCTGTTTTTCATAGTTTCACCCAGGCTATCGTATTAACAGATATGTGCAGCATTGGGTTCTTTTAGATACAAGATCACCAGATGGATTAAGTAGAGAAAATCGCAGAGCAAGCATAACTGAAAAATCCTTAATTGGTTTCAAAATTATTATTACTACCTATAACAAACACTCTGGATTTTGTGATGAGACACACGTGACACTATGGGTTGGCATATGAGAAAATGATAATTAGTGAGATGCATAGAAATGTTAAAGTTATATTAAGCTGAAGCAAATATTCCAGTTTCAAGAGATCACTTAACTTACAGCCCCAATGTTCTGTTTGGATTAATGACAAATGCTGTGTGCCTTAGTGAACATTAAATTTAAGATGCAATCACAAAGTTTGTGCCAAGGCCAAAGAACTGAACAACACAGCAGTTATTTATAGAAAATGTCTGTAATACACATAGATTCAAATGCACTTGTCTCTAAACTTCAAGCTATTAACCAAAAAACATGTACCATCAACATCCTCACGAAGCAGTATTCCTTCAGGGTAGGACGACTTCTGACAATAAAAAAGCTTATGTAATGCATCAAGAAACTATTTAAAAAAGCTAACACCGGTACGACTGTCCATCCTTGATGTAAAAAAGGTATGAAGTTTATGTCATGAAATATTCTATTTATCATTCTTGGACAAACTAACTTTTGAATTGTTTGAAACTGTATTAATATGTTTATTTCGTTATTTGACTGGTAAAAGTTGCATGTTTTGTGATTTCCCCACTTTACTCATACACGCCACTAATTTTGGGACTAATCAAAGAGAACACGTGTCAGATGCTGCTTTTGTGAACAGTTTGATATTTATTACAAACGTTCCCGAAATTCAAGGGACAAAAATAAAGACATTGAAAATCAATATTGATTCCACAATGATGACCTCCTCTTTCACCTGCAGACCGGGTGGTTCGCCAGTTGGCCCATCCTAAAAAATGATATGACTGTTCTACAATATGCGAATATACTGGACACATCATATTCTGACTACCTATTTAATGTCTGATGTACGCCTGGTGTTCTAGTATGTTGAGAGAGCCACTTTGCCGATACTATACTTTGTATCGCAGTCAACTCCCTCGGCCAGGCTCCGGCCAACGAGTATTTCATAAAGGGTGACATCAGCGCATGTGGCTGACGGCACGAACAGAGCATCTGTGTAGACATCCCTTACTGCTGTGCTGCCGTTGGTAGTTAGACCTACCCCTCACCTTCCGTAGAAGACAGTTGCAGCCCGACCCCAATTCCCAGGAACGCCCTTTGGATGCCTCACCCTAGGGCCCCCATGCACCTACATACCTGGGATATAACATTGGCGATGAGGGCGGGATTGAGCCCCACGGGCAGCCACGTGTCTGATATGTAGGCTGGCCTTAGCCTTCAGTCGGGCTGGTGAGTTTTACCAGGAGGCCGGAGACTGTTATGGACGCCTGGCTAGCGGTGGAAGAACCAGTGCGCGCAGAGGAGCACCGAGTGGTGGCTGCTGTTTGGGCCTATGCCGTGAAGGGGAGCGTGGCCTGGTGAAGCCGGAGTGCCTTCGAGACATCTGCTCCTGCCTGCCCTGGCGGCACGGTGTGAAGCGCCCAGCGGTGATGCCTGATTCACCAGGGAGAGAGGCTGCCCTGAGTGGGCGGGCCACGGGAGGACGGTCGAGTCGCGCTGCCGCGAAGTCCCTCCCAGAGTTCAGTCAGCTTGCGGACCCCTTGACGGCGGCATCGCCCTGGAAGAGGTGGCTGGGGCAGCTGGAAAACTACTTTGTCGCCATCTGAGAGACTGACAATGCAGTGAAGAGATCGTTAATGCTGTAGATGGGTGGCAATTAGCTTTATGAGCTGTTTCAGGACCTGCCTAATTCGGGTGAAAGTGACGACTATGAGAAGGTGGTCCGGGCCCTAAACCACCATTTTGATCCACAGGTAAACCCCGACTTTGAACATTTTAAGTTGAGACAGGCGAAACAGTGGGCTGATGAATCGATCGACATGTTCTTTGCGAGACAACGGAAGTTGGCCAGCACATGTGTGGGGGTCGATCGAGCCTTTGAGACAAGGGCCCAACTGATTGCGGGGTGAAAGTCAATAGAGCTGCTCAAACTGATCTTATGCCAGCTGGGGATTACATTGGATGAGATAGTCATATTAGGTAGATCACATGAGCTGGCGGATGTGCGCGCAGGCGAGATGGAGGTGGTGCTGATGAGGAAGTTGGCGGGAGTGCAGCCAGTGTTCCTGATGCCTATCAAGGAAGAGAGGGTCAAGGACCTCAATAAATCATATGGACGAGGGGCTGGAGCAGGTGCCAAACAGGAAGAGAGGTGCCTGAGGCGTGAATGTCAGAACTGTGGCATGGGGGTGCATGCTCAAAGAGTGTGTCCTGCACAAGGGAGACACTGCCTTAAATGCAACAAGTATGGACATTTCGCAAAAGTGTGCCGGAGTGGAGCACAGCAAGGGGGAAGTAAGCCCCCAGGGCAGAGACTCACAAAATCGGCTAAGACCATGCAGGAGGAGGAGGATGGGAACAGCCGCAATCAGCTGTTGTCAACCACTGAGGATGAGGAGGACAATGTGTTTGTCATCTTACACATTAGGAGGTGAACACCCCCAAGAGACCACCGCCTACATGCCAAGTGTGGATAGGGGAGTCGTGTGTGCGGGCACTGATTGACACTGGGGCATATGTGAACAAACTGGATACTGCACAATACAGGAGGCTCAACCCGTGGCCACGGTTAATGCTGACTACCGACAAAATTCTCACATATGGGGGAAGCATTCCAACTCCACTCCAGGGCAAATCGATGCAGAAGTGAAATACAAGGACAGAGTCACTGCCACGCGATTCTATGTCACCTGCGATCAGGCCGGCTTGTTACTAAGTTGCCACACGGTGAGGATTTAGGGATGGTGATGTTTGCGAAGCACATACACCAATCACAGGCGGACAGGATTCTTGAAGAATTCCCGGAACTGTTCCGGGGGATGGGTTGCCTGAAAGGAGTAGAGGTCCAACTTCACATGGATGAGTCTGTCAGCCAGTTGCACTCCGCCACCGTAGGGTGCCCTTCCATCTAAGACCACTTGTGGAAGCCGAGCTGGACCGTCTGGAGAGTGATGGGGTGATTGAGAAGGTGTCCGGTCCCACGCCGTGGATGTCGCCGCTAGTGATAGCACTCAAGCCGAAAAAGCCTGGGGCCATCAGGGTGTGGGTAGATATGAGGCTGCCAAACAAGGCCATCCAATGAGAGAGACATATCACCCCGACCATTGACGAAATTGTGACCGATTTGGATGGGGCACAGTGGTTATCGAAAGTGGATTTGAACACTGGGTACGACCAGTTGGTGTTGGCGGAAGAAAGCCGATATATCACCATTTTCTCCACCCATGTAGTACTCCGTCGGTTCAAAAGACTGAGCTTTGGGGTGTCATCGGTGGCCGAGGTGTTCCAGGAGGCAGGTCGGCCCATGCAAAAGTGAGATAGTAATCATTCAAAGTGAATTAAAAATGTCTATGCATGGGTGACCTGATAGAGGAGAGAATTACATAATCCAAGTATGCTATCCAAGGTGGGGATTGTCCTCAGAAATATAGTGACAACTAGTGGAATGTTTGAAATGTCAGTCCCATCCATGTATGCACCAATTAACAAGAAGCCAAGACTTAAAAAGCAAGCTGAAGGTCCACATGGACACAATACCAAAGTCTAGTATGGATATGACTAGTGTTAGGAATGGGGTTTCTGGTTGGCTAGGATATGCACCTGAAGTAGCCAAAGGAACATGTTCTAGATTGGCTCTAGAACCTCAAGGCAATGTTACCTTTTTCTCAGCATGCGTGGGGAGAGAGAAATTATTAGTAATGTCAATCAATGAAATTGCGGTTCTCTAGGGCCATTAAGATTCGTAGTCTACCGAATAAAGTTAATTATTTTATTTCAAAGCAATAAACAACTGGATACACAGACACCCCAAGACAAGGGTGTATAAATACATTGGGACTAATACAAAGCCAAATCTACTAATAAAATTAGGTGGTGCAACATATGTAAGACGATTAATTCAAGAATCAGGATACAAAAGATTAGTGAACTAGAATCCAAGTTCCCCTGCATCAGAGGTTCATGAAAATAAAGCAATAATCTGTCCCTACACTAGTATTTACGTGATATCCCTCGTTAAGCATTTTGTGGTCAGGATCAGTTAAGCTGTAAGCTTGTGGAGTCTTCCCTAGAAGAGTCTCCACTTCTATTGGGTCAAGAAGCATGAAGCTACTGAGACAGAGCTTGTTCTAAGTTGCTCTCTCTCTAAAGGGCAGAGAGAAGTGAGCTCTTTCCCTGCTTACAATATTCCCAATATTTCATGTATCTTCACAGGATGCATTTTAGGTCACACCATCAGATCAGGCCACATTATCATTGGTATTTTTCTATGAGACAAAGATTCAGCATGATGGCCTTGATTCCCATGCCCTCTCCGGTGAGAAAGTACAACAGTCTCCTCATCGGCGTAACCTCCCAATGTATCCTCTTCTCTCCTTTCCTAACTCCTAAAACAAAGACATTATTCTAACTAACAAGGGCACTTCTTCCACCTTTAACATAAATGTGACAGACATCAGAATCTAATATGCACACAGAAGTCAACTATTATTTTCTAATGCGAGAGTTTCAAGAGGAAGTGCATTACGAGCCTACAATATTTAGCTAACATAAGAGAAATGAGCATGAGCTTCACAAAGTTACATAGAAATTAAGACATAAACAGTTAATATTGCCATCTAGGTACAAAAAAACATGATTCATAAACACAATCAATAATAAACAATTGTCAGTTGCACAGCACAAGTGCTTTCTGTTAGTGTTCTCAGCTGTTTGTGTTTGATTTTCAACAGAATTCTTCATATATTGTATGTTTTGGCCTTCACACGTCACATTCATAATATTACATTACAAGATTCTAACACTCAGGTTAACACAACAATAGATTATATGCGGATACAGTCTAAATGTGTGATCATATTGCCCCCTACAATGAAAATTGGATTATGTGCTACATCACACCTAATCCAGGCAGAACCCACCACTCTAGTCAGGGTAAGGGAGTTACACACACAAGCTAACCCCTGTTCACCCCCTTGGTAGCTTGGCAGAGCAGTCAGGCGTATCCCAGAGGCAATGTGTAAAGTGTTTGCGCAACACACACACATACCAGTGACACACTAGGCACACCACAAAAAGAGACTCCATAAAAGGTTTTATAAAAATATCACTGTATTATAAACCTGATACATAGACCTCAATCGCATAAATCAATAATCACTTTGCCAACTAGGCAATGGTCACAAACACAATTAGTGCACTAAAGCACATACTTAGAAGTTGCACATAAATCACTTTGTAAATAATGGAGCGTTGTCGCTTAGGCAAACCTAACAACACTTTGTACACAAATGCTTCACTGCAAGGGAAGAAACAGAAATACATTTGTAAACAATTGCATGTGGTAACTTAGGCAAACACAGCTTCATTGATAGGGAAGCACCAGAAATACGTTTGTAAACAATTGCACAAGGGGGAGGGCGCACACATCCTTCCCCTGAAGGGAGATTTCAATGGGTCCCTCCGGGTGTAAAAGATTTGAGTGCAGCGCATGCTGTGATTTTGAGAAAAATTGATGAATAAAAATAAAGACATTTTGGAAGAAGGAACAACTCCTACATTTGTTCATTGAGAAGATACTGTTTCATTATTCCTATCTGTATACTATGGACTAAAATAATCTGCTTTATACATAATTGCTTTGTAAGCTGAGTGGGTTTTCAACTCCTATGTTAGCCTATGGGACAGATACCCTTTCAAAAGTGAAAAACGAAATTGGCAGTATTTCACTATCAGAACATGTCACACACACCAGTACATGTCATACCTTTCCCATACCCTACACCCAGCCCATGAGGGTACTTTGAGCCTAACATAGGGGTGCCTCACATGTAAGAAAATAGGAGGTTGTGCCTGGTAAGTGGCAGCACATGCCAGGGAAACATGGCTGTTTACAACTGTGTGTGCCGACACTACAGTGGTAGAACTGGACACATTTTCAGGGCTACTCATGTGGATGGCACAATCAGTACTGCAAGCCCACTAGTAACATTTGATTTACATACCCTGGCACACCTTGTGCACTTTACTGGGGACTTACCAGTATATCAACTCTGCCAATCATGGATAACAAATCATATCAAAAGTTTATAGAGAGAACATATCCACTTTAGTACTGATCAACAGTACTTAAGTGCCCGGAATCCTATAGCCAACAAAAACAGGGTCAGAAAAATAGGAGGCAAAAGGCAAAAACTCTGCGAAAAGGGCCAATTTCAACAACTACTAATTGAAGTTCTATAGTCAGATGATATTGTGTGGTGAGGTGATGGATTTTCTTCATAGAAAGAAGATGGAAGTTGGCTGCTTTTGCCACCTTGTTGGTATGAGTGGATATTGTGACCAATAAGTCTAACGTAAACCCAAAGGATTTAGTGGTGGAAGAAGATGTGGGGAGAAGCCATCCAGATTCAGGGTCTAAGATTTTGCATACAGCTGGGAGAAGTCACTGATGCTCCCAATGGTCATGTTGAAGGCAAATGTATGACTCCCCATACCACTAAGGATCGAAAACAGGCACTTCAAATATGAGGGACTGTTGTTCTCCAGAGGGGAGAAATCCCACTGCGAGGACAATTTAATCTGGTTAATTCGGAGGCTGGAAGTGGACGTAAAACATTGGAAGACACTGATGCTCTCATTGATGTAAAGAGTGTACATTTTTTAAATGATTGTCCTGGCCTACCTAGATTGACATACCTACTCCAAAACAGCCCATATGCCATACCCAAGTTGTTCTTTTAGGCCATAAATGCATCATTAAGAACACTACTCTGGCAAGTAGGCCCACTGAGGATAGGACTATCCACCCTCCAGCATTCAACCTATGTGGGGAGTACGGCACTCTTGAATATACATGAGGCAGCACAGGTTAGGGTAGATAATGCGTAGCATATGCACCACTGGAAGAACTTGCTTTCCAACTCGTTCGGGTTATGCGGGGGAAAAAGGGTATATACATGTATTATATGGAGGTCGATTACCACAGATGGCCCTATCGCAACAATAACTGTACTTACTGCCTGGTATGCATTAAATAGGCTCACACTAAAAACCCCACTATGGCTGGTAACAAAGCTCAGCGCAGTAAAGAAATTGCCAGGGTTTTAAAAATGGGGCGATATTGGTATCTCAAGCCTATCACCCTAGCCAAGAACGGGCGTGAATGATATGATTTCCTTTGACCAAATTGGGACAGAATACAACATGACACCCTGCCAAGTGTATAAATACCTTCAACTGTGCTACGCACTGAAAGTGGTGGTGCTGCAGGATGAGGAAACTTTGGAGTACTCCACATTAAAACAGGCTACTGAATGCCTATATGACCTCTAGGGCTATATACCTTACATATCAAATGTTGCAGAGAAACACTCAAAGAGACCTGGGGCAAGTAAAGCGTTGATACCAGGCAGGTGTGGGAGCAATGGAGGATGAGGATTGGGGGGAAGCAGTGCAATCCCCCAGAGCAGTGGCAAACAAGGCACGTTATCACCTGGTCAACCTAAAATACTACATAGAGCATACTCTACAAGAGTACCCCTATGTAGAAAGGGGAACATTACAGATTAGAGGTGTCTATGGGGATGTGGACAGAAGGGCATATTCTTCCACACACTGTGGAACTGCCCACAACTTCAGCAATTTTGGGATGGAGCTGTGCTGAGACTGGAGGGAGCCATGGGGACCCATATAAAACCCAGTGCACTGCTGGTGTGGCTGGGTATCTGGTGTGATACAAATACTGACTCCTACAAGAAACTCCTTATTAACCTCGGTTTTCTCCTGGCTAAATAGGAACTGGTGCTTTAGGGGCTGGGGCTCCAGAACGGTACAGAAAAAACGAGACTGGGAACTTTGAGCGAGAAAAGTTGATATATAAAGAGTGAGGTTGTGCCCAAAAATTTAATGAAATATGGAAGGGATCATAGGGTGAGGACTAACTATGAACTAAAGGCCACAGGAGAACCAACAAGGGTGCATGGGAATGTCCCCAGCCATACGCGGGCCACCAAGAAGAGAATAAGCACTATTGCAGACTGAAATTAGACCTGTGTAGTACCTACCACCACAATAAGGAATGTTACGAAGGGAGGAAGTGACCCCCGAGGGAGGTAGCCACGCGACAACTGTTGTAAGGGATTGCCAGTGTATGCATGATGCTCTGATTAACTCAATAAAATACTATACAAAAAAATTAATTTTCATCAAGGTTGCATCACTTTTGTGGTGCATTCCCAACACAAATTTGTTTTTGAGATTTGCTAAGCCAAGCAAAGTCACTTTATTTGGATTAGCAAATACAAATTAACTCATTGCTGTGCATCATAGTACTGCCTTACATTACATTTGCATCAGGAGGAATTCCTTGAGTGGAACATGGGTGCTCCTAAGCATCCGCCCATGGATTTTGACGCAGTCACAGATTTACTTAGGTGAATAAATCTGAGTTTGAGCCAAAATTGTGTGCCTCCCCGAACCAGGCATAACGAGGAGAAATATCTTTATCGATGAGGGATATATATTTAGTGGAGATTAACAGAAGTATAGATTAGTCCAGTGGTGAAATGATCATTAAGTTTAGCATGGTGCAATTTGAATCATAGGCAAAAACATAGAGCCTGATTTTAAATTTGGTAGAAGGGTTACACCGTCACCATTCATCTTATTACAAGTTAAATAAGATATAATGTACTTGTCATAGAAAAAAACAGGATATCCACCACGTTTTCTGATGCATTAACCATCTGCCAAATTTCAAATCATGCCCATACTTTTGCTGGGATTTCATAATAATGTCCTGAAAGTAGTGCACTCCACTTGAAGTTGTGTCTAACTGCACGCAGGCATAGGATCTGCCAAGTTTCTTTCTTCAGAAGAGTTTCCTGTTTCCTTCTGTCAGAGGTTAGGTTGTTTAATCATATGTATTCTTATTCTTTTCTCATTTATTGCAAAGAATATGAAAGTTTGGCAATGTTTATAGCATTTTTAGGATGGCAAAGAATATTATTGTTTACATAGAGCTCAGTTTCATTTGCATATTGGTGCAAGGGTGCCTGCATTGCTACTAGGCAGCCTGAAGGTTGCAAGCACCAGTTAGAAAGCTGAGTAGCACCATATCCTATTAGATGTGCTGCTGGTCAGCTCTTTCCCATTCATGCATTGGGTTGTCGATCACCAAATCTGGGGAACCGTGTTTGAGTCTGGGCAATAACGCTCAACATCCTGTGATACTCAGCAAATCACTTAATCTCCCCTTTCCTAACAAAAATGAATCTGTCCTTGTGTAACGCAACTGGTGCGCATGTAAACTGCCCTAATACCATATACCTTCGAGTCAAGTTCACACAATATAAAATTACGGAAAATGTGCTTGCTGCCCTGCATTGCATGAAGTTTTGATAAATGTGCCCCACCATTTTTGCCACAAATTTTGGTGAAGTTGGAACACCTTGTTATTTATTATGATGCCAGGACAAAGTTTAGCTTCACTAGACACCTGCTAGATATGCCACCCAAGATGGAAATGCTTGTTAACAATGATCTTTTCTCTTGTGTCACTCAGGGACACCTATATCCCTTGGTGGCAGGAACGAAACACAACTGCCAACACTGCAGCTGATACTTTACACTGTTACTGGGGATGTCACGCCTCAGGAGACTGAAGAAACTAGAAATCAGATGCATGTACCTGGGTGTTTGGATTCTGGTAAGCTGCTGCCGAGCAGCATGCTTTCTTCAGTGAGGTATGCAAATAAGGGGCATATGCATAAAAAATCATCGGTATTACATGTCCTTATTAGCGAAAAATAAGGAATCGCTAATAGGGACATGCAAACCGCGATGCATCAATAAAATCGGTATTAAATACTGAATCGGTAAAATTCGGTATCATATAGCGAAAGTACGATAGCGAGACACCATTAGCAAATACCGAATTAGCAAATACCGAATCGGTATTAGCGAAATCGGTAATTGCGAAATCGGTAAAAATACGCGACACATCGGAAGCAGGCTGATGGGTGATGCACACTTACAACGCAACTTTTACGTCGTAATGCTGTTACAACGCAGCTATTACAACGCAGGAACCATTACATCGGATGCCATTACAACGCATGGCATTACATCGCATATGCTATTACAACGCATACCATTACATCGTAAGTATTGGTAAGTATATACAATTTTTTTATTTTATTTAATATTATATAATTGATTTAATTATTATTAATTATAAATAAAAATAAATAAAAATATTTATTTATGTTTTTAAATATTATAAATTAAATTTATTAATTTAAGTACTTTTTTTAATAAGTATGAGTATAGGAGTATATGTTTTGGTGTACTGAGGTATATGTTTTGGGGTGTATGGGTATTTTTTGGTTTTAGGGCAGGGTTTGGGTTTTGGGGTACAGGGGTGTTTTTAGGTTTCAGGGCTAGGTTTGGGTTTTGGGGTACAGGGGTGTTTTTAGGTTACAGGGTAGGGTTTGGGTTTTGGGGTACAGGGGTGTTTTTAGGTTTCAGGGTAGGGTTTGGGTTTTGGGGTACAGGGGTGTTTTTAGGTTTCAGGGTAGGGTTTGGGTTTTGGGGTACAGGGGTGTTTTTAGGTTTCAGGGTAGGGTTTGGGTTTGGGGTACAGGGGTGTTTTTAGGTTTCAGGGTAGGGTTTGGGTTTTGGGGTACAGGGGTGTTTTTAGGTTTCAGGGTAGGGTTTGGGTTTTGGGGTACAGGGGTGTTTTTAGGTTTCAGGGTAGGGTTTGGGTTTTGGGGTACAGGGGTGTTTTTGGGTTTCAGGGTAGGGTTTGGGTTTTGGGGTAAAGGGGTGTTTTTAGGTTTCAGGGTAGGGTTTGGGTTTTGAGGTACAGGGGTGTTTTTGGGTTTCAGGGTAGGGTTTGGGTTTTGGGATACAGGGGTGTTTTTAGGTTTCAGGGTAGGGTTTGGGTTTTGGGGTACAGGGGTGTTTTTAGGTTTCAGGGTAGGGTTTGGGTTTTGAGATACAGGGGTGTTTTTAGGTTTCAGGGTAGGGTTTGGGTTTGGGGTACAGGGGTGTTTTTAGGTTTCAGGGTAGGGTTTGGGTTTTGGGGTACAGGGGTGTTTTTAGGTTTCAGGGTAGGGTTTGGGTTTGGGGTACAGGGGTGTTTTTAGGTTTCAGGGTAGGGTTTGGGTTTTGGGGTACAGGGGTGTTTTTAGGTTTCAGGGTAGGGTTTGGGTTTTGGGGTACAGGGGTGTTTTAGGTTTCAGGGTAGGGTTTGGGTTTTGGGGTACAGGGGTGTTTTTAGGGTTAAGGGTTGGGTTTGTGATTAGGGCTAAATAAATTATAGTTACCATTTATAAATTAATTAAAATATATTTATTAAATTAAATTAATTATATTATATTAATTACATTTATAATTAAATTAATTAAATTAAAAAAATTATTTTAATTAATTTAATTTCATTACAATTTTAAACATATTTAAATTAAAATAATTTCATTATATTAATTAATTAAAATTAATTACAATTTTTATTAAAATTAAATTAAATAAATAGATTTACATTTATTAAATTAAATTAAATACTATTTTAAAATGTATTTTAATTAAATTAAATAAATTAAATTAATTAAATTAAATTAATTACATTTTTTTTAAAAAGTATACTTACATATACTTACGATGTAATGCCATGCGTTGTAATAGCATCTGCGATGTAATGCCATGCGTTGTAATGGCATCCGATGTAATAGATCCTGCGTTGTAAAAATTCCGATGTAACGGAATGCGTTGTAATAATCTGCGATATAGTGACACCAATCCGGCTGATGACATCACAACCAGGAAGTAGGACAGCCCATGCTCCATTCAGTGCCTGAGGAGCTCAGAGAAGGAGGCAGAGCACAGGAGTTGAGGAGCCAGACTGAACCAGCAGCAACCAGGACGAGGCAATCAGTTTAAGATGGAGAAGGAGGCCCCCCAGCAGGGAAAGGACACACACAGGAAGAGAAAGCGCAAGTTCTCTGATAAGGAACTTGAAATCCTGATTGAGTGTGTAACCAGCAATAATGCCAAACTTTTTGGGAAGCTGTCCCTGAAGGTGCCAGAGGCGGAAAAAAGAAAGATGTGGCTGTGAATCAAGGACAAGGTCAATGCTTGCGGAGTCACCCACCGCAGCATTGACGATTTAAAAAAACGCTGGTATGACCTGCGTAAAAGGGCCAAGGAGAGGATCGCTCAGAGGGTCAAGGATGCAGCAGGCACAGGTGGGGGCACATCCAATGTGACACCGAACACAGCCCTGGAGGACCTAGTGGAGTCTACTATAGAACCTGAAGCAGTTGTGGGGGTCACACAACTGGACACCTCTGGTGCTGCGGAAGGAGGACAAGGTAAGATGCATGGCAGCGTAGCAATGCAGCGTGTTGTCAATCCCTGCCCACTCCCCCATGCCAGACCCAGTGCACATGTAGCCGTGCCTAAAACACATACCCTCACCACAGTGTTGCACCATGGGAGTTGTAGTCAATACATGAATGAGTGCATGTCTGACCCCAGAGGTGAATGAAATGAAAACAGCAGCAAAGGGCCAAATGTCTGTCCAAAAATGTACTTTATATAGAGAAAATAATGCAATATCCACATACAATAACTAAATATTAACTATGCACTGTTTCACACACAGATGCATCCCCCATGGAATCTGACGACAGTGGCCGCCTCGTCATCTCTGAGACACTAGTGGTGACCGATGCGGAGTGCTCACAGGGACATGAAGCCATGTCCTCCCCTTCACCACCACCGCGGACACCACCTCCACCACCGCCATCCATGCGGACAAAGACCCCACCACCACCACCACCACCATCCATGCGGACAAAGACGCCACCTTCACCTCCACCACCAGTGCGGACAAATACACCACCTCCTCCACCACCACCAGTGCGGACAAATACACCACCTCCACCACCACCACCACCAGTGCGGACAACTCCGCAGAGCCGCAGGGCAGATGTTCCCTTCCTGCACGAGATGGAGTCGGAGCAGAGTACAGCAGCCCAAAATGTCCCACGCCAGGCTGTCGTCACTCCAACCACCCAAACAGCAGCACGTCTGCGTGTCAGACAGAGGGCTGTGCCCCTGGGTAGGGAAGCAGCAAGACCAGTGGATCCGGCCGAAGGGTACGGAGTAGTTGAGACCCGGATGCTGCGTGTCTAGCGCCTGCAGGGGAGACACATGGTTGCAATTAAACTCACCATGACAAAACTGTGTAACAAATTAGGAAACATGACTGACGCTGTGCGTGAGCACACCACAGCCGTAGCTGTGGGCAACAATGACATCAAGCTTTACCTGCAGGAACTGACACGTGCTGTAGTCACAGGCCAACAAAGTGAGCGCCGGAGGCACAGGCAGATCATGCTCGCTGTAAATTCCACCAATAGGGCCATCACTAAGCTGTGCAACAGCACAGCTGTGCTATCCCGCAGGTCCGTGTCCCTGCAAGTGGACCTAGGGCATTATTGTGGGGATGTGGCAAGGGCCCTCGAGAGAGTGACCACTGCAGTGGAGCATCTGCAGTCTGGAACAGCCAGTGTCAGCAGTGTGGGAGTGGATGAGGGGAGTGAGGCAGCCTCCAGTGTGAGCAGCGTCTCCCTGCCAGAGACCAGCGGGAGGAGGCGCAGTGTGCGCAGTGCAACAGCCACTGACACCCATCGTGGAGATGCAGAGGAGTCACGGGACAGGAGACTGGGGGTACGTGGCAAACGCAAGTAGACATGTGGCAATGTCTCACTGTCCATGGTGACTTAACCATGGGCCAACTATAGTGCCACAACCAGCACCCGTGTTGACAAGGGACTATTTTAGTTGAACTTTTACTGCAGCTGCATCATGTTTGAGTTACATATTTCTGCACCAGTCAGGTGTTCATGACCATTAAACCCTTGCAAACCAGATCATGTTGTCAAGGCACTCTCTTACCTGTCTCAGAAATGATGCCGTGTGATGTATGTCCGCCTCCATTGCCCTTCTGCTGTGTTGGGCACATGCGCCTGTTGGTGTTGGGGGGGGGTTGCTGTTCACGTAGTTCATCCTCTCCGTCCACCTCTATGGGTATCCCCCTGCGGGTGGCGATGTTGTGCAGGTTGGCACAGACAGCTATGATCTGGCAGCAGGTCACTGGGTCGTACTGCAAGGCACCTCCTGTCTTGTGCAGTATTCGGAAGCGACTCTTGAGGATGCCGAATGTACGCTCCACCACATTCCTTGTGCTGATGTGTGCTCTGTTGTAGCGCTGCTCTTGAGGTGTTGCTGGGTTGAGGTAGGGAGTGAGTAGATACTCACGCAATGCGTAAGCGCTGTCACCTACAGGATGGGGAGAGAATGGTCATCAGCATGAATGCAATGATACATGTGGGGATGGAGTAAACAATGATGCATCAATATGTACCTAGTAGGTGTCCCTCTCCAAATTCACAGTTGATCAGGCGCCTGTGGATGCCACTGTGACGGAATATGTAAGCGTTGTGTGTGCTCCCGGGGAATTGGGCTACAAGGTCCGTAATGATGTACTTAGCATTGCACACGACCTGCATATTAATAGAATGATATGACTTCCGGTTGCAGAATATGTATTCGGTGGCTGATGGAGGACAGATGGGTACATGCGTGCAGTCAACACACCCTATCACATGGGGGAATTGTGCCACCTGGTAGAACTCCCGGTTGGTGCGGGTCAGCTGCTGGGGTGTTGTGGGGAAGGTGATGTGGCGATGTATGAATGTCAGCATGGGTCTAGGAACCGGTGGAAGAAGCGTGATAATGCGCTTTGCGACACGCCTCCGGTCTCAGCTATTACCCCCTGGAAGCTTCCAGACGCCAGCAGGTGCAGGTAGCATAGGACCTGGACATGGGCTGGTATGGCGTTGGTCCTACGGGTCTCGTGCTGCAGTAATGGTTCCAGATCTGCTATTAGGCGCATGATCATGGCACGGTTGAGTCTGTACTTATCGTACACCTGTTCCTCGGTCTGCCCCAGCAATGTGATGCGCACCCTGAAGACCCTGTCCTGGATCATCCTCCTGCGCTCAGCCTGGGCGTTGATCCTCCTCCTCCTAGCAAGCACGTAGAGGGCAGCCATTTTGGAAGACTTGTGGGGTTTCCCAGGGCTTTTGTGAAGCGTTACTGATTGTCAGCACCTGCAGAAAATGTTTTTCTTTTTTTTTCTATCCTTCAAGTAACTTTACCTCCAGTTTGAGATTCCCCTTATTTTGCTCATGCTAAATAGCGATTTTGGCATTTTTCGGTATTAGCGATTTTTCATGCATTCCATTGCGATTCTTTATTAGCGATTCAGTATTTCCGAGGTCAGCTTTGGTGTTCGTTATTTCCGATTGTCTGATTTGCGATTCGGTAATTTACCGAGGGGTTATTTTTAGCGATTCTTTATTTTTTACCGATTTGGGGTTGATGCATTGCATTTTCTGGTTTAGCGTTCAGTATCGGCCTGTTTTACCGATTCGGTATTTTAGCGGGAGGTATTTTGCTTGATGCATCTGCCAGTAAGTATGCAGCCAGTGGCTGAGAATAATTTAAGCATTCCATCAATCACCATATTGTTGTTGTTTTTAACACCCTAAAGGCGAAGAGTATACCTTGACATGGGTTCCATGCTCACTCTGCCTCAAGGCTTAAACTCTACCTCACTGATGAGACCTAAGTAGGTGGATCTTGGGTTGCTTGTGGTTCCTCTGGATAGGGCCCTGACTGGCAGCCATACTTAATTTGAACTGTTGCTTCAGCATCAGCATTTAATTGCTAATACTGGAGTGTATGACAGTCTGCCAGATGGTGGCACTGTTTGTCTAATTTAGAGATTAGTACAACATCAGTTTGTTAATAATTCACTATGCATTATAATGACTGATACCTGCTGCCCAAGCCGCTCATAGCTTTGGGGGCCTGAAATAGTCTCATTTGTCACACTTGTAGATGTGTGATGGCAGTGGTTGTGTTGGTATTGTCATTGGCTGTGCTGGTAGGGGCAAAGGGTTATGCAAGCTGCAGTGACCTCTTAAGAAAGCCCCTGGCACTTACACTTTTTTACAAATTAAGAACTACCTTGCAGTTCGGGATGGACTGTTCCCCTTGAATAGTGTTTGTACTAATTTGCATAAGGATGGCATTTATCTAGAGTGGCATTATGGGTGAAAAATTTGTTAGCAGATAGCGCGGGGACACACAGCTTTGTGCAGCCAGGCGCTTTATAAACTTCATTATTATTATTATTATTTAAAATGAGGAACTGAAATGTGGCTCAAAGCGATTACTAATGGCTGGGATGAATTCAACCATTACATCCATCACCTCATTGTTGTTGCATCAGTGAAGAGCAGCATGAACATTATTGCTAAAACACAAAAGACTGGACAGTGGACCAATTTCTTAAAAGGCACCAAACAACAGAAGTATTTACCAATAGCTTAACATAGACCATACAATCCTGTGTGCAAACCTTTAACAGCGCTCTCTGTCAAAGAGCGCCACGCTTACCACAGGGTCAAATGAATTTTGCAAAACATATATTAAAGTTGCACCACCTCAAGGTATAATGTATTTGTCAAGCACAATTGTATACAGTCCATCCAATAAATGCAAGTCCTCCTTTTTGTTTTTTTTTGGGATTCTTCTTTTTCTTATTTGATCAGTCACAGCCAACGTGTTTCGTTCTGAAACCAGAACTTCTTAAGGGCTTGAAAATTAAACCATATACAGAACAACATATAAAATTAACATATAAAACAATATATATATATATACACACATACAATACCACATATATATAAATACAAACACTACAATCCACATAACACTTAAAACATATCACAAATTACAGTCTTTAAAATGTGCAATCTGAATCAATAAACTAACCATAGAAGACAATGAAACAGATACATACATATAATAAATGTGTGTGCATATGTGTATTAGATAAACAAACCACTTTAAAGATAGACCAAACATATAAACACATATGCATTGAATATGTACACTTTTCTTCACTGTTTAGCAACAAGTGCTTAACCAGAAAATGGCTAACTGATTAGGGGAAGGACAATTGGAAATGAAGATTCATCACAAAGCAAAAAGTGTGCTTCTGTTGTGACCCAATATTATCATATACAAATAGAACAACCAGATGTAAACGGTCTGTTATCATACATGTTTACAATGAGTACTATGTTCCAAAATGAGCCAGAAAGTGGGAGGGGGAATTGCTATATTCTTAACATGATCATAGGGAACAGATATATAAAGGAGAAAGATATAAGTTAATAAAACGTTCCATGTAATATTCACAAATGCAGAACCGGTCGTGCAGTTCGATTTACTTCCTCTTCAAAAATAAATTGATTCCTATATTTCATGCAGTCCCCTTTTTTATGTTCTAAACATAACAGCAATAAACAAAGTCTATTGGACAGGTCCCTAATAGTATATCTCCAAATCCAATTATGGAATTAAAAAGAAAAGAAAAAGGGGCCATAATCATGCCTACCTGACAAGTTAAATCCATTTTTTTCTCATTTTTCTCAAAGAAACAATCCTCTTCACAAGTATCGATTCCGATATGGTAATCAAAAAATAATAATCTATGTTCTCTCCCGGACCCAACGTATATAGAGCCTGTTAAGAGAACAGACGCATCAATGATATTTTATGCTAATATAGGAAAAATGCTATTTGTCAAAAACGTGCTGAACAATATCTATAACATAGCAATCGCAGCTACCAACCCGTATTCACAAAGCGTTGATCTGGAGCGTAATGGTATAACCGAAAACGGTCACAAAAAGTCGATATATGACCCAACCTAAACATGTCCTAAGAGTATCTTGATATTTCATTCCCTATAATTGCCAGCTTAAGTAAACACAACGCGGATCCCAGCAGCATAGTTTCAAAGACTTATTTCAATACAAACCACAGAAGTTTGCAAACATTTCCAAAAGATATATATATCTACTTCGTTACACCCAAAAACAGCTTGGACGGCGATAATCCAGTAGCACCACCCCTCTACTGCATGTCAGCTCTACCTCTAAACGCTCATGTTGAACGCACCCCCTATTTCTCAAAATATATGACATTTTTTACCTTAACTGGGTGCCGTATGTCCGACATCAACTCCTGTATTTTGGGGAAAAAAGGCCAGATTCGCAGCCTACAGGGAACCTGAATTAACGTACATTTGTAACGACGATCGGCGTCCCACGTGACCCAGACTAGCCGACAGCTTCCGTCGTCGGCCTTAACGTCCCTCAACAATAGTGCCGCCCTCTTGTAATATTGGAAAAGCAGTGATAATGAATTCTGTGGGGGATATTAAATGCCAGAAAATCCCCCAGGGTAAATAAAAATCATTAACTGCAATATCGTAAAATGTAAATAGCCCGCTGACATATAAAACGAGCTGGGTAAATCCTCTTACTGAAATATTACGACAAATTTAAAACTGACAAACACGGACGAAATAAATTGGTTTTAACCAGTCCTATTTCCTTTCTCCCCTCATGTTCCTCAAATACAAACTGGAAATACAGACTGTACCCACTGTTTATCATTTCTACTTTACTCCAATCCCATATATACAATGTGAAACAAATGTCATAACTCTCCCCATACAGGGGGTGAAACAAGCAAATGGCTACACCCCCGGTCTACTATAAGGAAAGAGCATATATATCTGATGGTTAGCAAAATTAGCCAATACCAGAAAAAACCGAGCACAACAGGTGCCATCAACCACAGCAAATCCAAATCACCATACGTCCACCATGAATGGGCCAAGGAGATCCAGACACGCAATTCAATAAAGTTATATTCAAAACAGCTCAATACCATCATTCTTGTAAGGCAAACGCAACAATTCTATTAAATAAAAGAAGTCTGAATACCCGGAACATCCACATATATATTGAGAACGTATGTGTGAAAACTAAACCCAAGTAAATGTAAAAGCAAAATGAAAAGAGAAGGGGATATCAAATATTGGTCCCATGCAGACAATTTACAAAATTCCATTGTGTCGCAAATACAGAGTCGACCATAATACTGTATATAATTTATAGATAGTAGTGCATTTCATCATCAGTATTATGTCCCTTCTCCACACATCTAAGGCCACAAATCCACATAGCTTCCTTTCTACGTAGGGTCAGTTCCCTGTTACCTCCACGAGGATGAGAGGTAACATGATCAATACCATGGAACCAAATGCTGTTGTTGTCACTATGGTGTTCCCTCATGTGGTATGTCATTGGATATTTCAAGTCATAGTTTTTAAAAGCTCGGACATTTGATATTTGATATTTATGTGCATTTGTAAAGCGCAGACGTTCGCTCCCAAGGGAGCATCATGGCGCTAAGCAAGCTGTGAACGGATAACAGAAAGAAGTGGAGTGTGATAAAGGAGTGAAGCTAAATGGCAGCCAAGACAGAGGAGTCTGGTTGCTGGTAGACCCATGTCTTGAGAAGTTTTCTAAAATTGTTCTTATTTTCTGTACATCTAAGGTTGACAGGTAGGTTGTTCCAGGCCTTGGCTGCCAGAACAGTGAAGGATTTCCCACCTTTGGTCTTGAATTTGAATCTGGGGATTCGGACCAGATTTGTCCCGGAGGATCTCAGGCAGCGCGGGGGATTATAGCGCGTGAAACGATTTGCAAAATAGCGGGGCCCTGTATTTTGCATAGTTTTAAAAACTGTGAGGAGCAGTTTAAAAAGGATTCTTTTGTGCAGCGGCATCCAGTGCAGCGAATTAAGTGCTGCCGACGCTGATGACCTTCTGGGGAGTTGTAAAACCAGTCTGGCTGCAGCATGTTGGATGCACTGCAGCTTTCTGAGAGTAGATTTTTTCACTCCGGCCATAAGGCCATTGCAGTAGTCAAGTCGAGAAAGTATGAGAGCTACCGCGACTGACTTTCTGGCTGCAATTGGGAGAAAATCAAAGAATTTCTTTAGGGATTTTATTTGTCCAAAGCAGCGACCGGCAGTAATCTTGACGTGGTCATCGAAGGAGAGAGATGAATCGAATTGCACGCCTAGGTTCCGGGCTGATGATACAGCCCTTGGAGGGGCCTCTGATCCTAAGGGCCACCAGTCTTTCGAACAAAAAGACAGATTTTTACCCAGTGGGATGATTTCTGTCTTAGCACTGTTGCATCCAAGATGGTTAGTATTTAGCCACTTAAAAACATCAGAGAGACAGTTTTTGAACCGGAGATCTGCGTCAGTCCGCTGTTTGTCAATAGTGACGACCAATTGAGTGTCGTCAGCGTAAGACGTGACTAGAATCCCATGTGATTCTATCACAGCTAGGAGGGGTGCCATGTAGATGTTAAAAAATAGGGGGCTTAATATGGACCCCTGGGGCACTCCAGATGTGATGAGTTTTTCGCAGGAAAGGTGAGGACCGAGGGACACGGTCTGGGACCTATTAGATAGGAATGATGAAATCCAGGCCAAGGCTGTGTCTGTCACGCCAATCTCTCGCATTCTGTTGATTAAGATGACATGCGAGATAGTGTCGAACGCTGCTGTAAGATCCAGCAGGATGAGGACAGCTTGCTTGCCCTCATCCTGCAGGAATTTGATGGAGTCAGCAAGTTCGATCAAAGCTGTTTCGGTGGAGTGACCGGAGCGAAAACCTGATTGTTGGGGGTGCAGGATGTTATGGGCGTCTGCGAAAGTTTTAAGCTCCTCATGTACTAAGTGCTCCGTGACTTTGCCAAGGATAGGAAGTAAGGAGATGGGGCGCATGTTAGTCAAATCTGTTGGAGACTTGTTCTGCTTTTTCAACAGGGGTTTTACGGTGGCCTTCTTCCAGTCAGCCGGTACAAGTCCGGATTCAAGAGATTCATTAATGATGGCATTAATGTAGGGGTTAACTGTCTCAATCAGGTGATGTAGAATGATGGGAGGGCAGGAGTCAGTAGGCGCTCCTGATTTACAGGCCCGAATTGCCTTACTAGTTTGTTGCAGGGAGACCGATTTGAAACTGGAGAGAGGAGGGTAGTTGACTGTTACCTCTAAGGGGGTTATCGAAGGAGGAGGGAAATCTTTCTGGATGTTGACAATTTTGTCAACAAAGAAATCTGCAATTTGATTGCATAGGCTCTCTGAGGGGGGTATTTCGATGGTAAGGGCTTTCGGATGGGTAAATGACTTAACTATAGTAAAGATAGTTTTTTGGTTTTGATGGGCTTCCGTTACGAGCTTAGTGTAATATTCCTTTTTTGCTGTTTTTATGTCAGAGAGATATAATTTCCTCTGCTGTACATAACGTGATCTGGAGACCGTGTCATAAGTTTGTCTCCAGTATCTTTCTAGTCTCCGGCATAAAAGGTGACTATCTGCTAGGGTCTGAGTGAACCAGGGGGCATTGGGTTTTTTCTTCTTAGGACCCTTTTCATGATGGTTTTTGGGCACGGTATTAGCCATGACAATTTGGTTCATCCAGATATGGAAGTTGCAGGAGTCAGTTTCCACATCTCCAGTTACTATAGGGGATGGGGGTAGTGGTAGTGACTCCAGCTTTATACGTTCGGTCACCTTCTTCCAGTTGACTGTAAAGGTGGCTGGGGTATGCCTGATACTGGATAGGGTAGGGAGAGGTATCATAACATCAAATGGGATAAAATAATGATCGGTCCAAATTTGAGGTAGCGGAGGGGAGGTTGAGAGGGTTGAAAGATTAGAGCAGATGCCATCAATAGTGTGTCCGGCCCTGTGAGTGGCAGTGGTGATACGTTGGGAGAGCCCGAAGATGTTTAAGGACTGTAGGAAGGAGATGGTATGGGGGTCAGCAAGCGATTCCATATGTAGGTTTATATCGCCCATAAGGGTGAAGTTAGGGTACTGTAGCATGAGCGCTCCAAGGGCCTCATCCAAAGAATTGAGAAAGGAAGTAGGATTGCCCGGAGGACGATATAGGAGCCCTCCCGAGAGAGAAAACGAGGCATTGATTTTGATTGAAAAACCCAAGCTTTCCATGTTCCTGTATGCGTGATTTAAGTGGTCGCACTGTACTGCCCACATATATCTTGTTGCAATCACAACCAATAATGTATACAACATAACTTGTTTTGCAATTTATGAAATGTCCTATGTCATACCTCTTCAATGTGTTGTGTTGGAAATTCAATGTCTTATTCTTTCCCAAAGAGCACATGTTACAACTCGAACAGGTATAAAAACCCATAGGGGTAGTAGGGAGCCATGTTTTCGGTGTCGTACTGCGGGGATAGCTTTGACATAGCAAATTACAAAGTGTTTTACCTCGTCGGAATGTAACTTTTGGCGATGCCGTAACTGATTCCCTCAAGCTTGGAGTCTCATATAAAAGTCCCCAATGACGTTTGAGTATATTAAAGAGGTCAGAACTATTGTTTGTGTACTGTGTAATAAAAGCCAAATGTGACCCTTGGCCCTTTTTGCTGTTTTTACCTGTTTTTTTCTTTTTACGCAATGTGCTTGCCATAGAAACTTTATTGATTCTCAAATTTGCTTTTCTCAAGGTCTCTTCATCATATCCACGCTGTCTGAATCTTGCTTTTAAATCCTTAATATTGGCCCCAAATGTCTCATCTGAACTGCAGTTACAGCGAACACGTATCATTTCTCCAAAAGGAATGTTCCTTATAACTGATTTGTGATGGGAACTTGATGTAGGCAGTGTGCTGTTGCATGACGTACTTTTACGAAAGATAGTGCTCTGTATTTTGCCATCACTGATATAGAATAGAATATCCAAGATTTCAATACTGCTCTGACTATATTTTAGAGTGAGACGTACATTATGTGGGTTATCGTTTAAAAAAGCATGAAACTCCAAAAGCTGACTAGGAGTGCCTTTCCACAACATTATAATGTCATCGTTATACCTCCCCCAGAAGACAATACTGTCCATCCAGGGGGAGGCATATCTTCCCCAGGCATGCTCCCTCTCCCACCAGCCCATAAACAGGCCGGCGTACGAGGGAGCAAATTTGCTCCCCATTTCGGTCCCCTGAATCTGATGGAACCAGGTCCCGTCATGTAGGAAAAAGTTTTGTGACAAAATTATATCAATCATTTCAATCAGCATTTCATTATGATCCACATGATCTGCTGTACGTGTTACTACAACAATACCAGGAGAGGAAGGGTCATAGGGAAATTTTAAAGACCAGCCCAGGTTCACATCCCCAACTACTATCATGTGAACAATAGAAAGAACTGGGGGTCTAAAGGCCAATTCTATGGCGGGCTAACCTTAACTTCACACAAGTAGGTTGGTACCCAAGTCACAAACAAGCCCAAGAAAGAGAACTCACAGCAGAAAAAGAATGCTTAAAGTGATAAGTGGTAAGATCCAAGCTCATGTACCTGGATTGCCATCAACTTGTCATAGTGATCAGTCTTATCATTTGGTCATCCAACTGGAGAAATGGTGTGTCTCTTGATCATGGAGACGTACTACCATTCCAATGGTAATGGGCTGGATCACACCCACAGTCACTTTAGAGAAACCAATGAGCAACTGAATAGTTGATCACAAGAAAAATGAAGTGCAGTGCAAACAAAAATATATATGTAGTGAGTTAAAATAGGGTGATGCCGCTGAAAATAGAGAACATTTTATTAGTTAGTGTAGACAACATCCCCTAATTAAAAACAGAACAGTGCAAAGGGCAGTTTGAACAAATGACTGCCAAAAAGGTCCAACATGTTTCAGCCAATCGGGCAGATAATCCCTAGGCTTTCTTCAGGGCCACTGCTCTCAAATAATGCTACTGCATTAACACGTGTTACTCTTACCCAGTGGAAATGTAAAGTGTAAAAAAAGTTAATCAGAATTCCTGCACCAAGTCATGAAAGAAATAAAGCAATAGAGGTTGGAATAAATACAACCTGTTGTGTACTAATCCTCCGCATCAAGGAATGCAGATGGCATCTACAACAAATTAAATGAAATAAAATTAACCATAAACGTTCTCTTCCTTGTTAAGTTCATTTAATTAAATATTGATTCTGAGATATTCCATATGCTCACCCAGCTTGACCAGGGACTGGACCTCACCTCACCTGGACCGTGCTCAGGATATAGAGGCCCCGCTCTGTAAAAGGAAAGGCAGAAAAGGAGACTACAGAATAGAGAAATATAGAGCTGCATTTATACAGTCTCTTTGCTTACTCAATAATCTGTGACCCTCTTCACAATCCCTTCCTCTTCAGATAGGTGTTACATAAAGGCAGCCGACTGGTACATCATCAACAACTCAGTACACCGCAGCAAAACACCCAATATTAAAAATGGACTCATAGCCTGTGATTTCATTCTAGAGAAACAGAACCCCTTATGATATACAATAGGATATATCTGTGTACATGTACAGAAACTCACAGTGCAAAATATAGCTCACAGTTTACAAACCAAATAAACGGTCTTGGACCCTTCAGAATGCTCTCTTACAGTAAACTATAAATGTCACTTCTAGGGTCTCTCAAACCTACCTGTCCGTCATTGCCTCGGGACTGTCCTGAGTCTAGGGAGAGGCAACGAACGGCACAGGAGGCGCATTTAAGTAGAGCAATGGGGGGACTATTTGATATTTGATATATTTGATATTTATGAGCATTTGTAAAGCGCTGACGTTCGCTCCCAGGGGAGCATCATGGCGCTGGGCGAGCTGCAGAAAAATACCCGAGAGAGTGGAGTAAATGTAAAAGAGAACTAAATAGCCGCCAGGACAGAGGAGTCTGGTAATTTGTAGACCCATGTCTTGAGGAGTTTTCTAAAGTTGTTCTCATTGTCTATGGCTCTGAGATTGGCGGGTAGGGTGTTCCAGGCTTTAGCCGCCAGAACATTAAAGGATTTTCCGCCCTTGGTCATATATTTGAATCTGGGAATTTGAACCAAATTTGTCCCAGAGGATCTCAGGCAACGCGAGGGGTTATAGCGCGTAAATCGGTTAACAAAATAGCGGGGTCCTGTGTTTTGCATGGTTTTGAAGACTGTGAGGAGCAGTTTGAAAAGGATTCGTTTATGCAGTGGCATCCAGTGGAGCGAATTCAAGGCTGAAGACCCGGATGACCTTCTGGGAAGTTGTAAGACCAGTCTAGCTGCCGCATGTTGGATGCTCTGCAGCTTTCTGAGAGTAGATTTTTTCACTCCGGCCATAAGGCCATTGCAGTAGTCGAGTCGGGAGAGTATAAGGGCTACCGCGACTGACTTTCTGGCTGCAATTGGGAGGAAATCAAAAAATTTCTTCAGAGATTTTATTAATCCGAAACAGCGACCTGCGGTGATCTTAACGTGGTCATCAAAAGAGAGGGAAGAATCGAATTGTACGCCCAGATTTCTGGCTGATGTAACTGCACTAGGAGGGGCCTCTGATCCTGTGGGCCACCAATCTTTCGGGCAGATAGAGAGAGTCTTACCTAATGGAATAATCTCCGTCTTTGCACTGTTACATCTAAGATGATTAGTATTTAACCACTCAAAAACGTCTAAGAGGCAGTTTTTGAACCGGAGATCTGCGTCAGTCTGTTGTTTATCAAGGGTGACGACCAATTGAGTGTCATCAGCGTAAGACGTGACCAAGATCCCATGTGATTCTATCACAGCTAAAAGGGGTGCCATATAGATGTTAAAAAATAAAGGGCTCAATATGGACCCCTGTGGCACTACCTGCCATCCCCCACTCCGCGCACAACCTCGATCTATAATGTGCTTCCTTCTCACTGGCTGCCCCTAAAAAACCTTGTTGTGGCCAGTGCGAAAAGGACTAAGCCACCTCAACTCCACTCGCGAGCACAAACAAACAGACATGCTCTGTAAACACAGCCGCAATGGCGCTGAAGCCTTGGACTACAAAATAACATCATATAGCTGACATTTGTACTTCTGGCAAGAAACCTTTATTGGATGGTCAAATAATTACCAACATATCTTAAGCGCCCTCTAAACAAGTTGTAGAGAAGAAGGACGAGTCAATATATCATGTCGACAATAAATATATTGCCGCAAAACCTCAAAAGAGTTGAGTGTGCCTGCACCAAAGCCGAACTACAGAATCACATCATAGTTCCGACGTTGGTGGTGTGACTGCACAGTTATTCTGAAGACCCCCTAATTGAAATCTCATGATAAGCCCCCTCATCTTCGCTTAGGAGTACTAACAAACTGACATGCTCGGTCAACACAGCAGCATTAGCACGAGAGCATCGGACTACAAAATGACATCATATAGCTGATGTTTGTAGTTTAGGCAAAGGAACTTTATTGAATGGTCAAATTAATACCAACAGATCTTAAATGTCCCCTAAACAAGTAAATCTTATCGATAAATCTTGTCAACAAACAAACCCATTGTCACGAAACCTTAAAGGAGTCAAGAGTACCTATACTGACGCCGAACTACAGAATCACGTCATAGTCCTGGCGGAGGTAGTTTTTATTCTCAAAGGTGTAACTGCACAATTGTTCTTAGGACCCCCTATACTTGGTATCTTATGACAAAGTTGCCCCTTTGGAATTGAGACATTCATTACATTGTCTATATCCAAAGGTCACCATCTGGCATTATTACGACTGTTCTCACACGTGGCCGTCAGAAAACTGCCAAGAGTCATAACCCATTCTAAGTGTTGTTCAATCATACAAATAGTATGTCGGGCAGTCAAGACCAAAATCTCATAGCATGATAAACACTCCGCAGTGTGAGGAAATGCCGATGAGCGCTCAATTATGTTTGTACTTAAGGATCTCTTAAATACGTCTGCTACAGGATTGTCATCAAACACAAAAAAATGTGTGATCTTAAAGGCATCATAATTTCCAATGCCCGTCAATGGCAACTCAATCAGAATACATAGTGCAATGAGCCATGCCATGCCCAGGATAACCACTTCTAAATATGACAAGTGCCCACCTATCAGTGTTCGGTGTATATCATGTCTTTCAGAAAAGTGAACTTTAATCAAGGTTGAAATCATAATCGCCTGATGTCACAATGTTAGCTAGGTAGTTTATACATATAGTCTGTCAGATGTCCCACATTCAATCTACAACTCAAGTATATACAGAACTCCCCTTATCGGTAAGTACCTATAGGTGGACGCCAAATTACAGGTTGGACCAAGGCATGTCGTCGTTGAGCCCCAGTGTGTCAGTGTGGAGCTTAAATATCAATTTCTGCTCTTTGGTGAACAAATACATGGAAATGTTGCTAATGTGTTACGGTATCACAGGTTTTTCCAATACAGTCCACTTAAAATCTTCTTCTCCATGATGCTTTTCTACAAAATGTTTCGTGAGACTCGTCAGTGTCTTTTTACATCGAAACGAGCTCTTATGTTCAAGCATACGAATGCGCACTTTGCGTGTGGTCATTCCGATGTATCTACTCGAACAAGGGCAAGCCAGAAGGTAAACCAAATTGACACTAATACAGTTTGTAAAGGGAACTTGTTCCCAAGGGCGATCAGTGCCTATGTGCACAGAAGTGGACTGTTTGGTCTGTGGACAGACAGAACAGCTACCACAAGGATGGTGTCCCACCACAGCTGGTAAGTTCCACAGTGTGCCTATCATTCTCTTGGGCACATCCTTCGGGCGTGTGTGTACCAGCCAATCACGTATGCTACTCGCCCTCTTGAAAGCAAAGAGGGGTTGGGCAATATTTTCACTGCTATGATTCAAGACGCGCCAATGCCGGCGAACTATCTTCTGAATGGCTTTAGCTCTCGTGCTGAAGGTACTCACAAAAGTCAACCGATCTATCAGAGGTTTAGGTACTGGGGGCTCAAGTAAGGCTTCACGATTATTGTTCTTAGCTCGCTTGAGCGACCGCTTAATCAATGAATGCGGGTAGTGTCTTTCTAACAGTTTTAGGACAGACCCTTCGCATGGTTCTGGAAAGTCTTTTCAGTAGAACAGTTTCTCCGCAGGCAGAGAAATTGCCCGTAGGGCAAATTATCTCGGAGAGCCTTGGGATGTTGGCTCTCATACTGTAATAAAGAGTTCCTCGCCATGGGCTTATGATGGAGCTCGCTCTGCAAACCTTCAGGAGTAGCGTAAATGGATAAATCTAGGAACTGCAACCTTTCTTTATTGATCTCTACAGTGAAATTCAGATATTGATTCTTTGTATTTAGCCATTGATGAAATTCCAAGATAGATTCATGGTTACCTCTCCACACTACCAACACGTCATCAATGTAACATTTCCACCATCGGATTGACGTTAAAAAAGGATTGGTAGGTGTGAACACATGTTGTTGTTTGAATTGGTGTACATAAAGATTCGCCAAGCTCGGCGCAAAAACGCTGCTGTACGTGTTGTCAGGAAAAAGTGTATTGCTGTTAAACCAAAATGATTATGGATACAGGTATAAAACCCAGATACATCCATTGTTACAAATATCAAGTCATCCGACCATGATAAGCCATCGAGTTTCTCGAGAATGTACCTAGAATCCTGTATGTATGCTGGTAAATTGGTGACAATGGACATTCTCGAGAAATTCGATGGCTTATCATGGTCGGATGACTTGATATTTGTAACAATGGATGTATTTGGGTTGTATACCTGTATCCATAAGCATTTTGGTTTAACAGCAATACACTCTTTCATGACAACACGTACAGCAGATCATGCAGATCATAATGAAATGCTGATTGAAATGATTGATATAATTTTGTCACAAAACTTTTCCTACATGTCGGGACCTCGTTCCATCAGATTCAGAGGATCGCAATGGGGAGCAAATTTGCTCCCTCGTACGCCAGCCTGTTTATGGCCTGGTGGGAGAGGGAGCATGCCTGGGGAAGATATGCCTCCCCTGGATGGACAGTATTGTCTTCTGGGGCAGGTATATCGACAACATTTTAATGTTGTGGAAAGGCACTCCTAGTCAGCTTTCGGAGTTTCATGCTTTTTTAAACGATAACCCCCATAATGTACGTCTCACTCTAAAATATAGTCAGAGCAGTGTTGAGTTCTTGCATATTCTATTCTATATCAGTGATGGCAAAATACAGAGCAATATCTTTCATAAAAGTACGTCATGCAACAGCACACTGCCTGCATCAAGTTCCCATCCTAATCAGTTATAAGGAACATTCCGTTTGGAGAAATGATACGTGTTCGCCGTAACTGCATTTCAGATGAGACATTTGGGGCCAATATTAAGGGTTTAAAAACAAGATTCAGACAGCGTGAATATGATGAAGACACCTTGAGAAAAGCAAATTTGAGAATCAATAAAGTTTCTAGGGCAAGCATATTGCAGAAAAAGAAAAAAACAGGTAAAAACAGCAAAAAGGGCCAAGGGTCACGTTTGGCTTTTATTACACAGTACATAAACAATAGTGCTGACCTCTTTAAAATACACAAACGCCATTGGGGACTTTTGTATGAGACTCCAAGCTTGAGGGAATCAGTTACGGCAACGTCAAAAGTTACATTCCGACCAGGTAAAACACTTCGTAATTTGCTATGTCCAAGCTATCCTCGCAGTACGACACCGAAAACATGACTCCCTACTACCCCTATGGGTTTTTATGCCTGTTCGAGTTGTAACGTGTGCTCTTTGGGAAAGAATAAGACATTGAATTTCCAACACAACACATTGAAGAGGTATGACATAAGACATTTCATAAATTGCAAAACAAGTTATGTTGTATACATTATTGGTTGTGATTGCAACAAGATATATGTGGGCAGTACAGTGCGACCACTTATATCACGCATACAGGAACATGTCCGAGCTTTTAAAAACTATGACTTGAAATATCCCATGACATACCACATGAGGGAACACCATAGTGACAACAACAGAATTTGGTTCCATGGTATTGATCATGTTCCCTCTCATCCTCGTGGAGGTAACAGGGAACTGACTCTACGTAGAAAGGAAGCTATGTGGATTTGTCGCCTTAGATGTATAGAGAAGGGACATACTACTGATGATGAAATGCACTACTATCTATAAATTATATACAGTATTATGGTCGACTCTGTATTGGCGACACAATGGAATTTTGTAAATTGTCTGCATGGGACCAATATTTGATATCCCCTTCTCTTTTCATTTTACTTTTACATTTACTTGGGTTTACTTTTCACACATACGTTCGCAATATGTATGTGGATGTTCCGGGTATTCAGACTTGTTTTATTTAATAGAATTGTTGCGTTTGCCTTACAAGAATGATGGTATTGAGCTGTTTTGAATATAATTTTATTGAATTGCGTGTCTGGATCTCCTTGGCCCATTCATGGTGGACGTATGGTCATTTGGATTTGCTGTGGTTGATGGCACCTTATGTGCTCGTTTTTTTCTGGTATTGGTTAATTTTGGTAACCATCAGATATATATGCTCTTTCTTTATAGTAGACCGGGGGTGTAGCCATTTGCTTGTTTCTCCCCCTGTATGGGGAGAGTTAGGACATTTGTTTCACATCGTATATATGGGATTGGATTAAAGTAGAAATGATAAGCAGTGGGCACAGTCTGTATTTCCAGATTGTATTTGAGGAACATGAGGGGAGAAAGGAAATAGGATTGGTTTAATCCAATTTATTTCGTCCGTGTTTGTCAGTTTTAAATTTACCGTAATATTTCACTAAGAGAATTTACCCAGCTCGTTTTACATGTCAGCGGGCTATTTACATTTTACGATATTGCAGGTAATTATTTTTTTAACCCTGGGGGTGTCTGGCATTTAATATCACCCACAGAATTCATTATCGCTGCTTTTCTAATATCACAAGATGGCGGCACTTTCGTTGAGTGACGTTAAGGCCGACGACGGGACGCTGTCGGCTAGTCCGGGTCACGTGGGACGCCAATCGTCATTACAAATGTACATTAATTCCGGTTCCCTGTAGGCTGCGGATCTGGCGTTTTTTCCCAAAATACGGGAGTTGATGTCGGACATACGGGTCCCCGCTTAAGGTAAAAAATGTCATATATTTTGAGAAATAGGGGGTGCGTTTAACATGTGCGTTTAGAGGTAGAGCTGACATGCAGTAGAGGGGTGGTGCTACCAGATTATCGCCATCCAAGCTGTTTTTGGGTGTAACGAAGTAGATTTATATATCTTTTGGAAATGTTTGCAAACTTGTGCGGTTTGTATTGAAATGAGTCTTTGAAACTATGCTGCCGGGATCCGCGTTGTGTTTACTTAAGCTGGCAATTATAGGGAATGAATTATCAAGATACACTTAGGACATGTTTAGGTTGGGTCATATATCGACTTTTTGTGAGCGTTTTCGGTTATACCATTACGCTCCAGATAAACGCTGTGTGAATATGGGTTGGTAGCTGCGATTGCTATGTTATAGATATTGTTCAGCACGTTTTTGACAAATAGCATTTTTCCTATATTAGGATAAAATATCATTGATGCGTGTGTTCTATTAACAGGCTATATATACTTTGGGTCTGGGAAAGAATATAGATTATTATTTTTTGATTACCATATCGAAATCCATACTTGTGAAGAGGACTATTTCTTTGAGAAAAAATGGGGAAAAAATGGATTTAACTTGTCAGGTAGGCATGATTATGGCCCCTTTTTCTTTTCTTTTTAGTTCCATAATTAGATTTGGAGATATACTATCAGGGACCTTTCCAATAGACTTTGGGGCATATTATCAAGGACGGGCGATACATTATCGCCACTTTTATCAGACATCTAACATGGGCTTCGATAGGAATTCATAGAGCATATTATCAAGCCCATTATCGCCGCTTTATCGGCAGTTTTCTGCCGATAAAAGCGGCGATAATGTATCGCCCGTCCTTGATAATATGCCCCTTTGTTTGTTGCTGTTTTGTTTAGAACATAAAAAAGGGCACCGCATGAAATATAGGAATACATTTTTTTAAAATATATTTATTGAGATTTTCTGGCGCAATATTCAAAGGTTCAAAGGTTCAAAATAAGCTTTATTCGATATTTAACAAAGAAATATCATATAAGCGTACATTATTATACAGTGTTTTTTAAAAACAAGATGAAAGAGAAAAAAAAAAAAAAAGGAAACACATAAAATTCCAATGTAAAATTAAAAGGTAGATTAGGAAAGAATTAGAAGCAGCATTTAAAAACAACAATTGTTATGACCGATATCAGTCTATGGATTTCCTACACCCGCTGTTATGGTGATTCGATGCTCGGGGACAAGGGTAAAAGTCATACAGGTCCCAGATACGGATGGAGCCATCGCCACGTTTGGGCTGAGTAGATCGCAAGTAGGGGGCAATGTTCCTATGTTTAAACGTAACCAAAATCAAGTCCCCTGGAACATTTTTGGGCAGAAGACCAAGCCACCCCACCCTTCTTACGCTCAGTATCCCACCGTCTAGCGCTGAAGGTAATGGTCTATTATTTTGGAGCCAAAAGATGGCTTTGTTCAGTAGATCCTGATGCAGTTCGCGTTTTCCTGGTCTGAGTGCGGGGACCCCAGAGAGAACAGTGATGTATGGAGCTGCTTCAGGAGGTAAATCAATGCAATGCTTTCTTTTTAGTGCGATCACAGGAGCTCTATGTGGGGGGTGATCGAGATTGAGAGTATCATTGGGACCACTTTAGATAGGTGGTATGACAGGGAAGTCACAAGTTTGCAGTATCTTGGGGGCATTGATCATAGTATTGATGGGAGTAGGGCTTATGGAGTTAACAGGGTTTCCGATTTGTGGGTGTGACCGGACAATAGTTTTTTCGATCCTGCACAGTCTGTCCCCCAAGTCATTTATTTTGACTACCAGTGGTGATAGAGCAGTGTATATCAGTCGCTCGATTTGGGCCAGTAGGGTCGATTGTAGAGGTGATAGAGTCTCAGCCTTATCCGATGGTAATGAGGCAGGGATCAGGCCAGATACAGAGGGGCTACAATTGTTAAATGGAGAGAGAGTTATGTTGGGGGTTGCCTGGGAATTACAAATAACTTGATCAGTGTCTCTAGTCACTATTGGAGTGATTAGTGCATCCGGGATATAGTTTGTGCCACAGAGGGCATTCAGCTCTTCCCAGATGGACATTGTAATTTGAAGATAAAGTCCTGGTGGCAGAGGTAGACAACTCCAAGGGATAGAGATATGAGATAAAACCTGGCTTTACCTTCTCCAGATGATGATGCCCAGTGTAGTGGCCTCGTGCCTCTGAGGGCCACAGAGGGCCCGCCCTTTGCCCGGGCTTAGCCCCGGGCGCAGTCCCGCACGGTCCCGCGACGCGGGGGCTCGTGCTGGTCTTATGCGCACCTCCGGGGGCGGGACAGGATGCGCGCCCTCCTTGGCGCAAGTACTGCTGGGGGATGTAGTCCCGAAACTCCGCCTCGCCGCAATGGCCGGGAGGCGGCAGGCAAACGGAGGCAGCAGGTCAGCAGAAGAACCCGGTGGACGTCGGGGCCCAAGGAATGCCCTCCCAGACCTCTCAGGTCAGTGGATACAGTAAGTCCCCCGCTCCCCCGGGGCTCGCGCTGGTCTTATGCGCACCTCCGGGGGCGGGACAGGATGCGCGCCCTCCTTGGCGCAAGTACTGCTGGGGGATGTAGTCCCGAAACTCCGCCTCGCCGCAATGGCCGGGAGGCGGCAGGCAAACGGAGGCAGCAGGTCAGCAGAAGAACCCGGTGGACGTCGGGGCCCAAGGAATGCCCTCCCAGACCTCTCAGGTCAGTGGATACAGTAAGTCCCCCGCTCCCCCGGGGCTCGCGCTGGTCTAATGCGCACCTCCGGGGGCGGGACAGGATGCGCGCCCTCCTTGGCGCAAGTACTGCTGGGGGATGTAGTCCCGAAACTCCGCCTCGCCGCAATGGCCGGGAGGCGGCAGGCAAACGGAGGCAGCAGGTCAGCAGAAGAACCCGGTGGGCGTCGGGGCCCAAGGAATGCCCTCCCAGACCTCTCAGGTCAGTGGATACAGTAAGTCCCCCCTGGCGCAATATAAAAAAGACAGATATAATTTCATTATTACTTAAACAATATATAAAAAAGTCACCATACCTTTTCAGAAAAGTTAATTAGCAGTACATAAATAACATATAACCACCGATAAATAGTAAAAGCCTAGATGTTAATATTTCAACAATTGATTTTAACATTCATTATTCTTAGGTAAGAAGGCGTTCCATTAAAATCTTACAACTCTCCACTTTTTCAGTGGTGCCCAGATACTCCTGCCCAGTTCCTGCCGAGTTTTTTTGCCCTTTAGTTCGTATAAGCAGGACTCTATATTATGCATTCCCAGTAATCTGGCAATCCACATTTGGAATGAGGGAGCGGTGGTATCTTTCCGACCCGCGGAGATAAGAATTCGAAGGACCGCCACTGAAATAAAAAACAGAGCTTCTGCATCCCTTCCCAGCTTCAGCTTGCCATCCATGCCTAATAGCATCAGGGTAGGGGATAGATTGATTTTATAGTCTAGCAGCCCCTCCAAAAAATGTGTAATCTCCCTACCTATTGGGATAAGCCTATCACACTGATGGAACATGTGTAATAAATCTGCAGGGCCGGCATTACACCTAGGGCATCTATCACTCTCCCTCATCCCCCAAGCAAACAGCTTCGACGGGGTATGATAAAGATTAAATAGTGTTTTGTAATGCTGTGCCCGCATGTTTGAGGACCAAAATAATTTCTTATTTAAAAGAAGGGCTAGATCTAGGTCAACATCTGGGTCTCCCAGCTTCAACGCAAGTGTTGATTCGACTTTCTCCAGATCATCTTGTACGCCCAGCATCAGCTGCTTATACACTATTTTTATTTTCTTACCCCCCTTTGTAATCGACCATTGGAGAACCTATTGATAGAGAGATCTTGGGTCTAAAAGCCGTCAAAGTACAAACTAACTGGCCGTACAAAAACCAATGATTGGGGGGATCCCCTACTTATGCTGCATTACTTCAAACCCAAGAATATCATCCCCTACCATAATATCACCTAAGGTCCTTACTCCATGCTCTCTCCAAAACAAGCAGTTCCTATCCATGCCTAGATCGGGAAAAGGGCTAGAGTTCCACAAATGGAGATTTGCATTTATCTTTGGAATATTCAAGAACTTTTGGGCCGCTTTCCAGGTCCCCCACACCCCTTCCAGAATCTCATACCGGGCCCTCTTGTAATATCTGCTATCTACTTCACACATCAATAGACCGATGGCCTTTCTCCCCAGTAAAAGTTCAAAAATGGATGGGGGATTCTGATTATCTCCTTGAGCAGCTGCCTGACTGAGATCTAATTGGAAAAGTGCGGTCATTTGTGTCAAAGGGCGAGTCCAATGATATAATCTAAGGTTTGGCATGGCCAAAACCCCCCTTTCAAGTGGAAGCGACATAAAATTAATGGACCGCCTGACCGTGCCATACTGCCAGATAAACCTAATAAAGATTGATTCTAAGTTTTTAATTATGTTGTCTTCAAGCAAGAGTGGAGTGGCCCGGAACAACTACAAAACTTTAGGGAATATTGTCATTTTAAGAACATTTACCCTCCCTATCAAGGAGAGGTGTAAGACATCTAATCTTTTCAATTTGGCCTCGATCGTACCCATAAGGGGCAGATAATTGTCTGCAATGATCTTATCAACTGAGGCATTTACTCTCACCCCTAGATATACAGCTGAATCTACATATCTGTTGTCTGCCTTACTGATGTTTTTAGTGCAGATTATTTGTGTTTTTCCTTTGTTTAGCAAATACCCTGACTTACTACCAAAATCTTTAGCCAATTGAGTCAGAATGGGCATCGCCTGCTGAGGATCGGTGGTTATTACCGCCAGATCGTCGGCGTATGCTAACAGTTTGTTTGAATAGCCGTTGAGCACCACTGGGTTGATCTGAGGGCAGCCCAAAATCTTCTGGATCAAGGGGTCTATATATAGCTCGAAAAGGATCGGGGAGCAGGGGCATCCTTGGCGCGTCCCCCTTTTGATTACTATTTTCTCCGAACTCTCTCCCATTACTAACACACGGGGTACCGGATCCTTATACATTGCTTTAAGAGCTCTGATAGCTTTAATTCCGAAGCCTCTACCTACCAGGATGCCCCAAAGGAAATCCCAGACCACGCGGTGAAAAGCTTTCTCCGCATCGAGAAGGATTATGGCCATCTCCCCCCCCCGCGGCACCAAGGGCATCGAACAGCGCTATAGCTCATCTAGTATGGGCCGTGGTGCCTCGGCCAGGTACAAACCCATGCTTCTACGGGGAGACGAGACCGCCAAAGATCCTACCCAGTCCTTCGGCCCAGACTTTGGAATACAGTTTTGTGTCAGCATTAATAAGCAAGATTGAGCGGTATGACCCTGGATTCTCCTTCGGTTTCCCTTTCTTATGAAAGATAATTATATTGGTTTCCTTCCAGGAGTCGGGTATTACCCCTGAGCACAATATACCGCTAAAAAGATCCAACAGCAATGGGGCGATCTCAGTTTCAATACTTTTATAGACCTCCAGGGGAATTCCGTCGGGGCCTGCAGCCTTACCAGCTGCTAACTCCTGTAATGCGCCCATATTCTCGCTGATGGTCAGGTCTCTATCCAACTCTTCTCTACACTGTTCATCCAATATTGGACCTTTATCCCCACTCTCCTCACTCTGATGACTGAAACAGCCATCCTCATCATACAAAGTTTGATAGAAGTTTTTAAAAACCTGTACAATTTCCTTAGGCTCGGTGTACTTTTTACCATCCTCGTGTATGCTAGAGATTGAATTTTTGGTTTTATCCTGTCTGATACGAAGCGCCAGCACCCTGCCTGCCTGCTCCCCTGTTTCGTACCGCATTGCCCTGGAGGACTGGTATTCGCCAATTGCCTTCTGTGTAACCATTTTCTAGAGCTCTGCTTTAATAATCATCAAAATCCTTTGACTCTCAGCCCCATCTGCTCCCCATCCAATATCACTTATATGTTGTTCTTCTGCTTTCGCTAGTTCCCCAATAAGCCTGTCTACCTCACTCCTATCCTCTCTCCTTAATCTTGCCGAACAGCTTATGGTTTCCCCCCTTAGGGCCACCTTAAAAGTTTCCCAAACGCCATTCCGTGATGTGCTATATCGGTTTGCATCAAAGAACTCCCCTAACCACTTCTTAAGATGTTCCACAAATCTTTTGTCCGTTAATAGCCTCCTTTCGAAGGTCCAACTAGTGTATTTCTTCTCTATCTTTTCCAATTTACAGGACAAAATCAACGGATTATGGTCCGGAATTACTTTCGGGAGTTTCTTAATGCAAACTTTATTCAATTCTGACATCGAGATTAAAAAATTATCTAATTTAGAGTACTTCTTGAAAGGGTTAGAAAAATAAGTGAAACCCGGGTACTATGGCTCCTTATCCCCCCATACGTCCTTTAACCCATGTGAACTCATTAGAGCAGTCAGCGCCCGAAACACTCTAGGTTTCCGTCCTATATATACAGATTGATTATACCAGTCAATGGAGATATTTAGGTCACCACAAACTATTGTGGGAGTGGGCAATCCAGCTAGTTCTCCTTCCAGGAAGTCAAGTACATCTGGATCATCATGGTTTGACCCATAGACTACACATATTGTATAACCTAAATAGAGTTCGGCTATTAACCATCTACCCAGACCATCAACTTTAACCCGCTTGGCCCCACCTAGGGATGATCTTGCTAAAATTGCTACCACCTGGCTGACGACGTTTGTGATGAACAAGCCATCAACTCAAAGCCTCTTATGTACATCAAGTTCCTTTTTGCCCAGGGCAAGTGGGTCTCTTGGAGACACAATACATCAATCCCATTATACTTAACAAAATGAGCCAATCTTTGATGTTTCTTCCAATCATACAGCCCACTCACATTGACTGTACAAATTCTAATGTTCAGCATTTTGGTGATCTATATCATCACTTACACCTTTCTGAAATAAATGGGTCCAGGTCTTAACTGGGGCAATGCCCAGTCCAAACTCAAAACTAGGTAAATCAATAAAGCACCAGATTATCTCATTTTTTTTTGTTTTTTCCCCTTCCCTCACTCCCCCCTCCCCACTCCACCCACTGCCCCCGTGCCCCCCACCTCCCAATTCAGATGCAAAACCTCCTCCCAGTACCCACCCCTGCACCCTCTCTAGTGAAACGCTCACACCTAGTCTGTGCATGTGATAGTTCACAGTGGAGGCAGTGAGGAATAATCAAAGAAGAAAAAAAATGAAATATCAAGTCCAATTGCCCTACATAAACTTCTATCTAGATCGGCAGCCATCTAAAACCCGCACCTCTCTATTACATGCGAAAAAATATACTAGTCGAATACCCTTAGGATACATAATACGTGACTAATTGCCCAGAGAGTCAAGATACTCCTTTGCTTTAATTTCGGACGCAAAGTATTGTGTCCTCCCTTCGTTTATTATCTTTAACTGGGCTGGATTAATCAGGTAGGCCTGCATCTTCTTCTCCTGGAAGGGCTTGATCAGTTGCCTTAGTCTCCAGTGCCTTTCAACGGTGGCGTGGCAAAAGTCAGGGCGGACAAAGAATGAAACCCCCTCGCTAGTCCTCCTCGCATCAGGCCTTGCCTTCTCTACAATGGTTTGCCTCAAAACAAAATTGCCCAGGAAAATTAATATCGCCCTGAGTTTGTCTCCTTCCCTTGCATTTCTGCGCATTTTGAACGGGGTGCGATGTGCCCTCTGGATTTCAGCGGGCCAGTTCCAGCTGGAGAGCTCGGGAAATGCCTGCTCGAAGAGCTTGATGGTAAATGCTCTGACATCCGATCCTTTGACCCCCTCTGGTATTCCGAGGACCCTAAGATTGTTCCGCCTGAGTCTGTTCTCTATATCTTCGAGTTTCCACTGGATATCTACCACTTGTGAGCAGTGAGCATTGACCTTGCTTGTAGCTGCTGCGGCCTCGGCTTCCGTTGAGACAACTCTCTCTTCTAGATTTGATTCTCTGTCCCCCAGGTTAATGCAGACTTTAGACAGCTTTCTCACGACCCCCTGCATTTTTCTCATCGCGGCTTGTGATTTTCTATTGTCCTGTCATGTCTCCTCCCTATGTGCGATAATTTCTTGATGGATTACCTCCAGGAGTGACATTTGAGTTGACTCGGCACTTGGGCTTCCCTGCAGCAGCATAGCGGATGAGTGATCCCAGCTTAGCTTGCGATGCGACTGCTCTTGCCCCTTCGATACAGCTAAGGGTCTGACTGCCGTCACTGGGGGTTCCTGCTCGAGATCACTCTCCAAATCTGGGATGCTATCCTCCAGAAAAGAGCTGCGATCATCCTCCTCGTCAGACCCCTCTGCCCCCTCAGAGACCGAAAAGAAGCATTCACTAGGGACTTTCTCTTTGTCCTTTACACCCCCCAAGGTAGCATTGCCGTTCGCTACATCCAGGCTGCCTGCATCCGTCATGGCTCCCTCCTCTATCTGCTCTACCCCCGTTGCTCTGGGGGATTCCATGGCTAGCTGGCCCATCTGGGCTGAGGCACTCGACGGAGCATGCGACTGAGCCCGCTCCTGCTGCTCTTGTATGCTATTTATTCCAACTGCAGGTTCCGTGCTTGTGGCTGTTTTCTCCATATCCAACTGAGGGATATCTTCGGGGGGTTGCTGATTAATTAGCTCTACAGGGGTTATGGGTGAGGTGTTCTCTCCTTCTCTTATTGGTTGGGGGTTATCTTCCCAGTGACCGAGTCTGTGAGCACTTTGTCCTGGTCATCCACCTCCTGAATTGTCGCCTCCCCTCCTAGCCGTGCAGCATCTTTAGCCCCCTTCTCCTTTCTGCTTTTTGAAAATAAGTCGGCAATCAATGCTGTTGCCTGTCGTGTTCTGACCGCCACCTGTTGTTTCCTTGCAGAGGGCGTTTGGTTTTTCTGCCGGGATTCACCTTCATCAGCCGCCGCCAACACCCCTTCCATTCCTGCTTTCTTTTTCAGGGTTGCCGTTTTTGCCATATTCACTTTTGGGGCCATCACTTCCCCTTGTCTTTGCCTGCTTCCTCCATGGGTCCACAGATTATCCGGTCCCCGCTTCTCGCCACTACCTCTGGGCTCCGCACGGAACTCCGCACAGCTCCGTCGTCTCGCTCGCAGGCCCCGCCCTCCAGTGCTAGCGAGTAGCCGGCGGCGGCAGGGAGACAGGACAGCAACGGCCAACGCCAAAGCCTGTATCAGATGTTTTGCCGATCCGCAGCAAGTAAGTACCGACATCATACTCCCTCACATCAAACCTAGTTTCATTTTCCACGTGTGGGATTTGCCTGGCTGCACTATTGTCGGTTTTCTAGGGCTTAGTCGGCATCCTCACCGCTCCACCGCAAACGGCCACTACTACGCGGTCGCCATCTTGCTTTGGAATCAATTTGTTTTTGAAGTGGAAGTAAATCGAACTGCATGACCGGTTCTGCATTTGAGAATATTACATGGTACGTTTTATTAACTTATATCTTTCTCCTTTATATATCTGTTCCCTATGATCATGTTAAGAATATAGCAATTCCCCCTCCCACTTTCTGGCTCATTTTGGAACATAGTACTCATTGTAAACATGTATGATAACAGACCGTTTACATCTGGTTGTTCTATTTGTATATGATAATATTGGGTCACAACAGATGCAAACTTTTTGCTTTGTGATGAATCTTCATTTCCAATTGTCCTTGCCCTAATCAGTTAGCCATTTTCTGGTTAAGCACTTGTTGCTAAACAGTGAAGAAAAGTGTACATATTCAATGCATATGTGTTTATATGTTTGGTCTATCTTTAAAGTGGTTTTGTTTATCTAATACACATATAGACACACATTTATTATATGTATGTATCTGTTTCATGATCTTCTATGGTTTGTTTATTGATTCCGATTGCACATTTTAAAGACTGGAATTTGTGACATGTTTTAAGTGTTACGTGGATTGTAGTGTTTGTATTTATATTTATGTGGTATTGTATGTGTATATATATATATATATATATGTATATATATATTGTTTTATATGTTGATTTTATATTTTGTTCTGTATATGGTTTAATTTTCCAGCCCTGAAGAAGTTCTGGTTTCAGAACGAAACGCGTTGGCTGTGACTGATCAAATAATAAAAAGAAGAATCCCAAAAAAAAAAACAAAAGGAGGAATTGCATTTATTGGATGGACTGTATACAATTGTGCTTGACAAATACATTATACCTTGAGGTGGTGCAACTTTAATATATGTTTTGCATGAACATTATTGCTACTGTCTCTTTTTTGTTCCATTTATTTTTGCAAAATTTAGAAGCTTTGCAGTTTGCAAAACTGTTGATGTTGAAAAAAATAATGTGAAGTTGTGAAGCATTTATTTTTGCACCCCTACTGTTTTTGAAAGCATGCTTAATATGTGCAAGTGTGGCCGTATGGTGTGGCCTCTATCTGCTTTAGCTATACAAAAGGCAAACCCATTGGTTTTCTCAATTACATGTTTTTTGATGTTTCGCTGACAATCACTTTCCTTTATTTCACAGCTATTGCTTTCTAGCAGTACATTTGTGAACTTTGTGCAAAACGGAACATAAAATGCAAAGAAACTATGGACTCCCAATATACACAAAGAACTATGTAAAATTTGAACAACTCTGCCAGTGCTTAATTTGCATAGGTGGTTGCAGGTGATGTGCACAAGCACTGGCTTTTAGGGACCTGAACTTAATTTGTTATCATCAGTCTATGACAAGACAACAAAGGGAGAACGAAGATACATTCAGAAAGCAGCAATAAAAATGAAACATGAAGGAGTGAGATAAAGATAAAGTAAGTGCTGAGTGGTGGAAGAAAGCAGCATGGTGTTGAATCAAAACCAAAAAGCCTTCCGCAACCACAGCATTTGGCTGCACTGGTAGCAGGGTCCAGAGAATATGTTTGGGTTCCGTCATCTTTTTTCCTCAAATTAAGCACTGAAATGCTTGCAACATGAGTGCACCTTGAAGCGGAGAGCGCACTCAGTCCATGCAGAGATTTGGAACCATGCAATCAAGCATTATTAGCTTCACTGGTGTTTGGACTTAGAGCATGATGCTCTAGGCAAAATCAACGTCTGGCCACTAAGGTGCCACTACACTTGTGCCACTAGGGTGATTAATCGAGAAAACAAAATGTGATTGATGGAGTGTTAGAACTGGGGGTCGCTAGTTGGCAATAGCTTGCACCTTAATCCAAATAGGGACCCTTGCTTCTAGTCAAAGTAAGGGGGCTACACTCCTAAATAACCCCTGCTCAACCCTGTGGTAGCTTGGCACGAGCAGGAAAGCTTATCTCAGAGGAGGTGTGTAAAGGATTTGTGAACACATACAGTAATATAGTGAAAACACTACAGATGGACACAACACAGGTTTTATAAAAATAAGTATTCTTCATATAGACTTAACACAAGACCCAAACGACAAACATCCACAATACACTATTAAGAAAATGACTTTAGGATGGGAGAAATAGCTTAGCTCACTTTGGATGCGTCACTCAAGTTAAACAAAAGGGAGAACGATGCCTCGGTTTCTTGCTTCGGGGGAGACAATGCATCTGTTTCTCAGTGTGTGCGCAATGTAGGCGATGCGTCTGTTCCTTACTGGAGAGGAGGTGATGCGACAATCTCAGGGTGCTGCCCAGTTACGATATGACAAGAAGGCGCCTTGATGCGATGCAACTATTCGATGCTATGAGAGCAATCAATCAATCATGTCATTTTTAGAGCGCACTACTCACCCGTAGGGTCTCAAGGCGCTGGGATGGGGGGGGGTGCCGTTACTGCTCGAACAGCCAGGTCTTGAGCTTCTTCCTGAAGGAGAGGTGGTCTTGGGTCAGGCGCAGGTCGGTTGGGAGTGAGTTCCAGGTCTTGGCGGCCAGGTAGGAGAAGGACCTTCCTCCTGTTGTCGCTCTTCGGATGCGGGGGACGGCGGCGAGGGCGTGGCTGGTTGATCTGAGGAGGCGCTTGGGGGTGTAGAAGTTGATCCGGTTGTTGAGGTAGCTCGGGCCTTGGTCGTGTAGGGCTTTGTGTGCGTGGGTGAGGAGACGGAAGGTGATTCTCTTGTTGACCGGGAGCCAGTGCAGATCTCTCAGGTGTCCGGAGATGTGGCTGCGTCGGGGGATGTCGAGGATGAGTCTGGCCGAGGCGTTCTGGATCCGCTGGAGTCTCTTCTGGAGCTTGGCGGTGGTTCCGGCGTAGAGGGCGTTGCCGTAGTCCAGTCGGCTGGTGACGAGGGCCTGGGTGACCGTCTTCCTCGTCTCGGTGGGGATCCACCGGAAGATCTTGCGTAGCATGCGCAGGATGTTGAAGCAAGACGAGGAGACGGCGTTTACTTGTCTGGTCATGGAGAGGGAGGAGTCCAGGATGAAGCCCAGGTTGCGTGCGTGGTCCGTCGGTTTGGGTGCGGTGCCCAGGGCGGGGGGCCAGCAGGAGTCGTCCCAGGCGGAGGGCGAGGAGCCCAGGATGAGGACCTCCGTCTTGTCCGAGTTCAGTTTCAGGCGGCTGGTCGTCATCCATTCGGCTACCTCTCTCATCCCTTCGTGCAGGTTGGCTCTGGCGGTGGCGGGGTCGTTGGTCAGGGAGAGGATCAGCTGGGTGTCGTCGGCGTAGGAGATTATGTTGAGGTTGTGTTGGCGTGCGATGGCCGCGAGGGGGCTCATGTAGACGTTGAAGAGGGTGGGGCTCAGTGAGGATCCTTGAGGGACGCCGCAGATGACTTTGGTGGCCTCTGACTTGTACGGTGGTAGGCGGACTCTCTGTGTTCTTCCGTCGAGGAAGGAGGTGATCCATTCCAGTACCTTTTCCTGGATTCCGATGTTGCCGAGGCGCTGTACTAGGGTGCGGTGGCAGACAGTGTCGAAAGCTGCGGAGAGGTCCAGGAGGATGAGGGCCGCTGTTTCTCCGTTGTCCATCAGGGTTCGTATGTCATCGATGGCAGCGATGAGGGCGGTCTCGGTGCTGTGGTTCCCTCGGAAGCCAGACTGTGAGGGGTTGAGGGATCCATTCGTCTCGAGGAAGGCGGCCAGCTGTTTGTTGACGGTCTTCTCGATGACTTTGGCCGGGAACGGGATGAGCGAGATGGGACGGTAGTTCTTGAGGTCGGTGGGGTCTGCTGTGGGTTTCTTGAGAAGAGCGCTGAGTTCGGCGTGCTTCCAGCTCTCAGGGAAGGTGGCGGTGTCGAAGGAGGTGTTGATGATGTCCCGCAGGTGGGGTGCGATGACAGCGTCGGCCTTGTTGAAGACGTGGTGAGGGCAGGGGTCAGTCGGAGATCCGGAATGGATGGAGTTCATTGTGCGGATGGTGTCTTCGGTGCTGATCGGAGTCCAGGTGCGGAGGGTGGTGGTGGGTGGCGTTGTTGCGGTTGTGGCTTGCGTTGGTTGGTTGCTGAAGCTGTTGTGTATGTCCGCGATCTTGTTGTGGAAGTAGGATGCGAGGGAGTTGCAGAGGTCTTGCGACGGGGTGATGTCATTGTTTCTGGCGTTGGGGTTGGAGAGCTCCTTCACGATGTTGAAGAGTTCCTTGCAGTTGTGTGCGTTGTTGTCCAGCCGGTCCTTGTATGTATTTTTCTTGGTGGCGCGGATCAGTTGGTGGTGTTTCCGGGTGGCGAGCTTGAGGGTGGTCATGTTGTCCGTCGTTGGTTCCCTTCTCCAGACTTTCTCGAGGGCTCTACAGTTCTTCTTGGAGCTCTTGAGTTCGTCGGTGAACCATGGTGTTTTTCTGCTGCAGGGTCTGCTGGGCGGGGTTCTCAGAGGGGCGAGTTCGTCCGCGCCGTTGTTGATCCACTTCGTGAGGTTGACGGCGGCCTGGCTGGGGTTCGCTGAGCTGGCGGGGGGGTGCTGGCTCAGGGAAGCGGTGAGCTGGTCGGCTGTGATCTTGTTCCAGCTTCTTCGGGCAACCTGTTGCTGGTGGTGGTGGATCGTCGTTCTTTTGAAGCTGAAGTGGACGCAGCTGTGGTCCGTCCAGTGGAGTCCTGTTGCGTGGCTGAAGGTGACGTCTTTGCTGGATGAGAAGACGGCGTCGAGTGTGTGTCCGGCGAGGTGGGTGGGGGTGGTCACCAGTTGCTTGAGTCCGAGGTTGGCGAGGTTGTCGAGCAGGCTGATGGTGTTGCGGTCGCTGTTTTTCTCCAGGTGGAAGTTGAGGTCCCCCAGGAGGATGTAGTCGGCGGAGGGGAGGGCATGCGGGCTGACGAAGTCGGCGATGTCCTCGCTGAATCGTGTGCGTGGACCCGGGGGTCGGTAGATCAGGGTGCCTCTGAGGGTGGTCTTCGGGTTGGTGTGGATCTGGAAGTGCAGGTGTTCAGCGGTGTTTAGGGTGTCGTCGGTGTTGGTCGTGATGCGGATGGTGTCTCTGTGGATGATGGCAATGCCTCCTCCCGTCAGGTTGGCGGTGCGGTCCCTCCGGATGATCTTGTAGCCCTCCGGGATGGCGATGGTGATGTCTGGGGCTGAGGAGGCGTTCATCCAGGTCTCGGTGAGGAAGGCAACGTCAGGGGCGGTGGTGTCGAGGAGGTTCCAGAGTTCTACGGCGTGTCGGTGGACGGAGCGGGTGTTGAGCAGGATGCACTTGAGGTGGTTGCTGCTGATGTTCGGCTTGGCGAGTGCTGGTGCAGGGTGAGTCCGGATGCAGGTGAACTTGCAGGCGTGGCAGCTGAAGGGTCCGTGGGTGTGCTTCGGGGCGGCTCGATGACATCCTGGGATGCGGCCGGTGTTGAGTGCGATGAGATCGGCGGCGTTGTAGGTTCGTCGGGTCGGCTTCCGTCGGTGGGGGCCAGGGGTCCTGGCGCTGGTCGTGATCCGGTCGCGGACGGGCGCAGACGGGCTTACCTTTGGCGCGCCTTCGGCGCACAATCGGCGCGCCCGCTGCGTGTCAACGCTGCGCGTTCGCACGGTCGCCATTTAAGGCGAAGTGCGCGGGTGGGCGGAGCAGCTGGGAGGCGGGAGCGGGGAGGGAACAGAAGGAAAAAAGGGGCGGGGTCGGCGGTGGTGGCGGGAAGCGGGGGGCGGCGAGGAGGGCGGGAACACGAGGGAGAGCGGGCGGCGACTACGAGGGAAACACGCACAGATGATGGTCAAGACAACACTTAATACGGGCAAAACAACGAGGGTAAAAACAAGCACAAATGATGGTCAAAACAACCCTTAATACGAGCAAACACAGCGAGGGGGAAAACAAGCACAAATGATGGTCAAAACAACCCTTAATACGAGCAAACACAACGAGGGGAAAAACAAGTACAAATGATGGTCAAAACAACCCTTAATACGAGCAAACACAACGAGGGGAAAAACAAGCACAAATGATGGTCAAGACAGAGCAGAGCAACGATAGCAGGGTCAGCCGGCAGCGCGGCTGGCAGCGAGGCAGAGGGCACAGCAGGGGGGCACACGCAGCAGCTGGTGGCCGTGCGGCGCGGGGGTGTCCCACAAGTGGGTCACTTGAGAGAAGACCATATCCTGTGATCCAGTCCGTATTTTTGCACTCATACGGCAGTCAACGGAGCAGCGTGAGAGAGGAGAGGAGAGGCGGCGAGGGAGCGGCGTGGGTGCGGCTGTGAAAAACAGCGGCTGGTAGTACTCTACAGTACCCCCTTACCTCCTAACTCCATCGCCTCGCTGCTTCGTCCCGTGGTCCTGTGGTCCCCGTGGCTCCCCGTGGCTCCGCAGGCTGAGTCAGGTGGTCCGTCTCTTTTCGGCCTGTTCTCTGGTGTCCGGTCTGCTCCTCCGCTCCGCCCCTCAGCTTTGTGGCCAGCCAGCAGGGAAGTTGAGCAGTAGAGCCGAGCGGGGGATCACGGAGCTCTCGGTCGGTCCGGTCCGGTTCAGCAGTTGAGGCAGAAGAGGCTGAAGAGGCAAGAACGGTGTCAAGAACAGAGTCGAGCAGGAGTTGAGCGGTGAAACCCGGGTAAGCCGCCCCTCTGCTACTCTGCTCCTCTGCTCCCACGCTCCCCAGCTCCTCCATTCAGCCGCAGCTAGCCGCCCATCGCTGCCCACCACTGACTCCACCATCGAGGGGGGAGGAGAGCCGGAGAGTTGTGCAGTGAAAGCAGGGTCAGAAGGCTGAAGACAGAGGGTGAGAGGCGCCCCTTCTGTCCTCCCGCCCTTAGGGAAAAGTCCGAAATCGAAAACTGGTGAGGTCAGGCGTGACTGGGGCGCCCCCCCCCCAAAAAAAAGGACTGTAAAAGCTTCACAAAAGGCGGCGAAAGAGGGGGGTGGTCATCAACAGGGACCAGGCCAAGGGGCCGAGGAGCACAGTCCACCCCCATCCGCCAAGCCCGCCCTGCCCTACCTCTATTCTTGTAGGAGGGGAAAATCTTCTGCCAGGGTCATTAGCCTCATCATATATAATCAAACTGGACCAGTGAAAACTGAACAAACAGAACAATTTAAACAGCAGCTAACTGAGTAATCCAATCAAAAAAAAAACTACAACTATATTGGAACAAAATGTAACGATTAGCAGTCATTAATCATAATATCATAATATTTATCACTAAATTAGGAAAAAGGAGAACCAATAAATCAAACAAATCAAATAACCAAGTTACAACCAATGAACAACTAAGGAATGAAAGAAAACCTGTGTCAAAACATATTGGATTAAAGGGACACACGCAAAAGAACGAATAAGGATAAAATCAGAAAAAAATAAGGTAAAACCAGGAAACACAATTCACACCGTCTGTTCGGGCCTCTAGAAAAACCGGATACCCAAGTATCTTCTTAGGTCTATCAGAGGGTCATCTGGGTATCGGTAAACATCTTCAATTTACCAACACAGTGACCATCTTGTAAAAACAAGCAAATATTTAATAACATAAAATTCTAACATAATAAAGCTACAGCAAAAATCAAGGGGCTATATCAATTCAACTTGATTGCCCCTATCCACTAATCTGGACTACTACTTAAAACATTCAACAGGTATTCCTAGGATCATTTGGGAAGCCTTGGGGCACCCGGGATGAGGTCAGAACGAACAAGGAAAGCTCCATCAAACCTACCCAAAAAAGGCGCAAAGAAAATGGACCTCTGTGATCTTCTGGCTGAACCCCTGGTGGCATCCTTGCCTCTTGAAACATCAGTAAACCAAAGGACAGCATCCGATCCAGGGTCTGCATTCCTCCATCCAACCGCCGAGGAACAATTATCTGGCCCCAATGAACAATTCAAACCTACAAAAATCAAAGCCTCCCTAAGGGACTACTTTAGGACCACAGTCCCAGCTATAGCAAGGAAGAACCCTACAAACACTCAGGATTAACCACAGGCATTTCCCCCTGGACAGGCACTCGCCCGGGTAGCCTCCGAGCTATGGCCACATCAAATTACGGTTCCGCCAACGATCCACAGTGCTGAGGGAGGGCACTTTGACCGAGGGCAATCTAATATTTTATTATCAACAACAGAATCCCTCTGCAAAAGCGGCCTAGAAGCCCTGGATCCCAGCCAACCTCAACAGGCTTCCCTTCAAACCTCAGCCCATGATTTAACTCAGTTAGAACAAGCTCCATCCAATGTATCATCGCACAGTAACGACGATCCACCAACTTTTCAACCATTATTAAATTTAAGCCTGTTTTCCCCATCTGTACTTTACCCTTCAATCGATTCTAAATTACACAAGCCACAAAAGAGCCCAAAAGCCTCATTATCACAGGCTAGGGCCCAACCACATTTATTAGTATCCCAGTTCTACGAGAAGCAGATTACTCTTTGGACAAGGAAAATCAAGGGGAAGAAGCCGACCAAAAGGTCACCCGAGAAGGGTCAAACATTACCATAATTATGAACTCTTTGGACTTATCGTTCTTCAATACCGAATCAAAAGAACCCGAAAGGCAGGATAGTCCTCCTTCGGCTAACCTTAATAACCTATGGTCCCAATTATTACTAACATATCACTCAGACAAGATGGATATGCAGGTGCATCTGCCAAACACACTCGCGGTGTACACTGCCGGGATTGACCAAAAATTGGAGGCGCTTAACGCTCTTATCAAAAAAGCTCAAGCCCAAACTCAACTGGTGCAATCAGTGTGCTGTTGCTCCCCTATAATCGACTCCCTTTCATCTTTGCCCCAATTCCTTTCAGCTGTCTTAATGGAAATAAAGAAACCCTCGGAGTCCAAGTTGCCAGTTTCTTCAAGTCTGGCTTTAAACAAATCACATGAGTCACCCTCCCTGAAAGTCCACTCCAGTCCAACTTTACCAAACACCACAGAATCAGTAGTAGCTAAACTACCCACCATTGAACCACCTAGAAACCATAATTTACATCGATTGTCGAAAAGGGAAAAGAAAAGACAACGAAAAAGCCGGAATAAACTAAAAATTGGCATAACAAACTCAAATATAAGCAACTCTCCTAGGAGCGACACAGCACTTCCAGGAAATTCTCCATCGGCCGCACCAGCATTATTTTTGAAAGGAGATCCGACAAGCCCGCATTTATTACTGAACCAGTTGCCTACTCAGGCAGAAGCCTCAACTGGGACCACTCAACTGCCAGTGCTACCTTAAGTTCTGGGAAACCCTCTTCTGCCATTAACACAAGTAAATTTTAGTTCCATACAACCATTTCCTAAGCACCCAGTAAAGGAAACAGAGCAACATAGTCCTCCAACCATTCACACGCCAGCCCTGGAAACCAGTTTCCCTCATCTTCTTATTGTCGAGGAGAACAAATTATGTATACGAGCACAGCTACAGAATCAGGTCGTGAGCACGATACCAACTTAGCAAGCCGTCGCAAGTTGGTGCCCAATAACAAAAGTCATCTCCAACAACCCTTAAATACCAACTATAAGGAATCGCCCCTTTTATCATTCACCATACCCACATATTCAAGAAAGCCCCTCGAGGAAAAACTAAAGCAAAAACAGCCAGTAATGGTCAGTAAGCCCAGTGAGTCCCAAAGAAGCAACAAGAACACCAAATTGCTGCTTATCCCAGAATTTACCTCAAGGGGCTCTCACGACATCCTTAATCAAGGGAATATATTGAAACTTTTCAAAACCCTATCATATCTAAATCATCTACAATCAAGAGATATAATCGCTATCAAATTTGTTCCATTCACCGGATCCAACACGGGCGAAGCTACACAACTAACACTGCAAAAAACACAGTTGATGGACAGAATGTAGAACAATGTCATACATTCACCCCAGTACAAGGATCTGGGCCTAAATCCATCGTTTTTTTGCACTCCACATCACCCTGGGTTAGACACTGGCTACATGCAAATCAGCTCTGACCCTGTGCCCCATGGGAACAGTCCAGTCCGAACTACCAAGCCATGTCTTTCCCAGACCGGAATCAAGCATCCAAGGACCGGTTTCTGGCTATCAGCCTTCATTCAGCCTGGATAGCTTGACTCCAGTGATGTGGAGAGCCTGGGACTCACGTCTGAGCATCCCCAGCCCACTCGGGGTGAAAATTGCAAAAAACACAGTTGATGGACATAATGTAGAACAATGTCATACATTCACCCCAGTACAAGGATCTGGGCCTAAATCCATCGTTTTTGTGGAGTGGAAAAACGATGGATTTGGGCCCAGATCTTTGGACTGGGGTGAATGTGTGACATTGATCCACATTCTGTCCATCACTGTTGTGTTTGCAGTTACCGCTCTAAGTGTACTGGGGATGCTCAGACGTGAGTCCCAGGCACTCCACACCACTGGAATCAAGCTAGCCGGGCTGATGAGAGGTGTTACCTCGAAACCGGGCCGATCCTCGGATGCTTGTTTCCGTTCTGGGAAGGACATGGCTTTTGTAGTTCGGACTGGACTGTTCCCATGGGGCACAGGGTCAGCGCTGATTTGCATATCGCCATTGTCTAACCCAGGGTGGTGTGGAGTGGAAAAACGATGGATTTGGGCCCAGATCTTTGGACTGGGGTGAATGTGTGACATTGATCCACATTCTGTCCATCACTGTTGTGTTTGCAGTTACCACACAACTAACACTGGCATCATCTGCAATCCGGGATTTGGTCCTGACGAAAACCGACCAATTTAAAACCTGGGGCATAACAATAACAATACCAAGTGCCCCTCGTTACCCCTCAGTATTGGAAAACAATCAGTCAGGTACTTTTAGCTCCTCCTCAACCCCTTATTCGGTATTGAGGTCCGCAAAAGGCAGCTCTCCAACTGGAACCATGGACCAAGTAATTGTCCAACGAAATCTTGGTGAAGCAGACTGGTTATGGCTGCCGGGGATTTTATCCAGTAAACAGACCGATTGAACCCTTATTAACCATAGTCTGACGATATGCTCTTGGAACATCAACGGATTTGGCCTGGAAAAACAATCTCCCGCCATCCTAGATTTTTTAAAAGAATACGACATCCTCCTTCTTCAGGAGACATGAGCAGGAGAAAGCATCCCAATAGTGGGCTATCTAGAGTTTACGACCCCAGCCACCAGGCAGTCCAAGTTTGGTAGACCAAGTGGTGGTCTTTCGATCTATGTATCAACAAAATTATCCAAATGTATTGAACAGATTAAATTTGAGGAGGATTGGCTCTCTGGAATAATCTTGGGAAACTCACTCATGGACCCCCAGCTGCTCATTCTCAACGTTTATATATCCCCTGCATTACTAAGAAGAAATCCAAAATGGACAGCCTGATTAACTCCATCTGCGGCCTAATAGGCAAGTACAAAGCGCAAAAAGGAATTTGGAAAAAGGAGGAACTAATATCAAAAGTATTAGACAAATAGGGGAATGTAAATTCTTCTATTAAAGTGGCATTAGTCCACTATTACTACTATTTATTTGGAAAGAACCATCACTAGACATTGAGGACGTGACTACATATTTTATTTACTGTAATCACCAACCGGTTATTTTTCCATGCTTATTTTTTGTTATTCTTTATCAAAAAATGTTTACACTATACACACATATACATACCTATATACACAATTATATGCAACAATATAGATACAAAACCACACCACAATTTAAACACACAACAATATACAAAGATTATCTTTTTCACCCAACAAAAAGTACTGTTTCAGTGTCCTCCTATGCAATCTAGAAGATACACCTAGAGGTAGTCTGACACACGTGGTTCTAAAAGAACATTTTTTACAGAATCTAAAATCAGATTGTGTCAAATGGATATAAGTTCCAAAACATAATGACATAAAGACTCCTCTGTGATGAAAGTGTCTAATAGGCAAGTACGGCAGTACACCAAGTATAATTTCAGGTGATTTCAACACTAATATTTACTGCAATCTTGCCGACGATCCAGGACCTGACCCCCCCAGAACTCCCCCACATTTTGCATCCCAGTCAATTCCTGTTGGAAACAAATCATCAACATTGGGTGAATATGTGGTAATGCAATTCAACAGCTTAGGATTTACCTTACTGAATGGGCGCTTTTCTTCTGACATCACTCCCACATGGACTCGGTCAGATGGTAGATCCCTTCCGTTTTTGGACTTTACCCTAGGGAGCAGAGAAATACTGCCCTGGATCAAGAAATATCAAATTGCTCCACAAGGAGAGAGCGACCACCGGGCACAAACAATAACACTTTCCACCAGCAACCCATATCACCAAGAACTAGCCCACTCCCATTTAGGCAGCCACACAGAGGACTTAAAGCGGATAAAGTGGTCAGACTCCTCGGCCACATCCCTGACGGCAAAAAGTAGAGCCTTATTACAAAATTCTTTAGAGCTAAATTCTCATGTTGTCAGTGGCTGGACCTCTCTTACAAATCTCCTTCTCAATGAGCTTCCAACAAGGAGGGGCCAGAGAAATCAAATTTCTCAATTGCACATCTCAAAAGCCACAAGGAAATTAAGAACCGAGAGGAAACAAGCACTCCGCCAATCAAGAAAGATACCCAGCAATAAAACTTATTTCAACAACTATAAGCAAGCTCAAGCTGCCTTCAGAATCACCATACAAAAGGAAAAACGAGCGGCCTCGGATCAATTCTGGCTGACGCTTATCCATGAAAGTAAAAATCATAACCTGAAGCAATTCTGGTCTCTCGTAAATAGGAGTACACAAAGTGCGGATGGACATGGCAACGCAAACATCAGCGAAAAAGTTTGGTGTAAGTTTTTATCTCTTCACTTCAGAGACACCAATATAAACGAAGTCTATACCGACTCTGACGGCCCTGTCAACCCCAAGAGATTTCTTCCGGGACTGGAGAGTTCAAGGCGGGCTTGGCCAGTAGTCATTCCACCTGAAGATCAGACATTTAAGGAACCAATGAAACGGGGTGATACTTCACTAGAGCCCACGGCGTCGCTGGATGCCTTAAAAAATAAGATCTCAAACTTCATAAGGAAAGCCAGAGCCGACGGACCCCCAGGCCCGAACGGCCTCCCTCAAGCTGTGTTCAAATCTGAAATTAGCCTATGGTCAGAATACCTAACTCCTTTATTTCTCTACTGCAGTCTAAACAACACGGTCCCAGAATCCTGGCGAGGTGCAGTCATCCACCCAATCTACAAAGGCGGGAAGAGAAATGAGCCAAAAAATTACCGAATGGTAACGCTTCTTGATGCCGAGTCTAAGTACTTTGCAAACATTCTATTGGAGAAGCTACAGGCTTGGACCGAATCAACTGCACGCCTTCTTTTTAACCAGATGTGCTTTGTGGCTAATACTGGTACCACAACCAATTTCCTAGCGCTAACCGTCTTGATGGAAAAAGCGACCTGCCAACATACTCAGCTGCACTGCTGCTTTGTAGACTTCAAAGCAGCTTTCGATCGTGTGCCCAGGGGCCTGTTATGTTTGTTTATGTTTATGTTTATAGAATGTTTAATAGCGCGCTCGATTACTCACGAGTATCCTGGTGCGTATGGGGTCGTAAGATGAGCAGAGGCAGAGTGAGACAGTCTTGATTAATTGTTAGAATTAAAAAGGTGAGTTTTTAAAGCTTTTTTGAAGAGGGAAATGTCCTGAATATCCCGGAGGTGAAGGGGGAGTGCATTCCAGGCCCTGGCTGCTGTGACAGAGATAGACTGGCCCCCCCAGCCTAGCACGCTTAAATCAGGGAAGAACCATCCTACACTGGTTAGCTGATCTCAGGCAGCGATTGGGAACATACACAGAAAAACATTTTCTTAAGTACAGTGGCCCTTGCTCGTGTGTCGCTCTAAAGGAGAGGACCAACGATTTAAATAGAATCCGCTGTGCTACCGGCAGCCAATGTAGACTGCGCAGATGAAGGCGGACGCTAGACCTCCTAGGGATATTAAAGAGGAGTCTAGCTGCCGCATTCTGGACAACCTGGAGTCGTTGAATCAAATATGATGGAAGGCCACTGAACAAGGCATTGGCATAATCGAGCCTAGATACAATTAGGGCACGCGACACCGTCACTTTAGCTTCCCTTGGCAGTAGTGGAAAAAATCTGCGCAAAGCTTTCAGGGTGCAAAAACACCAGAATGGCAGAAATTAAAATCGTGGGGCATTCCACAGCCTCTTCTTCAGGCAATAATTCAACTCCACACAGAAACGTGGATAAGAATCAAGCTAGGCGAAGGCTGCCATGTCTCCAGGAAGATCGAAACTGAAACCGGAGTCAAACAAGGGTGTGTATTGGCCCCACTTCTCTTCAACTTGGCTATATCTGACCTCTCTCCGGTTCTTGACAGCGTAAACTGCCACCCTCCTCAACTCGATGGGACTTGCATCACCAACTTCCTTTACGCGGATGATCTGGTGCTTTTAAGCCACACAAAAGTGGGTCTCCAGAGACTACTGGATGAATTGCTACCCTATACAACAAGAAACCATCTAGAGCTTAATTTGTCAAAAACAAAAACCATCTCTTTTGGGAAGCGAAAAAGGTCAACAGAAAGGTGGTACTTCAACAAAACAAAGTTAGATTCAACTCCCTATTACAAATATCTGGGCATCTTTCTGGATAGAAGAGGCTCCTTTATCAAGCACAAAGAAGCATTGAAAATCAAAGCTCTGTCGTTAGACGTGGCTGCTACAAAGTTGGTAAAACAGCTACTAGGTCCCAGTTTAACACCCATGCTGAAAGTAATGAGAGCCAAAGTAATCAACTCCCTAACGTATGGCCACGAGATCACCAAAGGCACAACTAGTGTATTAATAAACAAGTTAACAACAAACATTTTTTAAAAGAGCCTTTGGGTTGCCAAAATCTGCCTCGCCAGCCCAAGTGAGACTTGAACTGGGTCTCCAAGATCAGCATGGAGTGGAGGCAGGTGCATTCATTGAGCTTTGTCATAGACTGCGCGCGCCCAGGAGGGTTCCTTGGAGGCCCGACTTTGGTAGGAAATTTAGCAAAAACAGACCAGCCACAAGCATCGGCAACTACTGGATTACAGCCTACAGTTACTAGGCGCAAAAGACCTCTGGGATAATAATCCATCTCTTCTGGTGCTAAAGTCCGCCATCAAAAAATCTGTTTGATTGTGGTCCTTTCACTCGGACAGGGCGATACTCTCAAAGAGGAGGCACGCCTGGGCTGTAATTGCCAATTTTAAAGTGGGTGCTCAACCGCTATATTTGTCAAGCACATGCGCACTTTATTGGAAGCGCAAGTTTTTAGCCCTGAGGATGGGAGAATGGCCCTTTCTGAAGAACCTTACGGAATGGCGGTGGCCGTGTAGTAGCACGGAATGCAGATTGTGTGGCTACCATTCAGAATCAATGGAACATATCGTCTGTGCATGCCCTGCACTGCTTATAACCAGACGGTCACTGTTGGGAGGCCAATGTATTATGCAGGGAGTCCGATCTTGCCGCCAAGCAATAATGGCCTCTCTCGACCCTGACAAAACCAAGCTAAACATTGGGCTTTCGAAATTTGTCCATAAAGCGTTAAAACTCCTTGAAGCCACTCACCAACCTAAAGTCTCCCCACGAGTGGAGCGGTTGAGTTAAGAGACACAACGTCCAAATCAGAGACTACAAGAAACCCAGATTTATGTACCGTACCAGAACATTATCAGATCTTATTGGCCTCCGAATTTTAAATTATTTTAAACTAATTGTTTTAAAAGCTTTTATCATTGTCATTTCTATTAATCCTTGTCAAGTCATAAATTGTAAATGTTTTTTTTAATCAATCAATAAAGAACATCACATACTTTTCTATGAGAGAAGATGGCACCTTTGATAAGATGTGACTACGTGAAGACGATGGGTGAATGCCCGGCGACCGTGCGGCGACTCTGTAACTTTGGAGCTGTGACAGGCCATGTGACACGCTTCTCCGGTGATGCGACGGCGACTTTTGCAGTGGCGACAAGCTTCTCCAGGGATTAAGTATGGGAGAAATTTGCGGTCCGCGAAGTCGCGCGAAATGGAAACAAAAATCCGCGAGTTCGCGAATTTTCCCGCAGATTTTTTTGCCATTTGCACAAATATGTGACCACGTGTGCCTGTAACTTTGCCAGTGCGCCAAAAGGCGCCGAGGTCCCTTGAGTGAGCTGGCCATTATAGTGGGGACAGGCGGGAAGACGTTTCATACCACTAGTGTGTGGTGGACGGGGCGAAACAGGCGGGGCTTCTATGCGAGTTCACATGCATCTTGTTTATGAAGGGTCAGAGACCGAGCAGAGCAGCAGATGAGGAGAAAGCAGCCTCCTGGTCACAGGAGCTACACGGGGATGGCGCTCGGGAAACTCATGGATGCAAAAATACGTTTGGCACAGGACCCCAGAACCCTTCAGATCTCCAAGATAGCTCTGCTGCGCGTGTTGGTACAAAGCCATTCTGATCCTGCTCAGTAGGTTCAGGCGCATGCAGCTGCTGCTGCTGGACAATGTCCCATCTCATACTAAACTGCCCCGTACAGGCATATGCTGGCGCTGGGCAGTTGGGTGCAGTGGCATGCGGGTGCTGCACGCCTGGTACATGGGCATACCGGTTCCAGGGGGGACATGTGTTTATTGGTGCTGTGCAGCAAGTTATGACTTTACATTTTGACTGCACCAGACGGTGGTACCACCTACACGGATCAGGAGCATCCAGGCACCAGATTTCATGGTGCAAGAGCATAATCGTGCTGTGCGGTATTGGTATATATATGTACTGGGGGCAGGGGGGCACTTAGCACAATGTGCGCTCACACCCAGAGGGCTCCCAGGCAATTGAACACAAATGATTTACACACTGAGAGGGCTCCGGGGCAGTTCAGCAGCAAGGGGCTCACACCCACTGGGCCCTGGGGAGTTCAGTAGCGCAGGGGCTCACAACCCCTGGGCAGCTCAGCAGCACGGGGGCTCACACCCACATGGCTCCCGGCCAGTTTAGCAGTGTCACCCTCTCGTTCATCACTGCCACCCTCTGGTCCATCACTGCCACCCTCTGGTTCACCACTGCCACCCTCTGGTTCATCACTGCCACCCTCTGGTTCACCACTGCCACCCTCTGGTTCACCACTGTCACCCTCTGGTTCATCACTGTCACCCTCTGGTTCATCACTGCCACCCTCTGGTTCATCACAGCACCCTCTGGTTCACCACTGCCACCCTCTTGTTCATCACTGCCACCCTCTGGTTCATCACTGTCACCCTCTGGTTCATCACTGCCACCCTCTGGTTCATCACAGCACCCTCTGGTTCACCACTGCCACCCTCTGGTTCATCACTGCCACCCTCTGGTTCACCACTGCCACCCTCTGGTTCATCACTGCCACCCTCTGGTTCATCACTGTCACCCTCTGGTTCACCACTGCCACCCTCTGGTACACCACTGCCACCCTCTTGTTCATCACAGCCACCCTCTGTTTCATCACAGCCACCCTCTGGCTCACCACTGCCACCCTCTGTTTCATCACTGTCACCCTCTGGTTCATCACTTCCACCCTCTGGTTCACCACTGCCATCTTCTTGTTCATCAGTGCCACCCTCTGGTTCATCACTGTCACCCTCTGGTTCACCACTACCACCCTCTGGTTCACCACTGCCACCCTCTGGTTCACCACTGCCACCCTCTGGTTAATCACTGCCACCCTCTGGTTCATCACAGCCACCATCTGGTTCATCACAGCCACCCTCTGGCTCACCACTGCCACCCTCTGTTTCATCACTGTCACCCTCTGGTTCATCACTGACACCCTTTGGTTCACCACTGTCACCCCCTGGTTCACCACTGCCACCCTCTGGTTCATCACTGCCACCCTCTGGTTCTTCACTGCCACCCTCTGGTTCATCACTGCCACCCTCTGGTTCTCCACTGCCACCCTCTGGATCACCACTGCCACCCTCTGGTTCATCAACACCACCCTCTGGTTCACCACTGCCACCCTCTGGTTCACCATTGCCACCCTCTGGTTCACCACTGCCACCCTCTGGTTCAGCACTGCCACCCTCTGGTTCACCACTGCACCTTCTGGTTCATCACAGCACCCTCTGGTTCACCACTGTAGATTATGGGGAGAAAGCACACCTGCCCAGCCAGCCTCAACCGAGACAAATTAATTTGGGGCTGGTTAATGTGTTACTGAATTTGAGCTTCAAGTCCGGCACCTTCTTCCTTATCTGTAAGTGCTTCCTGTTGTGCCATACTTGTAACTATTCTCTGACCCTGCTTCGAGGGTCAGAGCAGTGTCAGACAATAGTTGCAAGTAGGCAACGAACTCTGGAGGCGCCACTCAGGAAGCACTTACAGGGTTACAGCGGGTGCTCAAGTTGAAGTTAATTTCTTTGTAACCATTTTGTAAATGGTTACAAAGAAATTAGCTTCAACTTGGGCACCTGCTGTAACGCTGTAAGTGCTTCCTGGAAACAATTCTCCCTGCTCGCGGATTTGCGGATTTTTCCGCAATTTCCCAAGATTCGCGGATCGCAAAATTGCGGAAAATCCGCAAATTCCGCGAGCAGAACGAATTTTCGGCCCCTACTTACCAGGGATACGATGGCCAACAGCTGCGACGGAGACACACTTCCCTGGTGATCCGACGATAACCCTTGCGGTGGCAACACGCTTCTCCGATGATGCAACAGCTGTGGATGCGACGCACTTCTTCTCGTTGAGTTGCGCTTCTAGCTCCCAACAACACACACACAGAATTCCCAGCAAGGAAATTCAGGGGGGAGCTGGTGGTGAAGTCTTGCATCCCTGAGACTTCATCAGGAAGCAGGCACAGTTCAAGCCCTTGGAGATTCTTATTCAAGATGATGAAAGATGCAAATAAAAGTATTTCTCCTTTCCTTGGCAATAAAGAAACCACTGCAGGCCAACCCCAGCAATTACACACTGGAACAGGGGCAGTCAAAAACTCCTGCAGGTTCTCGGGTTCGCCTCCTTGGCAAAAGGTCCACCTTGATTTCCAGAAGTAATCTAAAGTTCTGGGGTCTGGGTCTCCCTTTTATACACACAAATCATTTGTCTCTGAAGGCAGAGAGTGTCTGAACCTAGTTCAAACCAGTTCTGGGTGCCTTATGCTAGTGCACAACTTCTTCCTTTGTCAGTGTGGGCCCGGGTCATCAGACGCACCACAGAAGGTGGAGCCAGCATTTTGGAAGGTAGGCATAGCTCTATTCAGGCCCAGGTGCTACTCCTCCCACCACTCCCAATGCAGATATGTCTATTCTTCCTAGTGCTGACTCACCCTGCCTCCTGGAGCCACCCCAGCCCCTGTCACTCACAAACCAGACATGTGATACTCAACCTAGCAGAGACAGGCTGGAAGGTTAGGCAAGAAAATACCTACTTTCTGCAAGTGGTATTTTCAAACACAGAATGTTAAAACCAACTTCATTAAAAGATGTATTTTATCCTTCTGCTTTCAGGCATACTTAATTTGTTTTTCTACCATGTGCCTGGATTAGTTAGAATTATAAGATGTTATAATCAAACTGTCCATTCCGGTCTATGGGGACAGGTAGCCTTGTAATAGTGAAAAACAAAATAGGCTATCACTATCAGGACATGCCACACACATCATGGCATGTCCTACCTTTCATATAAAAGGCACCCTGCCCTAGGGCCTACCTTAGGGTTGGCTAACATGTAGAAAAGGGAAGGTTTAGGGACTGGTAAGTGGTTGCACTTCCCAAGTTGACATGGCAGTACAAGACTGCACAGAGGCTCTGCAATGGCAGGCCTGAGGCACACTTTACAAGCTGTTGCTGTCAGTGGCACAATCAGTGCTGCAAGCCCACTAGCGGTACAAAAGAGGGTGGTGATGGACGGAGCATCTGAACCAATCAAACACTCACACCCAGTCAAAAGATCTGGGTTTGATCCACCACCGTTCTTTAGCCCACTCTGCCACCCCAGTTCAGCCATGGCTATATGCAAATCAGTTTGACCCTGTGCCTCATGGGAACAGTCCAGCCCGAACTGCCAAGCCATGCCTTCCTTGAACTGGAAACAAGCTTCCGAGGACCGGTTTCTGGCATTCCAGCCGTCTTCAGCCCGGCTTCCTTGAATCCAGTGGCAAAGTGAGCAAGGGACTCACGCCTGAGCATACCCCGCCACACTTACGGCGGCCAAAGCGGTACAAAAGGGGGCGGTGATGGACGGAGCATCTGAACCAATCAAACACTCACACCCAGTCAAAAGATCTAGGTTTGATCCATCACCGTTCTTTAGCCCACTCTGCAACCCCAGTTCAGACATGGCTATATACAAATCAGTCTGACCCTGTGCCGCATGGGAACAGTCCAGCCTGAACTATCAAGCCATGCCTTCCCTGGACCGGAAACAAGCTTCCGAGGACCGGTTTCTGGCATTCCAGCAGTCTTCATCCCGGCTTGCTTGAATCCAGTGGCAAAGTGAGCAAGGGATTCACGTCTGAGCATACCCTGCCACACTTATGGCTGCCAAAGCGGTACAAAAGGGGGTGGTGATGGACGGAGCATCTGAACCAATCAAACACTCACACCCAGTCCATCATCCCCTTTTGTATCGCTTTGTTTGCCCTAAGTGTGGCAGGGTATGCTCAGACGGTAGTCCCTTGCTCACTTGGACACTGGATTCAAGATAGCCTGGCTGATGAGGATTATGAATCCGAAACCGGTCCCAGGATGCTTGTTTCAGGTCCAGGGAAGACATGGATTGGCAGTTCGGGCTGGACTGTTCCCATGAGGCACAGGGTCAGACTAATTTGCATATGGCCATGTCTGAACTGGGGTGGCTGAGTGAGCTAAAGAATGGTGATGGATCAAACCCAGATCCGTTGACTGGGGGTGAGTGTTTGATTTGCTCAAACGCTCCGTCCATCATCCCCTTTTGTATCGCTTTGTTCGCCCTAAATGTAAGAGGGTATGCTCAGACGTGAGTCCGTTGCTCACTTGGCCACTGGATTCAAGATAGCCTGGCTGATGAGTATTATGAATCCGAAACCGGTCCCAGGATGCTTGTTTCCGGTCCAGGGAAGACATGACTTGGCAGTTCGGGCTGGACTGTTCCCATTATTCAGAAAAGGGGGTGGTGATGAACAGAGTGTCTGAATTAATCAGACCACTCTTACCCAGTCCAAAGATCAGGGCTTGATCCATCACCGTTATTTAGCTCACTGCCCCATCCCAGCTCAGAACCTGGCTATATGCAAATTAGTCTGTCCCTGGCCCAGTGCATCATGGGACCAGGGCAGACCAAACTACCAAGCCAATTCTTCACCAGAAAGGAGACAAGCTTCCGGGGACCGGTTTCTGCCATTCCAGGCGTCGTCGGCCCGCCTTGCTTGAATCCTGATGGAGCAGTGAGCAAGGGACTCATGTCTGAGTATACCCTTCCACGCTTATGGTGGACAAAATGATTCAGAAAAGGGGGTGGTGATGAACAGAGTGTTTGAATTAAGCAGACCACTATTACCCAGTCCAAAGATCAGGGCTTGATCCATCACCGTTATTTAGCTCACTGCCACATCCCAGCTCAGAACCTGGCTATATGCAAATTAGTCTGTCCCTGGCCCAATGCATCATGGGAACAGGGCAGACCAAACTACCAAGCCAATTCTTCACCAGAAAGGAGACAAGCTTCCGGGGACCGGTTTCTGCCATTCCAGGCGTTGTCGGCCCGGCTTGCTTGAATCCTGATGGAGCAGTGAGCAAGGGACTCATGTCTGAGTATACCCTTCCACCCTTATGGTGGACAAAATGATTCAGAAAAGGGGGTGGTGATGAACAGAGTGTCTGAATTAAGCAGACCACTCTTACCCAGTCCAAAGATCAGGGCTTGATCCATCACCGTTATTTAGCTCACTGCCCCATCCCAGCTCAGAACCTGGCAATATGCAAATTAGTCTGTCCCTGGCCCAGTGCATCATGGGAACAGGGCAGACCAAACTACCAAGCCAATTCTTCACCAGAAAGGAGACAAGCTTCCGGGGACCGGTTTCTGCCATTCCAGGCGTCGTCGGCCCGGCTTGCTTGAATCCTGATGGAGCAGTGAGCAAGGGACTCATGTCTGAGTATACCCTTCCCCGCTTATGGTGGACAAAATGATTCAGAAAAGGGGGTGGTGATGAACAGAGTGTCTGAATTAAGCAGACCACTCTTACCCAGTCCAAAGATCAGGGCTTGATCCATCACCGTTATTTAGCTCACTGCCCCATCCCAGCTCAGAACCTGGCTATATGCAAATTAGTCTGTCCCTGGCCCAGTGCATCATGGGAACAGGGCAGACCAAACTACCAAGCCAATTCTTCACCAGAAAGGAGACAAGCTTCCGGGGACCGGTTTCTGCCATTCCAGGCGTCAACGGCCCGGCTTGCTTGAATCCTGATGGAGCAGTGAGCAAGGGAATCATGTCTGAGTATACCCTTCCACGCTAATGGTCCAGGGAAGACATGGCTTGGCAGTTCTGGCTGGACTGTTCCCATGAGGCACAGGGTCAGACTGATTTGCATATGGCCATGTCTGAACTGGGGTGGCTGAGTGAGCTAAATAATGGTGATGGATTAAACCCAGATCAGTTGACTGGGGGTGAGTGATTGATTTGGTCAAACGCTCCGTCCATCATCCCCTTTCGTGTCGCTTTGTTCGCCCTAAGTGTGGCAGGGTATGCTCAGACGTGAGTCCCTTGCTCACTTGGCCACTGTATTCAATATAGCCTGGTTGATGAGGATTATGAATCCGAATCCGGTCCCAGGATGCTTGTTTTCAGTCCAGGGAAGACATGGCTTGGCAGTTCGGGCTGGACTGTTCCCATGAGGCACAGGGTCAGACTGATTTGCATATGGCTATGTCTGAACTGGGGTGGCTGAGTGAGCTAAAGAATGGTGATGGATTAAACGCAGATCAGTTGACTGGGGGTGAGTGTTTGATTTGCTCAAACGCTCCATCCATCATCCCCTTTTGTATCGCTTTGTTCGCCCTAAGTGTGGCAGGGAATGCTCAGACGTGAGTACCTTGCTCACTTGGCCACTGGATACAGGATAGCCTGGCTGATGAGGATTATGAATCCGAAACCAGTCCCAGGATGCTTGTTTCCGGTCCAGGGAAGACATGGCTTGGCAGTTCGGGCTGGATTGTTCCCATGAGGCACTGGGTCAGACTGATTTGCATATGGCCATGTCTGAACTGGGGTGGCTGAGTGAGCTAAAGAATGGTGATGGATTAAACCCAGATCAGTTGACTGGGTGTGAGTGTTTGATTTGCTCAAACGCTCTGTCCATCAACCCCTTTTGTATCGCTTTGTTCGCCCTAAGTGTGGCAGGGTATGCTCAGACGTGAGTCCCTTGCTCACTTGGCCACTGGATTCAAGATAGCATGGCTGATGAGGATTATGAATCCGAAACCGGTCCCAGGATGCTTGTTTCCGGTCCAGGGAAGACATGGCTTGGCAGTTCGGGCTGGACAGTTCCCATGAGGCACAGGGTCAGACTGATTTGCATATGGCCATGTCTGAACTGGGGTGGCTGAGTGAGCTAAAGAATGGTGATGGATTAAACCCAGATCAGTTGACTGGGGGTGAGTGTTTGATTTGCTCATACGCTCCGTCCATCATCCCCTTTTGTATCACTTTGTTCGCCCTAAGTGTGGCAGGGTATGCTCAGACGTGAGTCCCTTGCTCACTTGGCCACTGGATTCAAGATAGCCTGGCTGATGAGGATTATGAATCCGAAACCTGTCCCAGGATGCTTGTTTCCGGTCCAGGGAAGACATGGCTTGGCAGTTCTGGCTGGACTGTTCCCATGAGGCACAGGGTCAGACTGATTTGCATATGGCCATGTCTGAACTGGGGTGGCTGAGTGAGCTAAAGAATGGTGATGGATTAAACCCAGAGCAGTTGACTGGGGGTGAGTGTTTGATTTGCTCAAACGCTCTGTCCATCATCCCCTTTTGTATCACTTTGTTCGCCCTAAGTGTGGCAGGGTATGCTCAGACGTGAGTGCCTTGCTCACTTGGCCACTGGATTCAAGATAGCCTGGCTGATGAGGATTATGAATCCGAAACCGGTCCCAGCATGCTTGTTTCCATTCCAGGGATGACATGGCTTGGCAGTTCGGGCTGGACTGTTCCCATGAGGCACTGGGTCAGACTGATTTGCATATGGCCATGTCTGAACTGGGGTGGCTGAGTGAGCTAAAGAATGGTGATGGATTAAACCCAGATCAGTTGACTGGGTGTGAGTGTTTGATTTGCTCAAACGCTCTGTCCATCATCCCCTTTTGTATCGCTTTGTTCGCCCTAAGTGTGGCAGGGTATGCTCAGACGTGAGTCCCTTGCTCACTTGGCCACTGGATTCAAGATAGCCTGGCTGATGAGGATTATGAATCCGAAACCGGTCCCAGGATGCTTGTTTCGGGTACAGGGAAGACATGGCTTGGCAGTTCGGGCTGGACTGTTCCCATGAGGCACAGGGTCAGACTGATTTGCATATGGCCATGTCTGAACTGGGGTGGCTGAGTGAGCTAAAGAATGGTGATGGATTAAACCCAGATCAGTTGACTGGGGGTGAGTGTTTGATTTGCTCAAACGCTCCGTCCATCATCCCCTTTTGTATCACTTTGTTCGCCCTAAGTGTGGCAGGGTATGCTCAGACGTGAGTCCCTTGCTCACTTGGCCACTGGATTCAAGATAGCCTGGCTGATGAGGATTATGAATCCGAAACCGGTCCCAGGATGCTTGTTTCTGGTCCAGGGAAGACATGGCTTGGCAGTTCGGGCTGGACTGTTCCCATGAGGCACAGGGTCAGACTGATTTGCATATGGCCATATCTGAACTGGGGTGGCGGAGTGTGCTAAAGAATGGTGATGGATTAAACCCAGATCAGTTGACTGGGGGTGAGTGTTTGATTTGCTCAAACGCTCCGTCCATCATCCCCTTTTGTATCGCTTTGTTCGCCCTAAGTATGGCAGGGTATGCTTAGACGTGAGTCCCTTGCTCACTTGGCCACTGGATTCCAGATAGCCTGGCTGATGAGGATTATGAATCCGAAACCGGTCCCAGGATGCTTGTTTCCGGTCCAGGGAAGACATGGCTTGGCAGTTCGGGCTGGACTGTTCCCATGAGGCACAGGGTCAGACTGATTTGCATATGGCCATGTCTGAACTAGGGTGGCTGAGTGAGCTAAAGAATGGTGATGGATTAAACCCAGATCAGTTGACTGGGGGTGAGTGTTTGATTTGCTCAAACGCTCCGTCCATCATCCCCTTTTGTATCACTTTGTTCGCCCTAAGTGTGGCAGGGTATGCTCAGACGTGAGTCCCTTGCTCACTTGGCCACTGGATTCAAGATAGCCTGGCTGATGAGGATTATGAATCTGAAACCGGTCCCAGGATGCTTGTTTCCAGTCCAAGGAAGACATGGCTTGGCAGTTCGGGCTGGACTGTTCCCATGAAGCACAGGGTCAGACTGATTTGCATATGGCCATGTCTGAACTGGGGTGGCTGAGTGAGCTAAAGAATGGTGATGGATTAAACCGAGATCAGTTGACTGGGGGTGAGTGTTTGATTTGCTCAAACGCTCCGTCCATCATCCCCTTTTGTATCACTTTGTTTGCCCTAAGTGTGGCAGGGTATGCTCAGACGTGAGTCCCTTGCTCACTTGGCCACTGGATTCAAGATAGCCTGGCTGATGAGGATTATGAATCAGAAACCGGTCCCAGGATGCTTGCTTCCGGGCAAGGGAAGACATGGCTTGGCAGTTCGGGCTGGACTGTTCCCATGAGGCACAGGGTCAGGCGGATTTGCATATGGCCATGTCTGAACTGGGGTGGCTGAGTGAGCTAAAGAATGGTGATGGATTAAACCCAGATCAGTTGACTGGGGGTGAGTGTTTGATTTGCTCAAACGCTCTGTCCATCATCCCCTTTTGTATCGCTTTGTTCGCCCTAAGTGTGGCAGGGTATGCTCAGACGTGAGTCCCTTGCTCACTTGGCCACTGGATTCAATATAGCCTGGCTGATGAGGATTATGATCCGAAACCGGTCCCAGGATGCTTGTTTCCGGTCCAGGGAAGACATGGCTTGGCAGTTCGGGATGGACTGTTCCCATGAGGGACTGGGTCAGCCTGATTTGCATATGGCCATGTCTGAACTGGGGTGGCTGAGTGAGTTTAAGAATGGTGATGGATTAAACCCATATCAGTTGACTTTGGGTTACTGTTTGATTTGCTCAAACGCTCTGTCCATCATCCCCTTTTGTATCACTTTGTTCGCCCCAAGTGTGGCAGGGTATGCTCAGACGTGAGTCCCTTGCTCACTTGGCCACTGGATTCAAGATAGCCTGGCTGATGAGGATTATGAATCCGAAACCGGTCCCAGGATGCTTGTTTCCAGTCCAGGGAAGACATGGCTTGGCAGTTCGGGCTGGACTGTTCCCATGAGGCACAGGGTCAGACTGATTTGCATATGGCCATGTCTGAACCGGGGTGGCTGAGTGAGCTAAAGAATGGTGATGGATTAAACCCAGATCAGTTGACTGGGGGTGAGTGTTTGATTTGCTCAAACGCTTCGTCCATCATCCCCTTTTGTGTCGCTTTGTTCGCCCTAAGTGTGGCAGGGTATGCTCAGACGTGAGTCCCTTGCTCACTTGGCCACTGGATTCAAGATAGCCTGGCTGATGAGGATTATGAATCCGAAACCAGTCCCATGATGCCTGTTCCCGTCCAGGGAAGGCATGGCTTGGCAGTTCGGGCTGGACTGTTCCCATGAGGCACAGGGTCAGACTGATTTGCATATGGCCATGTCTGAACTGGGGTGGCTGAGTGAGCTAAAGAATGGTGATGGATTAAACCCAGATCAGTTGACTGGGGGTGAGTGTTTGATTTGCTCAAACGCTCCATCCATCATCCCCTTTTGTATCGCTTTGTTCGCCCTAAGTGTGGCAGGGAATGCTCAGACGTGAGTACCTTGCTCACTTGGCCACTGGATTCAGGATAGCCTGGCTGATGAGGATTATGAATCCGAAACCGGTCCCAGGATGCTTGTTTCCGGTCCAGGGAAGACATGGCTTGGCAGTTCGGGCTGGATTGTTCCCATGAGGCACTGGGTCAGACTGATTTGCATATGGCCATGTCTGAACTGGGGTGGCTGAGTGAGCTAAAGAATGGTGATGGATTAAACCCAGATCAGTTGACTGGGTGTGAGTGTTTGATTTGCTCAAACGCTCTGTCCATCAACCCCTTTTGTATCGCTTTGTTCGCCCTAAGTGTGGCAGGGTATGCTCAGACGTGAGTCCCTTGCTCACTTGGCCACTGGATTCAAGATAGCATGGCTGATGAGGATTATGAATCCGAAACCGGTCCCAGGATTCTTGTTTCCGGTCCAGGGAAGACATGGCTTGGCAGTTCGGGCTGGACAGTTCCCATGAGGCACAGGGTCAGACTGATTTGCATATGGCCATGTCTGAACTGGGGTGGCTGAGTGAGCTAAAGAATGGTGATGGATTAAACCCAGATCAGTTGACTGGGGGTGAGTGTTTGATTTGCTCATACGCTCCGTCCATCATCCCCTTTTGTATCACTTTGTTCGCCTTAAGTGTGGCAGGATATGCTCAGACGTGAGTCCCTTGCTCACTTGGCCACTGGATTCAAGATAGCCTGGCTGATGAGGATTATGAATCCGAAACCTGTCCCAGGATGCTTGTTTCCTGTCCAGGGAAGACATGGCTTGGCAGTTCTGGCTGGACTGTTCCCATGAGGCACAGGGTCAGACTGATTTGCATATGGCCATGTCTGAACTGGGGTGGCTGAGTGAGCTAAAGAATGGTGATGGATTAAACCCAGATCAGTTGACTGGGGGTGAGTGTTTGATTTGCTCAAACGCTCCGTCCATCATCCCCTTTTGTATCACTTTGTTCGCCCTAAGTGTGGCAGGGTATGCTCAGACATGAGTCCCTTGCTCACTTGGCCACTGGATTCAAGATAGCCTGGCTGATGAGGATTATGAATCCGAAACCGGTCCCAGGATGCTTGTTTCCAGTCCAAGGAAGACATGGCTTGGCAGTTCGGGCTGGACTGTTCCCATGAAGCACAGGGTCAGACTGATTTGCATATGGCCATGTCTGAACTGGGGTGGCTGAGTGAGCTAAAGAATGGTGATGGATTAAACCCAGATCAGTTGACTGGGGGTGAGTGTTTGATTTGCTCAAACGCTCCGTCCATCATCCCCTTTTGTATCACTTTGTTTGCCCTAAGTGTGGCAGGGTATGCTCAGACGTGAGTCCCTTGCTCACTTGGCCACTGGATTCAAGATAGCCTGGCTGATGAGGATTATGAATCAGAAACCGGTCCCAGGATGCTTGCTTCCGGGCCAGGGAAGACATGGCTTGGCAGTTCGGGCTGGACTGTTCCCATGAGGCACAGGGTCAGGCGGATTTGCATATGGCCATGTCTGAACTGGGGTGGCTGAGTGAGCTAAAGAATGGTGATGGATTAAACCCAGATCAGTTGACTGGGGGTGAGTGTTTGATTTGCTCAAACGCTCTGTCCATCATCCCCTTTTGTATCGCTTTGTTCGCCCTAAGTGTGGCAGGGTATGCTCAGACGTGAGTCCCTTGCTCACTTGGCCACTGGATTCAATATAGCCTGGCTGATGAGGATTATGATCCGAAACCGGTCCCAGGATGCTTGTTTCCGGTCCAGGGAAGACATGGCTTGGCAGTTCGGGATGGACTGTTCCCATGAGGGACTGGGTCAGCCTGATTTGCATATGGCCATGTCTGAACTGTGGTGGCTGAGTGAGTTTAAGAATGGTGATGGATTAAACCCATATCAGTTGACTTTGGGTTACTGTTTGATTTGCTCAAACGCTCTGTCCATCATCCCCTTTTGTATCACTTTGTTCGCCCCAAGTGTGGCAGGGTATGCTCAGACGTGAGTCCCTTGCTCACTTGGCCACTGGATTCAAGATAGCCTGGCTGATGAGGATTATGAATCCGAAACCGGTCCCAGGATGCTTGTTTCCAGTCCAGGGAAGACATGGCCTGGCAGTTCGGGCTGGACTGTTCCCATGAGGCACAGGGTCAGACTGATTTGCATATGGCCATGTCTGAACCGGGGTGGCTGAGTGAGCTAAAGAATGGTGATGGATTAAACCCAGATCAGTTGACTGGGGGTGAGTGTTTGATTTGCTCAAACGCTTCGTCCATCATCCCCTTTTGTGTCGCTTTGTTCGCCCTAAGTATGGCAGGGTATGCTCAGACGTGAGTCCCTTGCTCACTTGGCCACTGTATTCAATATAGCCTGGTTGATGAGGATTATGAATCCGAATCCGGTCCCAGGATGCTTGTTTCCGGTCCAGGGAAGACAAGGCTTGGCAGTTCGGGCTGGACTGTTCCCATGAGGCACAGGGTCAGACTGATTTGCATATGGCCATGTCTGAACTGGGGTGGCTGAGTGAGCTAAAGAATGGTGATGGATTAAACCCAGATCAGTTGACTTTGGGTTAGTGTTTGATTTGCTCAAACGCTCTGTCCATCATCCCCTTTTGTATCACTTTGTTCGCCCTAAGTGTGGCAGGGTATGCTCAGACGTGAGTCCCTTGCTCACTTGGCCACTGGATTCAAGATAGCCTGGCTGATGAGGATTATGAATCCGAAACCAGTCCCAGGATGCCTGTTTCCGGTCCAGGGAAGGCATGGCTTGGCAGTTCGGGCTGGACTGTTCCCATGAGGCACAGGGTCAGACTGATTTGCATATGGCCATGTCTGAACTGGGGTGGCTGAGTGAGCTAAAGAATGGTGATGGATTAAACCCAGATCAGTTGACTGGGGGTGAGTGTTTGATTTGCTCAAACGCTCTGTCCATCATCCCCTTTTGTATCGCTTTGTTCGCCCTAAGTGTGGCAGGGTATGCTCAGATGTGAGTCCCTTGCTCACTTGGACACTGGATTCAAGATAGCCTGGCTGATGAGGATTATGAATCCGAAACCGGTCCCAGGATGCTTGTTTCCGGTCCAGGGAAGACATGGCTTGGCAGTTCGGGCTGGACTGTTCCCTTGAAGGACAGGGTCAGACTGATTTGCATATGGCCATGTCTGAACTGGGGTGGCTGAGTGAGCTAAAGAATGGTGATGGATTAAACCCAGATCAGTTGACTGGGGGTGAGTGTTTGATTTGCTCAAACGCTCCGTCCATCATCCCCTTTTGTATTACTTTGTTCGCCCTAAGTGTGGCAGGGTATGCTCAGACGTGAGTCCCTTGCTCACTTGGCCACTGGATTCAAGATAGCCTGGCTGATGATGATTATGAATCCGAAATCAGTCCCAGGATGCTTGTTTCCAGTCCAGGGAAGATATGGCTTGGCAGTTCGGGCTGGACTGTTCCCATGAGGCACAGGGTCAGACTGATTTGCATATGGCCATGTCTGAACCGGGGTGGCTGAGTGAGCTAAAGAATGGCGATGGAATAAACCCAGATCAGTTGACTGGGGGTGAGTGTTTGATTTGCTCAAACGCTTCGTCCATCATCCCCTTTTGTATCGCTTTGTTCGCCCTAAGTGTGGCAGGGTATGCTCAGACGTGAGTCCCTTGCTCACTTGGCCACTGTATTCAATATAGCCTGGTTGATGAGGATTATGAATCCGAATCCGGTCCCAGGATGCTTGTTTCCGGTCCAGGGAAGACAAGGCTTGGCAGTTGGGGCTGGACTGTTCCCATGAGGCACAGGGTCAGACTGATTTGCATATGGCCATATCTGAACTGGGGTGGCTGAGTGAGCTAAAGAACGGTGATGGATTAAACCCAGATCAGTTGACTGGGGGTGAGTATTTGATTTGCTCAAACGCACCGTCCATCATCCCCTTTTGTATCGCTTTGTTCGCCCTAAGTATGGCAGGGTATGCTCAGACGTGAGTCCCTTGCTCACTTGGCCACTGGATTCCAGATAGCCTGGCTGATGAGGATTATGAATCCGAAACCGGTCCCAGGATGCTTGTTTTCGGTCCAGGGAAGACATGGCTTGGCAGTTCGGGCTGGACTGTTCCCATGAGGCACAGGGTCAGACTGATTTGCATATGGCCATGTCTAAACTGGGGTGGCTGAGTGAGCTAAAGAATGGTGATGGATTAAACCCAGATCAGTTGACTGGGGGTGAGTGTTTGATTTGCTCAAACGCTCCGTCCATCATCCCCTTTTGTATCACTTTGTTCGCCCTAAGTGTGGCAGGGTATGCTCAGACGTGAGTCCCTTGCTCACTTGGCCACTGGATTCAAGATAGCCTGGCTGATGAGGATTATGAATCCGAAATCAGTCCCAGGATGCTTGTTTCCAGTCCAGGGAAGACATGGCTTGGCAGTTCGGGCTGGACTGTTCCCATGAGGCACAGGGTCAGACTGATTTGCATATGGCCATGTCTGAACTGGGGTGGCTGAGTGAGCTAAAGAATGGTGATGGATTAAACCCAGATCAGTTGACTGGGGGTGAGTGTTTGATTTGCTCAAACGCTCCGTCCATCATCCCCTTTTGTATCACTTTGTTTGCCCTAAGTGTGGCAGGGTATGCTCAGACGTGAGTCCCTTGCTCACTTGGCCACTGGATTCAAGATAACCTGGCTGATGAGGATTATGAATCTGAAACCGGTCCCAGGATGCTTGCTTCCGGGCCAGGGAAGACATGGCTTGGCAGTTCGGGCTGGACTGTTCCCATGAGGCACAGGTTCAGACGGATTTGCATATGGCCATGTCTGAACTGGGGTGGCTGAGTGAGCTAAAGAATGGTGATGGATTAAACCCAGATCAGTTGACTGGGGGTGAGTGTTTGATTTGCTCAAACGCTCTGTCCATCATCCCCTTTTGTATCGCTTTGTTCGCCCTAAGTGTGGCAGGGTATGCTCAGACGTGAGTCCCTTGCTCACTTGGCCACTGGATTCAATATAGCCTGGCTGATGAGGATTATGAATCCGAAACCGGTCCCAGGATGCTTGTTTCCGGTCCAGGGAAGACATGGCTTGGCAGTTCGGGATGGACTGTTCCCATGAGGCACTGGGTCAGCCTGATTTGCATATGGCCATGTCTGAACTGGGGTGGCTGAGTGAGCTAAAGAATGGTGATGGATTAAACCCAGATCAGTTGACTTTGGGTTAGTGTTTGATTTGCTCAAACGCTCTGTCCATCATCCCCTTTTGTATCACTTTGTTCGCCCTAAGTGTGGCAGGGTATGCTCAGACGTGAGTCCCTTGCTCACTTGGCCACTGGATTCAAGATAGCCTGGCTAATGAGGATTATGAATCCGAAACCGGTCCCAGGATGCTTGTTTCCGGTCCAGGGAAGACATGGCTTGGCAGTTCGGGATGGACTGTTCCCATGAGGCACTGGGTCAGACTGATTTGCATATGGCCATGTCTGAACTGGGGTGGCTGAGTGAGCTAAAGAATGGTGATGGATTAAACCCAGATCAGTTGACTGGGGGTGAGTGTTTGATTTGCTCAAACGCTCTGTCCATCATCCCCTTTTGTATCACTTTGTTCGCCCTAAGTGTGGCACGGTATGCTCAGACGTGAGTCCCTTGCTCACTTGGCCACTGGATTCAAGATAGCCTGGCTGATGAGGATTATGAATCCGAAATCAGTCCCAGGATGCTTGTTTCCAGTCCAGGGAAGACATGGCTTGGCAGTTCGGGCTGGACTGTTCCCATGAGGCACAGGGTCAGACTGATTTGCATATGGCCATGTCTGAACTGGGGTGGCTGAGTGAGCTAAAGAATGGTGATGGATTAAACCCAGATCAGTTGACTGGGGGTGAGTGTTTGATTTGCTCAAACGCTCTGTCCATCATCCCCTTTTGTATTGCTTTGTTCGCCCTAAGTGTGGCAGGGTATGCTCAGATGTGAGTCCCTTGCTCACTTGGACACTGGATTCAAGATAGCCTGGCTGATGAGGATTATGAATCCGAAACCGGTCCCAGGATGCTTGTTTCCGGTCCAGGGAAGACATGGCTTGGCAGTTCGGGCTGGACTGTTCCCTTGAGGGACAGGGTCAGACTGATTTGCATATGGCCATGTCTGAACTGGGGTGGCTGAGTGAGCTAAAGAATGGTGATGGATTAAACCCAGATCAGTTGACTCGGGGTGAGTGTTTGATTTGCTCAAACGCTCCGTCCATCATCCCCTTTTGTATCACTTTGTTCGCCCTAAGTGTGGCAGGGTATGCTCAGACGTGAGTTCCTTGCTCACTTGGCCACTGGATTCAAGATAGCCTGGCTGATGATGATTATGAATCCGAAATCAGTCCCAGGATGCTTGTTTCCAGTCCAGGGAAGATATGGCTTGGCAGTTCGGGCTGGACTGTTCCCATGAGGCACAGGGTCAGACTGATTTGCATATGGGCATGTCTGAACCGGGGTGGCTGAGTGAGCTAAAGAATGGTGATGGAATAAACCCAGATCAGTTGACTGGGGGTGAGTGTTTGATTTGCTCAAACGCTTCGTCCATCATCCCCTTTTGTGTCGCTTTGTTCGCCCTAAGTGTGGCAGGGTATGCTCAGACGTGAGTCCCTTGCTCACTTGGCCACTGTATTCAATATAGCCTGGTTGATGAGGATTATGAATCCGAATCCGGTTCCAGGATGCTTGTTTCCGGTCCAGGGAAGACAAGGCTTGGCAGTTCGGGCTGGACTGTTCCCATGAGGCACAGGGTCAGACTGATTTGCATATGGCCATATCTGAACTGGGGTGGCTGAGTAAACTAAAGAATGGTGATGGATTAAACCCAGATCAGTTGACTGGGGGTGAGTATTTGATTAGCTCAAACGCACCGTCCATCATCCCCTTTTATATCGCTTTGTTCGCCCTAAGTATGGCAGGGTATGCTCAGACGTGAGTCCCTTGCTCACTTGGCCACTGGATTCCAGATAGCCTGGCTGATGAGGATTATGAATCCGAAATCAGTCCCAGGATGCTTGTTTCCAGTCCAGGGAAGACATGGCTTGGCAGTTCGGGCTGGACTGTTCCCATGAGGCACAGGGTCAGACTGATTTGCATATGGCCATGTCTGAACTGGGGTGGCTGAGGGAGCTAAAGAATGGTGATGGATTAAACCCAGATCAGTTGACTGGGGGTGAGTGTTTGATTTGCTCAAACGCTCTGTCCATCATCCCCTTTTGTATCGCTTTGTTCGCCCTAAGTGTGGCAGGGTATGCTCAGATGTGAGCCCCTTGCTCACTTGGCCACTGGATTCAAGATAGCCTGGCTAATGTGGATTATGAATCCGAAACCGGTCCCAGGATGCTTGTTTCCGGTCCAGGGAAGACATGGCTTGGCAGTTCGGGCTGGACTGTTCCCTTGAGGCACAGGGTCAGACTGATTTGCATATGGCCATGTCTGAACTGGGGTGGCTGAGTGAGCTAAAGAATGGTGATGGATTAAACACAGATCAGTTGACTGGGGGTGAGTGTTTGATTTGCTCAAACGCTCTGTCCATCATCCCCTTTTGTATCACTTTGTTCACCCTAAGTGTGGCAGGGTATGCTCAGACGTGAGTCCCTTGCTCACTTGGCCACTGGATTCAAGATAGCCTGGCTGATGAGGATTATGAATCCGAAATCAGTCCCAGGATGCTTGTTTCCAGTCCAGGGAAGACATGGCTTGGCAGTTCGGGCTGGACTTCTCCCATGAGGCACAAGGTCAGACTGATTTGCATATGGCCATGTCTGAACCGGGGTGGCTGAGTGAGCTAAAGAATGGTGATGGATTAAACCCAGATCAGTTGACTGGGGGTGAGTGTTTGATTTGCTCAAACGCTTCGTCCATCATCCCCTTTTGTGTCGCTTTGTTCGCCCTAAGTGTGGCAGGGTATGCTCAGACGTGAGTCCCTTGCTCACTTGGCCACTGTATTCAATATAGCCTGGTTGATGAGGATTATGAATCCAAATCCGGTCCCAGGATGCTTGTTTCCGGTCCAGGGAAGACAAGGCTTGGCAGTTCGGGCTGGACTGTTCCCATGAGGCACAGGGTCAGACTGATTTGCATATGGCCATGTCTGAACTGGGGTGGCTGAGTGAGCTAAAGAATGGTGATGGATTAAACCCAGATCAGTTGACTTTGGGTTAGTGTTTGATTTGCTCAAACGCTCTGTCCATCATCCCCTTTTGTATCACTTTGTTCGCCCTAAGTGTGGCAGGGTATGCTCAGATGTGAGTCCCTTGCTCACTTGGACACTGGATTCAAGATAGCCTGGCTGATGAGGATTATGAATCCGAAACCTGTCCCAGGATGCTTGTTTCCGGTCCAGGGAAGACATGGCTTGGCAGTTCGGGCTGGACTGTTCCCATGAGGCACTGGGTCAGACTGATTTGCATATGGCCATGTCTGAACTGGGGTGGCTGAGTGAGCTAAAGAATGGTAATGGATTAAACCCAGATCAGTTGACTGGGGGTGAGTGTTTGATTTGCTCAAACGCTCTGCCCATCATCCCCTTTTGTATCGCTTTGTTCGCCCTAAGTGTGGCAGGGTATACTCAGATGTGAGTCCCTTGCTCACTTGGCCACTGGATTCAAGATAGCCTGGCTGATGAGGATTATGAATCCGAAACCTGTCCCAGGATGCTTGTTTCCGGTCCAGGGAAGACATGGCTTGGCAGTTCGGGCTGGACTGTTCCCATGAGGCACTGGGTCAGACTGATTTGCATATGGCCATGTCTGAACTGGGGTGGCTGAGTGAGCTAAAGAATGGTAATGGATTAAACCCAGATCAGTTGACTGGGGGTGAGTGTTTGATTTGCTCAAACGCTCTGCCCATCATCCCCTTTTGTATCGCTTTGTTCGCCCTAAGTGTGGCAGGGTATACTCAGATGTGAGTCCCTTGCTCACTTGGCCACTGGATTCAAGATAGCCTGGCTGATGAGGATTATGAATCCGAAACCGGTCCCAGGATGCTTGTTTCCGGTCCAGGGAAGACATGGCTTGGCAGTTCGGGCTGGACTGTTCCCATGAGGCACAGGGTCAGACTGATTTGCATATGGCCATGTCTGAACTGGGGTGGCTGAGTGAGCTAAAGAATGGTGATGGATTAAACCCAGATCAGTTGACTGGGGGTGAGTGTTTGATTTGCTCAAACGCTCCGTCCATCATCCCCTTTTGTATCACTTTGTTCGCCCTAAGTGTGGCAGGGTATACTCAGACGTGAGTCCCTTGCTCACTTGGCCACTGGATTCAAGATAGCCTGGCTGATGCGGATTATGAATCCGAAACCGGTCCCAGGATGCTTGTTTCCGGTCCAGGGAAGACATGGCTTGGCAGTTTGGGCTGGACTGTTCCCATGAGGAACAGGGTCAGACTGATTTGCATATGGCCATGTCTGAACTGGGGTGGCTGAGTGAGCTAAAGAATGGTGATGGATTAAACCTAGATCAGTTGACTGGGGGTGAGTGTTTGATTTGCTCAAACGCTCCGTCCATCATCCCCTTTTGTATCGCTTTGTTCGCCCTAAGTATGGCAGGGTATGCTCAGACGTGAGTCCCTTGCTCACTTGGCCACTGGATTCCAGATAGCCTGGCTGATGAGGATTATGAATCCGAAACCGGTCCCAGGATGCTTGTTTTCGGTCCAGGGAAGACATGGCTTGGCAAATCGGGCTGGACTGTTCCCATGAGGCACAGGGTCAGACTGATTTGCATATGGCCACGTCTAAACTGGGGTGGCTGAGTGAGCTAAAGAATGGTGATGGATTAGACCCGGATCAGTTGACTGGGGGTGAGTGTTTGATTTGCTCAAACGCTCCGTCCATCATCCCCTTTTGTATCGCTTTGTTCGCCCTAAGTGTGGCAGGGTATGCTCAGACGTGAGTCCCTTGCTCACTTGGCCACTGGATTCAAGATAGCCTGGCTGATGAGGATTATGAATCCGAAACCGGTCCCAGGATGCTTGTTTCCGGTCCAGGGAAGACATGGCTTGGCAGGTCGCGCTGGACTGTTCCCATGAGGCACAGGGTCAGACTGATTTGCATATGGCCATGTCTGAACTGGGGTGGCTGAGTGAGCTAAAGAATGGTGATGGATTAAACCCAGATCAGTTGACTGGGGGTGAGTGTTTGATTTGCTCAAACGCTCCGTCCATCATCCCCTTTTGTATCACTTTGTTCGCCCTAAGTGTGGCAGGGTATGCTCCAACATGAGTCCCTTTCTCACTTGGCCACTGGATTCAAGATAGCCTGGCTGATGAGGATTATGAATCCGAAACCAGTCCCAGGATGCTTGTTTCCGGGCCAGGGAAGACATGGCTTGGCAGTTTGGGCTGGACTGTTCCCATGAGGCACTGGGTCAGACTGATTTGCATATGGCCATGTCTGAACTGGAGTGGCTGAGTGAGCTAAAGAATGGTGATGGATTAAACCCAGATCAGTTGACTGGGGGTGAGTGTTTGATTTGCTCAAACGCTCTGTCCATCATCCCCTTTTGTATCGCTTTGTTCGCCCTAAGTGTGGCAGGGTATGCTCAGACGTGAGACCCTTGCTCACTTGGCCACTGGATTCAAGATAGCCTGGCTGATGAGGATTATGAATCCGAAACCGGTCCCAGGATGCTTGTTTCCGGTCCAGGGAAGACATGGCTTGGCAGTTCGGGCTGGACTGTTCCAATGAGGCACTGGGTCAGACTGATTTGCATATGGCCATGTCTGAACTGGGGTGGCTGAGTGAGCTAAAGAATGGTGATGGATTAAACCCAGATCAGTTGACTGGGGGTGAGTGTTTGATTTGCTCAAACGCTCTGTCCATCATCCCCTTTTGTATCGCTTTGTTCGCCCTAAGTGTGGCAGGGTATGCTCAGACGTGAGTCCCTTGCTCACTTGGCCACTGGATTCAAGATAGCCTGGCTGATGAGGATTATGAATCCGAAACCGGTCCCAGGATGCTTGTTTCCGGTCCAGGGAAGACATGGCTTGGCACTTCGGGCTGGACTGTTCCCATGAGGCACAGGGTCAGACTGATTTGCATATGGCCATGTCTGAACTGGGGTGGCTGAGTGAGCTAAAGAATGGTGATGGATTAAACCCAGATCAGTTGACTGGGGGTGAGTGTTTGATTTGCTCAAACGCTCCGTCCATCATCCCCTTTTGTATCACTTTGTTCGCCCTAAGTGTGGCAGGGTATACTCAGACGTGAGTCCCTTGCTCACTTGGCCACTGGATTCAAGATAGCCTGGCTGATGCGGATTATGAATCCGAAACCGGTCCCAGGATGCTTGTTTCCGGTCCAGGGAAGACATGGCTTGGCAGTTTTTGGCTGGACTGTTCCCATGAGGAACAGGGTCAGACTGATTTGCATATGGCCATGTCTGAACTGGGGTGGCTGAGTGAGCTACAGAATGGTGATGGATTAAACCTAGATCAGTTGACTGGGGGTGAGTGTTTGATTTGCTCAAACGCTCCGTCCATCATCCCCTTTTGTATCGCTTTGTTCGCCCTAAGTATGGCAGGGTATGCTCAGACGTGAGTCCCTTGCTCACTTGGCCACTGGATTCCAAATAGCCTGGCTGATGAGGATTATGAATCCGAAACCGGTCCCAGGATGCTTGTTTTCGGTCCAGGGAAGACATGGCTTGGCAGTTCGGGCTGGACTGTTCCCATGAGGCACAGGGTCAGACTGATTTGCATATGGCCACGTCTAAACTGGGGTGGCTGAGTGAGCTAAAGAATGGTGATGGATTAAACGCAGATCAGTTGACTGGGGGTGAGTGTTTGATTTGCTCAAACGCTCCGTCCATCATCCCCTTTTGTATCGCTTTGTTCGCCCTAAGTGTGGCAGGGTATGCTCAGACGTGAGTCCCTTGCTCACTTGGCCACTGGATTCAAGATAGCCTGGCTGATGAGGATTATGAATCCGAAACCGGTCCCAGGATGCTTGTTTCCGGTCCAGGGAAGACATGGCTTGGCAGTTCGGGCTGGACTGTTCCCATGAGGCACAGGGTCAGACTGATTTGCATATGGCCATGTCTGAACTGGGGTGGCTGAGTGAGCTAAAGAATGGTGATGGATTAAACCCAGATCAGTTGACTGGGGGTGAGTGTTTGATTTGCTCAAACGCTCCGTCCATCATCCCCTTTTGTATCACTTTGTTCGCCCTAAGTGTGGCAGGGTATGCTCAGACGTGAGTCCCTTGCTCACTTGGCCACTGGATTCAAGATAGCCTGGCTGATGAGGATTATGAATCCGAAACCGGTCCCAGGATGCTTGTTTCCGGTCCAGGGAAGACATGGCTTGGCAGTTCGGGCTGGACTGTTCCCATGAGGCACAGGGTCAGACTGATTTGCATATGGCCATGTCTGAACTAGGGTGGCTGAGTGAGCTAAAGAATGGTGATGGATTAAACCCAGATCAGTTGACTGGGGGTGAGTGTTTGATTTGCTCAAACGCTCCGTCCATCATCCCCTTTTGTATCACTTTGTTCGCCCTAAGTGTGGCAGGGTATGCTCAGACATGAGTCCCTTGCTCACTTGGCCACTGGATTCAAGATAGCCTGGCTGATGAGGATTATGAATCCGAAACCGGTCCCAGGATGCTTGTTTCCAGTCCAAGGAAGACATGGCTTGGCAGTTCGGGCTGGACTGTTCCCATGAAGCACAGGGTCAGACTGATTTGCATATGGCCATGTCTGAACTGGGGTGGCTGAGTGAGCTAAAGAATGGTGATGGATTAAACCCAGATCAGTTGACTGGGGGTGAGTGTTTGATTTGCTCAAACGCTCCGTCCATCATCCCCTTTTGTATCACTTTGTTTGCCCTAAGTGTGGCAGGGTATGCTCAGACGTGAGTCCCTTGCTCACTTGGCCACTGGATTCAAGATAGCCTGGCTGATGAGGATTATGAATCAGAAACCGGTCCCAGGATGCTTGCTTCCGGGCCAGGGAAGACATGGCTTGGCAGTTCGGGCTGGACTGTTCCCATGAGGCACAGGGTCAGGCGGATTTGCATATGGCCATGTCTGAACTGGGGTGGCTGAGTGAGCTAAAGAATGGTGATGGATTAAACCCAGATCAGTTGACTGGGGGTGAGTGTTTGATTTGCTCAAACGCTCTGTCCATCATCCCCTTTTGTATCGCTTTGTTCGCCCTAAGTGTGGCAGGGTATGCTCAGACGTGAGTCCCTTGCTCACTTGGCCACTGGATTCAATATAGCCTGGCTGATGAGGATTATGATCCGAAACCGGTCCCAGGATGCTTGTTTCCGGTCCAGGGAAGACATGGCTTGGCAGTTCGGGATGGACTGTTCCCATGAGGGACTGGGTCAGCCTGATTTGCATATGGCCATGTCTGAACTGTGGTGGCTGAGTGAGTTTAAGAATGGTGATGGATTAAACCCATATCAGTTGACTTTGGGTTACTGTTTGATTTGCTCAAACGCTCTGTCCATCATCCCCTTTTGTATCACTTTGTTCGCCCCAAGTGTGGCAGGGTATGCTCAGACGTGAGTCCCTTGCTCACTTGGCCACTGGATTCAAGATAGCCTGGCTGATGAGGATTATGAATCCGAAACCGGTCCCAGGATGCTTGTTTCCAGTCCAGGGAAGACATGGCCTGGCAGTTCGGGCTGGACTGTTCCCATGAGGCACAGGGTCAGACTGATTTGCATATGGCCATGTCTGAAGCGGGGTGGCTGAGTGAGCTAAAGAATGGTGATGGATTAAACCCAGATCAGTTGACTGGGGGTGAGTGTTTGATTTGCTCAAACGCTTCGTCCATCATCCCCTTTTGTGTCGCTTTGTTCGCCCTAAGTATGGCAGGGTATGCTCAGACGTGAGTCCCTTGCTCACTTGGCCACTGTATTCAATATAGCCTGGTTGATGAGGATTATGAATCCGAATCCGGTCCCAGGATGCTTGTTTCCGGTCCAGGGAAGACAAGGCTTGGCAGTTCGGGCTGGACTGTTCCCATGAGGCACAGGGTCAGACTGATTTGCATATGGCCATGTCTGAACTGGGGTGGCTGAGTGAGCTAAAGAATGGTGATGGATTAAACCCAGATCAGTTGACTTTGGGTTAGTGTTTGATTTGCTCAAACGCTCTGTCCATCATCCCCTTTTGTATCACTTTGTTCGCCCTAAGTGTGGCAGGGTATGCTCAGACGTGAGTCCCTTGCTCACTTGGCCACTGGATTCAAGATAGCCTGGCTGATGAGGATTATGAATCCGAAACCAGTCCCAGGATGCCTGTTTCCGGTCCAGGGAAGGCATGGCTTGGCAGTTCGGGCTGGACTGTTCCCATGAGGCACAGGGTCAGACTGATTTGCATATGGCCATGTCTGAACTGGGGTGGCTGAGTGAGCTAAAGAATGGTGATGGATTAAACCCAGATCAGTTGACTGGGGGTGAGTGTTTGATTTGCTCAAACGCTCTGTCCATCATCCCCTTTTGTATCGCTTTGTTCGCCCTAAGTGTGGCAGGGTATGCTCAGATGTGAGTCCCTTGCTCACTTGGACACTGGATTCAAGATAGCCTGGCTGATGAGGATTATGAATCCGAAACCGGTCCCAGGATGCTTGTTTCCGGTCCAGGGAAGACATGGCTTGGCAGTTCGGGCTGGACTGTTCCCTTGAAGGACAGGGTCAGACTGATTTGCATATGGCCATGTCTGAACTGGGGTGGCTGAGTGAGCTAAAGAATGGTGATGGATTAAACCCAGATCAGTTGACTGGGGGTGAGTGTTTGATTTGCTCAAACGCTCCGTCCATCATCCCCTTTTGTATTACTTTGTTCGCCCTAAGTGTGGCAGGGTATGCTCAGACGTGAGTCCCTTGCTCACTTGGCCACTGGATTCAAGATAGCCTGGCTGATGATGATTATGAATCCGAAATCAGTCCCAGGATGCTTGTTTCCAGTCCAGGGAAGATATGGCTTGGCAGTTCGGGCTGGACTGTTCCCATGAGGCACAGGGTCAGACTGATTTGCATATGGCCATGTCTGAACCGGGGTGGCTGAGTGAGCTAAAGAATGGCGATGGAATAAACCCAGATCAGTTGACTGGGGGTGAGTGTTTGATTTGCTCAAACGCTTCGTCCATCATCCCCTTTTGTATCGCTTTGTTCGCCCTAAGTGTGGCAGGGTATGCTCAGACGTGAGTCCCTTGCTCACTTGGCCACTGTATTCAATATAGCCTGGTTGATGAGGATTATGAATCCGAATCCGGTCCCAGGATGCTTGTTTCCGGTCCAGGGAAGACAAGGCTTGGCAGTTGGGGCTGGACTGTTCCCATGAGGCACAGGGTCAGACTGATTTGCATATGGCCATATCTGAACTGGGGTGGCTGAGTGAGCTAAAGAACGGTGATGGATTAAACCCAGATCAGTTGACTGGGGGTGAGTATTTGATTTGCTCAAACGCACCGTCCATCATCCCCTTTTGTATCGCTTTGTTCGCCCTAAGTATGGCAGGGTATGCTCAGACGTGAGTCCCTTGCTCACTTGGCCACTGGATTCCAGATAGCCTGGCTGATGAGGATTATGAATCCGAAACCGGTCCCAGGATGCTTGTTTTCGGTCCAGGGAAGACATGGCTTGGCAGTTCGGGCTGGACTGTTCCCATGAGGCACAGGGTCAGACTGATTTGCATATGGCCATGTCTAAACTGGGGTGGCTGAGTGAGCTAAAGAATGGTGATGGATTAAACCCAGATCAGTTGACTGGGGGTGAGTGTTTGATTTGCTCAAACGCTCCGTCCATCATCCCCTTTTGTATCACTTTGTTCGCCCTAAGTGTGGCAGGGTATGCTCAGACGTGAGTCCCTTGCTCACTTGGCCACTGGATTCAAGATAGCCTGGCTGATGAGGATTATGAATCCGAAATCAGTCCCAGGATGCTTGTTTCCAGTCCAGGGAAGACATGGCTTGGCAGTTCGGGCTGGACTGTTCCCATGAGGCACAGGGTCAGACTGATTTGCATATGGCCATGTCTGAACTGGGGTGGCTGAGTGAGCTAAAGAATGGTGATGGATTAAACCCAGATCAGTTGACTGGGGGTGAGTGTTTGATTTGCTCAAACGCTCCGTCCATCATCCCCTTTTGTATCACTTTGTTTGCCCTAAGTGTGGCAGGGTATGCTCAGACGTGAGTCCCTTGCTCACTTGGCCACTGGATTCAAGATAACCTGGCTGATGAGGATTATGAATCCGAAACCGGTCCCAGGATGCTTGCTTCCGGGCCAGGGAAGACATGGCTTGGCAGTTCGGGCTGGACTGTTCCCATGAGGCACAGGTTCAGACGGATTTGCATATGGCCATGTCTGAACTGGGGTGGCTGAGTGAGCTAAAGAATGGTGATGGATTAAACCCAGATCAGTTGACTGGGGGTGAGTGTTTGATTTGCTCAAACGCTCTGTCCATCATCCCCTTTTGTATCGCTTTGTTCGCCCTAAGTGTGGCAGGGTATGCTCAGACGTGAGTCCCTTGCTCACTTGGCCACTGGATTCAATATAGCCTGGCTGATGAGGATTATGAATCCGAAACCGGTCCCAGGATGCTTGTTTCCGGTCCAGGGAAGACATGGCTTGGCAGTTCGGGATGGACTGTTCCCATGAGGCACTGGGTCAGCCTGATTTGCATATGGCCATGTCTGAACTGGGGTGGCTGAGTGAGCTAAAGAATGGTGATGGATTAAACCCAGATCAGTTGACTTTGGGTTAGTGTTTGATTTGCTCAAACGCTCTGTCCATCATCCCCTTTTGTATCACTTTGTTCGCCCTAAGTGTGGCAGGGTATGCTCAGACGTGAGTCCCTTGCTCACTTGGCCACTGGATTCAAGATAGCCTGGCTAATGAGGATTATGAATCCGAAACCGGTCCCAGGATGCTTGTTTCCGGTCCAGGGAAGACATGGCTTGGCAGTTCGGGATGGACTGTTCCCATGAGGCACTGGGTCAGACTGATTTGCATATGGCCATGTCTGAACTGGGGTGGCTGAGTGAGCTAAAGAATGGTGATGGATTAAACCCAGATCAGTTGACTGGGGGTGAGTGTTTGATTTGCTCAAACGCTCCGTCCATCATCCCCTTTTGTATCACTTTGTTCGCCCTAAGTGTGGCACGGTATGCTCAGACGTGAGTCCCTTGCTCACTTGGCCACTGGATTCAAGATAGCCTGGCTGATGAGGATTATGAATCCGAAATCAGTCCCAGGATGCTTGTTTCCAGTCCAGGGAAGACATGGCTTGGCAGTTCGGGCTGGACTGTTCCCATGAGGCACAGGGTCAGACTGATTTGCATATGGCCATGTCTGAACCGGGGTGGCTGAGTGAGCTAAAGAATGGTGATGGATTAAACCCAGATCAGTTGACTGGGGGTGAGTGTTTGATTTGCTCAAACGCTTTGTCCATCATCCCCTTTTGTGTCGCTTTGTTCGCCCTAAGTGTGGCAGGGTATGCTCAGACGTGAGTCCCTTGCTCACTTGGCCACTGTATTCAATATAGCCTGGTTGATGAGGATTATGAATCCGAATCCGGTCCCAGGATGCTTGTTTCCGGTCCAGGGAAGACAAGGCTTGGCAGTTCGGGCTGGACTGTTCCCATGAGGCACAGGGTCAGACTGATTTGCATATGGCCATGTCTGAACTGGGGTGGCTGAGTGAGCTAAAGAATGGTGATGGATTAAACCCAGATCAGTTGACTGGGGGTGAGTGTTTGATTTGCTCAAACGCTCTGTCCATCATCCCCTTTTGTATTGCTTTGTTCGCCCTAAGTGTGGCAGGGTATGCTCAGATGTGAGTCCCTTGCTCACTTGGACACTGGATTCAAGATAGCCTGGCTGATGAGGATTATGAATCCGAAACCGGTCCCAGGATGCTTGTTTCCGGTCCAGGGAAGACATGGCTTGGCAGTTCGGGCTGGACTGTTCCCTTGAGGGACAGGGTCAGACTGATTTGCATATGGCCATGTCTGAACTGGGGTGGCTGAGTGAGCTAAAGAATGGTGATGGATTAAACCCAGATCAGTTGACTCGGGGTGAGTGTTTGATTTGCTCAAACGCTCCGTCCATCATCCCCTTTTGTATCACTTTGTTCGCCCTAAGTGTGGCAGGGTATGCTCAGACGTGAGTTCCTTGCTCACTTGGCCACTGGATTCAAGATAGCCTGGCTGATGATGATTATGAATCCGAAATCAGTCCCAGGATGCTTGTTTCCAGTCCAGGGAAGATATGGCTTGGCAGTTCGGGCTGGACTGTTCCCATGAGGCACAGGGTCAGACTGATTTGCATATGGCCATGTCTGAACCGGGGTGGCTGAGTGAGCTAAAGAATGGTGATGGAATAAACCCAGATCAGTTGACTGGGGGTGAGTGTTTGATTTGCTCAAACGCTTCGTCCATCATCCCCTTTTGTGTCGCTTTGTTCGCCCTAAGTGTGGCAGGGTATGCTCAGACGTGAGTCCCTTGCTCACTTGGCCACTGTATTCAATATAGCCTGGTTGATGAGGATTATGAATCCGAATCCGGTTCCAGGATGCTTGTTTCCGGTCCAGGGAAGACAAGGCTTGGCAGTTCGGGCTGGACTGATCCCATGAGGCACAGGGTCAGACTGATTTGCATATGGCCATATCTGAACTGGGGTGGCTGAGTAAACTAAAGAATGGTGATGGATTAAACCCAGATCAGTTGACTGGGGGTGAGTATTTGATTAGCTCAAACGCACCGTCCATCATCCCCTTTTGTATCGCTTTGTTCGCCCTAAGTATGGCAGGGTATGCTCAGACGTGAATCCCTTGCTCACTTGGCCACTGGATTCCAGATAGCCTGGCTGATGAGGATTATGAATCCGAAATCAGTCCCAGGATGCTTGTTTCCAGTCCAGGGAAGACATGGCTTGGCAGTTCGGGCTGGACTGTTCCCATGAGGCACAGGGTCAGACTGATTTGCATATGGCCATGTCTGAACTGGGGTGGCTGAGGGAGCTAAAGAATGGTGATGGATTAAACCCAGATCAGTTGACTGGGGGTGAGTGTTTGATTTGCTCAAACGCTCTGTCCATCATCCCCTTTTGTATCGCTTTGTTCGCCCTAAGTGTGGCAGGGTATGCTCAGAGTTGAGCCCCTTGCTCACTTGGCCACTGGATTCAAGATAGCCTGGCTAATGTGGATTATGAATCCGAAACCGGTCCCAGGATGCTTGTTTCCGGTCCAGGGAAGACATGGCTTGGCAGTTCGGGCTGGACTGTTCCCTTGAGGCACAGGGTCAGACTGATTTGCATATGGCCATGTCTGAACTGGGGTGGCTGAGTGAGCTAAAGAATGGTGATGGATTAAACACAGATCAGTTGACTGGGGGTGAGTGTTTGATTTGCTCAAACGCTCTGTCCATCATCCCCTTTTGTATCACTTTGTTCACCCTAAGTGTGGCAGGGTATGCTCAGACGTGAGTCCCTTGCTCACTTGGCCACTGGATTCAAGATAGCCTGGCTGATGAGGATTATGAATCCGAAATCAGTCCCAGGATGCTTGTTTCCAGTCCAGGGAAGACATGGCTTGGCAGTTCGGGCTGGACTTCTCCCATGAGGCACAAGGTCAGACTGATTTGCATATGGCCATGTCTGAACCGGGGTGGCTGAGTGAGCTAAAGAATGGTGATGGATTAAACCCAGATCAGTTGACTGGGGGTGAGTGTTTGATTTGCTCAAACGCTTCGTCCATCATCCCCTTTTGTGTCGCTTTGTTCGCCCTAAGTGTGGCAGGGTATGCTCAGACGTGAGTCCCTTGCTCACTTGGCCACTGTATTCAATATAGCCTGGTTGATGAGGATTATGAATCCGAATCCGGTCCCAGGATGCTTGTTTCCGGTCCAGGGAAGACAAGGCTTGGCAGTTCGGGCTGGACTGTTCCCATGAGGCACAGGGTCAGACTGATTTGCATATGGCCATGTCTGAACTGGGGTGGCTGAGTGAGCTAAAGAATGGTGATGGATTAAACCCAGATCAGTTGACTTTGGGTTAGTGTTTGATTTGCTCAAACGCTCTGTCCATCATCCCCTTTTGTATCACTTTGTTCGCCCTAAGTGTGGCAGGGTATGCTCAGATGTGAGTCCCTTGCTCACTTGGACACTGGATTCAAGATAGCCTGGCTGATGAGGATTATGAATCCGAAACCTGTCCCAGGATGCTTGTTTCCGGTCCAGGGAAGACATGGCTTGGCAGTTCGGGCTGGACTGTTCCCATGAGGCACTGGGTCAGACTGATTTGCATATGGCCATGTCTGAACTGGGGTGGCTGAGTGAGCTAAAGAATGGTAATGGATTAAACCCAGATCAGTTGACTGGGGGTGAGTGTTTGATTTGCTCAAACGCTCTGCCCATCATCCCCTTTTGTATCGCTTTGTTCGCCCTAAGTGTGGCAGGGTATACTCAGATGTGAGTCCCTTGCTCACTTGGCCACTGGATTCAAGATAGCCTGGCTGATGAGGATTATGAATCCGAAACCGGTCCCAGGATGCTTGTTTCCGGTCCAGGGAAGACATGGCTTGGCAGTTCGGGCTGGACTGTTCCCATGAGGCACAGGGTCAGACTGATTTGCATATGGCCATGTCTGAACTGGGGTGGCTGAGTGAGCTAAAGAATGGTGATGGATTAAACCCAGATCAGTTGACTGGGGGTGAGTGTTTGATTTGCTCAAACGCTCCGTCCATCATCCCCTTTTGTATCACTTTGTTCGCCCTAAGTGTGGCAGGGTATACTCAGACGTGAGTCCCTTGCTCACTTGGCCACTGGATTCAAGATAGCCTGGCTGATGCGGATTATGAATCCGAAACCGGTCCCAGGATGCTTGTTTCCGGTCCAGGGAAGACATGGCTTGGCAGTTTGGGCTGGACTGTTCCCATGAGGAACAGGGTCAGACTGATTTGCATATGGCCATGTCTGAACTGGGGTGGCTGAGTGAGCTAAAGAATGGTGATGGATTAAACCTAGATCAGTTGGCTGGGGGTGAGTGTTTGATTTGCTCAAACGCTCCGTCCATCATCCCCTTTTGTATCGCTTTGTTCGCCCTAAGTATGGCAGGGTATGCTCAGACGTGAGTCCCTTGCTCACTTGGCCACTGGATTCCAGATAGCCTGGCTGATGAGGATTATGAATCCGAAACCGGTCCCAGGATGCTTGTTTTCGGTCCAGGGAAGACATGGCTTGGCAGTTCGGGCTGGACTGTTCCCATGAGGCACAGGGTCAGACTGATTTGCATATGGCCACGTCTAAACTGGGGTGGCTGAGTGAGCTAAAGAATGGTGATGGATTAGACCCGGATCAGTTGACTGGGGGTGAGTGTTTGATTTGCTCAAACGCTCCGTCCATCATCCCCTTTTGTATCGCTTTGTTCGCCCTAAGTGTGGCAGGGTATGCTCAGACGTGAGTCCCTTGCTCACTTGGCCACTGGATTCAAGATAGCCTGGCTGATGAGGATTATGAATCCGAAACCGGTCCCAGGATGCTTGTTTCCGGTCCAGGGAAGACATGGCTTGGCAGGTCGCGCTGGACTGTTCCCATGAGGCACAGGGTCAGACTGATTTGCATATGGCCATGTCTGAACTGGGGTGGCTGAGTGAGCTAAAGAATGGTGATGGATTAAACCCAGATCAGTTGACTGGGGGTGAGTGTTTGATTTGCTCAAACGCTCCGTCCATCATCCCCTTTTGTATCACTTTGTTCGCCCTAAGTGTGGCAGGGTATGCTCCAACATGAGTCCCTTTCTCACTTGGCCACTGGATTCAAGATTGCCTGGCTGATGAGGATTATGAATCCGAAACCAGTCCCAGGATGCTTGTTTCCGGGCCAGGGAAGACATGGCTTGGCAGTTCGGGCTGGACTGTTCCCATGAGGCACTGGGTCAGACTGATTTGCATATGGCCATGTCTGAACTGGAGTGGCTGAGTGAGCTAAAGAATGGTGATGGATTAAACCCAGATCAGTTGACTGGGGGTGAGTGTTTGATTTGCTCAAACGCTCTGTCCATCATCCCCTTTTGTATCGCTTTGTTCGCCCTAAGTGTGGCAGGGTATGCTCAGACGTGAGACCCTTGCTCACTTGGCCACTGGATTCAAGATAGCCTGGCTGATGAGGATTATGAATCCGAAACCGGTCCCAGGATGCTTGTTTCCGGTCCAGGGAAGACATGGCTTGGCAGTTCGGGCTGGACTGTTCCAATGAGGCACTGGGTCAGACTGATTTGCATATGGCCATGTCTGAACTGGGGTGGCTGAGTGAGCTAAAGAATGGTGATGGATTAAACCCAGATCAGTTGACTGGGGGTGAGTGTTTGATTTGCTCAAACGCTCTGTCCATCATCCCCTTTTGTATCGCTTTGTTCGCCCTAAGTGTGGCAGGGTATGCTCAGACGTGAGTCCCTTGCTCACTTGGCCACTGGATTCAAGATAGCCTGGCTGATGAGGATTATGAATCCGAAACCGGTCCCAGGATGCTTGTTTCCGGTCCAGGGAAGACATGGCTTGGCAGTTCGGGCTGGACTGTTCCCATGAGGCACAGGGTCAGACTGATTTGCATATGGCCACGTCTAAACTGGGGTGGCTGAGTGAGCTAAAGAATGGTGATGGATTAGACCCGGATCAGTTGACTGGGGGTGAGTGTTTGATTTGCTCAAACGCTCCGTCCATCATCCCCTTTTGTATCGCTTTGTTCGCCCTAAGTGTGGCAGGGTATGCTCAGACGTGAGTCCCTTGCTCACTTGGCCACTGGATTCAAGATAGCCTGGCTGATGAGGATTATGAATCCGAAACCGGTCCCAGGATGCTTGTTTCCGGTCCAGGGAAGACATGGCTTGGCAGGTCGCGCTGGACTGTTCCCATGAGGCACAGGGTCAGACTGATTTGCATATGGCCATGTCTGAACTGGGGTGGCTGAGTGAGCTAAAGAATGGTGATGGATTAGACCCGGATCAGTTGACTGGGGGTGAGTGTTTGATTTGCTCAAACGCTCCGTCCATCATCCCCTTTTGTATCGCTTTGTTCGCCCTAAGTGTGGCAGGGTATGCTCAGACGTGAGTCCCTTGCTCACTTGGCCACTGGATTCAAGATAGCCTGGCTGATGAGGATTATGAATCCGAAACCGGTCCCAGGATGCTTGTTTCCGGTCCAGGGAAGACATGGCTTGGCAGGTCGCGCTGGACTGTTCCCATGAGGCACAGGGTCAGACTGATTTGCATATGGCCATGTCTGAACTGGGGTGGCTGAGTGAGCTAAAGAATGGTGATGGATTAAACCCAGATCAGTTGACTGGGGGTGAGTGTTTGATTTGCTCAAACGCTCCGTCCATCATCCCCTTTTGTATCACTTTGTTCGCCCTAAGTGTGGCAGGGTATGCTCCAACATGAGTCCCTTTCTCACTTGGCCACTGGATTCAAGATAGCCTGGCTGATGAGGATTATGAATCCGAAACCAGTCCCAGGATGCTTGTTTCCGGGCCAGGGAAGACATGGCTTGGCAGTTCGGGCTGGACTGTTCCCATGAGGCACTGGGTCAGACTGATTTGCATATGGCCATGTCTGAACTGGAGTGGCTGAGTGAGCTAAAGAATGGTGATGGATTAAACCCAGATCAGTTGACTGGGGGTGAGTGTTTGATTTGCTCAAACGCTCTGTCCATCATCCCCTTTTGTATCGCTTTGTTCGCCCTAAGTGTGGCAGGGTATGCTCAGACGTGAGACCCTTGCTCACTTGGCCACTGGATTCAAGATAGCCTGGCTGATGAGGATTATGAATCCGAAACCGGTCCCAGGATGCTTGTTTCCGGTCCAGGGAAGACATGGCTTGGCAGTTCGGGCTGGACTGTTCCAATGAGGCACTGGGTCAGACTGATTTGCATATGGCCATGTCTGAACTGGGGTGGCTGAGTGAGCTAAAGAATGGTGATGGATTAAACCCAGATCAGTTGACTGGGGGTGAGTGTTTGATTTGCTCAAACGCTCTGTCCATCATCCCCTTTTGTATCGCTTTGTTCGCCCTAAGTGTGGCAGGGTATGCTCAGACGTGAGTCCCTTGCTCACTTGGCCACTGGATTCAAGATAGCCTGGCTGATGAGGATTATGAATCCGAAACCGGTCCCAGGATGCTTGTTTCCGGTCCAGGGAAGACATGGCTTGGCAGTTCGGGCTGGACTGTTCCCATGAGGCACAGGGTCAGACTGATTTGCATATGGCCATGTCTGAACTGGGGTGGCTGAGTGAGCTAAAGAATGGTGATGGATTAAACCCAGATCAGTTGACTGGGGGTGAGTGTTTGATTTGCTCAAACGCTCCGTCCATCATCCCCTTTTGTATCACTTTGTTCGCCCTAAGTGTGGCAGGGTATACTCAGACGTGAGTCCCTTGCTCACTTGGCCACTGGATTCAAGATAGCCTGGCTGATGCGGATTATGAATCCGAAACCGGTCCCAGGATGCTTGTTTCCGGTCCAGGGAAGACATGGCTTGGCAGTTTTTGGCTGGACTGTTCCCATGAGGAACAGGGTCAGACTGATTTGCATATGGCCATGTCTGAACTGGGGTGGCTGAGTGAGCTAAAGAATGGTGATGGATTAAACCTAGATCAGTTGACTGGGGGTGAGTGTTTGATTTGCTCAAACGCTCCGTCCATCATCCCCTTTTGTATCGCTTTGTTCGCCCTAAGTATGGCAGGGTATGCTCAGACGTGAGTCCCTTGCTCACTTGGCCACTGGATTCCAAATAGCCTGGCTGATGAGGATTATGAATCCGAAACCGGTCCCAGGATGCTTGTTTTCGGTCCAGGGAAGACATGGCTTGGCAGTTCGGGCTGGACTGTTCCCATGAGGCACAGGGTCAGACTGATTTGCATATGGCCACGTCTAAACTGGGGTGGCTGAGTGAGCTAAAGAATGGTGATGGATTAAACGCAGATCAGTTGACTGGGGGTGAGTGTTTGATTTGCTCAAACGCTCCGTCCATCATCCCCTTTTGTATCGCTTTGTTCGCCCTAAGTGTGGCAGGGTATGCTCAGACGTGAGTCCCTTGCTCACTTGGCCACTGGATTCAAGATAGCCTGGCTGATGAGGATTATGAATCCGAAACCGGTCCCAGGATGCTTGTTTCCGGTCCAGGGAAGACATGGCTTGGCAGTTCGGGCTGGACTGTTCCCATGAGGCACAGGGTCAGACTGATTTGCATATGGCCATGTCTGAACTGGGGTGGCTGAGTGAGCTAAAGAATGGTGATGGATTAAACCCAGATCAGTTGACTGGGGGTGAGTGTTTGATTTGCTCAAACGCTCCGTCCATCATCCCCTTTTGTATCACTTTGTTCGCCCTAAGTGTGGCAGGGTATGCTCCAACATGAGTCCCTTTCTCACTTGGCCACTGGATTCAAGATAGCCTGGCTGATGAGGATTATGAATCCGAAACCTGTCCCAGGATGCTTGTTTCCGGTCCAGGGAAGACATGGCTTGGCAGTTCGGGCTGGACTGTTCCCATGAGGCACTGGGTCAGACTGATTTGCATATGGCCATGTCTGAACTGGGGTGGCTGAGTGAGCTAAAGAATGGTAATGGATTAAACCCAGATCAGTTGACTGGGGGTGAGTGTTTGATTTGCTCAAACGCTCTGCCCATCATCCCCTTTTGTATCGCTTTGTTCGCCCTAAGTGTGGCAGGGTATACTCAGATGTGAGTCCCTTGCTCACTTGGCCACTGGATTCAAGATAGCCTGGCTGATGAGGATTATGAATCCGAAACCGGTCCCAGGATGCTTGTTTCCGGTCCAGGGAAGACATGGCTTGGCAGTTCGGGCTGGACTGTTCCCATGAGGCACAGGGTCAGACTGATTTGCATATGGCCATGTCTGAACTGGGGTGGCTGAGTGAGCTAAAGAATGGTGATGGATTAAACCCAGATCAGTTGACTGGGGGTGAGTGTTTGATTTGCTCAAACGCTCCGTCCATCATCCCCTTTTGTATCACTTTGTTCGCCCTAAGTGTGGCAGGGTATACTCAGACGTGAGTCCCTTGCTCACTTGGCCACTGGATTCAAGATAGCCTGGCTGATGCGGATTATGAATCCGAAACCGGTCCCAGGATGCTTGTTTCCGGTCCAGGGAAGACATGGCTTGGCAGATTGGGCTGGACTGTTCCCATGAGGAACAGGGTCAGACTGATTTGCATATGGCCATGTCTGAACTGGGGTGGCTGAGTGAGCTAAAGAATGGTGATGGATTAAACCTAGATCAGTTGACTGGGGGTGAGTGTTTGATTTGCTCAAACGCTCCGTCCATCATCCCCTTTTGTATCGCTTTGTTCGCCCTAAGTATGGCAGGGTATGCTCAGACGTGAGTCCCTTGCTCACTTGGCCACTGGATTCCAGATAGCCTGGCTGATGAGGATTATGAATCCGAAACCGGTCCCAGGATGCTTGTTTTCGGTCCAGGGAAGACATGGCTTGGCAGTTCGGGCTGGACTGTTCCCATGAGGCACAGGGTCAGACTGATTTGCATATGGCCACGTCTAAACTGGGGTGGCTGAGTGAGCTAAAGAATGGTGATGGATTAGACCCGGATCAGTTGACTGGGGGTGAGTGTTTGATTTGCTCAAACGCTCCGTCCATCATCCCCTTTTGTATCGCTTTGTTCGCCCTAAGTGTGGCAGGGTATGCTCAGACGTGAGTCCCTTGCTCACTTGGCCACTGGATTCAAGATAGCCTGGCTGATGAGGATTATGAATCCGAAACCGGTCCCAGGATGCTTGTTTCCGGTCCAGGGAAGACATGGCTTGGCAGGTCGCGCTGGACTGTTCCCATGAGGCACAGGGTCAGACTGATTTGCATATGGCCATGTCTGAACTGGGGTGGCTGAGTGAGCTAAAGAATGGTGATGGATTAAACCCAGATCAGTTGACTGGGGGTGAGTGTTTGATTTGCTCAAACGCTCCGTCCATCATCCCCTTTTGTATCACTTTGTTCGCCCTAAGTGTGGCAGGGTATGCTCCAACATGAGTCCCTTTCTCACTTGGCCACTGGATTCAAGATAGCCTGGCTGATGAGGATTATGAATCCGAAACCAGTCCCAGGATGCTTGTTTCCGGGCCAGGGAAGACATGGCTTGGCAGTTCGGGCTGGACTGTTCCCATGAGGCACTGGGTCAGACTGATTTGCATATGGCCATGTCTGAACTGGAGTGGCTGAGTGAGCTAAAGAATGGTGATGGATTAAACCCAGATCAGTTGACTGGGGGTGAGTGTTTGATTTGCTCAAACGCTCTGTCCATCATCCCCTTTTGTATCGCTTTGTTCGCCCTAAGTGTGGCAGGGTATGCTCAGACGTGAGACCCTTGCTCACTTGGCCACTGGATTCAAGATAGCCTGGCTGATGAGGATTATGAATCCGAAACCGGTCCCAGGATGCTTGTTTCCGGTCCAGGGAAGACATGGCTTGGCAGTTCGGGCTGGACTGTTCCAATGAGGCACTGGGTCAGACTGATTTGCATATGGCCATGTCTGAACTGGGGTGGCTGAGTGAGCTAAAGAATGGTGATGGATTAAACCCAGATCAGTTGACTGGGGGTGAGTGTTTGATTTGCTCAAACGCTCTGTCCATCATCCCCTTTTGTATCGCTTTGTTCGCCCTAAGTGTGGCAGGGTATGCTCAGACGTGAGTCCCTTGCTCACTTGGCCACTGGATTCAAGATAGCCTGGCTGATGAGGATTATGAATCCGAAACCGGTCCCAGGATGCTTGTTTCCGGTCCAGGGAAGACATGGCTTGGCAGTTCGGGCTGGACTGTTCCCATGAGGCACAGGGTCAGACTGATTTGCATATGGCCATGTCTGAACTGGGGTGGCTGAGTGAGCTAAAGAATGGTGATGGATTAAACCCAGATCAGTTGACTGGGGGTGAGTGTTTGATTTGCTCAAACGCTCCGTCCATCATCCCCTTTTGTATCACTTTGTTCGCCCTAAGTGTGGCAGGGTATACTCAGACGTGAGTCCCTTGCTCACTTGGCCACTGGATTCAAGATAGCCTGGCTGATGCGGATTATGAATCCGAAACCGGTCCCAGGATGCTTGTTTCCGGTCCAGGGAAGACATGGCTTGGCAGTTTTTGGCTGGACTGTTCCCATGAGGAACAGGGTCAGACTGATTTGCATATGGCCATGTCTGAACTGGGGTGGCTGAGTGAGCTAAAGAATGGTGATGGATTAAACCTAGATCAGTTGACTGGGGGTGAGTGTTTGATTTGCTCAAACGCTCCGTCCATCATCCCCTTTTGTATCGCTTTGTTCGCCCTAAGTATGGCAGGGTATGCTCAGACGTGAGTCCCTTGCTCACTTGGCCACTGGATTCCAAATAGCCTGGCTGATGAGGATTATGAATCCGAAACCGGTCCCAGGATGCTTGTTTTCGGTCCAGGGAAGACATGGCTTGGCAGTTCGGGCTGGACTGTTCCCATGAGGCACAGGGTCAGACTGATTTGCATATGGCCACGTCTAAACTGGGGTGGCTGAGTGAGCTAAAGAATGGTGATGGATTAAACGCAGATCAGTTGACTGGGGGTGAGTGTTTGATTTGCTCAAACGCTCCGTCCATCATCCCCTTTTGTATCGCTTTGTTCGCCCTAAGTGTGGCAGGGTATGCTCAGACGTGAGTCCCTTGCTCACTTGGCCACTGGATTCAAGATAGCCTGGCTGATGAGGATTATGAATCCGAAACCGGTCCCAGGATGCTTGTTTCCGGTCCAGGGAAGACATGGCTTGGCAGTTCGGGCTGGACTGTTCCCATGAGGCACAGGGTCAGACTGATTTGCATATGGCCATGTCTGAACTGGGGTGGCTGAGTGAGCTAAAGAATGGTGATGGATTAAACCCAGATCAGTTGACTGGGGGTGAGTGTTTGATTTGCTCAAACGCTCCGTCCATCATCCCCTTTTGTATCACTTTGTTCGCCCTAAGTGTGGCAGGGTATGCTCCAACATGAGTCCCTTTCTCACTTGGCCACTGGATTCAAGATAGCCTGGCTGATGAGGATTATGAATCCGAAACCAGTCCCAGGATGCTTGTTTCCGGGCCAGGGAAGACATGGCTTGGCAGTTCGGGCTGGACTGTTCCCATGAGGCACTGGGTCAGACTGATTTGTATATGGCCATGTCTGAATTGGAGTGGCTGAGTGAGCTAAAGAATGGTGATGGATTAAACCCAGATCAGTTGACTGGGGGTGAGTGTTTGATTTGCTCAAACGCTCTGTCCATCATCCCCTTTTGTATCGCTTTGTTCGCCCTAAGTGTGGCAGGGTATGCTCAGACGTGAGACCCTTGCTCACTTGGCCACTGGATTCAAGATAGCCTGGCTGATGAGGATTATGAATCCGAAACCGGTCCCAGGATGCTTGTTTCCGGTCCAGGGAAGACATGGCTTGGCAGTTCGGGCTGGACTGTTCCCATGAGGCACTGGGTCAGACTGATTTGCATATGGCCATGTCTGAACTGGGGTGGCTGAGTGAGCTAAAGAATGGTGATGGATTAAACCCAGATCAGTTGACTGGGGGTGAGTGTTTGATTTGCTCAAACGCTCTGTCCATCATCCCCTTTTGTATCGCTTTGTTCGCCCTAAGTGTGGCAGGGTATGCTCAGACGTGAGTCCCTTGCTCACTTGGCCACTGGATTCAAGATAGCCTGGCTGATGAGGATTATGAATCCAAAACCGGTCCCAGGATGCTTGTTTCCGGTCCAGGGAAGACATGGCTTGGCAGTTCGGGCTGGACTGTTCCCATGAGGCACTGGGTCAGACTGATTTGCATATGGCCATGTCTGAACTGGGGTGGCTGAGTGAGCTAAAGAATGGTGATGGATTAAACCCAGATCAGTTGACTGTGGGTGAGTGTTTGATTTGCTCAAACGCTCTGTCCATCATCCCCTTTTGTATCGCTTTGTTCGCCCTAAGTGTGGCAGGGTATGCTCAGACGTGAGTCCCTTGCTCACTTGGCCACTGGATACAAGATAGCCTGGCTGATGAGGATTATGAATCCGAAACCGGTCCCAGGATGCTTGTTTCCGGTCCAGGTAAGACATGGCTTGGCAGTTCGGGCTGGACTGTTCCCATGAGGCACAGGGTCAGACTGATTTGCATTTGGCCATGTCTGAACTGGGGTGGCTGAGTGAGCTAATGAACGGTGATGGATTAAACCTAGATCAGTTGACTGGGGGTGAGTGTTTGATTTGCTCAAACGCTCCGTCCATCATCCCCTTTTGTATCACTTTGTTCGCCCTAAGTGTGGCAGGGTATGCTCAGACGTGAGTCCCTTGCTCACTTGGCCACTGGATTCAAGATAGCCTGGCTGATGAGGATTATGAATCCGAAACCGGTCCCAGGATGCTTGTTTCCGGTCCAGGGAAGACATGGCTTGGCAGTTTGGGCTGGACTGTTCCCATGAGGCACTGGGTCAGACTGATTTGCATATGGCCATGTCTGAACTGGAGTGGCTGAGTGAGCTAAAGAATGGTGATGGATTAAACCCAGATCAGTTGACTGGGGGTGAGTGTTTGATTTGCTCAAACGCTCTGTCCATCATCCCCTTTTGTATCGCTTTGTTCGCCCTAAGTGTGGCAGGGTATGCTCAGACGTGAGACCCTTGCTCACTTGGCCACTGGATTCAAGATAGCCTGGCTGATGAGGATTATGAATCCGAAACCGGTCCCAGGATGCTTGTTTCCGGTCCAGGGAAGACATGGCTTGGCAGTTCGGGCTGGACTGTTCCCATGAGGCACTGGGTCAGACTGATTTGCATATGGCCATGTCTGAACTGGGGTGGCTGAGTGAGCTAAAGAATGGTGATGGATTAAACCCAGATCAGTTGACTGGGGGTGAGTGTTTGATTTGCTCAAACGCTCTGTCCATCATCCCCTTTTTTATCGCTTTGTTCGCCCTAAGTGTGGCAGGGTATGCTCAGACGTGAGTCCCTTGCTCACTTGGCCACTGGATTCAAGATAGCCTGGCTGATGAGGATTATGAATCCGAAACCGGTCCCAGGATGCTTGTTTCCGGTCCAGGGAAGACATGGCTTGGCAGTTCGGGCTGGACTGTTCCCATGAGGCACTGGGTCAGACTGATTTGCATATGGCCATGTCTGAACTGGGGTGGCTGAGTGAGCTAAAGAATGGTGATGGATTAAACCCAGATCAGTTGACTGTGGGTGAGTGTTTGATTTGCTCAAACGCTCTGTCCATCATCCCCTTATGTATCGCTTTGTTCGCCCTAAGTGTGGCAGGGTATGCTCAGACGTGAGTCCCTTGCTCACTTGGCCACTGGATTCAAGATAGCCTGGCTGATGAGGATTATGAATCCGAAACCGGTCCCAGGATGCTTGTTTCCGGTCCAGGGAAGACATGGCTTGGCAGTTCGGGCTGGACTGTTCCCATGAGGCACAGGGTCAGACTGATTTGCATATGGCCATGTCTGAACTGGGGTGGCTGAGTGAGCTAATGAATGGTGATGGATTAAACCTAGATCATTTGACTGGGGGTGAGTGTTTGATTTGCTCAAACGCTCCGTCCATCATCCCCTTTTGTATCACTTTGTTCGCCCTAAGTGTGGCAGGGTATGCTCAGACGTGAGTCCCTTGCTCACTTGGCCACTGGATTCAAGATAGCCTGGCTGATGAGGATTATGAATCCGAAACCGGTCCCAGGATGCTTGTTTCCGGTCCAGGGAAGACATGGCTTGGCAGTGTGGGCTGGACTGTTCCCATGAGGAACAGGGTCAGACTGATTTGCATATGGCCATGTCTGAACTGGGTTGGCTGAGTGAGCTAAAGAATGGTGATGGATTAAACCCAGATCAGTTGACTGGGGGTGAGTGTTTGATTTGCTCAAACGCTCCGTCCATCATCCCCTTTTGTGTCGCTTTGTTCGCCCTAAGTGTGGCAGGGTATGCTCAGACGTGAGTCCCTTGCTCACTTGGCCACTGTATTCAATATAGCCTGGTTGATGAGGATTATGAATCCGAACCCGGTCCCAGGATGCTTGTTTCCGGTCCAGGGAAGACATGGCTTGGCAGTTCGGGCTGGACTGTTCCCATGAGGCACAGGGTCAGACTGATTTGCATATGGCCATGTCTGAACTGGGGTGGCTGAGTGAGCTAAAGAATGGTGATGGATTAAACCCAGATCAGTTGACTGGGGGTGAGTGTTTGATTTGCTCAAACGCTCCGTCCATCATCCCCTTTTGTATCGCTTTGTTCGCCATAAGCGTGGCAGGGTATGCTCAGACGTGAGTCCCTTGCTCACTTGGCCACTGGATTCAAGATAGCCTGACTGATGAGGATTATGAATCCGAAACCGGTCCCAGGATGCTTGTTTCCGGTCCAGGGAAGACATGGCTTGGCAGTTCGGGCTGGACTGTTCCCATGAGGCACAGGGTCAGACTGATTTGCATATGGCCATGTCTGAACTGGGGTGGCTGAGTGAGCTAAAGAATGGTGATGGACTAAACCCAGATCAGTTGACTGGGGGTGAGTGTTTGATTTGCTCAAACGCACCGTCCATCATCCCCTTTTGTATCACTTTGTTCGCCCTAAGTGTGGCAGGGTATGCTCAGACGTGAGTCCCTTGCTCACTTGGCCACTGGATTCAAGATAGCCTGGCTGATGAGGATTATGAATCCGAAATTGGTCCCAGGATGCTTGTTTTCGGTCCAGGGAAGACATGGCTTGGCAGTTCGGGCTGGACTGTTCCCATGAGGCACAGGGTCAGACTGATTTGCATATGGCCATGTCTGAACTGGGGTGGCTGAGTGAGCTAAAGAATGGTGATGGATTAAACCCAGATCACTTGACTGGGGGTGAGTGTTTGATTTGCTCAAACGCTCTGTCCATCATCCCCTTTTGTATCGCTTTGTTCGCCCTAAGTGTGGCAGGGTATGCTCAGACGTCAGTCCCTTGCTCACTTGGCCACTGGATTCAAGATAGCCTGGCTGATGAGGATTATGAACCCGAAACCGGTCCCAGGATGCTTGTTTTCGGTCCAGGGAAGACATGGCTTGGCAGTTCGGGCTGGACTGTTCCCATGAGGCACAGGGTCAGACTTATTTGCATATGGCCATGTCTAAACTGGGGTGGCTGAGTGAGCTAAAGAATGGTGATGGATTAAACCCAGATCAGTTGACTGGGGGTGAGTGTTTGATTTGCTCAAACGCTCCGTCCATCATCCCCTTTTGTATCGCTTTGTTCGCCCTAAGTGTGGCAGGGTATGCTCAGACGTGAGTCCCTTGCTCACTTGGCCACTGGATTCAAGATAGCCTGGCTGATGAGGATTATGAATCCGAAACCGGTCACAGAATGCTTGTTTCCGGTCCAGGGAAGACATGTCTTGGCAGTTCGGGCTGGACTGTTCCCATGAGGCACAGGGTCAGACTGATTTGCATATGGCCATGTCTGAACTGGGGTGGCTGAGTGAGCTAAAGAATGGTGATGGATTAAACCCAGATCAGTTGACTGGGGGTGAGTGTTTGATTTGCTCAAACGCTCCGTCCATCATCCCCTTTTGTATCACTTTGTTCACCCTAAGTGTGGCAGGGTATGCTTCAACATGAGTCCCTTGCTCACTTGGCCACTGGATTCAAGATAGCCTGGCTGATGAGGATTATGAATCCGAAACTGGTCCCAGGATGCTTGTTTCCGGGCCAGGGAAGACATGGCTTGGCAGTTTGGGCTGGACTGTTCCCATGAGGCACTGGGTCAGACTGATTTGCATATGGCCATGTCTGAACTGGAGTAGCTGAGTGAGCTAAAGAATGGTGATGGATTAAACCCAGATCAGTTGACTGGGGGTGAGTGTTTGATTTGCTCAAACGCTCTGTCCATCATCCCCTTTTGTATCGCTTTGTTCGCCCTAAGTGTGGCAGGGTATGCTCAGACGTGAGACCCTTGCTCACTTGGCCACTGGATTCAAGATAGCCTGGCTGATGAGGATTATGAATCCGAAACCGGTCCCAGGATGCTTGTTTCCGGTCCAGGGAAGACATGGCTTGGCAGTTCGGGCTGGACTGTTCCCATGAGGCACTGGGTCAGACTGATTTGCATATGGCCATGTCTGAACTGGGGTGGCTGAGTGAGCTAAAGAATGGTGATGGATTAAACCCAGATCAGTTGACTGGGGGTGAGTGTTTGATTTGCTCAAACGCTCTGTCCATCATCCCCTTTTTTATCGCTTTGTTCGCCCTAAGTGTGGCAGGGTATGCTCAGACGTGAGTCCCTTGCTCACTTGGCCACTGGATTCAAGATAGCCTGGCTGATGAGGATTATGAATCCGAAACCGGTCCCAGGATGCTTGTTTCCGGTCCAGGGAAGACATGGCTTGGCAGTTCGGGCTGGACTGTTCCCATGAGGCACTGGGTCAGACTGATTTGCATATGGCCATGTCTGAACTGGGGTGGCTGAGTGAGCTAAAGAATGGTGATGGATTAAACCCAGATCAGTTGACTGTGGGTGAGTGTTTGATTTGCTCAAACGCTCTGTCCATCATCCCCTTATGTATCGCTTTGTTCGCCCTAAGTGTGGCAGGGTATGCTCAGACGTGAGTCCCTTGCTCACTTGGCCACTGGATTCAAGATAGCCTGGCTGATGAGGATTATGAATCCGAAACCGGTCCCAGGATGCTTGTTTCCGGTCCAGGGAAGACATGGCTTGGCAGTTCGGGCTGGACTGTTCCCATGAGGCACAGGGTCAGACTGATTTGCATATGGCCATGTCTGAACTGGGGTGGCTGAGTGAGCTAATGAATGGTGATGGATTAAACCTAGATCATTTGACTGGGGGTGAGTGTTTGATTTGCTCAAACGCTCCGTCCATCATCCTCTTTTGTATCACTTTGTTCGCCCTAAGTGTGGCAGGGTATGCTCAGACGTGAGTCCCTTGCTCACTTGGCCACTGGATTCAAGATAGCCTGGCTGATGAGGATTATGAATCCGAAACCGGTCCCAGGATGCTTGTTTCCGGTCCAGGGAAGACATGGCTTGGCAGTTCGGGCTGGACTGTTCCCATGAGGCACAGGGTCAGACTGATTTGCATATGGCCATGTCTGAACTGGGGTGGCTGAGTGAGCTAAAGAATGGTGATGGACTAAACCCAGATCAGTTGACTGGGGGTGAGTGTTTGATTTGCTCAAACGCACCGTCCATCATCCCCTTTTGTATCACTTTGTTCGCCCTAAGTGTGGCAGGGTATGCTCAGACGTGAGTCCCTTGCTCACTTGGCCACTGGATTCAAGATAGCCTGGCTGATGAGGATTATGAATCCGAAATTGGTCCCAGGATGCTTGTTTTCGGTCCAGGGAAGACATGGCTTGGCAGTTCGGGCTGGACTGTTCCCATGAGGCACAGGGTCAGACTGATTTGCATATGGCCATGTCTGAACTGGGGTGGCTGAGTGAGCTAAAGAATGGTGATGGATTAAACCCAGATCACTTGACTGGGGGTGAGTGTTTGATTTGCTCAAACGCTCTGTCCATCATCCCCTTTTGTATCGCTTTGTTCGCCCTAAGTGTGGCAGGGTATGCTCAGACGTCAGTCCCTTGCTCACTTGGCCACTGGATTCAAGATAGCCTGGCTGATGAGGATTATGAACCCGAAACCGGTCCCAGGATGCTTGTTTTCGGTCCAGGGAAGACATGGCTTGGCAGTTCGGGCTGGACTGTTCCCATGAGGCACAGGGTCAGACTTATTTGCATATGGCCATGTCTAAACTGGGGTGGCTGAGTGAGCTAAAGAATGGTGATGGATTAAACCCAGATCAGTTGACTGGGGGTGAGTGTTTGATTTGCTCAAACGCTCCGTCCATCATCCCCTTTTGTATCGCTTTGTTCGCCCTAAGTGTGGCAGGGTATGCTCAGACGTGAGTCCCTTGCTCACTTGGCCACTGGATTCAAGATAGCCTGGCTGATGAGGATTATGAATCCGAAACCGGTCACAGAATGCTTGTTTCCGGTCCAGGGAAGACATGTCTTGGCAGTTCGGGCTGGACTGTTCCCATGAGGCACAGGGTCAGACTGATTTGCATATGGCCATGTCTGAACTGGGGTGGCTGAGTGAGCTAAAGAATGGTGATGGATTAAACCCAGATCAGTTGACTGGGGGTGAGTGTTTGATTTGCTCAAACGCTCCGTCCATCATCCCCTTTTGTATCACTTTGTTCACCCTAAGTGTGGCAGGGTATGCTTCAACATGAGTCCCTTGCTCACTTGGCCACTGGATTCAAGATAGCCTGGCTGATGAGGATTATGAATCCGAAACTGGTCCCAGGATGCTTGTTTCCGGGCCAGGGAAGACATGGCTTGGCAGTTTGGGCTGGACTGTTCCCATGAGGCACTGGGTCAGACTGATTTGCATATGGCCATGTCTGAACTGGAGTAGCTGAGTGAGCTAAAGAATGGTGATGGATTAAACCCAGATCAGTTGACTGGGGGTGAGTGTTTGATTTGCTCAAACGCTCTGTCCATCATCCCCTTTTGTATCGCTTTGTTCGCCCTAAGTGTGGCAGGGTATGCTCAGACGTGAGACCCTTGCTCACTTGGCCACTGGATTCAAGATAGCCTGGCTGATGAGGATTATGAATCCGAAACCGGTCCCAGGATGCTTGTTTCCGGTCCAGGGAAGACATGGCTTGGCAGTTCGGGCTGGACTGTTCCCATGAGGCACTGGGTCAGACTGATTTGCATATGGCCATGTCTGAACTGGGGTGGCTGAGTGAGCTAAAGAATGGTGATGGATTAAACCCAGATCAGTTGACTGGGGGTGAGTGTTTGATTTGCTCAAACGCTCTGTCCATCATCCCCTTTTTTATCGCTTTGTTCGCCCTAAGTGTGGCAGGGTATGCTCAGACGTGAGTCCCTTGCTCACTTGGCCACTGGATTCAAGATAGCCTGGCTGATGAGGATTATGAATCCGAAACCGGTCCCAGGATGCTTGTTTCCGGTCCAGGGAAGACATGGCTTGGCAGTTCGGGCTGGACTGTTCCCATGTGGCACTGGGTCAGACTGATTTGCATATGGCCATGTCTGAACTGGGGTGGCTGAGTGAGCTAAAGAATGGTGATGGATTAAACCCAGATCAGTTGACTGTGGGTGAGTGTTTGATTTGCTCAAACGCTCTGTCCATCATCCCCTTATGTATCGCTTTGTTCGCCCTAAGTGTGGCAGGGTATGCTCAGACGTGAGTCCCTTGCTCACTTGGCCACTGGATTCAAGATAGCCTGGCTGATGAGGATTATGAATCCGAAACCGGTCCCAGGATGCTTGTTTCCGGTCCAGGGAAGACATGGCTTGGCAGTTCGGGCTGGACTGTTCCCATGAGGCACAGGGTCAGACTGATTTGCATATGGCCATGTCTGAACTGGGGTGGCTGAGTGAGCTAATGAATGGTGATGGATTAAACCTAGATCATTTGACTGGGGGTGAGTGTTTGATTTGCTCAAACGCTCCGTCCATCATCCCCTTTTGTATCACTTTGTTCGCCCTAAGTGTGGCAGGGTATGCTCAGACGTGAGTCCCTTGCTCACTTGGCCACTGGATTCAAGATAGCCTGGCTGATGAGGATTATGAATCCGAAACCGGTCCCAGGATGCTTGTTTCCGGTCCAGGGAAGACATGGCTTGGCAGTGTGGGCTGGACTGTTCCCATGAGGAACAGGGTCAGACTGATTTGCATATGGCCATGTCTGAACTGGGTTGGCTGAGTGAGCTAAAGAATGGTGATGGATTAAACCCAGATCAGTTGACTGGGGGTGAGTGTTTGATTTGCTCAAACGCTCCGTCCATCATCCCCTTTTGTGTCGCTTTGTTCGCCCTAAGTGTGGCAGGGTATGCTCAGACGTGAGTCCCTTGCTCACTTGGCCACTGTATTCAATATAGCCTGGTTGATGAGGATTATGAATCCGAACCCGGTCCCAGGATGCTTGTTTCCGGTCCAGGGAAGACATGGCTTGGCAGTTCGGGCTGGACTGTTCCCATGAGGCACAGGGTCAGACTGATTTGCATATGGCCATGTCTGAACTGGGGTGGCTGAGTGAGCTAAAGAATGGTGATGGATTAAACCCAGATCAGTTGACTGGGGGTGAGTGTTTGATTTGCTCAAACGCTCCGTCCATCATCCCCTTTTGTATCGCTTTGTTCGCCATAAGCGTGGCAGGGTATGCTCAGACGTGAGTCCCTTGCTCACTTGGCCACTGGATTCAAGATAGCCTGACTGATGAGGATTATGAATCCGAAACCGGTCCCAGGATGCTTGTTTCCGGTCCAGGGAAGACATGGCTTGGCAGTTCGGGCTGGACTGTTCCCATGAGGCACAGGGTCAGACTGATTTGCATATGGCCATGTCTGAACTGGGGTGGCTGAGTGAGCTAAAGAATGGTGATGGACTAAACCCAGATCAGTTGACTGGGGGTGAGTGTTTGATTTGCTCAAACGCACCGTCCATCATCCCCTTTTGTATCACTTTGTTCGCCCTAAGTGTGGCAGGGTATGCTCAGACGTGAGTCCCTTGCTCACTTGGCCACTGGATTCAAGATAGCCTGGCTGATGAGGATTATGAATCCGAAATTGGTCCCAGGATGCTTGTTTTCGGTCCAGGGAAGACATGGCTTGGCAGTTCGGGCTGGACTGTTCCCATGAGGCACAGGGTCAGACTGATTTGCATATGGCCATGTCTGAACTGGGGTGGCTGAGTGAGCTAAAGAATGGTGATGGATTAAACCCAGATCACTTGACTGGGGGTGAGTGTTTGATTTGCTCAAACGCTCTGTCCATCATCCCCTTTTGTATCGCTTTGTTCGCCCTAAGTGTGGCAGGGTATGCTCAGACGTCAGTCCCTTGCTCACTTGGCCACTGGATTCAAGATAGCCTGGCTGATGAGGATTATGAACCCGAAACCGGTCCCAGGATGCTTGTTTTCGGTCCAGGGAAGACATGGCTTGGCAGTTCGGGCTGGACTGTTCCCATGAGGCACAGGGTCAGACTGATTTGCATATGGCCATGTCTAAACTGGGGTGGCTGAGTGAGCTAAAGAATGGTGATGGATTAAACCCAGATCAGTTGACTGGGGGTGAGTGTTTGATTTGCTCAAACGCTCCGTCCATCATCCCCTTTTGTATCGCTTTGTTCGCCCTAAGTGTGGCAGGGTATGCTCAGACGTGAGTCCCTTGCTCACTTGGCCACTGGATTCAAGATAGCCTGGCTGATGAGGATTATGAATCCGAAACCGGTCACAGAATGCTTGTTTCCGGTCCAGGGAAGACATGTCTTGGCAGTTCGGGCTGGACTGTTCCCATGAGGCACAGGGTCAGACTGATTTGCATATGGCCATGTCTGAACTGGGGTGGCTGAGTGAGCTAAAGAATGGTGATGGATTAAACCCAGATCAGTTGACTGGGGGTGAGTGTTTGATTTGCTCAAACGCTCCGTCCATCATCCCCTTTTGTATCACTTTGTTCACCCTAAGTGTGGCAGGGTATGCTTCAACATGAGTCCCTTGCTCACTTGGCCACTGGATTCAAGATAGCCTGGCTGATGAGGATTATGAATCCGAAACTGGTCCCAGGATGCTTGTTTCCGGGCCAGGGAAGACATGGCTTGGCAGTTTGGGCTGGACTGTTCCCATGAGGCACTGGGTCAGACTGATTTGCATATGGCCATGTCTGAACTGGAGTAGCTGAGTGAGCTAAAGAATGGTGATGGATTAAACCCAGATCAGTTGACTGGGGGTGAGTGTTTGATTTGCTCAAACGCTCTGTCCATCATCCCCTTTTGTATCGCTTTGTTCGCCCTAAGTGTGGCAGGGTATGCTCAGACGTGAGTCCCTTGCTCAATTGGCCACTGGATTCAAGATAGCCTGGCTGATGAGGATTATGAATCCGAAACCGGTCCCAGGATGCTTGTTTCCGGTCCAGGGAAGACATGGCTTGGCAGTTCGGGCTGGACTGTTCCCATGAGGCACTGGGTCAGACTGATTTGCATATGGCCATGTCTGAACTGGGGTGGCTGAGTGAGCTAAAGAATGGTGATGGATTAAACCCAGATCAGTTGACTGGGGGTGAGTGTTTGATTTGCTCAAACGCTCTGTCCATCATCCCCTTTTGTATCGCTTTGTTGGCCCTAAGTGTGGCAGGGTATGCTCAGACGTGAGTCCCTTGCTCACTTGGCCACTGGATTCAAGATAGCCTGGCTGATGAGGATTATGAATCCGAAACCGGTCCCAGGATGCTTGTTTCCGGTCCAGGGAAGACATGGCTTGGCAGTTCGGGCTGGACTGTTCCCATGAGGCACTGGGTCAGACTGATTTGCATATGGCCATGTCTGAACTGGGGTGGCTGAGTGAGCTAAAGAATGGTGATGGATTAAACCCAGATCAGTTGACTGGGGGTGAGTGTTTGATTTGCTCAAACGCTCTGTCCATCATCCCCTTTTGTATTGCTTTGTTCGCCCTAAGTGTGGCAGGGTATGCTCAGACGTGAGTCCCTTGCTCACTTGGCCACTGGATTCAAGATAGCCTGGCTGATGAGGATTATGAATCCGAAACCGGTCCCAGGATGCTTGTTTCCGGTCCAGGGAAGACATGGCTTGGCAGTTTGGGCTGGACTGGTCCCATGAGGAACAGGGTCAGACTGATTTGCATATGGCCATGTCTGAACAGGAGTGGCTGAGTGAGCTAAAGAATGGTGATGGATTAAACCCAGATCAGTTGACTGGGGGTGAGTGTTTGATTTGCTCAAACGCTCCGTCCATCATCCCCTTTTGTGTCGCTTTGTTCGCCCTAAGTGTGGCAGGGTATGCTGGCAGGGTATGCTCAGACGTGATTCCCTGGCTCACTTGGCCACTGGATTCAAGATAGCCTGACTGATGAGGATTATGAATCCGAAACCGGTCCCAGGATGCTTGTTTCCGGTCCAGGGAAGACATGGCTTTGCAGTTCGGGCTGGACTGTTCCCATGAGGCACAGGGTCAGACTGATTTGCATATGGCCATGTCTGAACTGGGGTGGCTGAGTGAGCTAAAGAATGGTGATGGATTAAACCCAGATCAGTTGACTGGGGGTGAGTGTTTGATTTGCTCAAACGCACCGTCCATCATCCCCTTTTGTATCACTTTGTTCGCCCTAAGTGTGGCAGGGTATGCTCAGACGTGAGTCCCTTGCTCACTTGGCCACTGGATTCAAGATAGCCTGGCTGATGAGGATTATGAATCCGAAATTGGTCCCAGGATGCTTGTTTTCGGTCCAGGGAAGACATGGCTTGGCAGTTCGGGCTGGACTGTTCCCATGAGGCACAGGGTCAGACTGATTTGCATATGGCCATGTCTGAACTGGGGTGGCTGAGTGAGCTAAAGAATGGTGATGGATTAAACCCAGATCACTTGACTGGGGGTGAGTGTTTGATTTGCTCAAACGCTCTGTCCATCATCCCCTTTTGTATCGCTTTGTTCGCCTTAAGTGTGGCAGGGTATGCTCAGACGTGAGGCCCTTGCTCACTTGGCCACTGGATTCAAGATAGCCTGGCTGATGAGGATTATGAATCCGAAACCGGTCCCAGGATGCTTGTTTCCGGGCCAGGGAAGACATGGCTTGGCAGTTTGGGCTGGACTGTTCCCATGAGGCACTGGGTCAGACTGATTTGCATATGGCCATGTCTGAACTGGAGTAGCTGAGTGAGCTAAAGAATGGTGATGGATTAAACCCAGATCAGTTGACTGGGGGTGAGTGTTTGATTTGCTCAAACGCTTTGTCCATCATCCCCTTTTGTATCGCTTTGTTCGCCCTAAGTGTGGCAGGGTATGCTCAGACGTGAGTCCCTTGCTCAATTGGCCACTGGATTCAAGATAGCCTGGCTGATGAGGATTATGAATCCGAAACCGGTCCCAGGATGCTTGTTTCCGGTCCAGGGAAGACATGGCTTGGCAGTTCGGGCTGGACTGTTCCCATGAGGCACTGGGTCAGACTGATTTGCATATGGCCATGTCTGAACTGGGGTGGCTGAGTGAGCTAAAGAATGGTGATGGATTAAACCCAGATCAGTTGACTGGGGGTGAGTGTTTGATTTGCTCAAACGCTCTGTCCATCATCCCCTTTTGTATCGCTTTGTTGGCCTTAAGTGTGGCAGGGTATGCTCAGACGTGAGTCCCTTGCTCACTTGGCCACTGGATTCAAGATAGCCTGGCTGATGAGGATTATGAATCCGAAACCGGTCCCAGGATGCTTGTTTCCGGTCCAGGGAAGACATGGCTTGGCAGTTCGGGCTGGACTGTTCCCATGAGGCACTGGGTCAGACTGATTTGCATATGGCCATGTCTGAACTGGGGTGGCTGAGTGAGCTAAAGAATGGTGATGGATTAAACCCAGATCAGTTGACTGGGGGTGAGTGTTTGATTTGCTCAAACGCTCTGTCCATCATCCCCTTTTGTATTGCTTTGTTCGCCCTAAGTGTGGCAGGGTATGCTCAGACGTGAGTCCCTTGCTCACTTGGCCACTGGATTCAAGATAGCCTGGCTGATGAGGATTATGAATCCGAAACCGGTCCCAGGATGCTTGTTTCCGGTCCAGGGAAGACATGGCTTGGCAGTTTGGGCTGGACTGGTCCCATGAGGAACAGGGTCAGACTGATTTGCATATGGCCATGTCTGAACTGGGGTGGCTGAGTGAGCTAAAGAATGGTGATGGATTAAACCCAGATCAGTTGACTGGGGGTGAGTGTTTGATTTGCTCAAACGCTCCATCCATCATCCCCTTTTGTGTCGCTTTGTTCGCCCTAAGTGTGGCAGGGTATGCTGGCAGGGTATGCTCAGACGTGATTCCCTGGCTCACTTGGCCACTGGATTCAAGATAGCCTGACTGATGAGGATTATGAATCCGAAACCGGTCCCAGGATGCTTGTTTCCGGTCCAGGGAAGACATGGCTTTGCAGTTCGGGCTGGACTGTTCCCATGAGGCACAGGGTCAGACTGATTTGCATATGGCCATGTCTGAACTGGGGTGGCTGAGTGAGCTAAAGAATGGTGATGGATTAAACCCAGATCAGTTGACTGGGGGTGAGTGTTTGATTTGCTCAAACGCACCGTCCATCATCCCCTTTTGTATCACTTTGTTCGCCCTAAGTGTGGCAGGGTATGCTCAGACGTGAGTCCCTTGCTCACTTGGCCACTGGATTCAAGATAGCCTGGCTGATGAGGATTATGAATCCGAAATTGGTCCCAGGATGCTTGTTTTCGGTCCAGGGAAGACATGGCTTGGCAGTTCGGGCTGGACTGTTCCCATGAGGCACAGGGTCAGACTGATTTGCATATGGCCATGTCTGAACTGGGGTGGCTGAGTGAGCTAAAGAATGGTGATGGATTAAACCCAGATCACTTGACTGGGGGTGAGTGTTTGATTTGCTCAAACGCTCTGTCCATCATCCCCTTTTGTATCGCTTTGTTCGCCTTAAGTGTGGCAGGGTATGCTCAGACGTGAGGCCCTTGCTCACTTGGCCACTGGATTCAAGATAGCCTGGCTGATGAGGATTATGAATCCGAAACCGGTCCCAGGATGCTTGTTTTCGGTCCAGGGAAGACATGGCTTGGCAGTTCGGGCTGGACTGTTCCCATGAGGCACCGGGTCAGACTGATTTGCATATGGCCATGTCTAAACTGGGGTGGCTGAGTGAGCTAAAGAATGGTGATGGATTAAACCCAGATCAGTTGACTGGGGTGAGTGTTTGATTTGCTGAAACGCTCCGTCCATCATCCCCTTTTGTATCGCTTTGTTCGCCCTAAGTTTGGCAGGGTATGCTCAGACGTGAGTCCCTTGCTCACTTGGCCACTGGATTCAAGATAGCCTGGCTGATGAGGATTATGAATCCAAAACCGGTCCCAGGATGCTTGTTTCCGGTCCAGGGAAGACATAGCTTGGCAGTTCGGGCTGGACTGTTCCCATGAGGCACAGGGTCAGACTGATTTGCATATGGCCATGTCTGAACTGGGGTGGCTGAGTGAGCTAAAGAATGGTGATGGATTAAACCCAGATCAGTTGACTGGGGGTGAGTGTTTGATTTGCTCAAACGCTCCGTCCATCATCCCCTTTTGTATCACTTTGTTCACCCTAAGTGTGGCAGGGTATGCTCCAACATGAGTCCCTTGCTCACTTGGCCACTGGATTCAAGATAGCCTGGCTGATGAGGATTATGAATCCGAAACCGGTCCCAGGATGCTTGTTTCCAGGCCAGGGAAGACATGGCTTGGCAGTTCGGGCTGGACTGTTCCCATGAGGCACTGGGTCAGACTGATTTGCATATGGCCATGTCTGAACTGGAGTGGCTGAGTGAGCTAAAGAATGGTGATGGATTAAACCCAGATCAGTTGACTGGGGGTGAGTGTTTGATTTGCTCAAACGCTCTGTCCATCAACCCCTTTTGTATCGCTTTGTTCGCCCTAAGTGTGGCAGGGTATGCTCAGACGTGAGTCCCTTGCTCACTTGGCCACTGGATTCAAGATAGCCTGGCTGATGAGGATTATGAATCCGAAACCGGTCCCAGGATGCTTGTTTCCGGTCCAGGGAAGACATGGCTTGGCAGTTCGGGCTGGACTGTTCCCATGAGGCACTGGGTCAGACTGATTTGCATATGGCCATGTCTGAACTGGGGTGGCTGAGTGAGCTAAAGAATGGTGATGGATTAAACCCAGATCAGTTGACTGGGGGTGAGTGTTTGATTTGCTCAAACGCTCTGTCCATCATCCCCTTTTGTATCGCTTTGTTCGCCCTAAGTGTGGCAGGGTATGCTCAGACGTGAGTCCCTTGCTCACTTGGCCACTGGATTCAAGATAGCCTGGCTGATGAGGATTATGAATCCGAAACCGGTCACAGGATGCTTGTTTCCGGTCCAGGGAAGACATGGCTTGGCAGTTCGGGCTGGACTGTTCCCATGAGGCACAGGGTCAGACTGATTTGCATATGGCCATGTCTGAACTGGGGTGGCTGAGTGAGCTAAAGAATGGTGATGGATTCAACCCAGATCAGTTGACTGGGGGTGAGTGTTTGATTTGCTCAAACGCTCCGTCCATCATCCCCTTTTGTGTCGCTTTGTTCGCCCTAAGTGTGGCAGGGTATGCTCAGACGTGAGTCCCTTGCTCACTTGGCCACTGTTTTCAATATAGCCTAGTTGATGAGGATTATGAATCCGAACCCGGTCCCAGGATGCTTGTTTCCGGTCCAGGGAAGACAAGGCTTGGCAGTTCGGGCTGGACTGTTCCCATGAGGCACTAGGTCAGACTGATTTGCATATGGCCATGTCTGAATTGGGGTGGCTGAGTGAGCTAAAGAATGGTGATGGATTAAACCCAGATCAGTTGACTGGGGGTGAGTGTTTGATTTTCTCAAACGCTCCGTCCATCATCCCCTTTTGTGTCGCTTTGTTCGCCCTAAGTGTGGCAGGGTATGCTCAGACGTGATTCCCTGGCTCACTTGGCCACTGGATTCAAGAGGATTGGTGTCACTACAACGCGGTTTATAACAACGCATTCCGTTACATCGGAATTTTTACAACGCAGGATCCATTACATCGGATGCCATTACAACGCATGGCATTACATAGCAGATGCTATTACAACGCATGGCATTACATCGTAAGTATAGGTAAGTATACCTTTTTAAAAAAAATGTAATTAAGTTAATTTAATTAATTTAATTTAATTAATTTAATTAAAATACATTTTAAAATAGTAATTAATTGTATAATTAATAAATTTAAATCTATTTATTTAAATTAATTTTAATAAAAATTGTAATTAATTTTATTTAATTAATATAATGAAATTAATTTAATTTAAATATTTTTTTAATTGTAATTAAATTAAATTATTTAAAATAATGTATTTAATTTAATTATTTTAATTAAGAAATGTAATTAATATAATATAATTAATTTAATTTAACCTAAAAACACCCCTGTACCCCAAAACCCAAACCCTGCCCTGAAACCTAAAAACACCCCTGTACCCCAAAACCCAAACCCTACCCTGAAACCTAAAAACACCCCTGTACCCCAAAACCCAAACCCTACCCTGAAACCTAAAAACACCCCTGTACCCCAAAAACCAAACCCTACCCTGAAACCTAAAAACACCCTTGTACCCCAAAACCCAAACCCTACCCTGAAACCTAAAAACACCCCTGTACCCCAAAACCCAAACCCTACCCTGAAACCTAAAAACACCCCTGTATCCCAAAACCCAAACCCTACCCTGAAACCTAAAAACACCCCTGTACCCCAAAACCCAAACCCTACCCTGAAACCTAAAAACACCCCTGTACCCCAAAACCCAAACCCTACCCTGAAACCTAAAAACACCCCTGTACCCCAAAACCCAAACCCTACCCTGAAACCTAAAAACACCCTTGTACCCCAAAACCCAAACCCTACCTTGAAACCTAAAAACACCCCTGTATCCCAAAACCCAAACCCTACCCTGAAACCTAAAAACACCCCAGTACCCCAAAACCCAAACCCTACCCTGAAACCTAAAAACCCCCCTGTACCCCAAAACCCAAACCCTACCCTGAAACCTAAAAACACCCCTGTATCCCAAGACCCAAACCCTATCCTGAAACCTAAAAACACCCCTGTACACCTGTACTTATTTTAAAAATTATTTTAATTAATATAATAAATAATGAATTAATAATATTAAAAAACATAAATAAATATATTTAATTATAATTAATATTAATAAAATTTAAAAAAATTAAATACTTACCTATACTTACGATGTAATGCCATGCGTTGTAATAGCATCTGCTATGTAATGCCATGCGTTGTAATGGCATCCGATGTAATAGATCCTGCGTTGTAAAAATTCCGTTGTAAAAGCCTCCCGTTGTAAAAGTTGCGATGTAACGGTGCATCACCGATTCAAGATAGCCTGACTGATGAGGATTATGAATCCGAAACCGGTCCCAGGATGCTTGTTTCCGGTCCAGGGAAGACATGGCTTTGCAGTTCGGGCTGGACTGTTCCCATGAGGCACAGGGTCAGACTGATTTGCATATGGCCATGTCTGAACTGGGGTGGCTGAGTGAGCTAAAGAATGGTGATGGATTAAACCCAGATCAGTTGACTGGGGGTGAGTGTTTGATTTGCTCAAACGCACCGTCTATCATCCCCTTTTGTATCTTTTTGTTCGCCCTAAGTGTGGCAGGGTATGCTCAGACGTGAGTCCCTTGCTCACTTGGCCACTGGATTCAAGATAGCCTGGCTGATGAGGATTATGAATCCGAAATTGGTCCCAGGATGCTTGTTTTCGGTCCAGGGAAGACATGGCTTGGCAGTTCGGGCTGGACTGTTCCCATGAGGCACAGGGTCAGACTGATTTGCATATGGCCATGTCTGAACTGGGGTGGCTGAGTGAGCTAAAGAATGGTGATGGATTAAACCCAGATCACTTGACTGGGGGTGAGTGTTAGATTTGCTCAAACGCTCTGTCCATCATCCCCTTTTGTATCGCTTTGTTCGCCCTAAGTGTGGCAGGGTATGCTCAGACGTGAGGCCTTTGCTCACTTGGCCACTGGATTCAAGATAGCCTGGCTGATGAGGATTATGAATCCGAAACCGGTCCCAGGATGCTTGTTTTCGGTCCAGGGAAGACATGGCTTGGCAGTTCGGGCTGGACTGTTCCCATGAGGCACAGGGTCAGACTGATTTGCATATGGCCATGTCTAAACTGGGGTGGCTGAGTGAACTAAAGAATGGTGATGGATTAAACCCAGATCAGTTGACTGGGGGTGAGAGTTTGATTTGCTCAAACGCTCCGTCCATCATCCCCTTTTGTATCGCTTTGCTCGCCCTAAGTGTGGCAGGGTATGCTCAGACGTGAGTCCCTTGCTCACTTGGCCACTGGATTCAAGATAGCCTGGCTGATGAGGATTATGAATCCGAAACCGGTCCCAGGATGCTTGTTTCCGGTCCAGGGAAGACATGGCTTGGCAGTTCGGGCTGGACTGTTCCCATGAGGCACAGGGTCAGACTGATTTGCATATGGCCATGTCTGAACTGGGGTGGCTGAGTGAGCTAAAGAATGGTGATGGATTAAACCCAGATCAGTTGACTGGGGGTGAGTGTTTGATTTGCTCAAACGCTCCGTCCATCATCCCCTTTTGTATCACTTTGTTCACCCTAAGTGTGGCAGGGTATGCTCCAACATGAGTCCCTTGCTCACTTGGCCACTGGATTCAAGATAGCCTGGCTGATGAGGATTATGAATCCGAAACCGGTCCCAGGATGCTTGTTTCCGGGCCAGGGAAGACATGGCTTGGCAGTTCGGGCTGGACTGTTCCCATGAGGCACTGGGTCAGACTGATTTGCATATGGTCATGTCTGAACTGGAGTGGCTGAGTGAGCTAAAGAATGGTGATGGATTAAACCCAGATCAGTTGACTGGGGGTGAGTGTTTGATTTGCTCAAACGCTCTGTCCATCATCCCCTTTTGTATCGCTTTGTTCGCCCTAAGTGTGGCAGGGTATGCTCAGACGTGAGTCCCTTGCTCACTTGGCCACTGGATTCAAGATAGCCTGGCTGATGAGGATTATGAATCCGAAACCGGTCCCAGGATGCTTGTTTCCGGTCCAGGGAAGACATGGCTTGGCAGTTCGGGCTGGACTGTTCCCATGAGGCACTGGGTCAGACTGATTTGCATATGGCCATTTCTGAACTGGGGTGGCTGAGTGAGCTAAAGAATGGTGATGGATTAAACCCAGATCAGTTGACTGGGGGTGAGTGTTTGATTTGCTCAAACGCTCTGTCCATCATCCCCTTTCGTATCGCTTTGTTCGCCCTAAGTGTGGCAGGGTATGCTCAGACGTGAGTCCCTTGCTCACTTGGCCACTGGATTCAAGATAGCCTGGCTGATGAGGATTATGAATCCGAAACCGGTCCCAGGATGCTTGTTTCCGGTCCAAGGAAGACATGGCTTGGCAGTTCGGGCTGGACTGTTCCCATGAGGCACAGGGTCAGACTGATTTGCATATGGCCATGTCTGAACTGGGGTGGCTGAGTGAGCTAAAGAATGGTGATGGATTAAACCCAGATCAGTTGACTGGGGGTGAGTGTTTGATTTGCTCAAACGCTCCGTCCATCATCCCCTTTTGTATCACTTTGTTCGCCCTAAGTGTGGCAGGGTATGCTCATACGTGAATCCCTTGCTCACTTGGCCACTGGATTCAAGATAGCCTGGCTGATGAGGATTATGAATCCGAAACCGGTCCCAGGATGCTTGTTTCCGGTCCAGGGAAGACATGGCTTGGCAGTTTGGGCTGGACTGTTCCCATGAGGAACAGGGTCAGACTGATTTGCATATGGCCATGTCTGAACTGGGGTGGCTGAGTGAGCTAAAGAATGGTGATGGATTAAACCCAGATCAGTTGACTGGGGGTGAGTGTTTGATTTGCTCAAACGCTCCGTCCATCATCCCCTTTTGTATCACTTTGTTCGCCCTAAGTGTGGCAGGGTATGCTCAGACGTGAGTCCCTTGCTCACTTGGCCACTGTATTCAATATAGCCTGGTTGATGAGGATTATGAATCCGAACCCGGTCCCAGGATGCTTGTTTCCGGTCCAGGGAAGACAAGGCTTGGCAGTTCGGGCTGGACTGTTCCCATGAGGCACAGGGTCAGACTGATTTGCATATGGCCATATCTGAACTGAGGTGGCTGAGTGAGCTAAAGAATGGTGATGGATTAAACCCAGATCAGTTGACTGGGGGTGAGTGTTTGATTTGCTCAAACGCTCCGTCCATCATCCCCTTTTGTATCGGTTTGTTCGCCCTAAGTATGGCAGGGTATGCTCAGACGTGAGTCCCTTGCTCACTTGGCCACTGGATTCCAGATAGCCTGGCTGATGAGGATTATGAATCCAAAACCGGTCCCAGGATGCTTGTTTTCGGTCCAGGGAAGACATGGCTTGGCAGTTCGGGCTGGACTGTTCCCATGAGGCACAGGGTCAGACTGATTTGCATATGGCCATGCCTGAACTGGGGTGGCTGAGTGAGCTAAAGAAGGGTGATGGATTAAACCCAGATCAGTTGACTGGGGGTGAGTGTTTGATTTGCTCAAACGCTCCGTCCATCATCCCCTTTTGTATCGCTTTGTTCGCCCTAAGTGTGGCAGGGTATGCACAGCATTTGATCTACAGACCCTGGGCACACATGGTGCCCTGTACTAGGGTCTGACAAGTAAATCAGATAAGCCTATCATGGAGTCACCAATCCATTACATCAATTTAACATAGGGAGCACTTGCACTGTGGCACTGAATAGCAGTGGCAAAGTGCCCAAAGCATCTAAACCAGCAAAACATATTAAAAACAGAGGAGACAAGAGCACAAAAATGGAAGTGAGACTCACGCCAATGGTACCAGGTCTAGCACAGAGCTAATTAAGTTACTTATTTGCAATGGTGATTCATAAAGGCAGAATACCCTTCCATCGTTTATATTCTTGGGATCATTAAAGATCCGGATCATCTGTGAACTTTTCTTGGTCTCTTCAAAGAGTGGGTAGTCAAAACGGAAATGGTACGTTCCATCCTCTGTTAATGCAGTGCTTAATTTAATCTGGTGGTTGCTGCTGGGGGACACCCGCACCCTTTTTTGGGGAACGGCACTTATTTTTCTGCCACATAGGTTTATAGAGACCAAGAGAGGGAAAAATAAACTATGCGGAAAGAAAAGGAAGAGGAAGAGTGAGAACCAGTCATAAAGGGAGAAAGCAGGAACCTGGAAGAGTGAGATCATTGGGCACGGAGTGTCTGGCAGTGGATTAAAGAGACATGAGGTGAATTCAAGAATTCCTTATTCAGAATGCCAACTTTTAGCTGCACCATCTGTGACTTGCTGAACAGAGCTTTGGGCACCGCTGCTCACTGTTCTACAAATTAAGCACTGCGAAAATGCAAGCACAGACAGCACCAGATATGTTTCTGGGTGGTTGGGCTGTCTTGTTTTTTTAAGCTCCACAATCATAACACATGTGCGCTAGGTTAGCCGATATGTTATGTCCTACAGTAGCAGTCGTGGTGGGAGCAGCTACCGGGCAGTGACGTGTGAAGGGGGGGGGTGCAGGGTAGGGGGTAGTAATCCTTGGAATACCGAGGATTACAGGTAAGTAAACACAGGGGCGGCTGGTGACAGTTGAAATTGGTGGGGCGTAAACTAATTTGCATATTGCACCGCAGCGAGCGAGCCCGAACCACCTTGCATCCATCCATACATCATTCATGCATCCACCCATCCATCCATCCACCCACCCACCCATCCATCCACCAATTCTGCATCCATCCTGCATCCATCATTCATTCATGCATCCACCCATCCATCCAGCATCCATCATTCATTCATGCATTCACCCATCCATCCTGCATCCATCATTCATTCATGCATCCACCCATCCATCCATCCACCCATCCAGCATCCATCATTCATTCATGCATCCACCCATCCATCCATCCACCCATCCATCCTGCATCCATCCATCATTCATTCATGCATCCATCCACCCATCCATCCACCCATCCATCCACCCATCCATCCATCCATCCTGCATCCATTCCTGCATCCATTCATGTGCCACCCATCCATCCACCCATCCTGCATCCATCATTCATTCATGCACCCATCCATCCACCCATCCATCCTGCATCCATTCATCCACCCATCCATCCATCCACCCATCCAGCATCCATTCATCATTCATTCATACACCCATCCATCCACCCATCCATCCTGCATCCATCCATCATTCATCCACCCATCCATCCACCCATCCAGCATCCATCATTCATTCATTCATGCATCCATCCATCCACCCATCCATCCACCCATCCACCCATCCATCCACCCATCCATCATCCATCCTGCATCCATTCCTGCATCCACCCATCCATCCATCATTCATTCATGCACCCATCCATCCACCCTGCATCCATCCTGCATCCATCATTCATTCATCCACCCATCCTGCATCCATCATTCATTCATGCATCCACCCATCCATTCATCCACCCATCATTCATCCGTCATCCATCCATCCACCCATCCTGCATCCATCATTCATTCATGCACCCATCCATCCACCCTGCATCCATCCTGCATCCATCATTCATTCATCTACCCATCCTGCATCCATCCTGCATCCATCATTCATGCATCCACCCATCCATTCATCCACCCATCATTCATCCTGCATCCATTCATGCATCCACCCATCCTGCATCCATCATTCATGTATTTTTATGACCATATAACTTGCACACAGCTTGTCAGTGTTTAATACCAGTCTCGAACCTTGTACTCCAGCACCAATGATACATGATTAATATTAATTGTTTTTAAAAACATGTATTTATTCGACACCAATTTCACACCTTAGTCGGAACATCATTTATATTTGTTTTTTAAAATATCTATTTATTTAACACCAAAGTAAGTCATGTATACATTTTTATGGTTCGATAAGAGGCTCGAACCTGGTTTCCCAGCACCAAAGTCGGCCGTGCTATCCGTCAGGGGTTATGTAACCGGGCTATGTAGTGACCAGCCAATCCTGCGCCAGGATTGGCTGGGGGGGCACCATGACTCCTCGCCCAGTCGCCCTGTGTAACTCCGGGGGCTGCGGCCCGCCCCCTGGTCCTCTCTCTAAGGGGGAATTCACAAGAAAATGATCTGCGCATGCGCGGGCATGTTTGTGCCCAAAAATACACTTGCGCAGCGGTTTCCCGGCCGGCAGATAGCGCGATTTTTAAAAATAATTGTGTTTGGCTTCTAGTGACGACGTGGTGGGTCCATGGGGCTTAGTGGGGCTTCGCCCCTACGCCCCAATGGACGCACCGCGCCTGAATTAAACATATAAATAAATAAAACGAATTTCGTTGCGTGCACTGCATCGCATTTGGGGATGCAGTGCATGCAACGAAATTTGTTTTATTTATATGTTTACTTACCTGTACTCGCCGTAATCCATAGATTACTACCCCCCACCCAGCCCCTCCCCACGTCACTGTCCGGCAGCTACTCCCACCACCGACCGCTACTGATGTCCTAGTCACACAGGTATGTTGTTGCTAGCTTTAAATGTCCTCGTGCAGAAGTGTATTTTCACGCTTGGAGGCGTAAAACAAAATTAAAATAGTTTCTCAATCAATAATGACTCGGTCACTTTGGCATGTGAATATTTTAGATGTATTCCAATTCATGATCCCGTCCACATTTTCGGAAGGATAATATTTTGAAGTGCTATTTTAATATTTAATGTAGAACTGCAAGCAATGCAATACTAAAAGCTCAGCTCCCCTGACTGAACTTGATACTCCTAATGCGTTGCAATTGTACAACTATATTATGTATAGCCTATTTGTACGTGGAGAGACCTCAATTGGTATTAAAAATGTATGGAGAGCAGCAACCCGAGAATCTATCTCCCACGTTGCACGCAATTGAATATTTATTGTGTCTGTGCAAACATTATCTCGGTGAGCTGTATACACAAACGACAATGTATGTAATCGATGCGATTCCGATGTTCTATTATATATATGAAGACACGCACAATCCACTGGCATAACGAAACTTGAGGGGGCCCCCTGCAAGGCATGTGGAGGGGCCCCCTCCGGACTCAATCAGGAGAAGTTCGGCCAAAGTACAGTGCTGGGGGGCCCCTCGGAGCTTGTCCACCCCTCCTACCGCCCCCCCGCCCTGTGGGGGCTGCGGGGGGCCTGTGTGACGCCACTGCCCCTTTGCCTAACGATGGCATTGCGCCCTTGAAGAGTATTTCACAGGATGCGCACAGGCCCAGCCATACCTTGCTATGGTCTGTCAGGCTCTGCATTTCCTGCTTAGATTTTAGCAATGTTCCTCAATGTGTCCTGTGAAGAGGAGCAGACCAATTGGACGCACGTTTTTTCTTCCCTGCAATTGGGCCCCCTGCCTCGTAGCTTGAAGATCACTGAATCCGTTTGTGATTGTTGCCTTCAAACTGAGCTGAGAAATATTGACCGGAGTTTTATCTGAAAAAATGTCAATCCATACAACTCGAAATTACTGCGCCACGTTTATGAATATGAAATGGCTGCTGTTTTGATTGTGTTGCTTTCAAGGACCTCATACACATTTTTCTTTGCATCAAAGTGTTTTCTCTCGAGATAATTTCAAACAAATAGAGCTATCACCTAAGCCTTTTTCTTCGTGAAGTGCATGCCAATGTTAAAGAATTTACAAACACTGACAGCAGCTTAGCAAATGATGTCAGGAAACACTATTACTGTGTGGCATAATCACACAATTTAGTAACTCCGCTTTATATATGAACAGAACATTAATAAAGCTGCATTGCAGTCTTGTCAGCATGTTAACACAAGTTAATGCCCTGTTCAGAGGACATTAACCTCTGCTAATTGCCTTTTCAACAACTTTGGGCACAAGGTTGAAGAAAGCAGACATGATGATGTGAATGGCAATTAACACTAATTTATGCCTAGCTGCATGTTTGAAAAAAAACGTATTGGTGTGGGTGAGACTTGTCAGCCTTTGGTGTGGTCTTCCGCCAAACATTTTGCCTTCCCCCTCCTGTTTGCTGAAGTTCGTTTTTGTTGGCTTTAGGACTCTGTGCACTTTACCACTGCTTACTAGTGCTAAAGTGCTGGTTCTCTGTCCTTTAAACATAAAGTTGACTTACACCCAATTGGCACAATTAATTTACATATAAGTCCCCAGTAAAGTGGTACTACTTGTACCCCAATCCTCTAAATTAAATGCTACTAGTGGGCTTTCAGTACTTATTGAGCCACCCACTTGAGCAGCTTGCCAGGGCAGCTTGTGTCCAGTTTTAAACTGACAATTCAACCTTACAAAATAAACCTTTTGACAGGTCTAAGCCACCCATGTTAATGCATAGGTCACCCATAAGATAGGCCCCAAACAGCCAATAGGACAGGGTGCAATGTATTTAAAAAGTTGGACATGTACTTTTGAGTTTTGTATGTTCTGATAGTGAAAAACTCCCAAATTTAATTTTTAATGCTGTGTGGCCCATCTCTCCTATAGGATAAAATTAGGTTACCTTATTACAATTATTATGAGCTAAATTTCGATTGTGAACAAGTAGGGATGCCATGTTTTGTCTCGAAAGAATTGTAATTTCAGATCATCTTTAATGTTCATGTCGAGTTTTAAGTCACAATTTTCTTGTCATAGCCATTTGGTCCCTGCAGCCTCTGTCCTGGGTCACTTGACTGTGAATAGTTGGCAGTTGGCCTTTGTGTATTCCTCCCAAACAGTTAGACAAAAAGGGAGTAGGTGATGCGCCATCCTTCCAGGATGGGAGAGACAGAGCTGAACTTAGGCCTGCCCGCCAAGTTGTGCCCAAACAGTCCTGGCCTCTTGAAAGTGGTCATGAAGGTGCTCCATTAGCAAAAACTTGAAACCCCGGATTTGGAAAATTTTCCACCAAAAAGTGGCCTGAGAACTAACAGGAGACCAGGACCTACCTGTTTGCTGATCTGCCTATGGTACATCGCTGGTCGGCCTCACTTGGCGGCTCCAGCTACATTCGTCTGAGCGATTCAAAAGGGGGTGGTGATGGACAGAGTATCTGAATTAAGCAGAACACTCCTACCCAGTCAAAAGATCAGGGCTTGATCCATCACCGTTTTTTAGCTCACTGCACCATCCCAGTTCAGAACCTGGCTACATGCAAATTAGTCTGACCCTGGCCCAGTGCATCATGGGAACAGGGCAGACCAAACTACCAAGCCAATTCTTTACTGGAAAGGAAACAAGCTTCCGGGGACCGGTTTCTGGCATTACAGCCGTCTTCGGCCCGGCTTGCTTGAATCCTGATGGTGCAGTGAGCAAGGGACTCACATCTGAGCATACCCTTCCACACTTGTGGTGGCCAAAACGATTCAAAAGGGGGTGGTGATGGACAGAGTACCTGAATTAAGCAGAACACTCCTACCCAGTCAAAAGATCAGGGCTTGATCCATCACCGTTTTTTAGCTCACTGCACCATCCCAGTTCAGAACCTGGCTACATGCAAATTAGTCTGACCCTGGCCCAGTGCATCATGGGAACAGGGCAGACCAAACTACCAAGCCAATTCTTTACTGGAAAGGAAACAAGCTTCCGGGGACCGGTTTCTGGCATTACAGCCGTCTTCGGCCCGGCTTGCTTGAATCCTGATGGTGCAGTGAGCAAGGGACTCAAATCTGAGCATACCCTTCCACACTTGTGGTGGCCAAAACGATTCAAAAGGGGGTGGTGATGGACAGAGTATGAGTGTTCTGTTTAACTCAGATGCTCTGTCCATTACCACCCCCCTTTTCTGAAACATTCGTCTGAGCAGCAGCAAATCCTCTTCAGCAGGACCTCCCAGGAAGAGTATCCAGGCTCATGGCACCTTATATAAAAGTGACAAAGTCCGAATGTGAAAATCTTCACCATGACTTCGTACAGCGACTGTGTGATGCTGATGCCTCCTCATCTGGCACCATCGGTGGCCTTGCTCCACTGAACTTTATCTTCTAGGAATGTATGTTCCACATTTCTTCTAAGTATGAAGGCATTCCAAGACTGGGCCTAATCCACCTTGTGTAGCCAAACTGTGCTCCTTCGGGGTCGTCCTTTAATTTTGGCTTTGCCCCGGTACCACACTACCAGATATCTGCAGTTGTCGTTTTGATCTGAAGCACTATTTTTAACTTAAAACTTTAAAAAAACATAAATCCTTTTCTGCTGTTTGGATATTGTCAGGGACTGACTGGGACTATGTCGGGAGCACGGGTCAGGGACTTGAGCAAGGACTTGGGACTAGGTAGAAAATGTGCAGTGCACAGAAAGAGCAGTACAGTGTTGCCCAGGATCACTCAAGGTGTCAGAGGAGAAAAAAGGATCCAAAGGGGGAGCCTGTACAAGATCTCTAAGACTCAGAAAGGAAGGACACTCACAAGGCAATTTAGCATTCAGACTAACTACACCTAGGACGGACGTGCAAGACATGTATATATATATTGCAACATTAACAATAAAGAGAATGTGGGGTAAAGTACTCAGGAGCTTCACACTGTAAGACTTAAGCTCAGTAAGTTCCTCACCCACAATTGCTGTTACAGATACTGACTGAAAATACCCACATAGGATATGTATGCAAAGGCAGGGTCTGTGGAACTTATACCTATGGTGATGTTATAACTGTAACTCAAAGACAATACTCACAGTGAACAAGAAATATCGCCTAGGTAGTCAGCTGTGCCCACGGATCCTGGTGATCAAACTGGAAGACGCAAGACAATAACAGCAAAGGGGTAGAACTAAACACAAGTACAATAGACAAGGAACTAGCAAGGAGGAGTGCTTAACAGGAAAGGAAGGAAATCACAGGCACACGTGGCAGAAACCAGGTAACAAACATACAATGTAACAGAAACAAGACAGCAGAATAGAAAGACAGCAAACTAGAACTGGAACCAAGAAAATGAGACGAAAGGCAGGGACTGGAAAAGGATATACAGAAGAGGAGGCTACAAGGGTATACTAGAATAGTGCAGGTTCAGGAATCGAGAAAAAGTAGCCTAGAAGGCAGTGCTGGGGCAGGAACAAGAATTGAGCTAAGGCTCAGGAGTCAAGGTAGCACTGCAGGCAGTGCTAGTTCAGGAACAGGGAATTACTAAAGCTCAGGAGTCAAGGTAGCACTGCAGGCAGTGCTGGTTCAGGAATAGAGAATTACTAAAGCTTCAGGAGGCAAGGTAGCACTACAGGCAGTGCTAATTCAGGAACAACAAATAAAACAGCTGCAGCTCAGGAACAATGAATACTAATGCTCAGGATTCAAGGTAGCACTGCAGGAAGTGCTAATTCAGGAACAAGTAAAACTGCAGCAGGTCAGGAACAAGTAATCACTAAAGCTTAAGAACACTAGAAAGAAGGATAGCAAAAGCTCAGGGAGCACTGGAAATAAGGGTCGGTCTCACTGGTACACAGCTACAATGACCAACCTTGGCCTGAAGGGAGCTGGGGCTTAAAATAGCTCACAGCAATCACATGCATCAGGTGTGAGCAGGCTAGCAGCAGCCAGACACATGTGTGCTGAATTCCTCCACCCATCCTTGGCCTGCAGGGGTGGAGACAAAGCAGTGAGCAGGGAATTCTAGTTAATGGAGTATCCAGCATGAGCAGACTGGCTTCTACAAAACCCGGCATGGTTTGGGAATGGATGGCCATTTCCAGGTAGAGTCCACATGGTTGGAAGTCAATATGTACATAAAGGGGAGGGTCTGAAAGCTGAAAGCTTATTAGTACACTGGATAGTGGACAGTTCAGCCTCCTGTTGGTTTAAAACACAGGTGTTACATACATCTAATAATTTAGCTAGAGTGATTGCACATATATCTAATGTAGATAACATTTCTATGAGTATTGAGCTAAAGTGAACAACATTTTGTTGTTGTGCTATGCAAATTTGTGGAGCTCACTGTCACCCGGGAGGATATCCTGACACTGAGCTGGTGTGAGCCTCACTAAACTTAGATCCTAGTGAGATTACTCAAAAAGCCAGGACTTCAGCTTCTTGCGGAAATAAAGAAGAGAGGAGGAGGCTCTTGTTTGTAGTGGCAGGTCATTCCATGCTCAAGGAGCCATCTAAGAGAAGGCTCCTGGTTTTCTTGTATGCATGGGATGTGTACAAGCAGAAGTGCAGACGAGCGGAGGTGTCTGGAATGCATTTGATAGCAGATGTGGTTGTTGATGTATGCTGGGCCAGAGTTATGTAGAGCCATGAAAGCATAGGTGAAGAGTTTGAATTGTTCTCATTTGTGTATAGGGAGACAAGGGACATCTGTCAGGTGTGGTAAGTTGTTTGTTGAGCCTGGCATACAGTGTGTTCTTGTAGTCCAGCTTGATGTTTTTCTGGGTGCTGTTTCAGAGTCATTTGAAAATCTTCCTTAGCATCTTCAGGGCATTGAATCATGAGGAGGAGGCAGCATTGAGTTGGACTGTCATGCCGAGTTTGCTGTCGATGATCCAGAGGCTCTTGCCATGGGTTGTGAGGATGGGCATCAGTCCTCGTTTTGTTGGCCTCCAGATGGAGTCCCACAGTGCAGTGCTCTTCCCAAAGACCATAGTTTTGGTCTTGTTGGTGCCCAGTTAAACAGTTGCCCTTTATCCAGTAGGCTACTTCAGTCATACAGGCAGTGAACTTGATCCGTGTAATGGGTGTCTTTTCCATGAGGAAGAGAATGGATTGCGTGTCATCAGCTTAGGGGAGGGCTTTGATTTCATGAGAGCGGATAATGCTGGCTGGAGGGATAATGTATGCATTGAAGAGGGTTGATCTCAGGGAGGATCCTTGCAGAACTCCACAAATGAGGTTGTGGACATTCTAAAAGTTGGTGGGCACTGTGGATGATTTGATCAGAGTGTGTATCTAATATTTATTCTGAGGAGCCAACAGGATGTGCACATGTTCCCAGGTTTGTATGCTCTCTCATTTTAGTATTATATAGGGCCAGATGTGCTGAGTCACCAAATAGTTTGGAGAATGGCCAACAAGTAATCCGCACTGAAATACATTGTATGTAGTTTTGGCTCTTGTATATCCTGAAAATCGGACTGGTTTTTACTGTTGAGCCTTTGACACAATTTTTCATTTTCATTTGACTACATGTTATAGCATATCACATATAATCTTTTCCTGCTTGCATCTCAGTGTGATTTTATCTGTGGATTTATCATAATTAGTGATTCTTACATTAACAGGTAACCATAGTTAGAGTGTGTTCACATTAAGTTAGCCATAGTCACTGTAGACCTTGATGCAAAGACCTCATGTTAAATGAAATGCTTGCTGTGCTTTATCTGTTCTCTCCTTCCAGAAGCCAAGTTCCAGTAGAGTACTGGTTAACTGTACTGTTATTTTTAGATTGTACGTGAAGGCCACAGAATGAATTGTTCCAATGAGCAGGACAATATTTCTTAGCACTTGTGCGTGAGACAAATCAGTGGAGAAGCCTCCTTTGTGCGATTCCTAACAAGGCCACAGTGCTGAAAATCTTTGATTGTATGACTCATGAGAAGAGGGCCGACACAGAGAGTTTCAGAAATATTTTGTTTTGATTGGTTAATACTCTGTGGGAACTGTAGCAGTGCCTTTCTTGTTGAAATTTCATGATTTAATTGTGCATTTGTGGGCAAGGCAATTAGTCTTATTCCTGTCCACCTTCAGAGGTGGACGTCCCTTTGCCACGCTTGCGACTCCATGCTTCTTTTATTCCTGCTCATAGAGTCAAACTGTTGAGCAACACCCCCCCTTCTCATTTCCTTGATTGGTATCTTTATTTGGTTCTGCCTTCTATGCTTTATTTTGCTAACACCTGCTGCTTAAACATCCACTATTCCACTTTTGAAACCATTGCTTAGTATTTATTAGAGGAGCTGAATCTTTTATGATTTGCCTACAATCACCTTTAAATAACTTGGCTTCCTATTTGTTATAGTGAGTTGTTGATTTAATTTGATTCATGCGGTGACCAGCTGATTATTGATTTATGCCTAATTTGACTCATTTGAAGTGATTGAGGAAGTAAGGATGTACCCTATGCTAACCAGTGGAAGGAAATGGAGAAAGAAAGAACAAGGGGGGATGGGATTAAAGTTAAGAACGATTAAACTAGCGACAGTGATTCTGCAATGACTTTTTAGATTACATGGTGGCGCCCAGTATTACACTTTTGTTAGTTGTTCCGTCAGCTCCACCACTAGGTTCTCCAAGTATTATTGTAGCCACTCCAGCCCCAGACATTCTTCCAGTCATAACCGTTCAGGTTGTCCCAAGCACTAGTGCCACTGTAGAACCAAGAGTGAGACCCCTTGCTGTAACAACTCCCAATGTAAGTGTATCTGTTGTTGTGGTTGATGAAAGTTCAGAGTCAGAAGATGGGAAAACACCAGCCAGGATGTTAGATGTTGTGAAAGATAGAATTTATAAAGATATTGAAGAGAACCTTAACGTTTGAATTGGGACTTGCTATATTCACCGACCTGGGAGGTCTGGGAGGCCTTTGCTTGGGCCACTGACACTTACCGCTATCTTTTGTTGTCCTGCTGCCTCCGTTTGCCTGCCGCCTCCCGGCCATCGCGGCGAGGCGGAGTTTCGGGGACTACATCCCCCAGCATCACTTGCTCCAAGGAGGGCGCGCATCCTGTCCCGCCCCCGGAGGTGCGCATAAGGCCAGCGCGAGCCCCGGGGGAGCGGGGGACTTGCTATATTCACCGACCTGGGAGGTCTGGGAGGCCTTTGCTTGGGCCACTGACACTTACCGCTATCTTTTGTTGTCCTGCTGCCTCCGTTTGCCTGCCGCCTCCCGGCCTTCGCGGCGAGGCGGAGTTTCGGGGACTACATCCCCCAGCATCACTTGCGCCAAAGAGGGCGCGCATCCTGTCCCGCCATCGGAGGTGCGCATAAGGCCAGCGCGAGCCCCGGGGGAGCGGGGGACTTGCTATATTCACCGACCTGGGAGGTGTGGGAGGCCTTTGCTTGGGCCACTGACACTTACCGCTATCTTTTGTTGTCCTGCTGCCTCCGTTTGCCTGCCGCCTCCCGGCCATCGCGGCGAGGCGGAGTTTCGGGGACTACATCCCCCAGCATCACTTGCGCCAAGGAGGGCGCGCATCCTGTCCCGCCCCCGGAGGTGCGCATAAGGCCAGCGCGAGCCCCGGGGGAGCGGGGGACTTGCTATATTCACCGACCTGGGAGGTCTGGGAGGCCTTTGCTTGGGCCACTGACACTTACCGCTATCTTTTGTTGTCCTGCTGCCTCCGTTTGCCTGCCGCCTCCCGGCCATCGCGGCGAGGCGGAGTTTCGGGGACTACATCCCCCAGCATCACTTGCGCCAAGGAGGGCGCGCATCCTGTCCCGCCCCCGGAGGTGCGCATAAGGCCAGCGCGAGCCCCGGGGGAGCGGGGGACTTGCTATATTCACCGACCTGGGAGGTCTGGGAGGCCTTTGCTTGGGCCACTGACACTTACCGCTATCTTTTGTTGTCCTGCTGCCTCCGTTTGCCTGCCGCCTCCCGGCCATCGCGGCGAGGCGGAGTTTCGGGGACTACATCCCCCAGCATCACTTGCGCCAAGGAGGGCGCGCATCCTGTCCCGCCCCCGGAGGTGCGCATAAGGCCAGCGCGAGCCCCGGGGGAGCGGGGGACTTGCTATATTCACCGACCTGGGAGGTCTGGGAGGCCTTTGCTTGGGCCACTGACACTTACCGCTATCTTTTGTTGTCCTGCTGCCTCCGTTTGCCTGCCGCCTCCCGGCCATCGCGGCGAGGCGGAGTTTCGGGGACTACATCCCCCAGCATCACTTGCGCCAAGGAGGGCGCGCATCCTGTCCCGCCCCCGGAGGTGCGCATAAGGCCAGCGCGAGCCCCGGGGGAGCGGGGGACTTGCTATATTCACCGACCTGGGAGGTCTGGGAGGCCTTTGCTTGGGCCACTGACACTTACCGCTATCTTTTGTTGTCCTGCTGCCTCCGTTTGCCTGCCTCCTCCCTGCCATCGCGGCGAGGCGGAGTTTCGGGGACTACATCCCCCAGCATCACTTGCACCAAGGAGGGCGCGCATCCTGTCCCGCCCCCGGAGGTGCGCATAAGGCCAGCGCGAGCCCCCGCGTCTCGGGATCGCGCGCGGGTCAGCGCCCGGGGCTAAGCCCGGGCAAAGGGCGGGCCCTCTGTGGCCCTCAGTGGACCGATTAGGACGGGACGGGCCACCCCCCTTGTATCTTCTGCCAAAGGAGGTATAGCGTACACATATTATTTTGATTTTTCTTTCCTTCTGTAAAATTACTATCTTCACTCTGATCATGCCCTGCACGGGGGGAACAAGCTCAGCTGCGCAAACGCACCAAACGATTACCACAAGCTCCCTGCCTACTGTTCACGTGATAGACATAAATTGTCCTTGTTACTCTCCATCTAGTACGTTATCTCCTCCATTAAACTCCCCAAGAGTGCATAACCTGTCCCTGTGGGATGAACTAAACAGTCTATGTAAAACAAAGTATGTCAGTTTGGATGCACCCTCTCTTGCCAAAGGCACCTGTACTATAAATACTAAAGGCAGTACACAGGATTCCCCCTTTCTATTGAACAAAGTCAATACACAAGCCTCTGTACTTCCATGGCTATTACCCGTCAAAAGAAAGCATGATGATGACAATGCCGAAAGGACTCAATCCAAATTCCTTAAACCATCTGTAAGCCCCGCACGGTCTGTTCATAACCTCCCTGTCACCATGGAGACTGATGTCAAACTGGATGAATCAATATCTTATTCCCAGATCCCTCTACTGACTCAGATTGAACAGCTTGTTAAAACCATCATTTCCCCACTAACAGAAAAAATCAACGCTATAGGAGAAAGGCTCTCGGGTCTGGAGAATAAAATCACGGCTATCCTGAAACCCATCGATAATTTCAGTAACATCGAACCGACCCCAGCCATCTACCACTTTTCCAACAGCTAAGCCAACTGCCATCCACAAAAGCATGCAAGTCACTACACAATCCCCTAAAATTCCAGTTTCAATTACTTCCCAAGCTCCATTCAAATCTGTTATAACAAGGCCCTCAGAGGTCAAGGCACTACGCAAAGTACCACACATACACCTTCCGCCAGAAGCCGCGCCATATGTGTCCGTCCTCTCAGGAGTACCAGCACTTGCAATGGGAAAAGCTGAAAGACAGCAGGACCTATTGAACAAAGTCATATTCTGGATGGGAAGAAATAGACCCCTACCACCGGACAAAGACGGCGGGATCCTGAGTGTGAGAAGGGTGGGCTGGTTGGGCCCACTACCCAAAAACATTTCGGGGGACTTGGTACTGGTTAGATTCAGGAACCGGAACATCGCACCATACTTAAGATACTGTCCGCCCCAAGAAGGGGATGGCCCAATACATATTTGGGATCTACTTGATTTTTAACCCTGTATGCCAAATATCCCCCGGTTAGGACCAACAATAGCCTACCACCACGCGTTGGGTGGGGGAGTCCAGGTACCCAGTGGTATTAGTTTTTCTGTTTCCAACAGATTTGATCCATTGTACAACTGTCTTAACTTTTGAGTCTACTCACCTTAAAGGACAAACCCGTGTATTTTTACTTCAGATAGGGATAAACCCCTTGAATAATTTGTTACACTACTGAATTCTGAGGTTGGGGTTATGTCTTTTTTGAAATTGAAGTTATGTTATTCTTGAATGTACATATTTATTTTAATGATTGTCTTTTTTTGTACGCTTTTATGATTTTAAAAAACAAAATCGAATAAAGCTTTCATGACTGAATTCATTAACAGCATGACAAAGAAAATCTCTTGTTCTTGTGTAGAGAGGCTGCTGGGCATGCATGTAAGGCCCACAAATCCTTAAAAGAAATAGCTGCAGAATATGGAGTTGATTTGTCTGAAACTCAAACTCTGCAGGAAAACAATAAGATGTTCACAAACGAGGAATCTTTTAACAATGTATGAACAACTGGTTTGAAATTACATTTGAAGGAATTAGTTGAGACCATCTAAAAATGGAGTGACATTCAAAAGATCAAAAAGCGGTGAACTAATAAAGTGAGGAAGAATTAAAAGGACGGTGGGACTGGAAGGCCAGAGAGTGAAACGAGTGAAAGTGATTCAGAGTTAAGGGCTTACCCGTTGAGAGACATACATAGAGGCGCATATGTGCATGTACCTTAGAGTCATAGTAATCTTTTCACTTTTAGAAATAATTTCCAAAACTGAGAGAAAACCCTGACCTTTGGTTTACGTAGGTTGACAGATTTATGAAGATTTTAAAGATGCTTTGGGAGGATTTTAACAATTTCTTTTACATTGTTGTCTGTAACTATTAGTGTGCTGAGTGTAAACTGCCTGTGCAGTTGCCGAACGCAGAACTTCAGAGTGATGCTCAAACGGATACTACCTCAACTTTTGTTATGGAGAGTATATTCAGGTGATTAACGTTTTGAAAACTAAAGCTCCAGAGAAAGAGTTTGACCTGTTTGATGTATACAGACTACCCAAGAGTCTAACGAGTTGGTGCATGCCTATTAAGAAGTTATTATTATTATCCAGTTTTTTGACAGGCATAGTGGGGTCAAAACCCCAAACTAGGATTTTCTGTAATTTTGTGTCCCAGTTCATTCTTGGGTTGTGCCTAGAGATTAGATCACACATTCAGTAGAATGTGATATGTTGGTAGGTAAAGCCTTTAGGTGAAATCCTGCAATATGCAAAGTATTGCAGTGATGACTTGGAAGCAAGGCATAAGATAATCTAGGAGAAATTCATGTTGGCTCAAACAAAGGGCCTGATTTACAAAGGTAAACTTAGACTTTTAGTCTAAACTTGGACCAAACGTCTATGTTTATGACTTTAGGAACTCACAAAGGTCATTTGCGAGTACTATCTTTGGGCCCTCACAAACAGGTAAACTTAGACATGTGTTCTAAACTTAGACCAAACGTCTAAGTTTAAGACTTTGGGAATTCACAAAGGGCATTTACGAGAAGTATCTTTATGTCCACACTCTGGAATAGTGACATTTTATGACTCATGTCTATTTCAATCTTTTGCACAACCACTATTATGAGTACTGTTGCTTAAGGAATGCAAAGGACTGTTACGCTTGAACCCATCTGCCTGCATCTGTGGTGAAGAAAATGACCTACCATCACATTCCATTCCTTTATGGACTATCCTGTAGTATAACTCTAGAATCTAGATACAAATCAGCAGGGTCATTTTTAAGATTTAGAGGCTGATTTATTTCTTAGCAGTATAGATACTCTGTTGCAACAGCGATGGAGTATCTATACTGCCAAGATAAATGTCAGCCTGCCCAATTTAGCATGAGGGCGAACCATAGGATTGATCACATTGGAGACTACTCCATCTCCAACATGATTAAACCCCTCCACTGGACCTGCAGACTAAGGGTCTTCGGATCTAGACCTGTAATTTCTCCCACCTGATTTAGATGGGCGGAATCACATGTCGATTTTCATTGCCCGTCACCTCTAGGAAAACCCTAGAGGTACAGGGATGTAAAAAAAGCTAAATGCTGCTGTCATCATGGGAGAAGACATCATGTATGTGAAAAACCCTTGTTCCATAAAAGAAAGCCACCCACCACAATTAGCTTCACAAGTGTTTCATGTCATATTCAGTAAGGGATGGCTGTCTGACGACCCGGCCATCAGTGCCAACATCCACTTCTCTCCTCCGCGCCCTTATTTTCTTCCATGTCCCATGTTTCTTGCATCTCCCACTTCGGTCTTTGTCCATTTCTATTGCATCAATCTTTCTACTCCAGTCGCCTAGTTTTTTTTCATACTTCTTTTTTGATTCCTATCTTCTAACATGGGTTATTACTCTATCCTTCCCCAAAGAATGTGAACTGTGCAATCCTTTTCTCTATGTACAATCTGTCACAGCCCAAACGGGGATTGTTAAATTGCACACCATTCCAGAAAGATCACTACAAGGCAAGGTTTTTGGAAGTGACATTTTGTTCTTTAGGCATTATTGGTATTCAAAGCAAAAACATTCCATGATTCATTACATTTGGTAATACATGCTTACATATGCACACAATACCGTTTCATAGCACATGGCTAAGTGAGGGCACAAGTCCACCAATAATGAGTAAAGATGGAAGATCAGTCAATCATTAGCTACTCTCCCCATTGCCATCACAAATTATCATGGGAAAACCTGTGCCAACAAAGACCAGTCACCTTCATTCTTTAGACTGTCAGTACTGAATAACATTGACACATTCTTTCTGCTAGTCAACCACCAACTGTTGGTTCTGCAGACTCCCCATTCAATATAAAGCCCAGAGCCTTTAGCACTATCCATTTCTCACAGGCTACAGCAATAAAAGATTTAAAAAGGCAATCACACAAACTAGAACTCCGAGTATATCTCCTTCGATTCTGTAACCTGTATCAGTAACTTGGACAATAATTCAATACTCTGCAACACAATATGGATTTCATATTAACTTCTACTAATATCACAACTTGCAATTGTATCCCTATAATTGATAAACTGTGCACTTTACCTGAAATGCTAAAACAGCTTCAAGATAACATCAAGACAATCATTGCTCTATGTGTTAACTACACACTACAACTTACTGACATGCCCTGTGGGGCTCTGATCACACCCCCAGTGCCTGCCTCAGATACCACCTCCCATCAACCCTTGTAGAGAGTCACATATGCTTCTGTCATTCTGAAACAAAAAGTGGAACATAGCCGTACTCAGGGTATGAAACTGACAATAAGTCAGCAACACCAATTAGATAAAAGACTCAGACTCAACTTTAAATGTATTAAGCAGGAAAGAAAATAAAACATTTTAAAAAGAAGTTAAATCTCAAAGGAAAACATCATTAGAAATAGCATAATCCACAGTGGGCAGCCACAGAGTCCAGAAAGTTGTTTTAAATTGTTGCATACATTTCCGCTCAAGAATAAACGTCACAGGACATCTCAAGTCATCCTTCTCTCTCCCCAACCTCTCCCTTGGAGTTGTCAATGTGTTGTCCTTTCCTACCAAATCTGATGGCCACAACACAGTTCCAATGCCACTTCTAACATCTCATCCCACCACATCAATCAAGGGGTCACAAACACAATTGAAGGGTGACACAAACCAACAATACATTGCAAAAAATAAAATCATGGTCAAAGTGACAGCATCATTGTAGTCCCCCTAAGATCAGTAAGAATACATTCTATTAACTACTCAATCGTGGTCTCTCAAGACCAATCCACAAACCAAGTACTCATAAAATGTGACACCCCAAAGAAGCCTAAAAAATATGATACCAGTCTGCTTTTGTCCACAGCTTCAGATATGTGTCATTTAAGAAACCGTATAAACGGTGTCTTAACTACAGAAGTGTTCTGCAGCATTGCATAACTACACTGCAGTGGTTGGGAATAAAAACCTGTGTCATGAATTTAGCTTCGTCGAAAGAGGAACAACTCATTAGGTTTCAGCAGGAGAATCCACCAACAGTATATTACATGTGAGTATGTGTCTAGAGGACAGACGGATGCCTTGGATAAATGTAGTATACTTTGCTTTTTGCAACACATCCCGCTATGTTATTTCTTAATGAAAGATCAACTTTTAAAATGAAAGATCAACTATTAATCTGGTTAATGATTTAGAAAAAATTCTACTGACATATCCAAATGCCTTGTTTGTGGTGGGAAGAGATTTTAATGAAAGATCAACTTTTAAGAATTTTAATAATCCACAAAAGTACTGAGATCTGCTCTAAATATTCCTAATTGTAAATTTTTATCTAGTGCAAGGGAAGGAATTTTAAGGTTTTGGCCTGCCTAGACCAGCTGAATTTGATAAATCTCAATGTTCAATGTGACAACGATATTTCAGTGGCCAGAACCTTTCAATATGATAGCAGTACCATGCCTATTGATATGTTTACATTCCGAATCATCAGTTCCCTAGGGTAACAACATTTACAGTACTTGATTTAGGGCCAAGTGTCCCCCTTGCTCTTTGTTTTGAACTTAAAGACATAGCCTTGTTATATGCATGCCCTGCCTTGACCCCTGAGGTATTCTATCATAGGAGAATGTGAGTTGTAATCTCCGAAGGCGCCCTTCAAACCCTCTCTTTAATTGATTTCGAACCATTTGATTTGGAAGTAAACGAGAAGGTGATGGGCTTGTATTGCAGATTAACAAAGCAATTGCTATACCATTTCAAGCTAGCAAAGGGGGGCCCTCATAAATCTTGTGGGTCCACAAGGAAGGGGGACAGTTGGCTTAATGGCGCCTGTCAGGAAGGCAGAAGAGTGGTGGAATCTGAACCTCGGTTCAAGTAACACCAGCCTAAGGGAAAATATGGTGGCCTCGAAAATTGCTTATCAAAATCTGTGTGTCCACAAAAAGAGCGAGTTGTATAGGTTAATTGGGAATTAATGCTGGGCGCCATTGAGGACAAAAATATTAGGAAGTTCTGGAGGCTTGTGAATTCAATAACCGGTAACCCTCTTATCACCTTCTTCTTTAGAGGCACATATCAGTGAGGAAGACTGATTTACTTTTATTTACAAACTCTATAGGGGTGGTGATTCTGCGAACAGGGTAGTGACTGAGTCCTGTCTCCAAGTCGATGTGGAGGTGATCACAAATACTCAGACCGCAGTGATTCTTTCCGAAAGAAGTAGCAATATGAATGCCTCCAGGTCCAGTGCCCCCGATGGTTCAACGTCTGTGAATCTTTAAGAAAGATCCTAGGGAGTGGGGCCTAATATTGAGTGTGTTTTGAAATTGGGTAATGTACTCAGGCTGTCTTCCATATTCCTCGAAAGGAGCCATAAGGAAACCTATTCACAAAAAAGGCAAATTGGATCAACCAGCTAAATATTGCTTGATTAGCCTGTTAGGTATTACTTCTAATTTGTTTGCTCATACTTTGCTAAAGCATCCAGGTGCTTGGGCGTTTGATTCCATGTTGATACTGGTTAAATAAGGGTTTTTAGACCAAAGTATTCTACAATGGATCACTGTTTCACCCTGTGGGGGTCACAAGGAGGTCAATGGAAGTGGCTTGTGCTGCTTCTTCATTGACTTCAGAGCGGCCTTAGACAGAGTGGATAGAATTGCCCTCTGGTGCAAACTCCATCAGTGGAACATCTCTGTGGCCCGGTTGAATTTGTTGATAGTGCCCCATAGTTCTAAGTGGGTCCATGTTGATCTAAATGGCTCAGACAGTCTGTCGAGGAAAATCCCAGTAGAGAATGGTCTGCGCCAGGGTTGCATTTTAGCTACTTTGATTTTATTCAGTTGATCTTCACTTTGATAAACATATGGCCTCTTTGAAACTGCTAATGTCAGCCGAAGATAAGGCCCTAAAAAGGTTTGATTATAGATTTGGCAGGTATACCTTTGAACCCTCCAGCAAGGTGATCTAAGGTAAACCCATTCCTCAGGCTCTCTATGGGGCTGAGGTGTTAGTAATGGATAGGCGGATCCCATTGGATATTCCAGAAGGGTGTATCCTGAAATTGCTCCTCGACCTCCATAAACGTGTGATGATCCAAGCTATAAGGAGGGAGTTAGGTACTGTTGCCTGGATTGCCTAGGCAAATGCAAGACCCATGTGCTTTTATTTTATGATTACAAATTGGGTTCAGGCCAAAAAGTTATCGGCCCTAATCTTTTCTGAGGTGTTTTCAACTTTCTCTTGCAAGAGTAATCCTGTGTCTGTAATGTTAGAGTGCCCTGGGGTTCCTGACTTACGCTCTGAGGAAGGTAAAGCTTCATATAACAGTTGAGAAAAATGCACTCTTAGGAAATATGCCATGGAAACTAGTCACATGGAGTATTTGAACTATCTTAACAATAGAGCTCTGTTATTCCATTCCTTATTCTTCAGGAGAGTATGGATCACTTTCCATATCCATATAGAATCCAGGATAAGTTCTTGAGATATGAAATTGTGCATTTAAGGATTGGCATTGACCCCAGATGGCGGATGCCAGATTTGAAGCTGAAAATTATGGAGAACCTGATTCAGAGTTCCTGCTGGTGGGGTTGCAGGTGCTCAGTATGTCATCTATTGCTGGACCATATACTTTTTCTTGAGGAAAGGAGGAAGTTTTGTTGCCCCATTTTCATAAAATATGGTACTCGAACACAGGATGAGGGCCTTACACTGATATTTGGGCTTAGGTTTCAGGGTATGGCTATTGCTTTTGGTCAATTCCTGTGGATGATTGCAACCTCTTATACCAGGCCCTTTCTTGTAAGTTTATTTAGACCAGATGTGCTGGGAGGCTGCCCGAAGGGGAGGGTTGGGGTTGTAATAGTTGTCTTACACATTGCACTTCATAATGTTGGTTGGTAAAATTGGACGCATGCTTCGGGCTACTGCTATTCTCCCCAAATGCTGTTAATAGTTATAGAAAATGGGGTTGGGTTTTATGTTGGACTTTATATTACACTAGTTAGTGAAATTTGTTGCTGGTCTAGGGTGAAACATTCTCTCCTTCCAAGAAAGTATGGCTCTGCAACTTGCACTTTACAATGTTTTCTTTCCTCAAATGACATCCGTCTTGGGTTAGTATGATACTTAAATGTTTTTAATCGGTATGGGATGATTGTGTGATCTTTAATTAAGTGCTTTCTAATTTGGAGAGGTTTATATTTTTATAGTGTAAGTAAGTAAGTAAATTCTTTATTGTTTGATTAATTAAAATCTTACAATATTTCCAACACACAATCATTTTCAGTTTATATAGTACAATACAATAAAAAAATAAACAATTTTGACCTTAAAATTGAAATGCTCGGGTCTTAAAAACAGTAATAAAATAAAAAATTAAAAAATTCTTAAAAGCTTTTTTTCCTCATCTATTTTTCTAGTTCAGTAGTTATTATCTTTAAAAAATTTACAAAGGCAACATTCATGACTATATCATTTGGATGAAGACAAATTTTCAGTGCCTGCCTGCATGTTCTTATACCCCGGAGATTAAGGTGAGATTTAAGTAATGCACATCTTTCCCTACGAAGGCCAGGACAGATACATAGGAGGTGGACAATATTTTGTTCTCCACCTTTGCAAAGTCTGCACAATAGACTGGAGTAAGTTTTTTTCCATGGCAGAGCGTGACTAAGGCCTGGCAGAATTCCAAATCTTGCGTTCATAAAGCATTGTTTACTTCTTTCGGACCATGGTATCTCCAGGTATTCTTGCACTTTCTTTTTTTCATATCCATTTATTACTGTCCACGCGTGTTTTCTTTTTGCCAGCACGTTTTTGTCATGTAGAAGTGATAGGTAGTTGGTTGTTCGATTCACTATTTTTTTAAATGATCCATTGTTTATCGTATTATTCCAAATAGGCATCAGCGAAAATTCTTCTAATGCCTCGTGAAGATATCTCCAAGCAAGTGATTTTTTATTATTTTTTACTTCTTGCCAGAGTATTTGTGAAATTTGATTGTCATGGTCATTCTTAAACCTATACCACATTTTAATAAACTGTCCTTTTCTTGCTAATTCTTGATTCTTCAAACCAAATTCCAGTCTTATTTGTGCTGGCGAAGCATTGATTGGGAGGTGGAAAAGAGATCTATATACTTTAGAGAGTACCTTATTAATTAGTTCCGCATCCGTACCCATTAGTGCCTCACTTCCATATATAATAGTTGGGAGCAATTTAGCTCCAATGATTTTCAATAGTGGCCCATAAGTTAAGTTCCCAAGGGATTTTTGTGCTATCTTGAATGCTGATGTTAGTGAGTTGGCTTTCCTTTGGATGTCCTGTTTCTGAAGGAGATAAGTTCCCTTCTGGTCAAACAGTACTCCCAGGTACTTGTACACCTCTATTTGTTCAAGTTGATTGTTTCCCATGTACCATTTATTTTTTTGTCTCACATTTTTGTTCCTGGACACCACCATGATTTTTGTTTTGGTTTCATTAATAACCATTCCATTATCCTTTGCATACAAAAGTGTTCTGTTGATAGTTTTATAGTGTTTTTTTTCTTCAGGCTGATGTTAAGAGTTGATGGGTTATTCAACCCCTTCGCTGTTAGGCCTCCCCCAAGTGCAAAGCCTTTTTTGAAAATTTGGGGTAGTTCACACATAGGCCCCGTAATGTTTTGTCCACATAAGGTATCAATGGCAAATTTGCATTTTTTTCTTCCAACATCCTGAGGTTTCTAAAGGTACCTAGTGTTTATGGATGCCACTGCAGGGGACCAAGAATTTAGTTAAAATACAGCTAAATGTTAGTTTTTCTGGGGGGAAAATAGGAAAAAAGTGCTGCATAAGAAACTGTCTGTTTTTTTCTGCAGCAAAGAGTTTGTGATACTAAAATTACCATCTTCCCAGCTTTCAAGAACAAGCATATTTTTGTCAGAAAACCAACATTTTCTTTACAGTTTTGGCATTTTACCAGGACACAGCCTATTTTTCCTATTTTTTGTGCTTTCAAATTGCTTCCAGTTAGTGGTAGAAATGGGCGTGAAAGTAATATTGGACCCTGGGAAGCTAATTTTTCCCAAAATTTGACAAAAGGCTGGATTCAGCAGGGGTAATTTTTGTGGACCCTTCAAGTTTTTCCTATAGAAACAGTTGAAATAAAATAATATTGAAACCTCTAACGTCTTGTAAGTATGGCATATTTTTTAAAGCCATATACTGTTACGTTTGCTGAACCCTTCTGGTTGTTCAGATATGTAGGACTTGTAGGTTAAACAAGAACCCGAGTTAACCAGAGTCAAAAACTGAGCTGTGCATTGCAATGGATTTTCAATGAGTACCGGCTATTTAGCAATTGTTTTGGGAAAATATAAAGAGTAAGAAATAGGTATCAAGGAAACATATGTATTTCCTAAATGGGGATGAAATATAGGGTTTAGGAGTTGTGGTTATTTGCACATCTCCAAAATTGTGGGTACCCGTACTAGGATGTGATTAAGAGGACATTTTTCCAAATGACTTCTTCTTTACACATTGTCTTACATTTGGAAGGAAAAAACGGATAGAAAGTCAATTGGTAAGAAAACGTGTTCTACTGTTCTGTATTCCCTCACATCTCCCCATAAAAATGGTACCGCACTTGTGTGGGTATGCCTATTGCCAACGTCAGGTAATGGCCAATACTCAACTTGGACCCATTATATGTTTACAGTTAAAACTGACCCTTTTCTCGCTATGTAATCTAAAATCCTCTATTATGGTAAAATTGTATTTTAACTCACAATTCTGAAAATGCCTTTTATAGAAAGTTGATATTTTCACATCCTAACCATTTGTACCTTCTGCCAGTGTCCTGGGTCATATGACTGAAAATGGCTCTGCTGTTGGGGGTTGTGTATTCCTCCGAGACAGTGACATGAAAGACACTAGATATGGGCAGGATGGGCCATCCTGAATGTATGGTTGAGGGGAGAGCTCTGCCTTGCCACACTTGCAATTCAAAGGACTTGCTTCCGGCCTACACATAGAAGCCTGACTAAAGCCTATTGCCACCCCAAACAGTGTCGAACCTTGAAAGGGGAAGGGAAGACATTTTCAGAACCAAATGCAGGAGTAGGACAGGGTGTCACCACTCCAAACAAAGGCTGACACCAGATATGAATATTTTACCTCCAGAAACACTCTTCAGTAGACCCCTGGACCTGTGGACATGACAGAAGAAGGAATGACTGCCCTGCTGCTACAAGAGGACTGCCCTGCTGCATGAGGACTGCATTCCTTTCTGAGAAAAAAGACTAAACCTGCTCCCTTCATCCCATGCTATCCTGAGTGACTCCGAGTGTCAGTTGACTGACACACTTGTCTGAGCCACAGGAGCATAACCAGCTGCAGAGGCTTCCCCTGCTACTGCGCAGGGGGCCTCCTGCACTGGACCTACCCGGATTTGCAACTGAACCTGTCTGAGCCTGCAGACATCTGCTATAGTGAGTTCCTGATCCACGCTCGGTGTATTTCAAGATCCTGGACCCTTGATAGGCATCTGTTAAGCTCCTTCTGAGAAGAAAGGTTAAATCTTGAAGATTTCGGTTCTTCGTGACCGCCAGTGTGACTGCCAATTTGAGGCTCCAGCATGACCATCTGCAATGCCCCAGTGGATCTTTGCTCTGCAGCAATGACCTTCTGCAACATCTGGCCTGCTCTTCACACTACAATGGTGACCATCCATAATGCTCTCCCTGCACCTTGCGGCCTCCACCACAGCGAACAAAATTATTTTCGCCAGACCCTGAGACGGTTGATTTTTAAGCAGGACTATTCTGTTCCCTGTATCTGGCTTGTGTTCTGTCACTGAAGGTCTGAACTTGAGACTTTCCCCCAGTCTAGCACGACCAGATGACCATGAGTGATTTTAGTCATTATTTCTACCTAAAACTTTGAAAACTGAAGATCTCCACTTCTACTGTTTGGATTTATATCATTCTGGTCTCATTTTATTTATTATAGCTTACCCTATTTTTCTAAATTGGTTTGTGATTTTTCTTGTGTTGTGTTTATGGTTTATTACTGTTTGGATGCTGTAAATATGCTTTACACTTTCCATATAAGTAAAGGCTGGCTTCTATGTGTCAAGCTACTACAGGGCTAAGCACAGGTTAATTTAGCAACTTTTTTTATTCACTTTGACAAGGATTGTGGTTGTTTCCTGAGTCGGGCTTCCATACCCCTCAACCAATGCTCCAATTAATTGAAGGTGTGTCGTGAAAACTCTTTGCAACTCTGGGCCTTAGAGTTTCCCACATAGCAGCACACTTATTTTATTTAGAATGCTGTTTAGTTTTTGACTTACCCCTTCCTACATGCCTGCATTCTGTTGTTACCACAAGGCTCAAATGGATTTTATGCAGGAATCTAAACAGCCTTCATAAAATGTTTCTTTTAGATGCTCATTCACTGTTATAGTATTCAACTTGCTTAGTTGTTGTCCTATTAGTCTTCTGGGTAAGAGGTGGTAGAACAGTAACACTGGACATATATTTAGCTACGGTTTTGGCAAAAAATGTCTGAATCTATGTTTTGTAAGGGGATGACCTGATAAAACTGAAAGTGACTTTGATACTCAACCAAACTTGATGAAAAGTATAACAGCATTAGAAAAGAAAAACTCATGAGAGAAATTACCTGTACTCAACCATACTGAATGAAAAGTCAGGATTCATCTTATTGATATAATCTTTGAAGAGCATTATAACAATTGATTGTTCAAACTCATTTGAACGGGTAGCCAAGTACTAGCTCATAAGAAGAGTGCTGCTCTGGAGACTCCAGAATCCAGCAGTCTTAATTCTGATGAAGCCATCATCATATAGTGCATTCCAGCCATAACTACAAACCAATATTCCTTGACATGATATTGACACACTAATCTCAGCACTCAAGAGTTAAGAACAAGTCAGTATTCAATCCAACAGTAGGTGCTGTAAAGTCCACTTCAATCCAATTAATCTGTTTGAGCCAAAGGAGGTGTAAGCCATAAATCTTCACATAAAACACCAGTTGAAGTTCACACAGCCAACATGAGTTTCGTCAATAGGTGTGTGATACCTCGACTTCTTCAGGGCTGTGACCATTTAAACAAAGGATATCAAAACCAAATATATAAAACCAAACTTGCCAATTACCTTCACCCACCATAGGTGTCAAGCAAAAGAGACAAAAAAAGAAATATAGTGGCCAAAAAGGTACAGCAGTAATTTGGCAACATGGATCCTTAAAAACCATTGTGAGACAACAGATTAGACATAATAAACACACGATAATAGTGCCACAGTACGTACTGATGCATAATAAGCAATGTACATATTTAAAGAGTATCTGCAATATATACTCGTCCCATGACAACTTAACAAAAGATAGACTCATACTCTTCAGAATGCAAGGGTGTTTGTGCCACAAGTGTCACCCCACATATTAGGTGGAAGATTAAAATAAGAAAAGGTGTCAGTAAATAACGTGCCCATAATAACAAATGTAGAAACAAGTGTGCTCAACCATAAGAAAGTTCCAAGGTAAATGACCAATTGTGCCAGGGTCATTGAACAGTAGATGATTAGGCTACCTGAATAAAGAAAAAACAACCATATTTAAAAAAAATTAAAAGCATAATGTAAGTGAATTTACCGTAATAGTTCTGCTTATTCTGATGTTTCAGAAATTGTTAGCAATAATAAATATAATGAAGTTCAATAGGCAGTCTTGTATGCCCCAAGAATAAAACAGATGCCAATCTCAACATCCAAATAATGTGACAAAAAATAACTCAATAATTTCTTAATAATGCAGATAAGTATCTGACACTGGAAAAACAAGCCATCTAAAGTAATATCACAGTACTCTCCTCGCCACATTACTCTGCTGCTATACTGTAAGTTGTTTTTATTCGCTTACTTTTGTGTTCACCATTGGGTTGCTGCCGGCTATTTAATTTTAAATATCATGATCTGATAATATTTAAAATATATGTTCTTGCCTTAATACTTGATAATATTTGTTACACTGATTATGCAGCTTATCTCCGGAATACAGCCCCTCATAGATTTATGACTAGTACGCCCTTGCGAATACTATGAATTATTGATATTGCTTTAGATGGATTGTTTTTCCAACTTCAGATCGAGTCTGGATTTAAACAATATCAAACACCTTTTTAGAGGCATCTATGTTTTTCATACTTACGCGCTTTAATAAGAATCTTAATACCAATAAACTCTGTTTTATCTCTAGGTGGTAGGGGGCTTTCAGGAGGGGTGACTCTCTTTGGAGTCCAACTTTGGAATTTAGTGGCTTTATTTAATGCCTTTATGAAGGCTTTGCTGGATATGCTGGTATTCAACAGGTCGCCCAACTAAAGCATCTCAATACTTTTTTAAATTCACCATTCCGCCTTTAGAGATTGATTTCAGACCAGACTAGATAAGCCAGAGTGCCCTCAGCAGCTCACTGCAGTTTATAGCAACACTTGATAAATGGTGAAAGCCTGGCAAGTGTCTGCTTTGTCAACAAGAACTGTAGCCTAACTTTGGCAGGTGATGCCAGTTTGGGTTGCTAGAAAACCTGTTTGTAGGATTGTATCATAATATTGTCCAGGAGGCTGGTCTCAGCTCCTATAATTATTTCTGATCCATATGAGAGTGTTCGCAACAGTTGGCCTTCATTACTGCTACCAAAGGCTTTAGCTTATGGCCCCGAATGGATCTTGCCAGTGTTGTAAAAGCATGATTGAGTACCTGCACCTTTCCCTTGATCACCTCTCTTTTGGGTGCAAATGTGGCTCTTGCATCTATTTTGACTCCTAGATACACACAAGCAAATGTTTCATCAATTATATTTCTGCTGAGATGCTATTTGCAATGATTTAAGATACAGCGATTAAATGAGATCACTTTTGTTTTTTTGTGATTTATTTCTAGCTCATTGTCCTCTGCATGTGATCTGAGGCTGTTCACTAGTCTCTGTAGGTCTTTTCTGGTTTTGCTAAGAAGCCACAAATCATCAGCATGCAGAACGTTTGACAATTGCTGGCCTCCGAGGGTCAGAGCATGGGCTGTCTGGCCATCCAAATCTATTGAGAGGTCTGCAATATATAAATTGAAAAGAAGATGTGCTAAAACACTGCCTTGTTTTAGGCCGATTGATGTTTTCTCTTCCCTTCACATGTGGCTACTATCTCTGATCTTAATCTTAACCGATGTGTCAGAATAAAGCAGCCTAATTGCTCTCAAGATATTGGGCCAATTCCCTATTGTTGAAGTTTGGCCCATAGCCTGCTGCCTTAAAATCAACGAAACACAAATATATGGGGATGCCTGTGGCCTTGACACAGCTGAGTGTCAATCCCACTGCCAAAAGGTTGTTCAAAGTGACTTGACTCCTTGTGAATCCGGTTTGGTTAAGTGGGAGTCTGTCAGTATCTAGTGCCCATATCTCCAAGTCATGGCATGGCAAATTAGAAAAGAATTTAAGATCTATGTCCAAACGTGCAATTAAGTGACAGTTGCTTGGTGTGGATTCAGCACCTCCTTTAAAGATGGGTTGGATTATTGAGCCTGCTGGACTTGGCCCTTTGTGGCTAAAGTTCCTTAAACATTTTGCCTTCCTCCTAGACTTTTTTCTGACATTATGTTGCCGACTTAGATGCTTTGGGCACTTTACCACTGCTGATCAGTGTCAAAGTGCAAGTGCTCCCTGTATAAAGTGTTATTGTAATTGGTTGTTCCTCATTGGTATGTTTGCCTTACTAGTAAAGTCCCTAGTAAAGTGCACTATGTTTGCCAGGGCTGGTAATGTAAATGCGACTAGTGGGCCTGCAGCACTAAATGTGCCACCCACACAAGTAGCTCTAAAGAGATAATTCAGGCCTGCCACTGCAGTGTCTGTGCACAGTTTGCTAACTGCCATGTTGCCCTGACAAGTGCACCCACTGGCCAGGCCCTACCCTTCCCTTTCCATGCACATCAGACACCCTTATAGTAGTCCCAAGGTAAACCCCTGGGCAGGGTGCAGAGTTTGTGAAAGGTAGGACACCTACTGAGGAGTGTACCATGTCCTAACACTGAAACACTCTCCATTTCATTTTTCACTGCCGCCAAGCAATCTTGCCCATAGGCTTAAGATAGAGAGGTGAAGTTTAGTGTGCCTGAACACACAATTTAATAACACATCTTTTTGTGAAGGTGCTTTTTGAATTGTGTGTTTACAAACCATGCTTTAAGAAGTGGCTGTTTTTTGTTGTTCTAACAATTCTGTGTGTCTCTGCCTGGTTGTGGTTTGACTGTCTGGATTTGAATGTGATAGGATCTGGGGAATGTCTTGACCCAGGGGAGGAGTAGCCCCCTGGATGTGAAGAGGCCCGGGCTGCTGCCATAAAAGAATAGCTCCTCCTCCCGCTGAGTGATTGAGGAATCATACCCCCACTATCAAAGTAAGAAGGTGTCACTGGCAGGGAGACACCCATAACTGGTTTGGACAGGGGTCAGGGCCCCTGCACACAAAGACAATTAGGGGTATAACTACGAGAGCTGACACCCCTGAACATTGGACTGATTAAGACTGAAAAGGATTACAACTACTTTGTGGTCAAGAGGAACCTCTGCCAGGGAAGAACAGCTGAAGAGACTGAAGAGAAGGACTGACCCTTGCTGTGTGTTCTGGGGCTGACCTGCAGTTTGCTGATTTAACTAAGGAGAGGCTAAGGGACGTTGCTGTGTGCTGTGTTCCCCTGCTTGAAAGGACTTAGCTGTGTGCTGTGTCCCGAAGTAACTTGTCTCCAAGGGCCCGAGGAAAGCTGGCTCCCTGTTGTGGAAACTCAGGAACATCAAAGTTTCCAAGTGTGTCTCAGCGACGCTGTGTGCGTGTGCTTCTTGGAAAGTGCCCTGTGACTGCAGTGCCCCTGCAGCATGAATCATCATCCACGCTGCTGTGTAGCTATTTGTGTCCCGAGCCATCATCGTAACGGAGGCTGCGGATCAAGATTGCCGCCGCCGGCACAAGCTGCAACGTGCTGAAGGATCTCGTAAAGCTAAGGAAGTTTTGAGGTAATCATGAGTGTTGTTTGCAAGAGGAATCTGCCCAAGATCAGCAACGGAGAAGGCAGCGCCATAACCTGTCCGGCTGCACGTCGCTTTGTGTCGGAGCTGTTTTGTCATCGGGAACGCCCAGCAGGACGTCCAACGAGCGGGGAGAAAGAGGGAGCAAGGCAGCGCATCCCCCAGGTAAGGCTTGGCTCCGGTCGAGAGCTGCAAGCATGTGTGGACTGGGGAGGCATGCAGGAGGAGTACAGGAGTGCTCCCGTCTCTCTCCCACGGTATCACGTTTTACAAGCCGAGTCCTCGAGCGGCCCGGTCCTGCCCGGCAGCACCGGGGCCACCCTTGGAAGTTCAGGACTGTTGTCTGTAGTTGGGGCCTAGTGGTGCCCGCGCTAATCATGTTGATTGGCCTGGTATTATTCCTGCATTACAAACTGCCTTATTCCTTGTATTAGGGATTGTATTATTCCGGCAATACTAACTGCCTGATTATGTGCATTGAGGATTGAATTATTCTCCCATTACGAATTGCCTTATTACTTGCATTAAGGAGTGCGTTATACTTGCATTACGAACTGCCTGATTATGTGCATTGAGGATTGAATTATTCTCGCATTATGACCTGCCTTATTACTTGCATTAAGGAGTGCGTTATACTTGCATTACGAACTGCCTGATTACATGCATTGAGGATTGCATTCTTCTTGCATTACGAACTGCCTGATAACGTGCATTGAGGATTGCATTATTCTTGCATTACGAACTGCCTGATTACTTGCATTGAGGATCGCATTATTCTTGCACTACGAACTGCAGTGGTCTGACAATACCAACTACATTACGAACTGCATAGCATTGCGACTGCTTTTGAACATCGTGAGCTGCTCAATAATACCGCAGGAACTTACAAGTGTTTGTTGGCTTAATAACCAGCAAAATGAAATATTTCGAATACGCATATGTCGGATTTTTATTGTTTGGTCTTATCGTGTTTTTCTTCTTGATAAAGATATTGCTATTTTCATACATCAGTGTGGTGTCCATTTGTGGTGTTATCACTGTGTAACTGGGAGTGTGGTTGCAAATACTTTACACATTGCCTTGAAGATAAGCCTGGCTGCTCATGCCAAGCTACCAGGGGGTGAGCAGGGGTTATCAAAGAGGGTGTCCCTCCTTTCCCTGACTAGAAGCAAGGGTACCTATTTTGACTAAGGTAACTGCCTCAGCCAAATAGAGAACATCAGTTCTAAATGCGCCTTTCCAGGAGATGACTCCTTTTTGCAGAATGTGTTTAAACATTGCTCTCAGAAAGGTTGCTCATCTCAAACACGAGTATTTCTAAAGAGCTTTTGATAACCCAACTGGGCCAGAGGCGGAATTAGCCTGGGATTTTTTTTTATAATCTTTGTCATCTTCCGCAGTGTATATGGTGGATGTATCAATGAGATGGTGGCCCAGTTGTCCCTTTGGGGCTGATCTAGACTAACTGTGTCATAGATGCTTCCTTTAAAGTGAGATTTCAAGTACTCAACCCAGTCACATTCACTCATATTTGCATTGAGGGCTACTCTTGGGCCTTTTTTAGTGTTGTTAATAAGTTTCCAGTATTATTCCGAGTCATTTGTCTTTAAGGCATATAGCAGTTGGGCCCACAGCTTCCCCTGCTTGGGTTTTTTAAAGGCTCATATCTCCCATTTTAGTAGACTTCTCTCCTTGCTCAAACTTATTATAAGGTTCTTATCCTTGGAGGTTTACTGTAATCGCCTGGGAAACCTGCCTACAGTAGATCATTTCAGTCGCATGGATCGTGGCATAACTATGTTTTCATGGCACCCAAGATGGGCTCCCTTGTTCAATCTACTCTCTCTACTGCCAGGATGCATTTTATTTTTTTTAGAGTTTTATATAGCGCAAACTAGACCCGAAGATATCGGGTATCAGAGCGCTTTACATGAGCACCAGTTTCATTACACAAGGACACATTCATTTTTTTGTTAGACACAGGAGATTAAGGGAATTCCCCAGAATCACAGCATGTGGAGCGTTGTTGCCGATACTCAAACCCGATTCCCCAGCTTCTAGGTCGACTACTTTAGCCGTAAGTCTATTAAGCAGTTTTCATATGAATGCTTTCCATACTAGTATCTGCTTAGAGCCCTCTGCTGCCATGTCCTCAAGTCTAGCCACAGCTCCTACTTTCAGATCCTTCACTGAGCTTGAGCTCAACTTCCGGCATTTCACATTTTCCGTGTCATCTCTCCCTATAGAGTTGTTGCTATGTTGTGTTTGCGTAGAGAGAACATACCATGATTATCTGTGGTTGATGGCCACCCTCGTCACAGATACTCTAAAGTCCCACATTGCTTGCATAGTGAGGGCTCACCAGTGTGTAATCTAGAAAGGAGACTGGCTTGCATGATTCTCTTGTCTATGCGGGGGGATGTCACCTGGCTTTCACTATTCAGGACCAGCAGGCCAATTAGTTCCTTTCCTATCCTTCACTAGTTCCTCTCCTATCTTTTCAATTGTGAAGAGGCATATTTTATACTGGAAGGGGCCCAACTACTTCCGTGTTCTCCTCATCGGGGTGATGGAATAGATTGAGATTAAAGTCTCCCATGACTAGCCAGTACAAAGGATGGTATGTGATTTTTAGATAAAGCATCTGTGCAGCAAGCTTTTCTGTTGGTACAGCTTTTTTTCTGGAGATTTACATACACGTTACGAGGATAAGAGATTCGATTGGTGCTTGGCTCAGCCGTCTATTCGCAGGGTCAGGAAGCAATGCTCACCCTTGAAGAGTTCTGTAACCTCAGCTGACGGGTGTTCATGTAGATTGCCAGGCCGCCTTTTGCCTTTCCAAAAACGTTGCTTTTCTTGGCCTATCTTTTGAATTCTTCATATCCAATTAGTGGGATACGACCTTGAGCTTAGGTCTCCATGAGCATTATTATGTCTAAAGCTCCTAAACCGTGTAAAATGGCGGAGGTCCTCGACCTTTGTCTGCAAACCACATATGTTCTAGGAGCAGATGGTTAGGCCTTCCTGTTCAGAGGTGACCAGCAGTTCCACTATTCAATCTTTACCGTTTGCAGTCTGAGAAAAAACATATGGGCAGCCAGCACCACTTATTTTGGGGTTTGTGTTATGTTATAATGCTTCGTTGTTTGGAAAATCCTTCTACTCTGGTTAATTCAATTGTAACATTGGATTGTCCTGGTGAAGCCCTTTTGCCCCCCTTTGTAAAGATGCAGTGGTTGCTGTATTGTTTTCAGGGTGCTACTCCTCTGACAGCAGTTGGGGATATCTGTCCCCTGGGAAGGTATTACTTCTCTGCCCCAGACTTTCAGCAGATTTCTTTCTCTCTAGAACCTGATCAGAAAGATCTGGGGCGGCAAAGGTGACAAGGGTGGGTCTGAGTGCTGTCTTGCTGGTAGGAACTTGATGGCAAGGATATTGTCTGATACTTAATGGTCTAGGCCTGGTAGCACCCTTATAAGTTTTAAAACGCTTGAACAGTTTAGTACATCCTGTGGCCCCCTAGATTTAAATTCTGAGATCCATAGTAGCTGTTGACCCGAATCACTTGGATAGTCAGTGGATGTGGCATTTCACTCTAGGTTGCTATGGCCAGGAACAGAATGGTCCTTTCCCACAACTTTGATCCAGGCTATTGTTCCTGTTTGCTCACCAGAAGTTCCTCTTTCTTTTTCGGGGGCTGCATTCACAGCAGGCTGATACCACATTTCATGAGGGCCCTGTTCTACTAAACTCAAGGATCAGGATGCTTCTTCCTTGAGATTTCTAACTTGGTGGTCCTCCTTATGAGCAACCTTGTCAACATCCTTGTCTTGCTGGGTACCCCAATGAGATCTGGCAGGTTGCGAGGCAAAGCGCCAGTCTCTAACGAGAGAAAGCGGAAGTCTGCCACAGGAGCAGGGGCACTAAAGAGAAGGGCTAAAAGGACAACTTTAATGTGCTCCTCCCTAGACTATAATAACCTAGACATAGAAAGCAGTCTAGACGCCGCAGACAATCCACAATACAGTGAAGGGGGCAATCCGCGTGCACTTTTGAAGGGGATTAGAGATCCCCTTGCAGAACAATGCAGTCAGCAACTGCACCTGCATGCAAGGTGATGCCTGGGGGGTCCATAGGACTTCCTTCCCACTGCCAGTGGGCGGCCATAAGGGGGCGCAATGACAGTGTGCCATCTTTTAGGTGGCGCACTGTCAGTGCTCTTTCTAAGGGCTTCATTGCCTCTGCACCCGCAATACGGATGCCAACAAAATTGGTTCAGCAACAGAAGTCAGAAAGCTAGTATGGACTCTGCAAAAAGGGCCAGGTACAACAGCGGTGCAGCATGTATATTTGCTGCACTGTATTGCGTGAATGTGAATGAGCATAACTGATTCACATCTTTAAAGAAATGGAGCAATCATCTCTCTCCATGCGCTGGTGCAGCTTGTGCTGCCCCGCACCAGCGCTGGCATCCTTGCGCCATAGTGGAATGGGGTCACCATTAGGTCAGGACAGTTCCTTTGCAGAAGGGGTACCATCATGGACCTTCTTGCACAGAAACTATCCTCTTTGTATACGTGCTGCAGAACCCATCACGCGTGTAAAGAGGACATAACACTGAGAAATAAAGATATTTCTTCTCATTACACCTTCAGTCTTTGTGGATACGGGTTTGCACCCCCCAATAAATGTATCACATGAGCAAAGTAACAAAAGGCAGTGCAATGTGCTGCTTTACTTATTTTTTTTGCAAAGGAACGCAAATAGCTTGCTTTGTAAATACCCCAAAAATATTTTGTGTTGGGTCTGCGTTAAAAAAAAGTCAAGCAAACCCTATTCAAAACCTTTGTAAATCTGGGCCTTCAAGTAAATATCCGCTTGTTCCCACTTTCTGGTTCCTCAATGTCATGGATTGCTAATGCGCTTCAACAAAATAAATCAAGAATAACATCTCAAGTGCAATCTCTTGATAACGTGAGTGGCTGTGGGAAGAACTGGAGACTGCATGTTTTTAAATCTTTAATAAAAACAAACGAAGAACTGTAATGACATTCCTGTGTCACTACTAAAATGTAATTATTTCTGGACACAAGAGATAAAGATCTGGTTTGAAACAGTCCGAAAGTAGATGAAAATACGTGAAACCCGAGGGGTAGTACGTGATTCCAATCCATAAAAAGAAGATGGAACAAGTGTAACAAGAATAACAAATAATCAACTAATTTCACTGCAACCCGTTTGCTAAAACATGCCTTTAAGACCAAGTGGACTGGATAGACTAAAAGCTAAAGCCCTCAACCCCCGTTCTGTGAAAGTGCATCTCTTCCTTTCAGGCTGCTCGCATTATCTGTGTTAGCTTATGGGTCTCTGTCAGCCCATGGGAAGCCGCAATTTTGTAGAGTTTTCCTACATTGCAGCTTTTGAGCTGATATAAAGGATTATGCTCTGGGAGAAGCGTTCAATGCTATGAACTGAGCCTTCCTTCCTGACATGAATTGGTGGTTTTTGTTCAGAGTCCTAGATGCAGGTGCAACTTGATTGCAATGGAATTGTAACATTTAAGTTAAAGGCGGCCATACTTGCTCTCTACCTACTTAAAATTCAGTTTCAGATCTGTCAGTTCTTCAGTTCAGTTTGAGGGCCATTTAATCAATTTTGCAAACTTTAAAACGTAATGAACTTGAGCAATTGAGCGACAAACATACCTCCCTGTCTTCCTAAATATATTTTCATTTAGGCCTTGATCCGTTCATACCCATATCTTTTATGAAAATATGAATACATCAGCTCCAGTAGCAGAGCTATTTACTCTAGTGCAAGGATAGATCGGGCTCTTGACTATGTAGAATAATTTTTCTCGATATTGATTCATTGATAGATATTATTACATTTTCTCCTGTCCTTATAAATATGCGTTAACATATCTGGGAAGTAATTTTTCAGGAGCTCCCTTGCTCAGATTACATGCATATATATGTCTAGTAGGCTTTACTACAAAATTAGTCTGAAGAGTGGTCAAATTTGTCCAAAACAATGTTGAACTCTCTTTAAAGAGGAATTAGGAAACCTTTGAGAAATGTATTACATTTCATATTGCACTATTGTGTTTGTTTTATATGCAAGGCTGTGCAAAAATACAAATGTGGGTTTTAATTGAGATGGGACTAAATGTAGTTTTTAGATTCTAGAATGGAGGGGCCATTGTAAATACTGTAATTGAGAGTAGAAATACATTATTCACGAAAAAGTTCTTCTAAGGAGTAGTGCACTATGTGGATTGGATGTGATTTTTAAAGTAATTGTATGCATTTATTTTATTTTGGTGTGCTGTGAATTGTAATGAATATCATGGTTTGCACTTTATGTATCATTAGTGTGTTTTTTTAACTTTACTGCATAGCATGAAATGTATTTTCTGGCATGCCAATAAAATGTCTTTTAATCTTTTATCATCCCTTCTCTTTCCAAGTGAAAAACATTAAGTTTAGTTTAGGATTTAACGAGATGTTACTGTTAAACCACATGCCTGCTTGGATTTTAGGACTGATGATTGGTAGATCTGTATTCAAGCATTATAGAGTCTCATATTGAATGAAATAAGATTGTGTTTGGAATAGTAAGTGGAAAATTCTGGCTTGAATTTTCAAATGTTTCGATGTTATTTGGAGTTATAACTTCAAACCTGAACTATTTCTAGTTCATGGTGAATGAAAAGGGTGGACACTGGACACTATCATTGTTAGACATTATAATACCAAAGGAGTCCCCTGTGCTGCTTTCTTGTGAAGGAAACCAGGTCAATTAAGGAGATCCGCTCACTTGAGGAGAATGTCATCCAGTAGGCGATCAGCTAAATTAGTTGGCTTGGTGACTGTCAGTCAAGATGTGTAGGCTAGTCCTCGTTGTACCCACATCTTCAATATGATGTGCCTGCATCTCCCTGTGCTCCACTTACAGGCTAACTATATTCTATATGTATGACATTTGTACTAGGAATGTATATTGGATGTCAACTGGAACCACTCACTCATAGAAAAGCCTTACATCTTTTTAAATGTTCCCTACCTAAATGGATATGAAAGTGTTCCGTTCTTTGTAACAAATGGATATTCTTGAAAGTCATTTGATGCAAAGATGTAGATAGAAACCCTCAGTGATTTTGGATGAATTATTCTATTTCAATACATGTATTTCACAACTTAGTTTATCTTTTCTCAGCAATGTTCTTAGACTGGCAACTTTTCCAACTGTGACAAAGTGGATTATTAGTCAGAGTGGATGGCAGTCTACCACAAATAAAAATGGCACTATTCTTATTAGATCAAGTAAAGGTTACAGTAATTTAAACTACTTAAGTTCAGCCCCTGTTAGCTATGCCACAGACCAGCTGTGCTAAATTTAGGAAAATGTATAAAGCATTTAGAAGAACCAAAACAGTTAAAAGGTTGAAAACACAGCACAATAAAAATCCAACTCCAATTTATAGTACTAGAGACTATATTAATCAACAGAATGAGACCAAAATGGCAAAAATTCATAAAGGGGAACAAGAAATATCATTTTTTTAAAGTTTGAATTAGATTTTAGTGCCAAAATGCACAACGCACCAACCGCTGACAACTGGTCACTCTAGACCAGGGCAAAGTCAAAGTTCAGTCCAACTGCAGTCAGTCACCAGCCCGCTACAAGTACTGGTTCGCCCAGAAGTTACGTTCTTAGAAACAGCTCTGGAAATCGATGGGCCATCTCTGGGATTATTGGTATTGAAGGCAGTAGGCACAGGCTGTAGCAGTGCTCGGCACCAACAGGTCATAGGAGAATGAGGTCTTGATGTGATCATCAATGACAATAAGAAAATATTTATTTCAAAGGTTTTATATAGCGCTACTGGACCCGAGAGTATCAGAGGCAGGTGAAAAACAAACAATGAAATAGACTAAAATTTAAGCGAGAACGAGTTACAAAATGATAGTGTAGCCAGCATGTCTAAAGGGGCAGAGAGAGTAGAGATAGAGATTAACATGGAAATGGATAATGAAAGTTAGGAGAGACAGGGGGGTGAAGAGAGGGGGAGTAAGAGTACGAGGGTATAGAGAGGGGGAGTTAGGAGGAGTGCATAGTAGAGGAGAGGGGAGTGAACAGGTAAGGAGTCATTAACATTAGATGTCCCAATACTTGTAACATGTACAGTGTCAGTAACATTAGATACCCCAATATTTGTTGAGAAGTATTTTTAGTTATTTTTTGAAGAGAGGGTAGGAGGGGTTGCAACAGATATCTTTTGGGATAGAGTTCCAGATAGTGGGAGCATTACCAGAGAACGCACGGGATTGTTTTTTTTGACCTTTTAGTCTAGGAGGGATGAGGACAAGGGAGTTTGTGCTCCTCAGGGATCTAGAGCAGCCTGCTTTGTGTAGCTTTGTTGCAAGGTAGGAAGGGGTGTTTTGGTGGAGAGCTTTGTGAGTGATGCAGGCAATCTTGTAGGTGGATCAACCTTCTATTGGGAGCCACTTGAGATTTTTGAGGACGGGGGAGATGTGATCACATTTTCTACAATCAGAGATGAGTCTAGTAGCAAGGCTGAGGACAGATTTAAATGGAGCAAGATGGATTTTAGGGGTGCCAGTCAAAGTGGCGTTGCCATAGTCAATCCTGGAGAGGACCAGCGATTGGACAACAAGTTTGAAATCTTCTGCAGGAATAAAAGGTTTAAGTTTCTTGAGGTGGAGAAGGGTGAGAAGAGCGCTTTTGGATGCTTTTTTAGTGTGAGGGATGAGATTGAGATTCTGGTCAATACTGATGCCTAGGGATTTTCCGAATTGGAGGTGGAGAGAGGGCAGTTTAGAGCTTTGATGTCATTTAACCAAAGTTGAATGGGACGAGAATTATTTTTGGGGGAGAAAATTATGATTTCAGTTTTTTTGGGGTTCAGTTTGAGATGGTTCAGATGGAACCAGGTTGAATTTTTTTCAGGGTCTCATTGAGGTGAAGGATGTCTTTGCGAGATTTGATCTTGTAGTATAATTGGGTGTCGTCAGCATAGAGGTGGTAATTGATATTAGAATGTTTGAGGATGAGGGTGAGCGGTTCCATGAACAGATTGAATAGGGTAGGAGAGAGAATGGATCCTTGAGGGACGCCGAGTGAGACAGGTTGAGGTTTAGAGAGGAAATGGCTAAGCTTGATTTGTTGAGATCTATTTTGTAGGAATGAGGAGAACCATTTGTAAACGGTGCCTTCCAAACCGATTCGATCTTTGAGAGTGCTGAGAAGGGTGGGGTGGTGGACGGTATCAAATGCAGCTGAGAAGTTTAGAGGATTAGTACTGAGGATTCTCCTTTGTCAAGGGAACAGTGAATGTCGTCAATGATATTAACCATAGCAGTTTCTGTACTGCATCCCTTTCTAAAGCCACACTGCAAGACATCAAGGAGGTTGAAGGAGGCGATATGTTTCTCAAGTTGTATTAGGACAAGTTTTTCAAGGGCTTAGGATAATTAATTAATTAATTAATTATGTGCTTATATAGCGCTGGAATCACTCCCGAAGGGGTACCTCCGCGCTTCGACCGCTGCGAAACCCTTCCTGGCTTCCCTGAGAGATGGACCCTTAATGGGTATCTCCAGGGTGAGACCAGGCATCCCCGGCGGTCTGGTGGGGCCGTTAGTGAAGATGAGGCAAGCTAGTGCCCAGAGTTGCCGAGTGTGATCGCTGATCAGAGTGGGCACCGAGGCGAGAGAATTATCGAGTCCGCTGACCCTGGTCCAGAAACCTGCCGCGTCGGGAATCGAACCCTGGTCCGGGCCGTCCTCTGCTCTCGGGTCTGCCGCCTCTAACCAGTGAGCCACACTACTTCACATAGGAATGGAAGGTTAGAGATTGGACAAAGGTTGTTAGGATCATTGGGGTCAGCTGTGGTGTTTTTGAGAATAGGCGAGATCTGACCAAGTTGAAGGGAGGCAGGGACACATCCAGTGGAAAGAGGGGAGTTGATAATTTTAGTCCATATGGGGGCAATGATGGATATAAGTTCTTGAACCAGAGGGGCGGGGAGAAGATCTTTGGAGTGGGCAGAAGGTTTTAGTTTGACAATGATATTAGTGATCATAGACTTTGTTACTGGACTGAAATCGCTCCGGGAGGCATTGTGTTTAGCAGTGGGGTTTGTTTTTGGAAGGGTATCCTGTTGGAGTAGAGCAGGGAGGGGAACGGAGGTATCGAGCGGTGCAGAAAAGGTGGTGGAAGGAGAGTTAGGAGTGTTGGGGAGGGTGTGTAGGATGGTGGAAGGTTGGAGTGAGGGTGGGAGGGAAGAGAACAAAAGATCGATCATGTTGATTTTGTTCGTAAAGAAGCTGGCAATTTCTTCGCATTTGTCAATGGAGGCTAATATTTTAGGAGGGCCAGTGGAGGTTTGTTTTTTTACAATGTTAAAGAGTTCTTGAGGGCGGTTTCTGGCCTGATCTAGTTGAGAACGTAGGAAGGAGGCTTTTTCGTTAAGAATGTATTTTTTGTACTGGGATCTAGCAGTTCTAAGGATAGCCAGATTGTCTACGCTTGGATGAGTTCTCCAGATCCGTTCAGAATGTCTAAGGGACCGTCTTTCATTGTTAAGTTCGGAATTGAACCAAGACTTAGGAGGAATGTTTTTTTGTAGTTTAAGTTTGATTGGAGCAATTTGGTCCAGGGTTTCAAGAATAGAATTGTTATAATGGTTGGTAAGGTCAGTGGTGCTGTCAGAGAGAAGGGGGAGAGCTAAGTGAGCCTTAATTGCGGTTTCCAATTCGCCTGAGGAATAAGGGGAAGGTTGCGGGTGGATTTCTTGGATAGTATGCTGGTGGGGGTGGGGAGAGTAATGGATTTAGTCATGGTGAAAAGGACAAGGTAGTGGTCAGACCAATCTACAGGAAGAATATTAGAGAGGGAGGCGACATCTTTGTTTGTTATAATAGCATCAAGGGTGGCACTTTTGTTATGTGTGGGAGTATGGCAGAGTTGGGACCTATTGGTGATGTCCATGGTATCGTTAAGTAGGATGACAGAAGGATCAACACTATTGTTCCAATGGATGTTGTAATCACAGAGGAAGAGATTTTTAGAATGTGAGAGTGTCGATTGTATGATAAGATCAGTCAACTCTTCCGTAAAGGGGATGTTGTTTCCAGGGTGCTGGTAGATAGCCTGTAACCGGGTGGTGGGGGAGTCAGGTATGATGAGATCGGCGCAAAGGTATTCAAAGGATGAAGGGTCTTGTAGATTGACTAGTGAGATGTTAAGTTCAGCTTTAAAAATTATGGCGAGACCACCGCCTGTTTGGTCGATTCTGTCTTTTCTAATAATAGAATAACCAGGGGGGAATAAGCAAGTCGAGGATGGGAGTGGAGTGGGAGGTGAGCCATGTTTCGGTTAGGAAAGCAATGTCAATGTTTTCACTAAGAATGGTTTCAGCGATTTCAGTGGCGTGACAGGAGGCAGATCTGTAGTTAATCAACATGCAGCAAAGGAGGGTAGGGACTGGTGGAAGGGAGGGGGGACAAGTAGGGATAGGTGTGAGTAATTGGGGTGGTCTAGGGGAGGAAGGAGGAAGGGAGAGTTTGCTTGTTCCTATAAGAACTGGAATAGTAGACAGATGCGTAGGGCAGCAGGCGGTTCGGCAGTTGGTCAACGTGCAACATAGGGGAGTGGGATCGGGTGATTGGGAGGGGGGACAAGGGGGATAGATCTAAGATGTTGGGGTGGCCTAGGGGAGGAGGACGGAAGGGGTAGTCTTCTAGTTCCTAAGAGAACTGGGATGGAAGATTTATGACTAGAGGGTAAATTGGGTGACGGTGGAGATGGAGAGATAGTTAAGTTCGAGGAATTGTTAGCTTTGGAGGATAGAGATGGAGAGATAGTTAGGTTAGAGTGACTGTTAGCTTCAGAGGTTGTTGGTTGAGTGCCACGTTGTGGTTGATTGGACATGTTGGTGTTATATGGGGTCACGACTTGTGAGGGTTGATTGGGTAATGTGTAGGTTGTGTGGTTGTTAGAAGGAAGAGTGATTCTGGAGGTGATAGGGTTATGGTGACAGTATGTGGGTGCGCTGAGGAGGGTGTCAATGTGTGAGGAGATAGTTCTAGAAAGGAGTGAGATATCGCGTTTAAGAGAGGAGAGTTCTAAGATGAGGGACAGAAGGATAAGTTCAATGGTAGGGGAAGCTAGAGAATGAGTTGATGGGTGCGGAGGGTCTGTGCTTATTGGACTGTTCGTCGAGTTAGGGTTGTTTAGTGGGGGAATAAAGTGAGTAGGAAGAGGTGAAAAGCCAGAAGGGGGTGGGAGGGAGTTGTGTGTGTTTTTGGAATCGGGGGAGATCAGGGGGTATGAGGGGGATGTAGGAGGTAATGTTGTTTGGATGTAAGAAGTATTGCAAGGAGGGGGGATGTTGGGGGGGGTTGAAAGGATAGGCGTGTGCAATGGAGTGTAGCGAATTAGGAAGAGGCGATAAGGGGGGAGAAGTGAGGTTAGATGGAGAGGGGGGTGTAGGAGGTAAAGTTGTTAGGGTGTAAGAAGTGTTGCAAGGAGGGGGAAAGTTGGGGGGGAGGTAGAAAGGAGAGGTGTATGTAACAGAGCATAGCGAGTTAGGAAGAGGGTATAAGGGGTGACAGAAGAGAGGGTAGATGAACGTGATATGAGATGGGGAGGGTCGTGGGTATGAGGTAAGAGGGACGGGGATGAGATGGGGGGTGATGAAACTAGGGGTAGAAGGGGTGAGAGGACAGAGTTCAAGGATTGTGTGATGGTTTGGGATAGACTGCTAATTTGTTGTTTATTGGGTACCGGCGAGGGAAGGGGAGAATCAGGAGGGAGCGACAAGTAAGGTGTTAAAGTGTTGTTCAAAGATGTCGAGGTGCTTTTCAGATGCTTGGATAAGTATGGTACCTGATTTGAAGATGGAGATATCTATTTTGCCAGGAAAGGAGGAAGATGGTGTGGTGGAGAGTTTAAACCCGTAGGGGATGTTGCGTGAATTAGAGATCAGGAAGTGACCTAGGAATATGCTTTTCCATTTAGAGGGGCGTTTAGAGAAGAAGATGAAGTTGGTGACAAGTGAAGAGTTAAGGCTGTTATGGTGATCAGCGAATAAGGTTTCAGGGTGGCGACAGATAAGTTTGTGTTTGAGTTTTTTTTACCATGTTTAGAGAGACGGTATTGTTCGAGTTATTGCCGATTGTGGTATTGAGGAAGCTGCAGAATAGAGTTAAAGCAGCCTCGGTGTGAACAGATTCTGATGTAGAGTGGAGAACGTGATGGGAGCTATGGCAAAGTTAGGCCACCAGTGATGTACCTGCTGCAAGTCTGCTTGGCCCCCATTCTTCTGTCGGTTCTCCAGGCAAAACGTCTTGAAAAAGTTTCTGTGTCCCAGCTTTTAGGGTTAGGCAGGAGGAGTACACTATGACATCTATCCAAGGGCACGTGGACCATAGGGTCTCCGCTTAGGGGTCGGGAATCACTCCAGAATCAGCCACAAGCAGGGTCCATGGCAAGTCCAATTGGTAATGGTATTCTAGGCTCTATGGGAAAATGGTCTTTTGCACCTTTTGTGTCCCTGTAGGTTAGCAGAAGGCCAGCCAAATGGCCCCTTAAATTCACTGCTTAGTTCTGAATTCAAGTGGGAGAATGTCCAGCGGATGCAGTCCTTCTTCTGTCCTCCACAGTTCCAGAGGTGTTCCAAAGAGGGCAATGAAGGTGCCACATTTGAGCCCTGCTGGCTAGCAGGACAATAGAGAGGCAGGTCTGAGCTACATCTACCTGTGACAGGGCAAGCATCCTTGGAATTTAATTAAGAGCCCGGATGGCCATACTGTTACCCCATCACAAGCCCTTTCTCCACTGCCCGAGAGCAATACACTTTTCACCACAGGCTAGTCAACAATGGTCAGGTGACACTGGACACTGGCAGAATGGCACATTTGGTTCTGGCAGGAAAATAGAATAATTCTAAAAGTGCCACTTTCAAAATAATAATCTAAAATCCAATTTGCCAATTTTCTTGGATTTTAAATTGACATTAAATTAAGACCTTTACTCATTTTTCTAGCTGTAACCAAACTGAAATTAAACTTTATAAGATGTTGTAATGTAAACCAATGTTTTCCTATGCCGAGCTAGTCTTACCACTATGAAAAATGACTTTGAAGATTCTTCACTGCCAAGATATGTAAAAAATAAGCACATATGCCCTACGTTTTAATGGCCGTGCACCATGCCCTATGAGAATGTAGGGACTACTTTAAGGGTGACTTCTAAGCATTAGAATTGAAGGCGTAGGCTTGGAAAAAGGTTTATTGTGCCAAGACCAATTGGCAATTTTCAAACTGCCTACCCAGGCTGCAGGGCCAGCCCTGGGACAGGCTTTGCCTGACTACTTCAATGGTGGCACAAATTGTGCTGCAGTCCACTAGTGTTAACTTACAAGCCTGGGGTACATTTTTGTACCATATACTTTGGAGTTATAGGTAAGTTAAATGTGCCAATCATGAGTATAGACAATTTCAACATGTTTTAAGAGTTACAGCACATGCACTAGGGCCTGGTTAGCAGCATCCCAGTGTGTGTAGTAAACAAAAAACAGAAGCAGTCCAAATAAATGAGGGCAACCAAACATAAAGAGGCATTTTCCTACGATAACTGTATTCCATTCCCATAAATAACACAGAAAGCTGCCTGTCCGATATCCCAAACCCACTCCTCTTCCTATTCCTTTATGCATATTTAAATATTATGATGCATTTCTTACAATGGTAGTGGTTTTAATGTTGAATTAGAAATATTGTTCATCTAACTCCTGCCTTAATTATATTTGCATGAGACGTGTGTTTCTGAAATTCTAGTCAATGTGCTTTTACCATACTAACGTGTATAATGAAATAACATATTTATTTAAATTGCGATGGATTTAATATTTGTTCACTAAACTGTGTTTTCTTTCACTATTAACTTACTTGGACTTACTTGTTTTTCAGCCATTTTTTCAATCAGTTTTTTAACTGATAGTTTTCTACCAAAAAACGTAATACTAAAATGTTGCACATCATAGTTTCTCCTCTAAACAGCCATACCTACCTTTCCAGCTCACCCGAAATTCACTGAGCACTGACCCGGCAAGTTTCACCCCCTAACTTGCTTTCCTCAAAGATCCTCATAGTTCAGACTTTAAAACAGAATGCTGTAGTCTTTTTTTTTATTGACAGATACAGTATGAATAACATTTTCAAATCTATGCATTCCCACTTATGGTCTGAGGTATTTTCTTCCCATTTTTGGATTGAGAAAGTACTAATAAGTGCACCTCAGTACTTTACACAGGTTGAATGTTCAGAATTCCTCTGGTTCTCAACTATCAGTCAATGGCACTCAGCCAGGAACACTGTGGCTTTGCCTTGGAGAACCCATACTCCTGTTGCACTCACTTTGGCATTGAAGTATCTTTCAATTTGTATCATATTCATATATGGTTGATTTTGTTAACAGAAGTATGGTTAATACATGTATATATTAATTCCTGCATCATTTGGTTTTCAAATGTATGTAACAGAATTTGTTCTGGTAAACATGCATTATCGGTTGTCATTCTTGTTCAGTTCATTTCACACAGTTCACTTCATCAAGTAGATTTACTGTTGCAAGACCTGAAATTAAAACATTATTTCAGCCTTTTCAATGTCATATAAAAAGTAATATTATAATGCAACAAATGATCTCCATTTATTCTGACATGTTTAAAAAATAAGAAATCAATGTTAAAGAATTCCGGGGGTCTGGCCAGGCGCCTGATAAGCATGGAGGCATCTCCGTGAGGCTCCTGGGACCGGCACGGCGGAGTACCGCTATAACCGAACTCCGAGTGAAGCTGTTCGCGAGGAAACATCGGTGAACATATGTAGATTGAGACGCGACGAGGCCCGAAGCCGTTCAGGGTGAAAAACAAATCAAATTTACAGGTAAAGCACTCCCGAGCGAATTCGCTGCATCGCAGCCGCCCAGTTTGGGAACCAGGCTTGAGCTGCGAGCGATTTGCTGCTTAATAGATTTAAAACTGGGCTGCATCAGTATGCCTAGCACCTTATTTGGAATTCCATGACTTTACTGCCCACATAATTGGTGACATTATCGTAGTACAGCCTCCATACATTGCTTCTTCAATCCACAGCGGTTGAGGGGATTATGATATGACCGCCATTTTGAGTTTTTCTCTCACACTTCCAACGCAGCAAGCTTTCCAGTACTCGGATGACCAGTAATTGCTTTTTACATATTTTCTCTTATGCTGCTACTTCAAATGCTGGTTATTTTTGAATTATTCATTCCTTGGCTCTAAATGCTGGTTCTTATGACGCATTTGAAAAAAAAGAATGTGAAGGCGTTTTGAGGGAGCACAGTTCACGTGCAACAATGACTGCAGTGAGTCTTATCCTTTGAGATAATGACTATTTAATGGCCTTCACAGGCTACATCAATACACATGGCTGCTTATTCTTTATTTAAAGCACTGCGCACTCCAGGTTGAAGTTGCTTCCTTCTTTTCCTTATCTTTCAGCCATTTTTTTCTGGATCCACCTTCAGAACTTTCTTCTTTACCTACCTCTTCAGTTCATGATTAGAACTAAAGGCTCTCTTCACAACGCATCAAAACCACAACGCTCTTTTATTAAAAACTCTACACTTTTCTCGCAGCTATCTAAATTGGAAGACTTACAATCATTTGAGGCAGAAAGTGCCAGTAAAATAATGGATCCTTCACCAGCTACATCAGGAAAATCTTATGTGAAACCATTGAAAAAAGATCTCCCTTTGTCCCCTAAACCAGCTTCCTTAGTCTCAATGGAACTGTTGCTACAGGAGATAAGAGCCCTTAGACCCTTCATGGAGGAGACTAATTCTAAACTACAAATCCTTTCAGACAACTGGTCGCAACTAGATACAAGACTGACTGCAGTAGGACACAATGTCTCTTCCCTCAACAAAACTACTAAGAGTGTCACTTTCTTGCACTCTCATGTTTCAACTCTTCAGAAGCAGGTCGAGGACCTTGAAACCTGTAACAGAAGAAATATCTTACAAATTTATGGTATGGCGGAATCAATCAATCAATCAATCATGACATTTGTATAGCGCACTACTCACCCGGGAGGGTCTCAAGGCGCTTGGGGGGAGGGGTATGCTACTGGTCGAACAGCCAGGTCTTGAGTTGTTTCCTGAAGGCGAGATGGTCCTGGGTCAGCCGAAGGTGGATGGGGAGGGAGTTCCAAGTCTTGGCAGCCAGGTAAGAGAAGGATCTTCCTCCGGCGGTGGCTCTTCAGATGCGTGGTACGGCTGCGAGGGTGAGGCTGGTGGACCGTAGCTGGCGGGTGGGCGTGTAGAAGGTCAGGCGGTCGTTGAGGTACTTGGGGCCCAGGTCGTGGAGAGACTTGTGTGCGTGGGTGAGGAGCCGGAACGTGATCCTCTTGTCGACGGGGAGCCAGTGCAGGTTCCTCAGGTGGCTGGAGATGTGGCTGCGTCGGGGGACATCCAGGATGAGTCGGGCGGAGGCGTTCTGGATGCGCTGGAGTCTTTTCTGTAGCTTGGCTGTGGTTCCGGCGTAGAGGGCGTTTCCGTAGTCCAGTCGGCTGGTGACCAGTGCCTGGGTGACAGTCTTCCTGGTCTTGGTCCGGATCCAGCGGAAGATCTTGCGAAGCATACGCAGGGTGTTGAAGCACGATGAGGAGACGGCGTTGACTTGTCTGGTCATCGAGAGGGAGGGTCCAGGATGAAGCCCAGGTTGCGTGCGTGGTCGGTTGGCTTGGGTGCGGTGCCCAGGGCTGGGGGCCACCAGGAGTCGTCCCAGGCGGAGGGCGAAGATCCCAGGATGAGGACTTCCGTCTTGTCCGAGTTTAGTTTCAGGCGGCTGTCCTTCATCCACTCGGCGACGTCTTTCATCCCTTCGTGTAGGCAGGTTCTGGTGGTGTCGGGGTCTCTGGTGAGGGAGAGGATCAGCTGGGTGTCGTCGGCGTAAGAGATGATGTTGAGGTTGTGCTGGCATGCGATGGCTGCGAGAGGTTTCATGTAGATGTTGAAGAGGGTGGGGATGAGAGAAGATCCTTGCGGGACGCCGCAGATGACTTCGGTGGCCTCGGAGCGAAACTGGGGGAGGCGGACTCTTTGTGTTCTTCCGGCGAGGAACTAGATGATCCACTCCAGTGCCTTCTCTTGGATACCGATGTTGCTGAGGCGCTGGACTAGGGTGCGGTGGCAGACCGTGTCGAACGCAGCGGAGAGGTCCAGGAGGATGAGGGCCACTGTTTCCCCCTTGTCGAGCAGGGTCCGGATGTCGTCGGTGGCTGCGATGAGGGCGGTCTCGGTGCTGTGGTTGGCTCTGAAGCCGGACTGCGAGGGGTCGAGGGATCCGTTCGTCTCGAGGAAGGCGGTCAGCTGTCTGTTGACGATCTTCTCGATGACTTTAGCAGGAAAAGGGAGGAGCGAGATGGGGCGGAAGTTTTTGAGATCGGTGGGGTCCGCTGTAGGTTTCTTCAGGAGGGCGCTGATCTCGGCGTGCTTCCAGCTCTCCGGGAAGGTGGCGGTGTTGAAGGAGGCGTTGATGATGTTCCGGAGTTGGGGTGCGATGGTGGAGTCGGCCTTGTTGAAGACGTGGTGTGGGCAGGGGTCGGTCGGTGATCCGGAGTGGATGGTGTTCATCATGCGGGCTGTGTCTTCGGTGGTCACCGTGGTCCAGGTGCGAAGGGTGGCGGTGGGGGGCGTTGGTTCAACGGTTGGGTGCATGGGTGGGGCGCCGAAGCTGTTGTGGATGTCAGCGATCTTGCGGTGGAAGAACGAGGCGAGGGAGTCGCAGAGGTCTTGTGACGGAGTGATGTCGTTGGTGCCGGTGCTGGGGTTGGAGAACTCCTTGACGATAGTGAAGAGCTCTTTGCTGTCGTGGGCGTTGTTGTCCAGTCGTTCCTTCAGGGATTTCTTCTTGGTGGTGCGGATGAGCTGGTGGTGCTTGCGGGTAGCGTGTTTGAGGGCGGTCATGTTGTCGGTGGTCGGTAGTTCGGTCGAGGAGCCAGACTTTCTCGAGGGTGCGGCAGGTCTCGGAAGGGGCCAAAGGTACAGACTCTATCACATTCTTCAAATATTTACTTCCTAAAATCCTGCACATGTCAGAATATATTACATTGAACATACAACGTGCTCACTGACTGGGACGAGCCTTTGCTACTACTTCTTATTCACAAAAACTAAGTGGAGTCATTCTTTATTTTCTAGAATATACGGACCTGCTGAAAGTATTGGCAGCAGCCAAAGCTATTCAATGGATTATGTGGTCCGGCTCCACATTGTTCTTTGCACAAGACTATTCTAAAGCTACAGCATCCAGAAGTAAAGCCTTTCTCAACATGAGACTTGACCATCGCTCCATGGGTGCCAGATATGGCCTCTTCCACCCATGTCTTTTTAAGGTCCTCTACAACAACAGAACAATGACCTACGAAGTTCCAGTTTGTTTGCAGAGCTTCATCAATTCGCACAAGACGGATTCTATGGTCTCCTCAGGCTTTTCCTCGCCGCATATTACATGAACTATTGAACTGCATATTTGAGATGTTGATTTACTTTTGAATGCAGGTTTTATGAAGTTAGTTTCATGCACATGCTGACAGTTCTTTCCCAACAGTATTGCAGTTTATTTGTTCTTTTTTGTGCTGTTTTGATAGCTTTGAATTCTCATTATCACGTTTCAGAGTTTCTGTGTTCATGGTTCATCTTACGTACGAAGTTGTATATCTTATTCTTGCCTCTATATAAACAAAGAGAGGAGTATCACCATTGGACCTAAAGAGGTCGTAATGTAATGTGGAGAGAGATCAAAAGAAAAGTGTTCTTTTGGTTACAGTCACTCAGGGGGGTTGTTGGTTGGGTAACAATTAGTTATGGCTGTGAATCTGCATTCTAGTAGTAAAATCATCTCCTGGAACCTCAATGGTATAGGGAGTCGGAAGAAACAGCAGAGGGTATGCCAATTTTTAAGGAACTTGGAGGCCAGTGTATACCTGCTGCAGGAGACTCACCTTGAGGCAGAAGCGTGCAGGAAGATTTTTGGGAAACAACGTTGGGTACAGGATGTGCTATGCTCTAGACAGAAGGGAATCTCCAGGGGGGTAGCAATAATCGTTAGGGCAAATAAGGGAATAAGGATACAAAGCTGGGACACTGATCAGTCAGGGAGGTGGTTAGTGGCGGTCCTTTTGATTGCTAGCTCGCCCTACACATTTGCAGTATACTATGGCCCGAATGAAGACAATGAAACCTTTCTTCGAAACTTAGAGAAGATCTTAATCTTGGGTACAGCACCTGTCATTCTTGGGGGTGATTTTAATCTTGTTTTTGACTGTCAACTGGATCGTACCTCCAGAGCAAAGTATGTTCCACCTAAGAGGTCTCTTTTGGCTCTCAAGAATATAATAAGAGACTTCAACTTGCTGGATGCCTGGAGATCTAAGAATGGGGATTTAAGAGAGTATTCTTTCTACAGTAAAAAGTACAGGCAATTCTCAAGAATAGATTTGTTTCTGGTAGACCATATACTTAAGTCGGTTTTGATCTCAGTTTCCCATACCCCAGCGGGCCTCTCAGACCACTCGGTTGTAGAATTAATTATTAACTTTGCGATCCATGTATGCGATCGCAGATGGACTCTTGATAGAACTATTCTTCTGGAGGAAGGCATCGGAGTTAAGATTAAGAACAGAGTATTGGAGTTCTTTTTATTTAATGTGAGATCGACCACAGAACAAATTGTTTGGGAGTCGTTTAAGGCGTTTATAAGAGGCTTCTTGGGGTACCAGATGAGACAAAAAAGAAAGAGAAGCTAAAGACCTGGACTCTATTAAGAGGAAGGAGCTGGAATTACAGTCTGCAGCATTGGGAGACAGAGATAAGATCTCAGTACTTGAAAAGGAGCTCATGGAGCTACAAGCAAATATTAAAGCTAAGGCAGATAAGCTAATTCATGATAGGTGGGAAGCCAGCAAACTTAAGAACTTTGAGTATGGGGAGAAGTGTGGTGCACTCTTGGCGTGGAAAGCTAGATCTGACAGGACCAGGAATAACATCAATTCCCTGTCCCAAAGGAGTTCGGGAAGACTGTTAATTGATGAAGAAGAGATTAAGGCCGAAGTTAGGGGATTCATGGAAGAGCTATACCAGGAGAATATAAGTGGGGGAGCAGAGGAATTGGAGAAGTGGTGGAGCAATAGGGCCCTGCCCCAATTGAGCGAAGCAGATAAAAGCATTCTATCGAGGGGGATCATTGAAGGGGAGATATGGGCGCAGTTAAAAAAGATGATTAGAAACAAGGCTCCAGGCCCCGACGGTCTACCAACAGAGAGATATAAGGATAACCTAGAGGAGGTTCTTCCCCACTTGCTGTCTCTTTTTAACAACATATATCAGCAAGGGGGAGGTATCCCACCCTCATGGTCAGAGGCTACCATCACCTTAATAGCTAAACCAAATAAGGATCCTATGAAAATAGAGTCCTATAGACCAATTTCCCTACTTAATTCCGACCTAAAAATATGTTCCGGGATTTTGGCCGGGAGATTAGCGAAAGTTATTAAATCCATCATTCACCCTGACCAGAGGGACTTTGTGCCTGGGCGGCAGTTAAACGAGCTGACATTCCAGGCTATTGGGGCGATAGATTACGCAGAAGAAAGGGGATTGCTGGTGGCCATCGTGGCAATAGACGCCGCGAAGGCCTTTGATCAGGTTAATTAGCTATTTCTCTGGGACACTTTGACTAGGTTTGGTTACCCACTCCCTTTTATCCAAGGTGTTAGAACATTATATGGGAACCCACGGGCGAAAAAGTCCTGATTAATGGTACCCTGACTGACTGGTTTATGATTTCAAGGGGGACGAGACAGGGTTGTCCCCTGTCCCCTCTCCTTTTCGATCTTTATATCGAGCCCTTTGTTTCTTTGCTGAGATTGGATCCAACAATCATTCCTTTTAAAATGGGAGGGCTGGAGCTTAAGACTGCATTATATGCAGATGATTTATTGCTATATACCACCAATCCACTAGAGGCCATTCCAAAGTTATTTCAACTAGCGGAGGAATTCGGCGTAGTTTCAGGTTATAGTATTAACAAGAGCAAAACGGACATCATGAGCTGGAACAGTCCTATCCCTATACCAGGAGCTAAAAGCAAGATCAGGTATTTGGGTATTCACCTTACGCAAAAGCTAATGGATGTCCCCAGAATAAGCTGGGAAATAGTGGTTAAAGAAATAAGCAAACTTTTACTCAGATGGGCCGTTCTACCTCTTAGTATATATGGCAGAGGTAACCTAATTAAAATGGTGGTACTGCCCAAAGTAACCTTTTTATTTAACAGTATCCCATTGACTTTCCATAATAAAGATATCTCCAACCTCCAGGGCAAGATAGGTTCCTTTATTTGGGCAACTAAATCACCAAGAATTGCTTGGAGGAAGTTGAGAAGGGGTTTAAAAATAGGCGGCTTGGCCCTCCCAGACTTGCTCTTATATTGCTACGCGTTTCAGTTAAAGAATTTTAGACTCCTGGCCAATAAGTTGGACTCATCCTCGCACGGCCGTTTGTTTCGGGCGTTGTTATCTGACCTACCCCAGGGCCTTGAATTCTTCTTGTTCAAATTTGGTGCCCAGAAGTTTTACAAGAAAGTTCGTTTAAAAATCCTATTAACAGCGCTTAAGCTGTGGCAAGTAGCCTGTAAAACATGGGGAATTCCCTATTATAATCCTCTAGCCCCAATCTGGTACTCCCCGGGAACACCTGCATGTTTATTAGACCGTCTGTCGCTCCCTCTGAGGGATGCTGGTTTTGTAAGATGGGGAGACATGAGCAACAATCTAGGACTCCTCGATTGGACATCCCTATTTAACATAACAGGAGGGTCCCTTACAAGGTTTAAATACTATCAATTATCATCTTGGTGGGGAAGCCAACATTGGGAGCAGGAGGAAATGGGAAATGGCTGTTTGGTACTAGCCAGTAGACAGGAAGGCTGGAAGGGAGAGGTCTCTGCATGGTACATTTTACTAGTGGGGGCAAAGGATCAGCAGGAGGCAGAAATTTCCAAACTTTGGGGTGACCTCCTTGCAGATAGTTCAGTAGGGAAGTTGGAGGTTTGGAAAGATTCATTTATAATATCTCAAAAGACAATCAAGCCTGCCAATCTTAGAAGGAACCATCTTTATACAGCACACAGGGTTTATTGGACTCCTTCAAAGTTGACAAAAATCTCCGGAAAATCTTATTGCTGTCCAAGATGCAAGCTTCTAGCGGCAGACGACTTACATATTTTTGTGTACTGCCCAGAAATCAAAAGCTACTGGCAGGAGGTTTGCAGTTTTTTAGAGGACGTACTGTTGAGATCGGTAATCTGCAGTCCAAGATTGATTCTTTTCGGTTTGCCACATGGATATGATACCAGAGACAGCATTTTTCAGTTCATATTTTATGTTATTGTTATCGCAAGGAGGGAGGTGTGTAGAGAATGGAAATCAGTGCCCCCCCACCCCCCCCCAGGTTTGCTGACTGTCTTAGGAACATCATGGCTATAAGTAAATCAGATTTGCTGTGCAGTGGGGAGGGCGCTGCTAAGATATGGGCTCCGTTGGTAAAATGGTCGGACAGATAAACGATGAAAAGTCCAATGATTATGCCAGGGGTTTGTGGTCTGGTCCTCCCAAGGGGAAAGGTTCACCTACATCGAGAACGGGAGTTGGACTAGTAGACAGCCTACCTCTGGGTGATCTTATACCGCTATGCATAAAATCCCAGGGCGCATAGTAACGATTTGTGCTAGCGGCTCTGAGAGATCCTATCTAGAGTCATAACATCTGGTGGCAAATATGAGGACAAAAAAAAAAAATCTGATATTGGAAGATTTCTAATCACACAATTTTTAGAAAGGCCTCTGTAAAATCTTTAAAAACATCCACTTGGAATCTTACTTGATCCTCCTTTTATTGTTGCTGCTTTACATGCTGTATGTGAGTGTCTTAAGCCACCTCTGGAAGTCTAGGTCCTGGTCCCCACACTGGTCCTTCTTTTTTTGTCCCCCAGGAATCCCTGCCTGGCAGCCATCTTCCTGCCCTCGCCCCACTCACCGGACCCCGGCAGCCCTAATCCTTTGCATTTCAGCCCCCATCACTGTCACCTTTATTTCCCACCCACTACCGCTCACACTCCTCTGTGGCTGTCTAGATTTCCCACCCCTCTGTCGCCCTTCCACACCCCCAAGCCCTCTGCTTCACAAAGCAGCATGAAATGAATGCTGCTGCCGGGGGCAGTTAGAGTGCCCCCTTCCACCCTCAATGGCGGCTGCTAGCTGGGGAAATCCGTACTGCAGTGCAGGGGGGAGGGGGAGGAAATAAAAAAATAAAAAAACGTACCTGCAGCCTGACATCTGCTGCCTCTTCAGACAATGCTCACACAGGTTCCCAGAGTCCTCTGCGCAAATCCAGATGCTACTCTCATGCTAGTATTACTCAGCATGAGAGAAGCGTAGAGATTGGGCGGAGCGGGCTAGGTCCATGCTCCAACAGGGACTGGGAGCCTGTGCTTCTGAACCCTGCTGATATCTCCAAGCAATAGCCTGGAGATAACCATGTACACATGTCAGGTTTCCTGTCCTAAGATGGCCGGCAAACCTACACGTGCACTGGCAGTGCCCTGAGCGCACCAATACTCCTGCTCCTGATTGCCCCACCCTTAGGAATCGGTGGCAGCACTTGAGTAAATAAAATGATAACACACCAGTTTTATTAACTGCTTTGTAGTCATCTTATTTTACATAGGTCTGCTGGTCCCAGCAGTGTGGCACCGCCCCTGTCCACCCTACCCCCACCACACGTTAATATAGAAGGAGAATTCAGGGCAGCATATTACCAGCTCCCTCCAGGAGCATGTAGGTCATGCTAGGAAGTGACATGTTTGGATGGTGTCATAAAGAGTACAGATCTTAAACTGTATCCTACACTCTTCCTGGCATCAGACTTCTCACTCCCCTACTCACGCTGGCTTCATGGTGCTGGTTTGTTGGCTCTGACACAGTTTTTTTGTGATAGGCCTTTGCAAAAATACCACAAAGTTAGCTTTTTTTCAACAGCAGAATGTGGCAAATAAGGCCACAATGTCATGCGGAGTCTGACAATATAAAGTCAAGAACCATTAAACTTTGGTTCACATATTTGGATAAATATGGGTCAGTAAAAAAAAGCACTAAAAAAGTACCAAGTAGAGTAATTAGTACTGAAAAAATGTTCATTAAAGTTGCAACCAATCAGTAAAATCCTTATTTACTTTTTTAGGTAATGCCAGTGATTGTTTCTCTGTCAGAATATAGAAAACTGATAACGCTACAAAAAATGTAAGCATTACTCTAAAAATGGTGCATCTATTTGTCCGTGCTGCTGAAGTTAGATTATATGAATGGTGCATTGTTATATAGCCACATTTTGTATATGTTATCAGCAAGATAAGACAAGTAACAAGGAGAGGACAAAAGTAATAAGAGGATGTCAAAAGTGACAGCTTTGCTCAGAAACATACCATTTTTGAAAAGTTTTACACTATGTCTTAACATAAAAAGTTGTCATGGAGAAGGTACCCTTGCAGTATAAAACATATGGTAAACATCATGCCAGCCCTGGGAAAGAAAGCAGCAATGCCATATCTAAGTGGATATTGTGCTGACCTCCTCGTTCCTTACGCAGTACAGCTTTTGCTTCTTGTGCTGCGCTGCTCTAGATTTTAGTGAATCTCCTTCTAGGTGCCCTATTTTAATCCAGAACGTTATTGTACTTGTAAAGAAATTCTAGCATTGCTTTAAAATACTGCGGCTAGGTCTGCAACCACCATCCCATAGAGAAACCAAGTTACTCTCAAATGTGCTGGTTGCCTGTGTACAATTTATTAAAATGATCATGCTGATTCTGGAGAGCACTTAAAGGGTCACCTGCAGGACTCCAATCTTGCATTTTCCTACAAAACAGGTAAACAACTTAGGTGTGATTTATGATTGTGACATAGGGGCATATTATGAAGGGCAATATCGCCGCTTTGGCGGGACAGCTTGTAGGCGATAGTTACAGGTTTGGGGCCCGCTTTGCATGTCAGTGATATTTATCGCTAATGACTTGCAAAGTGGGCGTACCCAAACTGTTAACGACTGAAAACAGTCGCTAACACAGCTATCGCCTATTAGCAAGCCAGGCGAAGCGATAAAAATATTGCGCTAAGCGTAGAATCTAACGCCTGCTAAAAAGTTGACTTACCTGTATAGTCAATGGGGGGTGGATTATCACATTAAGCCCTCATTGGCGTTGATGCGAGAATATCACTGGATTTCCAGCGATATTCTCGCATTGAGCCGCTATTGCCAGATATTTTATCGCATTGGAGATAAACGTTGCTAATAGCACGTTATCTCTGCGATAATATCCGGCGATGGGCAGCGATAAAAAAAGTGCGCTAAGCGCATTTAGCGATAAATATCACTACTCCTTGCTAATATGCCCCATAGTTCTTTATTTCCAAACTCAAAAATATGGTCCGCTTACTTTGTGCATTTCCCGAGTACCCAAACATTTATTCCTGGACCTGTAGAGGAGAGTAGTTTCAACCCCATTTTGAATTTACCATAGGATTGCGTTAGAAACAGAGTTAGTCTGCACTTGCATATATTCTGTGTGACTAATACATGAAAAAGGAGAAAGAGTAATACAAAATGTTTGAGTATCCTCATGATTAATGCGAATATCATGTGTACTTTAGAGAAGTAACTGAAGAAAAGCGTGCATTAATACTTGTTGAGAAGAGCAATTAAAAGTGTTATGCTCATTTTTTTAAATATTATGCTCATGACACTAATGTTTGATGAGTTGGCACAGAAAGGATTACTTACTTGTAGAAGGCGCACATAATGTGACCTTGGCATTGTTAATTTAACCTAACTGTAGGCCTGAAATGAATTCTCGTAATTTTAAGCTAACGTTTCAACTTGCATTTGGCTTGCACTGTGGAATGTTGCATGTATGTATCTTGTATTCCCGCTGCAGGTGTGCAAAGCTCCATTAGTTGAGAAAAGAGTTTTTGTTCTTAGTAGATAGAGAGGCCTGAGAAAAAGAAATGTGATAGCGAATGGGGATCGAGTTCTCATGGGAGAAGGAGATGGCACCAAGAATGAACAAAATATCTCAACATGTGAACATTTGGGCAGAGAATGGAAGCAGGAGGGTGATGTAATATTGGAAAAATATTAGTAACGCTGTGGGAGGTGCCTTAACTCAGCAATTGCTTATGTTGTAACCTAGTTTGGGACAGCTGTCACTTATTCTTTAGGACACCTTGAGCTACAGACCTGATCTTAGGTATCGTGGCTTCATGCTACATAACCCTGGTTGGAGTATTTCTTAGGAGGGCTCTAACGGCTGACACCTTTTTCCATCTTTGCTGACATTTGCTTTAGATTAGGATTTCCATTTTAAGGTAGTGTAGGGACAGTTAGGAAGTTGTAGGGCTTATGCATGGAAGTTTGATGCAATCCAATGCACATTTTTGTCTCCTGATAACATATGTTGCGGTGATAGAGTTAGATTTTTTCTTTTTGGTATATAGAATGAATCAGTTCTGGAGATTTTGCTTCATCCTATTTACTTTGTACTTTTACACTATAATGCTAAGGTTGGTGTACATTAAACTGTTTCAAAATCTGAAATAACTAATCTGAATCTAGCTCTTACTTCAAAAATTCGGTACTTTGAAATCTAGCTATATTGAAAGGACTTTTCGCTTTACCTCTCCGGCTGCATAATAAGAACCATCAACCAGATTTTTGAGGAGGACGGGTATCAGCTTTATCACCTGAGAGGGGAATGGTGGGTGGAATTTCCATTATTTTCCCCTGGCTTGACTCTGGCCAAGCCATCTACAGTGGCTTACAAAATGCTGTGCTGCAGACAATTCTAAGGTGCAATACCAAATGGGATGATGGACAGAGCGTTTAAGCACATCAAACACTCACCCCCAGTCAACTGATCTGGGTTTAATCCATCACCTTTCTTTAGCTCACTCCTCCACCCCAGTTCAGACATGGCCATATGCAAATCAGTCTGACCCTGTGCCTCATGGAAACAGTTCAGCCCGAACTGCCAAGCCATGTTTTCCCTGGACCAGAAACAAGCATCCAGGGACCGGTTTCTGGTTCATAACCCTCATCAGCCAGGCTATCTTGAATCTAGTGGCAAAGTGAGCAAAGGACCCATGTCTGGGCATACCCTGCCAACTTAGGGCGAACAAAGCCATAATAAAGGGAATTATGGACAGAGCGTTTGAGCAAATCAAACACTCACCCCCAGTCAACTGATCTGGGTTTAATCCATCATCATTCTTTAGTTCAGTCCCCCATCCCAGTTCAAACATGACCATATGCAAATCAGTCTGACCCCGTGCCTCATGGGAACAGTCCAGCCCGAACTGCCAAGCCATGTCTTCCCTGGACCGGAAACAAGCATCCTGGGACCGGTTTCACTTTAATTCCTTTTTTCGCCTAGTTACTTTTCCAAAAGAGCAGGACTGGTCGCATAACCTCATGAAATGCCCTTGCGATGGTACATCATCTCAATCTACAATTCATGTAACATTGTTCTGCAGATTTTACGAGATTCCTCGCAAGCGCTGGATCATTCCTATTCTCCGGAAATTGGGTCTGAGAACATGTCGGCCAGCTTATTTGGCCCTGCAGTTTCTGGATTCTCAATATATTGCCAAATGTGTAGCTTGCTTTTTAAAATCATGTTTAAAAATTCGCTGTAAATATTGAAGCTTTTTATTTACTTGCCCAACTGTATGGTATCCTAATGAATTGTTTGTTAAATCAATGGTTTTAATGTTAAAACATTTTTTAAATTTTGTTTTTAATTTGTTTTCAATGTTTTTAATGTAACACACATTGAGACTTTTTATATGCATTGTAACATCTTAATTCTGTACTTTTTATGGTTTCGTTACGTGTAACCGAATAAAAGTTTATCAAAGTCAAAGTCAAAGTTCAGTCCACCATCCCAGTTCAGACATGACCATATGCAAATCAGTCTGACCCCGTGCCTCATGGGAACAGTCCAGCCCGAACTGCCAAGCCATGTCTTCCCTGGACCAGAAACAAGCATGCTGGGACCGGTTTCGGGTTCATAACCCTCATCAGCCTATTAAGGGCATAGGTGATTGTTTGCACCTGGTCATAGGAACAGTTGTCCTCCTGGTGGTTTATACGTAGTCTAGGGAGCATGGACACTGGACCTTTAACAGTTCCCAGATCCTCTCTTCTTTTTGGTATATAGATTTAGAATGGCGGCTCAGCCGTGGGATCTTAACTTTACTGTTTCTTTTCTGTGGATACACGAGTCTTCACTACATTGACACTGATAGCGTTCCTGTGCTCCAACGTTTAGGGTGTGGCATAATAAAAATGTTTTACCTTTCATTTCGCTTCATATGGCATCGGTTTTAAGGGATAGTGTACCTTCACTTGCATGTACTATACTTGCCGATATTCACAATGGTGCATTAATATAATTACCAGCACAAGATATTTGCTCAGGGATGGTTTGGCTTTGTAACATACTGTTTTTTAAACTTTGTTTTGCGTGGGAGGCATCACGACTATGCTTCAGTTTGGTATTGTGAGCAAGAGTTGACGTGGTAAAAGATATCTACAGGATGCCCGGATTGAGGCAGAAGGGACTAGTTCACCTTCTACACCAGGGGTACTCAAAGTACGGCCCGCGGGCCAGTAGCGGCCCGGCAAGCCTTCAGTGGCGGCCCGCGGAGTTTGAGACATCGCACCTGTGTGTGTGTTTTTTTTTACTTCAGCAAACACCTCGGGGAGCAGCAGTGCGAGTCAGAGACACTGTTCTGTGGGGGCCAGGGCGATTCCAGCCACAGTCGAGAGTGGAGCTGCAGGGGCACTAAGAGGTGAACAAAGCCTCATTAACAAACAAATGGTCGTTTAAATACCTGTGAAGTACTGGGGTTCCCGGGAGGCTGTGTCAGCCAGACTGACGCACAGGGGAGAGGGGGTGGGAGGGGGGAGGACAGCAGGATCTGAGAGCCGGGTGAGGTGGGAGGGCAGAGCAGGGAGTGAGAGCCCGGGTGAGGGAGGTGGAGGGCAGAGCAGGGAGTGAGAGCCCGGGTGAGGGAGGTGGAGGGCAGCAGGGAGTGAGAGCCCGGGTGAGGGAGGTGGAGGGCAGCAGGGAGTGAGAGCCCGGGTGAGGGAGGTGGAGAGCAGAGCAGGGAGAGAGAGCCCGGGTGAGGGAGGTGGAGGGCAACAGGGAGTGAGAGCCCGGGTGAGGGAGGTGGAGGGCAGAGCAGGGAGTGAGTGCCTGGGTGAGGGAGATGGAGGGCAGCAGGGAGTGAGAGCCCGGGTGAGGGAGGTGGAGGGCAGAGCAGGGAGTGAGAGCCCTGTGAGGTGGGAGGTCAGAGAAGGGAGTGAGAGCCTGGGTGAGGGAGGTGGAGGGCAACAGGGAGTGAGAGGCCGGGTGAGGGAGGTGGAGGGCAGAGCAGGGAGTGAGAGCCTGGGTGAGGGAGGTGGAGGGCAGCAGGGAGTGAGACCCCGGGTGAGGGAGGTGGAGGGCAGAGCAGGGAGTGAGAGCCTGGGTGAGGGAGGTGGAGGGCAGAGCAGGGAGTGAGAGCCCTGTGAGGTGGGAGGTCAGAGAAGGGAGTGAGAGCCCGGGTGAGGGAGGTGGAGGGCACAGCAGGGAGTGAGAGTCTGGGTGAGGGAGGTGGAGGGCAACAGGGAGTGAGAGCCCGGGTGAGGGAGGTGGAGGGCAGCAGGGAGTGAGAGCCCAGGTGAGGGAGGTGGAAGGCAGCAGGGAGTGAGAGGCCGGGTGAGGGAGGTGGAGGGCAGAGCAGGGAGTGAGAGCCTGGGTGAGGGAGGTCGAGGGCAGCAGGGAGTGAGAGCCCGGGTGAGGGAGGTGGAGGGCAGAGCAGGGAGTGAGATACTGGGTGAGGGAGTTGGAGGGCAACAGGGAGTGAGAGCCCGGGTGAGGGAGGTGGAGGGCAGCAGGGAGTGAGAGCCCAGGTGAGGAAGGTGAAAGGCAGCAGGGAGTGAGAGGCCGGGTGAGGGAGGTGGAGGGCAGACCAGGGAGTGAGAGCCTGGGTGAGGGAGGTGGAGGGCAGCAGGGAGTGAGAGCCCGGGTGAGGGAGGTGGAGGGCAGCAGGGAGTGAGAGGCCGGGTGAGGGAGGTGGAGGGCAGAGCAGGGAGTGAGAGCCTGGGTGAGGGAGGTGGAGGGCAGAGCAGGGAGTGAGAGCCCTGTGAGGTGGGAGGTCAGAGAAGGGAGTGAGAGCCCGGGTGAGCGAGGTGGAGGGCACAGCAGGGAGTGAGAGTCTGGGTGAGGGAGGTGGAGGGCAACAGGGAGTGAGAGCCCGGGTGAGGGAGGTGGAGGGCAGCAGGGAGTGAGAGCCCAGGTGAGGGAGGTGGAAGGCAGCAGGGAGTGAGAGGCCGGGTGAGGGAGGTGGAGGGCAGAGCAGGGAGTGAGAGCCTGGGTGAGGGAGGTCGAGGGCAGCAGGGAGTGAGAGCCCGGGTGAGGGAGGTGGAGGGCAGAGCAGGGAGTGAGATACTGGGTGAGGGAGTTGGAGGGCAACAGGGAGTGAGAGCCCGGGTGAGGGAGGTGGAGGGCAGCAGGGAGTGAGAGCCCAGGTGAGGAAGGTGAAAGGCAGCAGGGAGTGAGAGGCCGGGTGAGGGAGGTGGAGGGCAGACCAGGGAGTGAGAGCCTGGGTGAGGGAGGTGGAGGGCAGCAGGGAGTGAGAGCCCGGGTGAGGGAGGTGGAGGGCAGAGCAGGGAGTGAGAGCCTGGGTGAGACAGGTGGAGGGCAGCAGGGAGTGAGAGCCCAGGTGAGGGCGGTGGAGGGCAGAGCAGGGAGTGAGAGCCCGGGTGAGGGAGGTGGAGGGCAGCAGGGAGTGAGAGCCCGGGTGAGGGAGGTGTAGGGCAGCAGGGAGTGAGAGGCCGGGTGAGGGAGGTGGAGGGCAGAGCAGGGAGTGAGAGCCTGGGTGAGGGAGGTGGAGAGCAGCAGGGAGTGAGAGCCTGGGTGAGGGAGGTGGAGGGCAGCAGGGAGTGAGAGCCCGGGTGAGGGAGGTGGAGGGCAGAGCAAGGAGTGAGAGCCCGGGTGAGGGAGGTGGAGGGCAGCAGGGAGTGAGAGCCCGGGTGAGGGAGGTGGAGGGCAACAGGGAGTGAGAGTCCGGGTGAGGGAGGTTGAGGGCAGCAGGGAGTGAGAGCCCGGGTGAGGGAGGTGGGAGGGCAGAGCAGGGAGTGAGAGCCCGGGTGAGGGAGGTGGAGGGCAGCAGGGAGTGAGAGCCGGGTGAGGTGACAGAGGGAAGCAGGGAATGAAAGCCGGGTGAGGTGAGACAGATAGAGGCAGAGACAGATCAGAGACAGGGACAGACGGAGCTAGATAGGGTCAGAGACAGGGGCAGACAGAGACAGATAAAGGCAGAGACAGACAGAGGTAGAGACAGACAGCGATAGAGACAGAGAGAGAGACAGACAGAGAGACAGACAGAGAGAGACAGACAGAGAGAGACAGAGGGAGAGAGGGAGACAGACATAGGAAGGGATGGAGACAGACTGAGAGAGACAGACAGAGGGAGACAGCCAGAGGGAGAGAGGGAGACAGACAGAGGGAGAGAGGCAGACAGACAGAGGGAGACAGACAAAGGGAGGGAGGGAGACAGACAGAGGGAGGGAGACAGACAGAGGGAGGGAGACAGACAGAGGGAGATAGACATAGGGAGGGAGACAGACAGAGGGAGACAGACAGACAGAGGGAGGGATGGAGACAGACAGAGGGAGACAGACAGAGAGAGGGAGGCAGAGGTAGACAGACAGAGGGAGACAGAGGGAGAGAGGGAGACAGACAGAGGGAGGGAGACAGACAGAGGGAGGGAGACAGACAGACAGAGGGAGGGAGACAGAAAGACAGAGGGAGACAGACAGAGGGAGGGAATGAGGGAGACAGAGGGAGACAGAAGGAGGTAGTGAGGGAGACGGAGGGAGGGAGCGAGACAGAGGGAGGGAGGGAGGGAGACAGAGGGAGATAGACAGATGGAGGGAGACAGAGGGAGAGAGGGAGGGAGAGAGAGGGAGACAGACACAGACAGACCGACAGACAGAGGGAGACAGACAGAGGGAGGGAGACAGACAGAGGGAGGTAGACAGACAGAGGGAGGTAGACAGAAAGACAGAGTGAGACAGAGGGAGGGAGACAGACAGAGGGAGGGAGGGAGACAGACATAGGGAGGAAGGGAGACAGAGGGAGGAAGGGAAACAGAGGGAGGGAGGGAGGTAGAGGGAGGGAGGTAGACAGAGCGAGGGATGGAGACAGACGGAGGGAGGGAGACAGACAGAGGGCAGACGGAGGGAGGGAGACAGAGGGCGATGGACAGTGGGACACAGATAGAGGGTGACAGATGGAGGGAAGGAAAGTGAGGGAGGGAGACAGAGAGAGAAAGAGAGGTAAGACAGAGAGAGACCGAGGGAGAGAGACAGAGGGAGACAGAGAGAGAGGGAAGGAGGGAGCGAGAGAGAGAGATATAAGGAGGGAGACAGAGGGAGGGAGAGATAGAGAGAGAGTGAGAGAGAGAAAGAAAAATGTGTGTGTATGCTGGTCTGTTGGCTCAGTGGATGAACGCGTCAGCTGCAGGGGCCTGTGTTCAACTTCATGCTCACAGTTTTTTCTTTCTAGCCCCTTCCCTCTCCCCCACTGACCCCGCCTCCACCGGTGCGGCCCTTGGCCACAAACCACACTGTAAATTTGGCCCCTGAGAGAAGGTTTGTGAGAACCCATGTTCTACACGCACACGCACTTCCAACCATGACCCCCGCATGCGCAGTTTGTTCTGATTTGAGCTCACGTCCCAGAAAGGGAAATTGCTCCGACACCTGTCCCGATGACTATTTAAGCTTTGAGCGCTGCCACTGGCAATTTACTGCATGGAGGGGGCAGATATACAGGTGTGGCCACCCGGGCATTATCGTGAGTAGATTACCTGGAGAGGGGGTGTTTATAACCGATCGTGTTTTGAACATTTAGAACCTAGTGTGTTTTATACCGACGGTGTATTTCTGTTTGTTCCAGCCTGGTGATGTGCGGGCAACCCATGCCTCTAGCCATTGGAGCGTCTGTTTCCAACAAGTTAGGTAAGGTCCTTTGAGAGCTGAGAATTCCCCCCTATGAATGCTGTCAGGGGTTATGTGCTCTAACTGTGGCGAATGTTTGATGTTATGGATGAGGTAATTTGCCTTGTCTTAGCATTTGGGAATCTAGACAGCACTTTGATTTGCCATATACGTAGCTGCTCTTGGGTAGGCACGTCCAACTGGGGCCATACAGAGATATGGCGCTTTCATGTATGATTTGGACTCGTGTCCCTTTTCTGTTACGGGGTTGACGGGCACACAATTGTGGCACGCATATGTTGCAGCAAGTTGTACTGATGCACATCCCTGTTATGTCTTTTGTTTCTTCTTTCCTAGGTATTGATTAGGAGTTACGTTCATCATTAACCGGCAATACTCTTCTGTTTTACTGAGCTTTGAGCCATCTTCCCATTGTTGTATTTCCACCTGTCTCTGCATATTTGTTTTGTAGTTGCCCCAAATTGTTTTACCTCAAATGCAGTTATATCTGTGGTGGGAGCACACTGTATAAATACATTTAAAAAAAATAAACACATGCCACTACGATGAAGTGGTAAAAAGAATTTGACAATACATCAATGAAAAAAGACAATGACAGGAGGGAGGGTTTGCTGCAACTACGTTAGCATGCACCAACATTGTTTTTGTGACCAACTGGAAGCATGGAAAAGACTGTCCACATTTAGAAAGTTGCTAACAGCCCATCTATTTTAGATCAAGCTTGAGTGTGCCAAGCAAAAAATAAGGCTAAATGCCCATGAGAAATGTAGCAGTAAATAATTGCCACAATTGACTGACAAATTGATTTTGATCATTTTTGCAGCATTGGTGAGAGGGAACCGACCAAATGGTATTGAGCAATATGATAAAATGGCACAAAATGATTAAACTTCCTTTGTTGTGTTCACACATAAAATGGAGAGAAAAATGTTTTCTCTATCTTCAAGTGTGAGCCATAGGGTTCTGTATGAGGCAACATGTGTTTGTTCACTTTTTTTATTACATAATTAGAGCAAACAATGCAAAATCAGTTTGACCATTTATGAAACAGTTGTTTATGGGCTGTCATTTTCTTTGGGAAAAAGTTGGTGGAAAATACATGGTTTATATATGTACAGTGATGGCTCCAACACATAGTTGCTAATTTTTGCCCTGGCAACATTTTTTTACTGTATGTGGACTGGCACAATTGTTTTTCACAAATCTGTATTAAAAATGTGAAAAATAGTGCAAATTGTTCATGGCCTTTTATTTGCACCCATGCAACTTTTCTGTAATACAGCACTTTGGTTTTTGTCTGTATGCCACCACTCCAGGGCCCAGATTTACTAATACTGAGATGGGTTTAGGTACCAAAACTTCCTACTTTGCATCAAGATGCTTATCATGGGCATTCCAGAGCAATTACCAATAGGTTTTGACACAATATATTTGCAATTATATGTAGAAAGGGATTTGCGCTATCTCTTTGAAATAGACTAAGGGGTTGATTACAATGTCGTTCGGAAAGCACTCCGACTGAATTGGTGTCAGAATGGTTTCCAAACGAATCTGATTCTGGAAGTCCGACTGACCGATTATGATGGGTCCAAACACCGTTCGGTCGGACTCCAATTGACTTCAACGGAAGTCTGTGTTCTGACCGACTACACAGGCTCCCATTGGAAAAAGGGGTTGTTGGGGAAAATTGTGCACGCCGTGGCGGGCATCCCAAAGTGCCTGCCAAACGGTGCATGGTTGGAAAGGGGGGACACATGCGTACCCCCACGAGCCCAATACGGAGGCCTGGTACAAGCCCTCAAAGTCAGATTCCATCAGCCGATCCGAGTTGGAACAACCGATTCAGAAAGGCTGTCCCAATCCGACATCCTTATTGCTTGTTCTGAAACGTGATCCGTAGGCCTCTACGAGTTGGTTCCGGATGACTTGGTTACTCCGAATGCCGTTCGGAACCCAGTCAGACAGCCTGAACGATTTCCGAACATCATATCGCTCATTCAGAAATGTTTCCGAGTCGGTAAGAAACAAGGCTTCCGAATCGGATTCGGACAAACTGAATGCTGTTCGGAGCCTTTCCGGACGACATCGTAATTGACCCCTTACCAGTGGAGCAATGTTAGAAATGGAATTCTTGGTTGGCTGAGGTATGCACCCATACCAGGCAGGAACCACCACTCTAGTCAGGGTAAGGTACACACTTAAAGTTTACCTCTTCTCACCCTCTTGTAGCTTGTCACAGAGCTGTTGGGCTACACTAAAGAGCCAATGTGTAAAGTATTTGTGCAACATACATCCAGTAACACATAAATACGTCACAAGAAGCATCCACACTGGTTTATGAAGATAGATTATTATATTATAAACAAAAGAAGACCAAAACAAAAACATTTAAGGATTAGAAGTTGATATATTGAATTTTAGAAGAATATTTTTTTTAAAAAATGTTTTATTAATTTTATTGGCAGTGGAAATAAGCAAGCATAGATGAAAAACCAATTCATACAGGGAGACAAAACAGAACAGACAGTAAATATAAATTGATCGTAATACATGCTTGTAAGTTTATCCAGGCTTGATAATAAAAAAAGAGAAAAAAAAGGAATAATCTAACAGACAGTATTGGAAGAACAAATAAAACTACAACTAAAATAGATAAGCATTTCACAGCCAATTCGTAATGGGTAGCCATATCTTTTGCCCCATCCCCTTTCTTCTAACACCTTTAAATTTATATACAGCTTTTTCTAGCTGATAGATATTCAGCATTTTAGATTGCCATTGACAGAATGCGGGTGGTTCGGCACCCAGCCAACGAGATGTTATTGAATTGCGACAAACTGACATAGCTATAAATATAAGCCCTTCTTCAGCAATTGTTCTATCAGTAATTTTTTCAGTTTCTATTCCAGTTATAACAAGTTCAGGTGTTAACACAATATCTACACCTAGAATAGTTCTTAGAAAGGCTTGTATCTGAGATTGAAATAAAGTCAGTTTTATACAATCAAACAACATATGGCACAGGTTAGCCGCATTGTAGCCACAGCGACTGCAGTTTACACCCTTCTGAGTTTTCCATTTAGATATTTGCAATGGTGTTTAATACAAATCGAACACTGACATATAATGTTGGCTCTTTAGTGAATCATTGAGAATAACTTTACTGCAGACTTCAAAAGATCTAATTAGGTCTACAGATTCCAGACCAAAAATTGTTTTCCATTTTCCTTCATATGTATCTAAGTTATCCTCCATCCTCTCTATGTATTTTTGGTATATTATACCAATCTTATATCCCAGCCGGCAACACTCCAACAAATCTATTGGTTTCATAGAATCTGACGTAATTAAGTTCTTCGCACTCAAAAAACTGCGGACCTGTAGGTATTTAAAAAAGTCCGCTTTATCTAAACCAAATTTATTTTGTAGTAAAGTGTATGATGCTAATTGCCCTTCGTGGTATAATAGACCAAGTGTTTTTATATTTGAGCCCAACCATCTATGCATAACCGGGTCATTAAATATTTCGGGTAGCATGGGATTCTGTGAGAGAGGAGTGTAGTAATTAAGTTTTGGCAAAAGATGAAACATTTTGTTAATTTGCTTCCAGGTCCGGGCAGCGGCAAACTTAATCTTGAATTTGTTTTTTTTATGATAACTGGGTTCTATTAACTTAAACACCCATTGCCGCGCATCAGCTTCGAGCAGCATTTCATAAATTGATGGACTCAGAGCTTCATCTAAACCATAATCTGGGAACATTAAAATGCCCATTTGTTTTAGCATAACTGCCCAATAATACAGACGAAAACTAGGGACTCCTAAACCGCCTCTAAGTTTTGGAAGGATACACCATTTAAGTGCTCGTCTCACTCTCCGGTAACCCCATAAAAACCTAGAAACACTATAATCTAGTTTATTGAAAAAGGAAGAGGAGAACAGATGAGGAATGGTGCGAAATAAATAAAGAAATTTTGGTAATATGACCATTTTAATTACGTTAGTTCGCCCAATTAAAGATAAGTGTAGATTATTAAGCCGTTCCAAAGTCCTGTTAGTATACTTTAGAAGAGGGTCTGTATTAAGCCCTACAATATCATCAACTGTAGGAGATATTATGACACCAGGATACAACGCAGTAGATGTAAGATTTATTCTGTCAGGTTTACCAATAGAAGAGTGAATTACCTGAGTTTTGGAAATGTTAAGTTTATAGCCTGACAGCTCACCAAATTCTTGTGCAAGTTCTACGATTTTAGGCATAGAAGCACCCACGTCAGAAGTGACCACCGCGACGTCGTCAGCATACGCAAGGATTTTATGGTTGATTTGCTGGATGGTCACCGGAGGAATTCCAACTTCATTTGTAATTTTTTTAGATAAGGTTCAATGTATAGAGCGAATTTTAGAAGAATAAATGCAATAAAGCGCTTAGAAGTAAGTAACTCTAAAAAGGATTCCTTAGGTCGTGCTGGACCGGGGCAAAATTTGAAGTGCAGGCCGCCCTTGTGGAAATGGAGTTCTGGCTACAGGACCCACGAAGGCCCTGGTGAACAAAATATCCTTCCTGGTCTCAAGCAACGAGATGTGTTAATCTTCATCATGCAATTATGTTATGTTATGTTAAAACAACTTATGTAGCGCTCAGCTGCCCCAGCGAAGGGGCGTCCTGGCGCTTCCAGCAGCTAACAGACAACTGACTACGATGGAGCTCAGCAAGACAATATCCAGAAAATGTATTTTAGGGGAAAAAGGTGAGTTTTAACTGCCTTCCTAAAATCCAGCAAGCCTTCCAGTTCTCGTATGTGTGTCGGTAGCGAGTTCCACAGCTTTGCTGCCAGATAGCGGAAGGAACGTCCTCAGCTCGGCAGCGTATCATCCGAGGTACCCTGACCAAGTGTTGTCCCGCAGAGCGTAATGCACGAGTAGGGACATACAAGGTCAATAGGTTACAGAGCATTTTGGGAGTGGCGAATTTCAGAATTTTAAAAGAGAGACATAATGTCTTAAACTGAATTCGCTGAGCCATAGGGAGCCAGTGCAGCCTCCGGATGGTGTCAGTGATGGAACAGAACCGGGGAAGGCCACCTAGGGCTCTGGCTGCGGCATTTTGGATGCGCTGCATCCGAGTAATCTCGGCTTGATTAGCTCCCAAAAGCAGGGAGCTAGCATAGTCCAATCAAGAAAGAACAGTGGACTGGACTATCAGCTGTCTAGTAGATGAGTCAAAGAACTTTAAAATAGGTTTAAGAACTCGTAAAATGCCAAAGAATGTAGCAGCAACTTTTTTAGTGTGGAGACAGAAACTTAGAGAGGATTCCAACCACACCCCCAGGTTCTTGACTTCTCTCTTTGGTTCCGGGGCTTTACCCAAAGCATTAGGCCACCAGTGATCGCCCCATAGGTCAGTGTTCTTACCGACCAGCAGAACTTCTGTGTTGTTTGCATTTAGTTGCAAACAGTTAGATGTCATCCAGCCTGCCACGGCTGTGAGGCCGCTTTTAAACCTGGAGACATTCGGGGTCGAGCCTTCTGTTAAGGCAACCACCAGCTGCGTGTCGTCCGCATATGAGACGATAGTGAGGTCCCATTGCCTGGCGACAGCAGCTAGTGGCTGAACATAAAGATTGAACAATGTGGGGCTCAGTGCCGAGCCTTGGGGGACACCCTGCACAATAAGATGCGCCTGAGATAAGAATGGAGGGGTGGAGACATGGAAGGACCTCTTGGTCAGAAAAGATCTGAACCAAGCAAGGGCCAGGTCAGTGATCCCTGCCTCCTCAAGGCGGTGAAGCAGAACCTTGTGGGAGACCGTGTCAAAGGTGGCACTGAGATCCAGCAGGATCAGTGCCGCTGTTTGACCATGGTCGAGGGTGGTCCGCAGGTGTTCCGTCATGGCCAGGAGTGCGGTCTCGGTACTATGACCGGCGCGGAAGCCATGTCGCGTTGCTTCCAGAGTGTTATTGGAAAGCAGAAAGTTGGCAAGTACGATGTTAGCATGTGCTTCCGTGACCTTCGCTACCCAGGGGAGGAGAGAAATAGGCCTAAAATGTTCAGGCTACATAGGGTCTAAACTGGGTTTTTTGAGAATGGGAGAGACCCACGCCTGTTTCCATTTCGCCGGCTAAATGGCGGATGAGAAAGAGGCATTGATTATCTGGTGTAACGGTGTCATGCAGAGCAGGGAGGATTCTCTGAACTGAGCAGGCTTGAGTGGGTCAGCAGGAGAGCCGGATTTAATTTTCACAGTCCGCCTACTAAGTTCCTCAAAAGAGATCTCCGGGATAACCATCAGGTTGGAAGCCGGATCAGGTCTAGTAGAAGTGAGTGGGCAAGAAGTAGTCATGGGAGGAAAGGATCAATAAATTGCACATACTTTCTCCATGAAGAAAGAGGCTAGTACTTCACAATGGAGTTCAGAGGTAGGTATAGTCACCAAGGTTTTCTTAGCACTGAGATCTTTAAGAACTTTAAAAATGAGTTTGGCAGGATTAGGGCTCAGTTTGATCTCAGAGGCATAGTATGCCGCTCGTGTCCTGCAAATGGCTCTATGATATGATTTAAGTTCAGCCAGATAATACGCTTTTTTTCTGGGATCATAGTCTTTCCTCCATTCGCGCTCATTTCTTTTACACACCTTCCTCAGTAGAGTCAGGGTATCATTGTACCAGGGGCTAGACTCCTGAGTGCGACCCTTAATCCAGGTTGCCGGGATGAGGGAGTCAAGTGCCCGGGTGATCCAGGCGCAAAATGACTCATAGCCTGTCTCAACATTGCTAACAGGGCCTAACGGGTCGACCCTTAAAAGTGCATGGAAGTCTTCAAGTCAAAGCTTTCGCCAAGGTCGCTGCAGTGATTTGCTGTCTGATGCATCAACATCTAGAGGCAAAGTGCTGGTTCTGGTGTAATGTGCTGATTTTTACTACAGCAATCGGGTCGATGCACCGGTTCTGCTACACGCAGACAGGAGATGTGTCGAATATGTGTTGCAAGTATCTGGTCCACTTCCAGTGAGCCAGGCACAGGAGGAACGGGTGGAGACTTTGATTTCCCTGAGTCTCAAGCAACAGGAGGCAAGTCAACAAGCCTTTGGAGATCACTTGGAGGGAAGGCAAAGTCAGCGAGAAGCAGGCAGCAAAAGAAAAGCGGGTATTCCAAGTCTGCAGTCCAAAATGAATCCTTCAACCAGCACAGCATTTCTTCTGGCAGAGCTTCAGATACAAGTCCAGTAGTGTCTGATGTTAGGGGGTCAGCGACTCAGTACTTATACCCAAAAGTGCCTTTGATGTGGGGGTGACTTCAAAGCAGCTCTCTGAAGTGCACAAGTATCCCTTTCAACCTAGTCTTGTCTGTATGTGGGGAGTAATCCGTCCTTTGTGTGGGGACAGGAAACGCCCTATTCAAGTGAAGTGTTAGTCCCTCCTTTCAATCATCCTGCCAGGGCAAGGCCATCGGAATGTAGATGTACATGGATGAGTACTCAGACACACCTGTATTTCCTGGGCTGTGGCTGCATAGAGAGAAAGCCTAAAGTGTAGCTCTCACCTCGCCCATATGTGTATTGGAGACAGGCTGCAAAGCACAGAGAAAGGTTCACTTTTTAAACATGTCATTTCTAAAACAGTAATGATAAATCCAACGTCACCAGGAAGGAGGATTTATCATTACCATTCCACACATATGAAAAATGAAAAAGCCACTCCTCTCTTATCAGGAATTACAGCTTAAAAGTGAATTAAGGGATTCCCAATGCTAACCTATGAGAGGGGTAGGCCTCACAGTAGTGAAAAACAAAATAGGCTGTTTTTCACTGCCAGGACATTCAAAACATATCAGACATGTCCTACCTTTCATCTACCAGCATTCTGCTCTTAGGGCTACCTAGGGCCAACCTTCAGAGGTAACATATGTGTAATAAAAGGGGAGTTACAATCTTGGCAAGTAGTTTCAAATGCCAAGTTGAAGTGGCAATAAACTACTCACACAAGCCTTGCAGTGGGCCAATCAGTGCTGCAGGCCCACTAGTAACATTTGGAATATAGGTCCTGGGAATATGGTATACCACTTTACAAGGGACGTACAAGTAAATCAAATATGTAACGCTGGTGTAAAATAATTATACCAAGTTTAGATGAAAGAACACATGCACTTTTGCACTGGTTAGAAGTGGTAAAGGGCTCATAATCCTAAAGCCAAGAAAAAGATGATCAGAAAAACAGTAGGAGGAAGTCAAAATCTTTATGGGTGACTCTTCGGAGAGGGCCATTTTGCAACAAGCAAGTTTTTAAAAACTCTACACACAACTTTGCATCTGTACTGTACTGTACAGTACACCAACAGAGTGGATACAATTAAAAAAAGCATAGCTTTGTTTTAGAAGGGTCCATTTCCACTAGAAAACCTGTGCTTGAAAGGATGCACACAGTCTTCTACAATGGTGGGTGCAAGATTGTGTGCATGGGTGCATGTCAACCTAAAGTTCACCAGTGCAGGGGAAGAGAAAAACAGCACCATATTTCAATAAATAAGTCACAGTTCTTCTCTCTCCCTTCCACACAACACAGTGCTGCAACTTTGTTTGCTCCACTGCATTGTGAGAAAGGTTAGTGAATCTGCACCCACATTTCCATTATACTTTGTGGCAGCGCCTCCACTGACTCAGAGTATGTGAGTTAGCATGGGGAATATAGAGGGTGGAATTTGATGGCAGAAGATGCCCAGAGCAGTGGCTACATGCACTGACAGAACCGAGCACCTATCATGATACAGTGACTGGTGTAAACCCTCCCTCTACCATCCTTTCTGAAAAGGTTTTTTATCACCCTGAGAGGGTCAATTTGTGATGGTAGTTCAAAAATAGAAGATGAGAAAAGCCCCTGAAGTGGGAGGTGTATTTAGCAGAGTTGGGCTGGGAGGAAAAATAGGCCGGGCATCAAAATAAATTTGGCCTCATTAGTAAACCAGATCGCTAAAAGAGAGGCCCACATATTCAAAACAGTCCAGTTTTGAATTTGTAAAGACACGCTGTGTAGGTGTTTTGCAAGGTACAGGAGAGTGCATGCATTTGTATTTGCTGCAGGAAATGCTAGAGGTAATATCAGGGAAATCAACAGTAAACACCAGCCCACCTGCCCATAAAACAAGCCCACAAACTTCTAAAAAAAAAATGGCCCACACACTGACCTGCCAGACCAGCTCATCAGGCACTGCCTGGTTGCCCTACAGGCCTCTACGACTGTGGGTAACGCACAAATAACCTGTAGACTGTTGCAGGTGCACAGTGCTTGTTTTCTGCACAGTTGACTTCATGGCAAAAAGAAAAGTTTGGTTGGTAGCTCATCCCCATCTCGTGCTTCAACAGTCCCCTCGGATTTTGCTAAGACTTTGAGAGAACCTGTCCCAACTACTTCCAAGGTTTTGGTCTTCCAGGGGTCCAATCAGTTGCCACAAGTGCTGGCTGACTGCACTCACAGTAAATGTCACCTGAGCAGAAGAAGTGCAGGAAGCAATGCAGGCTGGGCCTGAGTGTGCCAAAGGGGCTAACACTTACCTGCACTGCTGATTCGTGCGTCTCCAGCTCTCCCAGGTGTCGAATCTCAACCTGAGTCAAACAGTGTCTGCATTAAAGTCCTAAAGGCGATTAGAATTAGTATTTTCTTATGTCAGAATGGGCTTGGGAAAAAACACTCACTTATCAGGAGACTATACAGTACTGCATATTACTACCTCACTCATCTATTATCACGTGTCTTTCAAAATGACAAAATGACTTACGCTAAAGGCTGTAACACATGAGAACCTCCCATTTCTGAAATACAATGGTGTGTGCAAAACAGGCACACTCCCTCGGCTGAGGGTAAGTAGACAAGAGTCTTTATACATTTTTAGGTAACCGATAGAAGGTTAGAAAAACGGAAATTATATACGGCAATATTATTGGTTTTCCGCTTTGACACAGTCCACCCTTACGAACCACACTTTCATCATGGGCAATGGCATCATGTCAGAAATCTGTCTAGTTGTTTCCAAAGTGAAACTCCATTCCCCCTAAACATGGGTGTAAAACGTTCCGTGTATGCATCACATTTTAAAACACCTGCTTTAAAATATTCCTTTTGTAGTAAAATATTCAATCCGCAGTTGAGCACATAATTCATTTCTCTCTTCACTCCTTTAATAATACCTCTTGAAATCTATTTTAGGCCTGAACCAGGAACCCCACAAATATACTTGGACATATCACCCTTAATGCACTGTCATTGCACTACTAATTAAAGGCACAGTTATCCCTTTAAGATAAAACCTCATCAGTATTTTATTTATTGCCTTTAGAATTTCAGTAAGTCAATTCTGTGACATAAGCACGCTCCTTAATTGGCTGTATGTTATCTCTGTAGATAGTCAATATCTTTCATAAGCTCTCGATTGCAATGGATGAACACTTTCTTAACTACTAACTAAGACACCCCACACAGTCTATTAATCATTCACATTCAGGCTATACTACCTGTACGTATTTTGTTAATGTCACGGTAAGGAGGCTTGTTAACCTCAGTGCTCATATCCAGATTCCTGGTGGTTCTCCTAAGAAATAAATACATCTAGGTGCACCTCTCAACCTGCATCTCTACTTTTGAGGAATGTGGCTTTCAAAGCAGAGTATTGTCTTGGAAACCGGAGCTCTCTTTTAGGATAAGCATGAGATATGCAACAGGGAGTGCTTTAATTCAATGAGCTATGAGCTACCCTGGGGTTCTCTGAACAGAAGCTACTGCGGTCCTCTTCCCCTTTTTTATGTCTCGCCTAGGCAGCGCATGCGCTGTCTCTTTGAGACATGCAGTATATACTTTACTTTGTGAGTCACCGCCTTCTTTTTAGGTCTCGCAAATGCAGCGCGCATGCGCTGCTTAAGAAAAAGACCTTTAGCAATGGCTTCTGTTTTTCAGTCAAAAACGTGCCCGCTATGCATTGCTTTGAATGCAACACATGCACGTTTGACAATTCCCTTGTGGGAGCGAGCTTTAACCTATGGTTCCTGCTCGCTCCCACAAGGGAAACAGCTGCAGGCCCCCTCCTCTCTCCACTCTCCCTGCTGCCTCTTCCTCTCCCATCTCTTTTTTTTTACTTTCAGCGCAAGGCGCGCGCTGGTTCTTTTTTGGATCCATTTCACAGGGAAGCAACTAAATGAAAGAAGAAAAGAGATGTTGTGAACCATTTCTTCAAGTCACGGTTTTCAGTAAGTGAGGCGCGAGGCACGTGCTGGTTTTACAAGATTTGACTTCAAGTCTGTTGAATCCAGCTCTGCCTCATGTGTCCTCTGAACACTTCATTAATCTTTGGACGGCGTTTGGTCCTCTCACCCGGGTTGTACCGTCTTTATGCACACATGCCCACTTCATATGATACCCAGCGGGCTCTGCCACTTTTATACACACGCACATACATGGGAGGTTCATGTGGCGCCCCGCCTCTTTTACGCACATGCACTTCATGTGGTACCCAGGTGGGCACTGCTGTCTTTACACACACACACGCGCAGTTTCTTCATGTGACACCCAGGCAGGCACCACCACTTTTACGCACACAGCCACTTCATGTGGCACCCTGGATGAAAGTCAAGAAAGAAAAGTGCTATGACGCCACCAGCATTAAAAATGTTCCAGTATTTTTTTTTACTTTAAGCTCGCGGCGCTGTGCAACATATCTGAAAAACATTGACAATGCCAATACATCTCGCATAGGCAAAAACTATTGGCTCTGCCAAATGCTTGTTTCTGTAGGTGAACTAATTGTTCAGAAACAATGAGCATGAGAATAAATAAGTAGCCCTCGGTGCATCTTGCCGGATCTTGGGTTGTTTTCCTTAAGTGCCTTGTGGTGAACAGCGCATCCTTTAGGCACACCCAGGTTAATCAGAAGAGTGTGAAGCCTCTCTCCTCCCACCAAGAACTGCCCCTCGGTGCCAAAGTGAGGTATAGTCATCGACACCCCCACCAAAGGGAAGGTGAAGCCACATCCATGACCACAGGCACTGCACAGACCAGAAGTGATGCAGCCCTTCACCAGGGCGATGGCAAGACCCGTGCAATGTGTGAAACACGCACCCTCTTATGCTCGGGGTCTATAGGGACAGGTGTCTGGTAGAACAAGGGGGTCCAGCTTGGTGGCGCTTGCTGCGGCCTGGGTTGGACTGCGTGCAGAGGTTAGCAGCATTCCTTCTAACGTGAGTCTCCAAGGTGAGTGTGTTAGGGTGGGGTTGGAGTGTTAGACCGTAAAAATCCATGGAGATGGACTTTTTTTGCCCCCACCCTTCTGGCCACACCATATTTCTAAACCAGAAAGAGACCACTGGTAGTGGTGAGTGGGTGACAACGATTATAAGTTGGACGAGCTTTCTGAGGTTTATGAGTAGACTTTACCTGTGTGTGTGGGGGCAGGGGGGTGAAGAGGAGTCCGTGTGTGGTGAGTTAGGTAAGAGGTACGTTTGATTAGCTGCCAACCAGAGATGTGTGTTTTAATTGGTGATCAGGGCGCGCTGTACTGGGATTGAGCGAGCTGCATGCCAAGATTGAGGAGTGGGGCCAGGCATGGCAGGACTGGCCTTTTACTCCATCCTGCATTTTCATGGAGGGCTGAAGCCATTGGGATGGATGTGAAAGCCTGGTGCCGTTGCTGTCACCCCTATCCATCTCCCCAGCTCTTGGACATTAAGTGCATCAGTCAGAGAGAAAGAGGAGCACAAGGTGGAAAGCGAGCAAGACATAGAACTTCTAGGGGAGAGAAAGAACGGATGGAAAGCAATAGAGAGAGGAGAGAAAGGAAGAGGGCTGGTTTGAGCATTTTTGGCAGGACTGCTTATGTTCCCTGGTCCAATCCTGCTGCCTGAGCAGTGTGCATAAAGGGCATGAGAGAGTACGGCACTGACACCCATGATGGAATTAGTGAACCTGAGTGCAAACAAGTGTCCTTGTGTAACGCAACTGGTGCTCATGTAAAGCGCTCCAATACCTTCGGGTCCAGTTTGCGCTATATAAATCTGCACAAAAACCCAAGCATTAGCATAGCCAATAGGTCTCGCCTTTGGAACCTTATAAGTGTTTAGCCATGCAACAGTTAATGTTGTTGCACAAAGTATATTGTGCTGGATAACTAAGCACTTATAAGGTCCCAAAAGCGGGACCTATTGGCTATGCTAATGCTTGTTTCCATTTGTTATTGAGTGTGCCTTTCAAAATGTAGTACTTGCTATTGGGTAATAGTGTTACAAGTCCCTCCTTTATTACTGTTGTGCACGTCTATGGTTATTGGCCCCTTTACTTGTATCAGTTCTGTGGTTTTTTTGCCGGTTTGTTTTTTCGGGACTTTTTCTTTAATGTGCCTTGGTTTGTTGTATGTTTGAGGCAAACGTGTGATGTTGAAAGAGTTGAAACAGTTTCAGCCCCTGCCAAGCGTGTGCCTCTCAGGAAAGACACACACACAGTTTTTGAGCTGCTGCTTGGACTGGAGTCTGTATTTTTATTCGAGCTGCAGCAAGTATAGATGAGTCCACGCCCCATTTGGTCAAGAATATACTTCAGCTGAAGCACTTAGTCATAAGCTCAACAAAGCCGCAGTTGATTGACAGGGTCTTTCATAACCGGGACCCCACCACTTTACATTTATGCAGCTGACCTAATTAGCGGGTACAGGGGCGACTCAGACACAGCACGGCATGAGTACCACTCTTGCCTTTCTTTCTTTATAGTAGTGTTTCTCTCACACGGTCCTGTATCTACGACGATTACGGCTCACCGTTGGGTATAGCATCCCCTATCTACGTAAACAGGCCATTCCCCTAACTTCTCACCAAGCAGATTGAGGTAGCCGAGCACCGAACAGCAGCTGTGGTCGAGCATCAGCTTCCGGTGGCTGAGCTAGCTAGCAGCACTGGGAGCTGGGCGGTGGAGGCAGCGAGCGTCACAAAGACACTTGTAGTGGTGCAACATCAGACCGCGGGGAGTGAGGTGGCCATGTGGAGCTTCGGACATATGTGCTGATCTCGGACGCTTAGTGTGGGCTCAGCTAACCCCGCTGGCAACCGTTGTGACCTGGTGGAGGGCTGAGCCTGGTGAGGAAAACTGAACTGCACTGGGCGGAGAGCATGGCCAACCAGCCTGCCATTCTCAATGTGTATGACATGGTGAGTAGTAGAAGGTAGGATGGAGGGGTTGAAGGAAGAGCACAAAGCCACCACTCCACAGTGATGTATTGTAATTGCAGTTAAAGAGCACTTTTAAGGTGACATGGCCATGTGTGGGATTTGAGGTGTATGTAGTGGGAGATCATGGAAAGATTCTGTATATAATGATGACAATGGTAATGCATGTTTGCTTCTTGTGAGATGATTTGTCTATGTATGGTGGGGGCATACATCATTTGTGTGAATTTTTTAGGGTCCTGGGAGATGTGTACAGCGTAGCTCTAAAGTAGCCGATATCGTGTGTATCTTTTTTTATTATATTTGGCTTTTTTACTCTGCATTAGTCTGCAAGCTTGGACCTTTAATTTTAATCCCTCACTGCTACAATTGGAGGCTTAAAGAAACCAGAATTCGAGTTTCATTTATTGGTGCACTATAGAACCATAGCACGCTTGTTAATAAATATGGCAGTAAATGTTAAAATCAAGGCCAAAATATTTGAGGTGTTATGTGGTATGACTGTTCCTTTTGATAGATTGTATTGTAATTGCATTTATATAGCGCTTACTACCCCTGACGAGGCGTCGAAACACTTTTTCAGTGAGTGCCACGCTACTCCGGGACTCATAAAGTATCAGTGTTGAATTAGTATAGTGAAATATGAAATTAATTTAAGTGGTGGATAGGTTAGTCAGTTGTTTGGATTCGGAAGGATAGAAGAGGAAAAAAGGTTTGTATTTATATAGCGCTTGTTACCCCTGATGGGGTGTTGAAGCATTTTTTTGGGCAAGTAGCACGCTACTCCGGAAACCCATATGTACAAAATAGTGTTGCTAAATATGACTCTTGTGCAATGGAATTGGATTGGCTAAAGGTCCTACTTTCTTCCCAATATACTTTTGGTATTCCATTTATAGTAAGTATTCATTTTATTTTTTAACTTTTTTTTACAGACTCCACTCCGGCCACTCCCAACAGTCGTCCAATGTACTCAGTGGTATAAGGCAAAATATTGGTGCTTTCCTGCAAAATGTAATGAGGGGGCCATGCGTCTCCCGTATCTCAGACATTTATTGACTTGGCTGGAAGGTGCCCCCCCAATACACCTTCCCCTTGTTATGCCTCTGCCAGTTGTGATAAATCTAGCTAGAGGCCTTTGAATCTGATCTCCATGATGCCATAAAGATTACTTAGAACATCTGTGAGTGCAGTCTGCTACATTACTAGGCCTAAGATAGTTTGTTCTGGTATTCTACTACTTTGAATGAAGTTTAATTTTTTGTGGCCTTCTCCAAATCCGCGATGGGTCCTATTCAAAATTGTTTATTAGACAGTGAATATTCTTGATCAGAGAGTTTTATTGTTCTGTTTGAGTAGATCAGGAACTAATTAAGTTGGCAAAGATGCGTTGATGAGCTCCTTTAATAGTGCTGAATCGTTAACAGAATTGTACCAACTATGATTTATATGTTTATAAGTAAAGTAACTGCTTTTGCAATTATTACTCACAGGGAGCCTATTAGAGCAGTTTGAGAAGCTCAACTGGATGAGTGCAATGCCGGTTTCAGCTCCACTTTTTGAAATCGGCTGCTAGAATTTGTTAAGCTGTTCCAGAATTAATAGGACTGAAACTCCATTTTATCGGGGGTGGAGTGTTGCTAGGTAGTCCCTTTAAAAAAAGTTTATAAACCTATTTTTCTGTTTTCAAAAGCTGTTTCCTTATCAGGAAGTGATTCCCTATTTAGGTAGCGATTGGGTGTTTGAGTTCCATTTTTTTTTATTCTGAATTCTATGTTCAGAGTGGAGGCAAGGATTATGCTCATTCTTTCTTTATTTCTATTCCAACACTCCGACCACAATAGTTCACCCTATCAGCTTTTAGTTTATTGGATATAGGCAGACATCCATGATTAACTTCCTTTTTCTTTTCTGCTGATATGTACTGTCAGAAATGGGGTTTCAAAATGGCAGTGGTTTGCACCCTGTCAAGTAGGGACCCTCACTCAATTCAGGGCAAGGTAGTCACACAGCTAAGATAACCCCTGCTCACCCCTCCTTCTTAGCTAAGGCACAACACACGAAAACATAAATTTACAGCATATCCCTCTTTATACAACTATTTTTTCACTATAGATATGTACCTATCTTTGTGTATTACTTTGTATAAACATGTAAAATAATTATGTTGAGAGGAAAAAAAAAAATAATAAATACATTGGTCTACATGTACATACTTCCATTGTGCATCTATGTACCTTCCATGTACTTAGATCTGTGTGTCTGTTACTTTTCTCCTGAAAAAGCATATCCAATGCACAACCCTATTTCTCATCCTGTGCCTCTATCAATATCTTTAATCTATATATACTTACCTTCTTTATGTATCTATATACTTTCAATGTAATTATGGATCTATATATTTATCACTTTCTTCTAATTTAGCATTTCCAATGCACTACCCTATTTCTCAGCCTATACTTCGCTCAATATATCTTCTAGCCCAACCTTCTGACTCATCTCAAACTTCTTCTACTACTCCTTCCAATGCACTATCCTATCTCTCATCCTATACATCTAACAATATATCCTCTACATCAACTCTCTCATTTACCCCACACCACTACTATGATTGCCAAAATAACCCTTTCTAGACTCTCTCCTACTCCAACCCTCCTTGCATCATCTGACACCTCTTTTTACTATACCGATCACCTAAAACAAACCTTTCTAAACTCCTCCCTCTGAGTACTCCCCTCCAAAACTCCTTTTTACTCATCCAAAAGCCTCCTCCTACTGCTAAGACCTAAAAATAAAAAAAATCATTCACTCTCTTATCCCTCCACTATCCTTTTCAATCGAAATTAACAGACTAACATGTTCACTTCTCAAATTCCATATTAAACTATACTAATATGCTACCCAAATAACTTAATAACATATCCACTACTCATATTACTTCATATTTTTTTTAGTATACTAATTTTCAACAGTAATCCTTTATGGGTTCTGGAGTGGTGTGCTACTCGCCAGAAAAGCGCTTCAACACCCAACAGGGGTAACAAGTGCTAAATGAATGAAAATCTTTCTTCCCCTTTTATCCCTCAGCTATCCTTCTCACTTTTATGCAATATGCTGACGATTTGGTCCTCTTGGATCACACGAGAATGGGGCTGCAAAAGGTGCTGACGGCACTTGCCGCATATAATGACAAAAATAGGCTTGTAGCTAATCGATCTAATTCAAAGGTAATTATATTTGGGCACTACCCAAGGAAAAAATCTTTGAAATGGGGGCTAGGCAACCTTTTGCTGGAAAGTACACAGCGGTACATCTATTTGGGCATTTGTTTTCAGGAATCAAGGCTCTCAAGCGCTCAACTCAAGTCAATCCAGGCCAAAGGTAAATCCATCACCTATGCCATTTGTAAGCTGCAAGCCTCCTTATATAGCCTGTCTACTACGGCCATCAACAGAGTACTTAAAGCTAAGCTTATGCCGGCAATTAACTATGCCCTCCAGGCATTCCCGGGCAAATTGAGCAATGAATTAGAAAAAATTCATTGCAGGGCATACAAGAGACTTTTCCACCTCCCAAGCTGCACCAGAAACACTCTCGTCCGCCTGGAGTTCTCACTCAACCAGCAAAACCTGGAAGAGCTGGCCGCCTTAAGTAAATATTATTTTTTAACAACGGCGGCTCAAGAGAACACACTGAAGGCAGCCTTGAAAGGTATCTTCAAAGAGCCAGGGAACCCCTGGTCGTCCACTCTCGAAGCCGCTAATGTTCATCTCAACCTCGCCATGGACTCCTGGAACCCAGAATATGTTACATACTCTGCCATCAAAAACGTGATTAAAAAACAAGTGCGTGTTCGATCACGGGAACTGGATTTGGAGTCACTCAGGAGAAGAAAAGACTTGCATGATACCCTGCGTTTCCCGCACACCCAGCACACTCCCAAACAGCATCTCACGCAGGCAGTGGGCAGTGCAACCCTTCATAAGATCTTGGCTTACAGATTACATCCGTTGCCCCTCAAAGAACTATACCAGTGCGGCAAGGAAAGCCCAGGAGCACAGGAATGCAGGCTGTGCAGTTATAAACGGGAGTCATTGGCCCATCTTCTCTTCTGTTGCCCGGCCCTGCGTTGGCCCCGCAGTCTTTACCTTAGGCCATTATTAAGACATTCAGGGTTACGCTCTGTAAAGGATGGGATCTTTCATCTCTATACCCTGTCCACGGTAAAGCACATGGCCGCCTTTGGGAAGTTTATCTTTCAGGCACGGACAATGCGCAAGGCTTCCACCGGTCGGATCATAGAGCCCTTTGCCGGCCCATGAACCTTTTTCTTGGCTTCTCAGTACTCTTGGGGCAATTAGATAACTTGATCTGTTTGAAACTCTCTTGTTTTAAAATTTTGTAATGTTGTGACTTTTGTATCTTTGGTTTTATGTAATGGTTTTTAGTAACCAACAATAAAAAATTCATTCATTCATTCATTTATTCATTCACTCCAAGTAACTGACTAATATCCACCACTGAAATTACTTCATATTTCACCATATTAATTCACCACTAATCCTTTGTAGGCTTCCTGAAAAGCATGCGTCAACAAGCGCTATATAAGTACAAACCTTTGTCCTCGTCTATCCTTCTGCTATCCTTCCAAATCCAATTAACTGACTAACCTATCCACCACTTAAAATGTACGTGCGTGTTTCACTATACTAATTCAACACTAATCCTCTATGGGTCCCGGAGTAGCGTGCTACTCCCTGAAAAAGCGCTTTTACGCCTCTTCTGTGGTAGTAAGCGCTATAAAAATGCAATTACAATACAATTACAATACAATAGCATCAGTTTGACACCTGCAGGAGAGATGTGTGTACGATTGTGACACAAGACTTGTGTGTACCTCTGTAATAGCAAGGGGGCATAAGAGGCATAAGTGTGTGTGTGTTAGCTTCGAGGTGCATGTGTTTTGGATATGTAAATATTGCTCATTAAAGTGTACCAGAGGTAGAGTAGGCCATGAACACTGTGTTTGTAGAGATCAGATTGCATCTATATACAAGCATTTAGCAATGCAATAGGTCTAGCATTTACACAAGTTTAAGCTATTGGCATTGTAAATGACAATGCCATTTTTTTTTTTAAATCAAAAATAATAGGCATTGTCATTTACAATGCCAATAGCTTAAACACGCGTAAATGTGAGACCTATTGCGTTGCAAATGCTTGTTTATTGACAGACTTCGATCCTCACATGTGACTTGTCTCTCCCAACTCTTCAGTTATTAGCGCCTGACCTCCCAGTCACTGACCGACTAGCCAAAAATTGCCAACGCATTCATCTTACCTCAGCGCCAGCACCATCATTCCATTGATGACATCACAAGAGGCATCAGTGCTGGCTGGCGCTGGAATATACAACAGAAGTAAAAGAGATTGGGGACAGAGTTGGTAAAGAGAAAACAAATATTGTTCAGTCTCTGTGATACTAAAGACACAGTTCCTTATTAACAAGAAGTAACGCATTGTTGCGCTGCAGCAGCGATGCGTCAAAATCACTTACGAAATGCTACATCATTTTTTTGCATTATGGATGCGCCATATTTACGGTATCAGAACAACAAAGCAAGGATGCCAATACTGATAGTCTATTTTAAGACACTATGGGGTCCATTATGATGTCGGGCGGATTTCCACCGCCAGGCTGGCGGTGGCTACCACCAGCCTGGCGGAGGAAATCCGCCCGACATCATCAGTACAATTCCCCTCCGCCATATTAGGAAGGCGGAGGGGACCGTGGCGGTGAGAAACACCGCCCGCCTGTTTTCCGCCCCGGTCGCCTAGCGGCGGGGGCGGAAAATCTGTAACATGGTGGCGGTGTCTTGTAGACACCGCCCGCCATATTACAATGTGCTTTGCAATTTGCATTTCTGTGGCGGCAATGCCGCCACGGAAAGGCATGCGGAGACTCCCTGCGGGTGCCCGTTGCGGGCCCCCTGGGAGTCCGTGGCTTGGGGGGTTGCACATGGGGGGTACCTAAGGTACCCCCCCCCGCATTTCAAAGTGCATCATGGCAGGCACCGCGCGGTGCCTGTCATGTTGCACTTTGAAAAGCTAAACGTGCACTTTTCACATGGCAGCGGGCGGAGATTTCTGCTCCGCCCGCCGCAATTGCACCCATACAGGATTCGCCCGCCTGTGTGGCGGCGCATCCTAATGCCCTGATCGGGACCCCCGCCCTGAAGGCGGGCGGTCCCGGGTCCCGATGTGATGGCGGGCGGACTAAGTCCGCCCGTCATCATAATGGACCCCTAATTCTCTACCAAAAGAAGACTCCTGATAAAAATTGGGAAATGCTATTCAATAGCTATTTTTATTTTACAAAAAAGTTTTTATGAAAGTATATTTATTTTGACTTTCAACTTTATACTGTCAGTGCACAATACAATTTACATACAGAATGAAAAATTAAAAGTGCGGACACAAAACAGGGCAATAAAAATCACCAGGCATTCATGGGTCAATCATATCACAGTCATACAAACACATTCATACATGATACATGCTACAATACTCGAAATTGCATATAGGATAAACCAATAGGCTAAGTGCTAGGTCTGCTGGAACAATCAAGGAAATTTTACAGAAATCATCAAGTACATTCATGAATTTTTGGTTAAACCCACTCAGTTGTGAAACCTTTTTAAACAAAAGTGTGGTTGTTTAATTACTATCAACTAGTGTAGAGAAAAATTAAACACTAGGACAACACGAAGAGGGCAGACAGTAGAGGAAAGAAGGGGCCTACGCGTTTGGTTCAAGCAGGGATTTTCCTCAAGGCCAAATACACTCTAAAAATGAATATATCCGGTGGAACAAGTCAAAGAGAATGGAAGTCACCTCTGGATTCTTTATTGGCGCGTCCTGAAACGTGGGAGGAACTGAACGTGGCTGACCAGAAGGCTCTGGAGCCACGTCTTGTACCGGAAATCTTGTTGTTTAGCGAATGCGGTCACTCTATGAGCAGTGTATTAATCATGAACGGGGCGGCGAGTCAATTTTTTTCGGTTATATCTTGAAGTGTTCAAGTCGGCACTGCACGTTGCTGACCGAAAGGCTCTGGAGCAGCGTCTTGTACCGGAACCTTGTTTGCATGCGTGAAGGATCAGTGCCTCAGGATACAGACGAGAGGAAATTGACTCGCCGCTCCGAGGTTATGATTAATACCCTGTACAGAGAGTGACCGCATCCGCAAACCAACAAGGCTCCGGTACAAGACGCTGGGAATCCATAGGGATTCGAAACGCGTAGGCCCCTTCTTTCCTCTAGTGTCTGCCCTCTTCGTGTTGTCCTAGTGTTTAATTTTTCTCTACACTAGTTGAGAGTAATTACACAACCACACTATTGTTTAAAAAGGTTTCACAACTCAGTGGGTTTAACCAAAAATTCATGAATGTACTTGATGATTTCTGTAAAAATTCCTTGATTGTTCCAGCAGACCTAGCACTTAGCCTATTGGTTTATCCTATATGCAATTTCGAGTATTGTAGCATGTATGAATGTGTTTGTATGACTGTGATATGATTGACCCATGAATGCCTGGTGATTTTTATTGCCCTGTTTTGTGTCCGCACTTTTCATTTTTTATTCTGTATATAAATTGTATTGTGCACTGACAGTATAAAGTTGAAAGTCAAAATAAATATACTTTCATAAAAACTTTTTTGTAAAATAAAAATAGCTATTGAATAGCATTTCCCAATTTTGATCAGGATTCTTCTTTTGGTAGAGAATTAGGGGTCCATTATGATGTCGGGCGGATTGCCTCCGCCAGGCTGGCGGTAGCCACCGCCAGCCTGGTGGAGGCAATCCGCCCGACATCCATTGCCAAATTCCCCCCCGCCATATTAGGATGGCGGGGGGGACCGCTGCGGTGAAAATCACCGCCCGCCTGTTTACCGCCCCGGTGGCCTTGCGGCCGGGGCGGAATATGTTTAATATGGTGGCGGTGTCTGTTAGACACCGCCAGCCATATTACAATGGGCATTCTGTCACGCCTTTCCGTGGCGGCAATGCCGCCACGGAAAGGCAGGCGGTCTTTGGTTCGGGGGCCCCCTGTGGGCCCCCCTGTTGCTGGCCGAGGTGTTCAGTGCAATGGGGGGTACCTGTGGTACCCCCCGCATTTGCATACTCCAAGCAGCAGGCACCGCGGGGTGCCTGCCGCTTCCTGTATGCAAATGCGTGTATTTGCTTGTCAGATTGTGGTGGGCGGTGCAGTGAGCACCGCCCGCCACAATGTTAGAATGAGGATTGTGCCCGCCACTGTGGCGGGCACATCCTAATGCACATTTCGGGACCCCCGCCCTTGAGGCGGGCGGTCCCGTTTCCCCATAGGGTGGCGGGCGGGCAAAGCCCGCCATCCTAATGGCCCCCTTAGTGTCTTAAAATAGACTATCAGTATTGGCATCCTTGCTTTGTTGTTCTGATTACTAGGCTCAGCCTTACTGATTAGAGCCAACCCCAGTTGTTCCATATTTACAGTATGGCACACCACGTTGTAAGCTTCGAGTTATGTAAAAAAAAAAATACTCACCTGCCTTAAAAGTGTCATAAGGCAGATTAGCGTCACGTAACGCAGGACAAACAACCTTGGCACCACTTTTTCCTGTGTGTAACATGAAAAAATTGATAAAATAGGATGAAAAAAAATATATATATATATCCCAGATTTTACTGAAGACAGCCATGGAGCAGGGAGAAGAGACCAGCAACCAGGACAGCAATCCTAACAACCCCAGGACCAGCTGTGATGTCCATGCAGACTTCCTGGGAAAGGGGAAACCATAGTGCAACTTTAGTGAGGAGGAGGAGATGCTGATCACTGAGGTGACAGACCACTAACACCAGCAGTTTGTCGCTTCAAAATTGCCACTAGCAAAGAAAGAAGCCATTTTGCAGTTCATACTGGCCAAGGTAAACTGCATGGGACAAGCGAAGAGGACAGTGACTTAGTAGAAGAAAAGCTGGCATGGCATAAAGTGCAGGACGAAAGAGAAAATGGCAAAGAACCTGAAGGCAGCAGTGCAGACCGGAAGAGGAAGCCCAGCAGACCAGGAGGAGCTGGATGCCCTGGAGGAGCGGGTGGCAGCTGTCATTCCAGAGGAGTTAGAGGCAGGACTTCCAGGACAAAGCAGTGTAGCTCATGAGGAACATCAACGCCTGCAGGGTAAGTAGCAACAAGGGGCAATGTGGGCAAAAAGCTCAAGTTGTGAAGTCCAGCTAGCTAAGTATCAGCGCTCCACTGCGCCCTGTGTAGGGCAAAGGGAAGGTATTTGGGTCATGTACTGCTAAGCACCCTATATATGTCAGTCACACCGGCCAGTTACCTGTTGCATAGCTCACTCCAGGTCCGTCATGTTATTCACTTCCATGTGTGAAGTGCAGCACCTGTCCATGGTCAACTCTGTTAACCGCCACCTGTAACCGTTTGTACAACATGACTCACCAGAACTACAAGTTCCACAATACTAAACAAAAATACACAGGACCTCGGTCACCAGAGGCCTGTGCTGCCATGAAACCCTATTTTCATTACATTCTGGTGGTGCTGGTATCTCAATAGTTTTTATGTTGCGATGCTAAGACACTCTGCGTGGCTTCAAATGGCCTCATAGATACAGAGTAAGGCAAAGTAGTGAAAAGCGCTGCCATGCCTGACTCTGCGTCTATGTGGCTTAAACTGGCCTCCAATTGATGGGTCTGCAATGTGAGCCTCTGTGCTGAAACTGGCCTCTCATTATGGGTCTGCACTTTTAGCCTCTGGGGCATCAAGAAAAATTACGTTATTGGGGGCACACTGGACATGTAATAAGCACCTGGATGTGGGGGTGAATGCAAGTAATGTACAATAGAGGACCAGGTGTGTTGGAACTAAACATGGTGGTGCTTGTTGTCCTTTGCACCACCGATGCGTCGGTTTTTGTGATGCACCGGCAGCGCAATGGGCCTGGCCATATTCACAAGGCCATGTAAATTCACCCAGCGCTGCTTTTCATGGCCTTGTAAATGTAGCCCCCCTACCACGCATTACTCTGCATGAAAGGGATGTTCCATGGGTGTTGCTGTGGGTGTACCTAAGCAACATCTATGGAATCTGATGCGCTCCTAGATTTTCAAGGTCTCGTAAATCTGGGAATGCTTCTGATTCCTATTCCACCCCAGGAGAGCTGTAAGGGAGGACCAACAAGGAGAACTACCTTTATTTCTCCTCCTTATCCCTTTAGTCTTTGTGTGCTACATTCTGCTGCACATAGAGATAGTGGAAAACACCTCTTTAGATTGTATTTGTGCATGAAGGTGTCCATTCCTGCACAAAAACAATCACCCTACAATGTAGACAACTTTGCACCATGGCACATGGGTGCCTGCTGTTTTCTTTCAAAAGAGGCAAAAACATCAATGACCATTTGGTACGTGTCTCTGTAGCTGCTATCAATTCTCCTGATTTAGCCACCATCTGGGGCCTTAATAAGATTGTAGGACACTTTTGCTTTGGCAATTGCTTATTGTGTGTCTCTACTTGTAACATCAAACTCTGCTTGTGTCTCACTACCTTGAATTCAACCATTCACAAGTTGAAATAAAATGGCAGGTCACTGAACTCACACAGAGACCTCCACGTGGAAGCTATATACAACTGCTCTTGAACAAAGCCGAATGTCGTTGGATCCTGCGATGTGACAACATTAATAAGGGCTTGAATACAATGGAGGAATGCAACTCCATTATTGCACATTAACACATTCACATTATTTTTCTTTCTATTGGCTGAGAGTCATTTTGTGTTTTATATCTTGTATGAATGTCATCAATCCATGAGATGCTCCTAACAATATTGTCTACAATCATACATTGACAGTTTGATGTCTTTCTGACTGTCATTTTATCTATGTACATTGTTAAAATTAGCTCAATGCCAAAAAAAACTGTGATTATTTTCCAATCTACTATCAATATGGATATGTTTTTTCTCCTCTTTCCCCTTGTTATTTCTCTTCCTTTGATTTAGTTCCTTGTCTCCCTCTTTTCTATGTAATTTTATTTATAATGCTGGCATTTCCAGTGAGTCAGATGTTTTCTTGACGATACGATACACATAGTCTGCTTACTATTTCTATTAACTCTGTGGGAAGTTGTCTCTTGAGTCATCTGCACTAACTGCATGTCTTTGATAGGGCACATTCCTGCCCTTTTCTTTTGATGCAGGGCAGCGCAGCAAACATCCTTGTGGCACTGCCCTGTGCCAAACCCTCATCAATGAGGCCCAGTGTGTGACCCTGGAGGTCCTCTGGTAGTGCAGTGCATTGTAGGTGATTGCTGACCACATACAACTGCCAGTGTGTGTGGATGTGGAGACATTGAATTTAAGAAGCCATGTGTGTACAGCAGGTTTGGTTCACTAACACACATGAACTGCTATTTCTGACAGTGTCACACTTGTGTTCTAGTAGGGTTGGCATGACAGAAAGGAGCCCATTGGGGCACTACATTCTACACCTGATATGGCCCTGGTTGTAGATGGAGCATGTGGCAGGAGGGACCTGGAGGCAAAGTGTCTCACCATGCCACATATGCCAAAGTCAGAGGATGTGAAACAGGGATCAGTGAAGGTAGAGAAAGAAATAGTTTGCCACAACAAAGACCTTGAGTAAAGGATGGTAGGAGGCTGAGGTGAAAGGCCCCAGTTGTCTGGCAAACCTGGCTAGGTACATGTCACCAATTCCAGCACTATTACCAAGTGGGGGTTTGGTTGACCTAGAGCCCACAAATACAGGGTGCCATATTAGTCCATTGGATATGGTCACGCATGCTGTTGGTGGTGTAAGCATATGAAATTCCGTGTAGGATCTGGTTTACACCAGTGGTAGTCATTTGTGTCCCTGGTCCAAAATAAGAAGTGCCAGTGGAGACATGCACATGTCCAAGTAAGGGGGCCTGAGTTAAACAACGTTTAATAATCTGACGATAAACTACTCTTCCAATGATGAAATGTGGCGAGCGTCCATGCTGACAATCTACATAGTTTTACTAGGCCCATCCCCTTAGAGTTACTAAACTGTGCCCACTAATATGAAGTCACGTGTGTGTGCACTTAAATCACATCAATATCCACCACTGAGAAAACCATCTTAAAAACATTTCCTCACACAATCCTACAGTGGATCAAGGTTTGAAGCTATGTAGAAGACATGTGTAAAGTACAGACACCCTGGCCACATGAATGCACAATGTGCATGCAAGACACCACAACAAGCCAGAGTGATATGGTGTACTGTGAGAAAGGCAAACATTTAGGTACATAACTGATTGATTCCCCAAACTATATCACTTCCACAGGAGCGAAGGGCTGAGTACTGGTGACAAGGAAGTATGACTCTCTGGAGATTATGGTGCAATGTGCATAGTACTGGTGACAAGGAAGGCTGACTCTCTGGAGGTTATGGTGCAATGTGCATAGTAGAGTGTTAATACAACCAAATACTTGGGCGCATGTTCCCACGCGCAGTATGCCACTGGAGCTTCACTTAGAAAGATGCTGGTGCTGCGCATTGACCTTACACATATCTACAAAGTCAAATAAAGTCACCCTGCATGGCTTTTCATGTTATTGTAGACAAGGAGAGAGGCAACACGGCGCAAGTTGCTGATTGCCTCACACTATGATAGGGAGGTGTGCCATGGGGCTCATGGTGGGTATTCCTAGGTAACAGTCATGGCATTTAAGACATTCTGGGACTTATAACAAGCTGTAAACCAGGGAATGCGTCAATATCTGACACCTCCCCTGGGGAGGTGTAGGGGAGGAACAACAAGGAGCAATCACATCATTTCACCACAAAGTTGCCTCTTCCCATGTATGTTGCATTCAGCAGCACAAACAGAAAGAGTAAATAGCCTCCATTTCTTGTTTATGGTCAGGATCGTGCCCCTTACTGCACTAAAACAGCCATTTCAACAACGCATGCACTCTAGAAAAATGGTGCAAGGGTGCCCCTGCGTTGGTGCAAGGCAGCCAATTGTACACCAGCACCATGGAAGAGGACAGGAATGCACAGTATCTAATAGAGTCAGTCAAGCCCTCTTCTGTTTGATGAAAGGCTGCACCGCAGGATGCTTACAATGCTGACCTACGTCATAAATTTGTCACTGATGCCATGACTGTCAACCTTTTGATTCTTGTGAGCAACTGACAAATATCTCCATCAACATAAATCTTTTCCATTCCAGAGGATGAAACACCTACTCCTGACCAGATGCATGTCCTGGAAGTGGATCCTGCAGAGGATTACACTCTGCCAAGCCTCTATCAAGACATCCTGCAGGAAATACTCAACTCCATTCAAACACCCTCTCTGGTCACAAGAAGGGTCAACAGCATTGCGGGATCTCCACATGTTGTGCCTCCCATACACCAATAACTAACTGCCGGCCTAGCCCTAGCATAGGACTCTGAGGACCTTCAAACAGTTTTCCAACATCAGATGGTAGGAGTGCAGCATGAGCTGGTAGATGAGGTGAGGGCAGAGATGGGGACCAGGGAGGGTACCCTAGAGGGAGCAGTAAAACAAATGAGTGTCCCTAAAGGTCAGGATAAATCCTGTTTCTGCCTGAGTTATTCACAACAACTGTTTCCACTTTACTCCTACATTTGAGGCCTAACCTGCAACAGTCAGTGCTATTAAAATATTGATCCCACCAAAAGATGACTTACTCTTATGTAAACAGGGTAACAACAAGATTTAGACAAATATGAACATATTAAAATTGTCCAACAAAAGACTTTCTGTAATAAATGTATACTTTATTCAGCCAATGCCGCACAGCATAAAATGTAAAAAACTATATAAAAACAATGTAGCAGCATCACAATATTGCACAATTTTATCAACAAGACATTTTATAAATATATTATAAAAGGTTAAAAATTGCTCCAGAGAACAAATATAAAGTGTCGACGCGTTTCGGTGTCTCTGATGACCACCTTCTTCAGGACTGTATTCTCTACAAAGAGACACATAATTACTATCAAATACAGGAGATTGTTATAACATTACGATTTCAACAATTGTGTGCTGCATCTTGCAGTAACTTTACATGCTTCTCTTTTTTGTATACATTGTCGCAAAGTCTTGATTACATACATTTGATTAAAAGCGTTTTTAGATTACATTAGTAAGTCTGGTTGTTGTTATCATATTTCATCTTTTCAGTTCATGTGGAGATCAAATTAAGGGGGGGGGAGGGGGGTAGCGGTTCTTACCTCTACACAACCTACTGATTGTTGCAACCTTCTGTGCACATCTGGGGCACGGGTCTTACTCTTGAGTGCCACAGAACCGTTTTGTTGTCACACTGTGTAGTAGCAGTGCGCTGGAATGGGAAAGGGTCTTATTTACAAATAAGAAATGACAGCTCACTTCATATTCACTGTCCTTATATCTTTAAATTAGTATAGTGGGTGTACCTTTGTCAATTGGCGCTCTTTATTTCAATCTGGTCTCGTACATTCAATTATCTCTATACCTATTCTTCAATGTAGGTATATTGGAACATAATCCACACGTATCTATGAAAAAAGAATTTTTATTTAGGGGCATAATTATTTCCCTACACCACTGTTATGCATCACTTAGCATTACCTATTCTTATATTTCTGCTAGCTGACAGAGAGGCAAGTCGCATACCTTTGATTTTGGTCCTATGTTTTGCCCTCTGCCAGACAGGAGCCACCGATTATTCTTGAAAAAATAGATCTGGATGAAATATAGAATTGTGTTTACCAAATGGGCCATTATTGGTCATTTCTGCCACCAAGATTCGTTATATGCGTTGTTGCCACTCACCTATATCATAATAGGGATTTATCGCTGTAGCCGGGTATTTTCAACTTTTCTTCCTCGGCACATTCAAGGTAGAGGTTGGCCTTCTATCCTCCGCGATCTCTAAAATGTAAGGATAATACACCAAGTTGCTATTCTATATTACGTTGATCGTGTTCTCTCTTGTATTAGATGGTTGCTACACAGCGGATTTACGCATGCTCACATAGCGGGATAGAAGGTGCTACTCACCAGATGCCGCTTGAGATTGAAAGCCTACCAATTTATGCGTCCTCATTTTTCATTGTGTATCGTTTAGCACTGTCTGTGCACAGTTAAGCTTCACTCGTTTATAAACTCACGGGCGGCTTTAATTAAGCACTTTGGCGTCTGAACAATCCTTTTTTTTGGGGTACACTTACTTAATTATAACGCTCCCATACTTTTTTGTTTTTTCATAGACCCCATGTCTCGTATTAAAAGTCCTCTGTTCTTTAACATTACTTAGTGCTGTTATTTTTATCAGGACAGGACGCTCGCTCATTTGTTTACGCGCCTTCGAAATTTGCAACTAATCGTTTATGTTATCGCTACATCTCGCTGCCTTGTGTTGCGTATTTGGTCTTAGATACTCTATAGAACCCTCTGTTAAATTGAGCGCTAGAGGCGGTGATATTAACCAGAAAAGGAAACGAAGGGAGCAATTCTACATGTCCCGTTTCAACAGTGTGAGGGCAGACCTAAATACCAGGGAAGATTGGGAACAACTGATTATCTAAGTGCACATTGCACACTGAACGATGTTGTGAGAATATGAGTAATATCCAGTGTACAGACTGCCCACCTCGGTAAGTTCGTATTGTAAAACAAGGCATTGGCCTCATAGTGTCACTTTGCACTAGATACGGCGGAGTGGCAATTGGTGTTCTATTGGAACCTATATCGATTTCATCAATGCGTAAACAAAACGGGGAAATACAAACTCCCCAATGTAATTCACTCCTAAGGCGCACGGATCACTGTTCATAGCATCGCTGTGATAGGTTGCTGTGGTGAATAAAGTTAACTCGAGAAAAAAGTTTCCAAAAAAAAGGGTAGGCAGCACCTTGCGCATCACGTGAGCATAGAGTATCCAATAAACAACGCCGACTGGTATAGCCAATGGGAACCTTGGTTGTATTTATAGAGGCACCCTGAAGCGTTTTCAACCTTATCGCATTGTGTACCGAAACCAGAAACCCCGGAACTCTGCCTTACTAGGAGCAGGGAGGTCGACCCAATTTAAAACACTGAGTTTGTGAGAATGCCTTGCAAGAAATTATGAGCACATTGACTCGCCCTGCGAACCAGTCGCCATAGATGACTCCTCATATTTAACAGAGGGTTCTATAGAGTATCTAAGACCAAATACGCGACACAAGGCAGCAAGATGTAGCGATAACATAAACGATTAGTTGCAAATTTTGAAGGCGCGTAAAAAAATGAGCGAGCGTCCTGTCCTGATAAAAATAACAGCACTAAGTAATGTTAACCCTTTAAGTGCTGCCGTCGGCCAACGGTCGTCACGGGCACTACCTCCCCAGTGCTGCGTGCGACCGCTGGACGTCCAGTTCAGCACTGGATAATGGACAGCGCAGCACTGGGGAGGTTTGTTTACGAAGCTCCTAAGGTGTTATAGAACAGAGGACTTTTAATGCGAGACAGGGGGTCTATGAAAAAACAAAAAAGTATGGGAGCGTTATAATTAAGTAAGTGTACCCCAAAAAAAAGGATTGTTCAGACGCCAAAGTGCTTAATTAAAGCCGCCCGTGAGTTTATAAACGAGTGAAGCTTAACTGTGCGCAGACAATGCTAAATGATACACAATGAAAAATGAGGACGCGTAAATTGGTAGGCTTTCAATCTCAAGCGGCATCTGGTGAGTAGCACCTTCGATCCCGCTATGTGAGCATGCGTAAATCCGCTGTGTAGCAACCATCTAATACACGAGAGAACACGATCAACGTAATATAGAATAGCAACTTGGTGTATTATCCTTACATTTTAGAGATCGTGGAGGATAGAAGGCCAGCCTCTACCTTGAATGTGCCGAGGGAGAAAAGTTGAAAATACCCGGCTACAGCTATAAATCCCTATTATGATATAGGTGAGTGGCAACAACGCATATATTGAATCTTGGTGGCAGAAATGACCAATAAGGGCCCATTTGGTAAACACAATTCTATATTTCATCCAGATCTATTTTTTCAAGAACAATCGGTGGCTCCTGTCTGGCAGAGGGCAACACATAGGACCGAAATCAAAGGTATGCGACTTGCCTCTCTGTCAGCTAGCAGAAATATAAGAATAGGTAATGCTAAGTGATGCATAACAGTGGTGTAGGGAAATAATTATGCCCCTAAATAAAAAATATTTTTTCATAGATACGTGTGGATTATGTTCCAATATACCTACATTGAAGAATAGGTATAGAGATAATTGAATGTACGAGACCAGATTGAAATAAAGAGCGGCAATTGACAAAGGAACACCCACTATACTAATTTAAAGATATAAGGACAGTGAATATGAAGTGAGCTGTCATTTCTTATTTGTAAATAAGACCCTTTCCCATTCCAGCGCACTGCTACTACACAGTGTGACAACAAAACGGTTCTGTGGCACTCAAGAGTAAGACCCGTGCCCCAGATGTACAGAGAAGGTTGCAACAATCAGTAGGTTGTGTAGAGGTAAGAACTGCTACCCCCCCTCCCCTTAATTTGATCTCCACATGAACTGAAAAGATGAAATAGGATAACAACAACCAGACTTACTAATGTAATCTAAAAACGCTTGAATCAAATGTATGTAATCAAGACTTTGCGACAATGTATACAAAAAAGAGAAGCATGTAAAGTTACTGCAAGATGCAGCACACAATTGTTGAAATCGTAATGTTATAACAATCTCCTGTATTTGATAGTAATTATGTGTCTCTTTGTAGAGAATACAGTCCTGAAGAAGGTGGTCATCAGAGACACCGAAACGCGTCGACACTTTATATTTGTTCTCCGGAGCAATTTTTAACCTTTTTTAATATATTTATTAAATGTCTGGTTGATAAAATTGTGCAATATTGTGATGCTGCTACATTGTTTTTATATTGTTTTTTACATTTTATGCTGTGCGGCATTGGCCGAATAAAGTATACATTTATTACAGAAAGACTTTTGTTGGACAATTTTAATATGTTCATATTTGTCTAAATCTTGTTGTTACCCTGTGTACATAAGAGTAAGTCATCTTTTGGTGGGATCAATATTTTATTAGCACTGACTGTTGCAGGTTAGGCCTCAAATGTAGGAGTAAAGTGGAAACGGTTGTTGTGAATAACTCAGGCAGAAACAGGATGTATCCTGACCTTTAGGGACACTCATTTGTTTTACAGCTATCTCCCCCAGTCCCTTATGTGCTGACCCAGGGGGCCTCCTACTGTTTACACATACCCTAGAGGGAGTCCATTAAGTGCCTCAACCCAATAAGGACACATCAGATGCTGGAAGAGGCACCTACTCTAAACTCGATGGACTTCTACCTGGATGACATTGCTAGTGTCATGAGGCAGAGGCATGAGAAAATGTCCTGCCAAAGTGGCACAAGCGAGGTTGCCAATAAGCTGGGGGCAATCCAGAACAACCTGGAGTCCATGGAGAGGAAGCAGGACTCCGACTTTGTAAAAATGATTGCCTACCACTGTGATGTTGCTGCTCTGCCTGCAAACCAGCAGGTCTTTATCAGTGCTTTGCTGCAACTTGTTGGCACAGGGCAATGCTGCTGGGACCCAGTGGTCCACATCATCAGCCCCGGATATGTGTATGCCACCATTGGTCCCTGGAGCTTCAACACTACCCTCATGTGCAGTACCACACACATCTGAGGACAAAGAAGTGGACTTCAGTTCTTTGCACAGGAAACTGCCCAATAGCATATCTCTGTTACACAGACAAGTTACTCCAATGCCCTTTGCCTATGCCCATGCCAGTATGCCTCTCAACAGGTACTGTCCTCCTTTTCCTTGTCCATCTGTTGATCTCATCCAAGTGTGGCACTTGGATCTTCCTCCTCACTAGAACATTCCTCTTCCCCACATGTCCCATGACATGTATCCCCCATGGACTGTGTCTGGACATCCAATGGCTCACTTACTATGTTGGGGTTGTTGCTCCAAGGATTACCAGTTGCTCCTTGCTCCTTGGTTGACGTGCAAATAAATCTAGTTTCACTTATCAGCATTTTGGATTTCTGGTTATGAGTGAAAGAAGGGGGGTTTCCGTTGCAGTAACTACTGCACTTTTTGCCAGATTTCTGATGCACTTTGACTCGATGTGCTCTGGGTCCCTGCCAATCAGGTTACCAGGGCCTGTGTTCTTTCCCAAAATTGTACCTTTTTATCCATAAGTGGCACATCCCTGGCCACAAGCAAGTCCCTTGTAAGAAGTATCATGGATACAAAGGGCACTGTGGCCAAGGCAGGCTTCTGAGGGCTGTGGCACCTATTTTGCCACCCTTAGAGGCCCTACATCTTAACCCACACATTCTTCCACAAGCCTGCAGCGTGTTTGGGTGCAGAGAAAAGTGAAGAGTTGACATGGCACACACTCCAGCATGAGAATGTGGGTGCGTGATGTACTGTCAGTACCGTATCTAGTGCACAGTTCGGGTGAATGTATCACACTACTAGTTCATTAGATAAAAAATTTTCCTTGAATTACATAAAAAAACTTCTCTAGTATCTTTAAATCAATAAAATTCTACAACAAACATTACTGCAATCAAAGCTCTATTCACTTCCTTTGTGAGTTCCTCTTTTTCATTTTATTTTTGCAGCAATTCTCAAATTTCAATCAAATAATGTTTACATTCATTTTTGTTTGTGATAATCATTACTTCATGATTTACATATGTATTTACAAACTGCTACATTTAAGTCGACGCAACGGCGATTGATGAAGGTGGCCTGACGCATTTCGGGACGCCTATCCCTTCTTCAGGTTGTAAAAACCTCATCTTTTGAGCTTTTCGAGACATGCAAGGAGGTTGTTTCTTAAACGCCCCATCTAAGGTTAATCAACTTGGCTACTTCCATGGTCATACACTAATGTATCCTTAGATTTAATGTTGGTCAACTTTTTGCTGTTTTACATCACATAGAACCCTTAGTCCACTATCATATCCTCTTTCTTAAGATTTATAGAGCTACTCGGGGTGATATGTTGTGTATTAAGTGCTTCCTATTTTTAGAAAGATTGTTGTGCTCAAGTGTTCTGATGCACATGCTAAAGTTGAAAAGTGCCAGGGTGCTCGAGGTAAAACCATGCACAGGGGTGTGGTGTGCAGTTCGTCTGAGCGGAAAGAATCACTGACCTTTAAAACAAACTCCAATGATAATGGCTGGATGGTGAACTGACCGATGTGGCTTATCGCGGCGGTTCTGTGAAGCAGTAAGCAAAGCCGTACCATAACTGTAAGATACGTGCGCTCGAAAATAGATGAACAGTTGTTAAGTGCCCGAGGTTTGACATACGTGTATGTACCTTTATTGATGAAGAATGGTGTTCGGAAGCCTGTCCGATGCGGTTAATGGACGGCGGGTGATTCTCGGGAGCAGCTGCTTTTGCTTGAGGCTGATTCTAAAAACATGAAAGGCGGTTACCTTAAGGGCAATGACGCCGCTGTATATTAGTAAACCTGGGTTTTTTGGCTGTGGCTTGGCTTGATTCTTCTTGCCGAAGAAACGGGGAATCGCTCCGTTCAACTTCGCGTGGCAGTATGGTTTGTGAGACTAACAACCGCTCATGGTTTAGTGCAGCTGAGTAAACTGGATGAAAGTAGAAAATGCTAAACAGTGACGACAGATTTATGTGTTTAGTGTGTACACGGCGGCCATCTTGGTGAGGTGAAATGCTGTTATCTGTGACTGTATTTTAAATCTCTCACATTAGTTAATGCATCACAATTACATTTATAACCTTATATACACCATTTCTGTTGCCTTACATACACAGTGCGTTTATAAACAATTAATTCTATTGCAGTTTACAGTTGTGTGTCTCTATATAAGAGCTGGCTATAAATTCTAGTTTCCTCACAGATTTGAAGTTAAACATGTTTGTTTTTCGCTAGTTCTGTGAATGAGTGCTGTGAAAGTGAAAACATGATGAATCATGTGCTGAAGAATGTCAGGGGAGATGGTACTACTCTGATTGATTTAAATAAAACAGCTTAATTCTAATTTGTCATTTAGTCCATGTGGTTCCATGGTTTCATATCTTTTGATTGCCATTACTTCACGCCGTGACAAGTGCTGGCTTGTGTCCCTTCCCTCTTTGATTGTTATTCTTTTCTATAACCATGTACTGTACTTGGTATATGTTATGTTGATGATTAATACAATGTACTAACCGATTGGAGTTTGGGTTTTTGTTTCTTATCATGCTTTTTTGTTCTCCTATTCTGATCTTAACTTTTCTTTCTGTTTTCCCGATGTATAGAAGTCCACAGGGACATTTAACACTGTAAATTACGTGGCTTGTATTGCAATCAGCTGTGAAACTTAATGTTGATTTTTCTCCTGTTCTAGGATGGGTAATCCAATTTTGTTGCATAACGTTGTTGCAGTGCTTGCAATTGTTGCACTTTCTCATGCCTTTATGTTCAACGTTTTCCATGATTTTGCATGCTGTGAGTTGCTCCTTCAAATTGGGGCTTCTCGTGAATGCAAATAACGGCCTTTCTTTGTAAATGTCGTTGAAATCTGTGTCCTTTTGAAGAAGTTCCCATCTTTTTAGGATTATCTTTTTGATATTGATGGACCTGGTTAAATATTTAGATACAAATACACTTCGATTGGTGACCGTTGGTTTGGGTTTGATGGTTAGCAATTCTTTGCGAGTTATTGCTCATACTCGCACTTCCGCTTTGTCAATACATTCTGATGGATACCCTCTGTTAAGGAATCTTTCTTTGATTTGTGCTAAATCTTTTTTAGAAGCTTCTTCTATGGATGATATCCTTTTAATCCGTAACATTTGGGAGAAGGGAAGGTTGTTAATCAGTTGCGGGGAATGAAAGCTTTGGTATAGTAATGTGTTGTTTCTGTCCGTTGGTTTAACATACGTTTCTGTGTGTTTTTCAGTGTTTGTCTTCATTATTTTCACATCTAAGAAGGATATTTCCTTTTGACTCATTGTATGAATGAATTTTATTCTAGCGTTTTGAGCGTTCAGTTTTATGATGTTATCTTCTAGGTCATCTGCAGTTCCTGACCATATTAAAAATATATCGTCTATGAATTGACGATACATTACTAGTTGTTCATTCCATGTTTTTTGAGTGAGGATATATTTTTCTTCAAATACCGCCATAAAGAAGTTAGCATACGTGGGTGCTCCCCCGAAACCCATGCTAGTGCCTCTTATTTGGAGAAAATATTCTTCTTTGTATCTGAAATAACTGTGTTGTAAACAAAACAACAATAGTTCGAGCATATGGCACCTACATCTCACAAAACCATTGATCTCCTTGAAACATTGGTTCTCCAAGATTTATGGGCATTACATTTTAACTCACCCAAAAAAAACAAGTTGAATAAAGGTGAAAAACAAATATTGCGACAATTAGCGAACAAAAAAGAACTAACGTTCCAAAGAGCTGAAAAAGGCGGGCCCTTATCATAGACGAGAATAAAGTCTGGGAACACCTCACTGATGAGTCCACTTATTTGAAACTGGAACATGATCTGACGACAGACATCATCAAAAAGTTGGAAAAAATACTGGAACATGCTAAAACCATGGATTGGATATCCATAAAAACTAAACAGTACCTAACCAAACATTCCTAAAATACATAAGCACTGGGAAAATCCTCCATTCCGACCCATAGTGTCGGGGGTAGGTTCGTTGTTTGAACCTTTAGGAAAATACATAGACTTTTTCCTACAGAAATTTGTGATGACCTGGAAGACAAATATCAAAGATACGATAGATTTTCTAAACCAATTGAACACTTTAGAAACCACACACAGCAAACAATGGATACTTTGTACCATCGACGTGACTTCATTATACATGTCTATCCCCTTGAAAGAAGGAATGGAATCTGCAGAATGGGCTCTACTAAGAATGGAAGAGATAGGAGCAAACAAGGTGTTCTTGCTCGAACTATTGTTGTTTTGTTTACGACACAGTTATTTCAGATACAAAGAAAAATATTTTTTACAAATAAGCGGCACTAGCATAGGTTTCGGGGGAGCACCCACGTACGCTAACGTCTTTATGGCGGCATTTGAAGAAAAATATATCCTCACTCAAAAAACATGGAATGAACAACTAGTAATGTATCGTCGATTCATAGACAATATATTTTGAATATGATCAGGAAATGCAGACCACCTAGAAGATAACATCAGAAAACTGAACGCTCAAAATGCTAGAATAAAATTTACTCATACAATGAGGCAAAAGGAAATATCCTTCTCAGATGTGAAAATAATGAAGAGAAACACTGAAATACACACAGAAACATATGTTAAACCAACGGACAGAAACAACACATTACTATACCAAAGCTTTCATTCCCCGCAACTGATTAACAACCTTCCCTTCTCCCAAATGTTACGGATTAAAAGGATATCATCCATAGAAGAAGCTTGTAAAAAAGATTTAGCACAAATCAAAGAAATATTCCTTAACAGAGAGTATCCATCAGAATGTATTGACAAAGCGGAAGTGCGAGTATGAGCAATACCTCGCAAAGAATTGCTAACCATCAAACCCAAACCAACGGTCACCAATCGAAGTGTATTTGTATCTAAATATTCAACCAGGTCCATCAATACCAAAAAGATAATCATAAAAAGATGGGAACTTCTTCAAAAGGACACAGATTTCAATGACATTTACAAAGAAAGGCCGTTATTTGCATTCACGAGAAGCCCCAATTTGAAGGAGCAACTCACAGCATCCAAAATCACGGTAACCGTTGAACATAAAGGCATGAGAAAGTGCAACAATTGCACGCACTGCAACAATGTTATGCAACAAAATTGGATTACCCATCCTAGAACAGGAGAAAAAACAACATTAAGATTCACAGCTGATTGCAATACAAGCCACGTAATTTGCAGTATTAATTGTCCCTGTGGACTTCTATACATCGGGAAAACAGAAAGAAAAGTTAAGATCAGAATAGGAGAACATAAAAGCATGATAAGAAACAAAAACACAAACTCCAATCTGGTAGTAAATTGGATTAATCATCAACACAACATATCCCAAGTACAGTACATGGTTATAGAAAAAATAACAATCAAAGAGGGAAGGGTCACAAGCCAGCACTTGTCACAGCGTGAAGTAATGGCAATCAAAAGATATCAAACCATGGAACCAGACGGACTAAATGACAAATTAGATTTAAGCTGTTTTATTTAAATCAACCAGAGTAGAACCATCTCCCCTGACATTCTTCAGCACATGATTCATCATGTTTTCACTTTCACAGTACTCATTCACAGAACTAGCGAAAACCCAACATGTTTAACTAGAAGGCAGTGAGGAAACTAGAATTTATAGCCAGCTCTTATATAGAGACACACAACTGTAAACTTCAATAGAATTAATTGTTATAAACGCACTGTGTATGTAAGGCAACAGAAATGGTGTATATAAGGTTGTAAATGTAATTGTGATGCATTAACTAATGTGAGAGATTTAAAATACAGTCACAGATAACAGCATTTCACCTCACCAAGATGGCCGCCGCGTACACACTAAGCACAGCAATCCGTTGTCACTGTTTAGCGTTTTCTACTTTCTTCCAGTTTACTCAGCTGCACTAAACCACGAGCAGTCGTTAGTCTCACAAACCATACTGCCACGCGAAGTTGAATGGAACAATTCCCCGTTTCATCGGCCAGAAGCATCAAGGTAAGCCACAGCCGAAAAACGCAGGTTTACTAATATACAGCGGCGTTTTTGCCCTTAAGGTAACCGCCTTTCATGTTTTTAGAATCAACCTCGAGCAAAAGCAGCTGTCCCCGAGAAACTCCCGCCTCCATTAACCGCATCGGACAGGCTTCCGAACACCATTCTTCATCAATAAAGGTACATACACGTATGTCAAACCTCGGGCACTTAACAACTGTTCATCTATGTTTGAGCACAGTATCTTACAGTTATGGTATGGCTTTGCTTAATGTTTTATAGATCCGCCGCGATTAGCCACTTCGGTCAGTTCACCATCCAGCCATTAGCATTGGAGTTTGTTTTAAAGGTCAGTGATTCTTTCCGCTCAGACAAACTTCACGCCACACTCCTGTCCATGGTTTTACCTCGAGACCCCCGGTACTTTTCAACTTTAGCATGTGCATCAGGGCACTTGAGCACAACAATCTCTCTAAAAATAGGAGGCACGTACAACACGACATATCACCCCGAGTAGCACTATAAATCTTAAGATAGAGGATATGATAGTGGACTAAGGGTTCTATGTGATGTAAAACAGCAAAAAGTTGACCAACATTAAATCTAAGGATACATTAGTGTATGACCATGGAAGTAGCCGAGTTGATTACCCTTAGATTGGGCGTATAAGAAACAACCTCCTTGCATGTCTCGAAAAGCTCAAAAGATGATGTTTTTACATGTGATAACTATTATGTACACATGAACAAGTATGTGCACACAAATCAAAATTCAAACATTGTTTTTTTCAACAGAGGCCCCTGAAGAAGGGACAGGCGTCCCAAAATGCATCGGGCCACCCTCATCAATCGCCGTTGCGTCGACTAAAATGTAGCAGATTGTAAATACATATGTGAATTATGAAGTAATGATTATCAAAAACAAAGATGAATGTAACAATTATTTGATTGAAATTTAAGAATTGCTGCTAAATTAAAATGAAAAAGAGGAACTCACAAAGGAAGTGAATAGATCTTTGATTGCAGTAATGTTTGTTGTACAATTTTATTGATTTAAAGATACTAGAGATAAGTTTTTTGATGTAATTCAAGTTACATTTTTGATCTAATGAACTAGTAGTGTGATACATTCACCCGAACTGTGCACTAGATACGGTACTGACAGTACGTCACGCACCCATATTCTCATGTCAAGACACCCTAGGGACAGGCAGCCCTTTGAAATCTAGTAGCACGTTCAAGACAGAAGAACAAAAATAAAGTGGACTTTCATTAAAACAAGAACCACGAGGAGTGCTAGTAACTACATTCCAATAGACACACTCCAGCATGCCATGCCTGCAATCCACTGCCTAGGGCTTAGGTAAGTTCCCCTCTAGCAGGGTGCACTAGTCCTAAGGTGAGGATACATAGGAATGAGCCCCGTACCCCCACAGTGTCTAAGTCCATTCATAGACATTGTAAGTGTAGTAAAGTCATAAAGGAGTTGGTCACTACGAGCTCTACAGCTCTATAATAATGGCTTTACTACAAACTGGGAAGTTTGGTCGCAAACTTCTCAGTACATTAAACCCACAATGATGCCAGTGTGGGAGTTAATGTAAAATGCTGTCAGAAGGCCCCCTGAAGACTGACCAGCCCTGGTATGGTTTCGGAATGTCTACCCACCATTGCCACCACCAGACAGGTTTCTGGTCTCCAGGGTAGAAGGCCTCAGCTCTCTGGGTCCAGAAACATAGCCCATACTGGGCAGAGGTGTCATGATTCCTCCCCCAGGATTGACTGCGCCCACGAAAGGGGAAGCTTCAAAGGCATGTCACCTTTGTACGCTGTCCCTGCCTTTTGCTGCTCCCAGCAACTAGCTCCCCCTGGTTCTGACCCCCATTTGGGCAGGGGAATCGGCATATAATCCAAGCTAGGAAGAGAGGTGTGCCCACATCTCAGTCCCCTCCATCTTGAAGATGAGTGGACTCAGCCAATTAGCAAGAGGCTCATGCCACCTCCTTCAGGAGAATAGCATAGTGGGGGGTGTACCCATCCCAAGGAAGGGACCCATTGGCCCCAACCTACACACCCCTCTAATCCCCCTAAATGTTGTATTTAGAGATGACCCTGAACCTTGCCTCTTCAGATTCGAGGAGGAAAGAAGAAGGACCAAAGAACCGTGCTGACCCAGGAAGAAACTGAGGACACCAATTGACTTGGCCCCAGCCCTACCAGCCTGTCCCAACTACGACCTGCCTACAGAGAAGAAATGGCATGTTCCACAGCAGAAAACCCTCAGAGCCCGGAGGACCTGTGCTGCACTCAACTAACAGACTCTGTCTCCCGTGAGCACCGGATTTACACAAGCCAAAGACTAACCGCCAGAGTCTGGAGTTTGCGATTCTGCACCACTCTGCACCCAGCACGATGGCCCAAGGTTGAGTGGCTCAATAATCCAAAGAGGTCCTCTGGTGAACCTAAGTTGAGATCCGATGACCCCTGACCTCCTACAAGCTTCAAAACTAAACATGCAGCCTTTACTTGAAGGGCCACTCTGACCATGACTGAAGGTGGTTAGGCAACTGCACCTTTGACCAGAGTGGTCCACGAAGTCTGACCACATCTGTCCTACTGACATCAACCACGACTGATCGCAGCCTAAGGAAACCAGCACCTAAGATACCTCAGACCTCAATGCCTTCCCGGCCTTGGGTGACCCAACTGACAGTGTCCACGCATCCTCCCAGATCCCCAGTCGTGTTCCTAGTTGTTGCTTGCCTCCAAGAAGTCCTCCCAAACAAGCCTACAACTTTCTGAAACCGATGGACTCCACTGAGAAGTTCAGGGACTGCGATGTCAGCTTTATCTCCTGCACCCAGCCAGCTCAGTGATGCTGGTGGTGCAGTTCTTGTGTTGGTCGCTGGCCCCTGAAGTGTCGACCACAACCGCAGGAGCTTTGCTCCCAAAATCAAGTTGGACCCCTGCATTCCGCACCCAGCCAGGCCCAGTGCTGCTGGTGTTGTAACTAGAGTGACCACTTGGACCTTGGGAAACCTTGGTCCTAACCCCGAAACCTCAACCTTGTAAGTCCAATACTTACCTTTGAATTTGATAACAATCTTTCGTCACACAGGGAATCATAGTATGAGATTTTGGGTCTAGAAAGTGTTACACGTAGAACTGCTAATTTATGGGGAAAAGTGAGCACAATTCTAACGTAATCTGAAAGTAATCAAAGAGTATTTACTGTTTAATAACAAGTATTCTGAAAAGTGACATCAACCTGTAACTGTTACAATTACAAGAACAACTGCATTTCCTTGAACAGTCATACATTTGAAAGTACTTATTACCAACCTGAACAAAGTCCTGCTTGCTTCTAGAAATAAACTATAAGTATACCTTTTTTACACCTACCTAATTGCTCTGGATTCAGTCTCTGAGTGTGTGACATTAGCCTTGATTGAGTGAATACGATAAATGCTTAACATATCCTCCTGATAAGCCTAACTGCTCTACCAGATTACTACAAAAAGAGCTGTTAGTGATGATCTAATTTAGCTTCTGCTATACCTCTGGGGATACCATGGACTCTGTGCGCACTATAACTCACTCTGGTATAGTGAATGAAGAGCCAGCTTGCTACATGGAGGAAGTAATCCATGGTGGATATGCTGACTCTCAAGGCACTATTTGAGATCTAAAGTATAATGTGGATCTGAAATCCAGGGGTAAATATGCACAGTGCATGCAAAATAGTATATGTGATCACCAACCACTACAAATCTAGCAATCCATCATCCTAGGTCACATGCAAGAAGTGCAACAATAGTCGATCAGTCAATGGTAAGAGTAAATGTTGGTTCTGGCCAGGTGGCTGATACAACCATGCATACTAGCCAGGAAACAACACTGATGCTACCATAATTTTTGGTGCTAAGGAGAGTGTGTAAGTGACTGGCATCAGTGTGGTATCAAACACATGCTAGGTTAGTCACAATGGTTTTACTTCATTGTCTTTACAAAACATGTTGCATCACATACAGAAACATTACATTAATACATGTTTTGGTCTGTGTGTCCATTCACAGCAAGAGTGTCAATTATAGTGACCATTGGCATTTGAATATCCCTTAAGTGACTCCATTACAACCTTCTAATTTTTTTACTCCTTAGGTGCTCCACCAATTAACACACGTATACAAACACTGGCAGGAATTCCAACAGCATGTGCCTAACCTAACCTGAGCGAATGTCACAACTGGCAAGCATGAAATAAGTAAGCAATTGTGAAAGTGTAAACTAGGGTTTAGTTAAAACACTATGTAGTAATTAAGATACACTCGTAAATAGTTTTAAGTTAATTCTTTATTGAGTCCCACAGGTACTGCGAGAAATGCGACTGCACAGCTCTCAGGGGATAGAATAACTGTCAAAAACAAACTGTAATAGAATGCCAAGACGCACGCACGCAGGCGGCGCGAGGCCAGCGCAATACAGTGTCTGCGTGCAGATAATACGACGGCGAGATCATTACATATATCTTCTTTCCTTAACAGGCAAAAATAGAAGAAAAGAGAGACAGGAACGAGCAAAGGGAAGAGGGGGAGATGGGAGAAGGGAAGCGCAGAGAACAAACAGCAGAAATGGGGCGGAAAGAATAGGAAATAAAAGAAAGGAACTGCCATCTGTATCTGGCAGGCAATCGGACCACTCTAGAGCTCCTCCTAGGACGATCAGGAGGGTTGTAAGAATCAGGAACTAAACTGTTACCAGGTACAACATTTAATGAACCATCTACATTACCATTATGTTACACCGATTACTGTTCATATCTTTGGTTTTTACAATCTTGTTCATGTTCCACCAATTGCGTCCATTGACGTGTACCGCGCTACCACACACCTTGTCTACAATAACAGGATTACTGAACTTGGACTCGCCTTTTTTTACAAAACCCTGTCTTTTTATTTTAACGATATCTCCCATGACAAAATCTCTGCTGACAACCCTCTTTCTCTCATCAAAATATTATTTTTGTTTGGATTGAATTTCACCAACCTTGTGTCTTACTCTTTCATCCATATCTTGTGGGGTACTATTTGACCTAAACCATTTCGACATCCAAGCAGGTCTAAATTCCGTGCTAGGTTTCCTGCCTCTCAAAAGTTCGAAAGGGGAAATACCCGTAGGAGAATGAGGAGTAGTTCTGTAAAACCATAAAATAGTCCTCACAGTGGGGGGGATCATCTTGTTGTGTTGTATGGCCCATTTGACACAGTCTCCCACCACTCTGTTAATTCTTTCAACCAGCCCATTGGTTTGGGGATGGTACAGGGAACTTCTGAGATGAGTAACAGGATTTTTTAAGGAATTCTTCAACTTCGGCAGAAACAAACTTAACCCCGTTGTCAGATACAATAGATTTGGGGAAGCCTTCTCTCATGAAAACATCTTTTAAAAATTCAAGAATTTCTTGTGTGTCAGCTCTGTTTCCAAACCTTACTTCAGGCCATTTCGTGTAGTAGTCCATCATTACAATGGCAAATTTGCACTGATGTGGCAAGTTGTGAAAAGGTCCTAGTACATCTATACCTAGTTTCTCCCAAGGGGCCTCAGGACCCCCTCACCCCCATACCACTGTATGGGGGTGAGGGGGGACAGAAGTGGGGAGGCACTTGTCAATAGAGGCACAAATAGGGAACTCTAACACCAATGCTTCGATTTGGTGAGTGTGGCTCCCAAATGTCCCTCATGTGCTTTATTAAGGATGGGGATTCTGACACTCGCTGGAGGTATCAACTTGTCTGGCCTGAACACAAAACCATCCTCTAATGACAGTTCGTCACAAACTTTCACAAAGGGTTGTAAAAGAACATCAACATTCCTTTCTTTAGACCAACCTTGTATTATGTACTTCTTCACATCATTCAAAATTACATCTTTATCCAGGGCTGTATGCCAAATGCTCTCCATTACTGAACACACATTTTCCAATTCTACACTTGCTATTATACAATCTTCTTTGTCATCATACTCAACATCATCCCCACAATGCACAGATTTACTGGAAACAGGCGGTAAGCGAGACAGAGCATCAGCCCTAACATTTTTCCCACCTGCAATGTGTATTATATCAAAATTGAATTGCAAACGTTTTGACACCAGGCGAGCTATGCGTGGCGTAGCATTGCTATTGTTGACACTACCTAAGATGGTGACCAATGGTTTATGGTCCATTTGCAAAATTAATTTATTACCCCCACAGATAGTTCCTGAACTTTTCAATACCCCACCAACATGCCAATAGTACTTTTTCTATGACTGAGTAATGTGCTTCTGCATCTCTCAATACCCTTGAAGCAAATCCAATGGTGTGTTCCTGATGGCCAACCTCCTGTGTCAGGATGGCACCCAATCCATAGCTACTGGCATCCACAGTCAGTGTACATGGCAGAGAGGGTTCAAACGGTTTAAGAGCTCTGACCGTGCTCAACTGTTCTTTGAGCCACGTAAAAGCTTGTTCACATTCAGTGTCTCACACAAACTCATTTTTCTCTTTAAGTAATTTTGAGATGGGACGTACTTTAGTGGCGTAATCTTGAATGAACCGGGCATAAAACTCTGTCAAACCTAGCAAGGATTTGACACCCACTTTGTCTTTGGGAGCTGACGCATCAAGAATGGCTTGTACCAAGCTGAGTTTGGGAGTTACACCTTCACTAGAAATGGTGTGACCTAAATACTCCACTTTGTCTTTGGAGAAGACACATTTCTCGCGTTTAAGGACCACACCATGCTCTTGGAATATGGAGAGAATTTTACTCAAGGACGCATCATGTTCAGCTTGATCTTTTGCAAAAATCACTTGAGTCTTTAACATATCCTACACGTGTATTTTTTTTTTGGAAAGTCTGACACACTTAATCAAAATGCCCCACTTTCCCACAAGAGCGACATACAGCATTTTTAGCAGGACAAGGTCTACAACTTTTTGCGTGATGCGTGTACCCACACCTGAAACAAATATCAGTTCTTTTGAAGAAATTGTTTTTTTGAAATTCTTTCTTCTTCTTAAGATTGGATGAGCGCACAGAAGTGACCACTTCAGTATTTTTATTTTCCAATTCTTTGAAAGATGTGTGTGACGTTTCTATGCTCTTTGCGATGCAAATGGATTCATCCAGAGAAGGGGTTTCAATGGATAATAGTTTTTGTCTAATGGTCTTGTCCACTACATTTACTAATAAACTGATCACGAACTAATTGTTCACTAAAGTTCTCAAATTCGCATTCTGCCACCATTTTCCTGAGCGCAGTTATATAGGTATCAGCATCCTCCTCTATCTTTTGAGCTCTTTTAAAGAATGTGTGTCTCTGTACAACAATACTAGGTTGCTTGTCATATCTTTTCTCTAATTTTCTTACTGTGCTTTTGTATTCATCAATTTCCTCCTCACCTTCATTCTCAGGTTCAGGTAAGTGTTTTAAGGTGTCCCTTCCTTCAAACCCTAAAGAGTGTAATAACAGAAACTTTTTTCTTTCTGGACGGAATCAATGCGCACCTTTTGCCCCTAAGTAGTTCTCGAAAGCGTCAAACCATTTCCTCCACACAATGGGCGGTTCTCCAGGTGCATCGAGAAATGGTGGTGGAGGGTGGACAGACTGCATGTTGTGATACACAGAACAGACGAGTACCAAAAGAAAAAGTAATCCACTTATGGAAGGAGGGAAGTATTACATTTGACTTATTTTATTTGTCTTTCTCACAAATTATTTTTCCTTCGAAAAACGCCCAAAGGGTAATGCACAGGAATAGATATATAGATAATCCCCTTTTTTTTCTTTGTAATTTACTCCATTAAAGTACAATATACTCAGTAGGTGTGCGTGTCACCGTGTATATCATTGCACGCCGTGAAAATGTCAAAATTTCATAAATATGCGCTTTATCTGATCCATCTGTGCCGATATAAACAGAAAAGCTTAGTGCTCCTTGTACAGAAGGAGTTAATCTGACAAGCTTTGTGAGGGAGCGAGGCGGGGCCAAATACCACGTGATGCAGGGCACAGCACTTCCGTAGGAGGCAGGCTGAAAGATCACCTCACGGGGCTTCCACTCGCTTCGCCACAGCACCGCTCTTCCCTTCCTTATAACCCGCAGAACAACAACATGGATTCACTCATGCGTAGCCTACAAAAGTCTGAACTTCAGCTGCGCTTCAGGTGAGTGCGATTGAATCTTTCACGACGATCTTCAAAATTAACGCGATATGGGTTCTTTGTGGGAATCATATATCCGATCCTACGTCGCCAAGAACGAGTGTAGTAATTAAGATACACTCGTAAATAGTTTTAAGTTAATTCTTTATTGAGTCCCACAGGTACTGCGAGAAATGCGGCTGCACAGGTCTCAGGGGATAGAATAACTGTCAAAAACAAACTGTAATAGAATGCCAAGACGCACACACGCAGGTGGCGCGAGGCCAGTGCAACATAGTGTCCGCGTGCAGATAACACGACGGCGCGATCATTACACACTAATAATGTAAAAATCTAAAAACTATAACCTACACTAATTTTACCTATAGAAAATATGACTCAACTATACTAATCTAACTGATCAACACTATCCTAACTTAACATTAATCTAACCTACCAAACCGTAACTTATCATACCCTATACATATATCACAACAGACAAGTTAAACATCAAACCCCCACTGCCTTTAAAACACAATTGCACATGAGGCTAACATTGACAACACCTATACACACACTACCTAAACATTAAAAGCTAAACAAAGATATATTTGTTTTACTTTTTTCATAAACAGACTAAACATCAACCCTCATCCACTCATAAAACTACTCACCCATATCCTCACCTAAAGCACAGATCACTAGTAAAACTATATTAAAACACTATACCTAAACTAACCCACCACTATACTAATAACTATCTTAACCTAAGCTAAAAGTCTATATTGTAACTTTTTTTTAAAGAACTGGGAAGGGCATGAATGTATGAGGGATGGTCTAGGTCTGTTGCTCTATGTGGTCTACTCTCTGCTGCAAAGTCTTTTTCATCTGCAGCAGAGTTGCCAGCTGCCATTGGACTATGGCCAAATTTAATTTCGTGTCCTGCTGGCCCTTCTGCAACTGCCTCACCATGTCCATGATTTGATGGGGCTGTGTGCCACCCGACTGTGCTGCCACTGCTGGTGGGGCTGAGGAGGGTCTATGTAGTGAGGCAGAGGAGGTAATGGGTATGGGCCTTTGCCACATGCCTGGTGTGCTGGTGTCTCTCAAGACTGAGTCTATATGCCTTCTGCTCGGCTGTGTTAGAGGAAGGACACATTATTCAGACAAAGCTGATTTGTCTCACTTGACCACATTTGCATGCATCATTCACTATTAGCAGCACCAGTGGCATGACCTGCCTTCAACACTTACATCTATGTAATGTAAAGTGTCCAACCATCATGAGAAGCAGGTCCTTCCCCTTCGATGATAGTAGTAAATAACCCAGGGTGTGGGCGTGTGGGTGCAGGATAGGCAAGTGACAGGCCTCATTCCCATGTACGCAAGTGCATATGAGGACAGATTTTGATATATGCTGTTATGTACATATGAAATGGTACACACGGTCCATCTATGTGCTCCCAGGGGTAAGACATGACACATGCCCGAGAGTAAAATTGATGGTCAACCAGCTAAGTGAGATGGGTGACGTGTAGCCAGTACAAGTATTGTGACCCAGCAATGCCTCACTATTATGGCATATACACAGGCCATACACATAGCAGCATAAATATACTCAGTGTCAGGTAGTTGAAACATAGGCAACTTATTCCTTTATCTTTGCTGTGGACAACTTCCACTTATTATGAATTATTTTCTATATTTCTTAATAATATAATTGAAGATTTCCTCCTAGTATTTGAAAGAGAGAGATACCCATTGATCATTCATCCTGCATTTATACAGGTAAAAATACTCCATGATATAGTATGATTTTCTCACCCCATTCAATGTCTTCTGTTTCTCAACAAATCCCTAATCAGTGTTCCTCCATCCTAATGTAACTGTCGCTGTTCGCCTAAAATTTCACCAAATGACACAAGTTCAGCTTGGAAACAGAAGACGTTAAATGGGGTGAGAAAATAATTCATAATAAGTGGAAGCTATCCACAGCAAAGATAAAGGAATAAGACTGTTAGCATTAAGACGAGGTGAGCTATAGGAAGAATAATGATATGAAATTTCGCTATATAAGTAAGGGGTATGAGTAGTAAAAGCAGGCTTTTTCATATATACAAAAGACATCCTTGACTTGCTGGATGAAAAGGAGATTAAGAAGGGATTATCAAGCACCACATGGAATGTAAATAGAGGTTAGAAGGCCAATGTAGGATTAAACAGTAGGAACTATGGGGGTTTTGTTTGTTTGCTTTTTTTTCCTAAGTGGAATGTTGAAGTACTGTAATTAGGATACTCCATGTTATAACAAGACATGTTTTCCAATGGGTTGATGATCCCCTGACCACCGTTGAATAGATAACATATGGAATTTGAAAACATAGATTGTTGTATAGGCAGGATTATTGTGCATGATACTTGGGGCCCGATGTAGGTAAATTAGATTTACCGATTCATAAATACCGAATTTTACCGATTCGATATTCATGAATCAGTAAATTTAATGTAGGTAATTTTTCGGTAAAAAATACAGAATTGGTAGGATTCGGTATTTACCGATTCTGTAATTACCGAATCGGTATTTGTCATTGATTCCTATGGGCCTTGAAGCCCATAGGATTCAATGGCAAATACCGATTCGGTAATTACAGAATCGGTAAAATTACCGAATTGCTAAGGGGGACAGGGTGTCACTTTGACACCCTGTTGCACCCCTGTTTGTGGCTTGTGTGCCATGTGACACACATACATGCCTTTAGGGCATGTATGTGTGCCATGGCACAGGTGTACATGGACAAATGTGCATGTACAGAGGTATTCGTTATTTACCATGCAATAGTTTTACATGGTAAATAACGAATCGGAAAGGCCCTGTGGCACTGTTTTCAGTGCCACCTACATTTCAAATTACCGATTCGGTAAATTTACAGAATCGGTAAATACCGATTCTGTAAATTTACAGAATCGGTAATTTTTTAGCCCCCTACATCTGGAAATCCAAATACCGGTCGGTAACGGCCAAAATCGGCCGTTACCGACTGGTATTTGCCGCCCTACATCTGGCCCTTGATGTATAGAATGGTATATATGCAGGCTTCCGAGTGGAATAGAACATGTTTTGTGGGATATAATTTTCAAGTTATTTTTTGATTGTAATATTGCCTTTTTTTCTTATTTACAGCCCTGATGATGTCCCGGAAGGGACGAAACACGTAGGCTGTGGAATAATTATTGCCTGTGCAATAGATGTTTGTACAATAATTTGAACATTTGCATGGTGGATATTTTCATCAAAGAAGACTGTTCATTCTGAATGAAATACTACAATAGATGAACTGAATACCAATATGATGGAAGCTTGCATGGAACTCTTTTGATTCTTTTCTTTGACTGCATGAATTTACTATGCTTGAAATACATTGTATACTTAGACGTTCCTTCTAATTGTATTTGAACATAAAATACAAATTCAGGACATAAAAGAAAATTTAGGGACACTACACAGAACAAACAGACACCTAAACGACCAAAAACACAACCATACTCTCATGCAAACTCCAAACACCTTCTCCACGCAGCACAGACAAAAAGACAGGACGTGAAAGAGAAAGACATTTCAAACTTCCTGGTTTGTAGCATGGCTATATCAATACATAATTTCCTATGTGGATACAGCATGTTTTTCTCACATGTGTCATTTTTCTGAGAAAAGCGTGTTTTTTCTGATTTATCGCTAGACAAATATCCAAGTCGCTAGTACCACTATGGGCAAAACATTGTTTTTGATGCTGGGCCCTTGATACGTGCCTTCCTGTGGATGCTATTTCGACTCATTCATTACGTTTAGTAGTAAAGCATCAGTTTACCTACAAAAGTGACACATTCAATACATGAAAATCACCTTTCATTCCATTGAGTAATTTTTCCTAGTCCAATGTCACTTCTAATGGTCATGCATGACGTTGCATGCCAAAAAGTTTTATTTCCCACAGAAAGGTCACCCTTCATTCAATTAAGTTACGTTTCTTAGTTCAATTTCACTTTTAATTGCTTTGCATGACTTTGCGTGCCAAAAAGTCATGTTTCCTACAGAAAAGTCACCTTTCATGCCATTAAGTCACTTTTCCTAGTCCAATGTCACTTTTAATGGTCATGCATGACTTCACATGACAGACACCTTTCCTTCTATTGAGTCAATTTTCCTAGTCCGATGTCATTTTTAATGGTCATGCGTGACTTTGTTTTCTGAAAAGTCATGTTTCCTACAGAAAAGTCACCTTTCATGACACTGAGTCATTTTTCCTAGTCCTATGTATTTTTAATGTGCATGCATAACGTTCCATGCCAAAGAGTCACAGTTACTACAAAAAAATTCACCTTAAATAAAATAGTGCCAACTTTTGTAGTACAGCCTAGCCTTTTCAACTAGAGTGGCACCTTTCCTACTGAAACATGTTTGCTTACTGACACAGTGCTATGGAATTGGTCAAGGCCAAGTGACACACACCACTTGACAATGCACAGTGCATTGTTTTAAGAGGTTTGACATTGATGCCTGGCATCCAACCTGATGATACACTTCTGAAAGCCAACTCTAGTTGATGAAATGTGTGGATGTAGATATTTTCTGGAAATGTGACATAAACACGACAAGGAATAGTTTCAAACATTTATTATTATGTTTTAACTTTCATTCGTTTTTGTTTGATGATCCTTTACAAACGTGTTTCATGTAAATAAAATGTGCACAATGTGTGCATGTCTTTGATTGCCTGCAGCTAGATTCTGGATACCTTGTGCCTCGGCATCCTCCTCTTCATCATCATCCTCCATCAGGTCCTGAAGTTGTAGGACTCCGTCACAGGGGAAATTAGCCTGCACAAAAATGCTGTGCATTATTGCATAGACCGATGTAATCTTGCAGACCTTTAGGGGGGAGTAGAGTAATCTACCCCCTGAAATATAAAGGCAGTGGAACCTAGCTTTCAGAAGTCCAAAGGATTTTTCGGGAATGTTCCAGATCTTGCTGAGAACCAGGTATAAACCTTCTCCGGCTCAGTCTGGGGGTGTGCATTGTGGTACTGAAAATTCTGGACTCGTGTAATAAACTTTGTCGTAGCATGACGATTTTGGTATCAAAAGACCGAGAATGGCTAGTACACTATGTACAAGCATTTTCGTCATATTCCAGTAACGATTTCACCTCGAAATCGTCATTTTCGTCCTGAACCCTTGGCTTCCATTTTGTGTACAGCAGCCATTTTGTGAGTTGCCCTCACATAGGCTTATAACTACAGCCAAATTCGATTCCAAAGGACACGTACACCTTAATTGACTTCTCTGTGACCTGGGCAAGCTGAAACCATTGCCCCAGGCCGAACCTGCCCGACCAGTTCCTTTCCCAGTGGCCGAGCGAGACAGCATCAAGGCACAGCCTACCATAAACCTTTTCATCGCACACACACCCTGCCTAATCTTGCTCACACCTGTCTCTGCTCCCTTCTTTATGGCCTGTTTACGATGGGGATGTGCCGGGTTTTTATTATGGGTTTCTGCAGCTTGTGTAAGAAGGAATGTTTTTTTTTTTTGCATGTTTGCAAAAGCTAGAACTGCCCCTTTCTTTTTTGTACTGGGTCATGTAACGCTAAAAACATATAAAAGGCCTCTGTCCTCTTCATTCCTGAGACTACCTCATCCACTTGCTACGGCTTCTGGGTGACGTGGCCTCACTATGTTAAGTTTAATAAAGATGTCTTTTCATATTTTCAGAGTCTGTGCCAAGTTCTTGTTATATTAGTAAGTATTCCCTGAGAGCGAAAATTACCAAGTTCTTCAGTTGGCGCCCTAACGCGGGAATCATCAGAGAAGTGACTTTCTGTGGGAGTGATCGTGCCAGGAGACTGAAATAAACTGAGGAGGACAGAACAAGATTCTACTAAGAAGGTACTCTATGCACGGGGATTCTGGAGATTCTTTAATTCTGCAGCCCAGTATATTTCTGACCTTCCTGATTTTTGATCCTCCACATGATGTCACTCCTGACTGATAAACTTTTTGGCGTGAGTATTCTTAAAAAGACCATTAGGTCATGTAGAACTTGACAGTTAGAATCTGGATAATATTTTGATTAGTAAAAGTAAGAGTTAAGTATAAGTGGGTCGCTCCCAGTCCTTTGTTCTTTGCCTCCTTAGTCTGGTTCTTAGTTTGATTTGTCCTTAGTTTTATTTGAATATTGCAATTTTCAAAAACCCGAGGGTCTTGTATATTTACGAGTGTATCGATAGAGATAGCCCCTTGAAGTTTGAAGCTAGATTAGTGAGCTATAAGATGCCTGATCTTAGCGAATTTGGAGATTTGTGTTGGCCAACTTTGTATACGTTTGGATTAGCCGGCTTTCCCCTAAAGGGGATATCTAAATAGGTTTAGATTTAAAAAACATATTTCTTCCTTGGTGATTTTGTATCCCCAGGGAATTTAAATATGACATAATACAAAACAAGGATCCTTTGTTCTGCGCAGTTTTATGAATGGAGATATGCAGCACAATATTTGGTGTTCTGCCAGCCAAAGCTAGTGAATTAAGTGTATTGTGACTTCGTGCACATACAGCAGTCTGTTGGGCTGTGTTTTTGCAGTCTTTTGGAATACTATTGAGACGTGTTTTTTGTAAATATGACTTAACTAGTATTTACAAATGGCTTTGTTTTCATCCAAAGTGTCGATTTGTGGGTTCAATGTGTGTTTCAATGTCTATGTGGGTTTTCTCATTAGTGTAACTTCAGTAATAGCTTACAGCGCTGTATTGTGTGTCCTGAGTGTTTGAATACTTTCTCTTTATGTCTGCAATGAGCTCTCAATGTGTGTTTGTGGGTTTCTTGATGTTTTCAGTCTGTTAAGTAAAATGTCAGATTAATTAATATTAAGTAGAAATTAAATAACACTCCAGCAATTTACTATGTCACATGCTAAAAATCGCTATGTGTTGCTATTTAATTTACAGACTAAGCAAAAACGCAAATGCTTAAAATAGATAAGTTAAAATTCACATTCGCTAGGAATATGAAGGCCTCAAAAATAATTGTGTCTTTTGTAGCAAAACGAATTTGTAGTTTTTAAAAAAAAGTGAATTTTTTCTTGCTAGATTTAAATGCATCTTTTTGCACGCGCATTTTTAAAAAACTTGAAATGTCTGTTTTCAGTAAGACTGAGAGCGTGCCCAGGTTTCAGTTTCAGCCCTGTGCAGGGCCTTTCCTGCCATTAAGGCAGCAGATGTTGTTTTTCAAAGGCCATGAATAATATTGGAATGTTTATTTAGCCCAGGACTTAGCCGTTAGTTAATCACAGTTGGATCTTTTTCATTTCAGAATAGTGTTTTAAAGGGTTACAAAAATAAGGTTCATCGCTTTGTATCACTGGAAGACATTCCAAATATGGTTTTCCTCTCTTAAAACATCTTTTTCAAAGTATATTTTTGGTTCTGTTGAAAATACTGATTGCCCTTTAAACATGGCGCGAAAAATGTCATGTTTTAAGTTAGGCTTTTTGTGCGTAGGCGCATAAATGAATGCATCTAAAAATGATAGGAAAGGGATGCAGCTTACCTTTATATGTGGAGTTATCATAAAAACAGATAATTGGTTTCATTGAACGAAAAATATTAATTATGGAAAAATTATTTGAAAAAAAAATAAGTGCTTTTTAAAATCGTTTTTTGATATTTATAAAGCTTAATACTCATACTATGACCTCCCAGTATTAAAATTTGATTTAAGTTATGTGTTACGGTGTAATTAGGTAATTTGCATGTTGCTTTTCACTTGGCGCAGGCGTAAAAAGCTAATTTTTCCAAGGATTTACATGAGATATGACTAATGTCTAATATCTGTAACGTGTAAAGAACATCCTGAGGATGATTAATATGGAAAACAATTATAGGATATTTATTTTTAAGTGCCCCAAAGATAAAAGTCGAAATTGAGTTAAATGGTTTTTTTTTTAACACAGATTCTTGTAATTTACCATAGCTTGAAAATGTCTCTGGCTTCAGTAAATGCATACATTTGTGCATAATACAAACTTGTGGGTTGTTATTGAGGTTGTTTTAAATAGCTCAGTGAGCCAATGTGCCCGGTGCAGAACTTTGTGTTTAATATCAGGGTTGAAGGTTCTAACTTTAGCGGGGCCCATTTAGACGTTAGGTGGTGTTTAAAATGAGTACCATTGTATAGGGTGGTAGCAAGCATTTGTTCTAAAAACTGGTATGTGTGAACCCTTCACAGTAAATGTAGTAGGCCTTCTGTCTTTGTCATGTTGACATTGTGACCTTTTAAATTCGAGCCTTGTCTCTGTGAAATGCTGAATAACCTTGCTAAACAGGCCTATGAAAGGTGGAATTTCTGGTTTAAAGTTAAAGACTTAATTCCAAAGGGAAATATAAAAAAGGTTTCTTGAAAGGTTTCTTTAATAGTCCCAACATCATGACATTTGTATTTCTGCTCTAAAAAAATAATGTCTGCTAGTCGTTTTTATTTTGACAGAAAACGAAGTGTTGCATTACATCTTAGACAAAAAATAGGATGCAGCCTTTTACTTAAATTTTGAAGCCTACATGAATAAGTAAGAACGATTTGCCAATTAAGAAGTTTTTTTTATCATGGAGATTGTGGCACAAGACTAATTTTAGGTGTCAGGGAAAGGATTTTACCTCTAAAAGTTAAAAAGGCTTCATGTTGCAAGCTGACTGACAAGATGGTAACAGTTAAGTAATGGAAATTTATTTTTGTGTTTGTTAATGTGTATCATGTTTTGTCTTCTGCTTAAAAGTTACAATTGATGTCTGTTTATTATCTGTATTATCTATACATATTGTATATGTCTCTCTTTTGTGTGCTGTGTATTTTTTATTTTTTTTCCCTTTTCGCTTCTGCTCACAGATCATTCAAGGATTGCTCTGGGGGCTCAAGACACGTGAGTTTGGTTGGTTGAAATGAGATGGGTTTTTTTTGGGTTTTTTGCGCAACTCCTTTGAAAAGAAATGTCCATGCGTTTTTCATGTTTGTGTATTTTGTTCTATCATGAATTGTTCTTGCTGGTTCTGTGTGTCCGAAAGTTGTATTTGACAGCAGATACCAACTATTGGTGATCTACTGTCAAACAAGAGGGTATCCTTACACGGTTTAATGCGTCACCACTCATTTATATATGCTATCGTTTTACAGCGAGTATATCTGATGGCTTGACGTCCGTTTTGTGCGTTTTTGCATGTTTTATGTTGTATGTTGCAGCTTAAGAAATTATTACAAATTCACCCGTGTTGTTGTGAGGGACATGTATGACGATACGTGTCGCTGTCAAGAGTTGGGTAAAATTTTCGCTGATACTAAAATTCACAGATATGATTTTTTTACATATTGTGAACCAGACAGACAACACTTCACCAGTGTATGTCAAATTTGGCTATAAGTATTGAAGAAAAATAAACAGCAAATTGTGTCATTTGTAGTCACGATACTGCCCTTTCCTGTAAGGAACAGGCAGCCCTAAAATTATATATCCTGATTGGACGTAAGGATAAATTATAGATTTGTGACTCTTGTACATGGTGACCTAATTTCTATTTCACCTTAGTCAGTTTTATTCTGCTTCCTAAGTGGCTTTCCTATGGCTCTGGACCGTAAAAGAAACCAGGTTTCATTTTTTCCTGAAGAAGGAACTGGAACATTAGCTGAGATTACCGTATATGGTGTAGTGGCCAACAGTAGAGTTAAATTTGTAGACTATTGTGATTTTTTTTGTGTATCACCCATACTCTTGGTATTGTGTCACATGCCTGACTATCACCCAAGCACATCAGGCCTAGTTATTGGGGATTTTAGCTGTGTCCTATTCTCTTTTCCGTATTCTTTTCACCTGTCAACTTTTATTTATTATTAGTGTATTGTTCAGGTTTGCACTTTCAGATTGCAGTAATGTACCATGGACCCCCATTTTATGTATAATTCCCTGTTGCATAACTAGACTGGTTTCTAAGAATTTTCTTTAGGCCTATTCTGATGTTTTTCCAGTCTAACTGTTAGGACTGTTAGGACTGATTAACTGACTCAATACTATAGTAAGATAAGCTTTCCACCTCAATAGGAGACACATTACGTTTTTTTAATATGACAAATTCAATGCCTATTCTAATTTGGTTTTTAGTTCCTTTTTCTGCTGCTTTAATTTTAATGAACCAGATGTATTTTAAATAATGGAAATACCAGGACTCTCTAGTTCTTGTCTTTTGTTCCTACATCTTGCTCATTAGCTTTTGCATTGCATAGTCCCACCTGATGCACAATTATTATGATAACATGTATGTGATCCCGCTTTTGAGATGTTCTAGATGAGGAATTTAGGAACACCTATGTGTATCATTGAGATAAAATGTGTTTGCCCCATTAGACATGCCACTATGTGTGAGGACATCCATTCAGATAGAATTCCCATGTCGCTATGATGATGAAAGATATGCTCTCACACGGAAACCCAATTGAAGAGACTAGAGGCACTGTTTTGCCTATTGCCTTTGTTTTTGTATTGCCTTTGAATGACAGTGTATTTCAACGCAGATTTATCCCATGGCTGTGGCCACCCCTTTGAAGATCGCAGGCCACCTGTTTGCAGTCCCCTTGTTGTACAGTGAACTGTTTAAAGCATCGCACTTGCTTCATCAGAAGGCGTTCAACATCAGAAAAGAAGAAGGAGCTGGTTTTGCCACAGTCCCTTGAGATTTCAGTGCAAAAGAGCGCCTGTTATGTGCTGGTTAACCTCTAACAGTGTGCAGTCCCTTGAGCCCCTTGGCCTGAGTTTTGGCCATGCACCCCTTTTTCCCTTGCTTCAACGGAAGTGCAGTGCACCGGAGGATCCAAGAGTGGCAAAAGGCACTCCATTCTGGTGCCCATGAAAGAGCGGCCTGAGCATCCTCTGACACTGAATGATGAGTGTTGGAGTCTGAGAATGGTCCCGGGTCTGCACAAGACGAGCACAATATCTGTAGTGTCTGCCGCAGAGGAGAGATACGGTGCACTGCCTTGAGACATTGAGACTTTTTGAATGAGCTATGAGTGTTTGCCAGGAGGGCACTCCAACAGATACTGAGCATCAGAGCATGGGAGGCCTGAATCCAAAGGCCCATGCAACAACGGGAGCAGACTTGATTGGACAATAGAAGCCTGCCAGAGAGGCTTTTTGAACAGACTCTGGGCATAGTTGGTTTCACAAGAGGTTTCCGTGTGATTGTATAGACTAAGTGTTAGGAGAATGATTTTATTGTTCAACTGGCATTATTTTTAAGTAGTATTCTGTTTAGTAAAAGCAGAATAAAGTCCATTTTCTGTGAAAGAGTATCCCCTTTTCACCTCAGAGCATTAATGAGGGTCACCACTGATTCACTTGAACATATAATGAATTACAGAAATGCATAGGAAGACCTACAATGTTACTAGATAATTTTAGGATTTACCTTTTGCTTAGGGTTGTGAAAAATTATGATTTCATTTGTTATAGCGGTCACTACTTTGTCTATATGTTCTTAATGACGTGTTTTCTAGTGTTTTATAAACATGGCATTGTCTTTTATGGGTGGGATTGTTTTTGCTGCCCAATTCACATCTGTACCCACCTCCCAACCTATGTCTCTTCCTACTTCTACTTCTTTGCATACTTTCCAGATTTTAACTGAACATGGACTAGTTAGGAGGTCAGAGTTTACTGATAAATCTTTTTGTACAGTTTCTGCATCGACACCAATTAGTCGTGAATATCACTAATTGTTGGGTGTCTGGTCTTATACCACATACTACAGATAGAGGCATTCCCTATTTGGTTCTGTCATATATGGCCTTTGTGCTACTGCGTGTGAAAGGAGACCTGTCCCGAGAGAGTCGCTAAGTAATAGGATTATGCTTCAGCAACATCTTGATGATTTGATAAATATAGACCTGGACTCAGACTAGCGTGAGTATAGGTTATTGCCTATGTAAGGGCAAAAGGAGCGTCTGTGGTACTGAAAATTCTGGACTCGTGTAATAAACTTTGTCGTAGCATGACGATTTTGGTATCAAAAGACCGAGAATGGCTAGTACACTATGTACAAGCATTTTCGTCATATTCCAGTAACGATTTCACCTCGAAATCGTCATTTTCGTCCTGAACCCTTGGCTTCCATTTTGTGTACAGCAGCCATTTTGTGAGTTGCCCTCACATAGGCTTATAACTACAGCCAAATTCGATTCCAAAGGACACGTACACCTTAATTGACTTCTCTGTGACCTGGGCAAGCTGAAACCATTGCCCCAGGCCGAACCTGCCCGACCAGTTCCTTTCCCAGTGGCCGAGCGAGATAGCATCAAGGCACAGCCTACCATAAACCTTTTCATCGCACACACACCCTGCCTAATCTTGCTCACACCTGTCTCTGCTCCCTTCTTTATGGCCTGTTTACGATGGGGATGTGCCGGGTTTTTATTATGGGTTTCTGCAGCTTGTGTAAGAAGGAATGTTGTTGTTTTTTGCATGTTTGCAAACGCTAGAACTGCCCCTTTCTTTTTTGTACTGAGTCATGTAACGCTAAAAACATATAAAAGGCCTCTGTCCTCCTCATTCCTGAGACTACCTCATCCACTTGCTACGGCTTCTGGGTGACGTGGCCTCACTATGTTAAGTTTAATAAAGATGTCTTTTTCATATTTTCAGAGTCTGAGCCAAGTTCTTGTTATATTAGTAAGTATTCCCTGAGAGCGAAAATTACCAAATTCTTCAGTATGGGGTGTCATGACCCATGCCTGGATGCCATATCCCTAGTCAGCTGAAAGTGAAGCAAAAGAACAACTGACAATACTTTGGAAAACTGTTACTGATACGTGGCAGCCCATGTGTATTATGTGTAGTTACAGTGTCATACATATTTCTAACATTGTTTTCCCAATATGGGGCCTAGTACGATGTCGGCGGACTTTCATCCATAAGACACTGTCTCAGAACTGGGACCGACGTCCAGTCAGCAGTCCCGACCTCCTGATTAAGATGCGACCGAACACTGTTGGCTCGCCTTCCGACATTTCCCTATGGGCACATGTATTACGAAGAGCATGATCCCATAGGGAAATGGGAGGTGATGTTAATCCCTGCAACCCGTGGCAGGCACCTCAAGGTGCCTGGCATGGGGTGCAGGGACTAACGGGGGTACCATAGATGCCCCCTCTACCCCAAACCGGAGGCCGCAGAGGCAGGGGGCCCTGTTAGGGGCATACAAAACACTTTATGACAGGGTTTCCATGTTGGAAAGGTCGACATGTAATCCCTGCCAGAAACGGTGCATCATAATCCCAAGGGTCGAAAGACTGCCCTTTGGGATTACAGGTTGGCCTCCGACTGGCAGACTGGCTCTTTGAGCCCATCAGAAGCCAGACGGAATGACTGGCTGGTTTAGTTTCTATCCACCAGCATTGTAATGCGGCGGTCGAAAAGTAAACCGAGATGTGTTAGTCATGCAGTTGCTGATAGGTTGACACTTTTCTCTTCCATTACTCTGTGTTATAGCACATGCTGAGCATGGGGTGATACATTATGACTATGATGTACATCCTGTAATTTTCTGTGAAGTCTATTTGGAGTAGCTCATGACCATTCATGTTACTTGCCAATTGTGGCACATATTTGGGTACTTGGTCCTCTGTAGGTAGATGTTGATATAGGAGACATGCCTTACACTGAAACAAGCACGTTCATGGTTAACCAGATATGTGGATTTTGGGATACATGATAAGCCTGATGAACCGGAGAAGGGGCATGTAGACAATCCCACAACACCCTTCCTCCCTTACGCACATGGATGCTATACTTCATTTGGGCCAGCAATGTATTGCTCTGTATAGTTCAATCATTAAAGGGATTTCATAGTAGCTATGTGTGTCTTGACTAGTGCTTAATGTTTAAAATATTAAGTGCAAGGGCTATGACCAGGAGGCAACTGCAGCTTGCACCACCCATCACCCCTGTCATCGTTGCCAAAACAACTAATAACCATATCTCTTGTATTTCAATATGCAACAGTTCAGATTATTCCAGGTCCCCAAAGCTAAAGGAATGGCTAGGGAGGCAGGTATTAGCAATTATTTTAATGTATATTGTTTTCCTAAACAACTGTTATACTGCTCATCCCTAAATTACATGAGCAGTGCCACCTTGTGGCAGACTGCCCTAGGTGTGGTGTTGTCAATTAGGTGGCGGTAACGAGTACCGGAAACCAATTAAGTGCCGGTGCTCAGCACCGGAAAGCACAGGCTCAAATTAAGCACAGGTCTTGACATTGTTAACTTTTGGGTTTGCCTGACACGTTTACCATGGAAAATGGTGTATGTATAATCCACACCTCTCTTACTTCTGTTCCTATCTGCATCACCAGGTACAATCAAGGGTATTATTTAATCCATTTCTAACTGCTAGTGGGAGTGTTAGGTATTAGAGTTTAGCTTACCTACACGTAGGCCATTCCCATATTGTCCATTCTGGAATTGGTCATTGATGGAGTGCCTGAATATGTATGCATCATGCACACTGCCAGGGTATTTGGCCAGCACGTTGGTGAAGAGACCCCGACGGTCCACAATGCCCTGGACATTTATGGAGTGGGTGTGTTTCTAGTTTCTGTAGAGATGGAATGTGGCTGCAAGGGTTACCAGTTGCATATGTGCGCAATCCATGGCACCCAGTATGTGTGGGAACCCAACAATGGCATAAAATCCTTGTTTAGTCACCAGCTGCAGTTCTTCGGTGTTGGGAAAGAGGACGTAGCAGGGTGTCAGGCAGATAATGGCATCCAGGATGAAGGGAAGGAATAAGGTGAAAGATGGCTGGTAGATTCTGGTCACCTTGGCAGCTGTGATCTGGAAGGACCCCAAGGTCAGTATATGTATTACCTTTATGAGCTTCACCTCTAGAGGGATGTTGGTAGACTGGTTAGTTTTTGGCTGAAGGCTTGGGGCAATCATGTGTAGGTCTACAATGGACTGCCTCATCAGTTGGTAATAGGTGATTAGCTCATCCTCCCGGAGTCCTATTAGGGTGGTCCCCGTCCTGCGTTGCTTTTGTGGTGGTGAGAGTAGGGTGGGTGGCTGGGGTGGGGTGGACAGTGGTGGTCAACTCCATGCGACTCCCAGTGGCAAAATAACTACCTCTATGGTGTAGTTCTGGTTGCAAAACTGTCCTGTACATCTTCTCTTTATCTAGGAAAGTCGATGTGTAATTTCCTACAAATGGGTTTCACAAGTGCAGGAATTTTGACATTACCGCACCATTGCATAACTTCTGCAGCCGCTGCGTCACCTTTGAAAAATGTCATAAATAGCCATGCGTTACTTTTATGCTGGAAATTACAACGGAACACCTACCTTGCATACATTAATACTTCCGTGACAAAGGCAATTCCGACACAGACTACTTTTGTCGCACAATACCAAAAAGGGACTCATCCTCAAAGATACGTCACCTTGTAAATATGGAGCAGTGATTGCGCAGCCAAATGCAACAAAAATGTTGAAACATTGGCTGTGCAAAGTCCTTGTAAATAAGCCCTATAGTGTTCCCAGTGTTTTGCCATCACCCCTGCTAAACAGTTATTTCTGCGTAGTCACCTGTATGATAAATGTACTACATTATAGGCCAATTAAACTATTGTTGTAGTGCTACCAGGTACAAGAGATAAATGGTATTAAACTTAATGAAATCACTGAAAATTCATCAGGAAATGACTATATGCCCATTCAGTTTTAGTGTCACAACTGACGGATATTTGTTGTGCTTTGGAATCGAGGTTCTCAATGAAGTTTAGATTTTTATAGTAGTTTGCAATATAGTTTTGCCTCCAGAGAGGAGAGAAGCAAACAGATTTAATATATTGAAACAAATGTGAAAGGACCAGCCTGCTAAAAAGCGAGCAATTTCGATTGCATCTGCAATTTTTCTAGGCCTTCCTTTTTTGTGAATCTTTGCAGGTGTCCCGGGTCCATCACACTGAATGAGCATACAAACAGATCGCACAAATATATTTTTGCATGCCAGCTGTCTTAGCAATTTTCGAGTTTGAATTGTTATAGGAAGTCGAGTTCTCAGCCTCTTCGCCGCAAATCCTATCTGCGCTTTTTCCATTTCAGCACTGCAACAGAGCAATATAATCCAGCACAGAACCCTCATTCCAGATTCAATTTATTTTCAACCCTCCCAAGAGACAGTCTCTAAAGGCAATATATCCCGTGCACAGGGGAACCGTGTGCGGGTTAGTTGATTTTGATCCGGGGCTCCTGCATTACTGTTATAAACAAGAAAATATGAATCAGATTATTTTTAAAACATTTAAGCCTGCTATAGCATCTCTACTTTGCACATTTATTTTAAAAGTTTTGATTTGTTGCTTGAGGACAGAGAGCTGTATTTTTAACATTGTCTGCTTGAAGAGTATGTAATGTGAAGATGGGGAGAGAGCCACAAGGTTGAGAATAAGACACGCTCAGTTTTGGTGCAAGTACTGAGAACATTTAGGGGCTTATTTACAAGCCCCTTTCGCCGCTGGTGCATCACTTTTAATATGGGGAAAAGTGATGCACCAGTGGTGAAAGTGACTTGTCAATAATCCCCTTAATTTTGTAGTTGAAGTAATCCTAAATTAAAAGTTTAATTTAGCAGTTTATCCCTATTAATATGTGTCAAGTACACTTAGCAAATTAAACAGCATTGTAGAAAACCACCAGTTTAAAAGTTTTAATTTAGGCCCCTAGCAATCAGTGACAAAAAAGGTTAGTATTCAAGGGGACCCTTCACACGTGATTGCATGACCTCAATATAAGAGAATCAGCATCGTTTAAAATGTTCTCCAAATCTTATCACATTTCAAACTGAAAATATGGGCATATTTGTCCATGTTACTGCCACTCATCTACCATAGGAGGGCATACTCTGTTGATGCAGAAAATACATACGTTACTCATGCACTTGGCAATGGAGGAATATATAAAAAAAACTTGCGTTTCAAGTTGGCAACTGAGTCCTTCTCTGGAAATCAACCCATCTGGCCACAGTACTGCACTTCCACAACACAATGTAATGTATTGAAGGAATACATTCAATATTTTATTTCATTTGGATCTCAGTTTATTCAATATGCACATCATGGCTACCTACACAAACACCAATGTTTTCACCTGGTTTGCTTCATGATGTACGTAACAACCAGGACAAATCGATTTTTTAGCACCCTCTAACTTTGAAGCTGATACACATAGTTCTGGTCACTGTTTAATTTTGTCAGTACCATCATTTTTACATGATGTCAATTTTCAAGCCTAAAATTATTTTTTCCTTGCACACACATTGGATCATGATTATTAGGTGAAATCCATAACATTTAATGGCATGTGGTTCAGATACCATAATGCCATGCAATTAGATCTGATCCTGTTCATGGCAAGTCAATACTATTAAATAATACAGTATTGCAGATTAATTGGGAACAGTTTTGGGAATGCACCTCGCCTCAGTTACTAACATATATATATTTTTGTATCATACACAATAATATACTTCAGATTTCATTTTGAATCCTCCAGGTAACACTGTAGGCCGTATTAAATTCGATGTGTTTATTTCTACCAGAGTAGTACCTGTCACAAATGATTAAATTCTATTTTGAATTCCTGCCTAGGAGTGGTATCCAATAAGCTGTACACAATTTGCCTCACTTAGTTGACTTATTATTTTCTCATAACTCACACTGTCCTTGATTAGCACCACGACCTCATCCTCTGTTTTTATTATGTTGGATTGATCTTCATTCTGTATTTTGTAGATTACAATTCTTGACTCCATATTTTAAAATCAACATTTAGGCTTTTGCTGCTGCATTGTTTGACATTATTTAATACCACAGACAAATAGACTTGGAATGCAGTTTTAGGGCTTTATTCACAAGAAGTGATGCATCACTACGCTGTGTCAGCGATGTGTCAAAATGACAAGAAATACTATGGCATTTTTAAAAGCCATGGATGCACCATATTTCTGGTACGGCGCACCATGGCTTGAGCATCAGGCTACGAAAAAAAAAATTACGCAGGAGTGGGTGTTATGTGCCAACAAAAACTGACATATCGGTCGGTAAAGTGTCGTTAGGTAGAATTGCATCATGTAACGTGATCAAAACCACCTAAGTGTTACTTTCCAGTGCGTGTAACTTGAAAAGAAGAATACAAAAATGCCGCAAAAATAAATAAATGACACACTTCACAGAAGGCAGTCATGGAGCAGATAAAAGAGACCAGCTGCCAGGACAACAACCTCAATAACATTAGCACCATGCAGGATGTCCAGACTGACTCCCAGGGGAAGAAGAAGGAAAGTGAAACATCAGTGAGGAGGAGATTGAGATCCTGATTACTGAGGTGACAGACCACCAACAACAGCTGTTTGTCACCTCGAAATGGCAATAAGGAAAGAAAGAGGCCATTTGACAGACCAAGGTAAACAGCATGGGACACGTGAGGAGGCAGTAACTGACTTTAAAAATGAGCAGGCATGTAATAAAGCACAGAATGCAGGAGAAACTGGCCAACAACCTAAAGGCAGCAATGCAGATGAGAGGAGGGAGTCCAGGGAAACAGGAGGAGCTGAATGTTTAGGAGGAGCTGGTGGCAGCTGTCATCCCAGAGGAGTTGTTGGCAGGAGTTCCTGGACAAAACAGTACAGCCCATGAGGAAGAACATTTCCTACAGAGTAAGTCACAACAAGGGGCAATGTGGGCAAAAATATAATTTTGTGCAGTACAGCTAGCTAAGAACCAGCGCTCTAGTATCCCGTGTGCAGGACAGATATGTGGGTAAAGTACCATTAAGCATCACATAAAGGTACGTCACACTGCCCAGTTACATGTGGCACACCTCACTCAAGCTTTGTCACATCTCTACCTTCCATGTGTGAAGTGCAGCACCAGTACACGCTCACCTCAGTAGACTGGCACTTGTAGTCATGTGTACAACAAGAGTCACCATAACTACAAGTCCCGCAATACTAAGCAAAAAACAGGGGGCCTCAGTTTCAAGAGGCCTGTGCTGCCCGGCCTTTACTTTTAATGATACTCTGGTGGCACAGGCCTCTCAATTGTATCCATGAAGCATTGCTAAGCCACTCTGCGTGGCTTGAATGGCTTCATAGGTATGGATTGAGGCAAAGCAGTATCAAGCGCTACCTTCCCTACTCTGCATCGAAGTGACTTAGCATGCCATTCTAGAGAGGAGTCTGCACTGTGATCCTCAGGAACGTCAAGAAATTGGCGTTCTGGTGGCATACTGGGCATGTAAATAATCACCTGGGTGTGGGGGTGAATGCAAGTGATGCACATCAGACGACCATGTGTGTTGAAACTAAAGATGGTGTGGGGCCCTGGTGGGCCTCTGGTAGTGGTAGTGCAGTCTTTTGTAGGCACTGGCTTTGCTCCTACAACTGACAGTGTGTGTGGATGGGGATATATTGAATAGGAAGGAGGTGAGAAGGAATATGTGTACAGCAAAACAAGCTGACACACACATCCCCTGATGTGTGTGGAAGTTCGGTCTGGACTGTTCCCATGGGGCACAGGGTCAAGACTGATTTGCATATGGCTGGGTCCAAACTGGGGTGGTGTAGTGGGCAAAAGAACGATGGATTTAACCCAGATCTTTTGACTGGGGGAGAATGTTTGCATTGTCAGCATTCCATCCATCAGTTTTTGCTGTAACACTTAGTGCCCTAAGTGGGATGGGTATGCCCAGATGTGGGTCCCTTGCTCACTGTGCCACTGAATTCAAGCTAGGCTGGCTGAAGAAGGGTGACATACCCTGAAACTTGCCCCAGGATGCTTGTTTCTGGTCCAGGGAGGACCTGGCCTGGCAGTTCGGTCTGGACTGTTCCCATGGGGCACAGGGTCAAGACTGATTTGCTTATTGCTGAGCCCAAACTGGGGTGGTGTAGTGGGCAAAAGAACAATGGATTTCACCCAGATCTTTTGACTGGGGGAGAATGTTTGCATTGTCAGCATTCCGTCCATCATTTGTTTGCTGTAAAACCTTTTGCCTAAGTGGGATGGGTATGCCCAGAAGTGGGTCCCTTGCTCACTGTGCCACTGCATTCAAGCTAGCCTGGCTGAAGAAGGGTGACATACCCTGAAACCGGTCCCAGGATGCTTGTTTCCGGTCCAGGGAGGACCTGGCCTGGCAGTTGGTTCTGGACTGTTCTCTTGGGGCAGAGGGTCAAGACTGATTTGCATATGGCTTGGTCCAAACTGGGGTGGCATAAGTGGCAAAAGAACAATGGATTTAACCCAGATCTTTTGACTGTGGGAGACTGTTTGCATTGTCAGCATTCCGTCCATCATTTGTTTGCTGTAACACTTTTCGCCCTAAGTGGGATGGGTATGCCTGATGTGGGGCCCTTGCTCACTATGCTACTGGATTCAAGCTAGCCTAGCTGAAGAAGGGTAACATACCCTGAAACCGGTCCCAGGATTCTTGTTTCAGGTCCATGGAGGACTTGGCATGGCAATTCAGTCTGGACTGTTCCCATGGGGCACAGGATCAAGACTGATTTGCATTTGGCTGGGTCCAAACTGGGGTAGCGTAGTGGGCAAAAGAACAATGGATTTAACCCAGATATTTTGACTGGGGTAGAATGTTTGCATTGTCAGCATTCAGTCCATCATTTGTTTGCTGTAACACTTTTCGCCCTAAGTGGGATGGGTATGTCCAGACTTGGGTCCCTTGCTCACTGTACAACTGGATTCAAGCTAGCCTGGCTGAAGAAGGGTGACATACCCTGAAACTGGTCTTAGGATGCCTGTTTCTGGTCCAGGGAGGACCTGGCCTGGCAGTTCGGTCTGGACTGTTCCCATGGGGCACAGGGTCAAGACTGATTAGCATATGGCTGGGTCCAAATTTGGGTTGCGCAGTGGGCAAAAGAACAATGGATTTAACCCAGATGTTTTAACTGGGGGAGAATGTTTGCATTGTCAGCATTCCGTCCATCATTTGTTTGCTGTAACACTTTTCGCCCTAAGTGGGATGGGTAAGTCCAGACTTGGGTCCCTTGCTCACTGTACAACTGGATTCAAGCTAGCCTGGCTGAAGAAGGGTGACATACCCTGAAACTGGTCCTAGGATGCTTGTTTCCGGTCCAGGGAGGACCTGGCCTGGCAGTTCGGTTTGACTGTTCCCATGGGGCACAGGTTCAAGACTGATTTGCCTATGGCTGGGTCCAACCTGGGGTGGCATAGTGGGCAAAAGAACGATGGATTTAACGCAGTTATTTTGACTGGGGGAGAATGTTTGATTTGTCAGTATTCCGCTCATCATTTGTTTGCTGTAACACTTTTTGCCCTAAGTGGGATGGGTATGCCTGACATGGGTCCCTTGCTCACTGTGCCACTGGATTAAAGCTGGCCTGGCTGAAGAAGGGTGACATACCCTGAAACCGGTCCTAGGATGCTTGTTTCTGGTCCAGGGAAGACCTGGCCTGGCAGTTCAGTTTGGCTGTTCCCATGGGGCTCAGGGTCAAGACTGATTTGCATATGGCTGGGTCGAAACTGGGGTGGCATATTGGGCAAAAGAACAATGGATTTAACCCAGATCTTTTGACTTGGGGAAGGTTTGCAGTGTCAGTATTCCGTCCATCATTTGTTTGCTGCAATATGTGTCACACTTGTGTCGTAGCTTAGAAGGGATGACAGAGGGGAGCCCATTTGGGCCTATATCCTGCATGTGATGTGGGCCTGAGAAAAGATGTAGAACGTGGCAGGAGCGAGTCTGAAGGCTAGTTTTCCACCACAAAGCCCTTGAGTCAGCAATGATAGGAGGCTGAGGTGGATGGTCACAGTTGTATTGCAAACCTGGTTAGGTACATGACACCAATTCCAGCACTGTTACCATGTGGGGTTCAAGTTGACCCAGAGCCCTCAAAAATAGGTTGGTATGTCAGTTTATTGGATATGATCTTGCCTATTGTTGGTGCTGTAGGCACATGAAAGTCAATAAGGGATCTAGGTTCCAGCCGTGTGAGGCAGTAAGCTATGTCCCTTGCTCAAAATCAGAATTGCCAGAGGAGACATGCACATGTACAAGTGAGGGGACCGGAGTCAAACAATGTGTGATATTCTGAAGATGAACTAGTCTTGAAATAATGAAAAGGGGTGAGTGTCAGTGCTAGCAATATACTTAGTTTTACTGTGCCCATTCCCTCAAACTTGCTACACTATGCTCACTTTCCACTAATATGGAGTCAACTGTGTGTGTTATGAACTCACATGAGTATACACCACTAGGAAAACCATAAAAAGAACCTGCACTCACATATTCCTGCAGTGTATCAAGGTTGGAAGCTGTGTAGTTGTGTGCAGGATATGTGTGAAATACAGAACCCCTGACCACATGAATGCACTGTGTGCATGAAAGACACCACAACAGGACAGAGTGCAGTGGTGTACTGTGTGAAAGGAAGACTTCAGGTGCATAATAAATTAATGTCCCAAGCCACATCACTTTTACCGGAGCGAAAGGCTGAGTACTGGTCACAGGGAATGCAGGCTCCCTGGGGATTAGGTGTTATATGCATAGTAGTGTTTTAACACGTACAAATACTTGGGGGCATATTTACAAGCCCAGTGTGCTATGGGTACTTCACTTTTAACGAGGTTGCGGCCATGCACTGGGCTCACCCAAACCTACAAGGCCACGTAAAGCCATCCTTTGTGGCTTTTTATGGCCTTGTTGATATGGAGTGAAGCAGTACAGCGTAAGTTGCTGAGTTGCCTCACACCACAATATGGGAGGCATGCCGTGGGCCTTGCAGTGGGTGTTTCCATGTAACACCCATGGCATTCGACACATTCCTAGATTAATAATAAGCTGGAAACCTCCGAATGCATCAATTTCCAATGCCTCCTCAGGGGAAGTGTAGGCGAGGCGAGGCGAGAAGAGACGAGGGGAAATAACATTATTTCTACTCATTTTTACCGCTTCCTATGTGTGCTTCATTCAGCAGCACAAACAGAAAGAGGCACTTGGCTCCATATAATGTTTTTGTGCAGGATGGTGACCCTTCCTGCACAAAAACATTGATCCCTACAATGCAGGCACCCTTGCATCATGGTGCAAAGGTGCCTGCATTGGTACATGGCAGACATTCGTGCCCCAGCACTGTGGAAGAGAAAAGGAATGCTCCGTATCTCATAGAAAAGAGACATTCATGCCCTTTCCTTTTGACATAGGGCAGCGCAGCAGGGAGGCTTGTAATGCGGCTCTGCACAAAAATTTGTAAATGTGGCCCTTAATGTCAACCTTTTTACTCATGTAAACAACTGACATGGATCACCATCGACATAAATCTTTTCACTTCAAGAGGATGATACATCAACTCCTGACCAGCTCCATGTCATGGCAGTGGAATCACCTGAGGATGACAGACTGTCACCTCTTGACCAAGACACCCTCCAGCAAATCCTGGACTCCATTCAAACACCATCTCCGGTCACTGGAAGGGCTAACATCATTACAGGGTCTCCAGATGATCCACCTCTCACCCACCAAACACCATCTGCCAGTCCACCCCCAGTACAGGACTCCGATCTCCCTCAAATAGTCTTCCAATATCATGTAGTAGGAGTCCAGTGGGAGCTGGTAGATGAGGTACAGGTTGGGATGGAGAAACTGGTGGGTACCCTAGAGGTAGTCCATAGCTGCCTTAGTCCCAATAAGGACACCTGGGAGGCTATAAGAGTTACCTACTCTCTGCTCCATGGCTTGGAATAGACCCTGGATGACATCGCTGGAGTCATGAGACAGAGGCATGAGCAAATGCCCACCCAAAATGGCATCAGCAGGGTTGTCAACCAGCCGGGGGAATTATGTAACATCCTGGAGTCCATGGAGCCGAAGCAGGACCCCTACATAGAAACAATGGGTGCCTACCACTGTGATGTTACTGCTGTGCAGAAAAAACAGCAGCTTCTTCTCAGTGCTTTGCTGCCTTAATTGTTTGCTCGGGGAAATGCTGCTGAGAACAGGGGATCTACATCTTCATCCCCTGATGTGTGTATGCCTATATCGGCTCCGGGACCTTCAACACCACCCTCATAGGAGACACCACACACATCAGAGAAGGAAGATATGGACTACAGCTCTTTGCAAAAATAAATTGCCTGGTAGCATATATCTGTGCCACATGACCAGTTTCTCCAATGACCTGTGCTTACGGCTATGTCAATGTATCTCTCACCGGGTACTTTTCTACATTTGCTTGCCCACCTGTTGATCATATCCATGTGTGGACTGTCTGTGTGGACTTTTTTCCTAATGGCAATTTGATCCTCCACCCCACAGGCACGCTCCTCTCCTCAACATGTACCATGGCATGTATCCCCCATGGACCCTGTCTGGAAATTCAATGGCTCACAAATTATGCTGGGGTTATTGCCTCAAGGACTGCTACTTGTTCCTTGGTTCACGTAAGAATAAAACTACTTTTCAGTATCAGCATGCTGTATTTCGGGTCATGATTAGGTTAAGTAGACAATGGTGGATTTGCAGACTCTTAAGACACTATGCAGCCTATTAAGATGTCAACACAGTCTTGGAGATGAGACCGACTGACCTCCGGTCGGCCATCCCTACCGCCTGATTAGGATGCAATGAACACTGTTCGGTCACATTCCGACATTTTCCTATGGGAGCATGTGTTACAGCTGTGAACCGGTCGCAGTCCATGCTCCCATAGGGAAATGGGAGGTGGTGTTAAGCCCTGCCCACATGGCAGGCGCCTAAAGGTGCCTCCCACGGGCGGCAGGCATTAACAGGGGGCACCATAGGTCCCCCCAACTGCTACTAAACTAGCAAGTCTTTACCCAAGGTCACATGCAAGACGAGCAACAATTTTAAATCAGTCAATGGTACCAATGAAATGTGATTCTGCCTAAGTGGATGATACTTTCATGTATACTAGACAGCAAACAACAGTAATGCAACTACAAAATGGTGCTAGGGAGAGTGTGTAAGTGGCTGCTATCAGTGTGCCATCAAACATATCCTAGATTAGTCACAATAGTTTGACTCTATCATACATACAATAGATGTAACATCAAGTACACACACACACAGTGCTAACTTAGATTAAGACCTGTTTTGGGCTGTGTGTCTATTCACAGCAAGAGTGCCACTTACAGAGACCAATCAGGTTAGAAGAGCAGTTAAATGACTCAATTGCTAATTTGAAATGCTTTAGGTGCTCCACCTAGTAACACATGTATACAAACCCTGGCAAAAAACACCTACAGCATGTGCTTAACCCAACTTACAGAGATGTCACACCTGGCAAGCTGTACATAAGTAAGCAGCTGTGAAAGTTTAAAATAGATTTTATTTACACACACTACCAATTTTAACATCTAAAAACAAAAGCCTATACTAATTAAACATATCTAAACTAACCTATTCTAACTGACCTATACTATCCTACCTTAACATCTACCTAATCTTAATTTAGCCTATTCTACACATATAACAAACCAGACAGGTTAAACATCAACTCTCCACTCCCATATAAAAATGTACACAAGAGACTAACATAAACTACTGCTATACTCAAACTACCTCAGCATTAAAACCTAAGCAAATATATATTTGTTGCATTTTTTTAAACTTGTAATTGTTTTATACACATACTAAACATTAACCCCAACCCACTTAACAACCTACCCACACATATCTCCACATAAAATAGTAGTAAATTTGAAAAAAACACTAACACCACCCTACCCTACAACTGTACTAACAAGTATCCTAACCTATGCTAAAAGTCTATGGGCTTCATTACGAGTTTGGTGGTGCAGAAGCGGGACCGGCCTGCTCGTACACTGCCAAGCCCATGGTTGAACTGCCAGCCAGATTAGGAGTTTTCTTGTTTGTTGGTATCCCTCCGTGGTGCCTATGAAATAGACAACGCAATGGGAATCTGAAAATCAGTACCTGCATTGCATGGACTGCTGCAGTTCATGCAATGAGGGTACTGGGTGCACACACACAGGGAGGAACAACTTGTGCACCTCTGCATACACCCATGAAAAGGGTGGCAGTGAGGAAACTTGTAATATGCTTGTTAGGGCTGCAGTGGCCTCGCCAAGCATATTGCGGCCTCAAGACCACTGCGCCACCATCAGGGAACTCTGATCTTACAACCAGGGCGAATGTCCCAGGGCGGCCTGCCTGCCCTGGTCATAATAGGGCGGTCAGAAGACTGACACAGCCGCGCCTGTGAGTCGGGCTGTCCGGGTACCACCAGACCCGTAATAAGCCCCTTTACTATAAAAACTATGAAGAAGAACATGGGAGAGGCCAGAAAGTTGAAGGGAGGGCCTACATCTTGTTCTTTAGTACTCAGTCTTCTGTAAAGTCTCCATGATTTTCATGAGGGTTGACACCTGCAATTGCAGTCCTGACAACTTCAAAGCATTCTCTTGCTGCCCTTCATCAAATCCCTCTCTATTTCTGTTGGCTGGTGTGAAATAGTGGCAACTGGCGGTGGTGCGATTGCATTGCTGGTGGGGCTGTGGAGGGTCCTGCAACTGGCCCTGGAACCCCTCCATAGGAATACTTCACTTGACGACTGCTGCTTGCCCTGTTGGTAGCTTCCTGTCCCTGAGGTGACAACTTAAAGGTGCCTGCTGCCCATGCTTGATCAAACTTGTGCCCCGTGATTCTGAACCACTTGGGAACAATGTGTGTGTGCCTGTACCTCTCCAGGCTGATCCAATAAGCCTTTTCTGCTTTGGGGTCAGGTTGAAGAGAAAGGATACATGACTCTGACCAAACGTACTTGTCAACATTGTAAACATTTGCATGTGTTAATTACTATTAGGAGCACAAGTGCCATGGCCTGCCAACAAAATTTACATCCATGTAAAAATAATCATGAGCAGCCATCATGAGAAGCATGTACTTGCCCTAGGATTACAATGGTAAATAACCAGAGGTTTGGACTTGTAGATATATGGAAATGGAAATGCCTGGCCTCATTAGCACGTACCCATGTGCATAGGGACACAGATTTGGATTTATGCTGTATTTACATATGGAATGGTGCACATGGTCCATCTATGTGCTCTCTGAGGACTGCTATGCAACCTGTAAGTAGATACAATCTATGGTCAATCAGCTATGTGAAATGAGTGATGGGTAGCACGTATACATATTGTGCCTCAGCAATGCTTCACTGTTGGTACATGGTATATACACAAGGTCAAACACATAGCCACATAACGTTACTGATAGTTAAAACATAGACAGAGTGTGGCTAGCTATCTCCCATTCAAAATAACTGTTAAACACTTTTCCAAGATTGACACATGGACATACCTGGGATACTGTAATATAGAGCACCAACTGAAAAACAGACAATGCATGTGTTTCATGACATTTCCAATAGCCTGACCCATCCTTACTGTGTGGAAGTGCCAGCCAGCTAGGGACTTTGGAGGAGGCCCAGCTGATTGAGGGAGGGGGAGAAGTCCCAGTGGTGTCAGGTGCAAGTGGTAAGTCACGGCATTTTCTTATTGACGATATTGGTTATGTGAGGCATATAGCTCGCCCATAACCTACAGTCCCTGCCCATGGCATTTTGCCACCTAAAACTGCAGCACAGTTTAATTTGAAACTGCAGTGCAGGCAGTGAAATGTGCATCTGCTGCAACATTACAAATACTACAATGCACAAACTGAAGACAAGGTGTAGTTCCCAGTTCCCACTCAGTCACCTACTAGTACTTCACTTCATCATTCTTTCATTCTGTCCCAGCCTACTCAAAAATATAAATTCTATCTCGGCATGTGCCACATTTTTCTGCCCAAGTGGCTTTTATTTCATGGCTTCCATTACAGATTTGCAGTCCTAATTCTTTCCTTCTGTCAACCAATGCGACTAAGCAAAAGCATAGTACATGACCAGTGACACCCATCCATGCCATGGCTAAACCTCTGCCTAGTCCAATCCCTATAACGTACCTCCGTGTAGACTAAGGGCCAGATGTACAAAGCTTTTTTGAGGTCACAAATGACCAGATTCGCAGAATTGGGCCATTTGCAACTGGAAAGAGACATTTTATTGTAAAGAGTCTTATTTGCAATTCAGTAACCTAATACTTAATTGCAAATTGGGTTTGTGATTTGGTGATAGAAAGGGGCGTGTTTAGGGTATCCCTCCCTAACACCGAATTGCAGTGGTATGTGTGAATGTTTGGCAACCAAAACGCGGTCACAAAACATTCACGTTTTACCACCTTCTCCAAGTAGGTGGTAACCTATTCCCAAATGGGAAGACTCTGAGAATGTTTTTAAAATACATTAATGGTATGTGGGTGTTTCTTTTTTTGTTAAGAGCAGTTTGTATTATAAATTACATTTTTAAATGATTTATTTATTTAACGTCTAATGTTTATTTAGTCATATGTAATTTATTTGTAATAAATAGGTGAGGACATGTAATATTTATTCTTTAAAAAAATGATGTATTTCAAATATTATAATATCTTTTTTAATAAGGTGTGTATTTTTTTATACAATAGAGTATAATATATATGGGGAAATATTACAATGTGTGCTAAAATTTAAATTTTAATGTATTTATTCAATAGATTTACATTTTTTGATAATGTTTTTGTTTTTTATTATTCAAAATATGCATTTTTATATTTAAGGATTGTTGTGTAGTATTTCATTTAAGTAATATTGGGTTTTATTATAACTGTTTAAGTTTTTTGTTTAGTGTTGATTTTTATTTGAATTTATATATATTGCAGGGTGGATACTTATTTTTTGTGTTTAATGTCTTGCATTTTTCAGGAATTGTTTTAAGTTTGGAATGAGTAGTATATTTTTAAAGTTTAGTGTCTGCACCTTTTCTGAGTTAAATTATATGGCATTGGGGATAGTAAAATATGTATGTTTAGGGTCTAGCACTTTCCTTGACTTCGTTATTTTGGAGTAGGAATAGTAAATTATGTCTGTTTAGTGGCCAGAATCTTCACTGTCTTAAGCTATATTGGAGTGGAAATAGTAAATCATGTATGTTTAGTGTCCAGCACTTTCCCTGACTCAATTTATATTGGAATGGAAATAGTAAAATGTGTCTGTATAATGTCCGGCACCTTCCCTGACTTAAGTTATATTGGAGTGAAAATAGTAAATGATATATGTTTAGTGCCCGGAACCTTCCCTGACTTAAGTTATATTGGAGTGAGAATAGTAAATAGTAAATTATGTATGTTTAGGGGCAGATTACGATCTCGTTCAGAAAGCGTTCCTACCGAATCAGTTCTGGAATTATTTCCGAACGACTTGACCATGAGCTGCTTGAACAACGGAGTGCGATGCTTTGCATGTAAATTCCAACCAACTCGGAATGCAATTGGTCCGACTGATTAGTCTGGAAACAAGCCAGATGCAACTGACTTGTTCGCTAACGCTGAACTATATAATTCAAGGCATGAGTCAGACTAGGTTTACCCCGCGAACATATGACAATGCATATGACGCTGTTTATGAACTGTGTCGGTTTGTGTCACAAATGGCAACAGGAAAATGTCATATAATGTCAAAACAATCATTGTAAAAGCCAAAAATAATATTAGTTCGAATTAATAGCCACACCACTAATCCACCTATATAAAGGGCCAAACAGATGACCATGAACCTTTGCACCAACTGAACAGCTGAAAGGACACAGAAAAAACCCTCCTGAATTTCTGATCAATACTGCTTTAACCAGGGGTTACCTCCAGGTGGAGGAAGCATAACCACTAAGGCTATGATGATGCTATCACGTCCCTAAGGGGTAAGGTGGAGAAACATGATATACCGCCACCACAGACCTCCGTAGGTGAATGAGAGTTTTTTATCAGTACAGTGCACGAAATCTGCTAAGAACCCCAATTACGCAGGACAAGTGATCCACCCCCCAATTGATATTTTGAGGACACAGAAATAGCCACAGACTCACTACTCTCCGCCTCTGACACTCACACTCCACCCGCAACACAACTCGCACAGATTTTAATTTTTTTAAAGTATACCCTTGAAAACACACTCTTTTACCTATTCACACTCACCCTCACCTCCATCTTCACCCTCATCCTAACCATGCCCCTGAAGAAGCAGCCAAGGTTCACAGAGGAGTTGGAAGTGCTTGTTGATGAACTACTCAGAGTAGAACCACAGTTATTTTGGAACCAAGTCTAACAAACCCCCCTGTCCCAGAGAAATAGGACGTGGGACCGGTTAGTCAACAACATGATCGCTCAAACACCTTGCCTGTGCACAATGGATGATATCAGGAACAGGCACTACTATGTGGAGGGTCAAGAAACTGATGGCCAGAGAACACGGTCAGAGCCAGCAGACTGGCGTTGGCCCTCCTGCACCACTCGTGCAGCATACTTCCTGGGAGAAGAAGATGTGTGACATCCTTCCGCAGAGGGTGTCAATGGAATACCAAGATCACAAAAGTCTTGTGAGTACTAACTACACATTCCAATATTGTTACCAAATACACACCCATAGACATCACTGTCAAGGATACAGTGATACAAATAACTATTTCCAAGTTTCTAAAAACTATACTAATGAGCTGGTGAAGTGTATGCCATATTGACGAACAACATACCTGCAATGAAATAAAAAAGTTATCAAATTAAAACCATGTACATACTACTTACAAACTCACTGCAAGGCCTTCTGCTCCAAACAGCAGTCACCAGCATCAGCCATCTTGCCAGCACAGTTACACACACTCTCAGGAAAGCTGTGTCACAGATAGGCTGGTTGGGATGGCTGGGAAGGTGGGTGTGGGCACAGGCCTGATGGGAGTTGTAATCACAACAAACACTCCTCCTCACACCCATCCCAAATAGCTCATCTGGGCCTATGGCTACCTGACAGTGTGTGGAAGTGTACTTGCAATATGACTCCCACTGCTACATGGTGTTAATTGTTTTAAACAAATACCATCATGTACATGTGCTACAAATACCAGGCCCCAGTGTCAGCCATATTGCCAGTACATTTCCATTCACTCTGAGGGACTGCATATTCTCAGGTCTGCTGTTTAGGTCAGATGAGAAGGTGTGTGAAGAACAGGGCAGGATGGGATTTGAAGTCTGTGCACATACTCCTCCTCCCACACAACCCAACAAGCCCACCAGGATACATGTTTACCTGATAGTGAGTGGAAAAGTACTGGCAAGATGGCTGACACTAGGGACTGGTGTCGGAAGCACAAACAGAAACAACAAAGATTCCCTTCTCTACTCAAAACCTTAATTATTGATTAATCCAGTCAGTGTATCACTTTTTTATAGTCAGTGTATTCCCTTTTCATTGTATTTAACTATTTATATGTCTTTTTTTAAACTAATAAATATATTGAGCAAAAAAAAATATATTGATTAATCCATCGGTAGAATTGAAGCTTTATATATAATCTCCAAAAAGCCTGAAAACCATATTTAATATTAGGATTCAGAAAGATTGAAAAAGTTCAAACATATAAATTGGCCTACTGTGTTACACTGCAACTAAAACAGAACTGTCCTTTTGCCATAAAAATCAATATCTTTTTGTCCATAACTGTTATCTTGAAAAAAACGTTTATTCATTATATTCTTCTTTTAGTTTTCTTTATTTAAAACCTTAGGTTAGTTTAAAAACACATGAACATTTAAAAATATTACAAATTACGGTTTGTCACTTAGAGGTATACATCAAATATCAAAAACAATTCAATAACACATAATACAAATTCATAGAATGGTAAATATATTTAAAAAGAAGATAAGGAACCAATGAACAAGTGTTAACGCGGCGTTTCAGTGAAACATAAGATATCATCACCTTCTTCAGGACAGTTTTGCTAAGTTCACAATTAATCACTATGAAGCAAACACAAACAATCTTTTAACATGATATTCTGAATGGCAAATTCATAACAGGACATTCTATCCATGAAAAAACTATCTATTATTGTTTAGACAAACATTTTAGTAACAGGTATAATTCTACAGATCATTAATTATCAATCTATTTAATTCCCAGGTTGGCTTATCAGGGACTATTAAAAATATTTTATTAACTACATTTTTCAAAAGAAGGAACATGCCTTTCTAATGAAATAGTTGTGCCTTTTCTGAAGTACACAAAATTTGATTTTTTCTTTACAACACCTTCACACTGGTATTCTTTCTTAATAGCCTAGTGTGCAAACTGAAAATCAAATCGGTAACGTAAATGCAATTGGTCGAAACAGATTGTCTATTATCTATAGAGATAAACCACCATATAAATTACTATATGTATATTATTAATGCTGTCCCTTCATAAGGATCAGTAATTCATGCGTAATAATAGATATTAGGGTGTACTGGCATGGGCATCTCATATACTTATGCCTGAAAGAAATGAAAAGACTCTAGAAATCTATTTCTTATATTATTATGGTCGTATGCCATTGGTTTGTTTATGGGCTCACCTTTGAAGTATAGTGAGATAAAATTGCGTATTGGCTCTTTATTTTCCAAGCCTGATGTAGAGAAATGGACACTCTTTCATTTGAGTTATTATGCCTTCTATTTACAAATTTTCTTTAGTCTGAAAACGACCAGAAACATAGATTATAAATCAATTGTGAGACAAAAAGGAAGGACGGGGTTTTTTTTAACGTCCTCCTTGGGTTCCGTCATACAGACCTACGTCTGTATGACGGAACCCGAGGAGGACGTTCTTTTGCCATTCATTGACAGAACTGCGTTTTTTGATTTAATTGACTGGTGGAATACTAATAGTTAAAAAAAAAACGTCCCTCCTTTTTGTCTCACTCATCCCGGCCTCACAGAGCGGAACTATCTGGAAATCATTTCCTGTCTGGTACTTCTTCGTTAAGACCTGAGAAATATATAGCTATTGGCAATTGGATTTTTTGGGGCACACCATTGACTGGTGGTCAACCTCATTGCTGGGGCGCTGTCTTATCGCAATCTAAGTCCCCTACCCCCTCCATTCCCGTCCTGAGGAAGACCCACAGCTGAGGTGTTGATCCTCCCTCTACACCGCAAGGGTCGAAACGTCGACGCTCCCCCGTTCTGGGGCCTGCACCCCTGATTTATTTTCCCCACCCTTTTGGAAAAACGACAGTAAATGCTATGTAAAGTCCTGTGGGGCAGGCTTCCCGTTTTTGCTAAGAGAATAGAAGCTTAGCCCGTGTATAAATTATTAGATTTCCTTTGGAATTTTTCATCCATTTCCTTTCCTTTCTTCACTTGAGCACTTACTTTGACACTTTTCACTGCACCTGGCAGCTACCCCAATTTCCTCTGGTTCTTAAATATATATAAGATGTAAATAAATTGCAAATTTATGTTGCCTCAGATAAACTTTGTGTTCAGAACTATTTTTTGGGTACTGAAAACATTAATATAAGTATTAATATTAGATAAGCATTTGACTGTTTTTGTATGTTTTCTCTTGCTTTTATTTTTCAGGATTAAGTCCTGTATGAAACAAAAAACCAAAGAGTGTTACATTCAAATGTTTTGTCTAAATCATGTCTAGGACCACCTTGTTTACTATACCACTTGATATCCAGGTCCTTTGACTTGCTCTGGGTTATACCCCATTTTCTCAATGATTGTAACAAACACCAGCCACCAGTGACAAACATCTTGCAAGTACACTTACCAGCATTGTCTGGACAACACTCTTCCTGGTGGCCTGAATGGGCTGGGTGGGAGGAGGGGTGTAAGTTTCTTTATTAGTAGACAATCAAACCTGTGTTCTTCCGAGGCCTTTTCCAAAACAATGGCATGAATCAGAGTTTGCGAAATCATCTATTTATGAAGGTTATGTACAAAATACATGATTTGTGGAGGCACAAAGCTAAGCAATGACACATTGTGCTACTCACAGCTATTCATATGTGTCCAATGAGATGAGAACAAGAAGAACCTCACTCACAACAATCTAAGAAATATCTGAAAAACTACCAGACTGGGAGTGTGGTGTAGGGAGCAACAACAATGTGACTGCTAAAGACATGCACTAAGCCCAGTACCAAGGCTTAAACAATAACTACATTGTGAAAAAAGGAGTATGTATGTCACCTTGAAAGTACAGATGTTGAAAAAACCAATACACCAGAGTTATTCACAGGGTGTCACAAACCAGTCAATGTCATTCGACATGTAATGCCAACTAAACACAACATGCCAATGTTTGCACAGACATGCTCATCATTTCCTATCTTGTCCCAATGAATTGTTCTACAAAAACAAAGGCCAGCATCACTGCCAACTAAACACAATATGCATATGTTTGCACAGAGCTGGACATGCTCATCATTTCCTATCTCGTCCAAAAGAAATTGTTCTACAAAAACATAGGCCAGCATCATGGCGGAAGGAGGCCAATCTGTCTACATAAACTCATCATAAGGTTCCGTAGCCTATGTAATGTGTATGATTTGAGGGTCTGTGGACATTCACATCCATCATTGTGTCTTTTATGTACCCACAGGGCAACCTGGGAACACCTCTGGAACAAACCAAGACAGCCAGTCCCGGACTCTGGTTGACCCTGAGCTCTCCGGTGTTGAGGTCTCTCAACCATCTTTGGACGACGATGAACTCCCTGACACTTCAGGTGTGGGTTAGGCCACAGCACCAGCTGCAGGAAGATCAGCATCCTCTGTGACCACTCCCGCCTCAGCTGATAACACCCAGATGACTCCTACCCTCACGGACACACTAGCCCGAGCCACCACCGACAGCACAGCAACACGGGGCACTCTGGAGTTGGCAGACAACAACACCACTGTCAAAGAGGAAGGGGGCTCAGTGTAGACTGTGCCACAACAAACTGGTCCTGCTTGGGTGGCTAGGAGAGGTGGGAGGGGCCTTGGGGACCTGCACCATCATGTAGCTGGTGCTGCTGATAAGGAGACCCAAAACCTCTCCAGAATCCTCCAGGCATATGAGGATTCACAAGGAGAGTTTGGCCAGGTAGTTGGGATCCTCCGGAGCATGCAACAGCAGCAGGCAGCCCACTATGAGAAAATCAGACAGGTAAATGGACAAAATTGAAGACCTGACTGCGGTGCACAGAGACATTCTCAACTGCCTCCGCCAGATTGCCACCAACACATCCACACCTCCCTGTGTGCCCACCACATATAGTGATTCAACATCTACACCAGCCACAGGGAGGGATGTGGACTCTGGCAGAGAGTACCCTGCACCGCCGCTTCCTGCACTTGAGGGTCCCTCTACCAAACGTGGAGGGGTCATCCGAAGAAGGATACCTGAGAGACGGAAGACTACACATCACCCCCAGGAGGTGACAATCTGCTTCTGATACCATCCATTGTGTGCCAAGCGTTCACTTTGTTAACTCTCATTGAACTGTCCCACATTGGCTGGAGGGGCTAAGTTGGACTTTGGACTCAAATATCTGTGGATTTACTTCCAAAGGCGTTGTCTAAAAACACTACCAACTCCACTCTACACTTTGTTTATTATGTTTTGTTCAGCACTCCCTGATTCTGTGAATTTTTATCATCATGTCATGCACTAAAATACATCACTTTGCACAAAATACTTGCTCCTGTCATGACTTTGAAAGACAAATGTACTGATTGAAATGACGCACAAAATCACAAAGAAGAAAGTGACAACAACATTGAATAAGAAATCACTTCAGAAATGTGAACTACTTGCTGGGGAGTAAATGTAACCTGTCACGGCATGATAGATATACACATCCATGTTATTACACAACCCATAGTACATGATACTGATTCAATTTAAGTCTGCTGTCTGCATATATATCACCCTTTACAAGCACAAACAAGTTACTCAGCCAGCAAACCAGATCATCCTGGAATAGGTTTTGTTTCTGAATAACCTTTGGATGTGTGTAAACAGATAAGGCACACCTCAATGTGGATCACAGGTTTATTCTATTGATACAACCTTGCACCTTAACACAAGCTGAAAACACATCACACAGTAAAAAAAATGCTCACAATTAAAAGTAAATGTCCATCAGTTTTAAAGGAAGTGCATTCCAGGATTTTACACAACTGTTCAGTGTTGGGAGTATGGCACAGTATCATGGGTCTTGTGAGGTCACACATCTGCAGCTAACATGGCAAAGTACCCTGGTTAGGAGAAACATAGAACAGAGTCAGTAACTCAGGAATGATGTTGCTCAGTGTTGCTAACTCTCTCTGGTAAAGCATGCAAATGTCAGTGTGAACACAAGATAGTATTAAGTGTATCATTTTACATGTCACATGTAGAATTGGATTCAGAAAATCCTAACTTTACTACTACTAAAGTGAGAAAAATCCTAACTTTACGACTTTCGGTATTCACAAAAGGCATTTAGTAGTAGTAAAGTTAGGAATCTAAACTTTACTATTACTAAATGCCTTTTGTGAATTCTGAAAGTCCCAAAGCTAGGATTTTGTCTCAGTTTAGTAGTAGTAAAGTTAGGAATCCTAACTTTACTATGACTAAATGCCTTTTGTGAATACCAAAAGTCATAAAGTTTGGATTTTGTCTCAGATTACTTTTGTGAATTGGACCCATCATCTTCCTCATCACTGGCATCATGTCCCAAGCCAATATCCTCCCTTGCTGGTGGCTGCTGGTCTCCATCATCCAGTATCAGTGGAATTTCCTGCCGGATTGCAAGGTTGTGGAGAATGCATGCGGCTGTGATAACCTTGCCCATCTTCAAGAAACCATATTGTAGTGCTCCTCCTGTGCAATCCAGACACCAAAACCTTGTTTTCAGGAGACCAAATGTACACTCAACCAATCGCCTGGTACTACCCTGTGCCTCATTGAACCGCTCTTCTGAAGGGTTGACTGGGTTGCGCAGAGAGGTCGGCATCCAGGGAAGGTTGGGGTTTTCAGAGTCACCTACATCGAACAAAGAAAAAAGTCCTGTTGTCTGACATGCAATAAACATACACTACAACATACACATGAAACATAACTAACTAACAATCCATGCACGGTCACGTTGCAACTGGGGGACAACGATGTTCCTCAGGATGTAGGCATCATGTGCAGAGCCAGTGAAACGTGCACAGACATGGGAGATTGACATGTACGTCAAAAACAACCACATGGACATTGATGGAGTGGAAGTGCTTCCTGTTGCGGTAGACCTGTTTATTGGCCTGTGGTGCTACCGAAGCAGTATGGGTTCCTTCAATTGCTCCACTGACGTGGGGTATATGTCCCAAGGTGTAAAATTCGCCCTTGATGTCAGATAAGACACCTGGTGTGGGGAACTTAATGTGCTGGTACAGGCGACATAGCAATGCCTCCAACACATCACCCAGAACATGGCTGAACATCGTCTGTGACATTCCACCAAATATTGCCACAGTATAGTGGAAAGAACTGGTGGCAAAAAAATGTAAGGTAGCCATAACCTTCACCTTGGGGGTAAGTACAGTCAGCCAACTGTTCAATTATTGCCCTGGTGAAACAGTATTTTCAAATTTGGTAACTTTCCTACATGGTCTGCAGGTCTGGGAAGGACCTGTAGACTGGTGGTCCTCTGCGATACTTATGTGTAGAGTGTAAACACAATTTTTGTTAGATACAAATATACAAGATAGCATGCATCAGTACAAACAGTTCTTGAAAAATGAGCACAAAATATAGCATGGAACATTTGTAACACAGGCATAAATGAGTATGGTTTATCTTAGATACATATCACAGCATTATAACCCTTGCCAGATCTGTTACTACAGTATGGTCACACAGCAATTTGAGTGCCATAATGACAAATTCCCTACTGTATGTCACCGTTCATGTCAACCAAGCATCACATACTTAACAAATCAACACAAAATAAGCTGAGATATAGATGTGTGGGAACAATTACAATCACAATCTTGGACACTTACTCGATCATATTCTTTGTAACATCGGTGCCCTGAAAACTAATGCCCCGATCCCTCTGCCTTGGTCAGACCATATGCTTATCCCCTTTAGATGGGAGATTCCAACCACTTCTCCTCCCATCCAACCTCCTGGAAGACCGGCTCGTCCATGGGCAAAACTAGATTCCAAAAAATGGGAGCAGGTCTTGGACTCCTCCAAGCCTAGCCATACAAAAGACACCATAAGAGCGGATACGGAGTTCTCTTCATGGATCGAAAGCTCCCTTAACACCATCCTCCAAACAAAAACGTATCGGACATCCCGTAAAAAAACTTCCTCCCCATGGTTTACCCAGGAAACCCACCTTCTGAAAAAGTTATGTAAAAGGGCTGAAAGAACGTGGCGGAAAGACTTCAACCCCAATAGCAAGAAGGATTATAGGTTGGCCATTCTCAACTATAAAAAAGCCTTGAAAAATTCCCAAACTGTCTTTTTCCAGGAGAAAATTAATGCGGCATCTTGCTCGTCTAGGGAGACTTTCCAAATTGTAAATCTACTTTTGAAAACCCCAGAGCCCACATGTTCAACTGACCCCGCAGATAACCACTGTGATAAGCTGGCCATGTTTTTTGATCAAAAGATTCAAAACATCATCCAGCAACTCCCGCCAACCACCTCTTTGGATTCACCATCTACGCCCCTAGTGCAGGCCCAGAATCTTAACACGAGACTGGAGATATTTACTCCCATAAGTAGGGATACCTTATCCCTCATCTTCCAATCTCTTAAAAGTGGCTCACCGTCTTACCCTGCCCCAGTTAAAATCTTAAAGCTGGCAGCACCCACTATCCTTGGACCTATGGTAAATTTAATCAATGCCTCCTTAGCAGACGGAGTGGTGCCCCCTAGTTGGAAGAAGGCAAAGGTTAGAGCCCTACTTAAAAAACCCAACCTAGACCCCCTCAATATAGCCAACTTCAGGCCCATATCTCTCCTCCCCTGCATCAGTAAGATTACAGAAAAATGTATAACTGCCCAGCTGTCAAATTATCTTGAAACTAATGAACTACTCAAACCCTCACAGACAAGTTTTCACCCTGGCCAGGGCACTGAAACAGCGATGGTGACGGTGGTCGAGGAGGCCAGGAAGATCATCGACGCAGGAGGATCAGTGGCAGTGATCCTCCTGGACCTGAGCGCGGCCTTCGACACGGTCAACCACCAAATTCTGGTCCAGCGACTCAGAGATCTTGGGATCACAGATACTGCCCTGGCCTGGTTGAAATCGTTTCTCCATGACCGTTCATTTCAGGTGATTGAGGGTAGTTGCATATCCAGGGAGACCCCTATACGTTGCGGAGTGCCACAGGGCTCCTCCTTGAGCCCCACACTCTTCAACGTGTACATGTCTCCTTTGGAAAAAATAGTCACCCCTCATGGCATCAAACTCCTAACGTATGCAGACGACACCCACCTGGTTGTCTCTCTCTCTCAGGAGGAAAATCCTTCCGTCGATCTTTACTCCTGCTTGAGAGACATAGTCAGCTGGATGGATAGATCTCACTTGAAGCTCAATAGCGACAAGACGGAGATACTGGTAATGGGGAATCAGTCTCTCTTTTGTCCGGACTCTCTATGGCCCCCATGTATGGGTAAACCCCCAACCCCCAAATCCAAGATTAAAAGCCTCGGATTATGGCTGGACCAAAATCTTACCATGCACACCCAAGCTAGGAAAATGGCCGGAGTTTGCTATGGGCTCCTGCGATCCGCCCGGAAAACTCTACCACTGCTCCCTTTTCCATCAAGGAAACTCCTGATCCAGGGCCTCATTCTGTCATGGCTGGATTATGGAAACGCACTGTTTCTGGGCGCCCCGCAGAAAGTAACCACTAAACTACAGGTGGTGCAGAACGCGGCCGCACGCATCCTTACCAACACCAAAAGTTGGTGCTCGGCCAAACCAGCCATTAGAGCGCTTCACTGGCTGCCCGTGGTGGAAAGAGTGCAATTTAAGGCGCTCTGTCTAACGCACAAAATTCTCAACGGGAAAGCCCCTCCCATCTTCAGAGACCTGGTAACTCCTTACACCACCGCCAGACCTCTCCGATCCTCTAACGCCCATTTAACTTTGCCACCTAAGATCAAGAGAACACGATTGGGAGGTTGGCGTTTCCCCTACAACGCCTCTAAATTGTGGAACTCTCTCCCCCCCGATATTCGTGCACAGCCCAACCTTCTGGCATTCCGAAAATCTCTGAAAACCTGGCTGTTCCCATGAGCTCCCCCTTCTGACTCTGCCTGTACTTATTCAGCGCTGGGACGCTCACGGGCAGCCATGCGCTCTAGAAATCTTGTAACATTAACATTAACATTAAAATGTACCCACATAAGGATCAAAAATTGGCAGATATGTGGGACACCACATATATTCAGCGTCCCACACTGAAAAATAGGCACAGTACTGTCCAAGATGGACACTGTCATGTTGTGAGGTCAGCATCATGCATACAATTACAGACACAAACCAAATATGTCTCCCAAACCAAATATGATGCCTTCATACACTTGAGTCTGGGACAACAAAGATACACTGGTGAAACACACAACAAACACATCATTTGTCTGGGTGCATATTGTCACCATCTAATCGTTCAAATGTAAATGATTTAACCATGAATCACACGCAAATTCTTTTTAGTCAGAACTCACACTGATTGAACACTGGGTCACAGACTCACCTAATGTCATGAATATTTTTAAAAAATGGACTTGTTCATCCCAATGAAGTCATTGGCACTGTGACCAAGCCTAGAAAGGTAATTTGAAAAATCATGAAAATTGCCACTATTAGCCACAATTTCAGTGTGTCATGTGCCCCTCAAAGTTAGCTACTCATGTGTGTGCGAGCTATGCACATAAAGGTCCATTTCAGTTACAACAATCTACACACATGTAATACTCAATACATACATTAATCACAGAAGTGTCTGACCTGCGGAATGATCACTCAAAGTACACAGTAGCCGCATTTGAACTGAATTGGTCACAGCCATTGGCTAAACATTATTATGGTGACAGACTCAGGTGAGTATTCAAAAGACTCTGTAGCCGCACACAAACTGAATCAGTAACAGCCATTAGATGTTGGTTGTTATGATGACAGACACGCAGTTTCATTCCTATCATCATTGCGTGGAAACCCACTCAGTAACCTCCCATCAACAATGTATCAAAGTCACTTGTGGTCCAAAGAAGAGTTTTTGAAAGTTGCAGTAGGTGTTTTGTTTGCCAGCAATGTAATGCATTGGACCGACTCGGATAATGCGACCGGCGCAAACCTATTGCTTTGGCAGCATGAAATTAAGACTGTCTCTGCTGTTTAGATATGTCTGTGTTGTTCCCTTGAGACTTTACATGCCTGCACTACCAGTATCATTATTTCATCTCACCATCTCTCTGCTGCCGTCACCACATCCTCTGGGAGCTACTATGGCATCTACAGTGGCCAGGGCCCCAGCTTTCAGCAAGGAGGAGAAACAGGCACTGTTGGACACCCTCCTGCCACTGTACAGCCAGCTGTATGGCAAACCAGAGGAGCAGGTGAGTGACGATCACACTGAATTTTCATTGGACATGTGCAATCACCATCTTATACTACTATTATGTATCTCATTGCAAGCATGTAAAATGTTATCTGTAACTATAAAACTGTGTAGATACCTGTTCTGGACATGTACACTGCTGTAGGAGTGTTGGTACTGGGGTGAACAACTTATCACTGTTCTCATCGGACGGAATGTGGATTGAACACAGGATAACTGCACAGAATACCATATGCTTAGCCCTTAGATATTGTTGCCAAACTGAGCATTAACAGTGTATACAGGTGGCTGAGTCAGAAACATGTTGCATGTGCACTAAGGTTCTGTCACCATGTCATCCTTACAGGTCAGCCCCATGAAAAGGCAAAGATTTGGAGGACCAACGCCCGTAAGGTGCGCTCCGTCCGGTTGGAGCTTTGGCCCATCTGTCATTGCTGCAAGAGGTGGCAGGACCTTCATGGCTGGGCCAAGCAGATCACTGAGGTCAAGTTGGACCTGGCCTGTCCTGGCAAGAGGGGTGGGGGCCAGACACTGACCCCCCACCACATGCTCTGCATCCTAGCGGTGGCCTTCTCTGACATGGATGAGCAGCTGAAAGCCAGACAACAGCAAGGAGGGGGTGAGTATGTGCCTGTCCCACAGCTTTGTTACACATGCATATTACAGTACCTCAGCCTGCTGCCCCTTTTCCAGGTTATAAGTCAGCCAAACCCACTGATCAGTTTTGTAGGATGCGAAGGCACATGGATAATGTGATGCCAAGTTATGTCCCTTCATCAGGGAGATGTGAGTCAGTTATGTTCAGAGAAGTGACAGTAGTGCAATGCTCATGTGTTCACCACAAATCACAGAAACATGCATGGAGGTAACCTTCTGGAGAATGCAAATGCCCAACATGTGCCAGAACATGGACTAATGTATGCCCAACCTGTTCTCATTGTGCTTTCCACAAATGTGTGAGGCATGTTGTTATTGGAGCAAAGAAGTGTGAATAGGCCATGCTACCCATCCCAGCAGCAGGTGACATCAAGATTGATGCATTGGTGAGTTTTCCTTGCTCATTGTGCCACTGGTAGGTCCCAGCCATATTGCTCAGTGTTATGAAATGTATCCCATGGGCCTATGACAGGTATGCTAACTCTGGTCATCTGTCACACTGACCTGTCACATGATTGTGTGGAAGATTCCATTCTCTCCATTCAAAGGAGTGATTCCATGTGTCTGACTCTGTAACAGTGACAACACATGCCATTCACTGACACACACAGGTGGTCACTTGTTGAAACATCGCTGCAAATGTAAAGTCTGATGTTGGATACACATTCACAACGCTTGCCATGTGTGTAAATGCTGTTGACTATACATAGTGAGGGACATTCAGGCGTGGGATGTACAAATGGGGACCTCTGCAGTAAAGACTGGATTGGTACATAATGTTGACTGGACTCATGAAGAATGGAAATTCAGCACTGATAGTCTGTACATACAGTGCACCCAGATCGGCCATTGTCATGGTGTTCCACCAGAAGCATTGTGAATATTTCGTTATTGGACTTGGAAGTGTGTTGACCATTGTTCACATCTGAAAATGGTGCGCTGTTTACAATATGCACAACATTCTGATTCATCCTCATGACACTGTGCATAGATGACACAAGACTGTGGGCCACGTGCATCTCGCCCTTGGTATGCCTACTACCATGGTGAATTCTGAATCTGATCCAGATGTGTGACCTGCCTGCAGAGAACCTAAGTTACAGGACAAATGAGCACAATCACTTTTATCTGTGTGACAAGACCTATGCAATGAGTACGCAAGCTTTAAGTTGGACAAGGATGTCATTTGACCTGTGATGTTAGAGCTAATGTTTCCCAATTTGATGACAAGGGATTGCAGAATGGATACCATGTCTCAATGTAATTGAGTGAATCATATTCCCATTGTGAGCTCTACACTCCCGTGCAGCAGATGATACAGATATGTCATCACACATTAGACCGTCAGGTGCAAAAGACAATACATCACCTGCTATAAAGTGAAGTAGTTGACATTGTGGCCCTGGAAATTGATGTTGATACACCCAATGTCGCAGATAACCACTTGTACGAGGGAGCAATGGTTAACTTGCAGAATGACAAGTGCCATGTATATAAAGACGATAGTATTAATAAACAATTATGTAGTTGTTTGAACTGTGAGGATTTGTGATGTCACCTATGTGTCAAGTACATACAGATGACTTATGTGAATCTTTTTCAATTTTATTCACGACATTAGCACAGGCCGCCGGAGGAGACAGTGCCACGGATATAGGGGGTGCAGTTCGCTAGTCTGGGACAAGTGCTGAATCGGACGTGGAGGCATGTATTGGTGGGGAGGATGAAGGGGGCCACACTGATGGCAGATCTGCAACTCCACCAGCAACATCTGAGGACCATTCAAGCTCCAGTGATGACTCCCTGGTGGTGGATGACATAGAAAATTCTTCCTCAACATCGGAGTCTACCAGCACTCCCATCTCCATCCTCCCAGCTGCTTCCCATACCACTAAACATGTTGGCTCCTGTGGCAGAGAGCCATCTCCTTTGGGCCAGGCACCTCTCCCCCTAATACTCTGTCTCCCCTGCTGCCCTTAGTGTAGAGGCGTTAGACATTCTGAAGCAGATCTCTGTGGGGCAGACACCAGTGCTGAATGTCCTCCATGCGCATACCACTCTTTTGACACAAATGTTGTCATTTATGGAGTGCATTCACTCTGAAATGTCTGTCCTACACGGATCTAATCAGGCACTGGCCTCCACACTGAGGGCAGCAGTGTCCCAGCTCTAGCAGTCCCTCCCCTATCCTACCTCTTTCTCATTCGTAGTCCCAACTACCCTACCTGACCCAAGCACATGCAAACATACACATGCACACAACTCAGATGCCACATGCAGCACAGAAACACACAGACACAAAGGCAAACCCACACACATGCACACGCAGGAGTCAGACAGCACACTCACCACCAGGGACATACCACCAGACAACACACATGCATCCAAAGACACTCCACAGACTTCAGAACCCTCTGCCTCCAAAACACCTGCCCTTGCCTCTCCTGTTCCCCCTCTGGCCTGAAAGTCTTCCTCTTTGACCCTGGCCTCTTCCCGGCTGACCCATCCACACCCCATACCAAAAAAAGAAGCAATCCACAACCCCAGCCCAGACATCTTAATCTATCCCTTACCCCCTTAGAAAAGAAAAGGAAAGAAACCCACAAATCCCACCTGTCTCCCAAGCCCAAAAGCCCTCCACCAACCAGGACTAGCCCAGCAAGCCCTGTTCCTCCCACCCAAAAAAAGTTCCAATAAGTTGGAGTCTCTCCCCATCCCTCTATACACAATCCATGATTATTCCATCCCCAAGATGGTTAAACCAAGCCCCCCCTCCATTGAGCACTCCCACTATAGCTGCCCCCTCACATCAGTCTGAGCCTGCCACTGCAGTGGACCCAACCCAGTGGCCCTCTCAATTGGACACAACCACTGCAGTGGACCTAACTAGCCTCCCAAAACCCAACCCAGTCCTCCCTAGTTTTGTCCCTTTGGTGCCAGGTATGCCTCTAGATGCCCCTCCCAAGGGAGTCAACCTCTTGCAGATTCAGTGTAGGCAAGAGTAGATGGCAATATGTTTGTGACCATTGCACAAATGGAAAAATATCGACTGGCCATTGGCCTTGTGTTGGTTATTTTTTTGGTTTTAACATACACAATAAAGCATGTCTCCATTTTTTTTACTGCTGATTTCCGTGTCCAACAAATTGGTTATAAGTCAACTGTAAATCATGTACAATTGGTAGTGTAAGTATCCAATGATGTTAGTATGTCTTGGACTGCAAGTGGTCCATGTAGTATGTGATCCTTCACAGTATGTATTCAAGATTTTCTTGTCTACATTTGCTGGGCGTCATCGTCCACGGCATTTTTGGCTATGAGAATGACCAGAAGTTGGTAAGCTTTTTTTGTTTACATCACAATTGCACATATGTCATTGTTTCATATGTCAATATAGTGCAAGTGTTTCCAATTGTAACAATTCAGGATAAGCATGCTGAATATGTTTGTGATGTGCAGAAAGTCAGCAGCCTCCCCATTACACTGGGGTAAATATGGAGTTTGACTACGTGGTGGTGACTTTGAACACCCCCATGTACACAAGGTAATGGAACAATACTTGTATGTGACTTGATAGTGGTTGACCCATGTCTGTGTCTTTTTCAGATCGGGTAGACTAGTGGCAATAAATACCTTGCCTCTGTAGGCAATTTCCCTTTATGTCTGTGTACTCATTTGATGCACTGCCTGAGCCCATGGTGAGTGTAAGGTGAGGAGTATTGCCACAGACCCTTTTATCTCCTAGGACTTCACTTTCTGCAGATATTCCAGTTCTGCAAGGTGTCCGTAATCTTAATAGTCCAGTGCTTTCCTATTCATGTATGAGTTAGGCCATCCTGCTTTGGTCTGGCTACATCCTGTTGATGTTGTGTTTTGTCCGTCCAAACTTGACTTTCATATTTACTGCCACACAGCTTTCGTGGTTGAGCATATGATTTGAGTGTAGGTTGTCATTTGTGCATGACTGACAATGGTGTCCTTTTGAGCTATGCTAAATGCTGTTCCAGATCACACAGAGCTGAACTAGGGTTGCTATGATGTCTATTAGATTGTCCTGTGCTATATGTGGTAAGCTGAGTGGACAATGAGTTCACAGGACGTCTTCCATGCAGTTACTACTGTAGCCAGTGTCACATCCATGCTCTCTGTTGCCCCACAAGGGAGGAGGTGGAATGTATTTTGTGAAGCTTAGATGCATTTGTGTTTAGAAAGGTTAATGTTGCATGTGCTAAGTTGGCCCATACACGTATAGAGGTGGGAGGGACTGGTGTTTCCACTTTGTTAAGAAGTGGAGACTCCTACATAATGGAGCAAGGACACATTTAGCTGTTGCCCAAGAGTGTAAGGTATGGGTTAAGTTCATGGGCAATTCTTGAGTAGGAGATGTGAAGTACCCACATTTCCCATCATGAGTGGTGGTACATGCGGGGGAGAATCAGAGTATGGAAACTTGTTACAGTGGTTTAATCCTGCACAAGATATGGTAGGAATAGGTAGATGTGAGAGGGGTAAATCAAGCTAGACATGGTTGAATTATGGCAGGTGATGTGAGCTGTAGTCTGTGGCACTATTGTGAGATATGACTGGAATAGTGCATTTACAATGTGAGATTAGTGGTTAATGTGCATAAGTCAATGGGGTACTGGACATGGAAGTCATATGTGGATGTCACAGGGCCTCAGTGAGACAAGGTAAAACTATTCATATGTGACAAAGTGTATATGTGTATGTAAAGGGTATACACCAGTTGTGCAGGTTAGGATGCTGAATGGTTAAATGTGAGGTGGTGTATAGTTGATGTATGTTGTTTCTGCATCTGCATATACATGTGTTTCAGGAATGACAATCTGTAGAACTTAAGCTGAGTACGGTGGGTGTGTGGCGATATGTGAATGACAGAGGACACATCAATTGAGCAATGTAAGTGTCTTGTTGAGAGATGTGGTGATGTGCAAAGTGTGTACGTCAGAGTGGGCGGTGATGCTGCATGTTGTGATATGAGTGCAGTCCAAGACAATACCGAGGGTGTAACTGGTGATGAGCATGGTCCTTTTGACATGTTACGTTTGACGTATGCTGAGGAGGTGAGGAGTACAGTATATTGTGTACATACCATGTATGTGTGAGTTGTTGTGTACATAGTGATGAAGAGTGGTGCTGTGCATGTAGGTGTGAATGTGGGAACGGCAGCACCAGTGTGAGATTGTGAGAATCTGGCTTGAAGAGTTTGAGTGCACGGATGTAGCTTGCATGGCAAACATGGTTTTCATCTAGCTGCACCAGAAGGGGGTTTATGACATGCTTGTGTGTATGTTAGTTTTGAATGCTGAACATATACTTTGATGTGGATGTGAGAGGGGTCATACCTGCAAAAGTAGAGTTCATGCACGCCATGAGGTAATGTTGCTATGTACATATGTGTAGATTTTGTGTATGTAAGTTGTCAAAAACAGTTGCCTAAGTAAATATGAATATGTGGAATGTGATGTCTGCAGCTTGCTGTCTGCCAATGGATGTTTATGACTGATTTTTTTTATGGCCACTTTGAGTACACTGTCATATGCAAGGCCTATTGGCATCACTGGAAAAATTGGCTCCACCTAGCCTTGCCTTCGCCTGAGTTGTATGTTAGCATATGTGGTGTTTCACCCTTTGTAGGTAGTTGTATTCAGTTATTGCTCATTCTTGTCCTGGGAAACAGCCCTGGGATGGATGTGGTGATTGATAATTTTGCAATGTCATCATTCTGAAACAGTGGAAGACAGTCTATTTCTTAAAGGGGTACTGCCCCGTCAATGTTCAAGTCATGGAAGTGTGTTTTTATGCCACCTGGCATCAGACTACCCTAAAATGCATTGCCACACTTGCCAGCACACTACACATGCATGGGTATTGCTGGCATTCTGATTTGGAATGTCCAAGGTATAGAGACACCAAGGAAGATTGAGTTGTTGTGATGATATCTCTGGTTGTGCTGAGAAACCCACATTGCACTTTAAGCAAACACACATGTGACACTGGAACAATACACCCAGTTCCATAAGTGTTAGCGTTCTCTAAATTGTGATACCTCTTATCTTGTTTTATAAGTGTAGTCCTTGTGTGTGTCCATGAGGGCTCCCATTGTGCCCAATAAATACTGCAGTAGGGCTTGATGGTAATATGTGTTTGTTAAAGGTCTCCTTGATGTTTCCATAGATTTTTGACAGTGTATCAGTGCCAAATGTGGACAAAGCAGACTTCATTCTGCACATGTCTTTCATTCTCACAAGATGTACACATATCCACTGGCTTGAAGATGACCATGTCAAATGTGTTGGTGAGCCACAGATTGAGCCACCACCCCAGCATCCTCACCCGTGCTGGCAGCTTATCTTACACAGTGAGCTGTGCACTAAAAACACCAACACTGTTTGTGAATTCTGTGCCCCAAGACTCCTGTGTACTCCTACTGCAGTGCAGAACACAATCTGCACATTGAAAATGGGATTATTATTTTGCGGCACACCGCACAGCCTGAGGAGCCAGATGCCGAGTTGCTGTGAACGACATTCCCCAAAGATGACCGAAGACGCATACACATTGGGAATAGTGTGCAGCGGCACCAGTCCACGCATGATGACGGTATCCTACATTGTTGTTGCCCCATGCTTCCTTCAAATCAAAGATGGATTTGGTCTACAAATATTTCCATGACACTGTGACACAGCCTCTACTGTGTTGTATTTGGAGACACGGAAATCAGTACTAAGTGGCTGGGTCTGTGGACATATGTGTTGTCTGGGCCAATATGCTTTGTGTCTTACTGTACACAGACACATCACAATATCATACTATTCTGAGGACATTGTGGTTCTGTTTCCCTGTGACGTTTCAGTGTTGTTGTGGAGTCATGCATTCACTTTGTGATACATACATATGTGTGGTTCTGCCAATTCCTGTTCCAACGTAAAGTGTGCGTTTCCCTAGTATTTAGCATGCTAAGTGTACCTACCTGATGATGACATTCCCTCATTGTACATACAGGACATGCTATGGTCCCATGTTCTGATTGGGATCAAAATGATGCTCAGGCCCTCAGAAAATAATTGGAACACTGTCTACTGATCAAGGGGGTGGTGTGTAGGTCAGACTGTCCAGTTGTGACTTAGCTCCATGAAAGGCCCCTACAAACAACTCACACTCCCTGCACCCACCATGACCTGAAAAGGATGGTCATGTGGGGGAGATGACACTACCTCTGTCAAGGCATGTAAGGCAGTGCATCAAAGGGAGTATGCTCCAAAGGCTGTAACCCAGCCTCAATTTACAGCACAGCTGGTGAGCCAAGTAAATCCTGTCACAACATTGCAGTGGCGTGGTGGGGACTGTGTAAGTGGGTAAGTCTCTAGGTGTGGTTCACGAAGGCCCTTAAATGTGGCCCACAGGTGACTCTGGCGCACCAGCCCAGCAACCAATAGCCCAATTGCCAGCATGTCACATCCAAGGGTACACTGAACACCTTCTGATGGGACTCAACACACAAAGGGCTCTATGGTCTTCGGCCCCCGTCCAGTGTGTCAGCCCAGGCTGAGACAGCTTCTCCGCACACATATACAATCCCTTGATCTGCTGTAGTTGCCTGGTCTGTCTTGGTCGCGCATCAGCTCCCCAGTATTTTACAGCTTTTTACGGGACCATTTAGTAGATGATGAGGCTTTGTTTGTTTTTTAATGATTCCTAGAGTACTTGAATCTCTACTCTGCCCATTCTTCAAAGTTGCCAGTTCCTTTTACTGCAACGGTATGGGAATGCATTTCATGGAAAATTACTTTTGTGTTTGTTTATTTAGAAATTCCTGCAGCATGTACTCCACCTGTGGGTTTTGAGGCACTTTGCATGTTCACTAGTTACATTGTTCACGTACACTTTGCCGAGTGTATTTGCCCCCAAACCCCAAATTTTCATCTACATTAATGGGTGTTTTGCCCCCAAAACCCATATTTGCATCTACAGTGCTGGAGGATTTTGCACCCCAAACCACATATTTTCATCTAGAATACTGGGGATTTTGCCCACCAAACCCCATATTTTCATCTACATTACTGGTGGTTTTGCACCCAAAAACCAAGGTTTGCATCTACATTTATGGGGGGTTTTGCCCCCAAACCCCATATTTTCATCTACATTACTGGGTGTTTTGCCCCCCAAACCTCATATTTTTATCTACATTACTGGGCTTTTGAACCCCAAACCCCAGACTAGCATCTACATGAATAGGGTATTTGCCCCCCAAACCCCCTATTTGCATCTCCATTGCTGGGAGGTTTGCACTACAAACCATAGATTTGCATCTACATTACTTTGTGTTTTGACCCCCAAACTCCAGATTTGCATCTACATTACTGGTTGTATTTGCCAACCAAACTCAAGATTTGTATCTACTTTACTTGGGGTATTTGTCAACCAAACCCCAGATTGGCTCAACATTGCAGGGGGTATTTGCCTCCAACCCCAATTTTAACTCTGCATTTCTGGGAGTGTACGACCTCCACCTCCCAATTTTGGCTAGATATTGGTGGGAGTAAAAGCCCCCCTACAACCTCCTTGTGTCTGACTAGCTGGAACTAGTACCCCCCTTACCTCTACATTGCTGCAAGTATTCCCACCCCACAAAATTAACTGTAGTTTTGCACCTGCTTTCTCTTCTTTTGTCTTTTGCAGGGTAGTTATGTTATTCTGTATGGGTAGGTTTTGGACTTACTTTCTGCAATGACCACGTCGGTTGCGGTTGCAGTAGTGCTCATGAGGTAGACTATAGGGATAACATGTGCAATGGGATACATAGCTGCACCATCTCGTTTGCAGGATTCATGTTGTGGCGCGATTCGGAGCTAAATACTCTCCTTATGGATGCTCTGTCGTGTTGGATATAGCAACCAATTAGACGCATAGGAAATACTCATTGTAGTTGGGCGGTCGAAATCGGACTGGGATGTGCCTCCGTACAACTCCATTCTGCATATCTGGAGGCTTCTTGTTGGCAACATTTAGATGGATTTGGAGTGACTGAGTCGTTCAGTAGGTAAAGGATTTTTTGCTTTGTACTTCATCGTTTGTAGGAACTGGATCCCAGTATGAGTCGGTTGGAACTTCCGACTCCGGACGGCTCTGGGATGGTCTTCCTAACGAAATCGGAATCAGGGCCTTAGTGTACGGCACCTTCCCCAACTTAAGTTATCTTGGAGTGGGAATAATACATTATACATGCTTAGTTTTCAGCACCCTCCCTGACTTAAATTATCTTGGGGTAAGAATAGTAAATCATGTATGTTTGGTGTCCAGCACCTTCTCTGACTTGTTATTTTGGAGTGAGAATAGTAAACTATGTTTGTTTAGTGCCTAGCATCTTCCCAGAGTTAAGGTATGTAGGTGTGGGAACAGTAAATTGTGTATGTATGGTGTCCAGCAACTTCCCTGACTTAACTGATGCTGGAGTGGAGATAGTACATTATGAATGTTTGGTGTCCAGCTCTACCCTCACTTAAGTTATGTTGCAGTGGGAATCGTAAATTATGTTTGTTTAGTGCTCAGCACTTTGCCTGAGTTAGGTTTTTTTGGAGTTGGAATTGTAAATTATGCATGTTTATTGCCCAGCACCTTTCCTGACTTAAGTTATGTTGGAGTAGTACTAGTGAGTTATGTATGTTTAGTGTCCAGCATCTTACTTTAATTAAAACACATATTGGGCCTGGTTACGATGTCGGGCATATGCTATGTCGGCAGTTCTGACAACTCAATTAGGATGCGACCACACATAGTGCAGTCACAAACATCCATTTTCCAATAGGAGCTCATGCGGTAGGCTGAAAATGCCCGCAGCATAAGCTCACATTAAAAAATGCATGTTAATCAAACATCACTGCACTGTGTGGCAGGCACCTCGTGGTGCCTGCTACACAGTGTAGGGATGTTTATGGGGGCACGATATGTGCCCCCTCGGCCACAATGCAGAGGGCCAGGGGAAAGGGGGCCCTGCTAGGGGCCACCAATGTTATTTTCCGACAGCCTTTCCATGTTGGAAAGACCGACATGGAATGGCTGCCAGTAACTGACATCATAATCCTGATGACAGAACCGCCGTTATGAAGGGATTATGAGAAGTTTTGGACACACCAACGGGCAAGGAGCCTGTTGGAAAGTGCCGGTCGGTCACTCAAACTGCTACCTCTGACTGCACGCATTGTAATGCGTTGGTCGGACTGCAGCAGCAGATGGTAGTCAGACCGCAAACGACGAGCTGTCGGTTGCGGTACAACAGCCATCGCAATTTGGACCATAATTGTTAATAATAATTGTATTTAACTCACATAAGTATTCATTGCACACTTTTATAAGATGTAAAAAAACATTTTAAAAAGAAAACATTTGTTAAGACGAAGGGGCCCATTAGGATGTCAGGCGGATCGCCCCCGTCAGGCCGGCGGTAGCCACTGCCGGCCTGACGGGGGCGATCCGCCTGCCATCCTTGCCGGAATGACCCCCCCGCCATATTAGCGTGGCTGGGGGGGTCCGCGGCAGACGGAAAGATCGCCGCCCCTTTTCCGCCCCAGTCGCCTTGCGACCGGGGCGGAAAAGGGTTCATATGGTGGCGGTGTCTATCAGACACCGCCAGCCATATTAGAATGGGCATTTACCCATGCCTTTCTGTGGCGGCAATGCTGCCACAGAAAGGCATGCAGAGTCTGCTCTGGGGGCACGTTGCGGGCCCCCAGGAACTCCGGGAGGTGGGGGTTCACATGGGGGTACCTATGGTACACCCTGCATTTCAAAGTACAACATGGCAGGCACCGCATGGTGCCTGTCACGTTGTGCTTTGAAATGCACAACATGTATTTTTACCATTGCGGGGGGCGGTGCTTTCAGCACCGCCCGCCATAATGGTAAAAATTCAGGATGCGCCCGCCACTGTGGCGGCCCATCCTAATTCCCCCCATGGGACCCCCGCCCTTATGGCAGGCAGTCCCTTGTACCGGGAGGATGGCGGGCCCAAGACACATTAAGCATGTTTTTGCATTGACTGTATGGATTTATTTTTTATTTATTTAACATTTTAAACAGTAAATAGTTTAGTAAATGTGTTATGTATAGTACAAACCAGTAGTGTATTTTTTAAATAAACATTGACATATATTTATAATTTTTAACAGCATATTTTGCAATAACATTTCTTAAATAAAAATATTTTTGTTATAAAATTATTTAATTTTCAGTTCTTTACCTACATTGTTATTTTTTACATTAACATATATTTTGGAGAAAAATATTTTTGTTGATATTGCATGTTCACAAATAATTTTATATAATTTTTAACATGTATGGAATATTTTTTTTTACAGTTAGTTAAGTAGCATATTTTTACTACATATAATATTTAATATATATATTTACAAACATTTAAATATATGATATTGTTTTATTCTGTATGTGTAGTATACCTTATATATATTAAATAATGTTACATAAGTTTGTAATATTATTTAATATTATTCTATTTAAATCAGAATAATGGAAGAAAAAATATTAATTTTCAGTATACTATTTTTTTTATAATAGATACTAACATTTTCGGGATAATTACAATAATGTCTGTAAAGGCTCCGACTGGAGGGCCGCATTGTAATGGGCTGCATCATAATGGGCCGCTCGGTTTCCTTTTCCGACCGCCTTGGAAAATCCGTCCACCACTCAGAAGCCGGCTAGTATTCTCAAGGGCGGGCCTTTCCGACCTTGAGATTAGAATGCATGGTTTCCGAGATGGTTTCCTTGTTGGCCTGTCTGATATGGAAACCATACCGGAAAGTGTGTTTGGGGGCATGCTCCCATTGTGAAATATAGGAATTTGACTGAACAGTGCTCGGTCGCATCCTAATGAGGTGGTCAGGACTGTTGACAGATGTCGGTTGGTTCCAGGACCGAGTCTGTGTCGGGCGGAAGGAATGCCGCTCAATATCAGGCCAAAATCAGGATTTTGTATGTAATGTATTAGTTATGTGCAATTAACAATATACATTATAATATATAGTAAATAGTAATATATATTATAATATTATTTACTAGATATCGTACAATTTTTAAAAATATATTTTCCAATAATATGTTGCATTAAAAAATGCAAAATGTTTAATATGCACATTTATGCTGTAATTAATTTGTACATTGAGTAGAATGGGGAAATAGTCTTTATTCCTGTTTAATTATGTGGCCATTTTTGTTTGGATTAAGTGCATTTTGTATTCTAGCTATATTGTGTTTTGGTCAGTTTTGGAAAAGGAAGCTTGCAGTTAGGAGCTGCATCATAATCATTAAGGTAAGTTAGGTATTGTATTGTTGGACTCCTCAACTCCTCAGGATTGGAACAATGCTCTTAAATGGTCCACCTCTTGATGGCTCCAAGTCTGAATGCTGCTATAGCGCAGATCAGTGAAGCGATGAAGCGTGGGAAGGAAAGGGAGGGGACAGCGGGGAAGGAGAACTGGAATGACAGGGAACAAGAGATAGCAATTAACTTCTACTGACTAACCTAACTTTGCCTCCGTATATCAATAGACAGATACATATAGAATAACTACCTGTAAAGAAAAAGAAATAACTGGTCTGTCTCGTTGACCAAAAACAACTTGTACCTTCCAGGACCAGAAGGTCAGAATGCATATGACCCACGTGAAATCAAGCTACAGTGGTTTGCACTAAAGAAAAGAAGATATCCAACTGGTAGACATAAAGTGTGTGTGTACCTCTCTATTAGTAAATCACCTGCTTATAACTAACTCAAACTGTAGGTGCATGTTACAACATACCCATGTTTCCCATCGGGCCTTGCGTCACAGAGGATGCAAGAGACCGAACCTGGCTCTACCACAATCCCCTGTTAGTAAAACAAACAATACGACATAAAAGTTGGTGAGACCCAATAACTTGGGTTGGCATGAGATACTCAATAGTAAAACTCAGATGACATTTCTCTGCGCAATACTTTGCATGTTAACGTAGTTTTGTATCATTTCACCCCGCCAGGTTACTTTCTGATACGGCACAATAGAACAAACACCAGTTGACATATGTGTTCCTTGTCTATAGTCAGGTTCCCCTCCGCATGAGTCAAAGGAATACGTTAAATCTCCAACGTGAGGGAAAACTCTCCACACCCAAAATCACCAGTGAACACAGGCACTTTTCTTATAGTTTGAATGGACTGGGGGTGATGTTACCACTCACTCTGTACACCCTGCGCCTGTACCCCTATCACTAGCAAGAGACAACACACGTGTGTCTCACCAACGAGGAGGGACACCTCGTGCAAAGGGTCAGAAAGTAAACCTAAATCACATTGAGCGCCTTGGAAATCTGGAAAGCCTTATTTGGTTGTGTGGCCAAAGTTTTCACAAACGTACTCTCTCAATCAGCCACAATACTGTGAAAAATCGAAATCCAAAGGACTCGGCTCCGCGGCTCCAGAGATGAGCCCTGCACTGGGGCTCCAACGATGAACTCCGCACCAAGGTTCCACAGTTGAGCTCCACACATGGGCTCCGGAAACTGAGCAAAAGCTCCGCAGCCATGGTATCCCTCAATGAACAAGAAAACAAAATACTCAGCAACGTTCCAGAAGCGGGAGCAGGCTTAATGCTTTTCCGCTCCTCTGTTGATGTAACCTTGCCACCGCCAGTGTTCATGGGACTTGTAGTTTCCTGAGCACCAAGACGCTTCCTCACATGCACTGAGCCGCGGAATACAGGACAGGTTTCAGAACTTCAGATGCCTGTCCTGACATGTATATATGGTATGTAATGTATTATTTTTTATGTTGTTGTGTAGCGCAGGGTGTATGTAGTACTATGTGGAGAAGCGTTAGTGTGTTGCATTATTAATGATGTGTGGTGTTATAGGTTATGGATTATAAGTAATTTAGTATGTGTTCTGTAGGTGTAGGTGTTTTTGAGTCAAATGTAAAGTATTGCAATAGATAAGTATGTGTGGGAGGGAATTGTTTTTCTTTATAATTGGTGCTTTTGTTCCCTATTTGGAGTTGGTCGGAGGATGTGTTCTACTTTCTTTAAAAAGGAAATGTATATTTGTTTAATATAAACTAATTATGTTTAAACATTTCCTTTATTATTCATGTTTATTTGAGCGTTTATTTTTTTTACTCTATTTTTCGGGGTTTTGTATGCTTTTGCACTACAGAGGAATATGTTGCAGGATGTTTTTTTGAACAGTTGAATTTGTAAATTTTTTGCAGTTCTTACATTTTTTTTATAGATTTTGAAGGATTTCTGTCTCCATATTCTTTTTTGGATATCGGTCTGCAGCTGCAACAGTGTAAGTAATTAGAATTTTTCTGAAAAGGGTGGGAAATGTTATTTATTTCTATGAAGCTTGATGTTTTAATTTTAGATGCACTGTTTTATTTCCTATCTGTGGAAGATTATATAAGGTTTGGTTGGTTATTTTCTATTGATTTTTGTCTAATTCATTTGTATTTTTTTTTTCTATTTTCTGTGATTATCCCACCACCAGACCTCCCTATTTATTCTCACATTCAAAATGTTGGCTTTGCATGTTATAGTTAATTTTTTTGTACCTGGTTCAACTTTTTTCCTAAACCTCATTTTGCTACACACAAGTTGCATGCGGTTGTCAGTTTTTAGTGTGTCAGGGGTGTCTTTGTTGCTGCACACCTTTTGCAGAAATCGTATGATATCCTTTCTTACCCCACTACAAGATATGTAAGCTTCTGGCCATCTGGAGTTCATATGTGTAATGGAAATGATGTCCTGTTCACTGTGCTGTCTATATTATGGCCAAATGATTTCTAACACTATGTAGTGCACTGGTTTACTTGGTAACCTTCTCACCATCATTGGTTGTTCTGTGGCTTTGTTTAGTGTATCGCTTTTCAAGTATTCATCTGCAGCTTCTGACAACTTTTTCCAGCTGTAGATCAAAACCTAGACACCAGTAGTTGAACTTAGTCTCTTTAGTTATGGAGATTCCCAAGTGTCTTTGATGTGCCAAATCAATCAGAGTTCCACTCAAAAAGCTAGAACTGGAATTAGTGTGAGGGTTAGCTCATCTGCTTCAGATAAGTTATCCCTGTTCACCCAAAATGCATTGCTCTCTGTACCCAAGCTATCCTTTTGTTCCATTCACACCTTATATTTCTCACCACTTTTATGCACCACCCCATCCTTGTTCACTTTCCTTTTCTAATCGTGTTCCTTAATTTTTCCTTAGGTTACCACAGACAAGTTTTTGTAATATTGTATTTTTAAATTCAGAGTGCATTTCAACAATCACAGTCATTAATAATCACTTAAATATTGTACCAAGCAATAATTAGTAAGTGAAGTGACTTATAAGAATCATTAAGGTAAGTTTGATTTTAGTTATTTATAATTTAATATAAGGGTAGCAGGTAGGTAGTTAGGTATTGTATTGTTGGACTCCTCAACTCCTCAGGATTGGAACAATGCTCTTAAACGGTCCACCTCTTGATGGCTCCAAGTCTGAATGCTGCTATAGCGCAGATCAGTGAAGCGATCAAGCGAGGGAAGGAAAGGGAGGGGACAGCGGGGAAGGAGAACTGGAATGACAGGGAACAAGAGATAGCAATTAACTTCTACTGACTAACCTAACTTTGCCTCCGTATATCAATAGACAGATACATATAGAATAACTACCTGTAAAGAAAAAGAAATAACTGGTCTGTCTCATTGACCAAAAACAACTTGTACCTTCCAGGACCAGAAGGTCAGAATGCATATGACCCACGTGAAATCAAGCTACAGTGGTTTGCACTAAAGAAAAGAAGATATCCAACTGTTAGACATAAAGCGTGTGTGTACCTCTCTATTAGTAAATCACCTGCTTATAACTAACTCAAACTGTAGGTGCATGTTACAACATACCCATGTTTCCCATCGGGCCTTGCGTCACAGAGGATGCAAGAGACCGAACCTGGCTCTACCACAATCCCCTGTTAGTAAAACAAACAATACGACATAAAAGTTGGTGAGACCCAATAACTTGGGTTGGCATGAGATACTCAATAGTAAAACTCAGATGACATTTCTCTGCGCAATACTTTGCATGTTAACGTAGTTTTGTATCATTTCACCCCGCCGGGTTACTTTCTGATACGGCACAATAGAACAAACACCAGTTGACATATGTGTTCCTTGTCTATAGTCAGGTTCCCCTCCGCATGAGTCAAAGGAATACGTTAACTCTCCAACGTGAGGGAAAACTCTCCACACCCAAAGTCACCAGTGAACACAGGCACTTTTCTTATAGTTTGAGTGGACTGGGGGTGATGTTACCACTCACTCTGTACACCCTGCGCCTGTACCCCTATCACTAGCAAGAGACAACACACGTGTGTCTCACCAATGAGGAGGGACACCTCGTGCAAAGGGTCAGAAAGTAAACCTAAATCACATTGAGTGCCTTGGAAATCTGGAAAGCCTTATGTGGTTGTGTGGCCATAGTTTTCACAAACGTACTCTCTCAATCAGCCACAATACTGTGAAAAATCGAAATCCAAAGGACTCGGCTCCGCGGTTCCAGAGATGAGCGCTGCACTGGGGCTCCAACGATGAACTCCGCACCAAGGTTCCACAGTTGAGCTCCACACATGGGCTCAAGAAACTGAGCAAAAGCTCCGCAGCCATGGTATCCCTCAATGAACAAGAAAACAAAATACTCAGCAACGTTCCAGAAGCGGGAGCAGGTTTAATGCTTTTCCGCTCCTCTGTTGATGTAACGTGCCACCGCCAGTGTTCATGGGACTTGTAGTTTCTTGAGCACCAAGACGCTTCCTCGCATGCACTGAGCCGCGGAATACAGGACAGGGTTCAGAACTTCAGATGCCTGTCCTGACATGTATATATGGTATGTAATGTATTATTTTTTATGTTTTTGTGTAGCGCAGGGTGTTTGTAGTACTATGTGGAGAAGCGTTAGTGTGTTGCATTATTAATGATATGTGGTGTTATAGTGTGATGTATTCCTATAGGTTCTGTATCGATCCCCCTATTCCTGACCCTGTTCTGGTTAACAAGTTAACTAGCAGCCATCCCATGATGCAGAAACCGTTATCTGATTAAGCCACACTACGGCACAGGAACGTGTTATCTGATTAGGTCATAACGCTTGCCATCTAGTTAGACAAGCGATATTCCTCCAGCCCCTGATAAGGCATACGGAGTTCTCAAAACAAATCAAACCTATGACAACCTGGGAAAAACCCTGCGGCCATTGTTTTGATTTCGCCGAGAACTTCAGCAAAAGAATGTGCTAACGACCAGCTCGTATGACATCCTTATTGACGTATCTATGTCCATCCTTACGTCAATCTCGGCACCTTACAGGTATAAATATTACCGGTATTGCCTTAAGCAAACACACGCGGTGGTGACGAGATCGGAGCAGCCAGACTTGCCGAAGCCCAGAGCAGAGCAGACCCCGCTGGCGCAGCCCCGCCTTCCTGACGCGCTGAGAACGACACGCTGCTTTCTCCTGCCGAGAAATCCAGCTCCGGCGCTTCCGGGTAGCCCTCGCAGGCAGCCTGGAATATCGAGACCAGAGACGAGAGATACCATCCCTCATTCATCCTAGATTCCAGGTACAGAACTGAATAACCCCTCGCAGAGAATTCTTTAGTCAGTCACTTGGCAAAACAAACTTAACTTAAACTGATACTTTCTATTCCCGCCCACGTATTAGGCTTAGGTCAGGTACACTGGGGTAGGCGTAGTTAGAAACACCAGTTGAGTACGTTTAGTCAAATGTATATGTGTATATATCTATTTTATCCATTTTAAACCTTCATATGGCTTAGAAACCATATAAATGTTTTTACAGTATTATTTTATACTTCAGCTTTTATTGTATGCACTTTACTTAACCATAAGTATTGCGATAATATCGATCCATTTCTCTTGTATGAGAAAAGAGACAGATCAATAAATACCATCTTTTATTGAACACGCCCGTCTCTTCCTTTTCTCTACAATCTGGTGAAACTAAGAATGCACGTACTGACTGATTAAAATAAGTTGTCTTTTGTTTTCACACGACTCTAGAGATACACTCTTGATTAGGGGAGAGCAAAGTTGTCATGTTCTATGGTTGTCAGAAACTAAATCCCTTCTTGTCTATCCAGGGAGGTTCAACTCCTCCTTGCCTATTCGAGAAAGTTTCTAGTGAACTCTGAGCTAGCTGGCAAACCCAAAACTTTAAGTCTAATATCGACAATAGAAGACCTAGTTAACGTCTGGTCTAGGCCTATACTATTGAAGGTATTATTCCAATGCGCAGAGCCTATTGGGATAATAGGAACTACACTACATGGCACCCAACGGTTTGGAAAGGCGATAAAAATAACGCAAGACATTAGAGTAACTCAGTCGTGCTTTTTCACTCAGACCCCTTTTTTCCCATAATACTCCAAAGACGTCTGGAGTGGGTGAAAGGTCATATCCGCCAGACCTCGCAGGAGGAAACTCCTATGTATGGTTCTTGGTTTAGTCAACGTTGAAGGATACACTGTTCCAAAAATATTGTGCATCTAATCTTTGTTTCCATAAGAAACCTGATCTGCAAACAAACGGAATAACCTTCTAGACAGTACAATGTCAGACAGTGAAGGAGATAGAGAGGCAGCTAGAATAACAGCTGAAATCGTAGCAGCTGATAATGCACTGCAAGAAGCAGACCCGGGTATAATAATCATCCCGGTCAACATAAGAAAATCTATAACTTTAAAACTTATAGAAAATGGACTGACACCTAGAGGTGGCACAGTCATATTTGTAATAGAGGCACACGAATATCGGCAGACAGAGGTATTCTATTCATGGATAAACTTTCCAGCAGCTAATGCTGTAACAAAGGTCTTCCACTATTACAAAACAGAGGAACCTCCTGAAGAGTACACTCCTTTCGAGGAGGTGGAAGTACCACTTAAATTTCAAGAGCACCTGCTCTTATTTAATGGCGCCCTAAAACACAATAATCACATCACCAGGCTCGGTCCTTTAGGTAGACCAGGAGCAACGTGGCCGGTCCTAGCCGGATACACACCACATCCAGACATCGATGGGATGTCTGCAGCAAATCTTTTAATACAACTAAAACAATTAATAAAATTACATAGACAATTAGTCCAATATGTAATGCGGACTTCAACAATCCAACCAGCAATTAAAATTCCACAGCTGACCCCTCATCAGGGGAACACAAATAAAATTACACCACAGAACATACAGTCCTGCCTAGGTAAAGTACCAGCTAAACGGGAACAAATACCATTCTGGTTAGCACAAAAAATCACCCAAATAGAGGCGGTGTTTCCAGACACCACCCCGTTAGAAAAACACAGGATTCTGACTATCTGTCTTCCAATGGGAATCGCACCACACATGGAGGACTGTGACACTTGGGGTACAGTCTTTCCTTCCATTTACACAAAAACGCATGGCGTTCCATCCATCTCGGTAATACCAGATGTGCTAAAACAAATTCAAGATGAATACGGTCCAGAACCCGCTTTAACTCTTGGTATGAAATTACTGAAAGACTTCAAGCAGGTCTCGGCTATACTATTAGCCAACATAAAGGGAGAAGCAGCAAACGTCGCGATCCGCCAGAGGTTAAAAGAAATAGATATTGCAGAACAACCAGCTGAAATTGCCAGAATCATAGAAAAATCCTATGAGGAACTAGGTAGAGATAGTTTAGGTGGAATACCAGTAAAACCACAACTGATTGAAAGTCCTGAAAAAGTATTTTTTTATAATAATTTAACATCACAAAAAAAAAACTGGGATGGAAACAAACAATCCAATCCTAAAGAAAAGAAATTCCAGTCCAGAGGAAGGTCTCCTCGGCGGAGAGAAAGATCTCCTAACCAAAGACACAGGTCTCCCCAAAGTGATCCCTCTGGGAAAAGATATAACCTTAGAAATAGGGATAATATAAAGAAGCCTGATAGATATCAAGATTTTGATACACGCCCCTCTCAATCTTTTCAGACTTCCTCACAGAAATCGGAAAGAAGAGGACGATCAGAACAAAGAGAAGAGCACGCCAAGTCCAAAGACAAGGAACCTGCTCATCTAAAAAAGAAATTACAATTTCCAAAAAAGAAGGTAGCCAGTATTAAAATAGTTAACAATGCCGAGAATACTGAGGACACAACTGAAAAACGGAGAATGGGCTCAGACAATGCTAGACAGCGCAGCAGAAGTGAGCATAGCTCGCAAAGTCCTTATGAATCATCTGGAGACAGTGGACACGAATGAATACCTTCAAGTGGAAACTGCAGACACCAGAGTTAGCAAACCTCACAAAATATATGAAATAACTTTACGTATAGAAGGGGATAAGACTAGAAAAATAAGGGGACTATTTTGGGATAATCTCTCCAAGGGCTATGACATCCTTCTAGCTGAAAAAGACTGGCCACCAGAGTTTGTCAGGGACTGCCCTCATGGCGAAGAAATAATTATGCCTGCCTTCTCAAATCATATCCCAATTCATAAAAAATACACACTTGCTAGAAAGTGGGCAGTAGCTCAAGCTCCTGCTTTATATAAAAATCATGTAGGATGGGATGAGGACTCTCCTCCTCACAAAATCCAGTTAAAATCACAACCTACTGCACAAAGACAGTACCCAATTAAGCAAGAAGCTAAAAAACAGGTAAAAGAAATCCTAGATCAACTAGAATACCAGGGGGTGATTGAAACTTGCACCTCACAAATGAACAACCCTTTGTTTCCGGTCTCCAAACCAGACAATTCATATCGTCTAGTTTTGGATTACAGACACCTTAACTCATGTTGCAAAACTTTTGCAGTGCAAAACTCGCATAGTGCTGCACTAATGAATAACATAGTGCGCAAAAAATACAAAACAACATTAGACATCTCTAATGGATTCTTTTGTCAAAACATAGCACCAGAGAGCAGATATTTATCCGCGTTCTCAACAAATGGCACTCAAAAACAATTCTGTCGGTTAGCCCAGGGGTACAAGAACAGCCCAGGAGTATTCTCAGCGAGAGTAACAGAATTACTACAAACATATGATGACGAAGCATTATCGTATGTCGACGACATTTACTTAACAGATGATGACTTGGATACTCACTTGAAGAGAGTGAACACCATAATACTTGGGTTCGCAGCAGAGGGTTACAAATTCAACTTTAAAAAATCTAGAATTGCCCATCTAACAGTCCTGTTCTTAGGATATGAATTATCAAGTGAAGGCAAAAGCCTGGCTGACAATTTCCTAGAGAAATGTGCCGTACTCCAAGCACCTAGAACACTAAAAAACCTACAGTCAATTCTAGGCTTCCTAAATTTCGGAAGAACATATATTGCAAATTACGCAGAAAGGGTCAAACCCCTTTATGATCTAATAAAACCAGATTTTAAAAGAACCAATTGGACTCAAATACACACAGAAATTCTGAGATCCTTACAAACAGACATGTTAATTAAAACAAAATTAGAAACACGTGATAACACACGCAATCTTGTGATTCGAGTCATCCCAGGAAGATGCGGATTCACATACCTGACCTCTAATGAGGGAGAAAAGGTACCAATTGCATTCAAATCACACTTGTACACTAAAGCTGAAATGAAATTTAGCCCAACGGAAAAAATTCTAACTGCAACACAGACAGCTATAGCAAAAGAACGAGCCCTGGCACAAGGTAAACGAATAATAATCGTGACACCGATACCAGCCCTAGAGGCGGTAACAAAGGCAAGCATTCCGAATGCTAAAGCACTACATCCAAGGTGGATACAGTGGGCTAATTCTCTTGCTGCAACGGACGTGGCGTACGAATTTGATCCTAACTTAAAAACACAAGAATTTCTCCAATATGAATTCGAATGTCCTCCGCCGACCGAAATTCTGCCTCTAGAACATTACGGCTGTATAATATATACAGACGGATCAGCACAACCCGCAGTAGGGGGTAAACAAGCTTACAGTGCTGCGTGCGCGATTGTTAAAGGTCGCTGGCACGAAGGGAAATTTAAACCAGCTATCACTAAAACACAATCTCTAGGAGATTGTACAGCTCAGCGAGCTGAACTACTGGCGTTCAAGATGACGCTTGAAAATACCGATCGAGAATTCCCCACACTCATAGTGTGCGATTCGTATTATTGCGTTCAGTCTTACAATGAATACTTGCAGATCTGGCTTCAGAATGGTTTTAAGGATGCAAAAGGAGGCACAATCAAGCATAAAATGCTCTGGGAACAAGTATTACAAAAAGAACTACCAAAGACTCACGTGATACATACGCTGAGTCATCAACGTGATGGCGTTCATGTTGCAGGGAATTCATTGGCTGATGAGGCCGCGAAGGCAGCTGTGCAAGCGGCTTCCGTAGCTGCCATCACACGGTCAAAAACAAAAATAGACAGCGAAATATTACAGGCTGTCAGCGCTACAGAAAAGGATTCGATAGAAACACTCCCGAAAGGCTTTCCAGTAAAATACTCATACATAACTGATGCAAACAATGTTCCTTTTGCTGAATCCCTGGAGTGGGGGATAGGGTAATTCCAAACATGGAACATAGGTTAGGACTAATCATAGCGGCACACGAAGGGCTTGCTTCTATACATGCTGGCGTCTCAGCCACAGTATCATTATTAAAACAGAGATACTGGTGGCCACAAATGAGAAGACAAACAAGGAACTATGTTCTAGAATGTGAAATATGTCAAAGAATGAAAGTATCAACGGTGAGACGACCAGCACAGACGCCCCTTCTGATCTCAGATAAACCATTAGCCTGTGTTTACCTGGACCACTGTGGTCCCTTACAAAGGGATGGTAACTATAAATATATCCTGGTCGCAGTGGATTCATGCACGAGATTCATATGGATGTGGCCCCAGCGATCGGCTGACGCCAGAACTGTTATAAAAGATTTGCGAGTCTTTATCGGCACATACGCAATTGGCATGCTGCATTCTGACCAGGGTCCTGCTTTTAGCTCTCGAGCTTATAAGGAGGCCATGACCAGCATGGGCATTGCATTGCGGTATTCTTGTCCATTTCACCCTGAGGGGAACGGAATTGTTGAAAGAAAAAACCGTGACATAAAGCAATCTATAACAGCAAAGGTATTAGGTTCGGGAGCTGGGTGGGTCAAACATCTAATAAGTGTCCAACGTAGTCTAAATAACCTGCCAAGAAATTCTCTGAAGGGATTCAGTCCGTACGAATTATTGTTTGGAACTAGGATGTTAGTCTTAGATCTCGACAGTCAGACTTCAGTGGTGAAGGAACGAAGCTTTGATATCAAAGATCGTTTGGCTATTTTACAGGACTTAAACAAAACAAGAAAAGACCTGAGCAACATAAAGTTGAAACAGCAGCCAACAACCACTGAAGAACCACCACCTGTCCCAGCAAGACCTGTCTGGATTCCAAAAGTCGGGGATCTAGTCACAGAAAAGATCGCGGTAAAGAAGGAATTTGGGCCTTCTTACAGAAAAACAGTTCCTGTCTTGTCTATCAACGGGACAAGATCAGTTGTACTACCGCCGCTTGCTGGTAAAAAGGAGAACCGAGTTGTATCCATCGACCTGGTAAAATCACAATCATGTGGCCGATAACAAATAGTAGGCCAAGTGGACTCCCGATAAGTAGTAGAACACCAAGGTTTGCTACCAATACAGAGGCCCTAACTAAGAGGCTAATCACATTCGAAACGCCTACAGAAGAACAACAAGGACTATGCAACAATGCAATGGAACTTAAACCTCTGAAAACCCAAATAAAAACATTTAGCAGAGACACACCAATCTACAATGAAGTAACAAACAAATATGCAAGAAACAGTAATCCTGAAGCAATTGGAGCAATTGACAGAACTGCATCCGGCTACTTCATAAACTTCGATGATTCCTCTGAAGACCTCAGTGAATCAAAAACACAGCCATCAACAAAAACCTTTAAAGATAAAGCTAAAGAACTTTTGAAACAACTGAAAGAAACATATCTGATTTCTCCATGGATTGAATTTTGGGTGGGCTTTGGTGCATTTATCCTCATACTTTTGCTCATCATGGTACTAACTTTGGGATGCTTCATTGAGGGAAAATATGCTAAAATGGACACAGCAAGTCAGAAAATCAACTTGATCCTCAAACCACACACATCTTCACACGTCGAGAAAAGAGAACTTTCTTCAGTCAACTTCACAGCCAATCCTATACCTGGTGGGGTAGCATGGGACAACACTTACTACGAAATTTATGGTCCAGATGAAATCCTGAAATATCCACACCAAATCAAGATCTCGTTGAGTGACTTTGTAAAACCAAGCTCATTTGCTGATGATTGGGACTTTGAAAGCATTAATAATATGATGTCTGACTTAGTGATGTCTGCTAAATTTACCAAACATGATTATTTGCAGGGTTCGACTAATTATGATAGTATGTACTGTTACAACCACTATGGTAACCATTTTCTACATAAATCGGCACAACCTAGAAATGTTTTAAATTATAATCAATGGGAACATTGTGCAACCCCTCCAAAAGGAAGCTCAAGAGCCTTTTATGACAAATATTCATACTTTTCAGGTTTCAACACAAGTAATGCTGAAACATTTTATTTCAAATTGTCAAATAAGACAGGGACAAAGACCATGCTAACAAACACGAAATTGATATATTCAGACTCATTTTTTGAACAAATGAATACTTTTGGTTTTGATTATTGGGACAAAAATGTTGAAGTAAAAAGTGTTTGGGGTACAAAAGAATGGCAAGTACAAGGTATAGAATCATTGTTTAGAGCCTGCATGATCCCAGAACAAATTATATTTTTAAATGACACTGTTCAACAAACTACCTGTCTTGGCCTAGCCAAAATCAAAGACTTAAATAAACCGTCTATTCCAAAGCCAGCAATGAACAGCAATAGCTCTACAGATGAAGAGATAGACGTAAACTATGTATTAAACCAAAACAGAACACATCCTGATTGGAAACAGTGGTTGATCTGGCCCACAGATACTAATAACTGTCAGATTCCTGAACAAAACACAGGGGTTCAAATTGACCAGGCCAGACCCTAGATATTCCCAAAGACAACACCCAGGGATAATAACCACCTACAGTGTGGGCAAATTATGCCTTCAATGGCTACAAACTTCCACACTGACAGAAATTAAGCAACACCTAACTTTACTTACTGATGGTGCTGACTTGCGTGATTTCATTATGGGACCGCGCAAACAGCGTCAAAAACGTTTCATAGCAGCCTCTGTATATGCAGCTTACAACGAGGCCTGGAAGGTGACTCAAATTGAGACAGCAGAAAGTATACGGGAAATTGACCGTATTAATTTGGAAAAATCACTTTCTGTGGTGGACAATGGGTTAATGACTCTGTCCTCCAGAATTTTTTCTTTGGACAGCATTGTGTCTTCAGCAATCGACATATTATCGCAAGACTTACTGTTGTTACAACACGGTCAGTCTCAATTGCGTTCTATTGTACAGCTTGGCTGGACGTTAAAAAATCTGCGTTCAGGCTAGGTTCCTTGGCGTTTAATCAACACAACGTCACTATTCAATATCTTTAACCTTACTGATAAACAAATCAGTATGGCACAGAAGGGTGCTGATTATACAATCCTGAGCATTGAGAAACTCGAGAGATTACCAGTGACAATGTCAGAACGACCTGTCAGTGAATGGATAATACATGGGATAATTAATATTCCAATATCAACCTTCAGGTTTCAATACTGCCAAAAATATATACAGGCTGGCATGTACGAAAAATTGGGAAAAGGGTACATTAAGACAACATGGAACTATTCACATGCATGTGTCAGTAATAAAGGACAGAAAGTGTTTCTTAGTGGCAATAATTGTGCGATGTCACTAAGCGGTACACTTCTGTGTAATGGAATTAGTTTGCATGGAGCCTGTGAAGGGAACTCAAATAACCTTTCATGTCACCAGCTAGGCGCACCTGCAACAGAGATAGAACCATTCTTTCAAAGACTCTATAATGGGAGTTACATTCTAATTGTGGATCGCAGATGTTGTAGTCTTATGCCCGGGACTCCTTATCTCGTAACTACGACTGCGAAGGTCATGTGCTGTGGACACTCATTGTTCCCCAGCTCCTTTCCAGACAGGGAGGCAAGGGCATGGCCTAACTTGAAAATTACTTCTATTCGAATAGATACTTTAAGCAGAATGAAAACAGTGCTTCTTCAGACGCCGACCAGACTCACGTCATCAAAAGAAACGTATGATCTCCTAGTCGCAAGGACGACTGCAGAGATTCACTCATTGTTATCAACTAATTCCCCCATACATTTCGCAGAAATCCTGAATGAAATCTTAAATATTTCTGATACCAGTGGAGTCTCAAAGGTATTTAAGACAGCATTTTCGATGGCATTAACACCATTCAAAGCCATACTGGGTATTTTTCCAGATTTCGTCCATTCGATTTTTGGCGGACTTCCCCTCATTTTGAGACTAATTGCAGGAATCCTATTCTTGGTCCTAATATTTCGTTATGGCAAACCGTGTCACAGACAAAACACCTGCGACAAGGGAAGAAACAATCCGAGCCATTGGATACCGGGACCGGATATCAAAAATCCTGGGACTATCCCGGCTTAGAGACCTGAACATGACTTGGTTTCTTTCATTTCGACCAATGTGGCATCGATGTGTTTTACCTGTATTAAGGTGCTTGCTATGTGGAGAAGAATGCGTGTTGGACACCTGTCTGACGCTACAATCGGATGCGCCAATGGATGCAGAAACATTGTTGAGTCCAATAAAGGCTCATGCTTTGTGCTGCCCTCAACGGCTACCAATCCTGATGACGGCATTCGTGGAAACTTCACCACTACGATTGAGGGGTAGTGAAGTTCAAGATGAAAGCAGCATTGATCAGGTACGACCTTCTGTCAGCAATACTAATCAAAACGTCAATGGAGACATTCATGCGCACGAATGCATGGTTACACCTTTTTCCGAGTTAGTGGAACTCTCCCAGGAAGCTGTTGACAGCTTTTTCGACAGTCTAAATGATATGATGTTCTCACCAGAGCAGAAATAGAGACTTTTGAGCAAGCTAGCACACGGCGTTCCCTGAATTTGGCCTTCAACTTTAATAATAAAGTAGCATGAACAATTTCCCCTCCAGTTCACGGACAGCGATTTTTTCAGCAGCCCCAAAATATTTTTACGATTTTTCGGGACACTTATCTTCTGCTTAAAGTAAGAACTATTCTTAGAGAACTAAAATTTCTATTTTTAGATACTTTATAGACATTAGCTGCCCGCTGGTATGTTCATAATCATTGTATTCTGTGATGAAATGGTCTCGAACCTTTTTTCTGTATTAAGAGCCATTTCATGTGTAAATTCTCATATACCAATTAGCAATAATGTATACATATGCATGATTACTTTAGCATTATTCTACAGCTTGAGTGCATATATTACATGTGACTACTTTTTCCGTATATTTGATAATTTCGAAATGCATTTTATGTATTTTGGGGTGGTAAGGTATACACAATACACTACAGTATGTTTTACTATGCCTAGATTCGTAAACATGGCCATAGTTAGCGTGGAGTGGGTGTGATGTATTCCTATAGGTTCTGTATCGATCCCCCTATTCCTGACCCTGTTCTGGTTAACAAGTTAACTAGCAGCCATCCCATGATGCAGAAACCGTTATCTGATTAAGCCACACTACGTCACAGGAACGTGTTATCTGATTAGGTCATAACGCTTGCCATCTAAGTAGACAAGCGATATTCCTCCAGCCCCTGATAAGGCATACGGAGTTCTCAAAACAAATCAAACCTATGACAACCTGGGAAAAACCCTGCGGCCATTGTTTTGATTTCGCCGAGAACTTCAGCAAAAGAATGTGCTAACGACCAGCTCGTATGACATCCTTATTGACGTATCTATGTCCATCCTTACGTCAATCTCGGCACCTTACAGGTATAAATATTACCGGTATTGCCTTAAGCAAACACACGCGGTGGTGACGAGATCGGAGCTGCCAGACTTGCCGAAGCCCAGAGCAGAGCAGACCCCGCTGGCGCAGCCCCGCCTTCCTGACGCGCTGAGAACGACACGCTGCTTTCTCCTGCCGAGAAATCCAGCTCCGGCGCTTCCGGGTAGCCCTCGCAGGCAGCCTGGAATATCGAGACCAGAGACGAGAGATACCATCCCTCATTCATCCTAGATTCCAGGTACAGAACTGAATAACCCCTCGCAGAGAATTCTTTAGTCAGTCACTTGGCAAAACAAACTTAACTTAAACTGATACTTTCTATTCCCGCCCACGTATTAGGCTTAGGTCAGGTACACTGGGGTAGGCGTAGTTAGAAACACCAGTTGAGTACGTTTAGTCAAATGTATATGTGTATATATCTATTTTATCCATTTTAAACCTTCATATGGCTTAGAAACCATATAAATGTTTTTACAGTATTATTTTATACTTCTGCTTTTATTGTATGCACTTTACTTAACCATAAGTATTGCGATAATATCGATCCATTTCTCTTGTATGAGAAAAGAGACAGATCAATAAATACCATCTTTTATTGAACACGCCCGTCTCTTCCTTTTCTCTACAATCTGGTGAAACTAAGAATGCACGTACTGACTGAGTAAAATAAGTTGTCTTTTGTTTTCACACGACTCTAGAGATACACTCTTGATTAGGGGAGAGCAAAGTTGTCATGTTCTATGGTTGTCAGAAACTAAATCCCTTCTTGTCTATCCAGGGAGGTTCAACTCCTCCTTGCCTATTCGAGAAAGTTTCTAGTGAACTCTGAGCTAGCTGGCAAACCCAAAACTTTAAGTCTAATATCGACAATAGAAGACCTAGTTAACGTCTGGTCTAGGCCTATACTATTGAAGGTATTATTCCAATGCGCAGAGCCTATTGGGATAATAGGAACTACACTACAATAGGTTATGGATTATGAGTAATTTAGTATGTGTTCTGTAGTTGTAGGTGTTTTTGAGTCAAATGTAAAGTATTGCAATAGATAAGTATCTGTGGGAGGGAATTGTTTTTCTTTATAATTGGTGCTTTTGTTCCCTATTTGGAGTTGGTCGGAGGATGTGTTCTACTTTCTTTAAAAAGGAAATGTATATTTGTTTAATATAAACTAATTATGTTTAAACATTTCCTTTATTATTCATGTTTATTTGAGCGTTTATTTTTTTTACTCTATTTTTCGTTTTTTTTTATGCTTTTGCACTACAGAGGAATATGTTGCAGGATGTTTTTTTGAACAGTTGAATTTGTAAATTTTTTGCAGTTCTTACATTTTTTATAGATTTTGAAGGATTTCTGTCTCCATATTCTTTTTTGGATATCGGTCTGCAGCTGCAACAGTGTAAGTAAGTAGAATTTTTCTGAAAAGGGTGGGAAATGTTATTTATTTCTATGAAGCTTGATGTTTTAATTTTAGATGCACAGTTTTATTTCCTATCTATGGAAGATTATATAAGGTTTGTTTGGTTATTTTCTATTGATTTTTGTCTAATTCATTTGTATTTTTTTTTAACTATTTTCTGTGATTATCCCACCACCAGACCTCCCTATTTATTCTCACATTCAAAATGTTGGCTTTGCATGTTATAGTAAATTTTTTTGTACCTGGTTCAACTTTTTTCCTAAACCTCATTTTGCTACACACAAGTTGCATGCTGTTGTCAGTTTTTAGTATGTCAGGGGTGTCTTTGTTGCTGCACACCTTTTGCAGAAATCGTATGATATCCTTTCTTACCCCACTACAAGATACGTAAGCTTCTGGCCATCTGGAGTTCATATGTGTCGTGGAAATGATGTCCTGTTCACTGTGCTGTCTATATTATGGCCAAATGATATCTAACACTATGTAGTGCACTGGTTTACTTGGTAACCTTCTCACCATCATTGGTTGTTCTGTGGCTTTGTTTAGTGTATTGCTTTTCAAGTATTCATCTGCAGCTTCTGACAACTCTTTCCAGCTGTAGATCAAAACCTAGACACCAGTAGTTGAACTCAGTCTCTTTAGTTATGGAGATTCCCAAGTGTCTTTGATGTGCCAAATCAATCAGAGTTCCACTCAAAAAGCTAGAACTGGAATTAGTGTGAGGGTTAGCTCATCTGCTTCAGATAAGTTATACCTGTTCACCCAAAATGCATTGCTCTCTGTACCCAAGCTATCCTTTTGTTCCATTCACACCTTATATTTCTCACCACTTTTATGCACCACCCCATCCTTGTTCAATTTCCTTTTCTAATCGCGTTCCTTAATTTTTCCTTAGGTTACCACAGACAAGTTTTTGTAATATTGTATTTTTAAATTCTGAATGCATGTCAACAATCACAGTCATTAATAATAACTTAAATATTGTACCAAGCAATAATTATTAAGTGAAGTGACTTATAAGAAGCAGAGAATTATAATACTTACCACACTAATTTTTGCTAGCCTCATCATGCAAAGTTGAATGGGTAATATTGTTCAATGTTAAGCCTTAAGCCACAAAATAAGCAATAGATTCTCAAATTTGACTCAGCGTATTCCACTTGTTGTTGTGCCAGACAGTACCGTCTCCCTACAAATTTAAATTCCCTAGTGGATGAAGGGTCCTTATCAAAACATCTGCAAGAGATCAATAATTTCCTCTCTAACAGAAGGTGTCAACAAGTCTAAAACTGATATTTGTGTGAGCAGTGTTTCATTACGCACTATAATTTGAGCGTAAAATTCCAGAATTCTCTGATACTTCCAGAGCGAGGACTTGAGCATTGAATAGAGAGAATAGTAAATGATTTTAGTGTATTAGCATTGAAAACCTGCCCCACATTTTGACATTGTGGGGCATATTTACGACAGTTGCATCTCCCTTGCAAGGGGCTCTAGGGTGACGCAAAACCCAAATCAGATTTAACAAGCCATGCAATGCCCCCTTGTGTGGTCCTGCATGGCTTGTTACATTCAGATTAACACAACACAGCACAAATCACTGCATTGCATTACTCTGCCCCAGGGAGGTGTTCCGTGGGTGGAGCGTGGGTTTTCCCATGTATCCACCCATGGATTTTGGCACATTTCCAGTTCTACCAATTATTGAAAACATGGGAATGGAATGCCTCAAAAGGATATGCCTCCCCAGGGGAGGTGTGACGAGGAGAAATATATTTCTTTTTCTTTTTTCTTTTTACTTTTTCAATGTGTCTGCAGCACACATAGAAAGAGGAAGGTGTCCCTTCCTCCTCAAAGACAATCCTGTCTGCAACACCATGGCGCAAGGGTGCCTGAGTGGTGCTAGGCAGCCAAAAGGGTGCCAGTGCAAGAAAAGGACAGGAATGTGTTGTATTACATTAAATACAGCACATTCCTGACCTTTCATGCAGCGCAGTTAAACAAGGTGACTTGCTGCACTGTGCTACATGAAAATTTAATAAATTTGCCCCTGCATACCTTCCCATTGATCAACGTAAGCATAATGACAGAGGCTGAGGTGGCACGGATTGCTTCAAATGGATGTGTGATTAGTCAAGCTATTTATCTTGAACCTTTTGAACATGAGTGCCCAGATCTGATGGTAGACGGAATGGGTTTTAAATCTTGTGCTTTTGAAGTAAAATGGATCATAAAATCTGCATTGTGTTGGTAAATCTGAATATAATCCCTCAATTGGCAGGGGGGTTTACTGATCCCAATTTCTAATGCTGACAGTGAAGAAAAAGATGCCCAGTAGTAAAAATGTTAAAGGGGAGAATGCCCAGCCTCCCAGCTGCATGGATAACTTCAGCTCTGTCAAAGTATGACATGCTTTTTTCTGCTGCCAAGCGAGACCTTGAAAATTCAACTTTAAGGAAAGTAAGTGAATTGGGGATTAGCAGGAACAGGGCTCAGAATAGGAACACACATTTAGATAGCACAGTCATCTTTATAGAATTACAATGCCTTTGGCCCAGGGCAGTTTATTCCATTTGGCCAAGCTCATCTGCATTACTTGCCTCAGTGCTTCATAGTTGAGGCCATGGGCTGTATTTATGGCCAATCAGACAGTGTAGCACAGCAAAGCAAGTCAGCTTGCTGTGCTGCACAGTGTGACAGGTAAAGGGCAGGAATGTGTTGTATTTAAGTCAATACAATTCATTCCTGCCCTTTTTCCTGTGCTGGCCTCTTTTTGGCAGTCTTGTGCCAAAGCAAACACCCTTGCACCATTGTGCAAAGGATCCTGCATTGTAAGGAGGATAGTTTTTGTGCAAGAACGGGCAACTTTCTGCACAAAAACAATCTTGGGAGGCTTTTTCCCCTACACGTAGAACGATGAAAAAACTAGGAGAAGGTAAACTAATTCTCCTCATTACGCCTCATCTGGGGAGGCATAGGTTTTTTAGCACATTCCAAGGTTTACCAATTCTAGTAAATCTTGGAATGAGGCAAAATCCATGAATAATGCATGGGAATTCCCACACACCACCCATGGAAATGCCTCCCTGGTGCGCAGTGATGCAACACCGTGATTTGTGCTGCGTTGCATTACTCTAGATTTTTAAACCACTCAGGGCCACGTAAGGTGGCCTTTCGTGACTTCATACATCTCATGTTTAAGTTGTGTCGGTCCTGCACGATGTTGCATGGTGCAAAAGTGATGCAACTTAGATCATAAATATGGCCCAAATATCTCATTCAGCTTCAAGATATGTAACTGATAGCACATATTGTGAGGTCACCTGAAGGTTTTCATATTTGTTATAAAGTACCCAGCTGTATTGCACAGCCATGTTGGAGAAACAGCACAGACTCCCTGTGTCTGAGCGAACGTTAATCCAGCCCACTCAGACCAATCCCCACAATGGTCTAATGCTTGAGAGCAGCGCGGAGATTGGATGGGGAGTCCGTGATGCTGTCTCAGGTACTGCTGGGACCAGAAACTGGATGCAGAGGGGCACGTGCTCCCCACGCGCTCCATCCACACCTCCGCCTGCACCCTCTCCATGCGCCACCAAACTTTTTATCTTTGTCTGCCGCCACTGGAGTCAGCCACACTCTCTTTTGCCCCAGTAATTTAAAGCCTCAACATTAAATTCTGCTAGGCCAACACATAATTAACAGATTCTGCATGATATTAAGTTAATATTGTTTTTACTGAACACCTCTCTGAGCGGTTTGCGGTCTATATTCAGTATGAGTTTGCTCCCTACCAGAAACATTTTTAGCTTCCTGGCTGCCCAATATTTAGCCATGGCTATTTTCAGCATGCCAGAGTACCTTAACTCAGATCCCCTTAAGCAACATTATATAAACATGACTGCCATTTCATTTTCACCATGACATTGGACAAGAACTGCACCTAACCCCTTAACACTTGCATCAGTTGTTATTGTCAACATAGCTTTGGAGTTAAATCACTGAAAATCTAACCCCATAACACTTGCATTGCTTATTGTTTTTGCTATGGTGTTTGGATCAAACTCCCTCAGATTATGAGGTTGTTTCATACTTTTACATGTCAGCTAAATATTTATTACACTCTTTATTTTGTATGAATGCTACACCTTTCTTCAAGAGCTTTGTTCATGCTTTTAGTCTTGTCAGCAATTTATTTAATTAAATTGTTGTAATATTCTGACATGCACTAAAGTACACCAATTCTTTGTTAGAATTGCCATTTTCTAGTTAGTTTCCACCAAGGGCCTGATTATGATAGTGGGCGGACTTTTGTCCACCCGCCACCTTATCGAAGAAGGGACTGCCTGACAAGCAGTAAGCATTACAATGTGTCCACCAACACAACGGTCGCATTGCCTATCTTTTACATTTCATTACACAGCTGCAGCAACCGCCGTACTGCAAGAATTAGACACTTTGCATATTCCTGCACAACGTGGCAGGCACCAAGCGCTGCTTCCACATAGTGCAGAGAATAATCATTATGAAAAATGGGGTAACCCAATCAGTCAAAAACGGACCTGGGTACAGTACGGGAAATCAAAATTGATACGTGACTAATTTGACATGAGATAAATTCGAATATAAACAATCTGTGTTGTGTAAAGCGTTACAACACTGGTATTCAATACCTAAAAGATCCACTTTCATGTATGCAGTCAATACCTTATTTATGAAAGCATGTCCTGAAAGCGAAAACTCGGAGAAACCACACAAGTAAGCGCCACAGGAACCAATATCGTTTGCAAAACATTTATTAGTTCATTCAGACTAAACTTCAGTTGATATACTGACACCAGGTTGCACGAGGGGAAGAAAAGGAGAGTTAAGGTGGTGGTAGTGATGGGTAGTGAGAGTGAAAGTCATAGAAGTGAAGGTAAAACAATTAGTTTTGTTCGGTAATTACTGGTAAGCAGACAAGTGTTAGCAGACCTGTCCATTATTGAAACATTTATTTACATTGATTCTGTAAATTACAATCATGCAAAAATGCACTCTCAAGGGTATGTCGGGTAGGGAACCGGTACAGGTCTTGTATGATGGAGAGCGTCGACGTTTCGACTCAACTGATGCAATGAGGGAAGGTTAGACCTCAGCTGCAAGTCTTCTTCCAGACAGGATATGGCCACCCTGGCGGTCACATGCCGTATCTTTAACCTTGCGGCGGGTACTGCTTGAAGCAGCACCCGCCGCAAGGTTAAAAATGCATGTTTTGCAGTTACATTCACAAAGCGGCAGGCACCGCGCGGTGCCTGCCGCTTTGTTTATGCAACTGCAGGGGGGTACCATAGGTACCCCCATGTGCACCCCAACCCCCCCTTCACTCTGGGGGCCCCTGCGGGCCCCCAGATGCAAAGGACCACATGCTTTTCCATGGCTGAAAAACCACATTGGAAAAGCATGTCTGATAGACACCGCCACTATATTAGAGCTTTTACGCCACGGTCGGAAGGCGACCGCGGCAGAAAAGCGGCGGACGGTCTTCCCGTCCACTGATGACCCCCCAGCCATCCTAATCTGGCGGGGGGTCTTTGAAAGGCACCGCAGCGGTGAATCCGCATCCTCCGGGCCGGCGGTTGCTTCCGCCGGCCCGGAGGATGCGGATTCACCGCAATCCTAATCGGCCCCTTAGTTAGGATAACTTTTTCCTTGCTCCAACTTGTATCTTTATAAGGATTAGAGTGAGAAATCACTCTCCTGTAGAATACATTAGAAATATCAACCAAATGGCTGAGAAGCCATGTGTAATATATAGAGTGTTATGTCTATCCAGTGTTACTGGGCAATTTAAATGCAGAAAATCCTGTCAGAAAAGCCGATGGAGGAGGACTGTGCATTACACTGTATTATGCGCTACAGTTCTGTAGATGAAGAACGAGTCAGAACAGTGGTGAAAGGCTAAGAATGGACCAGCCATATGTAAGCACTGTGAAAGGAGAGCCGCCCGGATAAGGGAAAACTATATTATACAATAGAACCAGCTATGAAAGTGAAGGAATACAGGCCGTCGCTCCGTGATAAATTACCGGCATGAATTTGCGAAAACGGGGAAACGAATATGTACACAATGAGGCCCCTAGTCAGCCGGGATAGTGGATGAAAAAATATGCAGTGTCAGGACGTTCCATGATCAATGGCCGAGCCGAATCACCCTCGTGGTGAAAGAATTCTACGGGAATTAATGGATGAAGAGTGCTCAGTGGCTGGATAATATCTCCGTGACATAACGTGAAAGAATTTTACCTAAATCATGCGGAACCGGCTCGATCCATGCTGCTCAGTCACCTCTGCAAAACCATAGGTGGTGATGGACGGAGAGTTGATCAAACTGGAAAGGCATGGTGATCAAAAAAACGATAGAAATCGGTCCTTGGATGCTTGTTTCCAGTCCAGGGAGGACCTGGCTTGGCAGTTCGGGCTGGACTGTTCCCATGGGGAACAGGGTCAAGACTGATTTGCATATGGCTGGGTTCAAACTGGAAAGGCATGGTGAGCAAAAAAACGGTGGATTTAGGCCCAGATCTCTGTACTGGGGTGAATGTATGACATTGTTCTGCATTCTGTCCATCACCTGTTGTTTTTGCTCAGTCACCTCCGGGCAGAGACTGGAGTATGAGTAGTGCCGGTAGTTATAGCTTGGTGACTGGCGAAAAGTCACTTACACGTAGGTTGCGCGCCGTACAACTATATGACAAAAAAGTGACCTACCCATACTTACAGGAAGGATACCATGAACACAACTCACAAGGGAGGTATTCAAGCAGAGGCAGGGGAGGGTATAGAAGATACACTATCTTCTCAAATGCTTCATTTAGTAACAGCTCAGACAGCGACAACGAAAGGCCAGGGACAACTACAGGCACATAATTTCGGGGGCATTACGACCAACAGCCATCTTTTTTGGAGGAGGAACAATGGTCAGACTACAGGGGAAGAGGGCGACCCTGGGCACGCCCTAGGGGAATGAACAAACCCCCATGGAACAGAGGCAGGGGCAGGTTGAAGAAACAGGTACATTTTCCTCCAGAGATACATGGAGACATCCAGACACGCCGGCAAAATTACCGGTGGTGAAGGATAATCACCTCAACGTTGTGAATCTCTCAGAATATATGTTGAACAATGATGAGGAGGCTATACTTCAGAAGGGGCTTTCTTTTGTCCCAACCATCCTACCAGACAGCTTTAATTGAATCTCGAACGACACCAATTTTTCAGAAAAGTTAGATTGAAATACTATTTCACTAAAATACCTTTCAACCCATTGCTTACCGGTACTGGCCTAAGACCCCCCCCCCCCCCCCTTCCACCTTTAATCCTCTATCACAGATGATGTCCCACAAAATGATGGCCTTTGAACAAGTATTGTTTTATTTTTTTTATTTATTGTTGATTGTTTTTAGTTAATAAATACCATCACAATACAAATACAGGTTAAATAAATTTTAAAAGGATGTTACTCCATCTTCATTAACACATTAATATATATTAATATATCTCATGCCATGAGTTATAATACATCTGCATAAAATATAATCAGGGCATAATTACGGCACTTTGCAGTTTTCAACAAGTTAGTTGTGTGGGATATGCAGGTGATATAGAAAACATGATTCTACGGTTCAAGATGTCATTGATTGCTGCAATTTTAACCTCTTTATCAATGTCATACATTGTTATAGCCTGTGTTTTGGGTACTTCCTACAGCCTGTTTTACTGCTTTATCGTTGGATTGCAAAAACTTCACCCATTTGCAATTTAGCCGAGGATCAGTAGAGTCCAGGCTTCTCATGATTGCTATTCTGCATGTACGGATCCCTCGCTCATTAAATAAAAACTTTAAATATAACTGACGGGGATTCATCATTTCGGGGCATATGCAGACCAAATGCACAAAGTCTTCTTCTGCGGCATCACATAATCTCCATGTTTTTGGTCCCTTGTAGCGCCAAAATGTTTTTTCAGATAAAGACGGCAAGTCCCCTAGGCGCATGGCCAATATTTGTTTCTTAAAGTGCACCGGACAGGTTAACTGTAAGTAGGTTGCAATGTGACATATGTTTGTATTGTCATCCATGCATGGGCTCATCACGAAAAAACACTTTTATCCTCTATCAGTGAGTGAATTTTAGCCGCTTTATTCATAGCCTGGCAAAACGTGGGATGCGACAATTTCAAATCCCACAGATCAACCGCATTTATTGAGTGTAATGAGGAGAGCAAGTATTTGCTATAGCTTGAATTAGCATAATTGGCCATGGCTTCTCATAGCGCGTTGATTAAAACACTTGACTGGTTACTTTATTTTATGAATAGTTTTAATAAACTCATACCTTCTTGCTATATTTTGCTGCATTAAGCCAAATTCCGGACGGATTTGGGCTGGAGAAGCTTTACAGGGTAGATGGAATATCTGCTTATAAGTTTTGGTTTGTAAACTGTCTAACAATTTAGCATCCCTACCATACATCACTGCACTTGCATAGGTTAGCGAAGGGAGCAACTTTGCTTTAATTGCTGTAAGCAGTGGTTGATAGGAGGGTCCATCTAGTTTTTTTGCTAGCAAGCTGAATGCATATATCAAAGCTTTGTTTTTCCTAACCATGTAATTCTGTTGCGCTCAAAAATTAAAATTTTTATCGAAATTGAACCCCTGGATTGATTATCCAGTTTGATCTTTATAGATGCACCAAGGTTCCTCCCTATACGCTTAGCCTTTGTTTTGGAGATATTTATTTCTAAATTGTTGTGTTTTGTATAGATCGCAGTTTTTTCGATTAGTCTTTGGAGACCAATTTCTGTGTGACTCAGCAGTACAATATCATAGGCGTATGCTAAATGGGATATCGTCAATGACCCTAGTCTTGGTGCGTGTGCATTAACTGAGTCCAGGTGGAGAGACAAATCAGCCATAAATAAATTAAACAAGTGTGGGGCTAGCACACAGCCTTGCTTGAGCCCCCCAGCTGTTGGTATTTTCCTTGACAGTTTAGTTGCATCCCTTAATTTAATTTGAATCCACGTGTCTGTATATAATGACTCGATTGCTCTTAATATTTTTTTTGTATACCCCAACTTCTTAATTTGACCCAAAGGAGTGAACGTTCCACCCGATCGAAGGAAGCCTTCAGGTCTATAAAACAAAGTTGTAATTTCATCTTTAAATGTTTGCTTTTTTCCGCAATTACTGCTTCTGCTAACATGTTGATTGTGGTACCGTACCCCTTCCGGAATCCAGTTTGCTGGGGTGGAATCAGATTCTTGTCCTTTGACCACTCAATTAGCTCTTTCAATATTATTGTTGCATAGTATTTTGCTTCTATATCAGTAAGAGCTATTAATCTATAATTGGATGAGTTTGTTTTATCACCACCCTTGAGGATAGGGTTTATTATTGATCCTCTCCAGCTATCAGGAATCAAACCTGTATTTTCTACCTCCTTGTATAATAGAATTATGGGATTGGCCCAATATTTTGGGTCAGTTTTGAACAAGGCTGGTGGGATACCATTTGGTCCGGGAGCACTGTCACTGCTTCCTGATTTAATAACTTTTTTCAATTCTATTCAACAATGTATTATCCAGTATGGGTACCTGGGCATGATGTAATGATAGTTCATTAGTTTGAATAATTTTGTTATTTTCATTAGCCCGCAATTGATCTTCGGCTAAAAAGAGTTTTTTTAAATATACAGCCCAAGCTTCTTCTGTAACGTTTGTTGATACTGTTATGTTAAGAGTCTTATTAAGGCCAATTATAGTTTTCCAAAATGCTTTAGCATTTGATTGTTTACAGTTGTAGACCATCTTTACCCAAAACTCATCTGTTGTTTTTCGTTTTTCTTGCCAGACGTGTTCCTTAAACTATATTTTTTAGTATTTTTAGCTGGCCCCAAGCTTCTGAGAGTTGTTACCTTGTTTTTTTACCTTCCTTATTTCTCTTCTCAATTCTTTTTTTAGCACCATAATTTTTTGTGATGGTGAATGATTATGAATTGTAGTCCGTCTAGTCGTTAATTTTGAATTCTGTTTCGTTACTTCAAGCACAAATTTACTCCAAGCTTTTAATATGGTAGGTGACAACACAATACTATCCTCTAGTATTGCTTTGGCTTTACTTACGAGTTCACGTAGTCGTTCATTTGACCAGTTCACTCTTTTGTAGGCGGTTAGCATACTTCCCTCATCCAATGTTGGTACTTGTTGAAATCTGTCCAAGTAAGTGTTTATTACTATTTGCTGCATCGAATGATCACTTTCGGTGGTACACTTAATTTTGAACATACTTAACTGTTGGATTAATGACAAGATTAGAATTGTATAATCAATGACGGACCCTGTGGTTGGGCCATAATATGTTAAGCTTGGTGGACTGTCATCCAGCATTCTCCCATTGATTACTCTCAAACCCAAATGTTCCAGGGTAGTAACTAGTTCCTTACCCACTTTGTTAGGCTTCCTCCATTGGTGGGCAGTTTGATGTTTTATTGACCATATCTCATTTTCTGCAATTAACTGGTCATCTTCATCTGGTGTAAAGATGAGATGAGTATTAAAGTCACCTGTAATGACTATTTCCCAGGTTGGAGTGTTGTATCTTACTTCCGTTATTTTGTGGATTCGCTTTTTGAAAATTATTAATTTTTCTTGGGCATTTGGGTGAGCGTAGCTATTAAACAGGATTAGTGTGATTTTCCAGTGACCGCTAGCAATGTTTAGTCTTATTATTTGAATATTATTTGAGGTTGTCAGCATTTGTTCAGATTTTGCCTTAAAATTATTTGATATGTATACCGAGAGACCACCCTTTGCTCTTCCGTAGTGGTTTGTTTTTACCACATCCACCTGATGTACTGTGAATCCAGGTAGCTGAATTAATTCTGTCAGACAGGTTTCTTGCAGTACTATATTATCATATGGGGCCCAGATTTCCATTAGGGTTCTATCCGTAAGCTTTGTAATTGCACCTGCAATATTCCAAGAAAGTATGTTTAATTTATCATTTTGACAGGCATGTGTTGATTTAGTAACTGTTCATTGCCTATTTTGTGTTAGTGGTGACCAATGCATATAGTTACACCTCCTTTTTATTGGAGACACTGTTTCTGTACCTGTTGGACCTCGGGCATTGTGCAAAATCGAATACACTGGAGAATGTGCGCTCCGCTTATTGTCCCCTTGTGCCAATGGAGGAGGGTAACGCTGCTGTGTTAATTTTTTTATTGTTATACCCCATGATTCAAATTGCTCCTTAGCATCTAAGATTTGATAGTCATGAGGGATGTTATGCAATCAATTAAGCAAAAGGAATATGTCAAATGTAATACAACTAAAAATGAATGGTCTGCCCTTGACTCACTTTAAAACAACAGCAGAATCATCATTAAACCCGCGGACCAGGGAAGAGCCATAGTTGTCCAAAATTGTTCTGATTACAAACAAGAAATCCAAGCCCAGTTGAGTGTCAGTGAGAATTATACCATACTCCAATCTGATCCCAGCTCCCTGGTTGTCCAACTCATCAAGGACGCCACTAGCAAGGGTCTGGAATAAGGCTTTTTGAGCAAACACGAACATGACTACTTAAACAACAAACAACCCCGGCTGCCTACAATATATACCCTTCCCAAAATCCACAAACATAAGGAAAACCCCCCTGGGAAAACCTATAATTTCAGGGTGTGGTTCACTGCTGGAACCTCTGGGTAAATATATCGACCATTTCTTAAAACCCATTGCTATCTCTACCCCCACCTACATTAGGGACACCATGGAAGCCATTAACCTGGTTGACAACCTCTCGTTTGACCCCAACAAGGAAATACTAGTTCCAATGGACATATCCTCGCTGTACACGAGCATCCCACAAGAGGCAGCCCTAAATGTTATCAGGGCTACACTAGAAAAAAGACCTAGACCGGCCAGAGTGCCCAATGGTTTTATCGTAACACTACTAGAAATAGCTATGAGCAAAAACTTTTTTGTATTCCACACTACCTTCAGACCAAAGGCGTAGCCATGGGGGCAAGCTCTTCCCCCAATCTTGCCATCATCTATATGGACGCATATGAGCAATCATATGTACTTAGCACCAACAATCCATATAAGGATAATATCCTTCTCTGGCGCAGGTACATATATGATGTGCTGATGATCTGGCAGGGGACTGAACTGGAACTCAAGGCATTTCACCGCTGGCTTAACACTCAATCTACTGACATACAATTCTCCCTTGAACATAACACAGATGAAATACACTTTCTAGACATCACTATTAGAGCTGAGGAATAGAAACTCCATACAACATTATACAGGAAGGTTAGTGAACGCAACACACTATTAGGGTACTCGAGCCACCACCCTCGAAGCCTTAGGGACAACTTGCCCTATTGGCAATTCTTGAGGATTAGGCGCAATTGCACCAAGAAGGATGACTATTTTCTCAAATCAGCGGATCTACTCAATAGGCTCAGAGATAGGGGCTATCCCATTAGGCTACTCAAAAAAGCTCGTAAAAGAGCTTGGTACAATCACGGGGAGTTCCTTATGACACCCAAGGAGAAGACCCACACAACTCCAGACAGGCTTACATGTGTCACCACATTCTGCACCAAAAGTAACCAGATCAAAAAGACGATCAACAGGCATTGGCACCTGGTGGCAGAAGATCTGAACATAAAGGAACCTCCATTACATTCTTTCCGCAAAGGCAAAAGTCTCAGAAATGTACTGGTAAAATCCCTACTTCCATCTGAGGAAGCAAGTGTCCAATCTCATCTATGGAACATTCCCCCCATCAAGGGCCATTTTAAATGTGGGAATTGCAAGGCCTGCCCTTTGACCATTTCCAACATAACGATTTTACTCACACCATGAAAGAACACACCAATTGTAACTCACCAGGAGTTATATATGCTATCCAGTGCCCCTGTGAATTTTTATACATAGGCCAGATGACACAGAAAATAAAATGCTGGATTTTGCAATATTGTAGCAAGATAAGGTGTGGGACACAGGGGGTCCCGTTAGTGGAACATATTACTACATTCGGAAACACTGCAGAAAGCCTAAGATAGTGGGTCATAGAAAAAGTACACAATAATCCCAGAGGAGGGTGTCTCTTACACAATCTGAATTACCGTGAATATAAATGGATCCACACGTTTGACACAATACACAAAGGATTAAACGAGTATGAGGAGATAGCGCGTCCAGCTGCCTCTCTGCGCATCAGCTAATCACAACATACGGTTGCCTTTGGTTTATGAACATATTGTGACATCACCCTATGGATGTTTACTTATCAGTATTTAAATAATTTAGAGATGAAGGATGGTTTTTATGTCTATGCTGTATATATGTATTCATATATAATGTAAATAGGCAGTATGTGTGTATATATTAACATTTCAATATTATGTACCACTCATACGTATACGCCTTAGATGTATTTCTTTCCTTGAATATGATGTCCCCACACTATAGTATGTATAAAGGCAGCACGTGTATTTATGTTCATTCATATTTATAACTGTATACATCTGCATACAGTGCACATGCACAGATACCGCTATTTTTACCTCCCTCACGTGGAATCATGTCCTTATTTAACTATCTTGAATCTCCTAACTCGCTCTAGAATAGGTTCCTAAAGGTTTCATCCCACTTTTAAATATTGTATCATTCGTAAATCTTATGGCACATAGACACTGTGCTACATTTGTAACACTAATCCACATTCAGGGATCGATTACCTTTTAAACTCCCCGGCCTCTGCACGTAGAACGCCTCAACAGCGCTCTACATTCGGTAATTGATGACTTGCGCAACCTACGTGTACGTGACTTTTCGCCAGTCACCAGACTATAACGACCGGCACGGCTCATACTCCAGTCTCTGTCCAGAGGTGACTGAGCAGCATGGATCGAACCGGTTCCACATGATTTAGGTAAAATTCTTTCACGTTATGTCACAGAGATATTATCCAGCAACCTGAGCACTCTTCATCCATTAATTCCCGTAGAATTCTTTCACCACGAGGGTGACTCGGCTCGGCCATTGATCGTGGAACGTCCTGACACTGTATATATTTTCATCCACTATCCCGGCTGACTAGCGGCCTCATTGTGTACATATTAGTTTCCCCGTTTTTAACACGAATTCGGGCTGGTAATTTATCATGGAGCAACGGCCTGTATTCCTTCACTTTCATAGCTGGTTCTATTGTATAATGTAGTTTTCCCTTATCCGGGCGGCTCTCCTTTCACAGTACTTACATATGGCTGGTCCATTCTTAACGCTTAACCACTGTTCTGACTCATTCTTTATCTACAGAACTGTAGCACAGAATACAGTGTAATGCACAGTCCTCCTCCATCAGCTTTTCCGACAGGATGTCTGCATTTAAGTGGCCCCAGTAACACTGGATAGACATAACACTGTATATATTACACATGGCTTCTCAGCCATTTTGTTGATATTTCTAATTTATTCTACAGGAGAGTAATTTCTCACTCTAATTACTTATACAAGTTGGAGCAAGGAAAAACTTATCCTAACTAAGATATAAGTTGGAGGATGGTTGAATCCCCGCACTCCACGGAGTCCTGTACTTTGGGTTTTACGTTCACTTCTATGACTTTCACTTTCACTACCCATCACTACCACCACCTTAACTCTCCTTATCTTCCCCTCATGCAACCTAGTGTCAGTATATCAACTGAAGTTTAGTCTAATTGAACAAACAAACGTTTTGCAAATGATATTGGTTTCTGTGACGCTTACTTGTGTGGTTTCTCCGAATTTTCTCTTTCAAGACATGCTTTCATAAATAAGGTATTGACTGCATACATGAAAGCGGTTCTTTTAGGTATTGAATATCAGTGTTGTAACACTGTACACAGCACAGATTGTTTATATTTGAATTTATCTCATGTCAAATTAGTCACAGACCAATTTTGAATTCCCCCACATGGTGCAGAGGGGGGCCCCATAATTGCCCCCCTGTGGCCACAGCTTTGGGCCATGAAGGCAAAGGGGGCCTGTTATGGGCCCCAAAGTCCCTTTACACCTTCCTGTTCATGGCAGGTTAGACGCCATAAAAAGGCAGGCAGAAAGGGGCATAGTAATCCCAATGGCAGTGTCTGGTGGGCAAGGCCACCATTGTAGGGACTACGGGCCCCTCAGCCGCACCGGCGGGCTCAAGGAAACTGTTGGTGTCATGGCAGTTGGTCTTTCAGACATCCACACATCGGGCCGCCATTTAAATATGGTGGGCGGATGTGATGGGTCTGATGGCAGTGGGTCCACCACTGATGGGCTATCGCCATCAGGCCCCAAGTCTTATTTTTGTCTTATTCCTTGACTGGTCACATAATAACCTAAACATGAAATGTTGTCTTAATCAAACCTGTATTTTTGTCACTTGAATCTGAATCCACTTAAGACTTGTTTGACACATTCAACATATTCATCATTCACGGAACCATAAACTAGCATGTCATCCTGGTATATCTAAATCCCACTTATTCCTATAATATCGGGCACTTTGAAATGTAAGTCTCCTTCAGCCTTCTGGTTTATGCCAGACTTATTTGAAGAAAAAGGGTATTCTAAACACCTTGAAAGAAAGTGGCGGAGGGGGGGGGGGATATAATCCTCGTGATAAGGCTCCTTATTAAGCATCCTTCAGGGATTCTGCAAGAAACCATTGAAAGCCTGAGCCGATACCATCAGAGAACTAATTGATAATGCTGGAAAAGAGGGTAATGCTTTCAAAGCTATCTTTCATATAGTAAAATATTTCCTCTCTCCAACTAGCACTAAGCAAATGGTCAAGGCTTCCCAGGACATACATGATAATCTTTCAGACTCTTTTATCGGAAGATCATTTGCATTTACCTCAAATTTGGCAATTGACAATAGGGCTCACGATGCTGATCTTTGTTGGGAAGTTCTACCTCCTTAAGACAGATCTGTTTTATCCGTATTTGAAACTATCTCCTCAGCAGAAACTGAAAATGCTCTTCTGATGACTAAGGGGCCTATTATGATGCAGCCCTTAAAAGGCTCAGGCCAACCTTTGCTATGTTGCAGGCTAAGATGAATTTATCCCTTGAAAATGTTTCTGATATAGCTCCAAACTTACATGAATACACCAATTTATTTAAATCAGTGATGTAACGCACCACAGATTCACCCTGACTCAGCAATTTCTTAATAATGTGATAAAACTCACCTACGGAAGATAATGCAGGTCCATGTTCTTCCTACAAAATGTGTATTCATTGAAACCTAGAGCATCCTCACTACTTAGTTCAGGGAAATCATCAAACCTGACCTTCGGAAGTGGAAATTGAAGGGGAGTAGAGATGTTTTCCTTTCAGCACTCGAGAGAGTGTCACATACTTTAGTCCATTCCATTCCATTCCAAAATACTTTATTCGGTTTTACAAGTAGAAAACCATAAAAGCGACATTACAACGATAAAATGGGGCAATTTATAAAACATATACATTAGCCATAAACAATTATTGTAAATAATTAATTCAAGTATTGACACAAACATGTTAAAAGCTGGCACCCATACAGTGTACACGGACTCTAGAATAAAAATGTTAGTTAAAACAGTAGCCACAATATGGGAAACACATACTTTAGTCCAAAGACTTTTTTTTCATTCCTGCCACTTTATGTTTCATTTCCCTCTCGAGCTTGGGATAAATGGTTGGGCAGATAAATTCTGCATGATGAAAAGTTCACAACTTCTACAAATAAGGAATAAATCACCAATCGTCCACTCACCATGGGTACAAACATTTGTGTCTGAGACCCGTACACCAGTACAATAATTTATAACCGAGATCTCACACTACGGTACACAATAGGGTACCTGCATCTATCTTGAAAAACCAAAATGAAAAACAAAATCAACCAGATGCCAGTATTCTACGTTTAATATGGTATCTATCCTCTTTCCCTATAGGAACTGAAACATATCCAGAAGATGCTGATGTAGGAGTAAATGTTCTGACTTTCTTCAAGCAGATGAACTTCACAATCTCAGCCTTGTCTCAAAAAGTGGTACATATTTCACTGACATGGAACAACATTTGAAACAAAATAAAAAAACAAATATCTGCTGTTGCTTAAAGAAACTCAGTCAGATGCTGACACCAGTGAAAGCCTGCCTACCAGTCTACCAGGTCCCCAATGATGATTGGTGGCAGGGTCCCTCATTCAGCTTGTTTGAGACACCACCTGCACGTCAAGAGACTGCTCCCTTAAAGCAGGTGCAACTGCTCCCTTTCGTCTGGATAGTCATCCCACATTGGTCATGTTGTATTCGAGAGACATCTCCTTTGGGTAGATGTACAATGCGTGTGACACTGGGAGCTCACGTTTGTTCATGCGGGCACACAAAGAAGGCAGGCCGACCAGTCGTTAGAGGAGTCCAAATGTAGATGTCACACCCAACCGCCACCATCATGGGTTGGATGATCTACACTACTGGGGCTTATTTATGTACCCTTTTGAAACTTTTGTGCCACTGGTGCATCACTTTTCGTGATGCATCAGCGGTGTAAAATTTGCGCCATTTTGCGCCCTATTTAGAAAGTGGCGCATCTAAGCAGATGCATCACTTTGTAACGCCCTGCGCTACATTATACCTGCTCCATGTATAATGTATGCAGGGTGGGCATTCCCACAAAAAAAGCCTCATAGAAGTGGTGCAGTGAAATCTATCAGATTTCTGTGCGCCACCTCTAGGACGCTCCTGCATCAATATCTTACGCCTGCCTCACAGCAGATGTAAGACTGACGCAGGCCCTTTCATATGGGGCTTGCCCTGTATGAAAGGACACATTGCTGGAGTTGCGTCTGTTTTTGGAAACACTCCAGCAATGCGTCACTTTTATCTCAATAGATATGTCAGTAACATTGTCGCATCTGTCCTTCCTTGCGACATGATGCGTCATACAGTAAATATGACGCATCCATCACGTAGCAAGGAAGGCGCATTGAAAACTGTTGCATCGCTGTTTTCACACAGTGATGCAACAGTTTTCATAATTGAGGCCCTACTGTATTTGTATTTTAAAGTAGATGATTTTCAAATAGTCATTGAAAAACTTTCCACACAGCCAGATTTATACAAAAATCAGATTGCAAGAAATAAAAATGCAGGAATATCTGAAAATGATTGTTTGAAGAGTTAATTCATAGGAAAAATGATGTTAGAAGGTTTGCAGCGCAGTGGAAGGAAATTGTGTGTTTGCAAGTAAAGAGAATGGTATATGTTCAGGTTAACATAACTTGGGTGAAATTCACAAAACATAGGAGTAGAGAAAGCTGTAAAGAAGAAACTTTAGGTGAAAATGCAGAAAAACAAATTTCATAACTTGCAGAAAGCTGCCATTCCAAGAAAAACAGACAAAAGCAGTTAACTAATGAGGGAAAGCAATACTTTGGAAATTAAATCAAATAATGAATCTTCAACTTCGTCTCCAAGGTGGCACCACCATGTTCAATACGTGCCTTACCGAAAGATAGCTTCTCAACACAGAACACGACTAGGAGCCTTAGAGGAGTGCTAGAGTAGAGCCAAAAGGCCAAGAATGGCTAACTTTTCCCCTCACAAATCTATGGTAACCACACGGCCCGGGACCAGGGTTCGATTCCCGACGCGGCAGGGTCGTGGACCAGGGTCAGCGGGCTCGATAATTCTCGCCTCGGTGCCTACTCCAGTCAGGGACCACACTCGGCAACTCTGGGCATTAGCTTGACTCATCTTCACAACGGCCCCCCAGACCGCCGGGGATGCTTGGTCGCACCTTAGAGATACCCATTAGGGACCATCTCTCAGGGTGAGCCAGGACGGGTTCCCCAGCGGTCGAAGCGCGGAGATACTCCTCCGGGAGTTGATTCTAGCGCTATATAAACCCACAATTAAATTAAATTAAATTAAGCGTAGGATCCTGATTGAGGAGTATGGACAAGTAAGAAATGATCAAACATGGCAGCTCCTTCGCAAAAGGTATTTTGAATATTGCCCCTTTGTATGCTAATTCTGGATAAAAGCAAAAATGTTGAAGGAAATCAGTGATGGTCTGCTGAGACTACCTCTGTTTACAAAAGGATCTACAAATCAACAACAAAACAGAAAAAGGCCTAGGCTCATCATACCAAAGAAAGGGATTCAATGTTAGTATTAAAAGGTTCAAGGAGGACCACCTCGGGACGACCAGCTTATCTCTAAAATCAGGATGTCTATTTAAACATCAGCAATCAAAGTGTACAGTTGCGATGTACAAATGTCACTTTGATAATGCAGAATTAATAGTCAATATGCAGGGAGTCTCTTTCCCTATGTAGGTAGACCGGAAGAGAAGAAAGTACATGGGATGGTAAAGGTTCCGTAAGTGAATAGCCCCTGGAATTCTTCCACCACTCAGAAGGCAACATCAGAAATAATCTCAAAACCAGACACACAAAATGCAGGAAAGCAGGAAAAAATGAGTGCTGCAACACTCCTTTGTGGAGAGGTGGTGGCACTGACCAGGCACACTTCTCTAAAACTACATTCAAGTCACTTCCAAACTACTTTCAAGCCACAGCACTATCAATGCAAATAAAATGGATAGCGGAGAAAATAAGTGTCACTTTCAAACAATTTGACCTAATGCACATTATACATGACATCAAGTGTGATTTGGTATTTTCTTGTCAAATTACTGCCTCTCAAAATGCAAACTATTGCTTTTTTGTGGCCTTTATAAAACTTCGCTCTGTAGTTTCACGAGGAGGTAGATTAGCATGATTACATTTAATAATGTGTATTCCCAGGCAAGCTCATCTATATAAACCCAAAATGTAATTTTATTGACCCCCCCTGATTTTTGTGCTTTTATGAGAAGGCAACTCCTAATTGAATTCTCCTTTGGTAAGCACCACATCCTGTTGTTTTTAATGCTAGCAAGAAGAGAGCCTGGAGATGCAATTGCCCTTTGCATTTTATGGATTCCTTTAAGATCAAAGCTATCAATTACTAGACACAGAGACCTTTAGACAATTGGTGCTACTTCATCAAGCAATGTCAGTCAAAGAAAGTATCTCAAGTAAAAAGAATAGATCAATGCAAAGTTCCAATGACCGTCTGCATTATTACCAGACAACTTTAAAACGCAGAAACCGATGCTAAACATAGGCTATATCTGGTAAGAAATCATGGCGGAAGGCAAGGCATAGTTCAATAAAGTTGTAGCCCTGATGCCAGTCTGTGGTTGATATCACAGCCCTCATGCAGCCCCATTGCCAATTCTGTAGGTTCAAGAATGCTGGTGGCCACAAATATACAAAATAAAATATAAACAGGGTAGATTCAGTACATAGCCCACAAATGCAGGTGTCTCTGACACACCTGCAGCAGGGTGTCAAATTCACCTTCATCATGAAGCACTGCAGTGGTTTTTTTTTGTTACATTTAAAAATAAATAGAGATTCGAGAGGGTGCAAACATGTTTTTGCGAGGTATTACAAATAAATAGGGCGGTTATGGTTTTACCTCCTACTCATGCTACTCTTCCTATCAGCATCATTAATACAAAATCGTCACATTTTTATTGTGTGTATTATGCAAGGGGCACTCCTTATTTATTGATATGTGTAGAGAGTTCAAAAAAGGTTAGAGCCAGATGTGCCAGCATAAGTATTAGTGATTTCTACTTAACGAATTCTAAAGACTCACAAATTGTGGCACACAAGACCCTGCATACAAGGCCAGAAGTACTGAGCACTGCTCTCGCAAAACTGGTCACAATCTTGATCAGTATTTTTTGCGACAATTGTAGTATTTTGCAAACTGACCAAGGTACTAATAGGTCGGTTTGCAAAATACTGAATCATAATGGGTCTCAATTCTACCTAAATCGTGAATATCAGTTAGGTAGGTCACAAATTGCAACCCACTATGATTCTCTGCCATCCCAGGAATGGTGCCTATTGAGGTCAGCAGACTACCATGTCTGTGTTTGTTTTTAAATACAGCCTCTTTTCTTAAAAAAAAAACATGATACATTTAATAAAACAAAAAAAAACAAGAAGTTACACAAACCTTTTTTAAGAGTAAGCAGTGGTCCCTGGACCACCATCTTCTCCTAAAAAAACATTTTTGTCAACATTCGCAAAGGGGATCATGTTTGTGAATGCTTATCATGTTATCATCTCTTTTGAGCTGGTGGTAAAGTACTAATGTTTAGTGACCGGATTTTGGCCTCAATCCAATAATACATAGCATTAAGAATTGATGTTTAGAAGGGATGCCCAAAGCACACCCCTTCCAAATACAGATCTCTTAATTTTCCTAAACCCATTTCATGATTCTGAAAACCTTTTACGAATCATCAGTTGTGTTTTGTATATTTCAAACAGTGTTTTCGCAGTCACAATCCCTAAGGACAGTTGCAAACCCTGAGATTCACCGAATCTGAGGATTTGTGATCACTAAACAACTTGTGCAACAAGCCCTTCCCTGCTACAGAAAATTAGAAAATCAGAAATTGAGATTCAGGTATTGTCAGCTCCTTCAATTATGTGCCACTGGTCATGGATTAGGTGCTTAGCTTTGAGATGTTCAAGAAATTTCGGCTACTCCTCTTCCTTTACATGTGTGTGTGTATGTGTGTGCGTGTGTGTGTGTGTGTGTGTGTGTGTATGTGTGTGCGCACATGAGGTAAATTGAAATACCATTATATTTCACCTTATTGTCATGCAATTTGGTTTGTGATACATTGAGGAAAGTTTGCAATACTCTTGATAAAGCACCCTGGTATTGTCAGTTGTCAGAACTATCATGGATTGGTGGCTATCAGAAGTTGGAGGTCTATAGCAGATAACACCCACACATGTGCCTGACTGCTTAGCGTTCGTTGTCTGTAGGCCATATATAAGATTGAAAATAACCAGCCTGCTGAGTCTGTAACTCCCAAACACTGTCTCATATCGTACTGAAGAGTGGCTTCTCCTCTGCTGGACTCCCCAATTTGTCATCCATCACACCACAGTGTAGAAGACTGACATTTTGACAACTGCATATTATGTGGGTTGTATAGTATTCACCAACTTAATGACCTGCTTCAATTTGATGTCAATGTGTGGGTACATTTATCAATAGATGTTCACAATTTGCAGACTTCTGTAAATGTTGGTAATTGTGCTACTTCGGTCTCAGGTGCATGTCTGAGATTTTCCAAATTTCTCTTCCTATTTTGCATGTCTTCACCACTCATTCATCTCTTATTTTGGTGCCATTTTATAATAAAACAGAGCTTTTTGCAGATGCCCCCACTTTCTGTCCTCATTTGGCCTACAAGATACTGATTTTCGACTGACAGTGCACTGGGGCCCGCTAACCAGGCCCCAGTGCGCCTTCCACAAAACTGTTACGTGTGAATTGGTAACTCCAATTGGCAAATACTTTGTCCCTTTATAAGTACCCAATATATGTTATCCGGGGTACTCAGGACATGGGTGGTAAAGGGGTCCCAAGGGTTGCATCATGGTTTTGTGTCACCCTGAGTGACCCAAGCAGGCTCCTAACAGCAGGTCTGTCATGGCAAACTGCACAAGCAGTGCAAACTGTTCAAACTCGATTGTGCCCTCACGATGGGAGGCACTTTCCAATGACATGCCTACAATATATAGCAAAAGACACACAATTGATGGACGGAATGCAGAACAAATCAAAATATTCACCCCCAGTCAAGAGATCTGGGATAAATCCATCATTCTTTTGCTCAACATGCCACCCCAGTTTAGACCTGGCCATATACAAATCAGTCTTGACCCTTTGCCTCATGGGAACAGTCTAGCCCCAACTGCCAAACCCAGTCCTCCCTGGACCAGAAACAAGCATCCTAGGACCGTCTATGTGTCTTTTACAATATATGTCAGTCACGCCCAAGGTAGGTCTCCTCAACCCAGGAGGCACGCTGTAGTATATTAATGGTGAGGGCATATACATGCAAGGCTATATGTTCCTAAAGTGGCATTCCCCATTTTAATCCTAGGTGTCCGTAGGACAACATGAGCTGCCAATTGGGCACTGACATTATACCACAAAATGATGGCATGTTTGGTATCAACCAACATGCCTTCTCACCCCTGACATGATTCTCATGCCCTCAGTGATGCGGCATGCACCCAGGTGGCACCTTAAAGGTTGCCTCGCTGGTTGCCCCATCTTCTCTGCATTCTGGCTGACCTGCCCACACTTTCCCACTCCTGCTACCACCAAGACAGGATTGGCCTCTTGCCAGGCAGTGTGATCTCTCCCATGAGTCAGAAAAAAGGCAAAGGCAGGAAGGAGGTCACACTTCCCTCCTCCCAAGAAGGCTAGTGAAGTGGCACATCAAGCCATTGAACTTCAAATGCTGCACCACCTTTGATAAGCATTTGGTCTGACTCCCACTGGAGGAAACAGCCCTCCTCCGCACCTGGCAGGTGGCAAATAAGCTATGCAGGGAGGTGTATACCCCCAGAAGTCGGGACACACCTCCAGGGTGAGCAGACTGGCCTGTACACCACAATTTGATTTCTGTCATCTTTAGGAGAAGCAGAATAGAGGGTTATGGTTACAAATGGTGACCTACCTCCCCGGATGTGGTCACATTAGGGGTGGACTCACTGCCCATTGGCTACTGGCTCCCACAGCCCTAACTTCCCTAAGTTTAGAATTTAAGGGACCCCCTGACTCAAGAACAGGATATTGCTCAAACCCAACAATCCCGATGAGAGGGACATCTGTAGAAGCCAGGATCACACTCAGACCCCCCTGGACTAGTTACACTAGTTGTCTGAAAACTGCAGGTAAAAACACTCACTGGATCCAATGAATTGCTGACCACTGGCCCCTCGGGGGAATCGCCCAAAACCAGATGGTCTGGTGCATTGTGGGAGATGTAGTCTCACCAACGTCAAAGTTTCAGTCCACTAAGTCACTCCCCTGGACCCAGTGAAGTTGTAGTACCTTTTCTCTGTGCTTACCGCTGCTAAGACTCGTTGGTCACCAATCTGGTAACCAACCCCCACACTCAACGCTACATCTATAGGGGACCCCATGTAACCACCATTCAACATCAGCAGCTGTGTGTCTTTTCCATTCTGCTTCTTGCAGAAACTGTGTAAGCGGTGAAATTCGCAACAGCACGGCTCCCATTTAGCATCAAGGGCAATCAGGAAAACTCTGCACATGGACTCCATGGGCTAGGTAAAAATTGATCTGACTGTTGTGGCATGGTTCTGGGGCCCAAGTAACCTTAACCCTGTAAGGGTTCCACATAACCTGCAATAGACCGTTTATCACTAGTGGTTTCTGCCATTGACCGCAATGTTATCTTTAATTTACCGTTGCTTCAAGAATCTATAACTCTATATGCCTGCTATTCTGTTCAATTTTGGTGTCTAAATTATGATAAAAATACATTCTATTTTTCTACTCTAGTGTCTGATTCCTCTTCAGGTTTGTCAATTACTTAGTGTTCATGTTGATACTCTGAAATGCTTAACACATGTTCCTCTAGTAAAGCCTGACTGCTCTTTGCCACTCTACCAAGATTGAGCTAAGGATTTATTAGTGTGAGTGGAAGGACCATCTATGGAGTATTGTGATAATACTACATGGTAAGGCTACCCAGCCATACACATAATATTCCACTTTCTACATTTGTTGTTATAGCGGTGGGGATTCTGAACTTGTGTTTTTCAGTACCACTTGATCATAATTGCATTTGCATGAGAAATCCACTTAGTTGACTTTAGCATCAATATATTGCTTTCAGACTTTTTTCAATTTTTCTAATTGGAACGTTAGTTTTCTGTGTAGACCCCCCATTTTATTAGTACTTTCAAAGAAGGCATAGTGACTCAGGGAACTTTGCAATTTTTATCCCATTTTAATAAGGCCCCAATTACTAAGTAAAAGGTTAAACAAAATGGAGAATGGTCAGAATCTTGACCTGGTGGCTATTCCAGCTCTTAGGATCATGGATCTTGAAAGTCTTGTGCAAGGCAAGGGACATCAGCTACAAAGTGAGAGCTAACAAGAAGGAACTGGAGAATCTCTTCAGCTCGTATGAGAAAGAGAGATTGGAGAGAGAAGGCCAGCCTTCAGAAGAAGATTCCGAAGTGGATGAGGGTGATACCCTAGCCCAAACCAATAACTATGTAGAAGAAAGTGAATACTTCAACTCTCCACCCTTCCACTGACCCCCTTCACTAATGGGAAGTGACAGGAGGAATTCTAGTACACCCCTCTCCATGGCAAGTAGGTAGGAACCCTTGAGTATGAGCTTGACCAACTCTCCCTGGAAAAGAAAAGTTTGAACTTAAGGAGAGGAGACTTGCCCTTGAATTGAGAAGGGTGACGTTGGTCCTTGTGCCCAAGGTTGGTGGCAGCGAATTGTACCATGGAGAAGGAGGAATCTTTTGACCCTAAAATCATCAAATGGATTGTATCTAAGTTTAGTGATGGTAATGATATTGATAAATGATTTGAAGCCTTTGGGAGGACATGCAGAATTAGGAGGATAGCACACCGGCACTGGGGCTCTCTACTTTGGGAGATATTCCCATTGAAGGGCAGGGATAGACTTCTGGCCCTTACTGAGGCAGTGACGCAGTCCTATCATCATATGAAGGAGACCTTGGTTGAAGGATTTGGATTCACTACAAAAGTGTACAGGGTTAAGTTCAGAGACACCAATAAAGGTCAAAACCAGACATGGGTGGACTTTGTGGACTCTTCAGTCAAAGCACTAGATGGGTAGATAAAAGGTGTATAATTTGATTATGAAAGTCCCCATTTTATCCAATTGTACGTCAAGCAAGTTACATCAGCATTTGGTAGATTCTGAGCTTTCTAGCCCTGGAGAGCTGGCCAAAAGGCTGATGAGTAGATAAAGATAAGAGTACTCAAAAGACTCAGGGTTTGACCTCAGAAAGGGGGGTTAGGACCAATGTTCCCTCAAATTGTTTTACTCCGTGTGCAGAAGTGTAAGGTCTCTGTGCACTGCGGCCAAGGCTATGTGCGCCAAAAAAACAATCATGCAAGCAATATTTACCTAGGGTCCAGTTTTGTCCAAACAAGAATGTGCTCACATGTTTATTTATTAGCATTAATTACGCTAAATGGGGTTATAAATCCATTGTGAGTTACACATTTTGTGGTGCACCTTTTTCCTGGATTTCATACTACATGAGTTGTGGAGATGGATGGGCTACAAAATTCATGAGGAGGAATGCGCCAGATACAATCCTTTAGAAGATCCCACATGAAAAGATAGAGCAGCAGGTGCTGTGACATCATGCCCTAGAGACCTGAGAAGCCACTGACATATGATTATTTCTGTATTTCATAATTGAAACAGCGGCCAAGAGGCACATTTTCTTCCTTGCACTAGCGTCCATGTCATACTAGCTACGTTACTGGTGTTGTGCATCAATGTAAAGTCCTTGGGCAGTGACAAATAACAATAAAACTAACAATCTGAGAAATGTAGCTGTTGCCTCTCAATAAAAACTGGGAAAAAGCAAATTGGCTTGAGAGAAGGGATGGCGCACCTGTTTCTGCTGTGCTTCTTAAGGAATGTGAAAATTATGTAGACAGAGTTCAACACAAAGCACCAAAATTCGAGGTTAAGAAGAGGAGACCAATAGATATCCATTTAGTGGCACATTGCACAAAGTGAAACCAGAAAACCTGGGACTAATCCCGGCTTACTCGCTTAACTAAACTTTGTGACCTTAGGCAAATATTTTATTTCAGTATCCTTCCATTTTATTCCATTAATTCATATAAGTACCTTTGAAAATGTGAGTTTAGAATATGAGGCATACAAACGTATTGGGTTTCATTTATTATACTTTAATGTTGCTCTATCTATTAGAACGTGGGCCACATACAGTGTGCAATTTACAATTTATTGCCTCTTAGTTCACAAACATTTTTGCCATGACCAGTACAGGAATGGTTCTAAATTCATGTTTAAAAAATTTCACTTTTATCATGTGACTCTAGGTGCAGCAATTACATTCACAAAGATTCCGCATGTTAGGGAAAATAGCTTTTTTGAATTTGAAGAGACTTTATCATATGTAGGTAATGTTTGTTGCATGACTTACATGGTGTGCATTTCAGTGCTCAGCTTAGAAAACATGCCACGCCAGCCAGGCCTGTACACTGATGCATGTAGAGTGAGCAGGCTGAGCTCTATCTTTTTTATTATCACCCCATGGAGTGGAACGGGTGGCCCAAGAACAGCGGACACCCTCCCTGCAGGAGCATCAGCTGCCAATGCCTAAAGAACAAACTTTAGACAAAGCATCGCCAACCCCTAGGAAGAGATGTAAAACATTCCCTGAGGTCATGAAGCGCGTCATGCCCTTGAACGTTGAACAATGACAATAAGTTCAGGGCCATAAAAAATACACTCATCAAAGGTGTACCGCTACTAAAGCAGTAAGTAGTATGTGCAGGAACAGCTTGCTACTCAAGTTCTGACCCTCTGCATCCCCACATACTGCCCTGAAAGAGGAAAGGAAAACTTCTGCTCTGCCATGTCTCTTGCTGTAAGTGACCATTTCTTTGCACTGATCGCTTTTAAAAGTAGCAGCTGCAAATGGTTTCTCCTTTTATTTGTGAAGTGTGTGGTTTCTCTTATGATGTGTGAAGTGTACGTACTTTAGAATAGTTATTGCGTGCTCAGGGAAGTTGAGCTGCGTACACGCGCACTCACATGTGCAACCTACAGGGAACACTGGTTAGAACTACAAAAACCAAAGGAGGGAGATGGTAAGCCCACCAAAGCAAAGAGACTTCCTCAGCACCCTACAACTACAAAAGAGAGCACAACTCATCCCAACTCTGGCAAGCAGAAACAGTGGGACCGAGGGCTTAAAAACCTCTTGGAGAACAGGTAATGTTTTGACTGCCAGCAGTCAGATAACCAAAGAGGTGGCCACACCTGTTCAAAAAATGTAGTTAGCATTGGGTTGTCTGGTGTAGCCATAGGGGAAGACAGCCCAGATAAGGAGGTCCTCTTAGCATTTAACTAGGAGAAGTGTCCAGATGGTAAGTTGCTGATCGCTGAGGGTGGTAATAGACAATTCTACTCCATTTAGATCATTACGTCTGGCCGGAGGGACACAGGTGCCAGTCACACCATGTTGGTTGACTGGTTGGTGTCCCCAGATCAGTATGTGTCAGGAGGGACAAGGAGAGTAAGGGCCATCCCTGGCGAGGTCACTGGTAGATCTGTAGCCATAGTACCATTAGAAAGGGAGGGTATTGTTAGCTGATATAGGGTGTAGTCAGTCCTGACCTGCCCTAGATTGTATCCAAGGCAATGACCTCCCAGATGTTGGTCTGATTCCAGGGGCACCCAGGCCACCACTCAAGCCAAAGATCCTAAGGTAGGCCTCCTCAGCCTGGGAGGCACGGTTTAATATATTAAAGGTGAGGGCATATAAGTGCACTCCTATATGTCCCTCTAGTGGCATTCCTCATTTGAAACTACTGTAATTCTTACATGTCCAAAGGATAACATGGCTGGCAACCAAGCATTTACAAGATTGGCAGCTTCATTATGGTACCACTAAAATATGTCATGTTGGGTATTAAACAATGTGCCTTCTAACCCCTGGCAGGATTGCTGTGCCCTGGGCATAGTGGCATGCACCCAGGTGGCACCTTTTTTTTAGAATAAATATGAGTTGCTTGTAAAGGAATTACCAAGGGGTTTTCTGTTTTAATTCACATCTCTATGGTCTGCATTTTCTTCCGATTATTTAAATCATTAACATTGAATGAAACCACTTTCAGTTGTTCCTTGCTAGCCATCAAACCAATGTAACACATTTTGCAGTCGATTCACCCTCATAAGAAAATATAAAAAACCTTGATCAAAGAATAACTAATCCAAAAAAATAAAGGACTTCTTTTGTTCCTTGCTTGTACTCCCTTCCCACTCCCTGTGACCCTCCCCATCTCCATAGTGTTCCTAAACCTACCCCTGTGCTCCTTCCCCCCAGAATGTGGTAATTCCTCCCTCCTCCACGCCAATCACACGTCCCTTCCCCCTTACAACCTGGGTGTCCTGTTATTACACCACAGTGATCCCTCCCCCCTCAGCAATGAAAAGATAATAGCATGCTTAACCTCCAGTGATATCGAGTAAAGGATTAGTTAATCCGAAATCTAATCTTGTTGGCTTACAACATACTGACCAGCTATCCATAACCAGAATTAATAAAGCTTAGTCTTTGTGCTGAACACACCAATTTGGTAGGACAGAGGTTTTCGCTCGGCATTACTTCCTCTCATTCACCCCTTATGGCCCTGTGAGATTCCCTTCAATAATTCCTGAGCTTCATCTAAGTCAGAGAACATAAAGAATTTGCCTTTCACCAGAACTTACAATTTAGAATGTTGGGCGATAGTGGCCTGAGCTCCATTAGCTTCAAACAGATGGAGAATTTTCACAAATTCCTTCTTTCTACGTGCCGCAGTTGCAGACATGTCTGAGAAAATACGGCACTTTGTTGTTTCGTTAACTACAAACTGTCTTTGCTGCATAGCTTTAGATATAATTGATTCTTTGATACGAAAGTCTGTAAAATATAATAATATTGTGCGTGGCAGCGTAGAGTTAGTAAAAGGGCGGGCAGGTACCCGGTACGCCCGAGTAATAGTCAGGTCGCCTTGAAATTCTGGAATGACTTTTTGTTTTATGAATGAGGTGACCCATTGCACTGTATTGGACCCCTCTAGCCCTTCCGAAACTCCGACTATTCGAAGGTTGTATCTCCGCGTGTAATTTTCCAGCTCATCCAGTTTATTTTCGAGTGCCTGCTTACTTTCAATCGCCACCTTAATCTCTTCTTTTACCACCGTCATCTGATCCTCAAGAGTTGAAATCCGAGCCTCAGCTTCTTGAAGTTTAAGAGGAAAACTTGAAATGACATCCTCAATTTTCTCCAGTCGCAGATGTATAGAGGAAAGCTCAGCTTTCTGGGTTCTTTTCAACTCCCACACCTCTTCTAGAATTAGATTTAACATGTCTTTAACCATCATCTGGACCTCGCTGACTGACTCGGTATTCCGACTGATGACGGAACTAAAGGGGTCCACAGTATAAGGTAGCTGATTGTCCATATGCTCAGCCTTAGATAGCAAATCTTCTGGCGAAGCTGCCTTCTGTATAACCAATTGAAATTGTATCTGGAATTTAGCTGGCGAACATACTGAGGAACCAGGGGCACTAGAAATGCACACCACCTTGTCGTAAACCTGTGCTGGAACGATGTTTCCTGAGCGAAGCTCCTTTTGAACGGTAAGCAGCGATGATTCCTCATCTTGGTGGGATATTAACCCCAGCAGAGGTACAGTGTTTGAGCGCATATCAGTATGGGTAATGACTTCAGGGTCTCCGTGACTAGCTATGCCAAGCTTTGCTCGTGGTGAAACAGTTAAAGGTTGGCTAATCCCTGGGGTTTCCACTGTGGACTGTAAATTTAGAGCAGGGCTCACGGGGAGTTGTGCAGTTGTCCTATTAAAAAAAAAGGGAAAATTGCTTTGACTCCTTAGTAGCCGTTTTTTCTTTTTTAGAGTCATCAGATTTAGTTTTATCTGGCGGAGACATTTCTGGACTGGCAGTGATTAAGTTCATATCGACCGTCCCCACATTTGCTGGAACGCTAGTCTGGCTTAGTGGTCCAGCAGAGGTTGAGTCTTGTTCATCTGAGTTCTCAAATGTAGAGTTGAGTTCAGCTAACTTTTCAGAGTATTCCATGCCTGTCATCCGAGCCGCTTCTTTTGCTTCCTTAACCTGGAGCCGGCGAGTTTTAGCTTTAATACGAGCATTCAACAATTTGCCCATTTTTCCCGCTTTATATTGCCAGCCTATACCTCTGATCAGTCTCTCTCAGACACTCCCAGACTCTTCCAAGAGTGTTTCTACTGAGGCAAAGTTGTCCCCCCTCTGCCCACAGAGATGTAAGTTGGAAGATAGCGCAGACAAAGGAAAATTCCATATGGGCACTAGAAAAGGACAAAAAAGTCTCACAAGCTTGTTGTAGTTTGTAGAAGATTCGAAGGACGCTTTCCTCCCCGAGTAAATCACAACTAGGAGCGTTTCCGACCAATATTGGTTACAGCTGTGCAGCTGTGCAAGAGCTGAGAAAAATTATAAATTGGTCCCTGCTATTAAATCAGAGACTTCAGCCTGGGCTCACAGTTCTGCATCAAAAAAAGGTGAAGACTCCAGCGTTGTCCCCCCTTACTTTCACTTTCGCTCATAGGGCACACAAAATACCCCCTGCACAAGCTGTGTAAGTCACTGCATAAGTCCCACAAAGTCCTGCTCAATTCCCCTTGTGTAGCCTCGCCTCCTTTGCCACTTTGCCACTTTTGCAACTTCCAGGGACCGTTTTATTTCTCTCCCTTACCAGCTGCGTGCTCTCCAATGCTTTATTCCTGGTGTGCCTGCCACTGCTGCTGCCAACAATTCACCTTGCTCCCTCCTCACCTCGCCTCACCTCTTTGCCTCATCGAGGGGCCGTTTGTTTGTTTTTCCCCACTTGCTGCGTGTTTTTTTAATCCTTTCTCTAGGCGTCTCTGCACTGCTGCAGTCACCTTAACAAAGAGGCTCCGGAGGGAGGCAGGTGAGCTCAGCTTAGCTCCCCCTTGTCGGCGTGCTCTCAATCCAATAAATCACGCAGGAAAACCATGGAGCGGCCTCGCCTTGCCGCCAGCAGGAAAGCCGCCCAGAATCGGCGGCCTCACCGTGCACTCCAAATCAGCATTCGCATTCTTCGCTGCCCGAAAAAAAGCAATCCGGGCCTTCTTCATCTGAAATCCCCCGCTTCACCGGGAGACCGCACACCTCTCTCGCCAACAGGTGCTCGCCATTACTGAGGGTGGGGTCGAGCATCACGTCCGGCTACACGGAGGTGTGGAACTCCATGCCCGTCCCTCCTTGTTATTTCTTGTTTTCACGCATTCTGCAGCACACATAGAAAGAAGAAAATGCCTTTCAGGATTGTTATTGTGCAGGAAGGTGTCCCAATCTGCACAAGACAATCCTGCCTATAAGACAGGCGTCCTTGCACTACAGTGCAATGAAACCAGCACAAGGACAGAGCAGAAATGTTCCCTATCTTTGTAAATATGGAACATTTTCGCCCTTTCATGCAACGCAGCACAGCAACTTTGATTGCTGCCCTGCGTTGCATGACTGTTTAGTAAATGTGCCACTAAATATGTGTGAAGCCATGGGCTAAATCAAAAAAACAAGATACCAGATACTTGCAGTCTGACTCTAAGGCAGGTGAGCACGACTGTACACCTAACAAGGGACATTCCCATCCCAACACAAAGTCTATTCCAATTTGTATTATTGCAGTCCTTCCACGTCATGAGCACTGGGTGTTTATTTTATCCCTCATCAGGGAAGATAAGCCACAGTTGGAGATGTTCGAGCTTTTTGGAAAAGTCATACAGTAGGCGTGCTTTGGCATTACACGACAATGTTGAAGAGAAAATAAGCAAACTTTATTTTTGTGTTGTATCAGCTTTCTTATTGACTCTGAAAAGTGGAATGCCCAGAGGTGAACATATGTTCACGCTGTGAGTATAGGATTTGAATGTACTTTTATGAAAATCTTGAAGTGGGAATCAGAATCTTCAGCACTTGCATTGTTCAGATGATTGCAGCGCGAGCCGCAATCTAAAGAAGCAGGTGGCACAGCCTTGCTCTCCAAAGCCGAGCCTTTACATTGCTAATGTGATGAATCCACAGAAAATCGACTGAAATGCTGCTCTAATGATTATCCCTTGTTCGCACAGGCGCCATTCAGTGCCGTAATGTGTGTTTTCATGTGGCATGGCTAATGTATTCATTGCTTGTTTTGTAATAGATTCCGCCATTATGTTTTCCTCGTTTTGCGTGGGGGCCCCAAGCATGCTTGCCATCAATGTCACGGCAAGAGCTACAAACAAGGAATTATGGCCTCAGAGGGTTTCCGTAGATGCCCTGCAGCTGTAAACGATGTTCCTCTCTTGAAAAACATGCCGATGTTAGGCATTAGGATGGTTCACTTAGTAAAAAAACTTCTACTACTTAAGCGAAGAAATACACTTTACCCCCTCCTGCTGTTTCAAAACGATCACATTAACCACCTACTCAAATGTTCCTGTTTTACCTAGGGCAAGTTTGAAACTCGGTTCGTCCCAGCCCCCAAACGACCCCCCCCCCCCAATTCAACCCTCCTCCCGGACAGTTTCCATCATACCCCCTCCAACAGTTTTCTGAGTGAGAAGACTACTTTAGCCTTCCAGAGCCGACCCCGAATGCCTCGTTTTGTGACAAAATTGAAAAGGCAACAGATGCCCCATACTGTAATTTTACCATTTCTGAGTATAGTCACACCGAAGAGCTCCATGCATACCATTCAGAAAACATTCTGTGATAGCCCTAAAGTTCAATGCCCTGTCTGGCATTGCAAACAAAACTTTCACAGCTCCATTAATACAATATAAGGCCCACCTGCGGGTAACAGGCATGTTATTTCCTCTGACTTGATTGATTGCATTCATTGCAGAACCAGTAAGCCACTTTTATTTCTCTGATTTGAGTAATTGTAAAATAAGTAAAGTCTACCCCCTTTTCCTTCTTCCTCATATGGTAGTACTTCACTAATTCGTTAGTCTGTTCCTATTGCCTCCAAAGACATTGTATTGCACCGAGTAAGACACCTCTTGTTTATCAGTTTGAGCAGCACAGCCATGTCCAGCCTTCTGCTCGCAGCCTCTCTCTCTCTCTCTGTTTCTCCTCATACATTTCCTCCTCCCTTCTGTCATCGTTCCTCTCCAGACCCACGGGCCTTCACTATCCTCCACGCCCGCTCCTTTTCTTGTCTTTTTACCCAACTGCAGCCTTCACTATCTTGACCCTGCTGTTCCTTTCACTTCTCTTTCCGCTCACTGGCTCTACTCTCTGCGTTTTCCCTCCTTCTCTGTTAGATCCTGCTCTCTTCCACTGGTTTTGTTTCCTGCTTTTTTCCTTTCTTCCTACAGCTGCTGCTTTTTTGATGCTCTCTTTCCTTTCAATTCTCCATCAATTTACAGGTTCGGTTCTTTGCTTAATCTCCAGGAACCGCTGTTTGATCTTCCACTACTGTCTATCTGCTTCCTTCTTTTTTCTCTCCTTTCTTCCTCCAGTCATCTGTTCTGGTCGTTAATTTCCTTTCACTTCAACCTTCGGTTACAGGATCTGGTCTTTGATTTTTCTCTTCTTCTTTCCTCTTTTTCTTTAGTCACTGCTGTTTGATTTAGCGCGTGTCTCTCTTGTGGTGCTCTCTACTTTTTTCTCTCCTTCTTGCCTCACTCTGGGGCTTATTTACAAGCCCCTTGCGCCACCGTTGCCTCACTTTTAACATGAAAACAAGTAACCTACCAGCGGCACAAGGGGCTTGTAAATAAGCCCATCTGTTTTGATCCTTCGTTTCCTTTCACTTCTCACCTTCCCAATTCAACTTCTGCTGCCACTGATCTTTGGGCCCGATTCAAAAAGGTAAACGTAGACGTTTGATCTAAACTTGAAACAAACATCTTAGTTCAGGGCTTTGGGTATTCACAAAGGGAATTTACGAGTATCATCATATTATGTCCGCGGGCCCCTAAGAGCAGACATAAAGATAATACTCATATATGCCCACTTTGAATTCCCAAAGTCGTAAAAGTAGATGTTTGATCTAAGTTTAGACAAAACGTCTAAGTTTACCTTTGTGAATCGGGCTCCGGGACCTTATGTTCTTCCTGCTTGCTCTGCTCCCCTCTTTTGTTATCTCCCTTCTCGCTACACCCACTGCTTTTTGATCCTGCATTTAATTTCTCTTCTTTCACTGCTTTCTGGCTGTGCCCTCTGCTTTTTCTCTACTTCTACCCTCTCATCCTGCTGCCACTGCTGTTTTATCTTGCAGCCCTTGATGGAGCAAGGATTCACACATGAAGCGACTTGCTTGTATTCATGAACCTCGAATAACGTTAAAGGCACTAATCAACATGTTTGTCTTACTAAAATCAAATCTTTACATAAACACTGGGTGTCCGAGAGAAGATTGCTTATGTGTTTTGCTAACCATAATACGCTTGCATTTAAGATGGCTTCTGTTAAGCGAGGGTTTCTATTGCGCATGTGTCTGTCATACTCACGTGGCATGACGTATTCTATGCTTTGGAGGGAATCTTTTCGTTTCTGCGCAGTTGTATTAAAATGGCTGCTCTATGTTTTCAAATGCATGAAGCTTGTACTGCTGCTTTTGCCAAGCTGTTCGTTCTGCCTAATCCTAATGCTATAGTTAAATATAAAATAATGGGTTTAGAGTAGAGCTACATGGTATACAGTGTATTAATTTATTCTGTGTTCTAATATTGTTTCTTTTCTACTTTTCATATATCGTAATCTTGGGCCTGGGAGACGTTATTACTCCATTTTGAAAGTCCTACAGCGCATGACAAGCTCCAGAGAGAAGCTGAAGTCATTTGTCATTGAAACCAAGCCAAAGACAGTCACAGCCAAGATGTGCATGGGAAGCTGACCTGTACCCGTTGTATTACAATGTATTCATGTTAAATTATCCATTGTTGGGTGGAATAAAGATGTCATGTGAAAATAAATTGATGGGCGGGAACATAAAATTAATATTCAACACTGAAGTATCAAAAATTGGTGTGGTGTGATGACCTCTCCTCATTCATAGTCCAATCAAATGTGGGGATCCTTACACTTGCAACATTGGGGGGTGGTACACTGACCTGGAAAATAGTATAACTAGCGTTGGTTTAGCTAGAGAAATTGTCCGACTTGTCTGAATAGCTGACCTGTCACTGACCCAACGCACTCAATGGATGATCGTGAGCAGAAGTGCTGCGGAGCACTCTGTCAGAAAATTCTCGCTGACCCAATCGGGGTCCGGGAAGCTGGGGTGCTGGCGAAGTACTTTGTCGGTGAAATCGATAACCCAATCGGGGTTCTGACTATTAGCTGCAGAGAGGGAGTAGCGCAGGCGTTACAACTGAACTGCAGGTGCTGGTCTTAACCTTTGGTGGTCCTGTCCTGATACAAATCTGGTTTTACCTGTCCTGATTCTGATCTGCACCTGCTAGCCTACTGGCGACTGCAACTTTCGGGGTTCTGTCCTTTAAACTAACCTGTGGCCAGGGTTAGTTCTTTACACCATTCCTAGGTAAATATAAATTTTGTGTGGGTTCATCATAGTTTGTTTCCTTCTCTTCTCCCACCCTAAATGTTACATATTGAAAATAGTGCTTGCATATTATGTTCCTTCTTTTTACCCTTCCTATTGATAAAGTTTGACATGTTCTTTTTTCCCCCTCCCTTTTTGTTAAATGTTTAATCGTTTTTTTCGTATCTTATGTTCCCTTTCTTTACCCTCCCTATAGTTAAATGCTTAACATCATTTTGATTGTATATTAAGTCCTTGTTCTTTATCTTTTCTATTGCTAAATGATTGAAATTAGTTTATTGCATATTCTGCATAGTTACATTGTGATTCTGATTTTCATTATTGAGAGTTTACTCTTGTTTAATCTTTGGAACATGACCATTTAAGAAGCTTAGATAAAGATTTTAAAACTTCCTGAGTCTGTGGTTATTATATGAGTGCAAAAGTATTTTCCTATTTTGCTAACACCCTGATCCAATAGGTTTACAGGTACCAGTGACAAGGATTGGTAAGTCAATGATATAGGACCTAGTTGAGGGAAAATTAACTGGTAGTAGAGCGAAGGTTACCTGATTGAATTATAAGTCATTGATTATGGGGCCAGGTGAGTATGGTAAATTCATAGTCGGGTAACTTGCGCGCTCTATCAGTATTTCTTTTGGTAACAGAGGTAAGGTTAGGGTTTAGTTAAAAATAGGTAGTTAGTTGGTTAAATGTGGATCAATCAAATGTGATATTACTTGAAATATTATTGAAATGTTATTGATTTTTATTGATGCTGTATTGATTTTATGTATTAACCAAAAATTGTTCGTACCTGTTATATGTTTTGTCTGGAATCCACAGGGGCAGAATAGAAGGTGGTAAATGGAAGCCACACTGCAGTGAGGTCACTTACTCGCAGGAAGTTAGTGCATGGTTAGGTAAAACCGGAAGCACTATTTAGGGTTTTCTGTATGAATCTGTGAATAAATGATAGCAAAGAGTTCGCTAGCAAAACTTTTAGTGTGATATCACCTAGAAAGTGTCACACGGAAGGAGTAGCAGGTTCGTCTGAGCTTGATTGATAGCAAAGAGGTTCGCTGGTGAAACTTTGGCCTTAGTATATATCCCGGAGTGGATGAGTCAGAAGGAGTAGCAGGTTCTCTAATGCTTGTGTGAATAGTAGGCAGAAGGGATCTACTCGTAGTATATGAAAAGTAAACGGAAGGGATTTACTTTCAGTGAAATATATCTTTTCTCTCTAGTCTCTCGGGTGCAGTGGCGAATGTTTTTACGTTGTTGATTAAAAAAGAATTGCACTTTAAAATAAAAGAATTGAGTTTTTGCATAACCTTGTGAAGGAGCGAGTCAGTTGCGGAGCTGCGCTGACGTCACTAAGAGCCGTGCTGGTATTGGTTGAGACAGCGGGCGTTTAGCTGAAATAGTATTGTAAAGGAGGGGTGAGCACAAAAGCGTGGGAACTCATCTCACGAGAAAAGCAGAGCAATCATTGGTTAAAATTATTTGAAACCGCATTGTTGATTGGTTGAAGAAAATAAAAGACGCGCTGGTATTGGAAGTATTTTGTAAACAAATTTGAGTGTTATCGTACAAGTTTAAAAAAAAATCCAAATATATGTGGTATTTAAATCCAGGAATCACAGAAACTCGACCTGATAGAAGATACTTAGGGTTTGCTAGAGAACAGATGTTGAGGGGAAGACCTTACAAAATGTATGGCAGTGAGAGAAAAATGTCATTCGTAAAAAGAGTTAAGAGTTTCTTCAAAAAAGATAAACCAATTAAAACTAGAGAAGGAGTTATTATTCCACCACCAAATATGCCCGCATCATTTTTGATGTTTGACTGGGGTTACCACACTTGTGTATGGTTAGAGAATTGGGTGGAATACACTAAAGATGACGGAATGTTGACATTTCCCTTAGATGGCACATTTGATGGCAGAATTTTGTTCAATTTAAGGACACAAATGAATGATTTACATCCTAGACCTAGACTAACGCAGTATGAGGCACTAGAAGAATGGGTGATTGAGGCTTTTGAGCGAGACAGACCCAGAACTGACAAAGGATTGAGTAAGTTCTACCCTAAATTTCCACGAGAAACCAGAGATAAACAAATGAAACAATGGAGGCAGAACATGATAGTGGAAGGACTATATCCTGTATTAACTTTAGAAGAGCCCACTGGAAGTAAAAGGACTGAGAAAACAAAACATTTAATGACTAGTGATGAGTCAGATGATGATTACATGGAGGATTTATTAATGAAAAATCCACCACCTTATAATGAGGAACGAAGCACTGGAAATCCAAATGCACCATTTCCGAAACCACCTCTTATTCCGCAAGTGGTACATGAGACTTCAATAGAAAAGGTATCACAAGATAAAGAACGAGAAGCATTAAACAAACAGAGTAATGGGTTGATTCAGAACATTTCTCAATTAAATACAAGTCCTGAAACCTTGACAATTCCGGTAACTCTTGGTCCAGTTGTTCCCTTGTACGGAGATAAACAAGCTAGTCCTAAACCTCCTGTTATAACTACAGCTGTAATACAGCCAGGAAAGGAACCTTTAATAGTAGACGATCAGGCAATGAATGTGAGTCAGTAATTTCATTAATGGATTTGCCAATAAGAGAACCAGAGAGTAGTTCAATTAGAAAAACCACTCCATTAAATTTGAGAGAAGTACAAATGGAGACATCCTCAGGTACAAGAAGTGCCACAGTTGTAACCCCAGAAGAAATAGAGATGGACATGAGAAATAGAGAAACTGAAATCACAGCCAAAACCATTGGATGTATATAAATTAAGAGTTGAATTGGAGGAAATGATGACTGGAAATGTGGGATTGGAAAGGTTAAATACCTTTAGTGAAGATGAATTGTTATTTATATGTAAAAGCATTACTAGAAATACAAGAGTGTTTCATGAAAAATTAATGGACACAGCAGCTAGCATGGAAATCGACATTGGCAAGTCTAAAGTATTACAAAAACCATATGAAGTTGAAATTTCTGACAAAGATCTAGAAAATATGAATGTATCAGGGAAAAAGGTACAGATCAGGGAACTGATGACATTATTGAAAAAATGGGGTGAAGTAGGAAAATGGAAAACTAGATGGGCAGAGCAAAAGGAAGAGGTTCGATCAAGACAAATTGCTTCAGAATATGTATTAAAAGAAGCAGGAGAGGTGGAAAAATTATGTCCCATGAGAGAGGTACCAGGTGGACGTTATGTGCATGTCCCATGGTCTCGACAGGATATTTTGTCATTTACAAATGACTTCCCAAAACTTCGTGAGAAACCTGTAGAATGGTACAGACAAGTCGAGAGATTTGTAAAAGTTTCAAAATGTCTTTTGAAAGATTTAGATTGATTATTTGACATTGTTGTACCTGTAGATTTGTGGACAGAATGTAAAATTGCTGTCGACTGGCCTAGTGATGAATACCCTGGAGACCCAAAGACAGGGTCTCCTTCCGAAGACGTTATGAAAAAGTACAACCAAGTAATACTCTACCTCAAAGGGAAGGTACCCGCAAAAGAAACAGATTGGACTCGAATAGATAGAACCACCCAGAATAAAGATGAATCTGTGCATGCATATTATGAACGCTTATTGCAAGCGTTTAAACAATACAGTGGATTGGACAACATAGATATGAAGGATATGACGCATTTCATTTATCGATTTGTGTCAGGATTGAAACCCGAAACTTCACAATGGATTAAAGCTCATAAAATTTATTGGCAAGCTAAGAATGTAGACAAAATCCTTAAATATGCTAAATATTGTGAAGATGAACTCGACAATAAACAAAAAGAGTTAAAAGAAAAGGTAATGTGGGCACAAGTAAAACTAGCAGAACAAAAAGAGCTCCAGTTAAACCAACTAAGTAGTAACCAGAATCAGGGTGATGGAAATGGAGAAAAGCCAAGGGGAAAATACAATAGAGAGGAAGTGAGAAGAAAGTTCCCCTGTCATGGGTGTGGCAAGTTGGGGCACTGGAAGAACGAGTGTAATGCTGTGCAAAATGGTAATGTGAAAAATAATCCACAGACACAGAAAGAGGCCCACGGAAAATACAGCAGCAGGTAATACAAAACCAGTTACCACCTGCACCTTTGCCAAATTACAGGAGCAAAGCACAACAGAGTGTAGATACCACAAACTGGGAGGGAAGTGACAGGAAAGATTCAGCAACCTCACAATTTCTTTTGAGTGATACATTTTTCAGTGAAGATCCTTACTGATGGTGCCTGAGAGGGGAGGACGAAGAGTGCGTGCTTGGCACCTCATTGCCGGTAGACCAGTCAGGTCCATACATTGAAGGAAAGGTTGAAGGAAATGATGTCACTTTCCTATTGGATACTGGTGCTACCCGTTCTACTGTGAGAACAGCAGACGTTCCAAACCTACCCCTCTCGGGAGAAGCGATCCAAGTAGTGGGCGTTTCTAATAAACAAATTAGTATCCCAGTTACAGAACCAATGGAAGTTAGAATAGGGAACTTTAAAGAAATGCATAGATGTGTTGTATGCGATTCAAGTCCAGTAAACCTGTTAGGTCGTGACTTGTTGTGCAAAATTAATTGCACCATTTTCTGTACCCCAAGTGGTGTTGAAATTCAAACCCCAGACGAAGATGGAGTTTATAAACTGATGTTAGCAAAACAAGAAACAGAGATTAAAAGACTGACAATAGAAGACTTACCAGCGGAACTATAGCAGCCTGTAAAACCTAATGTATGGGATTTTACTGGAAAAGACGTGGGATTAATGGAAAATGTTGATCCAATAAAAGTGACAGTAAAAGAAGGTGCAGTTTACCCAAATACTCCACAGTACAAAATGAGCTCAGAAATAAAATCAGGTGTTGCAGCAGAAATAAAATGTTTGGTTGAAGCAGGCATTTTACAAGAAATAATGAGCAGTCCTTGTAATTCACCCATATTTGGTATCAAGAAACCGAGTGGCAAGTACAGGGTCGTACAAGACCTCCGCAAAATTAATAAGATTGTTGTTCCATGCTGTCCAGTCGTGCCAAACCCTGCAGTGATTCTGTATCAGATACCATGGGAGGCTGGATGGTTTACTGTCATTGACTTGTGTCACGCATTTTTTTCGATTCCACTACACCCGGATAGCAAATTTCTTTTCTCATTTGAATTCGACAGCCATGTTTATATTTGGAATTGTGTCCCTCAGGGGTACGCAGAGAGTCCCTCGATTTTTAATCAGAATTTGAAAAAGTGCCTTGAGTCATTGGTACTGCCTGGATAGTCAGTCCTAGTCCAGTACATAGACGACCTCTTGGTGGCGTCTAAAACACGAAATCACTGTGTTGTTGATACCATTGCTTTACTGAACCACTTAGGTGAAGGGGAAATAAAGTGTCACCTGAAAAACTACAGTTTTGTACCACATCAGTGAAATATCTGGGACACCAGATAGAAAGAGGTGTCAGAAGGGTTACCTCAGAAAGAATCAGGATAATCAGAAACATGAATTTACCCCAAACTAAGAAAGAGATCAGGATGTTTCTTGGAGTAGTAGGTTACTGCAGGCAATGGATTGTGGGATTTGCAGTCCTAGCATAGCCACTAATACAAATGACAAAGAAAAGAGCAAAAGCCCCAGTAGAGTGGGATGACGACAGCATGACTGCTTTTGTAAAATTGTAAGAATGCCTGTGCACAGCTCCAGCATTAGGGATGCCTGACTATTCAAAAGACTATGCACTTTTCTGTGACACACAAGATAATTGTGCACTTTCAGTTTTAACTGAAATTCATGGTCTGATGAGACGTCCTGTGGCATATTTTTCTTCCAAATTAGACCTAGTGGCATCTGCCTTGCCCGGATGCCTGAAAGCAGTGACTGTAACTTGCATGAGCCTGGAACAGAGTGAGTCCATTATTATGGGACATCCTGTGACCGTGTACATTCCACATGCAGTTGTAATTTTGTTAACCAGGACTAAGACCCAGTATCTCACACCTAGTCGGCTGACTAAGTATGAGAAAATCCTTGTAGGTGCAGGAAATGTAACCATTGCCAGGTGTAATATTCTGAACCCAGCACCACTGCTACCGGATTCACATTTTGCAGAAGTAAAGGGAGAGATTGAACATGACTGTACTGACTTGGCTGAATATAGTCCAAAACCAGACATAAGAGAAGAGCTATTAATTGACTCAGAATATGAGCCATTTGTAGATGCCTCATGTATGAGGCATGAAGAAGGATGTCTAAGTGCTGCTTACGCTGTTTGGACATTGGGAGGCCCAATTGAAGCATCCTATTTGCCTGGAGTCAAGTCTGCACAAATAGCCGAATTGGTTGCATTAGCAAAGGCCTGCAAATTTGGAAAAAATTGGAAGGTAACCTTGTACACTCACAGCCAGTATGGTTACAGGGTTGTGCATGACTATGGCCAACTATGGATGCACAGAGAGTTTTTGACATCTTCAGGTACCCCAATAAAAATGGTCATTATGTAAAAGATTATGTGCAAGGTCAGGCGCACACAACTTGAATCTGTTCAGTAGTTGGTGATGTGTCTTTTGATGGAAGGATGAGACCAAACTTTTCTTTAGTTATTCCTTTCCTTATTTATTATATCACATGAAGGTATTATATACATGCAAACCAGCCGACACGTGTTTCGTCAAAAACGGGGTTGACCCGTGACTCTTCAGGGCTGTTGGGGTTGTGCTGTAGACAGTATCGTCTGACCGGTGATAATTCCAACCCGGTCCTGATCGGGTGTAGACAAATGTATGTGGACGTGATGGATGTGCTCCATAAATTCGAATATCCCGGTTGTGCCGCCGTTAGGTGTACGGTTGGTCACAGGTAGGCAAGCAAATCTGCTTGGCCCATATTAAGGGCTTGTTCTCAAGCCAGTAATGAGGAAAGGGTTCTATCGGTTCTTCTGAGTGTAACACTCCGAAGAACCGACCGTACACCTAACGGCGGCACAACCGGGATATTCGAATTTATGGAGCACATCCATCACGTCCACATACATTTGTCTACACCCGATCAGGACCGGGTTGGAATTATCACCGGTCAGACGATACTGTCTACAGCACAACCCCAACAGCCCTGAAGAGTCACGGGTCAACCCCGTTTTTGACGAAACACGTGTCGGCTGGTTTGCATGTATATAATACCTTCATGTGATATAATAAATAAGGAAAGGAATAACTAAAGAAAAGTTTGGTCTCATCCTTCCATCAAAAGACACATCACCAACTACTGAACAGATTCAAGTTGTGTGCGCTTGACCTTGCACATAGACTTATAGAAGGCAGAGCTCCTCTCCCCCTTCTCTCGCAGAGAATAGGGTTATCTCTGATCAAGCAGCACCAACAATCACCAACCATTATAATTACCTCATACCAACTAACTGTTGAGCGCCGTGCTATTTCTGAACATTGCAATAACCCTACGCCGAACTTTGAAAGATTATGTAAAAGATTTACTGAAGCAATTCAATTACCAAAAGAAGTGGCTGTGGTCAGGTGTGCTGCTCACAAATCTGGTAATGACAAAGTGACAGCCGGTAATTGATATGCTGACTAGTTCGCCAACATTGTGCGAAATCTAAAATGGCTGTTAATAAGAAAGTTGAGGTGGGCGGAAACAGCTGCCAACTTATGTTGCTGGAAGGTGTGAATAAGTGGGAGTAAGTGAGAGATTTGCAAATTGGAGCAGAACCAAAGGAAAAGGAAGAATGGAGGAAAATAGGTTGTCAGAGAAGAGTAGAGGAAGGTGTCATTGTATATCTTGATGGTAGGCCAGTGTTACCCGACTGTATGTTTGCTCCTATGTCTAGGATTGTTCACGGAGATTCTCATTTGGGAAGAGATGCTATGATACGTCTGTTCAGACAGTCATGGTTCAATGCGAAATTCAGGAACATAGCAGAAGCGCTTTGCCAGAGATGCCTGGCTTGTCAACAAAGGAATCCAGGTAAGAAAACAGTAGTGCTACCAGGAAAGATTGGGAAGGCAGAGGGTCCCTTTATACAATTGCAGATTGATTTCGTTCAGTTACCTCCTTGTCGAGCACTAAAATACATTCTTGTCATTGTCTGCCTGTTTTCAAAATGGGTGGAAGCTTACCCTACAGGAAGAAATGATAGCATCACTGTAGCCAAACTTCTACTTAGAGAGCTTATACCACGTTTCAGTTCTCCAGTAACGATTGAATCAGACCGAGGCTGCCATTTTAATAATGAAATAATTGGTTTCATTTGTGAAGCATTCAAAATTAAGCAAAAACTGCACTGTGCATATCGCCCAGAGGCTTCTGGAGTGGTAGAACAATTGAATGGCACAATCAAGTCAAGACTGGGAAAGATGTATGAGTCTATCCGATTGGAGTGGCCGATGCTTTACCACTTGTTCTGATGGGACTTAGAAGTATTCCAGACCGGAACACAGGCTTGAGTCCCCATGAAATACTGATGGGAAGAGCAATGAGGCAAGCATGGGTGCCAGGACATAAGCTGATAAGTATATCTGATGATTTAGTACTGGAGTACTGCAAAGAACTGGCTGACCAAGTGCGTTCTATCTCCCAGTAGATTGGGGAAGACACTGTCACCAGACAATCCACTTCAGCACATGATCTGAACCCAGGTGATTGGGTAGTGCTAAAGAAACATACTCGAAAATCTTGTCTTGCACCGAGGTGGGGAAAACCACGACAAGTGATTTTAGTTACCACCACAGCTGTAAAATGTGCAGGAGTTCCACACTGGATCCATGCAAGTCACGCAAAAAGAGTGACTGAACCTGATGAAACTGAAGCTGAAGGTTGTGCAGCTGAGGGGTCTCAAGATATCGATCCTGAAGTAGCTGAAGAGGAACAACCGAGCACCAGTCAAAATGATTGGATTCCAATAATCGATATACCTGCAGAATATGTGAGAACCAGAAGTCAAACTTACCCAGATAGACAGAGTAATAGTGAGGATGAGACAGGTTTAGAAGAAGGTACTCAGATCATAGAAATATGAGTCAAAAGTGATTCTGAGGAGGAACAGATAGGGAAAGATCAGGTAATTGACACTCCACCAAGAACTCCAGAGTCTGTAAAGGGACAGATAGTAACTAGGGCAGAGGCTCAAGCAGAAGAAAATCAAGGGTTGGAAGAGCTTGAGCAGGGCCAGACAGGAGTAGAAAAATGTGTCCAGGAAGAAGAAGGTAAATCAAATCAAAGTCAAATTCAGCCAATACCTGAAGAAGGCCAGATTATTAACCAGGCAGAAGAAACAGTAATAAGACCGGGACATACTCAGATAGGGAGGGATACAGAAGACAACATTGAAATAGATGTCCCACAACTGAATGAAAATAAGAGAACGTTGGAAGAGGGCCAAAGCACAGTACCAGCTAAAAGACTCAGAAAAGGAGACAAGTGGCCTAGGTTTGTCAAAAGACTGAAACTATGTTTAAAGACAATTAATGAAGTACCTGAACAAGTGAATGAAATATCAAGTCAAGCTGACCAACCTGTGATACAACCAAAAAGAAGAAGTCCATGATTAAAAAGACTGAATAATAAATACAAAGGCCCTGAATGGACCTACATCGTGTTAGAAGATTTTGAAAACCTGGAAATAAGTGATGAAAGTGATGAAGAATTGATTGCCGATCAAACTGACGAAGAAGTGAGACCAACCTGAAATTCTCACAGGGTAAAAGGTTGTGTAAAAGTTACAAAAAGTGGTTGAATCTCCTTAGTCAGAAATGGCTGATCGTACTGCTAATGGAAGACCGAAAAGAAATTGTTTACAAACATGCTGTAGAGTATGTGTATGTAGTATAGCAATAGTATTCATAGTTTGGATAGGACTGACAATAGCTATCCCTTACATAATGAGTAGAGGTATGAAGAATGATACTAATAAGCAACCACTAGTAGATACAGATGAGCTACAAACAAAAGATACACCTGCAAGAATAGATACACAGCATTAGACCACAAAAGGTAGACTTAGAAGCATCAGATGAGGAAATACCGCATTATACTAGATTTAAAAACAGAACTCACTTAAACGTATTTGCAAACATGTTAGTACACTATGTAGAAGCTATGGAAATAGAAGATTGCTATGTTTGTATGAAACTTCCTACTTCAGTAGCTGAAGGTGTGACCTATCACCATTTGCCACTAACATATGGAATTTCATGTAGTGGTTTAGCTAGCTTATTTTATAAGAAAGGACCTTTGCAGCATTACTATTCTAATTCAGATGTGATATTTTCTGAACTTCCTATACGTAGTAACCTGAATCCTGTAGATACTACTAGTGATGTAACATGTTACATGGGTGAATATTTTCTAACAATAGGTACAATAGATATAGCTGAAGCACACAAGAATAATTTAACATGCTCGTTACAAGAAAAAGAGAAAATATTTTTTAATATGGTAGAGAAAAGAAAATAGAGTTTCCAAAGAAAAGCAAATGACAAGAATCATAAAATTCCTAAATGGGCCGAAAATATAGAGTCTACCCCAAATGCAAGACTCATGCTGCTATGTTGCTGGATTCTGAAAAGAAAGGGAAACTCTGTCTCCATTGGGAAATAACTAGTTATTATAACAATATATTCATTGGTTCCAGTGAATGTGAACACAATTATATGGTAATTGGGGTTTGGGCTTTCAAAGATGGAACTGAACCTGTGTTTCCTGGAATTTATTATATATGTGGAAGCAAGGCTTCTTACAAATTGCCAGATCACTGGTATGGAGTTGTTATTTTGGAATAGTCTTCCCAAAAATATACCATGTGGATAAAATCACTGGAAACGATGAAGAAACTAATGGGTTAGTACGTAGTAAAAGAGTAGTTTTGGCGAAATAGTAGGTGACATATTTAGTGCATTGATACCTACAGTGGGAGTTGCTCTAAATACACACAGAATCTGCAAATTGTCAACAGTGGTAGATCAGTTATCAACTGACACTGCTGGAGGTTTCTTAATGGTCAATACCGAATTGGTTGCGATCAGATCAATGGTTTTACAAAATTGACTTGCTCTTGATACATTATTGGCAAAAGAGGGCGGAGTCTGTAGAATGTTGAAAGCACAACATTGTTGCATTTACATACCTGAAAAAAGTGTTGAAATTAAGAAGTATGTGAGAAATATTACTAATTTGGAAAAAGAGCTTAAACCACTGGAGGTTGATAGTGCATGGAAGAGACTTACTGATGGTCTCTCCTCCATAGGTAGTTGGCTTTCTAACATAGGGAAAAGTTTTGTAGGTAGAATACTAATGCCAATGGTGGGAATAGGTTTACTGGTTTTAGGAAAAATAATGTGCTGCAAATGTCGGAAGCATATAAAGAAATACTCCTTAAATAGACGAGGAGTAAAGAGAAATATTGATGAACTTGAATTAGAAGAAATGAATGGGAAAATATGCAAGAAAATGAAAATTTTCCATAATAATAATGAAAAGAAGCCAAATAGAAAGTTTGAAGAGATTTAGTTGGGTGAATTGTGAAAAGTTGGCATCTGTTTCATTAATTGGTGATGATATAAAATATCATCAAAGAGGGGATAGATGGAGCAAGGATTCGTACATGAAGCGACCTGCTTGTATTCATGAACCTCGAATAACGTTAAAAGCACTAATCAACATGTCTGTCTTAATAAAATCACATATTACATAAACTTTGGGTGTCTGAGAGAAACTTGCTTATGTGTTTTACTAACCATAATACGCTTGCATCTAAGATGGCTGCTGCTACGCGAGGGTTTCTACTGCGCATGCGTCTGTCATACTTACGTGACATGACGTATTCTTTGCTTGGGAGGGAATCTGTCGCTTCTGCGCACTAGTGATAATATGGCTGCTCTATGTCTTCACATACAAGAAGCTTGCACTGCTACTTTTACCAAGCTATTCGTTCTGCCTAATCCTAATGCTATAGTTAAATATAAAATAATGGGTATAGAGTAGAGATACATGGTATACAGTGTATTCATTTATTCTGTGTTCTAAAACTGTTTCTTTTTATTCTTTTATGAAACAATAAATTTGGGCCTGGGAGACGCTATTACTCCATTTTGAAAGACCTTCTGCGCATGACAAGCTCCAGAGAGAAGCTGAAGTCATTTGTCATTGAAACCAAGCCAAAGACAGTCACAACCAAGAAGCGCCTGGGAAGCTGACCCTTAACCCTGCTAGAGGAAGCTAAACTGTACCCGTTGTATTATAATGTATTCAATGTTAAATTCTCCATTGTTGGGTGAAATAAAGATGTCATGTGAAAATAAATTGATGGGCGGGAACGTTAAATCAATCTTCAACACTGAGGTATCAAAATTTGGTGTGGTGTGATGACCTCTCCTCATTCTTTGTCCAATCAAAATTGGGGATCCTTACACTTGCAACATTGGGGGGTGGTACACTGATCTGGAAAATAGTATATCTAGCGTAGGTTTAGCTAGAGAAATTGTCCGACATGTGCGAATAGCTGACCTGTCACTGACCCAACACACTCAATAGGTGATCGAGAGCAGAGGTGCTGTGAAGCACTCTGTCAGAAGATTCGCTGACCCAATCGGGGTCCGGGAAGCTGAGGTGCTGACGAAGCACTTTATCGGTGAAATCGATAACCCAATCGGGGTTCTGACTGTTAGCTGCAGAGAGGGAGTAGCGCAGGCGTTGCAACTGAACTGCGGGTGCTGTCTTAACCTTTGGTGGTCCTGTCCTGATCCAAATCTGGTTTTACCTGTCCTGATTCTGATCTGCACCTGCTAGCCTACTGGCGACTGCAATTTTCGGGGTTCTGTCCTTCAAACTAACCTGTGGCCAGGGTTGGTTCTTCAAACCATTCCTAGGTAAATATAAATTCATGTGAGTTTGTCATTGTTTTGTTTCCTTCTCTTCCCCTCCCTAATTGTTACATATTTGATAATAGTGTTTGCATATCAATGTTCCTTCTCTTTACCCTTCCTATTGATAAAGTTTGACATATGTTCCCTTTTTCCCTACCTTATTGTTAAATGCTTAAACATTTTGGCGTATTTCATGTTCCTTTTCTTTACCTTCCCTATTGCTAAATGATTGAAATCAGTTTAATACTTCTTTTGCATAGTTATATTTTGATTCTGGTTTTCATTATTGAGAGTCTAATCGTGTTTAATTTGTGGATCATGACCATTTAAGAAACTTAGATAAACCGTTTAAAACTTCCTGAGTCTGTGGTTATTATATGAGTGCAAACGTTATTTTTCCTATTATGCTAACACCCTGATCCAATAGGTTTACAGGTACCAGTGACAAGGATGGGTAAGTCAATGGTATAGGACCTAGTAGGTAAAATTAGCTGGTAGTAGAGCGAAAGTTACCTGATTAAATTATGAGTTATTGATTATGGGCCAAGGTGAGTATAGTAAATTCATAGTCGGTTGACCTGCGCGCTCTATCAGCGCGTGGAGTTACCTGCTCAATTACCTTACTGACCTGGGCCCATAAACACCCTTTGAACAGGTAACCCTGCTTTACTCTCTTGCCTATCAGGATTTTATTGACTTTAGGACTTATATCAATACACATTGACTTACCAATCCTTGTCACCTGTATTTAAAGTCCTAAGGGATCGTAAAGGGAGTTAGCATAATAGGTAGTTAATAACATTTAATAAAATGTACTTTCTGAATAAAATAACCACTATGTAAATTCTTGAATGTCAGAGTCCATACAAGAGCAGTTAAAGCTCTTTCAATCAAAAAGTAATAATCAAAGCAATAATTTGTAGAAATATTATGAGGTTTCTTTTAGGCATTGATACCTGGGAAGGGTGAAAAAGGAAAATAACACAAGGTCATACCCACACAGATTATATTTACCAAGAATGGTGTGAACACCAACCCTGGCCACGGGCTGGACAAAAAGAAAAAGGGCTCCCGCCAATTCAGGTGTCAACAGGGCAGGACAGGTGCAGCTCAGGACAGGTGAAGATCAGGACAGGACAGCAGCAGGTCAGGACAGGTACCCTCAGCTAAGTGCAACGCCAGCGTCACACCCCTCTCTCAGCAATTTTCCGATTCTTCTGGCAGAGTGTCCCGCCAGCACCTCTGCTCTCGATCTCCTACAGCATGCATTGGGTCAGTGATAGGTCAGCTACTCGGACAAGTCGGACAAACTAACTAGCTAAGCCTACCTTAGTTATACCATTTTCAAAGGCAATGTACCAACCCCGTGTTGCAAATTTGTGCATTCCCTTGATTTGATTGGTCAGAAAGGCAAGGAGAGGTCATCACACCATATCAGTATGAGATCATTTCCATTCAATAATTTAGATCAATGTTGCCGGCCATAATTTTATTTTCCCATGCACTTTTATTCCACCCAGCAATAAATGTTTCAATACTGTATACAATGTATTCGATCAGTTCATATTTGCTCCCTTTTGAGAGGTCCTAAGGTAAAGTTCTCATGAACATCGCGGGTAAGTCAGGACTTGGCTGCATTTCAATGCCAATGCTTCAGGGATTTAGAGTTCCTCTGCACAGACGCAGCTCTTTCAAGATGGAGTTCAGAAACACCCGTCGGGCCCAAATACGAGCTAGCAGCAAAGTCAAAGAGAAACAATTGAGAACAAGGTAATAAATAAATGCACTGTATCCCACTTATCTCTACTCTATTAACCTTACTTTCTTTTAACTATAGTATTAATAGCTAAGCAGAACGAACAAAGTTTAATTAAGGCTGCAGCAGGTGCTTTAGTATGTGAAACATGAAGCGGCCATCTTAATTCTAGTGCGCAGCTGCAAGGAATTCCCACCAAGCGAAAGATACGTCACACCACGTGAGTGTGGCAGACGCATGCGCAGTAAAGTTCCCGCGTTTTCGGCAGCCATTTTAATGCATTCGGATTACTGTTAGTAAAAGCGCATTGACAAGCTTCCCCTAACTAAAATGTCGTGTAGTGCAATTATTAGTAAGACAAAACATATTGATTAATAAGTTGTATGTTATTTCGAGAGGATTGAATCTGAGCAAGTCTCTTTATGTATGAAACCTTGCTCCATCAATTACCTATTTGATGGTATTCTATACCATCACCAATTACAGAACCAGAGGCAAACTTTTAACATTTTCCCAATTCTATTTCTTCAAACACTCTATTAGGTCTTTTCTCATTATTCATTTGGAAGTTTTTCATTTTCTTATGTAGATTCCCATTCAACTCTTCAAGCTCAATTTCTTCAAAATTTCTCTTCTTCCCTTTCTTGTTTACTGTATGTCAAGTCAAGTCAAGTCAAATCATGCTTTATTCGATTAATTAAAATCATAAAAGCAATTCCAATGCATTAAAAGACAATTCATAATAAAAAAACTATTTGAACCAATTCATTGTCATAAATATACATAAAATATGGATAAAACACCACATACAGAATAAAAATTGACTACGTTAAAATCACATCTCAGAGACAGTCCACGTCATTCTTTTAGTCTTAATACGCATGGCAGCAACAAAAAAACGTGCGACCCCATAGATTACCCTGGTGCTACCCAACAGATGTAGATACAGGAGTGCAGGCCGTACTTGTAAAAAGCCAGCTTCTCTCATTATAGGGACCAGGTACTGTTTTCTAATGTCGGCAAAGTGACCACAGAACATGATAAAGTGCATCAACGATTGATCCGAAAAGTTATCACAACTACAGGGGATGGACAGATCTGATTTTCCCCATACAGGATAATGCCCCAGGGAAAACTGGATGATGTTAAATCTGAATCTAACAAGAAGATGACGATGGAACGGCAGGGTAACAATTTTCAAGTAGGGTTCAATTGATGGAGTGGTCAGAAGCATATAGTTTGCTCTGACACCGGGTTTTAACACCTCTACTGCCTCCCGTTCCTGCACTGCTAAGCCCAGAAAATTATCCTTGATCCATTTAACATCACCCTTCTGCAGCAAATTAGGAAGTGTATATAAGTCAGGCCTACCCAATTTGCTCAAGGTATCTTTGATATATGATAACCAAGGGATTTTATTTACTCTATCAAGTGCCATACAATCTTTCAGAATGGTGTGATTCAGTGTGATTTCAGTGTTGAGCCATGTTTTGGCCCAACAAATCAGTGGAGCCAGGTGTAACTGATCTGTAATATACCCTAGTCCCAGCTCAGAGTGGACTGAGAGTACTGGTGTGGATTGGGGGACCACTAGCAGGGATCTAAGGAATTTATTCTTGACAGTCTGCAGTTTACATTGAGGTAAAAAAAAACATAGGGAAGCACCATACTTTGCTATTGACAGGCATTTGGACTTATACACTGTTAGCAGAGCCTCAATTGTACGCGAGCCCAGACGTTTTGCGAAGCCCAATAGGGCTGAGGTAGATCTGGTAACAGCGATGCACTTCGCATTAAGTTGAGGACCCCAAGTACCCCTTTCGTCAAATATGACGCCTAGATATGTGAATACTGGAACCCTAGATACCTCCTCACCGTTGCAGGAAAAACATTTTATTTTAGCAGCTTTAGGCTGCTTGCCTGCAACCGTCACATGCGATTTTTTTATTATTGACCTGAAGATCCAAAGATTGCATAAATTCGCCAAAAGCATCAACGAGTTTCTGCAGCCCTATCCCTGTGCGGGCCAGTAACACGGCGTCATCCGCGTAAAGGAGTACTGGTACCGCATAGTCCCCAGCTCGCGGTATATCTGGTGTAGTACCCTCCAAAGATTTTTCAAGAGAATTTATATAAAGGGTAAACAGGAGGGGCGCCAATATGCATCCCTGCCTGACTCCTTGATTTGATCTGACGGGTCTGGTGCGCCCACCTTCCTTGTTGGTTCTAATAGAAGCTGAGAGTCCTTGGTGCAAAACTGCTAGAAAGTTCACCTATGACGGGTCTATCCCTATGTGAGACAGGATGGACCACAGCTTAGCTCGATTGACCAAATCGAAGGCCGATGACAGGTCCATAAAGGCCATGTATAACACACCCTCCTTAGCTTGGGTGTATTTACTAATTATCATATGGAGATTAAGGCATTGAGCAAGGGTACCTCTTTTGGCCCTAAACCCGTATTGGAGTTCAGAGAGGACCCCCCTCTGCTTCAGGTGTTCTCCAAGTCTCTGCAGAATGACTCTGCCCAAGATCTTAACGGCAGAGTCAATCAGCGAGATTGGCATATAACAGGCAGGGTCACTCCTCGCACCTTTTTTAAATACGGGTATTATAGTAGAAGTGGCCCAGGACAGTGGGAACCCTGATCTAACTGTGGAATTAAAGACATTTGTTAGGGTCTTTACCCAGTGATTCAACGGGGTCCTATATAGATCAGCGGGGACACCGTCTGGGCCAGGAGCCTTATTCCTCGTCATTTCCTCAATGGCCTTAAGAACCTTAGCCTCGTTAAAACATAAAGGAGGGGTTAAGTGCAAATATACAGAAGCCTGCTCTTCTGTAGTTTCCTCCTCACTGTCATATATCATGCTAAAATGGGCGACTCATTTCTCGTCAGGGATCACACAATCCATAACCGAGTTGTCTACACCTGAGAAATAGGAATGATTAATCATAGCCCAGAATCTACTGCTGTCTCTGAGGACGTCAGTCGACATGAGATTTTCCCAGGCCTCCTTTTTAATGGCCTTTTTGCGGGTAGCCATGGCCAATTTGTAATTTTTTCTTCGCCCAGCGACAAGTTCACGGTTTCTGGGTATTTGTTTGAGTGCTAGCATTAGTTCCTTGTGCGCATTCGAACACTTCTTGTCAAACCACCTCGGCTGGTTTAAACCTTCCCACTTCTTGCTACACTTTAAGTCGTGGTTGATCTGTGTGCAAATGGCCACATAGGAGTCAATGATGTCTTTATCATCAGACGTGCTATCTAAGCAGACCGCCATTTCCTTATGTACCTTGGTCGCAAGATCCTGCATAAAAGTATCTGGGACTACCTTAGCCCAATTTAGTCTCCTGCCCTGGTCCTTGGGAATCAGGGAGTCAGTGCAGCCTGCTATTCGCTCCTCCGGACTAACCGTTGCACCTCCAAGGATCAGGGACAATGCCAAGGGATTGTGATCACTAAAGGCTGAGACTATGACTTCGTAGGAGGAGACCACGTTAACTAAACCAACTGAGACAAAAATAAAATCATTTGACTGTATCAGCCTCTCTACCTGTAAATGTCGGCGTCCGGACCCCCCCTACCCCCGTCCATCTCAAATAAATTCAGATTAGCAAGTAAATCTTCTAACAATTCACCTTGTGGTTAATGTTCAAAATGGGTGGAAATGGATCCAGGGGGACCCGTTTGGAGATCTGCCAGGCAGTCCCAGTCGCATGGGTGTATATTAAAATCACCCATTAAAATTATTTCCAATAAAGCATTGTGTGTTGACTTGTAATCCTCTAAAAAGCCTAGCAGGCAATTTAGGTGATAATTCCGCGTATCCCTCTCAGGTGCATTATAAAAATGTATTAATAAAATTGTTGAGCAGTTAGAACTTACCCAATCTAGACACAAGATGTTAACTGAAGCTGCCTCCAGCTTCCTGAAGGAACCGGCCAGTTTGAGTGATGTAAACATGTACAACCCTCCTTTAGACCTCCCACCAAGCCCTGGGACCGCCGTCACTGAAAAGCTACAGTACCCATCTAAACAGTAATTACCACTTGTGTCCCATGTCTCCTGCAGGGCAATAATATCGTATTGAGACACAAAATGTGTCCACCTCTCATTGGCAGCTTTGTTTCTCAGCCTCGCCACATTCCAACTAAGTAAATTGTGAGTGGGACTGCAATTGTCCTGCCTGTTCTGCTTTAAACCACCCGATTGTATATGTGAAAGTCAATCATTAGTGTCTAAACTGGAAAGCGGAGAGAACATATTAGCCACAGTGATTCCATAATGATTACCAGTACTAAGTAGACCTGGAGAGTTCTGAGAGGTTATGGCCCCTCCCACAGCCCTCATAGAAGCCTGGCGTGTTTGGTAAGAATTATATTTCGTGTCAGGAACTCTCGCAAGGGGGCGTGGGGGCAGTGATGCTTTCGGGATATAGGACTTATACTGTGAGTGGGAAGGTGGGGGATAAAAATAACCCAAGGGAAGTGGTCTGATACCAGATCCATCGAGCACCGAACCATCCCACAGCAGAGTATCGACAATGTTTGGCTTATTAAAATTAACAACCACACAGTCACCAGGTATACATTTCGCTCTCTTCCCCACCCACCCAACCCGTCTGGCCATAATGATGTTAGATGCAACATCGGCACTCCCACTACTAAACTGCGAACACCAACTTTTAGTCCTAGTTGGGAGATGACCCTCTGATTCTTCAGAGCCATCTGTAAGGCATGGTACCCCGGTTAGGATCGCCACTAAGGGAGCAGCATCGGGTGGGAGATTTAGTGTTCGTAGGTTTGAGGTGCGAGGCCCAGTAATGGAACGCTCAGGACCGGTGGGCTTTACTAGCCTACTCTCGGAAGGTTTTATCTGCTGCACTCCAACATTTGACTAAACCCTGGTCCCTTGAAATGTATGACTCTTTGACTGAATGCAATGGATTTCAGAAGAGGGGGGATCTACAACAGCATCCTGGGTGCCTGTCATCGTTTGGCTCTCATGTTCAGCCCTTTTATACTTAGGGTCACAGTATCGTACCCTGAACTCCCTTATAAACTCATCAATATGTTCACATTTCTTTATGAGGCTTGCAACACAAGAGTTCAGGGAGTCCCCTATGTCCTTGGCGATACTCGCCAGTGCAGGCTCCAAGCGGGATTCAAAAAGGCCTTCAACCAGGTCCACTAGGTTAGCAGGGAGACTAGAGACAGATATTGTATCAGGTATAGCTTTAGACTGGTTACGGGATCTTTTTCCATAGTTGCGTTTTCCTTTAGGATTTACAGGAGCACTGATCTGAGGTTGTCCCGTGCTACCCCGTTCTAGGGCTACCATATGGTCATGTACAGAAGGAAGTGCCTGCGGGGGATTCACAAGTACTATATCTGGTTCCAGTGGGATAGGGGGAGTAGAAAACATTAGTGGTTGTGGATCCGTGTCCGAATATGTTGCAAGAGGCAAATCAAGTCCCAGTTCTTTCTCCGCATTAGCAATTTGAACATTAAGGGCCCCCACAGCAGATGTTAGGTATGATATGATTGTGCCCCGATCTCCCGCCTGAATTGTCTCAGAGTTTCGGGGTACTTTGGCCTTCTTACCTTCTCCGTCCTTGGAGATCAATTTGCGCTTCCCCATCTCCAGGACCAAGGGGGGTGGCCCAACCCGACCTCTGCTGGCCCCTGATGGCCACAGATGGCCCCGCCCTTGTCCCGGGCTTCTCCCGTGTGTGTCCCGCGAAGTGGGAGGTGCAGCCCTGCTTTATGCGCCTCCAGGCGCGGAAGTGGGTCAGGGCAGGAGGCGTCCCGGTTCCCACAAAGGATGCTGGGTAGTGTAGTCTTTCTCCCGGCCTGCAATCCCCCTCGGCGGCCGTGATGTCAAGAGCGGCGGCTGGGCAAAGCGGCATCGGGACCACTACGGGCGGTTTCAGCTGGTACTGGTGAGTCTTGGCCCCCCACACTTGCTGGTCAACCGAGAACCCCTCTCCACCGGAGGTGCAGCCCGGCTTTATGCGCCTCCAGGCGCGGAAGTGGGTCAGGGCAGGCGGCGTCCCGGTTCCCGTAAAGGATGCTGGGTAGTGTAGTCTTTCTCCCGGCCTGCAATCCCCCCCCGGCGGCCGCGATGTCAAGAGCGGCGGCTGGGCAAAGTGGCAACGGGACCACTACGGGCGATTTCAGCTGGTACTGGTGAGTCCTGGCCCCCCACATGTGCTGGTCAACAGAGAACCCCCTGTTTACTGTATATGTCTTTTTGTTTCTGGAGCGTTATCACCAAATCATTACCACTAATATAGATGTATGGCGTTACAACACAGGCTATTACAACGCCTGCCTTTACAACGCGGTTTTTACATCGCATACCATTACAACGCATAGCGCTTTTGGGTGCTGGATAGTGAATAGTTTAATTTACTATTCCAACTCCAGTCCCCGTGGACACTAGGGAAGGTTATTGGATAGTAAATTAAGCTATTCCCTATCCTAGAGCGCCCCCAGCGCAATGCGTTGTAATGGTTTGCGTTATAATGACCGCGTTATAATGGTAGTGCGTTGTAAAAGTTTCGTTGTAAGTGATGTTTCCCCACTAATATCAGTAGGGCTACTCCCGTTATTGGCATCAGTATTCTACCTAAAATACTTTTTCCCACGTTTGAAAACCAGCTACCTACAGATAAGAGACCATTAGTTAGTTTCTTCCATGCATTATCAACCTCCAGTGATTTCAATTCTTCTTTCGAATGTGTAATATTTCTAGCATACTTCCCGATTTCAACTCTTTTATCTGGAATGTACATGCAACAATGTGGCGTTTTCAGCATTCTACAGACTCCGCCCTCTTTTGCCAATAATATATCAAGAGCAAGTCGATTTTGTAAAATCATTGATCTTACCGCAACTAATTCGGTATTGATCATCAAAAATCCTCCAGCAGTGTCAGTCGATAAGCGATCCATCACTGTTGACAATTTACAAATTCTTTGAATATTCAGAACCACTCCCACTGAAGGTATCAATGCACTAAATATATCACCTACAATTTCAGCAAAACTAGCTCTTTTATTTCGTGTTAGTCCATTATTTTCTTCATTGCTTCCAGTGATTCTTTTTACATGATATACCTTTGGGAATACTATTCCGAAAAATAGCAACGCCCGTACCAATGATCAGGTAGTTTAAAATATGCCTTGTTCCCACAAACATAATAAATTCCAGGAAATACTGGTTCAGTTCCATCTTTGAAACCCCAACCCCCAATTACCATAAAATTGTGTTCACATTCACTGGAACCAGTTGATATATTATTATAATAATCTGTTTTCTCTCTATGGAGACAGAGTTTCCCTTTCTTTTAAAAATCCAGCAACATATCAGCATGGGTCTTGCCATTTTTGGTAAATTCATTACTTTCAGCCGGATCACTGAAATATTATCGACGGTCACATTATCAACTTGCTAAAATATCGTTGAAAAATTATCGACGACAAAAATATCGACTTTGTATACTTATTACACCAACTACAAAAATATCGAGTCAAAAATATCGACTCTTTAGAATATCGAGTACATAAATATCGCCTTAATAAATATCGACTACAAATATATCGTTTTTCATGAAATTACCCCTAACACTACAAAAATATCGACTACTAAAATATAGAGTACAAAAATATCGTTTCAAATAAAATATCGAGTTAATTGGAATTAATATAATTTAATTTAATTTAAGTTAATTTAAGTTAATTTAATTTATTTTAATTTTATTTAATTTATTTATTTTAAATTTAATTTAATTAATTTAATGTAAATTTAATTTTATTTTATTTTTACCCTGTACCCCTGTACCCCAAAAACCCAAAACTGACCCTGAACCCTAAAAATACCCCTGTACCCCAAAAACCCAAAACTGACCCTGAACCCGAAAAATACCCCTGTACCCCAAAAACCCAAAACTGACCCAGAACCCTAAAAATACCCCTTTACCCAAAAACCCAAAACTGACCCTGAACCCTAAAAATACCCCTTTACCCAAAAACCCAAAACTGACCCTGAACCCTAAAAATACCCCTTTACCCAAAAACCCAAAACTGACCCTGAACCCTAAAAATACCCCTTTACCCAAAAACTGAAAACTGACCCTGAACCCTAAAAATACCCCTTTACCCAAAAACCGAAAACTGACCCTGAACCCTAAAAATACCCCTTTACCCAAAAACTGAAAACTGACCCTGAACCCTAAAAATACCCCTTTACCCAAAAACTGAAAACTGACCCTGAACCCTAAAAATACCCCTTTACTCAAAAACTGAAAACTGACCCTGAACCCTAAAAATACCCCTTTACCCAAAAACTGAAAACTGACCCTGAACCCTAAAAATACTCCTTTACCCAAAATTAATTAATACTATTTAATTACCAATTAATTATTAATTAACAATAACAAAGAAGTTACTATATTAGCACATTAGCTGTAATTAATTTAATGTAATAATTAATATTATTTTTTCCCAATTAATTAATTAACAATAACATATTATATAAAAATGTTTACTCTAATTAATGTAATTAACTAATTAATATTAATTAATTACCAATTAATTACTAATAAAAAATATGTACAAAATTATATTAATTAATTAACTATTTAATATTAATTATTTACCAACTAATTAATAATTAAATATATTTACAAACATATATTAATTAATTATTAATTTTAAATTACTCCCCACCCTTATCCCCTATTAACCCAACATCCCGCTCCTAAACATTAACTACAATTTATAACAATAACAAATAAGTTAATATATTAGCACATTAGCTGTAATTAATTTAATGTAATAATTAATATTATTTTTTCCCAATTAATTAATTAACAATAACAAAATATTATATAAAAAAATTACTCTAATTAATGTAATTAACTAATTAATATTATTTAATTACCAATTAATGACTAATAAAAAATATGTACAAAATTATATTAATTAATTAACTAATTAATATTAATTATTTACCAATTAATTAATAATTAAAAATATTTACAAACATATATTAATTAATTATTTATTTTAAATTTCTCCCCACCCTTATCCCCTATTAACCCAACATCCCGCTCCTAAACATTAACTACAATTTAATTTATATTACTATTAATACATTTTTTTTTTTTAACCTTTTTTCTACATATTATCGATATTTTTTACTTTGACTATTTATCGATATTTTGTCTTGTCGATTTTTTTGAGTCGATATTTTTGTACTCGATATTTTTTTATCATTATTTTAATCGATATTTTTCCCAACAATATTTTTGTTGTCGATATTTTATTATTGTCGATATTTTTAACTCGATATTTTGTCCATTCGATATTGTGGAGTCGATATTATGTCTAGTTACCCTTTCAGCCCACTTAGGAATTTTATGTTTTCTCCAGTGGCTTTTCAATGGAAATCCTGTCTCCTTTTCTCTGCTAAATTCAAAAATACCTTTTCTTTTTCATGTAGGATACATGTTAAATTATCTTTGTGCGCTCCAGCTATATCTATTGCTTTCATTGTTAGAAAATATTTACCCATAAAATGTGTTGAATCTCTAGTACTAAGGACAGGGTTCGGATTCCTACGTAAAGGAACTTCGGAGAAAACTACATCAAAATTAGAATAGTAATACTGCAACTTGTAAAATAGACTAGCTAAAATACTACATGAGATACCATATGTCAGGGGTAAATGATGATAGGTAACCCCTTCTGCTACTGATGTGGGTAATTTCATGCACACATAGCAATCACTAACTTCCATAGCTTCTACATAGTGTATTAGCAAATTAGAAAATACATTTAAATCAGTTCTGTTTTTAGTTCCACAATAGTGTATTTCTACCTCTTCTGGTGCTTCTAGATCTATTCTGTTTTGTTGAAGGCTAACTACCCTTTCATGTGTATCTACCTTTTCATGTGAACTAGTGTCATTTTGCCTATTCTCACTCATTATATACGGTATAGCTACTGTCAGACCTAACCATGCGATGAGTACTATTAATATACTACATGCGCATATTCTACAGAATTTTTTTATACAATTTCTTTTCGGTTTTCCAACAGCATTATAATCAGCCATTTTTGACTAAGGAGACTTAACCTCTCTTCATAACTTTTACACAGTCTATAACCTGTGAATTTTTCTTTCAGGTTGGTTTCACTTCTTTGTCAATCTGATCAACAATTAACTCCTCATCACTTTCATCACTTATTTCTAAGTTTTCGAAGTCTTCAAGGATGGCATAGGTCCATTCAGGACCTTTAAATTTATTATTCAGTCTTTTCAATCAAGGACTTCTTCTTGGTTGTTCTGTAGATGGGCCGTCTAGGCTGGTTATTTCATTTACTTGTTCTGGCTCTTCATTTATTGTTTTAAGGTGAATTTTACTCTCTTGATAAAACCAGGCCACTTATCTCCCTTTCTGAGTCTTTTAGCTGTCACTGTGCTTTGATTTTCTTCAGATGCTCCTTTATTTTCATTCAGTTGTGGCACAATTTGTTCTTTGTCGTCTTCTGAATTCCTCTCTATCTGACCTTGTCCAGGGCTTATTTTTGTCAGTTCTGCCTTGATGCGTTCTTCTAGACTAATCTGACCTTGTTCAGGAGTTTGCTGATTTTGCGTTTGACTTTTACTTTGTTCGCCTTCTTCTTCCTGTAACGGGTTTCTACACCTATCTAGTCCTGCCCAGGTCTTTCAATCTCTTGATTGTCTTCCACCTGAACTTTCGCTCTGATACCTATCTGACCCTCCTCAGACTCAGGAGTTCTAATGGGTATTTCGGTAGTCTGAGTATATTGATCTTTCCTTATCTGATCCTCCTCAGAAATACTATTGGCTTTGATTTCTGTAATCTGAGTGCATTCTTCTATTCCTGTTCATCCTCACTATTGCTCTGTCTATCTAGATAGGTTTGACTTCTGGTTCTCACAATCTCTGCAGGTATGTCGACTACTGGAATCCATTCATCCTGACTGGTGCTTGGTTGTTCCTCATCAGCTAATTCAGGATCAATTTCTTGGGACCCTTCAGCTTCTACTTCATCAGGTTCTGTCTCGCTTTTAGTGTGAATGGCGTGGATCCAGTTTGGAATTCCCTTGCACTTTACAGCTGTGGTGGTAACCGATATCACTTGGTGTGGCTCTCCTTACTGTGGTGCTCAGCAAGATTCTCTGGTGTGTCCCTTTATCACTACCTAGTCACCTGGATTCAGGTCATGTGCTGGAGTTGATTGTCTGGCCACCTGGTGAGAGATAGAAAGCACTTGATCAGCCAGTTCTTTGCAGTACTCTAGTACTAAATCATCAGCTATATTTATTAGCTTGTGTCCTGGTACCCACACTTGCCTCATTGCTCCTCGCATAAATATCTCACGGGGACTCAAGCCTGTGTTCTTGTCTGGAATGCTTCTGGGTCCCACTAGAACAAGAGGTAAAGCATAAGGCCACTCCAATCGAGTAGATTCATACATCTTTCCCAATCTTGACTTGATTGTGCCATTCAGTTGTTCAACCACTCCAGAAGCCTCTGGGCGGTATGCACAGTGCAGCTTTTGCTCAATTTGGAATGCTTCACAGATTAGACAAATTATTTCATTATAGAAATGAGGCCCTCGGTCTGATTCAATCATTACTGGAAAACTGAAACGAGGAATGAGCTCTCTCAATTAAAGTTTGGCTACAGTTAAGCTATCATTCCTCCGGGTAGGGTAGGCTTCCACCCATTTTGAAAATAGGCAGACAATGACAAGGACACACTAAACTTTTTCCTGGTACCGCAAGGGGATTACCTGTTACATCCTCCAAACACTGCCATACTGCCGTACTGCCTTAAAGCTGCGAGGGGAAAAGCAGACGCCTACCAACCGTCTTTACTCCTAAGTCGTGAGGGGAACGGCCAATGATAGACCTTCATCTCCCAGCGGCCGCTGGTCATCAGGCGCTGGGTGATGGGGAGATGGCGACAGCGGAGCTTTAAAGCCGCGCCGGTCCTCCGCATCACGGGAAGTGCGCGGGCAGTGCCCAGGCGAAGCCCAGGCCAAGGGCAGGTCTGTTTGGGCCCGTTCGATTCTGAGAGAGGCTGGGCTGGGCCACCCCGTTTATCTTTTATTGCTTGTGGTTGTGGAGAGAGTACAACATCAAAAGGGTAAGCAGAACGACGAAAATCACTTTACAGTTCTTTTCCATTTTTATTTCATCTCTAGCCTGCTGTTTGAAACTGTAAAAAAAAGTATGGGGAAGAGAAAAGTACCCACTTGCCAAAACAAGACTGTAGAGAATACGGCACCAATTACAACCTACTTGAAAAGTGCAATGGGTATCATAAATAACGAGATTGTTCAAGTAGAAGAGCAGCTGGCAGCTGCGAAATCAGCCTTGGATGCAGTTCATAAGGAGGTTAGGACTGTTGTGGAAGTTCATGAACAAAATAACCCTCTCAGTCCCGGCATTACCTCCCAAGTAAAAGTCACCAGCTGTACTAGTGATTTCGCCCCTAAATTAGCTGAGACTGACGACATGCATGTAGAAGGGCCTTGTGTCTCAACAACGCCCCCTGAAGCCACTGTTGCTTCTGATATACTGAAATCAGACTCACCCCCTGCAAAAAAAGCAAACAAAGCCGAGTATCAAGGGGGCAAAGTCCATTAAGAACAGCCAAAAGAAAGGGAAGGTTATGCAAAGTAGTGGGGACCGGTTTAGGAATCAAGCATGTGGACTTAATGAATGATAAACCTACCATAGATATCCTTTTTAAAAAAATGCATGGGAAGATTGAGTGTATTCAGAGGCGGGTTTTATTAGAAATAAAAACAGTGCAAAAGGACATTGTTAAGTTACTGGATTTGGTAAATGCCCTCCGTTTGTCAAATACGCCATTGAATCCAAATGAATAAAATAGTGATATACAAGCTGGGCCTAAAAATATGAGTAGTGAAAATCATGAAAGGGTCTGCCCCTCGCTACGCATTGTTTCATGTGTTGAGGAAGCACAGGCCCTGCATACATCAAAGCTAGGGGGAAATAGAGAATATGATTATAGGAAGATGAATGTCCACACCCAAATGGAATTACAACAGGAGGTGTTCTTAGATGTACCCCCTCAGGCTACCCGATACATGATCATTCTGAAAAATTTACCCAAATTACTTGGCAATACAACTGAAACTTGGGATTCAATAAAAAATAGGATGATTCACTGGCTTGCGGTAAACACCTCCTATAGTACTAGGTGCCTAGCGTATGACATTATTATGGTCAGACTAGTTAGCTGGGTGGGCAAATCAGTAAAGATGTGTGATGGGGACTGTGTGATTGTAAATTTTCGCCTCCCTCGAGTGGTAGGCCTATTTTTCGAGGAAATCACTGCCAACCAGGTCTGGCAACCCAAACATAATATAGAACGCATTGTGGCTTTGCCACTGGGGCATTTTTACAAACCTAGTATGGACTTACCTTCTAGGAGGGTTCAAGTTAGGCCCATTAGTCAATCATATTTTAGAATTCCAATTATGTCAAATAGATTTGAATCACTTCGAGGAGTAGTGAGGTGGATTGACTGAGTCCACACATAGTACCGTAGAAATTTCTGGTGGAGGACGAATTAGCTGTTAAAATTAAAACAGCCTCATTGAAGGTAATGGTCAGTATGGATGAGGCTGAAGCCCATGATGGTAATATTAACACAATCAATAGTATCAGTGGGAATGAAACCCCCCTGGATATGGAGACACACTGCCCTAGGCACATAATAACACCCATCATGATGGTCGACCTTAATCCCCCGATCCAACCACAGAAGGATCTTTTACATATTATGACATGGAATGTAGCGTGGGCAAGGAGCAAATTGCGGGACTCTGCCTGGCTTAAAAGTATACAACAATGTGACATGGTTTTAATTCAAGAAACTTGGCACACCGATAATTTGTTTATAAATGGGTTCAAAACAATCTCAACAAATGCGATCCCCTCAAGGGCAGGTAGGGCCAGTGGAAATTTAGCAACACATATCATTATCCTCTAGGCTGACACTAAAAAAATCATAAATTAAAGCACCAAATTTCCAGTTTTTATCTTTTTCAGCTATGCGTTTACAGGACATTATAGTGATCAATTTTTATAATAATATTTTTAATGCTTCAAGACATGAGATTATCACATTTTTAGATGAGGAGCTGATGGATTTCATGAAGAGTACAGGTCTGGATTGCCTTTTAATTTGGGTGGGAGACTTTAATATTGAACCATGTAACCTTATATCAGGGATTCAATGTGGTTATGAGGAGGAACTAGATGGTGACTCGTCACATTTTCCACATGATAATTATGGGGAAAGTATAAACCTCTTTATGTCTAAGTATAATATGGAAGTCACGGAGAAGGACATACAGAGAATTGATCATGAGGGTAGGGGCATTATTAACACTTTTGAGGGAGCCAGTTCATCTTCATGCGTTGATCATTTTATTACTTCAATTAATCTTAGGCCCCTTATATCCAAATGTTGTGTATGCCCAAGTTTATTAAGTGGACATCACCCCTTGTTAATAACTTTAAAATCTCCCCTTTTTAAAACACCTGAACCACATATTCACGCTGCGGACGTAAAAACCCAGGGTGAAAATGAGATTTCAATTAAATGGGCAGGAGTTGATCCAGAAGTTTTTTCAAATAGGATCATACAAATAAATAATCATCATATTATAACTTGCCTAGATAAATCCTCAACAACCATGGATATAGTTATAGCCTTCCAAAACATATCTGTTCCAATTTCATGTAATATGAAAAGGAAGCCAAAGACAAATATGCCATATTCCCCAAGATGGTTCGATAAGCAATGTTCCAAATTAAATAGGGACTTAAAATCTGCATTAAAAAGCACCCCGCGAAATAGGGAGGAGATTAGTATTCTCCACAAATTATATAAACAAGCTCTTATCGATAGAAAATTGGATATTAGGGATAAGGCTTGGGAAAACTTAATTAAAGCTGCTGAGACTAAGAACTCAACACTTTTTTGGAAAACTTTGGATCAACCTTTCTTCAAAGAGGCCCAATCAGCCAAAATTGACACAGTAGTAACTCCAGAAGAATGGTTAACTCACTTTGAAGCAATTTTTAATTAAATACACCAGTGTACGATAAACAAAGAGAACAACACCACCATTATTTTAAAGACCACTAAATTAGAAAGTATTAGCCAAGAGGAAACTAGGACAGCCCTTACGAATAGTGCCAGTGGCAAAGCGGCTGGCCCGGAAGGTGTGCCATTGATGTTTTTAAATTGAATATGGATTTTTGAGTACCTATCCTGCATAAATTTTTTAATGCAACAATCAATAGGGTGATACCTGCAACTTGGGCGGAGAGCCTGATAGTCCCCATTTTTAAAAAGGGGAATAGGAGTAGTGCTAGCTGCTATCGCCCAATATCTTTGCTCGACTCAACATCTAAGGTAATGGGCAGAATGTTGCTGGCCAGGCTGGAGCAATGGGTAGAAGAAAAAAACATCCCATCTATAGCCCAGTATGGTTTCAGACGGGGTATCGGAACAACTGAACAGTGTTTGAACCTAGACTAATAATAGGAAAATACACCCTTGCAAGGGAAGGCTCCCTTCACCTTTGCTTCGTTGAGTTGTCAAGTGCATTTGACATGGCAAATCATTCAAAGTTATGGGAAACACTGGAAGGGATGGGCGCCCCCCAGGATATTATTAGTTTTTTATCCCAAATCTAAGCATGTCTAACTGCGAAGATATGCTATGGAATAAATGGGGAATGTACAAGGCACTTTAGTATTACCCGTGGGATAAGACAGGGCTGTACTCTTGCGCCTCTTTTGTTTTCACTTTATATAAATGGTGTTGACTCATTATTACAGAACTTAGGGGTAGATGTTCCTAAGGGCGGAAAGCGGGCCACACCCTTATTATTGTACGCCGATGATGCTGTCCTAATGTCAAGGACAGCAAACGGCCTACAAACACTGATGGATAATTTTACTGCCTTTATGACTGAAAAGCATTTGTAAATTAACTTGAGTAAAACCTTAGTTATGTCATGTGGTAAAAAGAATATTAAGACTAAATCACATTATATTAACGGGGTAGTAATAGAGAGAACATTCTCTTTTTCATATTTGGGGATACTTTTTAATAGTAAGGGCACCTGGAACACACACATAACTTTCTGCAAATTGAAATTTGTGAAATCAATGGAGGCTATCTTCAGATTCTCCCAAAAAATTGGTAAAAAAACCTGTATGGAAGATTCTAAAGTTATACGGAGCAAAGTGCATTACCGGGAGTTGCTACGGGGGAGCCCTTTGGGGCTTGGCAGATACCTCGCCGCTACCAACCCTTGAAAATAATTTCTTAAGACGTTTGCTAGCCGTACCCGCCTCTACATCTTCTATCATTTTGCATAGAGAAACTGGAACACCATACATGCACGATTTGATTAGCATGGCCACTTTAAATCTGTGGCACCGTATCTGGACTAGGGAAGAAACACACTTTACGAGGGATATAATATTAGATTGTATGTCCCAAGACCGCAGTAAGAAGATACCATGGTTAAGCTATATTAGTGGTCTTTTAAAAGAATGCAATTTGGCCCTGAATTGGAACCAACCTGAAGACATACAAAAAATTAGAAATGTAGAATTAAAAAAGAGTCTCTTGAACGCGAGGACGTTGTCAAGAGACGAGGTCTCGAGTACCAAGACAACTGTTTTAATGTATCTTGAAGGGCCAATTGCTATGGGTATACAGCCACACCTCATTTTTATTACTAATGTTCAGCATAGTTTCTACCTAACCAGATTACGGATGAATATGCTCCATTACCTCTTTGTGTTCTCCAAGAGGGGTAAATGGTGCACTAATCTCCCAAAATGTCCGTGTGATGGTAGGGCAACACAGAGTACCCTTCACGTTTTACTTTTTTGTAATTTTTATTTGGAAATTAGAAAAAAAATTCTCCATCCTATTTTTAGAGAAAACCTCCTGTATTCCTTTAAAGCTGGTTTTAACTATATTCGAAATTTGGAGAACATATTTATCTGCAATGCAGTAATCTGTTATATAATGTCGGCAATAAAACAAAGGAATGAACTTGTTTATTTGGAAAACTTAAACTATGAAACAACTTAAATTGTATTTAATAGAAGTTCCCTCATTAAATGTATAACTGGTTATGGACCACGTTTATTTAAAAAAATGTAAAAAATCATTGATTATTGATGTTTCTGTGTACACATGGATTTTATTGTACTTTTTGATTCATAGTATGCTCTAATGGACATTATGTATGTACCCAATAAAGCTTGATTTGATTTGATTTGATTTGATTTGATTTGACAAGGACATATTTCAATCCTCGACAAGGAGGTAGTTGAATAAAATCAATTTGGAGTCTTATAAATGGGCCTTCTGCCTTTTCAATTTTCCCGGGGAAAACTACAAATTTCCTACCAGGATTGATTTGTTGGCAAATTAAGCACCTCTGGCAAAGACACTCTGCTACGTTTCTGAACCTTGCATTAAACTAAGTTTGCCTGAACAGTCTTATCATCGCATCTCTACCTATGTGGGTGTCTCCATGGTACATCCTGGCCATAGGAGCAAGCATACAGTCTGGTAACACAGGTCTACCATCCAAGTAAACAATAACCTCATCTCCAACCCTTCTCTGACAGCCTATTCTTTCCCACTCTTCCTTTTCTTTTTGTTCTGCTTCACTTTGTAAGTCTCTCACTTCTTCCCATGTTTTTACACCTTCAAGCAACATCAATTTTCTTGTTCACTGCCATCTGATATTTGGCACAATGTTGGGCTACCTGGTCAGCATAACGGTTACCTGCTGTCACTCTGTCATGTCCAGATTGGTGAGCGGCACACTTGACCACAGCCACTGTTTTTGGCAATTGAATTGCTTCAAGCAATTCTTTCACATAATGTCAATTTTTAATAGGAGTACCTGAAGAAGTCATGAACTCCCTTTGCATTCAAAGTTGGCCAAAGTCATGCACAACCCCATAACCATACTGACTATCAGTGTATATGGTTACTTTCCAGTTCTTCACAATTGTACAAGCTTTTATGAAAGTAATCAATTCGGCTACTTGTGTAGACTTGACTCCTGGCAAATAGGATGCTTCGACTATACCACCCAATGTGCACACAGCATAAGCAGCACTCAATCCTCCTTCCTAATGTTGCATGCATGAGCCATCTACAAATAGCTCATTCTCTGAATCTTTTAGTGGCTCTTCCTGTATGTCTGGGCGTGGTTTAGTACAGTATTCTCTGAGGTCGACACAATCATGTTCGACTTCTTCCCTTACTTCTTCAAAATGTGAATTATGCAAGAGTGTTGCTGGATTCAGCACAGTACATCTGGCAATTGTTACATTTCCTGCATCTAGAATGACTCGTTCATACTTAGGGGCCGATTATGATAGCGGTTTTTCCGCATCCTCTGGGCCGGCGGAAGCCACCGCCGGCCCGGAGGATGCGGAAAAACCGCTGCGTAGCCTCAAAAGACCCAATGCCATATTAGGATGGCGTGGGCCTGGAATTCTGTCCGCAGCTTTTCCGCCGCGGTTGCCTTCCGACCGCGGCGGAAAAGCTCTAACATGGCTGGCGGTATCTATCAGACACCGCCAGCCATATTAGGATGGTGTGAATGTCATGCTTTTCCGCGGCGTCCTTCATACGGAGTTTCACTTCGGGGGCCTGTTGCGGGCCCCCTGGGTGAAGGGGGGTGGGGGTGCACATGGGGGTACCTATGGTACCCCCCTGCATTTGCGTGCACAAATCAGCAGGCACCGCGCGGTGCCTGCTGCTTAGTGCATGCAAATAAGATGCATGCATTTTTAACATTGCGGCGGGTGCAGCTTGAAGCTGCACCCGCCGCAATGTTAAAGATACCCTGGCGGTCACATCCTAATCTGCTCGGAGGGAACGCTGCAGCCCATGCGGACGTTCCCTCCTCCTCAGGGGTCGCGGACGGACTCAAGTCTGTCCGCGATCCTAATCGACCCCTAAGTCAGACGACTAGGAGTCAGGTACTGAGTGCGTGTTCTTGTCAATAAAATCACAACTGCATGTGGAACATATACAGTTACAGGATGTCCCATTATGATGGACTCACTTTGTTCTAAACTCATCCAGGTTGCAGCTACCGCTTTCAGACATCCTGGCAACGCAGATGCCACCGGATCCAGTGTAGCAGAAAAATATGCCACAGGACTTCGCATTAAGCAATGAGTTTGAGTCAGAACTGAAAGTGCACAATTGTCTTGTGCATCACAGAACAGTGCAAATTCTTTTGAATAATCAGGCATTCCTAATGCTGGAGCAGCACAACAGCAGTTTCGTAATTTTAGGAAAGCAGTCATGCTCTCTTCATCCCATTCTACTGGGTCCTCTGATTGTTTCTTTGTCATCTCTATCAATGGTTTAGCTAGGACTGAAAATCTCACAATCCACTGCCTGCAGTAACCTACCACTCCAAGAAACATTCTGATTTCTTTTTGTGTTTCAGGTAGATTCATGTTTCTAATTATTTTGATCCTTTCAGATGTTACTCTTCTTACACCTCTTTCTATCTGATGCCCCATGTCGTACAAAATTGTAGCTTCTCAGGGGACACTTTATGTCTACCTTTGGCCAAATGATTCAGTAATGCAATTGTGTCAACAACGCATTCATTTCGAGTCTTAGACGCCACCAACAGGTCGTCTGTATGATGCACGAGGACGGACTGTCAGGGCAGCACCAAAGATTCAAGACATTTTTTCAGAATCTGATTAAAAGTCGATGGACTTTCAGTGTACCTTTGAGAAACACGATTCCAGACATAGACATGCTTGTCATATTTAAACGAGAATAACAATTTACTGTCTGGATGCAATGGAATGGAGAAAAAGGCATGGCACAGATCAATTACAGTGAACCATCCATCTCCCCATGGTATCTGATATAAATTCACTGCAGGATTTGGCACAACTGGACAACATGGGACGACAATTTTATAAATTTTACGAAGGTCTTGCACGACACTATACTTTCTGATCGGTTTCTTTATGCCAATTATAGGTGAATTACATGGACTGCTCATTATTTCTTTTGGAATGCCATGCTCAACCAAACGCTCTATTACTGCTGCAACTCCTGCTTTTATTTCTGGGCTCATTTTACACTGTTGATTATTTGGGTAAACTGCACCTTCTTTCACTGTCACTTTTATTGGATCGACATTTGCCATCAATCCTACTTCTTTTCCGGTAAAATCCCACACATCAGGATTTACTGTATTTTGCAGCTCTTCTGGTAAATCTTTTATGGTCATCTTTTTAATTTCAGTTTCTTGCTTGGCTAACATTAATTTATTGATACCGTCTTCATCTGGGGTCTGAATCTCAACACCACTTGGGGTGCAAAAGATTGTGCAGTTCATTTACCACAGCAAGGGCCATATGTATCATACTTCCGTTTTGCGAATTCCAAATAGCGAATTTTAAGGAATCGCTATTTGGAATTCGCAAAATGGTATGTATGTACAAAATCGCTATATAATAGCGATTCCTTACCATTCCTAATTTGCGATTAGCTAATTGCTAATCGCAATTTACCCATTCATTTCCATGGGGAAGGAGGCCCATAGGAATGAAGGGGCAGTTTGCGATTAGCAATTTGCTAATCGCAAATTAGGAATTTTTCCAAGGGTGCAGGAGTGTCCCAAGAACACCCTGCTGCACCCCTGAAAAAGACATTTGGGGGCATATGGCGCACATACATGCCCTAAGGGCATGTATCGGCGTCATATGGCACCTTTTGTTTTTTGGAAAAAAGCTTTTTGAAAAGAATTCACAAATTACCATCAACTAGAAGTTGGTGGTAATTTGCGAATCCTTAATGGCATTTTTTGAATATTTTTTGTTTGATACAATGCATTTAAGGAATTGCAAAATTTGCGATTCCTTAAGTGCAATCGCAAAATAAGGAACAGCAAATTTTGCTATTCCTTATTTTGCATCAAACATGTTTGATACATACCATTTGTCTAATTAGCATTCGCAAAGGCCGAAATTCGCAGAATTTCGGCCTTTCGAATGCTAATTAGCTTGATACATATGGCCCCAAGTCCCTTCCTAACAAGTTCACTGGACTAGTCACACACGGCAAACTTTTGCATTTCTTTAAAATTGCTGATTCTTACCTCCATGGGTTCTGTAGCAGAGGTCCTAATTTGTTTATTAGAAATGCCCACTACTTGGATCGCTTCTCCTGAGAGGGGTAGGTTTGGAACGTCTGCTGTTCTCACAGTAGAACGGGTAGCACCAGTGTCCAACAAAAAGGTAACATCATTTCCCTCCACTTTTCCCTCAATGCATGGACCTGACCCATCTAGCAGCAAGAATGCGGCAATTACGCATTCCTCTTTCTCCCCTCTCAGGCACCGCCAGTAACTATCTTCCCCGAAAAATGTGTCTTGCAAAAGAAACTGTGGTGTCACTGGGCTTTTCTTACTATTTTCCTCCCAATTTGTGGCATCCACACTGTATTTGGCTTGGCTCTCTAAATCTGACATAGGGGCAAGGGGTAACTGGTTTTGTATTACCTGTTGCTGTTGCTTCCTTGACACCTCATTCTGTGTCTGTGTATTTACATTTTCATTTTGAACATTATTACTCTGTACAGCCTTACACTCATTCTTCCAATGCCCCAATTTACCGCACCTGTGACAGGGAAACTTTTTCTTTGCCTCTTCTCTGTTTATTCTTCCCCTTGGTCTACCCCCATTTCCTTCTCCTTGACCTTCTCCTTTCCCTTGATTACTTTTCTGCTTGCTTAACTGAAGTTCCTGTTGCTCTGCTAATTTTACCTGTGCCCACATTACCTTTTCTTCTAAATTCTTTCGTCTATTATCAATTTCATCTCCACAATATTTTGCATATTTGCGAATTTCATTAACAGGCTTTGCCTGCCAGCATATTTTATGATCTTTAATTATTTACGAAATTTCTGGTCTCAAACATGATACAAGTCGATAAATAAAATGTGTCATGTCTTAAGTATCAATCTTCTCTAACCCAACTGTATTGCTTGAATACGTGTAAAAGTCGTTCCTAAAATGCATGCACTGATTCATCCTTGTTTTGGGTAGTTCTGTGTATTCTTGTCCAATCTGTCTCTCCTTTGGGGCACTTTCCTTTCAAATAAGTTATTACTTGATGATATTTTTTCATGATGCCATCTGACTGGGCTCCTGTCTTTGGGTCTCTAGGGTACTTGTCATTGGGCCAATCTACTGTAATTTTACATTCTGTCCACAAATCTGCAGGAACAACAATGTTGAATAAACCATCTAAATATTTTAACAATACTTACGAGACCTTTACAAACCATTCAACTTACCTGTACCATTCTACAGGTTTCTCTCGAAGTTTTGGGAGATCATTTGTGAATGACAAAATATCCTGTTGAGTCCAGGGAACATGTACATAACGTCCTCCTGGAACTTCTCTCATGGGACACAACCTTTCTACCTTATCTGGTTCTTTTAGTAATTATTTAGACGTAGTGCGATTTGCTTGAGCTTCCTCTTTTTTCTTTTTCCATCTAACTTTCCATCTGTCTAAGTCACCCCATTTTTGCAGTAATGACAATAATTCTTTAATTTACAATTTTCGACCTGACACATTCATGTTTTCTAAATCTTTGTCAGAAAATTCAGCTCTGTAAGGTTTTTGAAACACTTTAGATTTTCCTATGTCAATTCCCATGTTAGAGGCCAAATTCATTAATTTCTCATGAAACGTCTTTGTATTTCGAGTTATACTCCAGCATATGATGTAGTGTAGTTCCTATTATCCCAATAGGCTCTGCGCATTGGAATAATACCTTCAATAGTATAGGCCTGGACCAGACGTTAACTAGGTCTACTACTGTCGATATTAGACTTAAAGTTTTGGGTTTGCCAGCTAGCTCAGAGTTCACTAGAAACTTTCTCGAATAGGCAAGGAGGAGTTGAACCTCCCTGGATAGACAAGAAGGGATTTAGTTTCTGACAACCATAGAACATGACAACTTTGCTCTCCCCTAATCAAGAGTGTATCTCTAGAGTCGTGTGAAAACAAAAGACGACTTATTTTACTCAGTCAGTACGTGCATTCTTAGTCTCACCAGATTGTAGAGAAAAGGAAGAGACGGGCGTGTTCAATAAAAGATGTTATTTATTGATCAGTCTCTTTTCTCATACAAGAGAAATGGATCGATATTATTGCAATACTTATGGTTAAGTAAAGTGCATACAATAAAAGCAGAAGTATAAAATAATACTGTAAAAACATTGATATGGTTTCTAAGCCATATGATGGTTTAAAATGAATAAAATATATACATACATATATACATTTGACTAATCGTACTCAACTAGTGTTTCTAACTACGTCTACCCCGTGTACCTGACCTAAGCCTAATACGTGGGCAGGGATAGAAAGTTACAGTTTAAGTTAAGTTTGTTTTGCCAAGTGACTGACTAAAGAATTCTCTGTGAGGGGTTATTCAGTTCTGTACCTGGAATCTAGGATGAATGAGGGATGGTATCTCTCGTCTCTGGTCTCGATATTCCAGGCTGCCTGCGAGGGCTACCCGGAAGCGCCGGAGCTGGATTTCTCGGCAGGAGAAAAGGCAGCTTCTCGTTCTCAGCGCGTCAGGAAGGCGGGGCTGCGCCAGCGGGGTCTGCTCTGCTCTGGGCTTCGGCAAGTCTGGCTGCTCCGATCTCGTCACCACCTCGTGTGTTTGCATAGGGCAATATCGGTAATATTTATACCTTTAAGGTGCAGAGATTGACGTAAGGATGGACATAGATACGTCAATAAGGATGTCATACGACTTGGTCGTTAGCACATTCTTTTGCTGAAGTTCTCGATGAAATCAAAACAATGGCCGCAGGGTTTTTCCCAGGTTGTCATAGGTTTGATTTGTTTTGAGAACTCCGTATGCCTTATCAGGGGCTGGAGGAATATCGCTTGTCTAATTAGATGGCAAGCGTTATGACCTAATCAGATAACATGTTCCTGTGCCGTAGTGTGGCTTTTTCAGATAACGGTTCCTGCATCATGGGGGTTTTCAGCATCATGGGCTGGCTGCTAGTTAACTTGTTAACCAGAATAGGGTCAGGAATAGGGGGATCGATACAGAACCTATAGGAATACATCACAATGAATAACAACTCTTCTTCACTGAATGTATTTAACCTTTTCATTCCCACATTTCCAGAAATCATTTCCTCTAATTCAACTCTTAATTTAAAAATGTCTAATACTTTTGGCTGTGATTTCTGCTTTTCTACTTCTCGAGACCACGTTTCCATCTCTTCAGGGGATACGACTGTGGCACTTCTCGTTCATGTAGATGTTTCCATCTGTACTTCTCTAGAGCTTCCAGGAGTGTTTTTTTCTGATCATACAACCCACAGGTTCCCTTATAGGTAAATCCATCAAGGAAATTACTGACTCACACTCACTTGCCTGGTCATCAATTATTAAGTTTTCCTTTCTTGGATGCACAACAGGTGTAGTCAGAACGGGAGTTTTAGGACAGGGCTGTTTATCTCCATACAAGGGAACAACAGGACCTATGGTTACCGGAATTGTTAGGGCTTCAGGACTCGTAATATTCTGAATTAACTCACTTCTCTGTTTATTTATTGCTTCTCTTTCTTTTTCTTGTAGTACCTTTTCTAATGTGGTAATACAGAAAAAAGGTTCGAGACCATTTCATCACAAAATAAAATAATTATGAACATACCAGCGGGCAACCAGTGTCTATAAAGTATCTAAAAATAGAAATTTTAGTTCTCTAAGAATAGTTCTTACTTTAAGCAGAAGATAAGTGTCCCGAAAAAATCGTAAAAATATTTTTGGGGCTGCTGAAAAAATTGCTGTCCGTGAACTGGAGGGAAAATTGTTCATGGTATTCTGTTATTAAAGTTGAAGGCCAAATTCAGGGAACGCCGTGTGTGAGCTTGCTCAAAAGTCTCTATTTCTGCTCTGGTGAGAACATCATATCATTTAGACTGTCGAAAAAGCTGTCAACAGCTTCCTGGGAGAGTTCCACTAACTCGGAAAAAGGGGTAACCATGCATTCGTTCGCATGATTGTCTCCACTGGCGTTTTGATTTGGATTGCTGACAGAAGGTCGTACCTGATCGATGCTGCTTTCATCTTGAACTTCACTACCCCTTAATCGTGATGGTGAAGCTTCCACGAATGCCGTCATCAGGATTGGTAGCCGTTGAGGGCAGCACAAAGCATGAGCCTTTATTGGACTCAACAATGTTTCTGCATCCATTGGCGCATCCGATTGTAGCGTCAGACAGGTGTCTAACACGCATTCTTCTCCGCATAGCAGGCACCTTAATACAGGTAAAACACATCGATGCCACATTGGTCGAAATGATAGAAACCAAGTCATGTTCAGGTCTCTAAGCCGGGATAGTCCCAGGATTTTTGATATCCGGTCCCGGTATCCAATGGCTCGGATTGTTTCTTCCCTTGTCGCAGGTGTTTTGTCTGTGACATGGTTTGCCATAACGAAATATTAGGACCAAGAATAGGATTCCTGCAATTAGTCCCAAAATGAGGGGAAGTCCGCCAAAAATCGAATGGACGAAATCTGGAAAAATACCCAGTATGGCTTTGAATGGTGTTAATGCCATCGAAAATACTGTCTTAAATACTTGTGAGACTCCACTGGTATCAGAAATATTTAAGATTTCATTCAGGATTTCTGCGAAATGTATGGGGGAATTAGTTGATAACAATGAGTGAATCTCTGCAGTCGTCCTTGCGACTAGGAGATCATACGTTTCTTTTGATGACGTGAGCCTGGTCGGCGTCTGAAGAAGCACTGTTTTCATTCTGCTCAAAGTATCTATTCGAATAGAAGTAATTTTCAAGTTGGGCCATGCCCTTGCCTCCCTGTCTGGAAAGGAGCTGGGGAACAATAAGCGTCCACAGCACTTGACCTTCGCAGTCGTAGTTACGAGATAAGGAGTCCCGGGCATAAGACTACAACATCTGCGATCTACAATTAGAATGTAACTCCCATTGTAGAGTCTTTGAAAGAATGGTTCTATCTCTGTTGCAGGTGCGCCTTGCTGGTGACATGAAAGGTTATTTGAGTTCCCTTCACAGGCTCCGTGCAAACTAATTCCATTACACAGAAGTGTATCGCTTAGTGACATTGCACAATTATTGCCACTAAGAAACACTTTCTGTCCTTTATTACTGACACATTCATGTGAATAGGGCAAGTTCCATGTTGTTTTAATGTACCCTTTTCCTAATTTTTCGTACATGCCAGCCTGTATATATTTTTGGCAGTATTGAAACCTGAAGGTAGATATTGGAATATTAATTATCCCATGTATTATCCATTCACTGACAGGTCGCTCTGACATTGTCACTGGTAATCTTTCGAGTTTCTCAATGCTCAGGATTGTATAATCAGCTCCCTTTTGTGCCATACTGATTTGTTTATCAGTAAGGTTAAAGATATCGAATAGTGACGTTGTGTTGATTAAACGCCAAGGCACATAGCCTGAACGCAGATTTTGTAACGTCCAGCCAAGCTGTACAATAGAACGCAATTGAGACTGACCGTGTTGTAACAACAGTAAGTCTTGCGATATTATGTCGATTGCTGAAGACACAATGCTGTCCAAAGAAAAAATTCTGGAGGACAGAGTCGTTAACCCATTGTCCACTACAGAAAGTGATTTTTCCAAATTAATACGGTCAATTTCCCGTATACTTTCCGCTGTCTCAGATTGAGTAACCTTCCAGGCCTCGTTGTATGCTGCATATACAGAGGCTGCTATGAAACGTTTCTGACGCTGTTTGCGCGGTCCCATAATGAAATCACGCAAGTCAGCACCATCAGTAAGTAAAGTTAGGTGTTGCTTAATTTCTGCCAGTGTGGAAGTTTGTAGCCACTGAAGGCATAATTTGCCCACACTGTAGGTGGTTATTATCCCTGGGTGTTGTCTTTGGGAATATCTAGGGTCTGGCCTGATCATTTTGAACCCCTGTGTTTTGTTCAGGAATCTCTCTTGACAGTTATTAGTATCTGCGGGCCAGATCAACCACTGTTTCCAATCTGGATGTGTTCTGTTTTGGTTTAATACATAGTTTACGTCTATTTCCTCATCTGTAGAGTTATTACTGTACATTGTTGGTTTTGGAATAGACGGTTTATTTAAGTCTTTGATTTTGGCTAGGCCAAGAGAGGTGGTTTGTTGAACAGTGTCATTTAAAAATATAATTTGTTCTGGGATCATGCAGGCTCTAAACAAAGATTCTACACCCTGTACTTGCCATTCTTTTGTACCCCAAACACTTTTTACTTCAACATTTTTGTCCCAATAATCAAAACCAAAAGTATTCATTTGTTCAAAGAATGAGTCTGAATATATCAATTTCGTGTTTGTTATCATGGTCTTTGTCCCTGTCTTATTTGACAATTTGAAATAAAATGTTTCAGCATTACTTGTGTTAAAACCTGAAAAATATGGATATTTGTCATAAAAGGTTCTTGAGCTTCCTTTTGGAGGGGTTGCACAATGTTCCCATTGATTATAATGTAAAACATTTCTAGGTTGTGCAGATTTATGTAGAAAATGGTTACCATAGTGGTTATAACAGTACATGCTATCATAATTAGTTGTACCCTGCAAATAATCATGTTTGGTAAATTTAGCAGACATCACTAGGTCAGACATCATATTATTTATATTTTCGAAGTCCCAATCATCAGCAAATGAGCTTGGTTTTACAAAGTCACTCAATGAGATCTTAATTTGGTGTGGATATTTCAGGATTTCAACCGGACCATAGATTTCGTAGTCAGTGTTGTCCCATGCTACCCCACCCGGTATAGGATTGGCTGTGAAGTTGACTGAAGAAAGTTCTCTTTTCTCGACGTGTGAAGATGTGTGTGGTTTGAGGATCAAGTTGATTTTCTGACTTGCTGTGTCCATTTTAGCATATTTTCCCTCAATGAAGCGTCCCAAAGTTAATACCATGATAAGCCAAAGTATGAGGATAAATGCGCCAAAACCCACCCAAAATTCGATCCATGGAGAAATTAGATATGTTTCTTTCAGTTGTTTCAAAAGTTCTTTAGCTTTATCTTTAAAGGTTTTTGTTGATGGCTGTGTTTTTGATTCACTTAGGTCTTCAGAGGAATCATCGAAGTTTATGAAGTAGCCAGATGCAGTTCTGTCAATTGTTCCAATTGCTTCAGGATTATTGTTTCTTGCATATTAATTTGTTACTTCATTGTAGGTTGGTGTGTCTCTGCTAAATGTTTTTATTTGGGTTTTCAGAGGTTTAAGTTCCATTGCATTGTTGCATAGTCCTTGTTGTTCTTGTGTAGGCGTTTCGAATGTGATTAGCCTCTTAGTTAGGACCTCTGTATTGGTAGCAAACCTTGGTGTTCTGCTACTTATTGGGAGTCCACTTGGCCTACTATTTGTTATCGGCCACATGATTGTGGTTTTACCAGGTCGATTGATACAACTCGGTTCTCCTTTTTACCAGCAAGGGGCGGTAGTACAACTGATCTTGTCCCGTTGATAGACAAGACAGGAACTGCTTTTCTGTAAGAAGGCCCAAATTCCTTCTTTACCGCGATCTTTTCTCTGACTAGATCCCCGACTTTTGGAATCCAGACAGGTCTTGCTGGGACAGGTGGTGGTTCTTCAGTGGTTGTTGGCTGTTGTTTCAACTTTATGTTGCTCAGGTCTTTTCTTGTTTCGTTCAAGTCCTGTAAAATAGCCAAACGATCTTTGATATCAAAGCTTTTTTCCTTCACCACTGAAGTTTGACTGTCGAGGTCTAAGACTAACATCCTAGTTCCAAATAATAATTCGTACGGACTGAATCCCTTCAGAGAATTTCTTGGCAGGTTATTTAGACTACGTTTGGACACTTATTAGATGTTTGACCCACCCAGCTCCCGAACCTAATATCCTTTCCGTTATAGATTGCTTTCTGCCTTGGTTTTTTCTTTACACCATCCCGTATCCCTCAGGAAGGAAGTGAGAAGAATCCCGCTATGCTATGCTCATTTGGCCGAGCTTTCCCACAAGCTTGAGGGCTAAAGTGAAAACATTGGTCAAACGTAGCATGCTCCTAGCGTATATGCCATTTAGACTCGCTAATCTTTGTATAACAGTCCAGACGTCAGCCGAGTGCTGAGGATCTACATTATAAGTGGAAACTAGCCTGTATATGTTAATCGGACGCTTTGCTTTTTACTGTTGATTTTTTCTGGAGTGAAACGCCACGGTAGTATACCGTTTCTCTCGCCACTGCGATCTCTGTTGCAGTTTGGGCATTTTTTTACAAAAATTTTATGCTGCAGGCTCATGCCTGGCCACCAGTACACTGATTGTAGTTCTTCCAGAGAATCTTTTAGTTTGAGGTGTCTGAGACCCTCGCCCATATGTGCGTCTGCAATTAACAAGGTTCTCCTGTCCATGTTTGGAATCACTCTATCCCCCACTCCAGGGATTCGAGCAAAAGGGACGGAGTTTGCATCGATTATGTATGTATAATTGAGTGGATAATTGATCGGTAGCGCTGAGCAGTCGCCTTTTGATGACGTTTTCACCGCCAGCACTGTTTCACCGTCAATGTATTTTACTGTACGCTTTTTTCTAGCTACGGAAGCCGATTTAGTTGCTACCGCTGTGGCTGTCTCAGCCAATGAATTTCCTGCAACGTGAACGCCATCACGCTGATGACTCAGTGAGTGTATCACGTGAGTCTTTGGTAGTTCTCTTTGTAACAGAACTATTTGTTCCCAAAGCAGTTTTTGCTTTATTGTTGCACCTGTGTCATCTTTGTAACCGTTTTGAATCCATGTCTGCAAATCCTTGTTATATGATTTGACGCAGTAATATGAATCGGACACTATAAGTGTCGGGAATTCGCGATCCGCATTATCTAGCGCCATTTTTAATGCTAATATTTCAGTTTGTTGTTCTGAATTAGTTTCTACTGAGTGTGTTTTTGTTAATAGAGGTCTTAGTTTGCCTCCGCGCCACACTTCTTTTGTAATCTCACATGTGGGGTTGTATGCTTGTTCTCCCCAAACGGAGGGTTGAGCATGTCCGTCTGTATAGATTACACAGGCGTACTGTCGTAATGGCAGAATGTCGGCTGGCAGAGGGAATGTTCTTTCATATTCTAGATTTTTTAATTCCTTTAGTTCGGGATCAAAGTAGTAGTATACTTTGTCCGTTGTGATTGAATTCACCCATTGTATCCACTTTGGATTCAATGCTGTGGTTGGTAAATTACATGGTGTTGTTAATGCCTCAAAGGCTGATTCTGCTGTTCCGACTCTGATATGTCTACCGTCAGCTTTATCTTTTTCTTTCGCTAATGCGGTTTGAACTGCATGAACAATGTTTTCTGTAATGCTGAACTTCTTTTCAGCTTCTGTGTACAAGTGTGACTTGAATGCAATTGGTACCTTTTCTCCCTCATTAGAGGTCAGGTATGTGAATCCGCATCTTCCTGGGATGACTCGAATCGCAAGATTGCGTGTGTTGTCACGTGTTTCTAATTTTGTTTTAATTAACATGTCTGTTTGCAAGGATCTCAGAATTTTTGTGTGTATTTGAGTCCAATTGGTTCTTTTAAAATCTGGTTTTATTAGATCATAAAGGGGTTTGACCCTTTCTGCGTAATTTGCAATGTATGTTCTTCCGAAATTTAGGAAGCCTAGAATTGACTGTAGGTTTTTTAGTGTTCTAGGTGCTTGGAGTACGGCACATTTCTCTAGGAAATTGTCAGCCAGGCTTTTGCCTTCACTTGATAATTCATATCCTAAGAACAGGACTGTCAGATGGGCAATTCTGGATTTTTTAAAGTTGAATTTGTAACCCTCTGCTGCGAACCCAAGTATTATGGTGTTCACTCTTTTCAAGTGAGTATCCAAGTCATCATCTGTTAAATAAATGTCATCGACATAAGATAATGCTTCGTCATCATATGTTTGTAGTAATTCTGTTACTCTCGCTGAGAATACTCCCGGGCTGTTCTTGTACCCCTGGGCTAACCGACAGAATTGTTTTTGAGTGCCATTTATTGAGAACGCAGACAAATATCTGCTCTCTGGTGCTATGTTTTGACAAAAGAATCCATTAGAGATGTCTAATGTTGTTTTGTATTTTTTGCGCACTATGTTATTCATTAGTGCAGCACTATGCGAGTTTTGCACTGCAAAAAGTTTTGCAACATGAGTTAAGGTGTCGGTAATCCAAAACTAGACGGTATGAATTGTCTGGTTTGGATACCGGAAACAAAGGGTTGTTCATTTGTGAGGTGCAAGTTTCAATCACCCCCTGGTATTCTAGCTGTTCTAGGATTTCTTTTACCTGTTTTTTAGCTTCTTGCTTAATTGGGTACTGCCTTTGTGCAGTAGGTTGTGATTTTAACTGGATTTTGTGAGGAGGAGAGTCCTCATCCCATCCTACATGATTTTTATATAAAGCAGGAGCTTGAGCTACTGCCCACTTTCTGGCAAGTGTATATTTTGTATGAATTGGGATATGATTTGAGAAGGCCGGCATAATTATTTCTTCGCCATGAGGGCACTCCCTGACAAACTCTGGTGGCCAGTCTTTATCAGCTAGAAGGATGTCATAGCCCTTGGAGAGATTATCCCAAAATAGTCCCCTTATTTTTCTAGTCTTATCCCCTTCTATACGTAAAGTTATTTCATATATTTTGTGAGGTTTGCTAACTCTGGTGTCTGCAGTTTCCACTTGAAGATATTCATTCGTGTCCACTGTCTCCAGATGATTCATAAGGACTTTGCGAGCTATGCTCACTTCTGCTGCGCTGTCTAGCACTGTCTGAGCCCATTCTCCGTTTTTCAGTTGTGTCCTCAGTATTCTCGGCATTGTTAACTATTTTAATGCTGGCTACCTTCTTTTTTGGAAATTGTAATTTCTTTTTCAGATGAGCAGGTTCCTTGTCTTTGGACTTGGCGTGCTCTTCTCTTTGTTCTGATCGTCCTCTTCTTTCCGATTTCTGTGAGGAAGTCTGAAAAGATTGAGAGGGACGTGTATCAATGTCTTGATATCTATCAGGCTTCTTTATATTATCCCTATTTCTAAGGTTATATCTTTTCCCAGAGGGGTCACTTTGGGGTGACCTGTGTCTTTGGTTAGGAGATTTTTCTCTCCGCCTAGGAGACCTTCCTCTGGACTGGAATTTCTTTTCTTTAGGATTGGATTGTTTGTTTCCATCCCAGCTCTTTTTTTGTGATGTTGAATTATTATTAAAAAATACTTTTTCGGGACTTTCAATCAGTTGTGGTTTTACTGGTATTTCACCTAAACTATCTCTACCTAGTTCCTCATAGGATTTTTCTATGATTCTGGCAATTTCAGCTGGTTGGTCTGCTATATCTGTCTCTTTTAACCTCTGGCGGATCGCCACGTTTGCTGCTTCTCCCTTGATGTTGGCTAATAATATAGCCGAGACCTGCTTGAAGTCTTTTAGTAATTTCATACCAAGAGTTAAAGCGGGTTCTGGACAAAATTCATCTTGAATTTGTTTTAGCACATCTGGTATTACCGAAATGGATGGAACACCGTGCGTTTTTGTGTAAATGGAAGCAAAGACTGTACCCCAAGTGTCACAGTCCTCCACGTGTGGTGCGATTCCCATTGGAAGACAGATAGTCAGAATCCTGTGTTTTTCTAACGGGGTGGTGTCTGGAAACACCGCCTCTATTTGGGTGATTTTTTGTGCTAGCCAGAATGGTATTTGTTCCCGTTTAGCCGGTACTTTACCTAGGCAGGACTGTATGTTCTGTGGTGTAATTTTATTTGTGTTCCCCTGGTGAGGGGTCAGCTGTGGAATTTTAATTGCTGGTTGTATTGTTGAAGTCCGCATCACATATTGGACTAATTGTCTATGTACTTTTATTAATTGTTTTAGCTGTGTTAAAAGCTCTGGTGCAGGCATTCTTTCGATGTCTGGATAAGGTGTGTATCCGGCTAGGACCGGCCACGTTGCTCCTGGTCTACCTAAGGGACCGAGCCTGGTGATGTGATTATTATGTTTTAGGGCGCCATTAAATAAGAGCAGATGCTCTTGAAATTTAAGTGGTACTTCCACCTCCTCGAAAGGAGTGTACTCCTCAGGAGGTTCCTCTGTTTTGTAATAGTGGAAGTACTTTGTTACAGCATTTGCTGCTGGAAAGTTTATCCATGAATAGTATACCTCTGTCTGCCGATATTCGTGTGCCTCAATTACGAATATGACTGTGCCACCTCTAGGTGTCAGTCCATTTTCTATAAGTTTTAAAGTTATAGATTTTCTTTTGATGACCGGGATGAGTATTATACCCGGGTCTGCTTCTTGTATAGCAGTATCAGCTGCTGCGAGTTCAGTTGCTATTCTAACTGCCTCTCTTTCATCATCACTGTCTACCATTTTGACGACAGGAAGGTTATTAATTTTGTTTGCAGATCAAGTTTCTTATGGAAACAAAGATTAGATGCACAATATTTTGGAACAGTGTATCCTTCAACGTTGACTAAACCAAGAACCATACATAGGAGTTTCCTCCTGCGAGGTCTGGCGGATATTACCTTTCGCCCACTCCAGACGTCTTTGGAGTATTATGGGGAAAAGGGGTCTGAGTGAAAAAGCACGACTGAGTTACTCTAAATGTCTTACGTTAGTTTTATCGCCCTTCCAAACGCGTTGGGCGCCATGTAGTGTAGTTCCTATTATCCCAATAGGCTCTGCGCATTGGAATAATACCTTCAATAGTATAGGCCTAGACCAGACGTTAACTAGGTCTACTACTGTCGATATTAGACTTAAAGTTTTGGGTTTGCCAGCTAGCTCAGAGTTCACTAGAAACTTTCTCGAATAGGCAAGGAGGAGTTGAACCTCCCTGGATAGACAAGAAGGGATTTAGTTTCTGACAACCATAGAACATGACAACTTTGCTCTCCCCTAATCAAGAGTGCATCTCTAGAGTCGTGTGAAAACAAAAGACGACTTATTTTACTCAGTCAGTACGTGCATTCTTAGTCTCACCAGATTGAAGAGAAAAGGAAGAGACGGGCGTGTTCAATAAAAGATGTTATTTATTGATCAGTCTCTTTTCTCATACAAGAGAAATGGATCGATATTATTGCAATACTTATGGTTAAGTAAAGTGCATACAATAAAAGCAGAAGTATAAAATAATACTGTAAAAACATTGATATGGTTTCTAAGCCATATGATGGTTTAAAATGAATAAAATATATACATACATATATACATTTGACTAATCGTACTCAACTGGTGTTTCTAACTACGTCTACCCCGTGTACCTGACCTAAGCCTAATACGTGGGCAGGGATAGAAAGTTACAGTTTAAGTTAAGTTTGTTTTGCCAAGTGACTGACTAAAGAATTCTCTGTGAGGGGTTATTCAGTTCTGTACCTGGAATCTAGGATGAATGAGGGATGGTATCTCTCGTCTCTGGTCTCGATATTCCAGGCTGCCTGCGAGGGCTACCCGGAAGCGCCGGAGCTGGATTTCTCGGCAGGAGAAAAGGCAGCTTCTCGTTCTCAGCGCGTCAGGAAGGCGGGGCTGCGCCAGCGGGGTCTGCTCTGCTCTGGGCTTCGGCAAGTCTGGCTGCTCCGATCTCGTCACCACCTCGTGTGTTTGCATAGGGCAATATCGGTAATATTTATACCTTTAAGGTGCCGAGATTGACGTAAGGATGGACATAGATACGTCAATAAGGATGTCATACGACTTGGTCGTTAGCACATTCTTTTGCTGAAGTTCTCGATGAAATCAAAACAATGGCCGCAGGGTTTTTCCCAGGTTGTCATAGGTTTGATTTGTTTTGAGAACTCCGTATGCCTTATCAGGGGCTGGAGGAATATCACTTGTCTAATTAGATGGCAAGCGTTATGACCTAATCAGATAACACGTTCCTGTGCCGTAGTGTGGCTTTTTCAGATAACGGTTCCTGCATCATGGGGGTTTTCAGCATCATGGGCTGGCTGCTAGTTAACTTGTTAACCAGAATAGGGTCAGGAATAGGGGGATCGATACAGAACCTATAGGAATACATCACAATGAATAACAACTCTTCTTCACTGAATGTATTTAACCTTTTCATTCCCACATTTCCAGAAATCATTTCCTCTAATTCAACTCTTAATTTAAAAATGTCTAATATTTTTGGCTGTGATTTCTGCTTTTCTACTTCTCGAGACCACGTTTCCATCTCTTCAGGGGATACGACTGTGGCACTTCTCGTTCATGTAGATGTTTCCATCTGTACTTCTCTAGAGCTTCCAGGAGTGTTTTTTTCTGATCATACAACCCACAGGTTCCCTTATAGGTAAATCCATCAAGGAAATTACTGACTCACACTCACTTGCCTGGTCATCAATTATTAAGTTTTCCTTTCTTGGTTGCACAACAGGTGTAGTCAGAACGGGAGTTTTAGGACAGGGCTGTTTATCTCCATACAAGGGAACAACAGGACCTATGGTTACCGGAATTGTTAGGGCTTCAGGACTCGTAATATTCTGAATTAACTCACTTCTCTGTTTATTTATTGCTTCTCTTTCTTTTTCTTGTAGTACCTTTTCTAATGTGGTCTCATGTACCACTTGGGGAATCAAAGGTGGCTTTTAGAACTTAGCACTAGGGTTATCTCTATTTGCCTCTTCATGATTAGGTGGCAGATTTTTCATTAATAAATCCTCAAGGTAATCATTTTCTGAAGCACCACTAGTCAATGAATTTTTCATTTTCTCTGTATTTTTACTTCCTGATGGTACTTCTAAGGTCAATACAGGATACAATCCCTCCACTAACATGGACTGTCTCTATCTTTTCATTTGCTTATCTCTCGTCTCTAGGAAATGTGGGATAGAATTTACTCCAATTTCTGTCACTTCTGGGTCTGTCTCTCTCAAAAGCTTCAGTTTCCCATTCTTCTAATGCTTCATACTGGATTAATCTAGGTCTAGGATCTAACTCATTCATGCAAGTTCTTAAATTGTACAAAGTTCTACCATTAACGGTACCATTTTCTGGAAATGCCAATATACAATCTTCCTTTGTGTACTCTATCCAGTTTTCTAACCACACACGTGTGGTAGCCCCTCTCTACCATCATGTATGATGCAGGCGTATTTGGTGGTGGAATTATAATCCCTTCTCTGGTTTTAATGACTTTATCCTTTTTAAAATAATTCTTTATTTTCTTGAAAACCAACATTTTTCTCTTTTCTCCGTACATGATATAAGGTCTTCCTCTAATCTGTTGTTCTTTAGCAAAACCTAACTATTTTCCATCAGGACAATTTCCTATAAATGCTGCATCTAAATGCCACATATAATCCGAACCGATAAATTGACTTTGCAGTTATACTCAATTGTTTACTTAAATGCTCTTCCAATACGAGTACATTTCTCATTTTCAATAACCAATCAACAATTAGATTTCAAATAGATTCAACCAATGCACGGCTTTTCCCGGTGAGGCAAGTTCTCATGCTCCTGCACTCACCCTTCCTTTACAATATTACCTCAGCTACACACCCGCTGTCTCAACCAATACCAGCTCGGCTCCCTGTGACATCAGAGCAGCACCCCGACTGACTCCCTCCTTTGCAAGGTAATACAAATACTTAATTCATTTCACTTTTGTATGCAACATTCATTAATTAACAACATAAAAACATTCGCCACTGTGCTTGATCAAAGAAAAGATAATTTTCTTTTACTGCGAGTAAATCCCTTCTGTTTACCCTTCACTTACCACGAGTACATCTCTTCTGCTTACTCTTCACACAAGCATTAAAGAACCTGTTACCCTTTCTAGGTGATATTAGGCCAAAGTTTAACCAGCGAACTCCTTTGCTATCACTTATTCACACATTTATACAGAAATCCATAATTAGTGCTTCAAGTTGTACCTAACTTCACGCACTTACTTCATCAAGCAAGTGACCTCACAGCAGTGTGGTTTCCATTTACCACCCGCTATTCCATATCCCTGTGGCTTCCAGACAGCAGAACTTAAAGAAAAGACCTATCACACCAACATAAAATATTACGGAAACTTATATAGTTATCTCCAAGAACAACATAAAGGCAACATGTGACAACAGATCCAATAATTTAATCTCCAAGTTTTTTCCCTCAGTCCAGCCAACACGTGTTTCGTCGCTTGGGCGGATACCCACGACTTCCTCAGGGCTGGGAAAAATACAATATGAAAATATATTGGAATTGCGAGATACACTATCTCGTATGTAAACAATTTACAATTCAGTCATGTTTTTAAACCGCAGATTAATACTGTGTGGTTACATATTTCTTTTAGATAACGTCATATGATGTCCATCCATGCATATGGAGGGGTACAGGAGGTGGGATTGGACGTGCCACTCCCATAAATAGATCAATTTGTCATTCCAATGTCTAGTACAGTAACAGAATACCTCACAGTTCGTGATGGTGACTATCAAATATCTCGTGCAGGTATGATAACACTAATAACATAAGTGCTCACCCCAGTATTCATAAGACCCGTGGGTGAAAATTGACGTGCCATGCCGTGCCGGATTTGTGCAATCTTAATGCCAACCGTCCCAAACCAAGGGGTACTGCTCTATTTATAAAAAGCTGAGTAAGTATATACTCAGGCTTACCTGATAACGATTGATATGTGACCTTTGCGCCTACATAAGTCAAATTAAACAAGGAATTAACTCTCTAGACATTCTAACCTTTCAAAGTCTCTCATTATATCTGTCATGAAGGTAAAACATACCTTCCAGCTGGTTGTAATTCCGGCCCAGCCTAACGCGGCGTGGGCAAAACCTCTCGGTATGGCTATGTTCGTTTTCTCTTGATATTGCTAAAAATTCAAAAAGATCAGTATTGGTCTAATCGGGTCTTCATAAGCCTTCTATTTCCATGAGTAACATCTGTATATTATTAGGAGCTTACCTTCGTATCGGTAGCTTTGAGTAATTACTCTGTGCCGGTGATCCTAAATCGCGATCCCGGGATGTCTATATGTTTTAATGGTATCCTTCCTCCAAAATTGCGGAGAGAAGATGAATGCCCACTGTTTAAAAAGGAAGATCAGTATTAGCTATGTAGCGTTACTGAGTACCCATATAACCAAAACCACACATGTGGCCATTCTGTATTTCACGCTTACCTCCAAGTATTAAGGAGTTCGACTGCGGCTAACTCGTATTGCTCTCGCCGAGCGTCCCGCTATATTTTCAAGCCGGCGTCAGTGACCCGGAAGTCCAGCATATAAACACTGGCTTCTGAATCCGGGTCGGTACAAAGGTCTTGTGATCCATGGACGCTTTACGTCCGCCATATTGGAGAGGTGTGAGAAACATTGCCGGTGCAATGTGTTAATCTGAGATGTTACAATAGGTGCTCATAACTCTATCTTTGCATGCGTGTCCCGCATAGAACCTTATTCTGGTCTACACATTATATATTCGTGCTCCTAATTGTAATTTCTAAACGGGTGTTATGCATAGACATAAATTGCGGTCTGTGCATGTATAAATGATATTGTGTGAAAATATCGTGACGAAAAGAACTGTGAGGCTCTATGCTCATTATTAAGATTACAAAAACATACATCTTGTATAAATGATATTGTGTGAAATTATCGTGACGAACAGAACTGTGAGGCTCAATGCTCATAAGTAAGATTACAAAAACATACCTCTTGCTATTATAATCACAATAATAGCTAGTGTTACTCTTATCTTAAATCCATGCAAACAACATTTTACATTATGTCCGTGGACCTCAATACATTATTGGTTTAAGATCCCTACAATGTTATACATAGATCGAAAATATAGGTCCATCAATACAACCGATCTAATACAGGGTCACTGTTAGATGTTATGGTACATATATACTTTCAACATTCATTGCTATGATGGTGCCTAGAAATGTTTGTTGACACGGTCATTATCCTTCATACATTCTGCATCAACTGACATCTTTTGTATATATCTGCTCGTCCTAACACACAGAAATGCTTATGGAGATGATGAATTTAATACTACAGAACAATGTATTCCTTTTTGACACTACTTGGTACCGTCAAAAACAGGGAGTAGCCATGGGCTCGAGGTTCTCTCCCTCGTACGCGAACCTATTTATGGGTAGGTTCGAGGAGGAGTGGATCTGGGGCGCAAAGTGGACCTATATTTTCGATCTATGTATAACATTGTAGGGATCTTAAACCAATAATGTATTGAGGTTCACGGACATAATGTAAAATGTTGTTTGCATGGATTTAAGATAAGAGTAACACTAGCTATTATTGTGATTATAATAGCAAGAGGTATGTTTTTGTAATCTTACTTATGAGCATTGAGCCTCACAGTTCTGTTCGTCACGATAATTTCACACAATATCATTTATACAAGATGTATGTTTTTGTAATCTTAATAATGAGCATATAGCCTCACAGTTCTTTTCGTCACGATATTTTCACACAATATCATTTATACATGCACAGACCGCAATTTATGTCTATGCATAACACCCGTTTAGAAATTACAATTAGGAGCACGAATATATAATGTGTAGACCGGAATAAGGTTCTATGCGGGACACGCATGCAAAGATAGAGTTATGAGCACCTATTGTAACATCTCAGATTAACACATTGCACCGGCAATGTTTCTCACACCTCTCCAATATGGCGGACGTAAAGCGTCCATGGATCACAAGACCTTTGTACCGACCCGGATTCAGAAGCCAGTGTTTATATGCTGGACTTCCGGGTCACTGACGCCGGCTTGAAAATATAGCGGGACGCTCGGCGAGAGCAATACGAGTTAGCCGCAGTCGAACTCCTTAATACTTGGAGGTAAGCGCGAAATACAGAATGGCCACATGTGTGGTTTTGGTTATATGGGTACTCAGTAACGCTACATAGCTTATACCGATCTTCCTTTTTAAACAGTGGGCATTCATCTTCTCTCCGCAATTTTGGAGGAAGGATACCATTAAAACATATAGACATCCCGGGATCGCGATTTAGGATCACCGGCACAGAGTAATTACTCAAAGCTACCGATACGAAGGTAAGCTCCTAATAATATACAGATGTTACTCATGGAAATAGAAGGCTTATGAAGACCCGATTAGACCAATACTGATCTTTTTGAATTTTTAGCAATATCAAGAGAAAACGAACATAGCCATACCGAGAGGTTTTGCCCACGCCGCGTTAGGCTGGGCCGGAATTACAACCAGCTGGAAGGTATGTTTTACCTTCATGACAGATATAATGAGAGACTTTGAAAGGTTAGAATGTCTAGAGAGTTAATTCCTTGTTTAATTTGACTTATGTAGGCGCAAAGGTCACATATCAATCGTTATCAGGTAAGCCTGAGTATATACTTACTCAGCTTTTTATAAATAGAGCAGTACCCCTTGGTTTGGGACGGTTGGCATTAAGATTGCACAAATGCGGCACGGCATGGCACGTCAATTTTCACCCACGGGTCTTATGAATACTGGGGTGAGCACTTATGTTATTAGTGTTATCATACCTGCACGAGATATTTGATAGTCACCATCACGAACTGTGAGGTATTCCGTTACTGTACTAGACATTGGAATGACAAATTGATCTATTTATGGGAGTGGCACGTCCAATCCCACCTCCTGTACCCCTCCATATGCATGGATGGACATCATATGACGTTATCTAAAAGAAATATGTAACCACACAGTATTAATCTGCGGTTTAAAAACATGACTGAATTGTAAATTGTTTACATACGAGATAGTGTATCTCGCAATTCCAATATATTTTCATATTGTATTTTTCCCAGCCCTGAGGAAGTCGTGGGTATCCGCCCAAGCGACGAAACACGTGTTGGCTGGACTGAGGGAAAAAACTTGGAGATTAAATTATTGGATCTGTTGTCACATGTTGCCTTTATGTTGTTCTTGGAGATAACTATATAAGTTTCCGTAATATTTTATGTTGGTGTGATAGGTCTTTTCTTTAAGTTCTGATTTTGATTATTGATGGGTTAGGATGACAACCCATGCCTAAGCACCCAACACCATATATAGTGATTAACTGAAATATATGCCTGTATTCTGTAAAGCGCCAATCCCACCGAAAAACAGCCATCCGGTCATAAATCTCACTGTATCAGATCGGTGAGGCAGCTACAGAGGTTTGAAATAACTAACTACTGAGGATAATATGGATAGAGGAAAAGAAGCCGCGGAACTTTTTGATAGTTTGGCGAGAGGCGAAACAGTAACCACCTCTCTGGCAAGCGGGAACACAAATAAGAAACATGAGGGTTTGAGAGCGAAATTTGTCAGACTAGAGAAACTTAAAATAGCGGAGAATTCGAAATGGTGGGATGGGGCCACTCTAGAGCAGTATGTTCGCCTTAAGAGAATCCCTAGAGGGCTCCGCTCACAGATATTACCGACCTATGACGACCTGGAAGAAGATCTCTTGTTAGCCTGGGAAAAGGAATTAATTTCCAACTCTAATAATCTCATGAATATATTAATTGAGAATGCATCTCGCAAAGTTAAAAAATTGCAAGGAGAAATTACGACACTAGAATTGGAAATTAAGGAACTGAACCTCCCCGAAGCCACGGAAAAGAACTATGAAATTCTAAAAAATGTACTAGAGAAACACCAGTTAGACATAAAACAACGCAAAGCGCGTAAGATTAAAAGGGATGATACAGACTATAAACAGGGTAGGGTATTCACCTACGCTAGAAAATATGATCATCTAGTGGAGAAAGGTACAAAGGGGGCTACGGCACAAGCTTTAAACATAACTCCAGCGAGCTCCGTATCCACCTCACTAGAGACCCTTCCAAGTGAGAATGAGGGAATATCATCCGATGGTGCAGCACAATGTAGTGCTTTTTTAAGGGAGGTGAAACGAAAAAAACTGGGAGACAGGGATCAAACAAGACAAGCGGCAAATACACCAAAAAGACAAGGAGGGGAAAAAGAGGAGGATCCAAATGCAGGAAGACAGGGAATGAGATTGAGGTCTTGGAGGAAATAGGGGAGGATATAGATGTGTGTAATGGTGTGCAAGTGGTGAATCTCAGTGACATAACATTATCACCTGACATGATCTCTGTACTGGAACGTGGTATGAGTTTCTGCCCAAAGGAGCAAGGGGACATCCATAAATCAATGGTGGACCTGTTCAAATTCACTCGGAAATTAAAATTGAAGAAACATTTTGATTGCATGCAACCTGTGAATAAAAGCATAGAAACACAATCCCCGTATACGACTCATGTAATTCCTACAATACAAGATATCAGAGATGGTGAGATATTGTTGTCTATAGTAGATGATGACAGGGACCATATGTCTATAGATGAACTGTTATTGGACCATGATATAGAACCAGATTACACCATCTCTAGTGGCCTACACAAGAAATCTAGATGGACACCCACACTACCTAGTGGCAATAGTGTGGACATGTTTCATAAATTGGTCACTGAAGATCTATACACCCACTTGAAACACAATAAGAAATCTAATAGGCTACCTGAAAACTTAAATAGCGATGAACGTAAAGCACTTGTAGAATTGTCCAAATTACCAAATGTTACTATCAGGGAGGCAGACAAAGGGGGGAACATAGTGGTAATGAACACGACAAACTATAATATTGAGATCTTAACACAACTAAGAGATACAACATATTATGAGAAACTAACTGGGAATCCTATGGAACAACTTAAGAATGATATCAACACCCACCTGGAGAAATGGTGGCATGAGGGTTTAATCAGCAGGGAGGAACTGACATACTTGAAAATAGACAAACCTAGATTCCCCTGCATCTATACCCTACCCAAGATACATAAAAACTCACAATACCCACCAGGAAGGCCTATCATTTCCAGCATAGGGGGCCCCACCGAAAGACTTTCTCAATATGTTGACAATTTTCTGCAACCATTAGTACGGAACCTACCAGCCTACATCAGGGACACTAAGAACATCTTGAGTATCTTATCTGATGTCTCATGGGAGGAAGGCATGATTATGGCAAGTCTTGATGTTACCTCCTTATATACCAACATAAGAACTGACTTGGGTCTTAGGGCAGCTAGAAAATTCTTGGAGAAAAGACCAGCATCACAATGGGCACACACAGAAATGCTTATGGAGATGATGAATCTAATACTACAGAACAATGTATTCCTTTTTGACACTACTTGGTACCGTCAAAAACAGGGAGTAGCCATGGGCTCGAGGTTCTCTCCCTCGTACGCGAACCTATTTATGGGTAGGTTCGAGGAGGAGTGGATCTGGGGCGCACATGGCGCAAAGTGGAGTCAATATATCATCTACTGGGGACGATATATTGACGACTGCCTATTAATATGGGCCGGGGACATGAACAGTCTTCTTGAATTTTGTGATCACCTTAACTCAAACCAAATGGGTATACATTTGACTCACTCCATCAGTACCACTAGAATAGAATTCCTAGACCTAATTTTGTTCATAGAGGACAATAAAATACAGAGCAGACTTTTCAGGAAACCAACAGCATGTAACTCTATATTACACGCTGGGAGTTCACATCCGAGACACCAACTTCAATCCATTCCATTTGGGGAATTTACTCGAGCGAGAAGAAATTGTAGCAAAGAGCAGGATTTCTTGAAATGCAAACACAACATGAAAAATAGGTTTATATCTAGAGGATATAATAGAGACATGATCACGGGGGCAGAACAGAGAATTAACAGAACTCCTAGGGAGGTGACACTCCGTGATACACAGAAAACTGACAAGGATGATGTTAAAATCAGACTAATCACCAATTATGATGATGCAGCAATCGTTCTGAGGAACAGTATGCGTAAGCATTGGTGGATATTGAACAATGACAAAGCACTGAGCAAATACATCACAAAAAATCCCCTCATAACATACAGAAAGGGTAGAAGCATCAAATCATGGATAAGTCCAACATATCCAATGAAATCTAAGACACCGCCTGATTGGTTAACAAGAAAAAGCATTGGTTTTCACAAATGTGGCACTTGCAAAATATGTCCAATGGCAATGAATAAGACCAAGACATTTCATAACTACATGGGAAGAGAGTTCAGGATCAAACAACTCCTTAACTGCAATAGTTGTTTTGTAGTGTATATGATCAGATGTGTTTGTGGCAGCTTCTATATAGGCAGCACGAAAAGGATGTTAAAAGAAAGGATGTTTGAACACATAAGAGCCATCAAGCACCAAGACACGCGATACAACACGGCCACACATGTGAACCAGTGTCCTAAACAGGGTAAACACAAAACAACAAGCTTTTGTGCAATAGATCAAGTGAAAAATGATCCAAGAGGGGGCAACAGAGAATTGGCGCTGAGACGCAGAGAAGCCTCATGGATATTAACTATGCGGGCGGTGGAGCATGGGATGAATTCGGACCAGGAATTACATTACTATCTGGGGGATTAAGTAGAACATTAGGACGAGCAGATATATACAAAAGATGTCAGTTGATGCAGAATGTATGAAGGATAATGACCGTGTCAACAAACATTTCTAGGAACCATCATAGCAATGAATGTTGAAAGTATATATGTACCATAACATCTAACAGTGACCCTGTATTAGATCGGTTGTATTGATGGACCTATATTTTCGATCTATGTATAACATTGTAGGGATCTTAAACCAATAATGTATTGAGGTCCACGGACATAATGTAAAATGTTGTTTGCATGGATTTAACATAAGAGTAACACTAGCTATTATTGTGATTATAATAGCAAGAGGTATGTTTTTGTAATCTTACTTATGAGCATTGAGCCTCACAGTTCTGTTCGTCACGATAATTTCACACAATATCATTTATACAAGATGTATGTTTTTGTAATCTTAATAATGAGCATAGAGCCTCACAGTTCTTTTCGTCACGATATTTTCACACAATATCATTTATACATGCACAGACCGCAATTTATGTCTATGCATAACACCCGTTTAGAAATTACAATTAGGAGCACGAATATATAATGTGTAGACCGGAATAAGGTTCTATGCGGGACACGCATGCAAAGATAGAGTTATGAGCACCTATTGTAACATCTCAGATTAACACATTGCACCGGCAATGTTTCTCACACCTCTCCAATATGGCGGACGTAAAGCGTCCATGGATCACAAGACCTTTGTACCGACCCGGATTCAGAAGCCAGTGTTTATATGCTGGACTTCCGGGTCACTGACGCCGGCTTGAAAATATAGCGGGACGCTCGGCGAGAGCAATACGAGTTAGCCGCAGTCGAACTCCTTAATACTTGGAGGTAAGCGCGAAATACAGAATGGCCACATGTGTGGTTTTGGTTATATGGGTACTCAGTAACGCTACATAGCTAATACCGATCTTCCTTTTTAAACAGTGGGCATTCATCTTCTCTCCGCAATTTTGGAGGAAGGATACCATTAAAACATATAGACATCCCGGGATCGCGATTTAGGATCACCGGCACAGAGTAATTACTCAAAGCTACCGATACGAAGGTAAGCTCCTAATAATATACAGATGTTACTCATGGAAATAGAAGGCTTATGAAGACCCGATTAGACCAATACTGATCTTTTTGAATTTTTAGCAATATCAAGAGAAAACGAACATAGCCATACCGAGAGGTTTTGCCCACGCCGCGTTAGGCTGGGCCGGAATTACAACCAGCTGGAAGGTATGTTTTACCTTCATGACAGATATAATGAGAGACTTTGAAAGGTTAGAATGTCTAGAGAGTTAATTCCTTGTTTAATTTGACTTATATAGGCGCAAAGGTCACATATCAATCGTTATCAGGTAAGCCTGAGTATATACTTACTCAGCTTTTTATAAATAGAGCAGTACCCCTTGGTTTGGGACGGTTGGCATTAAGATTGCACAAATCCGGCACGGCATGGCACGTCAATTTTCACCCACGGTCTTATGAATACTGGGGTGAGCACTTATGTTATTAGTGTTATCATACCTGCACGAGATATTTGATAGTCACCATCACGAACTGTGAGGTATTCCGTTACTGTACTAGACATTGGAATGACAAATTGATCTATTTATGGGAGTGGCACGTCCAATCCCACCTCCTGTACCCCTCCATATGCATGGATGGACATCATATGACGTTATCTAAAAGAAATATGTAACCACACAGTATTAATCTGCGGTTTAAAAACATGACTGAATAGTAAATTGTTTACATACGAGATAGTGTATCTCGCAATTCCAATATATTTTCATATTGTATTTTTCCCAGCCCTGAGGAAGTCGTGGGTATCCGCCCAAGCGACGAAACACGTGTTGGCTGGACTGAGGGAAAAAACTTGGAGATTAAATTATTGGATCTGTTGTCACATGTTGCCTTTATGTTGTTCTTGGAGATAACTATATAAGTTTCCGTAATATTTTATGTTGGTGTGATAGGTCTTTTCTTTAAGTTCTGATTTTGATTATTGATGGGTTAGGATGACAACCCATGCCTAAGCACCCAACACCATATATAGTGATTAACTGAAATATATGCCTGTATTCTGTAAAGCGCCAATCCCACCGAAAAACAGCCATCCGGTCATAAATCTCGCTTCCAGACAGCACTTAACACAACAAATGGGTTTTGATTAATACATAAATCAATATAAAATCAATAATCAATGACAAAACTAACTACCTATCTTAACTAAACCATAACCAGTACTCTACTACCAAAATAATACTGCTTTACTCTCTTGCCTATCAGGATTTTATTGACTTTAGGACTTATACCTATACACATTGACTTACCAATCCTTGTCACCTGATTTTGAATTCCTAAGGGATCGAAAAGGGAGTTAGCATAATAGGTAGTTAATAACATTTACTTTCTCAATAAAATAACCACAGACTCAGGAAAGTTTTAAACACTTTATCTATGTAAATTCTTGAATGTCAGAGTCAATACAAGAGCAGTTAAAGCCCTTTCAATCAGAAAAGTAATGATCAAAGCAATAATTTGTAGAAATATTATGAGATTTCTTTTAGACATTGATACCCAGGAAGGGTGAGAAAGGAAAATAACATAAGGTCATACCTACACAGATTATATTTACCTAGAATGTTTGAAGACCAACCCTGGCTACGGGCTGGACAAAAAGAAACAGGGCTCCTGCCAATTCAGGTGTCAACAGGACAGGACAGGTGCAGGTCAGGACAGGTACCCTCAGCTAAGTGCAACAGCAGCGTCACACCCCTCTCTGCGGGTAACAGTCGGACCCCGATTGGGTTATCGGTTCTTTCTCCCTCAGCAATTCCCGATTCTTCTGACAGAGTGCTCCTCAAGCACTTCTGCTCCTCGATCTCCTACAGCATGCGTTGGGTCAGTGACAGGTCAGCTACTCAGACAAGTCGGACAAACTAACTAGCTATGCCTATCTTAGTTATACCATTTTCCAGGGCAATGTACCAACCCCCAGTGTTGCAAATCTGAGTATTCCCATGATTTGATTGGTCAGAAAGGTGAGGAGAGGTCATCATACCATACCAGTATGAAATCATTTCCATTAAATAATTTAGATCAATGTTCCCGCTCATGATTGTATTTTCCCATGCACTTTTATTCTGCCCAGCAATAAATGTTTCAATACTGTATACAATGTATTCAAACAGTTCTTATTTGCTTCCTCTTGAGAGGTCATAAGGTAAAGTTCTCATGAACATTGCGGGTAAGTCAGGACTTGCCTGCATTTCAATGCCAATGCTTCAGGGATTTAGAGTTCCTCTGCGCAGACGCAGCTCCTTTAAGATGGAGTCCAGAAATACCCGTCGGGCCCAAATACAAGCTAGCAGCAAAGTCAAAGAGAAACAATTTAGAACAAGGAAATAAATGAATGCACTGTATCCCACTTATCTCTACTCTATTCCCATTACTTTATTTTAACTAAAGCATTAATAGTTAAGCAGAACGAACAAAGTTTAGTTAAGGCAGCAGCAGGTGCTTTAGTATATGAAACATGAAGCGGCCATCTTAATTCTAGTGCGCAGCTGCAAGAAATTCCCACCAAGCAAAAGATACATCACACCACGTGAGTGTGGGCATGCGCAGTAAAGTTCCCGCGTTTTTCGGCAGCCATTTTAATGCATTCGAGTTACTGTTAGTAAAAGCACATTGACAAGCTTCCCCTAGATACAAAAAATTATTAGTAAGACAAAACATATTGATTAATAAGTTATATGTTATTTCAATAGGATTGAATCCGAGCAAGTCTCTTTACGTATGAAACCTTGCTCCATCAGAGTCACAGGGTTCCTCCCTGCATCATGGCAGTACATAATTGACCCCAAAAGAAGCCCTGTTGTCACTTGTAGGTCACAAATTACAGTCTAAATGTAATGATTTGGCACACATGTGAAACGCTGAAGAGTAGGATTCCGTACTATCTGTGACACACAGAACGGGCATTTCGAATACTTGACACCCTAAACAGCCTCTCCGTAGAGAGGTGACACACCCATCATCTATCATCAAATTATGAAATCGTTAGCACTACATGTCACACTTACACTTGTCTGAATAATGTGCATGTACAGATGAGTGACATACACTCTGGGAATGTGTGGGACTGTGGGAAGAAGGGACATTTGGTGAGAGAATGTCCCCATAAGCCCAAGAAGTTGGGTTCCTTCTAACCTAGAAAAAAGGTGGCGGTCACGGTTGTGCACACCGCTGTCGAGGGGGATACACCAGAGGCTGACTTGGCAGTAGAAACACCTCAGAGGGAGGACTTGAAGTTGCCTTCACTAGCAGTAACAGAATTACATATTGTACACTTCATGACCCTTATGGCTGGTCATCAAGTACACCAGGTGTGGGTGATGATCGACTCTGGAGCCACAGGGAATTTCATAGATTGTGGGTTGGTACAACGTTTAGAACTACAGCGTGTTCCCTGAGAGATTCCCCCGAAAGGTTTTGGCCATAGCCGGTAATCCCTTAACGTCCAGTCCTATCACGGAACAAACAGAAATAATAGGATTGATTCTGAAGGGAGACAAACAAGATCATGTAGAAGATCTTACTTTAAACATCATTGATGCACCTCATAACGTGGTAATATTGGGCATGCCATGGCTATGGCAACACATCCCCACTATAGATTGGAAAAAGAAGACCGTGGTATTCTAGTCAGAAGAGTGTAGGTTGAGTTGTATGCAACCCCCTTGTTCTCACACTTTAGCACTTACTCACCTGTTCCATATTGCTACTGCAGTGGAAAAAAGAGACAGTACTTCCCTCAGTATATGCACTGTATCGGGAGGTTTTTGTGAGGCCAAGGCAGAAATACTACTTCCACACTGTGACTATGATTGTCAGATAGACCTGATTGCCAGAGCCACTATCCCTTCTTGTAGGGTCTATGCCTTTTCAGAGCCAGCGACTAAACATTTAAGGGAGTACCTAGATCATTATGTAGACATAGGTTTTATAAGAATGAACGTAGAAGCACAGGTGCACCACAATGTATAGCACAAAAGAAGTCAATATAGAGTCCAAATTCCAATAAGTCACAGGAGTAGAGGTTCATCGGTTAGATCTCTTTATTTCACTAGAAAAATAGATAGAGCAAAGCACAGACTTCTTCAGGGCTGTTGAATACAAACATATATAAAACATATATAAAACACATATACAATACATATATATAGACATCATAAAACCATACAAAAACAAAACACCATGTTTTAAAAAAAACACAATTCATTATGTGACAATTGGTTTGATAATATCTTTATCTGGTCAGGTCTATTAATATGTTGACATACATCGACAGACAGCTTAAACGATGGACAATACAGGACTAATCTGTTTCCATCCATCATTTGAATATCGCGTTTCAAAACCCTTTTACATCATATACATAGTCCGAACATCAGAGGTTCTCTGAATATATGATGAGAAAATGAGAGGGCGAAGAGAAGAAAACAACAGGGGAATAGAGAGAGAAGAGAGGAACTGATATAGTCAAAATACAAATAAAATTGAATTGATATATTTGAAGATAAGACAAGTATATACAAAAGAAGAGTAGGAATACAAGAGAGGGAGAGAGAGAGAGAACCTGGATCCCCCATCTATACTTCGCGAGTCTTACCAACGAGGAACGTATTCGAAAGTAGTACCTTTACATTACCATCCATCACAAACTGTACATTTAATTGTATGTATTAATTAAACAGCATAGTAGTTCGGCAAGTAAAAAACAATCCAAGATAGTGTATACCTACCGCTAGAAAGAGAAGACTTCAAAAATACCCCTGAAGATAAATGAAGGTATATGTATGACACTGCGTGCAAGGAGAAGGCTTGTCTTTCTGGATCTATGATGTAAACAACAATAAAGGAATCAATGTTTCTCAACGTGAACCACAATGTTAGGGATCCAGTTATATTCGTATTTAGACAGATAGTGACACTTACAAGAAACAAATTATTTGATGGCCGTCCCAGTGCAAATCTCCGCTGGTTTCGGAAAGGTTTTTATATATGTTGACCCAAGGTGTAAGGTTAAAACAATGTTCCGTCTGACAACTACACAAGGTTGAAGTTTAGTCTGTGGGCGGAAAAGTGGAGCCATTAGTAATACCCCTTAACAGTATCAATCTTTTCAATAAAGCCCGGTATAGTTAACTAGGCCAATGAATCACGTTCCGAAAAGCAGCTACACTTACGAGGTCAAGAAAAATAAGGGGGCCATCCAAGTGTGGAGGCACGTGGAGTCCCAAATAGGAGTGCAGCACGACCTGTAGGTAATAGGTCAAAAAGTGATTTTGTTCATATTCTACAGGTATATACATTTCCAAACTATGTAGAGGGGGGTATGCCCATTAGGTGCTCATATTTAATAAAGAAAGAGAAGGAAATCGTACGGCAATAAATCCCCCCACAGAGAACCCTTTTAGTAGCTAACGATGGGCGTGGAATCTGAAGAGGGTACTGCATGTAAAAAAAAAAACACAAAACCATTGTCTCATCAACTGTTATCAGCAAGGTCCCATAGTGCATTTATTGTATCAGAGTGGGTGCCCCTGGTATCCCTAAAAATGACATCTGCTTACCTATCTGTCGTCCAATCCCAATGTGCAATCCCTCAGTGCGCAGACATTCACAACAAGTCCATTTATAGATATAGTGCCCAAATCTAAAAGATCAAAGAATAGTCATTATTCTCGATATCCTAAACTGCTATGCCACTTGCCAACTGATCTACACAGTAAAGTCGTCAACACGTGATGCTAGTGGATCCCCTGGATCATGCCTCTCCCAACGAGATGCAACATGAAGTCAATATCACTGACAACTTTCCAGGATGATAACCCCGAATTTCCCCGTGAACTCTATTGACTATATTGATGCCCTAACACCAGTTCTCTACTTGTTGCGTAGGGTATACTAGGTAGGCGCAGGTATCCCCAAATGAAGCAAACAAAACAGAGCATGGGGTTCGGTAAGTTTAAAGGCTAACATTCAAAGTCTCCCCCCTCCGATAACTAATGGATAATGAATACTACAGCGTCCCTCGTCCCGCTTAGCGTAATGTGATAATGACGACCGGCAGACCGAAGTTCCAACTTGCAGCGATAACGAAAAATCCTCCAGCTGTTTGTAGAACCGAGTTCTCCTGGTCGGTTTAAATAACGTGCCGTAATAACAAAAATGGAAACACCTTTGTTCTACGAACCTAGGGCACTCCTCCCAGGTCATGTGATCCTTCGAGCACGAATGGCGGCCATCTTAAAAGGGGATAAAGTTACGTAAATAGTAATTGGAGATGGGAAATATTATTCTTTCCGTTGTGAAGCGCCAAATCACAGTGCATCCCACAAGAGTATAATGTACAAATCAACGGATTCCTGACTATCGTCATGATTAAGATAAAAAATGTTGATCTTCACCAATTAATCGACCATGCATTATACAGTGCATTATAGTCAAAACTCCAACGCATACAAAACACGAGTCAGAAGAGATCCGACTGTCGTCACAAGCCGAGATGAGTCACACTACTACAATATATCGATGAGGTGCTAGAAAATGGCAGACATCTTACAATTATCAGTGTATCAGGGGCATAACAAAATGCTAGCTCAACCTGCACAATATAAAGTTCCAAAAATACTCCCAGATGTCACCAGTTCCAAGGTGACTACAAGAGAGGCAATGTGCACTGTGTTCAATTCTAAGTTGTAGCGGCTGAGAAGCCCTCGCAAAAGGTCCGGCCTATCATAAACTTGACGGATGCTGCAACCCCACCAAACAGACACAGTACAATGTCGAATCCATCAAGAGTAAATGACACAAAAGGGCCCAGACCAATGTTTCTTATAAATACATCGAAAATTACAGATCCATATGATGTTTAGTATCAGGGGAAGAGGGACTCCTACGTGCCAGAAGAAAAAGAACTTAATGGAATTATGCTCCAATGTGCCAGAGGGAGGTGGATTCGAAGAAAGTAGATTTGAGAGGGGTAGGCTCAAGGGGATTGGTCCAAGAGAAAAGGGAATTAAGAAGAAGGTAACCTTACACCGTGGGTCAATATATATAATAACCTTTTCGAAACCAGTAAGTTATGATTTTTCTCAGTTTAGGAGTAGTAAAGTTAGGAGTCCTAACTTTACTACTCCTAAACTGAGAAAAATCCTAATTTTAAGACTTTTGGAATTCACAGGAGGCACTTAGGAGTCCTAACTTTACTACACCTAAACTGAGAAAAATCCTAACTTTAAGACTTTCGGTATTCACAGAAGGCATTTAGGAGTCCTAAAGTTAGGAGTCCTAACTTTACTACTCCTAAACTGAGAAAAATCCTAACTTTAGGACTTTTGGTATTCACAGAAGACATTTATGAGTCCTAAGGTTAGGAGTCCAAACTTTACTACTCCTAAACTGAGAAAAATCCTAACTTTAAGGCTTTCGGTATTCACAGAAGGCATTTAGGAGTCCTAAAGTTGGGAGTCCTAACTTTACTACTCCTAAACTGAGAAAAATCCTAACTTTAAGACTTTCGGTATTCACAGAAGACATAAAGGAGTCCTAAAGTTATGAGTCCTAACTTTACTACTCCTAAAATGAGAAAAATCCTAACTTTAAGACTTTCGGTATTCACAGAATCAATCAATCAATCATAGCATTTGTATAGTGCGCTACTCACCCGGAGGGGTCTCAAGGCGCTGGGGGGAGAGGGGTCCGTTACTGCTCGAACAGCCAGGTCTTGAGTTGCTTCCTGAAGGGGAGATGGTCCTGGGTCAGCCGAAGGTGGATGGGGAGGGAGTTCCAGATCTTGGCTGCCAGGTAGGAGAAGGATCTTCCTCCGGCAGTGGCTCTGCGGATGCGTGGTACGGCGGCGAGGGCGAGGCTGGTCGATCGTAGCTGGCGGGTGGGCATGTAGAAGGTCAGGCGGTCGTTGAGGTACTTGGGGCCCAGGTCGTGGAGAGCCTTGTGTGCGTGGGTGAGGAGCCTGAACGTGATCCTCTTGCTGACGGGGAGCCAGTGCAGGTCTCTCAGGTGGCCGGAGATGTGGCCGTGTCGGGGGATGTCCAGGACGCGTCGTGCGGAGGCGTTCTGGATGCGTTGGAGTCTTTTCTGAAGATTGGCTGTGGTTCCAGCGTAGAGGGTGTTCCCGTAGTCCAGTCGGCTGGTAACGAGTGCCTGGGTGGCGGTCTTCCTGGTCTCGGTGGGGATCCATCGGAAGATCTTCGGGAGCATGCACAGGGTGTTGAAGCATGATGAGCAGACGGCGTTGGCTTGTCTGGTCATCGAGAGGGAGGAGTCCAGGATGAAGCCCAGGTTGCATGCATGATCCGTTGGCTTGGGAGTGGTGCCCAGGGCAGGGGGCCACCAGGAGTCGTCCCAGGCGGAGGACGATGATCCCAGGATGAGGACTTCCATCTTGTCTGAGTTCAGTTTCAGGCGGCTGTTCTTCATCCACTCTGCGACGTCTTTCATCCCTTCGTTAAGGCTGGTTCTGGCTGTGGCGGGGTCATTGGTGAGGGAGAGGATCAGCTGGGTATCGTCGGCGTAGGAGATGATGTTGAGGTTGTGTTGGCGTGCGATGGCTGCGAGGGGGCCCATGTAGACGTTAAAGAGGGTTGGGCTGAGTGATGATCCTTGTGGTACGCCGCAGATGACTTCGGTGGCCTCGGATCTGAACGGAGGGAGGCGGACTCTCTGGGTTCTTCCGGCGAGGAACGAGATGATCCATTCCAGTGCCTTCTCTTGGATTCCGATGTTACTGAGGCGCTGTACTAGGGTGCGGTGGCAGACAGTGTCGAACGCTGCCGAGAGGTCCAGGAGGATGAGGGCCGCTGTTTCCCCGTTGTCGAGCAGGGATCGGATGTCAACGGTGGCAGCGATCAGGGCGGTCTCGGTGCTGTGGTTGGCTCGGAAACTGGACTGCGAGGGGTCGAGGGATCCATTCTTCTCGGGGAAGGCGGCGAGCTATCTGTTGAGGGTCTTCTCGATGACTTTGGCAGGAAAAGGGAGGAGCAAGATGGGGCGGAAGTTCTTGAGGTCGGTGGGGTCCGCTGTTGGTTTCTTCAGGAGGGCGCTGAGCTCGGCGTGCTTCCAGCTCTCCGGGGAGGTGGCGGTGTGGAAGGAGGTGCTGATGATGTCCCGAAGTTGGGGTGCGATAAAGGAGTCGGCCTTGTTGAAGATGTGGTGGGGGCAGGGGTCGGTTGGTGATCCGGAGTGGATGGTGTTCATCGTGCGGGTAGTGTCTTCGGTGCTGACTGGGGTCCAGTTGCAGAGGGGGGTGGTGGGGGGCGTTGGTTCAGCGGTTGGGTGCGTGGTCGGTGCGCCGAAGCTGTTGTGTATGTCGGCAATCTTGCGGTGGAAGAAGGTGGCGAGTTAGTCGCAGAGGTCTTGTGAGGGTGTGATGTCGTTGTTTCCAGCGCTGGGGTTGGAGAGCTCTTTGACGATGCTGAAGAGTTCCTTGCTGTCATGGGCGTTGTTGTCCAGTCGTTCTTTGAATGCCGTTGTCTTTGTGGTGCGGATCAGCTGGTGGTGCTTGCGGGTGGCGTGCTTGAGGGCGGTCATGTTGTCTGTGGTCTGGTCATGGCACCAGGCTTTCTCGAGGGTGCGGCAGTTCTTCTTGGAGTCCTTGAGTTCGCCGGTGAACCGGGGGGCTTTCTTGCTGCCGGGCCTGCTGGGAGGGTTCTTTAGTGGTGCGAGGTCGTCTGCGCAGGTGGTCAGCTACTGTGTGAGGTTGCTGGCTGCTTTGTTGGGGTCCGTTGTGCTGGCGGGAGGGTTCTGGCTGAGGGAGGTGGTGAGCTGCTTGGCGGTGATCTTGCTCCAGCTCCGGCGAGGAACCTGTTGCGGGTGGTGGTGGGTCATGGTTCTTCTGAAGCTGAAGTGGACCCAGCTGTGGTCAGTCCAATGGAGTCCGTGGAGTGGCTTGCTGGAGGAGAAGACGGGGTCAAGCGTGTGGCCGGCGTAGTGGGTGGGGGTGTTCACCAGTTGCTTGAGTCTGAGGTTTGCGTGGTTGTCCAGCAGGGTGGTGATCTTGCTGTCCTTGTTGTTCTCCATGTGGAAGTTGAGGTCCCCTAGGAGGATGTAGTCAGCGGAGGGGAGGGCGTGTGGGCTGATGAAGTCTGCGATGTCTTCGCTGAATTGTGTGAGTGGTCCCGGGGGTCTGTAGATGAGGGTGCCTCTGAGGGTCGTCTTGGGGTCGGTGTGTATCTGGAAGTGGAGGTCCTCGGCGGCGGTGATGGTGTCGTTGGAGTTGGTTGAGATGCGGATGGTGTTCTTGTGTACGATGGTGATGCCTCCTCCAGTCTGGTTGAAGCGGTCCCTCCGGGTGATCTTGTATCCGTCCGGGATGGCTATGGCGATGTCGGGTGCTGAGGAGGCATTCATCCAGGTTTCCGTGAGGAAGGCGACGTCCGGTGATGTTGTGTCGAGGAGGTTCCAGAGTTCGACGGCGTGTCTGTGAACGGAGCGGGTGTTGAGCAGGATGCACTTGAGGTGGTTGTTGCTGGTGCTCGGCTTGGCGGGTGCGGTGCAGGTCCGGAGGCAGGTGAAATTGCAGGCTTGGCAGGTGAAGGGTCCATGCGGCCCAGGTGAAGGGTCCATAGTGGCCCAGCCTTCCCCCATAAAAACCGGATAGTATACAGGACGCGCAGGGGACGCGAGCAGCGGGCTCGCCAAAGGCAAGCCCGTCTGCGCCCGTCCGCTCCAGTCCGGGCCCCGGGAGCAGAAACCCTGGATGTTGGTTGCCACAGCATATAATTAGATATTCTAGGGAGGATTTACTTAGACTGAACAAACATGTTCTACCACAATGTAAAAACAGTGGGAATCCAGAGTGGAAAGGCACTTAAATGTGCACACTGTAAGAATAGTTTAGCAGGTTGCACCAACGCCAAAAAACAAGAGAGGAAGTTGTGCTTCATGCTACTAAACTGTGATAAATCCAAGGTTAGAAGTACTGGGGGCAAAGACTACCAATAGGAAATGGACTGGTTTTAATCCCAGTTCTTTCTCACTGGCATTGGCTAAAAATAAACCTATACTAGATTCAGATATAAATACAGCCAAGAAACATTATGAGAAATGGGTAATAGGTGCCTTAGATGAGATAGCCCCATGGACTACGAGGAGCCTTAAGAGACAGATGCATGTGCTCCTTGATATAACGAAACCCTTGCTAAAGCTAAGACAGGCTGCAAGAAACTGGAGCGCATTTGGCGCAAACATTTCTGTGATAAGGCCAAAGAGCAATATAAAAGTGAAAGTAAAAAATACCATACATTAATTAAGACAACGAGGTGCGAGTTCTATATGAAGAAAATAGGAAAAGCAAGGAGTTCATCAAAAGAAATGTTCACTATACTAAAGTCACTTAAAACACATGACAGTCGAAAGGAAGAAGAAACTCCCTCAATTGAAAACTGCAATAAGATCGCTGAATTGTTTGCTGAGAAGGTGGCTAAGATATATAATGCGTTCCAAATAAAAACCTGCCAGGTGAAAAGCTCAGAAATCAAGAAGGAGAGAACCTGTACAGGGGACAGGTTTAATGAATTTAAAATGCCTGAACTAGAGGAACTAAAAATAATTGTCAAAGGAATAAAATCTGGCTTCCCCCGAGATCCGGCCCGCCCAGAACAACTCTTGATGGGGGCATATCACATTATGGCCTACATTCATGAGCTTATTAACATCTCCTTCCAGAAGGGAGAAGTCCCCAGCAGCTGGAAACAAGCAATAATATGCCCACGGAAAAAAAAAACGTCAATAGATTCAGCAGTCTTAGAAGATTGGCGTTCAATCTCGCTGTTACCCTTTGTCGCTAAGATTGCGGAAAAAATAGCTAATAAACAGCTAACTAATCATATTCAGGTAAATTATCTATTACATCCCTCTCAGTCTGGCTTCAGAACAGCCCACTCAACAGAATCTGCTCTGCTCCTAGCTACTGACACAATGAGATGCTGTGTGGACGAGGGGCAGACGACAGCTATGATCCTACTGGATCTAAGTGCGGTGTTCGTTACCGTCTCACATGGGCTGCTTCTGCAGAGACTAGAGGAATGCGGAATAGAGTGTACCGTACTACAATGGATGACATCCTTCCTATCGCTACAAAGTTTCTAAGTGTTACAGCAGACACAACTTCATAAGAGTATCATGTTGCCTCAGGGAGTACCTCAAGGGTCAATTTTGAGTCCCACACTATTCAACCTATATGTGGGACCACTGGCAGAATTCGTGGAAAAACTTCAAGTCACCATCGTATGATACTCTGATGATACTCAGTTATTTGTGACACTATCTTAAAACAATAAAATGAAAGCACCTAATGTCATCAGGTGCCTAGAAGAGGTAGCAGGATGGATGTCCGATCATTGCCTAAAATTGAATAGTACTAAAACAGAGGTGATGATAGTAGGCAATGCACCAAGTATATGGTAGTATATGCACAAAACAGAGTCACCAAAAAACTACAGACCGTGCAGAACGCAGCGGCACGCGTGCTGTCCAAAAAACCTAAATTCGCACCCATCTCGGACACTCTGAAAAGTTACCACTGGTTAACTATCCAAAACATGGTAAAATTCAAATCATTGTGCTTAGTCTACAAAACACTGCAGGACCAAGGACCGCGTTTTCTCAAAGAGCAACTAATTCCCTACAATCCGTCCAGAACACTTCGATCTACCTCACTTAACCAACTAGTGGTCCAACGCAGCAGAACAGTTTCTTGGGGCGACCGCGGCTTTTCAATTGCGGCCCCTAAAATCTGGAACACCCTACCAAACCACATAAAAACAAGTTCCTCACTGCTTCAGTTTAGAAAAAAACTAAAAACATGGTTATTTAATCAGTAAATCAAGCTTCTGAACATACTGATCAGGGAGAGACATCATTGCATATTAGCGCCGAGACGCCCACGGGTAATTGTACGCGCTCTATAAGTGTCATTAATAAATAAATAAATAAATGGTCTTCTGCATGGTGGCCAGAAACTTTGGGAAAAGACCAGACATCGAATTCAGAAGTAAAAAATTGGGGAGTCATGTTTGACCCTAAACTGTCCTTCGACGCTCAGATTTAAAGGGTAGTGGGCAAATGCTTTGGAATCCTTAAAATTATGAGGAACATTTTTGGACCTCCTACCACCAGATGCAAGGAAAACCATAGGGCATGCTTTGGTAACATAACAATTGGACTACAGTAATGTTCTGTATTTGGGAGCTCCCAAAAGGGGGCTAGCCAAATTACATGTGGTACAGAATGCAGCTGCACAGCTTATATTGAATCTTTCTAGAAGAGCATCCACAAGAAAAGCTCTGAAAGAACTGCCCTGGCTGCCAGTGGAAGAATGGGTCCTTTTTAAGTCTATGTGCTATTGCCACAAAATACTTGCAAATAAAGGACCCCGCACCTGCACCCCCTAATTTCCCAATATGTCCCCGGACGCAATTAACGATCAGAAGGTAGGTCGCTAGTGAAAGTTCCGAGAATTCAGAGCACGAGAATGGGGGCTCGGCCCTTTAGCTATCTTGCAGCAAAATACTGGAATGGGCTCCCAGAAATATAAGAATGGAACCATGCGAAGGCCAATTTAGGAAGATGCTAAAAACTTGGCTATTTATCTCCGCATACTAAAGTATAGGAGAATCATAAGATTGCATTAGTAGGAAAATTATAGCGGAAGTGCTTAAAGTAGGTACTAGTTGTGAGTCTGCTTAGCGCGGGGACACGCCCGATGGCATAACCATGCGCTTTAGAAATGTTAAAATAAATAAATAAATTAGAGACACAATGGAAAAGGTAAAAATATTTACATGTTTCTATATATATTTTTTAAATGTCCGAAGTACCACTGTACGGCCTCGGTCGTACCGCAGTGTTTAAAAAAATAAAAATATGTTAAAACATTTTAAATGAAATATACTACTCTATATTTTACTAATACAATGCAGAACTGTGTATTTTCTATTTTAATATATTTAAAACTTCATAAAAATTTTACAGAGTAATGCGATAATACCAACAAGTGTCTGCGCTACTTAAATTTTTTTAGAATCTGTTCCTTTCTCCCTAACCTGTTGTAAAAATATACAGAGAATTGTAAATTAAGTTCTCTACCTACTAATATTGTAATAGCACTTTGATAATTTAGATATAGGTAGGGAACAACAACAATACCTATTACATTCCTTTGTCTAAGACCTTTACACAAAACGCAGTATGATGCAGAACGCAGCAAAAATGTGCTGAAGACTACATTACTGCATTTTATGTTTGGTAAACACAGCCATTAGCCAATCACATACCGAATTATCATGTTCATATACTTCGTTATACCGCCAAGTTACCACTGTATTCTGCAGCATATCATACATAACTAAATATTTTAAAACTTATAACTTTAACTCTACTTACACTATTCACACATCCTTCAAAAAATACTGTTTGCATCTCAAAAAGTATTTTCCTTCTACATTACATCGACATCCGTTCCCACACTTTCATTCTACATCTATTTCAATTATCCAATTCCACTCTATGCCACTGCACTCTACACTACTCTACTCTACTATATTGCACTCTACCCTCTCCACTCTATGTCACTCATCTATACGCCACTCCACTCTATGCTAATCCACTGTACTCCACTCTATTCTACCCCAGACCATTCTACACCACTCCACTCTACACCCCTACAGTGTACACTATTACACTCTACACCATTCCATTTAATGACACTCTACTACACACCACCTCACTGTATGCTCTACCATGACGGGGAGCCAGTGCAGGTCTCTCAGGTGGCCGGAGATGTGGCCGTGTCAGGGGATGTCCAGGACGAGTCGTGCAGAGCCGTTCTGGATGCGTTGGAGTCTTTTCTGAAGTTTGGCTGTGGTTCCGGCGTAGAGGGTGTTCCCGTAGTCCAGTCGGCTGATGACGTGTGCCTGGGTGACGGTTTTCCTGGTCTCGGTGGGGATCCATTGGAAGATCTTACGGATCGCGCAGGGTGTTGAAGCATGATGAGGAGATGGCGTTGACTTGTCTGGTCATCGAGAGGGAGGAGTCCAGGATGAAGCCCAGGTTGCGTGCGTGGTCCATTGGCTTGGGAGTGGTGCCCAGGGCAGGGGGCCACCAGGCGTCGTCCCTGGCGTAGGGCGATGATCCCAGGATGAGGATTTTCGTCTTGTCTGAGTTCAGTTTCAGGTGGCTGTTCTTCATCCACTCTGCGACGTCTTTCATCCCTTCGTTTAGGCTGGTTCTGGCGGTGGCGGGGTCGTTGGTGAGGAAGAGGATCAGCTGGGTGATGTCGACGTTGGAGATGATGTTGAGGTTGTGTTGGCTTGCGAGGGCTGCGAGGGGGCCCATGTAGACGTTGAAGAGGGTTGGGCTGAGTGATGATCCTTGTGGTACGCCGCAGATGACTTTGGTGGCCTCGGATCTGAACGGGGGGAGGCAGACTCTCTGGGTTCTTCCGGTGAGGAACGACATGATCCATTCCAGTGCCTTCTCTTGGATTCCGATGTTGCTGAAGCGCTGTACTAGGGTGCGGTGGCAGACAGTGTCGAACGCTGCCGAGAGGTCCAGGAGGATAAGGGCCGCTGTTTCCCCGTTGTCGAGCAGGGATCTGATGTCATTGGTGGCAGCGATCAGGGCGGTCTCGGTGCTGTGGTTGGCTCGGAAACTGGACTGCGAGGGGTCGAGGGATCCATTCTTCTCGAGGAAGGCGGCGAGCTGTCTGTTGACGGTCTTCTCGACGACTTTGGCAGGAAAAGGGAGGAGCGAGATGGGGCGGAAGTTCTTGAGGTCGGTGGGATCTGCTGTTGGTTTCTTCAGGAGGGCGCTGAGCTTGGCGCGCTTCCAGCTCTCCGGGAAGGTGGCGGTGTGGAAGGAGGTGTTGATGATGTCCCGGAGTTGGGGTGCGATGATGGAGGCGGCCTTGTTGAAGACGTGGTGGGGGCAGGGGTCGGTTGGTGATCCGGAGTGGATGGTGTTCATCGTGCGGGTGGTGTCTTCGGTGCTGACCGGGGTCCAGTTGCAGAGGGGGTGGTGGGGGGCGTTGGTTCAGCGGTTGGGTGCGTGGTCGGTGCGCCAAATCTGTTGTGTATGTCGGCGATCTTGCGGTGGAAGAAGGTGGCGAGTGAGTCGCAGAGGTCTTGTGAGGGTGTGATGTCGTTGTTTCCAGCGCTGGGGTTGGAGAGCTCTTTGACGATGCTGAAGAGTTCCTTGCTGTCGTGGGCGTTGTTGTCCAGTCGTTCTTTGAATGCTGTCTTCTTGGTGGTGCGGATCAGCTGGTGGTGCTTGCGAGTGGCGTGCTTGAGGGCGGTCATGTTGTCTGTGGTCTGGTCGTGGCGCCAGGCTTTCTCGAGGGTGCGGCAGTTCTTCTTGGAGTCCTTGAGTTCGCCGGTGAACCAGGGGGCTTTCTTGCTGCCGGGCCTGCTGTGAGGGTTCTTTAGTGGTGCGAGGTCGTCTGCGCAGGCGGTCAGCCACTGTGTGAGGTTGCTGGCTGCTTTGTTGGGGTCCGTTGTGCTGGCGGGAGTGTTCTGGCCGAGGGAGGTGGTGAGCTGCTCGGCGGTGATCTTGGTCCAGCTCCGGCAAGGAACCTGTTGCGGGTGGTGGTGGGTCGTGGTTCTTCTGAAACTGAAGTGGACGCAGCTGTGGTCAGTCCAATGGAGGCCGGTGGGGTGGCTTGCTGGAGGAGAAGATGGGGTCAAGCGTGTGGCCGGCGTAGTGGGTGGGGGTGTTCACCAGTTGCTTGAGTCCGAGGTTTGCGTGGTTGTCCAGCAGGGTGGTGGTCTTGCTCTCCTTGTTGTTCTCCATGTGGAAGTTGAGGTCCCCTAGGTGGATGTAGTCAGCGGAGGGGAGGGTGTGTGGGCTGATGAAGTCTGCGATGTCTTCGCTGAATTGTGTGAGTGGTCCCGGGGGTCTGTAGATGAGGGTGCCTCTGAGGGTCGTCTTGGGGTCGGTGTGTATCTGGAAGTGGAGGTGTTCAGCGGCGGTGAAGGTGTCGTTGGAGTTGGTCGAGATGCGGATGTTTTTCTTGTGTACGATGGCGATGCCTCCTCCAGTCTGGTTGACGCGGTCCCTCCGGGTGATCTTGTATCCGTCCGGGATGGCTATGGCGATGTCGGGTGCTGAGGAGGCGTTCATCCAGGTTTCCGTGAGGAAGGCGACGTCTGGTCGGCTTGCCTTTGGCGCGCAATCGGCGTGCCCGCTGCGCGTACGCGCGGGCTCCATATGAGGCCAAGTGGGAGGTCGGAGCAGCTGGGAGGCGGGAGCGGGGCGGTCAATCGGGTACAGCAGGAAAAAGGGGGCGGGCCATATACACAGGTTAGCACCTGGTGGAGACAGTCTTCTATGTTCAGTCGAAATTTTTAAGGGTGAGACAATTCTCTTGGTTGCTTGCAATGCTTGGGATACAGTATGTGGAATCTTTGCCCTGCTGAAAACTTTTTATGTAGAACATGTTGTTTTAGGTACACTTGATATTTTTCCCCTTTGTTGTGGAGGGATTAGGCAGCTTTTGGTTGTAGGGGCGGTTGGCGTTACAACTTCCTAAGAGTATCATGTTGCCTCAGGGAGTACCTCAAGGGTCAATTTTGAGTCCCACACTATTCAACCTATATGTGGGACCACTGGCAGAATTCGTGGAAAAACTTCAAGTCACCATCGTATGATACACTGATGATACTCAGTTATTTGTGACACTATCTTGAAACAATAAAATGAAAGCACCTAATGTCATCAGGTGCCTAGAAGAGGTAGCAGGATGGATGTCCGATCATTGCCTAAAATTGAATAGTACTGAAACAGAGGTGATGATAGTAGGCAATGCACCAAGTATATGGTCTTCTGCATGGTGGCCAGAAACTTTGGGACAAGTCCAGACGTCGAATTCAGAAGTAAAAGATTTGGGAGTCATGTTTGACCCTAAACTGTCCTTCGAGGCTCAGATTTAAAGGGTAGTGGGCAAATGCTTTGAAATCCTTAAAATTATGAGGAACATTTTTGGACCTCCAACCACCAAATGCAAGGAAAACCATAGGGCATGCTTTGGTAACATCACAATTGGACTACAGTAATGTTCTGTATTTGGGAACTCCCAAAAGGGGGCTAGCCAAATTACATGTGGTACAGAATGCAGCTGCACGGCTTATATTGAATCTTTCTAGAAGAGCATCCACAAGAAAAGCTCTGAAAGAACTGCCCTGGCTGCCGGTGGAAGAATTGGTCCTTTTTAAGTCTATGTGCTATTGCCACAAAATACTTGCAAATAAAGGACCCCGCACCTGCACCCCCTAATTTCCCAATATGTCCCAGGACGCAATTAACGATTAGAAGGTAGGTCGCTAGTGAAAGTTCCGAGAATTCAGAGCACGAGAATGGGGGCTCGGCCCTTCAGCTATCTTGCAGCAAAATACTGGAATTTGCTCCCAGAAATATAAGAATGGAACCATGCGAAGGCCAATTTAGGAAGATGCTAAAACTTGTCTATTTTTCTCCACATACTAAAGTATAGGAGAATCATAAGATTGCATTAGTAGGCAAATTATAGCGGAAGTGCCTAAAGTAGGTACTAGTTGTGAGTCTGCTTAGCGCGGGGACACGCCCGATGGCGTAACCATGCGCTTTAGAAATGTTAAAATAAAGAAATAAATTAGAGACACAATGGAAAAGGAAAAAATATTTACATGTTTCTATATATATTTTTTAAATGTCCGAAGTACCACTATACTGCCTCGGTCGTACCGCAGTGTTTAAAAAAAAAAAAAAACGTTAAAACATTTTAAATGAAATATACTACTCTATATTTTACAAATACAATGCAGAACTGTGTATTTTCTATTTCAATATATTTAAAACTTCATAGAAATGTTACAGAGTAATGCGATAATACCAACAAGTGTCTGCACTACTTATAGTTTTTTTTAGAATCTGTGCATTTCTCCCTAACCTGCACTCTACCCTCTCCACTCTATGTCACTCCTCTGTACGCCACTCCACTCTATGCTAATCAACTGTACTCCACTCTATTCTACCCCAGACCATTCTACACCACTCCACTCTACACCACTACAGTGTACACTATTACACTCTACACCATTCCATTTTATGACACTCTACTACACACCACCTCACTGTATGCTCTACCATTCTTCACTACTCCACTGTATGCTATTCCACTGTATGCAACTGCATTCTATGACACTACACTATACGCTTTTCAACTCTATGCCAGAGACAATTAACTATATGCTATTCCAATGTACGCCACTGCACTCTCTGCCACTCGTCTGTACGCCAATCCACTATATGCGACTCCACTGTACGACTATCAACTGTATGCTATTCCAATGTATGCCACTGCACTCTCTGCCACTCTTCTGTATGCCAATCCACTATATGCTACTCCACTGTATGACTATCAACTGCATGCTATTACACTGTACATTACTCTATTATACGCCACTTCACCCTACCCTATAACACTCTACGCTATTACCCTGTACAACACTCCAGTCTATGCTATTCAACACTACACTATTCTACTCTACACTACTCAACTCTACAACACTCTATTCTATGGCACTCAGCAGTATCCTATTACACTGTACACCAATATAGCCTACCCCACTACAGTCTACCCCGCTCCATGGTACAACACTCCCCTCTATGGTATTCCACTCTATAACACTCCACTCTGTGCCACTCCACTGTATGCCACTCAACTCAACACCACTCCAGTCTAAGTAATTCCACTGTAAGCCAATAAACTGTACCTCACTACTCTCTATGCCACTCTACTGTACGTTATTCCACTATATGCCATTCCACTCTATATTAGTCCACTCTACACCACTCTACTCTACTCTGCAACACTCAACTCTACAACACTCCTCTCTGCCCTACTCCAGTGTACACTATTCCACTGTATGCAACTCCAGTGTACGCCAGTCCACTCTGTGCTATTTGACTGTACACAACTGCACTGTACCTCACTCCATTCTACACCAGGTTCACTCTACAATACTCTATTATACATCACGTCACGCTATGCCACTCTGTTGTATGGCACTCTAATCTGTGCTATCCCCCTGTATGCTACTGCACTCTGACACACCCCACTGTATGTCATCACACTGAACACCACTTCACTGTACACTATTCCACTGTGTGCTGTTCAACTCAACTGAAAAGAGAGAGTGGCCCTTCTGACTGTGGTAAAAGCAACAGCTTCACTCCTCAGACTGGCTACAGGATGTGCTTGACACTGCAAGTTTAATAGTAGGATGGCTTGGCTCACGGTAAATCTCCTTGATGACTTCGTGCATTAAAGTCTTAATTGCATCAGGCACTCTATTGGACCCCATCTGTAAATCTCCATCATCATGGCTTCGCCACTTGCATTCCCTCTCATTTGCAAGACATAATCATTGATAGACCTATGCTGTTCAAACAGGCTTTGCAGTATGTAAAAGGTGATGTTCCAATAATGGGTTAACACCTTTTGTATGAGGGCTTATATTAGGAATCTATTAGCATGCTGACTGATCCTCAACTACTTCGAGGCATTAAAGGAATATATGAAACGTGTACAAATCTTGCAGCAGGTGACCAGTATTCTGCTTTAAAGAACTACACAATTAGGTTGATGAATCAAGCCATACATAGCACTCTGCAGTATTCTCCATCTGCCATGGCTTTTACAATGTTATTATCATTGTCAGAGGCAGCAAAACCATTGCTGAGAAATCTTGTTTGAAGCAATTAGTAGACTTTGTTTTTTTTATTCTTCAAGGATGTTGAAAGCTGTATGTACTTTCTCTTTGAGAATACTGCAAATGCTGCATGTTGATGAGTGCATTGAAAAGCATAAGGAATTGTGGCACCAATCACTAGCCTTTGCTCAGCGAAAAGCTAAGTAAGTATTAAATACCCGGCGTATCTCTAGAGACCCTGGCCAAGAGATTAAATTAAATAATTTTCAATAAACACAACCATGGCCAAGAGTTTCCAATCCATGTGGCAGAACATGTGGAAAATGAATTCTAAAAAATGTGAAATTAATACATGTCCTTCCAGGACCCCATGGACCACTTCGTAAGCAGGCCAGTGGGAGGTTTGCAAAATAGATTAAATTAATTAAATAATAGAAATAATCATGTACTACAGACTATTACAAACGAGTCATAAAGCCTTATATATAACAGGAAATATGCATATGAAATAAGAAACAAATGACCAAAATCATCTGTACATTTCTAAAAGACCAAAAGTGAGAACTCACGCTGCTCGGCCGCTCACGCCAGTCTCATCGTTGATCGGCTAGGCGCCCTGCGATGCGTAGACAGACAGCGAGGAGACTGCAGACGACCGGCTTGCATAGTAGCTGTTGCAGATACGGTTGCGGCTAATTTAAAAAACTTTCAGGATTCCTGGGTGCTGCCCATACGGAGGTTGCGATCGCTGCTCTTTCTTTGGATTATTTGGTGGGCCGCACTTTGGGTAACCGACTCAGCCGCACCAGCCCTCCTGTACCTTGAATCACGAGTGCAGGAGAGAGGCTGGTGGCAGCGGCACCGGAGCGGCTCCTGGACCATGAGCACCAGGGGAGCCAAGACGGGGAAGAGTAGTAAGGCAAAAGCAGCCACTGGAGATGCCAGTCCAGGAGAAACTGCCATTAAATCCAAACGCTAGGTCAGTGCCAACAAAAAGCTGATGGGGAGGGTCGGGGTGGGGTACACAGAGACGTACCCAGCCTTTAATTGCAAAAATGTTTATCGGGGCTAAGGGTCCACTCCCTGCCACAGACATTAAGACTACCCCACATACACCTCCCCCTGAGAGTGCCCCCTGGATTTGCCAACTATACAATCACCTGTGTTAAACATGCAGCAAGAGACAACTCCAGCTAAAGTAAACCCTGTGGAAGCACCGCAAGCTGCCGCAGGAGCTACTAGTGCCTTGCAAGTTCCGGCTGGCAACTCGACCGATCCCCTATGCCCCAGGTTGAAAGTGATACTGGGGAGCAAACTGGTCAGAGGAGCCAGTTAACTGTAGCCTCCATAGCCAAAGATACGAGAGGGTGCTCCATCACGAGCAGCCCTGAGAATACCTCTAAAACACCTGTGGCCAGTATCAATAATTATATTCAGGACCTAGAAGCTGCCTCTGGTACACAAGCTCCATGGACTCTGGGGATGGGGGCCGAAAGTTTCTACTTGGTGTCTGATGGCACAGGGACTTCCTCAGATGAAGGGGGGTTTAACACTAGCGAAGATGACAGTGAGGAGTCATCCAAGGACATAAGAACAGTGCAGCGTCCCAGGAAGACAAGAAGCAAGGGCAAAAGACGTAGCCAGCTCAAATGTGACTACTCAGACTCACAGATGTCTTATCCTCTGGAAGAAGATGAATCTCACATGTTGAAGTGGGAAAATGCGAAGAGCGCACCAGCAGACACTACCAAACCCTTACTAGCTTCGATTCTAGCCTCCCTCAAAGAATTTCAAGAAGAAGTTTGGGCGGATAATCGTACAGCAGACAGGGCTGCTAAAACGCTGCAAGGAGGCATGAGAAGACTGAGTAAAATATGTACTGATATAAGTGATCGTGTCACATGGTTGAAGGGCGCACAAATGTCTGGAAACGGAGGTCCCGGTTGTTAAAAAACAGAGTGAGTCCAACACTGCTTGTCTACTGGATATAATGACCTAAATAGAGGAACAGGAAAATCGTCAACACAGAAACAACCTTTGCTTGCTTGGAATCCCAGAAGGAAGGGAAGGCAAAGACCCTAGGCGCTTCATAGTAAAACTCTTGCAAGAATCCTTTCAATCCAGGCTGGGACTGGGACCACGAGGTGCAGAGGGCACATTGCTTCCCTTTCAACCTAAGACGACAGCGAGACGGCAGCAGCACAGCGGGCGGACAACCAAGGGTGTTCCTGGTGTACTTTGTAAACTTTATTCTTAGGCAACTTGTATATGACCAGGTCCGCCCAAATTCCCAGAAGGGATCTAATGGGGTAACATTTTTTGAGAAACCGGACTTTGGCCACCAGACAGTAGAACGAAGATGGCGACTGCGTCAGCTAATCTTCCCATTCCAGCAGCTGGGACCACAGGTGTTCCTAATGAACCCTGCCAGACTTAAAGTAATTTTTAATGGGGCATCTAAAATCTTTTTGTCTGAAATTAAGGCTGGTGAATACCTACACAAGATCAAGTCTAAGAAGGGCTCAAGCTAAGGAGATTATCATACTGCTCTTGGGTAGGGGAGGGCAAAGAAGGGATCTTTCCTTTCTCACCCCTTATCTTCATGGGTTTCTTCACCATGGACCAGTCCTATTAAAAACCTAGGGCTTGTCTATTTAGAAGCCCTCCATACTAGATCTGATGGGAACTAGCCCAACGCATGCCTAACATGTTTAAGGTGTGGTTAGTTGCGCACACTCATTCCTGACTACCATCATTCAGGTCATTCCTGATTGCTCAAAGAGAGGGGGGAGGGGGAAGCTAGAATGACACAGAGCGATCAAGGACACTTTTTTATTATTCTTTTTTACATACAATCACTTATTAAAGCACTGGGCAAAGCTAATAAATTCACTAAGTCAAGCGTACTCAAGGGATCAAGAAATCTTTGGTTTAATCTTCTTTAAAATGTCCAAATGACTAAGATAAATACTCTTAGATTCATTTCTACAAACGTATGTGCGCTGAATGAAGGCTGCAAAGAGACAAAAAGTGGTGCAAGGTTTATGCTCACTGGGGGCCGATATTGTCTGCCTTCAGGAGACTCATATAAAGGGCTCACAAAAACACTTATCGAATTCACTGGGGTTTAAAGTTATAGGAGCTACCACACAGGGAGCGAGAATAAAAGGAGTAGGAGTTATGGCTGAAAGTAGACTACCATTAAAATATCCCCGCATTAAATCCGACCCACTGGGCAAATGGGTAATCATTGAGTGTCACCTTCCCCCTAATACCTCCTTTCACCTTATGCTCAATTTACGGAAGCAACATAGATGATCCAGCTATTATTAACTGGATTACTGGGGAGCAAGCCCACTGGCCTACTCCAATAATCGTTGGTGGCGATCTTAACACCTTGGGTGCTCATGACGAGCTCAGCTCGTCATGAGGCACAGTGGCGCTGTGCTCATGACTAGCTCAGCTCGTCATGAACGCCGCAGAATGCCCACGCGGGGATAATTCCCTTGCTGTGCTGAGCGTTCCATGGAACCGGGCGGGTCATGACGAGCTCAGCTCGTCATGAGCACAGTGCCACCGTGCTGCGTGATGAGCCGAGCTCGTCACGAGCACTGCGGCACCGCACGTGGCCCCCCAGCACCGCGGGGGCATTAGCCCTGCGGCGAAGGGGTTAATATCAATCTGCTCTGTAATTGGAAAATGGATGATAAATGGAGGTACACAGGCAGGAAGCTCCGAGTTTACAAAGCATTAATCAACTTAGCTCAAACTCAGTGATGTCTGGGCCAACCTAAACTTCATGCGGCATTTCTCTGCCCCACACCGGTCATTCGCTAGACTAGACTATTTTTTTATTTTATCTTCTTTACTAGGCAAATGCTGCATAGATACCGCTCCACGCTTCATGTCGGACCATAGTCTACTTATTTTAAATATTGGGGTATTGGGGAACTGGAGGAAAACCCCGAAATGGAGCTTCGAGAAAACACTACTACAAGATGTTGGTTATCGGTCACACATGCAAACATAGATCCAAGAATTTCTTGATATAAATATGGGAACGGCCCCAATTATGATAGTTTGGGACACGTTAAAGCCTAGCATTAGGGAAGAGACTCTTAGGTTCTCAATTAGGAAAAATAGGAAAGAAAAACTGCTAATCTGTGGTCTCCAGGAAAAGTTAAAAAAAGCAGAGGTGAAATTAATCCAAATGGTTCAAGCAGAAGGGGCTACCGAGACTATCCAAAATGAAGTAATACTTATAAAAGCTGAAATAAGGTCAGTATTTGCAGAAAAGAACGCAGCTAAGTGGGCAACAATGCGGGAAAAAAACTATGAATATAGCGAACTTATCTGTCATCATCTAGCCATCAAACCTAGGCAGCAGGCTACAGGCAGTGAAACACTCTCAATCCAACTCTCAACAGGAGAAGAGAATAGTGATCCTAGTAAAATACAAGAAAGCTTCTGAGAATTCTATTCTGATCTATACGCAGAAGAGAATAGTAGGGAAGACATTGCCGAAGCCTTAGCCAGCTTGCCAGACGGGAAAGCCGCAGGAGTAGACGGTATTCCTGTGGAATTCTATAAAATCTTTGCTCCCCAAATAAAACCCTTCTTTTCTACTGTAGTAACCTCCATCTTTCATGGGGTCCCTGCCTCCTGGTCCAATGACAAAATGTCCATATTCCCTAAAAAAGATAAGTCACCTTTAGAGATGGGCTCATATAGGCCAATCAAACTTATAAACTGTGACTCCAAAGTCTTCTCCAAAATCCTGGCAATGAGAATATCCTCAGCAGTCGAGTCTTTGGTTTCAGAATGGCAACATGGATCAATTCTTAAGAAAAGCACCACCGAACATATTAGGCGGGCCACTACTTTGTTTGACATGGCACAAGTAGCAGGAGACCCGCTGTCACTAATTCTATTACATGCTGAAAAAGCATTTGATGTATCCTGGCAGTTCCTTTGGGGTGTCATGAGAATGATGGGCTTGGACCAAAACTAACTCAAGCCGTACAAGCTCTGTATCGGAATCCGACGGCCTGCGTATCGATAAATGGGAGGTTAACTGCAATTTAACATCTCCCAGGGCACCAGGCAAGGGTGTCTGTGTCCCCCCTTGCTTTTTGCCCTCTATATCGATCCCCTAATCAAGAAAATAGAAAATATTCCAGCAATTCAGGCAGTAAGTAGTCATGGATGTGACCCTGAAATGATGGCTTACGATGACGATCTGGCCATAACTACCCCAGAGCCTAAAAGCGCTATTTTTGAACTGGAACTGGAGGCACAAACATTTGGAAAAATCTCTGGGTATGCACTGAATAGAAAGAAAACCCACATAGTAATAAATAAAGAAATCAACTTGATAGATAGCCGGATTGTCACAAAGGTCAAATACCTGGGGGTGATTATAAGTGCTAATATGGATGAAATTGTAGCTGAGAACCTAAACCCTTTGGCAACCGAAACAAAGAGAGCTCTTAATCGAATCAACAACCTACACCTGACTCTGGTGGGTAGATGTAACGTAATTAAAATGACCTACTTCCCAAAGCTACTCTACTTTTTCCGATCCATCCCACTGGAATTCATTAAAACCATGCTGCAGAAATTCCAGCAACTCTTTACACAATTCATTTGGGCTCACTCACAACCCAGGCAGGCATTTAAACAACTGTCTTTTCCCAGGGAGCGGGCTGGTTAGGCTTTCCCCAACATAGTGCTCTATTACTGGGCTTCAGTTCTGCAATACAGTATGGAATTAGTGAAGGAACACTCCTTCTCTCCTCCTATTGGGCTTCCATCGCCATTTCAGCTACGGTTAGGAGACGAGGCCCATGGTTGTCTTCTCAGACAAATATCCTTTGGATATTACAAGCAAGTGAGATTCAAGATACTGATGAACTCCTTTAAGTTTTTTTGCAATATCCGTAGGATCTATGGGCTGGGAAGACTAAACTTCTTTTCCCCTATCAGCACGAACTGCAACTTGCCTGCTATTTTTGGTAGGTCCTATCTACAAGACTTTTATAAAGCTGGCATCCTAAAGCTGGGATAACTAATCTCTAGTGAAGGAGTTAATTCCTTTACAGAGCGTCAAAATAAATACGGGCTAAAAAACCAAGATGCCTTTAAATATTTTACCATACGCGATTTTCTGTCTCGAAAGGCTGGCGGACCTGCCGGGTTTGTTAAAATCGAACTTATGGAAAATGTAAGGGCCCCAGTAACCCCTCGGATTGGCTCTATATACTCTGCATTAAATAGTCAAACTCCAGATGATCTACCCAGAATAGCAGACAAATGGCAAACAAAACTGAAAGTCCCACACAGCACATTTTTTAATGCGCTGAAACTTGCTCAGAGCGACTTGCTGTCGGCCAAACTACAGGCGCAACATTTTGAAACCATCTTCTTTCTACATATCACTGCTAGCAGAGTTGCCAAATGGGGAAAAGGCATGGGGACGTTGTGCCCTGGGTGCTCGGAGTTTGGTACCTATGCAATACACATGTTTGCCACCTGCCCAAAACTCACCCCGCTCCTTGTTAAAATACAGGACTTTCTTGGAAGGGTTATCTCCCAGGCCATAGAATTGACCCCTACAACTATCCTATTGGGGACCCAAGAGGAGGTTAGCAGTCAAAAAGGCGGGGCACTCATCTGTGTAGCTATGACAGTGTGAAAGATTTGTATAGCCTGAGTATGGATAGAGGCAGACCCTCCTCCTTTCTCTCAATGGCTGGCCAGACTAGTTGCGACATACCACCTTGAGAAGGCTGTCTACACCAAAAAGGGCCGCAAAGGGAAAAATATGGGATTAGACATCTGGGAACCTCTAACTACCCGGTTGGAACAGACTGGTGTAAAAGGATAACTCGCCGATCTTCTAACCTAGGGATATCTTACATTAAAAGGTGTGGCTTGAACACAGCTCAAGGCTGGACTATGCAATCTTCCCTTATTCTTTCTCTCTTCTTTTTTTACCTTGGTTTGTATTCCCTTTGGCTGATTGTAATTTCCTTTTTGAACTTCCTTTTTTTTTCTCTTTCCTTTTAGCTTACCCAGGGTGTTTAAGAGTCTAATCAACCTGACGGTATATACTTTCACGTCCTTGAAATGTAATACTGTAGCAGAGGGGGGTGGGATGTCGGGGGCCGGGGGGGGGGGGAGTTGGAAATGTTGAAACTCTGTATTTAATGCTTTGGATAATAAAAAAAACTTTAAAAAAAAAGATTTCTAAAAGGCCATAAAATACAAAGATTGTCACCAAATGGCTTTTAAAAGTGGCATAGCATGTTTATTAATCAATGATCAGAAACACACGCTGGATTCACAAAATGGTGGACCAAAACATGGGCCAGAAACAGAGAAGGTATGGAGAAGAAAGACAAAATGGCCGTCTATGAAGCACACCTTTTTTAATAAAATAATCAACAAACACATGGCCTGGAAAGGCAGATGGAATAAAGAACCAAAACAAAATAACTTCAGATGAAGCATACACTGGTTTCATGCAATGATGTCCTAGAAAGACCGACGACATTAAGAACAAAGTGAATATGGGTGCAATGCCTTTCATGGCAGGAGTCCCTTCCTCCTCCTCTGCCAAACACTTGCATGTTGGCAAGGAAAGCAGTGCGTATGTACCCAAAATGTGCCTTGGCCTATCAACAGGTCTATACACCACCAGCAAAACAATGAGAGATAAAAAAACAAATCACTCAAGATAAAAATGTATAAAAGCACATCAACCTGAAAACTTACCAAAAAATGTTTAAAATATTGTTTTAAAAGCCCCAAGCATAAAAAGTCCTAATCAAAAAGCAGCCCAGCAAAATATTATAACCATCTCACACACATACAAAAAATATAGTGTGCATGCATATGGGGAAGACGGGGGCTCAGAACAAATAAATATGTCCGCCTACATGGGCGTGCACTTGTGAAGCCAGCCCACTAAAGTCAACAAATTAATATAGCCAAAAACAAATGCCATGAATTCAAGGGCACCTACAGGCCCATTAAATATCTTCAACCCAGCAGCAGTAAAAATGTGAAAATTATACATGAAAACGATTAATGGGGTACTGTATTTATAATAGCCAAACACTATCTATGACACTTCCCCTATAAAAAATAAATACAAATGGAAAATATACATTTTACACTAAAAACGTTTCCTGAACAGGCCGCTTGGATTAAAATTCAACTTGAAATGAAGTTTCAAGTTGATTTGTCAGAGCCCCACTTAAAACAACAGCTGCTAGCATTTAATTGTTTGCTTTGTTCACATGCTTCTATGGTACCATTTTTTACTGTAACGAAATTTTCGTTACGTGGCGCAATGGCATAATTTTGAGCATCGCAATTTGCAACTCAAAACACGAAAAGACGGGGCGTGGCCAAGATGGCGACCGGGAAAGACGTTCCTATGTGAGGCTCCCGGCCTGAATCCCCTACCCTGACCTCCTAACAGCCTTTACCCCCTGCAGGCACCCTACAAATCGTGGTGCTTGTTGTCGGGGGCACAAACAGAAGAATCCCGCTGTTTCCTGGGCCGGTGGTATCCCGCGACCGCCCTGAACGGGACTTCTCTTGTGGCGAGACCCAGCCCGCCATTTCGCTGAGCGGAAAAAGCGGCCATTGCTGGTGGCGGTCGCGATCCTCCCGAGCGGGGCACACAGACTTGGACATAGCGCCCGGCTGGAGGACACTGGCAGGACTGTGAACAGGTGCCCGGCTCTGCGTGACTTCCCGGCCACAGTGAGTTCGTCGGTGAGCGGGTCGCGCTGACGCCGGCGCGCAGAACTACGCAAGCCCCCGGCTGCTGGGCCTGTACTCGGGGCCCTGCCGCTCTCCGTGTTGATCTACTGGACGAGCGAGGCGACAGCTGCTGGGAGTGGCGGAGTGCCCCAACCGAGGCGGTGAGTGGAGTCCGACGCCGCGGCTGGCCGGGAGCTGCAGGGGGAATACCGGTGCTTTGTGACCCTTTGGACGCCCGGGCTGTAGCTACGGGCGGCCGCGCTGACTGGCGGCTGATCGACCACCCGGCTGTCGGGCCCGACCCGGATCCGGTCCCCAGAGCGGCTACGGTCTCCAGGACGAGGGCGCCCAGTCTGTGGGTGTGGCGCGGAGACCTGAACAGCGGCACGAACGCCCGGTGAGTGGGGGCTGGTCTGAACCGGGGGGCTGCCCGCTGCATGTTACCCAAGCCCCAGGCTTGCAGACCCTGCGCTGAGGCTGCAGGGGGACACGTCGGAACCCCCCCGAGCGCTCGCATTGTGACACTGCACTGCTGATGGCCTGACATCCCGGTGCCCCCCCAGCTTGCGACCGCGGCCTAGAGCTTCCCTACTTGCACCACGTGGCGCAACACGGACACCTAGCGCCGGCGGCGGCCGCGGCATGGTACCTGGCCACAGTGGAGAGGCAAGCTCGGGAGAAGTCGGCTGACACCCAAGGGAACAGGCTAAGGCTCCGCTTGCACCTGAGCCGAGCATACCGATACTGGGCGCTGGCACGGAACGACAGACAAGGAAACCTACACTGACCCCAACATCAAAACTCACTAGTTGTCTTTGAAACCCCTACGGACGCCTTCTGGAGCGGGATGGCCGCGGGGCAGCGCAGGGCGGGGCGCACAATCCCGGACATGCTAGGGAAAAGCGCCCCCAAAGGAGACAAAAGCCCACTGCCCTCGGTGGCCCCGAAGGTCGCAGCGGGCCAGGACGATGAAGGCGCCCCCATCACCAAATCCTTCCTGGAGACTCTTTTCAACACCCTGAGGGAGGATTTCCAAGCATTGAAGCAGGATGTGGCTGGGGAGGTCAGAGAAATGCGCAGAGATGTGGATGGCCTAGGAGAGCGAGTGGCCACGGTGGAAGAGGCTGACCTGTCCAAAGCTGAGGAACTAGCGCAACTGCAACAAGAATTGGTGCGCCTCAAAGAGCAGCAGGTGGACCTCCAGGTTCACGCAGAGGACCTGGAAAACAGGTCTCGTAGAAATAACATACGGGTCCGGGGCATACCACTCAAAATGGAGGGAACGAATGCCACTCTCTTCCTGCAGGGCCTCTTCAGGGACGTTTTGGATGAGGGAGAAGATTTCGAGGTACGCATCGACAGGGCGCATAGGGTGGGCCTGGCGCGGCGTGCGTCTGCCCCCCCCACCGGACATTCTGGCATTCCTCCCAGACTTCCAGCTGAAGGAGCGCATCTTACTGGCGGCTCGCAGGAAACAGCCCTTTCAGTATCGAGGCCAATCTGTGTCACTGTTTCAAGACCTCTCGGCCATAACCCTGCAGAAAAGGAAGTCTATCAAGCAAGTCACTGCCTTCCTGCGAGACAAAGGAGTCCCATACTCGTGGGGCCACCCATTCCGGATAATCTTTAAATGGAATGGGACCTTGCAGCAGCTTAGATCCCTACACGACACGTGTGCGATATTGGGGATCACCATGGACGATGATGCCGAGGAAGGAGCCGCCGGGAGTAGGTCCTCACCCAGGTCTCCATCGCGGAACTCGGACGATGGGTGGCACCGAGTAAAACACCGGAAAGGGCCCAAGGGGTCCCTGAGGCCAGATCCCCAACAGGTGGCACAGGAACAGGCGGCGGCTATCCAGGAGGTATCCAAGGACACGGCAACGGCTGAATGACACGGCAAGGTACAGAAGGTGCTCTGTGACATTGGCCTTTGCCATACTTATACATGGGGGTTCATTTGCTTCAGGATGAGCGTGTCAGGGGGGGAGGGTGGGGGCTGAGGGGATCGCCATCACCACACACTCCACACGGAGAAGACTCTGTGGGCCTGAAATGTACTTGAATAGGCCCAGGACTATGGTAACATTGAAGTTTCAGTTGTTGTTGGGATTGGGGGAGGGGGAGATCGGGAGGGGACCACAGTTGGATTGTTTGTGGGGTGTTCGGGGACTGTGGGAGGGACCGGGGGTGGGACCAGTGTGCCGTAAGGGATATTGTCGATGTTGAGCTGGCTGTGTCTTTCATTTGCCACTTATGACTTCTGCTAAGCGCGAACCGCACGGTTGTTATGGGGAATTTGCAGAATTGGACCCGGGGATCCGGGTGGGACCCAGTGTGCTGGGGTATTGTTCGGGACTGCCTCACCCTTCGCCTCAATATGAACCACGCCAGATGCTTAGGCCTCACAGACATCAGGACCTTTGTGCTCTCCCACCATGGAGTCCTACTTGAAAGTACTCACCCTTAATGTCAGGGGCTTAAACAACCTGATTAAACGCAGGGCCATGATCTTATATCTAGAGAATTCCAGGGCCGACATATGCTTATTGCAGGAAACACACCTCCTACCTAAAGATTGGCATAGGATGCACTCCCGCGCCTTCCCTCAACAGTTCTACTCCTCACTGCCAACGAAGAAAGCAGGGGTGGCTATTCTTGTTTCATGGGGTTTCCGGGGGGTAGTGGGGGACAGGGTGGGAGAGATCAAGGGTCGTTTACTGGCATATACCTTTCAGGTGGGGGGACAGCGCTTCATCATTGCATCACTATACGCACCAAATTCTGGACAGGAACCCTTCTTGAAACAGGCAGCCTCCGAGTCCCTTCAATCCCCTAACTCACCTCTGTTAATCGGGGGGGATCTCAACATGGTGATGGACTCACAAGCGGACAGATCAGGTTGCCGATACGGGGACACGGGGGCCATTACACCTGCTGGCAAACTCTGGCTACAAGACGAGGGCTTGGTAGACTTGTGGAGGTCCTCCCATCCCACCACATCTCAATACACGTTCTACTCCCACGTTCACCACACTTACGCCAGACTGGACCACTTCCTGGGCTCCTCGGCATTGCTCCCCACCCTTAAAGACGTAGCCATCACGCCAGCTGCGCTCTCCGACCATGACGCAGTGGAGCTCACCTTACAGGTCCCTAGGTCCACTCGCCCACCCGGCTCATGGCGACTGCGCGAGACCCTACTACAATGCCCAGAGGTCACCACACAACTGCACGCGCGCCTCACCGATTATGTAGCCACCAATGATATCCCTGGTACCCCTGTGACAGCTCTGTGGGGAGCCTTGAAGGCAGTAGCCAGGGTTGAACTCATAGCCATCGCGGCAGCTGAAGCCAAAGACCGCAAAGAAAAGAGGAACGAGCTCACGGCCCGGGTCTCTGAACTCGAGAGGGTCCACAGCCGTACCGGCGCCCCACGAATTTGGAGGCAACTGAAATCCGCCAGGGCTCAGCTGGCCAGCCTGGACACCGACCGGGCCGAATTCGCGGCCCTGCGCCTCCGTCACTCGTATTACGTCGGGGGTAACAAAACAGGCCGCCTGCTTGCCAGTGCCCTGAAAGCAAAAACCCAACGCTCCCAGATTTCTACTCTGACCGACGACTCAGGTCGGGACGTCTCCGGCGAGTCCCGAATCGCCGAAACTTTTAGAACATTCTATGCCACCTTGTACGGGGCGGACTCGGTCTCGCCGGCCGAGGTTGAAAGCTATCTCGAGGCAGCGAAGATCACGGAGCTGTCACAAGTCACGCGGACTCCCTGGATGCCCCAATCCACCTAGACGAAGTCCTAGCTGCTATCAAATGCTTGCGCCCTCTTAAGTCCCCGGGACCGGACGGCTTCTCTTCCGGGTTTTATAAAACCTTCAGCAGCCTACTAGCCCCAATCCTCACCCGACTTTTTAACTCTTTCGTGGGGCCGAGCTCCATTCCCCCGGACATGCTAGCGGCTGAAATCATAGTGCTGCCTAAACCAGGCAAAAAACCTACGACCTGCTCCGCGTTTCGCCCCATATCGCTGCTCAACCTCGATCTGAAGCTCTTCACGGGGATCCTGGCCGCGCGTTTGGGCCCGTGACTACCTGGAATTCTGGACCCGGACCAGTCTGGCTTCGTCCCTAATCGCCAATGCAGCGACAACACTAAACGCTTTCTACACCTTATTGATAAGGCCCACTACCAGAACTCGGATTCCGCTTTGCTGGCTATAGACGCGGAGAAAGCGTTTGACCGCGTAGACTGGTTTTACCTGCAGCAAGTCCTGGTGCGGCTTTACCGTGTGGGAGACCGCTTCCAGGCCTGGGTTGCAGGTTGCTATCACCGCCCACAGGCCCGTGTTCGCATAGGGGGTTTCCGCTCTAGCCCCTTTGAGATTCAGCGTGGCACGAGGCAGGGGTGCCCCCTTTCGCCCCTCCTCTTTGCCCTCTATGTAGAACCTCTGGCGCAAAAAATCCGGGACAACCCCAATATATACGGAATGACCTTTGGTCGAGAACCCCATACGATAGGATTGTACGCAGACGACATCATTGCGGCCCTAGAGACTCCAGCCTGCTCCGTCCCTGCCTTTCTGGCGGAACTGGAGGCCTTTGGAGCCGTCTCCGGCTTCAAAATCAACAGAGGGAAATCCCTCATATTGCCACTGGGCAGGAATGCCCAAGCGCACGCTGCCCCGCCGTTGCACGATGGGGGAATTCAGTCAACGGCACAGCTCCCCTACCTAGGCGTCACCCTCATGGCCTCCACGACCTCAACACTATCCCTCAACTACACGTCTTTGGCCTCTCGGATTTGTTCCGACCTAGCACGCTGGACCAAACATCCCCTTTCCCTACTGGGTCGGGTTGCCGCGATTAAGATGACGATCTTGCCTAAAATCCTATACCTTTTTCAGACTCTCCCGGTTTTTCCCCCGGCGGGCACCATTCAGACTCTGCAGTCCGATATCCACCGCTTTATCTGGGGGGGATGACGGGCGCGCATGCATACACACCTCGCATACAGAAGCCCTGATGAGGGGGGTCTGGGCATCCCTAATCTCTTGCAATATTTCCGGGCGGCGCAGCTCCGCTACCTGGTGGAGTGGTTCAGACCAGAATCCGAAAAGCGCTGGCTGTTTCAGGATAGATCCATGGCAGGTACCTCTCTTTGGAAGGTCTCGTTTCTTCTTAAACGACATCGGCCACGCTATCTCTTGAAATCTACAATCACCCGCACTGTCCTACAGGTATGGAACACAGTGGCGGCCAAGAGAGGACTCACCACTTTCTCATCCCCTCTAACGCCTGTCCTGGACAACCCGGAATTCCCGCCGGGTACCAACTCCAGGGCCTTCCCACAATGGCGCCACATCAGCAACTTCTCGGCCGGCCATCTCTTCGATCTGACAGGCTTTCTCGCCCTTGCGGACATTACACAGGGTTACGATGTCATTTCCCCCCACCTGTTTCAATACTTTCAGATTCGCCACTGGCTCACCCATGCGGAAGTCACACCTCTGGTCGGCAGACCCTTGACTGCCTTTGAGAAGTGGCTGGTGACGAAAGACTTGGACAAACACCTCATATCTGACCTCTACACAATGCTCACTCTGTCCCCCCCCAGGGCAAGTCGGCGGGCCAAAGGAGATGGGAGGAGGAACTGGGGAGGGCCTTATTACCCCAAGAATGGCGATCTATATACTATAGGGCTGCTCACACCACTCGCAATACAGCATCCAGGGAGGCGGCGACAAAACTGGCCATATACTGGCATCTCACACCGGTGTGGCTACACAGGGGCAACCCTGCACGAAGGGCGTTGTGCTGGAGGGGATGTGGGGAATGGGGCACCCTAACACACCTTCTCTGGGAGTGCCGTGAAGTCCAGGACTACTGGAAATCTGTCCTGGACGAAATTGACTCTACGCTCACCACGGAAATACCCAGGTTCCCGGCATACACCCTCCTGGGGCTGCCCAACGCACTCACCTTTCCCCTAAAATCACAGAGAGGCCGCCAGATGGGGGTCGCCATGCAAGTCGCCACACAACACATTCTGTCCTTATGGGGCTCCACCACCAAACCCTTACATACAGGTTGGCTACATAAAATCTGGTTTGTTCTGGGCATGGAGCGCATTCATGCCACACTCACACATTCCACGGCCGCCTTTAAGAAAGTGTGGCTTCCGTTACTCTCCCTTTTGTCCAAGGAATTCAATGAGATCACATGCCCCAAATACCTGCGCATCCTGCGACTCACTGAAAACTCGACGGCCCCTGCAGACCCGCCTGACTGAGGATGACGCACACCTCAGACCTATGACAATGTCTGTCCCTTTGGTTCGGCACACTGGGTGGGGTGGGAGCGGGAAGGGGAGTTGGGGGGAGGGGAGGGGAATTCTGTTGGGGTTTTCCTTACCATGATTTTCTTTTCAGGCTATTTGGAATGTCTTAACTCTCTGCTTGACATACCGGACCCACCGCATGCAGACAATTGCATAAAGGACTGCTATACGCCGCATACTTCCTTGCCTGCCTGCCGCACGCGCCTGACGCGTATCTTATGCACTGTTTGGTATATTGTTATCACTGAAACCAATAAAACAAATTTGAAACAAAAAAACACGAAAAGACAGAATTTACGCAAGACTTTTCCTCCGTAAAGGCAATTTCTCCTGAACTTAGAGGTGACATCTTACCAGCAATTATTAACTGTTGTTCATGGTGTAGTCTTCAATGTGGGACTTTGTAAAGATTCCATATTATGACTGGTAGTTCTTCTACAGTCTTGCTGATACCATTTTTGTTGACAATGTCATATTCAGATGAAGGGGCTGCACAGCTGGGCCTTATTTCTGTGATGAAAGTGAGGTCCTGTGCTTCTTCTGAAAGTAGGTCAAATATGTTGAGACAGTTCTTGTTGACTGATCTTGTGTTGAAAAGCAGGCAGTTTTGCTGCTGAGTCTTTTTCTTTTAGTTGTCATTATGCTTTGCTGGGTGGTTCATTGTGTAGGAGGAGAAGGGAGCACCTAGGTTCTGGTGTTAACCTGGGCTTCTATGGGAATTCACAAGGACATATTATCAAGCCCATTATCGCCGCTTTAGCAGCAGTTTCCTGCCGATAAAAGCGGCGATAATGTATCGCCCTTTCTTGATAATATGGCCCCTGGTGTGGGAGAGGGAAGGAGGGCATGGGGAATGTGGGAGTGGGCTAATTGGGGTATGCTCTGGCAGTGACCTGAGGTAGGATTGTAGGTCTTGCTTGTGGATTAGAGAAGCCTTGTGTAGGAAGGCGAGCAAGGGTGTGGCGCGTATCGGTAGGGATCAATTGGGCAGGTCTCTGGGTGGGGCTTGTGGAAGGATTAGCCATCTGTCCTGTGGGTTACTGGAATAGTAGAACCAATATTCCATTTTTATCTAGTGCTCTGGAGAATCCAGGATTACATTCCCCATCCACAAAGCAGTATATGGAGCTACCACACTACGTCATCGAAGGGAGAGTAATTTTATACACCAGAAAGCAGAGTCAGAGCTATGCAGTGGAGCACAGACTCTGTTTTTCGCTGCTGGGTACACTGGCATAAGAGTGAGAGAGGAGAGAAACTGATAGCCATAGCAGGGGCGGCTCTTGGCTCATGGCGGCCCTGGGCAGGGAGTGTAGGTAGGAGGCCCCGGAAGAGGGGGTCCGGGCGGGGGCCCCAAATCCCTGCCAGGGTCCTCCACGCAAATATGTATCCACCCTTAGAGAATTATTATATAAGGATATATATTGGCGTGGCGGCCCCTTGGGTTTGGCGGCCCTGTGCAGGTGCACAACTTGCACATGCCTAAGGCCGCCCCTGGCCATGGAACGCTTCCTAACGAAGCCTATACCATTAGCTCCTGCCCACGCGGAAACCATTCTGATTGGCTTTCCAGTTCCCCTCATTCCAGAAGAAACAGAAAGCGCGTTAATTTAAAGCCGTTGGTCTAAAAATTATTCTACTGCTACGTCTATTTTACTATTTGCAATGACTTAAGGCAATGCAGACCTATTTTCTGATATGTTTCTTTCTTACCACCTATGAACAACGTGTTCCTTCTTAGGTGTACAAAACTTCCATCTTGTACGGATCCGTGAAACCAGTCCTTTAATGGGACCTTGTCCCGCCATTTTGACAGAATGGGCGCTCGATTTCTGACATTTCATTGCACTTATGTATACATAAATATGGCATGGACCTTACTGAATACGAGCTCCATATCTTTTTCGTCACATTTCTTTCGCATTAAACGTGTCACAAACAAGGCGCGCTTTATATCGTTGTTAGACACTATGCAGTCTTTAAAAACCACAAATCTTGCATACTACAGACTTCATCTGCACTTGACCTTCAGCCTTGGGTGCTGCTGAACAGACCCCTGACATTAGCTTGGGTGTCTTTATATTGTGGGCATTACCAACCGAGATTATGGCGCTCAATAGTTAGGAATTTCTAATGCGCTTTCGAAGTCGTGTGCTCTAAGGTGAACGTGCACTTAAGAACACTTTGGCGTTTTTAAATGCAGGGACTATACATTACGTTCACTTACTGGCAGACATCTGAGACCATTAGATGCAATTTTCAGTTCTTTCGTTCTTTGTGTTTCAGGACCGCCTGTTGAGCACACAGCTCAATGTCAGGCATGTCTCTGATAACTGACAAAGGACATATCACTCAAAGCAGTTTGGCAGTTTGAGCAAAGCCACATAAATTGAAAAATCAAACTAACTCGATTTCTGTAGCTTGCAAAAACCCTTAAGATGTAATCTTTTTCAGAAAATAAAAGAATGTCGAAGCAGGAGAAGCAATTCTCGGCTTTATTGTAGATTCGTAGAAATACATTTCTGTGAGGGAAGAGGACCAGAGAGACTCAGAAGAGTGGACCGGAAGTGATTATAATCTCACTCTATGGGTTTCTGGGGGAGCAAGATTGGGAGGTCTGCTGAAACGTAATGCTGAGGAAATTCCTTTGTTCTCTGGAGCTGAAGTGAAAAAAACAACTCTGCCTATCGGGTTGTCCTAGCAAGATGATAAAAGCTGTAGTGTTCTTAAAGGTTAGATTTATTGATAACTATTACATTTCCCATGTAATCCCTGATATCTACGTTTTCATGAATATTAAAGATGATATGCGAGTAACAACATGTATCCTGTCGACAGCTCAATACGAAAAACACTTCACAATGATGACATCAATGAAGAAAGTCCCTTATACTGGAAGAAATATTGTGGAAATTACTGCTATGCATAAGTTATCACTCTCCTGTGAAGGTGGGATTAATGTTCTGAATTACTTCTGACTGTACACCTATACAACTGGTGGTAAAACTGGTGTTAATTACCTCCAGTAGAAAGACAACCTATGGAACGTTTAATTTTTTCCTAATAGAGATTTCTAGCTGCAGATTCCTGACTTTTGAATATTTCCCAGTAGTCAGACGGGATTCAGAAAAGCATCTTTGCACATGTTCACCAGTAGCTACTGCCTTAATATCAGGTCCATTGTGCCCATTCAGTCCTGCAAGACTTTTTGATTTGATCTGTGTTGCAGACCCATCTCTAGGAAGGTTTTGTTTGGGTATCTATTCTAATGTAAGGAATCAGCGCCTAGATTTCAGATGATCAAGCCACTTGTCTTCGGTAACGCCTTAGCTGGAGAGAATCTATATAGACGCAGATACATTACCGACCCGCCCATCCTCCTCATTCTGCAACCTGATTGCATAGGGCCACCCTTCTAAGGGCCTTAGCAAAACACACCAGTGCGTCAGCATGTGGATCCATGCTTCTGGAGTGAAATGTCACAAAAATAAAATGATAACGTGCAGCAGTGGCACCTATTAAGGGACCGCACACATATACTTCTGGCTTGGGCGCCGCCGACATGGGGCCAACCGACACCACTTACCGGCATGCAGGGGTACTACTCGAAAATGTTTGGTTCCAGTCTGACGCCTGGGGAATATTCTAAGGTAAGGAATCTGCTGATCAATGGAGTCTCTACCACATCAGGCATCACTGATGGTAAGTTACTTTCTCTTTCAGCAATCATGATAGCACTATTTTTTCCAAACTGAAATACATTTTAACTCCATCAAACAAGTCACAGACCAGTTATGAAAGCTTGAATCAGGGTGCAGTGCCAGGAACCACCTTAGTACCTGTGTTTGTATCTAACCCATACTCAGTGCTTCGATCTAGCTCCAAATTTGACAAAAAGTTAGACCAGGTAAGAATGTCTATTCTTTTGGGTGATAAATGCTACCATTTTCAGGCTGTCTTATTTCTTTTACTGGGAAATGTAGGAGTTCAGCAGGGGTTAAACAGCTTTCACTTGCTGTCTAAAGGAGGCAATAAATCAGCATTATCCTGCCAGTAATCCAACTGAGTATTATTTGCCTTAGGCCAGTGTTTTCTATTTTACAATTGGATATTCATGCAGGGATGTTGCGTGCCTGTAACAGCCATTCTTCCCACTCCATTAACTTCTAGCCTCTACTCCCCAAGCATTTATAGTGATGTATATGTGGAACTGTAGTCAGTGTTTCCCTTGATGATCTGTGACAGCTGTAGTGATTCTGACGATGTGTTAATGTGGAAGACATGACATCATCCCATGTCAACATGTTACTGAGCATTCATGGTAACATTTTCTTTTTTTTCATTCATTCTGTTTTCTGCAGTAGCGGCATCTTATCATGGGGTCCCTTCTTGAAAGTTGCCACCGTGCACCTGTGGGGTGTTGAGCAAAGACAAACATGCAGATGTTTTCCCATGTGACTTTTTGGAGGGTCCCCTAGTTTCCATGGGTCCAATCGCATGATGGTTTCTGTTTGTGGAGCTTCTTCCACTGGTAATCTCAGTGGTGGCAGTTGTGGCTACCTGGTGCATTACTGTGGCCTGTGTGTCTGGCACTGCTAGTGGAGGTGCTGCTAGGCAGTGCTCATGACATATGGTCCTCGAATGTTGGGAGTTGCTGATGGCTGCTGGGCGGCTATTATAGATGAGGTTCTGCATCTACTGGTGTGTACTGATTTCTCAGTACCCCACCATTTTCTCTCCACAGCACAGGTTTATGTGGATGCAGTATAGTGTTGACCTCAGGCAGTATAGTTATTGCATGGGTAAGAGTATAGGGTTCCAAAACGACATTATTTTATTGGACCCGCATGGCTTGAGCCAGCAGGTGATTTGGTGTTGAAGTTTGCTTATCAGGTAGTGAGTATGGAATGCCACCAGGTACACTCCCGGTAAGGCTTGGCCTTCTGATTATGCCATGAGTTGGTGTTTTGGGTATTTACAATGCCAGCAATCAATGAGATGATGTAAACAGATGGCCTTCAGATGTAGCATTGTGGGTGTACACGGTTCATGATCTACGTCCTTTTTAGGTAGGTGTTATTTTCTGTACATTAACATATAGCCCAAGTGGAGTGCTTGAAGGGTTTTGGCTTGCTGATTGTGAAATGTTGCACCTTGCCCTGGCATAGCAGATCCATCTGGCAATAACAAAAAGGCATGCAATGGATAACGTATTTTAGTTTATAGTGCAGATGTTTCTTTGTACTCTAGGGACCTAATTTCTGGAGATTTGCCGTAGGGCAGTGCAGCAAGTCACATTGCAGCGCTGCCATACGTCAAAGCGAAAGGGCAGGGATACACCGTATTTATCTAATGCAGTGCATTCCTGTCGTTTTTCTAGTGCTGGCGCCATTTTGGCAGCCTATCGCCAATGCAGGCACCAGGATGCCTGTTTTGTCGGCAGGATTGTTTTTGTGCAGGAAGGGGCCTCTTCCTGCACAAAACCAATCCTTAAAGGCGTCTTCCTCTTTCCATGTTGAGAAATAAAGTTATTACTCCTCGTTATGCCTCACCTCGAGAGGCATAATGTTTTGGCTCTTCCCCATATTTACATGGTCTTGTAAATCTGGGAAAGCATCAAAATCCATGGGTGTTGCGTGGGAACATCCATCGCAATGCCCATTGAATGCCTCCGAGTGCAGAGTAGGGCAAGGCAGCAAGTTGCGCTGACTTGCTTTACTCCATATCTATGAGGCCATTCAAAGTCAAACAAAATGGATTTGGGTGACCCTATAAATATGATTGTGTAGTTTGCGCCATCAGAACATCACAAAAAGTGATGCTCTGGCACCGCAAGGGGCTCATCAATATGCCCAATGTGTTAGCATGGTGATTGTCAGGTATGCCACACTTGATGGGTCACAAACCTAATACAGCGACTGAAAAAATCTGTGACTTACCCACTGATTACAGTTCAGGCAGCCCTTCATCCTTGTACCATCGAAAAAAATGAGTGCCCTTGAATTGGAACAGTAAATATAAAAAAGAAACAATGTTATATACCGAAAACAAACTCCTAAGTAAACTTGTGGCTTACAGATACACAAGTAATAGTAATTGACAGTGTATACTACATCCTATTGAGTGGGTGTTGTAATGTGCACTTTGATGTGTGATAGATATTTTTGCAGACTTACTCTATGTATGCCACTTCTTACCTCACCACTCTCTTATCATCTTACAATTGGTTTTGTGGCTCCTGGACCATGTGGTTTCTGTGCGCTAGAAAATCTCGTAGGAAATGTTTGGTTCGGGTATCATGCCCATGGTATGATAAAGTCTGTGATGTGTAAACTCCAGTGTTAATCTTGCTCTGACTGCTCACCTAATGTGGGTCCTATTACTTGTATGCTTGTATTCCGTCAATTGATTTGTAGATTGCACCAAATATGTTTTTATCTTTTTAAAAATGTGTAATAATAGATGGTTCTTTTTATATGGACAATTGCGTTCTGTAAATTCTAAATGTACTTTTATGATTCGTTGTATGAATCGAATAAAGTTTTTGAACCGAACCGACTGCTCAGCTATGTGTAGGGTGTAATCTAGGTCCAAGAGCAACTGGCACTGAAATGTAAATCTGAGTTTGTGCGGAAACAGTGTATCAACGCCATAGGATAGTCACAGTGGGGCACAGAATTCATTGCATGATTGCTGTATGCTAACATTTGGACTGGTGTCTCAATTTGGTGACTGTCATCTTTGGGACTGTGATATTTCATACTGTGTTTCTTCCTTGGTGGATAACAAATGGTGCTGATATCAAAACTGCCCCAGTCCCTTTCTGCTTACATACCCAGAGATGAGTCATTATATTAAATGTCTTGGCATCTTCACTAGCAAATATTATCAGATCCCTATCCTTCACCCCTTCCTTCTCTTCTTTTCATGGATATGGAACTAGTCTTAAACATTTACCTTATTTGTTTGGTACACCGGGATCTGGTGTGTTTTTTATGTCAACCACTAGAAACATGAGTTTTACCTAGAACTGTACCTCGAAACGAGAATCCTATCTTTACCAAGGACTGCACATTTTTATTTCCGAATAGGGAAAAGTGGCTACCATCTTTGGAAGACTAAAAACACATACTTGAAAATGAAAAGAAGCATGCTTATGGCTCCCAGGAAAGAGTCACAGTAACCAGTGCTCTGATGATCATATTGACAACTGTGGTGGATTTTCGATAACCAATTTCTTCCTCAGAGAGATTACATAGTCCTGCAGGGGATGACAGGGAGGCTCCTCTGAGGCCTGGTCACCCATTCTGGCCCTAAGTCCTTAGGAAAAGGTAACCCAAGGGACACTCGCTAGTGGGCAACACCTTCCGAAGAACTAAAAATCCTCTCTAGAGTTCCCTCCTCAAGAAACGTCAATAGTGCTCTTTTCTGGCTAATTTCCAAGAGTCCTTTTGCTTTGAAATTGGGTGACCACCAGATTTATAGGTCCTTTGTGTGGAGAAGCGTAACTTTATGCTTTATGTTTGGTTCTGTTGTTTTTAGTAGTTTTCATGGGAGTTCATTATAATCATCAGTAGCCTGCACTAACATGTATTGTGTGTGACTAATTTAGGATTAAAAGAGTGTATATTCGAGATGTATTTCTCTGCCTTAAATAATTTTACATGTGCGTTAGGAATGTAACTGCTAATTTCAAATTTCATGTTGACACTCAATATTAAATTGTCTTTTAACGTGTTTGTGAAATAGTCTGTTACATACTGAGTACAATGCTATTCATGCCCTGCTTGTAGAATCTTACTGTGATGACATGTTAGAGAATGTTGTGGGTCAAATAGTCACAGTTGGCTGGGCTGAGCAGCATGCTGGCTGCTCCTTGTAGGGTCTTGATATGGACTAGATCTGGCCTATTGTACCATCTTGAATAAAACTACTTGAAACTCATCACTTGAACTCAGTCACTACATAGTCTAACATTATCATTGTAATAATAATAGTGTAGTAAAAATTGATTTTTTTGTAATGTAGAGAATTTTGAAATAACGTGTTTCACTGGTCACAGAGCGGCTGTATTGAAGCCTGTGTGATTATAATTTAGCCAAAACAGTAGGCCTGAATTGTCTTTCTAACTCGTTTTCTTTGTAACTTTTAACAATATTTGTTTGTTCTGTGAAATGTTGCATGTTTTTGTTTTCCCACTGCAGGTGGACAATACATCACTAGTTTAGAGAAGGGTCCATTGTTCAATTGATAGTTAGGCATGGGAAGGAATGCGATAATGAAGAAGGAACTAATTCTCATGGGAGATGGAGATGGTACAAAAGAAGAAGGGAAGTTTACCGTGTGGAGCATGAGTTAGAGAAAGGAGTCGATGAAGGCTGCTTGGATAATGGAAAACTACTCCACAGTAAGTGAGTTGCCAGTATTTGATGGCTGCTTTATTCTAATAAAGTTAAGGATAGCTGACTCTCTTCCTGCTGACTCATTGAGATACAGACCACTCCTGGTGATTGTGGCATTAGGCTACTTGATCCCTGTTAGACTTTATTTTCGGAGGACTCTGACGACTGACACCTTTTTATGCTTGCCATTGAACCTTACTTAGTCTAGATTTCCCCTTTCCGTAGTGTAGGGATAGATAGGGAACTTAGGGAATATTCATTTTAAAACATTCAATGCAAACTAACTTGCAATTTTTTCTTTTAATATCCTAAGTGGCAATAACTCAATTAGTAGTTTTCTTTTTGTTATATAGGGCGAATAGTTTCAGAGATTTAGCTTCATCGTATATTCTCTGGCATTTTATACTATTAGGCTAAGATTGATATAACTGAATTTGTTTCAAAATTTACAATAAATTGACTGACGACAAACCAGTTGTGGACCTGAGTTCCGGCGAAATTTCTGTTTTTGGGGAAATGAATTGAGGAGTTCCTCACCTAGCATGCTGCTCAACAAGAACCATCGACCAGAAATTGAGAAGACAAATTTCCGCACTAGCACGTATCAACAAAATTCTTGGCTCCATTCTGATAACATTGTTCTTAAATCTTTATTTACGTCCCTCAAAGATTCCCAGTTCTGTCATGGATGTCCTGTGATACATTCTTATCGAGCTTTACTCCTTTTGGCTCCTAAGAATTTCACTGGGGACAAAATAAAGGAAAAAGGATGAAAAAAAACATCAGAACGGTACTCCATTCCCAGGAAACCCCAGTCAAAGTAGCCTAATACATTGTGAGCTGACCCATCTATCATCAAGCTGGTGGTACAAAAACCGTTTCAGTTTCTAATTTCTATTGAGGTAATATGTGATAATACAATTTGTACCATAAACAGGATCTTTGGCAAGAGGCATTTGGTGAACAATTGCACTTCCTCAAAAAACAATTATGTGTTATAGTACCCACACTGCACCTGTTAACCTGAAAGCCCAGGTTTTACGATCCCTTATTCAGGCTTTAAAGTTACAGATCAGTGGTTGGACAAAATCTGCCTTCTGGTAAAGGTTGCTGGATTAACAATTTGGCACTGAGGTCATCTAGTGTTGCACACCATCCTGCAAGTCACTATGCTTTAGCACAAGAGCTTCTCTTGTGCAGGGTCAGAATTCCTAGTGTGTGGAATTTAATTGACTCAGTAACTACTGAGTGATACAAAGTCCTCATCTTTCATTCAATATCAACACAAAACCTGCTAGAATTGAGAAGAGGCATAGTTTATATTATTTACTGTGACATAGGGATTTTTGTGCATTGTATGCCAAAATCCATAAGTTATTCCCAAAAACTGGTAACATGTGGCATATATCGCACCAGATAAATTCCAAATCCTGAAGAGTTAGATTTTATTAAGTGTTATTTAATTAAATATGATAAATTGCACCTTTCCTCTGACCCACTCATAATCAGGGACACTGTGCCTTTTTGGTACAAAGTACACCTATTCCTCTTATTCTTACACCCACTGGGCATAGTGTTCAGTAATGTACACATATATTTAAGTATAATATGCAAATGTGCATAGCATATCCTGAGGATAGTTTAGCCCAGATTTTTTTGCTGCTACTTCCAGTCGATATTCAGTAAAATAAGTGACATTTGCCCACACTATACATCATGCACTAGTGTTTCTGACATAAATCTCAACATATTCCCTTCACGCATAGATTGTCAGTTTTCAGCAAAGAAAATAAATTTCTTGCTAGCTTTTTATTGAAGATGGAGAAATTTACATTTTTGCAGACTTCAAGTTCATCTTCAACCAGTACTGGGCACTGTAGGCCAGATGTAGGTAGCCCAATACCGGTCGGTAACGGCCGAAATTACCGAATTTCGACGTTACCGATCGGTATTGGGCATTTGAGATGTAGGAGGCATGTTTAAGGATTCGGTAATTTACCAACCGGTAATTTAAGGAATCAGTATATTACCGAATTCTTAAATACCGATTCTGTAAATTACCGAATCCTTAATGTAGGGAGCACTCAAGTTAGTGCATTTTTCATTTAAGGATTCGGCATTTACCACCAACTACAAGTTGGTGGTAAATATCAAGGGGCAGATTTATGAGGGCCTTGCCCCACGTTTACACCGCTGTTGCGTCACGCAAGGCGGCGTAAACGTGGCGCATCCCTACGAATGATTTACAACGTGACGCATCTAGGCAGATGCGTCACGTTGTAAAGCCCTGCGCCGCTTGTGGGCGTTCCGGCGCAGGGTGGGCGTTCCGGGGCAGGTGCGCCTCGCAAAAGTGGCTGAGTGAAATCTATAAGATTTCACTCAGTCACTTTCAGGCCAATGCTGCGTCAAAAGCCTGCGCCTGCTTGAAGCAGGCGTAGGTCTTGATGCAGCATTGGTGAGATAGGGCACCCCCGAGCCTTGCTGGAGCTGCGTCGCGCTTGCGACGCAACTCCAGCAATGCGCCGCCTTTACGGCACAGATGCGTCACGCATCTGTGCCATTTTTGCCCCATGGTGCGCCGCATTGTAAATGCGGCGCACCATGGGTGGCGGAGCTGTGGCGCACTGTGGCGCACATTAAGTGGCGCATCCCTGGGGATGCGCCAGTTAACATAAATCTGCCCCCAAAAACCTTTTAAAAAAGCTAATTTGTGCTTTTCCAAAAGTGCCATGTGGCAGACATACATGCCCTTAGGGCATGGATGTGTGCCACATATGCACCAATGCACTATTCAGTGATGCAACAGGGTGTCAATGTGACACTCTGCAAGCCTTGTAGGCCTTCTCCCTATTACCGATTCAGTATTTACCGAATCGGTAATTCTCATTCATTCCTACGTGCCTCCAGGACCATAGGAATGAATGGGAATTACCAAATCGGTAAATACCGAATCATTAATTACCGAATTTTACAGATTCGGTAACATTTACCAAATTGTTTCCTACATAGCATTTACCGATTCTAAAATACCGAATCAGTAAAATTCGGTATTTTAGAATCGGTAAATGTAGATTACCTACATATGGCCCTGTGTGGTTTGTGCTACAGAAAAAAAAGAAAAAGCAACCCGACGCGGTCAACGACGCCACTACCAGCTCCATGAACTGAAGGCACCGCAGAGGGCACCATCGCATCTGGCACCGCAACCCAGGTCTCGCTGTTGATGCCGTCCACCGCTGCCACTCAGCTGGTGTTTGCACCGTGACCTGTGGGCACTGCACTTCATACCACTTTGCTTCACACTACGGCCCTGATATACCCGCGACCGCCGCTCCACACCGTCATCGATGCCCCTGCTTGCACCGTGGCTAAAGTGTACTGTTCGTAGGTTACTTGACGCATCACCCTGTCCTACATCCCAGCCTTGACCTACCGACGCCAGCGGCATCGACTCCGGTTTGTCGGCCGATGACAACCACAACGTTTCCTGCACCGTGAACTGCCAGCACCGCGATGAACATCGCTCCCCTTCACACTGTTGACCTGGTCTCACCGATGCCACTAGTTGCTGTGACTGAGCAGCTGCAGGCACTGTGTCCTAAGGACACCACACGTCGCACTGCTGCACCTTGCACCACAGCCCCGGCACCCACTGATGGCAGCGCTACCGCCTTCAACTTAACAGAGATCAATCTGCAATGCATGTGTCTTCTAGGGCTCAATGATACCTGCACCGACCTCCAGAAGTGACGCCTCCCAATGCCAGTTCTTTGGAGCTCATTGCAAGGTCCCTGACACTCTGCATTTTAAAAGGTACTCTTCCTATCACAGTAGCTGGCCAGCGACGCCATGGCCTGACAGAACTGTTGGATTTGTTTGTTCACGTTGCCGTGATAGCCCCAGATGGAGCTATCGAAGTCAAGAAACTGTTTGCCCCCAATTTCTACCATTATTTTTCCTACTTGTTTCAAATTTTTCCTACATATTCGATTAAAATACTAAGTAAATGAATTCTATTCCTAATTATTCTCTACTAAAACTTTCCTTTGTAAAGTACTTCACAATAATTTTCCACTAAAGGATTACCCATTTTTTTCGAAGGTAGGAATGCATAATTAAGATTTTATCTTCAGATATGCCTAAAAAGTTAAAAACAATATATAATAAAAAGGGAACTAAAAGAAAAAGATTGAAAATTTCAAAGATTTCTCATCCTTTGTAGTGAATTTCACATTCCTAAGATGGACCGATACATCAAAAAAGTTGGGATAGATTTATCCTGGATAGGACTAATATTCAATTTTATATTCCACATCCAGTCTGGAATTTTGCTATTCGAGATTTGTTTTTCTAATTCCCTTCCATATAACCAAAATAAGATTCACATAAAGTATGTATGTGCATTTTTTTTTTAATCTTCTCTACATAGATATATATATATATATATATATATATATATATATATATATATATATATATATATATTACCTACTGGCGGTCGCCAGTAGGTATATATAGTTAGGATTTTTTCTCTATGGGATTTTTGAAAATTCTATGTCTAATAACTTTGGCGTTTGTGGACGGAATTGGCTGAAATTTTCAGGAAAATGGAACATTTTGTTTCTGAGCATCCCCTGGAAATTTGGGGGGGGTTCGTCAAGGGGGGGCCGAGAAAAAAGGGGGGTCCCAAAACGTGTTTTTAACATTGAGTTTTCCATAGGGCGGTTGGCCTCACTTTTAGCCCGAACGGCTGAATGGATTTCCACAAAACTTGGCAAAATTGTAGGGACTGGTAGCCCGATGTGCCTTTGCTAGGTCTCAATATATGTGCTTCAGTGGATTTTGAGAAATTAACGTTCAAAAAAAGATATATATCTGTAACAGCGGACCGGGCAGCGCTCCGGTTTGCCGACTTTTCGCGGTACGGAGCTTTGTGAAGCGAAGCTGATTGGTTCTCCGGCGTCTGTGAACATTCCAAACAGTCCGTAGCGGCCGCCATCTTGTCTCTCGGTAGGATCGAGAGACAAGAGGAGGCCAAAGCGAAGGGGCAAATGACCATAAGGGGGCATAGTAGATCCTCGCTGACCCCCTAGGTTTGATGTGGAGGTTTTAAAAGGGCCCCGCGGGGCAAAAAAAATAAATAATAATATTAATCGAACGGCTGAATGGATTTGCACGAAACTTGGCAAAATATTAGGGACTGGTAGCCCGATGTGCCTTTGCTAGGTCTCAATATATGTGCTCCAGTGGATTTTGAGAAATTAACGTTCATAAAAAGATATATATCTCTAACAGCGCTCCGCTTCGCGTACTTTTCGCGTTACGGAGCTTTGCGAAGCTGATTGGTTCTCCGGCGTCTGTAAACATTCCAAACAGTCCGTAGCGGCCGCCATCTTGTCTCTCGGTAGGATCGAGAGACAAGAGGAGGCCAAAGCGAAGGGGCAAATGACCATAAGGGGGCATAGTAGATCCTCCCTGACCCCCTAGGTTTGATGTGGAGGTTTTAAAAGGGCCCCGCGGGGCAAAAAAAAAAAAAATAATAATAATCGAACGGCTGAATGGATTTGCACGAAACTTGGCAAAATTGTAGGGACTGGTAGCTCGATGTGCCTTTGCTAGGTCTCAATATATGTGCTTCAGTGGATTTTGAGAAATTAACGTTCAAAAAAAGATATATATCTGTAACAGCGCTCCGCTTCGCGGAGATAAAATTATCTCTGTATTACCTAGCTGTTGCTAACACCAGTTAGCGACCGCTAGTAGGAGATAGCGACCATCTTGGGCCCCACTTTGCATGTCAGTGATATTTATCACTAATGACATGCAAAGTGGGCATGCCAAGATGTTAGCGACTTGAAACAGTCGCTAACATCGCTATCTCCTATTACCAACTTTTGGAGATATTCGTGCTAAGCGCGAATATCTCCAAAAGCTACCACCTGCCCTGAGCAGTTCTTAGCCATGTTATCCAATGGGAGGTGGATAACATGGCTAAGAGCATTAGCTCGGTAATGCATGAATATCGCTGAGTTTTCAGCGATATTAATGCATTGCGGTCGTTTTTTATGGCATTTGCGATAAACCTTGATAATAGCAAGGTTTATCTGCGATAATTTCTGACGATGCTTAGCGGTAAAAAATTCGTTGCTAAGCATCGTTAGGGATAAATATCGCTTAACTTTGGTAATATGCCCCAACGTCTGTTAACGTTCGATTCGAAGGAAATCAGGAAGTGTTGAAAAACATTGTCTGCGCCATCTTGCCTTTTTTCAAATGCCACACTTTTGTCGTGCACGGCAGCCATTTTAGATGACTTGACCAGACCCACTCTCTGCACGCTGTCGATCCTTAGCATGGCTCCCCACCCTCGCAAGCATCTCCCCCAGGCACTGGTCACCCCCGCTCTCTGTCTTATGCATGGGTAATAAACCTCCCCCCATCTGCGCTGTTCTTCCCTGAGAATCACACCCTGTGCCCGCCCGACACCTCCCTTTCGCCCTATTCACTACCGCACCCTCTGACACTCCTTTTCCTCTGTGTCCGATTGTCCAGGCCGGTCCTAGGCTATCAGCTAGCCCTGCAGATGTAGTTTATGGCCCCAGCTGTAAAGAATCACCCCTCTTCAAAGGAGTTATAGTCGATCAAGGCCCACACTCGATGAGATCCGTCACAGCACACGCGTTCCTACTATCTGAAAACCATCCTGTATTGTGATTGGGGAGGGGACCGAGCCTGAAGCGGAAGATTCCAGGGATGACTCTTTGTACATCAAAGTTTTTACAATTATGTGTCACATTAAAAATATATAGCACTCCAACAAAGTAGTAAGATTATAAAACTTTAATAACTTATAAATATATACAACAAAACAAAAACAGTAAAAACATATAAACATTTTTAGGGAAAAACAACGAAGTAGCGGTCGGCTGTGCGAATAGTCCCAACGCAGCACAACGTCCAGATTTCTGGACGGCACCCAGGTGATGTTGCCTGGGTGCCGCACTGATTTCGGCATCCGGCGTGGGGCGTCGCGGGGGGTGGGTCATCAGTAGCAAACTGTTGTGCGAATAGTTCCAAGGCAGCAAAACAATGGCACCAAGGTGATGTCCAGTAAGTTGCCGCACTGGTTTTGGTATCCTACAATGCTGCTCCGAATAACGGCGTGGGGCGCCCCGGGGGGGGGGGGCGGCGTGAACGGGCCTCTCCAGGTGGAGTCTCGTCTGTTGTAGTGGGGCGCCCCTTTACCGTTTCAGTTGCCATTCCGTCCGCTTTTGGTCCACTGTGTCAAAATCCGCAATTCAGCTGAGTTGCGCCCACTCTTGCGGTGCAGCGATAGGCGGCTGCCACAGGACTCTCAAAATGGCGGCAGGCTCTTTTCTTTTTGGGCCTGGTCCACTGAAATGGCCCTGGGACACCTTGGAAATCGGACGACTGTCTGCTAGGTCTTGGACCCCATTCTCGAAAGCGTCCCCTCCGCCTTGAGGATTCAACAAAAGTTTTGGGGGCCCCCGACTCCTGCAGGCTTCTGGTGGGGAGCGGCTGCCATGATTGCTCGCGGAATGACCACGACGGAGCCACGAGATGGTGGTGCTTTCATGCTGACGCCAGCTTCAGTCTGAAACATCCAGAAACAAGGTGGGGCTTTCATCGTTTGGGAAAAAAAAAGTTTTCATCCAATGAAAAGTGTTATTTTTAGGTCATATGATCAAGCCTTCCATCATTAGGAAACCAAAAGTAAAATGAACCAATGAAAAGTTTTATAAACAAGTCACATGACCTGTTATGCGGCATAGGGTATAAAATGCGGAGAAAATACGTTGGCACGTGAGGCGGCGTCAGTAGCGGACCGATGTGCGAATAGGCCGAAGGCAACACAACGCGCCAAGATCCGGATGGCACCGAGGTGGTGTCCAGCAAGTTGCAGCACTGGTGTGGCCATCCTACAATGCTGAAAGTCGGCGTGGGGCGCCCCGTTGGCCTGTGAGTTCGCGTCAGTAGCGGACCGATGTGCGAATAGGCCGAAGGCAGCACAACGCGCCAAGATCCGGATGGCACCGAGGTGGTGTCTAGTAAGTTGCCGCACTGGTGTGGCCATCCTACAATGTTGAAAGTCGGCGTGGGGCGCCCCGTTTTGGCACGTGAGGCGGCGTCAGTAGCGGACCGATGTGCGAATAGGCCGAAGGCAACACAACGCGCCAAGATCCGGATGGCACCGAGGTGGTGTCCAGCAAGTTGCAGCACTGGTGTGGCCATCCTACAATGCTGAAAGTCGGCGTGGGGCGCCCCGTTGGCCTGTGAGTTCGCGTCAGTAGCGGACCGATGTGCGAATAGGCCGAAGGCAGCACAACACGCCAAGATCCGGATGGCACCGAGGTGGTGTCTAGTAAGTTGCCGCACTGGTGTGGCCATCCTACAATGTTGAAAGTCGGCGTGGGGCGCCCCGTTGGCCTGTGAGATGGCGTCAGTAGCGGACCGATGTGCGAATGGGGCCAAAGGCAGCGCAACAATATTTTCGGAATAGAAGACACCACAAGGCGCTGAGATGCCAACATCCGGATGGCACCGAGGTGGTGTCTAGCAAGTTGTGGCACTGGTGTGGCCATCCTACAATGGTAAAAGTCGGCGTGGGGCGCCCTGTTGGCCTGTGAGATGGTGTCAGTAGCGGACCGATGTGCGAATGGGGCCAAAGGCAGCGCAACAATATTTTCTGACTAGAAGACACCACAAGGCGCTGAGATGCCAAGATCCGGATGGTACCGAGGTGATGTCTAGCAAGTTGCTGTACTGGTGTGGCCATCCTACAATGCTGAAACTCGGCGTGGGGCGCCCCATTAGCCTGTGAGATGGCGTCAGTAGCGGACCGATGTGCGAATGGGGCCAAAGGCAGCGCAACAATATTTTCTGAATAGAAGACACCACAAGGCGCTGAGATGCCAAGATCCGGATGGCACCGAGGTGGTGTCTAGTAAGGTGCACTGGTGTGGCCATCCTACAATGCTGAAAGTCGGCGTGGGGCGCCCCGTTGGCCTGTGAGATGGCGGCAGTAGCGGACCGATGTGCGAATGGGGCCAAAGGCAGCGCAACAATATTTTTGGAATAGAAGACACCAGAAGGCGCTGAGATTCGGTTAGCACCGAGGTGGTGTCTAGCAAGCTATGCAGCTGAGTTGCGTGTGCACTTGCGGCGAATAGGTCGAAGGCAGCACAACAATGTTTTCTGAATAGAAGACACCACAAGGCGCTGAGATTCGGTTACCACCGAGGTGGTGTCTAGCAAGTTGCTGCACTGGTGTGGCCATCCTACAATACTGCTCCGAATAACGGCGTGGGGTGCCCGAAGGGGGGGGGGGAGGCGGCGTGAACGGGCCTTCCTAGGTGGAGGCTCGTCTGCTGTAGTGGGGCGCCCCTTTACCGTTTCAGTTGCCATTCAGCTGAGTTTTGGCCGCTCTTGATGCTACAGCGACAGGCGGCTGCAACAGGACTCTCAAAATGGCGGCCTGTTCTTTGGATTTGGGCCTGGTCCACTAAAATGGCCCTGGGACACCTTAGAACTCGGACGCTCGATTTTTTTTTCCTTTCCTCTACATGCATAAAAAGGTAAATGCCCGGTACGTTATACGCTTCATCTGCCACGATGTACTCTCCAGAGGAACCGAAAAAAAATATAGTTATGGTAACTATACCATGCATCGTCATATAGAGAGGTGGCACCAATTAATTATAGTGCTGCATAAAAGAGAGATTTGGAGGAGAACCCCCGACCTGCCAGTACATTCATCAAAGAAGTGGCACTGACAGCATCAGAGGCAAGGGAAACGGTCCCAAATATTTAGAAGAACTTTGCAAAGATTAAAATGACATGTTTAGATTGTGGCAAATTAATTTCATGTGGACAGATGAGTGTTACTCTATAAATACAGCATATGAACATCATCATAGTCGATGGTTGGTAGAGACATTTTGACTATATCCTGGACCTGCCCGTCCTCGCCCAAAATGGCGCCGGAATAAATGGGACTCGTAACTCCTTGTTGTGTACTGGTTGCAGAACCTTGAAATCACGAGATACGTATGCAATTTTGAAGCACATGGCGGGCGGGGACGAGAATTGATTGAGTATTTCGACATCCCTATTGATATTAAGTTCTGATGTGTTATTGATTACTGTACTATTGAAAGTTCGAATTAACGTCACGCATGGTACTTGCCCGCAAATGTATATCTAGATAATTTTATTGTAACTGGCCCTGTCGTATTTTAATTATAAAATGTACGTCCACCGATTCCGCAACTGTTAGACACCTTAGTTCTTGCAACCTAATGGCCCGCCCGTTACGTTCCTCTACAGTGTAAATGTCTACTCATCATATACGATTACAGTTTGCTCCGTGGCCGGCCCACGTGGTTATAGGCTCGTATTTGTATAATGAAATTTTCACAATAAAGGTTTTTAAAAGAAAACATGGTAGTAGTATATACATTGGTAAAGTTTTTAATAATAGTCACTGTTTTAGAATCATTAAAAGGCAAGTGAAATAAAGCAGACCAATCACATGAAGGGTAAAAGGTATAATACGCAGGAACGCAGTAAAGATAAATGGTCAAGGGCTGTTGTGTTTTCTACTCCTGCAACATAAAGTGATCGATAAGAATCTCATATTCAGGCGTATCGGCGACTAAGACAGCAGGTCGACCCTCTTTTGCTCAACGGCTCCGTCATGGGACGAAGAAACGCCCTTTTTCTCGAAAAAAGAATATATTTTACTTGCAGGACAGTTGTAAATTTTCCGGGAAAGTACATTAGCCTGGAACATTATAACATATATTTAAGAAAAAATAATGTTCGGAAGTAATAAAAAGCGTAATTTTTAGGTCATATGACCAAGCCTTTCATCATTAGAATAAGAAAAGTAAAATGAACCAATGAAAAGTTTTATTAACAAGTCACATGACCTGTTATGCTTACGTTACGCGCTGCGCGTCGCGCCCCGGATGACTTCCGGATGCGCTAACGCGGCGCGTCATATGACGCATTACGCGACAACGCAGGTCCAGAATATAGTCAAAATGTCTCCACCAACCAGCGGTCGGAACACAACCCCTTTCAGCAGGCTAAATAGTTCTGTTAAATGACAACAGAAGGGACAGGCAACAAGAACCATCAGTCAAAGAGGGGAGGGCTAGTTCTTCTCTACCGGGTTACATTGGGGCGCTACCGGAACTGATCGAATTGGTAGTCTACAGTGTTTCTGGATGTTTCAGACTGAAGCTGGCGTTAGCATGAGAGCACCACCATTTCGTAGCTCCGTCGTGGCCATTCCGCGAGCAATCATGGCAGCCGCTCTTTATCGTTATTTTGGGCGGGGTGGGTGGCGGAGCCGAGCTGTATTGCAGCCATCATGGTGTGGAGTTCAGTTCATCTCACTAGTTTCGTATTTGTCATGAGGGGTTGTTCTTAATGTTTCTATTTTAGCGAGGTCAAAAAGAGATCCCATTAGTGGCCTACTGATTTTGCTCGATTCCTTTTGTTTTTTTACACGATTTTTCGTTATCTGCAAAGACTAAACAGAGTATTGCGACTCTGTGTTTGTTTGTAAATAGAGAATGAACCAAAGAGAACCAATTCTAAAACAGTAAATGCTTGGATAACAATCAATCAAATGGAGAGAGAAGCAGGCACGACGTATTACAACGGGGGCAAAGGCCTGCGTTAACTACCTTTCACTATCTGCAAAGAGAGAGTACTCCTAATAGAAATGAGGGGTGGGGGGCAGCATTCAAAGCAGATCAGTGTGCATAAACACGAAAATGTTTTTACTTACCACATACTTGACATTCGACAGCTTATGATATTTGCTATTAAAAAAACATTGAAATTCACTGAAAAAACCATAGGTTATAGACCATATATAGTTAGGAATTAGCATTTACAAAACCTTGAAAATTCACTGAAAAAACCATAGGTTATAGACCATATATCGTTAGGAATTAGCATTTAAAAAACCATTTGAGATGTCATCAGTGATGTCATCAGTGATGTCACTGACCATGTCATGAATGATGTAATATGTGACATCATCAGCAGTGGATTGCGGGTGCGCGATATATAGTTAGTGCAACTAACTATATATGGAATTTCAATGGTTTTGTGTGGGTAAAATAAGGTTTTTTAAATGCTAATTCCTAACGATATATGGTCTATAACCTATGGTTTTTTCAGTGAATTTTCAAGGTTTTGTAAATGCTAATTCCTAACTATATATGGTCTATAACCTATGGTTTTTTCAGTGAATTTTCAAGGTTTTGTAAATGCTAATTCCTAACTATATATGGTCTATAACCTATGGTTTTTTCAGTGAATATATATATATATATATATATATATATATATATATATATATATATATATATATATATATATATATGAACCAAACAATCCACCTCCCACGGCAACACCATGGAAGGAAGCACGGACACAAGTGGTTCAGGATACGGCATCACTTTATTTAGTTGTTGTCGCCCTCAATCTCATGACTAATTAATTCATGCTGTCTGCATTTTTCGGTATTTTGAGCAAACTAACATGCAAGCGTTGTGTGCAATACTTAGTTTCATTGTTATGCCTTACCTGTATTAGTGCCGATTTTCGGCTGTGGACAGCATTTATATGACGCATTTAGGCTGTTAGTGGATCACATACATTATAGTATGTTTTTTATGTTCATGCATTAGCCAGGTGGGAAGGGCTTTATAAAAGAAGCATTAGACCATGCCAAATTAGATTGACAAAGGCCTCTTGAAGGTTGAAACGCGTCTCTCCTGGTGCTCGGGATTGAGGGCGACAACAACTAAATAAAGTGATGCCGTATCCTGAACCACTTGTGTCTGTGCTTCCTTCCATGGTGTTGCCGTGGGAGGTGGATTGTTTGGTTCATATATATATATATATATATATATATATATATATATATATATATTACCTACTGGCGGTCGCCAGTAGGTATATATAGTTAGGATTTTTTCCCTATGGGATTTTTGAAAAGTCTATGTCTAATAACTTTGGCGTTTGTGGACGGAATTGGCTGAAATTTTCAGGAAAATGGCACATTTTGTTTCTGAGCAGCCCTTGAAAATTTGGGGGGGGTTCGTCAAGGGGGGGCCGAGAAAAAAGGGGGGTCCCAAAACGTGTTTTTAACATTGAGTTTTCCATAGGGCGGTTGGCCTCACTTTTAGCCCGAACGGCTGAATGGATTTGCACGAAACTTGGCAAAATTGTAGGGACTGGTAGCCCGATGTGCCTTTTGTAGGTCTCAATATATGTGCTTCAGTGGATTTTGAGAAATTAACGTTCAAAAAAAGATATATATCTGTAACAGCGGACCGGGCAGCGCTCCAGTTCGCGTACTTTTCGCGCAACGGAGCTTTGTGAAGCGAAGCTGATTGGTTCTCCGGCGTCTGTAAACATTCCAAACAGTCCGTAGCGGCCGCCATCTTGTCTCTCGGTAGGATCGAGAGACAAGAGGAGGCCAAAGCGAAGGGGCAAATGACCATAAGGGGGCATAGTAGATCCTCGCTGACCCCCTAGGTTTGATGTGGAGGTTTTAAAAGGGCCCCGCGGGGCAAAAAAAAAAAATAATAATAATAATCGAACGGCTGAATGGATTTGCACGAAACTTGGCAAAATATTAGGGACTGGTAGCCCGATGTGCCTTTGCTAGGTCTCAATATATGTGCTCCAGTGGATTTTGAGAAATTAACGTTCAAAAAAAGATATATATCTGTAACAGCGCTCCGCTTCGCGTACTTTTCGCGTTACGGAGCTTTGCGTCTGTCAACATTCCAAACAGTCCGTAGCGGCCGCCATCTTGTCTCTCGGTAGGATTGAGAGACAAGAGGAGGCCAAAGCGAAGGGTGAAATGACCATAAGGGGGCATAGTAGATCCTTCCTGACCTCTTAGGTTTGATGTACCATTTTGCCAAGTTTGGTGTAATTCCGTTCAGCCATTCAGGCTGTAGACGTATGTAAATGTCCTATGGAAAATTGCATGGGGAAAACACATTTGAAAGTGTTGAAATTTAGAACCAATTAAAATGTTACTTTGGTTTTGTATTTGTGTGTGATGAAAGTTAATTGGTTATGTATATATGTCAAATGAGAGGAAACCACAGCCATTTTGTGATACTACTGTCTGAGGTACATTTGTGAGGAATTTTTGGTGGTGAATTTCTGGTGTTTGATTTACACAGTACTAACACTTCTCCTACTTTTAAAAAGGTGAGTTGTTAATTTGTAAGGGGAACTATGTTGTACACTTGAAGATAATTTGAAAAATGTTTTCTATTATTTATTTGTAGTCCTTCTGTTATACTAAATACTTGATAAAGTTAGTTTTATATTATGTATTACTAAAAACGATAAATGAAAGTGATTATTTTTTTCTGCAATTTACAGCAAGCAATTTCAAAATAAAATGGCTCACAATGAAGAGACCGTGGCAATTTCTTTTGAATTGTCCACTACATTGATTGAAATTGAGAGCACCAATAATGAAATATTGTCACAAGGAGGAGATGACTTGTATGATTCCATTAGATTGATTGAAATGGACAGCACCAATAATGAAATATTGTCACAAGGAGATGACTTGAATGATTCCACTACATTGATTGAAATTGAGAGCACCAATAATGAAATATTGTCACAAGGAGGAGATGACTTGTATGATTCCATTAGATTGATTGAAATGGACAGCACCAATAATGAAATATTGTCACAAGGAGGAGATGACTTGAATGATTCCACTACATTGATTGAAATTGAGAGCACCAATAATGAAATATTGTCACGAGGAGATGACTTGAATGATTCCACTACATTGATTGAAATTGACAGCACCAATAATGAAATATTGTCACAAGGAGGAGATGACTTGAATGATTTTTTTGATCAATCTGTTGATGGCGAATTTATCGAATGTTTGGAGACCATAGAGTTACAAGAATCATCATTGCAGACTTTTCATGAGGAAATTGCTGATGAGGACATGTTACTAGTTCTTTCAAATTTAGAAAATTCTGAAGAATAAATTTATATTTAGAAATGAAAAATTGTTTGAGACATTATTCATTTTTATTTTTAATTTATGAGGTTGTAGCGAAGTGATTGTAGTATAAAATGAGACTTATAGTATAGAGTGCAACATTTTTATGTTACATGGTAAGTTTACTCATATTTACTTCCCTTCTGCCACTATATTATCTCCAATGTGTATTTGACATCTCTTCTTCATCTCCGGCCTCCTTTCTCTCACTGTGTGTCTCCGATGCATCTTATCGCTGCTATTTTGTGTAATTACAGAAGAGAGTAAAATAAAATAGTTCAGAACGTGAAAAGGGGGCAAAGTAGAGTACCCCTCACCCCCTAGGCCTTTTTAGGCGGTCCCAAAAGGATCAGTTTCTGCTTTCCTGAGAGATTATGGTATGAGTTCCATATACCACAATAATTTGCATTACAACATGCAAGATATCTATCTCCTATTACCAACTTTTGGAGATATTCGCGCTAAGCGCGATTATCTCCAAAAGCTAACACCTGCCCTGAGCAGTTCTTAGCCATGTTATCCAATGGGAGGTGGATAACATGGCTAAGAGCATTAGCTCGGTAATGCATGAATATCGCTGACTTTTTAGCGATATTCATGCATTGCGGCCGTTTATTATCGCATTTGCGATAAACCTTGATAATAGCAAGGTTTATCTTCGATAATTTCTGACGATGCTTAGCGGTAAAAAATTCGTTGGTAAGCATCGTTAGCGATAAATATCGCTTAACTTTGGTAATATGCACCAACGTCTGTTAACGTTCGATTCGAAGGAAATGAGGAAGTGTTGAAAAACATTGTCTGCGCCATCTTGCCTTTTTTGAAATACCACACTTTTGTCGTGCACGGCAGCCATTTTAGATGCCTTGACCAGACCCACTCTCTGCACGCTGTCGATTCGTAGCATGGCTCCCCACCCTCGAAAGCATCTTCCCCAGGCACTGGTCACCCCCGCTCTCGGTCTTATGCATCGGCAATAAACCTCCCCCCATCTGCGCTGCTCTTCCCTGAAAATCACACTCTGTGCCCGCCCGACACCTCCCTTTCGCCCTATTCACTACCGCACCCTCTGACACTCCTCTTCCTCTGTGTCCGATTGTCCAGGCTATCACCTAGCCCTGCAGATGTAGTTTATGGCCCCAGCTGTAAAGAATCACCCCTCTTCAAAGGAGTTATAGTATATCAAGGCCCACACCCGATGAGATCCGTCACACCACACGTGTTCCTACTATCTGAAAACCATCCTGTATTGTGATTGGGGAGGGGACCGAGCCTGAAGCGGAAGATTCCAGGAATGACTCTTTGTACATCAAAGTTTTTACAATTATGTGTCACATTAAAAATATATAGCACTCCAACAAAGTAGTAGGAATATAAAACTTTAATAACATATAAATATATACAACAAAACAAAAACAGTAAAAACATTTAAACAACGAAGAGACCGTGGCAATTTCTTTTGAATTCCTGATGAGGACATGTTACTAGTTCTTTCAAATTATGAAAATTCAGAAGATGTTGCCTGGGGGTGGGTCGTCAGTAGCAGTCTGTTGTGCGAATAGTTCCAAGGCAGCAGAACGCGCTGAAATCTAGATGGCACGAAAGTGATGTCTAGTAAGTTGCCGCCCAGCAAATAACGGCGTGGGGCGCCGCGGGGGTGAGTGAGTCCAGTAGGCACCACAGCTATTCTTACCGGCATTGCAGAATTACTGCTGGGGACAATGCCTGTGCTGTAGCAGGGTCACAGCAGAAACAAAAAGGATTCTGTTGAAGATGTTGTTGGTTTTCAATTTGAAAACAGTTCTGGTGTCAACTGCTATGCTAATGTAGTGGTTAATGTTTTGTTTTCTCTAGAAAATGTAAAAGAGGGGGAGGCAGTCCAAAGTTCCGTTAAAAGGGCAAAGGAAAGGATCGGTGGTTTGAACTATCAGTCAAAAAGGGGAGGGGGTGCAACAATTTTTCCTACCGGGTCACACTGTGCTTTCACCGGAACTGAGGTCTGCAGGATTCTAGTAATTCAAAGTGAGGCTGGCGCCAGCATGGGAGCGCCGACGTCCCGCGGATACAGTTTCGTCACTCCACGGGCGATCATGGCAGTCATTCCCCATCGGGGGTCGGAGACTCCCGCGGCTCCTCTAGAATCTTCAAGGTCGTGGAGGACTACGGTGGTGGAGTCAACCAGTGACCGGGCCATTTCTTTATGCTGGGCCCGCTCTTGCCAGGTCGACCGCCATTTTGAGAGTTCGGTAGCTACTGGCGATCGCGGGGTCAAATGAGCGGACGGGCTCCACCCTGCCGGGCGAGACGTTGCAGCATGGCCACAGTGGAAGAACCCTTTTCCGGGCGCCTTGAGCGCTGAGGGTGCAGCTGGGAAGCCTCCACCTGGGGAGGCGGGAGAGGCCTGTTCGCACCGTCTCTCCCTCCCAGTGCACCCCACGGCGTCTCGCTTGAGATTTGTTATGGCCGGACCAGGCGATGAGGACGAGGGGGGGGTCGGAGGCATGTGCAAGACATCCCCCCCAGTGTTGTCGCAGCCATTATTCAAGAAAGAAGAAGTGTCCCGTCCGTCTTCGGGCCGGGCTTCCGGTAGATGTCGGCCGGACGCCCCTGGCTCTGGCCCCATGAACGGGTTTCTTGGTTTATCGGCTGCAGCCGGATCCCATCGGCCTCGGCCCCCCGACCGTTGGTGGCCGGACCGGAAGAGCATGTGGCGGGACTACCTGAAACTGTCAAGGGCCACCGCGGCCGGACTGGGAGAGAGAGGGGAGGGTCGAGGAGATATTCCCCCCCCTGCAACTCTTCAGCGTTGTAAAGGCAATCCCCTGGCCGGGTCCCGCTGGCCTCGGCCTCTCCTCCGGCTACACCCTACGTTAGGATCTCCTGGCCGAGGCGTGGCAGCAGGACCCGCCTTATATGGGCTGCTCCCGGCTGGGCGTAGCCGCAACCCTGCCCCACCTTGGAAGTTTCCAGAGTGGGGGCGGATGTTCTACTGACTTGCATTTTCCCTAGTCTATCGATTTTTTTGGCGTGGCAGGCGGTGGGACAGCGAGGGGTGATTTGGTTTCTCTTACTGTTTTTCTGGTCTTTCACCACTGGCATATTTTAACGTTTTCTTGTTTCTAGGACATTAATAGGTTTTATCATTACGTTATGTTATCGTTTCTTTGTTCGTTGTTTAATAAAAGTTCATGTTCATCAGTGGCCTACTGATTTTCGTTTTCCTATTCTTTTCTTTCCAGGTTGTTTCATGCTAAAGTTTCTGTTAACAGGATACAGTGATCACTTCGTTATTATTGCATATGTCCTTTTCACTAGGGGTGCTCTCTGGTCGGGCCAGATGACGTATCTCTAGTAAATGGTCCGGGTGAAACAGGTGCATCAATCAGTGGGGAGTAGATAGGCATGACAGATTACAACGGGGGAGAAAGGTCCGCATTACGTACCCTTTCACTATTTGCAAAGATTTTCCTACGTATACTTGCAAACAGGGAATACCTGCAAAAAGAACCAATTCCCAAACAGTCAATGTTTGGGGAAACAATCAATCAATGAGGAACGAAATAGGCACGACGTGTTAAAGGTTTGCGTTACCTACCCTTCACTATCTGCAAAGGGAGAGAGAATATTCCTATTCTTCCTCGTTTGCAGGCAGAGAAGATTCTTAAGAGAATCAACTTCGAACAATTCAATGCTCGATTCAAACAATCAACAAGGGGTACTGTGAACACAAATGAACGCCGCTTATGTACATACACATTGGTATTATCAACAGGTTGTTCCTAATGTTTCTATTTTAGGGAGGTCAAAAAGAGATCCCATTAGTGGCCTACTGATTTTGCTTGATTCCTTTTGTTTTTTTACACGATTTTTCGCTATCTGCAAAGACTAAACAGAGTATTGCGACTCTGTGCTTGTTTGTAAATAGAGAATGAACCAAAGAGAACAATCAATCAAATGGAGAGAGAAGCAGGCACGACGGATTACAACGGGGGCAACGGGGGCAAAGGCCTGCGTTAACTACCCTTCACTATCTGCAAAGAGAGAGTACTCCTAATAGAAATGAGGGGTGGGGGGCAGCATTCAAAGCAGATCAGTGTGCATAAACACGAAAATGTTTTTACTTACCACGTACTTGACATTCGACAGCTTATGATATTTGCTATTAAAAAACCATTGAAATTCACTGAAAAAACCATAGGTTATAGACCATATATAGTTAGGAATTAGCATTTAAAAAACCTTATTTTACTCACACAAAACCATTGAAATTCCATATATAGTTAGTTGCACTAACTATATATCGCGCACCCGCAATCCACTGCTGATCATGTCACATATTACATCATTCATGACATGGTCAGTGACATCACTGATGACATCACTGATGACATCTCAAATGACATCACTGATGACATCACTGATGACATCTCATTTGACATCATTCTTGTGCTAATACGATAAACCTCTTCAGACTCTAATATAACCTTAGATACACTCAGTGTATACAGACACTCACACACTGCCACTCATCCATGGAGTTACTCACACACCCAGTCAGTCATGCAAAGAAACAATCTCACCTCCATTTCTTCAACTATACAGTTAAACACACCTTACTTATTGAAACATATACTAACACATACTTACTCTCTTATACAATCCCTGATACAAGTTCACAATGATCGATACAACCACTCACTCATTCAGTGGCTCTCATGCACAGTTATTTATATATGCCAACTCTCACATGTACTGTGTTTAACATATGTACTTACTATGACATGTAGCATTGAGATATCCATTCACTCATCAATACACTCATGCACACAGTCAACTGCCCATGTAGCTGTTTCCACATGCAGTCTTGAACTCATACACCTAGTGAATAAACTGCTCACACATCTATGCATAGAGTCACACACCTTCCAGCCACCCCCACACAAACTCAATCTCCCATAGAAATACTTGGGCAACCAATTAATAACACATATAGCCTCTCGTATAGCTAATGATCAACACATGCAGCAGTTTACATCACAACAGACATAATGATGCACAAATTAAGACAGTTTAGTCACTAACCCATGCATTCAGTGAGACACATTTAATCACTCACTCATACAGTCAGTCACGCACCTACTAAATCCTTCATCCAGACACTTATACATCCACTCATTCTTCAATATGTAAGACATATTTTAACTTTACAGAAACATACAGTCACTGGATGTTGTCATCAGTGATGTCATCAGTGATGTCATTTGAGATGTCATCAGTGATGTCATCAGTGATGTCACTGACCATGTCATGAATGATGTAATATGTGACATGATCAGCAGTGGATTGCGGGTGCGCGATATATAGTTAGTGCAACTAACTATATATGGAATTTCAATGGTTTTGTGTGAATAAAATAAGGTTTTTTAAATGCTAATTCCTAACTATATATGGTCTATAACCTATGGTTTTTTCAGTGATATATATATATATATATATATATATATATATATATATATATATATATATATATATATCCAAAAACACCTCCTTCAAAAGAAAGAAAGCAGAGGCCACAATAGGGGAACACCAACAAAGCTGTTTATTTACAGGATATGGCGAATGCATTTCGGCATGTTTACGCATTATTCAGTGCCCAAGCAGTCGGGATGCTGTCCTTTGCGCTAATGAGCGTCCTGCCACCTATTTGGAAATCCAAACAAGCTCCGCCCCCAACGTTGTCAGCACACCTGTTGCTAGTCCTCCGATATTCCATGGACTGCGAGACCCAGAATGCACTTTGGAGATGCCAGGTAAGTTGCAATTGGGTGAAACAATTTCTGCCAAGTGATAGCGCTTAATGCAGGACTCAGCGCAAAAGTCAAGACGATTTTCCTGCTTATAAATAAGTAAATACAGCCTCCTCGGGTCCCCAACTGTTCCAGCCTTGATGCTCGGGAATCCTTTCAGCGGGGGCAAAGAGACAATGCTCGCTGCCCTACATGCGGTGAAATACCTCACAACCGCCTACTTATCCTCCCAACATCCAGGCGGGCCCAGGCTAACCGATCCCTCGGTGTACAAAACCTGCCATAAGCAGAAAAGTCGGTGGAGTCCGGGCCTCATAGTGGAGCAAGGGCCTCTGTAACACGTCTCTGGCTGACGTTGTAAATATCCAAAAACACCTCCTTCACAAGAAAGAAAGCAGAGGCCACAATAGGGGAACACCAACGAAGCTGTTTATTTACAAGACATGGCGAATGCATTTCGGCGTGTTTACGCCTTCTTCAGCGCCCAAGCAGTCAGGATGCTGTCCTTTGCGCTAATGAGCGTCCTGCCACCTATTTTGAAATCCAAACAAGCTCCGCCCCCAACGTTGTCAGCACACCTGTTGCTAGTCCTCCGATCTTCCTTGGACTGCGGGACCCAGAATGCACTTTGGAGATCCCAGGTAAGTTGCAAATGGGGGAAACAATTTCTGCCAAGTGGTAGCGCTTAATGCAGGACACAGCGCAAAAGTCAAGACGATTTTCCTGCTTGTAAATAAGTAAATACAGCCTCCTCAGGTCCCCAACTGCTCCAGCCTTGATGCTCGGGAATCCTTTCAGCGGGGGCAAAAAGACAATGCTCGCTGCCCTACGTGAGCTGGAATACCTCACAACCGCCTGCTAATCCTCCCAACATCCAGGCGGGCCCAGGCTAACCGATCCCTTGGTGAACAAAACCTGCCTTAAGCAGAAAAGCCAGTGGAGTCCGGGCCACATAGTGGAGCAGGGGCCTCTGTAACACGTCTCTGGCGGACGTTTTAAATATCCAAAAACACATCCTTCACAAGAAAGAAAGCAGAGGCCACAATAGGGGAACACCAACAAAGCTGTTTATTTACAGGATATGGCGAATGCATTTCGGCATGTTTACGCCTTCTTCAGCGCCCAAGCAGTCAGGATGCTGTCCTTTGCGCTAATGAGCGTCCTGCCACCTATTTGGAAATCCAAACAAGCTCCACCCCCAACGTTGTCAGTACACCTGTTGCTAGTCCTCCGATCTTCCATGGACTGCGAGACCCAGAATGCACTTTGGAGATCCCAGGTAAATTGCAAATGGGGGAAACTATTTCTGCCAAGTGATAGCCGCTTTCAACGTGGACACACTTTTGCCGCTTGTGACTTGGAGAATCAGCCCAGAGTCAGCCCTGCTCACCTTCATTGACTGCAGAAACAGCGTGGACCTGTTTGGACCCTGGGAGCTCTGACGATCTTGGGCGTGTAGCGCTGTGAACGGATGGGACTGCGAGGCCCAGCTTGCATAGCGCTTTCCATCTACGCTGCAGCTGGGGCCTCTTCCCGCCCCTTTCCCCCAGCAGCCTTATCACGGTTCACGGCCCCCGCTTCGCGGGTGCCGCTCGTAGCCGCTTTCAACGTGGACACACTTTTGCCGCTTCTGACTTGGAGAATCAGCCCAGAGTCAGCCCTGCTCACCTTCATTGACTGCAGAAACAGCGTGGACCTGTTTGGACCCTGGGAGCTCTGACGATCTTTGGCGTGTAGCGCTGTGAACGGGTGGGACTGCGAGGCCCAGCTTGCATAGCGCTTTCCATCTACGCTGCAGCTGGGGCCTCTTCCCGCCCCCTTCTCCCTGTATTTAACACACAGATTTTTCCGCGCTAGCGGGACGCGCGTGGGCGGGCGCCGGGTGAAGCCCGGGCAAAGGGCGGGCCCTCTGTGGCCCTCAGAGACCGAGTGAGGCCGGGCAGGGCCCACTCTCTTTCACCACATTTACGGATATTAACTCTTGGTGCACCCGCCCGCAATGGCGCAAAGTCCTGATAAACCATTTCTCGCGAAGACTGGGGTAATCAATGGAACACTAGACAATTATTTTACTAGGGCTCCTACTGACTCAGGCAGGGAAAAGTCACTGGAAGAGCGTCGGGCAGAGCGTCGTCGCTCTGTTGAATGCATGAAGAATAGGTCTTCTACAGATCCCCCGCTCCACGCTCTTGCCCCCATTGCAGGACTGATTGGTAGTAATGAAGATCCACTATCCCTGGAGAGTTTCCCTCTTTTGTTACGAGAATGTACTCCAACACCTTTAGTTCCCTTAGTTCAGCCTATAACTGACACTCCTCTCCCCAGTCCAATTTTAATAGATGCCGACCCGACTCCACGGACTCCGGTCCGAGCTAAAATTGCTCAAAATAAATTGAAAAAAACAGTGCCTGCTAAAATACATGGCCCACCACCTGCCAAAAGAAGACGGAAGGGGGGCGATCCGCATAAGCCTAAGATCAGTCATACTGATTTTGGCAAACCCTCAAGGGCTACTATTAGATCTTTTTCAGCCCCAACGTCCGTATCAGTCAACTTGCCAAACTCGGCACCTCCTTCACCACTAGTACAAGTTTTACAGGGAGTGAATAACACGGTTCAATCTGACACTCCTGTCGACCCCTCCAGAAAGGATGTACCTCTTGCCGTCTCATTGGATAATATGGAACACCTAATAAGGTCTTTCATCTTACCTATCATAGAGACGTTGAAGAGGGTAGAGAATAGGCTTGAGGCCATTGAATCTGCAATTAGCAATCATATGGGATTATCCAAGGTATCGGCGAGCGGGGTTGCCCCGTCCCTAGTCTCGGTTATACCAGGTGCTCCCATTCCTCCGAAAGCTCCTGTCTTACTCATTGATTCAACACACTCTAAGCAACAGAGGGCTCCACCTGCTAGGCAGGGTAATAACTTAACCCCAAATCCAGTTAGTGTAGCCACGAGGGGTCCTGGAAAAGTATCTGCAGGAAACACACGGGAGACTACACGGGGTACTATTAGAAATACGAGGTCACCTTCTCGCAAATGCCCCCAAGTAGAATTACCTCCTGAATCTCTCCCCTATGTGGTTGTACTGACAGGGGTCCCTAGACTGCCCGATAATAAGAGGGAAGGGTTTTAGCAGTTGAAGAATAAAATTATGCATTGGCTCAGCCAATTTAGACCACTTACACAAAACATTAATGGTGACATTGTGCACGTTCGGCGCCTCCCCTGGCTGGGTAGAAGGGTCAAGGACAACGAGGGAGACCTGGTTGTTGTAAATTTTAGAGACCCACGAGCATTCAATTATATACTAAATTGGCCCATTAGTAGTAGCACCAATTCCATCGTCCCTCGCCCCTTGACTTATTTTTATCCCAGATCCCTAGTGTTCCCCCCCACCTACATTGGTGGCCAGGCACCCAATCAGATTATCCCCTTGTTATCTTACAACACCAGATATCCATTACAAGCTCCACATCTCGTACCCGCTGCTGACCCCTTCGGGTGGAATATGGTACCACCTAGGTCTAAAAGAAATATGAATAGTAGAATGGATCATCTGAGACCCTTTACACCCCTGGAGTCAGCAAACAGGTTTGATGTTTTAACAGGTATGGATGACTGCGACTGAAGTTTACAGTCTCGACAGGGTATGGGTGCCCAAATAAATGCCACTGGCGAGGGACTGACTGGTGCGGAATTCCAATCCACCAAAGCCCCTGCCAAGTTGGCGGATACTTCTGTGGCAACCATAAATGATTCCCCTGCCACATCCCCCGGATAGCACACATCCCGTCTGTCCATTCTTTCATGGGACTTGGAGGGGCTTCAGGGTAAGTTAGACTCTCCTGAGTGGGGGTCCTTTATTGATGAACAGGACATATGCCTGTTTCAAGAGACATGGACACGGAAGGATATACGGCGTTCAGGGTATGCAACCTTTTCAATCCCAGCCAAATGGGAGGGGAAGGGACGGCCCTCGGGGGGTCTTTGTATATGGGTGGCTTCCCATCTGGGATGTAAGGCTAGAGCCCTCCAAACGAACTCACTGGATGTTCAGTGCGTGTTGTTGGAATGGTTGAATCATACTCAACTCGCGCTGATAAATGTATATTCCAGACCGACGGGCATAACAAAGCCCTCACCCACTTGGGATGAGCTTTCTCTATTTCTGCCCAGAATACCTCAGGGTGCTAGCATTTTGCTGGGGGGAGATTTTAACTGTCAGTATGAGCCGCTAACCCTGACTATGGAGGGAGCTCTTATGTAGGAGGATGACCAGTGGGGAATTCCGCAATTGGTTGGCCCCCCACCTAAGCCATGGTCTCCCTTAGCAACACAAATCATGGCACTCACTCTCAGCAATTTGCTGAGAGCTTGTAATGGCCGACTTAAGAGTGACATCCCTTCAAAACCCACCTTTAATAAATCAGGGCAGGAGTCTCATTTGGACTATATCCTTGTTCAGACATCGGACTGGAACAAGGTCTCCGACTTTGTGGTAGTCCTAAGAACTGACAGCGACCACAATGCGCTGATACTCTCGCTGGTTGCGCCCAGTGGCCATTTGGGCGACCAGTAGGTAGTGGCATCTCTAGATTCTAAATTATTGTTAACAAATGACAGGGGCAGAGTGAGGCGGGCTAAGCTTCTGGATAATCCTGCCCATATTTCCGAGCTTTATGCATGGATTCTCCCTTTATTTGAACACGTCGGGGCCCTTATTAGTCAATCCTCGCCAGAAAATTTCTTCCCCAAGTTGGGTACCCTCCATACGGAATTGGTGGATACCCTTGTGGAACTTTTAAATCCAATCGCGGGCAGAGGGTCCCGCAGGGGGCAAAGACCCTCCTGGTTCAATTCAGCTTGCAGGAAGGCAAAGGCCAACCTCCTCGCTGCATTGAAGCAACCAAGGGATAAAGAGATAATCAAGATTAGGAGGGCGGAACTAAAGCAAGCAATCCACCAAGCAAAGGTGGAATGGGATTACTCTAACTGGGAAAATATGCTGGCCTCTCTTCAGACTAGAGATGCTCGTAAATTTTGGCAGATAGTGAGAACAGGATCTGCCGAGCCGACTCAGGCTGTGGAGGCCAATATAGCGGCTTCGGTTTGGGAGGACCATTTCCGTAGCCTCTATGAAGAGGTTAGCCTGGGCCCGCCCAAGCTCCAAGACGAGCTGACGTCTGAACACCTTCTACTTTCTGGTGGGTTAACCGCACACTCTGAAATTGTGGAGGGTGTTGAGACATTGCAATTTTCACTGGGGGAGGTTTTTAAAGTAATATCTAAACTGCTCTCAGTTAAGGCCCCCGGGTTAGACAAAATCCCGGGAGACCTATTTAAGCACCAACCTAGAGTTAGGGCCCCGTATCTGTTGGAAGTTTTTAATGCAATTCTTGGGGGAATGGCGGTCCCTAATACTTGGCTGGGAGCAGAGATTGTACCTATCTTCAAGAAGGGCTCTCCTCTGCTCCCAGCCAACTATAGGCCAATCAGCCTCATTGATGTTTCACAAAAAACTTTCGCGAGGCTGATACTTGACCGCCTGCAGGAATGGATGATGGACCATTCAGTTTTAAGCACGTTTCAGGCAGGGTTTAGGAGCAAGGTGTCAACTATGGACCAAATTTTTCGTTTGGCCCTCTTGTTTTGGAAGACGGTGCGGGTGGAAGGGGGTACGTTGTATACCGTCTTTGTAGAGCTCCGCGCAGCCTTTGATTTGGTTCCGCGGAGTAAACTTTGGATGGTACTGGCCAAACTTGGCATCCCCCCCGCTCTTTTAGACATCATTGTTCGCCTACATACACATAATTATGCACAGGTTAGGTGTGGGAGGTTGGGCACCCTCTCACAAAGATTTCCCGTTGGCAGAGGGGTAAGGCAGGGTTGTGTTCTTGCACCGACCCTGTTCTGCCTCTTTGTCAACGGGGTAATCGATTACCTAAATAATGTCCCGAACACAGATGCACCAAGGCTCGGCGGCAGGAGGGTGCCCGCAATTATGTTTGCGGACGACACCCTCCTGCTGTCGAAATCCCCAATGGGGATCCAGCGTATTCTCGAGGGCTTTGAGGCATTCTGTGGAGAGCATGGTCTTGAAATAAATGCCCTGAAGACCAAGTTTATGATTTTTAATACCCCCCAAAAATACGCCCCAACCCCTCCATAGGCCGGAACAGGTTAGAAAGAGTCCTCACGTTTGAGTATCTGGGTGTGACCTTGAATGATAAATTGGAATGGGGCGATCATCAAGTTAAGTCCCAGCTCAGATTGGCCCAAGCAGCAGGGGGAATAATTAGGCTAGTTAATTCTAATAAATCATCTGTTAGACCGTTAGCCCCCCGTTGGAGATCTATAGACTCCAGGCTAGAGGCGCGATCCTATATGGCAGTGAACTCTGGGGACATGACTGCAAAAAAGAGCTGGTCATAGTTGAAAATAAGTTTCTCAGACAACTCCTAAAGTTAGCTAGCACCCCCCTTCTACCACTCAGGCTGGATTTGGGTCTAAAACCATTGGACGAAGTTGTGGGTGTAAAGCCCCATACCTTCTGGAGAAGAAGTAAGTAAATACAGCCTCCTCGGGTCCCCAACTGTTTCAGCCTTGATGCTCGGGAATCCTTTCAGCGGGGGCAAAGAGACAATGCTCGCTGCCCTACATGCAGTGGAATACCTCACAACCACCTGCTTATCCTCCCAACATCCAGGCAGGCCCAGGCTAACCGATCCCTCGGTGTACAAAACCTGCCATAAGCAGAAAAGCCAGTGGAGCCCGGGCCAAATAGTGGATCAGGGGCCTCTGTAACACGTCTCTGGCTGACGTGGTAAATAACCAAAAAGACCTCCTTCACAAGAAAGAAAGCAGAGGCCACAATAGGGGTACACCAACAAAGATGTTAATTTACAGGATATGGCGAATGCATTTCAGCGTGTTTATGCCTTCTTCAGCGCCCAAGCAGTCAGGATGCTGTCCTTTGCGCTAATGAGCGTCCTGCCACCTATTTGGAAATCCAAACAAACTCCGCCCCCAACGTTGTCGGCACACCTGTTGCTAGTCCTCCGATCTTCCATGGACTGCGGGACCCAGAATGCACTTTGGAGATCCCAGGTAAGTTGCAAATGGGGGAAACAATTTCTGCCAAGTGGTAGCGCCTAATGCAGGACACAGCGCAAAAGTCAAGACGATTTTCCTGCTTGTAAGTAAGTAAATACAGCCTCCTCAGGTCCCCAACTGCTCCAGCCGTGATGCTCGGGAATACTTTCAGCGGGGGCAAAAAGACAATGCACGCTGCCCTACATGAGCTGGAATACCTCACAACCGCCTGATTATCCTCCCAACATCCAGGCGGGCCCAGGCTAACCGATCCCTCGGTGTACAAAACCTGCCATAAGCAGAAAAGCCAGTGGAGTCCGGGTCACATAGTGGAGCAGGGGCCTCTGTAAAACGTCTCTCGCCGACGTGGTAAATATCCAAAAACACATCCTTCACAAGAAAGAAAGCAGAGGCCACAATAGGGGAACACCAACGAAGCTGTTTATTTACAGGATATGGCGAATTCATTTCAGCATGTTTACGCCTTCTTCAGCGCCCACGCAGTCAGGATGCTGTCCTTTGCGCTAATGAGCATCCTGTCACCTATTTGGAAATCCAAACAAGCTCCGCCCCCAACGTTGTCAGCACACCTGTTGCTAGTCCTCCGATCTTCCATGGACTGGGGGACCCAGAATGCACTTTGGAGATCCCAGGTAAGTTGCAAATGGGGGAAACAATTTCTGCCAAGTGGTAGTGCCTAATGCAGGACACAGCTCAAAAGTCAAGATGATTTTCCTGCTTGTAAATAATAAATACAGCCTCCTCAGGTCCCCAACTGCTCCAGCCTTGATGCTCAGGAATCCTTTCAGCGGGGGCAAAGAGACAATGCTCGCTGCCCTACATGAGGTGGAATACCTCACAACCGCCTGCTTATCCTCCCAACATCCAGGCGGGCCCAGGCTAACTGATCCCTCGGTGAACAAAACCTGCCATAAGCAGAAAAGCCAGTGGAGCAGGGCCACATAGTGGAGCAGGGGCCTTTGTAACACGTCTCTGGGCGACGTGGTAAATATCCAAAAACACCTCCTTCACAAGAAAGAAAGTAGAGGCCACAATAGGGGAACACCAACAAAGCTGTTTATTCACAGGATATGGTGAATGCATTTCGGCGTGTTTATATATATTCACTGAAAAAAATATAGGTTTTAGGGGTGTTATAGTTAGCTGGACATTTCACTGGTACAACATCATTGAAATTCCTCTGTTATAGTTAGTTGTACTAACTATAACTCACACACCCGCAATCCACTGCTGATGATGTCACATATCACATCATTCATGACATGGTCAGTGACATCACTGATGACATCACTGATGACATCTCAAATGACATCACTGATGACAGCACTGATGACATCATCCAGTGGATGTGGTTTGGTTCGATATTTAAATAAGTATTATATATATAGAAATTTGTATCGAAGAATGAGTCGAACTTTTAGTGCCTGTATGAAGTATTTACTAGTAGTGTGATTGACTGTCTAAATAACTAATTTAAAGTGTCTCACTAAATATATAGGATCGTGATTAAAATTTGTGAATATCTGTATCAGTCTGTGTCTTGTTGTGTAAACTACTGCATTCATTTGTTACTACCTATGTGAAACTCTATATTAGTTTTTTAATTAGTTAACTGCCTATTTATATGGGAGAGTGAATGTATCTGTGGTTGGTTGGGAGGTGTGTGACTGTCAAAAGATGTGTAAATAGTTTATTTAGTAGGTATATGAGGTTAAAACGGCATGTGGAAACAGTTGTTTAGGCGAGTGAATGTCTTTATGGGTGTAGTGATGAGTAAATATATTTCTCAATGATACATGTCCAACAAAATAGAAATATAAAAGGCAGTGTATGTGACAGTTCTTGGATTTAAATAAGTATATATAAGACTCAATGATTGTTTAAGTGACTGTATAGAAAACTGTATACTTATAATAGTGATTTTATAACACAGTAAGTATCACTTTCTATGTATATTAATAAATAAAGTACTGTCTGTATAAGTATATAGCTGAGTAAATGTAAGTTTAATCAAGTATTTGCATAAGTGAGAAGGATGGCTGCATAACTGAATAGGATGTATGCTGGTGTGTAATGTCGATATAGGTGTATAACTATATTTAATAATGTTCTATTGATCTTTGTCAGCATGTATATGTGAATCTATAGATAAGTGTTTAGACATGTGTGTAGATCTACAAATTAGTGAGTGGGTTTTTAGAAGGTTGTACTGGTATGTGATTGTTTTAAATATGGTATTCTATATTTTTTAGTGAGTGATAAAAGGTTATAGCAGTGTGTGTTAAGGTGTATCAGATTGTCACATTGATGATGTCATCAGTGATGTCATTTGAGATGCCATGAGTGATGTCATCAGTGATGTTACTGACCATGTAATGAATGATGTAATATGTGACCTCATCAGTAGTGGATTGTGGGCGCGCAAGTTATAGTTAGTACAACTAACTATAACAGAGAATTTCAATGGTTTTGTACGAGTGAAATGTCCAGCTAACTATAACACCCCTAAAACCTATGTTTTTTTCAGTGAATTTCTTAGGTTTTTTAAATGCTAATTCCTAACTATAACATGTGTGAAACCTATGGTTTTCTCAGTGAATTTCAAAGGTTTTTTAAATGGTAATTCCTAACTATAACATGTCTGAAACCTATGGTTTTTTCAGTGAATTTCAAAGCTTTTTTCAATTACAATTTTTAAATGTATTAATTGTTATATTTATTTCTTTGATACTGATTTACTACATATTTTTAGTCTATTTCATTTTAGATATTTTTTTAGATTACATTAAACATTTTTAATATACATTTTATTTTTAATTTAGAATATTTAATTTTTGTAAATATTTTTTTTAATATATTTATGATATTTTCTTTATTGTTTTTTTAAAAATTTTTTTGAGGAGTCGCTCACCCAAAGCGTATCTTTTTCGATTACTATTCGGAATGTAGCCGCCATTTTAGAATTGTTCTGTAGGATCTGTGTAGGGTGTGCGATGAGTGCGTATTTCCATACGCAATCGCTATGAGACCCGTACGCGACTTCTAGCACATACGCGACATATACGTATCATGCCACACCACGCTTGCGCGTTTCTGCATGATGTCATCTATGTGTTCAACGTGGTGGGTGCGTGACTTCCGCTAAATTTTTCGATATACAAAAACATATATATATGTATTTAATATAAATATTTAGGCACTTTTTTTTATTCTTTTAGTTTTAATAAACATATTACTTTATATGCACCTTTGCAAAGTCGCGCTGGGTGCATGTTGCGTGTATGCACCCAACGCAGATCCCATGTGACCAAAAAAAAGAGATTTGATTGGTTTATAACACTTACTGTTCTAACTATTGAAAAACCCTACCCATTTCAATTACTCTTCTTAGACCTTCCTTAGGAGAAGACCTGTCCTGAGAAGAAACTCACTTTTTCTTTATTGAAAACCTGAATTTCTTTTTGGGAGACAGAAATGGCTACATCACTGGAAGAATCCTCTGATTCTGATCATTTTGTTGTTGAAGAATTCCTACCAGAACCTCCCCCTCCCGAAAGATACACATCCGTCGTATGGAAATTTGCTACTTTTCCAGAGGGACAAAAGAAATGTAATGCCACCAAGGTGACATCTAAGATTTGCCAGGCTGTGCTGTCCAGAGAAGATCCTAATAAAAAATACTCCTATGGCACTGCTAGTATGTGCAAGCACCTCCAATCCCTGCATCCTGTGAACTATGCTCACGAAGAATGTAGAAGACTGCCCCAAAATGCACCTCCATCACCGGCAATACCAAGTACCTCTAGGGCATCACCTTCAACATCGCCACAAGACATACGTCCCCAATATGTGAAAGTTAGAATGCACTGCGTGAAGTGCAATTGTTTAATTTGTTATGAGGAGCAATTAGTAGATCTAGTTTGCAGAGCAATTGATAACAATCGATGCTAGTTTATTTTTCTTTGTTCCCTCGAAGTTCATGGGTTTGTTCATCCTTTTGACTTTTTTTCTTTTAAAAAAAGACAAAAAAAAGAAAAAAGTTCAAAAAATAAAACTACAAAAAAAGAAACAAAAAGTTATTTTCAGAACTAACGACTCCGGTTAAAGAAAGAGCTACATTTGTATGCTAGTGTGTGAAAGTGTAGATGAATGTATACGTACTGCATAATTAAGCGAAAGAATGCATTTGTGGTGTATGGTGAATGTATAACTGCAGAACTATAAGGAAGTGTTGGAGTATGACACTGTAAGCTCTTTAGCTACAGCGTCCTGAGGTACTTCCGAACCACAGGGATGCAACATATATACATAAATATGTTGCAAGTCCGTGCTCTCCTCTGCACTGCTGCTTAAACTACATTCATGTGGTGACATAGGCACCCTTGCACCTTGGTGCAAGAATATCTGTGTCATGTGAAGTTTATTTTTGTACAAAAATGCACACCTTCCTGCACAAAAACAATCAGTGAACACATTGTTCTCTTTCAATGTATGCTGTGCATTGTAGCATATATTGAAAGAGAAAAAATGAGGGGAAATAAAAAGAATACTCCTTGTTGTGCCTTGCTACATCAATTGGAGGATGGTGCAGTATTCACACACATGTCCAGATTGATCATTTCTGATAAATCTGGTGATGTGTCTTGTTCTGTGAGAGTTCTGTGCAAATACGCACAGCAACACCTATAGAACCCCCTTTCAAAGTAAAGTGGTGTGTATGATGAAGTCGTATTTACATGAAAAAGAAAAGGTACACAGACTGCCTTTTCCTCTCCTTGTAAATATGCAAGATTTTTTTGCGCTATCACTATGTTACAAAAAGTGACATATTTTTGTCAAAGGATGCTTTCTACACATATATGTGGGGTTAGTTGGTCCCCAGTGACACTCAGTATTCATGTTAACTTTATACGGTAACTTAAAACACCCACAGAGCATCTTTCCACATATATCTACTCCGTCCATCTCCATTTTCTTCACCTGTGTGCAAACACAGGCTATTGTGCATTTTAATACTTAGTTAAACTTACCTTCGCAGTAATAGAAATAAAAAATGCTGGACATTTTTTTCCAGATGTTTTTTATAACATACATTTGTGAAAATGTGATACTTTAGAATTAGAATCTGTAAAAGAGAAGAGAAAATACAGTTATAATACATAATACTGTATTTTTTACAATACAGAATAATTTTTACATTTTACAAATTATTTTCTTTGCCTTTTTTGCCTCAGAATATTTCGAATTTCACTAGAAACAGTGATTTCAATCGTACTCAACAAATAACAACGGGCAAAAATAAAACAATCAATAAGATTGTTTAAAAAAACAAGAATCCATCCTCAATAAAATAACATATAATACAAATCACACATATATAAAATGCTTACTGGTAAGAAAATGTTATAACCTAAATTTAAAAATACTGTAAATGTTGTTGCTTAAAACTATACGCTGAGACAATGTGCAAGAAAAAGTCCGTAATTCAAACAAACACCTTTCCTCAAAGCCAAATGGTATTCTTGAAATCCTTTATATTGAAATTGTGAAATAGTAATCGTATTAATACATATTATTAAATTCCTCAGGGACGAATTATGTTCCTAAAACTTTGGCTTTAAAAATATTAGGTAGGAATTTGGTAATTCGCTTGGCAAACGTTCTTTAAAACCCAACTGAGAATCATTACAAAGTGCCCACCCTTTTTCACATTTTAGATAAGCAGTGTAATGTCCAGATGTTGTGGAAGGACCATCATGGAAAATTATTGCTACTGCTACAAAAGTTCTTCCTGATATTGATAGTTGACTTGCTACAACATGTTTTATTAAAGTGTCCAATTTTCTTCCATCAGCTGTACAACGTTGCATCATTAAAATTATATATTGTCCATATCTTTGTATAAATAATGTTGATAACATTTCTGATTTGCATTGGCTACACTCCATGTTCTGATTTGCTGCTTTAACTAGTTTATTGAAAGACACTGATTTACAGTCTGGTAATGTCAAATATATAAATCTTTCAGTGTCTATGTTAGTGCTACATGTAGACATACAATTTTCACAATGATGTTCCCATTTGTAACAAAGGCCAAAAAGATTTTCAATTTCTATACCTTCATTTTCTAATATGGTATATACATTAGAAATTCCTGAGCATCTTGTTGGATATTCTGGGTAAATTGTGTAGACCCAGAACATACATCCAAAAGATTAAGAATATCACAAACACTTTGTATTTTACTTTTATCAGTTCTCAATTTTTCATAAACGCAATGCAACAATGAACAAAATCTTTTTCCCGATTCTCTATAATTTGCTGTTGTCAACCTTCAAGAAAAACAACAACATTGACCACTACATTAGCATAGCAGTTGACACCTGAACTATTTTCAAACTGATAACCAACAATCTCCTTTTACTTTTTGCTTGCAATCACAACATTATTTGTTTTTTCCCTTCTCTATACCTTGACTACAAATGTTCTCATATCTTCTTTTTCTTCCTACTACACACTTTCCAAATACAGGATATTGACCTAAATTGGGAGCATACACTCTTCTTAACCTATTATACTCTTTTACACCGTTTGCATCTGCAGTAACCTTTGTGTCATCAAAATCAATCTAAAACAAACCAGATAAAGTTCTGACTCTTGACAAAGCAACATATGCCATACCCTCTTTAAACACGGTATTTCCAATGTTCACCAAAGCACTTTCTACACTTAAACCTTGAGATTTATGAATAGTCGCTGCATATGCCAGAGAGACTGGAAACTGTTTTCTACGGACATATAAATCTTTAACAAGCAAAAACAAACTGAATAACGACCAATTTGTTTCACTTCTTTAATCAGATCAAATGTAATTTTTTTAAATTCAATACCATCTTTATTCAGATAATTAACAAAATCCACAACTTTGCCCATTGCTCCATCAACTAAACCTTTTTCTACATCCAAATTACGCCTTAAAATAACATGACAGTTTCTACATGCATATAAATTCTTTTCTAAACCAGCAGTTTTAGATATCGGTTTTTCTAAAGAATCCAATTTTGTTTTCAACTTTTCTGTCAAAATAATAGTGATTCCTTCATGCTCTATTTTATCAATGGCTTCCATTTTTATTATTTCTTCATTTTCCAGTTTCAAAAGTTGTTTGTTGAATATAGAACACTCACATAGTGTTGGCATTAAGCAGATTACAGATTTGTTTTCTGCAATTTTCATATATATTTTCTCAGGAACTACATTTTTATTTGGAAACAAATTGGAAAGTAATCGACTCTGCAAAGCTTCTCTGCCATGTTCTGTCAGTACGCCAATTATTATATCTTGAAGAATAGTTCCATAATCAACATCATTTGCCTGTCGCATATTTGTAATAAGTTCTGTGTATTCAAAATATGACCAAATGTTTACATTTCCAACACTACCCAGAGACTTTCTGGTGTCTTCATGCGCAAGTGTTTTAAATACTGGTTGTCCTTTTAAGGGAGTAAGTTGCAGTAGATCTCCAAAAACTATGACATGTTTTCCTCCAAATAAGAAATCCTACTCTGTTTTAAGAATTTGCTGCATTCTTAAATGCACAAAAGCAAGCATTAAGTTTGAGACCATGCTTACCTCATCAATAATCAGAAGTTTCATTTTCTTCAGCACTCTTGAAACTTCACAACAGATAGCTTGTGATATTCCATTTTGTTTTCATTCTCCACAGGTAGCATCAGTAAACGATGTAATGTAATTCCTTTAACGTTGTGTGCTGCTGACCCAGTTGGAGCAGTTACAACACAAGACAAATGTGACTCAGTTGTTTTCTGTAGATAACTGGTGATTACTTTAATTAAGGAACATTTTTTAGTTCCAGATTGTCCACTCACATACATTCGGATGGGCTGAAAAGACGTGCATGTACATTCTTTCTTTTCATGAAGAAATCCATGATCAATCTGTTGTCTCACTTGCTAATATATTTCTTCCTGTTCAATATTTAGTTGTTCTTCCAAGTTTGCTAAGTCCGTTACATCTTCTTGAGCTTGATGCATTACTGTTTCCACCTCATTCATGGCGATTGCTGCTTCATTTTCAACAATTGGTTGTCCTAGTGGATCTTGACTCAGCGCAGCAGAACTTTGACTGTCTTGAGAACTGTCTCTAGCAATCTCAGCTGCAATCGTAGGCTCTTGATCAATTTCATCGTTCAACGTTTTCACATATTTTGCAAAAACAGTGCATTGTATGGTATCTTTACAAGCATTGAAGGAATCTTCATAGCTCTGAAATTCTCCAAGTAATTCCAATTCTGAACGCCGCGGTTTGAACAGTTGCAAAAGGGTTAAATAGTAAAATTCCCTTTTATCAGCAGTGTCACAACTCAGCTTCCTGTGATTAATAATATTTCCTTTTGTTTGTTTCACCAAATATCCTTCGGAACCAATAACTGCATATTTTCTATCATTGAGGTTCTCTGTAGTATTCCGTGTAAAAGTGTAGTTCTGCAGCACTTCATAGAGACACATGTTCTCAAGATGATGACTTCAGTTTGGGTAATATGTGTCCGACATATTCGTTTTCAAAATATCTGTACTTTTTGTATCTTTTTCTGCTAAATATTAAATTTCTTGAACAGATTTCAGTACCCGATTTCGCATTGCACCAAGACCTAGACTCATCCAAATTATTCTTCTAGATTTGGAGTATAGACTTGCAGATGATAACTGATCTGAGCATTCATATGCTCCAATTTCTCAATGGGATAACATCTTCCAACCGAAACTGTATAATTTCTTACTTAGAGTCTTCTCGTGAGAAATCTTTTCCCACATTTCTTTCAATTCCGTCTTTTCTGATTTCGTAATGTAGGACGTTACATATGGAGCATCAGCAATGGAATTGTTTGCAATGTACTAAATATCCATGTTAGCATTCCACATGGACAGAATAACCGAAGTGTAGTCATTTATGTATTTGGACTCTTCGCTTCTTCTTAAATTGTAGGTAATTTTTGGAGACTTTCTTGTGATGGTATGTAGCATAGCTGGCATAAAACTGTTCACTCTTCCTTTGGATATTACATAACGTGGAAATGCAAAACGACATTTGGTATAGAACTTATCCTTAGACTTGTACTTTCGTCAACAGTATTTTCCACATCGATGGCTTTGGAATCGGAAGTCTTGGTGTCTTAAGTTGTTTTCTTCTGTGCTTTTGTGTACAGCACATGTGGCATATTCTTCAATAAAAGACAAAACAGCATTATCTAAATCTGTTCCGAACTTTTGGGCATCCTGGATCGATAATAGCATATGTATATGAGGAGCACCTCTTGCTTGATACTCCTTCCTCCAAAAGAAACATTAACAGGATCCAAAGAGCACAATTTTCCAGGTGTCTTGTATTCAATATTTTTATATTGGAATTTGCCTCTCAAGAAATTCAAGTAAATCATCCCAAGCGTACTCAGCACAGCTTAGGGTAAGGAACCATGTAGGAGTTCCTAGGTTCCGTAGCATACATTTCAGTTCTCCATGACGATGATACCAATATTTGTTAGTGCCATCAGATTAATCAGCTGAGATTCTAAGTGATCATCCCTTTGGTGCACTTTATCCGTAAAATCCTTTGCAGAAACATTTTGCAGATGTACTCCTGTTTTCAATATGTGCTTGACTGCATATGAAAGTCCAGACAACTTACTTTCATACCAAAGATCAAATATATAAGGGATACATTGTCAAAATCTTGGATCTTCTGCATATAATCATGTTGTCCGATATTCAGATGCAGGAATTTGCACAGGCTGTTCATCATATCATCCTCCTTTTCCTGTTGGAAACAACTGCGGAAAACAAAGAGCTTCCAAGCTCTCTTCCCATACACTCATGGGACTTCCCATTGTTTTTTCCATTTGGAATAACTCACTAGTATTTCCCATCACTTCTTTTGAATGAATTGGATGTACACTGTAATGTTCATAGATTTCTTCACTTCTTGACATATCCACTTTTTCAATTTGTCCACTTGACGTTTCAGTATCTTCTGCTAAAAGTATTTTTTCTTCTCTCATATAAACATTTTTATAGTACTCATTGTTTTTTATTAAATACAAAGTCGCCTTCTGCACTTTCCTAACATCCACTAACTCCTGCCAGATTTTCTTGCTCTTATTATGAACGCCATTAACTAAAATGATTAGTGGTTCATTTTCTACACACTCCACACCAATAGTTTCAACATTTTTCTTTATATCTAATGGTAAATATACAGCTCTTCCTTTTAATGCTCTCTGTAAATCAGAAGGAGGCAATTTACCTGTTTTAGGCTTTTAGGCTCCATACGAACAATAGCCTGCAACAGGTGCATACATTGAATAAGAATAGACTCATAGCTATTTAAATCTATCAGTTCTGGTGGAATAGGAACCAACTCTAGATTATTATGCACAGCTCTAGCGGGTTTTTTATGCTCATCTAATTTGTTATAACAATATGTATAAATACGCTGATCAGAACCCAAATCAAAACAATTCTCTATCAACAAATAAGTTGCAAATTCCTTCCATATATCATTATTTTCTCTTTCACATTTTAAATATAAATCAACACTCCTAGTCTGATTTTTATAGTTAGTTCTCCGGCAACAAATACAAGAATATTTTGGCCTTTCACCTGAAATTACCTTCAACTTTGTAATTTCACCTTCAAAATTTTTTGTACTACTATGTTCAACATTCTCTTGAAGATTTTCTTCTATTAATGTATCAGTTCCTGCACTCTCTTGTTCAGGACCAAAGTAACAAAACTCAATGTCATCACAAATCTTCTTCACATCTGAAACTGACCCACGCAAAAAAAGCACTGTTCAACTCATTTAGTTTTAGTGCTGGACTTTTCTGCAAATTACAATCTTCTGACTAACTTCCGCATTTGAGTACGATGTACTGCTAACATCCTGAAATGATAAAAAACACTTTCACATACTTTTCTAGAAAGACAAGCCAGAGAATGACCTTGCAAACCAGTATTTTCTCTAACTCTGCAAGGGTCTAGTCCTTGCAACATCTTAATCTTTTGTTTAACACTTTTTTTACTATATTCTCATAAGAAATTTCGTAAGAGATCAAAAGATTCTTGTCATACACTAGAAATACTACTGCAATCCCAAATGTACACTGGGGCTTTAGCACGTCTGCCTAGAACTTCATCAGCTATCACTTCTTCTGCATTTCTCGAAACCAATTTTTCTTTGTCAATTGGACAGCCATTTCTAACCTCATAAGCTCAACCACTGGTGTCAACTGCATGCAGCAAATCATTGGTCTGAAAATAACTCTCTTCATTAAAGAAAGGCTCTAAACTTGAACTGTGTTTCCATTCACCCCACAAAAATCACAAAAATTAGTTCTGTTAATTACTCATTTCCTCTTACTGTTGGCCTTCATTGAATGGATTGGTTTATCTAGTGATCGAGTTCTGTTTAAAACTAAAATATATAATTTCCTTTTAACTTCAAAAGCCTTTTCAACTATGGATTCAATATGCTTCTTCTTTTTTATAAAATAGTGATCTCTTTTTATATTTCTTCAAATCTTTCAGCAATTTATGTACTACTCTATTACAAAATATTTTTTTTCGTATCTCTTTATACTGATTTTGTCTTCTTTTACCATATGTAGAATTATTTGATTCTACATTTGCTTTTTTTCCTTTCCTAATATTTAGATTTTTTTTTTGTGGTTGAAGCGTTGTCATTGGTTTTCAACACTCTGAACATTCCTTTTCAGTCTAGAAAGTTTTTTAATACATTTCTGAGTAATCTTACCATAAGATTTTGTCTTTTTGGCCACATTATGTTGCTCATCCAATACTTGTTGTTTAGTTTTCTTCAAGTAACTGTCCTTTAGCTCTCTTTTTCTCTTTCTAGATTGTTCAGGCCTGATAACTTTATTTTAATGATGATAAACAATATCTGTAAAAAATAAACATGAATAAAAGTATATTACTAACCTTATAAATTATGCTTTTCCATTACAATGCAAACACATTCTATATATTTACTCGCAGAGGAATTGTAGACCTTAAATACAAGTGTGAAGGTGGTTACACCACTACATGCACAGTGCATAAGAGTTTGAAGTACTCCATGCCCTAAAGCATGGCTCACTGTATGAGTACATGCATACTAACTGAATAATTGGAGTAGTACAAGAAAAGACAATAAGTGAATATATGACTGGTTGAATTTTACTTTACTAAATGGATTAAAACATAGTACTGAAAGATTTACTATGGCATTGCAAGAGCAGTGACAGGGTATTTGCTGTAGTGTAGGTATACTGACTAGGGAGTTGTAGGCCTGAAACACACCTGTAAAGGTGATTAGACCAGTACATGCATAGTGTATAGGAGCTTAAAACAGTCCTTGTCCTAAAGCACGTTTATTTTTTAAATGGAGAAATGTGCACAGGGTGCATGGATCCACCATAAAAAAAAGAAAACGTAGTACGGGCTCCTGTGCTTGTATAAAAATTAGCTACCTGGGGAGGGCCAAATCCCAGGGTCTAAAATATTAAGAGGCAGATCTACAAGAAAGTGCCACAGCATGGCACCGCAAGCCCTTTGGCTGTGCCACGCGGCAGCACTTTCAGACCACAAAAATGCAACATATCTACAATGATATGTCGCATTCCTGTGCTCTCCCCTGCGCTGGTACAGAAACAGCTGCCAAGCGCCGGCGCAGGCACCCTTGCACCATGGTGCAAGTATGCCTGTGCCATGGGGAGATTGTTTTTGTGCAGGAAGGGGCACCTTCCTGCACAAAAACAATCACTAAAAGATTTTTCCTCTTTCAATGCGTGCTGCAGAATGCAGCACGCATTGAAAGAGTAAAAAACAAGGATAAATGAAAACATTTCTCCTCGTTGTGCCTCCCTACGCCACCTCTAGGGTGGCGTAGCATTCAGACACATCTCCAGATTGACGATTTCTCAATTTCTGGATTTCTGGATCGCCATCCCCCGGGGCTTTTTTAATTATGTGCAGGGGGCTCTCAGGCCCCCCGCCCAAGGGACCACCCCCCCAGGGCTTCTTGAAATTATGTGGGGGGCTTCCTGGCCTCCCAGCCCTGGGGCCTGCCAACCCCCCGGGCTTCTTGAAGTTCGGTGGAGGGCTCTCAGGCCCCCCAGCCCCAGGGACCGCCATCCCGGGGCTTCATGAAATTAAGTGGGGGGCTCCCAGTCCCCCCAGCCCCGGGGACCGCCACCCCTGGGGCTTCTTTTAAATGTGTTGCGGGGGGACTCTCAGGCCCCCCCAGCCCCGGGGACCACCACCCCGGGGCCTATACAAAAGAATGGCAGGGGTGCTCACGGCCCCCGCAGCTCAGGGACCGCCACCCCGTGTTTTTTTTTTTATTATACCCTGCGTGTGGGCCACATGCCCCAGGGACCATCACCTACCCAGGGCTCTAAATATGTAATTTGGGGGGTCCGTTATGGACCCCCCAGTCCGGGGGACCACCACCCCGGGGCTTTAAAAAAGGTGGCAGGGGGGCCTTGCTGCCCCCTCCTGGAACCGTCGAGGGCCCTGGGGACCGCCACACTCCTGTGGCCGGTTCCTGCAGTGTCCGGGGCCGCCCACCTCTGGGACACTGTAGTTTGCTATGGCAGGGTGGGAGCCTCGCGGCTCCCGCCCTGCCATAGCAAACTGCTTTGCTATTTGGCAGAGAGAGGAGGAAACCTGCTCTCTCTTCCAAGTAGCAAAGCAAATTGCTTTTCCACAGGGGGAGCTGCATCTTAGAAGCTCCCCGTGTGGAAAAGCTATGCCGGCTCCGGCAGGAGACCGGGAGCCGGTGGGACAGTGGGGGGATTGGGGACCCCCCCATGTTTCCCAACGGAGTGACCCAGCCACAGGGGATGTAGTCCCTAGGGCTATTAGTGGCCTGGGAAGGGGGCCAGGTGGCCCCCCTCCTCAAATTATAAAAAAATAAAAAACAAAGGCCGGCCCCAGGGGATGGGGACCCAGGGGCTGATTAAGGCCTCGGGAGGGGGGTCACACGGCCCCCTTCCCAATTTTTAATAAAAAAAAATTAGGGGTCGCCAGGGCCAACAAATGAGAAAAAGAAGGGGGGCTATGCAGCCCCACTTCTTAAAAAAAAAAAAGAAGAAATACCGGCATCGCACAGGAGGCCACACCCCCTCCTTTCAGCACTCTGCAAACGCGCCCCCTGGTGCATTTGCAGATGGGCAATGAATTCCCCTTGAATACTGGGGGTCCCTGGGGGCCAACTAGCCCACCAGGAACCTCCAGTATGCGCCAGGGGAGGTGTTCTGAGGCCACCCCCCTTTTTACACCTATTTGCAACGCAGCTCTGTGGCGCCTAGTGGAGGTAGTTGGTGGGCTAGTTGCACCCTAGGGACCCTCAGTATTCAAGGGGAGTTAATCCCCCAACTTAAAATGCACCACGGGGCACGTTTGCACAGTGCTGAAGGGAGGGGGTGGAGCTTGAGTTCACATCTGTGTAAATACACTCAGTGGCGCGGTTTAAGTTGGGGAATTGATTCCTTGTCATTCCTGAGGGTCCCTGGGGGCCACTTAGCCCACCAGGTACTGGCAGTAAGCGCCACGGAGCTGTATTGCAGAGTGTTGTAAAATGGGGCGTGGCCTCTGAACACCTCTCTGCAATGCAGCCCCCTGATGCATACTGGAGATACTTGGTGGGCTAGTTGGTCCCCAGGGATCGACAGGATTGATGAGGAATTAATTCTCTAACTTAAAACGCACCACAGGGCGTGTTTGCAGTCATGTCACCACAGGCCACGCCCCCTTCCTTCACCACTGTGCAAACACGGCCATTGGCGCGTTTTAAGTTGGGGAATTTATTCTCTTTCAATACTGAGGGTCCCTGAGGGCCAAATAGCCCAGCAGGTATCTCCAGTATGCGCAAGGGAGCTGCTTTGCAGACAGTTGTTCAGAGGCCACGCACCTTATTACACCTCTCTGCAACGCAGCTCTGTGGTGCCTATTGGAGGTACCTAGTGGGCTAGTTTGACCTTAGGGACCCTTAGGATTGAAGGGGACTTAATCTCTCAACTTAGTACGGCCACAGGGCGCGTTTACACAGTGGTGAAGGGAGGGGACATGGCCTGAGGTGATGTGTGCAAACACGCCATGTGGCGCGTTTTAAGTTGGGGAAAAAAATCCTCTTAAATCCTGAGGGAACATGGGGGCCAAGTAGCCCACCAGGTGCTTCCAGGTAGCGCCACTGCGCTGCATTGCAGAGAGGTGGTACAGGCTGTGCCCCTTTTTACATCTCTCTGCTACGCAGCTTTGTGGCACTTATGGGATGTACCTAGTGGGCTAGTTGGACTATAGGGACCCTCAGGATTGATGGGGAATTATTTTCCCAACTTAAAACGCGGTAGAGGGTGTGTTTGCACAGTGGTGAATTGAGGGGATGGTGTTGAAAAGTGGCTCTATATATACTGGACCGAAGTGAAATCAGCCGAACTACGAATTCCGATTTACTCACCTGTTATCAGGAGAGACTTCAGTGCTGCATCTTTGAGCCCAGTACTGATCCTGTAAACTAGTTTTAACAGTACTTACCAGTAACTTGAATTTCCTTACATAGGATATCATTGCCTGATTTTTGCAGGAAAAGTTTCTAAGTGTTGATTTAAGAAACTTACAAATATTCCTCTGAATTCAGCCGCACTACGAATTCCGATTTACTCACCTGTTATAAGGAGAGACCTCAGTGCTACATCTTTGAGCCCAGTACTGATCCTGAAAAGTAATTCTAACCATAATTACCAGTAAATTGAATTTCCTTCCATAGTCTAACATTGACTGGTTTCACTTGGAAATTCTGGGAGTACTGGAACTTTAAAATATTCACTAAAATCATCCGAAAAACGAATTCCGATTTACTCACCTGTTATCAGGAGAGAACCCAGTGTTGCATCTTTTAGCCCAGCACTGACCCTAAAAAGTCATTCTAACCGTACCTACCAGTAACTTGTATTTTCTTCCATAGGAATATATTGCCTGATTTTCACCAGAAAAGTTTCTAAGTGTCTATTTTCATAAATTACAAATATTCCTTAAAAATCGCCTGTATGACTTAAATGCATACTTTCAACTGTTTACAGGAGATGCACCAGTGCTGGATCCAGGAGGAAGAAAAAGTAACAATAACACTACTTACCTGCTAAGTAAATTTCCTCCCATAGGATCACATTGGTGATTCTATGTGAAAAAAGTTCTGTGTCAACGTTTAAAATACAATAATATTCCTTAAAAATCACTACTGTAACCAAAATACTTTTACTCAACTGTTTAAAGGAGATGTCCCAGGACTGAATCTAGGATTCAGTACTGTGGTTAGAAAAGTTATCCATAATTGCATTTAGTTAGAAATTCACATTGAGCTCAATGTTGCATTGTGTTTGAAATTGTGTTGCCCATTGCAACAACTGTAACTACTGAACTTAAAAGTCTATTGCTTATTTGCAAAGTATTTAAACTAAAGTAATTTATTCTGAGAAAAGTATATTTTGTAATGTAATGTATAATGTAATTATAATGTAATTTAAAAAATAAAATATCTAAAAATATATAGTTAAAAAAAAGTAGTAAATCAATTTGAAAAAATATATAACAATTAATACATTTAAAAATTGTCATTGAAAAAACCTTTGAAATTCACTGAAAAAACCATAGGTTTCAGATATGTTATAGTTAGGAATTAGCATTTAAAAAACCTGAAACATAGGTTTCAGGGGTGTTATAGTTAGCTGGACATTTCACTCGTACAAAACGTTTGAAATTCCTCCGTTATAGTTAGTTGTACTAACTGTAACTCACGCGCCCGCAATCCACTGCTGATGATGTCACATATTACATCATTCATGACATGGTCAGTGACATCATGTGTACTTGTACTAAACATATGTAGTTACTCATAAAGATACTATTGAGACAGTGATTCACTCACTAACACACCCATACACAAACTCATCCACCCATACAGTCCTGCACACATGCTCTCTTCAAAACACATACAAACAGTGAGTCACCCATTCATGCATCTATGCGGTAAGTAATACCCCCCCACCAAACCATACAGACACTCATACTGATACTCTAAAAACCAACTAATAACCGATATCGACACTCATGTAGCTAGTCCCCAACCCATGCAGCCACTTATACACAAAGTGAGACACTGATACAGATATTTACATATTTTAACATTGCTCGCTAATACATGTATTCACTAAGATACACTTAATAAGTCAGTTATACAATCATTTTTTTCTTTTTAAATATCCATTTAGACACTTATTTAAACATTTATTCTTCCATCGACCTTTAGATATACATATATAAAACATTTTCATTTTTCAGAAAGACACACATTCACTGGATGATGTCATCAGTGATGTCATCAGTGATGTTATTTGAGATGTCATCAGTGATGTCATGAGTGATGTCACTGACTATGTCATGAGTGATGTAATATGTGACGTCATCAGCAGTGCGCTGCGGGCCCACAAGTTATAGTTAGCTGAGCTAACTATAACGGAGGAATTTCAAAGTTTTTGCATGAGAGAAATGTTCAGCTAACTAAAACATGTGTGAAACCTATGGTTTTTTCAATGAATATATATATATATTACCTACTGGTGCTCGCCAGTAGATAGGTATAGTTAGGACCTAGTTTCCATAGGAAAAGCATTTTTGTTTTCCCAATAACTTTGGCGCCGGATGACGAATCTTCGCAAAATATCTGAAACTTTTGGGGCGCTCCAGTCAGCTCCTGTCCTGAAAGTTTCAGGGGGATTCGGTAGACGGGGGCCAAGAAAAAGGTGTTTTCCCAATTTTAATTTCCATAGGAAACTTTAGACACGCTACAGACCGAACTGCTAAACAGAATTACACCAAATTTGGCAAAAAGGTAGCTCTTGTTTCAGAAAGAACTTTTTTTGTTAAAAGTGTGTAAATTTGTTCAGTAGTTCCTAAGAAATAAAAAAAAAAGGTTGAAAAATTAATTTCCCATCGGAAACCTTAGGCACGGCTACAGCTGGAACTGCTGAACGGATTCACACCAAATTTGGCAAAAAGGTAGGGCTTGCTTCAGAAAGCGCCCTTTCTTTTAAATGGTGTAAATCCGTTCAGAAGTTGCTGAGAAAATCAAAATATAAAAGTTTCGATAGATAGAGGCGTGGTGGATCAATGCACCCTCCCGACCAGGAGCTTTATTCTAATTGGCTGTCAACACTCCAAACACAGGAAGTGGTGGTAGCCATCTTGTGCCTTGGTAACCAAGGTACAAGTAAACAGGGAAACTGCTGATAAAGCGGCGATAATGGGCTTGATAATAGGCCCTTGTAAATTCCCATAGCAGCCCAGGTTCTGATGTTAACCTGGGCTGCTATGGGAATTCACAAGGGCATATTATCAAGCCCATTATTGCCTTTTATCGGCAGTTTCCTGTCGATAAAAGCGGCGAAAATGTATCGCCTTTTGTTGATAATATGGCCCATTGCTCTTTTTTTGACCAGTAAACTTAGGTGCATATTATCAAGGACCGGTGTTAAAATTATCGCTGTTTTATTGGCAGGAAACTGCCGATAAAACGGCGATAATGAGCTTGATAATACGGCCTTGTTATTTCCCATGGAAGCCCATGTTAACACCAGAACATAGGCTTCTATGGGAATTAACAAGGACGTATTATCAAGCCCACCCTCCCAACATTAATAAAAAACCATAGGCCCTTGTAAATTCCCATAGCAGCCCAGGTTCTGATGTTAACCTGGGCTGCTATGGGAATTCGCAAGGGCATATTATCAAGCCCATTATCGCTGCTTAATCTGCAGTTTCCTGCCGCTAAAAGCGGCGATAATGTATCGCCTTTTGTTGATAATATGGCCCATTGCTCTTTTTTTTACCAGTAAACTAAGGTGCATATTATCAAAGACCGGTGTTAAAAATTAACGCCGTTTTATTAGCAGGAAACTGCCGATAAAACGGCGATAATGAGCTTGATAATACGGCCTTGTTATTTTCCATAGAAGCCCATGTTAACACCAGAACATAGGCTTCTATGGAAATTAACAAGGACGTATTATCAAGCCCACCCACCCAATATTAATAAAAAACCCAGACAGTGCAGTTACCGGGTTCTGGAAGGTCATTTTACATATTACTACCCCAGAAAGGTGGCCTTCCCCGCGACGTGTACGGGAAGAGAGAGAAGGAGAGCTCAAAACATATTTCTTTTTAAAAAAGAACCGAGGGGTGGCGCTCCCCGAGACTGCGGGGAGTAGGACCGTAACCCCCCGCATACTTCAAAATAAAACCAGAGGAGTGCCGTTCCCCAGTGCTTGGGACACCTTACAAGCCCCCATTAAGCAAACAAATTGCCCCCGTAATTTGCCCCTCCGAGACCTAATGAATAAAACAGACTTCTAGTTTTTTTTCACCTTTTCCACCGTGTACAAGTACTGCATGAGTAACTCACCATTTTTTATTTAAAAAATAAAATAAAATTGAGCCTAAAGATCCATGTACCACCCCCTGACCAAGACTATAGGGTCAGAATGTTTCTACCCTGCCCCCTTTCCTTATTTCTCAACTTTGTTTTACTGTTTTCTTGTGAATCAGTTCTCCCGATAAACAAGATAGCTGCCAACACTTCCTGGTTTGGAGTATTGACAGCCAATCAGCATGCAGCTCCTGCTCGTAATTGTACGTATTTCCGTACGTGTACGCCGCGATTTTTCTTTAAACAAATACATAAAAAATAGAGCCTAAACATCCATGTACGACCCCCTGAGCAAGCCTAGAGGGTCAGATTGTTTCTAGCCTGCCCCTTTCCCTTATTTCTCAACTTTGTTTTACTGTTTTCTCGTGACTTGGTTATAGCGACAAACAAGATGGCTGCCACCACTTCCTGGTTTTGAGGGTTGACAGACAGTTCACAGCCAATCAGCATGCAGTTCGTGCTCGCAATTGAACACATATCCGTCCGCGTGTAGAACTCCGTCTCTAGATATCGCTATGATTTTACTTGTAATTTTCTCAGAAACTACTGAACGGATTTACACCATTTAACAAAAAGCACAATCTACGGACCGAACTCTACCTCTCTTCCAAATTTGGTGTAATTCGGTCAGCCGTTCGGGCTGTAACCCTGGCTAAAGGTCCCTATGGAAAATTGCATAGGGAAAACACGTTTTGGGGCCCCCCTTTTTTCTCAGCCCCCACTTGACGAATCACCCCCAAACTTTCAGGGAAGGAGCGGAACAGAGCAGGCCATTTTCTTGAAGAAATTCACGAAGATTCGTAAACCGGCGCCAAAGTTATTTCAAATAGAATGTTGTGGAATTCCTATGGAAAGTAGGTCCTAACTATAACTACCTACTGGTGACCGCCAGTAGGTAATATATATATATGTATATATCCTTCCACTCTTGGTTCACTTTTTCCCCAGTTCCAGGCGCTCAAAAAGGTGGGGTAGATCTGCGGTTGAACCAAACTGCTTAATTATCACCTGACCACTTCAATCCTGAAGAGAAATGGGTCGCACTCTATTTTGTCAGGAATACAGACAACACCAACGTGTTTCGGTATATCGCTATATCGTGAACAAGGTATAACGATATACCGAAACGTGTTGGTGTTGTCTGTGTTCCTGACAAAATGGATTTAAAAATAAATTAACTTGCTGAAACTACACTGCAAGAGTGTGACCCATTTCTGTTCAGGATTGAAGGGGTCTGGTGATATATATATATATATATATATATATATATATATATATATATATATATATATATATATATATATATATATATATATATAATCATCATGTGATCAAGGCAGGGATCTGCCAAAACGCGTCGTGAGGGCTGTTGGTGGTGTTTTAAGAAAATAAACTAAGTAGCACCAAGTTGGGTCTGCCTCGTCTTCTTATGCGAATCCTGCTGGAGTTTGTGGGTGGAGCGAGCGTTATTGACAAATATATATATATATATATATATATATAAAACACAATCCTCGTTTGCACTGCTCCTTCTCCAGAACAAAAAGAGCATAGACCCAGGTATGGTGCAATTCTATTTTATTTTAACATACCACCAGCCGCCATGATTGGCCCGGCAGAAGGTCCACGCAACCCCCCAACAAAATAAAAAAACACGCAAAGGCCGGCCCCGGGGGATGGGGTCACCGGGACCATAATTGGCCTGACTAGGGGGGCCATGCAACCCCCCCTCCAATTATTCTTAAAAAAAAACACTGGCCATGCCCCAGGGAATGGGGTCCCCGGGGCCGAATATGCCCCAGGGAGGAAAAACATAAAAAATAAAAAATAAAAAATAGGGCTCAGGTCCTAGGGGATGGGGTCCCCAGGGCCAATAAAATAGGAAAGGAAGGGGGGCACACAGCCCCCCTTCTTAAAAAAGAAATTTAAAAAATGGCAGAAGCCCTGCCCCCTAATTAAAACGCGCCACGGGCGCGTTTGCACAGTGGTGAAGGGAGGGGGCGGGGCCTGAGGTAACATGTGTGCAACGCTTTGTGGTACGTTTTAAGTTGTGGAATTCATTTCTCTTCAACCCTGAGGGTCCCTGGGGTCCAACTAGCCCACCACGTACCTCCAGTAGGTGCAACAGAGCTGCATTGCAGAGAGGTGTAAAAAGAGGCTTGGCCTCTGAACACCTCTCTGCACCGCAGATCCCTGGCGCATACTGGGGGTTCCTGCTGGGCTAGTTGGCCCACAGGGACCCTCAGGACTGAAGAGGAATTAATTCCCCAACTTAAAACGTGCCACAGGGCGTGTTCACACACGTCACCTCAGACCCCGACCCCTCCCTTCACCACCTTGCAAACACCCCCCAGGCGCATTGTAATTTGGGGAGTTAATTCCCCTTGAATACTGAGGGTCTCTGGGGGCCAACTAGCTGACCAGGTACCTCCAGTATGAGCCAGGGAGGTGCGTTGCAGAGAGGTGTTCTGTGGTGCTTACTGGAAGTACCTTGTGGGTAAGTTGGAAGCCAGGGAACCTCAGGATTTAAGGGGACTTAAACTCCCACGGGGCGTCTTTGCACAGTGGTGAAGGAAGGGGGCAGGGCCTGAGGTGACATGTGTGCAAACACGCCCTGTGGTGCATTTTAAGTTGGGGAAATAATTCCTCTTCAATTCTGAGGGTCTCTGGGGGCCAACAACCCCATCAGGTACCTCCAATAAGCACCACAGAGCTGCGTTGCAGAGAGGTGGGCCAGGCCACGCCCCTTTTTACACCTCTCTGCATCGCAGCTCTGTGGGGTTTACTGGCAATACCATGGAGGACCCGAGGATCAACAGATCCACAGTAAAATTAAGAAAAATTAAGTGAAAGCCGTCCATGAATGGCCCTAAGGTTGGCCATTTCATGGAACCACAGGGCTCATCCCCCAGAACCAATGCCAATTTAAACAGGAAGAGCAGTGTGCAACCCCTCCATCCTGAGTCTTCTGAAGGCCAGTGGACCCCATTCCCAGTGGCTGATATACTTTTTGGGGGATGGGGTGGGAGGACCCCACACTCCTCAAGGCAAAGTACTACTGTGGGGATCCCATCCTCAGGGGCCCACATATGCTTTTAAGGAGAATAACCTCCCCCACCAAGTCGTGTTTAGTCCCGAAAGCCTATCCCTGGAGGCTCGCTGTATTTTATTTTGGGGAGGTTGACTTAGTGCCTCCATTCCCAAGCAATGGTATGGCCTCAGTGACTTCATCCCCTGGGGCTGACTCACTGATTGTGTCGTCCTGGGAACTCCATTTGCCAGGACACCATTTTCTGCTCAAGAAAGTGCAGGGAGTGAAGACTTCAGAACTCCCTCCCAGCGCGAGGATGCAAAAGGGCTCCCGCATGGTAAGCTGAAAAGTTTCTCCCTGTCAGCACTTTCATGGCCAGGGAATCAAGGATTGCGCCCACCTGATGGGAGCAGAGAGAAAAGTTCCTCCGAGATGGGTGTGACCAAAGACGGCTTTTGCACTTCCCAGGATGTGTGCTGGAAGGGGAGAGGGCAGGGCTGTGGGAGGCATGTTCCGCTCCCACTCTGTCTCCAAAGTTGAACATGCTGTTGGGTGTCCCGGGTAGGACTGGGGCACCCAAATTTGAAGAACAAATAGGAGTTCCCAGCTCCTCATGGTCCCATGTAATGGGTGGGGCTGAGCCTCCCACAACCGCCCCCCTCCCCCCCAAAAAGGATATATTTTAGGAAGGAGTGCCTCATAATGCCCAACATGGGGTAATTTTGATATTTTGTGCTGCATGGTGGTGCCCCAATTTGAGCAGTGGCACCCCATCATAATTCTAACTGGTGTGGGGAGCTGCATTAAGTGTAACAGCCCCCATGATATACAACAAGGGGAATGCAGGAACTCCTTGTGGTTGGTCTTACGGCTGCAAATTGTGGCCTGATCAGTGTAAACTAGAAACTATAACACTTGTCTAATGCTGGTTTACTAATAATTGTTTTGTTTAAATGTTTATTTATAGACATTGCTATGACCCCTCCAGAAAATCAATCGGTCTGCCATTTATATATTGACAGTGACTTACATTTTTAGAAAAATCTAGAAATTCATTGAAAAAAAAGTTACAATTACATTATAGTTAGATGATATTGTGAGTTGCAACATAACATTTTACCTTTTTAAAATCTCTGAAATTTACAACTTTTAGTTAGGGCTCCCAGTTTTCCATTTTTACAAATGTTTACAGATAAATACAGACAGAAAACAAGGTGCTCCCTGTCTGCATTAGTTTTTTTAATTCAATATTAAAATTTCTATATTTTTACTGATCACCGGAAGAGGGATGGGGGTTTCTTTTCTAGATGGACTCCACAAAGGGTGTGTATGAAATTGAAAACAGAGCACCAAAATGGCAAAAACACCCTGCAGCAGAAAATGAGGTAGAGGAAGTCACCAGTCGATTTATTACAATTGCAGCAAGATGGGTTGTCTCTGAGTGACAGTTTGTGAAGACTGGCCAAAGTCCAGAAGGTTCTGTGTAGTAGCCAGAATTTTACCTGGAGAGGGAGGGAGAGATGTTGTGGATTTTGTATGCCAGGACTCAGAGCTGAGCACCTCAGCAGGATCCTATTGCGTCTGAGAGCTCGCAGTTAGGTTACTAGATTTCTGATTTAAGAGGTGATAGAACTTGGAGGCTCAGTGACCAGATTAATTAAATATCAGAATGAATTTGAGAAGGGAGGCCTTGTAATTTTGTAAGTCAGTAACATCAGTAAATCTGCCAAGAGTCTTTAGAGAGAGTTTAGAGTAATTAGGGGTTTGTGTCTCAATTTAAATTCAGGCTCTATACAAATTAAATTACATAAACCAGAAAGACAGTTTTAGGATTGGCATCGACTCCCATTCAAATAGGACATGCACATTTAAAAAAATGGTTTTACTATTTAGATTCTTTATTTATTTTTCTCATTATTATTAACAACTGTTCCCTTGTGTTGAATTGAAAGTCCTTTAGTGGGTTGGGGAACTCATTAGAAGTTGGGTGGAGTAGGTTGGGGTATTTACCTCATGTTGTAAATGTCAAATGTGATAAAAACCTTTACCAAAGGGAGTTGTATTTAAAACTTTTGGTGAATACCTTCCAAATCAGGTTCTGAACAGTACAATGAGGCATACCATGTATAATTTATGTGGCTGATAACGAGTAGGTAGATAATTTCACATGCAATAAAAATCCAACATGAAGGTGTTACATTTATCGCCTATATCGCACCAAAGGTTAGGGGGAAGTAACACTACCCACACTGTACTGTACTACTTCCGAACTAGCTAAACTCACACAGTGTACAGGGTAGCAAAGACCGGGAGGGAAAAGACAAGAGAAAACAGCGAGGCACTGCAAGTGTTTGGACGAGAAACCTCCCTCACCCTAGGGTGACATGCATCATCATAGGATCCCTTGCACACACTGGGACCACAAGGCACCAAGTGTGGGCTACGACTTTCCTTCAGGAAAGGAGCAAGGATGTTATATAGCATGTAAAGTACTGGTACCTGTGTGGTAGTGTGAGGGGCAGACTGCCAAACAACTTTATTCCTATGCCCTTGTCATGAGGATGTGCCTTGCATTTACAGTGTGCTAAGTTAGCATGAGCTTATTAGAAGTTTAAACGCCATTTTTGCTTTCTGCTGCCTTTTGCACACGGCACACATTATTACAAATGTTTAGAGTCTAGCAGACTGTTTTGCTTCACACGAGAATAACATGTTTTCCTATAGTAGCAGCTTTGCTTGGTAAGCTTTGTCTGAACAGTGAGTGCCGAGGCCTTCAAGGTTATTTCAACACAGTGGTTGTTGTTCGGTCTGATCAGCGCACGTTCTAGACATAACATATATGCAGCTGTGGCCACCTCTGATGTTGGCGCGTTTAATAATGCACTGTGCAGGCATGCAAACACACTTTGGAGAACATTCGCATGCAGAGAGCTGGCGTAGTAAATTATGTGATCCATTTCTACTAGGACCAGAGGTATGGGGCCGCCCTTGTAAACCCAGGAGACCTTCTGTAGATATAAAATAACCTAATAGCAAGGGAGGGTGAAATCTAGGTGTAATCTAGCCTATTTCCACTTAGCATTTTAACATGCTTTCTCCTTTTGTATTTTATGGAATAATAACTATGCTGATAATCTTGTTGCTTATAATTAAGGCTCCCGGTTTTCCATTTAAACAGATTTTTACATATAAATACAGACCGAAAACGTTTTGTTTTTTGGCTGTATTTATATATAAAAATGGGAATATACTTACAAAGCAAATGCTCCTCCTGCCTCCGTGCTTCTCAGTAAAATACGGATCAGAGATGCACAGGGGCGGCCCAAAGAAACAGGAATCTGATGCCCTGAAACTGCTCCAGAGACGGGGGAACTGGCAGCGCTGTGTCTGCAGAGACACTCCAGCACCCCTCACTGCGGCAGTTCACGCAATCTAATTGTTGGAGCAGTGCACACAGCTGATGTCCATAAGAGATGTGAAAACACGCCAGGACATCGGCTGCAGCTCCAGCAACCTTTTGTTTCTTGTATGAGAGGGTGAAGGAGGTTGATGTGGCAGGGCAGGGGGCAGAAAAGCCAACCACCATTAGCATAAAGCCTGGCTGCCTCTCTCAGTCACTGTGCTTGCTGTTGGGCACTGGGGCTGAGTGAGATGTGAGCAAGTCAGTTAACATGACTTCATTTTTCTATTTAAAGTTTATTTAAGTGCTACTTAAATAAAAATAAAACAAAGAACATAAATTACTGTTGCACCACCTGATGCCCTGCATTTTCTCCATAGTGTCCATAGACAGGCACTATTCTGTACAGATGAATATGCAGGAATCTTTAGATATTTGGGCGATTTCCAATTCCTCGTGGGGTAGGTCGTTTTCTAGTGCACACTCTGATATTCTTCTAGCAGAAACTCTCTGTGAGAGATGATTAAATGTGAGTAAAAAAGGTAGTAATACGTTGACATTTTGCAAAACAGCTGCGCAAATGAGACCTAATCAAAATCACTAATTCACGCATCTTTTCATAGAAGACAGTGAAGAAATGTTCTCCCAATCTGTAAAGTGCACTTAGCATAGGTTCCAATTTAAAAAAACAGCTATAACAACCTAGTGCAAGTGTACATGTCAATTTCAATAAATGTGGAAGAATACTAGCTTTAGCGTTTTTTTTACTTGCATCAAAAATAAATGTGGATAAATAGAGATAAAATGGCCAAAAAATAAATATGGATAAATACAGACGGAAATGTGAGAAAAATAAATACCATAAAACTGGGAGCCCTACTTATAATATGTCTGCTTGTATTTGCTAAGATACTGCGCCTGAGAACACGGCAATAGAAATAAATATTTCAAACTTGCGCGTGTCTTCATTTACTCCCCATTTTGGACTGATATGAGAGTATAACGAAAGAGTTTTCATGTGTTCCACATTGCCTGAGGTAGTCTAAGTTCCATGTTCTGGGTTGTCTAATCATTGGGGGGGAAACATCCTTTACGACGCAACTTTTACCACGCAGTGCCTTTACAACTCAGGTTTTTCAACGCAAGTCATTACAACGAATTGCGCTGGGGGCGCTCTATGATAAGCAATAGTTTAATTTACTATCCAACACCTTCCCTACTATCCACGGGGACTGGAGTTGGAATAGTAAATTAAACTATTCACTATCCAGCACCCCCCAACGCAAGTCGTAACGACTTGCGTTGAAAAACCTGCGTTGTAAAAGAAGGCGTGGTAAAAGCATGCGTTGTAACAACGTACATCCCATTGGGGGTAAGGAAGAACCAATGAGACACTGATTGCTAGTCTGGTAGGGGATTTTGGCTACTAAGGTAAGTTTTGGTACACCCTAATTCACTGAGGTTCCAAGTCTCTATGCACAGTTCTGTGTATGAGCAGAATCCCTGGGATATAGATGTTCACCCCGCATGAGGTCAACTTGTTTCTGCCATGTATGACTGGGACGTTCAGGGGATTCTTCAGGACCAAGGTATTAAGTCACTGCTAAATAAAATGAGTAAATAAATTATAATATCACTCTAATATGATACTTCTGGTATACTCAGGCCTTGACTCTTGACCAGATGTTCTCAATAGCAACAGATTCTTGAGTAGGTCAGGGGGCCCCAGATACTATGGATAGGGTCCAACTCTACCGTCAACAGAGTTGCTCCACACATAGAGCTCTTACGTGTAGCATATCTTGTTGTGAGAGAGCACTTGCGGGAGTCTATCCCCTGCAATAATTATCTCTTATTCTAATGTTTTGGGGGAAAATGTGAATATTTTAGTTGTTCCTACACCAAAATCAGCATGTCTCAGTAAACACTGGGTGGAATATTCAAGTCTGTTTGAGTCGCTGTTGCAGCATGCAACGTGGGGCAAAGCGATGAGAGAAGCAACTTAATGAGATTTATGAAGTCATGCAATGCCACCTTGCATGGCCCTTAATGGCTTCATAAATCTTGAGTAATGCAATGCACTGCAGCACATCTTGCTGAACTGCATTACTTTAAGCCAGGGAGGCATTTTCATGGGTGTTGCGTGGGTGTTCTCAAGCAACATCCTTGGATTTGGATGCATTTCCAGATTTAACAGAAGTCATAGGCCTGGGAATGCATCACAACTCCTACTGGCAATCGAGCAACCATCTCACTGCTTCTTGAACTTGTGAATAGTGCTGAGGGTCACAGAGCAGGGGCCTCATAACATCAGAGGCCAGGACACACAGACAGTGCAGCAAGCAAAGATCAGCAGTCCATAATGAGAATGTGCCAGATCACTTGTCGGATAGTTCACCTGTGTATGGTGATTATAAGAGGCCCATCATCTCTGTACAGTGCTTTCAGACAAAACAGATATGAATAGTTAGAAGGCAGCTGCAATGTATGTATAAGTTATTGTAGAACTTGGACAGAGAGCTGGACTGTTGGCTAGCACCAATGAAGAGAGGGCACAGTTTGCGCAGCAGAGGCACAGGCACTAGGCGCAAGGTTTAATTTCTTCACCCGGTCCGTCAACCGCCTGGCAGTAGCCACAACACAATAGCATGGTGGACTGTGAACATTCAGACTGACCTGGGGCACTGCTGTCATCACTTTGCATGTGGGCTAATCCAAGTGACCACAGCTCAAGAGAATATCCGGCCCCACAATCTCTGTGTCCACACCTAAGAGCAAAGAGGGCTCTAGCGTTAGTGCCATATCCGTCAGGAGGCATGTGGAACCAGGCATTCACACAGCCATACCTATGGAACTCGCATGTCGCCAGTCCCACAGCCCGATATTGCTGACAAAGCACCCAACCCCAGAGGTAGAAAAAAGTGAAGCACTATACACTCAGAGGAATGAGACACCTTTGTTTTGTTTTGCATTAGTCACTTTTGTTGTTCATATACTAACAGTGTTACATTCACAAGGATACAGTAAATCCTCACATGTTACAATGTAGTTGCTACCTGAATAAAAAGTGGAGTTGTGGTTATGCAACAAGTATTAGCATCATGTGTGATGTATCATTATTTGAAAAGCTAATTTCGCTTACCTCACACATAGTTGTTGGTGATCTCTGTGCATATTGCACATCCCTCTGCTGCACATGTGCCCTACTGCTCCACCTCTAGGGGTGGTAACTGATCATTAGAGTTGGGATCTGGCTCTATGGGAATGTCACACAGACCCATCCCCATTACAATATTGTTCAGCATGGCACAAACGGCGATGAATTTTCTGCATGTATCTGGTCTGTACAACAGTGCCCCACCAGTTTTGTGGAGGTAGTGGAAGAAGGAGTTCAGGGTTCCAAAGGTCAGCTCAATGATGGAGCACGTTGTCCTGTGTGCCTGGTTGTATTGCTTCTCACTTATTGTCCTCAGAGTCACATACGGTGAGAGAATCCAGGGCCGTAATGCTTATGTACTGTCACTGTACATGAGAAGTAAAATCAATAGGTTATTACACATACCATGTTGGCAACTGTATACATTGAGAGTGAAATTCTCTTTCCAAGAATGGACCAAAAACCGATTCAGACGTTAAGAAAAGCAAAATTCTTTTGCACATATAGGCCTTTAGTATTTTTAGCTCTACCACAGGAAGATCTATCTTCCTGTAACAATAAAGGACAATTTTGCCTCATTTTCAAAAGTGAGGAGTAAATGTTTTCAAGGTTTGATGCATAAAGATATATTTTAGGGTAGGATGGAGCCACATAACAAATCTATAGACGGCCACTTCATCTTGAGTAGGGCTGGGCAACTGACACTATGAGTAGGTGGCCTAGTGGGTCAGTGGTTTTCATGAGCAAATGGCCCAGACTGCATCACTCATGGCAACTCAGTGGTCCCCGAATCACTAAATTGGACAAGGGAACAGTTACTTTGGGTGTGTAGGGTAAACCGTCAATTTATGGCACTTATGGGCCAGGTTTAGCAATTTCCCACCTAGCCCAGTGCAACAGCTGCAAATGCGGTGCTGCGCTGCCTGAGAAGCAGAGAGCAGGAGAGCACCAAATTTACTGCAATATGGCACTCCCCGCCCCTCTCCCTAGCGGTGGCACTGATGTGTGCCTTGGGGACACCTTTGTGCTTAATGCAAGGGTGTTTCCGTGAGTCAAGCATAGGTTTTGTACCGTAAGGATACCCTTCCAGTACAAACTACTATGCCTAGACTAATTTTCCCACTTTGTCGCAAAATAAATGAGAAAAAAAGCATTTCTCCTTCATAGTGCCTTTTTGAAGGGTGTGCTATTTTCTGACGCTAAACCCAGTTTAGTAAATTTGGTTTAGCATCAGAAACCTTGGGTGGTTGCATGGGAATGCATATGCACCACCCATGGTACACCCCCTTGGTGCTAAGTAATGCGAAGCAGCGCTTTGTGCTGCTTCACCTTACTTTCATGTTATTTCCAGCGCTAAACAAGTTTATCACTGGAAAGAAAATGGAACAAAAATATTTTGTGAAGCAAATATGGCGCCAAATCTTAGTAAATCGGTATTAGACTCCTCTGACATTCTAAAAGGATCACTTGTTTTTCAAAAGGTGCTGGGAGGCACAGAAAATGAAGAAGTACTTTTTCAATGTAATCAAAATAAAAAAATACATAAAATTTAGGAAAAAGCCTAATTTAAGAAAGGTATTTATAACAATCATTACTTCCCCTAGTGAAACTTAAGGAAGGCATGCTCTATGTTGAGGACTTCCCAGTTACTTGGGGTTAGAATACTTGTTGGGTAGGCATTCTTGTGTATGCAGTTCTATTTTAGATGCATTTGTTCAGTCAGAAAAGTTACTTTATATGTAAATCCTTGTACTTGCATCAAGAAGGAGGCACTTAGCTATTGTATCAAGAGTTATTATGGTACACCATATTAAAGATCAAACTGTACAACCACATCATCCATTCACTTCAATGAGTCATACAGCCCTCTTCCTTGAGGAAGGAAATCTTGTGCCCTTTCAACTTATTTATATGACAACCCATGTATAACTGAGATAGCCAAAGGTGAGTCAAATCCTATATTTAAAATCTAGGCAGCACCACTTCTCTTACGAAGATCATTTTAAGTGCATCAGTCCAGGTTATGGCTGTATTTATAGCAGGTAATGTTGAGAAGGAGAAAAAACTCCTGTAAGACTCTAGAGAGGGTGAACACCTGTCTCGTGACCATCGTAAGCTGTATAGATTTTTTACACCTATCTCAGCATACACAACATTCATACATGCACCCTAGAGGCATTTGAGCTAATGGGTTGAGACCCAGGGCAGGACTCTATGATCTTGAGTGGCATACTATGTGCACCCTCCTTACCTAGGATGGTTACTATTAGCTCGCTGAGTTGTAGAGGATTGACAGTGGTGGCAGTGAAAAACATTATAAAGGCAGGGCTATCTACTTATCCATGCCATGAGAGTTGCCCACTGGACACCCACATCTTTACTTAAAGTAGTCTGTCAGTCCCCTACAACTACGTTTGTTGCCCATCCATGTGAGACATAGATGTCAGATGTGTATATTTCAATACTGTACAAACAGGATGTGTGAGGCGGATGTGTGATACATTTGACCATAACCACTCTGGAATTCCCTCTATATTTTTTTTACATCCAAATAATTTCTATAATGGAAGTTTTGAGACTGCTCAAACAGCTGATGCAAATTGCAGGGCTTCTCCAGGTAATTTCAGGATTCCTTGTAATGTGTTAGGCATCTGGCTTTTGGATGTGAAGGAGCAGAGAAAGAGGGCTCCTTTGAAGCTTTGAGAGTTTGTCCTGCCTTTTCCTGGTCTACTGCTCTCTATTGGGCCTTCATCCCTAACAGGTTAACAAGTATTTAGTTGGGACCACTTGTTATATTCCATATAGGTACCCTGTATAGGCGCAGTTAACATTGCAACGTTTCACCTGCATCCTTCCCTACATTACATACATAAGGGTTCATAGGGACTGACCTTTTGCTAGATATGACACAGTGTTCAGAATGCAGGTTTTTCCCTAGTTCGAAACTCATACATTATGCATGAGGCTTCTTGGAAGCAGAGCAGGACGAACATCTCCTGTATAATATTTCTGTATAAAGTTCAGGCCTGATGTCATCCTTTAGGCTGATGCAGTAACACAGCAAGGTAGGTGCCCTGGGGAGACCTATGGGTATATATACATCATGTCTTGCTTAGAAAGACAGAGGAGACCTTGGCTTCACGGCTGACACACTGACCAGAGACGCGGAGGTTCCTGCAAGCAGACGCTCCAGCTAGCAGTGGTCTAACATACCTAGCGGGGTATCCAACTCAAGACCAGGACGGGGTCTAATTCTCAGGGAATGGGGTTGACTAGATCCTAGAGGGATTCTTGATATAACACCTACACAGATGATATGTACATTTAGGTACATCTAGTTAGGGAGGAATCGTAGCAGTACGTGCTTATTGTCATGTATTTTATGTTCTGGTATCTATTTATGATTACTGCAAAATGGTAGAACTGTACCATCCCTTTACTTTCATAGTACTGCTAATCATAAATCCCTGCTACTGTCTAATGGTTGTTGCAGCTCATCTATTCTACACTAGAATAACAACTGTTCAATAAATCTTTATTGACAAACGCCCAGTTTGTTTATTTTGTGTATCTCTGTGATAATAAGTGATCCTGGGGGATCAGGGTTGTCATGTTCTGAGTTTGCCAGAAACTATTTTCTGCCCGATAAGAGGAGATTCTAGTGGCACTGTGAGCTAGCTGATACAGACAGGCTAACATATTTGGTGGGGGTGCACGGAATCAGTCCGCCAACAATCCCACAGTTTATGTTATCCAAACGCACAGTTCAAGCATAGGGTATATAGGAGCTACACGACATGACGCCCAACATTCATTGGGTACTTATTTAACAGTAGAATCTTTGTAGTTCAGTTGTGCTATTTTCAGAGACCCCTACTCACAAAGCACCAGAGATGTCTGGAGTGGGTGGGCACAAATTCCTCCACTGCTGAGTAGGCAAAACATCCTATTTCTTAGCTGTTGGTTAATCAAGCTTGAAGGACACATTGTTCATAAAATTGTACATAAACACCTTATCTTGGTTCCCTTGAAAAGTTATTTAGTGCTCTAAAAACAATGACTAACCCGGTCTTAAACCCACTACAACAAGCCCTCAAGCCCTCTCCCTCACAGACGAGGAGGAAGATACAGATGCTATACGAATTGCACCAAATTTTAGTAATACAGTCACCCTGAGACTGTTAGAAAATGGTTTATCATCTAGGGGTGGCTTAGTAGTTTTTGTGATAGAGGCACACAAATCAAACAAAACAGAGGTATTTTATTTGTGGGTTACATTGCTAGCAGAAAATGCAAGAACAAAAACATTTCACTCTTACACAGAAGGAGATGCACCAGCGGAATATTGTCCGTTCAAGGACAGAGAGGTTTCACTCGTGTACCAGGAAGACTTATACTGGTTTAAAGGCGCCCTACCCTACATAAGAAGAAGAGTAAGACTCGACCCGCTCTGAGGAGAAGGGACAACATGGCCGTTATTAGCGGCTTACACACCACATCCTGACATTGACACAATGCCACAGTGAGACTTACTCATACAACATAAAGATTTAATAAAAAAATAAAGGAACTTGACACAATTCATCATGAGGACATTTACCGTCCAACTAGCAATAGTTGCAACCAATGGAACTCAAGCTCAAGGTACAGCAACTAAAATCACACCATAAACATTACATGCACTGATGGGCAAAATGCCCTCTAAACGTGAACAAATGCCATTCTAGGTGGATCAGAAAATAACACAGCTCAAGGCAGTATTCCTGAATACTCCCCCGTATGAAAAACACAGAATGCTAACTATTTAATAGCCCATGGGGTAACACCATAAGTAGACAATTTTACCACTTGGGTTACAGTCTTTGCTGCCATACATACTAGGACTCTTAGTATTCCATCATTAGCAGTGATACCAGATGTATTAAGACAAATACAAAATGAGTACAGAGCAGAACCTCCTCTCAACTTAGGGATGAAGTTACTAGATAACTATGCCCAGGTACCAGCCATAATACTAGCTAATATTAAAGGGGAAGCAGCTTCAGTGGCAATCCGCCAATCCCTAAGGGAATTCAGTCTTTTAGAAAAGGAACACAAACTACTGGAAATAGTTGAAACTGCATATGCCGAAATAGGCAGAGACAGGTTGGGTGGGAAAGCATTGAAACCACAACTGATGGACAATTCTGACAAGGACACTTCAAAGCAGACACCTGCTTCAACTAAAAAGAAGTGTATTAAAACACAACTTTAAAGGAAACAGATCTCAATCACGAGGTAAATCTCCTCCAAAGGAGCCCTCCGAAAAGAGGTATAACCTTAGGAATAGGGATAATATCAGGAAACCGGACAGGTATCAGGGTACTGATACATGTTCCTCTTGTTCCTTTCAAGGTTCATCAAAAAACTCAGAGAGAGAAAGATGGTCAGAAAGACAAGAAGAGTGTACAAAGCCCAGACACAAGCAGCACGCTCAAGATTACACTTCCAAATAAGAAGAAATACCAAAGCAAAAGCCACAGTTCAAAAAGAAGAAGGTGGCCGGTCTAAAGATCAGACATGCCCAGGACTTGACTACTGAACGGGGAATGGGCTCTGACAGATGCTAGACAGTGCGGCAGAAGTAACAATAGCTCGCCAGAACCTGATGGAATTTCTGGTGAGAGCGGACTTGAATGATTCTTTCACAGAGGAAATACCTGATACTAGGGTGAGTGTATCACATAAATAATGAAATAACGCTCCAAATGGAGGGGGACAACATTTGGAAAGTGAGAGGTCTCTTTTGGGAGACCCTACATTTGGCTATGACATTTTGTTAGCTGAAAAAGATTGGCCGCCTGCATTTGTCATGGATTGCCCTTAAGGAGAAACGGAAATTCTACCGGCATTCTTAGATCCTATTCCCAGGCACTGGCAACACTCATATGCGCAGGAGTGGGCGGTAGCCCAGGCTTCAGCATTATACAAAAACCATGTTGCATGAGATGAGGATTCAAACCAGCACATAATTCCTTTAAAAAATACTCCAACTGCAAAGGGGCAGTTTCGGATAAAGCAAGAAGCTACAAAACAGTTCAGGGAGATCTTAGATCAACTTGAATACCAAGGGGTGATTGAAAATTGCACCTCTCAAATGAACAATCCTTTGTTTCCTGTCATGAAACCTGACAATACATATCGTTTAGTTTTAAATTACAGACATTTAAACACTTGCACTAAGACATTTTCCGTCCAGAATGCACACAGTGAATGAATAACATTGTGCGGAAAAAATACAAAACAACACTTGATATATCTAATGGATTTTTCAGCCAAAATATAGCGCCTGATAGCAGGTATCTAACAGCATTCTCAGTGCTAGGGTCCCAGTGGCAATTTTGTTGACTTCCCCAAGGGTATGAGAACAGTCCGGTGTAGTTTTTGGCCAGGGTAAATGAGTTACTTAAAAAATTTGATGAAGAGGCTTTGTCCTACGTGGATGATATTTATCTGACGGACGATGACCTGGAGGAGCTCTTGAACAGAGTGAATACCATAATTTTGGGATTTGTATCTGAGGGCTACAAATTCAACTTAAAAGAATCAAAAATTGCCCACCTCAGTGTTATGTTTTTAGGATATGAGCTTTCTAGTGAAGAAAAAAGCCTGGCAGAAAATGTTATTGAAAAATGTGCGCTGCTCCGAACCTCCAAAATTATTTTAAAAATTTGCAATCAATCCTGGAATTCCTAATTTTTGGTAGAACATACATTTTAGATCACGCAGAAAGAGTAAAATCTTTTTACAACTTAATAAAACCAGATTTTTCAGTAAGACAATGGCCACAGGAACACACAGATACACTTCGTTCCTTACAAGCTGACATGGTAGCTTCCAAACACGCGTAAACGTACACCACCTGGTGATCCGTATCATTGTGGGTCAATCTGGGCACACCTATCTGACATATAATGAAGGTGAAACAGTACGAATTGCATACAAGTCACATTTGTACACAAATGCTGAGCTGCGCTTCGCATCTACAGAAAAGATTCTAACAGCAGTACAGACTGCTGTAGTGAGAAAAAGAGAACTGACACAAGTGGAACGAATAATAGAAGTGACTCCAGTCCTAGGCTTAGAGGCTGTGACATAGGCAAGCGTCCCTAATGCTAAAGCCTTACATCCAAGATGGATACAATGGGCTAATTCTCTCACTGCAACAGATGTAGAATACAGGTACGACCCAAATTTAAAGACACAAGCATTCCTGCAATACAAACAAGAATATTCTCTACCAAACAAAATGATACCTCTAGATCAGTATGAATATATTATTTACACTGAAAGATCTCCTCAACCAGCCAATGGAAGTAAGCAACAATATACCGCAGCTTGTGCAATTGTTAAAGGTTGCATTCGGGATGTAAATGTTCATCCAAGTTGCACGAAAACGCAATCTCTAGGAGACGTAAAAGGTGGCACAATTAAGCATAAAATGCTATGGGAACAACCGGTAGCGAAGTTTAAAACTGAACTACCAAGGGCTCCCATGAAACATACACTAAGTCATCAGAGTGATGGCATCTACGTTGAAGGGAATTCATTGGCTGATGAAGCCGCAAAGGGGGCTGTACGCACGACTTCCATAGCTGTAATAACTCGTTCTATAATGAGAATAGATGGTGAGATTATGGTAGTTGTTATTGCTTCAGGCAAAAACAGCAGCGCAGTACCAAAGAGGTTTCCACTCAAGTTTTCTCTACAAGTTACATGCCAATAACATTCTATTTGCTCCGATTCCTGGAGTGGGGGATAGAGTAATTCCAAACATGGATCGTAGGTTAGGCTTAATTCTAGCAGCACACGAGGGTATAGGTTCTGCACATGCTGGAGTTACAGCAACAGTTTCTTCATTGAAACAATGCTATTGGTGGCCTGCATTAAGAAAGCAGACTAAAGAATATGGGGCCCATTAGGATGTAGGGCGGTTCGCCACCGCCCGCATGGCAGGTTTTACAACGCAGGTTTTACAACGAAAACCATTACAACGCATTGCACTGGGGGCGCTCTAGGATAGGGAATAGTTTTAATTTACTATCCAACACCTTCCATACTATCCACGGGGACTGGAGTTGGAATAGTAAATTAAACTATTCACTATCCATCACCCCTAAGCGTTATGCGTTGTAACAGCATGCGTTGTAAAAACTGCGATGTAAAGGCATGCGTGGTAAAAGCATGCGTTGTAATGTCATACATCCGGTGTTTGTGTTTGGGGGCCCGTTGCACATTGGGGTACCTATGGTACACCCCAGCAGTTCCATCCACAACATGGCAGGCACCGCGCGCTGCCTGCCATGTTGTGCATGGAAGTGCACAACATCCCTTCCTGGCATTGTGGCGGGCGGTGCTGAGTGTACCGATCGCCAGGATGTATGACGTTTCAACTCCTGCTTTTACCACGCATGCCTTTACAACGCAGGTATTATAACGCAAGTCGTTACAACGACTTGCGTTGGTGGGCGCTGGATAGTGGAATAGTTTAATTTTCTATTCCAACTCCAGTCCCCGTGGATAGTAGGGAAGGTGTTGGATAGAAAATTAAACTATTCCCTATCCAACAGCGCCCTCCAGCGAAAGTCGTTGTAACGACTTTCGTTGTAATTCCTGCGTTGCAATGGTAGTGCGTGGTAAAAGTTTCATTGTAAATGATGTTCCCCGCTCGCCACAATGCCAGGAATGCAGGATGCGCCCGCCACTGTGGCGGGCTCATCCTATTTTCCCTCACGGGACCCCCACCCTTATGGCGGGCGGTCCCAAATCCCGAAAGGATGTCCGCACGCCATCCTAATGGCCCCCTATGTCTTGAAATGTGACATCTGCCTGCAGATGAAAGGTTCCAATGTAACAAGCCCAGCGTGTGTTTACCTAGACCACTGCTGCTCCTTAAAAAGAGATGGGGCTTACAGATACATAATGGTAGCACTGGATTCCTGCTCAAGATTCTTATGGGTATGGACCTAGCACTGGGTTGAACTGTTATAAAAGATTTGCGAGTCTTCATAGCGACATACGCAATTGCCACATTACATTCTGACCGGGGCCCTGCCTTTAGCTCTTTGGCTTACAAGGAGGCTGTGGAAGGATTGAGTGAAGCATTGCGGTAGTCCTCTCCGTACCATCCCGAGGGAAATTCGGTCATGGACAAGAAAAACCGAGACTTAAAACAGTCTTTAACAGCTAGAGTTCATATGTCAATAGTTTATCCTTGCAGTAAGTCATGTCCTGCAGCCATTGTTTAGGGTGTGGTATTTTCTTGCCTCCCCAACATTTAGATATTTGCCTCTTAGCTATTAAAAGAGCGATTGCGCAGAATTTACGTTTCCCAGCCTTGACAGTTGATAAAAGTCCCAACAAACATACCTTTATGGAACAATCAATTTCCACACCCACCATAGTTTTTAGCATGTCAGTTATTTTCCCCCAATAATCACATATTTTCATGCAGTGCCAGGCTAGATGGATGAAATTCGCCTCCTGCATCCCACATCTTTTACAGTTAGCGTCGTCCCGTAGTCCATATTTATGAAGTCGCATCGGGGTGTAGTATGTTTGGTGTAGATATTTTAGATGTAAGATGCGTAAATTGCCATTTGGTGTGAGTAACCTAATTAATGTACAGGTGGTATACCACTCTTTCTCTGATATTGGGTCTGGTAATACCTCGTTCCATCGCAGCATTGCCTTAGTGGAAGTATATGGGATTTCATTCTGGGCTACTGTGTATAGTCGCGACACCAGGTGTGTAGTATTTGAGGATGTTAGAATTATCTGTAGTGTGTCCAGGCTCGGGGGTTCCGCCGGGTAGTCTGGGTAGAGGTCTTGGATCGCCCTCTGTAGTCTATAATAGGTGAATCGGAATAACATGGTTTGATTACTTATTTAGGACAAGTCGTCTATTTGGCTGAAACTACCTTCGTTATAAAGGTCCCCAAATGTATTGATTCGTACCTGTTTCAGGAGATCCATACCGACTTTTTCACTAGTAACTGATATTTCGGGGTGATGGTGTAATGTCAGTGCCGGGGCATAAAGCGGCACTTTGTGTGCAAATTGTCCCAGTGTTCTCAACGCGTGTGTGGTGGCGTCAATTGTGTTTATGTCTGCCGAGTGTAATGGTGGACATTTATGTGTGATTATTGCTGTTAGTGGTATCGTCAAGGCATCTCCTTCCTCAACCGCCGTATGTGTTAAATAAGGTGTTGTGTGAAACCAATATGCAGCATATTGTGCTTGTGCACATAGGTAGTATAAGTTGAAGTCCGGAACACAGAAATCTCCTTTTTCGTAGGGCAGTGTCAATGTTCGCAGTTCTATACGTGCTTGTTTACCCACCCATATTAGTTTCAGGACTAAAGATGTTATGTTTTTAAACACTGCCTTCGGAGGTGGTATTGGTATATTGTTAAATAAGTACAGAAATTTAGGAAGGATGTTCATTTTCACGATTGCAATGCGATCAGCCAATGACAGTGGCAATTGTATCCATCTGTTAACTTTCTCTTCTATATTGCCAATCACTCTTCCATAGTTGGTACGTATTACCTCCTCTGGATTTCTGCTATACCACACCCCTAAATATCTAATCGACTCAGTTTGCCAGTCTAGCGGAAAGTCCGTGACGTGTGGTGTAGTAGTGTCGGTGAGTGGAATAATGGAGGATTTATCCCAATTAATCTGCAGGCCAGAGTGTCGCCCAAACTTTATGTATTCCCTTAGCAATGGGTTTAAGTTTTGTTCTGGGTCTTGGACATATAAAAGCATGTCGTCTGCATATAGTGATATGTGTAATGGCTGTCCAGGGAAGTGTAGGGCGGAGTGGTTGTGTGTTTGTCTAATAATGCAGGCCAGTGGCTCTAACGCGAGCGCAAATAGTAAGGGTGACAGAGGGCATCCTTGTCTCGTACCACGTGCAATACTGAAGGAATCTGATATATATCCATTCACACGAACCCTAGCTACTGGTTTCGTGTATAAAAGCGTTATCCAGGTTATAAACCTCGATGGAAACCCCATTCGTTGCAGGATCGTCAGTAAGTAGGACCATTCTATCGAATCGAAGGCTTTGGCGGCATTTAGCCTGACCGCCACCGCCTTAGTGCTAGGTGTTAAATAGTGGGACAGCGCAAGTGTTCTGGTGTTGTGTGAAGTGGCCCTTGTAGGTATGAACCCTGCTTGATCCGGTAAAATCAAATTTGTCATTAGGGGGTGTAGGCGAACAGCTAAAATTTTGGCCAGTATTTTAGAATCCACGTTTAGTAAGGACAGGGGTCTGTAGGACTCGCATATTTCTGGGTCCTTATTTGATTTCAGGAGGGTTATTATTACTGCTTCTCGTAGCGACGGAGGTAGTGTTGCCTGATCAAATGCATTACCATACATTGCAACTAAATGGGGGCCAAAATATCTACGTATGTTTTATAGAATTCACAGGTATACCCGTCCGGGCCTGGTGCTTTCCCATTAGGTAGCGTTTGAATGATTTCTGTCACTTCCTCTACAGTTATTGGTAGTGACAAATATTCCCGTTGACGGTCTGATAGCCATGCAATAGCTATATCGTTCAGGTATCGGAATGTGTCCTCTGGAAGCGCTGTCTGTTTGGATTCGTACAATGTGCTATAGTTGTTTACAAAACTGCGTAGTATACCCTCTGGGTGCGTGATTAGTGTACCGTCCCCATATCGTATTTGTGTTATTGTTTGTGGTCCTCTCCCTTCCCAGATTTTCGTTGCCAGCACTTTACCTGGTCTCCCACCTTCTCTGAATTGTCTAGCCATTGGACACTTAGTGATATATTTTAGTTCATCTGTCGTGTAAGTCTGATGTTCAGTGCAAAGCTTTCTCAGTTCGCTCAACATTGTGGTGTTTTTTGTATGTTCTTATTCCGTTTCTAGTTCTTTCATTCGGGCTTCACCTTTAGTGATCTGTTCTCTTATGTCCTTCAGAATTCCAACTGTGGTACTCATACATACCCCTCTCAGTGTCGCTTTGAATGCTTCCCAGAGTGTGCCTGGATCCTCAACTGTTGTGACATTAAAGTGGAAGTATTCTTTAATGGCTGCAGCTATGGTATCTGCATATATAGGATCCAAGAGTGCTTTAGCGTTAAATCTCCAACTGAATGGAGGCGGTGTATAATGTGGTATCTGCAGCGTTAATAGAATCGAGTTGTGGTCGGAGAGGGTTCTAGGTAGTGTTTTCAGTGTCCTTGCCCATAATAATGCGTTGTCTGATCCCAGTCAATAGTCAATAGTCTATCCTGGACCAACTACCGTGCGCCATATTAACGTGTGTCGCACCTGTCATATCCGGATATCCTACTCTCCAGAGGTCTTTAAGTGAGAGCTCTTCCATGATATCCCACACTTTCCCTCTGGCCCTCCTATGTGGTTCCGAGGATGTAGCAGAGCGGTCTATAGAGTCGCATAGCGCCACATTAAAATCTCCCCCCATATGATGTTTGTGTCGGTGAATTCAAGCATATGATTCCATATTTTCTGAAAGAATTCAGGGGAGTCTACATTTGGACCATATACATTTACCAATGTCACACGTTGTCCCCGAAGTATTCCTGACACAACAACATATCTCCCATTTGTATCTAGGATCGTTCGTGTGATTTTGAAATTGACACCCTTCCTGATTAACGTCATTACCCCTCTTGAGTAGGAGGAATAGTTAGCAGAGTGACTGGATTCTGCCCATTTTGCCCTAATTTTCCTGCACATCGTAGGAGCTATGTGCTTTTCTTGCAACAGTGCTATATCTATGTTATATCTGTCAAAACATGCAAATATTTGTCTTATTTTTTAGGATTCGTGAATCCCCGTACATTCCAAGTTAAAAGGTTTAAACTATTATTACCTGACATACATTTTCTCTATCTCATCATATATGTGAAAATACCTCATATTGAAACCTATCGATACAATGTTTACTCTCATAACCTCAGTTGACCCTTTGCATTGTAACCGAGTCACAACATGAATATCAGCAATGCATCTTAAATGCCCTGGCTCTTTCATAATAACTAAACCCCAACTTTCCCCAAACCCACCCACTTCAGCATCCCAGCATCCCAATTTTGCCGAAGCCATGTCCCCCTTTGAACTGCATCAGAAAACATAACTTTGTGGGGGTTAACCATGCAGAGGTCAACCGGGGGTACACTACACCACCCTACTGAAAGACCTATTACTTTTGAACAGACCTTATGTTGAAGAGGAAAAATACAACTTCCAAAGACACAACATTAGAAGTGTATAGTTCACACCAAAGTCTGAAATCCTGACCGCAAATATGTATATCGTGAAGTTTACAAATCACCACATAACGGCACTTACGGTGACCAGTCCAATCCAACATGTTTGCCTACCATTATTTGCATGATGAAGTACAATACATGTAATCTAAGTTATGCGGTGACAACATGGTGTGGGGTCACAGTGGCAATCCATCTATACGTATTATCAACAATCAATGTCTCTTTTGTAATCACAGATTGTTCTTGCCATTTCCTACCAAACATCCTATCCCTTGAGTGATGTAGATTGTCAGTTAACCAAACGTCTGGGTGGCAGTGTATCTCACATATATATATACACTGTGTTCCGACACCTTACCGTCAGTCAGAGTCTGGCTGTCTCTCTCTTCTGTTCACATTTTTGCCTTTGCCTGCGATTTTTTTGATGAAATCCATTGCAGCTTTGGGGGTAGTTAGAATGACTGTTTTTTCCTCCCAGGTAATCTTCAGTCGATAGAGCATGGCATAGGGTACCTGCATTTCGCGTAGCTTGGTTTTAGCTGTGTTGAACTCTCGTCTAGCCTGCTGCACTGCAACCGTGTAGTCCGGGTAGAACTCAAATGTATTCCCTTGGTACTGGATTTCTCCTTTTTCACGTGCTAGACGTAAGATGTTGTCCCGATCTCTATAATTCAAAACACGGGCTACTATGGGTCTCGGTGCCGCACCTGGCGGAGGTTTTGGTGCCAGGGAACGATGTGCTCTTTCGACAATAAAAATAGGTGACATCGAGTTGTCGCCAAATATGTCCTTGCATAGTTGTTCAATGTATGTCTCCATGCGCCCTGTGTTGGTAGATTCGGGCAGACCCGCGATACGTATATTATTGCGGCAGGATCGGGCTTTCAACTCCTCCGCCTTTGTTTTGATGACCTCCAGGACTTTTTCCATAACTGTACGTTTGGCTGTTGTGGAATTTGATTCATCCTCCACCGCGGATATCCGGTTTCCAGCTGTTTCAAATCGCTCCCCTTGCTTATCCATTTTAGCAGCCATGCTATCCTTCCGTCCCGTTAGGTGGTCAAGTTTGCCATTGATATCTTGTAGGTTGGCTTGTATGGCTTTAAGAATACTTTACATATTGCTTTCTTCCGGGATTTCAGTCTCTAATTCGTCTTCTGTGGGCCCAGTCTGACCTTTTGGAGTTTTCCGTGCTTCAAAAGAGATCTTCGATTGTTGTTTGTCTGGTTTACCCAAGGTGATCAACTATAGAGCACTTTATGAGGAACAGTTCAGTGGTAGATACTTTACGTCGTCCTTGCAGTAGGACCTTACAGTGTAGCCTTACTATTCTAGATGGGGGATCTCCTGGTATTTTTATAATCAAGTGCCGCTCCGTTAATGACACATGGTCCGCAGCTCCAGTCGTTCTCTTGCATGTCCTTTACGTTAATGGCTCAGGGCACTTCAGCTTTCTTTAACGTTCATGTCGATGTGGTGAAGTAACTACACCATCTCCGTGTTTCCTGCACCGGGTGTATTACGCTAACATCTAGGCTCTGCGGTTAGATGTATCCTCCATATGCCTTTGGGTTAATGTTCCAGTCGAGATCGTACTGATATTAATATGTTAAGTGTTACCTTCGTTGCTTGGGTTGTTGCTTATCCGGTTTCCCCCCGCGTGACTCAAGTAGAATTTCGTAGCGTCTTAGGAGATGGTGTATTCGCTACTATTGACTAGCGTTGTGGTACCACTCAGGGCCTCACTTTGCTACCTCGTGTTTTGTTTCCATGGAGCGGAGGATAATTCGTATCTGGTCGTCACAAGTTATTTTCGCCGCTTCCGCCGCCCAATCTAGTTATGACAGTCACGTGGGCTAAATCCTGGGGGTTTATGAAATTGTGCCGATACCTTAACACATTTAGATGGTCAGTCAGTGCTCCATCTACCGGTTTTTCGCTCTTACTTAGGTGGCTATCTAGCCGGCATACGCAGAATCTTACAGCAATCAGTCTGCCATTCTAACAGTATAAACTCATGAAAAGTATCTTACCCACTGAGGCTGGGGATTTGTCTTCGTGTCGGTTCAGCCATATCGAGTCATCTGTCACTATGTTGCCCGCAAGCTGCATCAGTGCACAGGTTCCGGCGAGTCGGTGGATGTATTTACAGCGCAACAGTAATTCAGCAATTCAAACAGTTGGCATCATCATTTAGAACAATCGGCCCCATTTTCCCTACATGCAGCCGCTGAATCGATCTGGCAATTCGTACTTCTACCGTGTTTCAGGCACCTGTTTGTATTCATAACTGGTCATTGGCGCCTACGTGACATAGGCGCCGCCATTTTGCGATTCTTCCTTTCGCAATACCGTTGAAATCACATAGTGGATCGGTGATATAGCAAGTCAAAGACCCAACAGTTGTATCATGCGTCCTTACTGTCCTGTATGTGATTGCTGCTTGTAGGACAAAGTCCGCTTGCTCACCTCCCGTTTGTGTCACCAGTTATGGACGCAGGCTGTCACTGATGTTTCGGTTATATGGGCGCCGCCATTTCGAGCTCCCGATTCAAACTCCGCACGATTCCGTTCTTCTGTGTATATTTATGCCACGTATACACATCTCCGGTTCCGGAGTCTGTTTACCTCCTGATCCGCCCAGTATTCGGCTGTGGTCCATGCCAGTCGCTTCTCACTGCATCTGATGTCGCGTAACGGCTCCTCGGGGGTTACGAGGACTGACGGTCGCCATTTTGTCCCGGCTCCGGAGTTTCCTTTCCGCTGCTCTTTGCTATGAAAATCGTGCCTGAAACGGGTGTATACACCGCTCCAGCTATGCAGCACACCTTCCCATCCACCGCGACATATTTCACGCTGGTGTTTGGTCCATTTAGATGTCTTCTTAGCGCTGGACCCGTGTCGGCCCGGCGGAGCTGCCAACTTAAGCTGCCATCCCGCTGTGCGCCCCCTAGCGCCTCTCTCCATTGCCTGAAGTACATTTTCTGGTGATTGGACCTTTGAAACTGTAAATAACATGTTGTCTGATTTAGAAAAATCTGCTGCATTTTCTAATAGTGAAACATTGGAGAGCACATCAGATTTGAAAACTTTGTATTGTTTTCAACATTGTGGTCATCACTTTTTGCATAAATCTGCTAATCCTAATAATGTGTTCACATACCACCAGTGGGAACATTGTCCAATACCGCAGAAGGGCAGTTCAAAGCCACTTGTACTGAAATTGAGATATTTTTCAGGGTTCAATATGTATGACCCAGCCTCATAATATTATAAGGTTGCACCAACATCAGTGCAGAAAAATATGTTATTAAAAACCATCCAGATTTACTCTCCTTCCTTTATTGTCCAGTTGTCTGAACAAGGTTTCAACTTATGGAAAGACACAAAAGACATAACATCAGTCTGGGGTACTTGAGAATGGCAAGTGCAGGGGATAGAAGCTTTATTTAGAGCATGCCTTATTCCTCAAAAGATCATGTTTTTGAACAAAACAGTGCAACAGAGATCTTGCCTTGGACTAGCTAAGACCAAAAATTTGAACACACCTCGGATTGCCAACACCATCACTGACCGTGGGTGATGAAACATCACAAAATGAGATTACATTAGATGATGTCATACAATACAATAGATCAGACCCTGATTGGGAGGAATGGTTGATGTGACCCACGGATACCAATAGTTGTCAGGCAAGATTCATTGGTAAAACCAAACGGTTCACTATCAATAGGCCAGATCCGCGTTATGTACAAAGAGAACACCCAGGGGTAGTGACATCCTACAGTGTTGGGAAGTTGTGCCTTGACTGGCTAAAAACTTCGACACTCACAGAGGTGAAACAACACTTATCCTTACTATCACAAGATGTGGATCTTAGGGATTTTATACTAGGAAGCCATGTCAGAAACCTGGCATTTATGCTGCCTACAATGAAATATGGGAAATATCCCAACAAGAGGCCGCAGAGAGACTACAGGAAATAGACCATATAAACCTAGAGAAATCTCTAACAGTGGTAGACAATGGGTTAACAACATTGACCTCCAGGATATATTCCTTAGGCAACATTGTATCTTCTGCGATAGACATACTAGAACAAGATTTGGCCATATTACAACACGGGCAGTCTCAATTACGTTCTATCATGTTGTTAAGCTGGACACTGCATCTTTGCATGGTGGCTGAGTGCCATGGTGTTTTATCAACAGCATGTCTCTGTTTTCTGAATACAATCTAACAGATAAACAGATAGTATGTACAAAATATGGTGGTAGTGTCTCTCAAAAGAGAGAGCGTCCGCACGTAACGCAAATTTAACTCAAACTGAAAGCAATTCAACGTGTGAAGTTACTGATGTAATGATCTTAATATAAAGCCAACAAGGTGCACTGCTTTCCTGATTCACACCCACCACCAAGGGTGTCAAAAATAGCGAGAAAAGGATTTCAAGCTAATATCAAGAGCCAAAAAGAAAACATGCACTCTCTAGATTAATTATGAATACACCATATGATCATCATCATATTTTAAATCATGATATACTTGAAAGAAATAGTTTGCATGGTGTATATTCTTGATTGATGAGTCAGTACATAGTTCATTTAAGGAATGTAAAAAATTATTATTTTTTTTTTCTCAAAATATGGATCCAAAAACTGATGTTAGTATTCCAAATCATTTATTTCATGAACATTAAAAACAGGTATTATGTTTTCCAGCATACACCGCCTATGGCGGTGTATGCTGGAAAACATAATACCAGTTTTTAATGTTCATGTTCATGTTAATGTTCATGTTCATGAAATAAACGATTTGGAATACTAACATCAGTTTTTGAGAAAAAAAAAACATTTTACATTCCTTAAATGAACTATGTACTGACTCATCAATCAAGAATATACACCATGCAAACTATTTCTTTCAAGTATATCATGATTTAAAATATGATGATGATCATATGGTGTATTCATAATTAATCTAGAGAGTGCATGCTTAACCTGTTTTCTTTTTGGCTCTAGATAAACAGATAGAAATGGCAGAAAGGGGGGTAAAATAGACTATGCTGCATATCAAAAAACTGGATAGACTACCATTTACAGTGTGGCTAATCCACAGCCACATAACTCTACCGGCCACTACTTTCAGTTTCAGTATTCCCTTGAACAAAAACAGGCAGGCAGATATTAAAACATAGGTAAGGAATACAGTAAGGAATCATGGGACTTACCATATGGATTTCGATGCCATAGTGGGGATCAAGAAGTGTTTCTAAGCGGTACAAAAAGTGGATCATTCATAAGTCAGGATATAATGCTGCACAGGGCTTTTAATGGTTCTGTAGCAAACGTGTCCTGTCATCTGAGGGGTTCCCCAGCTGCAGTGATTACTCCAGCCTTCAGGCTACTTTCAAATGGCAGTTACTTGATGCTGAATGATCATGGCTGCTGCAGAATGCTTCTGGGCATCGCATATCTGGTAACCGTGAGATCCAGGGTTACTTGTTGTCTGCAAGTATTGTTTCCACCAACACATACAGTCAGGGAGACTCCGCTATGGCCTTTACTGAATGTTTCTTTAATATGGTTTGATACTCTAAGCAGAATGAAAACCAGGCCTTTACAGAAGTCTGTGCCCTTAAGCTCCGCTCGAGAGACTTTTGATTTCCAGATTGCAAGATCTTCGGCTGAGATACAAGCACTTGTTCATACAAACTGCCCTTTCCATTTTGCAGAAATAGTAAATCGTATCTTTAACATGTCTGATACGACTGGCATTGTCTACCTATTTAAGACCATAGGTTATAGACTTCTAGGCACATTTCAGACAGTACTTATAGTTATACCAAACTTCATACACTCCTTATTCGGAAGCATCTTTGGAGGACTTCCACTAAGCTTGTTTCTAATAGCAGGTATCCTGATTGTCTTCTATCTGCTACGCAATAGACAACCCAGTCACCAAGAAGATGAAAATCACTCCTGGAGCATAAATACCGTGACTGCATAGTAAAACATCTGGGCACACCTTGCCTAAGAGAACTAAGTGCATCTTGGTTCTTGTCACATTTTGACCAGTCTAGATGGACTTCATCTTACCTGTCCTTCAACGCCTGTTTTGTGGAGAAGAATGCGTTGTAGACCTTTGTTTGACACTCCCATCATGTGCGCAAGCAGACATGAATGCGTTACTGGACCCGATACCGGCCCATGTTCTGCAGTGTCCTCAGCATATTCCAATGTTGATGGCGGCATTCCTCGAGCCACCACAGGTAGTAACTGCACCTGTTGGTATGGACACCAGCTCCTCCACTGACACCCAGGCTTTTGACTGTGCACAGGCTGCCCCAGCACCAGCTGCGGATAGCGTGAAACATCATCTGTGCTCGATAGACGTGCTCTGCGAGGTGCTACAGGAACCGTCTACTGCGGAAGCAAATAACAAAAATGTTGCATCTACCAGCGAGGACACATGAACATTTGACTCATTTTGGCTCGTAGTGTGCTGAAGAAATTTGCCCTTTTTAAACAAGCTCAATTTGGAACTCAGAAACAAAATTAACAGTGACATTCCTTTTATTATTGGGCATACATGGCTTTCGAATGCTTAAAGTGGTTCGGCCCTTAGCTACGGACACTTTAGAGCTATGGCGTGCAAGTTTTTTTTTATATTTTTAAGTTTTTTAGAATATATTTTAGACGTTTTAAAAATTTTTATCAAAAGAAATGTTTTTAAACTTTGTGCGTACCAATATCTAGTAAGGATGGTAATACAATAATAGATTACATATGTCGTCCAGTCAGAACAGGAGTGGGTGTTATATTCCATATAGATATAGAAAACATTGCAACCTTTCACCTATATCCTTCCCTACATTAATTACATACCGGCTCATAGGGACTGACCTTTTACCTAGATACAACACTGCATTCAGAACGCAGGTTTTTCCCTAGAGTGAAACTCATACATTATGCATGAGGCTCCTTGGAAAGCACAGCAGGACGAACATCTCCTTCATAATATCTCTGCATAAAGTTCAGGCCCAACGTCATCCTTTAGGCCGACACAGTAACACAGCAAGGTAGCACCCCTGGGGACACCTATGGGTATATATACATCATATCTTGCTTAGAAAGACAGAGGAGACCGTGACTTCCCGGCTGATACACTGACCAGAGACGCTGAGGCTCCTGCATGCAGAAACTCCAGCTAGCAGTGGTCTAACATACCTTGTGGGGTGTCAACTAGAGACTAGGATGGGGTCCCACATTCTCTAATTCTCAGGTAATGGGATTGACTAGATCCTAGAGGTATTCTTGGCATAACACCTACATAGATGCTAGGTACATTTAGGTACATCTAGTTAGGGAGGCATCATAGCAGTATGCACTCATTATCATGTATTTTATGTACTTGTATATATTCAAGATTACTGCAAAATGAAAGAACTGTACCATCCCTTTACTTTCATAGTACTGCTAATCATTTGTTTCTGCTACTGTCAAATAGTTGTTGCATTCTACACTACAATAACAACTGTTCAATAAATCTTTATTGACAAATGCCCAGTATGTTTATTTTGTGTATCTCTCAGACAAACTAAGTGAGCACGAGTGACTGAGTGAAAAGTAGTATATTGTTTCCATGATCTTGGGGAGATCAGGGAGTTCATGTTCTGAGGTTGCCAGAAACTATTCTCTCCCAGATAAGAAGAGATTCTAGGGGCACTGTGAGCTAGCTGATACAAACAGGCTAAAGTATCTGGTGAGGGTGAACGGAATCAGTCCACCACCAATCCCACAGATAATGTTATCCAAATGTACAGATCCAGTATAGGGTATATAGGAACTACACAATACACTTACTTTTCTTCTATATCCTTGTAAGGGTCTTCCCTGACAGAATATTTCTAGCTCCACCCCACCTTCCTCTTTGAAACAAGGACATTGGCTTGCCCATTCTGAGTAGAATAAGCAACATGGCATGTACAGTCCAGAACCAATCTCAGACCTGACTGTTGGTATAAACAACTACTGTCTGGAACTTTAGTATAACAAGGGGTCAGAAACTTCCAGCCAATGTGCCAAGATTTCTCTACCAAGATGTAGGGTCACCACTCCAGAGATGGCTGGGAAAAACACTGTGCTCCAGAGCTGAAGTAACGACACCCAACCATCATGCTAGGTTTGGGTCCGGAAACCTTGTAACTTTGTCAAAAACTACAAGATAGAGCTGCCTGGACACTACTTCGAGAGCTGACGGACTGCACAGGAAAGGTATTGAAGGTGTCATTCCGCAAGAAAGACAGCTGTGAATGAGTGGGTCCTTGAAGAATCCTAGGGGGAACAAGCTAAATGCATCTACTGCAGCACCCGAGAAAGTCATGCACTGCTCTGCCAATGTGATTTGTCTGCAGATGAAATTGTGTGCACCCAAAATCGGAGGGAGCAAGAGAACTCAAATCTATCTGAATTCTATTGTGGAGCTGAATGCCAAGAAGTAAAAAGGCACCAGGAGAACCCAGACCAAAATCACCAGACTGCTAAAAGTAAAAGCAGAGCGCCAGAGTAAATCCTGCATCAACAGAGATAGGACTGTCTTCACTGGCTACAAACTGAGAGAATCCTGTTTAGAAAGGGAATTGTGCGTTATGCGAAGTGGGGGGATACCCATTATAAGATGAACACGTGCACTGCAACTTTGCATGGCAGGGGAGCTCTTAGAGTATTCAATTTGGAGTGATATGGTGAGTGGTCAGTGCGGAAGGGTCTAAAGAGGGTAGAGAAAACACTCTTGTTAATATGTACAGAGATGAAGAACACTTACTATCTTTATTCGTATCCCTTTTTTCAGCCAAACACAAAGCCCCTTAATTGTGTGTTGAAGGGCTTTCTTCAGGACCATGGAATGAAAAATGTTACTCTGTGGAAAGGGCTAGAACATATGATCAATACTTGACCCTAAAAGATGGTATTGTCATCTTGCAATCTCAACTCAGTTGTAAAGGCACTAATAAATGGAACATGACATGATTCATCATAATAAACTATTAACATTACAAAATAGCACCCATGATTGTGATGTAACACTGTACAGTAATGAAATACATCATAGCAATCCAAATCATGGTATTGATAGAGAGCGCAGGTCACCCGTCTATACTTTTACAAAATACTTACCAGGGCCCATATACAATTTTGTCACAATCATTTAGAGCAGGTAAGCTGGGCGTTGACTATCAGAATTTTTATATTTCCTGGGTCCAATACCTTGACTTACACTCTTTGTCACTGATACCTATGATCACAATGGATCAGGGAGTTAGTTGTAAAGAAAGGCAGTCAATAATACAATAACATTTGCACTCATGTAATGACCACAGACTCTGGAAGTTTTGAAAACCTTTATCTAATCTTCATCAATTGTCATGAACCAAAGGTTTACAGCAAGCAAGCTATCAATAATCAGAATCATAAAAAGAGTATAGCTATGCAAAAGATATATGATGCCAACCATTTAGAAGCCTTAAGTGAAGGTAAGAACAAGGAACATACTGAAATGCACTTATAAAAGCTAGACTTGGAAAGGTATTTTCTAAAGGACGGGAAAAATAATGGACATGCTATAAGTCACAGTTGAATCACTTTCAAAAAGGGTGGGTAAAAAGAGGAAACACCAATTATTATGACGTATCTGAATTTACCATGTAACTAGAGGGAAGGTAAGAAAATTGGAACACGCTAATAATTCAGGACAACCACTTCAATTTGCCTAAGGGAGGGGTAAAGAAAAAGGACCATCTATTTATTCAAAAGAAAACAATACTTAACACCCAAGACTAAGGAGGAGGGAAGAAAATGGAACACGCTAAAAATGACAAGTTCATGACTTGGTATTTTGTCACAAAGGAAAGGGAAAGAAAAGGAACATATGCGATTATAGCTTCAGCAAGATTAAGGGAAAGATAAGAAAAGGACGCAAATGTACTATTTGTTTCCCTCACAGATTTATATTTACCTAGAACGGAGTGAAGACCAACCCTGGCCACGGGTCAGTTAAGGATAGAAACCCCAAAAGTTGCAAACGCCAGTAGGCCAGCAAGTGCAGGTCAGAGACAGGACAGGAAAAGCAGATTTGGATCAGAACCGGACCACCAAAGTTGAGTGAGACCTGCACCTGCAGTTCAGTTGCAACGCCTGCGCTACACCCTCTCTGCAGCTATCAGTCAGAACCCCGATTGGGTCAGCGAGTCTTCTGACAGAGTGCTCCGCAGCACCTCTGTTCTCGATCAGCTATTGAGTGCGTTGGGTCAGTGACAGGTCAGCTATTCAGAGAAGTCGGACAATTTCTCTAGCTAAACCTAGGCTAGTTATACTATCTTCCAGGTCAGTGTACCACCCCCCAAATGTTGCAAGTGTAAGGATCCCCAATTTCGATTGGACAGAGGAAAAGGACAGGTCATCACACCACCTAAATTTCGAACTTTCTCAGGCTCCTCATTTGAATTTAGTATACGCCCCTTGAATTTCAGGTTCTCACGACATATGCTTTATACATAACAATGGTAAATTTAACATTGCATACAATGTAATAATTTCAGTACAGTCCAGCTCCTTCTGGCTGGGTTAGGGTTCGTCTTCCCAGGCGCATCTTGGCTGGAGTTGCCATCTGGCTGAGATTCAATGACAGAGGATTTCAGCCCTCCTCTTATAGCGTGCCGTGTGCAAAGGACTTTCAAAAAGGAGTATTCCCGTCTCTCAGGCCCAAAGTTTTCGATACATGAAAGGTAAAAGGAAACAGTCTTAGAACACAGAATAAATGACTTCACTGTATACCATGAATCTCTACACTACTCCCATTACTTTATAATAAACTATAGCATTAAGATTAAGCAGAATCAAACAGCTTAGCAAAAGCAACAATGCAAGCTTCTCGCATGTGAGAACACAAAGCAGCCATCTTAGCTCTACTGCGCAAGTGCAAACAGTTTCCCACCAAGACAACTTATACATCACGTCACATGGGTATGACTGACGCATGCGCAGTCTAAATTCCCGCGTAGCAGTGGCCATTTCAGGTTGCAAGCGTATTAACATTAGTAAACACATAAGCAAGCTTCGCTCGGATACCCTGTGTAAAGGGAAAATATGCAAATTAGTAAAACGAACATGTTGCTTATATTATTAACGTTATTCGAGGTTCATGAGTACAAGCAAGTCGCTTTACGTGCAAATCCTTGCTCCATCAATGCCCTCTTTGATGATATTTTATATCATCACAATTAATGGAACCAGATGCCAACTTCTCACATTTCATCCATTTCAATTCCTTCAAACTTTCTAATTTTCTTTTTCTCAGCATTTTTATCAGGATGAGAATTTTTCATTTGCTTATAAATCTGATTATTCAATTCTTCTAATTCGAGCTCTTCGATATTTCTTTTCACTCCTCGCCTATTCACAGAATATTTCTTTTTGTGCTTTCGACATTTGCAGCAAATTATTATTATGAACACTAGTTAACCTATTCCCGCTATTGGCATCAGTATTTTGCTCACAAGACTTTTACCTAAATTAGAAATACAACTACTTACAGCGGAGAGACCATCAGTAAGTCTCTTCCAGGCACTGTCAACCTCCAGTGGTTTAAGCTTTTATTCCAAATTTGTAATATTTCTCACATACCCTTTGATTTCCACACTTTTTTCTGGTATGTAAGTGCAACAATGTTGCTCTTTCAACATTCTGCAGACTCCGCCCTCTTTTGCCAATAACGTGTCAAGAGCAAATCGATTTTATAAAACCGTTGATCTGATCGCTACCAATTCGGTATTGACCATCAGGAAACCCCCATCAGTGTCAGTTGATAACTGATCCACTACCGTTGACAATTTACAGATTCTGTGTGTATTCAGAGCTACTCCCACTGTAGGTATCAATGCACTAAAAATATCACCTACTATTTCACCAACACTTTCTCTTTTACTACGTACTAATTCATTCGTTTTTTCAGTGCTTCCAGTGATTTTCCCCACATGGTATATCTTTGAGAAGACAATACCAAAGTAACAGCTCCCATACCAATGGTCGGGCAATTTGAAATAAGCCTTGTTTCCACATATATAATACATTCCAGGAAACACAGGTTCTGACCCATCTTTAAAACCCCAACTCCCAATTACCTTGTAATTGTGTTCGCACTCACTGGAACCAATGAATATATTGTTATAATAACTAGTTCTTTCTCTTTGAAGACAAAGTTTCCCCTTCTTTTCGAAATCCAGTAACATAGCAGCATTAGCCTCACCATTTGAGGTGCTCTCTATGCTTTCAGCCCATTTAGGAGCCTTCTGATTCTTGTCTTTTGCTTTCTTTTGGAAACTTTCTCTTCTTTTCTCTACCATGTTCAGAAACATTTTCTCTTTTTCGTGTAATGAGCAGGTCAGGTTATCTTTGTGTGCGTCATCTTTATTTATTTTACCTACGGTTAGAAAATATTCACTCATGTATTTTGCTACATCTCTAGTTGTATGTACAGGGTTTAGGTTTCTTCGCACGGGAAGTTCAGAAAATATCACATCTAAGTTAGTGTAGTAATACTGCAATGGTCCTTTTTTGTAAAATAAGCTTGATAAAACACTACAGGAAATTCCATATGTTAGTGGCAAATGGTGGTATGTCACTCCCTCAGCCACCGAGGTAGGTAGCTTCATGCAAACATAGCAATCATCTATTTCCATTGCTTCTACATAATGTACTAACAGGTTTGCAAATACATTCAAGTGAGTTCTGTTTTTGATTTTATTATAATGTAATCCTTCCTCATCTGGTGCTTCTAATTCTACTTTTGCTTGTTTAAGGCTAAGTGCTTTCTCTGGTGTATCTGCCCTTTGTGGTGTATTTCTTGTTTGTAATTCTTCTGTGTCTTTCGGCAATTGATTAGTATGGTACAGGTTTGTGCCTTTACTCATCATAGAGGGAATGGCTATTGTTAGTCATATCCAAAGTATCAGTACTATTGCTACACTACATAAACATACTTTGCAGCATGTTTTTAAACAACCTCGTCTCGGTCTCCCACTCACAGAAGAATTAGACATTTTGACTCAAAAGAGGCTTCAACCCCTCTTTGTAACTCTGCACAGCTTGTTTACTCTTTGCAACTTTCAGGTTGGTTTCACTTCTTCGTCTGTCTGGTCAGTAATCAATTCTTCATCACTTCGTCACTTATTTCCAGGTTTTCAAAGTCTTCCAATAAAAGATAGGTCCACTCAGGACTCTGATATTTGTTATTCAGTCTTCTTATCCGGGCACTCCTTCTCCTGGTTTTTATCACAGACGGATCAGTTTGACTTGAGATTTCATTTATCTGCTCAGGTTCTTTGTTAATTGTCTTTAGCCGCAGTCTCAGTCTCTTGAAAAATCTAGGTACCGCGTCTCCTTTTCTGAGTCTTTTAACTGGCACTGTGTCTTGGCTTTCTTCAAACACTCTTTTATTTTCGTTCAGTTGTGGCACATTTGTTTCAAGATCGTCTTCTGTATTTTTCCCTAACTAACTAGGTCCAGGTCTTATGTCAATTTCTTCCTCCTGGTCGCAAAACTGGCCTTGTTCAGTTATATGCGAAATTTGGCTTTGGTTTATTTTGTTTTCTTCTTCCTAAACACAATTGTCTAGTCCTATCTGGTCCTGTTCAAGCTCTTCGAACTTTTGATTTTCTTCTGCTTGAACTTCCGCCCTAATTTCTACCTGTCCCTCTTCTGGCTCAGGAGTTCTTGGAGGAGTGTCAACTCCCTGTTCTTTCCCTATCTGGTACTCCTCAGAATCAGATTTGATTTGGATTTCGATGATCTGAGTATCTCCCTCTTTTCCTGTCTCGTCCTCACTGTCCCACTGCCTGTCTAAATAGATTTGTTTCTGGTTCTCACAGGGTCTACAGTCAGGTCGATTACTGGGACCCAATCATCTTGACTGGAGCTCGGTTGTTCTTCTTCAGCTACTTCAGGATTGATATCTTGGGACCCCTCAGCTGCACAACCTTCAGCCTCAGTTTCTTCAGGTTCAGTCACTTTCTTCGTATGGCTGGCATGGATCCACCGTGGTACTCCTGCACATTTCACAGCTGTGGTGGTAACCAGGATTACTTGTCGTGGTTTTCCCCATCTTGGTGGAAGGCAACTCTTCCGAGTATGTCCTTTATTACGACCCAATCACCTGGGTTCAAGGTCATGTGCTGGAGTTGTTGGTCTGGCGACAGCGTCTTCCCCAACCTGGTGAGAGATGGAACGGACTTGGTCAGCCAGTTCTTTGCAGTATTCTAGTACCAAATCATCAGATATCATTATTAGTTTGTATCCTGGCACCCATGCTTGCCGCATTGCTCTTCCAATCAGTATCTCATGGGGACTCAAGCCTGTGTTCCGGTCTGGAATACTTCTGAGTCCCATTAAAACAAGGGGCAAAGCATCTGACCATTCCATTTGAGTGGATTCACACATCTTTCCCAATCTTGATTTTATAGTGCCATTCAGTTGTTCTACCACTCCAGAAGCCTCTGGGCGATATGCACAGTGCAGTTTTTGCGTAATTTTGAATGCTTCACAAATTTGTCTTATCACTTCACTATGGAAATGCTTTCCTCTGTCTGATTCAATGGTGACCGGAAATCCATACCGAGGTATAGGTTGCCTAAGTAACAATTTAGCTACAGTGATGCTATCATTCCTGCGTGCAGGGTAGGCTTCCACCCATTTTGAGAACAGGCAGGCAATGACAAGTATGTACTTCATTCCTCGACAAGGGGGTAACTGAATAAAGTCAAGTTGTAGTCGTATAAAAGGGCCCTCTGCCTTTCCAATCTTTCCTGGCAACATTACTGTTTTCTTTCCTGTGTTAAATTGTTGACAAACCAGACACCTCTGTCAGAGTGCCTCTGCTATGTTTCTGAATTTCGAGTTGAACCATGCCTGTCTAAATATGCGTATCATGGCATCTCTTCCCAAATGTGTGTCTCCGTGTATCAACCTAGCCATAGGAGCAAGCAGACAGTCTGGAAACACAGGCATACCATCAAGGTAAACAATGACACCATATTCATCCCTTCTCTGACACCCAAATGTTCTCCAATTTTCCATTTATTTTGGCTCTACTGAGTCCTGTAGATCTCTCACTTCCTCCCATGTGTTTATTCCTTCTAGCATCATAAGTTGGCAGCTGTTTCCGTTTCCCCCAACCTTTTTATTAATAGCCATTTTGTATTTTGCACAATGTTGGGCTAACTGGTCAGCATATCAATTACCTGCTGTCACTTTGGGCCATATGTATCAAGCTAATTAGCATTCGCAAAGACCGAAATTCTGCGAATTTCGGCCTTTGCGAATGCTAATTAGCAAAATGGTATGTATGTAACATGCTTGATGCAAAATAAGGAATCGCACATTTTGCTATTCCTTATTTTGCGATTGCACTTAAGGAATCGCAAAATTTGCGATTCCTTAAATGCAATGTATCAAACAAATATTAATGCAAAAATGCCAATAAGGATTCGCAGATTACCACCAACTTCTAGTTGGTGGTAAGTTGCGAATTCTTTTAAAAATTCAATTTATTTGAATTCCAAAGGTGCCATATGACGCTCATACATGCCCTTAGGGCATGTATGTGCACCATATGCTCCCAAATGTCATTTTCAGGGGTGCAGCAGGGTGATCTTGAGACACCCCTGCACCCTTGAAAAAATTCCTAATTTGCGATTAGCAAATTGCTAATCGCAAATTGCCCCTTCATTCCTATGGGCCTCCTGGCCCATAGAAATGAATGGGTAATTTGCGATTAGCAATTTGCTAATCGCAAATTAGGAATGGTAAGGAATCGCTATAAAAAAGCGATTTTGTACATACATACCGTTTTGCGAATCCTAAATAGCGATTCCTTAAAAATCGCTATTTAGGAATCGCTAAACGGTATGATGATACATATGGCCCTTTGTCATTACCAGATTTGTGAGCAGCACACTTGACCACTGCCAGATCTTTTGGTAACTGGATTGCTTCCAGTAAATCTTGAACATAATTTCCATTTCTGATAGGAGTACCTGAAGAAGTCAGGAACTCCCTTTGCATCCAGAATTGGCCAAAGTCATGCACAACGCCATAACCATACTGGCTATCGCTGTATATGGTTATTTTCAAGTTCTTCCCAAATTTACAGGCTCTTGCCAATGCAACCAATTCAGCTACTTGTGCAGACTTGACTACATGTAAATAAGATGCTTCCACTGGACCTCCCAAAGTACACAACGAGTAAGCAGCGCTTAGGCCTCCCTCCTCATGTCTCATGCATGAGCCATCTACAAACAGCTCATAATCTTCACCAGTTAAAGGCTCTTCCTTTATGTCTGGGCGTGGTTTAGTACTATACTCGGTCAGATCAATGCAGTCATTATTCAACTTCTCCCTTCACTTCTGCTGAGAGTGAATTTGGTAGTAGGGTAGCTGGATTCAGAATATTACATCTGGCAATGGTTACATTCCCTGCACCTACAAGGATTCTCTCATACTTAGTCAGCCGACTTGGTGTGAGATACTGGGTTTTTGTTCTTGCCAGTAAAATTACAACTGCATGTGGAACATACACAGTTACAGGATGTCCCATAACAATAAATTCACTCTGTTCAAGACTCATGCATGTTGCAGCTACTGCTTTCAGGCATCCGGGTAATCCAGCTGCCACTGGGTCTAATGTAGAGGAAAAATATGCTACTGGACGTCTGGTTAAACCATGAATTTGGGTCAGGACTGAAAGTGCACATTGTCCCGTGTGTCACAAAACAGTGCAAACTCCTTTGAGTAGTCAGGCATTCCTAATGCAGGAGCTGTATACAGACATTCTCGTAATTTCACAAAAGCAGTCATGCTTTCGTCATCCCACTCCACAAGGTCCTTAGCTCCTTTCTTTGTCATTTTTATCAATGGTCTTGCTAGAAGTGCAAATCCCACAATCCATTGCCTACAGTATCCTACAACTCCAAGACACATTCTGATTTCTTTCTGGGTATTGGGCAGCTCCATGTTTCTAATTATTCTAATTCTTTCTGTGGTAACTTTCCTGACACCTCTCTCTATCTGGTGCCCCAGATATTTTACTGATGTGGTACAGAACTGTAGTTTGTCTGGCGACACTTTATGTCCTCCTTCACCTAAGTGGTTCAGTAAGGCAATGGTGTCATCAACACAGTCTTTCCTGCTTTTAGATGCCACCAAGAGGTCGTCTATGTATTGCACCAGGACTGATTTTCCGGGCAATATCAGAGATTCAAGGCATTTTTTCAGAATTTGATTAAAAATCGAAGGACTCTCCATGTACCCCTGAGGAACACGATTCCAGATGTAGATATGACTGTCAAATTCAAATGAGAAAATAATTTTGCTGTCTGGATGCAGTGGAATCGAAAAGAATGCATGACATAGGTCAATGACGGTAAACCATCCAGCATTCCATGGTATTTGGTATAAAATCACTGCAGGATTTGGCACGACAGGACAGCAAGGAACAACAATTTTATTAACCTTGTGCAGGTCCTGTACGACCCTGTACTTACCACTTGGTTTCTTTATGCCAATTATGGGAGAGTTACAAGGACTGCTCAACACTTCTTGCAAAATGCCTGCTTCCAGCAACCGTTTGACTTCAATAGCAACCCCTGCTTTTACTTCTGCACTCATTTTATATTGTCGAGTATTTGGGTAGACTGCATCTTCCTTTATTGCTATTTTAATTGGGTCAACATTTGCCATTAGTCCTACATCTTTTCCAGTAAAATCCCATACCTCCGGTTTCACTGTCTGTTGGAGTTCTTCAGGTAAGTCTTGTATTGTCAGTCTTTTAATCTCTGTGTCTGGTCTTGCTAACATTAATTTGTAAATTCCGTCTTCATCTGGGGTCGGAATTTCAACGCCATTTGGAGTGCCAAAGATGGTACAATTCATTTTGCACAACAAATCTCGTCCTAGTAGGTTCACAGGACTTGAATCACAGACAACAAATCTATGCATCTCTGTAAAATTCCCTATTTTTATTTCCATAAGTTCTGTAACTGGGGTACTAATTAGCTTATTAGAAACGCCCACTACTTGGATAGCTTCTCCCGAGAGGGGTAGGTTTGGAACGTCTGCTGTTCTCACAGTAGAACAGGTAGCACCAGTGTCCAACAGAAAGGTGACGTCATTTCTTTCAACCGGCATTGAGGCGCCAATTTGTAAAGGATACAATATCCTGTCGGGACCATGGCATATGTACATATCCTCCACCTGGCACTTCTCGCATAGGATACAATTTTTCCACCTTTTCTGCTTCTTTTAAAACATATTCAGAGGTCATTCGTTTTGATCCAGTCTTTTTCTTTGCCCACCTGGCTTTTCATTTTTCTAAATCTCCCCATTTTTGTAACAGGTTTAGTAATTCTCTTATCTGTACCTTTTTTCCTGACACGTTCATATTTTCTAAATCTTTGTCTGAGAATTCTGCTCTGTAGGGTTTTTGCAACACTTTAGATTTGCCAATGTCTATTCCCATACTAGCTGCGGTGTCCATTAGTTTTTCATGGTACACTCTGGTATTTCGGGTGATACTTTTGCAAATGAATAATAATTCCTCTTCACTAAGGGTGTCAGTCTGTCCAAACCCACATTCCCAGCCATCAGTTCCTCCAATTCTATTCTTAGTTTATATATATCTAATGGTTTTGGATGGGGATTTGATTTTTCTAGTTCTCGGGTCCATCTGTCTATTTCTTCAGGAGTCTGATACCAGAAGATGACTCAATTTGAACTTCTCTGGTACTAAAAGGAGTCTTCTTCCTCAGTGAACTGCCTTCTGGTTCCCTTATTGGTAAGTCCATTAGGGAAATCACAGATTCACATTCACTTGCCTGGTCGTCTATTACCATGGGCTCTTTTCTCGGCTGCACTACAGATGTAGATATAACTGGAGCTTTTGGACTAGCTTGCTTATCCCCGTACAAAGGAACAACTGGGCCAATAGTTACTGGAATTGTCAGGGCTTCAGGACTTGTATTTAATTGGGAGATTTTCGGAATTAGTTCAGTTCTTTGTTTGACTAAAGCCTCTCACTCTCTGTCCTGAAGTACCTTTTCCATGGACGTTTCATGTACTATTTGTGGAATCAAAGGAGGGTTAAAACTCGGAGCACTTGGATTTGCCATACTTGGTCCCTCATCATAGTTTGGTTTCCGAAATGGGTTTCTCGTACTTAGGGATCTGGGTTCCTCATTATAAGGTGGTGGATTCTTCGTTAACAAATCCTCCAGGTAATCATCGTCTGAATCACCACTGGTCATCAAATGTTTTGTTTTCTTTGTCCTCTTACCTCCCGTGGGCTCTCCTACTGATAATACAGGGTATAGTCCCTCTACTAACATGTTTTGTCTCCACTGTTTCATTCTTTTATCTCGGGATTCTTTCTGTACCTTTGGATAGAATTTACTTAAACCTTTGTCAATTCTGGGTCTGTCTCGCTCGAAAGCCTCTATTTCCCATTCTTCTAAGGCCTCATATTGCGTCAGTCTAGGTCTGGGATGTAAATCATTAATTCGGGTCCTTAAGTTAAACAAAATTCTCCCATTAAATGTACCTTCTAAGGGAAATGCTAAAATTCCGTCATCTTTAGTATATTCCACCCAATTTTCCAACCATACACAAGCGTGGTAGCCTCTGTCAAACAACATAAATGATGCGGGAGTGTTCGGTGGTGGAATGATACCTCCTTCTCTAGTTTTGAAGGGCTTGTCTTTTTTTGAAATAATTCTTTACTTTGTCTACAAATGTTATTTTCCTCTTACTTCCATACATAATGTTAGGTCTGCCTCTTATCTACTGATCTTTTGCAAAACCTTGGTATCTTGGATCAGGTCGAATCTCTGGATGACTTGGATACCACATATACTTTTATAAAATTCAAAGATCACTTAACTCTGTTAACAAATTACTTCCAATACTAGCGCGTCGTTTATTTTCCTGCAACCAATCAACAATGTGGTTTCAAATAATTTCAGCCAATGAGTGCGCGGCCTTACTCGTGAGACGAGTTCCCACGCTCCTGCACTCATCCCTCCTTTACAATGCTATCTCAGCTAAACGCCCGCTGTCTTGACCAATCCCAGCGCGGCACTGAGTGACATCAGCGCAGCTCCGCAACTGACTCTCTCCTTCACAAGGTAATGAACGACTTAATCTTTAATTTAAAGTGCAAGTGCTTTGTTTTAATTTACAATGTGAAACATTCGCCACTGTACTCGAGTGTCTAGAAAGAAAAGATTTGTTTCACTGCAAGTAAATCCCTTTCCGTTTACTTTTCATATACTGTGGATAGATCTCTTCTGCCTACCGTTCACACAAGCATTAGAGAACCTGCTACTCCTTCGGACTCATCCACTCAGGGATATATACTAAGGCCAAAGTTTCACCAGCGAACCACTTTGCTATCAATCAAGCTTAGACGAACCTGCTACTCCTTCCGTGTGACCCTTACTAGGTTATATCACAATAGAAGTTTTGCCAGCGAACTCTTTGCTATCATTTATTCATACATTCGGAAACCCTAATTAGTACTTACAGTTCTGCCCAACCATGCACTTAAAAAAAAGTGACCTCACTGCGACGTGGTTTCCATTTACCACCCGCTATTCTGCCCCCGGGGATTCCAGACAAACATATAACAATCACTAACGGGTTTTGTTAATACATAAATTAATATGGCAGCACATCAGTAATATTTCTAAACATTTCAGAATATTTCAAACAATTTACATTTGATCGCTCAATACTTATCTAGCAGCAATTTTAATTTTCACAATTAGCAGCAAATTACCTACCTATCTTAACTAATCCCTAACCATCAATCTGCTACCAGAAAAATACTGATAGAGAGCGCAGGACACCCGTCTATACTTTTACTAAATACTTACATGGGCCCATATACAATTTTGTCACAATCATTTGGAGCAGGCAACCTGGGCGTTGACTATCAGAATTTTTATATTTCCTGGGTCCAATACTTTGACTGCCACTCCTTGTCACTGATACCTATGATCACAATGGATCAGGGAGTTAGTTGTAAAGAAAGGCAGTCAATGATATAATAACATTTGCACTCATGTAATGACCACAGACTCGGGAAGTTTTGAAAACATTTATCTAATCTTCATCAATTGTCATGAACCAAAGGTTAACAGCAAGCGAACTATCAATAATCAGAATCATAAAAAGAGTATAGCTATGCAAAAGATATATGATGCCAACCATTTAGAAGCCTTAAGGGAAGGGAAGAACAAGGAACATACTGAAATGCACTTATAAAAGCTAGACTTGGAAAGGTATTTTCTAAAGGACGGGAAAAATAATGGACATGCTATAAGTCACAGTTGAATCACTTTCAAAAAGGGTGGGTAAAAAGAGGAAACACCAATTATTATGACGTATCTGAATTTACCATGTAACTAGAGGGAAGGTCAGAAAATTGGAACACGCTAATAATTCAGGACAACCACTTCAATTTGCCTAAGGGAGGGGTAAAGAAAAAGGACCATCTATTTATTCAAAAGAAAACGGTACTTAACACCCAAGACTAAGGAGGAGGGAAGAAAATGGAACACGCTAATAATGACAAGTTCACGACTTGGTATTTTGTCACGAAGGAAATGGAAATAAAAGGAACATATGCGATTATAGCTTCAGCAAGATTAAGGGAAAGATAAGAAAAGGATGCAAATGTACTGTTTGTTTCCCTCACAGATTTATATTTACCTAGAACGGAGTGAAGACCAACCCTGGCCACGGGTCAGCTAAGGATAGAAACCCCGAAAGTTGCAAACTCCAGTAGGCCAGCAAGTGCAGGTCAGAGACAGGACAGGAAAACCAGATTTGGATCAGAACAGGACCACCAAAGTTGAAACCAGCACCCGCAATTCGGTTGTAACGCCTGCGCTACACCCTCTATGCAGCTATCAGTCAGAACCCCGATTGGGTCAGCGAGTCTTCTGACAGAGTGCTCCGCAGCACCTCTGTTCTCGATCAGCTATTGAGTGCGTTGGGTCAGTGACAGGTCAGCTATTCGGACAAGTCGAACAATTTCTCTAGCTAAATCTAGGCTAGTTATACTATCTTCCAGGTCAGTGTACCACCCCTCAAATGTTGCAAGTGTAAGGATCCCCGGTTTCGATTGGACAGAGGAAAAGGACAGGTCATCACACCACCTAAATATTGAACTTTCTCAGGCTCCTCATTTGAATTTCGTATACGCCCCTTGAATTTCAGGTTCTCATGACATATGCTTTATACATAACAATGGTAAATTTAACATTGTATACAAAGTAATAATTTCAGTACAATCCAGCTCCTTCTGGCTGGGTTAGGGTTCGTCTTCCCAAGCGCATCTTGGCTGGAGTTGCCATCTGGCTGGGATTCAATGACAGAGGATTTCAGCCCTCCTCTTATAGCGTGCCATGTGCCAAAGACTTTCAAAATGGAGTATTCCCGTCTCTCAGGCCCAAAGTTTTCGATACATGAAAGGTAAAAGGAAACAGTCTTAGAACACAGAATAAATGACTTCACTGTATACCATGATTCTCTACACTATCCCATTACTTTATAATAAACTATTGCATTAAGATTAAGCAGAATCGAACAGCTTAGCAAAAGCAGCAATGCAAGCTTCTCGCATGTGAGAACACAAAGCAGCCATCTTAGCTCTTCTGCGCAAGTGCAAACAGTTTCCCACCAAGACAACTATCACGTCACGTCACATGGGTATGACCGACGCATGCGCAGTCTAAATTCCCGCGTAGCAGCGGCCATTTTAGGTTGCAAGCGTATTAACATTAGTAAACACATAAGCAAGCTTCACTTGGATACCTCGTGTAAAGGGAAAATATGCAAATTAGTAAAACGAACACGTTGGTTATATTATTAACGTTATTAGAGGTTCATGAGTACAAGCAAGTCGCTTTACGTGCGAATCCTTGCTCCATCAGTATGTATAAGCATCAAATGGTGTAGACTTACTATGCATAGATTATGCTTCTGGTAACCTTATCCTCATATGGTCCTTCATGGACCTTGTTCTCAAGGGATATTGGTTGGGGGACAACGGTAGTCACTGTTGAAAGTAATAACATAATAGGAAAGGGTTAAAGATGGATTTGCCTATAGTTATTGTCATCAAGATTTGTCCTGGAGAAATTAAAGCTTCTCAAGGGAGAAGGTATCTTTATGGAGTAAAGGATGGATCCCTTCAACTTGTTTGGTCTATCTTGAGTGGCACGGCAGAGGTAAACAACCCCTCTTTAAAACGGTATCTAATGAGGATATGTCTGTGTTGGGATGCGTTGTTAGTTGACATGTCACTGCATAGAATGAAGGAGCAATTGCCAGTGGAATGTGGAAGGAGAAATAATCTAGAATGAGAAGCATGTGGATTTAACAGTTAGACGGGAGGTGGAGGTTGAGAGACAGATGCAGTTGTACTGTCCTGCTGTTGATAGAATACACTTTATTGCATTTACCTGAGTTACCATCTTAATATTGGCGACAACTTGGCTAACAGGATGACATCCCACGTGTGAATTCTGATCTGTGTTTTACAGTGGAGGCCGCCTTAGGTTCCAGATTATCCCCAAAAAAGAAGTACTTGTAGGGTAAGATAATTGAGAAGGTGCAGAGGATGAAGATGCTTCCACAATCAAATCTCTGATGTAAGATTCAAAGCATGCAAGAATGTCATAATGGAAAGACATACATTTTACAAAAAAAGCACAAATTGTGGGTGACTCTACATTGAGCTTTTTTGGAGCTTTAAGGATATAATCGGTATTTTGCAAGTATAAAACCTTAAAATCTTTGCAGGGAGATGATTATCTACCAGTTAGTTGAAAAAGAAAAGAACAAGAAAGTGTGAGAAGCCTTGTTTATACATTTCTAATTTAAGGTTACCAAAGCAATAGAAATTGCAACTAGAATTGAATGTGCCACATTGCATTTGAAAAAAATGTCATATCTGATGTTAAGTTACAGTCACAATCACAAGATGTTTTATTTTTTAAGAGTAATTAGAAGAAAAAAAGATGAAGTAAAGAAATCAAACAAAAGGAAAAGGTAGACAAGAAGTCAACCTTCAAACGATTAGAATGTTACAGGTCTGGGAGTACATCTCATCTTGGTAATGCCAGGGTGTGTCATGCCATAGATTATGCACCAAGTGCATGGAAAAATGTCATTTCACAAGGATGTGCAGGTCAGCAGGCAAAATATCCTCAAACAAACTATATAAAGCTGAACCAAACAAACTCAATGAGGATTATACATCTTCTAGTTTAGGAGATGAGGTATTCATGATTACCAATGTGTATTTGAAACAGCAGGATGAGGATGTATGGGGTGTGACACTACAATTGACAAAAAGACTGTTTTGTGTGTTAACCATAAGTAATGAGGAGGCCAAGGTTACTCTGTTCACATTACTGAATGAAAAGGAATGGAAGGAAAGTTTTCGTGAACGAGGAATTCAACTGAGAAATTCTGCCATCCAACTAGTTGGTTATGCGGGCAAACCCATTGAAGTGTTGATAGTATGAGAATTCTTTCGAAAAAATATTGTAATCTTAAATGGAGGATTGATTGAGATTAGGAGTTTAGATCATCCACGGGTTGCTGCTTTAAGGGCCAGTTCGGATAGGCTGTAGAGCATGGCAGACATAGCCCCACCTACTGATAATCATTCTTCGGACTTATGGACTAGCGATGCCACCGTCCCTATGCCCCCCCTAACATTTCTTCTAGTCATGGGGATTCACCCCCCCCCCCACCAGAGTTGGTATCACTGGTAGTAAAAAGACCTGTCCATACCAAAAGGAAAAGAACCGCTAGCCCGCGCAAAGGTTTTCATCCCAAACCCTACCAGAAAATTAGGACACTTGGCACTAGGGTGGGTGTAATCCATAAGGGCGCAGGGGTAGGCGTAAGTTGCCCCCAGGGGGTCATGGGGGGCGAGCTCTCCGGTGCTATAGCAGTGAAGCCATTTGTAGATTTGACTACAGACCCTGCTGAATCCCCACCGCATGAGATCCCCTCGATTGCCGAAATAGAGAAACTGCTGAAATCTCTGCTGATCCCGGTCTTAGAGAGAGTTAAAGGGTTGGCAGAGCGGTTGGATAGGTTTGAACAAGTGACCCTGGACAATTTTTTCTCCATAAAATCTCTCATTAAGTTACATTCTAGAATTAAGGAGGATGGTTCAGGTAGGGAATCTGTTGTCCAGGCGACCACCATATCCCCACAGGGTCCACCCATCGTATCTGGAACGGCTAAAGGGGTGGCCTTGGTGGATGTTCTTGCTGCACACGCTGAGGCTTCCAATGGGGGTGTTTGGAACCCAGGGATGGCCACAGCGAGTGTTGCAGAGCATCTACCCATGCCAAAGGTCAATATTCTCCCTGTTAAGAAGCATGCGCGTTCCGAGGTCTCTGGTAGAAATGGCCCTGTCAATCTAAGAAACTCTGCACTAGCAAAGGCCTTGAGCTAGCCCAACCAAGAAGAATGAGCTCTAACCCTCCATCAGCTACCCAGCCCGATGCTCCCCCTCCTAAAGAGGCCCTTAGAATACCACCTGTGAACTTACCACCAGACTGTCTGCCATATGTCGCCATCCTTACTAATGTTCCATCCTTGAAGGCTGACCAGCAAGAATCCTACCAAATGCTAAAAAACAAAACCATGCATTGGTTAAGGACACATGGACCTCTCCCTAGGGATATAGACGGCCTGATCCTAGGTGTTAGAAGAGTAGGGTGGGTAGGCTATGGGCACAAGCATTTTGAGGGAGATTGTGTGGTGGTTAATTTTAAGGATGTTAGGGTTGCCCAAACAATTTGTAACCAGAATCTGGGGTCTGGTGGTGCAGGTATTGGGGTAGTAGATTTGACCTACTTCTACCCGAGAAGTGTAGGAAACAGATCCGGTATTAAGTGGGGTGGGGGATGGAGGCACAATTTTACTCCTCCTGAGAATCGCTTCACCCCTCTGTCACATCAGCCAGTTGTATGGTCAGGGCAATATGGGAGGATGCCAGGATATTGAAATGATATTTTCCCTGGTGTGGTTCCCTTGCTCCCGACCCTGGTGTTAGAGCCTTATGTTTTAGGCCCAAGTAATGCCAGTCGTCCATCTTCACCAGTTGCACGCAGCCCCTTAGTTCAGGATCTTAATCTGGTTGTCGGGACTCAACAAGGAGAAAGTGCACCTTGGTCATCCCCTGAGAGGGAGGGGGTATCGAGCCCTAAAGCCCGCATGGAGCCTGCTGTGGCAGATCCAGAATTAAGGATTCTCAGCTGGAACGTTGCCGGTATTTTGAGGAAGCTGGCTCTACCCGACTGGAACACCCTTGTGGAAGGATACTCTATCTGTATCTTCCAAGGGACTTGGAGTGGGGAGTCCTGTCACAAGGTGGGTTACTCTTCCTTTTTTGTACCAGCAGTGTCCCCCCTTTCGGGGAAGGGCCGCCCCTCAGGTGGCCTCCTTATATGGGTTGCTATTTCACTTGGCTGTCAAGTTACGCAGCATGCGTCGAATTCACCCGATCTACTGAGTAAATACTTCTGAAAATGTTTTTATCAATTTTATCTAGATCATGTATTTGAAATTATGTCTGTAAAGGTATCACTGCATATTAACATGTATGAAATGTTTGTCTTTGTATCATTTTATCAAAAATCGAATAAAAGTATTTTGACTGACTGAGTATATCAATCAAGGGACCGCGGAGAGGGTTGATCTTGGACATCTTTAATATCTACGCTAGGGGCACGAAGGGAGGCTCACATTCATTTATAGTATCAGGATTGGAATCTTTGATTAGGCAGCGTCCCAACAGCTCTCATGTCCTGGTCGCGGGGGACCTAAATTGCACGTTTGAGCCCCTCGGGTTGGAGGACACCTTGGGAACCGCCGACGAAGATATTAGGAGAGGGATACCAGTTCTAACCATACCTCCCATTAGGAGGTGGTCTCAAGTGGTGATTCAAATCAACTCCTTAAATATGGAATTTGGCCTTAGGGCTGTTAATGGAAGGACGATGTCAGACCCTTCTGGAGCCCATACTTATAACTGGGCTAACCACACGTCCAGGATAGATTATATTCTCCTTGACATAAAACTTTGGAGCTTCTTGCAGGATATGGAGGTACTCCCTTCAGTTGAGAGTGATCACAACCTCCTCTCTCTTGCTCTCCGTCCATTGTGGATCGGGAACCAGGGGGCGCATATGTCTTATTTAGCACCTATCCTTCAGGAGGTACATCCTTCCAATTGTGTCAGACGATTGAAATGGAGTAAGCTTATCATAGATGAAGAGAAAGTGCTAGCCATTGGGGCACTCTTAGATATAGCTCAGTCTAAATTGGACTCGCTGATTCCTTTGTCTGGGGAAGTCACAGCACTTTTTTGTGACACAACTAGGGCCTTGAGTGACCTTTTCACTCTCCCAAGTAAGACCTCCCGAACTGGCAAGAGCAAGAAGATGTCCAAACCGCCGGGTTGGTATAATAAAAAATGTAGGGGGAAGAAAAACGCCCTGATAGGTGCGGTCAAAAGCAAATCCCAGGCTCCAATCAAATTGGCTAGGAAAGAGTACTCCCAGACTATTATTGCAGCAAAGAGAGAATGGGAGGACAGGTTCTGGGCGGATCTTAAGGAGGCAAGTACGGGTAGGGATGCCAGAAGCTTCTGGAACCTTATAAGATCTAGGGATAGGCCAGATAGCACTCTGATTACGTGCAACATTCCTGCCCAGAACTGGTTCAACCATTTCTCGTCCCTCTATACCCCTATCGAGGTGGCTTCCAATACCTCCTTCTCTCTGGATGACTGTACAGGGTATACTGAGGGTGTTCCCATCACTGTTAGAGAGGTGGAAGGTATAATTGAATCATTGGTGCCTCTAAAAGCAGCAGGGCCAGACGGGATACCAGGCGACTTGCTATGGGCAAGCCTAAAGGAGTGGGGGAAGCTGGTTTCATCATTGCTCAATGCCATTAATAGTGGTGCGCCCGTTCCTGAATCCTGAAAGGGGGCTGAGGTTGTCCCGATATTTAAAAAGGGGTGTCGGGATAACCCAGCCAACTAAAGGCCAATAAGTCTCATTGACTCTTCCCAAAAAGTGGCAGGGAAGGTGATTTTGGGAAGGGTGCTCCAGTGGGTGGACGACAATAACATCCTGTTGGATCTCCAAGCTGGATTCCGCTCTGGAACCGGGACTATTGAACAGGCCTTCAGACTGGCCATCTTATAATGGAAGGTGGTGGTGCTGGGCAAAGGCAGTCTGTACCTGGCCTTTATAGACCTTAAGACTGCCTTTCACCTGGTACCAAGGGTGGAGTTGTGGAAGGTCTTGTCGGAACTGGGGTTGCCTCCGTACATCCTATCCCTCCTTGTGAGACTCCACGCGGGAAATTTTGCGCAGGTGCGATGGGGCACGAATGGCGAAAAAACTGACAGGATCCCTGTGGGAAGGGGCGCCCGTCAGGGATGTGTGCTAGCTCCCACTCTGTTCTCTCTTTATGTGAACGGAGTGGTTCAGCATTTGTTAAGAAGTCCCTCGGATGCTCCTTCCCTGGCGGGCAAACGGATCGCGACACTGCTTTTTGCAGACAACACCCTTCTTATTTCAAAGTCCCCTATGGGCCTCCAGAGCCTCCTGAGCAGCTTTCAGGAATTTTGTTCATTGAGAGGATTGGTAATCAATACTGATAAAACCAAGTATTTGATTATGAATCCGCCTAAAAAACCTGGGCGACCTCCGGCTTTGAATTCTGTTGCATTGGAGAGGGTATCTGAATTTGACTATTTGGGTATCCGCCTTAACGATTCATTTAGCTGGAACTCACATATCCAAAAAATGCTCCTCAGTCACAAAAGGGTGGGTGGAGTATTACTTAAGGAACAACGCTCCTCCACAAGCAAACCTATAGCCCCAGTTATGGAGATATACAAAGCTAGAGGGGTTAGTGCTGCCCTCTATGGGGCGGAGTTGTGGGGTACTTGCAACCTGGACGTACTAGCAAAATCGGAGAGCAAATTTTTGAAAGATCTGATGGCTCTCCCGTTGAGCACTCCTACAGTACCCGTGTTATTGGATCTAGGTTGCAGATCGATCAAGGACCAAGCGCAACTACGCCCCTTGCTTCTTTGGGCTCGGTTGTGGCGGGTGCCCGAATTAGCCTCCTATGCAGAAGCGCTATCAGAGGTTATGGCTATGGAAGGTTGGTCCAGGATTAAATGGTTGAGGGATGTAAAATGGCTATTAGCAGAGTTAGGACTAGGTGATGGTGGGTATTGAGAACTGCCCCACCTAAAGCCATGATCAAGAAATTGTATTGGAACTGGGTCTCCTCTAAACTACTTTCAGATCCATGTCATTGTAATTCCACTGTAGCCTTTGTAAGGATTAAAGATGTGGTAGCCTATGAACCTTACTTAGATATGATTTCAATCCCTTTCGACCGTGCTTTGTATTTTAAGTTTAGAGTTGGGACCCTACCAGTAGGTGAATTTGTTTCCAGATGGAAATCCTCTTATCAGTTTTCCCCTTTTTGTGTGCGTTGTCCCACTCGAGTAGAGTCGGTAGCCCACATTCTTTTTGAATGTCCGGATTACTGTGCGCCCAGGAGGCGCTGGCTTAAACCTTTATGTAGACTTTTAGGTACCCACCAGCACAAAGAGGCGTTATGCATTTTAATGTCTGACACATCCACTTTGACTGTTTGTGCTGTGTCAAAATTTTTAAAGTGGTCATGGTTGATTCGTGTAAGAAGGCTCTCCTTGTCAATTTAATTCTTGTTTTAACTGTTTTTAACACTCTCTTCCCTTTTTCCCTTTTTGTGTAATCAGGAAACGATTTTTAAAATTGTTGTGTTTTATACTTGTTGTACCAGCTTTTATGATAATTTTATATCGAAATAAAGCCTATCAATCAATTAAGGAGGAAATTACATATTCCGTGCAGAAAAGCCCTTCAACACTAGACATCAAACTATAATTATGACTGATGCCAGTCAAAGAGGATATGGGGCAGTTCTCAACAGTTCACAGCAAAGGAGTGGAAAGAATAAGGTGGTTACTTGTGCATCCAGGTGTTTGAGAGGAGCTGAATCAACTAACTCTGTGATAGAACGTGAAGCCTTGGCCTGGTAGGGGGTATTGTCCATTTTAAACCTTACTTGCGGGGTTCACATTTCATTGTTCGTGTGGATCATAAACCCTTTGTGAAGTTGTTTATCGTAGGGGAGAGGAATGAACCACAGCCAGCATTGCTAAATGGCATACAGGCTTCAAGAGCATCATTTCAAGGTAAGTATGTGACAGGAAAGAGGAATTTGCTAGCTGATTGGATATCCTGGTTGCCATTAGGCGAGCATGATGTGGAAGGAGAGAAATTTAAGGAGGAGGATACAGCATTGCACTGTTGAAAATCATTCAGAAGCTGCCCTAACAATGCAAGAGTGGATGACTTCATGTGAGTTGGATCAGGAAATTAAGGAAGTAATGAATGGGATTTGTCAAGGATGGTCAAGGTGGAACCCTGTGAATGATCCCAGAGAGAAGTACAAACAAGTTTGTGAGGACCTATTGGTTGATGATGGTCTTTTATTCCATTTGAATCTTCTGGTAGCACCGGAGGTTATAAGTAATAACAATGCTTGCATTAGCGCATGAAGGACACATAGGCATGCAAACCATGATGAGGAGGATGAGAGAGAATGTTTGGTGGCTAGGACTGGATAGGAATTTGGAGCATTATGTAAGCGATTGCATGACTTTTGCTATCAGCGATAAGTCACAGGGAACTGTGCTGAGTCATGTGGAAGTAGTTAAGGCTTCTAGTAAAGCATGGAACAAATTAGCTATTGACATCATTGGCCCAATGGTGTTATCTGGCAGAACTCCTGAATATGGTATAGTTGTCATTGACTATTACAGCTGTTAGCCTGATGTAAAGTTTGTGATGCTTCTAAATACTTTTAGTATGTTCAAAGTTTTGCCAAGAAAGGAATCCCTGATGCCATTGTTACAGATAATGGGTGCTAATTTACATTGGCACAATTTGATACATTTTTGAGGTTCTTGTGAATTTCACATACCAAAACTTTTCTGTATCATCCCAGGAGTAATGGTCTCATTGAGAGATATAACAGAGTCATTAGGGAAAATGTGAAACTGGCTAAAGCCAGTAGCTTAGATGGTAAATTGGAGTTAAGGAAATTGCTGCGGGCATTTCACACCACTGCGAATGCTGACACAGACTTTTTGCCCTTCGTACTGTTGAGAGGATGTGTGCCAGCTTCTAAAATGTTGAGAGAATGGATGGGGGAATTTGCCATATCTAAATACAAATTGAGAATGTAGAGAAGAAAAGAGGTACATGCTCAGAACACGTATGTGGGCAAGGGTAAGAAGGAGTTGGAAGTGGCTGTAAGAGATTATGTGTGGATTAAGTGTCTGAGAATCATACCTGAGGGTGAGTTCACATTTTCTGGACCTACAAAAGTGTTGGATGTAAGAAAAAGTGTAGTGAGGTTGGAGGATAGTAAATAGTGGAATAAAGACAAACTTGAGATGCCCCATTTTGCCAAAGATTAAGCTAAGCTCATTAAGGAAAACAAGCCTACCAAATAAATTCCATGATTACATTTTTATGTAGTTTATGCAGAGCTATGTGTTGCAGACATTCATACAAATATTTTGTAAGTTTGGTATGCATAATAAAGAGGAAAAATGTTTTCTTTTTTTGTTACATTGTGTGTATGTTTCAAAAATGTTTTAAATGTATCAATGTTCTAACAATGTTGGCCTGAACCTATTATTGTTGTTATAAAAGAGGAAGATGTGTTGGGCCGCAATGTTAGTTGACATGTCATTGTATGGAACAATTGAGCAATTGCTATTGGAATGTGGGTAGAGAAGGAATCTAGAGTGAGAAGAATGTGGGTTTGGCAGTTAGCCAGGAAGTGGAGGCAGCGAGACGTGGTAGTTGTGATAGAGCGCGCAGGTCACCCGGCCAACAATTTTACCAGATACGTATCGGGCCCATGCACTTCAATTTATCATATACATTAATCGGGTAACCTCATGCTCTACTACCAGTATCCCAGATTCCCTCCTATTTCATTTCCCATGTACCCGACTTACCACTCCACTGCTACGGGTACCTAAGGACCACGATGGATCAGGGAGCTAGCTGTGAAGAAAAAGGCAGACACCAAAACCTCTATACTTTATATATTCAATTTTATACTTTCATAATAACCACAAACTCAAGAGATTTCGAAAACCTTTATCTAAAATTCATCAAGCTCAGAAAACATAAGGTTTACAACGAGCAAGCAATCGATAACCAGAATTACAAAGAGCACTTATCCATAAAGGAAGTAAATGAAACCAACCATTTGTGAATGTAAAGGGAGGTAAGAACAGGGAACATGCTAGATAGCAGTATCAGAATTTAGACTTAATATGAAGTGACTAAGGAACGGGGAAAAATAAGGAGCATGCTATAATAACAAACATAAAGTATGATCTTTCAATTTGCAATGCGGAAAGCATGGAAAATCAGTATATGCAAAGATATGTCTTTATTAAAGCAAAAAGACAGAAAAATAGAAAGGGGCAGTATAGAGTTTTCAGCACTATATTTACCTAGAATGGTGTGAAGACCAACCCTGGCCACAGGTCAGTTAAGAACAGGAGGGACCCCAAAGGAAACCCGTCATCAGTAGGACAGCAGGTGCAGAAGGGACACCCCAGGACAGGACAGGAAACCCAGATTAGGATCAGGACAGGACCACCAAGGTAAGACCAGCACCCGCAGTTCGGAAGCAACGCCTGCGCTCCACCCTCTCTGCAGCTATTGGCCAGAACCCCGATTGGGTTATCGAATTCCCCAGCAAAGTGCTCCGCCAGCACTTAAGGTTTCTCAACAAAAACCCTTGAGTCTATAGAATTTCGGACAGAGTGCTCTGCAGGCCTCTGTATCGAGTCACCTATTGAGTGCGTTGGGTCAGTGACAGGTCAGCTAATCGGACAAGTCGGACAATTTCTCTAGCTAAACCTAGGCTAGTTATACTGTTTTTGGGTCAGTGTACCACCCCCCAAATGTTGCAAGTGTACGAATCCCCAATTTCGATTGGTCCCCAAGTAGGATAGGTCAACACGCCAATCACATTTCAATTCTACAAGCCTATATTAACATATTCTGGGACCGCCTATTGATTTTGGGGTTCCCATGACATACTCTACGGAATACAATAAAACTATACAAATGTAACTTTTGCAGAACATTTAAGCTTCTTCTGCTGGGTGAAGGTGCATCTTCCCAGGCACATCTTGGCTAGGACCTTTGGTTGGCAGGGATTCAATGCCACCGGCAGAAGACTTGTCATGTGCAGAAAGGTAGCTCAATATGGATTCACGAGTGTCTCTCAGACCCTCACAATCGCGGTACATCAAAAAATAAGCGAAAACAAATTAAAAACCAGAAATAAATGATTACACTGTATACCATGAATAGCTACTCTATACCCCTTATTTTATATAAACTATTGGCATTAAGGTTTAGTGCAAATAAACTACAACACGAAAACATCAGTGCAAGCTTCACCATGTGAGGACATCAAGCGGCCATCTTAATGCAATTGCGCAAGCGCAAGAATTCCCACCAGAACTGCAAATACGTCACGTCACGTGAGTGTAACGCAGAAGAAAACCCCGCCAAGCAGCGGCCATTTTTAGTGACAAACGTTATTAAGGTTAATACACACATAAGCAAGCATCTCTCGGATACCCCAAATGTCAGAATAAAAGGGAAATTAGTAAGACAAAACATATTGAGTTACTTTGTTAAGGTTATTCGAGGTTCATGAATTCAAGCAAGTCGCGTAACGTGCGAATCCTTGCTCCATCAATCCCCTCTTTGATGATATTTACTATCATCACAAAACCAATGGAATCAGATGCCAACTTTCACACTTTGCCCATTTCAATCTCTTCCAACATTCTATTCAGCTTTTCTTTTGTTTCTTTGTTAGGGTGAGAATTTTTCACCCGTTTATAAATCTGATTATTTAGTTCCTCTAATTCAAGTTCATCCACGTTCCGTTTCACACCTCTTCTATTCACAGTGTATTTCTTTTGGTGTTTGCTACATTTGCAACAGACAAATATAAGGAATATGAAAAACCCTATTCCTGCAATTGGCATCAGTACCTTAAACAAAAGACCTTTACCTAGATTAGAAAACCAATGACCTACAGAGGAGAGACCATCGGCAAGTCTCTTCCAGGCACTATCAACCTCCAGTGGTTTGAGTTCCTTTTCCAAATTTGTAATGTTCCTTACATACCTTTTGAGTTGCACACTTTTGTCTGGTATGTAAGTGCAACAATGTTGCGCTTTCAACATTCGGCAGACTCCGCTCTCTTTTGCTAATAAGGTATCAAGAGCAAGTCTGTTCTGCAAAACCATAGATCGGATCGCAACCATTTCGGTATTGATCATTAGAAATCCACTAGCAGTGTCAGTAGCTAACCGATCCACTACTGTAGACAATTTGCAAATTCTGTGTGTGTTCAGAACCACTCCCACTGCAGGTATCAATGCACTAAATATACTACCCATTATTTCACCTACACTTTCTCTTCTACTACGCACTAAGCCATTAGTGTTTTCACTGCTTCCAGTAATTTCATTCACATGGTATATTTTCGGGAAGACAATTCCAAAATAGCAGCTTCCATACCAGTGATCCGGCAATTTGAAATAAGCCTTGTTTCCACATATATAATAAATTCCGGGAAACACAGGTTCTGACCCATTTTTGAAACCCCAACCTCCAATTACCTTGTAATTGTGTTCACATTGACTGGAACCAATGAAAATGTTATTATAATAACTAGTCTTTTCTCGGTGAAGACAAAGTTTCCCTTTTCTCTCGAAATCCAGCAACAAAGCAGGATTAGCCCCACCATTTGAGGTGCTTCCCATGTTTTCAGCCCACTTAGGAGTTTTCTGTCTTTTATCATTTGCCTTTCTTTGGAAACTTTCTCTTCTTTTCTCTGCCATGTTTAGAAACATTTTCTCTTGTTCATGTAATGAACAGGTCAAGTTATCTCTATGTGCTTCACCTAAATCTATGGTACCTATAGTCAAAAAGTATTCTCCCATATAACGTGTTACGTCACTTTTGGTATGTACAGGATTCAGATTTCCACGTATAGGAAGTTCAGAAAATATCACGTCTGAGTTAGAGTAATAATACTGTAACGGTCCTCTTTTGTAGAATAAGCTAGCTAAAATACTACAGGAAATTCCGTATGTTAATGGTAAGTGATGATAAGTCACTCCCTCAGCTGCAGAAGTAGGTAGCTTCATGCAAACATAACAGTCCTCTATTTCCATGGTTTCTACATAATGCACTAAAAGGTTTGCGAATATATTTAAATGCGTCTTGTTCTTGATTCCGTGGTAATGTAGTCCTTCCTCATCTGATGCTTCTAAGTCTATTTGAGTCTGTCTAACGTTAAGTGCTCTTTCATGTCTTTCTACACTCCGTGTTGTCAGCTCTTCAGTGTCTTTTGTCACAGTCATTGTAGAGTCAGTATTAGTCTCTTTGCTCATCATATAAGGAATGGTAATCGTTAGTCCTACCCACAATATTAATACTAAAGCTACACTACATACACATACTTTACAGCATGTTTTACAACAATTTTGTCTAGGTCTTCCATTCACATTTGAATCAGACATTTCTGCATAAAAGAAGCTTTTCAACCCCTTTTTGTAACTTTGCACAGGTAGCTTACACTGAGCAATATCAGGTTGGTTCGTCTTCTTCGGCAGACTGGTCAGTAGTCTGTTCTTCTTCACTTTTGTCACTTATTTCAAGATCCTCAAACTCCTCCAACACCAAATACGTCCATTCAGGATCTTGGTACTTTTCGTTCTGTCTTTTTATTCGGGCACTTTTTCGCTTACTGCTTTCTCCAGGTAGCTCTGGTTTACTGGAAGCTTGTTTCCTTTGCTCAAGTTTCTCTTCCACTGTTTTCAGTCTTAGTCTCAGTCTTTTAATGTACCTTGGTTCTGTCTTTTTCTTCTTGAGTCTTTTAACTGGCACTGTTGTTGGGTTTTCGTCTAATGTTCTTTTATTTTCGTTCTGTTTTGGCACTTCTGCTTCTGTTTCCTTCTCTCTTTCTATCTGACTAGTTCCAGGTCTTATTTCGCTTTCTTCTGCCTGGTCACTAAACTGGCCTTGTTCAGGTGGATACGGGATTTGTCTTTTGTGTATTTCAGCTTCAGTGTCCTGAACACATTCGTCTATTTCTATCTGATCCTGTTCAAGCACTTCGAACCTTTGATTTTCTTCCGCTTGGACTTTCGCCCTAGTCTCTGTCTGTCCCTTTTCAATCTCAGGAGTTCTTGGGGGTGTGTTGACCACCTGCTCTGTCCCTATCTGATCTTCTTCTTCATCAGATTTGACATGGATTTCGATAATCTGATTTTCTTCTCCTATTCCTGTCTCTTCCTCACTATTCCACTCTCTGTCTGCGTATGTCTGGCTCCTGGTTCTTATTGGATCTTCAGTCAGGTCGATTACTGGAATCCAATCATCTTGACTGGTGCTCGGTTGATCATCATCAGCTACTTCGGGACCCACCTCTGGAGACCCCTCAGCTGGGCAACCTTCAGCGTCAGTCTTCTTTTCGTCCTCTGTCACTCTCTTGGTGTGGCTGGCATAGATCCACTTTGGTACTCCTGCACACTTCACCGCTGTCGTGGTCACCAGGATCACCTGTCTTGGCTTTCCCCACTTCGGTGCAAGGCAACTCGAACGGGTGTGCTTCTTAAATACCACCCAATCACCTGGAACCAATTTATGGACTGGAGTTGCTGGACTGGCGACGGCGTCTTCCCCAATCTGGCGAGAGATAGAACGCACTTGGTCACCCAGTTGCTTGCAGTACTCAAGTACCAAATCATCAGAAATGCTTATCAGTTTGTGTCCTGGTACCCATGCTTGTCTCATCACTCTTCCCATTAGGATCTCATGGGGACTCAGGCCTGTATTTTGGTCTGGAATACTTCGGATTCCCATCAGAACAAGAGGTAAAGCTTCTATCCAGTTCATGCCGGTAGATTCACACATTTTCCCTAATCTCGACTTGATAGTGCCATTTACTTGTTCCACCACTCCAGAAGCCTCTGGACGATATGCACAGTGCAGTTTTTGTGTAATCTTGAAGGCATTACAGAGCTGCTCAATTATTTCATTCTGGAAATGCCCACCTCTATCTGATTCAATTGTGACCGGAACCCCGTACCTAGGTATTAGTTCTCGTAGTAACAACTTGGCTACAGTGATGGCATCATTCTTCTTGGCTGGGTAAGCTTCTACCCATTTTGAAGATAGGCAGACAATGACAAGAACATATCTCATTCCTTTACAAATGGGTAGCTGGATGAAGTCGATTTGTAATCTTACAAAAGGACCTCCTGACTTTCCAATTTTTCCCATCTCAACTACTGTTTTCTTCCCAGCGTTGAACTGTTGACATGTCAAGCACCTCTGGCAGAGCGACTCTGCTACTTTCCTGAACTTCGAGCTGTACCATGTCTGTTGGAAAACACGAATCATGGCATCCCTACCAATGTGTGTATTTCCATGTATCAGTCTGGCCACAGAAGCAAGCAGGCTGTCAGGCAACACAGGCATTCCATCAGGGCCAACAATGACACCATCCTCGCCTCTCTGCCGACAACCAAATTTTCTCCATTGTTCCTTTTCCTTTGGTGTCACTGCATTCTGTAAATCTTTCAATTCTTCCCATGTAGGCACATCCTCAAACACCATAAGTTGGCAGCTGTTTCCATATCCCCCCAATTTGATATTGACAGACATTCGATGTCTGGCACAATGTTGGGCTACTTGGTCAGCATATCGATTACCTACTGTCACATTGTCGTCACCTGATTTGTGAGCAGTACACTTGACCACTGCCAATTCTTTTGGTAACTGGATGGCGTCCAGTAATTCCTGTACTACTTTTCCATTTCTGATAGGAGTACCTGAAGAAGTCAGAAACTCTCTTTGTAGCCACAATTGGCCGAAGTCATGCACAACCCCGTACCCATATTGACTGTCAGTATATACTGTTACTCTTTTATTTTTCCCAATTTTACAGGCTCTTGTTAATGCAACCAATTCGGCTACTTGTGCAGTCTTTACTCCAAATAGACAGGATGCTTCTATAGTGCGTGATACCGTGACTACAACATAAGCAGCACTTAGGCCTACAGTTTCATGTCTCAGACATGAGCCATCAACAAACAGCTCGTAATCTTCCACAGGCAGGGGCATTTCCTTGATATCCAGACGTGGTTTGGTACTAAACTAAGTCAGGTCAATGCAGTCATGCTCGACCTCTCCCTTTGCTTCTGCAATCAGTGACTCAGGTAACAATGTTGCTGGATTCAATATGTTACACCGAGTAATGACTACATTTGCAGCACCTACTAGAATCATCTCATACTTAGTCAGCTACTAGGTGTGAGATACTGGGTCTTTGTTCTGGCCAGTAGGATTGCAACTGTATGTGGAACATACACAGTTACATGATGTCCCATAACGATGGATTCACTCTGCTCAAGACTCATGCAAGTCGCAGCTACTGCTTTCAGACATCCAGGTAATCCAGCAGCCACTGGAGCCAAAGTAGCAGAGAAATATGCTACTGGACGTCTAGTTAATCCATGCTCTTGAGTTAGGACTGACAATGCACAATTATCTCATGTGTCACAAAACAGTGCAAATTCCTTTGAATAATCCAGCATTCCCAATGCTGGAGCTGTACATAGACATTCTCGTAATTTAGTAAATGCTGTCAGGCTTTCCTCGTCCCATTCCACTGGGTCTTTTGCTCCTTTCTTTGTCATTTTTATCAATGGTTTTGCTAGGACTGCAAATCCCACAATCTATTGCCTGCAGCATCCTACAACTCCAAGGAACATTCTGATTTCTTTCTGAGTATTGGGTAACTGCATGTCTCGAATTACCCTAATTCTTTCTGAAGTGACTTTCCTGATACCCTTCTCTATCTGGTGCCCCAGATATTTTACTGAATTGGTACAGAACTGTAGTTTGTCAGGTGATACCTTGTGTCCTCCTTCACCTAAATGGTTCAGTAGGGCAATAGTGTCAACAACACAATCTTTCTGACTTTTAGACGCCTCCAAGAGGTCGTCTATATATTGCACCAAAACTGAATTTCCAGGTAAGACTAGGGATTCAAGGCACTTTTTCAGGATCTGATTAAATATTGAGGGGCTTTCTGTGTACCCCTGGGGGACGCGATTCCAAACGAACACGTGACTGTCGAATGCAAATGAGAAAAGAAATTTGCTGTCTGGATGCAATGGGATCGAAAAGAATCCGTGACATAGGTCAATCACGGTGAACCACTCAGCATCCCAGGGAATTTGATACAGGATCACTGCAGGGTTCGGAACAATAGGACAGCAAGGAACAACAATTTTGTTTACCTTTCTCAGGTCCTGCACTACCCTGTATTTGCCACTAGGTTTCTTGATTCCAATTATGGGTGAGTTACATGGGCTACTCATCACTTCTTGTATGATGTTGGCTTCTAGCAATCTTTTTATTTCAATGGCCACTCCTGCTCTCACTTCTGCACTTATTTTGTATGGCTTAGTATTGGGGTAAACTGCATCTTCTTTTATGGCTATTTTAATTGGATCAACATTTGCCATTAAGCCTACAGCTTTTCCAGTAAAATCCCATACTTCTGGTTTCACCGTCTGTTGGAGTTCTTCAGGTAAGTCTTGTATAGTCAGTCGTTTAATTTCTGAGTCAGGTCTGATTAACATTAATTTGTATATTCCATCTTCGTCTGGGGTTTGAATTTCGACGCCCTTTGGTGTGCAAAAGATGGTGCAGTTCATTTTACCCAACAAATCACGTCCTAATAAGTTTACAGGACTGGTATCACAGACAACGAATCTATGCATTTCTTTGAAATTCCCTATTGTAATCTCCATGGGTTCAGTAACTGGGGTACTAATCAATTGATTAGATACACCCACTACTTGGATTGCTTCTCCCGAGAGGGGTAGGTTTGGAACGTCTGCTGTTCTTACAGTAGACCGGGTAGCTCCAGTGTCCAACAGAAAGGTGACATCATTACCTTCAACCTTTCCTTCAATGTATGGCCCTGACTGGTCTACCGGCAAGGAGGCGCCAAGTACGCACTCCTTGTCCTCCCCCCTCAGGCACCGTCAGTAAGGTTCATCACAGAGGAAAGTGTCATTCAACAGAAATTGCGAAGTTGCTGCATTTCTATCCTCCTTTCCTCCCCAAATTTCTATGTCTTCGCCCTGCGGTGTCTTTCCTTTATAATTCGGTCTAGGCGCACGAGGCAACTGACTCGCTTTTACCTGTTGCTGGGTCTTTCTTTGTTTTTCTTTCTGCGTCTGTGGATTTAAATCAGGGGTTTGGGGGTTATTACTCTGTGCATATGGACACTCGTCTCTCCAGTGTCCTATCTGTCTGCACCTGTGACATGGAAACTTCTTTTTAGCTTCCTCTCAACTCATTTTCACTTTGGGCTTCCCTCCACCCCCAGAACCTTGGTTTTGGGTATTAGTATTCATTTTATTTAATTGTTTTTCTTGTTGTTCAGCTAGTTTGACTTGTGCCCACATAACCTTTTCCTTCAAAGCCTTTCTCTTTTCAGCTATCTCGTCTTCGCAATACTTTGCGTATCGCAAGACTTCATCTATTTTCTTAGAATGCCAACAGATTTTATTGTCTTTGATCCACTGGCAAATTTCAGGTCTTAAACCATTTACAAACCTGTAAATGAAGTGGGTCATATCCTTCATCTCGATGTTATCTATACCGCTGTATGTTTTAAACACCTGTAACAGTCTTTCATAAAAGGAATGCACAGTCTCATCTCTTTCCTGTGTAGTTCTATCTATTCTGGTCCAATCAGTTTCTTTTGCAGGCACCTTTCCCTTCAGGTGTAACATTACTTGCTGGTATTTTTTCATTACCTCATTAGAAGGAGCTCCTGTAATAGGATCCCTCGGGTATTCCTCACTAGGCCAACTAATGGCAATTTTACATTCTGTCCACAAGTCTACGGGAACTACTATATCGAAAAACCCATCCAGATCTTTCCACAGGCATTTTTGTACTTTCACAAACCTTTCTACCTGTCTGTACCATTCCATGGGGTTCTCTCGTAATTTTGGAAAGTCATTAGTAAAGGACACAATATCCTGTCTGGACCATGGAACATGCACATACTTCCCACCTGGCACTTCTCGCATGGGGTATAACTGTTCTGGTTTGTCTGCTTCCTTTAAAACAAACTCAGAAGTCGTCTGTTTGGATCTAACTTCTTCCTTTTTCTTTGCCCACCTGGCTTTCCACTTTTCTAAGTCTCCCCATTTCTGCAACATGGTCAACAATTCTTTGATCTGCACCTTTTTCCCTGACACATTCATATTTTCCAGATCTTTGTCTGAGAACTCAGCTCTATAGGGTTTCTGTAATGGCTTTGATTTCGAAATATCTATTCCCATACTAGCTGCAGTGTCTGTTAATTTCTCATGGAGCACTCTGGTATTATGGGTAAGACTCTTGCAGATAAATAGCAGCTCTTCTTCAGAATAAGTGTTTAATCTGTCTAACCCCACATTTCCAGCCCTCAGTTCTTCCATTTCTATTCTCAATTTGTAAATATCTAATGGTTTTGTCTGAGGAGTTTGTCTCTCTAGTTCTCGACTCCATCTCTCAATCTCCTCAGGAGTCACCAATGTGACACTCTCGGTACCTGAAGTCGATTCCATTTGAATCTCCCTCATATTGAAAGGATTATGTCTCTTCTGCAAACTCCTTCCTGGGTCCCTAATTGGCAAATCCATTAAAGAAACTTCAGATTCACATTCGCTCGTCTGATCATCTACAATTAAGGGCTCCTTTCTTGGCTGGACTACAGTTGGGGTAATGATCGGAGCCTTTGGACTCCCTTGTCTATCCCCATACAAAGGAACAACTGGTCCAATAGTTACTGGGATTGTCAAGGCTTCGGGGCTTGTATTTAATTGGGAGATTTTCTGAATTATTTTGGGTCTTTGTTTGGCTAGAGCCTCTCGCTCTCTTTCCTGCAGCATTCTCTTCAGGCTTGTTTCGGGTACTATTTGCGGAGTCAATGTTGGGGCAGTTGGATGCGTCATACTTGGTCCTTCACCATAATTAGGTTTCGGGAACAGGCTTCCTGTGTTTAAGGATCTCGGTTCTTCCTCATAAGGAGGTCTTGGACAAAAGTCTCTTTCACCTGAATATCTTGATTCTCCACTAAATGGTGGTCTTAGACAGGTGTCTCTGGCACCTATGGGTCCTAGGCTCTCGGTATAGGAAGGTATTTGACAGCTGTCTCTGGCGTTTACACATCTATTCCCTTCCTGACATGGGGGTCGTTGGGAAGCATCCCCTACACTAGAAGATCTGGGTCCTTCATTATAAGGAGGCGGATTTTTCATAAATATGTCATCCAATAAATCGTCATCTGAATCCCCACTGGACACCCAATGCTTGGTCTTTTCTCTCTTTTTCTCTCCCGCAGGACCACCCATTGCCATCATTGGATACAGTCCTTCTACAATCATATTCTGTCTCCACTGTTCCATCTTTTTATCTCGGGTCTCTTGCTTCAATTTCGGATACCATTTGGTTAACCCTTTATCCATTCGGGGCTTATCTCTTTCAAAAGCCTCTATCTCCCACTCCTCTAATGCTTCGTACTGTGTCAATCTAGGTCTGGGATGTAAATCATTCATTCGCGTTCTCAAATTAAAAAGGATTCTGCCATTAAATGTACCTTCCAGTGGGAAAGCCAAAATTCCATCATCTTTTGTGTACTCTGCCCAGTTTTCCAACCATACACATGAATGATACCCCTTATCAAACATCATAAAAGATGCGGGAGTATTAGGTGGCGGTATGACAACACCTTCTCTGGTTTTGATAGGTTTGTCCTTTTTGAAATAATTTTTCACTTTGTTTACAAGGGACAGTTTTCTCTTATTTCCGTACATTATGCTGGTGTTATGACCTTTCCACTGATCGTTTTCAAACCCTAAATGTCTTGGATCAGGTCTAGTCACTGGCCTATACGTATGCCACATACGATTTCCTGCGAGCGACTTTGTTTACAAAATCACTCCCAATCCAAATGCGTCTTTTATTTTCGTGCAACCAATAAACTGCATGATTTAAAATAATTTCGACCAATGGGTGCGCTGCCTTTTCGCGAGACAGGTTCTCATGCTTCGGCACTCACCCCTCCTTTGCAATTTCAGCTCCGCTACACACCGGCTGTCTCTACCAATCCCAGCGCGGCACTGAGTGACGTCAGCGCAGCTCCGCAACTGACTCCCTCCTTCACAAGGTAACGGAAACTTTTATTTCTTTCTTAAAGTGCAAGTGCGTTATTTAATTTACAACATAGAAACATTTGCCACTGTACTCGAGTGTCTAGAAGGAAAGATTTGTTTCACTGCAAGTAAACTACTTCCATTTACTTTTCAACTACTACGAGTAGAACCCTTCTGCCTACCCTTCATGCAAGCATTAGAGAACCTGTTACTTCTTTGACTCATCCACTTCTTTCCGGGATATATATACTAAGTCTAAAGTTTCGCTAGCGAACTCCTTTGCTCTCAATCAAGCTTAAATGAACCTGCTACTCCTACCATGTGACCCTTATAAAGTTATATCACAATAGAAGTTTTGCCAGCGAACTCTTTGCTATCATTTATTCAAGCATACATTCAGAAAACCCTAATTAGTGCTTCCAGTTCTGCCTAACCTACACCAATTTTCCTCAAGCCAATGACCTCAAAGCGAAGTGGATTCTCCTCACCACTCGCTATTCAATTCCCCGGGGATTCCAGACAACATATAACAATTTACTAACAAGTGGGTTAGTACATTTATCAATATAACAGCAAGAAAACCAATTTAAAACATTTCATAATTTTCAAAGAAAAAACATTTCACGTGATTTCAATTTCAACAGTAATAAAATGTTCACAGTTTAGCAGCAAATCTTTATAGCAGCATCCGACCTTACCTACCTATCTTGACTAGTCCTACCTAACTTTAACTAGTCCCTAACCATTTTCTTTAACTAGTCCCTAGCCATCCTCTGCCTACCAGAAAAATACTGATAGAGCGCGCAGGTCACCCGGCCAACAATTTTACCAGATACGTATCGGGCCCATGCACTTCAATTTATCATATACATTAATCGGGTAACCTCACGCTCTACTACCAGTATCCCAGATTCCCTCCTATTTCATTTCCCGTGTACCCGACTTACCACTGCACTGCTACGGGTACCTAATGACCACGATGGATCAGGGAGCTAGCTGTGAAGAAAAACGGCAGACACCCAAACCTCTATACTTTATATATTCAATTTTATACTTTCATAATAACCACAAACTCAAGAAGTTTCAAAAACCTTTATCTAAAATTCATCAAGTTCAGAAAACATAAGGGTTACAACGAGCAAGCAATCGATAACCAGAATTACAAAGAGCACGTATCCATAAAGGAAGTAAATGAAACCAACCATTTGTGAATCTAAAGGGAGGTAAGAACAGGGAACATGCTAGATAGCAGTATCAGAATTTAAACTTAATATGAAGTGACTAAGGAACGGGGAAAAATAAGGAGCATGCTATAATAACATCATAAAGTATGAACTTTCAATTTGCAATGCGGAAAGCATGGAAAATCAATATATGCAAAGGTATGTCTTTATTAAAGCAAAAAGACAGAAAAATAGAAAGGTGCAGTATAGAGTTTTCAGCACTATATTTACCTAGAATGGTGTAAAGACCAACCCTGGCCACAGGTCAGTTAAGAACAGGAGGGACCCCAAAGGAAACCCATCATCAGTAGGACAGCAGGTGCAGAAGGGACACCCCAGGACAGGACAGGAAACCCAGATTAGGATCAGGACAGGACCACCAAGGTAAGACCAGCACCCGCAGTTCGGAAGCAACGCCTGCGCTCCACCCTCTCTGCAGCTATCGGCCAGAACCCCGATTGGGTTATCGAATTCCCCACCAAAGTGCTCCACCAGCACTTAAGGTTTCTCAACAAAAACCCTTGAGTCTATGGAATTTCGGACAGAGTGCTCCGCAGCCCTCTGTATCGAGTCACCTATTGAGTGCGTTGGGTCAGTGACAGGTCAGCTATTCGGACAAGTCGGACAATTTCTCTAGCTAAACCTAGGCTAGTTACACTGTTTTTGGGTCAGTGTACCACCCCCCAAATGTTGCAAGTGTACGAATCCCCAATTTCGATTGGTCCCCAAGTAGGATAGGTCAACACACCAATCACATTTCAATTCTACAAGCCTATATTAACATATTCTGGGACCGCCTATCGATTTTGGGGTTCCCATGACATACTCTACGGAATACAATAAAACTATACAAATGTAACTTTTGCAGAACATTTTAGCTTCTTCTGCTGGGTGAAGGTGCATCTTCCCAGGCACATCTTGGCTAGGACCTTTGGTTGGCAGGGATTCAATGCCACCGGCAGAAGACTTGTCATGCGCAGAAAGGTAGCTCAATATGGATTCACGAGTGTCTCTCAGACCCTCAAAATCGCGGTACATGAAAAATAAGCGAAAACAAATTAAAACACAGAAATAAATGATTACACTGTATACCATGAATAGATACTCTATACCCCTTATTTTATATAAACTATTGGCATTAAGGTTTAGTGCAAATAAACTACAACACGAAAACATCAGCGCAAGCTTCACCATGTGAGGACATCAACCGGCCATCTTAATGCAATTGCGCAAGCGCTAGAATTCCCACCAGAACTGCAAATACGTCACGTCACGTGAGTGTGACTAACGCATGCGCAGAAGAAAACCCCGCCAAGCAGCGGCCATTTTTAGTGACAAACGTTATTAAGGTTAATACACACATAAGCAAGCATCTCTCGGATACCCCAAATGTCAGAATAAAAGGGAAATTAGTAAAACGAAACATATTGAGTTACTTTGTTAAGGTTATTCGAGGTACATGAATTCAAGCAAAGTCGCGTAACGTGCGAATCCTTGCTCCATCAGTTGTACTGTCCTACTGTTGATGGAATACACTTCATTGAACTTACCTGAGTTCTCATCTTAATAGTGTGACAACAGACCATATTAAGGGATCCTCTGTTTCACTTTCTGAATAGGACTGACCTGGCTGCTTTGACTACAGGAAACAACTTGCCTCTACTGTACCTATGCAGTCAGTAGAATGCCTTCAAACCATTGGGAAATTCAGTTCAATGCTGAAGCTTGTATTTGTAATAGATGCTGGACCAAATATTTGCCTGCTTCTCACCATCCCTGCCTTCTCTTAGTGCATGATCACTGCATAAACCAGGATAGCTCACATACAAAATGTGTCTACCATTTCAATGAAACATGCAAGGGCTTTAACCTTTTTTCTTTTTGCATAGCTTGGTTTACTGTGCAATACTCCATGGTAAGACATCAATAGTACCAGTCTGTCTATCCTCTATATACACTGTGGTACTGTTAAATACTTGCAGTCTGTGAGAGGAGAGATGGATTGGCCATGGGTGGAGCAGATGTCTATGGCTTAAGCACCTACCCGCACTCTCAGGAAGGTAAAGCAGCAGCCTTAAAGCTGTAGAAATGCAGAGAACATGAAAAGGGGGAAATCATTACTTTTAGTGAAATCTGAGAGGGCAGTGTTGCTTATCATGTCAGTAAACATCATTGCTAATGCTACCACTGCAGATTGTCAATCATACCAGTGTGTATTATTGCTAACAATGTCTGTGAGTTGTCTTTCTGCTCCTGCTGACAGGCTTATCATTGCTATTAGAATTTCATGATGGGGGTCACTTTGAACTGCATTCTGGGTTATTTATTACTCGTGTTTTTCTGTCACTTACTATCGGAGAACATGGCACTCAAAGTTGTGACAATTTCAATAAGAATTGAATGACCATGTACAGAACTCGTTATGTGGGATTCACCATCAGGACATAATGTTAGCTGAGTTTGTATTGTGTTAACTACCATTGTTATGGCACCATGGCGCATATTAAATCTTGAAGCCATTTTGCATGGATTTTTGAAGGCCGTCAATTAAACAGGAAGAAGCATTATTTGATAATGTTAGATATTTTGTTGGTGCAGAGTATGTTCAGTGTTAAGTTTCGGAATGGTAAATCTTTTGGATATCACTACAGTATTGATGAATAGTTGGATGAAAGTTCAGGTGAATCTGATGTGTGATGGGTAATCACATGTAACCACTTCGGCTTCGCTAAGCATTAACCACATAAGGCTAGTATGTGTACTCTTGAGTACAATAACGTTTTCTGCAGTGTTACCTCACATACCTGTACCCATGAACAATAGTTGACCTTACTCCTGTCCTAAAGCTTGCATTATAATTGTAAAGATCAATGAATCACACTTGTTGATTTTGAGATATGCAGTTATATAAAGGACTCTAATTGCTGAACATTTACCAACAAATCAAAATGTTAAGAAAGTTTTTAAATGATTTGTGTTATGGTGAAAGCATAATGAGTTAGTCATAGGAAGTTCTATGTGGTGTTGTATGTGTAAGGGTGGACATGTCAAAAGACTTTCCATTTTTCTCTTCATTTAGGGGTATCAATTGTCCATTCCCGGGCCATAGTATTCTTTAGGTAGTACTTGTTATATAGCTAAAGTATCACACGCCAGGATGATGATTTATATTGGCATGTTTCACATGTTTTGATGTTTTCTTCTCATGTTATCTGAGTAATGTAAGGGTGTATGTAGCTTTGGAGCAGGAAAAGTGCCATTGACTTAGCTGCTCTTTCCCAACTATATGGCTTTGGTGCTGTGTTGTGTGTATAATGGTAGTGACACTTTCAGCCACATGCATCAAGGTGTTTTGCATTTGCAAACGGTGCGAATCGCAAAATTCGGCCATTTGCGAATGCAAAAACCTTTTTTGGGATGCATCATTTTTTTTTCTTTTTTCGCAATTTAAGAAATCGCAATTTTTTGCAATTTCTCAAATTGCGATAGCATTTATGAAATCGCAAATTTTGCGATTTCTTAAATGCTATGCATGATTTTTTTAAATTTGCGAATTCGCAATTTGGAAGGGAAAAATTACCATGAAGTAAACCTTCATGGTAATTTGCGAAAAGTTTCAAAAGTGCAAAAAAATGCATTTTTGAAACTGATATTTTAAACACGCCTGCCCTTGGGACATGTGTGTGAGTAAAATGTACTTACATGACATTTCAGGGGTGCAGGTGGGGGTCCTTTGGACCCCCCCCTGCACCCTTGAAATTGCATTCTCATTTTGCGATTCCTTAATTGCGAATTCGCAAAATGAGAATGCCTTCCCATTGATTCCTATGGGCCTCTAGGCCCATAGGAATCAATGTAATGCAATTCCTTAATTGCGATTCGCAATTAAGGAATCGCAAATAAAGAAAATGAAGGAATCGCAAAACGTTTTGCTATTTTTTGATGCATAGGATTTTGCAATTCCTAAATTGCGACTCCTTAATTTTCGCAATTTAGGAATCGCTAATTCCTACAATGATGCATGTGCCTGTTTGTCTCAAAAGGGTTATGTGACTATGACAATTTTTAGGTGTCACTGGTAAAATTAAATGTGGGGTTATTGTTGGGTATTGAGTGATGTTGGGTTTCAGGTTATTGGGGGTGCATTGATTATATGTGGCAAGGGCTGCCTATAATGTATTGATTGTGGTGGTTTCTCTTAATTTGTGTTTGGACTGTGAGATGAGTGTAACATTCGTCTCCAAAACCAGACTTGTTTTTATGCAGTAGTGCAAAATCAGGCAGTGCCGCGTGAGATTGAGTCATAGTTGACAAATGTCAGACAAACAGCTGATAGGGTTTTAGAGGAATTTCAGATATTGGCGCTCTACCTGAAGTATACGTTACACTGTGTGGGGAAATGAGTTCAATTGTGTGGTGCGTTAAGGGCGGTCGGAATGACCCTAAAACCGTTCTCAGACAATCCAAAGATTACCATATACTGTAAAACAGCAAAGCTCTCGCAACCACAAAACAGTGTGACACATAAAATTACAAGTGATAATAAAGTAGCAGAAAGCAGCAAATCTCTATGTCCAAGTTCTTTTTCAAAAGATGTTTAATTGGATCCACAATCAGCCGACACGTGTTTCGTCGTGTTAAAGTGGAGTCAACACGACTCTTCAGGGCTGATGAAATAAAATAAACATATGTATAATACATTTCACTGTAACACATCTGGTACACTTATCAGTCAAAGAGACGTGCACGGAAGTGAAAGTGACGGATTATTACGTGCCTAGTGGTCGTTTAGTGATTTGCGAACCATGCACATCCACACTCGCATCCTGGTGATGGTGGTAAAGTGTGTGGGTAATGGTTAAACCATTACTTCCTGTTTCAACAGTTAGTTTTCTGTTGATATAGATTGCACAAGTCACATGGTTTGTTATCTCATGCTCACGAAGAACCCGCGTTTGTGAAAGATCAGGGTGTAAAAGTGTCACTTAATCCATTCTGCTAAGCACACTGGTGCAAATCTGGTGCTCTATACCAAAGTAGGTCTGTGTACCAAAGCAAAAAGTTCATGCAACTCTTCGGAACCACCACTAGTATCAATTTTAGCCTACCTGGCACAGAGACCTAGGCATCTATAGGTTGATGCCCAACTGAATACGGGTTGTTAAAGATATCTATATAATACAAAAAGATAAAAAAGGAAAAAACGGTAGAAAATTAGGAGTGGGCAAAGTGGTGTTGAAGGCAGGGTGGAGTAATGCTATGTTAACTGTAGCTTACCCTGTAACGATATTGACGGGTATGTCAATATATTCAAATATGCAGAGAACCCTAGTTCCGGGTCTACAGCTGTGTGTCACACAGCTGTGTAGTTATATTAAAACAATGTTGCTCGTTTGCTCCAAAATGATACTGCATGAAAAGGAAAGCAAAAAGACAAAGGCTACATGAAAACAGCTGAAAGGAAAACGATTGAAATACATATGAATATCAGAAAACTGCAAATGCAGTCCGATCCATTACTAGTCCGTAGTGTACATACCTAAACACGTGTGGGTGTTTAGCCGTACCGGGAGGGGATCCGAAATTTTAAAATTTCAAGGCTGGTTCCTGGTTAACAGTCTCCATAGGTAAGCGAACTAAGTGTAGAAAAAACACAAAAACGGAGGTAGTGATAAGTATACCTTTAGAGAATAGATTGTGTTTCTGAGAAAAAGCAGGAACACAGGGTATTGCGTTCTTACCTGTAATTCGGTATCCCTCCTCTGTGTGTTCCCGGTCGCCGTGTTCCAAAGACGGACACGTGACCGGAAACCAGACAGACTGATATAGTCTAGGTGGAGCATTAGCTAAAACGTACTGAAACGATTACCACGTCACCAAGTGACCGCCATCTTGGGTATGAAAATGTTTGTTACCGGTCGCCTGATTAGCGAGCAAAACCGAAAATGCTAAATAAACAAAAACACTATTTGCACGAGGGCATAGTTGGTTGGAAGTGAAATTTTTCTCTGTCAACGGAATCCACCGCTCTTGCTGTACATGTGCTTAAGAGGTGAAGGACGAGATCAAATTTAAACACATGGATCCGTGAACTTTATACGTATTGTCTCATGTGTTCTTATAGGGTTTATTTATATAGGAAACCTAAAGAGTAATTTATGAAAAAATGTCGGAAAAGGTCGAGTCATCCGTTTTAAAAAAAAGAAAAACTACACAACCAATTAGATAGCGAAAGAGAATATGCCTCATGGTAGACCTAATCCATGATGGCATGCTATCCCTATCCACATCAGTGCCATGAGTCAAATGGCCCAATGAAAAAATCGTATGAGTTGATTCCAAAAAAGCGTAAATGCTGTTGTCATCAATTCGAGAACCCCGACTTAAGCACCCATAAGTGTATAAATAACAAAAATGCACAGTGACTGGTGACATGACAAACTTGTTGTGTACATTGATATCAACCTTAATATAAATTCAAAAGATTACATGTCATAATGGCAGATCACAAGCCACAGTTTAGCACTTCCTATTAAAAACATCGTCATTAAACGAAAATTATCATTGTGGTAATCCAGCACAATAAAGTCACATGGTGAATAGAAATCACAAAAGGGGGTGTAATGGAGTCATGACTCCCAACACTGAACTAGTTATACGACCATGTCTCCAATGAAGTCGTTCATGCAGTTCTCATTTCAGTTTAAACGATTTCATGTCTATTTGCAAATGTATTATCATCTTCCGAATAGTTAATTCATATGCAACATTGTAATGAGACAATGGGGCCTTAATTCCCTAAAAAGAATTGAAGCTCTGGGTCATAGTTCAGCCCGTGCTCCACGCATTGCAAACGCATGATCCACGTGGCCTCCCTACGTCTCAAAGTCAGTTCTCTGTTGCCCCCCCTAATGTTTGGGGGTATTACGTCAATACCAAAGAAACGTACCTTCACTTCATCCTCAAGTGGTTGGCATGCTGCAATATGCAGCGCAACCGGGTATTTAGGATCTCTCTTTTGAATAGCCCGCATATGTTCAGCTAATCTCTCTTTAAGGGGCCTGATTGTGCTGCCCACGTATATTTTACCACATTGGCATTCAATAATGTAAACAACGTATCTAGTTAGGCATGTGATATTGTGTCTGATTGTATATCTGACACCATCATGACCTTTGAATGTTTTGGTACCATGTTTGCCCCAAACACACAAAGAACAGAAACCACACTTAAAGAAACCTAAGCTACGTGTAGTAAGCCAATCTAAGGCTGACGTATTATGTGGGACCGTAGGGCTAAGTTTGTTTTTCAGTGTACATCCCTTTTTGTATGTGATGGCTGGTCTCTCTGGTAGCCACTCTCTTATGGTTGAGTCTTCAGTTAGCAGTTTCCAATGTCTGTTGAAACTCTTGGAAATTGTATGATGTAATGCATTAAATTCGGTAATGAGTCTAATCTTTTTGGTAGAGGATTCACTTTCGGCATGTTTCTTTAGACAATCTGGTCTCGAGGCGCGGCGAACCCTTTTCTCTGCTGTTTTCAGAGTTTGGAGGGGATAACCTCTATTTAGAAACCTGTTCCTCATGTTGGTTAGACAGTTGTCGAATTCACTAGGTTCACTACAGTTCCGTTTGGCTCTCAGGTATTCACCATAAGGTATAGCCTGTATTTGGTGTGTAGGGTGAGAGCTGCAGGCATGGAGAACAGAGTTGCAGGAAGGGGGTTTCCTGTAAAGTTTACTGTGGAGTTCGTTGTCTTTTATATAAAATTCCAAGTCTAAGAATTCCATCTTTTCTTTGCTAGATTGCATGGTAAATTGTATACCCCAGGTATTGTCGTTGAGATGTTTGAAAAAAGTAGTCAAAGAATCTATTGTACCAGACCAAAGAAGAAAGCAATCATCAATGTAACGCCCCCAAAATAAAATGGAGTCAGTATAGGCTGAACCTTTAGGGCCCCAGATGAGATCGGATTCAAGGGCCCCCATAAACAAATTGGCAAAGGAAGGGGAAAATTTCGAACCCATAGCTACCCCCTTCGTCTGTCGAAACCATTTACGGTCAAAGATAAAGTAGTTATTGTCAAGAATGATTTGCATCATACGTAGTAGCATCTTCGTGTGAGCCCACAGAGAAGCTGGCCGGTTGGAAAGTATTTTCTCCATTGCTTGCATCCCTAATTCAGGATTAATGCTGGTGTACAATGACACCACATCCATTGTGACTATTATGGTTTCAGGTTGCCAATCAATATCTGACATCATTCCTAGGATGTGTTTCGAATCTTGGATGTAGGATGGTAAGTTTTTTACTAAAGGGCCTATGAAAAGGTCCACATACTCCGCTAGTTTCTCTGTAGGACCCCCAATGCCCGAGATAATGGGTCTACCAGGCGGGAAGGGTAGGTTTTTATGTATTTTGGGAAGAGTATACAACCAAGGAAAAGTAGGTCTAAAAACCTTCAGATATAGGTATTCGTCATCGTCCGTTTTTAATAGGAAGTGCTAAACTGTGGCTTGTGATCTGCCATTATGACATGTAATCTTTTGAATTTATATTAAGGATGATATCAATGTACACAACAAGTTTGTCATGTCACCAGTCACTGTGCATTTTTGTTATTTATACACTTATGGGTGCTTAAGTCGGGGTTCTCGAATTGATGACAACAGCATTTACGCTTTTTTGGAATCAACTCATACGATTTTTTCATTGGGCCATTTGACTCATGGCACTGATGTGGATAGGGATAGCATGCCATCATGGATTAGGTCTACCATGAGGCATATTCTCTTTCGCGATCTAATTGGTTGTGTAGTTTTTCTTTTTTTTTAAACGGATGACTCGACCTTTTCCGACATTTTTTCATAAATTACTCTTTAGGTTTCCTATATAAATAAACCCTATAAGAACACATGAGACAATACGTATAAAGTTCACGGATCCATGTGTTTAAATTTGATCTCGTCCTTCACCTCTTAAGCACATGTACAGCAAGAGCGGTGGATTCCGTTGACAGAGAAAAATTTCACTTCCAACCAACTATGCCCTCGTGCAAATAGTGTTTTTGTTTATTTAGCATTTTCGGTTTTGCTCGCTAATCAGGCGACCGGTAACAAACATTTTCATACCCAAGATGGCGGTCACTTGGTGACGTGGTAATCGTTTCAGTACGTTTTAGCTAATGCTCGACCTAGACTATATCAGTCTGTCTGGTTTCCGGTCACGTGTCCGTCTTTGGAACACGGCGACCGGGAACACACAGAGGAGGGATACCGAGTTACAGGTAAGAACGCAATACCCTGTGTTCCTGATTTTTCTCAGAAACACAATCTATTCTCTAAAGGTATACTTATCACTACCTCCGTTTTTGTGTTTTTTCTACACTTAGTTCGCTTACCTATGGAGACTGTTAACCAGGAACCAGCCTTGAAATTTTAAAATTTCGGATCCCCTCCCGGTACGGCTAAACACCCACACGTGTTTAGGTATGTACACTACGGACTAGTAATGGATCGGACTGCATTTGCAGTTTTCCGATATTTATATGTATTTCAATCGTTTTCCTTTCAGCTGTTTTCATGTAGCCTTTGTCTTTTTGCTTTCCTTTTCATGCAGTATCATTTTGGAGCAAACAAGCAACATTGTTTTAATATAACTACACAGCTGTGTGACACACAGCTGTAGACCCGGAACTAGGGTTCTCTGCATATTTGAATATATTGACATACCCGTCAATATCGTTACAGGGTAAGCTACAGTTAACATAGCGTTACTGCACCCTGCCTTCAACACCACTTTGCCCACTCCTAATTTTCTCCCGTTTTTTACTTTTTTACTCTTTTTGTATTATATAGATATCTTTAACAACCCGTATTCAGTTGGGCATCAACCTATAGATGCCTAGGTCTCTGTGCCAGGTAGGCTAAAATTGATACTAGTGGTGGTTCCGAAGAGTTGCATGAACTTTTTGCTTTGGTACATAGACCTACTTTGGTATAGAGCACCAGATTTGCACCAGTGTGCTTAGTAGAATGGATTAAGTGACACTTTTACACCCTGATCTTTCACAAACGCGGGTTCTTCGTGAGCATGAGATAACAAACCATGTGACTTGTGCAATCTATATCAACAGAAAACTAACTGTTGAAACAGGAAGTAATGGTTTAACCATTACCCACACACTTTACCACCATCACCAGGATGCGAGTGTGGATGTGCATGGTTCGCAAATCACTAAACGACCACTAGGCACGTAATAATCCGTCACTTTCACTTCCGTGCACGTCTCTTTGACTGATAAGTGTACCAGATGTGTTACAGTGAAATGTATTATACATATGTTTATTTTATTTCATCAGCCCTGAAGAGTCGTGTTGACTCCACTTTAAAACGACGAAACACGTGTCGGCTGATTGTGGATCCAATTAAACATCTTTTGAAAAAGAACTTGGACATAGAGATTTGCTGCTTTCTGCTACTTTATTATCACTTGTAATTTTATGTGTCACACTGTTTTGTGGTTGCGAGAGCTTTGCTGTTATATAGTTGACAAATGTGGTATAGAAGAACAAGGAGAAGAGCACAAGCAGAGGCAATAAAATCATAATAGCTACAGATTAATACATCTTACAGTCTTCATGTGGACAGGCTCAAGGCATTAACTCATACTGAAGTAAACTTCAAGGATTTAGTTACTCTTCTTTTTAACAAGGGGTGTTCAAGATAGGAAAATCCAATATCCCGGACTTACATTTTAAGAAAGGATGCTCAAGACCAGTTCCTTCCATCACAGTTTCCACTTGGCCCTGCTGAAGAGCTGAAGTCAGTAAGACAGACCACTTTGTCCGACTCAAGCCTTTGCTGGTTTGTGTGTTGGACCTTGGTGATGCAGAGAATCACAAATGGCCTTTGTTGAGGCACTCTGTGTTTGCAGTCCCTATGCCAGCCTATTTCACCCAGAGGACTTCCAGTGATATTTTCCCTTAACACCCATGTACATGCCCCCAAACATTGGTAGAGTATTGTGATCAGATTGAAGATGGCCTTTTAAAGTCTACATCATATATTCTACATCAAAATTGAGTGTTTTTGTTGTATGTGTTTCAGGTTCTTTAGTTAGTTCACTGCTACGTAACTATGTGAAACGAAAGTTATGTTAGCTCAGGTTTATGGCCCATCTTGTAGAGGTGGTGGAAGAGGTGGACGTGCCATGTTTCATCCTGGTGCACCCTCTTTCCCTCGAGCTACTTTGTCTTCTGATCAATGTGCTTATTGTAAGGAGATTGGACATTGGTGTGTTGATTGTCCGCTGTTATGTAGTCAGAATTATCAGCGTGGTAGGGGACAAATGAGAAGCTGCCCAGGGTACTCAGGAAATAGGGGAGGTATGGATAATCATGCTAGGTTTGAAGCGGTAGAACATGCTCAAAATTCTCCTATTACTTTTGACTGAAGAAATCAGTATCAGATGTCTGATTATGTGCCCGATGATTTGAAAGATTCTAATTATGCCTAGGAATGCCTTGGATGGGGGGATGTATGTTCGTACATCACACTCCATTCCAACACATGCTTTTGCCACTTGTTTAATACTTCGCAAACACCGTTACACCGGCCATTTTCACAACGTACAGCATTGCAACGCAAATGCAGTGTTTCCTACGGCCAAGTACATTACATTGCACACACTCAAAGCGCACATAATTATAACGCATATCACAAATATTGCAGCCGTCCTCCACACACACTCCTCAGCAGTCTAAAGCTCTTTTACAAAGTGACCACTCTTGACTTTCTCTCACTGCCACTCTTTCTCTCTCTAACTCGCTGTTTCTCTCTATCTATACCTTATTTCATATTCTTCACTCTCTCACTTTATTATTAATTCATATTTGTACAAAAATTAATTGCTTGTAGTTAACATTGCTTTGGCACGTTATTTTTCGTGCGCACAATTGGCTGCGTTTTTTGTTACAATTAAACTTTGTGTAAACTGGCAACTCTCTGGCTGATGTGTTTTTGGATACATGACAACTCATAGTCAAATATTCAATTAGATTAGCATTTCTGCTTTTCCCGACACTGCATTTTTGGTTCCACAGCCAGTCGGCATGATGATTAAATATTTCAATATCAAACACAACTAGTCATTTTCATCTATTACATGCCAACAAACTTACATCTAATTTTACAATCGATGTGCCAACACAGTGCTGGTGTGATATAAACACACAAAAAGGTAATTTTTCATCCAATTAATAATATCTGTTTTTGTGAGATGAAAGACAGCCCTTAGTTTTATTTAGGTTTTTAATGTTTTTCTAATGCTTGGCTGATTTGTGAAAGGCAGCATGGCTTTTAAGTTTACTTTAATGTTTAGATGTAAAAGGGTTTTCATGGAACAGTGTAGGGACAGCGTTTTAAAATGTACTTTCCTTTACCATACTTTCAATGTAAACATTCTTTAAATTTATGTAACAAAACAGTGGATGTGCCTTAATCTTCACAACAAATGGCTTGCAAGCTTAAAAATGAAGTTTTGCTTTCTATAGGAATCTTCAGGTCCTGATGCTTAAGGGCAGCATCCTATCTGTAATCCACACATGCCGCTGCTGAAAAAATAAGAATCTTTATTACCAGGCTCATTTTCTCTTTATTATGCTGTTGTTGTCTGCTTACAGAAGATGTGCTACTCAAAACTCTCACACTAATCTAAACTCCTTGATGCCCCCTTCTTTCTTTAAAAAAAAAGGTGTGAATGCATTTCAAACCGCTTCTGCGCTACATGTATCCTAAAGGCAACCTTAAACTTTCATCCTATTAAAACCAACTTTCAAAAAGTTATTGATGAACTGTGTGGAGTTATCTTTGGCCTCCTGTCTTTGTTGCAGCCATTTCGCTGTTCTTATTACCATCAGCAATCTATTTACCAATTTTTTAATTAAAAAACCTTACATTTCATTTACTCAAACAGAGTACCCCGGGAGAGTACAATCAGAAATTGTACAATTGTTTTAATGGCGTTTAAAGTTAGTGCGCTTTTATTTGGCACTGAGTTTTTTTTACAGTTACAAAGGAGTTACTCAAGTGGGAAAGGAGCACGAATGCACTTTATTGCACAGTCCAATGCAGAAATACATTCAAAATGTTCTTTACTCCAACCTTTAACCTCCACTTTCACGTTACTGCCCCCCCCCTTTTATGAAACAAGTCCCCTTCTAAAGAAAGGTGCCTGACAGCCATTAAAATGAAATCACGGCATGGGGCGCTTTTACAAAACAAGAATTTGCAGTTTAATAGGTCTCGCAGTACTAAAAGTTTGAGCTATTGGCGTTGTAAATAACAATGCAACGCCAATAGCACAAACTTTCTGGAATGCGAGACCTATTGCATTGTAATGCTTGTCTTTATGATGCATCCTTAACAGTACAGAACTCTAATGCAGAGTGACCTCGCCCCAGCCCGGCTGACTTGTCTGAGGCCTGCACTTGCCATGATACTACAGTGGCACAAGTTTCCTTCCCTCGTCCTTGCCCACAAATCGTCAAAGGCCCACATGGTAAAACTCCTTTAGAGTCCAGCACTCTGCTGCAGAGTGACTTCACCCCAGCCCAGAGTGCCCTTGCCCCAGCCCAGCTGTCTGAGGCCTGCACTTGCAACAGTCCAGAACTCTAATGCAGAGTGACCTCACCTCAACCCAGCTGACTTGTCTGAGGCCTGCACTTGCCATGATACTACAGTGGGACAAGTTTCCTTCCCTCATCCTCCCACACATCGTCAGAGGCCCACAAGGTAAAGCTCCTTAAAGGGCAGCGCTCTGCTGCAGGGTGACCTCACCCCCACCCAGCTGACTTGTCTGAGGCCTGCACTTGCCATGATACTACAGTGGCGCAAGTTTCCTTCCCTCGTCCTCACCCACACATCGTCAGAGGCCCACAAGGTAAAACTCCTTAAAGGGCAGTGCTCTGCTGCAGGGTGACCTCGCCCCAGCCCAGCTGATTTGTCAGTGGTGCAAGTGTCCTTCCCATATTTGTAAAAATCAAAACCACGTCATCCAATGCACGAAGTAACAGCATGATTCATGGTTTACTTCCTTTTTTTTTTTTTTTTTTTTTAGTCTAGCTTCATTTTTTTTTTAAATATATTTTTATTATACTTTCAACACACACATTATACATTATACCTTCGAAATTTTGTTTCATTCCCAAACACTATATCATTATGTTGTTACAGAACAGCACAAAGAGAAAAAAATAAGTAACTAAACAAATTAATACAAGTTATGAGCAACAAAATAATGATGATAACTTTACCCTATCCCATCCCTCCATTTAGCTAAGGGTTCCCATATTCTTACACCCCAAGCTCTTCCTACCCTTCCCTTCCTAGCGTATATAGGTTTTTCCAAATTATATGCAGCTATTAAATTTGCTAACCAAATTTGCATTTGTGGGGGCGTCGTATCTAGCCAAGCCCTTGCTAAGGTTAGCCTAAAGACTGCCATTGCCAAAAACATAAAATCCACATGAACAACGAAATTTCCCTCTGTTCCAATTCCCAACAAAATCCAGCTGGGGGTTAAAGATACCTGTATCCCCAATGATTTATTCAGAAATCCCTTGACATCTTTAATTAAGGTATATAGTTGGGGGCAGGTAGCGAACATTTGTAAGATATCTGCCTCAGGGAGATTGCATCTTGGGCAAGTTGTCCCCTCAGACCTCCCCCATTTGGCAATCCTTGCTGGCGTATGGTACAGTGAGTATAGTGTCTTATAATGCTGGGATTGAAGGGGGGCTGAAGGGGGGCTGAACACAGGATAGTGCGACCCAGATCCAATGAGTCTTGAAAAGCCTGATGTTCAATCCCTAGTTTCTCTACCCACTTGCTGCTATATTTCTCCATGTCATCGGGTTTACCCCTTACTAAAAATGCATAAGCAGATCTTATTGTAGTCACACCGCCAGCGATTAGATTCTCCATAAAATCATTACAGTTATAACCAGCTGGCCCCCCTTGTTTGCTAGATAGAAAACTCCTCACCTGTAGATACTTAAAGAAACCTCTTCTATCTATATTATGCCTTCTTACTAAGTCCTCAAATTGTACTATTCCATCAGAGTTCCTTAAGTCGCCAATCTGCATAATGCCTTTATCCTCCCAGTCGGACATTACTGAGTCAGAGAATATTTCTGGAGGAAAGGATTTATTGTTGTACAATTTAACATATCTATTATATCTGCCCAAACCGAACCTTTTCAGAAAGGCGTTCCATATTTTAAGAGCTGCCCCAATAGTTTGTTCCGGTTTCCTTCTGAAGTATCCTAAATCAACATGGTGCAGAAAACAGTTTTCTGCCCCTGACCCTAATACAACCGCGTATACTTCTGAGGACATAGCTGTTACTTTCTGTAACATACCACCCCCTCCAATCAACCCCTGCATATATTGTAAAGCAGTCACCATGTAATACAGCCTAAAGTCTGGAGCACCCCAACCTCCTCTTTCCCTTGGCAAAGACATGAATCTATATGCCCTCCGGGTTTTCCCGTGGGCCCATATAAACCTATTTAAGATGCCTTCCAGTGAATTAAACCATTTAGATTCAAAGAAAAGGGGTATTGATCTAAATAAATACAAAAATTTAGGCAGGATGACCATTTTCACTACATTAGTACACCCAACCAGCAAGAGATGTAAATTATTTGTCCTCTCTAAGTCCTTTTTAACCTTAGTCAACAACGGCGCCATATTGATCTCCACCATATTATCCAGGTTCGCTGATATTTCAATCCCCAGATATGTTGCTGAACTAACCACCCTCGTATCAATACATCTAATAAACTGGTTCTTAACTATTTGTGTCTTAGATTTATTCAAACTATACCCCGACAAATATCCAAACATATGAGCCTCTATTTCCACCCACCTAATAGCTACATCTGGATCTGGAGTAAGAATAGCGACATCGTCAGCATAAGCTAGAGATTTGACTGTACAGCCATTCAAAGTCATCGGTGGAATCCCACTGCATCTTTCTAATCTACGTAATAGTGGCTCAAGATATAGTGCAAAAAGGAGCGGGGAAGATGGGCACCCTTGCCTCGTACCTCTTGCAATATTCACTGTCTCTGAATGTCCCCTGTTAACTCTAATCTTTGCAGAAGGATCCTTATACAAAGCTTGGATGGCGGTTATGAAACTTTTGCCTATCCCACTCCACTTCATTACTGCCCATAGGAAGTCCCAGGCGACCCTGTCGAATGCCTTCTCGGCATCAAGAAGAAGTAGCGCAACAGGATCGCCCGCGACCCCTGCAGCATCAAACATAGTGATTACTGTTCTAACGTGCTGAGTAGTGCTCTTGCCAGGTATGAAGCCATGTTGTGATGGGCTAACTAATTTTTCAATGCTCCCTGCAAGCCTTTTTGCCAACATTTTGGAATATACTTTAACGTCTGAGTTCATCAAGGTAATAGGTCTATAGGAAGCAGGGAGTGTTGGAGGCTTCCCTTTTTTAGAAATAACAACAATATCCGCTCCTCCCCAAGACTCCGGGGTGTAACTCCCCGCTTTGTGTACGCAGCATAATATCAAACATATCAACCAACAGTACGTTCTGGAATACCTTATAGAATTCTACGGGGATTTGGTCTGGACCAGCTGCTTTCCCTGAGGGAAGACTAACCAAAGCCCCAATAAGCTCATCCAAGCCCAGTGGAGCATCTAATAACTCCTTCTCATCAGGAGACAAAGAAGGGGAGGGAATACCGCTAAGATACCTATCCAACTCATCATTGCTTCTTATCAGCCCCGAGGTATATAAATCCACATAAAAGTTTCTAAAAACTTCCCTTATTAAGCCCGGATCTGTAACTGAATCTCCCTGTGAATCCAAAATCTCCCTAATGTCAGTTGCAGCAGTACGTTGTCTAGTTCGGACAGCAAGAATGTGACCAACTCTCTCACTCAGTTCGTATACATCCTGTTTTTTAACTAGATAGTTTTTAGCCGCTTTCCTACCAAAACCTTCTGTGGCTTCTCCTTTAAGGGCTATAATTTTAAGCAGAAAGGGCTCAAGTGGGATATTCTGTCTGATCGCTGTTGCAAGATTTCCTTCTTCTATAATCAATCTTTGGCGGGCTTCTTCTATTTTAATTCTTTCCCTTTTTCGTCTGGCCAACACAAAACTCAGTGTTTCCCCTCTAACACTAGCTTTGAAGCAATCCCAAACTATTCCTGGGGATGCAGAACCTCTATTAATATCCCAGAAACATTTTATCCAGGCTTCCATATGTTTCTGGTAGGCCCCATCCTTTAAAAGAGCGCGTTCGAAAGTCCACTGTGTGTTCCTACTCTGAACCATAGGTATAGTAAATGCTAGTACCAGGGGGCTGTGATCTGAAACAATCCTAGGATGTTTTTCCACTTGTACACCTGGGATTAAAGATTTGGAGATTAGAAAGTAGTCCAATCTAACCAAAGAACGTACTACCATCCAAGAGTGGGTGTCTTTTCACCCATGGGTCGACTAAAGAGTTATGCTGAGTCATATTAGCTAATGCTCTGTATGACTTTTTCTTCCTCCCAGCGTAGCTCCCGCCCGGTTCTGTAAATGAGCTTCTTGGGTCATGGATGTTAAAATCCCCACAACATACAATGGGCTCTGGCCACAAGGCCAGCTCTGTATCCATAAAGTGCCAGACATCAGGATCATCTTCAGTTGAACCATAGATTGTAACCAGAGTAAATCTTACTCCTTTAAAAACTAATTCCACTATTACCCACCTACCCCATTGATCCTGCTTCTTCCGATGGACCACTACATCCCTATGCCTCCCCAGAATTGCCACCCCTCTGGTCCTAGTTCCTTGTTTCGTGGCTGCTAATACTGCGAAGCCTAATTGTCCCAATAAGTAAACTTGTGTTGCTTCTATATGGGTCTCTTGGAGACATACCAAGTCTAAATGCAGGGCTCTCAATAAACCTGCTACTTTCGATCTCTTATTAGCATCATTGAGGCCGCATACATTAATTGAAGCAATCCTACAGGGCATTAAAAAAAAATTAAACAGGTCTCTGCTCATAAACTGTTCTATAACAAGAAAAAATGAAACAAATCTATGAAAACAACATCTTGCAATCTCAATGTACTTTCTGTGCTGCCTATACAATATCTGCCAACCAAAAAGAATGTGTGTTAATTCACCGAAAAACCCCATAAATCTAGCCATTTTTACAAACCCCAGTACCCACCCTAGTCTACCCTCCCCTACAGGCCCCCCTCCCCCCCAGCTACAGGCAAATAGGTCAAATATGACCTATACGTGGCCGTTTTGGACTGTGACAGTCGCACCCCTCCCCCATCGCCACTCTCCTACTGTTTAACCCCCTCAAGAAAAAAAAAAAAAAAGTATACACCCTTTGTGTCCCGATGCTCCTATAGAACTCCAATTAAACTTAATGTTTCTGATTTACCACCTAACCATCATTCAAATCTGTACTTTTTATTCCATATGCAGCTTATTTTTTCAACTCATCAATGTACTGCTGAGCTTTAATTTCCGAAAGAAACATTCTGGCTCTCCCGTTCGTGACTACTTTCAGCTTGGCAGGGAACAGCAAATACGCCTCAGAGCCCAGAGCCTGAAATTGTGATATCATCTGCCTCAGCCTCCACCTTCTTTCAACTGTCACATGGCAAAAATCGGGCCTGGCAAAGAATGTAGTACCCTCAAAAGATCTCTTATTGTCAGGTCTCGCCTTTTCGATAATTTCTTGCCGTAGCAGGAAGTTCCCTACATAGACTAAGATAGCTCTTGGAAAGGGCGGCTGACCTCCTCCTCCTGCGCCATGCGTTTTCTTCTGAGTAAAGGGAAACCTATGGGCCCTCTGTATCTCCCTGTCCCATTGCCACTGCGACTCAGGGAAAGCGCCCTCAAGTAGACTAATCACATAGCGCCTGGTATCCTGCCCTTCCAGCCCCTCTGCCACACCCAGGAGTCTAATGTTGTTACGCCTTTGTCTATTTTCAAAATCCTCCATTTTCCACTGGAAGTCCTCTGACATCCTTTCCTGCGTTGTTTTGAAGGTTTGCCAGTTACCAAAGTCATCTTCGAGCTTGCCCGTTCGGTCTTCCACCTCCGTTACTCTAGTGACCAGATCCTCATAGAGTTTATTTGTCTTCTTCAGCGTCAGTTGGATTTTTTTAGAATCCTGCCTAGCTTTCCGGCTCACTGACCTAGCCTCAGCTTGCATTTGTTTTAGGATATTGAATAGAAGATCAAACGGGGCGCTGTGCTGTTGCCGAGCAGTTAGTTCCTCTTCCTGATAGGTTTGGGAGGTTGCAGAGTAATCCCATACAAGCCGTTTCTCTGTACCACCTGGAGAAGCTGCCAAGCGTCTACTCTGATTTAATTGTCGTTTTTTTGAGTTACATCATTGCCCGTGTCAGTCCCTGAAGAGCTAGAGCCAGACAAAATATCTTGGTCTGCATCATCCTCTTCTTCTGAAGTCTCCTCCCTGGGCTGAGCTGAGTCTGAATCCTCATTCAGGGAGTAAAAGTGCTCCCCCTCCACTGAGCCCATATCACCTTTTTTTTTGAAGAATCCTGAGTTTCAGAGCTCCCAGCAAAGTACAGTTCTTTATTGAGGAGACTAACCGCACTCCCCCATGTGGCCTTATTATTCTTTGCGCCGTGCAGTTCTTCCTCTAGTGACATGATTGCACTCATCATGTCAGCGCTACCAGTCCCTCCCTTGGACGTGCCCACTGTCATCTGCAGCGTCTCGAGTTGCAAAGGTGCTTCTGTGTCCCTCTGAGATTGCTGTCCTTCTGCCTCCCCAGAACCACCAGCCGCCTCTCCTCGAGCAGCACCTTGGCTAGGGAGTTGCCTAGCAACGACAGGGGAAGCGTTCTGCGCATTCAGAGCGTCTGGAGCGTCCGGAACGTCCACAGCGTCCTCGAGGGCGCCTCCGATATCGCTGCCTGATTGTTTTGCTGCTCCGTAGTTTTGCCCTACTAATCGCCCTGTGGAAAACACCTCGGATAAGGTAGGCTGCCTAAGGTAGGTTTCCCTTAGTTTCCTCTTTTCCGAACTCTCCACAAGCTTCCCGGGCAGCGCTGATTGAACTTCAGCAGGGCTGCGTGTATCGGCGCCAGAAGCCGCACTGACCTTCTCTGTCTTTTTTCCCCTCACCTGCTGCGGGGTCGTTTTCCTTATTGCTCCTTGATTCTTTGCTGGGAGCGTAGTTAGTCCCGAAGAGGCATTTTTTCCCCCTATGTCTGCTTGTTCTTTACTTTTCTCCTTTTCTTTAACTTTATCAGTTTTTGCCGACCGTGGGGGCATTTTGACCGGCTGTTGCTGCGTTTTTTTAGATCCGAGGGAGCTCATGATCGCAGAAACAGTCCTTTTCAGTGAGAGCAGCTCCGCTGAAAGTTGTTTTTAAGGCTGCATCGGCTGCATCGGAGAAAAGTGAAAATCGTTTTTACGAACAGCATTCAGGGAAGCATTCAGGGAAGCCTTGGGGTTTCCTATTGCTGATTAAACAATGTTCATCTTGTGGTGATGGGAGAGAGGACTAGGTGCGACCTCTCAGCACAATCCGTCCGCGGCCATCTTGCCCCCGATTCATGGTTTACTTCCAATAAATACGTCCTGCACTTCCAATTAATGCAATGTGCAATGTAACAGCATGTTTGTGCACTTCCAATAAATGCGCGATGTAACAGCATGCGCTGTAAACATTTCCGCGATGTAAGCATGCACGATGTAACAGCATGCGTTGTGAACATTTCGGCGATGTGAAATGTGCGATGTAATGCACCCGCAATGCGCTCACATCGTTGTAATGGGTGTTCACCAGATGGGGTAAAGAATCAGTTGAAATTCCAGAAGATCAGAAGGGTCCTTATGTCAATGCAAATGTTTTAGGTTCTACTGATCGTTTTTTGATTGATACAGGAGCTACTCATGGTGCCCTGTCTAAACAACTGGTTCCTAGGGTTTCCCTGTCTGGATTAACAATAACATCGATAGGATTCGATGGACACCTTCCCTTAGCCCACTGTCACACCTGTTTTATTTCATGTTGACAAGTTTTCTGCTGCATGTCCATTTTTCCTTTCTCCTAACACACCGGATAATATTGTGTGTCTCGATATGTTCAAACATTTTCGTTCCATGATACACTGTTGCCCAGAAGGTGTGCATATTATTTTAAATGACAACTATCCTATGGCTGAGAGGTCTTGTCTTCTTAAAGAAGATGCTGCTTTAGCATCACTACCTAGTACTTTGTGGGCTACGTCGGACACTGATGTGGGGCAAATGTTCATATTCAAGTGTAGGAGGGCGCTTCATTGCCTCGACTGCCTCAATATAAAATATCTTGAGAAGGCGAGGAGGCACTAATACTCAATGTTCAATATTTGATTGCAGTAGGAGTTGTGGAAGAAATCCCTTTACAATGTTTGTAATAGTCCTATCCTTCCCATCTTAAAGAAAGATACTGATACTAGAATATACAGGTTTATTATTGATTTGCCTGAGGTTAATAAGATTGTAGCTCCCCAATATCCAGTAGTCTCTGACATCACAACACTTCTTACTATGGTTCCGCTTAGAGCCATTACATTTAGTGTGATTGACTTGAAAAACGCTTTCGTTTCAATACCTATTCATCCTGATAGCTGTTATTTGATCGACTTCACTTTGAATAATCAATCATCCAGATTCTGTAACGCTACACAGGGGTATACAGAGAGTCCTAGCATTTATAGCCAGGCATTAAAAAGACAGCTTGATTCTTTCTCTGTACCCAAAGGGGTAGCTCTCATACAATACGTCAATGACATCTTGTTGGCAGAGGATAATCCTGAACAGTGTGAAGAAGGAACACTGTCTTTGCTTTCCTTTCTTGCATCTCACAATCACAAGGTTTCTCGGAAGAAATTGCAATATTGTAGACAGCAGGTTACCTATTTAGGTCACCTACTATCTAAGGAGGGACGTGCACTTACACCAGATTGCAGTCAAGCTATTTTAGACATGCCTGTGCCATGCACTCAGAAGGAGGTTTGTGCGTTGATTGGTCTTACTTCTTTCTGTAGGCAGTGGATTCCTAGTTTTTCACATATTGTTAAACCTTTGTTGGCTCTTTTGACTAAAGACACTCCAATGCCCCTTCCATGGACTACTGAATGCCAGAATGCTTTTCAGCAGTTACGTCAAGATTTATGTTCTGCTCCAGTGTTGGGCACTCCAGACTACACTAAGGCCTTTACACTCTATGTACACTAAAGGGATGGTTGTGCTCTCTCGGTTTTAGTACAGACACACAGTGATAAGCAACATCCTTGTGCATATTTTTAAGCTGTAATTAATCCAGTTGCTCGTGCGTTGCCTGGGTGTTTTCGCTCTGTGGCTGTGGCAGCTATGTCCAAACGCTAGAGTGAGGGCATTGTTTTGTCACATAGATTGCTGGTGTTAGTACCCCATGCAGTTGATGCCCTTTTGAACCAAACAAAAACGCAGCATTCAACTAGTGCCCACTTGACAAGATATGAATTGACACTTCTGGCCCCTCATATCACCTTGAAAAGATGTTTGACTCTTACTCCAGCTACCTTATTGCTTTTCCCAGCTACTAAGTTTCTGTCACAGGAGTCTCATGATTGTATATTCCTTACTGAGGAACAGACAAAGAGTCTCATTGACCTGCAAGATACGTTCTTTCAAGTGTAGATAGGGAATTATGGGTTTATGAGTACTGTTTGAAGCTACCAGATGGCACAACATCAGCTGCATATGCAATCACAATACTTCAGACGGTAGTTGAGACAGCTCGCATCCCACAGAAGTCAGCTCGGGTATCAAAGATGATAGCATTAACGAGGGTGTGTGAGCTTAGTACTAACTTATGTGTTAACATCTACACCGATAGCCGATATGCCTTCGAGTGGTACACAATTTTGGGCTACTCTGGAATGAAAGAGGCTTTCTTACAACTCATGGGACAAAAATAGTGCATGGAGAATTAGTGCATAATCTAAGTAAGTAATGGGACACCCTCTAAGGTACTAATTTGCAGGTCAGGGAGAATAGGGGAAAGAAATTGAGATAACAACAACTATGAACACAAGCTCACTTGTGACCTCTCTATTTCTTTAAGGGTTTTAACCTCTTAAATTATTGCATGGGCATAACAGAACACAAAATTACATGTTTCTTATTTCCATTCTTTTTTATTTATTTGTTTAAATTATTTTTATCTCTTTGTTGTATCTTTTTAAGCATTGTTATCATTAAAAAAGTTTTTAAAAAATCATTCTTTATCTACACATTTTGGCAACATGAAAAATGATTCACAAGTTCATTAAATGATCTATATACAACCAGGCAGAGAACAAGCAACAGTCAAACCACGGATACATACTACACACACATTCATACCACAAAATATCTGTGCAAGTTATCACGTTATGTTGGTTCTTGTCAAATGCCCACAGACAGGGTCACTACAAAGTGTAGGATTTAATAAAGACTTGGTCGACGCGTTTCGGTGGCAATAGATAGCAGTAAAAGCCACCTTCTTCAGGACCCGCCAGATTATCAAAGATGGTTCTCTACACCCTGGCTTTTCTCCACTAAAAATGTTGCTGTAGCCTTTCGCAATTCCACATTACAGAACTTCTTCAATATGGTCGTTATTTGTACTACAGAATTCTCAGAAATTCCTAAGGTGAAAAGAAAGATCCCTCATAGTTCCAGTTGGAGCAGCATCAACTTCATATCCACTCAAATGTCTTATCACGGAACACTACTTTTTGTCTTTATTCCATAAGAATGAGTTTCTTCCTCTTTTATTGTTACTCCCTTTCGTAGTATACTCTCTCCTGGGAAGTATCAGTAGGGCTAGGTAGTATTAGTCAATCTGTCATCAAAAGCGAAGCTCGTCAGTTTCTCCGGAATGATTCAAATACTATTGTAGGGATAGTTCTTTACAGAAAGGTCACCCTAAGTTGATTCATATCGCCATTCATCGAGGTTTCACACATGTCTCCATCGAGAATTAATGCATAATCTCCTTACTCCCTTGACATATCCCAAGAAAATAGCGATTGTTAAATGTAGTGCACACAAGAAAGTGGCTGATAAAATAGAACAAGCCAATGCCTTCGCAGATTACACAGCTCGTGAAACAGCAATGCAGCGAAGCACTACACCCATGTATGTGATGAAGACATAGGCTGAGCGTTGGCATGATGCTAGACAAGAAGTGCTGGACATGCAGTGATCTGCTTCTGCAGAGGAACTACAGCAATGGGCTAAGGAGGGAATATTGGATGATGAGGGCTGTTGGAGAAATAAAACTATGACTAAGTGGAAATTGCCCGCAGCCTATTTACAACCTATGATTCATATGGCACATGGGCCGGCACATGTTGTAGCATCCTCAATAGCGAAGTTCCTTACGCAAGTTTGGGATCATCCTGAGATTGCCAGCACAGCTAAAAAGATAGTCCAGTCCTGTCTGATTTATCTCCAATACAATCCTGGAAAGAGAACACGAACTCCAACAGGAGGGTTTGCTACACCAACCGCACCTTTTGAGGTTCTGCAGATGGATTACATCCAGCTTGAACGCTGTATTAACTTAAAGTATGTCCTAATTGTGGTATGGGCCTTCAGTAAATGGATAGAGGCGTACCCTATGAAAGATAATACAGCTCTTACTACACCAAAGGTGCTTCTGGAGGAATTCTTTCCTTGATTTGGTGTTTGTAGAATGTTGTGGAGTGACAACGGACTCCATTTTATTGGGTAAGTTGTTGAGTATGTTTTGAAAGGAGTAGGGATTGAGCAGAAGTTTCATGTTGCTTTCCATCCACAATCCGCAGGACTAGTGGAGTGATAGAGTGATAAAAATCCATCCTCAAACTTAAGTTATCGAAAATTCAGGCCTCTGAAATGGCTGGATGCACTACCTTTAGCGTTGCTATCCCTTAGATCAGTGCCACATACACTATCTGGCCTAACACCGTACGAGGTGATATTTGGAAGGCCCATGAATATTTGGGGGATTCCTAAGCCATGCTCTACACATGGTGTCCCATGTTTCTTGATGAGTGACTACCTTTCACAGTTGACTGATAGTTTGCTTTCTATTCATCAACAGGTTTGAGAAGCTCTTCCTGACAGGTCCGAGGGTGAAGGCCATGACCTACAACCTGGCGACCAGGTCATGGTGAAAAATTTCCAGAGGTCGAATAGCCTGGAGCCGACGCGGCGAGGCCCAGAAACGGTCCTCCTCGCGACTAGAACTGCAGTCCGAGTCAGCAATAAGAAGGCCTGGGTACATTCCACCCATTGTAAAAAGGTGCCATCTGCCTTTGTGGAGCTAGCCACACTTGCTGACCATCAAGACCTTCTGGACACAGAGAGAGAACAAGCCATATCACCTGAAGAACCTGAGGAAGTCTTCCTGGACTACATGATCCCTGGTGCATCTCGATATCAGCTACGACCCCAGTGAGAGAATATTAGTTGTTGAAAAAGACTGGTTGAGCTATCGTCCTGGGTTAGTGAAAGACTGAGCCGAAAAGGGGGGTGTCGTTGGCTTAGTGACACCCGTCTCATTTCTCAGTGAAGAAATCAACAACTGCCCAGGACTTTAGAGTTCCATCCACTTTGTTGTTTCAACGTCGAGATAAACATGCCTATGGAGAAGATATTGCTCGCTGCAAGAATCTGCGACAGGAAAACTATGTTCATTGCAGGGTTTACTTTCATCATGATTATTATGGCAATAATAGCTTGGGTTGTAGAGGAAGAGGCTCCTGTTCCACAAACGTTGAATGCCACTACACCAGCCCCCATTGAGCAAGATTATTTCTCCCTTCCCTAACATGAGCAACAGCAAAGAATGTCCTACCTCAATAATACGTTCATTCAGATGTTACACCACACCCACGTACTACAAATGTCACCAAGTGTTGGGTATATGGAATGATAGCACAGGGTCGAGACCTCATCAGAGGGGTGACTAGTGTGTGTGTGAACTAACAGCAAAATCCTTCACTGGGCACTCTCAATGTTATTGAAGTGTTCCCATCAGAATTCCAACCTGTACCGCCCTACATCATTTGGGAGTCTGGCAGATAGCACACGGGGAGTGACCCAATGTACGATTTGGCAAAATCATACCTTTCCGTCTTATGTATCCCAATGTGTCTAGGTGTACATTAGGTATCAGGTGGTATCTAACAAGCAGTGCTAAATAGTGAATAACAAAGTGTGTCAAAAAAAGGGAGTGTGGATAAAATTGGGTAAAGGAAGGAAAAAGAGTTTAATAGGGACCTTCCATTCCCAACACTAAAACCAGTGCAAAAGGTAGTGTCAACAAATAACTACCTTGACAATCGTAATGGTCATTGTCGACATGTTTCTGCAGTTTTACCTTGGGCCCATAGGTCACCTACTGCTTCATCAGGACCTTCTCTGCTACTGCTTAATTGAGTGAATAAACATAAATGGGAAGTGAAATAATAATTATCACCTTTAATTCTCCTAGTTGCGAGATCCCCGGATATCACAGTGTAAAACACACACCAATATGTAAAAGAAAGAGAAAAATAACTGATTAGCTTATTTCTCACATGCAGCAGAAGGTAATAAGTAGTGTCATACTTTGGCTGCTCATTTAATTAAGACAATCACAAGTTTGTGAGACATTACATCATGTTCCCTAACTACGAGTAACATGAGAGCGAAATTACCTTTTGTAAGCTACACTCACCCAATGGTCTGGAGAATGTTGCCCCACCTCACCCGGCATCAGCGCAGGTATGACGGAGCCCCGCTCTGTGTAGGCAAAACATAAGCAAAGGGAGGGGTCAGGGGAAGCAATATTGGGCTGAGAAAAGCCATTGATTAATGTCATTGCTTTCATCGGCAAGAAAATAGTTGAGTGAGCGGATCGAGTTGATCACACCCGCCGCCTCGTGATGTTGTAGTTTAGTAATCACTCGTGCTCTAGACTTAAGTACAGAAATGATGTGCGCTAGATCGCGCAGTTACCTCTGTCTGATTAGATACATAAAGCACCCAATTGATTGATAAGGCAAGCTATTACGAGAGCAGGGCGTGTGCATCTGGCTGCACTCGTCTCGGTTCAGCATGCGAGTGCACGCGTTATCAGAGGTGCCCTCCGGGGGACCGCGGGTAGAATGCACGGTCGCCTGATGCCAAATGACTCACCTGTCCGTCGGTACTCCAGACGTCCCTCTGGGCTGTCTATGGGAGGTACCGACGGGACAGGTAGGCAAGCTTTTACAGTTTCCGGTTGCACGCAAGTGCAATGGGCGCGGCACAGTGACGTCATGGCGCCGTAACGGACTCATGGGTAATGTAGTTGTCACGCTGTTTGAACTTCAAATGTCAGCGACGGAGCTGTGCTGTTTAATGTAAATAAAGAGGTACCATTCAACCCTATCATCCTATATCTAGATGGATGCTAAAAATGATCTATAGTTATTTTACGATGTAAACAGGTAAACAGGATGTCATTTCGACCCCTCGACACTCGAGAACAGTGGGCGCGGCGCAGTGGCGTCATAGCGCCGCGCAGTGGCTCATGGGCAATGTAGTTGTTATCCTACACGCCCAATCAATATCAGGAAAGGTCCTGTTCCGTTTGTTGTTAATAGTGTTATGCCATTGTTCTCAGTTGGCCAAGGTGTAGATCACAGGTGAAAACGGTCTATTTTATGTTAAATGTAAGTGGATGTCATTTCGACCCCCAAAATGAGAAATAAAAGGTGCAAGCGACATCATAAAGACATCCATGGAATGTCTTCATTCAGTCCATGTTTGTCCGTCTGGAGCTTGTACACCCATTTCTGTTCGCGCCTGAATAAAAAACTTTTTATATCAGCAATGTGCGTAGGTATGAGTGGCTGCTCTAGTACGGTCCAGTGTAGATCAATAGGCGTGTGCCTTGCTTGTAAAAAATGATTTGTGAGTCTAGTGGACTGTCTAGAGCACCGGATGGAACTCTTATGTTCAGTGATGCGTGTCTTTACCTTTCGGGTAGTCATACCTACATACCTTTTCTTACAAGGGCAAGTGATAAGATATACTAGATTGGAGCTGTTACAATTAGTGAATCTACGCTGCTCCCAAGGTCGACCCGTGCCGATGTCTATCATCTGTGATCTGGCCGTGTTGGGACACGCTGCACAATTGCCGCAGGGGTGGTGTCCAGTGGCTGCTGGCATGTCCCACAGTGTGCCCAAGGCTCGTGGTATCTCACCTTTAGGACGGGTATGGACCAATTTGTCCTTCAGGTTTTGTCCCCTTTTGAAAGCAAATAGTGGGGCCTGTATGGAGTCAGTTCCTGTGTTCAGAATGCTCCAATGCTTTTTCACTATTTTTTTAATCTGGTTAGACTGTGTGGTGAACGTACTCACAAAAGTGATCCGATCCAGTTTAGGTTTGGCCGGCAAAATTTCCAATAGACCTTCTCGGTTATTGTTGGAGGCTCGTTTTTTAGATGTGCGAACTAGATGTTTAGGGTACTCCTTTTGTAGGAGGTCCTTTTCAAGACCTCTAGCGTGATGTTCAAACTTGTCTCTTGTAGAGCAATTCCTTTGAATGCGCAAAAATTGCCCATAGGGTAAGTTGTCTCGGAGAGACTTTGGGTGACAGCTGTGATAGCTCAATAAAGAATTCCGTGCCATCGGCTTGCGGAATAATTCAGATACAAGGCCCGAGGACGTGGTTGTTATAAGAAGATCAAGGAATGCTAACTGTGATCTGCTCTGTTCCATTGTGAACTTCAGAAAGCGATTCCTTTCATTCAGCCACTCATGAAATATATTAAGATCAACTTCACTCCCCCTCCATAACACTAGGATGTCGTCAGTGTATCGCTTCCACAGACGCAAATTGTCTGTGAAAGGATTGGTGTCAGAAAAGATGTGATCTGCTTCGAATCTGTGTACATAAAGATTCGCGAGGGACGGAGCAAAAATACTGCCCATACTTGTCCCACTCACCTGTAAGTAAAGGGAATCCTCGTACTGAAAAAAAATTTCAGTCATTGCTATGTTTGCCAGAGTCATTATGAGTCTCACTGGAGTAATCAAGTTTATGTCTCTCTCTGTTAAAAGCGCCTCCACTACCTCCAGTGTCTCTAGTTGTGGAATTGAGGTATACAAACTCTCCACATCAAATGATACCAATATGTCTCTGCTTCTATCGTAATCGATGTCAGGAAGAAGTCTCAGTCCATCTTTGGTATCTTTGAGGTAGGTGGGCATTTCGCTCACCATAGGTTTCAAAAAGGCATCTACAAAGGTAGATAATGGCTCTAAAAGGGAGCCGATCCCCGAGATGATTGGGCGACCCGGGGGCGGGCGTTGGGGTTTGTGTATCTTAGGTAGCTGATAGAAATAAGGAATCCTGGGATTTACTGTGCACAGGTATTGCCCTTCTTTTGCTGTTATCCAACCCTCACTAAGGGCTTCCGCCACGATCTGGCTGATTTCTCTGGTCAGTCTATCAGTGGGGTCTGAGGTTAATTTACGATATGCCCTGGTGTCATTTAGTTGGCGAAGACACTCTAGCCGATAGGCATCTGAGTCAAGCAACACAATCGCCCCGCCTTTGTCCGGCGGTTTAATAACCAAGGATTGATTGTTCGCCAGATTGGCGACTGCTTCTTGTTCTCTACGCGAGAGGTTGTTGAAAGGTCTGTGATCTTGACGGAAAAGTTCTTTTAAATCATGGTCCATTTGATTTCCTTATTTCTATCAGCTACCTAAGATACACAAACCCCAACGCCCGCCCCCGGATGGCCCAATCATCTCGGGGATCGGCTCCCTTTTAGAGCCGTTATCTACCTTTGTAGATGCCTTTTTGAAACCTATGGTGAGCGAAATGCCCACCTACCTCAAAGATACCAAAGATGTACTGAGACTTCTTCCTGACATCGATTACGATAGAAGCAGAGACATATTGGTATCATGTGGAGAGTTTGATTCCCTCAATTCCACAACTAGAGACACTGGAGGCGCTTTTAACAGAGAGAGACATAAACTCGATTACTCCAGTGAGACTCATAATGACTCTGGCAAACATAGCAATGACTGAATTTTTTTTTCAGTACGAGGATTCCCTTTACTTACAAGGGAGTGGGACAAGTATGGGCAGTATTTTTGCTCCGTCCCTCGCGAATCTTTATGTACACAGATTCGAAGCAGATCACATCTTTTCTGACACCAATCCTTTCACAGACAATTTGCGTCTGTGGAAGCGATACATTGACGACATCCTAGTGATATGGAGGGGGAGTGAAGTTGATCTTAATATATTTCATGAGTGGCTGAATGAAAGGAATCGCTTTCTGAAGTTCACAATGGAACAGAGCAGATCACAGTTAGCATTCCTTGATCTTCTTATAACAACCACGTCCTCGGGCCTTGTATCTGAATTATTCTGCACGCCGATGGCACGGAATTCTTTATTGAGCTATCACAGCTGTCACCCAAAGTCTCTCCGAGACAACTTACCCTATGGGCAATTTTTGCGCATTCAAAGGAATTGCTCTACAAGAGACAAGTTTGAACATCACGCTAGAGGTCTTGAAAAGGACCTCCTACAAAAGGAGTACCCTAAACATCTAGTTCGCACATCTAAAAAACGAGCCTCAAACAATAACCGAGAAGGTCTATTGGAAATTTTGCCGGCCAAACCTAAACTGGATCGGATCACTTTTGTGAGTACGTTCACCACACAGTCTAACCAGATTAAAAAAATAGTGAAAAAGTATTGGAGCATTCTGAACACAGGAACTGACTCCATACAGGCCCCACTATTTGCTTTCAAAAGGGGACAAAACCTGAAGGACAAATTGGTCCATACACGTCCTAAAGGTGAGATACCACGAGCCTTGGGCACACTGTGGGACATGCCAGCAGCCACTGGACACCACCCCTGCGGCAATTGTGCAGCGTGTCCCAACACGGCCAGATCACAGACGATAGACATCGGCACGGGTCGACCTTGGGAGCAGCGTAGATTCACTAATTGTAACAGCTCCAATCTAGTATATCTTATCACTTGCCCTTGTAAGAAAAGGTATGTAGGTATGACTACCCGAAAGGTAAAGACACGCATCACTGAACATAAGAGTTCCATCCGGTGCTCTAGACAGTCCACTAGACTCACAAATCATTTTTTACAAGCAAGGCACACGCCTATTGATCTACACTGGACCGTACTAGAGCAGCCACTCATACCTACGCACATTGCTGATATAAAAAGTTTTTTATTCAGGCGCGAACAGAAATGGGTGTACAAGCTCCAGACGGACAAACATGGACTGAATGAAGACATTCCATGGATGTGTTTATGATGTTGCTTGCACCTTTTATTTCTCATTTTGGGGGTCGAAATGACATCCACTTACATTTAACATAAAATAGACCGTTTTCACCTGTGATCTACACCTAGGCCAACTGAGAACAATGGCATAACACTATTAACAACAAACGGAACAGGACCTTTCCTGATATTGATTGGCCGTGTAGGATAACAACTACATTGCCCATGAGCCCCTGCGCGGCGCTATGACGCCACTGCGCCGGGCCCACTGTTCTCGAGTGTCGAGGGGTCGAAATGACATCCTGTTTACCTGTTTACATCGTAAAATAACTATAGATCGTTTTTATCATCCATCTAGATATAGGATGATAGGGGTGAATGGTACCTCTTTATTTACATTAAACAGCACAGGTCCGTCGCTGACTTTTGAAGTTCAAACAGCGTGACAACTACATTACCCATGAGTCCGTTACGGCGCCATGACGTCACTGTGCCGCGCCCATTGCACTTGCGTGCAACCGGAAACTGTAAAAGCTTGCCTACCTGTCCCGTCGGTACCTCCCATAGACAGCCCAGAGGGACGTCTGGAGTACCGACGGACAGGTGAGTCATTTGGCATCAGGCGACCGTGCATTCTACCCGCGGTCCCCCGGAGGGCGCCTCTGATAACGCGTGCACTCGCATGCTGAACCGAGACGAGTGCAGCCAGATGCACACGCCCTGCTCTCGTAATAGCTTGCCTTATCAATCAATTGGGTGCTTTATGTATCTAATCAGACAGAGGTAACTGCGCGATCTAGCGCACATCATTTCTGTACTTAAGTCTAGAGTACGAGTGATTACTAAACTACAACATCACGAGGCGGCGGGTGTGATCAACTCGATCCGCTCACTCAACTATTTTCTTGCTGATGAAAGCAATGACATTAATCAATGGCTTTTCTCAGCCCAATAGTGCTTCCCCTGACCCCTCCCTTTGCTTATCTTTTGCCTACACAGAGCGGGGCACCGTCATACCTGCGCTGATGCCGGGCAACATTCTCCAGACCATTGGGTGAGTGTAGCTTACAAAAGGTAATTTCGCTCTCATGTTACTCGTAGTTAGGGAACATGATGTAATGTCTCACAAACTTGTGATTGTCTTAATTAAATGAGCAGCCAAAGTATGACACTACCTATTACCTTCTGCCGCATGTGAGAAATAAGCTAATCAGTTCTTTTTCTCTTTCTTTTACATATTGGTGTGTGTTTTACACTGTGATACCCGGGGATCTCGCAACTAGGAGAATCAAAGGTGATAATTATTATTTCACTTTCCATTTATGTTTATTCACTCAATTAAGCAGTAGCAGAGAAGGTCCTGATGAAGCAGTAGGTGACCTATGGGCCCAAGGTAAAACTGCAGAAACATGTCGACCATGACCATTACGATTGTCAAGGTAGTTATTTGTTGACACTACCTTTTGCACTGGTTTTAGTGTTGGGAATGGAAGGTCTCTATTAAACTCTTTTTCCTTCCTATACCCAATTTTATCCACACTCCCTTTTTTTTTGACACACTTTGTTATTCACTATTTAGCACTGCTTGTTAGATACCACCTGATACCTAATGTACACCTAGACACATTGGGATACATAAGACGGAAAGGTATGATTTTGCCAAATCGTACATTGGGTCACTCCCCGTGTGCTATCTGCCAGACTCCCAAATGATGTAGGGCGGTACAGGTTGGAATTCTGATCGGAACACTTCAATAACATTGAGAGTGCCCAGTGAAGGATTTCGCTGTTAGTTCACACACACACTAGTCACCCCTCTGATGAGGTCTCGACCCTGTGCTACTATTTAGTTGGTTTTTCTGTAGGTTTTAGGGCTGTAGCCCTGTTGGTCGTTAAATATTCCCTCGGACCCCCTTATGTGTGAGTATTATATGGAATGATGCCAGCTCATCAGAAAAAGGCAGGAACAGCTTTCATTCCTCTCCCATTCTCTCACAATGGTTCTTGTCGAGTCTGGTTTGCACTCTTGTGGGCTTCTGAGGTGGCTAATATTACTGATGCTAATGTAGGGAGACTGAATTATCATCTTAATAAAGTGTGCTATCCTGATGAGGATGGAGATCCACGTGTTAAAGGAACTGTGTGGTAATTGGAGGAGTATCACTGAGGAAACTCTACTATGCACTATGTTTACCCAAATACTCAAACATCTAAGGTGATGGACATCCTGTTATAGCTGTTACTAGAGCCCGAGCAGATTTGTGTGTGAAGTGTGTTTGAAGAATTCCAGTGGGGAAGAGCGACTGTACCCTAGTACTGAACATTACTGGGGTCAATACCAGTAGTTTTATGTTCTCGCACAATACCTACTTCATCCGCGGAAATAAAGGATACTATCATCTGCCCATGGATGGTCAAGAACTTGCTGTGTGTCCTTTTTGTTTTCAACCTGTGTTTCTGGCTCCTGCAACCTATCATTAAGACTATAAACTTGTAGTGTAGTTCCTATATTCCCAATAGGCTCTGCGCATTGGAATAATATATTCAGCAGTGTAGACGTAGGACTGAGGTCGACTAGGTCTCTACTGACTATATTAGACTTAAGTTTTTGCCAGGTAGCTCAGAGGTCACTAGAAACTTTCTAGAATAAACGAGGAGGAGTTTAACCTCCCTGGATAGACAAGAAGGGATTAGCTTCTGACAACCATATAACATGACAACTTTGCTCCCTCAGAATAAGAGTGTATCTCTAGAGTCGTGTGAAAACAATAGACAGGTATTTCACTCAGTCAAGTGTGCATACTTAGTTTCACCAGAGTGCAGAGAAAAGAGAGACGGGCGTTTTCAATAAAAGGTTGTTATTTATTGAGCAGTCTTCTTTCTCATACAAGAGAAATGAATTGCCACAATTGCAATACTTAGAGTAAAGTAAAGTGCGTACAGTAAAAGGAGGATTAAGAAATAATACTGTAAAAGCATTGATATGGTTTCTTAGCCATAAGATACTTTAAAATAGATAAAATATATACATACTTATATACATAGACTAACGTACTCAACTGGTGCTTCTAAATACGCCTACCCCGGTGTACCTGACCTAAGCCTAATACGTGGGAAGGAGTAAGTAAGTAGCAGTTTAAGTTAAGTTGGTTTTGCCAAGAATCTGAGTCAAGAATTCTCTCTAAGGTTTTAGTCAGCTCCGTACCTGGGTTAAATAGAAAGCAGGAGGTCTTGTATCTCTCTCTCAGGACTCGATATCCCAGTAACCCGCGAAGGTATCTGGAAACACCGGAGCTGGATTTCTCGGCAGGAGAAAAGACAGCGTCTCTCTCAGTGCATCAAAGAGGAGGGGCAGCGTCCGTGGGCTTTCGCATCAGCTGGGTTCTTGGGCAAGTAGATAGCTGCTCTGCTCCAAAACCACCACCGTGTGTTTGCTTATGGCAGCTTTGGTATATTTATACCTGAAAGGTGCTGGGTTTGACGTAAGGTTGGACATAAGACGTCAATAAAGATGTCACTAAGAACTGGCCGTTCTTAGAGTGCTCACAGGAGTTCTAGGATGAAATCAAAACAAAAGCAATGGGGAATTCCCAGGTTGCTGGAGGTTTGGTTTGTAAACAGAACTCGTTGTACTTGCTAGGAGCCTGGGGATGTAGCCTTGCTTAATTTGGACAGCATGGGCTATGACTAAATATGGATATGATTCTTATGCCTTTATAAGGATATTATTCATTATAACCACACAAGGGCATAAATCAGGGCTATCGGATTTAGGGTCCTAGATAGAACTACAACACCCACTCCACGATCTAATGTCTCTCATTACTTAAAACTAAGCAATAGTAAACATATAATGATGCATGTGTTTTCCAACCCACCCCAAAATACAAAAATGTGCATATTAAAATGGTATATGGTAATACACAAAAATGAGTAATGGTACTGTACGCTTTTCAAGCAGTGGTATCATTCAGTTAAAAAAATGCATATATATATCAGCTGAATGAATTGCGAAAATTTACACATGAAATGGCTCCTAATACAGAAAAGAAGGTCGAGACCATTTCATCACATATAAATACAGTTGTTTGTAAATGTGCTAGAGGCTGAGGTAATATATTGTCTTTAGAGTTCCTAAAATAGAAGCTCTGTTCTCTAAGAATAGTTCTACTTTAAGCAGAGTACATGTGCCAGAAAAAGGTAAATATTTTGGAAGTGGAAAAAAATATATAATTTCGCTTCAGGGGAAAAAATAGTTCCAAATATTTTCAGTAGCTTTTGTTTATCAAAGCTGAAGGCTGAATTCAGAGTTCAGGGAATGCTGTGTGCTTGTTGCTTAAAAAGTTATTCTTTCTGTTCAGGGGAGAACATCATTTCAGACAGACTCTCAAAAAATTGGTCTACGGCTTCAGGTGAAAGTTTGACCAAGTTTGAAAATGCCGCAACAGTACAGTCGTGAGAATGATTGCAATCATGGATGTCAGGATCAGCAAAGCTCACAGAAGGTCGTACCTGGGTGATGTTGCTCTTACCTCGTACTTCACTACCCCCTAATCGTAGTGGTGAAGTCTCAATGAATGCCGTCATCAGAATGGGTAGCCGCTGGGGACAACACGATGCATGATCGTTACTGGACTTAGCAAAGTATCTGTATCCATTGATACTGCTGATGGTAGTGTAAGACAGACGTCCAACATGCATTTTTCTCCTCATAGCATACATCGAAGCACAGGTAAGATGCAATTCTGCCAGGTGGGTCTAAATGAAAGAAACAGGTCATAATCAGATCTCTTAGCCGGGCTAATCCAAGGACTTTAGTTATGCGGTACCGATAGCGTATAACTAGGATTGTTTCTTCCATCGTTGCTGGAGTCTTGTCTGCGACTTGGCTTGCCATATCGGAGCAGAAAGATCAAAAATAAAATGCCTGCTACGAGTCCCAACAGAAGTGGTAGGCCGCCAAAGACAGAATGGACAAAATTAGGAAAAATGCCCAGAACTGTTTCGAAGGGTGTTAACAGTCCCGAAAAAACTGTCTTAAATATATGTGGGATACCACTGGTATCTGACAAATTTAGAATTTGGCTTAGCATTTCTACGAAATGCACGGGGCAATTTGTTGATAAAAGGCTATGTATCTCTGCCGTTGTCCTTGCAACTTGCAGATCATATGTTTCTTTTGATGACGTTAAGGGCACAGTTGTCTGTAAAAGTACAGACTTTATTCTACTTAAAGTATCAATTCGAATAGAAGAGATATTCAAAGAAGGCCAAATAGTTGCCTCCGTATCTAGAGTGCTGTTTGGATACAATACTTGCATACAGCAAGTGACCATGGAACTCACGCTGACGAGATAGGCTTTTCCTGGCACCATGCCACAACAGCTGTGGTCCACTATTAGAATGTAACTCCCGTTAGAAAGCCGTCTAAAGAATGGTTCTATTCGTGTTGCAGGTGTGCCGAGCTGGTGACATGAAAGGTTATTTGAAGTCCCCTCACAGGCCCCATGCAGGTTAATACCTTGACACAGAAGTATACCGCTTAGTGATTGTTTACAATGTTTTCCACTAAGAAATACATTCTGTTTCTTTTCACTGTAACATGTGTGTGTATAAGGTAATTTCCATGATGACTTAATGTACCCTTTACCCAATCTTTCATACTGGCCCGCTGGTATATACTCTTGGCAGTATTAAAATTGGAAAGTTGTTATCGGAATTGTGATTATTCCATGTATTATCCATTCAATGACAGGTCTTTCTGACATTGTCAATGGTAATCTCTCAAGTTTTTCAATGCTCAGAATCGTATAGTCTGCTCCTTTTTGTGCCAAACTGATTTGTGTATCAGTAAGGTTAAAGATAGTGAATAGTGACGTTGTGTTGATTAAACGCCACGGCACGTAGCCTGAATGCAGATTTTGCAACGTCCAGCCAAGCTGTACAATAGAACGTAATTGGGACTGACCGTGTTGTAACATTAGTAAGTCCTGCTCTATTATATCAATAGCAGAGGATACAATACTGTCCAGTGAATATATTCTGGAGGACAGAGTCATTAACCCATTGTCCACAACAGAAAATGATTTTTCCAAATTAATACGATCAATTTCTTGTATTTTTTCTGCTGTTTTAATTTGCATCACTTTCCAAGCTTCGTTGTATGCGGCGTATATACCGGCCGCTATGAAACGTTTTTGACGCTGTTTGCGTGGTCCCATTATGAAATCACACAAGTTAGCACCGTCTTTAAGTAAAGTCAAGTGTTGCTTAATTTCAGCCAGTGTGGATTTCTGTAGCCATTCGAGGCAGAGTTTCCCTACATTGTATGTTGTAACTATCCCTGGATGTTGTCTCTAAGAGTATCTAGGGTCTGGCCAGGTCATTTTTAACCCCTGTGTTTTACTCAGGAATCTATTTTGACAGTTATTTGTGTCTGTAGGCCAGATCAACCATTTTTTCCAATCAGGATGTGTTCTGTTTTGGTTAAAAATATGGGATACGTCTATCTCAACATCTGTAGTGCTATTACTGTCAGGTATTGGCTTTGGAATAGACGGTTTGTTTAAGTCTTTTATCTTGGCTAGGCCAAGACAGGTTGTCTGTTGAATGGTATCATTCAAGAATATTATTTGTTCTGGGATCATGCAGGCTCTAAATAATGCTTCTAGACCTTGGACCTGCCAATCTTTGGTACCCCAAATGGTTTTTGTTTCAATGTTGTTTTTCCAGAAATCAAAACCAAATGTAATAATTTTTTCATAAAATGTTTCCGAATAGATCAATTTAGTATTAGTCAGCATTGTTTTTACCCCTGTCTTATTTAACAGTTTGAAATAAAACGTTTCCCTTTCACTTGTGTTAAATCCTGAAAAATATGGGAATTTCCCGTAAAATGTTTTTGAACTACCTTTCGGAGGAGTAGCACAATGTTCCTATTGATTATAGTTAAAAACATTTCTAGGTTGAGCAGATTTATGCACATAGTGATGTGCAAAGTGATTATAACAATACATTTCTTCATAATTTGATGAACCCTGTAAGTAATCATGTTCTGTAAATGTTGCCGACATTACTAAATCTGACATCATATCATTAATACTTTCAAAGTCCCAATCATCAGAGAATGTACGCGGTTTTACAAAATCACTTAATGAAACCTTGAATTGGTGTGGATATTTCAAGAGCTCGACCGGGCCATAGATTTCGTAATCCGTTTTGTCTCATGCTACCCCGCCGGGTATTGGATTGGCTGTGACATTCACTGATGATAGTTCTCTTTTTTCGATGTGAGATGACTTGTGAGGCTTTAGGACCAAGTTGATGTTCTGACTTGCTGTGTCCATTGTACTGTATTTTCCCTCAATGAATTTTCCCAAACAAAGAACCATGATGAGCCAAAGCAGGAGGAAAAGTACACCTAACACAATCCAAAATTCAATCCATGGAGAAATCAGTAGGTTTTTTTGAGTTGATGAAAGAGTTCAGTTACTTTGTCTTTAAAAGTTTCTGTTGCTGGCGTTTCTTCAGGTTTGCTTGGATCTTCAGAAAAGTTATCAAAATTGATGAAGTAGCCAGATGCAGTTCTGTCAATTGTTGGAATCGCTTCCGGATTTTCATTTGCTTTTGCATTTTTTGTTTCATTAGCATAGTCTGAGGCTACATCGTTGTAGACAGGTGTTTCTTGATGAACTGTTGCAATTTGGGTTTCAAGAGGCACAAGTTCCATGGCATTGTTTCATAGTCCTTTTTTATTCACTGCAGGTTTATCAAATGTGATTAGTCTCTCAGTTTGAACCTCTTGTGTTGTAGCAAGTTTTGGTACTCTGCTATTTCTTGGGAGTCCACTGGGCCTACTACTTATTATTGGCCACATGATTGTGGTTTTACCAGGTCGATGGATACAACTCGGTTCTCCTTTTTACCAGCAAGGGGCGGTATTACAACTGATATTGTTCCGCTGACAGCTAAGACAGGTACTGCTTTTCTGTAAGAAGGCCCAAATTCCTTTTTTACCGCGATCTTCTCTCTGACCAGATCCCCAATCTTTGGAATCCAGGCAGGCCTTGCTGAGACAGGTGGTTTATCTTCAGTGGCTGTTGGCTGCTGTTTTAACTTTACGTTGCTCAGGCCTTTTCTTGTTTCATTTAAGTCCTGTAAAATAGCCAAACGATCTTTGATATGAAAGCATTTTTCTTCTACCACTGAAGTCTGACTATCGAGGTCCTGAATATGCATTCTAGTCCCGAACAATAGTTCGTACGGACTGAAACCATTCAGAGAATTTCTTGGCAGATTATTAAGACTACGTTGGACACTTGTTAGATGTTGGACCCACCCATCACCCGAACCTAATACCCTCGCCGTTATAGATTGCTTTATGTCCCGGTTTTTTCTTTCCACAATCCCATTTCCCTCAGGATGGAAGGGACAAGAGTACCGCAATGCAATGCCCACGCTGGTCATGGCCTCCTTATAAGCTCGAGAGCTAAAAGCAGGACCCTGGTCAGAATGTAGCATGCCAATTGCGTATATGCCGATATGGACTCGCAAATCTTTTATAACAGTTCTGGCGTCAGCTGAGTTCTGGTGTCTGCATTTTAAGTGAATCTAGTCTTAAACTTTAATGAGAAGTATTTCTCCTATTGGATTTCTGCGTATAGATAGCCTTATGCTTTCTAAAAGAAGGGTCCTGGCAATACTCCAGCCGGTTCGCCACTGCGATCTCTTTTGTAGTTTGGACAGCCCATTGCAAATTTGTAGTTATGCAGGCTCATCCCCGGCCACCAGTATTCTGATTGTAATTCTTTCAGAGATTCCTTGATCTCTTGGTGCCTTAGACCTAATCCCCTATGTGCTTCTTGAATCAAGAAGATTCTCCTGTTCGTGTTTGGAATTACTCTATCCCCCACTCCAGGGATTCGAGCAAAAGGAACGGAGTTTGCATCAATTATGTATGTATAATTGAGTGGATAGTTCACGGGTAATGCTGCACTGTCGCCTTTTGAAGACGTTTTTACCGCCAGCATGGTTTCCCCATCTATGTATTTTTCTTAACGCTTTTTTTGTGGCTACGGAAGCCGCATTAGTTGCTTCCGCTGTGGCTGTGTTAGCCAATGAATTCCCTGCAGCGTGAACGCCATCACGCTGATGACTGAGTATATGGATCACGTGAGTCTTTCGTAGTTCTTTCTGCAAAAGAACTACTTGTTCCCAAAGCTTCTTATGCTTTATTGTGGCACCTGTGTCATCTTTGTAATCGTTTTGAACCCAGTTCTGCAAGTCATTATTGTAAGATTTGACACAGTAATGCGAATCGCACACTATTTGTGTCGGGAATCCCCAATCGGCAATATCTAGCGCCATTTTTAAAGCTAGTAGTTCAGCTAGTTGAGCTGAACTGTCTTTTACAGATTGAGACATAGTTACCAGTGGTCTCAATTTACCTCCGTGCCACCGGCATTTAACAACCACGCACGCAGCACTGTAAGCTTGCTTACCCCAAACCGCGGGTTGTGCTGATCCGTCTGTATATATTACACAGGCGTAAAGCTGTAGAGGCAGAATTTCGATTGGCAGAGGATATTCTTTTTCATATGTTAAATTTTTTAATTTTTTAATTTCCGGGTCAAAGTAGTATTTCACATCTGTTGCAGCAAGAGAATTTTCCCATTGTATCCATTTTGGATCTAATGCCACGTTAGTCAAATTGCGTGGGCTTGTTAATGCCTCAATGGCTGATTCTGCTGTTAAAACAGTTATCCTTTTGCCTTGTGCTTGGGCTCTTTCTTTTGCTACAGCAGTTTGAACCGCATTTACAATATTTTCTGTAAGACTTGTGTGTACAAGTGTGATTTGTAAGCTATTGGTACCTTTTCTCCCTCATTTGAGGTCAGGTACGTGAATCCGCATCTTCCTGGGATGACTCGGATTACAAGGTTGCGTATGTTTTTGCGAGTTTGCAATTTTGTTTTAGCTAACATGTCTGTTTGCAATGATCTCAAAATTTCTGTGTGTTTTAGAGTCCAATTGATTGGTTTGAAATCAGGTTTTATTAATTCATAGAGAGGTTTAACCCTCTCTGCATAATTTAGAATGTATGTTCTTCCGAAATTCAGGAAACCTAGTATTGATTGTAAGTTCTTCAGCGTTTTAGGTGCTTGGAATACAGCGCACTTCTCTAAGAAGTTGTCTGCTAGGCTTTTGCCTTCACTTGATAATTCATATCCTAAAAACAGGACTGTTAGATGGGCAATTGGTGACTTTTTAAAGTTGAATTTGTAACCCTCAGCAGCAAACCCAAGTATTATGATGTTTTTATCCTTTTCAAGTGAGTATCCAAGTCATCATCTGTGATATAGATGTCATCGACATAAGATAATGCCTCATCATCATATATTTGTAGTAACTCTGTTACTCTTGCTGAGAATAATCCTGGGCTATTCTTGAATCCCTGTGGGAGTCGACAGAAATTGCTGTGACCCCATTATTGAGAAAGCGGTCAAATACCTGCTTTCAGGTGTTATGTTTTGACAAAAGAATCCATTAGAGATGTCTAATGTCGTTTTGTATTTTTTGCGCACAATGTTATTCATTAGTGCTGCACTGTGTGAGTTTTGTACTGCAAATGTCTTGCAACATGAGTTAAGATGTCTGTAGTCCAAAACTAGACGATATGAACCTTCTGGCTTGGAGACAGGAAACAAAGGATTGTTCATTTGCTAGGTGCATGTTTCAAACACCCCCTGGTATTCAAGTTGATCTAAGATCTCCCTGACTTGTCTTTTAGCTTCTTGCTTAATTGGGTACTGCCTTTGTGCAGTGGGTTGACATTTTAACTGGATTTTGTGAGGAGGAGAGTCCTCATCCCATCCTACATGATTTCTATATAATGCAGGAGCTTGGGCTACTGCCTATTTTCTTGCATATGTATATTTTTTATGCATTGGAATATGATTTGATAAGGCAGGCATAATCATTTCTTCACCATGAGGGCACTCCCTGACAAACTCTGGTGGCCAGTTTTTCTCAGCTGAAAGGATGTCATAGCCTTTGGAAAGGTTATCCCAAAATAGACCCCTTACTTTCCTAGTCTTATCTCCCTCTATACGTAATGTTATTTCGTATATTTTATGAGGTTTGCTAACTCTGGTGTCTGCAGTTTCCACCTGAATGAATTCATTCGTGTCCACTGTCTCCAGAAGATACATCAGGATCTTGCGAGCTATGGTCACTTCTGCTGCGCTGTCTAGCATTGTCTGGGCCCACTCTCCATTTTTCAGTTGTGTCCTCAGTATCCTCGGCATGTTTAATTATTTTAATACTGGCTACCTTCTTTCTTGGAAATTGTAATTTTTTATTTAGATGAGCAGGCTCCTTGTCTTTGGACTTGACGTGCTCTTCCCTGTGTTCTGACCGTCCTCTTCTTTCCGATTTATGCGAGGAATTATCCCTATTTCTAAGGTTGTATCTTTTCTCAGAGGGCTCCCTCTGGGGAGACTTGTGTCCTTGGTCCGGAGATCTTTCTCTCCGCCGAGGAGACCTTCCTCTGGACTGGAATCTTTTTTCTTTGGGAGTGGATTGTTTATTTCCATCCCAGCTCTTTTTTGGAGTGTTTAGATTATTTTTAATAAATATCTTTTCAGGATTTTCAGTTAGTTGGGGTTTTACTGGTTTCCCACCCAAACTATCTCTACCTAGTTCCTCATAGGATTTTTCTAGGATTCTGGCAAGTTCAAATGGTTGTTCTGCTATATCTGTTTCTTTCAATTTCTGGCAGATCGCCACAGATGCTGCTTCTCCTTTTCTGTTGGCTAATAATATAGCAGAGACCTGCTTGAAGTCTTTCAGTAGTTTCATACCCAGAGTTAAAGCAGGTTCTGGACCGTATTCATTTTGAATCTGTCTTAGTACATCTGGTATTACCGCCATGGATGGAACACCATGTGTTTTTGTGTAAATGGAAGCAAAGACTGTGCCCCAAGTGTCACAGTCCTCCACATGTGGAGCGATCCCCATTGGAAGACAGATAGTCAGAATTCTGTGTTTCTCAGTAGGTGTAGTATCCGGAAATACTGCCTCTATTTGAGTGATTTTTTATGCTAACCAGAATGGAATTTGTTCCCGTTTTGCGGGTACTTTACCAAGACATGATTGTATGTTCTGTGGTGTTATTTTGTTTGTGTTCCCCTGATGAGGGGTCAGCTGTGGAATGTTAATTGCTGGTTGGACCGTTGTAGTCCGCATTACATATTGGACTAATTGTCTATGTATTTTAATCAGTTTTTTTAGCTGAGCTAAAAGTTCTGGTACTGTCATTTTTTCGATGTCTGGATGTGGTGTGTAGCTGGCTAGAACCGGCCACGTTGCTTCTGGTCTACCTAGTGGACCGAGCCTGGTGATGTGATTGTTATGTTTTAAGGTGCCATTAAACCAGAGCAGGTGCTCTTGGTAATTTAGTGGGATTTCCACCTCCTCGAAAGGGGTGTACTCTTCTGGAGGTTCCTCTATTTTCTAATAGTGGAAGTCGTGTGTGACAGCGTTTGCTGCTGGAAAGTTTATCCATGAATAGAATACCTCTGTCTGCCGATATTCATGGGCCTCTATCACGAATATGACTATACCACCTTGTGATGTCAGTCCGCTTTCTATAAGTTTAAGAGTTACAGTTTTTCTTATGTTGACCGGAATGAGTATAACACTTGGGTCATTGTCTTGGAGACTTGTGTCATCCGCTAGGAGTCGAGGTGCTATTCTAGCTGTCTCCCTTTCGTCTTCACTTTCTACCATTTTTACTGACAGAAAGGTTTTTGTTGCAGATCAAGTTTCAAGGAAACAAAGATTAGGTGCACAATAATTTAGAACACTGTATCCTTCAACGTTGACTAAACCAAAAACTATACATAGGAATCTCTTCCTACTAAGTTCCGGCGGATTTTAACCTTTTACCCACTCCAGACGTCTATTGGAGTTTTTACGGGAAAAGGGTCAATGTGAAAAAGCACGACTGAGTTACTCTAACGTCTTGCGTTAGATTTATCACCTTACCAAACGTTGGGCGCCATGTAGTGTAGTTCCTATATTCCCAATAGGCTCTGTGCATTGGAATAATATATTCAGCAGTGTAGACGTAGGACTGAGGTCAACTAGGTCTCTACTGACTATATTAGACTTAAGTTTTTGCCAGCTAGCTCAGAGGTCACTAGAAACTTTCTCGAATAAACGAGGAGGAGTTTAACCTCCCTGGATAGACAAGAAGGGATTAGCTTCTGACAACCATATAACATGACAACTTTGCTCCCTCAGAATAAGAGTGTATCTCTAGAGTTGTGTGAAAACAATAGACAGCTATTTCACTCAGTCAAGTGTGCATACTTAGTTTCACCAGAGTGCAGAGAAAAGAGAGACAGGCGTTTTCAATAAAAGGTTGTTATTTATTGAGCAGTCTTCTTTCTCATACAAGAGAAATGAATTGCCACAATTGCAATACTTAGAGTAAAGTAAAGTGCGTACAGTAAAAGGAGGATTAAGAAATAATACTGTAAAAGCATTGATATGGTTTCTTAGCCATAAGATACTTTAAAATAGATAAAATATATACATACTTATATACATTGACTAACGTACTCAACTGGTGCTTCTAAATACGCCTACCCCGGTGTACATGACCTAAGCCTAATACGTGGGAAGGAGTAAGTAAGTAGCAGTTTAAGTTAAATTGGTTTTGCCAAGAATCTGAGTCAAGAATTCTCTCTAAGGTTTTAGTCAGCTCCGTACCTGGGTTAAATAGAAAGCAGGAGGTCTTGTATCTCTCTCTCAGGACTCGATATCCCAGTAACCCGCAGAGGTATCTGGAAACACCGGAGCTGGATTTCTCGGCAGGAGAAAAGACAGCGTCTCTCTCAGTGCATCAAAGAGGAGGGGCAGCGTCCGTGGGCTCTCGCATCAGCTGGGCTCTCGGGCAAGTAGATAGCTGCTCTGCTCCAAAACCACCACCGTGTGTTTGCTTAAGGCAGCGTTGGTATATTTATACCTGAAAGGTGCCGGGTTTGACGTAAGGTTGGACATAAGACGTCAATAAAGATGTCACTAAGAACTGGCCGTTCTTAGAGTGCTCACAGGAGTTCTAGGATGAAATCAAAACAAAAGCAATGGGGAATTTTCAGGTTGCTGGAGGTTTGGTTTGTTTACAGAACTCGTTGTACTTACTAGGAGCCTGGGGAAGTAGCCTTGCTTAATTTGGACAGCATGGGCTATGACTAAATATGGATATGATTCTTATGCCTTTATAAGGATATTATTCATTATAACCACATAAGAGCATAAATCAGGGCTATCGAATTTAGGGTCCTAGATAGAACTACAACAAACTGGTTAATGACATTTTCAAGAACCGATATAAGAGGACAATAAATCGTGGTGTGGTGGATCAGACTGACACTACACTACAGCAATATGTTGACTTTAATTTGGGATTGTTCTTCTTTGTTGGTGCCGCTTTGAACAGTTGGAAAATCAGACGTTTGACACGTGCTGTGGTGGCTGTGACTAACCAGACAGCTATGGCACTTGGAAACATCACAGAAGAGCAGCAAATTGCTAGAATTGTGGCGCTTCAAAATCAAATGGTCCTTGATGTTGTCTTGGCTGATCGAGGTGGTGCATATCGCATCATCAGGAAAAGTTGCTGTGTCTATATCCCTGATCATGCCCCTTCTGTTTTCAATGTAACTTCTAAACTGCATAGAATTGCTTCTGAGATTCACCCTGACACTGGAACATGGAGCTTATCTGGTTGGCTGTGGACACTATTTGTAACTTGGGGCTGGAAGCTCTTGACAGTACTATGTATATTTTGTGCGATCCTGCTATTATGTTGCCTATGTCTACAATGTGGTCCAATGCTTCGCTCCCTTTGTATCACTGCTTTTATACCTACCAAATGCAACGTTAAGACTGTAAATGCTCAATATGTATTGGATCTTCAGCTAATTCTAAAAGGGTTGTCTGTGGAAATTGGCAGTGATCACTGTTAGCATGAGCTGAAGCCATTTTGATTGTGGCAGCCATTTTAATTAATGAATATTATGGAGTCTGCACACACCCGCTTTTCTATCAAATAGGAAAATCACTGTATTCAAATTCAACTAAGGAATGCATGCAACCCAGTGACAAGGCAGCCAATCTAATAACAAGTACAAACTTCAGGTGGAGAACCAACAGTATACCGGGTGCACAACGTGTAAGAATATATTGAAGTTATTCAATGTATTATCACTTGACACCAAAATGAATCATTCAAAATAAACCACAATAATCATCTCATACTTCAAAAGTTCTTCTGATGTTTTTATGTTATTTACCCAAACAAATTGATATTTATGCTTGACATAAACAAAACAGCAATTGCATGTAACTAAACTATTGTACTAGCTCATAAACATTCAACGAAAAATGAACTTTTCTTCAATAATCCTGGGAAATACAGCCATGCCCAATGCATTTTGGGAATACTCTATCTCTTCTTCAGGGGCCATGCAGCATGTAGAACGCCGGTCTAACGTGTTTCTCAAAATACATGGATCAAGACTCTGATACGTAGGCTTGTAAAGAATGCCATGTCTGTAGTAATGAAAACAGAAATATTGATTGCAATGTGGCCTGGCCAATCGAGAAATAGACTCCTCGGCAACGCTGCTGCAGCACACTGTTTGCTGCGGCTAATAACCACTGCTACACCTGTCAACCCGAATACTGTTATAATGTCCACTGCTCAACTGCCTACGAGTTCTCAATCTGGTCCAGATATCATATCATATCATGTTACAACAACAAAAGAGTACCAACTATTAAGGACTGTAAATATGCAAGTGACAGTATCCCTACTTCCTAGAAACCACAATATGGAAAGTTATGTGCTAACAAATGAGGTCAACAGACTGAAAAAGAAAAAGAGAAGAAAAAATCATTTCTTAAAAGAACCCTCACTCACCCTAGTGGTGACATGCTTCATCATGGGGTTCCCACAGGAGGGACCAAATGCCCACACTGTGTGCTGCGACGCATGCCATTGCAGCGGAGCGGGTTATTTTTGAAAAGGTGTCTTGGTGAAAAGTGATTCGTGATGTGAGTGAATGTTAAAAGATCACAACTGGACCCAAAAGAACTTTATTAGTGGACCAGTTGCTCACATTAAAAACAGTGAGGCCACATGATGGTTTATTATTAGAACCACAGTGTCCTAGTGTGGGTGGTCAACATGTTTCTGCTGTTCAGTGCGTATTAAGCTCAGCTTTCTTCAGGACCAGTGAAAAAATTATAAAAAAGCCCCCGGGGGGTCCACGCACGCTAAGGCGTGTCCACTCCGTGAGGACGAATGTGAAAAACAAGGAACATTTTTTTTTTCCTATTTGACTCACGGTTTTACCCGCAGCAAGTACTCCTGGAATTCGCCTGGAGACTATCTGTGAATTAACACAAAGACACAAATAAACATTATGTATTTAACAAACAGTCTTTTTGACCCGAAGGGTCAGAACCTTATGAATTTAGGGGAGTACCCATCAATTCTGCGTCCCCTTATTCCCAGATGCACAATGACACTGACTATGTTGTAGTCGGTTTTTCTGATTGGCCTTTACATATTGAAGGTCTTATAAATTATCAACATAACTCCTGGATTATGGTAGTAATTCACCCCTGTAACTCACAAGAAGTCATGTTTTCAAATTAAAATTAATGTAATACCCCGTTAAAAACGGAACCAGAGCCCTAGTCAAAGAGCCTAAGGATCCGTAGTCATAGATAGATCACAGGCTTATGTCAAACATACACTTACATCGCTCGCAGTTTGAGCGTACCGCATGGACTTACAGTGCGGCAGTTTCTTCACGTTGTGCTCCTTCTAAAAAAGAGAGAGCAAAGATAGAGGCTGGTTTCAGTATAACTGTTTTCCCATGCCCTCTCGAGATACCTTTCTGTTTCATCGCGCTAAAAAGCACTTATTTCAAGCACAGCGACTCGCCGCCGGCAACCTAGATATCAGGCTCCTGCAATCCGGATCTTACCCGTAAGGGAAACGCCACCGCATCTTATCGGGAGGATCCGGGTCACGTGTCCCGTCCGGGTGTCACGTGGTTGAGGTCACCATAAGCCGCTGGGAGTTCAACTGAAAGACCAACATTTACGCTAACATTGTTTATGAATTCCCGGTTAGTCAATTGTGTTGTAGGGAAAATAAATAATGCCACGCCATCAGTTCTGAAACAAACACTCGGTAATGAGCCAATGTCTAGGTAAACATACTCACTTCCGGTTAACGGAAGGGCGATACTAGACCGCTAACCTCGCTAGTGATCACAGCGCAAAGTTTTATTAGTCCCAGGCCAAGAGTAGCACAAAGGACACACGCGGCTGGCAAGCCCATATAAAAGGAGACTGACACCCACAATTTACTTAGTAATCCTATCTCTCGCAGGAAGATAAAGCCGAACTATGGGGACAATGTTCATGGTTAGTAATATTATTAGTGGTAATTCGTAAATTATCACAACTTGCCCCCAGTTTATCCGAGCGTAAACAGCTATTCAAGTGTATCTGCTGTAAATAATAACCTAACCGAGAAAGGCCAAATCCCTCGATTAAGTGAGTCGTGGAGTCATCCACACCAAGTGAAACGAGGTTTATACTCATAGAATTCTGACATCATCAAAAAGTCCGGGCTGGTATTTTAAGACCTTATTCTAGGCTGGTGATATAGATCGAAACTGTCACAGAATTATAGATCGAAACTGTCAAAGAATTATCACTGTCGCAAGACACTCCCCCACGGAATGTCATCGTTGTGACCCTCAAGATGGGTCGACAAACGATGCACCCACCTCTGCTCCTTTTCAAAGAGTCTATTTTCAGTGCCATGCTGTAAGTGCTCAATCACTGTCCGGAGTATTAAGAAGCATTGGAGGATTTTGACATCAAACAATTGTAATTGGGAGAAACCTTTGTTCTCTTATAAAAGAGCCCGGAGTCTTAAAGACTCTCTGGTCCACACACGCCCACAGAAAGCACAAGAAACCCCCAGAAGTGTCCTGAATGCCTGGGGTTTACCATCAGTGTTGGGCCATTATCCGTGTGGCAATTGTAGTGTGTGTCCATAAACTTCAAGCTCAAAAACATTGGATTTGGAACCCGGAAAAGTTTGGGAACAAAGAAACCACACAAATTGCAATACAAACAACGTTGTGGATCTGATAACCTGTCCTTGCGGGTTAAGATATGTGGGGATGACCAAGAGGATGGTCAAACTCCGCATTGGTGAGCATAGGAGCAGTATAAGATGTGGCAAGAATAACACGAAAATGACCACACACTTTTTGGAACGTAGACATTCCCCAGATCAGATCCACTGGACAGTGATTGAGCACTTACAGCATGGCACTGAAAATAGACTCTTTGAAAAGGAGCAGAGGTGGGTGCATCGTTTGTCGACCCATCTTGAGGGTCTCAACGATGACATTCCGTGGGGGAGTGTCTTGCGACAGTGATAATTCTTTGACAGTTTCGATCTATAATTCTGTGACAGTTTCGATCTATAGCACCAGCCTAGAATAAGGTCTTAAAATACCAGCCCGGACCTTTTGATGATGTCAGAATTCTATGAGTATAAACCTCGTTTCACTTGGTGTGGATGACTCCACGCCTCACTTAATCGAGGGATTTGGCCTTTCTCGGTTAGGTTATTATTTACAGCAGATACACTTGAATAGCTGTTTACGCTCGGATAAACTGGGGGCAAGTTGTGATAATTTACGAATTACCACTAATAATATTACTAACTATGAACATTGTCCCCATAGTTCGGCTTTATCTTCCTGTGAGAGATAGGATTACTAAGTAAATTGTGGGTGTCAGTCTCCTTTTATATGGGCATGCCAGCCGCGTGTGTCCTTTGTGCTACTCTTGGCCTGGGACTAATAAAGCTTTGCGCTGTGATCACTAGCGAGGTTAGCGGTCTAGTATCGCCCTTCCGTTACCGGAAGTGAGTATGTTTACCTAGACATTGGCTCATTACCGAGTGTTTGTTTCAGAACTGATGGCGTGGCATTATTTATTTTCCCTACAACACAATTGACTAACCGGGAATTCATAAAGAATGTTAGCGTAAATGTTGGTCTTTCAGTTGAACTCCCCGCGGCTTATGGTGACCTCAACCACGTGACACCCGGATGGGACACGTGACCCGGATCCTCCCAATAAGATGCGGTGGCGTTTCCCTTACGGGTAAGATCCGGATTGCAGGAGCCTGATATCTAGGTTTCCGGCGGCAAGTCGCTGTGCTTGAAGTAAGTGCTTTTTTGCGCGATGAAACGGAAAGGTATTTCGAGAGGGAGTGGGAAAACAGTTATACTGAAACCAGCCTCTATCTTTGCTCTCTCTTTTTTAGAAGGAGAACAACGTGAAGAAACTGCCGCACTGTAAGTCCATGCGGTACGCTCAAACTGCAAGCGATGTAAGTGTATGTTTGACATAAGCCTGTGATCTATCTATGACTACGGATCCTTAGGCTCTTTGACTAGGGCTCTGGTTCCGTTTTTAACGGGGTATTACATTAATTTTAATTTGAAAACATGACTTCTTGTGAGTTACAGGGGTGAATTACTACCATAATCCAGGAGTTATGTTGATAATTTATAAGACCTTCAATATGTAAAGGCCAATCAGAAAAACCGACTACAACATAGTCAGTGTCATTGTGCATCTGGGAATAAGGGGACGCAGAATTGATGGGTACTCCCCTAAATTCATAAGGTTCTGACCCTTCGGGTCAAAAAGACTGTTTGTTAAATACATAATGTTTATTTGTGTCTTTGTGTTAATTCACAGATAGTCTCCATGCGTATTCCCTGAGTACTTGCTGCGGTAAAACCGTGAGTCAAATAGGAAAAGAAATGTTTTCCTTGTTTTTCACATTTGTCCTCACAGAGTGGACACGCCTTAGCGTGTGTGGACCCCCTGGGGGCTTTTTTATAATTTTTTCACTGGTCCTGAAGAAAGCTGAGCTTAATACGCACCGAACAGCAGAAACATGTTGACCACCCACACTAGGACACTGTGGTTCTATAATAAACCATCATGTGGCCTCACTGTTTTTAATGTGAGCAACTGGTCCACTAATAAAGTTCTTTTGGGTCCAGTTGTGATCTTTTAACATTCACTCACATCACAAATCACTTTTCATCCAGACACCTTTTAAAAAATAACCCACTCCGCTGCAATTGCAGGCGTCGCAGCACACAGGGGGGGCATTCGGTCCCTCCTGTGGGAACCCCATGATAAAGCATGTCACCACTAGGGTGAGTGAGGGTTCTTTTAAGAAATGATTTTTCTTCTCTTTTTCTTTTTCAGTCTGTTGACCTCATTTGTTAGCACATAACTTTCCATATTGTGGTTTCTAGGAAGTAGGGATACTGTCACTTGCATATTTACAGTCCTTAATAGTAGGTACTCTTTTGTTGTTGTAACGTATTTAATAGGGGTTGAAGAGTGGCCTCCTAAACCCTTACTCTCCCGTTGATTATATATATCATATCATATCATATCTTGACTTGTGTATGTTGGATTTTTGTTGTTGGTCTTGTTTTGATTACATAAATATTGGCTGGTTTTCTAAACTGGTGTGGAGTACATTTTCAATGTGTATCTGTGTGTGTGTGTGTGTCTGTGTGTGTGTGTGTGCACAACTACTTTGCACATTGCCTCTTTAGTTTAGCCTAAATGAACTGTGCCAAGCTACTTGAGGATAAGCACTTTTAGTGTGTACTACAATAACCCTTACTAGGATTGTGGTTCCTGCTTGGACAGGGTGCTTACCTCTGCCGACCAGCAACCCAATTTTTAACAGTAAACAAAAAGTAACCAAGGAAGTAGTAGTAACTTTCAGGGAAGAAATGTTCAGAGGAGAACTGTGCAACTACATCCCAATGAACCAATAATGATCGACAATTAACAAACTTTGGGGCTTATTTAAAGTTTGGTCGACATGATACTCCATCAACATGTTAACGAATTTCCAGTTTGTCATACTGCAAGTGCCATAAGCTATAATGAACTTGTATTACAGATGGGGCATCTGTTATGTTTGTGAAGGAGTATCCCATCCACCAAATTCTCAATAAGGCCCTAAGTCATCGAATAGTGTGATAGGTCCCACAATATGATGGATAAAAGATAGGTGCTTTATTGATCAGGCAGCAAAGGAATGGTTATGAGGTTAAGTGGCATCCTGTAGGAATTCGTACACATTGCTATGGAAAGAGGCCAGAGATGGATAGACATAGTATAGCAGAGTTGAGAGCTATACGTTAGCCCTGCAATTTACTACTGCATGTTGTAGGTAGGGTAGAACGCAAAGAACAGGGTTTCCAAAGTACACAAAGGTGGTGGAGTAAATGAAATGTACTGTGAATTCCTGTCACAAGTGATGGTTGGGTTTCTCTTGAAGAAAGAGAAAACAAATATTATGCATAATAAAACTAAGAAAGATAGAAACAACAGGAAGATTGAAATTCTGTAAGGAGGTGTCTGAGATACAGAGTGTGAGTGGTTATGTGGTGGTGAAGAGGAGATTATTTCTTGTAGCATCCTTTCTAACCAAGAGGAAGTGTCTGTCCTGATAGAAATAAACTTTGTTAGTGTTGGTGCTTATTGCCATATCACTCAACAAAACGTTAACACAACTTTTCAATATTTTGTGCAAATAATCTTAAAAAACACAGGTACAGCTTTTCTATGTTTATGCATCTGGGTTGTGCCACTTTTGTAGCATAGCCCCAACACAAAATCATTTTTAGCAGTTACAAAAGCCATGCAAACCACTTTGCTTGGTTTAGTACATACAGAGTGCGCCCTTGGGTTGCTTTGCGTGGGGATAGGTGTTACATGGATGGAGCACGGGCGTTCCCATGCATACATCCATGTATTTGGATGCAAACCCAGTTTTATAGACTTGTAATCCTGGTTTTGCACCAAAATGGTGTGCGCACCTGTCAGAGGCATAACAAGGAGAAATATCTTTCTTTTTTTGGCAGTTTTGTATAGCACGATCTTGACTCAAAGGTATTGGAGCCCTTTACATGGGCATCAGTATATAACGCAAGGACACATTAATTATTATTTTTTTAGTCACCAGGTGATTAAGTAAATTCCCCCAAATCAGAGGATAAATCAGCTGCTCTCCACACCACTGGAGTCAAGCCATCCTGGCTGATGACTGCTGATAGCCAGAAACCGGTCCTAGGATGCTTGATTCCGGTCCAGGAAAGACGTGGCTTGGCAGTTCGAACTGGACTGTTCCCATGAGGCACAGGGTCAAGGCTGATTTGCATATGGCGATGTCTGAACTGGGGTGGTGTGGAGTGCAAAAAAAGATGGAATTAGGCCCAGATCTCTGTACTGGGGTGAATGTATGACATTGTTCTTCATTGTGTCCATCAATTGTTGTTTTTGCAGTTGTTAAAGGGGTCGGCACCCCGAGGATTAAGCGATGGGCCATGGGATTCCAACAATACGAGACGGAAGTGGCCAAGAGGCCAGGCGCCAAGAACCCTGCCGACCTCCGCTCGAGACACCCGGCCCCGCAGGACAAACAAGGAGAAGAGTCAGACGTGGAAGCGGTGGAAGCACACCTAAACATAATCTCCACCATCACATGTCCAAAATCACTGAGTGCCTCATGAAGATGTGGAGAATCCGGAACAAGTTAAGTGTGACCCAAGGGGGAATTCTGATAATAGGGTCCTGCATCGTCATCCCGGCTGCCCTACAACACCAGGTAAGACAGTTGGTCTCACGGAGGTCATCAGGGGATTTAAAGCATGAAGGCCCGGATGCAAGAGAAAGTCTTATACAATTGCTCCACAACAAAACCTGGGTAAGAGTAAGGATGGGGGACGGTCAATCACTAACAAAGGAAATTCCTGCACTTGAAGGGTTGAAACAGGGATGTGTACTGGCCCCCCTCCTTTTTAACCTATTCTTAGGAGACTTATCAGTCAACCTGGATGACCTCAATGCACATCCTCCTAAGCTGGGGGATAAGATGATATCCAACTTGATGTATGCCGACGATGCGATCTTACTAAGTCACACTAAAATAGGTCTCCAGCGCTTAATCAACAGAACACTTTTGTATGCAAATGAAAATGGAATGGTTATTAATGAAACGAAAACAAAAATCATGGTGGTGTCCAGGAACAAAAATGTGAGACAAAAAAATAAATGGTTTATTGGAAACAATCAGCTGGAAGAAATAGAGGTGTACAAGTACCTGGGAGTACTGTTTGATCAGAAGGGAACTTATCTCCTCCAGAAACAGGACATACAAAGGAAAGCCAACCAACTAACAGCAGCATTTAAGATAGCACAAAAATCCCTTGGGAATTTAACTTATGGGCCACTGTTGAAAATCATAGGAGCTAAATTGCTCCCAACCATTACATATGGAAGTGAGGCACTAATGGGTACAGATGCGGAACTAATTAATAAGGTACTTTCTAGAGTATAAAGATCTCTCTTCCACCTCCCGAACAACGCTTCGCCAGCACAAACGAGACTGGAATTTGGTTTGAACAATCAAGAGTTAGCAAGAAAAGGCCAGTTTATTAAAATGTGGTATAGGTTTAAGAATGACCATGATAATCAACTTTCACAAATACTCTGGCAAGAAGTAAAAAACAACAAAAAATCACTTGCTAGGAGATATCTTCACGAGGCAATAGAAGAGTTCTCGCTGATGCCTATATGGAACAATACGATAAACAATGGATCATTTAAAAAAATAGTGAATCGAACAACTAATTACCTATCACTTTTACATGACAAAAATGTGCTGGCAAAAAGAAAACACTCGTGGACAGTAATAAATGGATATTAAAAAAAGAAAGTACAAGAATACCTGGAGATACCATGGTCCGAAAGAAGTAAACAATGCTTTATGAATGCAAGATTTGGAATTCTGCCAGGCCTTAGTCATGCTCTGCCATGGAAAAAATCTATCTCCGGTCTATTGTGCAGACTTTGCAAAGGTGGAGAAGAAAATATTGTCCACCTCCTATGTATCTGTCCTGGACTTCGTAGGGAAATATGTGCATTACTCAAACCTCATTTCAATCTCCGGGGTATAAGAACATGCAGGCATGCACTGAAAACTTGTCTTCATCCGAATGATATAGTCATGAACGTTGCCTTTGTAAATTTTTTAAAGATAATAACTACTGAACAAGAAAAATAAATGAGGAAAAAAAAAATAATAATTAACTTTTAAATTTTAATCATGTTTTTTTAGATCCAAGCATCTCAATTTTAAGGACAAAATTTGCCTATTTTATTTTTACTGTATTGTACTATATAAACTGAAAATGATTGTGTATTGGAAATATTGTAGGATTTTAAATAATCAAACAATAAAGAATTTTTCGAATGTGAAAAAAAAAAGAGAAAGTCTGATTCCCAGGTCTGAAGGCCTGAGTCAAAAAAGCTGTGAAAAGGTGCCCAGCCTGCCAGTTGACCAGCCCCTTAGAGAGACTGGCACCCGTCCAGATAGAAGAACATGGGAAGGCCCAGCGAGAGAAGGTGAGTCTCGACTTTGGGAGTTTCTCCGAGGGTCGGACGACCCTAGCCATGATCGACAGCTACTCCAAATATCCTCTAATAGAGGTTGTCAGCTCCACAGCTTTCTCCCGGGTTGCCCCAGTGCTTGAAAATATCTTTGCAATGTTCGGATGTCCAGAGGAAATCAAAATCGACAATGGGCCTCCATTCTAGGGCAATGAGTTCTGGGAGTTCATGCAGCATCATGGGATACAACATCGCCGCATCACCCCGCAGTGACCACAGGCCAACAGGGAAATCGAAAGATTTATGAGGACCCTCAACAAAGCCCTCTGAATCACCGTGGCCGAGGACGCAGACCCCAAGCAGCATATGCAGCTGTTCCTCCGAGAGTATTGAAGCACCCCCCACATCACCACTCGCCAAACACCGTGGGAGCTTATGTTCAACAGGAGCCGCCACAACACTCTCCCTACCTGCCCTGGGTGGACACCACCAGCCTACAGTGAGGAACACGCCCTCTGGCGAAGGGAAACACAAAACCTTGCCACCAGCTGGACAAGAAGGGCGACTCCCCGGAAGGTGCAAATAGGGGACACAGAATAATGAAGGACAGGAGACCAGGAGGAAAGTTTTGAACCTGGTACGAACCAGGTCACAGGACAGTAGACGGCATCAAGGGAACCATGATAACTGTATAGAAAGGAGGGGAACAAGTGACACGGAACATTTCATGGTTCAAGAAGGTGTCGGAGCCTCCCTCCGGTAGGGAAGCAGACAGTATCCCGGAGGTGTGGGAGAACAGCGGAGCAGAGCAAGAGGAACCCCATGGGAGCCAACCGGCGCAACATCTAGTGAGACCCACCTGGGAACTGAGGCGGTGCCCAGAAGAGCCCGGAAGCATTGAAAACATCCAGAGCACTGGGGTCCACATCCTCTGCCCGAGGCTGCCACCTATAGACTGAGAGAGAACCCGAGACCGAGCTCCCACCTGAAGGACTTTGCATGCCATGTAGGGGGCCGGTGGGCCCCCATCAAAAGAGAAAATGACTAAGTTGGGATGGGATGTAATGTGTCAGCGGACTACCTTACGGACTCCCGGCTGACGCCGGTTATGTTGCAGATACGCCCTTACGCCGGCGGGCGAAGCGTGGCTAATAAAAGGGAGCCAGACCCGGACTGGACATTGCGGGCACCGGGCAATCCCCCGGTGCGCCGCAAGGGTGGGGGCCGGTTTTGGGCCCCTGGGGACCGATTTTGTTGCAGGGCCATTTATGCAGCATAGCTGCAAAATCGGCCCTGCAACAAAATCGGCCGAAAACCGCCCCGGCAAAGCGCTCAGAACTCCCCCCCCCCCCACCCTCCCGTGGCCGGCCGAGCACTTTGCCGGGGCCGGTTTTGGTTCCCAGTCCGGCACTGAAGGGGGCAGGACCATACGTGGTCAGTCGGCACCCAGCCTTCACACTGCGTTGTGTCCTTTATTGCCGCAAACCATTTTTATTGCAGCACGCGCAAGATCAGCAGAGCACGGGACCTTACAGCAGCAACGGCAGCGGCAATTAGTGGCGCAAGCTGGGGTGGCCGCCTGACGAGGGCCCTGGCGCTTATTTCTTAACAAGTTAAACACTGGTAGAGTTTGAACAACCTATCAAAAAAATCATTTTAAGGTATCAAAAGAAACGTGAGCGACCCGTGGACTAGCTATTGATGGGGCACCAGCCGTTACAGGGGCACCGGAGACCAAGAGTGAGTGTGCAGCCCACAGCGCCCCAATTGTAACTGTAACCTCGCTGATGGGGCTATTTCTTGTTATGGCCCGTGCGCATGTCACCCTTGCTCCGCCACTGAGTGACACAACGAAAACTGGAGGCTATAAACCAAGTAGAACCTCTTCTGTTCCACACGAGGTAGAACGCTAGTGGAGACACGAGGGACTACTTACACAGGCCGTACTGATATTATTAACTTCATGGTATACCCGTAATTTAATTTAGTGAAGCGCCGTGGCCTGTGACCCGCAGCTACTGTTCTGCCTTCTCCGAACCTCGGTTGACAGTCCAGTCGGAGCGTCACCTAGCGGCAGTAACGTCACAATGCACCCTCCCTTGTCTGGTGACCGACAGACAGGGCCGAAGCATAATAATGTTAAGTCGCGCAGAAAACGGCCGTGTTTTCCCTCCGCCTAAAACTCAAGCAATGGATCATCGGCTGGCGGAGGCAGTGTCCCGGGAGAGCCCCAAGGCGCGCGGGGATGTAAGTATGGTCTCCCGGGAGTTTCATTTAATTTGGAACATGGGCTGCTCTGCTGTAACTATGGGCACTGGACGGTGGGACGAGGTGCATCTATGACGCGCACTATCGAGTTTGTAGACCATGGAGTGGACGAGTTGCCCGTAGTTACCTTGGCTGAAAATTAATAGTAATCACTGTATTTTCCCATTGCAATAATGGATGCGGGGATGTGGAGTAGGAGGAGGTAAAATACCTAAAAAATACTGTTTTCATTTTTTCATAAACACTACTAATACTTTGTGTTAGACAATTAGATTTTACATTTAAATATGACGATTTTACATTTCTGTAGCTAGTTGCCAACTAGTCTAAAACAGTGCATAAGCATGACGACTTGCACACGGTCACAGTTTTTAAGTGAACTGCTCCTGAGAGGCTTCTTGAAGGTGGTTTTAGCCTCGGCCTTTTGTGTTCTGACGCTGGCTTTTATTACATGTTTACTTATACTGTGCCTCTTTTATTCCTTCTTCTCAACTCTTATGTTTTTGAAGCTGGGCTGCATTGTACAGGCCTCTTGTTACATTGACATTAAGATTGAATCTGAGATGCTGCTACCGAATTGGTTTGAGTCAATGCTTATTCTTTTCGTATCCGAGATTTTACTGTATTTTTATTTATACTGTGTGCCTTTTTTAATCACTGTATTGTTATACCACAGTACGTTACCTTACGTTATATTATGTTACATTGCCTTACAGTGATTTTTTAAAACTGCACAAATCACTCTTAAAAGGGTATTCATGCTGCAGAGTGTCGCAGCGCTCTTAATGACACACCAACACAGGAGTAACTTTCATGCTTCCTTCTTTATTCCCTGCCAGCCTCACACTGCCTTACAGACTACTTGCCTCCGGTTACCTCACTTCCTCTTCCTGTTGCTTGCCTGTCCTGTCTCAGCCTGAGGGTCAGGCGGGACGATGCTACATCTCCCCTGTTTTTCAAAGTCTCACTACTTCTACATTTCTTCAACCAGACGTCGAGGTTTTCTTATCTGACGCTGCGGTCGTTCTCTGTGTCCGGGTGTTGGACTGTGATGAGTCGTGATTTCAACCATCCGCCCAGGACTGTGGTGGCTTCGGTCGCTGTTATCACTCTGACTGGAGGAGTCACTTGAGGGTAGATTTGACGCGGTCTCTTGGTGGCCGCGCCGGTTGCATTTTCTGAAGTGCGAGATGTTCCTCGTTATCTGCTTGTGGTCAGCTTTGGCTGTGACCATGGTCCCTTTCCTCTTGGTGACTTGCATGGGGGTGTCGAGGTATCGACTGTCTGCTTTGGCTCGCCGATCGCTTCGCACTATGACCCAGTCTCCTTCATGTATAGTGGAGTCCTTGGCATGTCTGCGTTGGTCAGCATATATCTTCATTCTGTGTTTCTTGGTGTGGTCAATGTCCACAAGGGTGTTGTGATCCACAGTGACATTTCGTCGTTGAGGATTCTCGTTTAACATGGGTAGTCTTGTTCGAGGTGTTCTTCCTAGCATCACAGTTGCTGGGCACTGTTCAGTGGTGCTGTGCGGCGTATTGCGGTACGCTCTTAGTACTTCGTTTAATGTCTGCTGGATGTCTCGGTGAGTCAGTTCTGCTTGCTGAAGTGCCTTCTTTAGTGTCCCCATAAATCGCTCCACCATGCCATTTGCCTGTGGCCACAATGGAGTGATTTTCTGATGTTTGAAATTGAGATGAGCTGCGAAGTTCGTGAACTCATGGCCATTGAAGGGGGGTCCATTGTCTGTCTTTACTCGTGAGGGGATACCCCAGGCCGCGAATATCTCATCGAGCACTGGGATCACAGTCGTTGCTCGAGTAGATGATATTAGTTGTGCAAAAGGAAAACGGGAGTATTCATCCATGGCAACAATGATATATTGTCCTGATTGCAAAGGGCCGAAGAAGTCGACTGCAATCTGTTGCCATACTCCATCTGGTAGCTCTGACATTTGTAATGGTGCAGGCGGTTCTTCTCTGCTGACTACTTGACATGTGAAGCAGTCTTTTAGCGTTGTCTCGACCATGTGATCCAGGGAGGGGAACCAGACTCGTTCCCTCAAAGCTTTCTTGGTCGCATTGATGCCTCTGTGCCCTTCATGTGCCAAGTTTATGACCCCTTGACGCAGTTTGAGTGGAATTACGATTCTCCCCCCTCTCAAAAGAAGACCATTGTCGCTGATGGAGAGCTCTTCGCGTACCCGTTGAAAAGCGGCTAAGTCTTGGCGAAGATGAGCTTGTTCAGAGGAGGATTGTTTCGTGTCTCTCCAGGAGTTGGAGCGAATCCTGGTCATCACTGCTTGAATGAGGGGGTCAAGTGCAGATGCTTCCTGGATGGCCTCAATAGGGACCGTGGGAGGACATGCTGCGTCAACAACAAAGAGGAGGTATTCATCGGCCACAGAGAGAGCGGATCTGGCTCCAGCAAGCGGGTGTCGTGACATGAAGTCAGCGGGGTTTTCCGCTTTCCCGGGTTTATGAATAATGGAGAAAACGTAGTCCTGGAGGCGTAGTCCCCACCGCTCAATTCGAGGCGGCATTTTCGCGTTGGGGTTGCCGAAGATCGTAATGAGCGCCTGATGATCCGTGATGATCGTAAAATGTTTGCCATACACAAAAAGGTGGAAATGTTCGCAAGCCCACACCACAGCCAGACTTTCTTTTTCCGGCTGGGAGTATGCTTTTTCAGTGTCTGTGAGACTGCGGCTTGCATAGGCAATGATGTGGCGTTGCTCCGAATCATCACGGTATTGGGCCAGGATGGCGCCCAAGCCCACGGGACTGGCGTCCACTGTGATCTCGGTTTTCTTCTTCGTGTCAAAATATGCCAGGTTGATGGCCGACCCTACAGCTTGTTTGATCACGGTGAATGCGTGTTGGCACGCCTCTGTCCATTCGAACGGCTGGCCTTGGCGGGTGAGTTCACGTAGCGGGTAGCTGATCGTGGCGTAGTCGCGGATGTAGCGCGCGCAGTAGCTGGCCATGCCAAGGAACGAGCGTAGGTCTGTGACATCTCTGGGTTTCTGGGTGTCGGCCAGGGCCGCTACTTTCTCGGGATCCGGTCTCATGCCCTCTTTCGAGAAGATGTGCCCATAGAATTTTAGAGTGTCTTTGTGAAATTCGCACTTGCTAGCATTGAGGGTTAGGTTCGCAGTCATCAGTGCATGACACACTCTGTCCAGGGCCGTGTCGTGTTCCGTTTGATCCTTCCCAAATACCAGCAGGTCATCACTATAGTTAAAAGCATTTGGGATGCCTTGGATGACTCGCCTGATGGCCTCCTGGAAGATCTCGGCCGCCGAGGATATACCAAAGTTCAGGCGTTTGTACCGGAATAGACCTTGGTGCGTGGTGAAAGTCGTGATGTATCTCGACTTGTCGTGAAGCTCCAGCTGGTGGTAACCTTTGTTGAGGTCTAGTTTGGAGAACACTGTGGCGCCATTCAGTTTGGTAATCATGTCACTGATATGCGGCCCAGGGTGACGTTCCCGCTCAATAGCGGTGTTGGGCGCGCGCATGTCGACACATAACCTGACTTTATTGTCCTGCCCCTTTTTTGGAACTACCACGACCGGCGACACCCACGGGGTGGGGCCCGTCGTGCGCTCAATGATGTCTGTTCTGAGGAGGTCTTGGAGTTCATCATCGACTGCCTTTTGTAGATGGAACGGCACCTTCCTGTGGTGCTGAGCAATGGGTGTCACGTTTTCGTTGATGTGAAGTTTTACCTTGAAATGGTTGAGCTTCCCAAGGCCTTTGAACAGGTTGGGGAATTTCGCCACGATGTCTGGGGTGTCCTCCGTCATGTAGAGGAGTTCCACGAGTTTGAGTCTTTCTGCCGTGGGTAAACTGAGGAGGCAGTCAGCCAGGTCTGGCCCCTCCACTACATGAATGTAGGCGTCAATTGACCGGTCCTTGAACGTGAGAGTGGTGCGGAAACGGCCCAGGCATGGCAGTGGCTTGCGTGACATCCACGTGAAGACGCGGACAGCTGCGGGTTCCAATTTGGGCTTGTGTTTCATGCTCTGATGTTCTAAGGCACAGATATAGTTCAGGGAGGCGCCAGAGTCCAAGACAAATTTCGCTGGGTGATCACCTATCAGGATGTCGAGTTTCGGATATCGTTTCAGTCGATCCGGGTCAGCAACCATGCATATGTACTCATCACGATCCGGGGTAGTTACCATGCAGATGTATTCGTCACTATCTTGTGATGTGAGAGTGCGTGATGGCGATCCACTGGAAGTGTCTTTGCGTGAGCGATAGGAATGTGTCGCGTGACGCCTGGTGCTGTGGCTACTTCCGGAGCGTCCTCTTGACTGCGGTGAATAGGCAGACTGAGCGCTGGAGTTAGATGAACTGGAGGACCTTCTTCCTCTCTCTTTCACGGCTCGGGCGTGATGTCGCGACTCATGTCCTTTGGTTGAGGACCTATAGCTTGGTTGTTTGGCTTGGCATGCAACTTCAAAATGATTGTCTCTTCCACATCGGTGGCATCGTTGCCCGATTGCTGGGCATTGACCTGAGTGCGGGTAATCTTGCCCACATCTATAGCAGGTGGACGTGGCTTTTGTGGCCTTCTTGTGTCGTGAGTTTCGACGTGACGGGTAGGACTTTCGAGAGGTGGACGAGGACTTGTTGCTCCGGGATGGCCTGTGAGCGTGAATGCGCAGAGCGTGGTCTTTGTGATCTGATGACTTCTGCGTACCCATTCGCTTCGCGTAGTCCTCGGCCTGGTCATTGATTCTTGTCAGTTCCTCGATTTCGTCTAGTGTGTATGGTTTCTTTAGGAGTTTCCGGCGTAGTATTTCGGATGAACATCCATCAATGATGCGGAGTCTCAGGGCATCTTCTGTTTTGAAGTTGTCGAAGTCGCAGTATCGCGCAAGTCTCCGGATGCGCATAATGAAGTCACTCATGCACTCATCTTTCTCCTGCATGGCAAGGTTGAACGTGTGGCGTTCATAATCCACATTGCGTTTGTGGAGAAAACGTCTATCCAGAGCGGCTTTGGTTTCATCATAAGTGGCAGTTGCTGCATTGGGCAGTTCTTTGATGATTTGTGCAATGTCTGGACCAATCAGATTTCTCAAGGCTACAATCTTTTGTTTGTCATCTTGCACTAGGGAGCCAACCATATAGTCCTCAAAGTCTTCACTCCACGTTTTCCACGACGGACCCATACTGTTGCCTGGGGTCAGTGGTAGTGGCTGCGGTTGACGCATGAATGAGGCCCCAATGGGCTTGGTCGCCATCGTGGGCACGTTGGTTGGAAGAGCTGGCCCTCCTGTACTGGGAGCTGGGCTTTGTGGCCTTGTCGCGCCAGACGTATTGGGAGCTGTACTGGCCAGGTCGGAGGAACTGTCCGGGCCCTGATCGGACATCTGCAGGTGATGAGCTCTTGGTGGCGCTGGCTGGCTTTATTTATTAAGGCTTGTCCAGACTGTACCGGCGTGCTGTTAGTGTCACGCTGTGATTTATGCCTTTTTGTGGCTCTTTGTTTCTTATTAATATATTGAGTCTTTGTGGCTCCACGTAATGTATGCCTTTCCGTGGCTCTTTGTTTCTTATTAATATATTGAGTCTTTGTGGCTCCACGAGCTGCTTACTGGCTCGGCTGCTGCTGATAGTGATGTTTTAGTTTTAGGACCGGTTGGCGCCTGACTTTAAGATGGCCGCCATGGACACTGCTTGGCTCTGTTTATGGGTGGGCGCCTGGCTTCAAAATGGCCGCCGCGCAGGACATTCAGCCTCGTGTCTTGTTGCAGGCAGCGCGCATGGTGGGAGCGGTAGGGTTTGAACTCACCCTTGCTCCGCGCGCTGTCCCCGGTCCTCTGCTTCAGGGCCTCTTGATCGCGTTGGGAGTCGGGCGCTGTTCTCTGTTGCCGCGCGGACTCAGCTTCAGTCTTCTCGGTCGCGCTGGGGATCGGGCGCTGTTCTCTGTTACCGCGCCGACTCAGCTTCAGTCTTCTGAGATCACTCGGTGAGGGGAGCACGCGGTGAGCGCTCTCTGGCATATGCGCCTACCTTCTCACGTACGGTGATTAAACTTGCTGGTGCACGCGTTCTCACTTCTCAGCGCTTCACTCAGGCAGCTAGGTGGCTTGTGGCTTCGGCGGATGATAGCTTTCCGCTGCAGGGCTCGGTGGTCGGCCACATGGGGTGGCTGAGCGATGGGCTGCGTGTGGGTTTTCGTTTCATGTGATCCCACCCTCGTCGCCAGTGTCGCAGCGCTCTTAATGACACACCAACACAGGAGTAACTTTCATGCTTCCTTCTTTATTCCCTGCCAGCCTCACACTGCCTTACAGACTACTTGCCTCCGGTTACCTCACTTCCTCTTCCTGTTGCTTGCCTGTCCTGTCTCAGCCTGAGGGTCAGGCGGGACGATGCTACACAGAGGACTGCTAGACTAGCAGGAACAGATGATGCATGCCTTGATTTCCAATTAAGCTTCGTATTGAGTTTTTTCTTGAGTTACAGGAAAGTGCTCACCGATAGTAAGGAGAGAGTGGCTTTGATTTCAGCTGTTAGTGACCGAATAAGAGACACAGTTGTCCACCTGATCTTTTGAGTTTGAAATGTGTGAGCATGGAGGAGCGTGGATGAACATACGAGGGCCTGAGGAAGGAGATTCTCTTGTTTAGGAAGTGAGAGCAGTGAGGGCCGATGTTGTGCACGGCTCTGTAAGTGTAGCAAAGGAGTTAAAATGCTGCAAGCTTGGGAGCTACTGAAGAGGATTGAGATGACTGGAAACCTATGAGCAGACTAGGAGAGATTCAAAACCAGCCTTGTTGCCATGTTTTTCACCACCTACAGTATTTTTATTCAGATGTTCTGGGATGCTTGCCTAGAGGGGATTGTCTTAGTCTACTCTGCTGATGAGTAGAGCTTGTGTTACAATTATGTATAGGCAGCCAGAAAAACGTTTTTGGGAGCCTTTTCAGAATCTCCACACAGGATGCTGAGACTACTGTGACTTGGTGAGCTATTGCTAGGTTGGGGGTAGAGCACAATTCTTTAGACCTCCAGTTATTGGACCAGTGCACTGTGTTCCTGTGCTCTTAGTTGTGTTGCAATTTAGATTAAGCTAATTGTTTCTCATCCAACTGGCAATCTCTAGCATTCATTAGTTAAAGTTGGACTGGGTTTTTATGGACATCATATGATATGGAGATGATCATTTGGGTGTCATCTGCGTAAGATACAACATCAAAACCAAAAGTTCTAATAATGTCAGTGAGGGGACAAAAAAACCACACTAAAAAGGGTGGGTCTCAGGAAAAAACCCTGCGGAACCCCACAAGTTACTTGAGAGGTGTTGGAGTGAAAGGGTGTGAGCAGAATGGACTGACAGCGGTTTAAGAGGAAGGATAGAATCCACTTGAGGGTGTTCGAGCATGTCATAGTCATGAGTCGCTTAAGCAGAGTGGGGTGTGACATCATATCAGATGCACACTAATAGGCTTAGTCTGATCAGGTCAGCAGGGGCTCCCTGATCCAGGATATGCCACAGTTGTCTGTGGCTGCAAAAAGAGTGGTTTCCATGCTGTGAGCGAACCAAAAGCCTGACTGAGATATATCTAGTAAATGATTGGCTTCAAGATTGCCGGAAATCTGTCCATTAATTAATTTTTCAGAGCTTTGGCTGGGAAGGGCAGTAAAGGCATAGTTCTGTATCTTGCTACAATTTTAGGGTCTACAAAAGGTTTCTTCTGAAGAGGCAGTGCTCTGGCACGTTTTCAGTCAATTGGTTTGTTTTCGCGGAGACTGGCCAGGGTTTTTTCCATATTGTCCTTGGTGAATAAGTTCCAAGTGACGATTTTATTGTGTGAATGGTGTGGATTAGCTGTCTAAGGAGGTGTAGGGGTTTGAATCTCAAAAGCTGTAAGGTAGTGGTCTCATCTGGTCACAGGTAAAGGGAGGGTGCTGTTATTTTGTTGTTCTTGTTGGAGAGGATGGGGTCTAGTATATGTCATGTTATATGAGTGGGTATAGGAAAGTGGATTATTTGTAGTTGCAAAGCAGTCCTGGCTTTAAAATGACACCAGACACCACGGCAGTGCATACTTATGTGTACTAAGTCCACTGGCGTCTCTAAACCTAGATGCCCTACCATATACTATGGACTTACAGGTACATTGTGTTAGCCAATTAGAATTATACAAATTACCATATACCAGTAGAGGACAGAGCACTGGCCCTGGTTAACTGAGCCCAGGGCACTTCACTTCGCCTCCTCCACTATAGGGGTGGAGTTGGCAAATGTGAGCACACCTCCTAGCCTTTCTAAGTTTTCCTGCTGGTTTTCCTGCCCAAAGTAGGAGTGAAACAGGGGGCTGCCATCTGCTTCTAGCAGCAGAGCCTGGTGGTAACATTACAAAGGTGGCAGGCCTTTGAAGCTTTTCCTTCAAGCACTGGCCCATCCTGTGAGAGGAGGTTTGACACCTCTAACCAGGATATTTATTGTTTCTGGTCCCAGAGATCAGAGGCTCTCCACACAGGGGTCCAGAAACATGTCTGTGTGTTGCAGGCTGCCTAAAGCTAGTCAGTGACCACACCAGGGTCGGTAGGTTTTCAGGTGGCACCTCTGAGGTGCCCTTTGAGTATATGTTTAAAAAATTTCACACTGGCATCAGTGTGGATCTATTACAAGGAGCTGGTTGGTATCAAACACTCCTGTGTTCAGTGAAGCCATCATGGTGCTGTGGAACCTGAGTTCCCAGTCCATGTACTCTCTATGGCTTTCCTGGCACTTACAATATCAGGGAATATAGCCTAATACTGTAGGAGCTTATCTGCACACCTGGGATATAGTGTGCCCTTCCTTAGGGCTGGTAAGGCCTCCTAGAGTGGTAACTTGCCTATATAGTAAGTAGTGCTAGCTGGCATGGCACACAGGCAGTGTGTCATGTCGACGTGCTAATTATTATACCTCACAGGGGCATGCCAGCTGCTGAGGCAGTGACATGGTTCTAGAGGGGGTCCCTCTTAATAGGGACTTACTTTGGTGTAGAAGTACCAATTGCGGACATGTTTTTGGGGAAAGACCACTGGTACTGGGACTATAGACAGAGGGGACCCACTACTCTACATTCAAAGTTGCATCAAAAACCAGGCAAAAAGTGAGGAGTACTGCAAAAGAACCTAATTTTTCACATATTCCTCAGCATTGGATCAGTAGGGGGCACGGGTAAACATCTACCTTGATGGGCCATGTCCCACGGGCCCTACTTCCAGTTGTTTATGAGAACAGTTTCCAGTTTGTAAAAGAAGCAGAGAGTGAGTGCCTGAATGTTTGTTGAGTTGATCAACTTTTGGGAGCCTATGGCAGCCAGAACACCGTTGGTGATAGTGGGTCTATTAAAATTAATCACCACTCAATCCCCACTTGACCTCTTCACATCCTTCCCCACCCAGCTCAACCTTTTCACCATATTAATGGAATCATATTTCTCCAACCCCGAGTTCAAATGGGTATTTATCCAGTGCAGCACCTTGTTTGTTAACTCAACATAGGATTCCAGAAAGATCTAGTCAAAGGGGGCACTTTTGCCATGATCACGACACATGGGGTGACTTCAGGAGGCAAATTAATTTCAGAACCTGCAATAGGATGTGGAGGGAAGGCCACATTAGGGAGAACGGAATCTGGCAGGGGACTGATGGGGGAGCAGAGACACAAAGATCAGAGTTTACCATGTTAGTAAGTTGATGTGCAACTGCGGTGGGGTTCAACTTAGCTGCACTTGCCTGAGTCATTTGGGCATGAGCCAAATAGCACTTGCAGCATATACTGATGTTTGATGCACTAGACTCACGAGGCAAGTTCCCCACCCTATTCATTGCATCTGCTATGTTGGTCAATTTTACTTCAATAAGCGTTAGCCTGGCAAGAATTGGGACCATGATATCTTTAGAGGCCTCAATTAGCTCATTAAACAAAGCTTCTGACAAGGTATACTCCAAGGGAAAGATAGCTTTGAACTCTCCGTATGTTTGCCCATGTTGACTCAGTGGTTTCTGTTCATAGCAGAAAGGCCCTTTCCCTCCATTTTTTCACAGAGCTGAAGCCTGTTTGAACAGATTCAGAGGTTAAATCCAGTGAGGAGCCCACCCTCACAGGCAATGTGGTGGGTGCTGGGAACATCATACAGATTTTCCTTAGTCAAACACTCCACCTCTAGATTATGTCCAGTGTGAGAGGCGAGGTCCCCCAGACGGTGGCTGGGACATGCAGGGACAGGCAGGTGGGCCATCCCCAGTCACGGATTATCATCTTTTCTCAAGCTCAATTTCCTTGGACACTACCCCACATCATGTGCCCAGAAACCATGAATAGTGGAGGTGCATGAGGCCACACAAGGAGATAAGGGCTTCATGGAGGCCATTTTTCTGTTCCTCATTTTCTGTCAGAGCTGTTGAATTTGTGCAAGAAAGGCACAGATCAACAATGGGGATCAAGCTCTCGGGACATCAGTAGTGTCTAAACCCCCTCGGGACGCCAGGAGTGCCTAAATCCCCATGAAAAGATAATACTCCAAAAGAATTAGAATCCACTCACCACTAGGTCGATCCATAACCAGGGCTCAAGAGGGGCAGCCCTACCTGGCCTTCTCTGGCTGATGACTGACAAAGAAGCGCCCGCTCATGGACCAGTCTTTGCCCGGGAATGAGCCCAGGTGCATCCTGCACTGCAGGAGTATGAGCTTTTAAGGCACCCAATTGGTGCTGCTGTGCTCTCCCGCCTCTTTCCTTCCCCCGGGAGCCTCTGGGGCTTCAAGTTGTGCCTCTTGTCTCAACCAGCAGCTAAGCTTCCCACGCTATGGGAGAGGAGTGGTGCTCTTAAGGTGCCTAACTGGCACTGTGGCACTTTCTCACGTCCTTCCTTCCACAGATGCACTCTTGGGCTTCAAGTTCTGCCCCCAGTCTAACCCTGCCCCAAAGCGTCCGGCACTGCGGGAGAGGAGTGGTGCTCTTAAGGTGTTCAACTGGTGCTGCAGCTCTCTTCTACCTTCTTGATTCCCCCTATGCACTCTGGGGCTTCAAGTTCTGCCCGCTCCCAACCAGCAACAAAGGGTCCTGCGCTGTGGGAGACTAGTTATGCTCTTAAAATGCCCGATTGGTACAGCGGCCCTCTCCCATCTCCTTCCTTCCTGCAATGCACTCCTGGGCTTCAAGTTCTGTCCTCAGTCTCAACCAGCAACAACACATCTCTAATAGCAAACAATAGCATAAAAAGAGAGATGAAAACTCCGTGGAGTGAAGCCAATGCCCACTCTATGTATATGTTAAATTACTAGAAAGAATAGGTCTTAAAAAGAGATGCACTGTCAAGTCTGACCTACAACGCTGTCCTTTGCTATGAAACCTTTCTGGGAAAGCTAGTCACATATGGCTTCTGACTGTATTGCTGATTGCTAGACTCAGTAACCTTTGCTCAAATCCTTGCTTGCCAGCTTGGTCGTTTTATGATCCTGGGCAAACCATAGCACACATTTATCATGTGAATCTGTGTAGATCCTGCACTTCATATATCTTAAAAATACTCAATTATGTTTGTTTCCTTCATTTCTCATTTCTTATTGCAAATTAAGCACAGAGCGCAGCAAATAAACATAGTTGTGTTTTGTTTGGGAATAATTGAGTCCAGTTTTGATGATCTATATTAACTCCAGACTTTAATCACCTCTTTTCTTCTGTCTTTACTTCCAAAACACTACATCCAACATGTTACTTCTAGTGATGTACTTTCTGGTAATGTTACAGGTGTCAGATGTAGAGGTGCCAGGAGTGAAAAGGTTGCCATTCTTCTTGTGTTTTATTGTAGCTGATAATTTCGATGTTTAGCATAATGCTGCGATTACTTACCGGTAATTGCATTACTCTGAGTCCTTCTGTCGCCGTGTTGACTCACTTTTAGAGGAATCTATGACATTATATCGACAGACAGAATATCTACATACAAAAATATTGACACAAAAATATCGAAGTCAAAAATATCGGAGTTATATCTTCATAAAGGTAAGTACAAAAATATCGAAATTGTAATATCGTAGTACAAAAATATCGAAATTAAAAATATCGTTTTTTTAAATGTATTAATAATAATGTAAAAATATTTTTAAAATACATATCATTTTACAAATATTAAATAAAAACATTAAAACATATTAAAAAAATTATAACTAATACATATACTTTTAAAATAAATTAAAAACTCTACATATAAATTAATATATATACATACTCCACATATTGCAACAGTAGGACAATCGTTGGATAGAGTAGGGGTAAAAATTATTATTCCCACTCCAGAGGGTGCAACAGTAGGGAAAGCGTTGGATAGCGTAGGGTTTTAAATGACTATTCCCACTCCAGAGAGTGCAACAGTAGGGAAAGCGTTGGATAGCCTAGGGGTAAAAATTACTTTCTTTCTTGTTGGCTACACGGAGAACCCTACCTGGACGCACATCTCATCACACGCAGCCTCTGCCCCTGGGTCCAGGAACGCTGTAAGTCTCGCCGCTACTACCAACTCACGGCGGCTGGAGACTACAGCTCCCAGCGGGCTTTGCGTGTACTTCCGGTTCCCGCAGCCAGCGCGCCCGGAGGCGCTACAAAGGCGGGCCAGCCCCTCGGTGGAGCGGGAGGCTTTCTTTCTTGTTGGCTACACGGAGAACCCTACCTGGACGCACATCTCATCACACGCAGCCTCTGCCCCTGGGTCCAGGAACGCTGTAAGTCTCGCCGCTACTACCAACTCACGGCGGCTGGAGACTACAGCTCCCAGCGGGCTTTGCGTGTACTTCCGGTTCCCGCAGCCAGCGCGCCCGGAGGCGCTACAAAGGCGGGCCAACCCCTCCGCGTCGTGGGACGCGCGCGGGCAGCGCCGGGCGGAGCCCGGGCAGAGGGCGGGCCGTCTGTGGCCGTCAGGGGCTGACAGAGGCTGGGCTGGGCCCCGTCCCTTTCCTCTTACCAACCACGACGACTCACGCTTGGTGCCTGTTGCCCTTCTGTTGCTCAAACCATGTCTACACGCTCTGGTAAGCCTCTCAGGGGTGAGGTTGAAAGGGGATCCAATGTCGCGAGCCCTGTCGTAGGGTCAATGGACCGTTTTATTACCAGGGTAGCGGCGGTGATTGATAAGGAGATCGCCATGTCTGAGCGGCGTCTATCTGAAGTATACCTCCCTGCAAGACGCTCATCATTGGGGGCAGTCGCCCAGTCGCTCACACCAGCCATTACCCGGGTTCAAGCAGGTACCCCCCCTAGTATGGTCAGTGCTCCCTCAGAATCCCCCCATCTGACTGGTATTGAGCAAAATATAGATAGGCTGGAAACTCTGGCCGCTCTCCTTCCTATAGTCACAATGGAAGACGGTGGCCCTAGTAACCGTTCCATATCACTACCACCTATTCCGTCAAGTGATGTCATTAGAGATCCCGAGTCCCCAAATTCCCCTGCACCTACCACAGTTGTACCAGATGGAAACCTAGTTGGGGCTTCACATATCACCGTGACTCCTGACACTAGGCAGGAGTTCCCCCTCGTAGGTAAAAAATCGCGCAAACGTAAGAAGGGTAGGCTAGTGAGACAGGCCGCCCTCTACCAAAGAGTAAGGAAGTCTCCTGTACCTAATACAAGAACTATAAGGGGTGCCCCTATGCTGAATGAAACCGACACAGAAGGGGATGTACTGATTTCTCCAAAGGGCCCTCACACAACCAAGGTCTCAAAGCGAGCTGACTTAGTAGCAGTCGAAAATATTCTGGAGAAGGTATATACCCTCTTGAAACCGTTACTAACTCAAGTGAAGGGTCTAGGGGAGAGGATTGACAAACTAGAGCAGTCAACACTGGATGGGTTACACTCACTCAAAACAACAATCAAATTAGCAACTAGAGTGACTGTAAATAAGGATGTGGGTGTAGAAGGGAATGATCTATCAGCGCAGAAAGGCCCTAAGCCCCCAACAACCCAAAACAAAGCTGCTCCTAATAATCTAGTAATCCCAATTCCTAAATCTCCTCCCCTTCTGAAACCAGGTCCAAGCTACAAGGGACTCTCAACACACAAAGAGCCTGAGAAAAATAAGCCAAAATCTCTTCCTCAAAAACAGCAACAGACAACTGACGGTAATAAGGAAGTCCAACAAAAATTAGAAGGTAGCAGTAAACCCAGCGGCCCAACGACTAGGAAAGCCCCCAGGCCTGCAACACAATGTTCTGCCCCAACTATTTCCCCACAGGCCCACTGTATCCCCCCACGACGGATCCCCCCAATTAATCTTCCACCAGACTGTCAACCATTTGTTGCAGTCATGGTTAATGTGCCTCCCCTAAAGGATGGTCAGCTGGAAAACCATCAATCACTCAAGAACAAGTGTATACACTGGCTGAAGGCAAATAAACCAATCCCCCCGGGTATGGATGGCATTATTTTAAGTGTCCGTAGAGTGGGATGGGTAGGGCAAGGGAAAAAAATGCTGGAGGGAGACTGTGTAATTATAAACTTTCAAGATTACAGAGTGGTGCCATCCATTTGTACTCCGATTAAAAACATGGGGGCCACGGGGGTTAAACTGGTAGACCTCTCATATTTTTACCCTAGGCACCTTGTTAGCCCAAATGGAGGAAGTGAAAGTTCTTTTAATTCTGGCCAAAACTGGGCCGGGGTTGTAGGAGGCGATAGGGAGAAACAAATGTGGGCAATTGGCCCCTGCTGACTGGAATCAGCGAGCAGAGCAGAACAAGTAGAAGCGACACCAACCCAAATAAACCTTGCAAGTGGAATGGGAGACCCTATAATAATTCTACAAGATCCCTGCTCTCCTTGGATATATAGGGGGAGCCCTATAGATAGGGGCTTGCAAGCGCCCAGCGACCATCCAGCTGTGACGGACCTAGTCTTTAAGGTTTTCAGCTGGAACATCGCAGGGATTGCTGGAAAACTGGCCCTCCCAGACTTTACTGCATGGGTTGATAAGCACTCCTTTTGCCTCTTCCAGGAAACCTGGAGCCTGATACCGGTCCATAGGGTGGGTTTTTCCTCATACTCCTCTCCTGCGCGGGTCTCGGATTCCGGGAGAGGCCGCCCAGCGGGCGGCCTTCTTATTTGGGTCGCGGCTTCTCTAAACTGTAGAGTAGTGGACTATCCCACAGGTTCCCCGGACATACAAAATATTACCCTTATTGACCAAAGGGGAAAAATTGTTCTAAACATCTTTAATGTGTATGCTCGGGGTACAAAGGGTGGGAGAAAGTCTCCTGTAATAGCTCTTCTCGAGACCCTGTTAAACAACACCCCCCATAAGACCCGCACCCTGGTTGTAGGTGATATGAACTGCACGTTCGAGCCTTTGGGCTCGGACGTTTCCCTCTACCAGGATGAGGAGGATGCCAGGTGGGGGATCCCGGCTCTGGACATCGCACCGATTAAAAGGTGGACAGAAGTGGCGCTCCAAATATACTCCCTTACTCTTGAATTTAATCTAAGGGCAGCGAATGGGAGGACTTCCTTGGACAGGGGGGGTGCACATACCTACAACAGACCAGGGCACACCTCTAGGTTGGATTATGTCCTAATAGACGTGTGCTTATGGTCTTATGTAAGGGACATGCAGGTGGTCCCTTCGACAGAAAGTGATCACAACCCTCTCTCCCTAGAAATGGAACAATGGTGGCAACCCCTAAGGAAGGCCAATATTAAAGAGGCACTCGTACCACTAGATGAATCTGAAGTCTCCCCATGTGGTAGAAGAATTAAATGGGCGAAACTGGTCCTATCCGAGGCGAAGGTTGGGGAAATTCAATCCCATTTAAACCACGCGGTAACATCCCTGGAATCCTCGCTAGAAGGGGTGGGTAATGTGAGTGGTTTATTTCTCTCCCTGATTGAAGCCCTAACCAACGTGTTTACCCTGTACTCTAAAAAGCCGGGCAATACAGGAACTAAAAAATCTGTTGAGGGGTGGTATACCCAAGCATGCAGGATCCATAAGGGAAAGCTAGTTGAGGCAGTTAAATCTAAATCCCAAAGTGCGATCCAGGAAGCTAGGAAGGCTTACAAAAAGATCCTTAGTTTGGCTAGAAGGGAGTGGGAAGAAAATTACTGGGAAGACCTACTCCAGGCTAGCAAAATTAGGGATTCAGGGGTGTTTTGGAATCTCATAAGGAAACGGAGCAAATCCAATGTAGCCATGAGACCCTGCAGCATCCCGCCTCAAAGTTGGGCAAAACACTTTGGGTCTTTATACCTCCCACCAGATGGGGAACTGTCTGCGGGGATGGATCTCACACTAGCAATCGAACCTCATGCCTATGACCTCTTCACTCCCTTAGAGATTGAGGGGGTTATAGGCTGGGTGGCACCTCGCAAGGCACCGGGCCCGGACGGTCTTCCGGGTGATTTGATGAGAGCTTACCCAGCGGAATGGGGAAGGATCATAGCAGCTCTCCTAAATGATATTATGAGGGGAGGAGTAGTACCAGAATCTTGGAAAGGGGCGGTGGTTGTCCCCATTTATAAAAAAGGATGCAGGGAAACCCCGGGAAACTATCGCCCAATAAGTCTGATAGACTCCACCCAAAAGATAGCTGGCAAAGCCATCCTTGGTAGGATCCTCCATTGGGTGGAGGAGAATAAAATCCTTTCAGACTTTCAGGCAGGTTTCCGGGCTGGTATGGGGACTATAGAGCAGGTGTTTAGGTTGTCCCTTTTGGGGTGGAAGGTGGTGGAACTAGGCAAGGGTAGTCTTTACTTAGCCTTTATAGACTTGAAGACTGCCTTTGACCTAGTTCCCCGGGAAGAGCTTTGGAGGGTCCTTTGTGAGTTGGGGCTACCACCTTACATCTTGTCCCTTCTTATAAGCCTTCATGCCCACACTTTTGCACAGGTCCGCTGGGGTATTAACGGAGAGCTCACGGAAAAAATACCAGTGTCTAGGGGCGTAAGACAGGGATGCGTCTTGGCACCCACCCTATTCTCGTTATATCTGAATGGGGTGGTAAAACACCTTCAACAAGAACCAGCCGACGCCCCCTGTCTTGGAGGTGTCCGTATCCCAACCCTGCTTTTTGCGGACGACACGCTCCTGATTTCGAAGACCCCACAAGGACTACAGAAACTTCTAACACGATTCCAGGAGTTCTGTGTTGCAAAAGGGCTAATAATAAATGTGGACAAAACAAAATACCTAGTTGTTAACCCACCGAAAAAATTGGGCCGCCCACCTACACTCAACTCTATTCCCCTGGAGAAAGTAGCCGAATTCGACTATCTTGGCATTCGGATTACGGACAGGATGACTTGGGCAAACCACATTGAAAAAATGGTCCTTAACCACAGGAGAGTAGGAGGAGCTCTCATGAGGGAATACAGGGCCTCAACTAGGAGATCACTTACCCCAGTACTCGACATCTACAAGGCCAAAGTAGCGACATCAGCCTTGTATGGGGCAGAACTGTGGGGCCACTGCCGTCTGGATGCCCTAGTTACTGCTGAGAGCAAGCTATTAAAATCCTTCATCGCTGTTCCTCTGAGCACACCGTCAGTACCAGTGAGGATGGACACGGGATGTAAAAACATTAAAGATCAGGCCCAGCTTCGCCCGCTCCTATTGTGGACACGGATCTGGAGGTGCGAAGAATTAAAATCCTATGCTGATGCCCTGAGAGACATAATGAGCCAGGGGGGTTGGGCCAAGATAAAATGGCTAAAGGACACCAAAAAGCTGTTGGAGAATATAGGACTAGGGGATTGTTGGTCATCCTGCTCAGCCCCTCCAAAAGAAGTTGTCAAGGCGCTTTTTTGGAAATGGACTGCAGAGCGTCTAATCTCTAACTCCAATCACTGCAGGTCGACTGCCACCTTTTTACAAATTAAAGACACTGTGGCCACTGAACCTTACTTGGACCTGATCACTCTCCCCTTTGACCGCGCTCTTTACTTTAAATTTAGAGTTGGTTCCCTCCCGCTAGGTGCCCTGGTATCGAAATGGTCAACAGCGGATCGCACTTCTCCCAACTGTGCATGTTGCCCGAGTAAGATTGAGTCTATTGCGCACGTTTTATTTGAATGCCCGGATTATGCAAGGCCTAGGAGCTCTTGGCTGAAACCACTCTGCCGTAACATGGGCACACGCAGTCACTTAGTAGCCTTGCGTATCCTAAGTACGGACACTTCCCCCCCCATAGTTTGTGGAATAGCTAAATTTTTAAAGCAGTTTTGGCTTATTCGATGTAAGAGATTGTCAGTAGCTGTTTAATCCTCGTTTTAGCTAATTTATTAACAGACTTTACACCCTTTTATCACTTTTTAATATTCCTAACATTTCACTACTGACTTCTTATGGCATACATTTTTTGTATACTGTATTGATTGTATTATGTATGTGCTTATAAGATATCTCTGCGTATCGAATAAAAGCTTATGACTGACTGACTATTCCCACTCCAGAGGGTGCAATAGTAGGGAAAGCGTTGGGTAGCTTAGGGGTTTAAATTACTATTCCCACTCCAGAGGGTGCAACAGTAGGGAAAGCGTTGGATAGCGTAGGGTTAAAAATTACTATTCCCACTCCAGAGGGTGCAACAGTAGGGAAAGCGTTGGATAGCGTAGGGGTAAACATTACTATTCCCACTCCAGAGGGTGCAACAGTAGGGAAACCGTTGGATAGCGTAGGGGTAAAAATTACTATTCCCACTCCGGAGGGTGCAACAGTAGGGAAAGCGTTGGATAGCGTAGGGGTAAAAATTACTATTCCCACTCCAGAGGGTGCAACAGTAGGGAAAGCGTTGGATAGCGTAGGGGTAAAAATTACTATTCCCACTCCAGAGGGTGCAACAGTAGGGAAAGAGCTGGATAGCGTAGGGGTAAAAATTACTATTCCCACTCCAGAGGGTGCAACAGTAGGGAAAGCGTTGGATAGCATAGGGGTAAAAATTACTATTCCCACTCCAGAGAGTGCAACAGTAGGGAAAGCGTTGGATAGCGTAGGGGTAAAAATTACTATTCCCACTCCAGAGGGTGCAACAGTAGGGAAATCGTTGGATAGCGTAGGGGTAAAAATTACTATTCCCACTCCAGAGGGTGCAACAGTAGGGAAAGCATTGGATAGCGTAGGGGTTTAAATAACTATTCCTACTCCAGACGGTGCAACAGTAGGGAAAGCGTTGGATAGCGTAGGGGTAAAATTTACTATTCCCACTCCAGAGAGTGCAACAGTAGGGAAAGCGTTGAATAGCGTAGGGTTTAAATTACTATTCCCACTCCAGAGGGTGCAACAGTAGGGAAAGCGTTGGATAGCATGGGGGTAAAAATTACTTCCCACACTACTCCCCCTTTAACACACAACACACTAAACATACAAAAAAACACAATTAATATACATTTCTATTAATCAATTAATAACAATTAATATTACTAAATTGATGTATTTATAAATGAACTAATTAACACATATTAATTACTAATTAATTAACAATAAATACCAACAAAAAATACAATCTCTTTAATTATTTACATTTAATTATATCACACCCTATCCCCCTATAAACACACAACCCACTACACATAAATAAATCACATCATTTAATCACTTAAGAATTATTAATTACCAATTAATTATTAATTAACAATAACAAAAACATTAAATATATTAGCACATTAACTCTAATTAATTTAATTAAATAATTCATATTATTTAATTACCAATTAATTATTAATTAACAATAACAACAACATTAAATATATTAGCACATTAACTATAATTAATTTAATTAAATATTTAATATCATTTAATTACCAATTAATTATTAATTAACAATAACAAAATATTATATATATTAGCACATTAACTCTAATTAAGTTAATTTACTAATTAATATTATTTAATTACCAATTAATTAATTAACAATAACAAAAATTTAAATATATTAAAACATTAACTCTAATTAATGTAATTAACTAATTAATGTTAATTAATTACCAATTAATTATTAATTAAAATATTTACAAAAATATATTAATTAATTAATTATTATTAAATTACTTCCCACCCTATTCCCCTATAAACCCACAACCCGGTCTGATACTAAAACGCAAAATGTAAACAAATATACTAATTTTCAAACATACATTACAAAACATATTTAACAAACATATAAACAACATAATAAAATACATAACAATAAACAAAATTTCGATATTAGTAAATTTCGATATTTGTAACATACATACCTTAAAAAACGATATTCTGTCTGTCGATATTTTGGACATCGATATTCTATACCATCGAAATTAAAACATCGATATTATTGTATATCGATATTTTAATTTCGATATTTGGTCTCACTACCCTTTTAGAGGCCCTTGTGCCCCCAATCACAACCTTTTCCTAAATATAAAAATACCTCCCTACTTACTTCCTGCTCCATACCAAGCCCAAACTTTGAGTAATCACAGCGAGAGAAGGACTTACAGTAATGCCATTACCGGTAAGTAATCACAGCATTATACCTTTGTTCCTCTCGCCATGATGATTCACCTAGTGAGATGTATCCAAGCCAAAAGTGGGCCAGGACAACTGCACAGAAAATGCAAACACATGATCAATCCAGAGGCAAAAAACGGCTTACAACAATGAAGCCAGAACCCTGAAATCTATCAAACCTGTGACATCCAGACCCTGGACCACCTGATAAGGGGACACAAAAGTAAAAGGAACTGCCCCTGGCGAACCACATAAAAGCCAGCAAAAAAAAACCAGACACCTGGAACTCCATCACCAGGACCAGACAGAACAGAGCCTCTCATCACACATTCAGCGAAGGAAACACCACCCCCTCAGGAGACTGAGGATCCGAACAAAACACAGAAAGAATCGTCTCCTGCTGGTGATGAAACAAGGAATCCACCATTGTCACAAAGCCCGGATCCAATGAAAGAGCAAGCCTGTCCTCAAATACTCGAAAGAAAGGAGACAAACAAGACAACAAACCTAACTCCCCAGCTGGTGAGTGACAGCCACCGGAAAAAAACACTTTTTGAGGTCAGAAAGCATAACCCTACAGAAGCCAGCAATGCAAAAGGGGGAATGGAAAGAGCTTGCAACCCAAACATTAAATCCCAAGAAGGACACACCACCAGGGGGAACGAATGGAGAGTACGGGACACCAGAAAGATCCCAGAAACCAGATCCTGAGCATCCACCGGACCCTCCCCCCAGGGGATCAGAAAAGCCTTCATTGCTGCTCAATGTACCCAAAGAGTGGCAGAACTCAGACCCAGCTAGACACAATCCTGGAGAAAATCCAGCACCTGAGGCAGGGAAATAGGAGAGGACGCAGCTGCCAGTGATCACCCCAAGCCTGAAACATCTTCCAAGACCTAGCAGAAGAAGACCCAGTAGACAACATATCCAGGTGCCTGCACAGCAGAGGAGACAGAAGCCAAGAGACCCTGTAACAGTAAGCCCTCCTGCTCTATCACCAAGCTGTCTACCTGAGCCACGTCAGGGGGGCACCTGGAGACACAGAAAGATCAGGGAATACAAAACCAATGGAAACCTCCACTCCGAACCCACCACCATCTCTATCAACAGAGGAAACCAAACAGAGCAAGCCATGTCGGAGCCACCAGAACAACCTGAGCTGTCTCCCACCAAACTCGAAGCAGAACCTTCAGAACAAAGGTAAAGGAGGAAAAGCAAACACCAAGCAGACATGCCAAGTAAACTGCAGGACATCCATCCCCGAAGCCAAGTCTCCCCTTCCTTCAGAAACCAAATGTGGAAGAAGGACAAGGAAACTCCCCTCAGGATGTAGGAGGCCAGCAGCTACCAGCCCAGGACCCTCCGGAACCCCTCAAGCAGAAGGCAAGACAAATCTCAAATCTTGTACATTTGGAACCCAATGAGTCAGAATAAACCCCAGTGAACCACAAACACTGTGGCCATTGGTGACATCTTTGCATACACTAAGAAGCCAGGAAATGACTGAAGAGCCAGCACTATCATCCCATGAAAACAGGACATGGGGAGAGACCCCCCAGTCAAACATCCGACAAGGGAAGAAGGACAACCACTGCAGATAAGGAAAAGCCATCAGAGGTGCCAACACTATGCGAGTCACTCAGGGAGCAGATTTATGGGCGAATTGAAGTACTCAGAATTGGAAAGGATGTGACCCCACAGCAAACCGCAGGAACCCCAGAAGCCTGCAATGAACAGTAATATGGGGATGCGCATCCTAAAGAGCGAATGTTGCTAAGAAGTCTCCTGATGACACCAGTGGAAAGAGCTGCAGAAAAGACAGCATCCTGAAAGACATGGATGCCACCCATAGGGGCGTTGCATGAGAACCAATACTGGCTGAAAGTGGCAGAATTCAAACTGCACCTTGGAAGGCCTAAACACAGCACACAAGTCGCAAACAGTCAACAGCAGCCGCAGCCGGCAGTGGGAGTACCTGCAGGGCGGTGACGTGGGGAGGGGGAGGGGCAGGGTGGGTGGTAGTAATGTATGGATTACAGAGCATCCCAGGTAAGTAAACATTTAAATAAGTAAAACGATTTTCGTTGAGTGCACTGCATCCCCAAATGCGATGCAGTGCGCGCAACGAAATTAGTTTTATTTATTTAAATGTTTACTTACCTGTAAAACTCCATAATACATACATTACTATCCCCCACCCTGCCCCTCCCCCTCCCCACGTCACCGCCCTGCAGGTACTCCCACTGCCGGCTGTTGCTGGTCAACAGCAGAATATGAGGGTGCAAGTTGAGCCTATAAACAAGAAGTAGGGTCAGAAGTAGCTACCAGCGCATGTAGTGCATGTTATGGGGTCAACCCTGCAGACCACTGAGTAAGAGAGTAAGACCAGCCACAGTAGGACCCAACAATGCCATAACATCCAGCACATCAACCATGGATGATAGTGTTTCCCGGCTACAGTCCAACAGGCATGCAGACATTAAGACACATGATATTACTTAAACAGCAGTGAAGCTGGAAAACCGAGCCCCAGTGAACCAGAACAAACAACGCAAATGGGGTCTGTTAGAATTCCCAAGGTCCCTGGTTGGCAGAGGTAGGTACCGCAAACCAAGCAGGGAGCCTTGAGTCTCAACATTAGGGAAAAGACAGGTCTCCTCCAGAGGTAGTCCCCGCTCCACCTCCTTGGTAGCTTGGCACAAGCAGCCAGGCTTATCTTCAAGGCTTAATGTGTAAAGTATTTGCAATTACGCTCACAGCGATCCAATGATGACACCACAAATAGACTCCACATGAGTTTCATAAAAAAACAAGCATATGTTTACTAAACGATATATGATGCGACCACACAATACTAAACCAACATATGGGTTGAGGTAATGTTCCCCCCGGCCTATTATTATTGAGCTAAACTAAACAATCCTACTTAATCCTAATGAACTAATATGCAGTCCGATAAGCAACAGTAAGGTACTTCACAACATAAGAATAATGCAGATCTTAATACGGTTATCTGCCGATTTGTACTGTCACTCTAATGCAATGCGTAAAGCAACAACGTGGTAAACGGTTATTTCCCATAATGCAATGTGTACAGTCCCCCTTCAGGTACTCTGGTGGGAAAAAGCAATGAAACGTGTGATACAGTTATCAGGCAGTTCGGTATGCAACACTAATGCAATGTGTAATATGACACTCCGGCAGATTGTAGTGTAGGATTCAGACAAGGCGTAACACATCTATCAGGCAGTTTGTTATGCAAACCTAGTGCAATGCGTAACACACCTATCAGGCAGTTCATTAGGCAAAGTAATACAATGGGCAATACGACAAAACAAGCAGTCCTTTGTGCCGCAATAAAGCAATGCGTTATACAATCATCAGATACTACGCTCCGCAGATGTTATGCAATATGTAAGTTACTCTGGCACAGTTCACGTTGCCTCCGGCGGTCTCTCCGCCACTCGTGTTGGCTTGCGGTTAGTCTCCGGCCACAAGTGCCCCTCCACACAGGTAAGACAGAACACAGTACCTGCAACTTTGTACTCAGGGCCCGGTGCTAGCACTACCTTGGCACACAGGCCTCAATCTGAGCCGAAGCAGAGGCTCGCACTGCAGAACAGAGAGAGTGGCAAGAGCGTCTCCCTACGAGTCCGCGCCTCACCCCTGGAGTTGACACTCTTTACCTGGGGGGTGTGAACCCACTCTCCTCCCCTCATCCAGCAACTTGGGCCTCCGATGCAATCTCTGACTTTCCGGGCAATGGGAAGATCCTAGGCTGCATACTACACCCGCACTCAGAGTAATGAAGACTCAAAGGAACTCCGGGTGCATGTTAACCAACTCCTCACAAGGTTCTCAGGCTACGCATGACACACGCATGCAGCGTCGCTGAGACACACTTGATCTTCTTGTGCCCAAGATCACAAGGCACAACTTGCGCAGGTCTCAGGTAGTAGAAAGCACACACACTCCACGTCGCTGAGACACACTTTATCCTCCAGTGCCCCCGATCACAGGTCACCTTTTGCGCTGGTCTCAGGCAGTAGAAGGTACACGCACACAGCGTCGCTTGAGACAGGCTTTATCTCCCGTGCCCCAATCACAGGGCAGCTCTAGCGAGGGTCTCAGGCTGCGCTAGCACAAGCACATAGCTTCGCTGAGACTTACTTGGCTCCTTGGCACACACATTCACAGGACGATCCTCTAGAAGGACTCAGGCTAGACAGAGCACAAGCACCCCACGTCTCAGAGCCTCGCTTCGAACTCCCGGTGCCCAAGATCACAGGGCATAACTTGCGAAGGTCTCAGACTAAAGAGAACACACGCACCCACGGCGGATGTGAGAGTCTTCTCTGGATACTTTTGTGTTCCTGTGTTTCCAAACAGGGGGACAGCTCACCTCAGGCCCTTGGGGATAGTTACTTCAGGACACAGCACACAGCCTTTCTTTGGTTAAAACAGCAATCTGCAGGCCAGCCCCATATCACACAGCAAGAGCAGTCCTATCCAGCAGTCTATTCCGTTGTTTTTTCCTTGACAAAGGTTCCTTTTAATCCACGAAATAGCTCCAGTCTTGTTCACACTTGATCAAGCCATTCTCCAAAGTTCAGGGGCTTCAGCTCGCATAGTTATACCCCTCGATGGCTTTGAAGTCATTATGTTCCAGGGAGCACTGACCCCTGCTCAAACCAGTTCTGGCTGACTCCCTATCAGTGGCATCTTCTCCCTTTGATTAGTGGGGGTCTGGGTTCTCAATCACTCAGCATAAGATGGGACAATTGTTTTATAGCACCAGCCCAGGCTCTTCACCTCTAGGCCTTCTCCTCCTCCTACACACCAGATGCAGGTCAGCCTGTGCTGTCTCACCTCCTCCCCTAGGTCAAGACATTCCCCAAATCCTATTGCTTTCAAATCCAGCCAGTCAATTCACAACCAGGCAGAGACACACAGAAATGTTTAAAGCACAAAAAACAGCCACTTCTAAAAGAGTGGCTTACAAAAACACAATGCAAAAACCATCTTCATAAAAAGATGTTTTATTGCAGGGTGAGTTCAGGCATACTAAACTTCCCCTTTCCATCTTAAGCCTTTTGGGGAGATAGGCTGGAAAGTATATTACACAGCCACCCCATTCTATTCTAATGGGCAAGTTGGCCTTTCAGCAGTGAAAACGAAATGGAGATTATTGTATTGCCAGGACATTGCACACACCTTGGTACATGTTCCACCTTTCACATGCACTACACCCTGTCCAGGGGGTACCCTAGACCTACCATAGGGGTGCCTGATGTGTATGGAAAGGGAGGGGCAGGGTTTGGTAAGTGAGTGCACTTATCAGAACAACATGGCAGTTTAAGAAACTGCGTGCAGGCCCTGCAATGACGGGCCTGAGTTCCATTTCCAAGGCTACTTGAGTGGGTGACACAATAAGTGATGCAGGCCCATCAGTAGCATTTGCATTACTAGCCCTGGCACACATAGTGCACTTCACTAGGGACTTTACCAGTAAAGCAAACATACCAATAATGGACAACCAATCACCATTACACTTTACAAAGGGAACACTTGCACTTTGACACTGTTTAGCAGTGGTAAAGTGTCCAGAGCATCTAAGTTGGCAACATGTCAGAAAAAAGGTCTAGGGGGAAAAGCAAAAAGTTTAGGGAACTTTAGCCAAAAAGGGCTAAGTCCCACAGGATCAGAAAGCATGAGCCATAAAACACCATAGGCGAAGTCAATGAGCCAAAACATTGAAATGCTGATACCTGGAACAGTGGTAAGTGCGCTGTGATCAAAGTGGCAGGACTTGAACACCTGTCTTTAAGGTGATTCTGAACCATAGACAAGCACCCAGCAACAACAAGCTAAAGTTCCTGGCGGCTTGCTTTTGCTGCAGATATACAATTAGACACCAACATTTATATCCTGGTAAAGGCACATACAGTGGAGTCTCCTGCAGGTGCCAAGCCGCCCACATGGATATCCACCACTTGCCTCCTCCAATGCAGCACCTGCCAGGTAGAGAACATGGTGGATGCCAAAATCTGGCTCTGCAACCTACCGCAACACAATCAGGAACAGTGAGGCACTGCAGTGCAACACCTCCAGGTCACTCTGCATGTAGTTAGAACACAACCTACAGCTGAGAAACCGACAATCAATGTACAGTCAGAGAGTGACCTCTTGGCACCATTTTTCATGATAAGAGGCAAAGTCACGTGAGGAATAAAGAGTGGTAGAACCAACATCAGCACTGCCTAAGTGCCCCAAATCACTATTCTTAATTGCGTCATCAACAGCAGCAAGCATAAAGGGAGTGTGGCTATGAGCAGTCAGCAACGACTGTTCAAAATGCAAGTCCCCCTCTGGAGAACTTGGAGGTGTAGCTATGTGGAATTGGCGCAACTGTAACTCCACCTCATGAGAACTATGTGCACATGAGCAATGAGCAAGGTAAATCCAAGACCACATTGGGATTACTGCAAGGAAAACTTTGTGCGCAAACACTCACCCGGGCGACACTTAATAGAGTAAAATTTCAAGGAATGAGCCAAATAACTACAGGTACTGACAGAATTCTCTTGAACTGTATGTGTGCGACATACTTCCATAAAATCCAAGAAATAAATATGCCCCAAAAGCACACCATTGGAGGGAAAATTCCTCCAAAACCGTGCAACCCAAAAAAATCATACACCTAGGGCCTGGCCCTCATAGGTCACAAGAACAAGGAATCAAGCAAGAGCCAAGCTCTAGACAGCCAACCTACAACTGGAGAAGCCCCCTCCACCAGAGCTGGCCTATCCGAAAGACAGTTTCACCTAGGAGACACAGTCTCCACCAACTGGTACATGCCCCCTAGCCAGCCGGAGGCAAGCACCGCAGACCTCTGGCCTGGCTGAAAGAAATGGGTCCAGGGAGGAGCCCCAATGTGTCACACCACAGACAGACATGCTCCCTCCTCCCTTACATGAATTGCCGGCAAGCAGATCCAGAACTGAAGATTCCTTGTAATACATTCACCGCGATCTTCTCAACCCTGCTGGCTCAGGGCGACTAGTAACAGAGCCGCCATGAAATGCTTGAGCATGCGCACCGCGCGTGCCCATAGACTGGGACGCAAAAAAGGAACAGGTAGTAAGGAGGAGGTGTGTTTTTTTTATACTTGAGAATAGGTTGTGATTGGAGGCACAGAGACCTCCTTAAGTGAGTCATCATGGCGAGAGGAACGGAGGGGTAATCAAAGGATGTCTATTATAGCAAGACAGGGCTATCGGCTACAACCTCTGGCTTCTGCTTTGTAACTTTTCTTGCTATCTTCGTCTTGGAGTCTTAAAGGCAGAAAAAGTAAATAGAGATGTAACACCCCAGTTTACCTTCTATTTCTTCAGCTCCATGCTCTTTTTTTAGTCCCTCAGCAACAAATAAGAGGCTCCTGAGGTTTCTGGGGGCGGGTCAAGAGGAGAATTCACTGGGCTTGTAGGATCAGTAATGCCAACTCCTCTAGACTTTGCATTTGTTGAAGTGCCATCCACCAAATTAAATGCAAACTTAGAAAACAGTGTTTTTCGGCTATTTTGTTGTACATTACTAGAGGTAATACACGCCTAGGGCGCTCAGAGGATACTACAGCTCTTTGAAAAATGACATCATCTGGCAGCTGTAAATATAGAAAGTTGATAGTGTCTAGTTTACAGATCCAGCTCTGTGCCAGGTACCAGCCCTAGCTTTCCGTTGCATTCTACCAGAGAGCAATGGCTAGCTGGTGCTTGGTTCTTACAACATTGAGGTTTTTATATTCATGTCCATGTTTGTTTTTGTACTCTTTACACTGCAGAATGCAATTGCTTCTAGGCGCATCGTTACTGAGTTGTGATATAAGGTATAATGGTTCCAGTAACAATGACAGAGTTCATGAATAAGGCTAGATAAATGCACAGGATATAAAGGAGTTGCATAGTAACGTATAGCGCTTGGGTTACATAGCTCAGGCATGTGGTGCTATAGATAGGCTTCGGTGCTTACAGCGAGTGTGTCAGTATGCATTGAGAGACTTCACGAATATCACACAGAACGTACCATTAGACTTGAAAATAGCCCAATGTACAAATGATGCAGACAGATGAGGGGGAGATGGGGAGACAATCCACGAATCATTGGTTTAGAACAGCTGCTCTTGAATCTCGATCTGAGCTGGATCATTCATTGGGAGTGGTGGATTTCTCTCAGCAGGTTCTTCTACAAGCAAGGTGCTTTCAGGCAGAATCTTGCCACGTCTGTTTCTGCATTTGGTTATAGGGGTGACTGGTAGATGATATTTTGTTAGGACACAAGGTTGTTGTTAGGAGTTCAGCTAAATCTTGTATCAAGCCTGAGTCCTCAGGAGGAAGATGGCGGCAGGCTAACGCCGGCTGCGAGAGCACGTCCTGGACCTAGGAGAGACTGCCGAGTGAGACAGTGGTGTCAGTGCCGGTAGCAGCGAGATGCAGGAAACTAAGCGGTGAGAATATGCGGGGATTTTTGTTGTGAGAATAATGCCTCGGGTTTCTGACGGAGTTATTTGATTTTTTTTCTTCGCCGAGTGGGAACCCAGGGGCGCTAGGACCTGCGCACGCATGGGACGTCCCCGGGAGAGTTACCCGGAAGACACGACGCTACGGGCGGCTGCAGAGCAGCGCGGCGCCTGGAGTTTGGCAAAAGTCTGGTGCAGGACACGAGCGGCGGCGGCGAGGATTTACGTGAATGGCAGCTGTAGAGGAAGGCAAGCGGTGAGCACGGTGAGCGTGATCGGTCCCCCGTATGAAAGGCAAAGAGGGGGGATACTGAATGACACCTTGGTATTTAAGGAGAGTGTGGAGCACTGGGAGCGGACTAGTGCAGCGTCAGTGGTGGGGACCAAGGGTCAGGCTTCAGCAGAGTATAGGAGCCCCGAAGGAATGGACATTGGGGCAGCATCAACCAAAACCACTACGAGTATTGAGGAGAGGGTGTGTTTATTGCTGGGGAGTCAGGATCAAAAGGGCCAGGAGAGCCAAAAAAACGGAGGGGCAGGCTTAATATTGAAGCAGACTCCAGGGGTTGTTGTCCCCCCAGCAGCAGTTAGAAATAGATACCTCCTGCGCTCTCTACACGACAAAGAGCTGCTACTCCTAGGAGGTAATAGACCAGGCTGCCCAGCTACATTAACCCCTTTAACCCCAAAACAGAAGAAAAAAGAAAAAAGTAAACTAGGGGATTGCAGAAAGCTGAAGAAAGGCTGTATTATTGCTAAATCAACTAAACCTCCACCCTCTTTGGTATCCTATTTCAAGATAATGGAGAAGACAGTCTCCAGCCCTATGTTAAACACTGGACCCAGTTCAAAAGGAAGCGGTGGGCAAACAAAGCAAGTAGTGCAAGCAAGTACTGATACAGGTACAGGACAGGCCCCTCTGGCCCCCCCGGCTAATGCATTGGGAGACCCTTCACAACTAAATGTCACGCTCCAGAACAAATATGCCCCTTTGATGTTGGACCCCGAGACTGACCGGGGAGATCTAGGGGAGACTCCAGAAGAACTTGAGCTTGAGACAACACCTATAGCTATATCTTCTTCTTCTATATCTATACCTATATCGCCATCCTTGTCCATGTCCTTGTCAGCATCAGCATCAGCATCTGCAGGATCATCATCAGATGAGCCACGAAAGGAAAATCAAAGCCTAGAGAGCCTCTTACTTATGTTATGTTATGTTATGTTATGTTAGCTGCATTTATTTTGCGCACAGCTGCTCCAGCGAAGGAGCGTCCTGGCGCATGGAAAAGGTGAACATAACACAACGCGGAAAAAATAGGTGAGAAGTCAACATAAGAAAATTAAAACAAGTGGGTTTTCACGGCCCTGCGAAATGCTAGAAGATCCTCTAAAAGGCGGATTTCCAAAGGAAGCGAATTCCAGAGAGCCGCAGCTCTCACACGGAAGGAGCGGCCGCCCATCCGGCTAAGCCTGAAACGCGGGGTAACCGCAAGGGATTGCCCTAGGGATCTGAGGGAGCGAGTCGGGACATAGGGGGATATAAGGTTATTGAGGATCTCAGGTGCCGATCCTTTTAAAATTTTAAAAGCAAGGCTGAGTGCCTTAAAATGGATTCGGCTTTTCACTGGTAACCAGTGTAAGGACCTCAGAGTGTTGGACGTGGGACATGACCTCGGCAGGCCCACCACTGCTCTCGCAGCCGCGTTCTGGACGCGCTGCAGGCGGACGATCTCAGCTTGGTTAGCTCCCAGCAGGAGCGAGCTGGCATAGTCCAGCCGGGAGATGATCGTCGCTTGGATGACCAACTGTCTCGTCGGGGCATCAAAAAATTTAAGCACCGGCCTCAGTCCGCGCAGAACACCAAAGCAGCATGCTGCCACTCTCTTAGTGTGGGTGGTAAAACATAAGGTGTGGTCGAGCCATACTCCCAGGTTTCTGAGCTCCATCACCGGTATGGGGGCAGGCCCGAGCTCCTGAGGCCACCAATTGTCCCCCCAGCAGTCCGTTCCTCTTCCCACGATCATCACCTCGGTTTTTTTTGCGTTCAGCTGGAGACAGTTGTTATTCATCCAGCTGGCCACCTCTCTCAGCCCATCTCGGAACCCGGGGGCATCCAGTTCGGCATCCCCGCTGATCGTGACCGCTAGCTGTGTGTCGTCGGCATATGAGACCATAGTAAGGCCCCACTGCCTGGCGACATCAGCCAGCGGCCGCACGTAGAGATTGAAAAGCGTGGGACTCAGCGAGGAGCCCTGGGGGACCCCCAGGTCCAACTGATGGAATTTGGACTGGAAAGGAGGGGTGGCAACGCAGAAGGAACGATCGCTGAGGAAGGAACGGAACCACTGCAGAGCGAGGCCACAAATGCCAATGTTCTCCAGGCGGTGTAGGAGGATGCGATGGGACACTGTGTCAAAGGCAGCGCTAAGATCTAATAGAATAAGCGCTGCCGTTTGACCTGCATCCAACACACTCCGCAGATGTTCCACCATTGCCAGAAGGGCGGTCTCCGTGCTGTGTCCAGCACGGAACCCATTCTGCGTAGGATCGAGAACATTGGCCAGGGCCAGATGCTCAGATAAGGCTAGGTTAACATGGGCCTCCATGACTTTGGCCGGCCAGGAAAGCAATGAGATCGGGCGATAGTTTTCCGGTTTTAAAGGATCCAAAGATGGTTTTTTCAGGATCGGGGAAACCACCGCCTGCTTCCACTTGGCAGGAACAGTGCCTGAAGTCAGGGAGAGATTGATTAATGAACACACTGCCGTGCGCCCCTGAAAAGACGGATCTCTGAAGAGAGCAGGTCTGAGTGGGTCCTCTGAGGGAAGACCTCCTGGCAAGCTTGCTCCCTAAATTTGCAACATCGGAAGCTAACCAGAGTGAGATCACTCGAAAATGCACAAGTTTGGAGAATAAAATGGACAAGATAGGTACTAGAACGGAGGCTTTAGAGGGAGAGGTCGCTACTCTCACAAAAGTGTATGAGGCGCATTCTAAGGCCATAACGGAATTGAGAGAGCAGAACAGGTCTCTGCAACTAGATTTGGAGCGATTGGAAATTCATTCCAGGAGAAATAATTTGAAGTTTCTAAAGGTTCCGGAGGGAATAGAGAATGGGGACGTGAAGACTCTAGTATGCAAACTACTGCGAGAAGGTGTATTGAAGGATAGACCAGACATTGAATTGGAAAAGGAAATCCAAAGAGCACACAGAGATCCATTTCGGAAACACCCTGAGCGGAATGCACCAAGGAAAATCCTAGTAAACTTCCTAACATTCTCGGTGAAGGAGCTGATTCTGAGCAGGGCGCTCACAGATACATCATTGCAGATCAACTCAGTAAAATATTCAATCCGCTCAGATGTAGGCAAGGTAACCGCTCAGCGACAGTGGGAGTTAGGATCACGTATGCAGGAACTAAGAAGTTTCGGTGCTCAAGTCATGATGAAATTCCCAGCATCATTGCGAGTTGTCTGGAACAACAAGACTTATAATTTTATCTCCCCACAGGAAGTAGACCGTTTTCTGGAAGTAATGAAGGATCATCAAGCACAAAGAGAGGCCCGTAACTAAATATATGTAATATATGTAAAAAAAAAAAAAAAAAAAAACACATTGTAAAATAATATAACAAAGAAAAAGAATACTTGAAGAAGGGTCTGGGAGTGAAATTAATAAAAAATAGAACAAAAAGAAGAAATCCCCCCCAAAAAAAACAAAAAAAAACTGTATTTTTCACAATTTTCTCTTTCCTTTGCACTAAAAATACACAGATATGGGCACTGACACAGAATATGTAAACACACTAAGGTGAGGCAGAGACTAGGCCAGGGACAAGGCTCTCAACGGCGATAAGATCGCCAAGGTTCAAGAGGGGGGGTTCCTCAAGGGAAGGGAGGGGGGGGAAGGGTTAAAAAATACAAAAGAAAATTTTCCTCATATATCAATGGTATCTAAAATAGCTTTGGAAATTATAGTTATATCAAATAATGACGACAGCGACGGCCATATGATCAATGGCGGGGGATAATTTAAAGTTCATAAGCTGGAATGTGAACGGGCTTAGAGAGGATAAAAAGCTGAAAAGAATCTGTGAGTTTCTGAGAAAATCAGATGCTCATATTATTATGCTAGAAGAAACACATTTAGACCAGAAGGAATGTAAAATTGCCTTCAAAAATCAAAGATGGATACAAGTTCTCCTCTGCTCTAATCAAAGCAGCAAAATAAGGGGTGTGGCAATCATTGTTAGAGTGAATAGTGGGGTAAGGGTGGAAAAGTACGATACTGATGACACGGGAAGATGGTTGACTGCCTTCATAACTATAAATAACATAAGCTGACTTGTGGAGTCTACTATGGTCCGAACCAGGACTGTCCAGATGCATTAATTAGCTTAAAAACCAATCTGTTGGAGCAAGATACACCTATTATTTTAGGAGGGGATTTCAATTTAGTTTTTGATTCAAAACTTGATCGTACTTCTAGGGCCGCTTCTTCTTCTCTACCTAAATCGAAGAGAGAGCTTAAAACTATTATGAAAGAATTTAGTCTGTTAGATGTATGGAGAATCAAAAACCAGAAAAATAGAGATTACTCATTTTACAGCCACAGGCATAAACATCATTCACGTATAGATTTTTTCTTAATCGATCAAGAGCTTGTATCCAAAGTCATGACCACTTCTTATGTTCCAGCTATATTATCTGACCACTCAGTAGTAACCCTGTCTATAAAGATTCCACAGGGAGGGCAGGCCAGAAGGTGGACATTAGACAGATCGTTATTACAACAGGAGGAAATAAGGGGAGATCTGAGGAGACAAATGGAGGAATATTTTATGTTTAACAAGGCAACTGCTTCAGAACAAATAGTGTGGGAAGCTTTCAAGACCTACCTAAGGGGTTTTTTCACAACCATAATGATTAAGAGAAGTAAGAATAGGAAGGAAACAGAGAGGAATTCACTACAGGAGATTAAGCAAAAGGAGCAACAATTGCAGAAGGCTTCACTCGAACAACATGCCAATATACACACCTTACAACAAGAATTAGAAAATCTGAAATCGAAATATCAGGCGAATCTTGATAAGATCATTAACCCCTTAAGTGCTGCCGTCGGCCAACGGTCGTCACGGGCACTACCTCCCCAGTGCTGCGTGCGACCGCTGGACGTCCAGTTCAGCACCGGATAATGGACAGCGCAGCACTGGGGAGGTTTGTTTACTAGCTCCCAAGTGGTTAAAGAGAAATGTGATTCAAGTAAACTTAGCAACTTCGCATATGGGGAAAAATGTGGCCGCCTCCTTGCATGGAAGGCTAGGTCTGATAGAGCAAGAAATCAAATCAACGGCCTTAAAGTGCAAAGCTCTGGTGATGTCTCCTATGCCAATGAAGTAATATCGGAAGAGGCAAGAAGATACATGCAGACCTTATATTCTGAAACCAGGGACAAATCTAATCTGGTTGGTGATGGATGGTTGGAGGGGGTCAGACTTCCGCAGTGTCAGGAGGACGACTTTGACTTTGTAAAATCTGAGATAAAAGAGGGGGAAGTTCATAATCAGATGAAGAAGATGGCAAAAGGGAAAGCTGCGGGCCCGGATGGACTCCCTGTGGAGGTATATCAAATTGGTGCGGAGATAATCGTCCCAGTTCTCACTTCTTTGTTTAATAAAATATATTTGGCTGGTGAACCGATTCCAAAGACCTGGTTGGAGGCCTCAGTTGCTTTAATCTTGAAGCCGAATAAGGACCGCCTGACTATTGAATCATATAGGCCGATCTCCCTGCTGAACACTGATTACAAAATTTTTGCAGGAGTATTGGCGGCGAGGCTAGCCAAAGTGATTAAAACTATTATACATGAGGATCAGAGGGGTTTCATGCCAGGTAGGCAGATCAATGAGCTGACTTTTCAGGCCATCACAGCAATAGACTATGCCACTGATAAGAGACTTCCGCTGACTATTGTAGCAATAGATGCCGCAAAGGCATTCGACCAGGTAAATTGGGACTACCTCTGGGATGTATTGTCCGCATTCGGTTTACCTACTAACTTTATCACCTCTATAAAAGCACTGTACTTGAACCCAAAGGCAAGGATCTTTGTAAATGGGACGCTCTTAGATTGGGTGCAAATATCAAGGGGCACTAGGCAGGGGTGCCCCCTTTCCCCCCTATTGTTTAATTTATATATCGAGCCATTAGTGAATAAACTAAGGGCAGATCATTTAATAAAACCCTTTTCAATAAACGATCTGGATCTAAAATTCGCCCTATATGCAGATGACCTCTTAATGTTCACTTCCAATCCTGAGGTAGCAATACCTAGACTTTTTGAACATGCAGAAGCTTTTGGAAAGACCTCTGGTTATAGAATAAATAAGGATAAAACGGAAATTATGCAATGGAACCAGGAGGCAGTGTTGCCTGAAACAAAAATAAGGATGAGGTACCTTGGGATTCAATTAGTCCAGGACATTACTCAGATATCGATAGTTAATCTGGATAAGGTGTATAAGGAAATCTGTGGACAATTACAGCGTTGGTCCGGGCTCCCATTAAACATCTTCGGGAGGGTGAATCTTATAAAGATGATTATACTACCAAAAGTAACTTTCTTGTTTAATTCAATACCCTTATCTTTCGATACAAAGGCAGTGGGAAAACTACAAGGAAAAATAGGCTCATTCATCTGGAATTCCAAAATGCCCAGAATTTCTGCTAAAAAGTTAAGGAGACAATTAAAAATGGGAGGTTTGGCGCTACCTGACATCTTGCATTATGCTCATTCCTTCCACTTTAAAAATTTTAGAGTTATGGCAGGTAAGGCAGATACATCTTTTTTGGGACGTTTGTTTCAGGCAATATTGCATGGTATCCCCCAAGGTCACGAATACTTTTTATTTAAGTTTGGAGACCCCAGATTCTACAAAAAGGTCAGGCTAAAGGTTTTAGTCACGGCTCTGAAGAATTGGGTTTTCTTCAGGAGGAAACTACAAATTCCATACTACGCCTCTCAGGCCCCAATATGGGACTCTCCAGGGACCCCAGAATGCCTTAGAGACCAACTGTCAACCCCTCTCAAATTAGCAGGGTTAATGCAGTGGAGAGATTTACAAAATGATCAACAGCTATTGGGGTGGGACTCCCTCTCTCTGTTGACGGGAGGAACCCTTACAAGATTTAAATATTATCAGTTGTCAAGCTGGTGGTCTACGGAAATATGGGATTGTACATCTAACCCGAAATTTGATTTTGTAAATAGAAAGGGGCGTTGGGATAAAGAACTCGCTTTTTGGTATGAGACTTTGATGGAAAAAGAGGGAGTTACTGATTTGGAACTTCAGAGTCTCTGGGGAGATGTTGTGGGGCTGGATAGCAACAAACTGGTAGACTTGTGGGGGGACTCTTTTAGTCTGGTGAACGGAATAGTAAAATCCGCTCCTCTTAAACGAAACCATCTGTTCACACTGTACAGGGTATATTTCTCCCCAAAAAGACTGACAAGGATCACAAATATACAATATAGCTGCCCAAGGTGTAAATCATTAGAGGCAGATGATTTGCATATGTTTGTAGAATGCCCTAGCCTTAACTTGTTTTGGAAAAAAATTGAGGGTTTTTTGATGGACGTACTAGGAACTCGGATTGTGCTTTCACCGGCAATGATTCTGTTCGGTCTGGGGACGGATTACCAGCTTGCGAACCAGCAGACTAAATTTATTTTCTATGTGATGTTACTGGCTAGACGAGAAATATGTAAAGTATGGAAATCTGAAGATGCTCCCACCTTTTCTGAGTGTTTAAGGTATATTATTTATATCAGTGAATCTGATATAGCATGTGATAATTCCTCAGAGTCTAAGATCTGGGAACTCCTTGTGGCATGGTGGAACAGATGAGAGTATTCCGATGATTTCACCTGGGTACTGTTGGTGCTTAGTCCTCAACCAATCCGAGGGTCGCCAAGTCACAGAGGCTGAGGTGGATAAAGCAAACAGTAAACACTAGAGGGGAGTATCTCTTTCCGGCTCTCTCTGGCATCGAATTCTGTGGGCGTAACATCATGATACCAGGGGGAGGGGAGAGGATCTCCGTCTAGAGCACCCAAATTGGTATATGAGGAATATAAAAAAAAAAAAAAAAAAAAAAAAAAAAAAAAAGGACACAAGGTTGTTTGCAGATGTGTCTTTTGCAAATAATATCTTCCATGTATTTTGTAACGAATCTTCAAAATATTTGTACGTGAGACACATCTTGATGTAATTGTGTCTTTTAATCCGAGCATGTGTAGGTCAGTGGTTGCTGTCGGTTCCTGTTTTTCAGCCCCAAAAAAGCAATCTACGAGCCATGTTTTGTGCCTTCTGTGGGCTTATGGTTTGGTTAGCTGAGTTTGACTTGAGAGCGGGTATGGAAACGGGGTTCAGGGCGGCCTTAGACATGTGCAAGCTGTGCACCTGCACAGGGCCATCAAACCCCAGGGGCCACCACGCCAATATATATCCTTAATATAATAAGCCTCTGAGGATGGATACATATTTGCGTGGCGGCCAATGGCAGGGATTTGGCGGTCTCCGACTCTGTTCCACTTCCAAACACCCTGACCCCCCCCCCTCGCTTCACTGGCCTCCGAGCCTGCGTTCCTGGGGGGCCCCTACCTACGCTCCCTGCCCAGGGCCGCCATGAGCCTAGAGACTCCCCTGCGAGGTTCTAAGGAGCTTCACTTAGTGGTTTCATATTTTCGCCGCTTCTCCCACTCTTCAGCTGAGGTTGAATTCCATGCACCACTGCACACCTTGCTTTATATACTTTTCTGGCGATGGGCAGCTGTTTCTCCCAAAACGTTAGGCAGCGTACACAGAAATGTTATTATTAATTATTTTTTAGAGGAATAAAAAGTGAAGTCGTTACATTGCAGCAAAAAAAATGTTTTGTGGTGCAGTGTAGGTGGCGACCCATGACCTCTTTTCTCTGCCTAATCTGGAGACTCCAACCTGCATGGATTCAGCCCCCCACCCCCGCACCCCATCTTTCAGGAGGCACAGATTGTATGGGTTTATGTTGAAAAGTAACGTTAAATGTTATTCTTTCTTATTTCATTTAGGGTTCAAGTACACTCCCCGGACAAGTAGCGTTCACGATGTCAACCATGCCTCTTGGTATGAAGCTGCCTGTGCTTACAGGCTTTGTTGATTTCCTGCGTGCTACAGAACTATATGAAAAGGTAAAATCACAAGTATTTATTTGATCACATTGGTGTATTCAAAGAGTCAAAACATTATTGTTCACCCTGTGGCCTTTCACATGTAAAAAACTCTATATTTGATACATTTCTCCTCATTCACTTTTTTAAATAAATAGTGCAACTGGGAACACCACACAATCCGACTATTTGCCCTAGGAGAACACTCGTTTAAATCTAATAATCTCAACAGTAAACCTTCAGTGAAAATTCTGTCTGTGGAAGGCGGTCAAGGTACATCCTCCTCTTTTGATAAACCATGCCCCCTTTGAACCTTTAACCTTATTTCATTCAAAGAATCGACCTCACTTGCCCGTTGAAGAGAATGGAAGGATATATTTACCCCAGGCCGTCAACAACCTGGAATTGACCTCTCTTTTAAACTCTGTTTACCTCTGAGCTTCCTTCAAATTTCTATTATGGCAGGGTAACCAAGGAAGGAAATCTAGGACCTTCCAGCAGGTGTGCCAACCCTGACACTTATTTCTCTTGTCCTAAGATTACCCATGATATATATATTTTTGATTAAGATCGTGGGGGCCTTAAAACGGAGGGAACCCTACAACCGCTGCTCTTTCAGGATAGGGCTTAATGTGCAGAGATGAGGACTTATTTCATTGATCTTCCTATTATACGGAATCAAGGGGGTAGAGCCTCATCTACAAAATTCCTGTCTTGTGGCCACATGTTATAGCTTTTAGAGTGCAGTACTTGTATCCAGGGGAGTTGCCTTGTGATGTATTCCTATAGGTTCTGTATCGATCCCCCTATTCCTGACCCTATTCTGGTTAACGAGTTAACTAGCAGCCATCCCATGATGCAGAAACCGTTATCTGATTACGCCAGACCACGGCACAGGAACGCGTTATCTGATTAGGTCATAACGCTTGCCATCTAATTAGGCAAGCAATATTCCTCCAGCCCCTGATAAGGCATACGGAGTTCTCAAAACAAATCAAACCTATGACAACCTGGGAAAAACCCTGCGGCCATTGTTTTGATTTCACCGAGAACTTCAGTAAAAGAATGCGCTAACGACCAGCTCGTATGACATCCTTATTGACGTATCTATGTCCATCCTTACGTCAATCTCGGCACCTTACAGGTATAAATATTACCGATATTGCCTTAAGCAAACACACGCGGTGGTGACGAGATCGGAGCAGCGAGACTTCCCGAAGCCCAGCAGAGAGCGAAGCCCACTAGCTGCCCCGCCTTCCTGACGCGCTGAGAACGAGACGCTGCCTTTCTCCTGCCGAGAAATCCAGCTCCGGCGCTTACGAGCAGCCCTTGCAGGCAGCCTGGAATATCGAGACCAAAGATGAGAGATACCATCCCTCAATCATCCTAGATTCAAGGTACGGAACAGAATAACCCCTTGCAGAGAATTCTTGAATCAGTCACTTGGCAAAACAAACTTAACTTAAACTACTACTTTCTATCCCCGCCCACGTATTAGGCTTAGGTCAGGTACACCGGGGTAGGCGTGGTTAGAAGCACCAGTTGAGTAAGATTAGTTAAATATATATGTGTATGTATCTATTCTGTCCATTTTAAATAACGTATGGCTTAGAAACCATATCAATGTTTTTACAGTATTATTTTATACTTCTGCTTTTATTGTATGCACTTTACTTAACCATAAGTATTGCAATAATATCAATTCATTTCTCTTGTACGAGAAAAGAGACTGATCAATAAATAACATCTTTTATTGAACACGCCCGTCTCTTCCTTTTCTCTACAATCTGGTGAAACTAAGAATGCACGTACTGACTGAGTAAAATAAGTTGTCTTTTGTTTTCACACGACTCTAGAGATACACTCTTGATTAGGGGAGAGCAAAGTTGTCATGTTCTATGGTTGTCAGAAACTAAATCCCTTCTTGTCTATCCAGGGAGGTTCAACTCCTCCTTGTCTATTCGAGAAAGTTTCTAGTGAACTCTGAGCTAGCTGGCAAACCCAAAACTTTAAGTCTAATATCGACAGTAGAAGACCTAGTTAACGTCTGGTCTAGGTCTATACTATTGGAGGTATTATTCCAATGCGCAGAGCCTATTGGGATAATAGGAACTACACTACATGGTGTTTGGATAGGCGATAAAACTAACGCAAGACTTTAGAGTAACTCAGTCGTGCTTTTTCACTCAGACCCCTTTTTCCCATAATACTCCAAAGACGTCTGGAGTGGGTGAGAGGTAAAATCCGCCAAACCTCGCAGGAGGGAACTCCTATGTATGGTTCTTGGTTCAATCAACGTTGAAGGATACACTGTTCCAAAATATTGTGCATCTCATCTTTGTTTCCACAAGAAACCTGATCTGCAAACAAACAGAATAACCATCCTGACAGTAAAATGCCAGACAGTGATGATGAAAGAGAGAGAGCTAGAGTAGCAGCTGATAATACTATGCAAGAAGCAGACGCGGATATAATACTCATCGCGGTCAACATAAGAAGATCTATAACGTTAAAACTTATAGAAAATGGACTGACACCAAGAGGTGGTACAGTCATATTCGTAATTGAGGCACACGAATATCGGCAGACAGAGGTATTCTATTCATGGATAAACTTTCCAGCAGCAAATGCTGTAACAAAGGAGTTCCACTGTTATAAAATAGAGGAACCTCCGGATACCTACACTCCTTTCGAGGAAGTGGAAGTACCACTCAAATTCCAAGAGCATCTGCTCTTGTTTAATGGCGCCCTAAAACATAATAATCACATCACCAGGCTCGGTCCACTAGGTAGACCAGGAGCAACGTGGCCGGTCCTAGCCGGATACACACCACATCCAGACATCGAAAGAATGTCTGCAGCAGATGTTTTAGTACAACTAAAACAATTAATTAAAATATATAGACAACTAGTCCAATATGTAATGCAGACTTCAACCATCCAACCTGTAGTTAAAATCCCACAGCTGACCCCTCATCAGGGGAACACAAATAAAATTACACCACAGAACATACAGTCCTGCCTAGGTAAAGTACCAGCTAAACGGGAACAAATACCATTCTGGTTAGCACAAAAAATCACCCAAATAGAGGCGGTGTTTCCAGACACCACCCCTGTGGATAAACACAGGATTCTGACTATCTGTCTTCCAATGGGAATCGCACCACACGTGGAGGACTGTGACACTTGGGGTACAGTCTTTGCTTCCATTTACACAAAAACACATGGAGTTCCATCCATGTCAGTAATACCAGATGTGCTAAAACAAATTCAAGACGAATACGGTCCAGAACCCGCTTTAACTCTTGGTATGAAATTACTAAAAGACTTCAAGCAGGTCTCGGCAATATTACTAGCCAACATAAAAGGAGAAGCAGCGAATGTGGCGATCCGCCAGAGGTTAAAAGAGACAGATATAGCAGACCAACCAGCTGAAATTGCCAGAATTATAGAAAAATCCTATGAAGAACTAGGTAGAGATAGTTTGGGTGGAATACCAGTGAAACCCCAACTAATTGAAAGTCCTGAAAAAATATTTATTAAAAATAATCTAAACAGTCAAAAGAAGAACTGGGATGGAAACAAACAATCCAATCCAAAAGAAAAGAGATTCCAGTCCAGAGGAAGGTCTCCTCGGCGGAGAGAAAGATCTCCGGACCAAGGACCCAAGTCTCCCCAAAGGGAGCCCTCTGTGAAAAAATACAACCTTAGAAATAGGGATAACATAAAGAAACCTGATAGATATCAAGACTTTGATACACGTCCCTCTCAATCTTTTCAGACTTCCTCGCAGAAATCGGAAAGAAGAGGACGATCGGAACCCAGGGAAGGGCACGTCAAGTCCAAAGACAAGGAACCTGCTCATCCAAATAAAAAATTACAGTTTCCAAAAAAGAAGGTAGCCAGTATTAAAGTATTCAACAATGCCGAGAATACTGAGGACACAGCTGAAAAACGGAGAGTGGGCTCAGACAATGCTAGACAGCGCAGCAGAAGTGAGCATAGCACGCAAAGTCCTTATGAATCATCTGGAGACAGTGGACACGAATGAAGACATTCAGGTGGAAACTGCAGACACCAGAGTTAGCAAACCTCACAACATATTTGAAATAACTTTACGTATAGAAGGGGATAAGACTAGAAAAATAAGGGGCCTTTTTTGGGATAATCTCTCCAAGGGCTATGACATCCTTCTAGCTGAAAAAGATTGGCCACCAGAGTTCGTCAGGGAGTGCCCACATGGCGAAGAAATAATTATGCCTGCCTTCTCAAATCATATTCCAATTCATAAAAAATATACACTTGCAAGAAAGTGGGCAGTAGCTCAAGCTCCTGCTTTATATAAACATCATGTAGGATGGGATGAGGACTCTCCTCCTCACAAAATCCAGTTAAAATCACAACCTATTGCACAAAGGCAGTATCCAATCAAGCAAGAAGCTAAAAAACAGGTAAAAGAAATTCTAGATCAACTAGAATACCAGGGGGTGATTGAAACTTGCACCTCACAAATGAACAACCCTTTGTTTCCTGTCTCCAAACCAGACAATTCATATCGTCTAGTTTTGGATTACAGACACCTTAACTCGTGTTGCAAAACTTTTGCAGTACAAAACTCGCATAGTGCTGCACTAATGAATAACATAGTGCGCAAAAAATATAAAACAACATTAGACATCTCTAATGAATTCTTTTGTCAAAATATAGCACCAGAGAGCAGATACTTCTTAATAAATGGCGCTCAAAAAGAATTCTGTCGGTTACCCCAGGGGTACAAGAACAGCCCAGGATTATTCTCAGCGAGAGTAACAGAGTTACTACAAACATATGACGACGAAGCATTATCGTATGTCGACGACATATACCTAACAGATGATGACTTGGATACTCACTTGAAGAGAGTGAACACCATAATACTTGGGTTCGCGGCAGAGGGTTACAAATTCAACTTTAAAAAATCTAGAATTGCCCATCTAACAGTCCTGTTCTTAGGATATGAATTATCAAGTGAAGGCAAAAGCCTGGCTGACAATTTCCTAGAGAAATGTGCCGTACTCCAAGCACCTAGAACACTAAAAAACCTACAGTCAATTCTAGGCTTCCTAAATTTCAGAAGAACATACATTGCAAATTACGCAGAAAGGGTCAAACCCCTTTATGATCTAATAAAACCAGATTTAAAAAAATCAAATTGGACTCGAAAACACACAGAAATTCTGAGATCCTTACAAACAGATATGTTAATTAAAACAAAATTAGAAACACGTGATAACACACGCAACCTTGTGATTCGAGTCATCCCAGGAAGATGCGGATTCACATACCTGACCTCGAATGAGGGAGAAAAGGTACCAATTGCATTCAAATCACACTTGTACACTAAAGCTGAAATGAAATTTAGCCCAACGGAAAAAATTCTTACTGCAACACAGACAGCTATAGCTAAAGAACGAGCCCTTTCACAAGGTAAACGAATAATAATCGTTACACCGATACCAGCCCTAGAGGCTGTAACAAAAGCAAGCATACCGAATGCTAAAGCGCTCCATCCGAGATGGATTCAATGGGCTAATTCTCTTGCTGCAACAGACGTGGCATACAAATTTGATCCTAACTTAAAAACACAAGAGTTTCTCCAATACGAATTCGAATGTCCACCGCCGACCGAAATTCTGCCTCTAGAACATTACGGCTGTATAATATACAGACGGATCAGCACAACCCGCAGTAGGAGGTAAACAAGCTTACAGTGCTGCGTGTGCGATTGTAAAAGGTCGCTGGCACGATGGGAAATTCAAACCAGCGGTCACTAAAACACAATCTCTAGGAGATTGTACAGCTCAGCGAGCAGAACTACTAGCATTCAAGATGGCGCTTGAAAATACAGATCGAGAATTCCCCACACTCATAGTTTGTGATTCGTATTATTGCGTTCAGTCTTACAATGAATACTTGCAGATCTGGCTTCAGAATGGTTTTAAGGATGCAAAAGGAGGCACAATCAAGCATAAAATGCTTTGGGAACAAGTAGTTCTTTTACAAAAGGAACTACCAAAGACTCACGTGATACATACACTGAGTCATCAACGTGATGGCGTTCACGTTGCAGGGAATTCATTGGCTGATGAGGCCGCGAAGGCAGCTGTGCAAACGGCTTCCGTAGCTGCCATCACTCGGTCAAAAACAAAAATAGACAGCGATATATTACAAGCTGTCAGCGCTACAGTAAAAGATGCGATAGAAACACTCCTGAAAGGCTTTCCAGTAAAGTACTCATACATAACTGATGCAAATAATGTTCCATTTGCTCGAATCCCTGGAGTGGGGGATAGAGTAATTCCAAACATGGAACATAGGTTAGGACTCATCATAGCGGCACACAAAGGACTTGCTTCTGTACATGCTGGCGTCTCAGCCACAGTATCGTTATTAAAACTGAGATACTGGTGGCCACAAATGAGAAGACAAACCAGGAACTATGTTCTAGAATGTGAAATATGTCAAAAAATGAAAGTATCAACAGTGAGACGACCAGCACAGACACCCCTTCTAATCTCGGATAAACCATTAGCCTGTGTTTACCTGGACCACTGTGGTCCCTTACAAAGGGATGGTAACTATAAATATATCTTGGTCGCAGTGGATTCATGCACGAGATTCATATGGATGTGGCCCCAGCGAACGGCTGACGCCAGAACTGTTATAAAAGATTTGCGAGTCTTTATCGGCACATACGCAATTGGCATGCTGCATTCAAACCAGGGTCCTGCTTTTAGCTCTAGAGCTTATAAGGAGGCCATGGCCAGCATGGGCGTTGCATTGCGGTATTCTTGTCCATTTCATCCCGAGGGAAACGGAATTGTTGAAAGAAAAAACCGTGACATAAAGCAATCTATAACAGCAAAGGTATTAGGTTCGGGAGCTGGGTGGGTCAAACATCTAATAAGTGTCCAACGTAGTCTAAACAACTTGCCAAGAAATTCTCTGAGGGGATTCAGTCCGTACGAATTACTGTTTGGAACTAGGATGCTAGTCTTAGATCTTGACAGTCAGACTTCAGTGGTAAAAGAAAAAAGCTTTGATATCAAAGATCGTTTAGCTATTTTACAGGATTTAAACGAAACAAGAAAAGACCTGAGCAACATAAAGTTGAAACAGCAGCCAACAACCACTGAAGAACCACCACCTGTCCCAGCAAGACCTGTCTGGATTCCAAAAATCGGGGATCTAGTCAGAGAAAAGATCGAGGTAAAGAAGGAATTTGGGCCTTCTTACAGAAAAGCAGTTCCTGTCTTGTCCATCAACGGGACAAGATCAGTTTTACTACCACCACTTGCTGGTAAAAAGGAGAACCGAGTTGTATCCATCGACCTAGTAAAACCACAATCATGTGGCCGATAACAAACAGTAGGCCAAGTGGACTCCCGATAAGTAGTAGAACACCGAGGTTTGCTACAAGTACAGAGGTGCTAACTAAAAGGCTAATCACATTCGAAACGCCTACAGAACAACAACAAGGACTATGCAACAATGCAATGGAACTCACACCTCTGAAAACCCAAATAAAAACATTTAGTAGAGACACACCAACCTACAATGAAGTAACAAATGAATATGCTGAAGCTGCAAGAAACAGTAATCCTGAAGCAATTGGAACAATAGACAGAACGGCATCCGGCTACTTCATCAACTTTGAAGATTCTTCTGAAGATCTAAGTGAATCAAAGACACAGCCATCAACAAAAACTTTTAAAGATAAAGCTAAGGAAATATGGAAACAGCTGAAAGAAACATATCTGATTTCTCCATGGATTGAATTTTGGGTGTCCTTTGGTGTATTTATCCTGATACTTTGGCTCATCATGATACTATGTTTGGGACGCTTCATTGAGGGAAAATATGCTAAAATGGACACAGCAAGCCAGAAAATCAACTTGATCCTCAAGCCACACACGTCTTCACACGTAAAGAAAAGAGAACTTTCTTCAGTCAATTTCACAGCCAATCCTATACCGGGTGGGGTAGCATGGGACAATACTGACTATGAAATTTATGGTCCGGTCGAAATCCTCAATTATCCACACCAAATCAAGATCTCGTTGAGTGACTTTGTAAAACCAAACTCATTTGCTGATGATTGGGACTTTGAAAGTATTAATTACATGATGTCTGATCTAGTGATGTCTGCTAAATTTACCAAACATGATTATTTGCAGGGTTCATCTAATTATGATAGTATGTACTGCTACAACCACTATGGTAACCATTTTTTACATAAATCAGCACAACCTAGAAATGTTTTAAATTATAATCAATGGGAACATTGTGCAACCCCTCCAAAAGGAAGCTCAAGAACCTTTTATGACAAATATTCATACTTTTCAGGGTTCAACACAAGTAATGCTGAAACATTTTATTTCAAATTGTCAAATAAGACAGGAACAAAAACCATGCTTACAAACACAAAATTGATATATTCGGACTCATTTTTTGAACAAATGAATACATTTGGTTTTGATTATTGGGACAAAAATGTTGAAGTGAAAAGTGTTTGGGGTACAAAAGAATGGCAAGTACAAGGTATAGAATCATTGTTTAGAGCCTGCATGATCCCAGAACAAATTATATTCTTGAATGAAACTATTCAACAAACTACCTGTCTTGGATTAGCCAAAATCAAAGACTTAAATAAACCGTCTATTCCAAAACCAACAATGAACAGCAATAACTCTGCAGATGAAGAGATAGACGTAAACTATGTATTAAACCAAAACAGAACAAATCCTGATTGGAAACAATGGTTGATCTGGCCCACAGATACTAATAACTGTCAAGACAGATTCCTGAACAAAACACAAGGGTTCAAATTGACCAGGCCAGACCCTAGATATTCCCAAAGACAACACCAAGGGATAATCACCACCTACAGTGTGGGCAAACTCTGCCTTCAATGGCTAAAAACTTCCACACTGACAGAAATTAAGCAACACCTAACTTTACTTACTGATGGTGCTGACTTGCGTGATTTCATTATGGGACCACGCAAACAGCGTCAAAAACGCTTCATAGCAGCCTCTATATATGCAGCTTACAACGAGGCCTGGAAGATAACTCAAATTGAGACAGCAGAAAGTATACGGGAAATTGACCATATTAATTTGGAAAAATCGCTTTCTGTAGTGGACAATGGGTTAATGACTCTGTCCTCCAGAATCTTTTCATTGGACAGCATTGTGTCATCAGCAATCGACATAATATCGCAAGACTTACTGTTGTTACAACACGGTCAGTCTCAATTGCGTTCTATTGTACAGCTTGGCTGGACGTTACAAAATCTGCGTTCAGGCTATGTGCCTTGGCGTTTAATCAACACAACGTCACTATTCCATATCTTTAACCTTACTGATAAACAGATCAGTATGGCACAGAAGGGTGCTGATTATACAATCCTGAGCATTGAGAAACTCGAGAGATTACCATTGACAATGTCAGAACGACCTGTCATTGAATGGATAATACATGGGATAATTAATATTCCGATATCTACTTTCAGGTTTCAATACTGCCAAAAATATATACAGGCTGGCATGTACGAAAAATTGGGAAAAGGGTACATTAAGACAACATGGAACTTGCCCTATTCACATGCATGTGTCAGTAATAAAGGACAGAAAGTGTTTCTTAGTGGCAATAATTTTGCGATGTCACTAAGCGGTACACTTCTGTGTAATGGAATTAGTTTGCATGGAGCCTGTGAAGGGAACTCAAATAACCTTTCATGTCACCAGCTAGGCACACCTGCAACAGAGATAGAACCATTCTTTAAAAGACTCTATAACGGGAGTTACATTCTAATTGTGGATCGCAGATGTTGTAGTCTACAGCCCGGGGTTCCTTATCTCATCAGTACGACTGCGAAGGTCATGTGCTGTGGACGCTTATTGTTCCCCAGCTCATTTCCAGACAGGGAGGCAAGGGCATGGCCTAACTTGAAAATTACTTCTATTCGAGTTGATACTTTAAGCAGAATGAAAACAGTGCTTCTTCAGACGCCGACCAGGCTCACGTCATCAAAAGAAACGTATGATCTCCTAGTCGCAAGGACGACTGCAGAGATTCACTCATTGTTATCAACTAATTCCCCCATACATTTCGCAGAAATCCTGAATGAAATCTTAAATATTTCTGATACCAGTGGAGTCTCAAATGTATTTAAGACAGTATTTTCGATGGCATTAACACCATTCAAAGCCATACTGGGTATTTTTCCAGACTTCGTCCATTCGATTTTTGGAGGAGTTCCCCTCATTTTGGGACTAATTGCAGGAATCTTATTTCATTATGGCAAACCATGTCACAGACAAAACACCTGCGACAAGGGAAGAATCAATCCGAGCCATTGGATACCGGGACCGGATATCAAAAATCCTGGGACTAACCCGGCTTAGAGACCTGAACATGACTTGGTTTCTTTCATTTCGGCCGATATGGCAAAGATGTGTTTTACCTGTATTAAGGTGCATGCTGTGCGGAGAAGAATGCGTGTTGGACACCTGTCTGACGCTACAATCGGATGCGCCAATGGATGCAGAAACATTGTTGGGTCCGGTAAAGGCTCATGCATTGTGCTGCCCTCAACGGCTGCCAATCCTGATGACGGCATTCGTGGAAACTTCACCACTACGATTAAGGGGTAGTGAAGATCAAGATGAAAGCAGCATCGATCAGGTACAACCTTCTGTCAGCAATACTAATCAAAACGTCAATGGAGACAATCATGCACATGAATGCATGGTTACATCCTTTTCCGAGTTAGTGGAACTCTCACAGGAAGCTGTTGACAGCTTTTTCAGCAGTCTCAACGATATGATGTTCTCACCAGAGCAGAAATAATGACTCTTGAACAAGCTAGCACACGGCGTTCCCGACACCTTGAATTTGGCCTTCAACTTTAATAATAAAGTAGCAAGATCGACTTTTCCTCCAGTTCACGGACAGCAATTTTTTAGCAGCCCCAAAATATTTTTATTAAATTTTACGGGACACTTTTCTTCTGCTTAAAGTAAGAACTATTCTTAGAGAACTAATTTCTATTTTTAGAAACTTCATAGACATTAGCTGCCCGCTGGTATGTTTATAAATATTTTTGAACTGTGATGAAGTGGTCTCGAACTTTTCTTCTGTATTAAGAGCCATTTCATGTGTAATTCTAATATTCAATTACTAATAATGTATACATATGCGTGATTATTTTAGCATTATTCTACTGCTTGAGTGCATATAGTACATATGCCGTATGTTACATAATTTCAAAATGCATTATGTGTATTTTGGGGTGGTAAGGTATACACGATACTCTACAATATGTTTTACTTTGCCTAGATTCGTAAATATGGCCATAGTTAGCGTGGAGTGGGTGTGATGTATTCCTATAGGTTCTGTATCGATCCCCCTATTCCTGACCCTATTCTGGTTAACGAGTTAACTAGCAGCCATCCCATGATGCAGAAACCGTTATCTGATTACGCCAGACCACGGCACAGGAGCGCGTTATCTGATTAGGTCATAACGCTTGCCATCTAATTAGGCAAGCAATATTCCTCCAGCCCCTGATAAGGCATACGGAGTTCTCAAAACAAATCAAACCTATGACAACCTGGGAAAAACCCTGCGGCCATTGTTTTGATTTCACCGAGAACTTCAGTAAAAGAATGCGCTAACGACCAGCTCGTATGACATCCTTATTGACGTATCTATGTCCATCCTTACGTCAATCTCGGCACCTTACAGGTATAAATATTACCGATATTGCCTTAAGCAAACACACGCGGTGGTGACGAGATCGGAGCAGCGAGACTTCCCGAAGCCCAGCAGAGAGCGAAGCCCACTAGCTGCCCCGCCTTCCTGACGCGCTGAGAACGAGACGCTGCCTTTCTCCTGCCGAGAAATCCAGCTCCGTGGCTTCCGAGCAGCCCTTGTAGGCAGCCTGGAATATCGAGACCAAAGATGAGAGATACCATCCCTCAATCATCCTAGATTCAAGGTACGGAACTGAATAACCCCTTGCAGAGAATTCTTGAATCAGTCACTTGGCAAAACAAACTTAACTTAAACTACTACTTTCTATCCCCGCCCACGTATTAGGCTTAGGTCAGGTACACCAGGGTAGGCGTGGTTAGAAGCACCAGTTGAGTACGATTAGTTAAATGTATATGTGTATGTATCTATTCTGTCCATTTTAAATAACGTATGGCTTAGAAACCATATCAATGTTTTTACAGTATTATTTTATACTTCTGCTTTTATTGTATGCACTTTACTTAACCATAAGTATTGCAATAATATCGATTCATTTCTCTTGTACGAGAAAAGAGACTGATCAATAAATAACATCTTTTATTGAACACGCCCGTCTCTTCCTTTTCTCTACAATCTGGTGAAACTAAGAATGCACGTACTGACTGAGTAAAATAAGTTGTCTTTTGTTTTCACACGACTCTAGAGATACACTCTTGATTAGGGGAGAGCAAAGTTGTCATGTTCTATGGTTGTCAGAAACTAAATCCCTTCTTGTCTATCCAGGGAGGTTCAACTCCTCCTTGTCTATTCGAGAAAGTTTCTAGTGAACTCTGAGCTAGCTGGCAAACCCAAAACTTTAAGTCTAATATCGACAGTAGAAAACCTAGTTAACGTCTGGTCTAGGTCTATACTATTGGAGGTATTATTCCAATGCGCAGAGCCTATTGGGATAATAGGAACTACACTACAGCCTACCGGAGTCAGCACCTAAATTATTCTTAGTGGTTGGATAAGATGTCACTCCCTTTAATTAATAATTATTTTTGTGTGTTTGGGTTGCTCATGAACATGATAATCTCTTTATGCGTTTTTAGTTATGATTATCACAATGTGTGAACATGGTAAATGCTACCCCTACCTAGGCACCCATGGCTATTGTTTTCATACATTAATTTTTTCTGAAGAAATGTTTGTGAGATGAAAAGTGTCTGCTGCCAGCAGAGTACAGATATATCGTGTGTATTCAAACATTTCCGAGAAATTTGGGTTTTGAAAATACCAGTCATAGGCACCCTTGGTTGGGTTTTTATTGAATTCAAATAAGTTGTTTTGTGTGAATGGGTGAACGAGTTGTCAACCAGTATGAATGTTTCACAATTCGTTTGTTTGAAGGAGAAAATGTTTTGGAAAGCTAGTTAAGATGGTGATGAGAATGATGTACAACAAAGTGTGAGAGTCGTCTTTCTTGTGGGGTTTTGTGTAATTTGGTGTAATTAATATTGCATTTTGTAAAGATATCCTGATTCTATAGAGAAAATTGTAAAGTTGAAAAATGAATACGGTAGATTTTTCAAACTGAAATTTTGGTTTAGAAGGAGTGGTTTCATTCTGTTTCAAGCAGTTTTGGCAATTGTTGATGTTCATTGGTACTTTGGGAACCAACAACACTAACCCTAGAAACAGGATGTAGCCTTGCCTCCTTTGTCTCAGTAGATGCGCAGTCAGCACTCTGAGGCATTGACACTCTTATTTGAAGGTTTGTACAAATTGGTTTGTGCCTGTATTGTTTTAGTTGTTCATGAGTCGCGAACAATAAACGTTACTGACTAGTAACAAAGTAGCTCTATCTCGGAGGATGTATTTTCTGCCATTTGAATTCTCTTGCATACTTCACATACATTTATATTGTCTTGAGCATTCTTAAAATTATTTTTTACTCACTTCTTTGGATGGAACTTCACTTCTGTATTGCAACTTGTGATAATTGGGCTGTGTGGGACATAGGCTCTGATCACAAATATGCTGTTAAATTCGGATATGTGCCATAACTCCTGTTGCAGTACATAGCAACATTTCAGTTCCACAGTTATTATTGCATTGCTGCAATTCCTCCAGAGAAGTTGCAGCAGGTCAAGCTTGCTGAAATTTACCAGGGAATGTACCAGAACAGACGTGAGTCGTGCTTGTTGGGCTGTACCCTCGTGTTGTATGTTGGCTGCAGAACTTTTTTAAACTTGGCATCATTATTTTACCTGCACTTGTGCCGCACGCTCCCCGCTCCGACCCCGGTCCACCGCAGCTGAGGCTGTTTGAGTGGAGGGTGGACCGGGCGAAGCGAGACACACCCCCCTGACACCGCCTACCAGAAACTGCACAAAAGGCCAGTAGCCGTTCAAGGCGCGAGAGAACAGATGTGAGTCGTGCTTGTTGGGCTGTACCCTTGTGTTGTATGTTGGCTGCAGAACCTTTTTAAACTTGGCATCATTATTTTACTTGCACACGCGCCGCACGCTCCCCGCTCCGACCCCGGTCCACCGCAGCTGAGGCTGTTTGAGTGGAGGGCGGACCGGGCGAAGCGTGACACACTCCCCTGACACCGCCTACCAGAAACTGCACATAAGGCCGGTAGCCGTTCAAGGCGCGAGAGAACAGACGTGAATCGTGCTTGTTGGGCTGTACCCTTGTGTTGTATGTTGGCTGCAGAACTTTTTTAAACTTGGCATCATTATTTTACCTGCACTTGCGCCGCATGCTCCCCGCTCTGACCCCGGTCCACCGCAGCTGAGGCTGTTTGAGTAGAGGGCGGACCGGGCGAAGCGAGACACACCCCCCTGACACCGCCTACCAGAAACTGCACATAAGGCCAGTAGCCGTTCAAGGCGCGAGAGAACAGACGTGAGTCGTGCTTGTTGGGCTGTATCCTCGTGTTGTATGTTGGCTGCAGAACTTTTTTTAACTTGGCATCACTATTTTACCTGCACGCTCCCCGCTCCGACCCCGGCCCACCGCAGCTGAGGCTGTTTGAGTGGAGGGCGGACGGGCGAAGCGAGACACACCCCCTGACACCGCCTACCAGAAACTGCACATAAGGCCACTAGCCGTTCAAGGCGCGAATGAACAGATGTGAGTCGTGCTTGTTGGGCTGTACCCTTGTGTTGTATGTTGGCTGCAGAACTTATTTAAACTTGGCATCATTATTTTACCTGCACTTGCACCGCATGCTCCCCGCTCCGACCCCGGTCCACCGCAGCTGAGGCTGTTTGAGTGGAGGGCGGACCGGGCGAAGCGAGACACACCCCCCTGACACTGCCTACCAGAAACTGCACAAAAGGCCAATAGCCGTTCAAAGCGCAAGAGAACAGACGTGAGTCGTGCTTGTTGGGCTGTACCCTTGTGTTGTATGTTGGCTGCAGAACTTTTTTAAACTTGGCATCATTATTTTACCTGCACTTGCGCCGCACGCTACCCGCTCCGACCCCAGTCCATCGCAGCTGAGGCTGTTTGAGTGGAGTGCGGACCGGCGAAGCGAGACACACCCTCCTTACACCGCCTACCTGGTATATATGAGGCTCATGCCAAGACCGCGCAGCGGAGGCGCGCAGCGGGTGCGCCACTGGCGTGCCGAAGGCGCACCAAAGGCAAGCCCGTCTGCGCTCGGTCCGGGCCAGGGGACATTCACGCTGCCCGTCGGATTACCTACTCCTCTGACGAACTCATTAAACAAAACACAGGTCAATCCCGCCCTACCCAGGCCATCTGTAGCTGGGCCAATAAGCTGGGAATCCTGGCGGAGCGATCTTCCTTCCCAAAATCATGGGGCTGGCCCACTTCCCCAGATCAAATACCTCCAAGCCGGCCGAGCCCGGACCTCATCCCCTAGCCATCCCCTTCCTTAACACTCGCTCCCTTGTAAAACATCATCTAGATATTTTCCTTTTGTTGGCTACAGACAGACCCGATATTCTTTTACTGACCGAAACTTGGCTGACACCCGACTTTGCCCCTGACATTCTGGCAGCACTCCCCTCCGATTATTACATCCTCCACGCCGATCGCCCACCCGGCAAACCCGGAGGGGGGGTCGCAGCTATCATTCGCTCCAATCTTAAAGTAAGTGTCCTGACCTGCCTTAATCTCCCGGACTCTGAGAATTTGGTGATAAAACTTGACTTTCTCCATGACACCGTTGCCTGTGTGCTCGTATACATACCACCAAATTACATGCCGTATTTTCCCCTCGCCTTAAGTGAACAGATTGCAAACTTGGTAATTGACCATGCTAGGGTCCTCCTTATAGGCGACCTCAATTACTGGTTCAATGACCCCCTCGAAGGCCCTCACTCTAGTGAACTCACTGACCTCCTCACTAAGCTAAACTTCACTCAGCAAGTCTCCCTGCCCACCCACCACAAAGGACATATTCTAGATCAAGTCTGGACTAAGTCTTTGCTGGTCACAACCCCCGCCACGTTTCCTTGCTTATGGTCCAACCACTACCTACATACTTGAATTTACACTTGCCCACCCAACCATCAAGAAAGCCACAATGGTTGCAGGCGGCTTGGCTAGGAAATGGAACGCTCTAGACAAAATGGAATTTCTTCAGACAATGACCCACACTATCCCGCCCCCCACCTTGACATTAACATATATGAAGCTAACGTCTCTGGCTGGTTGCACGCAGCAAGCGACACACATGCCCCCCTTAAGAAAGTCAAACTGGCACGTCGTGTAGACGCCCAGAGATGGTTTTCGACTGACCTGAAATCTAAGAAACTGGTCCTACGCCAAATTGAGCGACAATGGCACCGGAACTACACCCCAGACATAAAGCTCAGATTTGCCACCGCCCGTAATGAATACATGAAGGCTATTCTCTCTGACAAAGCTGCCCATTTCTCCTTACGTATTCTTAATTCTAATAACAAATCTAAAGACATATTCACCATAATGAATGAACTAACCAACTTAGACAATGTATGCCCCAGGACCACCCCCAGCCAAACCCTCGGCGATTCACTCAATGACTATTTCATTGAGAAAATCCCGTCCATCAGAGCCAGTATTCCGAAACTCCCCAACACGATCACCCTCGCTACCCTCAAAAACAACTGCACTATCAATAGTTTCCCCCCATCACCTTAGAGACATTTCAAGCTCCTTGCTAAAGTCAAATCTGGCAACCCTCAGACAGTTGCCCCCTCACATATTAAAATACTGCTTCTCCGCTCTCCCAGATCCTGCCCTTACCCTCCTGAATTATTCCTTATCATCTGGCCAAGTCCCCTCTGCTTTTAAGGAAGCCACAGTAGTGCCACTCCTGAAAAAATCAGGGGCTGACCCCACGTGCATGTCAAACTACCGCCCCATCTCCCTACTTCCCTTTCTAGCAAAGGTGATGGAGGCACATGTAGCCAGCTGTCTATCTAACTTTCTGGAGGAGTCCAACTACCTTGAGCCCCATCAGGCAGGCTTCCGGCCTGCGCACTCGACGGAAACTGTCGTACTTACTGTACTGGACACACTTCACAACTGCGCAGACAATAACTCCCCCCAGGCCTTGGTGCTCCTGGACCTCTCGGCCGCATTCGACATGGTCGATCACACCATCTTGATCGACCGTGTCGGCCAGGCCGGTATCCAGGGCACAGCGGCCAGCTGGCTAAGATCCTTTCTGGAGAACAGATCCCAGGCTGTCCGCCTTAACAATCTGGTTGACCCTACACAGAGAACTACATGTGGTGTCCCACAGGGCTCCTCCCTGTCCCCCCACTTATTCAACCTCTATATCTTCCCCTTAATTCAATCCCTCAGAGATAGGAAGGTGACGGTCTTCAACTATGCAGACGACATACAATTGCTCTTCACGATCAATAACACCGAAAGCTCAATTACTAGCTTTCAGTCTACCATGAGGTTCATCCAATCCTGGATGAACCAAAACCATCTTAAACTAAACCCTGGCAAGACTGAGCTGGTACTTACAGGGGACAGCCCTAAGCACTGGGGCCCACATTACTGGCCTTCAGAGATGGGCTCACCACCTTCTCCCTCACCATCGGCAAAAACACTCGGAGTCAAACTAAACAGCGACCTCTCATTGAAATCACAAGTGGGTCTTGTGGTCTCCAAATGTTTTTTCCAACTCAGGAAAATAAGAAAGGTTTGTCGCCTCCTTACACCAGAGGCCCTCACCCAGGTGGTCATAGCCACTGTCCTATCTCATCTGGACTACGCCAATTCTCTATATCCTGGCATGCCTCTCTACCTACTAAAGCGCCTACAGATGGCCCAGAACTATGCAGCCAGACTGATCTTAAGCCAACCTAGATGGCAACCTGCCACCCCCCACTACTTAGGAAATTACACTGGCTCCCCATGCTTCAACGCTGCTCCTTTAAAACAGGCTGCCTGATCTTTAAATCTTTGCATTGCAAAAGCCCAAAATTCATAGACAACTTGATAGTCAGGCACACCCCTACCCGTAACTAACATTCAGCCCACCTTTCACTTCTCCATACCCCCTCCTTCAAACGGAAGTGCACAGGAGGATGCAGATTTGCTATACTCGCTCCTCGACTCTGGAACTCCCTCCCCCTTGAAATCCTCCTGAAATTCAGAAGAGTACTTAAAACCTGGCTCTATAAGCAAGCTTACAACTAAAGGTCCTCTTGAGTCACGCTCCATGTCTTTTCTATAGCGCCATGAAACCAATCGGTGTAAGTGCGCTCTACAAATCATTCTTAACATTAACATTAACATTAACAAATAATGAAACATATGGAATTCAGTGAAATAAGTACCAAGTTCTGCATTTCATGCCCCATTTTCTAAGAGAAAACTCCAAGTAAGGTGCATTTATCATGCCTAGTTATTACCATAGATGTCGATATTCACTGGGTGTGCTAATTATCCCAACACTATCTGCCACACTTGTAATTGGAGGCTTACACTCCCCCATCACTACCTCCCTTGAGCTAGGACTTGGGGACTCAGATATGTCTAATTTAAGAGTTAAAGTGACTTAATGAAGATAACCTTTCACAACAGACCAAGTATGCAATTTCCAATTTAGTAGTGACGTCTAGCATCCTTACTGTCATTGTGCTCGGTGCTCCTACAGTTATGGGCCCTTAAAAAAGTCTGAAAGACTGGGAAACCTATATGTTGTGCATTGTACTAATTTACCTTGATGGGCAGATCATGTTGCCACCACTTAAACAAGGCCTCAAGGCAGAATCTGGCCCATTTGTATTGATCACTATTCTCCTGTATTTTCCGGTGACCTGGGGTCACCACCTATGTCCTTGAGTAAGTGCAATGGAACATTTAGAATGTGACAGCCAGGTATGTGGCCATGTTAGGGATAAGGCAACCAAAACCTCCTTTAGAAATCTGTGCAAGCAGTAGTGTGAGGAAAGTTGTGTATTATAAGTTGTGGCTGTGTGACCTCTCCGTGTAATACTCACTTGGCTCGTTTGCTACACCTTGGCTCAATCCTGGCTAGCTGTGGCTTCAAGAAGTCAGACGTAAACAAAGGAAGAAGTGTAAAGTATTTAGAAGTACCAAAAAGTCATACAACACAAAAGAAATCCAACATGACTTTGTAAACTAGCCCCCAGATTCATAAAAGCCACATTCTGCGAACTCCAAATTGCGAAAATTACCAAATCGCAATTTAGAATTTGCAGAATGGGATTCATGTAGAAAAGCAATCAAAATAAGCGAATCGCAATCAGCCGCATTTGCCGTTTGCGATTTTGCCTAAATCGCAGAATCGCCCTTTTTCCGTGTTGAAATTGCGATCTCGCAATTACCGAAATCGCTAATTGTGATCTCGCTAATTGCGAGATTGCAAAAACGGGAAGTCACATTTCGAGCTCAATGATGACATCACAACCAGGAAGTAGGCAGTTTCCTGCCTCATTCTGCTCACTGAGCATGAAAGTGGAAGCAGCACTTGCCAGAGCTCCACAACAGAGCCCCTGCAGCAGCAAACCAGGACCTAATCAACCACAGAAAATGTCCCAGGAAGCAGCAGGGAGCAGTGCCCCTGGAAGAAAAAAGGAAGATCAAATTTTCCAAGCAGGAACTAGAATATTTAATTGAGGGAGTCACCAAGGACCATGACCGGCTCTTCGGGAAGGATTCAAGGAGGGTGCCTGAGGCGGACAAAAAGCGCATTTGGCTGCGCATCCGCGCTAAGGTCAATGCAGTGGGAGCAACCCAGCGCTCCATTGACAAACTGAAAAAGAGGTGGTATGACCTCAGAGGGCGTGCAAAAGAAAGAATTGCAGAGAGGTTGGGGGAGCGAACTGCAACCGGAGGAGGAGAGCCCACCGTACCATCCAACACGCCACTGGAGGACCTGGTGGAGGACACCTTGAATCCCCAAGCATGCGTGGGGTCACCCGGCTGGACTCCTCCCGACCCACCCAACAATCCCAAGGTAAGTGCCATGTGACTGCGACCCTGTCCCCTGACAACGGCCATGACTCCAGAGCTAACCATTAGAAAACCCCAGTCATGCAGGCCATGCACACCAGAAATGCCCAATTGCATGGTGGGACTTGTAGTGTGACCACAATTTCCAGATAGCCCAATACAGCCAGACCTGTCAAGTGAGAGTCATTCCTAAAGCCAGTCAGGGAATGCTAGCCTGCATGCATGTAGCAACCTCCCATGTGCAAGAAACATGTCATTAATCACGGTCCCATAAACATCACAGGTGGCACAGAACAACCCAGCTCGGACAGTGAGGCCCTACATATTGATGACAACCCCGAAGACACCGAGGGAGAGGGCCGTCCTTCACACCAACCAGGACCATCACAGGCAGCACCAGCAGCAGTAGTACCACCACCTGCCACTGTGGACAGTCCCACACCTGCAGCCACATGCGCGCCACAACCAGCCGGTGTAACACCCATGGCAGTGGCACAGGCCACAACATTTGCAGCCCGGGAGCAGACAAGGTGCACAGCCACTCTGCAATTACAGTCCAGTGGACTGGTGAGGGAGCAGCACGACACAACAACACGCGCTGGCAGGGGGGGAATATCCGGGATCCTGGCCTGTCCATTGAACGTCGCATGCTCCGAGTCCATCAGAAGCAGGTACGTCACTTGCTGCCATCCACCTGCAGCTGCACAAGACTGCACGTAATGTGGGGCAGCTCACTGACAGCATGCAAATCATGACCACTGCTGTTCAAGAAAACACCCAGGTCCTGTGGTCCCAGCAGGATGTCAACCGCTGCCGCCACCGCCAGCTGCTGACCCGCCTGTCAGCATACACACGCTCCAATCACATTATCGGGAATGCCACCTTCCAACTACCGCGTCGCTCCCTAGCGATGCAAATTCAAATGGTGCAGTGCTGCCAGGACGTCGCTAGGGCACTGGAGCAAGTCACCACAGTAGTGCAGGGTCTGCAGGCGACTGGCCATGGACCAGCTAGTGGAGGGGATGATGCAAGTGAGGGCAATTCCTGCCACAGCAGCCTGTTGTTGCCACTGGTGACGGTACCCCGCCGCAGCACCAGGCCCACTGCAGCCTCACGGGCTAATGCTGAGTTGGGGGAAGTAGAAAGGTGACTGGGAGCGTCTGTCCAGAGGCGCCACTGACTCTTCCTAATGTACCTGCAGGGCCATGCTGATGATACAAGCATGCCCTCATCACACACATGGGGATGTATGAGTCAATACAGCTCTCATGCAATGTAAAAATAATATGACTACATTATTGTGAAAAAAACAATAAGGTTTAATATGCACAAGTTAATCTGACTCATGTCATTATTTCATTTGTCATGCATGAGTGAAGTGTTGGGTGAGGGGAGTGGGTGCACTAGAAACAGTTCATTGTGATTTGGTTGCGGCGCCTGTGTCCTTCAGCAGGATTCTCCCCCTGTGCATGATGCACATGTGCAGGTGGGCAGTTGTCCCCGTCCTACTCACTGCCAGAGATCTCTACAGGTATCCTCCACTTGGTAGCAATGTTGTGGAGTATTGCACACACGGCCACGATGTGGCAGCAGACTTCAGGCTGGTATTTGATATTCCCACCAGTCTTGTGTAGTATACGGAATCGGCTCTTCAAAAGCCCAAATGTCCGTTCAATGCAATTTCTTGTGCGGATGTGTGCAGCATTGTAATGCCGTTGCTGTGGTGTGGCAGGTTTGAGGTGTGGGGTGAGGAGGTACTCACGGAGACCGTAGGCGCTGTCACCTGAATAAAAGGAGCAGAGGGTGAGTGCCTGTTATGCGCAGCTACATGGTCGCGATGTACTGTTTGTTGGCATGTGTACTTACCTAGAAGGTGTCCTTCGCCGAAGTCTCCCCAGGCCAGTCGTGTGTGCATGCCGCTGTGCCGGAATATGAAGGAGTCATGTGTGCTCCCCGGGTATTGTGCCACTATGTCCGTGATGATTGTCTTAGCGTTGCAGACCATCTGGATATTCAGTGAGTGGTAGCACTTGCAGTTCCGGTACATGTATTCTGTTTGTGCTGGTGGGCAGATGTGGATGTTGGTACAGTCAATGCATCCAATGACATGGGGGAATTGCGCAATGTTGTAAAAATCAAGCTTGGTTTGATTCCAGTCCTGTTGGGTGGTCGGCAATTTGATGTAATGGTATAGCCGGGTCAGCATGGCCTCCAGAAACTGTTTAGGCAGCGTGACATGGTGCTCTGGGAGATCCCCCCTGCAACGGCAACCATCCCCTGGAAGCTTCCCGAGGCTAGGAGGTGCAGGCTGCACAAGACCTGGACATGGGTGGGCACGGCATTGGTCCTCCTTGTTGGGTTCTGCATCAGGGGGTCAAGGTCCCGGATGAGCTTAGTAATCATTGCCCCATTCAGCCGGTACTTTGAGTAGATTTGCTCCTCAGTTTGGCCCGGAAGTGTGATCCGCTGGCGGAAAATTCGCTCCTGGATCCTGCGTCTGTTCCTTGCTGCAGCCTGGATCCTTCGCCGCCTAACTACCATGTATAGTCCTGGCATTGTGAATTTCCTCATGCTCCTACTGTGTCTCATTAAGTGTGTTTGGTCAGGGCCGCACCTGTGGCTAGTTTTGGTAATTCTTTTTATGGACTTCATGGTTACCACCTGGTTTGGGGTCTTCTTAATTTGCGCCTCGCAAAATGCGATTTTGTGGTTTTTCGCAATTTGCGATTTTTGATGAATTTGTTTTGATTTTTTTTTAAATTCGCTAAGTAAATCGCAGTTTCATTGGAATCTCGCAAATTCTGAATCGCTAAGGGGGCTCCACCTTGATTCTGTGATTTGGTTGCGAATTCGCAAAATCTATTTTGCGATTTTGCAAATTGTTCATTTTTCTTATCATGAATTGCAGGTCATTCGATTGCTATCGCAATAGCTACTTCGCAGCTATTGCGATCGCAATTTTGGATGATGAATCTGCCTGATAGATTTTATTTTTAGGGATTTTTAGATATAAAAAGCAAAATGGACCGGAAGGTTCTAGAGAAATGAATATTTAAGTAAAACGTAAATGACAGATATTCATTTAAAATGCAAGCAAGCATTGGCAACTACTTGGGTTGGTAGAAAATTTGGAACCCTAGTAAAATTTTTAAAGAGTTATGTTTGAGTACTCGTACTCATGCTCACTTTGGGTGACCTACTCAGGCAGGGAGGTGGTCAAGGGAGTCAGTAAGGATTTGTAGGGTAGTTACATTGTCACCAAAGCAGCCTCCAGTCCAATTCCACACTGTATGGTCAAACCGCCATAGACTATAATGATGTGGTCCTAATACAAGGATACAGGATGCTGAAAATGCTGTAAGATGCTGAGGTGTTCTGTGGTCAACAGGGGCCTTGAAATCCCCTTTGGTGTAGCAAAAGTCCAGTTGCTCTTGGACTACTGGTGTCTTTTCACAGCAAAACCAGTGGTTCCCTTTGGTTAAAGCTAGTGCCCATCTTGTTTGACAAAACTGCACTCTGACAACTCTCCCAGGTCTAGCAGTCTCGGGTGCAACGTTTGAGCATTAGGACTTGGTCTACCCGGCTGCCTGTTGGGGGTCAGTTGTGATCAGCTAATTGTGGCCACTGACTAGCCAGGATTATCTTCCTCAGCTTTTGTGGCCATGGTTCTCTAACAGGACAACAGCCAACTGACTCTTTGAAATCACCTCCTCTACCTGGGGGTCAAGAGCAATGATTACTCACTGCAGGCACCACAGGCACAGTCCTCTCTTTGCTAGCCCAAGGATCAGCAGGTGCAGCCCAACGGTGGGTACGGCCTCTCTTTCCAGGTCTCAGGAACAGCTGGGCAGTCTTTCTTCAGTCATCTCTCAAGTGTCTGATCTGACATCTTGGTGCCAGCGGTGCCATATTTATGCATAGTAAATGTATTTGAGGAATGCTGCGGGTGCTAGCTAAAGGGCTATCAAGGCCTTTCATACCAGATGACTACCTGCAAGGTGTGGCATCTAGCTATCCCAGAGTGCACTATTCTGTTCACTCTTGCAAGATGTCTGAACCCTTCTCTAGGTGTGTGGAGCTTGGTAACCGACTCTAGAGGTGTGGCTACCTCAGGGCTACACTCTCCCCTTTCTGTCAACCGATCTACTTGAGCAAAACAGCAGCCCCTATTGTGTGTATCCACCATTTGCCCTTCCAAGGTGTATTACCCTTTCAAGCTCGCCTTAGGTTCGCAACCTGTGTGGCTTCTTACCAGTTCACATTTCTCCCCCAGGCAAAAGACTGTCTTGCCGCCAGCACCTGCAAATGGCCACTGGAAAATGTGGACAACAGAGTGGCAACTTTCTAAAAGTTACATTTCTTTAATACTTACATTAAATTTGACTTGGGCATCAGGTCAGGTTTAATATAATGACTTTTTTTGGTACAGTGAAGTACCAAGTTTAGTAGCCCAATTCAGTAATCAGCTTTTTCCACAGTAAAAATGACTATTCAAGCTTTTTACTGTTACAACATACAATAATACATGTTCTAATTTCTAATAATACAGCACCCTGCCTTAGGACTTGATAGGCCTGCTGCAGGGGTAGCTTATGTATATCAAAAAAGGAGGTTTGAGCGTTGCCATTAGTTTAAATAGCAAAGTCGAGTAAGCAGTTCAAAACAATTTGCCAGTCTGTCACATCCAGGGTGGGATAAGTGCTACAGCAGTGGTTGGGACTCTTTAACTAGAGGTGGACAATTTAGTCCGCTGCGCCGGTGGAGTTTGCAGCGTTTTGCCCACTCCACATTACAGAGTTCTGGCAAAACTCCACCAACCACCTCGTGGAGCAGTTATTTTTTTGCACAGTTCGCCAAGATCAACTTGGCAAGCATGAGCGAGAATTTGCATCCCCTAGTGTGATTTTCAGACACTAGAACCCCACTCAGCGAACTTTTCTCAATGCAGCCGGTCGTGACAGGTCACAATCGTTCACATTGAGAAAGCTGCTGTTCACGTAAAAAATCTACTCAAGCGGCACAAAGACGCAGCACCCTCTGGTGTGCTGCATGGTGCCATTTGTGCTGATTTTTCAGTGCAGAACAAGCTAACGGCACTAAAAGTGAGCGTGAGCAGCATGATGTGTCGTATTCTGTAGAATCTCGAGGAGTTTTGATGTAACTCTGCAAGTTCCGCCCACCCATATCTTTAACATACCTCTGGTTTGTACCATATTCTAGGGACCAATAAGCATGTAAAGTTATATATATTTGGTATAAGCCAACCAGGCATATACTTTTAAGGCTCCGAGCACTGGCTCTGAGGTCTGGTTAGCAGGCCCCAGTGCACTCTCAGAGTCGAAAAACCAGCAACATTAGTTCAATACTTGGGGCTCATCATGCAAAAAGAGGCATTTCCGTACAAGTGGTACTAACCATATGGTGCTTTATGGTGAGCAGAGTTCCCACAGCTTGGATCAGTACATACACGAATTGTGGTCAATGCATTTCGAACCCCTAAAAATTTCCGGTGGGGTTTTCCTCAGGACCTGGAACAAAAAAGGGATAATTCTCACAATTCTGACCAAACAAGTGCACAACCTATTCACTATCGGGCTAACCCTTTTGTGTACTAGTGAAAATATTTTTGAATTATGTAAATAATTGCCTTGGTTACCTGAATAACACACTGGTCACCACCCATACCAGGGTTGTGTTGTTTTTTTCTAAAAAAAGAAACAATTTCGCGTTTTAAATAATTTGCAAACCATTTGGACGTTTCCCTTTTCTTCCTTGTTTTCCCCTTTTTTAATTGTTGTGATTTTTTTATGTTCAGCAAAGTTTAGAACCTGAGTTTGTTTATCTACTATTTTAATTGTAAGAATTTGTTGTCTTAGTTATGTCTAGTGTTGTCTAATTTATGTGACATGAGTATGTATGTGATGTAACCAGTGTGGTCTGTGAATATTGATGAATGGACTACTGTGCAAACCAACAAAGGGTTTTTTAATTAAATTTCAAAATCTTTTAGAAACCATAGAATTTAAAAAGTGTGTTTTTCAGTCACATTGAGTGTCACGTGTAATTTGATTAAGCAGTTTGAGGATCGAGTATCAGTACTGGCATGCATGTTGTTGATAGCTTATGAAGAACGGCCTAGCCTTACTGATTATGGGCCAGAACCCTCTGTTGTTGATAATAAAATTATTTTTTGTCAGGCCTAACCTTTCTTTTTAGTACATATAAGTCACCCCTATGGTAGGTTCTAAACAGCCCAGAGTGCAAGGTGCAGTATATTTGAAAAGTTGGACATATTCTTTTAACTTATACATGCCCTGGTAGTGGAAAACTCTTACATTTGTTTTTCATTGCTGCAAGGCCTACCTCTCCCCCAGAATAACATGGGGTTACTGATTACAGTTAGTAAGTGACACATTTCAATTGGGAGCAGTTAGGAATGTTGAGTTTGGCGTTTGTAATTTAAAGTCCTCTTTAAGTAATAATTCTGAAAGTGCCACTTTTAGAAAGTATGAATTTTCTTTTTCCAGCCATTCGGTGTCTGCTGCCTGTATTCTGGGTTACATGACTAGGTGCAGCTGGCAGCGGGTCTTTGTTTATTGCTCTCAAACTGTGAAACAAAAGGCCATAGCTGTTGGTAGGATGGGCCACCTTGACTTGATGAGGGGCAGAGATGTCACTTACCACACTTAAACATCACAAAAGCTCTGCCTGAGCACACTCACTAAGGGATTGACACTAGTCTATTGTGACCCAAGACAATCTGGGGCCAGGGCAGAGAGGTAAGAACATTTCAAACACCTCGCGGAATGGAAACCTTCATAACCCTCTCCTTCTTTCAAGTGTGCACCAGGCATGTATATTGAACCCTAAAACCTGCCTCCTCAGTACACCTCTGGAACTGTGGAAGGCTCAAAGGACTGCTGTGCTACTCTGCTGCAAGTAGGACTGTTGCCCTGCTGCTCTGCTGGCTTTCTACCCTGCTGTCTGAGGTAAGGACTTAAATTGCATATTAGACTCAGGAGCACCAGTTAGTGGGCCTCCAGGACAGAGCCTCCAGGATAGAACAGGCTCCAACAACCTTGAACCCACCACCTGGACTCTGCCAGCTGTGAGTCCTGTCTCTCGATGTGATGCCACCCCAGTCCAGCACCTTTAGAAGTGGGACTCCAGGTGCTCTGTCAGCCGATCTGTGGCCCCAGCAGAACCAACATAGTGCGATCATGACCACCCAGGGCTCCCCATCGGCACTGCTGCCCAATGCTTCCCTGGCACCGCAATTCTCATCACAGCCCACATCGCCTCAGAATTGCCACTGCCGCACTCCTCCATGTAGAACATTTCATCGCCAGTGCAGCTCCTCCAAGCTTCCGCTGTGCAATGCATCTCCAAGCACTGACTTTGCATCGCCAACGCAGCTCCTCTACACCACCACTGTGGGACGCATCTCCAAGCATGGACCTTGTATTGCCACCGCAACTCCTTCTGATCCGCTGCTGGCCAACGCATCTCCACGCAAAGGCCTGGCATCACCTCTGCTGCACTGCACATCCTCAACACGGAACTTCACATCGCTCTGCAACCAGGATTTAAGGTGCTTTTGTTCATAGGGCCTAACTTAGTCCTTGTACCCGGCCTGTGCTCCATCATGGTCGTCCTGAACTTGTGACTATGTCGTGGGCCAGCGCGAACAGGTAAGCACAATTGACTCTTTGTGCTTCTAGGCACTATTTTACTGAAATCTTTCAAGACGTATATCTCCAGTTCCACTAATTGGATTTTTGTCTCTTTGGTGTCAAATCATTTCTTAAATTCTAATCTTTTATTTTCCAAATTTGTGTGGGATTTTTCTTATGTTGTGTTTTTTATTTACTGCTGTTTTAAGTGTGGCATGCATACTTTACTTGTTGCCTTTAAATTAAGCCTAACTGCTTTGGGCTAAGCTACCAGAGGGTTAATTTGGGGTTTGTTTGAGTTTCACTTTGACAGAGATTGTGTTTCCTGCTTGAGTAGAGCTTATTCACCCCTACTCATGCAGTATCCTAATTTTCAACAGTGACCTATATATTTTATTTGCTTTATGACTAGGACATTGTTATGAAATTGTTGTAAGATATCTTACATAGAGCATGCTGAGAACATTTTCAAAGGTTTTTCAGGGTTGTGTTCTAATCCAGCCAGTAGATGAACACATCTGATGTTACCTTCAGAGGTTATTCATTAGCCATGGAAAATTGCCTGGTGCATCATGTAGCTAAAACGGAGGTCATAAATGTTAAGCAAACTATTCTACCCTTGAAGAAATCTCTCAGTATATGTTGGTTTGATCTAATGTACTGATGAACTGACCATTTCCTAGTCCTTCCGTGAGATCATGAGCTCTTGGCATTTAGCATGAGTTAAAGGTGGATATGTGACTTGGAGAATAATGGGAAGTTTGGCAGACTATTGGCCATCCACCAAAAAAGAAATGCAGAAGCCTATCAGCCAAACTTACAGTTTCCCTCATTTAAAAGTGGGGCAACCACAAGGCTTCCCATGATGGAGCCTCAGCAGTCTCCCACGTCAGAAAATGTTGCCCTGGAGGCCCATCTTGGAAAGAGCCATAAGATCACAGTGATGTTTTACCTGTCCTATTTATATCTGGTAGACCGTGATTGGACTTTTCTGGCTAAAAGGCCCTTTAAGGCACGGAGGTCCTGAGCTAGGAAATGTAATAGCGGCCCTGGGCAGGGAGAAGTGTCTTTATGAGTCAGGGCCATTGATTTTTTTGTTTTCTAATAACAAACTCCATCATTGGGGATCTGTTATTAAAAAATAAAAAGCTCTACACAGTGGCCAAAAGTAAAGTGGCTCTCACTTGGCAAAGTTCTCTTCCATTTGACCAACCATGACACCAACAGCTGCACTAAAGCGGCATATTTACAAGCCCCTATCCTCACAGGAACATCGCCTGTGGCGATAAACCCTTTGCATTATTTACAAGGTGGTGTTAAGCCACTTAATGTTGCTTAATACCTCCTTGTAAATAAGGTTCCTTTTCAAGCAGTATTTAGCATGAAAATGGCAGGCAATGGGTGTTGTGGTGGGCGTCCTGCCGCAACAACCATTAATTTTGATGCTGCTCCCTATTTACAGGGGTGGCGTAAATAGCAGACAGCGCCAAAATTAAGACCAGGGAAAACCTGGTATTAACATGGTGAAATGAGGAGAAATCCTTTATTTCTCCTCGTTTTTGCTGTTTCAATTGGCCACATGTATCAAGCATTTTTGTGTTCACAAATGAGTCGATTTGCAGTTTCGGCCCATTAGCAAATGCAAAAAATGGTTTTCACATGTATCAAACCCTATTTTGTGATTCGGAAACATGTTACAGAATCGCAAAATGGGTTTGCGATTCTCTATTTGGAAGGGGCGTGTTTAGGGTGTGAATCCTAATGGTATGTAGGAATATTTTGTGACCATGAATGCTGTCGCAAAACATTCACAGTTTACCACCTACTTCAAGTTGATGTCCACCCATTCACAAATGGGAAGGGGTCCCCAAGGGAGCCCTTCCCTTTGGGAATGGCAGCGAACATGTTTGTTCAGAGCAGGCAGTTGTCCCACAGACCACTGACTGCTCTTGAAAATGAAAAGAAAACTTTGATTTTTACTTTTTTAAATGCAACCCATTTTTGTTTAAGGAAAAGGGCTGCTTTGTTTAAAAGCAATCACGGACATGATGGTCTGCTGATACCAGCAGGCCACCATTCCCGTGATTTTAACGATCACTAGGTGGTCGCAAATAGCGACCTACCTCATTAATATTCATGAGGTTGGTCATTTGTGACCCCCTAGGATCACAGAAAATGTTCAACACACTTTCATACATGCCGTTTTGAGATCTCCTAATTGCTAATCGCAAGGATCCGCAAAACGGCTCCTACATGCATCTGGCCCTCTGTGTGTTTTATTGTGCAGCACACAAAGAAACAGCAAATTGCCATAAATGATTGTTTAAGTGCAGGAAGGAGTCCCTTCCTGCATATAAACAATCATTTAAAAAAAATGATGATTGGCAACTTCTATGTGTGCTGCACAATGCAGAACACATAGGAGTTACAAATCGCCATTCTTGATTGTTTATGTGCAGGAAGGGAAAACTTCCTGCACATAAGCAATAATTTCCTCAACACAGGCACCCTTGGACTATGGTGCAACAGTGCCTGCATTGAGGCAAGCAGATGAATTTAGTGCCAACGCAGGAAGAAACGCAGGGGTGCACCGTAATATTCTAAATACTGTGCATCCCTTAGTTTCTAAAGTGACGGAGCGTGGCATTAGCAATTTTGGAGCTAACCCCCGGTCCACGACTTTTGGAGATGGCTGTCAGAGAGATGGATCTCCAAAATGGGCAGGTGGTCCTCTGCAAATGGAGGCTATATCCACAGCTGGCCTGATAGGCTGGCAAGCAGCCGCGGTCGGTAGGGGAGTACCTGCCGGGGCGGTGACGTGGGGAGGGGGAGGGGCAGGGTGGGGGTTAGTAATGTATGGATAATGGAGGTTTGCAGGTAAGTAAACATTTAAATAAATCAAACGAATTTCGTTGCGCACACTGCATTGCATTTGGGGATGCAGTGCGCGCAACGAAATTCATTTGATTTATTTAAATGTTTACTTACCTGCAAACCTCCATTATCCATACATTACTAACCCCCACCCTGCCCCTCCCCCTCCTCATATCACCGCCCCGGCAGGTACTCCCCTACCTACCGTGGATGCTGGCAAGCCATCCACCCAACGTTTCACAATCCCTTCAGTCTTTGAAAATATATGCAGAATCGTTTTGTTTATTACAAATTACTTTTGGAGGGCTCGGTTATGCCCACCAACAGCATTTATAACACTTTTGAAATGCATTCTTTTGAACTTCAAAATATTTTATTGTCACCGATGTGCCTTTGGTTTGTGACCACTTCTTAACACACTTGGATGCGTCTGGTCAATTCAGCCAGGTAGATTTCATCGAACTCACTTGTTTTTACTGTTGCCTGGTTTTCCACTACTAAAACTTTTTGGCGAATAAACCGAGGCATCTTTTAAAATCTCACTTTCCGCTCACCATCACATACACGAATCACTGAAAAACAAGAGTGTTTCCTCGTGTTGGCTTTCCCTCTCCCTGTTTTTTGGCTTCACTCTTTCGTTGTTTTCCTTGATATTTACTAGGGGGATTTAGAGTGATTCCTTCATTTTCCCTCTCTCTCTTGTTGTTATACTTTGCCTTTGGTTTGTGCAGCATGTTTGACCAAATCAGTGTACCAAGTCATTAAAGAAAGATAGAATGTTTTTTTTTACCATAGTGACTAGGACTAGTTTTAGTACATCACATAAACAGAGCGTATTTATTAGGACTGAATTATTTTAGTCCTTTTTGTTCTCCTAAGATTCAGTTCTTGTGTCAGTTTTTATTTCAGCTTCTATTTACAGAAAGTGCAGAAAAGAAAAAAAGTGCATTCAAATATCAGCAATAAAAGAACAGTCATTAATTTAAAAAAAATGTACCTCGAAAATTCGGGCAAATTACACCAAATTGTTGACCGGCAAAACCGAACAAATGAAAATTAAAAAAAGAAGCTCTGTATCTTATAGATTGGTCGACTACCCTACTGCCAATTCTAGAGCAGTACCGACTTATCAGCCACTCTCCCTAGTACAGTTCTCTTTCCAGAAATGTCTGATTATCATATATTACAGTCAATCCCAGTATTCCACTCTTCGAGACAGATGTTTCTTCAGTTCCTTTTTGAATTTCAGGATGTTACGAGCAGGTCCGTTATGGATGGGGTTGTTTTTCAAGATCCTTTTTGCTTATATATCAAAGGGCTATCTTGTGGTCTTTTGTTTCCCTTTGTACATGTCTTCATTTCTAGCTAATAGATGTCTTGTTATATTCAAGCTGGTTGAGTGAAGGTAGGTCGTCCTCCCATTTAGCTGATTCAAAACTGATGCTACAATTTAGCGTTCCCTCTGCCAGCATTTGATGTTGTTGGTTAGCCACCCCAGATGGGTCAGTATTACCATAAGGTACTTCACTTTTAGGTTGTTCTAGTGCTTGGTGTACCCCTTTGACTAATTAGGACGCCAACCACTGTGTAGCTAGTCATTTTACTTTCGGTCCTAATGAATTGCTAATTGATCACTAGTGGGACAAACAAACCAAGAAGACATGTAGACCCTCATTTCTTAGCAACCACTGAATATTATGTTGGTGGGGCACTAACTCTGATTTTAACCAGGACAATAGACCCACTGATTAAAACTTATTTAGAGTACTACTTTGTCTCCTTTAAATTTTTCTTTCACCATTTACACATGCCTTACACTCATCTAGACTCCACGGGCCTACACTCTCACCTTACATTACGGCTTGGGAACAAAAGATCTCCGATAAAGAGCCCCGCAAAGGGTGCCCGCCAGGCATTGCAACACCGGCCTGATGAGCAGCAAGCCCTATGATGAAGCATGACACACCCATCTGGATGTGTGAGGGCCCTAGTTCCAAAAGTGGGAAACTCCGACTCCTACCTTTGGACATATAGATACACCGACCAATCCACCACTTCTTGCGTCCTTTATTCTTAAGGAACTGCATACTCTTTTGAATTGTTAAATTCTCGGCCATGTGTGAAGGTGAACTATTTCTGATTGCCATGTAAGTGATTCAGCTGGTTGTGAAAATGCAAAGGCTTGGGGAGCAGTGTAATCCATTCAGTATTGGGGTTATGTGTTTGAACTTCTTCAGGTCGTTGTTGAGACATGCAGCAAGGTGTAAGGTACCTTTCATGACTTCCATCGTCATGTCGGAAAGTCAGCGTCAGAGTGTTGCCTTCATCCCATCCATGTGAGAGATGAATGAGGCTTGTAGTGTTGAGCTAAACTTGGTTTTGTTTAGAAAAGATGTTACTGTTTTCATGTGGTATAGCTGATGTCATGCTCTCTTGTATTTTTGGCAATGTGTTCTTCACAGGAAAGTTCTATTTGGAGGGTGAATTCAAGTGATTTTGTACTGGCTTTTAGCTGGATGGTCAAGTTGTATAAGTTAATATTAAATAGCCAAGCTTGAATTAATGATTTTCTGGTGCCTTTGGAGAGGAGAAGCATACCTGTCTTTCTTAAGTTAATGTTTAGTTGAATGCTTGACATCCAGCTCCAGATTACAGGCTGGTGTTGATTTCGTTGAATGTTGTGATTACAAAGTATATTTCGAAATACATTTGTGCGTCGATGGCATATTGACGGACCCAAATGCTGATATCAATGAGTATATGTTCAAGAGGTAGACACTTTCTTTGCACCCAAAGGCGCCTCATTAACATTTCTGCGGCTCCCACTGCAAAGGACGACTGTTTGTTTGAGGGCCAGTGGGGCCAGGACCACAGTACCCAAACCTCTTTGCGGCAGGCAGCCGATGATGACACTCCCTTTTTGCCCGGAAGTGCAATTTTAACATTGCTGGGGCTCCTGCTGTGCAAGATGCACCCGGGCACGTGCCCGAGCCAAGAGTGGGCCCCTCTGCACCCGTCCTTGATCAGGCTGGGCTGGGTTCTTTATTCTGGTTTACAAAAAGAGATCACCTAAGGTGATAACTTTGCCTGTTTACTTTTTAAAGATGAAAATCATGGGAAAGCGTATTGATAGTATGTTGGAGAGGGTCCTATTAACCATTGGGTCAGTCCCATTCAGTTCTGCCATTGGGGACCTTGCCCGCAGGGATCTTTGTTATGCAGGTCAAAACCATCCCCTACTAGTAATGCACATCAGCCCAGTCCCCAGCATCCCATTACCTCGCTACATCACACCTTTGCGGTTAGCAAAGAGCAGTCAACATCATTTGTAACGGTTTGGTCGCCCCCACAAAATGCAAGTCTAAATCCCTGGGCGAGAGTGTCGGTGCTGTGAATCATTCCATAAATAGCACGTGTATTAAACCTTACAAGGATGTATTGGATCTGCCTCCAGCAGCCTGCCCTTATCGTTTAGTCCTGGCAGGAGTATCACCGCTTAAATAACAATATAATGAGTCCTCGTAAGAGCTGCACAAAAAATGCATTGACTGGTTATGCAAGAACAAACATTTTAAGATTGCGAATATAAGTGACATCATCATGGCACAAAGCGTGGGATGGATTGGCCGCTCTGTTAAAGATTTTGAAGGGGACTGCATCATGATGAACTTTCACAGGCCATTAGGGCCATTATGAAACAACAAAAGTCCATTGGCTCCACTAATACCAACATTTGGTCTCTCCCTATAAGTTACTTTTAAAGACCACCTCTAAGGGGAGATTCGTAAGCACTGTTTCCCCTTGCACAATATAATAGATTTGTTGCATTGAGTGACCTAGAAGACCCAGATTGACTGGAGCCAACTGTAACAGAAGAAGCTGTATGTCATCTACCTGTTCAATGAGTGAGCTCTGGAAATAGGATCTCCAGGGTACAGAGAGTACCCCTGTGCAGGACAATCATGTTCTGAAAATACTCTACTGGCATGTGGCTGGACTACATTCAAGGATTGCAAAGGACAAATGGGTACACTTTATTAGGTAATATGATATCTTAATGTTCTAGGAAACCTGGATTACAAGTGATGTGTGTATTGATGGTTCTGAGTTCCATAATACCCCGGCGTCTCCATCTAGAATGGGTTGTGCCTTTGAAGTCCTGGCTATATGGGTGAATAATATTGCAGGGGGTATACCAGGGACATAGCCAATTTATTTGGCTTTAATGGATTTGACCTCAGCTTTTGAGTGTGTCAACCAATCAAAGCTGTGGCCAATCCTTTTAGAGATCGGGATGGATGAGGCCATGGTGAATTTTATAGCTTATATACACAGAGACATGAAGGCCAGGATTAGAATAAATTCTCGGGGTGGGGTGGGGGGGGAGGCAAATTACATTTCTTTTCAGAGGGTTGAGGCAAGGATGTGTTTTAGCACCATCGCTTTTTATTTTATCTATTAATAATCTTCACCCCTTTTTAATAACTCTCACACAGGATGTCCCAAGAAATAAAGGCTCTATTATACCTTGTTTACTGTATGCTGATGAAGCTGTACTGATGGCCCGCACCCCTAGATATTTGCACCTTTTAGTACAGGGATTTATTGATTTAATGCCCTTGCTAGACTTATGCACACATTTTACAAAATCGTATATCATGGCCTGTGGACCAAGGATGCACGAAATTAATTGTCTTCCTATTGGTAATCACTGTTTACAATGCACCTGCACTTTTCATATGTAGGATTTGTTTTTGCTGCGGATGGTTCTTGGGTGGAACAAACTGCCCATTGTAGGAATACATTCTCTAAGTCTATTGATGCAATTTTTAGCTTACCCCAACCAGGAGTGGGAGGGGGGTGGGGTAACTATCTTACCTATTTCCAATTTTTTTAATCACTGTGAATCCCTGTGGCAACTTACTGGGCCAACTCTTATCATCACAATATGCAGACTGAAGAAAACAGGTTTCGTAGCAAACTTCTGGGGGCCCATATCTCCTAGCCTCAATATATTTCCCACAGCAAACTTAACTTACCCCATGTAGCAGATTACATTAGAGCTCACCCACCCTTGTTTTTGCTATCCGTCCGGAAAAACAAGGCGGCGTCACTTACAAAGATATTAGAAGACTGCCTTAGCTTGATAAAGGCGTGGAAATTCCATGGCTAGCAGGAGTGAAATCTAGCTTGCACAGGGTTAGTCATGCTCATGTATTTGATAGACCTAGGAGCCTTGATGCTGTAAGAAAAAGGAGATTTGAGCAGCGTTATGCAAGTGTTATCATGAGAAAAGATTAGCTAATGACTGGCTAGGAAACTGAGTGTGGCCCTGTATTTGAACATCAAGAATGATGATTTATTAGCTGGATATCCATATAAATCCATGGGTTGCTGGGAGCATGGGGGCATATTATCAACAAATATCGATATTTATCGCTAAGTAGGGTTAGCGGCAATTTTTTTATTGCCGCGCATCACAGGATTTTATCGCTGAGATAACGTGCTTTTAACAACGTTTATCTCAAAAGCAATAAAATTCCCGGCGCTAGCGGCAAAATCCATGAATATCGCTGAGAATACAGCGATATTCACGCATTATCGCTAACAGGGTCTTAGCCATTATATCCACCTCCCATTGGATATAATGGCTAAGAACTGGTCTGAGTAGGTGTTAGTTTTTGGAGATATTTGCGCTTAGCTCGAATATTTCCATTGCTGCGCCTGTGTGGGTAATAGGCGATAGCGATGTTAGTGACTGCTTTCAGTCGCTAACAGGTTGGGTACGCCCACTTTGCATGTCATTAGCGATAAATATCGCTGACATGCAAAGCGGGCCCCAAACCGCTCGCTATCGCCTACAAGCTGTTGCTAACTGTTGTTAGCGACAGCTTGCTAATAGGGCGATAGTATTGTCGCCGTTTAGCGGCTGAAAACGGCCGCTAAAGCGGCGAAAATTGCCTATCGCCCCCTTGATAATATGCCCCGTAGTCTTTTGTTTCACTCCAGAGCTGGTACTGTTAAGTACTCATTATGTTTACCATGTTTCAACACCCTGCGCACGCTCCGAAAGATCTTCCGTTGGATCCCCACCGAAACCAGAAAGACGTCACCCAGGCCCTCGTCACCAGCCGACTGGACTACGGAAACGCCCTATACGCAGGAACCACCTCCAAACTTCAGAAAAGACTACAACGCATACAGAACGCCTCCGCACAACTCATCCTCGACATCCCTCGCCACAGCCACATATCCGCCCACCTGAGAAACCTGCACTGGCTCCCCGTCAACAAGAGGATCACATTCAGGCTCCTGACCCACGCACACATAGCGCTCCACGACATGGGCCCCGAATACCTCAACAACCGCCTCTCGTTCTACACTCCCACCCACCAGCTCCACTCCGCCAGCCTCGCCCTCGCCACCGTCCCACGGATTCGCAGAACCACCGCCGGAGGAAGATCGTTCTCCTACCTGGCAGCCAAGACATGGAACTCCCTCCCCGCATACCTACGAATGACCCAGGACCATCTCACCTTCAGGAAACACCTCAAGACCTGGCTTTTCGAGCAGTAGCGGCTCCCCCCACCCCCTTCCAGCACCTTGAGACCCTCATGGGTGAGTAGTACGCTCTATACATTTATTGATTGATTGATTGATTAAGAATGCACTTTAAAGGTCCATCAAAATGTAGTTTTCCTGTCTTCTGAGTTAATACCCTCAGATTGTTAAACACAGCCTATGCAAAAAGTTTAGGTGGTTTAGTGAACTGTATGAGCAATTGTTTATGAAATATTGGTCTGTCCTTTTACCAAGTATTGACTAGTTTTAGTATTTATTTCTTGTGTGTTATGTGCTTTTATGGTCAATATTGGCCGCATAAAGTTTTATTTATTTGACTTGACTGTATTTTACCCAAATAAAGAATGTAAATAAAATTAAAGAAAGATTAAGGTTATATGTGTGGATGCCTTTGTTTAGGAAGATATCCTCTACTTTCTGTCTCTTGGGTAGTGTATGCTTTGATTTCTTTGACAGCCCTGCCAATTTTAGGAAATTCGGGGTTATTATCTAACAGTGGTATAAAGCATTTTTTATTGAGAATTTCTATGATTAGTTATGAGCTTCTCAACTTTCTTCTAGTATTGTCCAATGTGTCTTAGTCTTCTCAAGATGTTCGCAGATTTTCAAATTAGTGTTTTTTGTCATACCCGGGGTCTATATTCGTAATCTTTCCAAATGAAAGAAGAGGGAGACTCAATTATCTACATGTGTCAGCTTGGAGATCCTGGAATCTGGATAGAGAATTTAGGGGCATATTAGCAAGAACGTCGTTAAAATATTGCCGTTTAGTGGCAGGAAACTACAGCTAAAACGGCGATAATGGGCTTGCTAATTTCATCATAGAATTCCAATTGAAGCCCAGGTTAGATGTCCTGCACGTCCAACCTGGGCTTCTATTGGAATTCTATAATGCATATTAGCAAGCCCATTATCACCATTTTAGCGACAGTTTCCTGCCACTAAAACAACAATAATTTTATAGAGGTTCTTGCTATTATGCCCCTTATTTCTGTGATTTGAATGTTAAGGGTAATATCATCTCAGCACTCAAGAGAAAAGTGGCTTAACCCCTAACCCTCAATTTTGTCTTCTTCTGATTCTGTATTCATATTGAGAGCATTATCTTTTTTCATTTTAGTTTTTTTAGCATTGGGAAAAAAGTATCTTTATCAAAACTAAACAAGACCAAAACGAAAAAAATGCAATGTATACACAACTCAAAATATGAATTTTAAAAGGTTTCAAGCAAATATGTCCATAGAACTTTATGAATGCGGGTATTTTACACAAACTACCTCAAATGCATCAAAATCCACAAGACAAAACAGCTGCAGAGGAGGGAAGCGGTGGAAAACAGAGTAATGCATCGGTTCCTGAGTCCTTGGAAAGGCGATGCGTCAGTTCTGCTGCATGAAGGAGAAGTGTTGCGTCGATTCCGGACGCTAGGGGGTAGTGCTGCATTGATTCCAAGATGATTCTAGTCTGCAGGGGATGCCTCAGGAAAAGGTGGTGCACAGGAGCGATGCGTGGAAATCTCGGCCTTCGGAGACATGGTGTGCTGCACTTGGGCTGTGGTGTTTTATTTAGCCGCTGACAAGTGCTGCATCAAATTCTTTGGCCGCATAGAATAGGTGCGTGTTTCTACCACACGTCAGTGCTGCATCGGAAAAACAGGCAATGGAAGGACAATGCGTCAAGTTTGAAGGTTTCACGCAGTTCTTTGTAGCAGGAACAACCTCCAAGTTCAGGGATGCTGCATATTAAATCTTTGATGGCCCTGAGACTTCCAACAGGAGGCAAGTACACACAAGCCATTCGAGAAACTTGGAAAATCAGGATGGAAACTAAAGTTAAGTAATTTCACTGCTCACAGACAGAAGCAACAACGTCAGGCCAATTCAGCAAAGCAACAAACACAGCAAAGGGCTGGTACTCCTCCTGACAGTTCTTTAGATCTTGTTTTAGACAGAGTCTTCAGTTCCAGAAGTGTTCTAAAAGTGTGGGGTTTTAGGTCCCATAGTTAAACCCCTTTTGGTCTTTGAAGTAGGCATTCTTCAAAGGATTGTCTTTTTAGTGCACATGTTCTTTTCCTGCCTGGTCTTGGCTCCAGACACACGCCTTGGGGGTGGAGACAGCATCGTGAGAGGCAAACACACAATGTAAAAACCACCTTCACTAAAAGAGGTGTTATCAAATCCTGAGCTCAGAGAGCTCAAACTCCAAATCTCTAGCTGTTCCCAGTTGAAAGTTACACTTGTGAGATGTAATAAGGCAGCTCCAATGATATCCTATAGAGAGCTAGTCCTTGCAATAGTAAAAAATGAAATAAGCAGTATTTCACTACCAGGACATAATGAAACACGCCAGTACATGTCAAATGTTTCACATACACTGCACCCTGCCCATGGGGGTACTATGTTTAGGAAAACAATGGTTTGGTGTGGCCAAAAGGTCCATTAGAAAGTGACCCTTTGAGGAGTTCCCAATATTGTTGTCAGTGCGATGTCTTTGTTTTAAAATCACCCTCACTTTTCATGTCACGATAATTGTCACTTACCTGTGTGAGCATCTGGATACTATTGTTTTGCAAATAAATAACAGTCATAAAAAGACCTATATGTCCCTGTATATTACTTACCGCTCCCTATAAATATTAACCTATACCTTCAATTCTAACCATAGTGCCCCCCACGCCCCCCACAGGGTCACTTTCTAATGGACCTTTTGACCACACCAGAACCATTGTTTTCCTTAACATATTGGGGTACCCTTTTTCTCTTTATTACATGGGGGTACCATGGCCTACCTTGGGGTACCTTACATGCAGTAAGAGGGAAGGTTGGGCCTGGAAAGTAGGTGCACTTGTCAGGTAAATATGGCACTTTAAAATTACACTCACGGACACTGCAATGGCAGGCCTGAGACAAGATTACAGGGCTACTCATGAGGGTGGCACAACCAGTGCAGCAGGCCCACTTGTAGCATTTGATTTTCAGGGCCTGGGCACACACTGTGCTCTTCACTGGGGACTTACCAGTAAATCAAATAAGCCAATCATAGATATCCAATCATAATTACAATAAACACATAGAGTATATGTACAGTGTAGTGATTAGCAGGGGTAAAGTGTCCAAAGTACTTAAGCCAACAAAAAGAGGGTCAGAATAATAGGAGGGAAAAGGCAAAAGGGGATAAACCTGCAAAAACGGCCACGTCCAACAGTGGAGCTGTAGCACACTTTGCAGCGCCATGCTTCGCCATTTCCAAAATGCAGGGATGCACCTTATTTACAACAATATGACACACCTCTGTTTTCTCTAATGCTGGCACTCTGCTTAGCACCAATGCAGACCCCCTTGTGCCATAGTGCAAGGAAATTATTGTTTCATGCAGGAAGGTGTCCCTGCCTGCACATAAACAATCAGTATTAGCGATTTGTTACTTCTATCTGTGCTGCATTCTGCTGCACACAAAGAAGTAGCAAATCATCATTATTTAATTATTGTGTATGTGCAGAAAAGGACACCTTCCATTGTAATGATACCTTCCTACACATAAACAATCATTAATAGCACTCATAGAAAAAGCAAAAATGAGGAGAAATAAAAGTATTCCTCCTCGTTGTGCCATTCTAACACCTGTTATTGCATAGCTTTAGCTTTAGGCACTGCCTCAGAGTTACACCTCCTTGGAAATCTGGGGCAGCGTAAAAAAGCAATGGGTGTTGTGGTGGAACACCTACAGCAACACCCATTGAACGCCCCTTTCACGCAGCTACCTGCGTGAAAGGGTACCATATTTACAAAGCGGCTTAAGCCACAAACGGTGACTTATTGCCACTTTGTAAATATGGTGCAGGGCATTGGACCACTGGAATATCAAAAAAGTGATGCTCCGGTGTTACAATCCCCTTGTAAATATGCCCCTTTGTTTGTAGAAGCCTCTGGTGCTGCCTCTACCTCCACCCCTGGCTGCAACATTGAACGTTTCTCACCTACACCCTTGTCATTTGGAAGGTAAGTTAATTAGAAGTACAATAGGGCAGGCATTCATCTCACCTATTTGCAACCTCCCAGTGTCCCTCACAGAGTCCAGGCTGAAACATTGTACCTGATGAACTCCCATGCAGCCATTTTCTTCTCAAAATTAAGGTTGAGAGGATGGATCCTTACTGTACTCTGAAAGAGAGTTTCTTGGATCTTGAGGTTTCCATGTGGGATGGTCAGTGGTGGTTTTGCATGGTATAAAGTGATCCTTTGGAGAAGTATGTCATAGAAATCTGTACTTGTTTTCAGGATGGAATCAATACTTGGTAGTCCATTGTATAAAAGGCATATACTTTGAGGAGGATTAGGAGGCAGTGTCATTCTTTTCATTGTTGAGGAAGGCACTTCCTGCTCATTAAGAGGTACAAATCTCCTTGCCGCATTGTGGGCTGAAGCTGGTTAATAGGTCGCATTGGAGGAGATCAACCTAGTCCAGGGTAGACTTAGCCTTACTTAGCTGGGTGGAACTGTTCTGTTTTTTCAGTTATCTGGTGGTGCTTATGCTGTGTAATTCTTGTGAGCAAGCTCACGCTGCCCTTTGCAAATGAGGGGTGAGGGAAGGAGAAGTGGTTCATTTGTATAAAAATAAGTGTCAGTGCTCTCGACAGGAGACTGCTTGCACCAGCCGATTTCTCCTGTTAGCGTTGCCTAAAACAGAACCAACTACTGGTGGGGAGTGAAAGTGGGGTGAAGATGTGGCGTAATGGCAAGAGCTGATGACTTTGGAACTGGGGAGCAAGGTTTGAGTATCAGAGTCTGCTCAAAATCCTGTGCTTCTGGGCAAATCACTGAATCTCCACGTAAATGAATTAACTGGAGCTCATGATAAGCACCTTTGCTGATGATTAGGTGCCTGTGCTGGGCACCGGAAACGATCTGCTCAAATTAAGCAATGGGTAGGAGAGAAGAGCTATGGGGATACACACGTGCATTGTTCCTACTACGTATCACTAACACAGTTAGCAAGTGTATCCCTTCCTCGGGCTCTTAAGTGGGAGAGCAGATTATCCTTTATGTGTGCAATTACCAAGGTGGTTTGTGATGCCATCCCGTATATTTATATAGATACCTTCTAAGTCGTGCCTACAAAAAATGGTATATCAAATTATCCGAAAATAAGGCAATCACCCCCAAAAAGAATAATCTACTCTCTCACTTGAGAGCCTGAAGAAGGGCCACACTTGCTATTTGCGTTAGTGGAATTCTTGTGCCCACCTTCATGCATTTGCAGAATTATCATTCTGCCCAAATCTACATCCTATTGGGACCTCAAAGCAGAGCAAAGCACAAATGCACCACATATACCCTCAGTAAAAAAATCACAGATCATACACTTTGTGCTTTTAAGTTATATTAATGTAGGTATAGAGGACTGCTGACTAAAACGCTGCAGTGCTTTGTGAAAGGAACTGCTGAAGGCACATGGATTTAGATAGTGTGCTCCTGTCAGGCGTCCAACCAACGAATAAAATTGCCACTAATACTTGGATAAAGCGTCCAATCAATGTATAAAATTGAAGTAATGCTTGGGTAAACACAAATATGTAATATAAGTCTTCTGTGCCATATTCTACAGGGCAGTGTAAAATGTGATGAGAAAGACAACAATTTCCAGGAAAAGCAAGGCATGCACAACTTTGAAGGTAAAAAAAAGGTTGATGTCAGCTACAGTATTTATGTAAATTATTTGCCTTTCATTGTTTGAACAGTTCTGCGTGCATCATGATATCTCTTTTCTTATACAGGCCCAACATCTGCAATATTTACGGATAAGATGAAATTTGAATCAGACAGCCGCCTGCTTTCATGCACAATATCTCATTTGTAAGTATATGAAAGGGTAACTTACAACAGATGTATTTTTAGATATTCAGAGTGTGAAAAGTGGCAAATGGCGATGCATATTTTACAGAGAGAATGAAATAATAAAACAAAATAATAATACAAAGCCATGCATATTGCCTGATACTCTCTGTACTATTTGCTTTTTGTCCCTATTGGGGTTTATTCTCAGTAGACATGTAAACTGCTTTGAATCTAGTGCTTTGATGCAAACACACGTCTACACCTCTCACATGTTATGGATTTGTTCCTGTGTCTGTGTGATGTTACAATCTCTGCACCATATGCTCCAAGTTCCACGTATGTCGAAAAGATTCATGGGCAATCCCATGTTCCGTTACATTTCGATCATATATACATAAAGGGCTATCTGTTATTCTCTCTATTCCAACTGTAAGTTACAATTTTAATTGATTAGTACCCTGATCTATCTATAGACGGGAAACGGCCACTACAACGTGGCCGTTTCCACGAACACCTTAACCACGCATGCAGTACAACACATGTGTGGTTGGTATACACCCGTTACAACGGATCTTTTACTCCGCAGACCCATTACAACGCGACCATTACTCCGCATACCATTACAACGCATTGCGCTGGGGGGCGCTCTAGGATAGGGGATAAGTATAATTTACTATCCAACACCTTCCCTAGGGTCCACGGGGACTGGAGTTAGAATAGTAAATTATACTTACCACTATCCAGCGCCCCAAGGCGCTATGCGTTGTAACGGTATGCGGAGTAAAAGTCGCGTTGTAATGGTCTGCGGAGTAAAAGTATGCGTTATAACGTCATACATCCGTGTGGTTACCACGAAAGCCTTTACCACGCATACCTTTACTACGAGGTTTGTAGTAAAGGTATATGTGGTAAAGGTAAAAAGTAAAAAAAGGGGGGCTTGGGGGGGTTTCCCCCCCAAGAAAAAAACTCACCAGAAGTCACGTCGGGATATGCAGATAATCAGCGTCGTTTAAGAGAAAATGGAAAAAAACTTCAGTTTCCTCTTAACGACGTATGACTTCACCACGCAAGTATTCGAGGAAAAGCTAATGCGTAGAAATTTCATTCCGTTGTAACGCATGCGTGGTAAAGGCATGCGTTGCAACGGAATGTGTTGTAAGAACATACAACCTCTATAGACAGCTATGTGGATCGATTTCTGATTCTGGTTCTTTTATTTAAATTATGTTGCAAACTTAAGTGCAAAGTTCACTGCTAAACCTAAGTTGGGACTAGAAGCCTACACAGCTTACTGTGGCACAAAGCTGCTATCAGAAACCAACATCACATGAATGCATTCAATAGACTCGGACCCCAAGAAAATCTTATAAAGTATCAGTTTATAGATGAAGTAGGAATGTCTATGGCAGTGAAATGAGTTATCTGGGAGGTTATTCCGCAACTGAACAGTCGGTATGAGACTGGCTTCCCATTCTGATGTCACGAACTGTTGGGATGATAAGTAGGGGGCGCTGAGCAGTGGCGTAGCTAGCCCTTTTGGTGCCAATGGAGGGCACTCCGTTTGCCGCCCGCTGTGGCCGAATGTAAGAGAAGGGGGCTGCTGGTGCTGGTAGTCCCTTCCTTTGCCACCTGTGATGGCTGTAAGTAAGGGGGGGAAGCCGCCGCCCCCAACACTCGCGCCACCCGGGGTGGACCACCCCCCAAAACCCCCCTGGCTAAGCCACTGGCATTGAGCCGAATAGAGCCTTTGACTTGACAAGTGCTTGACAAATGTGTTGATGGAGAAACTTGTGTGAATGTCCTGAAAAAAACTGGCTCAGATTTACAGATTTTTAGCTCAAGCCAGCGCAATAACCAAAGCTGCATTGCGTCAAAATAAAAGATCTTACATATTATTTAGATATGGCGCATTCCCCCCCCCCATGCTGGACACTTTCGCCCACCAATATGCCAATCCACACATTGTTGGGCCATAGTGCAAGGTTGTGTGCGTTCTCTATAGCATAGCTTCATGCTGTAAGTAGACTCTTCCTTCAATACCTTTCCTACTTGAATGTTTGCCGTAATATGCGGCATACATGCAAAGTTTGAAAAATAGAGAAAATGAAAATACTTCTCCATGTTATGCCTGCCTCAAGGAGGCTTACGTTTTTGACGAAAATACCTGTCTATGAATGTCAGTAGAGAGGAATTTGCATCAAAACTCATGGGTGGTTGCATTGGAACGTCCATGTACCACCTTTAGAAAGTCAATGTGATGCAAAGTAGCGCAAAGTAGCACATTGCGCAATTTTGAATTACTTTAGGATACGTTCCCATGAAAATTATGGTTTGTGTTGGACAGTAAATCTCACTTTAACACTTTGCATCAGGTTTGCGTCAAAAAATGGATGCAAGGGCGGCACAAAGTGTTAGTAAATCTGAGCCTTAGTGCAGCAAGTTTGATGCCTTAGATAGGTACTCCTTGCAATGGAACTTCAATGGGATTAATACACTAGTGCAATTGTTCAGTATACTCACAGCTAAACAAGCGACTGCACTACAGGTAGCACTGCTTAATTTGTGATGTTGATTGTGGGTGGATGACTTAGGCTTAATGTATATGATTTTGTATCAAACTTTGACCTAGAGCAAGAGAGAGAGTCAGGAAAGGGAAAATAATGAGTAAGAGAAAGTTAGCAAAACACAACAAAGAGAGTGAAAGAAAGGATGCAAAAAAACTGTAAAAGTGAGATAAAGGGACATGAGGTGTATGATAGTGGATGAAGTACGCAAAGCAAGACAGCTTCCGTATTCGGCAACCCCAGCACTTGGCAGCTCTAGAGGCTCACTCTTAAGAATAAATTGAAGTCCATAGACTTATTTTTTTAACTAATCAAGCACTGGCGGGTAGATCCTTTCCAAATATACTAATGTATTAATCTCTCACAATGGACCTTTCTGTACATTGCATAGGAGTTTGAAAATAGGTCAGTACCTCTTGACAATTAGAGAAATTCAAATGTTTGAATGATTTTTGGTCACTTGTTTTTACAATACACGTCTCACATTTTGTGTTTATGTCAAAGCACAATGTAATTAGGCATTATAAACATGCCTGTCTGTAGCAATATACCTCACTCTAGGGATGTTTGGTCACCTCATTAGTGAGGGTACTCAGCAGATAAAATATCATGACCTCTTTCTCCTTGCGAGAATGAAGTAACAATGTGCCTGAGAAGCCACACAGTTTACCTTCACACAATGCCATCTTGACCTGTCTGATCTACATTTTAGTTGAATATGTGGTATGTGTTGAAAGGACAGACTAATCGAACCCTGAAACTCATCGCTATTCCAAAGAGGCGGTTCATGCGGCAATGAAAGCTTACATGCGGTATTACATAAAGCTAGTGCATATTGCACAATTTTAGGTGGACTGCTGTGCTACTAGCTCAAGCTAACAAACATGTCTTTTATCTGTAGTGAAGCAAGATAAGCCTTAAAATATCAGTGTTTTGGATTTACAAAGAAACAAGCAACTCCAGGAATGCTAGTCTGAAACCTATAATTTTCTAAAGTGACTCATTTCTAGGCTCTAAAAAACTTGTATTATGCTTACAGAATCGTGCTTGTTTCCCAATGATAGGGTTTAACACATTTAGCATTATTTTTGTGTTTTTGAGCAATTATGCATTAGCATGTAATTCTTTACTGTTTTGTGGGTGTTCAGAACCACCTCAGTGGTCCGCTAATACTTGCCCTCCCTAGGAAACACGTTTGATCCAACACATTACTCTAAATTTAGTACTGTAGAAATACTTAGAGGTGAAAAGTTCACCTTAACATGACGTAATATGTGGAATTTGCTTGCATTGCAACCTGTCAGTCTTGATCATGCAAAAACATATTAGTGAATTGGACCAACAAATCCAACATTTTTGACACTTCAGTTGCATTTAGGGTAGCGAAGGCCAACAACGTAGATGGATGGAGCACTCCGAAGAACTGCTTAACCAGCCCATACAGCAGTCTCCAGCAGACATACAGCCAGCTGGCAAGGACTTGCTAATCGACTGCAGCAGACTAATCAAGGAAGAAGTGACGCAAGCAATCAAACATCTTGAGGAATGAGAAGGCAGCAAGACCTGACAACATTCCTGCAGAGACACTGAAGGCAGACATTGAAACATCAGTAGACATGCTCTATCCCATGTTTGAAAGGATCTGGGAAAAGGAAAATGTGCCATCAGACTGGAGTGGGACATGTCTTATCATCATCTAGAAGGAAGGTGACCTGAGTAACTGCTCAAATTAAACCACTCAAATTACAGAGGGATAACTCTTCTATCAGCCCCAGCCAAAGTGTTGAACAGAGTCATCCTCAACAGAATGAAGGAACAAGTTGACGCTGGACCAGTAGACCAGTAAGCTGACTTCCTCAAAGATATATCCTGAACAGACTAGATTGCTGCACTGCGCATCGTTATTGAGCCTAGCTCTATGTCAACTCCATTGACTTTGAAAAGGAATTCAATAGCATGTACTAAGAGATCCTTTGGAGACTCCTCTGCCACTACGGTGTGGCATATAAACTTGCAAGAGGCATTAGGAATTCTTCAGAGGCAATAAATTGCAAGATATCCATGGAGGACAACTCACGGAAGCCTTCCAAGTGAAGATTGGACTTTGCCAGGGTTGTTTGCACTCGTCTTTTCTCTTCCTGCTGGCCATTGACTGGATAATGGAGACATACATAGCAAAGAGGAGAAGTGGGATCCAGTTGACAATTTGGATGCAGCATAATGACCTGTACTTTGCAAATGACCATGCCCTACTCTCCCACACCCATCTACAGATGAAAGAGAAGACCCACACTGAGGCATCCACATCAGCACAACTTGGCCTCAACATCCACAGAGGAAAAACTAAGATCCTGAAGGCTAACATGGCCAGCACTACTGCAGTCTGTTATGCAGGCAATGTACTGGAAGAGATTGAGGGCTTCACCTTCCTGGGCAGTGTCTTAGACAAGCAGGCCGGCACATATGCCGATGCCAAGGCAAGAATCGGCAAAGCAAGGGATGCCTTCAGTCAGCTAAAGAAGATCTGGAGCTCCAAGGACCGAACACTGCAAACCAAGATCAAGCTTTTTATCAATAACATACAATCGGTTCTTCTGCATAGTGCTGAAACCTGGAGGACAACAGTGACCATCACCAACAAAGTCCAGACTTTCATCAACACCTGTCCAGTAGTTGGCATAAGTAAGTAAGTTGCATTTAGGTGTGAAGAAATATTTGTAAACCTTTGTGTGTCTCGTGCTACTGGAGAAAGTAGCCCAGTAAGTTGTAATCGGAGATGAGACATGCTCCATCAAAATCTTCGTAGAACACTTGATATTCTGCAGATGTTTTATGTGAAACCCCAGAAACTAATATTTCCATATAGGATTTTGTGACGGCTCATATGGATATGTGAGAACCTTTTCAGCATGAACCTATTTTGCATTTTAATTCAACAGGTTTCTCATTTTCTGTTCTGCTCTTAGTAGTAGTCTGGTAGTGATGTTACATGTTCTGAAAATCCACTTTTCACAAGGGAATTAAGTGTGTACGTGGGATCTAAAGGTGTTTAGGTGCATAGCTGTTTGTTTTCCAAGAAAGTTTCTTGGCTGTGAAGGAAAGACTTCATGTTTTAACTACCTGTTTTAAAGCTAGAAGCCCTTGTTCAAGGTGATCTATATATATATGTTCTGCACTGATTTGATATGAGTAAATGAGATCCTTGGAGATGTTGCACTAGAATGCCATAATCAATTATTGTCTGATATAAATATTGGTAAAGTACTGTTCATAAAAGTTGAGTTTCATTGAAGTAAATTATATAATTTCTATACCATTTGTAATATTATTTTTATAGACAATATTTAGAATAGAATTTTTCTGTCAATTATATTTCGCAGTATTTTGACATAAAACTCTTTGAAGACCTATCAATAGAGACGCAATCCTTGTGTGAATGTTGTACATTGTTGAACACTGGAAAGCGCAGCTGTGTTTGGGCTGCATGCATTTTTTTTAAAATTAGATTTCCATGTGAGTCTAGGTGCAAGCCAGAAACAGAACCAACCATTGGTAATTAGAGTGAGAATGACTGCATATAATCCTATAGTTATATAAGCAAGAAAATGAAGACAGATAGGAACACGTAGTCCTTTGTAAATACTGATTTGAGAGGAGCCTGACCGGTCTCAGGGTAAGAACACTGAAAACAGCTCAGTTCTCTGTGATGCAGACAGGTGTAATAAAATAGAGCGCTAGATAGGCATGTAGACGTCATGAATAGGATGAGAGAGGTATGACCTCAACATGGGCAGAATCTGATGGAAAGAATAATTTTTACTTCATTCTTGAAGATGGAAGTGGAACAATTGCTTCTGAGTTCAATAGGAAGGGAGTTCCAAATTGTGGGGGAAATTCTGGAAAAGGATCGATTGTAGTTTTTCTTTTTGAATTTTTGTGGCTTATGTAGGAGGGGGCTTGTGCTTCTAGAGGATCCCTTTCCCCTGATAGCATCAATTTCAAGGCCAGGTAAGAAAGATGTAGCACTTTGTGGGTCATACAGGCAATTTTGAGGTGGAGCCCAGCTTCATAAAGTAGCCATTTTTGTGATTGAGGGTCAGGGTGATATGATTTCTTTTTTGTGAACCAGTGATGAGCATTGCAGCTGTGTTCAAGGTAGCCTTCAGCAGTACACGTTTGCTTTTCAGAAGGCCCACCAGGGTGGCACTAACATAGTCTAGTTTAATTACCACACGTACTGGGTCAGCAGTTTGAAGATCTGCATTGGGTAGGAAAGGTTTCAGTTTCCTTAACGTATTTAGTTGGTGGTTGGCTCCTCTGATGGCAGCACTGATATGATTTTGCATAGAGAGGGCTTTGCGCAAGATTATTACTAGGGATTTAGTGGAGTCAGTGATATGTGGTGTACAGTTCAAGGCAGTAAAATGAGGTAGCCATTCTTAGATGCTAGATGAGATACTGGGGTGGTGAGATCAGAAATAATTCTTTTTTGGGGGCATTAGATTTGAGGTGGCAACAAGTCAGCTGGCGACTGATTAGAGAGAGTGTGGTAAAATAGAATTACTGAAATCTGATCTGAAGGAATGAGGAGAGCTATTGTAGCACAGTATCAGAGGGATCCATCTTTAGTTCTAATAGGTTTAGAATTTTTTCATGATTGACAGTGATGCATGCCGATGATAAATTCAGTAATATTAGGAAGCATGATTCATTCTGATCGAGAGAGCGTAGAGCATCGTCAACAATATGGACCAGGGCAGTTTCGGTGCTGAGACCCAGTCTGAAATCTAAGTTGTGATGTTTGAAACAGGTTGTAGTTGTTGGGGTCAGACTGGTCTGAAGTTGCTTTTTTTAAGATAGAAGTAACCGAGCCACTTTTTAGGAAATCAGGTTGAAAGCCTTGGGTAAGTGAATTATTGGTAATCTTAATCCATAGTGGGAGTAGTAAATGTTTGAAATCATTGAGAAGTTTGGAAGGAAGGGTATCAGTGAAGGGGTTAGAGAAGTTAGAATTTTTAAGATGTCATTTACCCCAAAGGTTTTAAAGTTAGACCGGAAGGCATTGTTTTTAGGTTTGTGGTAAGAGGTAGTTGGGCATTTTTCCTGAATATGAGGGAGTGTGGGGGTGCACACAGAGAGAGTTTCAAGGCGTTCTGTATCTCAGTGGTGATTAGCATGGGTTTCTTGACAAAGAAGAAGGCAAAAGTTTTGCAATTAGGTATAATTTTCCTGTCAGAGGCTGGGGCATTGCTTTTCCTGGTTGTATGTTTTTTTTGACAATTTCGAACAATATTTTGTGGTAATTGATTGCATTTTCAAGTTGGCTACGAAAGAAGGCTGCTTAGGAATCTCTAATGTGTTTATTATAGGCGCTCTGTCTTTTTCACAGAATTTTGAGGTTAGACAAGGTTATTTTTCTTTAGGTTTATGATGTGTTCTGCCGGGCGCATTTGAGCACACACTATGTGCCGTTCATCTTTTGGTATGTGTCTGGGTCTTTAGGCTTAACCAGGGTATCTAAAGGCTTCATATGGAGCTTAAGGATGAAGGGGGGAGGACTGATCTGCAGTGTTCTCTAAATGGCATGAAGAGAAAAGACACCTTCTGCTTTTTCTGGAATTTGCTGGTGTCCTTCCCGCAAGAAGCGATGCAGGACTCACCCATCCATGTCGTGAAAGAATTAGAGAAGTTTATTCTCATAGGTGATTATGACAAACACTGTAGAAATCTGAGGTATGCTTTATCAAATGAAAGAGCTGGTAAACTACCTTAAGGAGGTAAGCGCTCTCTCCTTACATCTGTCTGTAATCTGAAGTTTTTCAGGTTCAATTCCTTGCATGGCAAAATCTGCCATTGATGCTCCGAAGGTTAATATAGTGAGTACCTTCTCACTGATTTGTGGATCCCAGTTCTCACAATTGTGATTAATGCCTTTGCACAAGCTGGCATTTATAGTATTTTGTAGAAACATGCACTTAAAGTCCTTTAAAAGGTTCAATATGTTTAGAAATCAGCGAGGTATAAAGTATGGGACATCAGGGAGCTGGTGAAGTTTAAGTATTTTAAACAGCTGTGCTAAGAGTATGAATTAGGTGAGGCAAACTTTGTTCAATATTTACACATATCAGTTCATGTAAAGAATACTGATCATACACATGATTGTTCAACTACAAAGAATAACATTTAGGGGGATATTTACAAGGAAATGGCGCAGCGTGGAGATGTGAAAATTTAACAGTGCCATGCTCCTTCATTTAAAAATGCTGGGCTGCGCCATAATTACAAGAATACGGCTCACCCCTCTTTTTTCCATTGCGCTGGTGCTAAAAATAGTTGCCTATCGCCAACATAGACACCCTTGTGCCATAGTGCAAGGGTGCCTGCATTGCCGGGATGATTTCATGCAACACAGGCACCCTTGCGCTATGGTGCACGGATGTCTGTGTAGCAGGGAATCATTGTTTGTGTACAGGAAGGGACGGACACCTTCCTGCACGTAAGCAATCTTTAAAGGCGACTTGCTCTTTCTATGTGTGCTGCAGAATGCAACACATGTAGAAAGAGCAAAAATGAGGAGAAATAAAAGTATTTTTCCTTTTGAACAACATTAGTTTTTGGCACTGCCTCAGATTTACACATCTTTGTAAATCTTGGGCAGTGTCAAACAGCAGTGGGACTTGCGGTGGAATGCCCACAGCAACACCCATCGCATGCCCCTTTCACCCAGATATCTGTATGAAAGGGAACTATATTTACAAAACACCATTAAGTCTTGAAAAGTGCCTTAACAGCACTTTGTATTTTTGAAGCAGGGTATAGCTTCATCAGAAAATCAGAAAAGGTGACGTTCCAGTGGCACAGTCCCCTTGTAAATATGCGGCTTCAACACAAAACATGCATCTTGTCATTATATAAAGCATTAATTATAACACCATAAGGCTTCAAAACTGTGGGTAGTCTAAACACTTGATGGAAGGGAAACTTTGGCACCCTAAATGATGTGGAATGAGAAAAGGTACTGCATTTCCTGAGGGAGAATGTAATTAGGGAAATGTCAGATTGATGTTTTTAAAAAATACTCAGCAGGACATATTACACTCTGGTTCACCCAAGAAGAATGCAAACTACTACTGATTTCAGCATCATTAGAGGGATTTCATGCATACCATGAATTTGTGGCTAAAACTCTATTTTCTTTGGAAGTAAGTTATGACTCAACTTTCTGAGAGGTGTAGCCCTGCATTAGCAGTGTGCCCCAAAATCATGAAATTGCTGTTACAGGAGAAGAAGTCACCCCCAAAGTATGCCAAATTGTTTTGTGACATAGGGTTTATGGAAGCTGGGATTTGGGGAGGTCTGGAAGCACTAGTGGAAAAGTGGTGTACCACCAACATAGATTGGTGAATGGTGGCTGAAAGAACTGAATATGGGTGTAGGCGATGCTAAGTAGTGCATAATTTGAGCAGGTGCTTTAAGGTGCTCAGCACCGGTACTTCTTTCACAGGGCCGGGACTACAATTTCTGACCCTGCAGGTGATGGTCTCAATATTAATTGTTCAAATTCAAAATTAAAAGAATAACATACATTGCATGGTGGCTGGCTGGTAAATGTTCATAATCTGGCCAGCATATGCCTGTCCAGGCAGGCATGATTGTGTTTCACCATGTTAGTGATGATGTCATCACGCCGATCACAAATCCAAGAAGTCATCGACAAACTATGTATTGCATTCTATTCCCCGAGTCTGCTGCACCCTGCCACGGCCTGAACCTAAGTCTCCAGTTGGATAATTGTATCTGGGGGCTGGCTCATGACGGAGTTGATGCAAAGAAGCTGCGAGAGCGCATTTGGAACTTGGGAGTGAGGGTTCTTGAGGAAGAATAAATGAAAGTAAGTGTGGCCTTTCCACTTGCTGTGTAGCCAGAGAAGCATATCGTGCAGCACTGCACTGCTGCTGTCCTCAACGTGCTCGATGCAGCTGTGGCCCAACACAACTTTTGTGTGCCATGTAGAATCTGTGCGCTGCACCCCAACATGGTAATTGCTGAGCGTGCGTGAGTCCAGAATGCACCACAGCCATGGACAATGCCTGTGCTGTAGAAGGCAGGGTCACAGCAAGCTTAGCAGTGGATGCCGACGCCGTCGCCATCCCTGGACCTACTAATTACAGGCAGCACTAGTAGTGACATCACCTGCTGTGCTCGAGCAGCTACATGTTCTGCAAACAACCCAGTTATACTGCACTGATTAATATATGCCAAAAAAACATTTTCATTTGGTGTACATTTTGTTTTTGAACTCGGCGTAGGTAAGAAAGTAAAACACATGTCATCTTCCTCTTCTTTAGGAAGGACAACAGGAAAACGTAGAGTTCAAAATAGCAGGGACATGTACAGGCTGACGACAGGGGTCACAGGCAACAGCAGTGTTATAGATGAGAGAGAGAACAGGAGTAATGAGGAGAAAGAAACAACAGGAGAGAAGAGAGATAAGACGGAGCTAAGTAGAAGAAAAGGAGAGCAAATCAGATACAAAGAGAAAGCAGCCATGATGTGAAGAAGAGAGCATTAAGAAGAGAGAAGATAGAATGAAAGGATGTAGAGGAAAAAAGCAGACAGATGATAAAATGGAGACACAGCTAATCACTGCTTGAAGAGTGATAGTACCGAGCCAAGATCGAGGGGAGAGAGAGCAGAGCATGGATAAAAGTGAAGAGGAAAAAGGGCAGGGATAGAATGAATAGAGGGCAAATCAGAAATGCAGGGAATAAGGTAACACACGAGGTGTTACAAAGATGATAGAGAGGTGAGGGAATAGACTCTTAGAGCAAAGACTTAGGAGACAGACAACAGATTAAGGTTAGAAGATAGAGACTGAGTGTTGAAAGTGGGGCTCACTGGAGGAAGAAGTGAGCTGTGGCCTCCTCGGCAAAATTTATATAATCTGCACTTCTTCTTTTACAAAATAAGCACAGTGCTTAAGGATTTTTTTTATGGGAATGTTGGCTGGAACATTGTAGGCTGGGAAGTTGACTTCAGGGAAAATAGCAGTTGAACATGACCTTCATCACATGAGATGCACTAATAGATTATTTTATCAAAATAGCAGGCTGCATTGATCATTTTACAGACAATATGGCTATGTGGGATAGATCAGTTGGAAAGCTTCGGGTCTTTTTCTTCATAGCGAATAAAAGTTCTGTTTGTTTAAAAATAAATTTTAAAAAACACATTTGGATACTGTTTAGACATATTTTCTTGGCGCTAAGTATGCTTTAAGGAAAGCCGGTGTAATTCACTTACCTTTTATGCATTTGACCTCCTCTTGTGATTTGTTCTGATATGTGGATTCCTCACCTTGTGAATATCCCCTTGCGCCGGCAACATTCGGAAATTCTTTTCGTAGCTCCGACGTGGACTTGGACGTCATAGAGGCACGGCACCGCTCGCGACTCCGCTGACGTCACCGACGCCTATAATAGGCCCACGCCGGCGTGATGACATCAGTTCCCTTTTTTAAGCGTCATCGACGCTAACGGTTTTCTGGGATCGTACTGTAGCTTCCTGGTAACTTTGTTACTCTTGTTCTATTATTGCTGTTTCTGTTTTCTTCGAGATGTCGTCGAAGAAGACTGGCTTTAAGGCTTGCGGAGAATGTGGCAAGACAATGTCTATTACTGACCCGCATGAGTGCTGCGTCTGGTGCCTGAGTTCCGACCATGACGTCGAGGATTGCCCTTGTTGTAAGAAGATGACCCCAAAGGCCCTGCAGGAAAGGGAGACGAAACTCCTAGTGGCAAAGCTGAAGAATAAGAAGGTTAAAAAGACTTCAAAGTCTCGATCTCGGCGTTCGAGGTCGAGGTCTCGATCGAAGTCGCGCTCGGAATCGTCTTCAGCTCATGTTTCAAGATCCTCAAGAAAAAAGCATAAGAAGAGCAGCCATGAGTCACGTCATCACTCAGGGAAGGACTCTGGTTCGAGGCCGAAGTCGCAGGTCAAACTTCTTAATAAAGAAGCGGAGGTTTCGACGTCGGAGGCTCAGGACTCTGTTGGTGAAGCTTCGCATCCGAATTCGCCCGAGTCGCCGAAGCAGTTGGCGATCCCTTCTCCAGATCCGTCCAATCCTTCTGGTCAGGAGGATGAAGGTGAGGTGCAGAAGGTTGGTGAGGCCGAGGTTCCGGTGCCTGCGGGTTCGTCGACCCCGGTTCCAGGACTCGGGGAAGAGGTCGACTTCGTGTCGACTCCGCCTCCGCGGGAACAGCCCGGAGGACCGTATCCAGATTTTCCGGCTCCAGGTCAGGATCCATCCCAATTTCTGAACACCATGTTTGGTGTTTATTCCAGGGCGATGTACCCGTCTGGTGCACCTGTTGGTCCCACGGGTCCTATGTCTTTTAACTTGGGTGTTCCCCAAGCTTATGCTCCTGCACCCTTCATGCCTTTTATGCCGGCTCTACCACCGCATTTACATTTTCCGACACCGCCTGTGTCGTCGACGCCGAAGCGTACGACGCCGACTCCGTCGACGCCGGTTCCATCGACGCCGGTGCCTACGACTCCGAGGCAGGATTCTGTTCGACCTCGTGTGAAACGACCTCATCCGACTTCGAGTTCGACACCGGCCCCGGCCCCGTCGAAGTCGGTTCCGGATCCTTCGACTTCTATCGTGAAGGAAAGGTCACGGAGAGAAGCCCAGAGACTTCTGGAGGAAGAACAATATTGGTATGCTGATATGGAGGAAGGAGAGTTGCAGGAGTCTGAAGATCCTTTTGAGGACCTGGGAGAGGCCAGTGGGCTTGAACTGTCTCCTGAGTGGGATTTGGCTTCGGTGTCGAATGTGCCTTCAAAGGATGTGGTGCCTTATCACTCTGTTATCAAAAAGGCAGCAAATTTGTTGAACATTACTCTGCCCACTGCTGAGTATAAGTCAAATCTTCTAACTGAAGTTCTTCACTCACCCTCCTCTTCTATTGAGCCAATGCTGCCCTTTAATGATGCGTTAGCTGAACCCATCTATGAGGTTTGGAAGAAGCCTTTGTCTACTCCTGCGGTTTCTAGGGCAGTGGCGAGGAGGTACAGGGTTGCGCCTGGTGACCCTGATTTTTTGTCAACGCACCCCCTGCCTGAGAGTTTGGTTGTGCAGGCTGCCTGCTCGAAGAGGTCTGCTGGTGCTTTTCCGCAGGTTCCTGGGGATAAGGAGTCCAGAAAACAGGATCAGGCTGCCAAGAAGGTCTTCCCCTCAGCCAGTATGGCGTTAAAGTCAACCAACGCAACTTGTCTGATGGGGCGGTATGTCCATGCCTTGATGGATTCTGTTAAGCAGTCGGTTCCGAAAATCCCTGAGGAGGATAGAAAGGATTTTCAGGAGGTGATATCGGACAATCAGGCTGCTGCGAGGCAGGTGATTCAGAGTGGGTTGGACACTGCTGATTCGGTGGCGAGGGTCATAGGCTCTTCCTTGGCCACTAGGAGAGCTGCGTGGCTTAAAACGTCGGAGTTCTCCACAGATGTTCAGTCTGTTTTGATGGACTTGCCTTTTGATGGCTCAGGATTGTTTGGCAAGAGGGCTGATGCGGCCTTGGAACTTTTTAAAGACAGAAGGGCCACTGCGAAATCTTTGGGCCTTCAGTCCAGGGGTACTACTGGAAGGCGCTTCAGAGGATTTGGCAGATCTTCCTTTCGTTCCTACAGACCATCTCAGCAGCAGCCACAGCAACAGCAAAATATGCTGTACAAATCATACAGGGGCAGGCAAAGAGCCCGTCCTAGAGGCCGTCAAGCTTCCTTCTCCTCCTCTTCTTCCCCTTCCCAGCCCCCTGCCAACGCAGCAAAGCAGCCCTAGATCCGCCATTCCGGATCATGTGGTCCCAGTGGGGGGCCGGCTTACCCATTTCCTACGAGATTGGGAATTGATAACATCGGATCTTTGGGTTCTCAATCTCGTGGGGAATGGGTATGCTCTTCCCTTTCGGGAGTTTCCCCCAAATTACCCTCCTTGCCAGGGTTTTTGTTCGGAGGACCACCTGCTTCTCCTGCAGGAAGAAGTCCTGGCACTGTTCAGAAAGGGTGCGATAGAGGTGGTTCCGGAGCAGGAGAGGGGTCAGGAATGCTACTCCCGGTATTTTCTGATCCCCAAGAAGGATGGCAGACTTCGGCCAATCCTAGATCTCAGGATCTTGAACCTTTACCTGAAACAGGAAAAGTTCAAGATGCTCACTCTTGCACAGGTTCTTCAAGCGCTGCTGGAAGGAGACTGGATGGTGTCGCTCGACTTACAGGATGCGTATTTTCATATTCCCATCTTGAAGTCGCACAGAAAGTATCTCCGTTTTACGGTTGGGTCGCAACACTACCAGTTTGCGGTCCTTCCGTTTGGTCTTACTACTGCGCCTCGAGTTTTCACCAAGGTGATGGCAGTGGTGGCAGCACATCTCAGAAGGTCGGGGATTCCTGTATTCTCGTATTTGGATGACTGGCTGATCAAGGCAGAGTCGTCCGAGAAAGTGCTCCATCATCTGCAGGAGACAACTCAGTTGTTGCACAGGTTGGGTTTTTCAATAAATGTACCCAAGTCTCACCTGGTGCCCTCCCAGCGCAACCTGTTCATAGGTGCGGTACTGGATACAACTGTATGCCGTGCATTCCCTCCTCCTCAAAGGATTCGCGACATACAGGCAATGATTCCTTTATTTTTCAATGGAGCGGTTGTTCCAGTCCTGAAGGTCCTTCGCCTGCTTGGTCTGATGGCTTCTTGCATTCTATTGGTCAACCATGCACGCTGGCACATGAGGGCACTCCAGTGGTGCCTCCGCAGGCAGTGGTATCAGCACAGCGGAGATCTCAGGGAGTCAGTGAGGATCTCCAGAGAAACTGCGGCGGATCTGTCTTGGTGGAGCGTGGAAGGCAATCTGTCGCAAGGAAAGCCTTTCCAACTGCCTCCATCGGTGGCCACAGTAATAACGGATGCATCCACTCTAGGGTGGGGTGCTCATCTGGGGGACCTGGAGGTCAAGGGTCTTTGGTCTCCGGAGGAAAGGTTGCTTCATATCAACCTTCTAGAGTTGCGGGCGATACGTCTGGCGCTCAAGGCCTTCCTCCTTTCCCTTCGCGGTCGTTCGGTCCAGGTCCTGACGGACAACACGACCGCGATGTGGTACATCAAAAAACAGGGAGGAGTGGGGTCACAGTGTCTCTGCAGAGAGGCTCTGCGCCTCTGGTCCTGGGTTCAGGACCATCGGATTTGTCTGATGGCAAGTCATCTGGCCGGAGTTCAGAACGTTCGTGCAGACAGTCTCAGTCGGCAGTTCTCTGCCGACCACAAGTGGAGGCTTCATCCGGAGGTAGTTCGCCACGTCTTTCGGACGTGGGGGACTCCTCAGGTGGACCTTTTTGCAACTCAAGAGAATGCTCACTGCCCGTTATTCTGCAGTCTCCAGTATCCAATGCAAGGAGCCTTGGGGGACGTGTTTCAGTTGAGTTGGGGCTCACGACTCCTTTACGCATTTCCTCCCATACCCTTGATTCCTTGGGTTCTGAGGAAGATTCGCCAAGACCGGGCCCAAGTTATATTGATCGCCCCGGATTGGCCAAGAAGGGTGTGGTACACAGATCTTCTCCACCTCTCCTTGTGCTCGCCGATCCGTCTCCCTCACAGGGCAGATCTCCTCTCCCAGATGGAGGGGCAGGTACTACACCCCCACCTCCAGACCTTACACCTTCATGCCTGGAGATTGAACGGGGCGACCTGAGTTCTTTTTCTCTCCCGCCTGATGTAGTGGATGTCATCTTGTCAGCCAGGCGTGACTCCACTAAGTCCATCTATTCTTATAGGTGGTCAAAATGTGTTACTTGGTGCAGGGAGAAGTCTATAGACCCTTTGAAGGCCCATTTATCTGATGTTCTCCAGTTTGCCCTTGTTCTGGCACAGCAGGGGCTTGCTGTTGCCACAGTGAAGGGCTATCTTTCAGCGCTGTCGGCTTTTATCTGTTTGCCTGACCAGCCCTCTCTTTTTAAATCTCCTGTAGTCTTAAGGTTTTTGAAGGGCCTCATAAATAAGTTCCCTCCTACTCCTTTTATTGTGCCTCAGTGGGACTTAAATCTTGTTTTGACCTTTCTGATGGGTGCTCCCTTTGAGCCTCTTCACAAATGTCCTATGAGGCTTTTGACTCTTAAGACAGTTTTCCTCGTTGCGATAACCTCGGCAAGGAGGGTAAGTGAGCTTTAAGCTCTTAGTTACAAGCCCCCTTTCTTGACCATTCATGCTGATCGAATGGTTCTTAGAACCAGGGCTGCTTTTCTGCCTAAGGTGGTGACTCCTTTCCACCTTGGTCAATCCATTACCCTTCCTACCTTTTATCCTCCCCCACACCCTTCCAAGGATGAGGAGAGATTACACCGTCTGGACCCCAAGAGGACTGTGTCTTTTTACCTGGACAGAACTAAAGACTGTCGGTTGGATGACCAGCTCTTCATTGGTTTAGCTGGCTGCAAGAGAGGAAGAGCGGTCCATAAGAGGACTTTATCAAGATGGATCGTCCTCTGTATTAAGATCTGCTACTCTTTGGCCGGTAAGGAACCACCAGAGGGTATAAGGGCTCATTCTACTAGAGCTAAGTCTTCGACCTCAGCATTGGCTAGAGGTGTGCCTGTAGAGGATATTTGTAGAGCGGCAACTTGGTCTTCCCTCCACACATTCGCGAAGCATTACTGCTTGGATTCCGAAGTGAGGAGGGACGGTCATTTTGCACGCTCTGTCCTTCAGGATTTCCTGGTCTAGAAGAGTGGACACCCTCCTCCGGGAGTGGGGACTGCTGTGGGACTCTATTTACAAGGTGAGGAATCCACACGGCAGATGTATCTATCAGAAGAACAAGTTACTTACCTTCGTTAATGCTTTTTCCTGGTAGATACAATATCTGCCTGTGGATTCCTCACTGACCCACCCGCCTCCCCGTTGTCCACTCTTCTATGCCAGAGTTTCTATTATGTATTTGTTTTATTTTCAAGGGGTTGTTTATTTCAAATGTTGTGTTGCATTTGCTTCACACTGTATGTGTTACCTTGATATTTGTACTGCGTATACTGGGTATATGTCTACTGTCATTGGTCCGTCCGTGTGCCTCGAAGGCACGGAAAAAAGGGCGGAACTGATGTCATCACACCGGCGTGGGCCTATTATAGGCGTCGGTGACGTCAGCGGAGTCGCGAGCGGTGCCGTGCCTCTATGACGTCCAAGTCCACGTCGGCGCGAAGCTACGAAAAGAATTTCCGAATGTTGCTGGCGCAAGGGGATATTCACAAGGTGAGGAATCCACAGGCAGATATTGTATCTACCAGAAAAAGCGTTACCGAAGGTAAGTAACTTGTTCATCTGTCCTCCACTTTTGATTTTGTAGATAGACAGGAATTATGTGTCATATTTCAGGAAACGGACAAGAGGACTAGCTAATTGTGATTTTTCAACAATTGCCAGTTCCGGTCTAGAGTATAGAATTTTTTCCGATTTAATTGTGGAGTTAGACACAAATGCATGATGACACACATTTCTTTTTTCTCTCACTGTCCATTCGTGAGAGAAAAGCCTAGATTTGTGTGGATGGTACAGATGTATATTCCCATTTGAAAGTATGTTGGTGTCGCAGCACTGATTAGAGTAACTAATATTTGTCTATAGTAACTAATTTCTACTTATGCCGGCATTATAGAGCAACATGATTTACATTTCAAGACGCTTAAATCTAGAGTCATATTATGTTATGTTACATAAATTTGTAACGCACACAGATACTCATGATTGTCCCGGCGCATTGCCTAGTGGGGTATGGAAAATGACAATCAGGCAAAAATAATTGTTTTTAAATTCCTTTTAAAAGTTACTGGGTCTTGAATGATACGCAGGGTGAGAAGAATGGCATTACAAGCAGCTTTCACAGCTTTCACAGCAAAGGAACTACCCCCTAGCCTCTTATATTTATTTATCCTTTTATAGAGCGCATGGTTACACCAGCGGTGTGTCCCCGCGCTGAGACAGGCACTGATGTGTCTGCTATTTGCATGGCCCACCGAGTTGCACAGACTAGCCAAGATATTACCTATATTATGTTTTTACAAACAGCCAGGTCTTCCGGAATCTACTTTCGCATGGTTCTGTTCTTAGGACCATGGGTAGGGTGTTCTACGTTTTTGCTGCGAGGTACCTGAAGGAGCATGCCCCCATTCTTGCTCTAAATATTCTTGTTACAATCACCATTGCCTTCCCATAGATCTTAAACTCCACCCTGGGAATTAGCAGTGGTTGATGGTACCATGGGCCTCTCTTTGATAGAATACGGTGATAGAATACGGTGACAATTGTACATTGCTTTAAACACGACTCTCTTTTCCACTGGCAGCCAGTGCAGTACTGTCAGGGCTTTCTTCATGTTAGTTCTTCTCGGGAGGCTAAGTACCAGTTGAGCTGCCGCATTATGCACCCTCTGTAGTTTGGATAGTTCTTTTTTAGTAGCGCCAAGATATAGTACATTCCCATAGTCCATTTAGGAGGTTATCACCGCATGTACTATGGTTTTCCTGGCAGTAAGTGGCAAAAGATCAAGGACTTTCCTAAGGACTTTCATGGCCCCGTAGCTTTTGGCCACTACCTTTCAAATCTGGCTGTTGAATGCCATTTCGGAATCAAACCAAATTCCAAGGTTTATTGCTTCTACTTTTGGGGTAGGTAGTTGGCCTAGTGATTCAGGCCACCAACCACGCTGACGTCCATATGGTTGGCGCCTTGCCTACAACCATTGCCTCTGTTTTACTCCTGTTTAACTTAGGCAATATTTCGACATCCAGTCTGCCACCTCTTCCATATATTTGGACCTCCTTGAAGCGAGGTACCTGGGCAAGGCGTAGGGACATGATCATGGGGCTCACGAAGGAACGTAAAAAGAGAAATGTCTCTGCAGATAGAGAGGACTTCACCCGTGAAGAGCACGATGGGCCAAAACCAGTGATTTAAATTTAACTCTGTCCACCACGGGAAGCCAAGGGAGAGATCGCAGCTGATGGTGAACACTGTTCCTAGCCGAGATGTCCAATAACAGTCTGGCTGCCGTATTCTGAACGACCTGTAGCTTTTTTTACCAGGTAGCCCGGAATACCAGCAAAAAGGGCATTGGCATAATTCAGTCGCTACAGAATCAGTGCACATGTAACCGTTTCCCTCGCCGCCTGAGGTAGAAGAGGAAAGAATCTTCTGAGAGTTTTAAGAAGGCCAAAACAGCAACCAGCCAACTTTTTAATGTGTGTCGAGAAAAAGAGACTCTCGTCAAACTATACCCTCAGATTTTTAATGTTGTCAATACAAATTCCAAAGATAAGGCTAACATTTCATCCTACTGCACTATAGAGTGTGATGGTGTGATAGAGCGCGCAGGTCACCCGGTCATAAATTTACCAATACTCGCCTGGACCCATAATCAATTTAACCATATGATTACTTAATCGGGCAACCCGCGCTCTATTATCAGTCATATTTTTCCTACTAGGTCCTATACCATTGACTTACCAATTCTAGTCACTGGTACCTAGAAACCTACTGGATCAGGGAGTTAGAATAATATTAGGTAACTAGATAACATAATCAGAAACCAAACTCATCAACTCATATAATAACCACAGACTCGAGAAGGTTTAAACCTCTTTATCTAAATTTCATCAAAGGTCATGATTCAGAAATTAAAGCAATCAAACTATCAATAATCAAAATCAGAAATAGCGTATAACTATGCAAAATATATATTATGCCAACCATTTAGTAATTTAAATGGAAGGTAAGAACAAGGAACATGCTATTTAAACAGACTGCACAAATTTTCTAAAGGCAGACAAAATAATGAACATACTATATAACACATCTTTAAGTACTTTTCAGAGGGTGGGTAGAAAGAGGGAATAGAATATTTTATGCAATTACGAAAACATTTGGAGCAATATGACTAAAGGGAAGGTAAGAAAATGGAACACACTATTAAATCAGCAAAAACATGACTTTATCATTTACCAAGGGAAGGGTAAGAAAAAGGGAAAACATATATGATCAGCCGTCCAACAAGTTAGGGAGGGTAAGAAAAGGAATATCAAATGCAATCACTATTATCAAATATGTAGCATTTAGGAAGGGGAGGAGAAGGAACAAATCAATAACGAACCCACACAGATTTATATTTACCTAGAATGGTGTGAAGACCAACCCTGGCCACGGGTCAGTTAAGACAGAAACCCCAAAAGTTGCAGTTGCCAGTAGGCCAGCAGGTGCGGATCAGAATCAGGACAGGAAAATCAGATTTGGATCAGGACCAGACCACTACTCCCTCTCTGCAGCTAACAGTCAGAACCCCACATGGGTTATCGATTTCACTGACAAAGTGCTTAGCCAGCACCTCTGCTTCCCAGAACCCCGATTGGGTCAGCGAGTCTTCCGACAGAGTGCTCCGCAACCCTCTGCTCTTGGTCACCCATTGAGTGCGTTGGGTCAGTGACAGGTCAGCTATTAGGAAAAGTCGAACAATTTCTCTAGCTGACCTTCCCGCTAGTTATACTATTTTCCAGGTCAGTGTACCACCCCCCAATGTTGCGAGTTTAAGAATCCCCAATTTCGATTGGGCAAAAGAGGAGGAGAGGTCGTCACACCATACCAAATTTTGATACTTCAGCGTTGAATATTAATTTTAACGTTCCCGCCCATCAATTTACGTTCCCATCAGGTCTTCATTCCACCTAACAATGGACGTTCTATTGACAATTACTTTTGTATAAAATTTGAGTTCATAAAGGCAGATTCCCAGGAGCATCTTCTCAGTCAGTCAGCTCCTTGGCTATAGTCCAAAGGTCACTGTTCCAGAAACTTGAAATTCTCGCGCAGTCGCAGTTTGAATAAACATGGAGTACAGCGTTTCGAGAAAGGCCAGTTTTCGAAGTGTAACATGAAATGGAAAAAAAACAGTTTTAGAATTCAGAATAAATGAATACACTGTATACCATGAATCTCTACTCTATACCCATTATCTTATTTTTAACTATAGCCTTAGGATTAGGCAGAACAAATAGCTCGGCGAAAGCAGCAATACAAGCTTCATGCATGCGGTAACACAGATCAGCCATCTTAGTTCTAATGCGCAGAAGCGAAAAGTTCCCTCCAAAGCATAGAGTACGTCAGGTCATGTGAGTATGACAGACGCATGCGCAATAGAAAATCCCGCGTAAAAGCAGCCATTTTAGATGCAAGCGTATTAGGATTAATAGACACATAATCAAGCTTCACTCGGATACCCCGTATTTATGTAAAATGTAAGTTTTAGTAAGACAAACATGTTGATTACTTTTATTAACGTTATTCGAGGTTCATGAGTTCAAGCAAGTCGCTTCATGTGCGAATCCTTGCTCCATGAATGCTGTGTTAAACTGAATGACCTACCTGTGCAATTGGTAGCAACACATTATTTGAACCAATGGGGATATATTTAGATCTTGGCAAGATTTGTTTTGGTAGTTTGAAGCAGAGATGCCGGAAGAAATTCCACTCAGCTTGTTTTTGTCCATTGCATTTCTTGCAGTATAAAATGTAATCAGTCACTCATTTTATTTTTCCCAACGTTGCTTATGTCACTTCATTCCAACTTTGAAAACATTGCCGTTAACATTTGGTATCCACCATCTTTCTCACTTCTTTGCTATTCTGTAGCACAATTAAAGTGGACAAAAGGCATGTGGAACTTTACTACTTTGTTATGTTACTGTCAATTTCTTAGGGGCATATTCACCAAACTGTCTCTTGGCGCTAGATAACTGATCCACCTTCCTCCCTACTGGTAAGCTTGTCTGAAAACCCTACTGGTAAGCTTGTCTGGAAAATGGTGTTTTCAGAGATTGCCTGAATCTAGTGAGATCAATAGTGGACCTAAGGTCCAGGGGCAGGCTATTCTGTACTCAAGGGATGATAACAGCAAACCTACACCCTCCGATCCTTTATTTTTTACATGAGGGGATCACCAGGAAATGATGGTGACTAGATCCTAGTGCTCTAGTAGGGCAGTATTTTATGATCCGAGATTTCACAAATGCGGGATAGTTTGGGTAGAGGGCCATAAAGACCATACACCATACTGTGAACATTATTCTCTGTTCAACAGGCAGCCATTAAAGGTCCATGGTCAACTGGCTGATGTGGCCATGTTTGGACAGATTGTGTATCAGCCATTCGGCCTGAATTTGGATTAGCTGGAGCCTGCGCATCAGGACTTTGGGAAAGCGAATTGGCATAGTCAATTCTGGACATGACTAATGTGATTATTACTTGGGACAGATCCTCCACTTTATGTGGAGCATTCATGACAATGCATCCACATAAAGGAGTATGCTTTATGTACCTCTTTTCCACTTTCTATGTGTTGAATAGCAGAGAGGGAGATGATGTAAATATTATTGGAACCTAAAAGGTGAGGTTTACGTGACAACCAATACTGGTACCTTGGAACAACTGTTTGAAAAAAAGAGATATTAAATTCATGTGCCTAATAGCACTAGAGCTTAACAAACAGTGAACTACTGCATCAGGAATGTTACGGAGAGCAATAAAAGCTTCAAATATAGGTTCATGCTCACAAGCGATGAACAAAATTAGTAAATTGCAGGGATAACAAGCAACAACCATGCCTGTTGCCAAACTGTTTATTGTGTCTCACCAGAGGGCCATAAAGACCATACACCATACTGTGAACATTATTCTCTGTTCAACAGGCAGCCATTAAAGGTCCATGGTCACCTGGCTGATGTGGTCATGTTTGGACAGATTGTGTATCAGCCATTCGGCCTGAATTTGGATTAGCTGGAGCCTGCGCATCAGGACTTTGGGAAGACCCAGGTAAAGCGAATTGGCATAGTCAATTCTGGACATGACTAATGTGATTATAACTTGGGACAGATCCTCCACTTTATGTGGAGCATTCATGACAATGCATCCACATAAAGGAGTATGCTTTATGTACCTCTTTTCCACTTTCTATGTGTTGAATAGCAGAGAGGGAGATGATGTAAATATTAATTGGAACCTAAAAGGTGAGGTTTACGTGACAACCAATACTGGTACCTTGGAACAACTGTTTGAAAAAAAGAGATATTAAATTCATGTGCCTAATAGCACTAGAGCTTAACAAACAGTGAACTACTGCATCAGGAATGTTACGTAGAGCAATACAAGTTTCAAATATAGGTTCATGCTCACAAGCGATGAACAAAATTAGTAAATTGCAGGGATAACAAGCAACAACCATGCCTGTTGCCAAACTGTTTATTGTGTCTCACCAGAGCTAAATAGGATTTCAGCAATAGTTTTGCAAAAGGAATAATGTGCTCCCTGCACCTCTTCCTCTGCTGCATAAAAACTACAAACAAGAAGAAAATCGTCAGGCAGGTTAGTTGCATCACAACTGAAACACAATAGTAAGACAATGCTGCTACTTGTGGATGATTAGAAAGCTTAAGAAACATGTTCACTGTTATAAGTATGTCCATGAAAAGCATCACTGCAAGAAGATGGAAGGGAGAAAACTGTTTTTTTCCCTCTTCATTTTAACAACTTACCCTTAGCAAAGAGGACACAGAACCACTGGATGAATATTTTTCAAAAAGAGATCAGAAATGCCCTCAGGGATTTCAAAGCAAATGATTCTCCAAGAGACGATGGCCTCCTGTGGAACTTTGTATAGCTTCTGATTTTTATTCAAGACTGTTGTGTCCCACTGTATTTCATGAGGAAGAAGCAAGGTGTGTCACCTTAGCTGAATTCAGCAGAGCCACAACAGTTTTGATTCCAAAATCTGTCTGCAGTCAAACAAGATGCCAGAAATTTCAAATCCTTTTGTTAATTATCACAAATGTGAAGTCTTAAGCAAACGTGTTGCCCAACTGACATCAACACTTTATCCCCTGCTGAACTGAAATCCCAGTTTTATTGTGGTAAAATGCAAGGTATAAATGAGCACTTGAATTTACTTGAATACCACATGGAGGGAGTAAGATGGCAAAAATGTTAATGATCCCACCTCTCCCAGTCGGCGGATAGAGTAAAGGCCATTGGCAAAGTGGGACAGATTTAGCACTTGATCCAAAATTACAGATAAAGAGCCATTAGCATGAAATATTTTTGAGGGTTATGGATGACGGATTAATTACAGACCTTTTCCCAGTACAATGATGGACAAGGAAAATTTCCACCACTTATCTTTCTGCTTGTTTTCACTTGTTCCAAATCACTGTAAGAAATAAGCCCTGGGTTCAATGAATCTAATCAATACAATTGAAATTAAAGGGATGTTATTATATAGGAATTATGTTTTATACCCGCAATGTTGTCCCACTGGTTCTGAAGGAGGGGTAATGTCACTTTTCCACCATTGCAAACTATATGATTAAATTTGGATACATTTGAAGATGTCTTTGCAGTCATAAACTTGTAGTTATGGTGGCACCAAAGATCATAGGCTCCAACCCACCCAAGAATGTTAGACCAAGCCTTTAACTATTTCTTGCGATCAAGCCATTCTACTAGTATTTTTGTCAGGTGCACCTGATATTTTCCCAGTTCTTGGTCAGGGACTCCAAGAAAATTAAGACCTGAATATCACAGAATCAGAATAGTATCTTAATATAAGAATGGAATGGAACCTGGGTCCACAGCTGCTTTGGTGCAAATGAAGGGAGTGAGAACTCTTACAGATCCTTGTATGCAAGTAGAGTGTGTGCCTACCTGGACAAAGAACAGTCAATGGACCATAGTAGTCCAATATTCGAGCATAGTTCTGGCACTGCCAAGATACCACCTAACGCTCTAGTCTTAAGGAAACTCAGCTGCAGCGTTCATGTAGGTCTGATGTTGCTGTAGCTTATGTAAGTACTGGGGCCAGGTGGTAAATTATTCAGTATTTTTCTGTCAGTCATTTAAGGTGCATCTTGTGCCAACCATGCTGATGCTATTTGATTGTCTTCATGCATTGCTGGGCCTCTTGGTAGCTTTCTAACACACAAACGCATTACTGACTAGTGCTGCTCTGACATGAAACTTTTTATGGTATGCTGGGTGATACTGTTTTTTCTGAGAGCAGGATCATCCTTAATTCACATGTGCAGAAAAGATGTTTGCCACCTTCTAATGGTAATCACAAAGACATGTGCCTCAAAGGGAATTGCAATAATTGTTCAGTCTGCATTCACTCTGGAGTTTATGAAGTGATATCCACTCACAGGGATTCCATTTTTTTCAAAAAACTCTTGTAGTTAAAAACTAAGCAGCAAACATGGTTCACTGATAGTGTAGTGTAGTTCCTATATTCCCAATAGGCTCTGCGCATTGGAATAATATATCCTATAGATTTGACGTAGGACTTATGTCTACTAGTTCTCTATTGAATATACTAAGCTTAATTGTGAGTGCCAGCTAGCTCAGAGGTCACTAGAAACTTTCTCGAATTCACAAGAAGGGATTAGTTTCTGACAACTTCATAAATATGACAACTTTGTTTCCCAAGAATAAGAAAAATATCTCTAGAGTCGTGGAAACAATAGATAAATATTTTACTCAGTCAATCGTGCATGCTTCGTTTCAACAGAGGTGCAGAGAAATAGAGAGACGGGCGTTTTCATAAAAAGGATTTATTGAACAGTCTTCTTTCTCATGCAAGTAAAGTGAACTGCTACAATCGTAATGCAGGCTGCAAAGTATAATGTGTACATCGAGAATAGAATTATGAAATAATAATGTAAAAGCATTGTATGGTTTCTAAACCATACAAAAGTACATACATAAATATTAATGGCTAAAAGTACTCAAGTGGTGCTTCTAAAATACGCCTACCCCAATGTACCTAACCTAAGTTTAGTACGCAGGAGGGAGTAAGTATAGGTGTAGCATAGGTTTGGTTTTCTTTGCCAAGAATCTATGCAAGATTTCTCTCAGGTTCTAATCAGCTCCATACCTTTAGTTCAGAATGAGGGAGGTCTTGTCTCGGGACTCGATTTCCCAACACCCCACAAGGGGAGCTTGGAAACACTTGAGCTGGATTCTCACCGAGATCAGTGCGTCAGCGGGAGCGTCGGCTTTCTTCGGCACTTGCTGTAGCGAGCTGCGTTGTGCAAGTAGATAGTCGAACTGCTCTGAACCACCGTGTCTTGCTAGAGGAAGTGAAGGCATATTTATACCTTGATGGTGTTTAGTTTGATGTAAAGTCGGGCATAATAACGTCAGGAAGGAACCCCGAGGGAATAGCAGTTCTTTCTAAAGTACATGAGTTCTTGGACAAATCAATATTCAAGCAAGGGGAGGTCCCTGACTGCTTAGGCCGATTTTCCAAGTAAATCGTTGTGACGTTTTGGTAAGGGTGGAAGTTGTCATGCCTGTATTTGGATTGCATGGGCTATGTCTAAATATGGGTATGATTTCTATGTCTATATTAGGGCAATGTGAATTGTATCTATATAAGGGCAAGAATCGGTAAATTTCCCTTGGGTCCTAAAAAGCCATACAACAATAGAATATCAATAGTAAAAATATCAATGGTAAGAAAATCGACAAATAATAGGTGGTAGAAAGTATTGATACCCTATACTTAAACATGTAAGTACAAAAATATTGAATCAAAAATATTGAAGTCAAAAATATGATTAAAATAAAATGATATATTATTAAAAATGCTACCTTAGGGTAAACGAGACCAGGGCAAAATGGGACCCCACAAACTCTCTCCCATCCAACTGTCCTTGCTATGATGCTGAGCGGGAAACTTTATCACATCTATTGTTTGCCTGTTCAGCATACAGACAGGCCAGGCTTCAATGGCTTAAGCCAATATGTACACAATTGGGCACAAGAAGCCACCTAGCGGCTTTACGTATTTTGAAAACAGATTCCTCTAGGTCTTTGTTTGTTTGAGGTGTTGCCAAGTTTCTTGGTTGTGCGTGGATTATCCGCACTAAAACAATAAATAAGGACATTGTGTAAAACTAGCTACTGAGGCTCCAGAGCGCATATATAGATACAGGAATGCTTTTAAAAAAAAAAAAGAAAGAAAAACTAAATATTGTTCTAAATCGCCATCTTGGAGACATTTGTAATAGCAAAACAATAAGTTTTAACAGATGGTGTAGTGTTGTCCCGGATGTTTTGTTTGTACCTTTTTATATTTTTGACCATATTATTATCGATAGCAAGGTTTTATCTCTTTTTGTAATAGTCTTTTTTAACTCTAATATTATGATAAATTGATAATGTTTTGCTTGCTGTGAATTGCTTTTATGATACTTGCTGTCGAATAAAGCTAACTTGGAAAGAAAATATAAAATATTAACATTATCTTTAACAAAATAAATTACATTTAAAATACATTTAACTAAATATAAAAACTAAACTTAATAAAAAATTTAAACAGGCAAACATAATAATGTATACATGGACGTATATTTACTTTAAAATGATTTATTAACTATTATCTTTATTTAACTTTTTAACTTTTAATTATATAAAAATTAAACATATACATATAGCAATAATTTAAAATAAAAAATCATTCTATAATTAATTAAAACTTTAAACTATTAAAACAAAATTAAAACATACATTTCACAACACAATAAATACAACAGTAGGGAAAATGATAGATAGCGAAACAATTATATTTACTTCTCAAACTGCACTAAGTGCAACAATAGGGAAAGTGTTGGATAGCGGAGGGATAAAATTAACATTCCCACTACAAAGAGTGCAGCAGTACGGAAAGTGTTGGATAGCGGAGGGGTAAAATGTACTATACCCACTCCATTAAGTGCAAAAGTAGTGTAAATATTGGATAGTAGAATAATTAAATGTACTACTCCAGTGATTGCATCAGTAGGCAAAATGTTGGATAGTGGAGGGGTAAAAATTACCATTCCCACACCAGTGAGTGCAACAGTAGGGAAAGTATTGGATAGCGTAGGGGTAACAATTACTATTCCCACTCCAGTGATTGCAACTGTAGGGAAAATGTTGGATAGTAGAGGGGTACAAATTACTATTTGCACTCCAGTGAGTGCAACAGTAGGGAAAGTATTGGATAGCAGAGGGGTAACAATTACTATTCCCACTCCAGTTAGTGCAACATTAGGGAAAGTATTGGATAGCAGAGAGGTAAAAATTACTATTCCCAATCCAGTGAGTGCAACAGTAGGGAAAGTATTGTATGGCAAGGTGTAAAAATTACTTTTCCCACTGCAGTGAGTGCTACAGTAGGGAACATTTTAGATAGCGAAAGGGTAAGAATTACTATTCCCACTCCAGTGAGTGCACCGGTAGGGAAAGTATTGGATAGCAGAAAAACACAAATTACTATTAACATTTAAACAATAAAAAAAATTAAATAATCTTAAAAATAAATAAGCAATATTTTAAAAATATACAATTAAATATATTAAACATAAAAAGAAGATAATGTTAATTACATGTATCAAAAGCCTACACATATAATATAAAAAATACATTTATAAACAATATGTATTTAAAAAGAATAAATATACACAAACCAACACATTATTTAAAACATAATTGTATTTATTTTATTTTGTACCCTATAACACCACACCAATAAAAAAAGACATCAACATTTTTATTGAAATGTATTAACATAATTGACAAAATTAATAATGAATTTAAAATATATTATTAATAAAAAAAGGATAAGAAACACTCATTGAATACTCATTCTTTAAAACTATAATATCCACAACACACACCTAAAATTAACAAATAATTAACAATTAATCAAAAACAAATTGCTTCACACCATTTATACCTATAAACACCACAACCACACCTACAATTATTTACACAATTACCATAATTATTTACTAATTAACTAATTTAAATTAATTTACAACTAATTAATAATTCATCAATAAAATAGCCAAAATATAACTAGATTATGATTTTTTGGTGAAAATGTGTATCTTTTTTCGCCTAAATATGGCAATTAAAATACACCACACACATGTAAGTATAAAATGCAAAACAACTGTCAGAATATTTGATGTACATTAGTAAATCAAAACTACAATTATTACAAATTATTTAACTGTATTATAATATTATTTTCAGACAAAATGACAGAAAGAACAGATATATCTCATTATAGAAAGACACACAATAGCTCTCGCACATGGGCTACCCTTGCAATCAAGAAAGCATGAGCACCAAACGTGTCAATTGGAAAAGTACAAAATACTGCGCTAATGCCTATTATGGGAGGGATTACTACGAAAGATTATTTTGGGGGGACTTACCAGACGCCGTGAGGTGAACGGCCAGCGACACTTGGGCAAACCAGAACGCCCTATCATCCACTGCATTGCCTGAACGCCGTGAGAGAAACGGCTAACACCGCCACATCGAGGTCGCCGTGAGGGCTGGGACTCCACATCCCAGGTGCCCCGGCGGAAGCAGGCGCGGGAGTGACGCAACAGGAGCGCCCGGAGGTGCAATAAAGAACGGAGCGCCCAGAGCTCCCTGGGGGACTTACCAGACGCCGTGAGGTGAACGGCCAGCGACACTTGGGCAAACCAGAACGCCCTATCATCCACTGCATTGCCTGAACGCCGTGAGAGAAACGGCTAACATCGCCACATCGAGGTCGCCGTGAGGGCTGGGACTCCACATCCCAGGTGCCCCGGCGGAAGCAGGCGCGGGAGTGACGCAACAGGAGCGCCCGGAGGCGCAATAAAGAACGGAGCGCCCAGAGCTCCCTGGGGGACTTACCAGACGCCGTGAGGTGAACGGCCAGCGACACTTGGGCAAACCAGAACGCCCTATCATCCACTGCATTGCCTGAACACCGTGAGAGAAACGGCTAACACCGCCACATCAAGGTCGCCGTGAGGGCTGGGACTCCACATCCCAGGTGCCCCGGCGGAAGCAGGCGCGGGAGTGACGCAACAGGAGCGCCCGGAGGCGCAATAAAGAACGGAGCGCCCAGAGCTCCCTGGGGGACTTACCAGACGCCGTGAGGTGAACGGCCAGCGACACTTGGGCAAACCAGAACGCCCTATCATCCACTGCATTGCCTGAACGCCGTGAGAGAAATGGCTAACACCGCCACATCGAGGTCGCCGTGAGGGCTGGGACTCCACATCCCAGGTGCCCCGGCGGAAGCAGGCGCGGGAGTGACGCAACAGGAGCGCCCGGAGGCGCAATAAAGAACGGAACGCCCCTTGCACACGCGAGTCGAGCGCGCGGGAGAAGCCCGGGACAAGGGCGGGGCCGTCTGTGGCCGTCAGTGGACTGCAGTGGACGGGCGGGCCACCCCTCTAACACTCAACATTCTACTCAAAGGTGAGCATCTAACTTGGACTATAAAATGGGTGATAGTAATAATACTGACGTATTACCCCAGGGTGTAGACACTTCTGTCTCCCTCATCACATCCTTTGAGACATTGATTGAAACTGCTTTTAACGAAATTGTGGAGACTGAAATGAGGTTCTCGATGGGTTCCCTTACTATCAACAACAAATCGAGTATAACAAGTGGTACAAGTTGTACAAATGGAGACATATACATAACCCCTGAAGTAATTGTGGTAAAACCATCACATCCTTCTGTTAATGTGCCAACTATTATGGATGATGAAAATACTGTTACTTATATAGCACCTGACCCCGCCTCTTTAACATCAGCGGTAGTAATCTCTAAGCCGGCACTGATACCAACATCCCCAGTATCCCTGTTGACAGAAAGTGTCTCTACTATTATAACAGCTTCCCAGGACGATGTTATTACCCTGGATAGTACTGATTCCAGTAGTAATAAACAGGGAGGGGAAAAATGTAAAAGAGCCATAACCAAGCAAAGTGCTAATAAAAGGAAACAGCCCGTAATCCACAAGAATCAGCCCACACCTCAAAGTCTGTGGAATAAAAATAAATCTTCGGGGGAACAAATTGTCCTTACGGAAGACAAAGACTCCTCTGGCAGGGACAGTATTTCTACTGCAACCACCACTCACTCTAGTGGGAATTCTAAAACCATATGGACTCAAACAGCATTAATGGGAGATAATTATAATCTCTCAAGACAGAATGGGAACCTTATAGAAACCATAGTGGATACTATTTTTAACCGTCTAGAAAAGCAAATGATCAATCAGTTTAATAACGTTTTTAAAAGACTGGACAGATTAGATAACCTGGTCAAGAATGGAGAAATAAAAAGGAAGGGGTCTGTCATCCTGGACCAAATCAGAGCTGATCGCCTCTTAAAGGAATTGGAAACTGCAAACAATACATTGTCATCAAAGAAACAGGAGATTACCAGCTCTTTGGGTGGGGTTTTGAGTAATCCTGGATTATTATCTCCGTCTATTGCACCACCTATCATTCAACCCCGATCTACTAACAGAGGGCCAACTCTGAACACATCTAATTTACCCAAAAAATCAACTCCCATACCTGCTCCTAGAAAAACTATTATTCCACCAATTTCTAACATCCCTGTTTCTAACCGCAATAATGGCCCAAACAAATCCACAACAGTATCAAGACCAACTGCTGCCAATAACAATGTGGGCACTGGCCCACAAGGGACAAGTAAACCTTTTAAACACCAAGGGCCAGCCTTATATTTGCCACCGGAGGCTTGTCCTTTTCTTTTGGTCCTAGCAGGAGTACCGCCGTTGAGGGAGGACCAGGGGGAATCATGGGTGCAATTGCGGAATAAGTGCATAGACTGGCTGAATAAGCACAAAGGCGTTGGATTTGACATTTCAAGAGAGATTATATCGGCCCGCAGGGTATCGTGGGTCGGGCCTTTACTCAAGGACAAGGAAGGTGACTGTATAGTTCTTAATTTTAAAAATCCAGGGACCGTAGGAAACCTCCTTAATAGAAATAGCAACTATTCTACCATCTCTACTGTTGCAACTATGTTACCCTTGAGTTATTTCTATAGACAAATGGCAACACAACCTCGTCCCCCATTTGTGCAATTTCAACCGTCATTAATGCATTTCCAACCACCACCTATGCATTTCCGGCCACCGCCTATGCAATTTCAACCCCCCCCATTTCCATTTCAAATATATAATAGATTTGCACCTCTTTCGGATCTGGATATGCAAGACTGACCATCTCTGACTACTTCTGTCGAATTATCTTTGACACCAACACCTGAACTCCAGACTGTTTCACAATCTTTGCCTCGAACTGCTCTGAGTCAAACACCCCCGACTCATAACCAATTGTCTTTGGATTCAGAATTATCTCTTGTCAGCTGGAATATAGCAGGTTTAAAATCCAAATGGAAAATTACAGAATGGCTTAATTGGGTTGATAATAACTGCGATATAATGATGCTACAAGAAACTTGGAGTACAACGTCACCAACAATGGAGGGTTTCTGCTGTTACAATCATAAAGCTTCCCCTTCTCATATGGGACGACCAAGTGGGGGCTTATCTATCTGGTCCAAAATAAAATCCGGGGTGCAAACTAAATTGATCCCTACACCGGGTAATTGTTGTTTTATGGCTATGAAGTACATTAACAGATTGAAATTATGTATTATTAATTTTTATAATAATGACTTTGTTAGCCGTCCTAATGGTAATTTTATGTTATTGTTTAATTTTATAGATGAAATTATGGGAGGGCAAAAGTATGGGCCCTTTGATGGTATCTGCATTGGAGGGGATTTTAACGCCCATATGTATCGTAACAACCCACTATGCAAAAACGGTGAGGAACTGAAAAACCATATAGCTTCCCGTGAACTAGTAAATGTAATGGAAATTGCAGGTACTAGTGCAAATAATATAACAACCCCCACTTTCATAGGTCAGGGCTGTGCCTCAACGATAGATTACATATTTACATGCCCAACTCTAAGTGATATAATTTTAAAAGCAGAAGTCATCTGTTCCGCTCACAGCGACCACTATCCGCTTAGAATATATTTACACAATCCACAGACCTCAAAGGTTGCAGCAAAGTCAGAGGCTGGGCCTCAAAATCTGGCTTTATCAACGGATAGATTGAGACTAGTATGGAAGGGAGTTGATAATAAAGAGATTCTATCCAGAGTAATTAAAAAACATCCTGAGACAGTAGAAATTTGCCTGTCATACACAAGTCCTAGTAATGAGGTGGTTGGCGCCTTTGGTGATTTATGTGGGGCCATTAAAACAGAATCTTCTAAACCCGTTAGGCAGAATATATCCCTTGGTCCCCGCTGGTTTGATTCCTCTTGTTCTAGGGCCAATAGGGACTTGAGGGCAGCCTTAAATACCAACCCAAGGGATGCTCCACTCGTGAGAGAATTAAGATCAAAATATAAAATTGCCTTACGAACCAGATCCGAGGCCCTAGTGATTAATCACTGGGAATCTCTCACGCGTACTGCCACACTAAAGGACACAACAGGTTTCTGGAGAGAAGTCAAGTCTTTAAGATCTTTTGGTTCTAACATCAATCCAATTAATAGTAATATAACGAGTGAGGCGTGGGTAGAGCATTTCTCCCAAATTTACGCCATATCAGCCACTCCCTTAGATACTGTCTCTCTATCTAATAGCGCTGAACCTCTGACCTTTTTATTATCAGAGGTCGAGGATGCTATTATTGATAGCGCTAGCAATAAAGCCCCTGGTCCGGACGGCCTGTCTATTGATCAGATTAAATCAGAAATTAATTTTTGGGCCCCTCTACTATGCAACTTATTTAATAACCTGAATGATAGCTCAATTCCCGAATCCTGGTCGAACAGTGTCATCGTACCTATATTTAAAAAAGGTGACAGGTCGGATGCCGCCTGTTACCGTCCGATCTCACTGATCGATAACACGTTAAAAGTACTTGGAAGGGTAATTTTTAAACGGATAAGGGATTGGGCGGAGGACAACAATGTTCTTCATTGTAGTCAACTGGGCTTCAGAAGCCAAGTAGGCACCATTGAACAATGTTTAAACTTAAATTTGATTATGGCTAAGTATATCATTGTTAAAAAATCCCCTCTTTATTTAGGTTTCATGGATTTGAGCTCTGCGTTTGATTTTGTTAATCGTTCTAGGTTGTGGTCACTTTTGCTTGATTATGGTTTGGATGACTCACTGGTGTATTTTCTTTCTTATTTACATAGGGACTTAAAAGCGAGAGTACGAATTAATAATGATGGTGCTTTATCCAATGACGTCCCTATTAGCAGAGGAGTTAGACAGGGCTGCGTACTCGCCCCACTGCTTTTTATTTTATATATCAATGGGTTGAGTAGCACTTTGAGTAAGATCACTAAGGACGTTCCAATTATAAATGGTTCCCCCATTACTACCCTACTTTATGCGGATGACGCAGTATTATTGGGGCGTACACCGAATGCTTTACGCATTTTAATCTCTGGGTTTGTTGCTTTTATGTCCGATCTTGGTCTAAACACCAATTTTAAAAAATCTTTTATTATGAATTGTGGACTAAAAAAGTATAATATTACATCCATTAAATCTGGTAACAACACCTTAAAATGCACCAGCACTTTTCCTTACCTAGGGTTGTTATTCTCTAACTCAGGCTCATGGCAGCCACACGCTGCCCATGCGAGAAATAAAATTGGCAAGTCAATTAATTCAATTTTATCCCTCCGTCAACCAAAACAGGCTGATGTTGTTACCCCCCTCCTCAATATCTATCGCACCCAATGCCGGCCAACTGGGACTTATGGAGCCGAAGTGTGGGGTTATTGTAACAGCATGGCCCTCCAGTTGGAGGAAAATCGATTCTGCAGGAGGGTACTGGGGGGAGTTCCTTGTGCACCTACATTTATTTGTCACAATGAACTAAGGCTGCCATATATTGTCGATTTTATTAAGTCAAGGCCTGCGCTTTTTTTGGATTAAAATATGGCTAAATCCAGCAGCATCCTTAACGCGCAGTATAATATCAGACTGTCTGTTAAGTGATAGATCTCATCACATACCCTGGTTGAATGCAGTCAAAAACAGTCTGCTGAGCGTGGGTCAAGGATCTTTATTTAGCTCCCCTGATTCTATTGTACCCGCTCATAAGAACAGTATTAAACGGGCATTGCTGGACTTATATAATGAGGATCGAATGAGATCAGAATCCTCTAAACCAGTTGTCACTAGATATTTGTGCATTATTGACCCAGGTATTGAAAATTTCAACAATCCTTTAAGATACTTGTCAATCCCTATAGGTAGATGGAATCGGAGCCTCTTATTCAGGTTTCGGGATGGAAGCATAGTTAATTTGCTCAGCTTCCCCATTGGCTATAACAAAAAATTAGAAGAGTTGGATTGTCCTTGTTTTCATGGCGGTAAACAAAATTTATTGCACTATCTCTTCTTTTGTGGCCACTACAAATTGTATACCTGTCAATATTTAAGGCCGATTCTACGTAAATATGACATTCGAGATTCCATTCATGCATTAAAATTCTTGCAAATGTTGCACACAGATAAAGTCATATATACTGTAAGTTGCTTCATAAAAGCTTGTGTGAGATCGAGGGCAAGTATGGAATATGGTTAATGGATAATAGTACTATGCCATCTCATGTATTTTGAGCACTTTATTATTCTACTATAAATTGACTACAGATTTAATTGTATACGTGCTTTGAATTAAATAAATACTGTGGGAGAATACAAATTGAATTTTGAGATTATGTATACTAATAGATTAATGCTCTTCCTCTACTATGCATTTTTGTATTTCATATATTATGCACATTGCACTTTACATTACACATGCTGCTTAAATCCCATTGGTTAATCTGTTTTTAATTTTTATATATGTGTTTTTAATTTGTTTTTAAAATGTATTTTCATTCTGTATGTACTTTTATGGATTTACTAAATTCCGAATAAAGATCATTTGAATTGAATTGATTATTTTGGTATTAACATGAGAAAATGAAACCATCCCCCAAATGTCACCGAAATTAAAGTTAGACACGTACTTCAAGAGCACTAGTTCCCAAGAGTCCACTGCTAAAATTTAAAAAAATGTGCTACCTCAAGACATCACAGGACAGCTTCCAGCTATATCCACATTAAATTGCTGAATACCACAAACTAAAAAAGCTACCATTGATTTTCCTGCGGTCCCTGGACGATACCAAGGCTTCAAATTCCTAAACAATTAACTGCCACACATACTGATGAACCTTTCCTTCTATGCAACAAAAGATAATATATTAAGAATAGGGGACTTATTATACGTTTTGGGGTCCGCTGGACCGCCAAACTCACAGTGGTGGTGGAGCTACTGCCACACCGGTGGTCTGACCGCCCTATAACTAGTAGGGCAGTCAGACTACCATGGGACCGCAGCTGCCACCAGGGAGCCATCACAATCCCTGATGGTGTTGCATTGGTCTTGAGGCCACAATATGCTTGGTAGGTGTGCGGCAGCCCTGCCAAGCAAATTACGAGTTTCCTCTCCACCATGGTTTTCATAACAGAGAGAAAGTAAAGGGCGGCTTGCAGGGCCCATGTTACCTTTGCGCCAGGGGATGCATACAGGGGGTACAAAGTGTGCCCCCCTGTCTGCATGCACCCCCAGTTCCTGCAGGGCATGGACCTAACAGGTCCTGCTCCCGCACCACCAAAACTCATGATTAGGCCCTAAGCTAATGTCAAAAGTGAATGATCAATGGAACATTCTAAATGTGCCCTAAACCATACACTCAGATATACACCATACACAGTGAATATCAAAACACTAATAAGCCCCTCATATATGCCTTGCTACCTAATAAACAAAGTAGTGCTTAACTACAAACCTCTAAGCCAAATTAAAATTAAAACAAACAACTCTCCACATAAAATAATAATTGAGTTTGAACAAGCCATGATACATACAAACATCAACTATACCCACACATTGCCAGCCATTTAAGGGTGTTACTGCCATGTTAACCAAAGCAATTGGAGACATCTCTAACAATCTGCACTAAGTTTAGAATATGCAACAAGATGCCAGCTTGCCTTTGACATAAACAATTAATTGCCCTAGCCTGTTCCTGTAACAGAGGTAGCTAACTACTTTAACTTATAGAAATTCTATTCTACCAACAAAATGAACACAGCCTAAGGGGCTCATTTGCACTGCGTGACAGAGAAAGTGCGGAATGCACCGCATTTAATGGCATGTGGTGCATTCCTGTCCTTTCCCATTTACTGGCACACAATGGGCTACCTAGTGCAAAGCAGACACCCTTGCACCATGGCACAATCGTGCTTGCATTGCATTCAGAATTGTTTTTGTGCAGAAAGGGACAACTTCTTGCACAAAACCAATCATGGGAGGCATATTCCCATTTCTTTTTGTGCTGCATAATGCAGCAGGCATAGCAAGAGGAAGAAACACGGAGAAAGATAGCTATTTCTCCTTGTTAACCCTCCCTTGGCTTGGGAAGGTGTTGCATTTTGGCACATTCCCAGTTCTTGTAAACCTGGGGATGCAGAAAAATCCATGGGAGTTGCATGGGAACACCCACACAATGCCCATGGAATGCCTTCCCAGGACAGAGTAATGCAATGAAGTGATTTGCACTGTGTTGTGTTAATCCAGATTTCTGAAACACTCAAAGCCAAGCAACGAGGCTTTGTGTGGCTTCAGAAAGCTGACTTAAGATTTGCGTTGCTCTTTCACCATGCTGCTTGATGCAAGAGTGATGCAAACTGAGTTATAAATAAGCCCCTAAGTCCCTTAATAGATTACTTTGAATACACTTCAGTTGGCAGCCTGCACTGCTCTGGCACAGATACCAACCCAAATCCAAATACCTTGGTGGAATGTCTATGACAGCCTCTTGGCTCAAGGAGCCAAAACCAACAACGTAGTAGAAGGATGGCACAATGCCTTTCAAGTCTTGCTAGGGAAAACCCAACATACACTCTTCAAATTCATCGAACCCCTGCAAAAAAGAAGAAAGCTACAAACAACTAAGAATCGATCAATCAGGATCCCAAATTAAGCCTCAAATAAGTAAACAACCCAGTAAAATGTACAGCATACTGTAATGTAAAGTTAGAATCTTTATAAACAACAAAGGAGTACACTCCTTAGAATCAATATCAAAATCACAATTATAAAAAACCTAGCTATCTACACACTAATCAATGAACCTTAACAAAGGTAATTACCACCAGAATTTTTTTTTTAAACTAAGGAAACTTATTTTTAGGCAGCGGTCAAAAAACATATACATAGCATGGAAAAGAGGACTGTTGAATAAAAATAAAATGTTTAACAATTACTTAAAATCAGTGCATAAGCAACCACAAAGCACAACATTAGAAATGAAGGTACAATAGTACCAAAGAAATCCAACACAAAGAAATGTAAAATAATATATTGTAATTACAGCAAATACCCATAGATAATAAGATAAAACATTTCCCACCCACAAATATATAAATAAATTCAACGTACAGTTCTGTAGCTGCAGCTCTTCTTCCATGTTAGTGTTGTCAAAATACAATAAACCACAAAGATAAAATAAAATTGAAAAAGCCACCCCAAAAAAATGCAAAAAGGAAAAGTCCAAGATAAATTAACAAGCAATAAGGACACAAACACAATAGTTATTTTAGTTTACTAGAAATGAAGCTAATTTCCTTTCAAAAACCTGTGTTGACCTGTGATCTGTAATTCTATAAAAAAGTGTAAAATACCCATCTTAATTAAACACTCTTTCCAAATACAACATAAACATTACATTACAGTTGGAATAAGCACAAAATATAACATGATTATATATATTTTTTAAAACACAAGACTTCTACCAAATTCTAAGGGCCAGATTACGAGTATTGCAGTCCGAGGACCGACAGACTCATGGGGGGTGGTGCACCAGCTACCGCTGCACCAACGGTTCAACCACCTCATTATGAGTTAGGTAGTCAGGCTGCCTTGGGACCGCCAACACTGCTAGGGAACCGCCGTTCCCTGGCAGTGCTGTGGCGCTCAGAGGATGCAAAATGCTTGATGTGACCATCACGAGTTTCCTCTCGGCCAGCGGTGTTATAGAGGATCTTACTCCATGTACACCGTGGTGGCGAGGACCTGTGCCTCTGCTGCATGTGGAGGCACACAGGGGGATAAAATGTGCCTCTCTGTGTGCATGCACACCAGTTCCCGCCCAGCAAGGACTTTCAAGATCATGCCATGCAGGAACCTTCTTGTGAGGGCCCATTGGGGTACCTTTTTCAAAGCCACTGCTACCTTTGAAAGAGGCACGGCTGCAGGACCGCTATGCAGGTCCCCGACCAGACCACTTTTTAGTTGTAATTAGGAAGGTGGGCGGCAGTGGCTCTTTGTGGTATGGGGCTGTGGCATTTGCGTTCCACCTGCTCCTGCGCTGTGAACATTTGTGATTCGATTCTAAGTAGGCTTAACACACAACAATGCTAAGCAGCAGTTAAAGGAACTTGGTCCATAACATATGGTGTTCTCATCATCACTTGCGTTTCCATATGAATATCAGTCATCCAGCTGAAAAGAGAGGGGATGACTGGGTTCAGGAGGCACAGTCCACCAGTCACTATTATTCTCTTGTCCCACCCCAGCCACGCAGGAATCGTGACACAACATTAAATAGATCTACCCACATTCCTCCTACCACTAAAACCCACTAGAAAAAGGTAAAAAATAATCTTACCTTTATCTGACGATCAGTAGCAGGTAACTGTGACACTCTCCCACCAAATCCAAAGAAATGACAGGAATAGGCTACAAAAGTACACTTAGGGTCCGATTCCGATTCCGGTCGGAAGTACTCCGAACCAGTGCCGGCCGGATTCCTTTCCGACCGAGCCATTCCGATGGGCTCGGTCGGATGGCCTACGACGAGCTCGGAGAGCCCGTCTGCCATCCGGAAATCCTTCAGTACTCCCCTGATCACCTCTTTACGACCGAGGGAGTACGATGGCAGTTTTTCACTGCCTTTTTGTGCCGGTCTTTCCGGCATGACAAGGCAGTCGGAACCTGTCTTTGGGGGTCCCTAGCAGAGCCCCCATGGGTGGAAGGCTGTCGAATGGCAGCCTGGGGGCACCTAGGTGCCCCTCTTTGGATCCCTTCACCCAGTGGCAGGCACCTTGGGGTGTCAAAGCAATACAAAAGGGGATGATGGACGGAGCGGTTGAACAAATCAAACACTCACCCCCAGTCAACTGATCTGGGTTTAATCCATCACCATTCTTTAGTTCACTCAGCCACCCCAGTTCAGACATGGCTATATGCAAATCAGTCTGACCCTGTGCCTTATGGGAACAGTCCAGCCCGAACTGCCAAGCCATGTCTTCCCTGGACCGGAAACAAGCATCCTGGGACCGGTTTCGGATTCATAATCCTCATCAGCCAAGCTATCTTGAATCTAGTGGCCAAGTGAACAAGGGACTCACGTCTGAGTATACCCTGCCACACTTAGGGCGAACAAAGCGATACAAAAGGGGATGATGGACGGAGCGTTTGAACAAATCAAACACTCACCCCCAGTCAACTGACCTGGGTTTAATCCATCACCATTCTTTAGTTCACTCAGCCACCCCAGTTCAGACATGGCTATATGCAAATCAGTCTGACCCTGTGCCTTATGGGAACAGTCCAGCCCGAACTGCCAAGCCATGTCTTCCCTGGACCGGAAACAAGCATCCTGGGACCGGTTTCGGATTCATAATCCTCATCAGCCAGGCTATCTTGAATCCAGTGGCCAAGTGAACAAGGGACTCACGTCTGAGTATACCCTGCCACACTTAGGGCGAACAAAGCAATGCAAAAGGGGATGATGGACGGAGCGTTTGAACAAATCCAACACTCACCCCCAGTCAACTGATCTGGGTTTAATCCATCACCATTCTTTAGTTCACTCAGCCACCCCAGTTCAGACATGGCTATATGCAAATCAGACTGACCCTGTGCCTTATGGGAACAGTCCAGCCCGAACTGCCAAGCCATGTCTTCCCTTTTATGTCTGAACTGGGGTGGCAGAGTGGGCTAAAGAACGGTGATGGATTAAACCCAGATCTTTTGACTGGGTGTGAGTGTTTGATTGATTCAGATGCTCTGTCCATCACCACCCCCTTTTGTACCACTTTTGGCCGCCATAAGTGTGGCAGGGTATGCTCAGACGTGAGTCCCTTGCTCACTTTGCCACTGGATTCAAGCAAGCCGGGCTGAAGACGGCTGGAATGCCAGAAACCAGTCCTCGGAAGCTTGTTTCCGGTCCAGGGAAGGCATGGCTTGGCAGTTCGGGCTGGACTGTTCCCATGAGGCACAGGGTCAGACTGATTTGCATATAGCCATGTCTGAACTGGGGTGGCAGAGTGGGATAAAGAACGGTGATGGATTAAACCCAGATCTTTTGACTGGGTGTGAGTGTTTGATTGATTCAGATGCTCCGTCCATTACCACCCCCTTTTGTACCGCTTTTGGCCGCCATAAGTGTGGCAGGGTATGCTCAGACGTGAGTCCCTTGCTCACTTTGCCACTGGATTCAAGCAAGCCGGGCTGAAGACGGCTGGAATGCCAGAAACCGGTCCTCGGAAGCTTGTTTCCGGTCCAGGGAAGGCATGGCTTGGCAGTTCGGGCTGGACTGTTCCCATGAGGCACAGGGTCAGACTGATTTGCATATAGCCATGTCTGAACTGGGGTGGCAGAGTGGGCTAAAGAACGGTGATGGATTAAACCCAGATCTTTTGACTGGGTGTGAGTGTTTGATTGATTCAGATGCTCCGTCCATCACCACCCCCTTTTGTACCGCTTTTGGCTGCCATAAGTGTGGCAGGGTATGCTCAGACGTGAGTCCCTTGCTCACTTTGCCACTGGATTCAAGCAAGCCGGGCTGAAGACGGCTGGAATGCCAGGAACCAGTCCTCGGAAGCTTGTTTCCAGTCCAGAGAAGGCAGGGCTTGGTAGTTCGGGCTGGACTGTTCCCATGAGGCACAGGGTCAGACTGATTTGCATATAGCCATGTCTGAACTGGGGTGGCAGAGTGGGCTAAAGAACGGTGATGGATTAAACCCAGATCTTTTGACTGGGTGTGAGTGTTTGATTGATTCAGATGCTCCGTCCATCACCACCCCCTTTTGTACCGCTTTTGGCCGCCATAAGTGTGGCAGGGTATGCTCAGACGTGAGTCCCTTGCTCACTTTGCCACTGGATTCAAGCAAGCCAGGCTGAAGACGGCTGGAATGCCAGAAACCGGTCCTCGGAAGCTTGTTTCCGGTCCAGGGAAGGCTTGGCTTGGCAGTTCGGGCTGGACTGTTCCCATGAGGCACAGGGTCAGACTGATTTTCATATAGCCATGTCTGAACTGGGGTGGCAGAGTGGGCTAAAGAACGGTGATGGATTAAACCCAGATCTTTTGACTGGGTGTGAGTGTTTGATTGATTCAGATGCTCCGTCCATCACCACCCCCTTTTGTACCACCTTGGGGTGTCAGCCACAGGGTGCAGGGATGAACTGCACCCCTGCTTTTCTCAATGCTGGCATGCATTCTGCTTGGAATGCATGCCTGCATTGTGAAGTATACGAGTGCGCCTCAGTTTGGCCTTGTGGCTACTTTCTAGGGAGACAATACCGATCTCTTTCACCAGATAAGGTGTATTAGCAGGGTCGTAACCGACGACAGCAGGTCAGTTAGTTACGGCTCCTGACCGATGTCGGATGGACCTGAGTCCGTCCGACATCGGAATAGGCCCCTTAGTGGTAAAAAAATGGACGCTAAATTAAAACAATAAAGGCTCTCTTCCTATAGAAACCAGTGGACTCTAACCAAAATTTGTTAAAAAATGTATACAAATATGCAACAATGTTTGAACATATGTGAAGAAAATTCAATAACTAAAGTCCAAAATGCCTCCAGGTCAGGCAGCATTAAGCGACCACCCTCAATAGTAAATCAAATAAAAAAAATCTTTATTCGATTGTAAACATTACAATCATAGAAGAACAATTCATCAACAAACAATTAAAAACAGTCCGGGTAATTCATTAATAAAGCGCAAGTTTCTTCAGACAGTGTAAAAGACAGAAGCATCAGGCAGCATAAACAATTAAAAAATATAAATAGTCTCTATACAGTAAAAAATTTAAAAATGTTTTAAAATGCCGAAGGCATTAGCAGCATAATTAACCCTCCATACTTTTCCTGAAGGTGATTGCTAGTTTCAGGAAACTACAAACAAATAAAGTGCAGTCGCATTTCAATAATTGAAGGTAATAAAGTGCTGGTTTTATCTGTGCAAAATTCAGTTTTTTTAGGCAAGGCTTTAAGTATAGCTGCCGGGGTGTTATGTAGTAAGGACACAAAAATAAAAAGTGTGCCAGGTCTTGTGGAGACTTTCCGTCGCAGCCGCAAGCTGGCAGCACCTCGCCCCGATGGGCCCCACTTGGTACTGCCAGTAGGAGATGAAACAGATCAAAACGGAACCTTGTTAGCAGATAACGTTCATAGCCGGTCATAGGCCATGATAGATATGGTTCCGTTTGTGGACAGGTTTTAAGTTAAACATGTTTCCTTACGCTGTCCTTCTGCAGCTCAACCTCCTCCCTGACAGTATATCTGGTTGTCATCATGGCATTTTTTACAAAAATAACATCAGATTTGGTGATGAGGTTTGGGGTTGAAAACAGATCTGGCCGGCCGATTGCAATCAGGCGATCATTTATATACTTCAGCCATGGGACTTTAAACCTTCCATCCAATGTTAAGGCTTCTTTTAGTATTTCATGAGTGAGGGGTATATCCTTGTTAAGCCAACAGTTTAGCCAACACAATACGGGGTTCATTGCTATTCTGTCACTCAAATAGGGTACACCCAACTCCTCATGTACCGAAAAGTTTCCAGTTCCCCTTGGGAGCCTCAATATTTTCTTCAGGAAGTTATTTTCTGTGACCTCCAAGTCCTTCATCTTGTTATAACCCCAGAGCTCACTTCCATAACAGGCAACGGCGACACTTTTTGCCTGATATAGTTTAAGCAAAGCTGCCACTGGGCTATTGCCAATTTTTCTCGCAAATCCAAGTATGGCCGCATTAACGCGTGTTACCTCACCCTTCTTTTTGCAGATAGCAGGGCCCCAGGATAGCTTGTGATCAAGGAGGACCCCAAGGTATGAGAAAGTATTAGTGGTAGGAATTTTTTCCCCATTTATACAGAAAGGATTAGATTTTCGAGAACCCTGGCCTGTTTTCAAAACATAGGACTTAGAGTTATTTATGCTTAGGCCTCTTGACTCCATGAAGTCAAAGAAATAATTTAAAAATTTCTGGAGACCATTTGCTGTCCTAGAGATAAGGACAGCATCGTCTGCATAAAGCAGCACAGGGACTCCCTTACGGCCTACAAGGGGGTAATCGGCTCCTGTTTTTAGCAGATACTCCTCCAACTCGTTAATGTACAAGTTGAAGAGGAATGGAGCCAGTATACACCCCTGTCGAACACCTCGGTTTATTCTAAATTCCTCCGTTACTTTCAGATCTTGAGTGTAACGGACATGGGCTCTTGTGTCGGTGTGTAGGTCAACCAGGAGATTAATTAAATTCTTTTCTACGCCCATCTTTAGCAGGGTGGTCCATAATTTTCCTCTATCCACACAATCAAAGGCGGACGATAAGTCCATAAAGGCCATATAGACAGTTCCTTGCTTGGCCAGGGTATATTTACTTAAAATCAAATATAGATTCAGACATTGTGTGATGGTCGAATGGCCAGGTCTGAAGCCATATTGAATAGGGGATAAGATATTTTTATCAGTTGCCCATGTGGTTAACCTATTCAAGATTATACCACCTACCACTTTGGCTACAGAATTGATTAAGGATATTGGCCTGTAGCATAACGGGCTGCTGCGATCGCCCTTTTTAAATACTGGGACTATGGTCGATAACCCCCACGCCCCTGGGCACCCCGAAGTCACAGCTGCATTTACTACAGCAGTGAGAACTGGGGCCCAGGAGGAGATACTAGATTTGAAAAGGTCCGGTGGCAAGCCGTCCGGGCCAGGGGCCTTATTACTGGTTAATCCTTGGATGCCCCTTTCTACCTCACTTACTGAAAAGCACAGAGAATTCTCAGTTGAAATTAAAAAAGCATTTTCTACCCGTTGCTCGTTACTCTTAAAAATTGTACTAAAGTGAGTGACCCAGTCCTCCGCAGAGATGTTAGTGCCAAGAGCTATATCACTAGAATTATCAAACAAAGGTTTGTTGATAATTTGCCAGAATTTATTACTGTTCCCCAGCACTGATTGGTCACGGAGAGACTCCATGGTACTAGCCTTAATTTCTTTTTTCCGGATAGCTAGTGATTTCTTATAAATCAAGCGCATATTTTTAATTTGACCATAATCTCTAGGTTTGATTTTTAACACCATTTTCAGGTCTCTACTTGCCTTAGAGCAATTATGGTCAAACCATTTAGGAGTATTTCTAAAATCACCCTTCACCGGTGCTGTCAGCATAGATCCTATTTTTGACGCTATGATCTCAAAATCTGCCAAGATTTTCTCAGGAGGTGTGAGTGTTGACATGCATACTGCTAATTCCTCTCCACATAGCTTATTTATTTCAGTATACAAATCTGCTTGATTTACCCTCAATAGTACCCACAGGTTTTCTGGCTGGGCTGTCTTTTTGATAATACCTCTATGACTCACCTCACCAGAAAGTGCATAGATGTTTTTGTTCCTTGTTTCATTTTTATGTAAGTGTAGCTTTTTGCTTTGATTGACTAATAGGGAAACAATACCTGATATCATGGGAGTGCCAACAGTAGCTGTACAGTACAGCTGTACAGTGTTATGTACAGGTTCTAATTTTAAAGTGAGCTTCAGAATAAGACACCCAGCCCCACAGCAGATCAGAACTGAATCTTCACAATTGGCGAGCCTTTATGAACACGCCTTTCCCATCATTGGTAATGGGACATCAGGCAAAAGGAAACACTTTCCTGGTAGGGAGTTTTGACTGCAGCTGCATCAGGAAGGTCAGCAGGTGATAGCAGTCAATGCAGGCTCATTTTATGTTTTCTCGTCAAGCATGCAGAGATTTTGATGGCAGAATAAAATGCTGAGAAAAAACGTGTCCTGACCTCAGAGGAGTCACAAAAGTCTGCATCCATCTCGAAGCCAGCAAGCTCAATCCTCCTCTCCCCTTGCACTTCTATGTAATTGCACCTAATCTAGTATCAGATGTAAAGTTCTTTGGAGTGTTTTGTTTATTGAAAACATTCAAAACAATTGGCTTGAATCCCTAGCATTTCCCAAAAAGGAACTAGGAGGCAAACATGAATAATCTCTCTATTTGGCAAACAACTAAACACCTTATGATGTTCTTATATACGGTCAGACTTTACCGGCCAGCGCATTACTCTCATGGAACAGTAATGGATAGCTTATAGCTTATTCAAAATAAATAGCTGAACAATATAATCTAGAGTAAAAACATGAATTGACAGAATAAAATAGAATACCCTAAACAAATGGGCCACTTTCAATAGATTAAATATATGGTGGTGAGCTGCCTTAGTCAGAGCACCAATTTGATTTGTAAAATCAGAAGAATCAAATAGCTCCCCATATGTCCTAAGTGATTGTGAATTTGATTGAATGCCCCCTTACTCAGTGGGATAGATTTCCATGCTAGGTAGGCTGAGCACAATCAAGGGACATGTTTCCATTCTTCTAATGGCATTTCATAAACCAGGCCTTCAAAACCCAAACACATAAACACTCACCAAAGATTTTCCTATGCAGCATAAACAAGTGATAAATGATGATTTCAGGACATTGTATTTGTCACATGGAGTTTTCCCTCGCCACCATAGAATACACAAAGAGCCAGATGCACTAAAAGACTGGTGGCAAAAAGTAGTTGCAATAGCAAACCCACCGTTTCTGCATGGGCACCCCAGTTTTTAATCTTTTTTTAGATCTTATTTTTGCTGGCCATAAACTTCTGTGCATGTTACCACTTCTAACAAGAGTGCCTGTGCTTCCTCTTTAACATAGTTAAATTAGCTTATCCCTAATTATCATAACTATATTGTTTATAAGTCCCTAGTATACGGTGTAGAAAATACATCCAGGTCCTAGAAGTTAAATGCCATCTATGGACTGCGACACATGTGGTACCATCTGCAGGGTTGGCAAGTAAAAATGGCTTCAGGCTTATCATTAGTAGCCAACTGCAGCAGCCTAAAAATATGCGGTCAATCTGTTGAAATACCAGTTTTCGACAGGCATTTTAAATATGAATAAGTCAACTCTGAGTATACCTTGATGCTCCCAAGGTAGGATGCCAGATTTTTAAAAGTGGAATATATGCACACAAAAGTTGCCATGTTCCTTTTGTGACTAACCCCCAAAAAATATTTTCATTGGCAAGGCTGTAGCTGGATCCTTGAAAATGTCAATGCACAGATTATAAACTTTAAGCTGTAAAGTTTGACAAGGAAAAACTAGAATATTCATTCAATGTTTATGTTGCATTTTCAATGCATTGGTTAAATAAGAATTGTAATAAATATTTAGCAAATGTAGCTGTTGGACAGTGACTTTTTCCATACTTAAAGCTCATTAGCCTTCCAGCAGCTCTCCAGCCAAATCTTGATCTTAATAATGTGTGGAAACTGCTCCCAGAATCGGAGAATGTCTTAGGTCTGGTCACAGAATGGGCTGGATAAGCTGGGTGTAGTCCATGAGGTTCCCATCGCCCCAGGAAGGGCAGCTGGGAGGGTTCAAGGAGCTTCATTAACTTGGAAATGGACTTGGGCAAGGCCTGCCTATTCATAGCTTAATGAAAAGTGAAACCTAGAGAAGCACACATCTTTATCCCTCAGGCACACACTAGCCAGGCTGGCTCCAAACCAATGAGAGAGAAACTACCCCAGATCCAGTTTGGAGTGGACACGTGGAAGGAGAGAACTCATCCCCCTGGCCATAGATCTGGGTGGGCAAAAGGGATCTGGACAAGGGATGATGGCTTCCCCTAATTTGGATTTCAGAAATAGGGTGAACTGAGGGATTGTTTGTAGTAGGGCAAACCAAAACAGATGAAACAGTTCCCACTGGGAACTTTTACCCCATTGTCAAATAACTTTATTTCAGCTGTTACCGCCATAAATGTAGCACTTACGAATTCTAAAAAACAAACATACTAAAAGCCATCAGATTGGAATAACAGTCCATACTAGCATATATAATTTCATTGTTATAATCAAATTTTCATAAGAGACCAAGGAGGGAAAAAGAGAGACCACAGAGATGTGTATACCTTTGGTATACATAGTGAACAATCTTATCATAAAACACAATACAAAATTAACAAGATCTATCCCCCCCCCCCCCCGGATTCATTTCCTGGACTTTTAAAAGTGCAAGTGCCTAAGATACAAAAATTAAATAAAAGCACTAAAATCTGTTTAAAATCTTATCCAGAACGATATTAGCAAACGCCTATGACGCCAAATTTAACAACATGATCCATCATGCAGTACAGTTCATGGTTAATAGAATACTATTGTACAAAATGTATATATTTAAAAATGGTTTTAAAAGAAATTAAAAAAAAACACAAAAGTTAAGATGGTTGCACGGACACCGCATACCTTCTACTGATCCACATTTTGCCTAAAAATGTGGCAATAGCATTATAAATTGTCGTGCTGGGGCTGGTTTTTAAAATACGCAGTGCTACGCCATGACTGCGAGTGCCTAGTTGTTTAAAAATAGGAACTATCCACCTTGATCTCAAATGACGATAACTAGGGCATGCAACTAATATGTGGCTAATAGACCCGTTTGCAAGAGAAGAGTCGGAGCAGATCAAAGAAGAATGTTGGAACCAGGCGGCTACAAAAGTATCAAGTGGGAGAGTGCCAAATCTAAATTGCATAAAAAGTTTCCTATCCTGGGCATTGGTAATAACTTCCAAATATGGCCCGAATGCACCTTCCAATTTAAACTCTGTACATTTGAGGGTCAAACAGCCCCCAATCGGTGGATAAAAAGGGACTGTGCCACCCAGTCCCAATACTGTTATTTGACCTGGGCTTTTGTTGGAAGGGATTCTAGGGTGTCAGAGTCCCATATGCCTTCCATCCCTATGGAGGACATCAGTAGCTTCACCCTAGTCAGCCAGTCAAGTTTCTTATGACAATCTAGCACATAGACCTCGCCCAGGGCAGCAGCATATGGGTGTAATTCGGGGTAGTTTTTAGGCATAGCCAAAAAATTAGGGGGCGCGGCTGGGCTTCTTGCACAATCGTGAACCTACCCAAATCAAATCTCAATGGTTGTAATGGTGTGCTCTGCGGAAGTGAGCAAAAAGATCTAAAACATTTATTTACAGTCACTAGAAGTGCGTTCAAATGTTCAAACCCCCATAGTTCCCCATTGACTAGGGAGTGGCCAAGAGTCCTTCCGACTCCCTTAATAATGCAAATCATACACTTGGCAGCCCATGGATCATTCCTCAGAACCCTTACTGGACCTGTGGAAGATGAGAAGAAAACTGAACTCTGCTTGTTGTAACCAGAGAGATGCCCTGAAGTAGTGGACTTCAAGGATCATTTCCTAACCTCTTGTATGGCTACGAGGAAATAACAATGTGCAAGAGGCCTTTTTCTGTAGTGACTAGTTGACCAGTACAAACTGGTCCTGGACTGGGCCCTGCTGTTGGCCTCTTGTGGAGTGAGCCCTGGCCCCTAAGTGATGTTGTTGAGGTCCTGGGAGGCTTAGAATAACCTATAGCAGCTGCTCAAGAAACTCTGAAAGGCTGGGTCTTAAAACATGTTTGACCTTCTTTGATCTCTAGAGATTTAGTGGGTCCTAATGGCAAAGGTGTACACAAGTTGTTGGCCACAGCTTGGCCCATTTTGAGCTAAATAAAAACTAAGTCAGAAAGTAAAATCTGTGACTAGGCCAAATTGTTTGATGCATCCGGCCAGCGCTGCATCGCTGTTGGCCTGAAATCGCACCCAGGTCCCAGTCCACCGCTCCTATTGAGTATCATTGGCACTTATTACAGTTTGGTACTATTTGTACTTACACCTTTAAACATTCTTCTCTCCAATGACCCTTGTTGTGTTTTTCCGTTTTGGTGTATGTTTTTTAATTACAATATCCTTGCTTTCAAGCTTCTGCAAATATTTACATCAAATCAGAGAGCATTCTGAGAGCTTTATACATAGCTTCATATTGCTAAACTTTGAAAACGTGTGTACACATTTTTATACTGTAACCACTGTCAGTAGCACAGTCAGAGCTTACATTTACTTAGAGCGCTCACCCTAATAATAAAGGCTTTCAATCTATGAACCATTAATACAAGTTTGAACAGCATTAGAAGCCGGACAAAAATATTTCCTTAACTGCAGCCAGTTCCCTTCCCTGATCCATAATGTGGTACTGCAAACTGGCAGCCAAAGAGTTTGTGGTGCAGGAGGTTGGGCCTACTTTTCCCAAGGACAACATACACATGAAAACGTGTTGCCCTTGACCCCAAACAATATGTCCTGGGCATTTGGCTATAGGAATTCCACATCTCTGGTACTACTGGATACCCCCTCCCTTGAGTTTGCTGACACAATTCCGAAATTAGAAGCCATTCCAGGAGAAGAATTACCTCCTAAAAAATCTGTTATCTTCTTTGAGGAGAAGGTAACTTTCCAAAGGTCTGCCTAACATGACCTCTCATCATTCATCTTGCCATCTCATCATTCTTTTTTTGCTTTTTATTCTTGCCTGATAAATTTCTTCCCGATTCCTTTTTTATTTTGTCAACTGGAAGTTAACACAGAAAGCAATATACATAATGTACAGAAAAAGAAAAGAAACAAATATATTCATTACATTGTATCATTCCGAATTAATACACTTGAATAATGGAAAAGTTAATTCCGTCAAAACTAAAGACCCTCAAATTGTCATAAACTTTACCTTTGAGTGAAGACCTCTAGTTTTGTCCAATGCCTGTTCCATATCATATATTTGTCATACCAAAACCCACCATTCCATAACAGATGGTGATTTTGGTGATATCCAATTTCTGGCTATAATTAATCTTGCCGAAACCAATAATATAGAATATAAGCTATTGTTCTTGAGATGTTCCGAAATATACCCCATCATAATCTCCAAGGGTGAAAGCGGGACCCCTATCCCCAATTTCCCAGAGAGAACCCTCCCAACGTCCAGCCAGAAAGTATCTAATACTGGACATGTTACAAACATGTGTAAAATGTCAGCCGCAATTTATTTGCATCTAGGGCATTTTGTACGATCACTAGTCATAGTATTATCGACTGACCATTTATCGATCCTCTCCGGGGTATAATACAAAGGACACAACGTGCGGTGCTGCTGCAATCACAAGTTAGTAGAGTGAACTGCCTTATCTATTGTTCTAAAGGCTTGCGATATAGTATTGGGTGCTACTGTCTCTCCTAGCAACCTGCTCCATTTATCCGATAGTCTCCCCCGTCATCCATTCTAGAGCTATTTAGCCATTTATACACTCTGCTAATCAGTTTCTTAGGTTCTACTGCATTTAAAAAGTCCCAAATCTCAGAATCTACTGTATTTTCCAATTTTACGTCCTTTAAAAAAGAATCGAGAATCTGATAGTATTTAAACTGCATATTATCAGGCAAATTATGTTTAATCTGCAGTCTCTCAAATAAAATAAAGCCGCTGTGATCGTAGAGATTCCCAACCTTTTAACCCCGCAACTTTCCCACTTACTGCCCGTTCCATCCTGAAATATCCCTGGCAAGCTTGGATTATGCCACAGTGGATATTTGCAATAGTAAAAAGAATTATTTTTACCAAGAATAATTGCACGCCATATATATACATTGTCTCGTATTGTCTTAAATGTAACCCTTTTAAAATATTTTGGGTCATTGATTCTGTACAGAAACATCATAATCTCCGTAGATAATGTGAATTCATGACAAAAGAGAGTACTGGCTGAGTTAATAAAACTCCAAAAGCATATATAACAGGCAGTCCAAAAAGACATTTTGAAGTACGGAAATTCCAATCCCCCTTGCCTATAGGGTAGTTTTAGCCAATCTAACGCTTGTCGCGTTTCTTGTATACCCATATGAAACTACAAAAAATTCCCTCCAATTGCTTACAAAATAAATTCCGAACCCGAAATGGAATGGAGGGGAAAAGATAAAGGAAATTAGGTAAAACCTTCATTTTTATAATATTCATTAAACTTTCCTTCAGTAGCTCTTCATAATTTAAAGAAAAAATTCTACCAATTTGTGCTGCAATTTTAACCCTCAGATATGTGACCTTCGAACAGACCCCCTGTAATGGAATCATGCTTTTGTAGTTAAGAAGAACTTTGGTCTTTTTTACATTTAGCTTATAGCCTGAAATTAAGCTGAACTTATTAGCTGCCTCTGTTATTGCTTGAAGAGCTTCTGCTGGCTCTGTTGAAAAAACAGCTAAGTCGCCTGCGTATGCTATGGCTTTAAGCAAATTATTTCCTGCACTAAAAGCCCGTATTTGATGATTATTTTGTAAGGCTTGAATAAATGGCTCTATATAAAGAGCAATAATAAGGGTGAAAGAGGGCACCCCTGACGAGTGCCAAAAAGTATTGGGGAAAACTGAGGAGTGCAGCCCTAAAAATGTTAATTTAGCACACAGCTTATCCTATAGGGCTTGTATCAGTCTTTTAAATTAGCCCTTGACCCCCAAAAGCAGAAAACGTAGCCAATAAGAAGCTCCAGCCCACACGGTCAAACGCCTTCTCTGCATCTAATAAGATCAAACCGAGTGAGGTGGATCTAACATCTGCCACACCAAAAGCAGTTATTGCCATAATGACATGGGCTGTTGTGTCCCTCCCTTGAATAAATCCATGCTGATGACGGGAAACCAAATTAGGCATTATAGGGGATAGCTGATTAGCCAATATTTTCGCATATATTTTTACATCCGCTTTTAGAAGTGAAATTGGCTGATATGAGCCACATTTCTCCGATGACTTATGTTTTTTCAGGAAAAAAAATTATTTAAGTCTTATTCCATGAATCAGGAACTGTACCATTATTACCAAAGAAATCGATTACCTAATTAAGCGGTGCCAGCAGAACATCTTGAAAGATTCTATAAATTCTAGGGGTATTGCATCTTCCCCTGCTGTCTTACCCGGTGGTAATTCACTAATTACCCTGTCCTGTCCTTCACCTGTAATGCTTTCATTAAGTAAGTCAGATACCTCCTCCCCCATATTTTTCAAGGAGCTGTTCTGAATATAACTAAGAATATCCTCTTGTTTAGGATAAGATAATGGAGTGTACAGTCTGTTCTAATATCTGTTGTGGTTGTTCATACAGAATACTGTTCGATCCCCTAATAGCCTTTATATGAGACTTAGCCCTGTCATCTGCTACCTTGTAAGCCAATATCAGTTCAGTTCATAAAGCTTTATTCGATTTTTAGAATCATAAAAGCAATGTACAAAACGGCAAATACAACAAAATCCCGATTTGAAAACATGTGTCATGATATAAAATGTATGCACATCCCCTCAAATAAAATATAGGCAGTAAAATCATAAAAGCAACAGGATAAAAAGATAAAACATTAAGATATGTGCACATACCACATCATAAGAAGATTGTTATTTCTGATATCAAAGACACTGTGCAATTAAGCGAGCCCTCAGAGTCCGTGCCCAGCCTAGAAATTTCACCATAGCTAATGCAATGGGTAGTGAGGTATCAGTACGCAATATGCTTTCAGCCTCCGCCGCCACCCTTGTGCCTTGTGCCTAGGAGCCTGCAGATTGGTGTCAGCCAAGCCCGACGCGGGGCAGCGTAGACATCGCAAACAAAGAGAATATGTGCCGTGGACTCAATAATGGCACTGCACCCTGGACACCTGGTTAGCTGTTGAGTTGACCATTTCATCGTAAAAGATCTTACTGGGAGTGTCCCCACCCTGTACTGAAAGTACAACTTGCGGTCCTCGGGTATGGTAATTGCATCTCAGTATGATTCCAACCTCGGGGCAACTTTATGATCTAAGAACCGGCTGGCAAGGGAAGCAGACACTTGTTGCCTTGCGTTTTTTCTCGAAATAAATCCCAGTATTTAGCTTTCAGCACGGCTTTTGATGGAAAGATGGAATTTACAGGATCAGTCCACAGTACAATCAACCCTAGCTCTCCTAAGAGGTTTTGGACTACCCATAGCCATTTAATGTGATGCAATGTGTCAGCCCTAATAATTTCAAAGAAACCCTGAGCATAGCCAGCAAGTTCAGGAGTAGACCATAGTCTCCTCCAATACAGGAGGGGACGCAATTTAGCTACAGCTACAATGGGTTTATTACCCAGATCCATTAACAGCGGACACATAGGGGTACTCTGGGGGAGTTCAGTAATATTTCTTAGAAACCTATTTTCAGAGTTAGTAAGAGCTACAAGGTTCTCACAACCCCAAACTTCCGAACCATATAATGCTGAACTAACAGCTTTCAGATTATAAATTTCAAGGTCTGGGCCAATTAGGCTTGAAATGGGAGCGATTATACTCCTGACAGAGAGCCCCCGAAATCTGTCTAAGTTTAAGTGAGGCTAAATCGATTTGGTGATCCCACTTCATGCTACCTTGGAAGTTTACTCCTAGATAGGTGAACTCATTAACTACTACTAGAGGTCCGTCTTTCATATTAAAACCCCTCGTATTTGCCTTCCGGGCGTTGAACGCCATTAACTTTGTCTTGGACATGTTGACCTCCAAGCCCCTCTCGCAACAAAAATCCTCAAACATTTTTAGTGCCTTTTTTAGTCCACTAGGGGTCTTGGAGAGAGTCAACGTGTCGTCAGAAAACATCAGGATGGGTACTTTTTCTCCAGCAAATGTAGGGGCATCAGTTGGTGTTGTACTCATACAATCAGCTATTCCATTAATATATAGCGTGAATAGCGTAGGGCCATCCCACATCCCTGTCTAACGGCACGTTCGACCGGGAATGATTCAGTGACTTCCCCGTGCCCCCGTATCTAATTTGGGCCTTATTATCTTCTTGAAGCCTACGAATCAAAGTTAGAAGGTCCAGCGGAAGCCCAAGCTGTTTCAGGACAAGCCATAATTTCCAGCGGGGGACTAAATCAAATGCCACCCTGAGATCTACAAAGGCGGCATAAAGACTACCTTTGCCTAAAGTTACTAACTTCCAGTAAATTAAAATAAATCGGAAAACATGGTCGATGGTACTTGTGCCTGCTCTGAATCCAACTTGTAATGGACATAAAACACCAAACTCCTCAATCTACCCTGTTGTCTATTTAGCACCACCCTACCAATTATTTTCTGGGAGCAGTCAATTAGGCTAATTGGCCTATATTTCCTCGGGCAGTCTTTGTCCCCTTTTTTATAGACAGGGATGATTTCTGCATTTTTCCATGATGTAGGAATCGAGGCCCCTTGCGCAATTGCATTAGATAGCAGGGGAATATATTGGCTCCAATTGTGTTTATCATGTAGCAAAGTATTGCCCCGGATACCATCGGGCCCAGGAGCTTTCCCCGGTAAAATTGAGTCAAATGCTGCCTCAACTTCCCTCATGGTGACGGTTTCACCCGAGTACATCAAATTTGTAAAGCATATTGGGGCATGAAGTGATTGACCCAGGCTGTTACTGAGACATGATTCTGGGGGCGCTCAGCTTGGCCCCCAATAGGCCATTTATAGATATTCCAAAACAGCTTAGGGTCTTTCGAGACACATGCGTCCCTCAAATCCTGCCATCTTTTAAGTTCCCAGGCTTTCTTGGCCTTTTCTTGAGTAGCCTTATAAAGTGTTCTCATTTCCCGATCCTTAGATGGAACGCCCCCTTTAATAGCTTTCCCAAGGGCCACACGTGCCATCCGGCATTCATCATTATACCATCGACCCTCTGTCTGGGCAGGCGCTTTGGGCTTCTTTCCCTTCTTCTCAAAGTATGTGCACAAGAGATTAAAAAAAGCGGTATGCGTACTCACTGTTCTGTCATGGACTCCTATCTGTAATAAAAAGCCCTCGAGCTCTTTAGTAGTGAGTTCCAGACTCTGCGCTATATTATCTAGCAGAGTTGGGGCTTCTTTTACCTGTACCCACTTAAGTCTCCTTAGATCATTTGTGGGGACAACCTCGCCAATGTGATTCCTATCCGTTATATGTACATCTGAGATATGGCAAGTCAAAAACACGGAACAAAAAAGCAGGTTATGGTCACTTTCCAACCTGTTAGTGATCTTCATTTCCTCCACCAAAGACCATAGACTCAAACTTACCAAGACATAATCAATTCTACTCGCAAAGTACCCATTATTGAATGTTGATGCTCCTACCCTGTCTGATTTAGTGCGCCCATTCAAAGCCCTTGTTCCATACAAATGCTGTTTAATTGAATAGCCACATCGGTTCACTTCCTAATAGGCTGCAACTCAAGCGATGGAACACACCAGTTCCTGTCTTCTACCTCAATCCAAATGGCATCCTCTAGGGTAAGGGGTTAAAACGTTGTGTTAAAATCACCCATAATTATTACCTTAGAGGAGTCAGGTAATGTATCAAGGAGCTCTTCCAGAGCCGCTAAAACTCTTGATCTCTTTCCCCTTGTACCTCAGACATAGATGTTAAATAACACAATAGATAGATAAGCATTAGTAATTAGTTTAATCGCTTCAATGTCCTTATTCTGGGTTGAAAGGACCTGGATGTTCACTTTAAGCTCTTGCCGAACCCAGATCGTCAACCCCCCCCCCCCGAGGGCCTACCCTTCTCTTCCCTTTCAGCCGCTATGGAAACATTCAGATACCCTTCACAAAACAAGGGTGTTTCTGCTCAGGTCTCTTGAAAGGCGCAGATGTCAATTGACTTTATAAAGGTATTCCATTCAAGCGAGCATACCTTCGAGCTGAGACCTGCAATGTTCCAGCTCAAGAAGCTACATACTTTGGGTAGATTTACAGAATTTTCAAGGTGACTAAGAACTAGAGTCTGGGGCGTAGATTGTTTCAACTTTGGAGTAATTGCTAAACCAGGTTCCCCATCATCATCTATTTGCAGAGCCACATTATGAATGGTGGTAGATAGTAGCCTCTCCTCAGGTCCCTGGCTGGTGTACATGGTAGGATAGTTTATTAAATCCCCCGATAGGCCCATCAGGTTTAGTCAGTCATTGGAGTCAAGGCTTGTGGAGCCCTGCACTCTTTGGAATCCCTGACGGACCTCAGCGTCATAGCCATTAGGGGAACGCCTAAATTGTATTCTAGAATCTTCTGGGCCACTAGTACGGAACTCCAGTGTGAATAGGCTCTCAACAAGATCAACGCTTTTCATGGTAAGTTCAATACTATCAAAAGGATGATCAATTCAACATTTACCCTATCAAATACAGTAGGGTCGTCAGTGTTAAAGCCATATACAACACAAAATACGTATTTTTCCCCCTCGATCATCATCTGAGCTATAGCCCACCTACCATTTTTGTCAGCCGCTGTCCTAATTGCTTCCACCATAAACCTTTTATGTTTTAATGTAGCCACGCCCAGCATGGAAACACTTTGAGTTGTACTTACTACTTTCTCAAAACCTAAATATTTTAGCAAACCACGATCCTTATACGCCAAGTGTGTTTCTGTAAGCATTACCATTTGTGCTCCGTACATTTTGAGTTCCCCTGCCACTAATTGCTGCTTAGTCTTATTATTCTGACCTGCCACAATCCATGCTAGACAATTAAACCATGCCATAATGATAATAACGATAATAACACACTAATGCCTATTATTTCAATCTCTATCATCTAAATACTCTTTATAACTTCTTTATTATCTTTTTCATTTCTTATCAGCTTCCAGTTGACTTTTCTTAATTTTTCCAAACCCCCTTCACCACCATCCCTACTCACCCCCAAAACCTCCATTACAGGTTGACCCACCCCCCGCATCTAAAAGGAGGAAACATCTTCTTTAAAGAGCTGCCGTTGAATTGGAAACTTACTAAGATCCAGCCCCCCGCGATAGCTCCCGAGGCACACACAAATGCTGGCAGAGTTTTTTATGCCTGCTAGCAAAAGTTTTACCCTTAGTTTATCTTTAACAAATACTATATCCGCCCCTAGCTCTTAGCACCATCCCCTCCCGATTTCTGCCATTCAAAAAGCACTGCCTTCGCTTCCCTTTCAGACATAAAGAACTGTAAATGCCCTCCTCGTATTACTTCCAACCTTGCTGGTTCCTGCAGATACACTTGTGCCCCAGTATTTTTCAATGGATCAATCAATTGCCTGAGCTGCGAACACCTGTCCATTGTTGTTCTACAAATAATCCGACCTGAAAAAAATTGTAAATGAATCGACAGTGTTAGGCTATCTAGACCTGCTTTCAAAAAAACAGCCTGCTGGAGCAAAAGGTTCCCAAAATAAATAAGAAAAGGACGTGGAAAACGGGCATCTTGTCTTTGTTGCACAAATGGGAGTGTATGGGCTATTTGTATTTGACAATCCTAGTCCCAGTCATGAAGGTCGGGAAAAGCCCTCTGCAATATCTGCACTACGTACTCTCTGGAGTCTGACCCCTCGAGTCCTTCTGGAATCCCAAACAATTTCAAGTTCTGCCTCCTTTGATGATTTTCCAAATCCTCCAATTGTAGTTGCATTTTCTCCAGCATCTTATCATGTCGCAGAACCCTACTGGATGTTTTGAGTGTTGTTTTTTCGCCTTCGGCAACCCTAATCTGTAGGTCTGTTACTTCGTTTGCGAGAGTCAGAACCTTTGAGGTTATCGGATTCATTGTTTGCTGAATACCGTGATTGTCAGCCCTGACTTGGGCAAAGAGTTCCTGTGTTTCCTCTCTTTGCTCTCCAAGAGATTGCAGAATTAATGCTAGCATCGATGGTTCCCTTACTTGGGGGTCCTCATCCCCCTTAGATATCTCACCATCCTCCTCCCTGACTGGTATGCTCTCACCATGCTGAAAACAAGCCTCCTCTGATATTTCCATAGGGGTCCCTTCAACTGAAAGTCTAAGAGCCCCACACACATCATCAACTAAGCCTGCACCCAACAGCCTAGAAATCTGGGTTTTAACCCATCCTTTTTCTTGCACCCACCATCGCATAGGGCTCCCAGCCCCTGAATTTTAGACTTCGCAGCCCTAGGTGTTTTAGACTTAGTTCTTGGGTGATTCTTCTTGCCACCCAGAGGGTTTAAGTTTTGGTTCTTTTCACCCCCGTTACTATTACTATTGCATTCTGCAAAGAATTTTGAGGATTTTGTACCTTATCAGCGTTGTACTTTTTTATATTGCTGTCATTATTAATTACTAGAGACTCATCCAGAAGATCCATAGCCGGAGTAGTAATACCAGTATTTTTCTTCTCCTGATTAGGTAAAGGGCCACCCTCTAAGTCAAGCCTGCTGCTCATCGCTAAATTCAGACCCTCAATCGAATCACCTCTCAAGTTTAGCACCTCGGGTGTTAATGCTGATAACCCCTTTTCCCTTACTTCATTAGCTTCCTTGCGTTCAGTATTAGCAGCATGTTCAGCAGTTAGCTCAGTTACCATTCCAGCTGCTAAAGAAATGTCTACCTCGGAAAGCATCGGATCCTGTCTTTCTTTGCAGATATCAGTAAAACAGTTTTCTTCCACTCTCACTAAGCATATACTGGCTCCACTCTCCCTATTTACTGCCTCATGGCCTGGGGATACTATGGAACTCTGTTGCTCATTCATGGCATGCTCAACCACCTCTGCCAGTCTATTGCCAGTGTTTGCTTCAATTGCACCTTCGTCAAAAACAGCTCCGCCGACTGCTTCATTTGCAAAAAGGGCAAAATCGGCTTCCCAAGCCTTCCAGTCCCCTTTAATTGGCTGGGAGCTTCCATTTTCTGAATCTCGTCACTTACATCACCCTCCACAGGACCAGCAGCACTTACCAATGTCCGGTTTGCTGCTCGGGTGCTCCTCTGCATGTTTTTGGGAGGTGCCATGGATGCCAAACTTCGAGAAACCTCCCACAGTCGCAGTCCACAACCAAACTAGGGGGCCGATTATGATGGCGGACGGACCTGAGTCCGTCCGCCATCAGGGTAGGAGGATAGCAGCCCCAATCACAAGTGATCTATATTAATCTGGTAGTATTTTATGCATGAAATCATGTTAGATTTTGTTAAAAATGGGATGGCTAGGATGGAAGTTAATGTTACTGTGGTATACTACTAGGATTTTGTAAAATAAAACATCTGACAGATAAATTGTTTTCCAAATATTGTTTACAAAATACACCTAAGGGTACCATATTTTTTGTAAACAATATTGGAATATTTCTGAGCAAGTTCCGGAATTTAATGAGGATCACCCCTCTTCTGAGGATTGTGACTATGACACAGAGGAGGAATTAGACAAACCTACGAACAAGACCTCGAATAAACTACCTTCACGGAAACGCAGAGGCAAGGCCAAGACGATCTATAAAAAAAAAGGTAGAACTTTGACCGACATGGTAGCAGGAGTAATACCCTTAAGCACAAGGAAAACTACTATTGATGAAAGCCCTTTAAGAAAGTGGATGGCGGCTAAAGGACTAGTTAAAAATATGACTTTAAGGCTCTCAGGGGGCAACCCCACAGTCTTTGACAATGGGATACAGCAGCCTCAGGAAAATGGGTCTAACTCAATGACGCAAACCCCGAATCTTATCATTAACGAACAGGTAAACGAACAAATCAAAGGGAGGAATGAAGTTCTGGCTGGTGCATCCTCATCGGGTTCAGCAGTTATAGTGGACCTGGGCTCGGACTCTGAATCAAACCAAACAAATGCTGAAAGCAAGCAGGATAAATCAAGGGAAGAGCCCAAGCTGGGCAACACCGACCACCCTCAGCTAGATGCCATCTTAAATCTCCTTGTGAATCAAAGGGCAGAGTCGGAGGCACACTATCAGCTGCTAAAAAATGATAATATAAGACTGCAAACCTCAATAACTGACATAGCCTCCATATTAAAGGGAGTCACACAGGAGATAACAGAGCTACAACAGCGCACAGTATTAGTTGAAGAAAGAACGCAAAGGGTTGATGCCACTGTGGAGCGACATGACTCAGTACTAACCCAGCTACAGGGGAAAGTGGATGACCTGGAAAATCGTTTAAGAAGGTCAAATCTTAAGTTGTATGGTATTCCGGAAGGGGCAGAAGGGTCCGACCCTAGGGCCTTCTTGGTGAAACTGATGCCCCGAACATTTCCTGAACTCTCTGATTGGGACTGGGACTCCCAAATTCAACGAGCACATCGGCTCCCACTTGGTCAAAAACGCCTCAACAGTAAATTTCCGCGCCCGTTTTTGATCTACTTCGGCAACTTTCTGCTACGACAAGCGGTGTGGCTAAAAGCTAAACCCAATACTCCAATAACAATTGATAACTTTACCATCTTTGTGCGCTCAGATTTAAGTAAAGCTACGATGGATAAGAGATGGGAGATGCGCAAATTAATTGATCCAATCAATAAACTGGGTGGCTTAGCATATTTGCAGGAACCAGCTCGACTCAAAGTGATCTTGAAAGGACATACAAACTTCTTTTATGATGTACAGGAAGCGCAGGCATTCTTAACAAGTGTTAAGCGCTAATAAGAGTAAACAACCACAAAGTTGAAATGAAAGGAGGTAGCATATAACAAAAAAAAAAATAATAATAAATAAATAACAAAAAAAAGAGGGGAGTTTGATCTAACACTATTAGCAGATGTAAAATCACTAAGGATGGAGGGGGGGGGGCGGCCCTAGGTTTCGCGCCGCAAGGGCTGCCTTATCAACGGCAGCAGTAGGTAAGGGGGGGGAAGGGGAGGGTAGGTCTTCGCAGTTTGGGGGGTTGTGTGTGGGGAGGACGGGTGGAGAAAGGGCTGGGGAAAAAGGGGGGGGGGAAAAGGGGGGAGGAAAAAAATATTTTCAACCTGGTAGAAAGACTTAAGAAGAGATTTAAGTCTGTAAAGTACTTTCTTTTACATGTTAGAGAATGTCAAACTATGCTGTTAATTGGCACTATTGTTTATTCTTATTACTTTAAAGATGCAAAGCATTAGATGTTTAGCATGGAACGTCTCAGGGCTAAACAATAAGCGCAAAAGACACTTAGTCGCTGAAGAACTACATTTATATAACCCCCAGCTAGTATTTTTGTCAGAAACCCATATTATAGATAGTGACAAGAAGCTACTGAATCAATTGGGCTTTGAGATGATAATATATTCAGCAGCTGTCTCACATGTCAGAGGGGTGGCCATATTAAAAGATAAAAGATTCAAGGTAGAGATAATTAAGACGCAATCTGACAAACGGGGGCGGTGGGCAATCACTCAATTATGTCATAACAATATGAAGCTTGTGGTTTGTGTTGTATATGGACCAAACAGAGAAGATCCAAGTATATATGAAGAATTAAATATAGCTTTATTAGACTGGGAAGAAGAAATTATAATAATGGGTGATTTTAATTGTATCATGAATTGTCAGACGGACACAACACGCCCTGGCAACCTTATCCGAAAGCCCAGAACCAGAACATCTATCTTAAACCTGTGCAAGCTACATAATGTTAGAGATGTTTGGAGTTCATTATATTCTAATGCCCCAGGGTATACATACTACTCTGCTCCTCACAAGCTATGCTCCCATATAGATATGGCTTCAATATCAGACTCTTTGATGAGTTCTATCACAACAATGGTCATATACCCACGCATCACATCTGACCACAACCCTATTATGGTGGAACTAACTACCTTTCAAAAACGTAATCCTCCTAGAGCCTTTACGTTTCCAAGGAATTTAATATCGAATACGATCTTCACTTCACAACTGAAACAACATATTATCGAATTTTTGATTTTTAATAGAAATACTGCTTCCTGTCTAACAGTTTGGGACGCATGCAAAGCTAGTATTAGAGGGTTCGCACAGACGTATGTCCTAAAACAAAATCAAGAAAGACGTAAACATAACTTAACCCTAACATCGGATATTGTTGTAGAAGAGGCAAAACTAGTGGAGGCTTTAAGAGGAAATCTTCCAACTTTGGTTATTAACACTAATCTTAGCCGGTTAAAATGCAAGACAAAAGAAACTTTGATAAAAAAAAGAAGTGCACAGATTCATAAATATAAATTTGCACAATATGAAGGCGGTGACAAAATTGGTAAAATGTTAGCATTTAAGGTTGCAGAGGATAGAGCAGAATCTACAATTTCACAGATTATAGGAGTCGACAATAAGAGATATAATCAGACAGACAATATAATACAACAGTTTGCTAAATATTACGAAATGTTATATACTCCGGAAAACACTCCCAATAGCGATACAATTGATAACTACTTAAAAGAGAACTTAACAAACAAAATAACAACTTGTGAAGCAGAAAACTTGGCTTTAGAAATAACTAGAGAAGAACTAAGAGAAGCTATAAAATCATTACCATTAGGTAAAGCTGCTGGGGAAGACACTATCCCTCTGGAATTGTATAAATTATGTATGGAAGAGCTAACACCCCTCTTCTTAGAAGTAATCAACCATATAAGTAGAACAGGGTCCTCTCCGCGCTCTTGGAATAAGGCGAAAATTATTTTTTTTCACAAAAAAGGTAAACCCAAAGAGGAGATGGGCTCATACAGACCTATATCCTTAATTAACGCCGATGCTAAAATATTCGCAAAATGCCTAGCAAGAAGACTAGCACCGCTATTGCCTAAAATAGTAAGTACACAACAACACGGATTTGTGATGGGGAGGGACAAATCAGCTCACGTACACACGGCAATAACAGCTTTTGACATAGCAGAAGTAGAGTCCACTCCCTTAGCAATGATAATGCTTGACGCTGAAAAAGCATTCGATCGGGTGGGGTGGGATTATTTATGGCATACAATGAGATATATGGGGTTCGGCGGAAATTTTTTAAATGGGATCCAGGCACTTTATGATAATCCATCCGCATATATTAGTTATTGCGGTCTCACGTCAAATTACTTCACAATCCGGAGAGGCACACGTCAAGGGTGCCCCTTATCTCCTTTATTATTTGCCTTATCATTAGAACCGTTTTTAAAGGCATTAGAAAATCAACCAGAAATAATACTGTTCAAAACCAATAGGCAGAGCTTAAAAATAACCGCATACGCGGATGATATAGCCATTTATTCTACTGAGATTATCGATTCTTTGAAAACAATCAATTTAGAAGCATCCAAATTCGGCAATGGTATCTGGTTACAAATTAAACACCCACAAAACTCAAATAATAGCTAACTTTGCTCCCCCTCAAATAATGCCTGAAATTTGTAAGACTGCGACATATTTAGGAGTACAAATTACCTCAAATATTAAAGAGATAAACAAGATCAATTATAATAAACTAATGAAAACCACCACCTCGAATCTAAAAAAATGGCACCGACTTCCACTGAACTTAATCGGCAGAATAAATTTAATAAAAATGAAAATCATACCCAAATACTTATATCTATTCAGATCAATTCCTCTGGCACAAGATAGGCTTTTTTTCAAACAATTAGACAGCGTTTTCTGTAACTTTATCTGGGGTTATAAGAGAGCTAGGAGGTCGCTAAAGATGTTAAAAAATCAAATAGGATCAGGTGGTCTCAACTTTCCTGATTTAAAACTTTACTTTTGGGCCTCATTTATAAGGCGTATTAGATCCTTATTAGATTCAGAGAATTTGCTTTTCTACCATCATTTACTTTTAAAAGAAGATTCCAAACAGTTTCTACTTCGTATTACAGACCCGAACTTCTACAAAAGGGTTAAATTTAAGACTGCACGGGATCTAGTAAGGATTTGGAAGGATATACTAACCCACTGTAAAAGCAACATATATCACACCCAACTAACCTTATGGGACAATCCTGGACTACCTAACATATTTAGTGACGGGGAATCCCGAAGATGGCAATCGAAAGGAATCGAGGTACTAGGGGACTTATATACCTCTCAAGGCATAATGGATTTTCGCACCTTAAAACAAATATATGGACTACTCGATACACATGAGTTTAAATATAGGCAAATATATGATTTTCTAGTGCGGAAGAACAGAATCAAAGTCTTATCGAGCGGGGGTATCTGGGATATCCTAAACTCAAAAAAGGAGAAATCAATAATCAGTTTAGCATATAAGATATTGACAGATTTAAGAACGAATGATAACGAAATAATAGCTAATAAATGGAATGTAAAACTGGGAACCAATATAACAGGAAAACAAATAACTAATTCGTACACTAACATTCATTACAATGTAAGATCTTCTAGCCTACGTCTACAACAATATAGAACCATATATATGCTATACTATACACCAGAAAAGATCTCTAAATGGGCTTCAAATAATAATCTGGGAGAAACAACCAAGTGTCCAAAATGTGACTAATATGCAGCAGATCTAACACATATGCTGTTTACATGTCCAAAACTTGGGAAGTTCTGGGAAGAAGTGGGAAAAATCTTAGCTATAAAAAATGTTACCAGCACACCAATAACAGCCCCTATGGTAATTTTAGGTATACACACCACAAATCAACCACATTTCGTATTATTATCTATCTTATTATCCTGTGCTAAATTAACTTTAGCTAGAGCTTGGGTCAGTCCTAACTCACCTAACGCTTTGGAATGGTGGTATCTGGTTAACGAAATCAACACCATGGAATGCACGTTGGCAGAACTTAGAGGTGTCAAATCGTTGCAGAAATATGAGAAAATATGGGGGGAACTAGAATTGAACTGAATTGATATTAAGTTTTGATTTATGTACAGTAATGTTATTTTATAAAATGAGAGCAGATCATGTATGTATATGACGAACTGGTTTAATTTGATTTGAAATAATATCTGAATGTGTTTGTAACTTTATACCAGGTGAAAATAATAAAAATATTATTAAAAAAAAAAGGAATATTTCTGTCTGACAAAATATCTTTTAATGATATTCTGACACACAGCCAGTTACAGTAAAACCTAAATTGGTCATTTGCCATCTTTTTTGTTTTTTTTGTTCAATTTTTTACTGTACCATGCATTAAAACCACACAAGTTTTAATTTCCCTTTAACTTTCGTTTTTTAAATAAACCTGTAGTGTGTTTTTTTGTGTCCCAAAGAGGAGAATCTTTTGTTCAGTTTTACGTCAATTATGCATGAAACATTAACACTCACTTCATTGGTTATCATGTCTTACTAATTGCCCCTACTAACTTCCAAATATTGTATAAGTCTACTGGGCCTATCAATACTTTTGCTGTGGGCGTATTGTCCAAATGGTGTCCACCTGTTTTCCAAGAGAGAACTACGTAGTCACATTGGTCATAGCCTTAAAGTTAAGGGATGATTCACTAAGGGCATTTAAGATTAGTTCCTGCATGAACTCTGACCTGTGGTTACCGTACCACCTTGTCAAGCAATTTAGAAGTAAGAGACCCAGCCAGTACCGGGTTATTAAGTGCTCTAATCCACCATTGGATTACTAAGCGTTTGTGCATTTTCTATGCCATAAGTACTATATAACTACCAAATCTATGCACAGAGACTATGGGCCTGATTTAGATCTTGGCAGATGGGTTACTCCGTCATAACGGTGACAGACATCCCGTCCACCGAAATATAAATCCCATAGGATATAATAGGATTTATATTTCGGCGGATGTCATATCTGTCACCTTTGTGATGGAGTTACCCTTCCGCCAAGAACTTAATCAGGCCCTAAGTAACCATAACTATTCTAACAATATGTTCTACTTAATCTTAAGGTTAATAAACTATTGCTAATGTAGTTGAATATATGATATCATGTGTATTGATTAGGGAGGTCCAAAATAGGGTAGACTCCACATATTCCTTTAGATCACATATCAGGTCTGTTATCTTCCAAACATTTTTCTTCCAAATATAGGTAGCCCAAATTGAGTATTGCAACATACCTGTCCTGTCAACTTTCCGTTTCTTCACAGGAACCTGGCTATGGCCGTAAATCCACGGACTTTGGAAATCTAACAAGGTCTAACACCTTATGAAAAGATGATTTTACCTTAATTTGCTGCATACTTAAAATAGGCAGAGTAAGCAAAAAAACAAGTTCTATGGACCGCTTTCCTAAAGTTACTTTCAAAATATTTACTCTGGCTTACAACAAAAGCTGTGGGCACAGTAAGACTCACTCCACTGCATCTCCAATGTTAAATAAGACCTGGAAACACACTGGGAAGTGAAAGTGGGATTTTTAAAGCCAAGCCTTCTATTTATAGCCCTATTACTGTCTATGGGACTTACTAAGTAGCTTCTCAAACATCTATTAACATAAATGTAACTATATTTTGATATGCATACTATATTATATGTAAAACACAATTTTCTTTATTTTCTCCAGGAAGAACAGCAAGATTCATGATGGCTTTGAAATCAACGTAAGTATACTAACATTCCTTAGAGTCATTTTGAGGTTAACTAGAGTGCCCTATTTCATTTATCCTTGAGCTGGAAGCAGAAGTTATCATTCGAGGCAAAGTAAGGACGGTAGATTATGTTATTTTCTTGTATCCAAGTTTTAAAATATTCGTGAAAATCTAGTAGGGACTGTCACTTCTTGTCCCCTTTGACTACTAAAGAGGGGGACCTCTCTCAACTCTGTATTCATTTTGCAAGCAGCAAGATGTGGATTTACATATGAATGCTGGTAATTCATAATTTCTCATGTTAGGACTGTGTCCATTGCCATAAACTCTCACATCTTTCCTGTGTGACAGAACAGCATACATTTTACCCGTGTCAGTGGTATTTATTTTCACAATGAAGTAATATACATAATTAAGTCTAATTGTTCCCTCAGTTTAACATGGATGTCCAGGTGTCCTAGTGGTGGTACTTCTAGCTGAATTTAATAAAATCAGTTCTTCATTCAAATAATTTACTGCCGGGATCTTTGCACACCACGATCTAGAATGTTGCTGAATCATCATTAAAATGATGTTTATGCTGATGAATAAAAATTGTGGTCATGGAAAGTAAGGCTAAAAGGCATTGCTTGTTTGTTTGTTTGTATAAGCTTTATTCGACAAAAAATTTCATAAAAGCTCTAAAAATGCATTTTCTTGAAAAGAGAAATACAAACGTACAACATAATAAACTTATATGGGCAGACAATACAAAATAATCGCCCAATAGGCCTTTGACACGGTAAAACATTTGTCAAATTCAAATAATGAAACATTAATGAATAAAATAAAAGTGTACAGTTAATACATCAGTTAAAAATATACAATAAGAACTGAATCAAAACAGATAGCATTTCATCTTACTAAACAAGCATTCACAGTGTTGCAGTTAACTGAAGAATTCAGGATTTTTCCTGGGATAGTAGCAAAGAATGGCATATAAAGTGCTTGTGCATGGGAAATTGTTCTACATTTTACATCTTTGGGCTTACAGGCTTGGAGTCGTGGCGCAAGTTTGTCACAACCTCGTCCAAATTATAGCTGCGCCACTCTTAAGAGCGCTTGCCACCTTAAAAGCCATGTCTGGCCAAGAAACGTTTAAATGCCACAAGCAAAAAAAAGGTCTGGAATCAGACCTAAGAATGCGTAAGGCTGTGTGGTAATCCCGTGTGCCCACTTGCTGATAAATCAATTTTAGCCATTTAGCCTGCAAGATGGTATAAGCCGGGCAGGCGTACGTTATATGGGCAATGCTTTCTATCGGGGGTCTGCAACATGGGCAATCTTTTGGTGCATTGTTGCATGAGTTCCATTTTGCGGTCGTCTCGCGGACAGGGAGAGTTCCAAACCTGAACTGTATATACAACATCCTGTCCCTAGGGACCTGCATTATGTCAAGAAAGGGCTCAAGATATCTAGTTTGTTTATGTGAATAAAATGTCATTGTTAGTTTGCCCACATTAGGTTTACGGCTCTCTCGTTGGTCTACCTATTCCCAATAGAGTCTCTTAAGCTCGTCTCTCCTTAATGGTTCCTGACTATCCCAAATGAGCTTGGAGTCCCATTGCTATGAACATTTTTTAACATTGGATATCCAGCCTATTTTGCAGCCGGTATCTAGGCGGATAATCTCAGTAAGAGCTTTGGCATAAGGAGAAACTCTTGGGTCCACCTAATGCAAGCCCAAAAAAAATAATGGGCGTCTCCAATAGACCACCTGCCCATATCCAGCAGTAGAAGCGTAAGAGGGATGTTTTTAGATAACATCACCAGATCTCTAAAAAATGTGTGCTCGGATCTGCTGAGGTCGTCGAGCTTATCAAATCCCTAAACCTCTGCTTCAGAAAGAGCTTACTGGACTGCTTTGGCGTTGTAAACATAGAGGGCAGGGCCTTCCGACCTAGTGTGTGAAAGGCAGTGTTCTTTCCCTTTTGCTCCAGCCACTCGTTTGTGCCCCCTCAGCATCTTCGCTAAGTGGGGCCTCCAGGACATTTTATCGGAGAGTCTGACACCTAAATATTCAATGGTGTCTATCCTTTCCAAGGATGCCCCACCCAGCAGAGGGCTACTCCTATATGTCTTGTGGCAGTTAAAAGCCATGAACTTGTTCTTCAAGTTATTTATGATCAGCCCCCAGTTGTCACAAAACAGTTTAAATCTATTAAGTAAGCATTGTAACCCAGCTGGGGTGTTAGATATCAACAGAGTATCGTCTATGAACAACAAGGTACCTTGCTGCCCCCAGGGTAGGCGAGTCTGCAGGAACTTCTTGGAGAAAACTGACAACCCCGTTCACATACTGGGAGAATAGGGTTGGGGCTAGAATGCAGCCCTGTCAAACTCCTCTGTTGACAGGGATGCGTTCTGTTAGTTGTCCCTGCGCCCCCCCCCCATCTGACCTGGGCGAAATTGTCCTCATGCAGCAGAATCAGTAGCTTAAGGACAAAGGAGGTGATTCCCATCTATCCAAGTGTCGTCCACAGCTTAGATCTAGGGACCAGGTCAAAGGGAGTCTTCAAATCGATGAATGCAAGATAAAGACTGCCCTTGCCTATCACCACTACCTTCCAATAGATAAGGAGGAGTCTAAACACCTGCTCCATTGTCCCAGCCTTTGGTCTAAATCCGGCCTGGTACTGGGAGAGGATGGCTTAATCCTCAGTCCATGACTGTATCCTATGCAGAAAGACTCGACCGAAGGCCTTCATCATAGCATAAATCAGGCTGATTGGTCTATAATTGGAAGGATTGTCCCTAACACTCTTTTTGTATATGGGGACCACCTCAGCGACCCTTCATGACACTGGGACCTGGGCTCCATTAGCAATTGCGTTTACTAGGAGTAAGATGTAACGTGCCCAGTTGGGAGGGTCAGCCAGGAAGAGATCGTGTGGCAAGCCTTCTGGTCACGCTGCTTTAGAGGGCCCTATTTTGCGTATTGCAGCTTCTATCTCCACTAAGTCAAAACACTCAGTTTCTGCAACAGGCCCATTTAAGTCATCAGGTTCCACACATAGGGTGGCCTCTGGCACTGAATAGAGCTTTCTAAAGAGATCGTGCCTTGCCTGGCCGGTGATATGGTTTGCAGGAGAACATGCACCTGATTTACTCTCCCAAGTGACTAGTTTCCAAAACAGGTTTGCATCTTTAGATGAACATGCTTCTTTAAGCTGTTGCCAGCGTGATTTGTCCCATTCTATTGTTGCGTCCCGCTGGGCTGCCCTGTAAGATTTTCTATCAGTTTTTATAAGCAACTGATTCTAATAGCTGCGGCTAGGATCGATCATTTTTGCCTACAATTTTTATTATACCATGAGTATGGCTCCTTAACGATGTTACTAGGTTTTTTCCCCAGGTTGGGGACTTAAAAGTATACTCTAATTTTGTTGACAGTGTGCATGTGGCCCCTGGGATCATCCACCAATCTGGTTGCGCTATGAATAGCACCCTGGAGCTTGAGTGTACCTGCAGCTAGGTCAGCAGGATCACCTTCTGCCATTTCAAAAACCTTTTACAGTTTGAGGGGACTATCTCCCTGGTAGTTGTCAATGATAAGTTGCTTAGCTGGTAATAAGGTGCCTCCCACAGGGGTTTAAAAGTTCAAAATAGGGGGTGTGGCCTAGATGGCGAGGTGAGCGGACGCACTCTCCGCGAGCTCCCCCGCACCTAAACCTTTAAGCCTGCTGTAACGCTGATCTCCCCCCCGGTCAGCCGTTGAAAGACAGCGGGGGACGAAGGAACAACCTCTGGCCCGCCATATCACGACCCCAGGGCCGAGATCGTGCCGGATCGTCCCCGGAGACCTGCTCGAGACCGGAGTGGGGCACGGAAGGAACCACGAGGCGCGATCCGCCGGTGCTGGGAGGGACGCCGGGATCCGACCCACAGCGGACAAAAGGAGTGGAGGACCACCGGCTTGTGAAGCCGCGATCTTGGTGGCCTCGCAGACGCGACCCAGGATCTGCGGAATAGCCGGAAGCGTCCAGCTGCACTACCGGTACAGTCTGACCGGCATAGAATTTCTACGCGAGGCCGGGGAAGCGGCCTGTCTCCGGCGCGGCCTGGAGCTTCTCAGCGGAGGGGGCGGAGACGGGACCTACCGCTACCGGAGGTGAGATGGACGCTTGAGGCAGCGGGGAGAGAGGTGGAGAGCGACCCTCTGGGGTCACAGATCGCGCAAACTACCGGAGGGGATAGGCCCCGACTCGGGCCTACCCAGGTAGCGGGCCCCCTTTTCACGTGGACGGCCGTCCTCCTAAGCCTCGCTTCGGCGGCTGACGGTGCCTTCCGGGACCCCCTCATTCCAACCAGCCTCTGGAAGCAACGCAGAGCGGGCAGTGGAAGGGCTGCCGACTGGGGAAGACCGTTGGCCTGTAGATGGGGAAGAGCGACCGACCCCCTTCCCCCCCCCTATACGAACTAAGTGGCTAAGTGGCGGACATCGTAGCGGGTGGCCTGGATGAGACCAGGGGGCCTCCGGTTGTGACTGGCCCCACGTGGGGGTGGGCTCCCCTGCCCTACACCGACACGTGGACCAGCCGTACCACAGAGTGCGGCCTTGGGACCGTGGCGGCAAGCACGACAGCCCGGCGCAGTTGGCCCGAAGATTGGTGGACGTGCTCCCTATTGAGAGGACACAGCCATAACCCGCAGAGGGACTGAGGCACGAATTGAGCCCACGTGATCCCCTACGATGGCGAAGACGACTGACGAAGCTCACAGTCAGGTCGGTGCTTCGCGAGGAATACGGGCCGGAACCCTCCGAACTGCAGCAGAGGCAGAGTGGACCTTGCCACGGGGGTAGCGGTAGCAGCCCCGGGTATTGGAAGGGCACGGAACCGGCCTACACCAGCTTGGAAGAGCCATTTCTTGACTGGTAGCGGATGTTGGATACCGCACTGTGATTGCTCCCAGGGGTATCCCCGAAATCTGCGGTGGAGGCGGACGGGCAGCTTGCACGCCGACTGACGGTCTGAACAACGAAATCGAGAGAGGTGCCCTCCACCGGTTGGCGGTGCCCCAAGGCGTTGACGGCTGCCGCAGCGGCCCGGAGGCCCGTTAGGACCAGCTTTAGTGGCGCCCGCGTCTGCAATGGCCAGCAACAGAGGGAACAAGAAAGGGGAACCGACATTGCCGGAAATGATGGACAGGGGAACGATGAAGCAAGACAAGGGACAACACTTGCCAGGCCCCTCGAGCAGCTCACTGGAGGCGGGAGATAGGGAGCCGCCAGTCACCAGGTCCTTCCTGGAATCTCTTTTTAGCTCCCTGCGGGATGATTTTCAGACGCTGAAACAGGAGGTAGCCGGAGAGGTCCGAGAGGTGCGGAGAGAGGTCGACAGCCTCGGCGAAAGGGTGGCTACCATGGAAGGATCCGGACACTCCAGAGATTAGGAAATCGGGCATCTACAGCAGGAAGTGCTGCGTCTGAGGGAGCAGCAGTTAGACCTCCAGGCACACGCTGAAGATCTAGAAAACCGGTCTCGCCGGAATAACATCCGGGTCCGGGGAGTGCCATCCAGAGAGGAAGGGGAGGACGTTGCTGGATACTTGCAAAGCATGTTCAGGGAGATACTGAGTAAACTAGAGGACTTTCCCATAAGAATTGACAGGGCACATAGAGTGGGCGCGCAGCGCCGAACCTCGGCGCCCCCGCCCAACATACTCGCCTTCTTACCGGATTTCCCACTTAAAGAGCGGATCCTCCGTGAAGCCAGGAAACAGCCAACATTGCACTTTTGGGGGCACTCGATTGCTCTGTTCCAAGACCTGTCGACAATTACATTGCAAAAGCGTAGGGCATTTAAAATAGCGACTGACTTTTTGAGGTCCCACGAAACGCAGCAGTCATGGGGACACCCCTTCGGACTCATCTTCCGGTGGAATGGAGTCCTACACCAACTCCGCTCCCTGCAGGACACCTGCGAAGTACTGGGGATCACCGTGACGGATGAAGACACTCATACACCGCGTCGTAGGCGTGTCACCAGAGAGGGTTGGCAGAGAGTCCCTGACCATCGATCTTCTGCATCATCTTCTCGACCGGACTCACCCACCATTCGAGCTGGAAGTGAGGGTGCACTAGGAGAGGCGGCCGGAGACAATGCCCTGCAGGATGTTGCACTGACGGCCTGAGACGACTCCGGGGGGAGATCCACACAGCTTTCCTCATTATGCAGGTTTGGGGGTTCTGGGGGGTGGGGGTAGCAGGTGGGGGTGTGGTGGCTGGACGTCCACTTCATTGATTTACCACAGACTCGTCCCTTGAGGACCGGACTGGGACTATGACGTTTTGGGACACGTTGAGGATCAAGGGGGTTGGGAGGAGGAAAGGGAGGGGAGTTTTGGGGGTTTGGCTGGGGGGAGAGGGCTGGAGGGGTGGGGAATGGGAGTTTTGGGTAGGGGTTGGGGAGTTAGAAGGGAGAGGATGGGTCGTCCAGTGCACTATACAGGTCCTACGTGCTTTAGCAGCACTCATATACCTTGCCTCACTCGAGCGAGGGAATTGCGCTTACAATTACACCTTCTCCTATGCCTCCCAGCACATTTAAGGTGGTGACCCTTAATGTTAGGGGTCTGAACAACCCGGTCAAAAGGTGGGCAGTATTGTCTCTACTGGAGAACATCCAAGCTGATGTATGTCTTCTTCAAGAGACACACTTACTATCCCGAGACACTCATAGAATGCGCTCACATAAATTCCCGACACAATTTTTCTCTTCTAACATCACTAAGACGGCGGGGGTGGCAATCCTGGTGGCCAGACACTTCAGGGGGGAAATCCTTCACAAACATGCAGAACACAAAGGTCGGCTGTTAGCATATCGGTTTAGGATTGGAGGTATCACCTTCACGGTTGGGTCCTTATACAGCCCTAATGAACAACAAGAGCTCTTCTTGCGATCAGCACTTGTGGACGTTACTGCTTCACAGGATAGGCATATTATCATCGGAGGAGACTTTAATATGGTCTTTGACTCAGTCATGGATAGATCCGCGCAACGCTCCCCGCAAGTCGGGGAGTTCTCAGCCGAGTGTAGGGCACAGTTGTCGGAGGTAGACCTACACGACCTCTGGAGACTCATGCACCCCACTGACAGGGGATATTCGTATTACTCCCATGCCCACGAGACATACGCGAGGCTAGACCATCTCCTGGTTACTACTCCGGTGCGAGCTTTGGTCTCTGAGACGGACTTGGGAGTGCTGTCCTTATCGGACCACGCCCCGGTCTCCGCCACTTTGGATCTACCGCCGGTGGCTACTCCTCCCAGAACATGGCGTCTCCGCGACACCTTGCTACACAGGAAGGTGGTGGTTGACCGCATCGAGGGAGCGATCCGAGAGTATCTGTCCCACAACGATAACCCAGACACCACCCTAGCAACGCAGTGGGCGGCCCTGAAGGCAGTCCTTAGGGGGGAATTTTTGGCAATCTCCTCTGCGGAAAATAAGGAACGGCAGACCAAGAGGGATGAACTTACCCAACGGGTCCGCGAGCTTGAACAGATGCATTGCAGGACGGGAGCCCCCAGAATATGGAAGCAGCTTAAGGAGGCAAGGAAACTCCTAGCGGCCCTAGATTTGGACCGAGCGGAGTATGCGGCGCTTCGCCTGCGCCACGCATACTACACCGGAGGGGACCGCTGTGGCAGACTACTAGCTAATAGGCTTCGGGTGGTGCATCAGAATCAGCTAGTGAAGGAGATCCCTGACTCCACGGGGACGGTAGTGACGGAAGACGCCCATATAGCTGAAACGTTCCGCAGATTTTATGCGGATCTCTATGCTGGAGACCCAACGGATGGCGCAGCGATGTCCACCTACTTGGACTCGGTCACACTGCCCTCCCTGGACCCCACGCAGGTAGAGCACCTTGATAAGGACATTCGAATAGAGGAAGTGATCTCCGCCATCGCTAGACTCAAACACGGCAAGGCTCCGGGACTGGACGGGTATACCCCACTTTTTTATAAAACGTTCTCCATGACATTGGCTCCGATCCTCACTCGCCTTTTTAACTCGTTCGCTGATCCTGGGGCCATACCATCTGACCTCCTGCGAGCCTCACTCACAGTCATCCCCAAACCCGGGAAAGACCGGCTGCACTGTGGCTCTTACAGGCCGATATCCCTCTTGAATGTGGATTTAAAACTGTACACTGGTATTCTTGCGGCCCGACTAGCCCCCACCTACTGGGACTTATATATCCGGACCAGGCGGGATTTGTTCCGGGGAGGCAGACGGTGGACAACACCAAGAGGATCGTTCATCTCTTGGAGAAGGCCTCCCGGATCCCTGGGGAGAGAATGATGCTGGCGGTGGACGCTGAAAAGGCGTTTGACCGATTGCATTGGCCTTATCTCGAACAGGTGCTGATGAAGGCGGGCATGGGAGACAAGTTCCGTTCCATGATCCTCAATTGGTGCAGATTACCAACTGCGGTGGTGCGAGTGAATGGTTATAGTTCGCGGAGCTTTAACATCGAGAGGGGTACCAGGCAGGGATGCCCGCTCTCGCCACTGCTCTTCGCCCTTTATATGAAACGATTCGCCCAGCGGGTGCGTAACAATTTGGCGGCGATGGGGGTAAGGTTCGGGGGCTTTACCCACACCATCAGTCTCTACGCGGATGACATCATACTGTCGCTAGACGAGCCCCGGACGGCACTGCCGGCATGCATCGCGGAGCCTGACTCCTTTGCTGCTGTTGTGGGTTTCAAAATGAATATGGGGAAATCTGTGGCTCTGGACATCTCCCTTACACCAGCCACTAAATCTCATCTACAAGGCCAATTCCCCATGCTCTGGTCGTCGGGGTTGGTGCCTTACCTGGGGATCCAGCTGGCTCCCACCTTGCCGGCCATGGTGACGGCTAACTACACCGCGCTGGGCAAAAAGATCCGGGAGGAGCTAGGGCGATGGAATCACAGCACTCTTTCCTGGCTAGGCAGAATAGCTGCTGTCAAAATGACGGTCCTACCCCAGGTTCTTTACCTGTTTCGAGCCTTACCGCTCCAGCCACCAGTCGGGTGGATCTCACAGTTACAGGCCGACCTCTCGCGCTTTATCTGGCAAGGCAAGAAGCCCAGAATGCGTAGGTCTCTCTCCATGCTGGCCCCAGAGGCAGGAGGGCTGGGAATACCAGATCTTCGCAAGTACTTCCAGGCAGCACAGTTGCGCTACCTAGTTGAGTGGAGCAGGTGGGAATCCGATAAGCACTGGCTCTTCTAGGATCAGGCAGTAGCGGGCCGACCCCGGCAGGAAGTCCCGTTCCTACGCCGGCCTCACCGGCCTGCGAATCTGTATGCCTCTTTTGTCACCAGAGTACCTCTGCGGGTCTGGGACGCCACCAATCTCGCACATGCTCTTACTACATTCCCGTCCCCACTCACACAGTTAGTGGACAACCCGGATTTTACTCCGGGGATGGAAAGGGGTGCCTTTACTCACTGGCGAGCGGCCGGGTGTCGAGCCCTGTGCCACATGTATGGCCCAGAAGGAGTCATCCCCTTCCCCCACTTTTGTCAGGAGTTTTCATTCCCTGAAACTGAACGGCTCCGCTATATGCAGGCTCGCCATTGGGCACTACACCCGCAGGTAGGGGAATCGGCCGACAGACAACTCCTTCCATATGAGAAATGGCTTATGACGTGTAAGTCTGACTCAAAATTGATCACAGATCTCTATAGGCTACTGCAACCACTTTCTTCACACCTCTACAACCTGGGAAGGGAGCGCTGGGAGAGGGAGTTAGGAAGGACACTGAGCCACAAGGAATGGGAGCAGATATCCTACAGGGCAAGACACTCGGCATACCACATGGGCCTCACCGAAACGCTGACTACGGTCTCTACCTACTGGTACTATACACCGGAGCAGATCCACGAAATGGATCGTAACAAGGATGATACCTGTTGGAGAGGGTGCGGACAACGGGGCACACTGACACACATTCTATGGGGCTGTCCGCTCCTAGAGCCCTACTGGAAGGAAGTGTTAGATGAAATCGATTCCCATTTTGACACAGAACTGCCACGCTTTCCCGCATATACCCTGTTAGGGCTCCCAAACAGGTTGATGTATCCCCTCAGATCACGTAGGGGCAGACAGATAGCCATAGCACTGGGTTCAGCTCTATTACATTGGCGCACTGCCACATTACCCTCTCTCACGGGCTGGCTCCACAGGTTGTGGCATATACTGGGCATGGAGAAATTGTCACTCACAGTGGCAGGGGACATAGAGCAATTTAACGATCTTTGGTAACTGTTCCACTCTCTGCAGCTCACTAAATTCAGGGAGCTCACCTGCCCTAAATACCTCCGCCTCTTGAGGCTCCCAAACCATGCAGTACCAACCTCCTGAGTGAATAAGGGATCCACCTCTCTCGCTAAAGGCGACCAAGGTAGACGGCTGGGAGACGACCTGTGCACTGGACGATGGGTGGGTGGGGGGGTAGGGGTGTTGGGGCTCCTGGAGTTGGTGTAGGGGGGGAGTTTGGGGAGGGAAGGTTATTTTATCACTGCAACAGTGCATATCCGTTAATGCCGTTGTGGACCGGCCCGCGATTGAATTATCCTTTGGAGATGTAACGCTGTGGGCATGGCCTGTCCGCACTGAGCTGATGCCTCGTACATCTTGTATGTTTGACCATTTATGTTGTACCAAATAAAAATACTTTAAACCTAAAAGTTCAGAATAAAGGATTATGATCACTCTCTGTGGTGGTACCCACAATCATGTCAACCAGTTCCCCCAATTTCACGTCAAGAAAAATATAGTCAATCCGGGCTGGGTAGATGACTCTGTTGTAGGTATTAGCAACTTGTTTGTCTGATGGTGATCTGCCAATAACTGCCCTCAAACAGTACTCCATAATGATGGCATTAAGTTGGAGTGCCTTTAGTATCCATCTCTTTACTGGGGGAAGGTCTAGTTGGGGAACTGCCCATCTATTATCATGTTCTTCTGTTCCCGTTAGGTCTTCTTTAGACAGGGGTTCAAAGGTGCAGTTAAAATCTCCTATGACCACCACTCTGGCATGAGGTGGGCAATTAACCAGATTTTCCCCCAGTGCTGAGATAGTAGGTGTGGGCCTACCTCCTTTTGTCCCTCTCGCATAAACATTGAAGAGTTCCATTGCGGGTCCGCCCCTTGCCCCCCTATACTTCGCCATCGGATATTTGGGCTTCAGCTTGTTTGAAAGGTAATTCGGCAATCTAGAGCGATATTTACCCAGATGATCAAACCCCCAGATGGGCGCCCCTTCCCAGTGGAGGTTACGAGTAAGAAAAAGCCAGTGTAACCAGCTTTATGTTATGGAACCAGACTCCACGTCTCTTGAAATATAAAGACGTTGAATCCTTCCACTAATTGATTCCAATGAGGAAGTGTAATTTTGCTATTTAGTCCTGCCACATTCCATGATCAAATCTTCAGTTGTTGATGGGATGTGGAGCTGAGAGCATCACTTTGAATAAAAATAAAGTAATTAGTTGATAAGTGAGTTGGTGTTTGCAAGTTGAAATGCGTTACAGTACCAATACCTGTCTCTTCTTGAACAGAAGTGGAAGGTCCACTAATACTTGGGGGCTATCCTCTTCGCGATATGAGGTGTTATGAGGTGTTATGGGAAAGCAAAATGCTAGTTGGGGCTAACTGTGTGGTTGAGACTAGAAGTTGTGGTGAATAAGTCAGGGGTTTGTGGAGCTGGATTCTGTAGTCATTCATTGTCCTCAAGCGAGGAGGCGCCTACTATATGGGGTAATGGTTGCAAGGCTGGTGTCATGTTGTGCTGTATTGGAGTGTGCCTAAATTGGATGGAGAATCCGTGGTGGGGCAGGTGTGGAATTCCAGGCAGAGGAGGTTTTCCGCCAACTCAATCCCCTAGAGAGTAATTTCAATGTAATCTAGTGGATAGATTGGGCAGGTACACCTCTTTGCCCTGGAAATGTTGTTTCTGATCAACAACCCCTGACATGGCGAATCCAATGAAACACTTTGTTGATTAGCGAACCTTCACTCTCATAATCATTTTTTGTATTGATTTTTCGGACATAAGTCATATAGATTTTCGGAACTTGCAACGGGCATGTGATGGGTGGGGCGACTAAAGAGGGCAGCTGATACTATCCGCCATGGAAGAGAGGCTTGACGCATCGTGGTGGTATGGCCCTGTGGTTGTTTAAGGGATCTTGTGGGGCTGCTTGGTTCTTGAGTTTTTGTTGAGAATTATTATTGGAATTGTTTGTTCTCAGTTCTATGGTGTCGGAAGGGGTTTGTCTACGAGCAGAAATAGCGGGGGTAGCAAGATGATGTGAAATAGGACAGTAGAGTGCACTACCTTTTTTAAAAGAAGAAACTGACTCCTGTGTTGCGCAGGCATTATGGAGAAATTGTGGGAAGCGACTTTGTGCAGGAGCACCAGGCAGCGTGCGAGATGGATCAGTCTGCAATAATCTTAATATTATAACTAAAGTGGTGAGGCCTTCTAGCATAGATCTCATGATGCCTATATCAGCTCTAAGTGCATTTATAAGGGAGTGGGTGTCTTGGCACTCTAGTTTGTGTTCTAAGCTGGTCGTAACATCAGGTAGAGGTGACGATAAGGGCGCATCACCATTGTGGTCATCAGTTAGATCCTGAAGAGGTAGGAACCTATTTCCACAGTGGATTGCGGGTTCAAGCTGCTGAGTACTAGTGTCAAGACAAATTTAGGAAGTGGTAGGGGATTGAGATGGCTCCAGGGTGTTTGGTATTGACTTCTGTGATACTGTGGATGTCCTCTTAAGAGATGGTCTTTGGAACATTGTTGAGATAGTAGTCGGGCGCGTTGGGCTTGTGCGTGGGCTTCAGGCTCTACCAGGCGGGCTGCCTAAGATAGGGTGCACAGTTTGTTTTTCCACAAGAATGTCCTCGCACTCATTGATCAAATTATCAATGCAATCGAGAACACAGTAACTGCCTGGATGTTTTAATGTTTTCCTGGCCTTTTTCCCTTTTGCATGATTAGGTGTTTTGAACATGTTAGACGGTGCTTCTGTGGACCCTGATTTCTGCAACTGTATTAGGGGTGTGATATGAGTATTGAACAATTGCATGGCTTAATCAAGGCATACACGAAGTACCATTGCTTTGTATAATATTGTAGTAGGTGGAATTAGGATGTAATTTATAGTGTAGTGTTTAATGGACAGTTTTCTCAAATAAAGTTTTATGATTATGGCTCTATGATGCATTTGTATTTTACTTTGAAGATGGCCTTTATGGAGGCAGTCACCTCCTCAAAGAGGATCAGCAAGCGTCAACCTTTTTCTTCTGAAAAATAAAAAGTGTCATCCTTTCCATCACCTTAAGGGCTATTAAGAGGTGGCTGGGGAAACAAAGGATATTAGTATTGTTTACAGAGATGTGAAGTTCTTTCTGTAAATAACACAACCATTCAGAGTCTATGAACATTTTGTGTCTCCTGGTTACCTTATCCCAGGTATTGAGGGAGTTAAGCCACTACTCTGACACATAAAGTCTCTTTAGTGTTTCTGAACAAAATAACATTTGAGGAATTCAAGCTCCTACCAATGCTTCATGCTCATTCATCAGAGGTAACTATGATTTCTTTACAAAGACGTTCTCACTGCACACTTGTGTAGGGAAGCTATGGGCCTCTCTTTAAGCTATCTGCAAGCATTACCCTATTGACACCTGATCCAGCGCCCCCATAGAAAATATGTCATAACAACACTACCCAACTCTACAATACTCACCATTAATCATAAATCATTCACAAGGCCCATGAACTAATCATGACATATTTTGAGCAAATGAATCATGTAACCTACTTAATAAATCTTATTCACAAACTATATATACATTTATATACAACTGCGGTATGCTGACTTTACCATAGTTTTATAATTTTTCATTTAATTAAGCCACACAGGCGATAAGATCAGCTGATGGTAACCAAGTTCTCTAAATACCAAGGCCAGCTTGTATTTTCAAAAACGTATTTATTAACTATTTATTCAAAGGAAAGTGCATTTTTATTAGAATCTTTTTATTTAAGCAGCATGATTTGAGGAATTGCAAATTAGTCAAACGGTTTTCAAGCAGAATCAAATAGCATTTTTAAAGAAGAATAAACAGTTTTTCCATCACCTAAACCCTATTTCCCTGTCTAAAACTCACTTCACCTAAAATAAATTGTAAAATCTTTTAGCTCTATTAATTCTTACGTGTTCCAAAGAAGTCCGTCAGCACAACACGCCCATCTGGATTTGGAAAGCGAGAAGCGCCCTCCTTCCAAAAAGGTCCGTTTTTATACCTTTCCTAACTAACTAATCTAAGTAAAAGTATACTTTTCTCATTTGAGCAAAACGCTGATTGGCTGTCGAGTGACAGACCACATTAAATCATCACATTTTTGAAGCCCAGTTCCGCCTCTTTCTTAGAGTCTATTGTCCCTTATTCTCGTGTCACGTAGCTTCCTTCAGCTTGCAACATTTGAAATAATTGTCCGTGACTCCCTTAGCTCGTCAGTCTCTCTGCTGGTTCCTGACCTTGGTCAAGCCGACCAAGGCACGAAAAGTTCACTTATTTAATCAAGTTTGTATTTTTCTTCCTTTTTAAACACAGCAAAAACTTTCCACACTGGGCTCTTGCTTTCACTGAGCAGGATTTTGCCAACTGCATAATAAGTTGAACTAGGCCTCAAGCCTCTTTCTTTGCAACTAGTATATAAACAAACACAAAAGAATAATTAATGCAAGAATTAGAAGTCATTCTGTTACCCACCCACCTTTGCTAATTTATTAACCCATTAATCTATGTTACCTAGCAGAAGCAAATAAAGCAACAAAACAGATTTGTGCAGCGTTTAAAACGAAAGACAAAATATGAGCACACAAAAATAAGCACATGCCATTATTTAAACAGCCGCAGTTAATTCTGACATCACGATAGACAAGATTAATTTATTATTTCTCACATGCAAGCACTTTGCACCTAATGCACATGTATGAGCACACATATTAGTTTCCCACGTGTGTTGATCTGCAAGTTTTATTCTAGGTTAGTTAGTATTCTTCACTGCACACATTATTAATATTATTATTGATTATGGAAGTTTAACTTTGCGAGCTGAAATAAATATATTTCTAAATCTCGCTCCATCAACTCCCTCATCTGGTGATTTTAAAATCACCAAACCACACCCAAAATGTAACAAAATTTTATCCCATAGATGAACATGTTTGGTTTTCACTGTGTTAGTATGTCTAAAGATTTGTCTCATCAGTTTGTCTGCAATTCTCATATTGAGTTCTACGAAACTCTTCCAGTTCTATCTCTTTCTCTTGTTCCTTTCTGATCTTGTAAATTCTCTTCTTTTCCCTCAGGTATTTCTTTCTCTTGTGTAACATGCAACTGATCTTCAACAACAGTTTCACAAAAACTATAACTAATAAAGGTGTCAGTACTTTGCCAAGAATTGAACCACCAATCTCTTGAAACCAGGTTTTGATTGCTTGAAATCTTTTGGACAGACGTTCTGAAAAATCATCCTCTTCTAAGGGAACAATATCTGAATGCATCTCAGTGATATTTTTAATATACATCTCAATACCCTGACTCTCATTTGGGATATAAGTACAGCAGTGCTGGACATGTAAAATGCCACAGACTCCACCTTCTTTTGCTAGCAAAATGTCCAACGCAAGACGATTCTGCATAACCATACTTCGAATTGCAATAAGTTCCGTATCTACTAATTGGAAACCTCCAGCTGTGTCAGTTGACAATCTGTCAACAATTGTGGACAATTGTCTGATTCTTCCAGCATTCAGGGTTATACCCACTAAAGGTATCACTGCTTCAAAAATGTCTCCCAAAATTTCTGAGAAACTTTCTCTTTTGTATCTGTTCAAATGTCTGCTAATTTCAAATGAACCTTCTGCATTTCTGTCAACATGGAATATTTTTGGAAAAACCAATCCTACAAAACATGTCCCATACCAGTGGTCGGAAAGGTTATAGTAAGCTTTATCTCCACAAACAAAATAAATCCCAGGAAAAATTGGGTCTTTGCCACCTTTGAATCCCCAACCCCCCATGATTTGATAAGTGTCCTCACAATGACTTGCACCCACAAAATTGTTGTCAAACAAAGAATTATCTCTCCTAATGCAATATTTACCACTAATTGGTTTATCTATGTGAATATCAGCATTTTCAAAAGATTTGCCATTTAGTTTTTTGTCTTCTTTCTGCCAGAACTTGGATTTGGTTTGTTTAAGCATTTCATTTCTTTTATAAATCGCTCTTCTCTCCTCAACTAAGTTCAGGAAAGACTTTTCCTCATTTCTCAATTTACATGTCAAATTATTTCTAAAAGCATACTCATAGGTAAGTTCATTTGCCACGATAAAGAATTCCCTCATCTGTTTGGCTTGCTTGTGTTTATTCAAGCTTTTCTCAATTTTCAGATTTGTGAAAATCTCATCATAGTTAGAATAGTAATATTCTAAACGACCAGTTTGATAAAACAGACTAGCTATCACACTGCAGGTTATGCCATAAGTAAGAGGAAGCATATTATAGGTAACTCCCTCTGAAACAGAAGCAGGCAATTTCACACAAATGTAACAGTCTTTCACCTCCATGACCTTTACATATTCTGCCAGGAGTCTTGAAAAAGTATTGCTAGAAAAATCACCAACAGATCTATCCTGATGAATCTCAGGATTATGATCAATAACTCTGTTAGTTCTGCCTGTTGCACTATGTTTGTCTTGTTTAACAGAAGCTTTGCTTGTCATATTGACTTTGTACATCTCCTTGTTAATCTCAAAAGGGAAAATAACAGCTAAAACTAACCAAAGCAAAATTATTATGACCACACAAATCAAAGACATCTTACAGCATCTCTTGAAAATGGAACAACTTAAACTATTATTTACAAAAACGTAAGGCATTTTTACTAAGTTTACTAAGAAAACAAACACAAAAATTTAAAAATGTCTACATTTTCTAAAATTCTAACACCCCCCTTTTTAAATTCTTTTTTTTGTTTGTTTTTTTAGACCCTCAAACCTCTAACAGTTTTTCTTCGACCTTGCGTCACAATTGTTTTCCAACTAACACAATTTCTTCGACCTTGTGTCACCTAACACAATTTCTTCAGCCTTATGCCAAAAACAAAAACCCTAAATTTAAACAGTAAAATGCTTCAATCGTTGTCACTATTGTCATCTATTTCTTCCTGACTGCTACTGTTTTTCTCCACTACAGGTGGTATTATAATATAAGTCCATTCAGGTGACTTATATTTCTGATTTGGTTTCAAATTTCTTTTTGTTCTTCTATTAATGACCTCTATTTTCTTTCCTTGTTCAATTTTCTTTTCAGGATCTTTTTGGCTTGAAATCTCGTTGATCTGTTCCTTTGATCTGTGTACCAACTTGAATTTCAGGCCTTCATTTTCTTCTGGCCAATTATCACCTTTTCTTAGTAATTTCTTCTTTGGCTCAGACACATTACACTCTGTTCTCCAAGCTCTTTTTCTGAAATTTCTTATTTGAGAATCTTCATCACTCTCATCAGTTTTACTGTCAGAAATTTGAATTCTAGATTCAGGTACTTCTTTACTCGGCAGCTTCACTCCGTTAGGAACATCATCCTTATAACTGGTACTCGGTAATTCGTCTTCTTCTTCTTCTTCAATTACCTTCAACTTCCCAGATTCAGAATTCCTGTTCCTGCTTTCAGAGCTTCTTTTCTGCTTTTCAATACTCTCTTGATCTTGATTCACTTCTCCATTAGACTCTTCTTCTACTTCTTTTTCTAGCAGATCTTCATCGTTTTCTGAGTTTAATGTTACAATTTCCAAATCTTTTTCATTCAAGACTTGTTTTCCATTCAAACTCTCCAGATGTCGACCTTCCTGTCGATCTTCAGGATCTGGATTTCTTTCAGGTTCTTCTTCAGAATCTGAATCAGCAGTGGTGTCACTCTCTTCATCAGAATTTTCAGGTGTAGGTACACGAATAGTATGACTTGCATGTATCCACCGCTTTAGACCTTTACACTTTACTGCATGTGTGTTAACAATAATAACCTGTCTTGCTTTCTGCCACCTGGGTACTAGACAGTTTCTTCTTCGATGTACTTTTGTCCTGACCCAGTCACCTGGTAACAGATCATGTGCTTGCTCTTTTTCTCTTGTTTGCACTTCAGTTCCCACCTGATTAGACACAGAAGTCACGACATAAGACAATTTCCTGCAATACTCCAAAATGACGCTATCATTAATAGTCATCAATTTCCCTACAGGAATAAAAGCTTGTCTCATGACTCTGCCCATGACAATGTCATGTGGACTTAAACCTGTCTTTTTATCGGGTGTAATTCTCAGAGTCATCAGAACAAGTGGAAGGGCATCTCTCCACTTCATACCTGTAGCTAGACACATTTTTCCAATTCTGTTCTTTATAGTACCATTCACTTGCTCCACAACACCTGAAGCTTCTGGTCTATATGCACAATGGAGCTTTTGTTCTATATTCAAAGCTTCACAAATCAGTTTTAACAATCTGTTTTCAAAATGTCTTCCGCAATCACTTTCCACAGTCACCGGGAAACCGTATCTTGGTATAATCTCCCTTAAAAGCAATTTTGCAACAGTGATTTAATCATTGTGACGTGTGGGAAATTCTTCAACCCATCTTGAAAACAGACAGATTATTACAAGAACATAGCGCAGTTTATTATGAGGTGGCATTTCAATGAAATCCATTTGTAGCCCGGTAAAAGGACCACCCTCCCGTCCTATGGTTCCCATGCTCACAACTGTTTTTCTGTTGGGGTTCATTTGTTGGCAAACCAAACACCGTTGACAGAGAGACTCTGCAATAATTCTGAACTTTGGATTGAACCAAGTCTCTCTGAAAAGCCTGATCATGGAATCTCTTCCAATATGTGCCTGACCATGATACATTCTAGCCATGTCAGCAATCGTGCTATTTGGTAAAACTGTTCTGCCATCTTTGTAAGTCCAAACTCCGTCCTCATCTCGCTGCCTACATTCTGCTTTCAACCATGTATTTTTCTCCTCATCACTTGCTTCATCCTGTAAATCTTTAACTCCATGCCATGTTTCAACTACTGATGTTAGCATGAGTGAATTTAAAACATGTTCATCATTCTTTTCCCGATTGATTGCAAAATTGTTTCTCGCACAATATTTTGCCATTTCTTCTGCATAGGCATTTCCTTTTGTAATGAAATCCTCACCTTTCTTGTGTGCTGAACATTTTACGACAGCAATCTTTTCTGGTAATTGAATGCCATCAATTAATCTTTTAATCAAATTTGCATTTCTGATGAGAGTACCTGCAGAGGTTAAATAACCTCTTTGTGACCAAAGCTGTCCATAATCATGCACAACTCCGTATCCGTACTGGCTGTCAGTTATTATGGTGATTTTCAAATTTATTGCATTTTCACAAGCACGAATCAAAGCAATCAATTTCCCTACTTGAGCTGAACGAACTCCTTCGAGACATGATGCTTCAATCACCGTAGCAACTGTACAGACAGAATATGCTGCTCTCAAGAAACCCTCTTCTGTTCTTAGACAAGAGCCATCAACAAAGTAGACAAAGTCAGATATAGGCAAAGGAACATCTTTAATGTCCTGCCTAGGCTTTGTGCAGTATTCTAAGACATCTAAGCACTCATGGTCGATGTCATTTTCATTTCTAATTTCAGTTTCTGTACCATCAGGCAATAGTTTAGAAGGGTTCAAATTAACACACCTTGCTATTGAAACATTATCTGATCCCAGAATAATCTTTTCATATTTGGTAAGCCTGTTACTTGTTAGGTGCTGCGTTTTACTTCTGGTAAGCAGAATTTCAACTGAATGAGGTACATAAACTTTTACAGGAAATCCCATAATGATTCCTTCACTTTGCTCAAGACTCACACTAGTTGCAGCTACTGCTTTTAAGTAGCCTGGTAATGCTTTTGCAACAGGATCAAGTACTGCTGAGAAGTATGCAATCGGCTTTCTCAATTTTCCATGTCTCTGAATTAACACAGACAATGCACATCCTTCTTTTTCACTGCAATACAGCTCAAAATGCTTGTCGTAATCTGGCATGCCTAAAGCAGGTGCTTCACATAAGCTTCTTTTTAGCTTCTCAAAAGCTTCCATTTCAATTTCTGTAAGAACAATAGGATCTTTTATATCTGATTTTGTCAGTCTCTGCAGTGGTTTCGCAATTACCGAAAATCCACTAATCCATTGACGACAATAGCCAACCATCCCTAGAAACATTCTGACCTGTCTCTGTCTTTTTGAAGGTTGCATTCTCTGAATCATTTTGATTCTCTCAATTTTTACTTGTCTGACTCCTTTTGCAATTCTGTGACCAAGGTTTTTTACCTCTTGTTTACAAAACTGTAATTTTACAGGTGACACTTTATGTCCCTCATCTGCCAAGTGATTCAAAAGAGTGATCGTATCTGTGACACAATTATCTCGTGTTTTTGCTGCAACCAGTAAATCATCAATATACTGGACCAATGTCGATTTTCCTTGCAAATTTAAATTCTCCAAAGATTTCTTTAACAACTGATTAAAGATAGAAGGACTCTCTGTATACCCTTGAGGAATACGACACCATGCTAATGTGCGACCTTGGAATCCGAACGCAAAGATTTGCTGGCTGTCTGGATGAAATGGAACAGTAAAGAACGCATTGCAAAGGTCAATGACAGTGTACCATTCTGCATCAAGCGGAATTTGGTAAAGAATCACTGCTGGATTTGGAACAACTGGACAACATGGAACAACTATCTGCTTAACCCTTCTCAGATCTTGAACTATTCTGTACGTTCCGTTTGGCTTTTTGAGCCCCATAATCGGTGAATTACAAGGACTGCTTTCAATTTCTTTTAGAACACCTTGTTTTATGAATTTTTCAATTACAGGAATGACACCTTCAATTGTTTCAGTTTTCATTTTGTACTGAGGAATGTTTGGGTATTCAATTCCTTGTTTCACTGTGATTTTTACAGGATCAACATGTCTCATCAAGCCCATCTCACTCCCTGTCAAATCCCAAATTTCATTTTTAACTGTCTTTTTCAATGCTTCTGGAAGGTTATCTTTGTCAAAAACAGGAAACAATTTACTTTCCTCTGCTGCAACCATCAACATTGTTAATTTGTAAAGCCCATCTTCCTCAAAAGTCTGTAGCTCAATACCCTCCGGTGAGCAATATATTTTGCAGTTCATCTTGCATAGGATGTCTCTTCCTAGCAAGTTTACAGGACTGCTATTGCAAACTACAAATCTGTGTTTGTCTTTGAATTTGCCAATTTCTACCTTTACAGGCTCTGTCAAATCTGTTTTAATTTGCTGATTAGCTACGCCAACTACTTGGATGGTGTCACCAGAGAGAGGCACGTTTTCAATTTCCACTGATCTAACAGTAGAACGGGTAGCACCAGTGGCCACAAGAAAAGTGATTTCTACATCATTCACTTTACCATTTACAAATGGACCAGACTGGTCAACCTCAAGAGTGGCTACAAGTACACACACTTCCTCCTCTCTCAGGCACCGTCATAAGTAATCTTCTGAATCACTTCCTCCATTTTCTGTCATCAAAAACTGTCCAGAAACATTTGGCACATTCACTCTTTTTGGTCTGATTACCTGATCACCTCCGCTGAATCCTGTATCCGAATTAAACCTTTGACCACCTCCACAGTTAGGGAGAGGAGGCTGTGGAATTTTACTCTGCTGATTTGCTAACTGTCGCTGTAGCTGTTGCTGCAGATTCAACTCATTTAGTTGTCGCTGTAGCTGTTGCTGCAGATTCAACTCATTCTGCATCTGCGGATTTAATGATGCATTTTTTAAATTTCTGGGCGGATTTTTACACTCACGCTTCCAGTGTCCAATTTCGCCACAATTAAAACAAGGCAATTTCTGTTTCAGCTCTTCAATATTAACATTGAATTTTGGCTTATTATAATTCCCTTTAAATTTTCCTTGACCCTGATTCTGATTAAAATTTACATTTTTATTCTCCAAATTAGCAATCTGCTGTTCAGCTACCTTCAACTGTGCCCACATTGCCTTTTCCTTTAATTTCTTCTGTCTGGCTTCAATTTCATCACTGCAATATTTTGCTTTTCTCAATATGTCGTCAACTGAGTTAGATTGCCAACCAACAATATTATTTCTAATCATCTCACCAATTTCAGGTCTAAGACCATAAACAAATCTGTAAATAAAGTGGCTCATGTCCTTTTCATTTATTCACTGTATTGTTTGAAAACCAACAGTAATCTTTCATAAAATGAATGAACAGATTCCTTTGGCTCCTGATTTGTTCTATCAATTTTAACCCAATCAACTTCTTTTGGATGAATCTTTTCTTTCAACCACTAAATTACTTTGTCATATAATCCCATGACTTCTGATGATGGAGCACCTGTCGCTGCATCTCGAGTTGGTTCTACTTTTGGCCAACTTACAGCAATTTTACATTCTGCCCAAAGCTCGGATGGGACAACAATGTCAAAGAATCCATCAAGATCAATCCACAGAACTTTTGACACTTTAATGAAACTTTCCACCTGTTGATACCATTCTACTGGCTTTTCTCACAGCCTAGGAAAATCATGTGTGAGCAATAAAATGTCTTGTCTAGACCAGGGAACATGACAATAACCACCACCTGCTATTTCTCTCTTTGGCTACTGATTAGCCATCCTTTCTCTTTTTACTTCTTCCTTTCTTTTGGTCCACTTCACTCTCCATTTGCTCAAATCACCCAATGTTTTAATGTACACAATCAAATCCTTTATATGCATAATTCTTCCCATTGCATTGAAATTATCAATGTCTTTTTCAGTGAAATCCAATCTGTAATGTTTTCCCAAATTTGTTTGCCTGCTCAAATCAATCTCTAATTCTGCAGCCAATTCTTCCAATTGATCATATTTGTTTTTTGTCTTCCACTGTACACTCTTACAAATGAACAACAATTCATCATCTTGATAATGCTTCAAACCGTCAGGACCAATTGTGCCAATATTTAATTCCTCTAAATCTGCTTTTAATCTCGCGACATCGAGTTTTGAGGATGAATCCGATTTTTTCACACTCTTTTCTAGGGATTCAATATCTGATTCTGCACCCATTGGTGTTCTGCATGATGAACCTGGATTAAAAGTTAAATCAGGCATCATTGTTTTCTCTCGATGAATTTCAGTTAATTCTGAATAAAACTTTTCAGCCACTTTCTGAATTTCTGCATTTAATGGAATTGTTAAACCTGGTTGTTTAATTTCTCCTTGATCAAAAACTGGCTGAACAAGACCAATAGTTACTGGAACTGTTACTGCTTCCATGCTTTTAGTTAACTGTTGAATTAATTCCTCCTTTGATCGTAAATATTCTGTAGTATTTTGAGCTTCCTTATCTCTGCCAGCACCCATTAAACTTCTGGAAGGAGTCTCATTTTTAGAAATTGGAGTTTCAGATAAATTTAGACTTTCACCAAATACACTAGAATTATTTCTCGTCTCTAACCTTTCAGGAGTTTTAAAAGATTCAGAATTATTCGGGTATAATCTGGGTGATTCTTCGTTTAATGGAGGTGCACTTGGTGTGGTTCCTGTAGAAACCATCGGAGTAGACCATGAACAAGCTGGTTTTAAGGGAGTCTGTTTTTTATTTATCATATGAATTTCTTCTAAAACTGGATCTTCTAAATCACTTTCTTCAATGTTATTTTTCTTTTCGGTATTCTTTTGACCTGGTATTTCAGTAATCATTTCTCTCACTGGGTAAAGACCATCACACATGTCTACCTGTCTCCATCGACGCATTCTATCCTCATGAGTTTCTCTTTTAAAATGTGATGATTTTGGAGGTCTTTTATACCACTGCTTTCTCGTTGTAATTCAAACATCTCATCCTCCCATTCAACTAAAGCCTCAAATTGAGTAGGTCTTGGTCTCGGCACAAGAACCATCATTTTTTCTCTCAAGTTTTTCAAAATTCTCATATTAAATGAACCATCTTCCGGCCAGGCTAAAACACCGTCATTTTTGGTATAGTCCATCCATACATCAAACCAAAGGCAAGTATGATAACCATATTCACCTTCCATATAAGCTGCAGGTGTTTTGTATTTATGAAGTAACTTTCCACCTCGAGTCATAATTTTCTTATCAGGTGAAAGTAAATTTTTCAATCTCTGAAGCAATGTAAGCTTTTTTTTTTCTTTTTTTGTAATAATAACTCATGTTTTAATCAAATTCGTTTAAATTGGAACGATCGTAAATATTTCCTGGTTGTTCTGCTAAACTAACCAATCCGTGCGCGAAACACACCAACAAGCCAATCAGGTTGAGCTACGTCACCACCTTGCTCAACCAATAAAATTGTTTGCTTTTTGAAGAACCAATCAGCTAACAGCTCGTCAAAATCACGTGAGCCAGTCAGTGCGCTAGCTGTGACGTATGTTAGCCAATCACAGCACGGACTTGTGACGTACACAGCCGCTGCAGTTTCTCGCGTCTCACTCTTAGAGCTCACCCCTCCTTCACAAAAACTGTTCACAGCGCCATTTTAAGAAAACTTTTCAACGAATTTTATTAATGACAACAGAAAAACAAACCATTTGTCTGTTTTGCTAAAATAAAGTGACAGTTTTTACAATCATACAAGTATTCTTTTTGCGTGGAATAGACGATGCGATTCTCACAGAATATACATTCGCTGATAAAGTAAGACTACTCTACCCTTCAATCAGGTAATAATGAACTTGTTTCTCTCTGAATGCACATTAAGTAGCAATTCAAAGTTTGACTCAAACAGAATTACGAAATCATTCACGCATTTTCAAACGGAAAGTTTCCCTAATCACACATACATGAAATCTTGGCAGGACTTTAACCAGCCATAGAAATCCCCATTTGCCAGTAAGAATAGACGACGCTAATTTACCCTTCACTCAAGTTTAGATAAATTCTACTACCTTTTTTCACAGTGAGTTTTAAAACAGGCTCTTAGTCCCTATACTCGAAAGCTACAATTTCATAGAAAATCCTCACTATACATTTTACCTAGCACACCTAAAATCCCTAAACTTGTGTTGTACGCCCACAACACTAGTGATAATAATACCACTATTTTGAAACAGAACAAATGCACTGTGTAACTTCACTTCTCGTTACACCACCCAAATGCCGCGGCAAGCTAGGAATTTTCACACTGCTGGAAAAATCCTTTTGACTACATATAACAGTTTGAACAAACTTAACATATGTTAAACATCGATCCTATATGATTACCCTGTAGCATAAAGGTTACCATAGCAACCGTTCCTCTGCTACCAGGGAAATTGATCCAGCGCCCTTATAGAAAATATGTCATAACAACACTACCCAACTCTACAATACTCACCATTAATCATAAATCATTCACAAGGCCCATAAACTAATCATGACATATTTTGAGCAACTGAATCATGTGACCTAATTAATAAATCTTATTCACAAACAATATATGCATTTATATACAACTGCGGTATGCTGACTTTGCCATAGTTTTATAATTTTTCATTTAATTAAGCCACACAGGCGATAAGATCAGCTGATGGTAACCAAGTTCTCTAAATAACAAGGCCAGCTTGTATTTTCAAAAACTTATTTATTAACTATTTATTCAAAGAAAAGTGCATTTTTATTAGAATCTTTTTATTTAAGCAGCATGATTTGAGGAATTGCAAATTAGTCAAACGGTTTTCAAGCAGAATCAAATAGCATTTTTGAAGAAGAATAAACAGTTTTCCATCACCTAAACCCTATTTCCCTGTCTAAAACTCACTTCACCTAAAATAAATTGTAAAGTCTTTTAGCTCTATTAATTCTTACGTGTTCCAAAGAAGTCCGTCAGCACGACACGCCCATCTGGATTTGGAAAGCGAGAAGCGCCCTCCTTCCAAAGAGGTCAGTTTTTATGCCTTTCCTAACTAACTAATCTAAGTAAAAGTATACTGTTCTCATTTGAGCAAAACGCTGATTGGCTGTCGAGTGACAGACCACATTAAATCATCACATTTTTTTTTTTTTTTTGTAATAAAAAACCTTTATTTGCAATAAACAAATAGAAACAAAGATGCGCCTACAACCCTCCGGGCCGGCCGATGTAGCATCTCAAGACAACGGTAAGGTACACAGCTCATCAGCCGACAACCATTTTTCAAAACAACTAAACAAACGAATAAGAAAAAGACAAGGCTATGCTCGAATTGTTACGTCTGTGTCATGAGATGCGAGGCGAGTCAGACCTAAAACAGCAGGGAAAGACAGGAGAATCTACAGAGGATAAAAGAAAAAGGGAGGGGGGGAGAGGGGGGACCCAGCGCCAGCGGTATAACAAAAACACAGCACGAGAAAGAGCCGAAACACACAGCTAAGGGGAACAAGGAGTATCAGGGGGATCAGTGAAAGGGGGGTCGCAGACATCCCCACGGAACGAGTTCCATTGGCCCCATATCCTACCCCATTTTTTGGGCCTGCCACGGGAGACATACACAATCTTTTCCTTGAACATGCACCAGTCCATACTATCTTCCCACCCGGAGACCGATGGAGCCCTCTGAGATCCCCACAATTGTGCAATGTCCCTCTTTGCAACCATGGTTCCCAGCGTCACCCATTGAGTCTGAGCAACATTACAATCAGTCGGCTCCCATACATTCAAAAGACAACGCCGGGCTTCAGGCAGCAACTGAACTTGCGTAACTTCACTCATCACCGCATACACTCCATTCCAAAAAGATACAACCTCCGGACACTCCCATATAATATGGAGGAAGGTAGCAAGCATACCACAGCCCCGCCGACACAATCCATCCTCAGAAAAACCCTTATGCATCAGTCGGGGACCCGTGACATAGACCCGGTGTAGAATTTTCAGCTGAACGAGTCGCAGACGCGCCGGAATCGCAACCTCCTTAGGAGAGGATATCGCGGCCTGCCAATCCTCATCATCCAGCTCCAGTCCGTCATCAGTCCAGGAAGTACGCAGATGAAGCAGCAAATCCGACCGAGTATTAATAAGCTTCTTATATATAAGAGAGATAGTGCTGTCCGGCACATGTCCGTCCAGCACCCTGTCTTCCAGGGGGGAGCTCTCCGGGATGGCAGACCCAGCCGGAAAAACCGACCCAATGGCATGACGAACCTGAAGGTACCGGAAAAACTCCGAATCAGACAAACCATATTCCTGTTGCAATTCAGCAAAGGACTTAACCCTGTCCTTAACCCAGAGGTCATCCAACTTACTGATCCCGATGAGGTCCCATCTATCAAACCCTTTTGAGGTCCACAACTCACCCAGCCTCTCCGCGGCAAATAGAGGGGTCGCTCTGGTCAGCCTATCTGTCCAGCCGGTAGCCGCGGTCGTGCTGCCCCATACCCGCACCGCCACTCCAGTGGGTCCTGTCAAGTTCTTCCTAGCACCCCGAGAATAGAGCGCCCTGTAATAATTTCCCCCGGGCAAGAGCCACCGGTCCATTTCGTAAGCAGGGTTCGGAACTGGACCATACTTAGCATGATTCGCAGCACTCAGTTGAGATGCCCAATAGTCCCGTCGTATATCAGGTAACGCAATGCCCCCATCGTACCAGGGTAACGTGAGCTTAGTCAACGCAATACGAGGCCGGCCAGCCCATACCAGCTTCCTTTGGAGGCCCTCAATTTCGCGGAAATAGCTAGCCGGCACTAGGTCAAGTGTATTTTGCACAGCATATAAGAATCGGGGAAGAGACATCATTTAAAACAGGGCCGCCCGTCCCAGGGGGATAAGGGCAGATTAGACCAAGCCACAACGTCCGACCGAAGGCGGGCGAGTGGAGGCAACAGATTCCGATCATAGCGCAACACAGGGTCAAGCGAAATATAAATACCCAAATACTTAAAACCCTCGGTGCGGACCGGGATCGGGCACACTCGGGGCAAAGAGAGAGGGTCACAGGTAAGCGGGAAAATACAGGATTTGGACCAGTTGATAACCAACCCGGAGTTACGCCCAAAGGAACGCAGGACATCAAAGAGGACTCCCAATGACTTACGGGGGGACGTCAAATACAACAAAATGTCGTCGGCATATAATGAGACACGGTCTTCAAAATCAGGGGACCACCGAATACCCTTCAAGGAGGGCTCCCACCGGAGTCAGGCGGCCAGCGGCTCGAGCGCGAGGGCGAACAACAGCGGTGACAAAGGACAGCCCTGCCTCGTGCCTCGCCCAAGAGTGAAGGGCCGTGAAGCTCTACCATTCACCACCACATGCGCCAACGGTTGCTCATACAGGAGTTTAACCCATGCAATAAATTTCGGGCCAAAACCGAACTTGGCGAAATCATCACATTTTTTAAGCCCAGTTCCGACTCTTTCTTAGAGTCTATTGTCCCTTATTCTCGTGTCACGTAGCTTCCTTCAGCTTGCAACATTTGAAATAATTGTCCGTGACTTCCTTAGCTCGTCAGTCTCTCTGCCGGTTCCTAACCTTGGTCAAGCCGACCAAGGCACGAAAAGTTCACTTATTTAATCAAGTTTGTATTTTTCTTCCTTTTTAAACACAGCAAAAACTTTCCACACTGGGCTCTTGCTTTCACTGAGCAGGATTTTGCCAACTGCATAATAAATTGAACTAGGCCTCAAGCCTCTTTCTTTGCAACTAGTATATAAGCAAACACAAAAGAATAATTAATGCAAGAATTAGAAGTCATTCTGTTACCCACCCACCTTTGCTAATTTATTAACCCATTAATCTATGTTACCTAGCAGAAGCAAATAAAGCAACAAAACAGATTTGTGCAACGTTTAAAACGAAAGACAAAACATAAGCACACAAAAGTAAGCACATGCCATTATTTAAACAGCCGCAGTTAATTCTGACATCCCGATAGACAAGATTAATTTATTATTTCTCACATGCAAGCACTTTGCACATAATGCACATGTATGAGCACACATATTAGTTTCCCACGTGTGTTGATCTGCAAGTTTTATTCTAGGTTAGTTAGTATTCTTCACTGCACACATTATTAATATTATTATTGATTATGGAAGTTTAACTTTGCGAGCTGAAATAAATATATTTCTAAATCTCGCTCCATCACACCCATTCTTGAAAAGATGTAACATCCCACCAGGATCTACTATGGAAATATTTGCTTGAGGTCTGATGAAACATGTGCTGACCTCCTCTCCTAGGCCCATTAGATCCCATACGTGGCAATAGGGAGTGAAAGCTAAGACACACTAAGGATTTTTTATTTAAAAGAGGCTCACAGAAGTATAGTTTGGACTCAATTTTGGTCATGAGTTACAGTACTTTCTGGATGACTGTTATGTTATATATCATCTGTCACCACCTGTCAGTTCTCAACATGACTGGCGTAGGCACTTTTATTGTTGTAATGTACCACTTTGTGCATTTCCTTTCAGACTAGAGTTACATATTTGTTGTATACTATTATTTTACTAACTAATTTGATTTTCTTGTAACTCTATACAATGATATGCCTAAGGAATTTCCCATTTCACTCTACGGTTTATTTTTATCTTCCCTATACCTGCTTCTCCCTTTTTTCTTTAGGATAATACAGAATGACTATACCTCTTAAGAAATGTATAAGTCTATAACAAAGTTTTGTCTTCCCATTAACTGGATAATTCATACTTTAATATAGGTGTACTGGAATATAGTATTCTTACCCATAAACAGAGACCTATTTGTGTGACAATATAACTTGTCTCTTTTGTTCCATTGCCCCCACTAAACATAGCATCACCGAGAGGCATATTAACAAGGACAAGCGATAATTATCGCAAAACGCACCCAGCGCGTTTTTCATTATCGCCATCTATCGCTGGAATACATCGCCGTGTTAGCGGCGTATCAGCAAAGCTTAGCTCACAGGCGATGTAAAATCCTGCGATAGACGGCAATAACCGGCAATAACGTTGGAAAGCAGTGCTAATTGTACATCGCTACTGAACAGCTTGCTAATAGGCAAGTGTGCACTTAACCGTTCAATCCACCTCCCATACAAATGATGGTTAAGTCAAGAATAAGCAGGTGTTAAAATCCTGTGATAACCCCGCTTAGCGCGACTTTTTTTATCGCATCGCGGTTCCGGGGTCGCATTGTAAATAGCGACAGTTTCCATGTAGGTTTAGGGAGGAACACCCACTTTGCATGTCATTAGCGCTATATATCGCTGACATGCAATGTGGAGAAAAGACGGCTGCTAACTCAAGGAAACACGCATTAGTGTGTCCTTGATAATAGAGTGATAATTAAATCACTGCTTTTCAGCCACAAACGCCCACTAAAGCGGCAAAATTGGGCTTGATAATATGCCCCCAAATCTTTTCTGTAACCTAACATGCTTACAGCTGTATGTACCTGATATCTGAATACTAATACTTCGCTCATCTCTCTAATGAATAGATATATAAGACAGTCTCATGGCCATATGACATTGATTTTTAAAGGTTTGTGTATAAATAGCTTGTCCGTACCACAGGCTCTTTGTACCGCTTCAATTGGGTCCATAAATATTGCATATTGCAATACACTTTCCTAATATGTTGTTAAGAAAGATAATAGACATGCAGCTCTACTGAATTACCTTTCACATTAACAAACTGTGTTTAGTAACTCTTTGCAACATGACTGCCTGCACTACATCGAGCCTCAAACGTGGACTACACTCCGATGTTCATGTCCTGGGTACAATGACCTTTATTACGTACAGCATGGCACCTACAATGGATGTCGGATTAAGAATCCGGAGTGACCCCACTAGTGTAAGTATGCACAGCACTTACCGCCCCCCGTTTATATACAGTTTCTTTGGCCCAACTGCTATTTTTACTTTATTTCTACATTTGTTTCACAGATATGCATTTAAGCACCTGCTTTTACTAACAACACTGACAATATGACACACATGCAAATGTGAGTATGGTCACATTGGCGCCAATGCTTATTTTGTAAAAAATAATAGGTGCCAGGGCTCTGATCAGGAGGCCACTGCAGCTTGCACCACACTTTGCCCCTGCCATGCTGATAATGATAGTACCACCACAACTATTAACCTTCACAAGTGTGACCATTTGGACTACTTCAGGCCCCCACAGCTATACGAATGGCTTGGGTGGTAGATAATAGTCATTTTTAATGTTTATTGAATTAATAATTAACTGTTATTGTGGTCGTCTCTGAATTAGCCTAACAGCGCCACCTAGTGCCAGATTGTCACAAGATCCAATCTTCACAATTAAGTGCTAGTGCTCAGCACCAGAAACCACCGGCTAAAATTAAGCACTGCCAATTATGCACCATATATAGTTTGATCCAGACTTTGCATTATTACTGTTTGACCTGCTGTTCTATTGCGAGCTGTTTAGATATGCCATAATCATAACACTACATAAAGCCACTTGGATTTAAATTTAGAGGTATATACAGTGGCGGTGCGTCCATTGGGGGCACTGGGGTGTTGCCCCACTACACATCGCCCTAAATTCGTGAAATTAAATGAAGCAATTCTCAACTTGAGAATTGCTTCATTTGCTTGCACAAATAAAATCTCAACCCCTCCACTAGTCTCTGATGTTAAAGTCTGATGCCGTGTAGTGATTGCTGCTTCAGCCTCTATCTCCCCCTCCCCTATTCTTGCTTGCAAGTCGCCATTGTAATCACAAATGGAAGGGGGGGAGGCAGTTGATAAGAGAATCGTGCTGTGAGCACTCAGGAGAGCTCCACCTGATGTGACCTCGTTGCCCGGCAGGCCTGAGGCCTCGCGCACACTACCTGCTGTAGTGTAGTGTGCGTCACTGTAATTCTTCTTGGCAGCCTGCAGGCACCTGGGCAATCAATGATACGTGTGTGCACTGCAATCATCATGGCCGTAATGGCCAGAGCAGAGCTGCCGACTTTGGTGCCTCCCAATTTGGCAGCTCTGCTCTGGCCATTACGCCCATGACTACTGCGCGCACTGCAGTGCTGTGCACATGTCGCAATTTACACACCCCGGCCCCTCCAAAGTCGGCCTCCCAGCTGTGTTCTTGCCATCATTATGGCCATGATTCCAATGGCTCAACATTTTATCGTGCAATGTAGTTGGCAGCAGGGTTCATGGGCCATGAACTCTGCTGCACACTACGTTGCATGATAAAATGTTGAGCCATCGACTCCAAGACTCGAACCTGGTTCACCTGAAGGGAACCAGGTTGAAGTATCAGCGTTGTCGCCTCAACATCCTGCGACTATGAGCAAATCACTTAATAAAATTTAAATCCTAAACTTCCCAGTAGTGCCTAACAAAAAAAGTATTTTTCGTTAGGCATGGCTGGGAAGATTAGGATTTTAATTTTATTGTGATTAAAGTATTTGCGATTGTGCGTACTGTCTACTAGTTTGATCATGGACTTTGTGAAGTGCAGACACGCTCATCATGTAAACCAGCCGCCACTGCCCGTAGCTCTTGACAGCTTTGGTTCGGGTTGCGTTCGCGCTATATAAACATTAACACTCTTTGAAGTGCAGAGTGACTCTGCTGACTCTGCACTTCAAATAGTTTTAATGTTTATATAGCGGGTATATAACACACTGGTGCAGTGCCACTCAAAAATGTTTCTGAAGGAGAGCTAGGCCCTGCCATGCACTTCCTCTGAGAAGCATATATACGCTGCGTGCCAGCAGGGCCTAGCTCCAGAAACATTTCTATCTTCAAGGGAAAGAGGTGGAAAGGCAGGGGCTATGTACTGGACTGCCAAAGAGAAATGATAGCAATGTTGTAAATCTATATTAATGAGAGCTCCATGAGCGAGGTGGGAGTGTGATACTTCTTCAAAATGAAATAGGTGTGGCATGCATTATAACAAGAAAAAAACCATGAATTTTCAAACAAGATATTCAGTAAAATGTATTTCAAATAAATGAACCTAGAAATGCTGCCAAAACAGTCCACAAGGTGTTGGTGCTGGAAATTTGTGATATGATTTGCACAGGGACTTGTGGAGCAAGGTCTGGGATATGAGTCGCTTGGGTTATACTCTTGCGTTGACTTTTTCAGGCAGCAAATAATTATGCATTTCATTTACCTTTGCCATTTGTCACATGTATAACTTTTTCCCAGATGAAGTTGAACATTGGAATTTGGCTTGAAAATGCACCATTTGCCCACTCTTTTTTTAAAATGTTCTCGCGGGGAGCACCCAGCCGACCTCCCCTTAGGTTGCACTCCACCACTCATTTTACACTTCACCACTTCCAAATGTCACCAGCCGCCACTGGGTATATACTGATATTTACGACTTATGACTGTATCTGCTTGGCATGTTTACTTACAGTACTGCAGGTAGGTCCAATTTACTTCTTAGGTGGGACCTACGACTTCTCCATTTTCAAAGAACCAACATACCTAATGGATTGTGCTGTTCCAACATTTTTGCTAACTTGTTGTTCTGAGAATGTCACAATCCTGTTCTTTTAGCAGTTTCAGACTTTGTGGAATATGTACTCTATCTCACCTCATGTTGTGTGGTAGTTACTAGATGTTTCCCGACTTGATTACACTGGATTACTAACCAGTGTTTTACGATGTTGGCATTGCAGGATCATTTCACCACAGTTAATGATTTTGCAAGCCACAACAGCATGCATATACTCATTGTTTTATTCATGTTTCCACAGAGAGATCAGCAACTTATTCTGCTGCTGAGATTCAACTGTCATTGCCAACATGACATACTTGAAACAAGAATACTTTCCAGACAGAGACACATATATATTATTCTTATATTATTTTATTACTCTGTAGGTTCTTACTCACTACTATTCCTAATTACAACAATGCTTATTAAGAAACAACAACAGTTGGACCTGACCTTTATGTGACACACTTATATTCTTTGTGTTGGTCTCGTTTATCACTATGATCTACTTCCCTTGCATTGATATGTTTTTCACAAGTGATCTTTTACTGTATATCATTATTCTTGGGTGCCACAGCTCACGTTTCATGTTTACCATAAGTTAAAAGAACTGTCCTTCCCTTATTTCTTAAATGACCTTCCACACTGGTGCTCCATCCTTACATCTCTTACCCACCCTGCATCTATATTGGCATTTTTTTTGCCATTTTTCTTTGTTTTCATTTCAACATCTGGGAACTGTATTCACCCGTGCAATCAATATTTGACAAAGGAGGTTTCCAATTCTTAAGTGGCCATATTAAACCTGTTGGACTGAGATAAGTTCATTAAGATTCTTTCTAGGCTCAATGACAAAAGAGGTGTTGTCTAGAATCCTATGGTTAGAACCTTAGTGGAGAATAATGCAAGAACACAACTCTGCTTGTAATAACAAAGAAGAATTTCTGCCACTCTCAAGACTTTCATTGATTATTCTGGAGTTTTGGCATGTTGTGCTGCACATTTTGAGATGATCAGTACCAATTCAGGAACTATTGGAGTGGCTGCTTCCCTACCTTTGCTGAGCACCAACCTATGGACCTTGATACTGTGGCAACCACTAACTCAGACTAGGATTAGAGTGCACTGGAAAAATTCTGGCCACTAAATCATCATGTTGCTTGCTTTCCTTGCTGACAAACCTCACTAAACATTATTCGGTCTAATTAGACCATGAAAGTATAAAGACGTTACACAAAACATCTATTGGACAGAAATCCTCAAATGATAGTCTTACAGCATTAGGACATTGGAGACAACTCTCAAGTGGTTTGTGATTGTTTTATGCTGTGTTAACTTATTAGGCTGACAAACAGTTTGAAACTATTGTCTCTGTTAATCTTTAGTTGATCCCACTGAAATGTACTGTTTATGTGCAGTTACCTCTGTATCCGCGCTGGGAAGCATCAGATACTCTACTGAACAATTTGCAGGGTTTCATAATCATGGGGTGATTTTGATACACATTGTTTTAATGTTATATAGTTACAGATACTGGATGTATATCACTGTGTTATCCATCATCATATTATACCTCTCACTATACTTGGTATGTTTCTCCCGACCATCTTTGAAAATGGTAGAATAAACCAATTGTGAAATAACTGATATTTATTCAGTTGACAATAACTTAATAACTTAAACAACAAATCAGTGCTTCAAACATATATATATATATATATCAGTGATGTCATTTGAGATGTCACTGACCACGTCATGAATGATGTAAAATGTGACGTCATCAGCAGTGCATTACAGGGGCGCGAGTTATCGTTAGCTCAACTGACTATAATGGTGGAATTTCTATGGTTTCGTATGAGTGAAATGTCCAACTAACTATAACGTCCCTGAAACCTATGGTTTTTTCAGTGAATTTCAAAGGTTTTTTAAATGCTAATTTGTAACTATAACATCCCTGAAACCTATGTTTTTTTCAGTGAATTTCAGTGGTTTTTAAACGCTAATTTCTTATTATGATCTTCTTTAAATCTATAGTTTTTTTAGTGATTTTAAAGGATCACTTTATTATGAACCTAGTGAAAAACAGCCGATATCCCCAGTTTTCCAGCAATAGCTTCCACAAATTTTTTTTTGTCACAAATGAGAACAACAACTAACGGTAATACACGTTGAGTGCCAAAGGTACTACTAACTCAGTGCACCGTAAGTCATCGCCACGTGGCGTTATTGAGGCAGAATTCAATAGACAAAAAGACATTGATCTGAGTGTGGCTCCCCCGGACCATGCATCATTGCAGGGTACGTACCCGCTGAGCGCCAAAGGTACTACTAACTCGGTGCACCATAAGTCATCGCAAGGAAGAGTGAACAGTTTTATGTCAGCTGTGAGGCATACTATCACTCGAAAATCACCCAAAAATACTTATGATATAAAAAAAACAAAAAGAATCGAAGTACAGTGATTTTGAAGATGTGGACATGCAATATGTTGCAGATAACTCAATTGCTGTTGCCCTCTATATCACGTCATATATTACCAAGCCTGAGAAGACAGAATTGAAAGAAATGTGGGAGGAAATTTCCCAGGAGAAGACACTTAGCAAAAAAATGTACAGCTTCACCTTGAAGATGCTTGCACATAGAGGAATTGGATCCTACGAACGACCCTGAAACCTACATATTTCGACAGTATATTCCACAAATGTTTAATCTTTGTTCCATTCACCTACACTGCGGTCAGAAGAGCTCACAACCTAAATTGAGACATGTTTTATTTATTACAGAGAGAATTGTACTCTATGTCTTCGAACTTTGTCAAGAGGAAGTGACTAAAAACATTCCTCAATGTCTGTGCTGACTACTGCACCGAAGAGGTGGAGAACGTTACGATGCAAGATGTGATGTGGCAGAGATCGTACTTGCACCCTTCTTTATAGCTGGACGAAGTTACCAATAAATTATCACTGAAATCACAACTACGTCTGTACACCCATCCAGCACAGGCGTCACAGGACACGTGACCCTGCTAATATAAAAGACTGAGCGCATGTGCTCTACACCATTTTAGAGTTTAAAGTATGTGGCCTCACTTCTTACTGAGTTAGTAGCACCGCAAGCACTGAGCGGGTGTACAACCTGTGATGATGATAGGTGCACTGGCATGCCCTCTGCCATGGCCATATCAAGACTCAGTAGGAAATGTGAGACCTATTACCTTGCATAACGGAGTTGCATGATGTGGAGGGTGCCATGACCACGAAAAGGTTAGCAGTGAAGCCTGGGTGCGTAGCACCGGGCAGATAACTCCGGACAGTGGGGGTGGATGGGGTACAGCACCCTGAATGCAGAAAGACGGCAGAGCGATTTAAGCATACGCACTCGTCTATACTCTGCCACAGCGTCGGATTAGTAACGCAAGCACTGGTGCAATGCTCGAGGGGCCACAGCTGAGTTTCAACTGTGGGCTCTCACAGCTCGTGGCTGCCTCGCGTCACTTTGGGAATGTTATGTTTTGAATGTAAGAAGGTTGCTTGCTACTTACAAAACATGTTCTGAGGATTAAACGACATCAAGAGAATTACTGTCTCTGTCTTTTCATTCCTGCATACTGGTCTTTCCTACAATCACTAATTCTGTACTATCTTTCAGATGTGGGAGCTTCAGGGTGCACTATGTCCCAGCACGTGGTTGGAGACACACCGGTGAGACAAAGGTGAGCTGCGAAGATTTTCTCCCATGTCACTCTCTCACTCTTTCTTGCTCTCTCTTTCTCTTCCTCTCTCCTTTGATGGACGCATGACACACAATCTTATGTTGCATTTTTTCTAACAGGCTCTGATTCACAAATTGACCTCCCCCCGCACCACCAGAGCTGAACACGTGTAGAATCTGCGATGATGCGTGGCCATCCTGGCAATCAGCACACAGTCTGAATTGTGAGCTCCGTTGACCATGTGTACGCACTGGCTGAGGAGGTTGCTTTGGCACGTGGTCGACTCTCTTTGACACACGCCGGTGGCGGAAGGTGAGCAGAGAGACTTGTTTGCGCAGCAGCAGGCACTCACCTCCGGCCAGTGGGAGTGGATGGGGTGCAGCAGCCTGGATGTGTAGCGGCATGCTGTCAGCTCCAGATAGTGGGAGTGCATGGGGTGCAGCAGCCTGGGTGCACAGCTACTGTTATACACCTATGGGCAGTGCAAGGTTATGGAGTACAGCAGACTGTGGACCATAATATCAAGAATGGCGATAACATTATCACCGCATTAGCGGCAGGACACTGCCGCTAAAGTGGCAATAAGTGGCTTGATAATATGCCCTTGCGAATTCCCATAGAAGCACAGGTTCTGGTGTGAAGGACATCAAACCTGGGCTTGTACGGGAATTCACAAGGGCATATTATCAATCCCTTATCGCCACTTTTGCGGCAGTTTCCTGCTGCTAAATCAGCGATAATGTTATCGCCGTTGTTGATAATATGGGTGCGCAGCGGCTGTTAGACACCTCTGGGCAGTGGAAGTGGATGGGATGCAACAGCCTGGATGTGCAGAGCCGAAACAGAGAATTACGCCTGTGCAGCTGTATACAGTCTTCAATTACTAATTCCATACTGTCTTTCAGATAACTAAACTTGACGAAGCACTATGTCCCTGCACGTGGTTGGAGACACACCGGTGACACAAAGGTGAGCTGCGAAGATTTTCTCCAGTATCAACACTCCCTCTCCATCTCTTCCTTTCTCTCTCTCTCTCACAGTTTCTCTATTTCTCTGTCTCTTCCTCTCATTCTTGCTTTCTCTCACTTCCTCTCTCTCTCTCTTTCTTTCTCTCACTTCCTCTCGCTCTCTCTCTCTTCCTCTCTCTCACACTGTTTGTCTCTCTTTTCCTCTCTCTCACACGGTTTCGTTCTCTCTTTCTTGTATCTCACTCTTTCTTTCTTACTCCTTCTCTCTTCCTCTCTCTCACTCTTTCTCTCTGTCTTCTCTCACTCTTTCTCCCTCGCTCTTCCTCTCTCTCTCTTGTTCTCTCACACTGTTTCACTCTTTCTCTCTTCCTCTCTCTTACTCTTTCTCTCTCTTTCTCTCTCTCTCTCACTCTCTCTTTTCTCACACTGTTTCTCTCTTTCTCTCTCCCACTCTCTCTCTTTCTCTGTCATCCTCTTTCTTTCTGTTTTCCTCTCTTTCTTTCTCTTTTACTCTCTCTCTTCCTCTCTCTCACACTGTTTCTCTCTTTCTATCTTCCTTGTATCTCACTCTTCCTCTCTTTCTCTCTCCTTTACTGGACGCATAACGCACCATCCTATTTTTTTTAGTCTTGCAGGCTGTGATTCACAAACTTTCGGGGGATGACACGCCAAGGCTGTACATAGTTTTATTTATTGTTGTTTTCTTTTAATAAAATATTTTACACACATAGTTTTATTTGCTGTTGTTTAGTCTTAATAACATTTTTTATATGTAAATCCATACATGACTAAGATTCTTATTTGTCCAAGCTCACAGCCATCTTTTTTATTAAAACTGCAATACAATCCGATTTGTTAGGCTCCACATTTAAAAACGTTCCTGTCACAATTGTTTGTGGGGGGTGAGTGGGGATGGTGGACAAGGAGCTGCTCCTGGGGAATGTCAGAGTAGTGTTGGGTGTCCGACCTGCATCATCGTTGCCTCCATTGCATCTCTTCTCAGAGACCTGCAAGACGGCGGGCTGGCTAGTACAAGTGCGGGCTCAAGAAGTTTCACTGGAGGAGCTCCAAGCCCACCAGTGGTTTGCAGAGGGAGACTTGCGGGCCCAAGAAGGTTGTTGATGGTTTGCTGGTGATGTGGGAAGAGGGTGTGTTATGTGCTGATGTGGGGAGAGGCAGCGTGAAAGGGGTATCTCTCATGGACAGAGCTCTGGTATGTTTTCAGAAATGCCTCGGACAGATGCCATCTGACGGACTGAATCACAAAATGGCTTTTCAATGCTCATATAGTGAGACTTATGAACAGTTCGTACCCAGGCTCGCAGAGGGACAACTGCAGCCCGTCCACTCAACTCACAGAGGCAGAATTACAAGCCGTCCACTCCCATAAGAACAGCAGCGTAGTAGCTCGTAGAGCTACAGGCACAGCAAAGTACTTGCTCGCAAAGGTAGACAGCTGCAAGCCGGTGGACTGGCTTCTGAAGGCATACCTCCGAAGTGGTGATGTTGGGCACAGGGAGCGTGAAAGGGTTATCTTCCTACTAGTGTCCTGGAGTGAAAGTCGTGCTGCCTGGCACTCACCTGTTTCACCTTTGTTGTTAATAAATCTTAAACCTTCACTGTGTCCAAATCATCATTACAAAGAGCCCTGCTATATTAAATCTAATTAAATTGCCCCTTTTATATTTTCACTCAATGCTAGGTACAAGATGCCTGCTAACAGTTCCTGGTTTCAAGTGTTAGCAGCCAATCAGAGGACACTTCCTGCTTTGAAGAGTTAGCAGCCAATCAGAGGCAAGCTCGTGCTCCGGAGTAAGGCACCGACCAGATACATATATATTTTTTCCCTTTAATATTTCTAAAACTACTGAACCGATTAACACCATTTCAGACCTTTCTCACTGCCAAATTTGGCGTAATTCCGTTCAGCGGTTTGACCTATAGCCTTGTCTAAAGTTTTCTATGGAAAATCCATTGAGAAAACACATTTTCACCCCTCCCTTTTTGCTCAGCCCCCCCTTGACCAATCACCCCTAAACTTTCAAGATAGGAGCTGACCAAAAATGAAAAAAAAAATGGGGAAAATTTCGTAAAGAATCGTGAAAAAACGCCAAAGTTATAAGCAGATGGAGAGCTCCAGGAGGGGGCAGCGCAACCCCCTCCCAACATGATTGAAGCCCCGAGACTATGGGGACCCCAGTGGGCACCCACAGCCCCAGCGAGCCAGCGCTATTATTTTTTAAGAAATGACCCTGGGACCTACTTACCCTGGGGTCTCATTAAAATAAAACACGGGAACCCGCGACCCCAGCACGAATTACGCTGATTTTAAAAAAAATAATAATAAAATGTTGGGGCCCCGGGGGTCTTTCTGGGACCCCTGACCTGGCCTAGGGCATCAGGGTGTTTCTACTCTGCCTCCTTCTCTTGTTTTCTACCTTTGTTTCTCGCTTCGACCGAGCCACAAGATGGCTGCTAACATTTTCTGGTTTGGAGTGTTGGCAGCCAATCACAGTGAAGGTCGTGCACAGGACTTAGGCTTCACCCAGATATCGAAACTTTTTGGACAATTTCATAAAGATTCGTTAAAAGACGCCAAAGTTATTAGCAAATCAAATAATGCTTTTCCACTGGAAACTAAGTTGTAACTATAACTACCTACTGGTGACCGACACTAGGATATATATATATATATATTTATATATATATATATGTATATATATATATGTATATATATATATATATATATATATATATATATATATATATATATATATATATATATATATATATATATATATATATATATATATATATATATATATATATATATATATATCCAGCGCTAACCTTCACTCTTCCGAAAAGAGGCACATAAGACCAAACTTCAATTCAGCTGGTATTTTATTCAGCAGAAACACAGCATTCAAACGTCCTTACGCGTTTCAGCTACATACTTTAGCCTTGTTCACAGGTGAGCTGCGTTCTGGATTTGCGGTGTAACTTCCTGTTTTATCCGCCTTTGGTGGGACTACTGCGGTGCTTCGTGGCCCTCACATACCAAAAATCCCAACATGCACGGCGAAAGCAAAAAGTCTCATCTTTAAGTACATCACTGTCGATCCTTCTCCCTTTGCATTTCTTCGTGGGTGTTTCAACAGTGACAGTGAAAGGTAAAGAGTCTGTTCACGGTGCAAATAATAAGCTCATAATTCATTCAGGCTGTTGTTTCTTAGTTCAATTGAAGCCGGTACCTCGCTGTCTTGAAGTTAAACGTGAACGACCAGTGTCCTTCACTTTCCCTTGCCAACAGTGTTTTTCCAAAGTTCCCGGCTGCAAACATCATGCCATGTTGTTTGGAACAGCGCTGGCGGGTCTAGCTCCTTTTTGCAACAACAGCAATTTACACACTAAAGGTCCGCAAGGAGCCACGACCATCACCAGGGCGGTCTAACGTTCGGGGGCGGACCACCTCCAACATATCCAGCGCTAACCTCCACTCTTCCGAAAAGAGGCACGTAAGACCAAACTTCAATTCAGCTGGTACTTTATTCAGCAGAAACACAGCATTCAATCATCCTTACGCGTTTCAGCTACATACTTTAGCCTTGTTCACAGGTGAGCTGCATTCTGGATTTGCGGCGTAACTTCCTGTTTCATCCGCCTTTGGTGGGACTACTGCGGTGCTTCGTGGCCCTCACATACCACAAATCCCAACATGCACCGCAAAAGCAAAAAGTCTCATCTTTAAGTACATCATTGTTGATCCTTCTCCCTTTGCGTTTCTTCGTGGGTGTTTCAACAGTGACAGTGAAAGGTAAAGAGTCTGTTCACGGTGCAAATAATAAGCTCATAATTCATTCAGGCTGTTGTTTCTTAGTTCAATTCAAGCCGGTACCTCGCTGTCTTGAAGTTAAACGTGAACGACCAGTGTCCTTCACTTTCCCTTGCCAACAGTGTTTTTCCAAAGTTCCCGGCTGCAAACATCATGCCATGTTGTTTGGAACAGCGCTGCCGGGTCTAGCTCCTTTTTGCAACAACAGCAATTCCAACACTAAAGGTCCGCAAGGAGCCACGACCATCACCAGGGCGGTCTAACGTTCGGGGGCGGACCACCTCCAATATATCCAGCGCTAACCTCCACTCTTCCAAAAAGAGGCATGTAAGACCAAAATTCAATTCAGCTGGTACTTTATTCAGCAGAAACACAGCATTCAATCGTCCTTACGCGTTTCAGCTACATACTTTAGCCTTGTTCATAGGTGAGCTGCGTTCTGGATTTGCTGCGTAACTTCCTGTTTCATCCGCCTTTGGTGGGACTACTGCGGTGCTTCGTGGCCCTCACATACCACAAATCCCAACATGCACCGCAAAAGCAAAAAGTCTCATCTTTAAGTACATCACTGTTGATCCTTCTCCCTTTGCGTTTCTTTGTGGGTGTTTCAACAGTGACAGTGAAAGGTAAAGAGTCTGTTCACGGTGCAAATAATAAGCTCATAATTCATTCAGGCTGTTGTTTCTTAGTTCAATTCAAGCCGGTACCTCGCTGTCTTGAAGTTAAACGTGAACGACCAGTGTCCTTCACTTTCCCTTGCCAGCGGTGTTTTTCCAAAGTTCCCGGCTGCAAACATCATGCCATGTTGTTTGGAACAGCGCTGGCGGGTCTAGCTCCTTTTTGCAACAACAGCAATTCCAACACTAAAGGTCCGCAAGGAGCCACGACCATCACCAGGGAGGTCTAACGTTCGGGGGCGGACCACCTCCAATATATCCAGCGCTAACCTCCACTCTTCCGAAAAGAGGCACGTAAGACCAAACTACAATTCAGCTGGTACTTTATTCAGCAGAAACACAGCATTCAATCGTCCTTACGCGTTTCAGCCGCATACTTTAGCCTTGGTCACAGGTGAGCTGCGTTCTGGATTTGCGGCATAACTTCCTGTTTTATCCGCCTTCGGTGGCACTACTGCGGTGCTTCGTGGCCCTCACATACCACAAATCCCAACATGCACCGCGAATATTCACTCAAAAAACTATAAGTTTTAGGGGTGTTATAGTTAGCTGGACATTTCACTCATACAAAACCATTGAAATTGCTCCTATATAGTTAGTTGTACTAACTATATTTCGCGCACCCGCAATCCACTGCTAATGATGTCACATCACTGATGACATCTTAAATGACATCACTGATGACATCACCGCTCGCAGTCGAAGTGAGAGGAGAGAGGTGTTAGACTGTTTCCCTGCTGCTTGGGGACACTGGACCAGCGCATTTGGGGGTGAATATCTGCGGACATTGAGCAGAGCGGGACTGCGAGTCCCAATGGAGTTTGCGGCGTCCAACCGGCCGCACCTGGAGACTCTTCCCGTCACGCCTCTTCCTACATAGCTCCTCCCAACAGCGCGCACTCGGAACGTGCGCGGGACGGCGCCGGGCGAAGCCCGGGCCAAGGGCGGGCCCGTTGTAGCCCGGGAGAGACCAGACCGGGCCACCCCTCTGGGCCCGCCATCTTTGGATTATTACACTTAGTGTCCGATTGTTCTATCCCGCTGGAGATCCAGGACTAAGGCAATATGTCATCAAGGGAGAAAAGGCTACAGGTACTTTGGACAGTTTTCTTATCAGAGCTAATACTGCAGTAAATAACGAATTGTCGGCCTTAGAAAGACAGCTAGCAGATGGCATTGAAAGCACTAGCCGGTCCACAGGATTATCTGTAAATACTACATCCCCGGAGATATTGGATGTTTCTCATCTATCTCTTTTGGATAGTATTGATCAAACAATTGAGTCTGTTCTACAACAGCTAAGGTCTTCCTCAACTTCCCAACGTGACTCCCACCAGACTGTACCTGAAGTCGCTCCACTTCCAACATCTGATCCAGTCCTGACCCGGAGTGAGGGGAGCAAACTAAATTTATCTCATGTATGGGGTCTTCGAGAAGGTGCTATTCCCAAAAGAAAAAGAACTAGACAATCCAAGGCTGTAAAAAGAGCGAAACTGGATCATGCCTCCAGTACTGTTGTTAACATCCCTGACATATTGGAACCCTCTTCTCCCGCGACCGTTAATAAAATTGTGACTCCAATACAGCCTTTCCAATTGCCGGTGTTAGGGCAGGCTGGCCCATTCATTTTTGGTGAGGGGTCCTGTGGTGGGGGGGACCAGTCTATATCACTTATCGCCAATGTTTTGCAGAAGCTCCTAGAACCCCTTTTGGTGAGGCTTGATTGTATTGACATTAGACTGCAAGCAATTGAAAATGTCACTGGGGGTATGAAGGAACAAGTAGGAACTTTGGGTAGTAGTCTTGGTGCAACAATAATGAATGTGGGGAGTTCTTCTCCCTCCAACCTAGCTACTCCCTCAGCCACAAGAATTACTACACCACCTACGACAATAAGTGTACCCACAGTTAGCCCACCAAACCCTGCCCCCCTACCCCTCCCAAGGCAAGTCCCGCCAGTGCCCTTAGTGCGGAAATCAAAGTTACCTGTTACAACAATCCCACTGAGACAAGAAAAAACGCAAACCAGGACTGGTGACCGCCCCGCCCAGAACGTCCCCACCCTAGATCGGTCACATATAGTTAACCTTCCTCCAGAGGCGGCAGACCACACTGTAATCTTGGCCGGAGTTCCGGAGCTTTCTAGCTCTGTACCAGAACCCTTTGATTCCCTGAGAAACAAAGTGATTAGCTGGTTAAATTTCCATAGGCCTTTGCCGCCAAACATGAGAGGTGAAATATTAATGGTTAGGTGGGTCCCTTGGGTGGGACATACAAGAAAGGAGATTAAGGGAGATTGTATTTTGGTAACTTTTAGGGATTCTCAGATTGCTCCTCAAATTAGCAATTGGCTGGGCAGTTTGGGAAATACCACTATCCAACTGCTACCATTGTCCTTTTTTTATCCGCCTAGAAACCACAATTTGCATCCTAGGGTGAATGATGGTTGGACAAGGGTGGGATTTTCCATTGACGGTACCAGGTATAGGCCCATACGGCAGGACACGCCAATGCAGAGTAATTATTTGCATCCCAATAGGTATAGTTGTCTTGAAGAGGTGGACTGACTGCAGCGGGATGTATGCAAGGGAGGAAGTGATGGGGTGGTGCCTTCTACAGCTGTACTAGAGACAGCTGTAGATATCGCTGATACTGGAAACTCTCCCTTTGTCCTTTTTTCTAATGGTCAGCCGAGTACTATTACTATAGAATCCCCCACACATTCCCCTAATACCACCCCCGGCTCCCACGTACTAAAAATCCTTTCCTGGAATATAGCGAGTCTATGTAATAAATTGGCCTGCCCTGACTGGGTGTCATACATAGACTCTAACGACATCTGCTTATTCCAGGAAACATGGGTACGGGAGGAACAACATCGTTTAGGATTTGCTTCATTTTCAGGTGCTGCTAAATGGGCGGGAAAAGGTCGCCCGTCTGGGGGGCTAACAATTTGGGTGGCAACCCATTTGGGTTGCAGTGTCAAAACCATGGATACAGCCACAGATGATGTCCAGTGTGTAATTTTAGAGTGCCGAATGGTTTCAGATTGGCAGTGGTTAATATCTACTCAAGACCTGTGAGTGCCACATCTGTGTCCGAACTATCCTCTTTTCTAACTAACATTCCTGAGGGTGCCACGTTTGTCGTGGGAGGTGATTTTAACTCCCAATTCGAACCACTGGACGGTCTGCTAGATGCCATAAATCAGGAGGAGAATGATGCTTGGAACATCCCTGAAGTATCAGGTCCTTCGGCAAGAGCATGGACCCCTCTAGCTGTACAAATCACTTCACTGACGCTGACCCACTCAATTAGGGAGTGTAATGGGTGCATAAAGTCTGATAATCCACCTGCCTTTACTTTCTATCAGTCAGGGAGGAGGGCATGCCTCGACTAGATTTTTGTGGAGTGCAGGGTCTGGAATAGAATACTAGACTTTAGGGTCACACAGAGGGGAGAGAGTGATCATAACCCGCTAATCCTAGATTTCAAAATTCCTGGTTCTGATAGGGGCATTCTACCACCGTAACCTGACATTCCTAACACGTCTACCCTATCAAGTAACAGACGCAGGGTAAGATGGGATAAGTTGGCTAAAAATCCCAACGGGTTAGCCAAACTGTACACCCAGGTAATCCCAGTACTGGAGGATGTAGCTGTTCTTATAGAAGAGCATCCTGTGAATTCCTTTTATGAAAAGCTGGGAAAACTACATACTGTATTAATAAGCACCCTCAAAGAAATGTTTAATCCCATAGGACCAAGTACTGGTGGGGTCCATAGGAATTCATCCTGGTACAATAAGGCATGTAGACAGGCGAAAGGTGACCTGCCAGTGGAATTAAAGCAGAACAACAATAGGGACCTTATAAAAGCCAGGAGACAAGTATACAGGAACCTCATACGCCATGCTAAGGCCGAATGGGAGAATGAGAAATGGGTAAATCTGACATCAGCTCTTGCGTTTAAAGACGCACGTAAGTTCTGGCAAATTGTGAGCACTGGCTCTCTCGAGCCAGATCAGGCAGTAACACCTAATATTGCTGCTGAGGTATGGGAAGAACACTTTGCTGAACTGTATAAGGAAGATATTCATGGCACGAATGTCCCCATGCCTGATGTAGCAAGCACTCTAGTCTCTGTTCCGCTGGAGCTCAGGTTCTCCCTAGCTGAGGTCCAGGCGGCCATAGCTAAGCTCCCTGCGGGAAAAGCCCCAGGGCTGGATAAGGTCCCGGGGGACCTCTATAAACAGGAACCCGAGATATGGGCCCCCTATCTCCTTAAAATTTTTTATGCAGTTCTCGGGGGAATGGCACCTCAAAATACTTGGCTGGGAGCCGAGTTGGTCCCTATCTTTAAGAAGGGGTCACCTCTCCTCCCAGCCAACTATAGGCCAATCAGCCTAATAGATGTATCCCAGAAACTTTTTACAAGGCTGATTTTGGATCGCCTTTTAGACTGGGTTGAGGGCTTCAGAAGGAATGTATCCACCACTGACCAGATTTTTAGATTAAACATGCTCTTCTGGAAAACGGTCAAAGTCCAGGGCGGCTCGCTTTACACTGTTTTCGTTGACCTCCGTGCGGCCTTTGATTTGGTCCCACAGGGGAAACTCTGGAGTGTATTGAGGGATTTAGGTATTCCAACCCCCCTCTTAAATATTTTAATTCGCCTCCATTCACAGAATTTCGCGAGGGTCAGGTGTGGGAGACATTGCAATCTGTCATCTAGTTTCTCCGTTGGCAGGGGGGTAAGGCAGGGTTGCGTTTTGGCGCCAACCCTGTTTTGCCTCTATGTCAACGGAGTAATCACCCACCTGAATATGGTCCCCAACAGAGACGCCCCAAGGCTCGCTGGTGCAGGGATCTCTGCGATTATGTTCTCAGATGATACCCTGTTGCTGGCAAAGACCCCAATGGGCATACAGCGAGTCTTGGATGCCTTTGTCTCATTTTGCCATGATCGGGGATTAGAAATTAATACATCCAAAATGAAATTCATGATCTTTAACCCACCGAAAACATCCCGCCCTAATCCTGCTATAGGTGGTGTTCGTTTAGAAAGAGTCCAAACGTTCGAATATTTGGGATTAACTCTAAACGAGGATATGACTTGGGCACAACATCAGATTAAAACCCAATTAAAACTCTCGTAAAAAGCAGGTGGGATTCTTAAACTTCTGAAGCAAACTGTCTCCAAACCTATCTCTTCCCCCCTTGAAATCTATAAAATGCAGGCACAGGAAGCGGTGATCTACGGTGGTGAACTATGAGGTTACAGTTGCCACCCTGAAATCACCACTACAGAAAATAGGTTTCTTAGGCAGTTGGTATCCCTGCCTGCTAGCACGCCCCTACTTCCCCTTAGGCTGGACTTGGGACTCCGATCACTCAAGGAAGAATTAGGACTTAAACCTCTTACTTTCTGGAGACGTCTCTGGGTAACCCCTGAACTCGCCAGCTACAGGCGCGAGTTTGCAGAACTGTTAAAAGCTCCAAATGTTTGGAACTTCCCCTGGCTGAAATATATCAGGCAGGAATTTGACAGGCTAGGTTGCCCTTTATAATGGACTAACCCTGAAGAAGCGTGTAGAGGTTTATCCCGGAGGGAATTCGTTAGTCTGTATCATGATGATAATATGTTTGCCTGTCTAACCAATGCCCAAATTGGGACAATGACAAGATCATTCCTGGGTCTAAAGGATCATTACAAACTCGAGTCTGCTTTTGATAACATCAGCCCTAATGGTCATAGGAAGCTGTACCTCCAATGGAAATATGACTCCCTACCGATAAGAGCTCTGACCTCACACTGGCATCCTAACGCCCCCATAAATTGCCCCGCGTGTAGAGCTGAAGTAGAGACTGAATTACACATGGTTTTCTTTTGCCCTTCCTATAAGATTTCTAGGAAGAAGTGGATTATCCCCACCTGAAAAAACCTGGGCATTAGGCAGTGTTTTCAGTCGTATTGAATATTAAAAACTGATTTATCGCCAATAATTGTTTTTGCGGTTACGAAATTCCTGGCTGCCATGTGGAATACCAGAAGAAAATATCTGGAAAAATGAGATGAAATGCAATTATGTAATCTGCTCAGGTGTTCCGAGGGTTGTGGTGGCCTGAGGCTCTCTTGGGGGATTGGCCTTTGATTTTTTTGACAATGTTTTTATCTAGAATGACTTTAACGGTATTGGTACTTTTGTGCTCTTTTTAACAACTGTAATGATTTATGATGAATTTTATTGTGCACTCTTTTATGACATCTCTTCTGTTGAAATAAAGATGAAATGAAATGGATTTATAATGTAACTAAAGTCCTAAAACCCTCTATTAACCACAATGCTTTTTAATGAGGTGCTATCATGTATATTGGTCCCAAGATGGCTGCCAACACTTCTTGGATGAAGTGCTGACAGCCAATCAGATCTCACGCGTACCCCCCTGAGCAGGCCTGGGGGTCAGGGTGCTTCTACCCTGCCCCCTTTTTGAGTTCTACACGTTTGTTTTTGTGCTTTCCTGTGCCTCAGTCTACCGAGGTACAAGATGGCTGCCAACAATTTCTCTTTTGGAGTGTTGACAGACATTGGCAGCCAATCAAAATGCAGCTCGTACTTGGGAAGGTACAGAGTACAGTAAGCTTACAGTAAGCTTACAGTAAGCTTATATAGATATATATGTGTTTTTGAAGTTTCATAAAAACCACTGGAGCAATTTTCACCAAATATAGAAAAGGCACTTCTGCGTACCAGTCCCTACAATTTTGCAAGTTTGGTGTAATTCCATTCAGCGGTTCGGGCTGTAGCCGTGTCTGAACGTCCTATGGAAATTAAGATGGGGAAAACACGTTTTGGGACCCCCTTTTTTCTCGGCCCTGCTTGACGAATCCCCCAAAAACTTTTAGGGAAGGAGCAGAACTGAGCTGGCCAAAAGTTTGGAAAATTTCACGCAATTTCCTCAATCGACACCAAAGTTATTCCCAATAGAATGATGTGGATTTCCTATGGAAACTAGGTCCTAACTATATATACCTACTGGCTATCGCCAGTAGGTAATATATATATATATATATATATTCACTGAAAAAACCATAGGTTTCACAGCTGTTATAGTTAGCTGGACATTTTACTCATACAAAACCATTGAAATTCCCCCGTTATAGTTAGTTGTACTCACTATAACTCGCGCAGCCGCAATCCACTGCTGATGATGTGACATATTACATCATTCATGACATGGTCAGTGACATCACCGATGACATCTCAAATGACATCACTGATGACATCCCTGATGACATCATCCATGTGACAATCAAATACACCTCATCACACACTAGAATAATCTTTCATCACTCACTGTAAAATAGAAAGTGCCATACTTGAAACCATTGACACACCAATAGAAATTTCTAAACACCCACTCAGTTATTCATAGAACTATACACACATCTAATCACTTACCAATAGATTCAGTGTTATATGCAATGAATAATCAACAGAACACTATCAAATATACTTATATGCCTATTTCAACATTACACACCAGCACACATTGTATTCACTTATAAAGAGATCCTTCTGACTTATTCAAACAATTGATTATACTTACATTTACTCACCTACACACTTATACAAACACCACTTCATCTATTTATATAGATAGTAATTCATACTTAGTGTGTTATAAAATCACTATTACAAGTATACAATTATCCACATAGTGACTCATACAATCACTAAGTCTTAGGCACACTTAATTAGATATAACTGTCACATAAACTGCCTTTTTTTCAAGTTTAATGGAGATGTACCATTGAGAGAAATATTTCATAACACACATAAACATATACACTCACTGAAACAACTGTTATAACATGTAGTCTTAACCTCATATACCTACTGAATGAACTATTCACAAATTTTTTGGCAATCACACCCCCCCCCCCCCACCAAACCACATAGGCATGCATTTACCCATACAAATACTCAGTTAAGAAACCAATAACAAATATAGTCTTTAACATAGCAATTAAGACAAAGCAATAAAAGACTTTCACACAGTTTAGTAACTACACATTATGTATAGTGAGACTCTACAAATTAGTCAAGGAAACAATCAATGCACTGTTACTAAATCCACCATCCACACATTTATATTTATATATCCACTCATTCTTCAATGCAAAGTAGTGTATTTATAATACATATTTAAATATCAAAGCAAACCACATTCACTGGATGATGTCATCAGTGATGTCATTTGAGATGTCATCAGTGATGTCATCAGTGATGTCACTGACCATGTCATGAATGATGTAATATGTGACATCATCAGCAGTGGATTGCGGGTGCATGAGTTATAGTGAGTACAACTAACTATAACGGGAGAATTTCAATGGTTTTGTATGAGTAAAATGTCCAGCTAACTATAACTGGGGTGAAACCTGTGTTTAGGACATGATAATCCAAATCCAAATGTTTCTCAAGAAAAGTCATAAACCGTGCCCAAACGACGATATTCCGAACGATTGAAAATGACTTTTCTTGAGAAACATTTGGATTTGGATTATCATGTCCTATACTTTGGAATTTTTGAAAGTCTGACTTTGAGGATGTTATAAATTACTCAAGTCTGCCTGAATTGTGTGGGTAAAATTGATACCTAGTCACTTTGAATAAGAATGTACTACTCTCTCTCTACTACTCACTCCCTACTACTCACTCTGTACTACTCACTCTGTACTACTCTCTACTACTCACTCTCTACTTCTCACTCTCTACTATTCTCTACTACTCACTCTCTACTACTCTCTTTCTACTACTCTCTACTACTCACTCTACTACTAACTCTACTACTCACTCTCCTACTCACTCTCTACTACTCACTCTCTACTACTATCTACTACTCATGCTCTACTACTCTCTCTCTCTACTACTCTCTACTACTCACTCTACTACTCACTCTCTACTTCTCTCTACTATTCTCTCTCTATGCTACTCACTCTCTACTACTCACTCCCTACTACTCACTCTCTACTACTCACTCTACTACTCTCTACTACTCACTCTTTACTACTCTCTACTACTCACTCTCTACTGCTCTCTACTACTCACTCTACTACTAACTCTCTACTACTCTCTACTACTCACTCTCTACTACTCACTCTCTACTACTCTCCACTACTCACTCTACTATTCACTCTATTACTCTCTACTACTCACTCTGCTACTCTCTCTACTGCTCTATACTACTCACTCTCTACTCTCTATTACTCACTCTCTACTCTCCACCTCTCTACCTCTCTCTACTAGTCTCTACCTCTCTACCTCTACCGCTCTACCTCTACACCTCTACCTCTACACCTCTACCTCTCTACCTCTCTCTACACGCACACATATACACATATATATGCATATATATGCATATGCATTTATATGTATGTATGTGTATATATATATATATATATATATGCGCTTAACGTTCCCCAGATGCACCGAACAAACAGCACTCCCAGGAAGAGAAACGGACACCAATCCGGTAAATTCTGCAGCAAAATTTCTTTTTATTTTTTAATTAATGCAGTGTCAAAGGTGCCGCGATCCGACACGTTTCGGCGATCCTGTCGCCTTGCTCACCAGATAAAAAGCGTTTCTTAGTGTAATTTAAATAAACCAATACCAATCACCGCACTTTTCGTAATAGGTCACATGGTCATCTGGTCACCTTACAGAGTAATGGATATAGAAAACAGACTTACTCAAAGTTACTTTCACTTTGGTAAATCCATATAACAAATTTAGATAGTAACTGTTTAAATACACACAATCTATACATCCAGTTTTTGATGTTTGCTAGATAATACACGTTGCAATATACTTTGAATTTGTTCAAAACCAATCCAAAGGTAATTTCTAAAACTATAAATATTATGCTAAATATTAAAAACATAACATTCCCTTGCAATCAATAATGTGAGTGTAATAACTGCTTAAATGCATTAATATTTGTGTCATAACAGAGCTATCTAATATAAAAAAAAATGTTTAATACTAGTTCTAACATTCAAAAAGTGCTTAAGTGCTAAAAAGTGCAAAAGTGAATAAAGTGCAATTATAGTCAAAAATCCAAGAATGTTCCCGGCCGGGAACATCCAAAAATGCTCATTCGAGAGAGAATCAGCGTGTACTAAATGTATTTGTACATATAATTTATACATAGCTATCCGGTCAAATTCTTCAAAAAAGCTAAAAGTGACATGTAGAGTCTGGCATGACCCCCTACAGGAACCTGTTAACAATGTAGAATAAAAACCACACATTTCTTCATGGTGTATGTTAATTACACTGAGCACCTAAGTGCAGCTACCATAGTTCCTCCAAGTGTACAGCCAAACATTACATGTCTTCATACCGAACTGTTTACATGAAGTTCACCCAAATAGTTACATGGTCCATAGTTCCTCAGAGATAATGATACATATCTTCACACATGTTCAGCCCATATGGGCTCTTTGTATCAAGTTCTAAAATATAGCGTGTTTCCAACTGTCACAGAGCTTTGTCTCTATTTCCGCCTCTTTTATTGGTGGGGACACTGTCAATAACAAAATAAGAAAGTACATTGAGATTGTTACCATGTTCTGATTTGACGTGTCTGGCGACAGGATAAGTTTGATCTGAATTTACAGTGGCTCGCAGATGTTGTAAAATGCGTGCTTGCACTGGAAGTTTTGTGCTTCCCACATAGCGAAGACCACATACACAATTTAAAACATATACTGCATATTCCGTTTTACAGTTGAAATTTCCTTTGATCTCACACAACTCATCAGAAAATGCAGTTTTATATGTTTTAGTGTTTGATCCAAACTTACAGGCTCTACAACTGCTACACTTATAGAAACCCTTTTTAGTAGAGAACCATTTATCTTTGTTGAGCAATTCTGGACAGTTTTTGACCAAATCTGATCTCATGGAGTATGCTTTTCGATAGGTGATACTGGGCTTTACCGGTAAGACTCCCCTTAAGACACTGTCTGTTAAGACGATGGGCCACTGGGTATTTAAGATTTTCCTTATGGCTTGTGATTGCTTGCTATATGTAGTGATAAATCTACACTCATAATTTTCATTTTTACTAGCATCTGGGGTTAGCTCAGTTTCAGTGTTGTTTGCAGCCGGTTGTAATAAATGACGTCTATCCTGTTGATTGACTTTTCTTAAGGCTGCTTTAATCTTGCCTGCTCCATAACCACGTGATGTTAGTCTAGCTATAACAATCTCTTGAGAGTTTTTCCATGCTTCCTCAGTATTACAAGCCCTCCTGATTCTGAGAAGTTCTCCATATGGGAGACTTTCTATAGTGTGACGCGGATGAAAACTGGATGCATGCAATAGCGTGTTGCCTGCAGTTGGTTTTTGGTACAGACTAGTTGTAATCACCTTGTTCTGAATTGCAACCTCTATATCTAGAAAGTTTGCAACAGTGCTGTGTATGTGACTGGTAAAGGCTAAATTGAGATCATTATTGTTAATGCTTGTCACAAATTCCTTTGCCTGATCCGAATCGCCCTTCCACACAATAAACACATCGTCAATGTACCTCCACATATGGGCAATATGGGTGTCAAATATTGCTTTGTGGTGTGTCCTGAGGACATGCTCCTCCCACCAGCCTACATGTAAACATGCATAGCTGGGGGAGAAGCATGCCCCCATAGCCACCCCTCTCTTCTGTCTATAAATCTTTGCATCAAACAGAAACACATTGTTCAACAAGCATTTGCGAATCATTTCCACAATCATTTTGTTATGCTGGTACATTCCTATGTCACTCTGCTCAAGATAATATTTGATTGCTCTCAATCCATCTTCATGCCTGATACATGTATACAATGCTGTTATATCCAACGTCACAAATATCATGTCATCAGTCCACTTCACAGTACTCAGTTTATTCAGAAAGTCTCTGGAGTCTTTTAAATATGTGGGTAAAGCTGTAACAAAATCCTGCAAATAATAGTCCACATATTTGTAAGTATTTTCAAAGCAGCTATTGATGGCAGAGATGATGGGTCTACCTTGTAATGGGGTCAGTCCTTTATGGACTTTAGGGATCAGGTAAAATAAGGGTAACATGGGATATTCTTTGTATAAAAACTTGTGTTCTTCCTTAGTAATTAAACCTTCCCTTAACCATTTCGATAGATCATTCTTGTAATCAGTATTGTTCTTACGTACTGAAATCCCATCACTGCGTTCATAACATTCTGTGTCCTCAAGCTGTCTGAAAGCTTCAGCTCTGTATGACTCTTTGTCCCACAGGACAATATTGCCTCCTTTATCTTTATATACATACATATAAAAACATATATAATCTGCATATCTATATAAATACAAATATAAATGCATGCATACATATACATATATGCATACGTATGCATGTTATTTACATGAAAGTTTGATAAACACTAATAAAAGCAAAGCTAAAAAGCCACCTCATTACAAACAGAATGGCTTTAACTAAAAAGAGGGCGAGATCTATTGCATTTTCAATGCTTGTTTACTTTGGTTCAATCAAGAAGGCATTCAGATGTGTCACACATTTGCCATACATTCTGAATGTTAGCACTCCAGTTGCTCATTAGATCACTGTAGTAAAGCTACTGCTCACCAGGGAAGTCTGCTGCTGGTATTCAAAGTGCATGTTTCAGTCTGCATGTCAGAATTTACTGAAATAGAAGAGGATTTGAGAAGTCAAAATGTGCCCTAATTTTTCTTTTTTCAGCACTAATCATAATTTCTATGGCAAAATGAACCCCCTCGTTTTGTTCCTTTGCAAATTAAATGTTTTAAGTTTTACCACTTTATCCCAATCAAGATGACTTCAGGTGTGCCATACTTTTGTCATAAGGTAGACTGTTAGCGCTCTATATATATATATTTATATGCAAATATTACCTACGGTCACCAGTAGGTGGTTATAGTTAGGACCTATTATCCATAGGAAATCCGCAACATTCTATTTGGAATAACTTTGCCGCTGGTTGATGAATCTTCGTGAAATTTTCAAAACTGGTGGAGCGCTCCGGTCCGCTCCTATCCTGAAATCTCGGGGTGATTCGTGAAGCGGAGGCCAAGAAGAAAGGGGGGTCCCAAAACGTGTTTGCCCAATGCCATTTTCCCTAGGAACCGTTCATCGGGCTACAGTCCGAACTGCTGATCAGAACTAGACACCAAAATTGGTAAAGAGGTAGTCCTTGGTTCAGACTTGTGCCTTTTGCTTAAATGGTGCAAATCCGTTCAGTAGTTCCTGAGAAAATCACAATTAAAAGTGCATATATCTATGGCCGTGCAGGATCCGCGCACCCTCCCGATCACGAGCTGCATGCTAATTGGCTGTCAACACTCCAAATCAGAAAGTGTTGGCAGCCATCTTGTGCCTCAGTAGAACCGATGCACAAGAATTCTAAATAAAAAATGCAAAGAACGCGAAAAGGGGGCAGAGTAGAAAATCCGCGCAGGGTGTGCTGATATTGCCGATAAAAAAAACCTGAAGCGTGGGCTCCCACACATGGATGATAATTAGCCCCGGGGGGCCAAATCCCAGGGGCATGTGCATAAAAATAAAGTGTGGGTGGGGCCCAATCCCCACCACAACCCCCTGGGGACCGCCACCCCCTCAGGGGCAAAAGCATGTATAATTGTATATATAATATAATAAACCTCCTGTGATTCTAGGCAAATCACTTAATCTCCCCGTGCCTAACATGAATGTGTGTCCGTCCTTATGTAACGTAACTGGTGCTATGTAAAGCGCTCTGATACCTGATTCGGTTCGGGTCTAGTTGCGCTATATAAAACTCTAAAAAAAAAAATTAAAAAAAATTGTGGGGGGGGGACATGGCCCCCCCGCAGCCCTGGGGACCTTCAACTCTGGGGCTTAATAGTATAAGCCCTGGGGACTGCCACCCCCGGGGCTGAACATAAATAAGATTGCAGAGGCACACTGTCCCCTCTCAGCCCCAGGGACCGCCACCCCCTGGGGTTTAATATTATAATGTTGGGGGGCCTCTAAGGCCCCCCGAGTCCCGGGCACCACCACCTCTCAGGGCTCCACTTCATTGCTATTGTGGGGGGCACACTGCCCCCCGCAGCCCCGGGGACTGCCACCCCCTGGGGCTTATTTTTCATTTAAAAAAAATACCCTGTGTGGGGGGGCTTGAAACCCCCCCACAGGCCCAGGGGACCGCCACCTCCCCGCCACCAGGAACCTCCAGGATGCGCCAGGGGGCTACTTTGCAGAGAGGTGCTCTGAGGCCATGCCCCTTTTTACACCTCTCTGCAATGCAGCTCTGTGGCGCTTACTGGAGTTAGCTGGTGGGCTAGTTGCACCCCAGGAACCCTCAGTATTCAAGGGGAGTTATTCCCCCAACTTAAAACGCGCCACGGGGCACGTTTGCACAGTGGTGAAGGGAGGGGGCGGGGCTTGAGTTCACATGTGTGCAAACACACCCTGTTGCGCGGGATAAGTTGGGGAATTAATTCCTTATCAATCCTGAGGGTCCCTGGGGGCCAACTAGCCCACCAGGTACCTCCAGTAAACGCTACAGAGCTGCTTTGCAGAGTGTTGTAAAAAGGAGCGTGGCCTCTGAACACCTCTCTGCAATGATTGAGGAGGAATTAATTTTCTAACTTAAAACGCACCACAGGGCGTGTTTGCAGACATATCACCTCAGGCCACGTCCCCTTCCTTCACCACTGTGCAAACGCGCCCCGTGTTGCGTTTTAAGTTAAGGAATTAATTTTCTTTCAATACTGAGGGTCCCTGAGGGCCAAATAGCCCAACAGGTCTCTCCAGTAAACACTAGGGAGCTGTGTTGGAGACAGGTGTTCAGAGACCATGCCCCTTTTTACACCTCTATGCAACTCAGCTCTGTGGCATTTATTGGAGGTACCTAGTGGGCTAGTTTGACCTTAGGGACCCTTAGGATTGAAGAATACATAATCTCTCAATTTATAACGGCCACAGGGCTCGTTTACACAGTGGTGAAGGGAGGGGATGGGGCCTGAGGTGATGTGTGCAAACACACCCTCTGGCGCATTTTACGTTGGAGAAAAAATTCCCCTTCAATCCTGAGGGACCATGGGGGCCAAGTAGCCCACCAGGTGCTTCCAGGAAGCGCCACTGCGCTGCCTTGCAGAGAGATTGTGCAGGCCGTGCCCCTTTTTTACTTCTCTCTGCTACGGAGCTCTGTGGTGCTTACTGGATATACCTAGTGGGCTAGTTGGACTCTAGGGACCCTCAGGATTGAAGGGGAGTTATTTCCCCAACTTAAAAAGTGCTAGAAGGCTTGTTTGCACAGTGGTGAAGGGAGGGGATGGTGTAGGAAAGTGGCTCTATATATACAGGACCAAAGTGAAATCAGCCGAACTACGAATTCCAATTTACTCACCTGTTATCAGGAGAGACCTCAGAGCTGCATCTTTGAGCTCAGTACTGATCCAGAAAAGTACTTACCAGTAACTTGAATTTCCTTCCATAGGATATCATTGTCTGCTTTTTGTTGAAAAAGTTTCTAAGTGTTGATTTAAGAAACTTCCAAATATTCCTCTAAAATCAGCCGAACTACTAATTCCGATTTACTCACCTGCTATCAGGAGAGACCTCAGTGCTGCATATTGGAGCCAGTATTGATCTTGAAAAGAAATTCTAACCATACTTACCAGTAACTTGAATTTCCTTCCATAGGCTAACATTGACTGGTTTCACTTGGAAATTCTTCCAAGTGTGGGGTTTTGGAACTTTAAAATATTGACCTAAAATCAGCCGAACAACGAATTCTAATTAACTCACCTGTTATCAGGCGAGAACTCAGTGCTGTATCTTTTAGCCCAGCACTGACCCTGAAAAGTAATTCTAACCGTACTTATCAGTAACTTGTATTTCCTTCCATAGGAATCCATTGTCTTGTTTTCACCAGAACAGTTACTGTCTATTTTCATAAACTACAAATATTCCTTAGAAATCGATTGTATGACTTAAACACATTCTTTCAACTGTTTACAGGAGATGCACCAGTGATCCACCACTGAGTAAGAAAAAGTAACGATAACACTTACCTGCTAAGTGAATTTCCTCCTATGGGATAACATTGGTGATTCTATGTGAAAAAGTTTCTAAGTGTCAACTTTTAAAATACAATAATGTTCCTTAAAAATCACTACTGAAACCAAAACACTTTTACTCATCTGTTTACAGGTGATGTACCAGGCCTGAATCTAGGATCCAGTCCTGTGGTTAAAAAAGTAATCCATAAAGTAACTGATTGCATTTAACTAGAAATTCCCCCTGACCTCAATGTTGCATTGTGTTTGAAATTGTGTTGCCCATTGCAACAACTGTTACTACTGTACTTAAAAGTCTATTGCCTATTTGCAAAGTATTTAAACTAAAATAATTCATTCTGAGAAAGTATATTTTGTAAAGTAATGTATAATGTAATTATAATGTAATTTAAAAAATAAAATATCTAAAAATAGTTTAAATAAATTTAGCAAATTAGTATAAAAATAAATAAATATAACAATTAATACATTTAAAAATTGTCATTTACAAAACCTTTGAAATTCACTGAAAAAACCATAGGTTTCAGACATGTTATAGTTAGAAATTAGCATTTAAAAAACCTTTGAAATCCATGAAAAAACCATTGGTTTCAGACATATTATAGTTAGGAACTAACAATTAAAAAACCTTAGAAATTCACTGAAAAAACCATAGGTTTTAGGGGTGTTATAGTTAGCTGGACATTTCACTTGTACAAATCCATTGAAATTCCTCCGTTATAATTAGTTGTACTAACTATAACTCGCATGCCTGCAATTCACTGCTGATGATGTCACATATTACATCATTCATGACATGGTCAGTGACATCACTGGTACATGGAAAATGCTAGATATATCCCAAGTTGTATAGTTTTGCAAACTTAGAAACAGTAAAGAGAGAAAACAGAATTGCCCAACAGGAAGGCTTGTAGTGACAGGTGCAGCTTCAAATGTCATCACAATGTGTTCTCAATATTCGTTCATGTGGGTTTATTTCCCAGGGGAGAATAACTGCAAGGTAAAGAGCCAGCATGTATAACATCGCGTCACCCATCACACCAACCTGAGTATCACTTGGCGAGGCGTGTCCTGACGTGGTCCTTTCGTGTGTAGGCACACTAGCTTTTTCCATGTACCCTTCTATGAAATAGTGATGGATGGTGGACATAGTCGTTTCTGGAGCTTGCGAACTACGACGAGCCTTCTCATTTTCAATGACGCACTTTAGGACTGAAATCACAGTTTCAAGTCAAACTTTCTCGCTTTGTGAAACCGATTGAATACTGATACATTTTTGTGGAGCTTGTGAACTACAACGGGCTTTTTTCACTACCAACCACAAATTATATGACTGGAATCACAGTTTTGACTCAAACTTTCTCTCTTTGTTAAGCGGATTGAATATTGATATATTTTTGTGCCCTGAGGAAGCTCTCATGTTGGGAGCGAAACGCGTTGGCTGAGTTTTTGACACAACTGGTTTTAAAATTCGGAACACAATTTTTTTTTCAATAAAGAAGTGACTTTTTCATATACTTTTGGTCTACTGGACTCTCTTAGTTGTGCATCCCCATCATTGTTTGATTGCAGAGATAATTGTACTCTATGTCCTCAGATTATGTTAAAGGATACGACAAAAAAAAAATCTTGATGTCTGTGCTGACTACTGCCTTGGATCAACAGTGAGGACTACAGGGTTCACAACTTGAATTCAGCTTTGGATCTACACTACGGACAGCATTGAATTTAGCCTTGATTTATATGAGGCAGAGACAATTGTACTTTATGTCCTCAGATTTTGTTAAAGGATGCGACAAAAACAATTCCTTAAAGTCTGTGCTGACTACTGCCTTCGATCCTCATTGTGAGGGTTCATGATTCAGGTGGAATGGCGATTGCACATGACGCATTCCAGTAGGCAAGAGACATTGTACCAGTGCGACCCGCTCGAACCATGAATCATCGCAGGGTGCGCACACGCTGAGTTCTTCAGGTACCACTAACTCACTGCAGCACAAGTCATCTCCCTGTGACCTTACTAATGCAGAATTCACTAGGCAAAAAACATTACTCCCAGTGCGGCCTGCCCGGACCACGCATAATCGCAGGTTACGTACACGCTCAGTACCAAAGGTACTACTAACTCAGTGTACCAACATTCATCACCATGTGGCCGTATTCAGGCAGAATTCAACAGACAAAAGACATTGGGCCGAATGTGGCACCCGGGGACCACACATTATTGCAAGGTACGTACAAGCTCAGCGCCAAAGATACTACTAACTCAGTGCACCATAAAGCATCGCAAAGTAAAGTGAACAGTTTTATGTCAGCAATGAGGCATACTATCATTTTAAATGGAATTCATGGAGAATTCAATCGACAAAAGACATTACTCCAATAATTGTGCCTCCCCCTGACCATGCATCATCGCAGGGTACGTACACGCTAAGCGCCAAAAGTACTACTAACTCAGTGCACCAAAAATCATCGCCACATGGCCTTACTAAGGCAGAATTCACAAGACTAAAAACATTGCTACCAGTGCAGCCTGCCCAAACCATGCACCTTTTTGTTTCAGGTGCCACTAACTCAGTGCACCACTTATCATCGCTGGCTGCACACACGCTAAATTACCAATAGAGTGCAGCTCTACTCAACCCCACGTGGCAGTTATAGATTTAGTTGAATAATAAAATTCACGCTGCAAGTGCAAAGGCACACTCAATGGCAGTCTACACTGTGGACAGCACAGGTCAAAATTTGAACTATAATGTCGCTGAAACATACATATTTCAACAATGTATTCCATACATGTTTCATCTTTTCTTTCAATCGTGATTATAGATGATACAGTCCAGCCTAAGATCTACACTGTGGACAGCAGGGTTTACCACTTGAATTCAGCTTTGCATCTACACTGCAGACAATAGGGAATTCAACCTTGATTTACTTGTGGGAGAGGTGTGGCGCCGCGGCCAGGGCGACTGACGCTGGAATCTGGGGATCACGGTTCGATCCCCAGCGCCGGTGGCAGGTTAGCCCAGCACCATGTAACTCTGGGAAATAGCTTGCTTAATCTTCCCGATGGCCCCCAGCGCCTAGAGACCCTAACGGGTGATTGTGCGCTTTACAAATGTGGATTATTATTATTATCTTAATGCAGAGACAATTATACTGTATGGATTCAGATTTTGTTCAAATAAGTGAAAAAAAGCATTCTTTTATAACTGTGCTGACTACTGCCTTTGATGTACACTGCGGACAGTAGAGTTCACAACTTGAATTCAGCTTTGGATCTGCACTCAATTTTTTTAAGGCAGAGACAAAAAATACTCCTGTGGCACTGCTAGTATGAGCAAGCACCTTCAATCCCTGCATCCTGTGAACTATGCTCACAAAGAATGTATAAGCCTGCCCCAAAATGTACCTCCACCACCGGCAATACCAAGTACTTCTGGGGCATCACCTTTGACATCGCCATCAGACACACGTCCCCATTTTGAGAAAGTTAGAATGCACTGCGTGAAGTACAATCATTTCATTTGTTATGGGGAGCAATCAGTAGACTTAGTTTGCAGAGCAATTGATAACCATCAATGGTAGTTTTTTTTCCCTCAGAGTTCATGCAGTCCAGTATGCAACAGTCAATGCTTTGAGTGCAGCCCGTTCAGACCACGCATCACCGCAGGGTGAGCACATGCTAAACACCAGACGTACCACTAACTCAGTACACCATAAATAATCACCACGTGGCTTTATTAAGGCAAAATTCAGTAGTAAAAAAACATTACTCCCAGTGTGGCCTGCCCGGACCACGCATCATCGCAGGGTACATACACGCTCAGTGCCAAAGGTACTACTAACTCAGTGCACCATAATTCACCGTCATGTGGCCGTATTTAGGCAGAATTCAACACTCTTCATTCATTATTTGCAGAGTGCAGTACCAAACAAAGTATAACGTCCCTCAAACCTACACAATATCCCTTTAGTAGCCTTCCTTCAAAAACTTCTTTTATATCAGTTCTAGGTTTAGTTGAATAACAAAATTCACGCTGCAAGTGCAAAGGCACACTCAATGGCAGTCTACACTGCGGACAGCACAGGTCACAACTTGAACTATAATGTCCCTGAAACATACATATTTCAACAATGTAGTCCATACATGTTTCATCTTTTAATTCAATCGTGATTACAGATTATGCAGTCCAGTAGGCAAAAGACAATGCTTCCAGAGCAGACCGCTTGAACCACGCATCATCGCAGAGTGCACACACGCTGCGCACCGGACGTACCACTAACTCAGTGCAACATAAATAATTACCACATGGCCTTATTAAGGCAAAATTCAGTAGTCAAAAGACATTCTTACCAGTGTGGTCTGCCTGAACCATGAATCATCGCAGGCTCCACACAAACCGACCCTACCTTAGTGCACCACAACTCATGAACCCTTTACGAGAGAATCTTCTGTGTATTATTTCACACATAGTGCTCCTACCTTTGTACAGCAGAAGTCATAAACCATTTATGATTGAATATCTGTATATGATATCATGATTACTATTCTACTTGTTACCAACAGCAACGTAATAAAATGGAGTCGAGCACACGTGCCCATACACACTTCAACTATCTATCTGTGTCTGTGTATTTATTATGTTTGTAAAATGCTTCTCCTGTGCCCTACCACATTATATTGTGTTGTACACAGCATATGCAACCATCTTACCTCTGCCAGTAACAAAAACGTCGATTTTATAACTTTCTCTCGCTCATTCTACAAATACGAACGTAGAAACTGGATCATTACAATAATGCAAACAAAGTGTATAGTAAATTTATAAGTGTGTGCTATTGCTCGATTTGTTTTAGCATATTTATATAGTGCAAAGTCGACCCAACTCTATATCAGCAATTTACATGAGCACCATATTTACAGTACATTTTTAGGCACGCGTAGTTTACGTCATTTCTCTGCAATAACAGGAAGTGGACGAGACTCCGAGCCTCAAACACTGATTTCCAGCACCAAGTTCGACAGTATACATGAATGACCACATACGTATATATATTAGCTGCCCTTCATGTGCCAAAAACTGCAACCTAAAGCTTTCATAGCCCTGTATTACTACAGCTACAACACTCCACTGAATTTACAACAGACATTCATATTCACAGAAATATGTCATGTCCACCATATTTTATGTGTGCAACTATGGATGAATATAGGGTCAGTGATACCCCGTACCGTCCATGTTGGCCATGTTGTGAGAGTTTACAGACATAATTACACATTTGCGTTTAAGACCCCTTGACGGCAGCACTACAACACGGACACCCAAATCATTTGATTTCTCATATAGCTCACGACGTAACCACACTCATAGCTCTGGAGTCATCATTCACAGCCTAGCGCAGCACTGGCATACGTCAGTCCAGCCCACTCTGCTTACGCTTACAGGAAAACACAACAGCGGTACATGGCCCAAATTTCCATTGTAGTGATTTCTTAGTTCCAGGTCTAGTTGTCAGAACGGCACACACACACTCCCTCATGGCTGGTATGCACCCACACCACACCCATCCAGCACATGCATCACAACACACGTGACCCTACTAAAAAAAAAGACGGGGCACACGTGCTCTACGCCATTTTAGAGTTGCTTCCATCGCAAGCGCTGTGATGGCCCGTCCTGGTGGTTCGGACGCCGCATGTAGGCCCGAACTACCAAACAGGGGGCCCACCACCACATGTGTGGCCTCTTTGGTCACTGAGTTAGTGGTACCGCAAGGACTGAGCGGGTAAGGAACCTGCGATGATGATGGGTGCACGAGTATGTCCTTTGCCATAGTGATGAGATCAAGACAGCACCAAATATGAGACTTCTTGGTGACAGAGCAGGACTGCATGATGTAGAACGTACCCTGTCCGCGAAAAGGTGAGCAGTGAGGCCTGGGTGCGCAGTGAAGGGAGTAGATGGGGTGCAGGAGACTGGTTACAAAAAGGCGAAGCAGCGACTTATGCGTACGCAGTCTTATATACCGTATCTTATTGCATTTGTATATTTTTTTCCTATAGCAGGAAAATCTTTATAGTCAGCCAAAAGTCTATTGCTCGTGATGATTGAAACCATGTGTATCACTGCGCACCCCTTGTTTTCTATAACCGGATAGAAAACATTACTACTCTACTAATTCTTCATAAATCGAAGCCCATTAAACAAGTTAGAACTGTACAAATAGTTGTATTTTTAATGCGGGAGTGTAGGGGTGTGAAAGGGCGATGTTATTCTACTCCACATTAAGATAGTGACAATTACCAATCATAACATCTTTCTTTTACTATCTTTTAGATGTAGAGCTTCAGGGTGACCATGTCCCGGCACCTGGAGGAAGACACACCGGTTACAAAAAGGTGAGCTGCGAAATTCTTTTCTGTCACTCTCTCACATCCTCTCTCCTTTGATAAACAATTGACGCACAATCTTATTGCCATTTTTATCTAACAGGTTGTGTTTCACAAATAGGCTTTCCCCCCAACACCTCCAAAGCTCAATGTTTGAGGATTCTGCAATGAAGCGTGGCCATCGTAACAAGGCATAAGAAGGCTGCTTCGACACGTGATGGCCCCTCTTTGAATCACACCAATGGCACAAGGTGAGCAAAGAAGCTTGTTTCCGAAGCAATGAGAAGTCACCTGTGGGCGGAGAGAGTGGATAGTGTGCAGCAACTTGACTGCATACGAATGTACAATTACCTCCAGACACTGGGAGTTAATGTGGTGCAACAGTCTGGGTACGCAGTAATGAGAACTCACTGCTTTGCAGTGGGAGTGCATGGGTATAGTACTCTGGGAGAAAAAGAGTGCACAGACACCTCCTTGCAGTCGAAGTTGATGTAATACAGTATTCTGAGTGTCCAAAGGCATAACACAGAAATATACATGTGCAGTTGTATGTACTCTGCTATTACTAGCTCTATACTATCTTTCAGATCACTAAACTTGAGGGTGCACTATGAACCGGCATGTGCTTAGACACACACCAGAGGCAAAAAGGTGAGCTATGAAGATTTTCTCCAGTATCAACACTACCTCGCCTGCTCCATCTATTACTTTCTCTCGCACATTCAATGTCGTATTTTCGCTCTTTCTCTTTCTCCCTCACATTGTTTTTCCTTTCAAGTTTTGGATGCTGCTGTCCACTCTGCAGATAAATAAATCAAGACTGAATTTAATACAGTCTGCAGTATAGAACCAAAGCAGAACTCAAGTTGTGAGCTCTGCTGAAAACAGTGTTTACAAAAGGTAAGCAGAGCGGCCTAGATACACAATGCCTCCAATTAAACGCGCTGCAAATAAACGATATTGTCCTGCATAATGACTTGGTCTCTCACCTAATTCTGTCTCATTTCTGAATCATTTTAAAGACCTGCTGGACCATACTGTAGATCTGACCCAGCAGGCACTTCCCTACAGACACCTCTTCAACGCGGGCCTATGAGAGGGGTGGGATATATCAGGCACACTGCACACATGTGAATAAGCAATATTGCCAAGTGTTATGTTAATTTGTGATCTTTGACCTCATTCAGTCACATCAATCTAATTTGAAAGACTTATTTTCATTTTTGTTTTGCAGGTTCCCTACGCTCCTACCATTGGAGTCCATCTCACATTTTGTTTATTATACTGTTTTGTTAAAGTTACGTTTCTATTTATTTATTTTTGTTTTAATAAAAGTTAATAAAAAAAATAACTGAGTGTATACGTCTTTTTTTTCTGAGAACATTTCACTATTATTTAGTGTGATAATCATATGCTTAGAGAAGATTTAGAAATCAAAAGTAGAAATGATGTTTATAACTAGAAGTATAATACTGAGGCTAACTCTTTACCAGCTCTTTACTGGAGTCTGTAGCAATGATTAACGGTTCCTATGGAAAATTTTAAAAAGTCCAGCACACTTGCTGTTTGGATTAGCAACATTGTGTGGTGAACTTGTGACCTGTGGGCTCAGTTAAGTGTTCCATAAACTGTTACTGTGGTAACAGGCAGTAAGCAGTTTGGGGGTAGGGTTGAAAGGTACTGGCTGTACAGAAGCTGTTATATTTACCCAGGATCCCTCTACATGACAGATGGGAAAGCAAACTGAGATGACAGAACACTATGTACATTACGGGCAAAAGAAGTACACAACTCTTTGAATTAACCTCAAAGAGGTCTCGAGGAATAGCCACTGACGTTACAAAACCCCAGGTACAATTTGCCTAATCTGTACTAAACAATCGGCAATTCTTTATCGATCACAATCAGACACTGTTGCTTCACGATTCACAGTGTGCACTTCACTAAATACTTTGTGCCTATTTAAATGGGAGACAGGGTTGTCGACATTCCAAAACTTAGGGGCGTATATACAAGGACGGAATTAAAGTTATCGCCGCTTTAACGGCAGCAAACTACAGCTAAATCTGCAATAGTGGACTTCAAAATCATTTGTTGTCTTACCAGAAGATTTTTTCAACACTGCTGTTTGCTATGGCAGGGTGAGAGCCGAGGCTCCTGCCCTGCCATAGCAAACTTGGTTTGCATTTTGAAACAGAGAACACGAAAACCTACTCTTTTAAAATGCAAAGGAGAATGCTTTCCCCATGGGGAGCTGCATATTAGCAGGCCCCTGTGTAGAAATAATGGTGGCTTCGGAAGGATGCAGGGAGCTGACTGGTACCGTAGAGACATTGGGCCTCCATCCACAGTCCCCAACATTGAATATATGCCCATGGGATGGGATCCAGAGGAAGAATTAGTACTAGGTGATACTTTGTTTACGGTAAAATTAGGAGTCTGTAATGGGCATATTTACAAGGACAGCGTTGAAATGTTCTGGTGTAAACCTGGGCTTCTATTGGAATTCTCACTAATTCTCAAAAGCCTTTTATTAAGCCCATTATGGCCGCTTTAACTGCACTTTCCTAACGCTAATGCGACGATAATTTTAACACTTTCCTTGTAAATATGCCCCCAATATCGCGAGAAATACAGCAATAATTCATGTTTGCAAGTAAAAAGCTTGTTAATATAAGACTGTGGACTTAACACATCAATCCACCTCGCATATTAAACATGCTTAAGTCTACTTCAGCACAGATGTTAGGATCCAACATAAACCGCAATTATCAAGAGTTTTGCTATCGTTCCTCAAATCCAGGGCCGCCTTGTAAATACAACGCTGTTGTCATACCTCCCTCTTTCATGTTATATTGTCATAGGAACATCTACCTTGCCACTGAGAATGCCTACATTGCAACTTATTGGAGATACGAGGCGAGCCGTTAGCAGACCGGCTGCTAACATGCGTTAATGCATCTTGGCGTCGCCTAGTTAATAGAGCGATATAATTTTAACCGCATTTTTGGCTTTTTTAAAGAAATTGCAGCACAATGGCACTTCTTAATATACCCTCAAGTTTGCTATGACAGAGCGGGAACCTCGACTCCCGCCCTGCCATAGCAAACAGCAGTGTCCCTGGGGTAGGTACCCCAAAATACAACAGGAGCCACTCCTGGAGAGTGGTGTTCCCCAAGGCTTTCGACTGCTCCAGAATGGAGACACGTGGCCCCCCTCCCAAAATATAAAGAGGCCCGGAGGGTGGTAATCCCCGGGGCTTAGACGGACCTTTGAGCTCCCTCACCCATTTATTTTGTAGCACAAAGGAATGGCGGTCCCCGGGCTACAGGGCCCCTCTGAACCCCAATCAAATGTAATATTTTAGACCCCTGCATTTGCCCCCCCCCAGGTAGCTAATTTTTAAACAAACACAGGAGCTGTTATTTTTTTTACGGCAGATCCATGCACCCAGCGCACATTTCTCCATTTAAAAAAATAAATTAATGGGGGCGGCCCTAGGGGGCCTTGTGGGACCCCCTAAGCAGGTCTAGAGGGTAAAAATATTTATTACCTGTCCCTTTATACGTTTTGAACACTTGTTCCACTAATTTCTAGATCTTCGCTTCTACCGAGGCACAAAATGGCTGCCAACACTTCCTGGTTTTGAATGCTGACAACCACTTGACAGCCAATTAGCATTCAGTGCGTGATCGGGAGAGTTCGCTTAGAGTGCACGCAGGATGCGCTGATCCACCGAGGCCATAGATATATATGTACTTTTAACTGGTATTTTCTTAGGAACTACTGAACAGATTTTCACCATTTAAGCAAAAGGTAAGAGTCTTAACCTAGGACTACCTCTTTGCCAAATTTGGTGTAATTCCGTTCAGCAGTTCGGGCTGTAGCCGCGATGAACGGTTCCTATGGATAATTGCATGGGGGAAACACGTTTTGGGACCCCTCTTTTTTTTTCAGCCCCCCCTTGATGAATCACCCCGAGACTTTCAGGTTAGGAGCGGACCAGAGCACCTCACCAGTTTTGAAAATTTTGCGAAGATTCGTCAACCGTCGCCAAAGTTATTCCAAATAGAATGTTGCGTATTTCCTATGGAAAATAGGTCCTAACTATAACTACCTACTGGCGACCGCCAGTAGGTAATTTATACATATGTATATATATATATATATATAACGCTCGGACACTCCTCCGTGTCAGGAAAAGAAAGAGCAGCACTCCCGCGGTTACTAGCACAGCGTGTAGTTTATTCAACAGCAAACAAACGTTTCGGCAGAAGCCTTCGTCAGTGTCACGACCCACTGCCCAACAAGCACATTTAAATAACGTCATACAAAAATGATGAGCATAAACAAGGGACAAACCCTAATAGCGTCACGATGAGCGCCATTTTGGAGTGGTTTTTTAACCTTAACACCAATGCCAAAGTTATTCCAAATAGAATGTTGCGTATTTCCTATGGAAAATAGGTCCTAACTATAACTACCTACTGGCGACCGCCAGTAGGTAATTTATACATATATATATATATATATATATATATATATATATATATATATATATATATACACACACTCTGGAAAAACCATAGGTTTCAGGGACGTTATAGTTAGTTGGACATTTCACTCATACAAAACGATAGAAATTTCCCCATTATAAATAGTTGAGCTAACTATAACTTGCGCCCCCGCAATGCACTGCTGATGACGTCACATATTACATCATTCATGACATGGTCAGTGACATCACTGATGACATCACTGATCATCAGCAGTGCATTGCTGGGGCGCAAGTTATAGTTAGCTCAACAGGGGAATGTCTATTGTTTTGTATGAGTGAAATGTCCAACTAACTATAACGTCCCTGAAACCTATGGTTTTTTCAGTGAATTTCTAAGATTTTTTTAAATGCATAATTTCTAACTATAAAACCCCTGAAACCTATGGTTTTTTCAGTGAATTTCAATCGTTTTTTAAAAGCTAATTTCTAACTATAACATGCCCGAAACCTATGGTTTTTTCAGCTAATTTCAAAGGTTTTTTAAATGCTAATTTCTAATTATAATGCTCATTAAACCTATTTTTTTTGTTTTTTTAAATTATCGTCCCATTCTCAACCTGGTAAAAACTGCAAATCTCACCAGTTTTCCATCCATTACATACGCCCAAAAATTCGCCACAAAAGAGAGACACAACTAAAGCTAATGATATGCAAAGTAAGCGTTACTGTGGAAAGTAAAAACTAAAACACCACTACATATTTTCAATGACTAGACAAATCTGCAATGCAATCCAAAAACAGGGGATAGGCTGAGTTAGCAGTAAGAAATTAACAACAACCGTTAACTGGTGTAAGGAGCTTGACTATCTACAGCGTGAATTTGACCCATCTCACAGGCACATTTAAAAACCAACACGTGATACAGCTGCTGATCATGCAGCTCCGACATCCAACAAGGCCACAACACCCAGTGCCACCACCACAAGAACCTCCCCCCCAGACCACCCCCTACTACCACCGACGCAGCACAAAACTGGACATTGGACCTTCCCAAAATGCCATGACCCCTCAGCCGCACAATAGCTGAATGTTGGGAGATGTGTGAAGGAGGCAAGTCGCCCACCAATAATAATGCACACAATACCAAGTGTACCGGTGATGTGCTGCATAGACCTCACTATGCACAGCACAAACCTCTCCATGTGGAGATATAGTATTGATACTTGTAGTGTAGTGCACTGTGGACGCAACCATGTTACCTTACGCACTGGTGAAGATCTCGGTCATGTAGCTGTGTTGTCCTCCCCTGGAAACGGAAGCGGAGTAGGCTGGTCCAACTTACACCACTCCAGCGCAGCAGTATGAATAAATAGGCCAGGCCCTGTGTGTAATTCGCTTGTGAGAAGACCAACTAGTCTGCTAGAGCAGCGGTCTCCTCGACACAGGCCCCTTGCAAACCCAGCGGCACAGCACCGCAGACTAATGTCTGTACCGACTACTGCCTTCAATCTACACTGCAGACAGCAGGGCTCACAATTCAGATGCAGTGGCGATTGCAGATGATGCACTCCAGTACGCACAGACCATGCATGATCACAGACTGCGCACACGCTGTGTGCTTCAGGTACTACTAACTCACTGCGCCACAAGTCATCGCCATGTGGCCTTATTAAGGCAGACCTAATTAGATAAAAGACATTGCTCCCAGTGTGGCCCACCGTGACCACGTATCATCGCAGGGTGGGCACACGCTAAGTACACCAGGTGCCACTAACTGCGCAGCTCAACTCAACGCCACGTGGCTGTGCGCCCATCCTGACGGCTGCCTCTGCCCTACACTGGGGTTACCACGGTTCAAAATTCAAGATTAATAGCAACGCAAATTGTGTAAGAGACTATAGTGGGTTAAGAAGACCAAATGCTCCTAATCTGTGCAGCTCAAGTCAACGTCACATGCCTGTTCACCTTTGCTGACCACTGCCTCTGGCCTACACTGTGAAGACCAACGACACGTAGTGCGAACTAACTGTGTTCAACACAACCCGATCCCACATGTGTTACTGTATCATGGGTCCTGAATGAAAGCAACCCCAACTTCATGGCATCGACCATTGCACCAGACTCCCTTCAATCAGTGAGTGATATTTGCATATAGAAGTCCAGCAACACGTGGTGCCACTGAACCTGCTCTACACAGGCCGGTGGGGCCACCAACGTATGCACGTGGCTGTGGGCCTTTGCTAACCACTACCTCTGGCCTACACTGTGGAAGACCGGTGACACATGGTGCCACAAACCCTCTTTAACACAAGCCGATCCCACATGTGTAACTGTGTCCTGAGTCCTGAATGGCAGTGACCCCAAGTCCATGGCAGCAACCACAGCACCATACTCCCTTCAATTTGTCAGGCATATTTCGATATGCAAGGCCGGTGACACGTACTCCCACTAACCCTCGTTAACACAAGCCGAACCCACATGTGTAACTGTGTCTTGAGTCCTGAATGGCAGTGACCCCAAGTCCGTGGCACCGACCTCAGCACCACACTCCCTTCAATCAGTGAGGCATATTTCGATATGCAAGGCCGGCGACACATACTCCCACTAACCCTATTTAACACAAGCCGATCCCACATGTGTAACTGTGTCCTGAGTCCTGAATGGCAGTGACCCCAAGTCCATGGCCCCAACCGCAGAACCACACTCCCTTCGATCAATGAGGCATATTTCGATATGCAAACCGGCAACACACAGCCCCACTAAACCTCTTTAACACAAGCCGATCCCACATGTGTAACTGGGTCCTGAGTCCTGAATGGCAGTGACCCCCAACTCTTTGAGACAACAACAGCACCAGACTCCCTTCGATCAGTGAGGCATATTTCGATATGCAAGGTCGGCGACACGTAGTCCTACTAACCCTCTTTAACACAAGCCGATCCCACATGTGTAACTGTGTCCTGAGTCCTGAATGGCAGTGACCCCAAATCCATGGCACCGACCACAGCACTACACTCCCTTCGATCAGTGAGGCATATTTCAAAATGCAAGGCCGAGGACACGTACTCCTACTAACCCTCTTTAACACAAACCGATCCCACATGTGTAACAGTGTCCTGAGTACTGAATGGTAGTGATCCAAACTTCGTGTCAGCGACCACAGCACCACACTCCCTTCGATTAGTGAGAGGTATTTGCATATGGAAGGCCAGCAACATGTGGTGCCACTGAACCTGCACTACGCAGGCAGGTGGGGCCACCATCGTATGCATGTGGCTGTAGGCCCTTCCTCACCGCTACTTCTGGCCTACACTACGGTCAGCAGAGCTCACAATTCAGACAGAGTCCTAATTCCACATGTCGCAGTCCAGTAGGCAACACACATTGCTCCCTGTGAGGCCCTCCACACCAAGCACCATGATAGACTCATACAGTCTCAATGCTTCTGGTACCACTAACCCTATTTAATACAAGCTGATCCCATATGTGTAACTGTGTCCTGAGTCCTGAGTGGCAGCTACCACAGCACCAGACTCCCTTCGATCAGTGAGGCATATTTCCATACGAAAGGCCAGCGACACGTGGTGCCACTAACCCTGTTCAACACAAGCCGCGACACGTGGTGCCACTAACCCTGTTCAACACAAGCCAGACAGAATTCAATAGACAAAAGACATTTGTCCGAGTGCAGCCCCCCTGAACCACTCATCATCGCAGGGTGCGTACACGCTGAACACCAAATGTACTACTAACTCACTGCACCATAAGTCATCGCAAGGAAGACTGAACAGTTTTATATCAGCAGTGAGGCATACTATCACTCGAAAATCAGCCAAAAATACTTATAATATAAAAAGAACAGAACAATCGAAGTACATTAATGATTACAATGCAGTGATTCAGAAGATGAGGAATGTAAATATGGACATACAATATGTTGCAGATAACTGAATTGCTGTTCCTCGCTATGTCACGTCATATATTACCTGGTCTGAGAACACAGAATTGAATGAAAAGTGGGAAAAAATGTCACAGGAGAAGACACTTAGCAAAATATTGTACAGCTTCAGTTTAAAGATGCTTTCACATCGAAAAATATGATCCTATAAATGTTCGCATTGATAGACATCTACAGGTTTATATTGAAAGTCAAGAGAAATCATCTGGATAAGTCTAGATCTTGCTGCGGCAGGAAATGGACTTTTAACATAAATCATATAAAACAAGTTTTCGAAGATATACTGTTACATTTCTTTCGTAGTCAACAGGATTGTACAGAAAATAACATTTTGATAAGTATACATGTGGAAGAAGAGATTTAAGATAATAGTGATGTGAAGTTTCAAAAAGAAATAACAAAATTTAAAGTAGTTTCTGGTGAAATCCCAAATAAGTATAACGTCCCTCAAATCTACACAGTATCCTTTTAGTATCCTTGCTTCAAGAACTTGTTTTATATCATGTGGTGCCACTGAACCTGAACTATGCAAGCCGGCGACACATAGTCCCACTAACTCTCTTTAACACAAGCCAATCCCACATGTGTAACTGTGTTCTGAGTCCTGAATGGCAGTGACCCCAAGTCCGTGGCACCGACCACAGTTCACATTCCCTTCGATCAGTGAGGCATATTTCGATATGCAAGGCCTGCAACACTAACCCTCTTTTACACAAGCCAATCCCACATGTGTAACTGTGCCCTGAGTCCTGAATGGCAGTGACCCCAAGTCCGTGGCACCGACCACAGCACCACACTCCCTTCAATCAGTGAGGCATATTTCGATATGCAAGGCCGGTGACACGTACTCCCACTAACCCTCGTTAACAGAAGCCAAACCCACAACTGTGCCTTGAGTCCTGAATGACAGTGACCCCAACTTCGTGACAGCGACCACAGCACCTGACTCGCTTCGATTAGTGAGGAGTATTTGCATATTGAAGGCTGGTGACAAGTAGTGTCACTGAACCTGCACTACGCAGGCTGGTGGGGCCACCAACATATGCACGTGGCTGTGGGCCCTTCCTCGCCAATACCTCTGGCCTACACAACAGTCAGCAGAGCTCACAATTCAGACAGAGTCCTAATTCCACATGACGCAATCCAGTAGGCAAGACACATTGCTCCCAGTGCAACCCGTCCGCACCAAGCATCATCATAGGCTCATACAGTCTCAATGCTACTGGTGCCACTAACCTTATTTAACACAAACCAATCCCACATGTGTAACTGAGTCCTGAGTCCTGAATGGCGGTGACCCCAACTTTGTGGCAGCAACCACAGCACCAGACTCCCTTCAGTCTTATTAGTTGTTCTTTTCTTTAAATAAATTTTTTATATGTAAATCTATACATGACTAAGATTCTTCTTTGTCCAACCACACAGGGACACTTCCGTGCCCTAAAAGGTTGTTGGGGATGTTGGTAATGTGGGAAGAGGGTGCGTTACCTGATAATGTGGAGAGAAAGAGCATCAAAAGGGTATCTCTCACATAAAGAACTCTGATATGTTTTCACAAATGCCTTGGACGGATGCCAGCCGACGGACTGAATCACAAAATGATTTTTCAATACTTATGTAGTCTGAGTTATGAACAGTTCGCACACAAGCTGGCAAAGGGATCGCTGTGGCTCCTCCGCTCGACTCACAGACGCAGTACTATGAGCTGTCCACCTCATTGTAGCTATCCTTCCCCTGTTCCATCACACACCATGTCACGCCACTCCGATTACGTTCTGACGTTGGCCCCACATAGCTACCTATCACAGGTGTACTTGTTGTTGGTGTACAGGTCAGTGGTCTAGTTCTCAACATATTACGGCCACTCCATAAGGGCAGGTTTGCACACACACCACACCCATCCGGCACATGCGTCACAGGCCATGTGACCATGCAAATATAATAGATTGACAACGTCACATCCTTGACTAACGGTGCTGACTGGATGGTGGATGCTCCACAGGTCTCAACCATAAAGAGTCCATGAAAAGTTACAAAGAAGGTTCATCGCGCCCTCAGCTGTATGGCCATCAGGGGCCTACCATCCCCTTGGTGTGAACTTCATATGCACAGGGTTAGTGCCACCCGAACCTCATGTGGCTATCAGGGGCCTACCACCACGTGGCAGGGCGTTGACTTCCACAGGCTCAGCGGCACCAAACCTGAGGTGGTCTCCGCCATTGATGACTCAGGACTCAGCGACATGTGTGAGATCTGTGCGGCCGGGGAGAAGCTAATGCGGTCTCCACCATTCAGGACTCAGCGACATCTGTGAGATCTGCGGAGAAGCTGATGTGGTCTCTGCCATTCATACCTCAGGACTCAGCAACATCTGTGAGATCCGCGGAGAATCTAATGTGGTCTCTGCCATTCATGACTCAGGACTCAGCAACAACTCTGTTTTGACGGGCACGTGAAGTGCCCACTGCTGCACACTCCGGTGGCACCAGGTAATCATTTGCTCGTTGATGCGCAGAGGCGACAGTCTCTCTCTCTCTCTCTCTCTCATTCTCATTTCCCTCTCTTCACTCTCTGAGTCTCTTCATTCCTTTCCTACTATCTCTCTCTCCCTTCTTCCTTTCTCACTCCCTTTCTTTCCTTCCCTCTCTTTTTCCCTCTGGCTTTTTTTTCCTTCTCTCTTTTTCTGTCTCAGTCCTTTGATATGCGCATTACACACGTTCTTATTTTGTGCTTTATTTTCCAGGCTCTGTCGTCGACATCCATGGTCCCCACTGGAGTGTTGTTTTTGTATTATTTTTGTTAAATGTTGTTTATTAGTTTATCGTTTACTTATATATGTTAATAAAAAAGTAAAGTTTGAAAATAGTTTATCGTTTTTATGTATATATATATTCACTGAAAAAACCATAGGTTTTACACCAGTTATAGTTAGCTGGAAGTTTTACTCACATAAAACCATTGAAATTCCCACGTTATAGTTAGTTGGACTCACTATAACTTGCGCGTGCAATGCACTGCTGATGACGTCACGTATTACATCACTCATGACATGGTCAGTGACATCACTCATGACATCACTGATGACACCATCCTTGTGACAGAGTGACAGACCTCCTTTCACTGTGATGTAACCCTTGAAACACATATTCAAAAATAGAAACAAAAATTTTCAAAAAAATGGAGATACCCATACCAGTTACAACAACCAATTCAATAATTCCAACATCTATATACACATCCACTCATTTACCAACAGTTCTATATAGTCACTCATACATATACTCACTCATCATATGTAGTGATACACCTATACATCCTCTTACACACCGACAGTCATCCAATAGATACTCTCACACATACTCACACATGTAAATGTACTATTGAACATCCATTTATTTGCATATACAGCTATACACACACTACCACTTTACTTCTAAGGAAACTTACACATACTTACTCTCTTAAACAATCACTTATAGAAGCACATACTAATTTAAACAGGAACTCTTACAATCCCTCACTCTCACATATACTCACTTATATACATCAATATTCACATATACTAGATTAAAACATATGTAGTTACTGATAAAGACACTAGTGAGACAGTCATTCACTCACTAACACACACATATACACACTCATCCACCCATACAGTCCTGCACATATGCTGTCTTCAAAACACATACAAAGAGAGAGTCAGTCATTCATGCATGTATGTGCTAAGTAATACCCCCACCAAACCATACAAACACTCATACTGATACTAAGAAAAACATCTAATAACCCATATACACACACATGTAGCTACTCACCAACCAATGCAGCCACTTATACACAAAGTGAAACCCTAATACATATATTTGAATATTTAAACATTACTCTCTAATATATGTATTCACTAAGATACACTTAATAAACCAGTTAACCAATCAATTTTTTTTTTAAAAAACATCCATGTAAACACTTATTTAAACATTTATTCTTCCATCAACTTTTACATATACATATATGACATATTTATTTTTCAGAAAGACACACATTCACTGGATGGTGTCATCAGTGATGTCATGAGTGATGTCACTGACCATGTCATGAGTGATGTAATATGTGACATCATCAGCAGTGCATTGCATGCGCAAGTTATAGTGAGTCCAACTAACTATAACGTGGGAATTTCAATGGTTTTATGCGAGTAAAACTTCCAGCTGACTATAACTGGTGTAAAACCTATGTTTTTTTCAGTGAATTTAATAGGTTTTTTAAATGCTAATTCCTAACTATAACTGGGGTGAAACCTATGGTTTTTTCAGTGAATATATATATAAATATATATATATATATATATATATATATCAACGCTCCAAATTCCCTTACTGCGGCAAAGGAATGGACGGCACTCCACAACTCGATATCCAGGATTCATATTTTATTTCACAATCAAATAAACAGGACGCGTTTCGGCATCTCGCCTTTGTCTGCTGTTACTCAAACACAGTTCATCAGAGTTTAAATAAAGTTACTTCGTTGATGTCAATCAATTGTTACATGAACACAAAAGAGAGACTACAACTATCTAATCAACATGACGGCCATTTTGGAGTTGTAAATATAAAACCAACATTAGTGATCATGTTATGCAAACAGACGTTATTAAGCCCTGGATGGGCTGTTGTTTTTAAAACGCAGTGATGGTGACCGCGGATAATATCAACGCTCCAAATTCCCTTACTGCGGCAAAGGAATGGACGGCACTCCACAACTCGATATCCAGGATTCAAATTTTATTTCACAATCAAATAAACAGTACGCGTTTCGGCATCACGCCATTGTCTGCTGTTACTCAAACACAGTTTATCAGAGTTTAAATAAAGTTACTTGGTTGATGTCAATCAATTGTTACATGAACACAAAAGAGAGACTACAACTATCTAATCAACATGACGGCCATTTTGGAGTGGTAAATATAAAACCAACATTAGTGACCATGTTATGCAAACAGACGTTATTAAGCCCTGGATATATATATATTACCTACTGGCGGTCGGCATATGGTTCCTACACTGAGTTAACACAGGTAACATCATTGTAAAGAGTCAAATTGACGCCTGTGTCTAAGAGTGCAGTCAGGGATAGGCTTCATGAAGCCTAGTCCACTGCACTCTTAGACACAAGCTTCACCACCTACGCTCCCCAGGAAAGCCCAAACATGTACCTTTTTGCGCTATTTTTGAAAAATGACGCATGTAGTTAGATGCGTCACTTTTTAAACCTCTGCGCCACATTATACTCAAAAATGTAAAAACCAGGGATAAGACTGAGGCAAAAGCTTTCACATGGAGCTTCACAATTTTACAAAATACAATTCCTCTATGCAAACAAACTCAATATGCTTCCTACACTGAGTTAACACAGGTAACATCATTGTAAAGAGTCAAATGTATTTCTTTAAACATGCACACATTCTTTATTCCTTTAAAAAAATGTAAAAGCCATTCATTTTTCCCAACATCGTTTTTGACATCACATTTAAAAAACACAGCACAGGTCCTATGTAGAAGCATTCCATGTCACTACTAAAACTTCACAATTTTACAAAATACAATTACTCTATGCAGTAAAAACTTTTTACCAAGCATTATCAAAAAGCATGACACAAAGCAACATTAAAAAAACACAATTTGCTTCCAAATGTTCTCCATAGAGTATACAAGTCTCTATGTATATTAAATGAATCATAACTCACCTTTACAAATATTTTAGGAGATTCAGAACAGTGTCAGATACACACACCAATATTTCTTTAGCAGAGCAAAAGGTATGTTCTCCAGGCACAGCAAACCATAAAGGCACAGAAACCCTCTAATTCTACACACATATTGCTCATGGTAACCAATCAAATCTCTTCCCTCTGTATTTTCAAACCAACACCCTCCCCCCCCTCAGCCCTTTCTACCTGTTACCATAGCAACTCCCTCCTCACTGAGCTCCCAGGGTTAAAAGTTTATTCTACAATGTTGCAAATCACCTCAGCAAGGATGTTTGACCTGCGAATACACCAGCTTTTCTGGTGCAAGGTTTCTTTAAATGACTTTTTTTTAACCATTCAAATTACTTCTTACACAGAACACAACCATGCACCCTAACTTTCAGTTTTCAACTATCTCATTCTACCAATCATTGCTTGTGATTCAAGAGCACTGAAACTCCACAGTTTTTTTTTTTGCAAACTCCTATTGTTCCAACTGCCATTTCTTTTCCACACTTCATCTGACTGCATCAGAATCTCCTCTCACCATGTATTCTGTCTGGATTATTGGACATAGCTATATCCACTGGGCTTAAAGGTATGCAGCTACCAGAAATTTTCACAACCTTGACTTACCAAATGTGAAGATTAAATGGATTGGCCAGAGAGGATTGAAATGTCACCAATTGATACCATTGGTGAAAACCTTTTTGCATTTGCCACACCCTGACCTTTTAATTGTGCACTGTGGAGGAAATGACTTGGGCACTTTGACTGCGGTAGGTCTGGAAATGCTTTTAAAGGACACCTTTGATCAATTGATGGCACTTTTTCCTCAAACTGCCTTGGTATATTCCAATAATTGCCAAAGACAGAAATAGAAGTGGTCTAATCAATTTTGTCCACAATTTGAGAAAGCACGGAAACATGTGAATAAATCTGTTTCTGCTTACATGAGAGACTATGGAATGGGTTCAATATGCAATAATAACTTGCGTTACAACATGCAAGATATCTACAGGGGAGATGGTGTGCACTTTTCAGATGAGGGGAATAGAATATTCCTCCTGAATTTAAGACTGTGCATTGGTACCTACTTGTAGGTACCTAAATCAGCCACAGAACCCAAAAGCCCTTTTCAGGGCTACCCTATCTCTGATCACTCCAAATGATTATCTTTTTCTAACTTTTTTTCACTATTTTTCACCAAAGTACGCTCCCCGGTACGCTTCCCAGTGCGCGTACCGGGCGCTCCCCCGCGAAAATTTAAAAATAATGGGTTTTTTTTGGTCTATATGGACCTCCTAACACCCCCTCAGAAAACCTAAGGGGTCAGGGAGTGCCTACCGTGCCCCCTTATACCCATTCCCAACGTTGTTTGTCCTCCATTTTCTGTCTCAAATCTACCGAAACACAAAATGGAGGACTCCCGTTACGCTTACCGGTACGCGTACCGGGGCACGCACCGGTAAGCGCTCCCAAATTTTTTTTAACGTTAATTTACATAAAAACCACTGGAGACACTTTTACTAAATATAGAATAGGCCATACTACATACCAGTCCCTACCATTTTCCCAAATTTGGTGGAATTCCATTGAGCCATTTGGCCTGTAGCCCTGTCTAAATATCCTGAGGTAAATTACATGTCAAAAACACATCTGAAGTGTTAGAATTTACAACCAATTAAAATGTTACTTTCATTTTCTACTTTTTTTCCTGACATTTGATTGGTTATGTACATGAATATAAATGAAAAATGAGAGGGAAACACGGCCATTTTGACTACAACTACTTGAGGTACATCTTGAAAGGATTTTCGCATTTTGTCTTCTTCACCTCTCTGTAAAGTAAGTTGATAATTTGTAAGGGGCACTTTAAGTTAATTTGTAAAAACGTTTTCTGATAGTTATTTACTGTCCCTCTGCTATAGTTATAGATAGAGATAGGCTCCTCTGTTATATTTATGGATTGACTTAGGCTTCTCTGCTATAAATATGAATTTACTTACGCTTCTTGACAGGCACTTTTCTTTATTTCTACTTCCTGCCTGTTACCATACACTACCCAAAGTTAACCTAACTGTTAAAAAAACAGAACTACCTGTCTGAACTTAAACACAACACTGCCCTAAATCTACTGATATAGTTATTTTTTATGCAATTTACAGCAAAAAAATGGAAGGGAAGCAAGAAAATATCAATATTTCCTTCGAGATTACATCTGAGGAGATTCTAAATGAAGATTTTTTGGATGAAGATTTTATGGATCAGTCTTTGGATGAACAATTTATTGAATGTTTACAAGACATAGAAACATGCATGTTTGAGGAGATTCCAGATGATGTAATGCTGGAAGTTTTATTGAACTATGAAAATTCTGACCAATACATTTTTATTTAATAATTAAAAATTGTTTGAGACATTATTCATTTTTATATCTAATTCATGAAGTACTACCAAAATAATTATGTTTATATTATAGTATAAAGTGAAACTTACAATATATTGTGCAATTTTAAAACATTATAAGGGAGCAGGGTAGACTACCCATGATCCTGTATGTCTTCTCAGGGAGTACTTAAAGGATCTGTTTCTGCTTTCCTGACAGACTATGGTATGGATTCAATATACCACAATAACTAAGGTAACAACATGCAAATTATCTACAGAGGAGACGGTGTACATTGAATTTAAAACTCTACATTGGTACCTACATGTTGGTACTTAAATCACCTACACAACACAACAACTCTATTCAGAGCTTCAGAGCTACCCTACCTCTAAGCACTTTAAATTATAATTTTACTGTTTCACTGAGTTTTCCCCATGTGTGGGGGGGGAGGTGTGTGTGCGGGATGGTGGGGTGTGTCTGTGAGGTGTGTGTGTGTATGTGTCTGGGGGGTGAGGTGTACAGGTGTATGTAGGTGTATGGGGTATGTGGGTGTTGGTGGGGGTGTGGGTGTGTAAGGTGTGTGTGTGGGTGTGTGGGGTGTTTGAGTGTAGGTGGAGGTGTGGGTGTGTGAGGTGTGTGTGGGAGGTGTGTGCGTGTGGGGGGTATGTGTGTAGGATATGTGTGTATGTGTGGGATGTGTGTGTGTGTCTGTGAGGTGTGTGTGTGTGGGGGGAGGTGTGTGTGTGGGATGTGTGGGGTGTGTCTGTGAGGTATCTGTGTGTGTGTGTGTGTTGGGGGTGAGGTGTATGTGTGAGTGTAGGTGTGTGGGATGTGTGGGTGTGGATGTGTGGATGTGTAAGGTGTCGGTGTGGGGGTGTGGGGTGTTTGGGTGTGGGTGGAGGTGTGCGTGTGTGAGGTGTGTGTGGGTGTGGGGGTGTGGGGTTGTGTGCGTGTGGGTGTGTGTGGGACGTACTTGTAGGTACCTAAATCAGCCACAGAACCCAAAAGCTCTTTTCAGAGCTATCCTACCTCTAATCCTTCAAAATGATTATTTTACACTACTATTTTCACGATTTTTCACCAAAGTACGCTCCCTGGTACGCTCCCCGGTGCGTGTACCGGGCGCTCCCCCGCAAAAATCGAATTTTCTTTTTTTTTTTTTACCCGAGGGACCCTTTTATGGCCCCCACATCAAATCTAGGGGGTCAGGGGGGGTGTACCCTGCCCCCTTTTGGTCATTTCCCCCTTTGTTTTTCACCACCTCTTGTGTCTCGATCCTACCGAGACACAAGATGGCGGCCGCTGCGGACTGTTTCGAATGTTTACAGACACTCGAGAGCCAATCAGCTTTCCATGCGCAAGTCGCGTGGCGCGCCCAGAGCGCTCCCCGGTGCGCGTACCGGGGCGCGCTTACAGAGATATACATTTTTTTGAACCTAAATTACTCAAAATCCTCTGGAGCACATATCTTGAGACATAGCAAAGGCACATCGGGCTACCAGTCCCTACAATTTTGCCAAGTTTGGTGAAAATCCATTCAGCCATTCGAGCTAAAAGTGCGACAGACCGCACTATGGAAATTAACGTGGGGAAAACACATTTTGGGACCCCCTTTTATCTCGGCCTCCGCTTGACGAATCCCCCCCAAACTTTCAGGGAAGGACCGGAGCGCTGCGAGGCAAAGTTGCTGAAAGATTCAGGCCGATTCCTCAACCGCCGCCAAAGTTAATCCCAATAGAATGTTGCGATTTCCCAATGGAAATCAATCCTAACTATAACTACCTACTGGCGACCGCCAGTAGGTAATATATATATGTTTATAAAAAAAATAAAGTTTATACTTTTTTTAATGGTTTTAGTTGTTTTCTTAACTGCTGCGTGGCTCTTTCCTGCTCTTATTACTGTAATTTGGTGGTATCCACCATGGTGTTACATTTTGGGGCACTTATCGCAGAAATACTGGTGATGTCTGCCGTTTGCACCAACTTCTGAATATTGTGTTAGATTTATCTCAACTTTAGTTGCATTAAAGTGCTGATAGTGAAATGCAGAGTAGCTGTGCCCGTGCAAAAAGCCATGTGGTGCACCTGTGAAATTTATTCTAAATACTAAAATCCTGTATTGAATTGCACTGAGGTAGTGGTTGCACTTACAGTGTACACACAAAATCAATGAAGAAATCTCATTATATTTTTATTGATTGGGAATAGTACGTTTGGTGCTGGATCTTGATGGGATACACTGCCCAGTTCGTATATTGTTATGCACACAAAAAAAATCACATCACAACTTTCACAACAACTGCAATGCGAAACAAATTCTGGCGATAAGCCACGTTAGCACCAGGGATTTTACACCAGCTTTTTGCTGGTGTTAAGCACGACTACTACCTGCAGCATGAAAGGAAACACAGGCAAGAGCCACACCAGAACACTCACAGGTGCCATGGAGTCAATGAGCATGATACAGGGATACCCATGAGGTCCACAAGACTCATCGCAACAACCCCAGGACCGCCAGCGCCCCCCAAACTCGCATCTGAGCAAGTGTGTCCCTGTGGTCATTGTGTTAGCATGATAGGCACGGGCCCTGCAACATCACAGTGTGCTGTCTCCTCAGCGTTGGCGTTGACCATGGACACGTAGCTACGCACGCATCCTCCTGCATGCACAACAGGCATGTGCTGGTCCGGCATATACAGGTCAGCGCTGGGGTGTACCTATCCGGCAAGGGGAACAGGGTGTCTCAGACATGTCCGTGTGCAAGAAATGCGGTAAGTGTGTCTCTGTGTTCTGGTGTGGCCTGCCACAAGGTCCGCAGTAGACGATGTTCTAAAGTGGCATGCACCACCACCAAACGGCACTCTCATTGTGTAGTTGGAATGCAGCAGGACATGCCCGAATAGGCATTACACTGCTGTGCCGTACGAGTGCACGGGATACAACAGCACACCGTACAAACGTGTGGTGGCTCGTGGGAGGGAGGAGCAGCTGTTTGGCAATGTAACACTCAGTGAACCCGCCCATGTGCCATGTGCTGGGCATCTCATCATGATGACTACGGTCGTAAACATTTCACAACACCCACGACCGGCCTTTGTATACATCCTGTATGAATGCAGCGTGGTTTTCACTTCTATGCTCATTCAGTGGTGTGATGTTGGTGGTTTGTGTGACTTGTGCCCTTGCTGGTGTGTTTCATTTTGGCCATTGTTTGTCTATACTTGTGCTGCACTTAATTGCGCATGTGTGCCATTGTGCCCATCTCCTCCCGTCCCCCCACTCCCTACTGCTTCCTCTTCCTGGTGCTTCTAATATTGTGTTCCTCCACACATAAAAACATGTAAAGAACTCATTAGAATAGTTCCTTGATTCTTTTAGGTTTCAAAACTTCTCTCTATTAGTTTCTGTTAATTTTCCATATAAAGTTTTTTTCATATTCAGCAACACATAGAAGTCAGCAGTACAACATATTCTATCAACATATTATTTTCTAGAACATTCTACAACACATTCAGGTTAAAAGTTCATAATTTGTTTAAACCTCATGATATTTTTTTGCAACATTTTCTCGAACATTTAACGGCACGTGCAAGTTAAAAGTTCACAATTGTTTTAAGTTCGAACAGTGCCTTCCAAATGCAAGTAGCAGGTGTGGTTGAGTTAAGCACATTTTATCCTATGATATGTATTCCACGTTGAAACTGATTTTTCTTAACCAATCACAAAGATGCTTTTCTACAAAACGAATGTGCACCCTACTTTTAAAAAACAGTGCTTTTCATCTCCCAATCAGGTATCGTTTTGTATGGCAAAAAAAGTAGTTCCCCATCTTTAAACATACCTCTTATTCTACGAAGGAACTCATGAGATACAGACATCTTTCCATCCCTTCCAGCCATTCCTTCAAAATGCTGGTGTGGATCGTAGGACATAGCTATGTTTTCTGGTGCAAGAGGTATGCAGAAGAGAGACGTATTGGCTTAGACCTAAGTTTACAAAATGTGGACACTAAATGGTTTGCACAGAGAGGATTGAAGTGGCAGCAATTGTTGCCTTTGGTTAAAATCTCTTTGCAGCTTCCACACCCTGACCTTATGATTGTGCATTGTGGTGGAAATGACCTAGGCACATTGAATGGAGTAGGTTTGGAAACGCTTATGAAGGACACCTTTGGACAATTGATGTTACTTTTGCCTCAAACTGTCTTTGTATATTCCAATATATGCCAAAGACAGAAGTGGAAATGGTCAAAACTATTTTGTCCTCAGATTGAAAAATCTAGTAAGAATGTCAACAAAGCTGTGTCTGCATGCCTCAGAGACAATAGAATGGGGTCTATCTACAACAACAACATGTTTTGATATGGCTGATATCTAAAGAAGTGATGGAGTACCCCTCACAGATCAGGGAAATCAAGTTTTTCTGAATAACTTGAAGCTGTGCATCCACACTTATATATAGCTCCAACTAATGAAAACAAGGGCTCTTTTTAGAGCCACCCTATAACTGACAACTTAGGCCCACTATTTTAGGGCCAGTTAACGGCAACTCCCAGACCCTCGCCAAAATGTATTCTACACACAGCTGTGGTGCAGCAGCCAGACCATCTGACTTTGCAGCACAGAGCTCTCACTTTAATCCCCGGCTCTAGCAACAGCTCAGGATAACACCATGTGACTCTGGGCAATAGGTCACTTAATTTCCACATCGGCTGACAGCGCCTGCAGACCCTGTATGAGTGGGTAGTTTGCACTTTACAAATACAGGATTGATTAAAATGGCAGAATTGAACTTCACACTCCCTCTGTAGCACCCCCCAATCGCCTTACAGACCTCACACTGTTTAAAACAAAAGTTCCTCCTAGTACGTATGCACACATGCTGCCACTACTTAGACAGGTGTGCCACAGTGGCAAGAAAACATGAGTTCAGAGCACAGGGCTCACGATTGAATTCCTTGATCCGGCAGCACCTCAGCTCAGCACCATGTGACTCTGGGCAATAGCTCACTTAATAGCTCACATAATTTCCACGCCGGCCTCGAGGGCCTTCAGACCCATACGGGTGAGTAGTTTGCGCATTACAAATACTGTATTGATTTACCTTCGCACTCCCAATATAACTCCACCTAAGCATCATATACAAGTTGGAAAGGTGTGGCACAGCGCCCTGAGCACATGACTTCCCAGCATAGGACACACAGTTTGAGCTTAGGGTCTCATCCCCGAGTCCAGCAGCAGCTCAATTTAGCAGCATGACACTCTAGGCAATACATCACTTAATTTCCGTACCCAGCACTTTTACACCGGTAGGCGTCAATAGTTCAACGGCTTTACCCCAAGTCCAGCAGCAGCTCAGCTTATGCCCCTAGCACCATCAGACCCGTAGGAGTGAGTAGTTTGCACTTTACAATTACTGAATTGATTTGATACACGGACATTTACCTTCGTACTCCCTGTATAACACCCCCTAAGCACCATACACAAGTTACAATGTTTGGAAAAAAAGTTCCTCCGAGTAGGTATAACTACATGCTGACACTACTTGGACAGATGTGGCACAGCGGCCAGAGCACATGACTTCACAGCATATGACACACAGTTTGGGCTCACACTTCATCCCCGAGTCCGGCAGCAGCTCAGCTTAGCAGCATGAGACTCTACACAATACCTCACATATTTTCCGTACCCCAGGACTTTTAGACCAGTACGGGTCAGTACTTCGTCCTAGTAGGTATAAACACATGCTGACACTACTTCCATAGCTGTAGTGCAGCGGCCAAGGTACATGACTTCACAGCATAAGACACACAGTTTGAGCTCACGCTTTAATCCCCGAGTCCCACAGCAGCTCACCTTAGCAGCATCAAACTCTGAGCAATACATCACTTAATTTCTGTAGCCCAGCACTTTCACACCGGTAGGGGTGAATACTTTGCTTCACACCCCCTCTATAGCACACCCTAAACACCCCACAGAGGATACAGTGGTCCTACTCTCCTCTTAACGACTTTTTTGCCCTTTTTTCCCCTTACTCGCTTCAACGGAATTACAAAATGGCGGCCAACACTTCCTAGTTGCAACCTCTTGTGGCCAATAAACAGCAAGCTTGTGCTCTTAACGCCTCAGCCGATCAGATGGCAGATTTCCCAAATATCGATATCTGTAAATTTCAATATTTCTCAAAAACTACTGAACAGATTTACACCAAATAAAGAAAAGCATGCTTTCTAGACCAAGACCCTTCTCCTTGCCAAATTTGGGGTAATTCCGTTCACCCATTCGACCTGTAGCCTTGTCTAAAGTTTCCTATGGAAATTCCATGGAGGAAACACGTTTTGGGACCACCTTTTATCTCAGTCCCCCTTGACAAATCACCCCCAATCTCTCAATATAGGAGCTTATATGAACAAAGAATTAGTTTGGAAAATTTCATGAAGATTTATCAAACGACGCCAAAGTTATAAGCAAAACAAAAAAATGTTCTTCCTATGGAAACTTGGTCCTAACTGTAACTACCTACTGGCGACCGCCAGTAGGTAATCTATATATATAAAAACGAATGTATGTCTGTCTGTCTATCTGTCTGTTTGTCCTTTATGCATTACTACACCATTCATTTGATCGCCATGAAACTTTGGGGAGTTGTTGAGTACACTCCCGCAAAGGTTTCTGGCATAACTAATTTTTTTAATATAGGCCCCTAAGGGCCCTCATAATCTTTCGAATACTGATGTACGCACCAGACGGAAAAAATACAAATCGTGTATCCACAAGCACTCGAATAAATAAATAGAATTAAAACACCATTCATACGATTGCCAGGAAACTTTGAGAAGTTATTGAGTGCACTCCTGCGAAGGTTTCTGGCATAATTTTTTTAAAAATATCGGCCCCCAAGGCCCTCATAATCTTTTGAATATTGATGTACGCACCAGACGGAAAAACTAAAAATTGTTTATCCACAAGCACTCAAATAATTAAATAGAATTAAAACAACACTTTGAAATGTTTTCCATATTAAAATGAATAAGTTTCAATAAAAAGGACACAATGTAAATTGAATGTTATCTTAACAAGTTTCCTTGAGTTTCCTTTCTTCTGAGATCGTAGCAATGCGGGACGGGTATGCCAGTATATATATATATATATATATATATATATATATATATATATATATATATATATATATGTCCACAGATGTTGGCTGAGTCTCAAGCCACTTTATACGGCGGGCGCACGGCAGGGGTAGCCACCCCCTAAACACGAACACTGAGTCACCCAAGTTGTTAGCCTTCGATCCAAAGAAAGAACAACACAGGAGCCGCTGCCTCAATTCTTTGTGCAGTTTATTCAAGACACAACGTCCAACGCGTTTCGGAGTATACTTCACTCCTTCTTCTCGGGAAAGGAACTATGTTTTAGTGCAATTGATAAAGTGAAAATCACGTGATGAACAACATAGAAAAGATACTTAACGTCAAAACATTTGTGCGTTGATTCATCTCCATAAAGTTAAATCAAATTAATAGTAATATACTATGTGCATATCATTTTTATCTATTTACAAAAGAAGTACACGGAAGGTTATCTTAGTTCATAGACGCTGCATTGATGCATACAAATTGAAGAATTCACCGTTCCAGAATTGATATCTCGCTTTACAATTATGTCCATGGGTATAGATGATGTTATATGCAACAAGTGTTGAGTTCTATAAAACTATTCTCGCTAAAATTAAAAGACTTTGGTTCGCGAAAATATTATAATATGCTGGTCGGGGATTCGAACCAAAAGATAGGCTGATACTCTAATTGACCGCATTATTGAGTTGTGCTATTGTTGTGCACTGTTCTAAGGCCATGAAGTAGAGCTATCACATAAAATGCAATCAAAACCCCAGTGGGTATAATAACAAAAGTTCTGCAAATCAATAGGGTAAATTCACGATAACTAATACACTCACAGTACCGCCCTAGTGGGCAAGAGTTCAGGATGTTCTTGTCTGGTTAAACATGTCAATTTTCCTCTAAAGTGCAATCAAAATTCCTAGGAGGTACAATACCAATGATTCTACAAATCAATAGGATGAATCCGCATAAGACCAGTGATAAGCAATATAATCACAATACCGCCCTGGGGTTTTAATTGCATTTTAAGATACCCTTCCGTGTACTTCTTTTGTACATAGATAAAAATGATATGCACATAGTATATTACTATTAATTTGATTTAACTTTATGGAGATGAATCAACGCACAAAAGTTTTGATGTTAAGTATCTTTTCTATGTTGTTCATCATGTGATTTTCACTTTATCAATTGCACTGAAGCACAGTTCCTTGCCTGTGAAGAAGGAGTGAAGTATACTCCGAAACGCGTTGGACGTTGTGTCTTGAATAAACTGCACAAATAATTGAGGCCGCGGCTCCTGTGTTGTTCTTTCTTTGGATCGAAGGCTAACAACTTGGGTGACTCAGTGTTCATATATATATATATATATATATATATCCAAGAAAGAGTGGCCCTAGTTAGGACTCACAGGCGCTCTTGTGGCGGTGTGTTTCAGGTACAGCAGAGCCTTGCTGCTTGAAAATGCATCCGTTTTTTTTGCATGCGTGCAAAAAAGTATTCTGCGCACTCCCAGCTCTCTCCACCGCACTGTACCTGAAACGCACCGCCACAAGAGCGCCTGTGAGTCCTAACTAGGGCCACTCTTTCTTGGATGTATTACTTGGGCTCAGGCAAACACCGGCATTGAAATTCAAAGGAGGACAAATCAGGTTAAGAGCAGACGCTGACCGCTGGAGGGAAACGGGGAAAACGAACCGGAGGGGACGCAGAACCCGGAGTATCACCGCGGGGTAAGCCAGCTCCTACATATTTACCTCTGTTGATTAGAAACACTACTGATAGAGACAGCCGGTTGGTTTCAGAGAATTGTGGTCAGTCCGTTAAAGAAACCGGTCAGAGAACGGGGGGAATCAATTTACGAAATTGACACTGACAAAAGTCTCTACAACTGAATCAGCTCCATAAACACCTAAAAACGATCCAAAATGACAGATAAAATATCAGGTAGAATTTAGCAAGAAGTAAATCTCCAGCACACTGATGGATAAACGGGAAACTGACAGGAATGCGGTCATAGAAGCATTTTTTGAAGATGGCATATCAACTAAAACTAACAGTGATGGAACAACAGGGAATAAAAAGCCAGATGTGTAAAACAAATTGAGAGCTTGGGAAAAATTATCTAAAAGAGAAATAAATAAATGGTGGGAGGTGGCAGCCCTAAAAAAATACGTAGAGGTACAGAGAGTCCCAGGTGGATTACGAATTAACCTCATGCCAAACCACCAAGGTACCAGCAATGAACTACTCAGTGAGTGGGGAGAATACATCCTTAAATCATCATTGGGCCTTATGGAAATTTTAATTCGACATATTGAAATAGCATTAACAAAGATTACAAAGCAGCTTAAAGATATGGAGAAGGTACTAGCCACAATAGGTATGTATACAGATCTCAAAAAATTAAAAGAAGAACTTGAAAAATATATTAATAAACATGAGCTGACCGTAAAAACGCGAAAACAGAACAAATTCCAAAGTGACAAAGAAGATTACCAGGAGGGCCGCATTTTCACCTATGCACGAAAATTTGACCGGTACAAAAACAATGACGGTCTAAATTGGGATACTGAAACTGGAAGTATCTCATCTCTAACATCCACAGATGCCAGCCTAAGTGGAGATGAAAACGAACAGAGGGCACAAAAAGCCAGGAGTCGGTGCGGGAGCACACTGCTTCACCTCCCAGCAGAGTCGCCCCTGAGCATCATGGTAGATGCAGTTCAGATCGACAAGCGAGTACACTTGGAAAGTCTTGAGTGTTTCACCAGGTGGGTGCAGATTAGTGCTGGCCATCTCTGGACACGTGTTTCTGAATTATTATTCGTCATCAGCAGAGATTAGGCAAAATTAATCGGGGTTGCTGAGCAGGCTGCCGTATCCTTGGAACGTAGTATCTCTCCAGGCACGCAGGTGCCTCTCCACGAGCTCGTCAGCCCACAGCGGCTCGAGGGAGCCTTTAAGTAAAGAGTCGGTGCGGGAGCACACTGCTTCACCTCCCAGCAGAGTCGCCCCTGAGCATCATGGTAGATGCAGTTCAGATCGACAAGCGAGTACACTTGGAAAGTCTTGAGTGTTTCACCAGGTGGGTGCAGATTAGTGCTGGCCATCTCTGGACACGTGTTTCTGAATTATTATTCGTCATCAGCAGAGATTAGGCAAAATTAATCGGGGTTGCTGAGCAGGCTGCCGTATCCTTGGAACGTAGTATCTCTCCAGGCGCGCAGGTGCCTCTCCACGAGCTCGTCAGCCCACAGCGGCTCGAGGGAGCCTTTAAGTAAAGAGTCGGTGCGGGAGCACACTGCTTCACCTCCCAGCAGAGTCGCCCCTGAGCATCATGGTAGATGCAGTTCAGATCGACAAGCGAGTACACTTGGAAAGTCTTGAGTGTTTCACCAGGTGGGTGCAGATTAGTGCTGGCCATCTCTGGACACGTGTTTCTGAATTATTATTCGTCATCAGCAGAGATTAGGCAAAATTAATCGGGGTTGCTGAGCAGGCTGCCGTAGCCTTGATACGTAGTATCTCTCCAGGCGCGCAGGTGCCTCTCCACGAGCTCGTCAGCCCACAGCGGCTCGAGGGAGCCTTTAAGTAAAGAGTCGGTGCGGGAGCACACTGCTTCACCTCCCAGCAGAGTCGCCCCTGAGCATCATGGTAGATGCAGTTCAGATCGACAAGCGAGTACACTTGGAAAGTCTTGAGTGTTTCACCAGGTGGGTGCAGATTAGTGCTGGCCATCTCTGGACACGTGTTTCTGAATTATTATTCGTCATCAGCAGAGATTAGGCAAAATTAATCGGGGTTGCTGAGCAGGCTGCCGTATCCTTGGAACGTAGTATCTCTCCAGGCGCGCAGGTGCCTCTCCACGAGCTCGTCAGCCCACAGCGGCTCGAGGGAGCCTTTAAGTAAAGAGTCGGTGCGGGAGCACACTGCTTCACCTCCCAGCAGAGTCGCCCCTGAGCATCATGGTAGATGCAGTTCAGATCGACAAGCGAGTACACTTGGAAAGTCTTGAGTGTTTCACCAGGTGGGTGCAGATTAGTGCTGGCCATCTCTGGACACGTGTTTCTGAATTATTATTCGTCATCAGCAGAGATTAGGCAAAATTAATCGGGGTTGCTGAGCAGGCTGCCGTATCCTTGGAACGTAGTATCTCTCCAGGCGCGCAGGTGCCTCTCCACGAGCTCGTCAGCCCACAGCGGCTCGAGGGAGCCTTTAAGTAAAGAGTCGGTGCGGGAGCACACTGCTTCACCTCCCAGCAGAGTCGCCCCTGAGCATCATGGTAGATGCAGTTCAGATCGACAAGCGAGTACACTTGGAAAGTCTTGAGTGTTTCTCCCTCGAGCCGCTGTGGGCTGACGAGCTCGTGGAGAGGCACCTGCGCGCCTGGAGAGATACTACGTTCCAAGGATACGGCAGCCTGCTCAGCAACCCCGATTAATTTTGCCTAATCTCTGCTGATGACGAATAATAATTCAGAAACACGTGTCCAGAGATGGCCAGCACTAATCTGCACCCACCTGGTGAAACACTCAAGACGTTCCAAGTGTACTCGCTTGTCGATCTGAACTGCATCTACCATGATGCTCAGGGGCGACTCTGCTGGGAGGTGAAGCAGTGTGCTCCCGCACCGACTCTTTACTTAAAGGCTCCCTCGAGCCGCTGTGGGCTGACGAGCTTGTGGAGAGGCACCTGCGCGCCTGGAGAGATACTACGTTCCAAGGATACGGCAGCCTGCTCAGCAACCCCGAATAATTTTGCCTAATCTCTGCTGATGACGAATAATAATTCAGAAACACGTGTCCAGAGATGGCCAGCACTAATCTGCACCCACCTGGTGAAACACTCAAGACTTTCCAAGTGTACTCACTTGTCGATCTGAACTGCATCTACCATGATGCTCAGGGGCGACTCTGCTGGGAGGTGAAGCAGTGTGCTCCCGCACCGACACTTTACTTAAAGGCTCCCTCGAGCCGCTGTGGGCTGACGAGCTCGTGGAGAGGCACCTGCGCGCCTGGAGAGATACTACGTTCCAAGGATACGGCAGCCTGCTCAGCAACCCCGATTAATTTTGCCTAATCTCTGCTGATGACGAATAATAATTCAGAAACACGTGTCCAGAGATGGCCAGCACTAATCTGCACCCACCTGGTGAAACACTCAAGACTTTCCAAGTGTACTCGCTTGTCGATCTGAACTGCATCTACCATGATGCTCAGGGGCGACTCTGCTGGGAGGTGAAGCAGTGTGCTCCCGCACCGACTCTTTACTTAAAGGCTCCCTCGAGCCGCTGTGGGCTGACGAGCTCGTGGAGAGGCACCTGCGCGCCTGGAGAGATACTACGTTCCAAGGATACGGCAGCCTGCTCAGCAACCCCGATTAATTTTGCCTAATCTCTGCTGATGACGAATAATAATTCAGAAACACGTGTCCAGAGATGGCCAGCACTAATCTGCACCCACCTGGTGAAACACTCAAGACTTTCCAAGTGTACTCGCTTGTCGATCTGAACTGCATCTACCATGATGCTCAGGGGCGACTCTGCTGGGAGGTGAAGCAGTGTGCTCCCGCACCGACTCTTTACTTAAAGGCTCCCTCGAGCCGCTGTGGGCTGACGAGCTCGTGGAGAGACACCTGCGCGCCTGGAGAGATACTACGTTCCAAGGATACGGCAGCCTGCTCAGCAACCCCGATTAATTTTGCCTAATCTCTGCTGATGACGAATAATAATTCAGAAACACGTGTCCAGAGATGGCCAGCACTAATCTGCACCCACCTGGTGAAACACTCAAGACTTTCCAAGTGTACTCGCTTGTCGATCTGAACTGCATCTACCATGATGCTCAGGGGCGACTCTGCTGGGAGGTGAAGCAGTGTGCTCCCGCACCGACTCTTTACAAAAAGCCAGGGTCTCTTTTTTAGACGAGATGAAGCTGGCGCTACACCAAAAGAATTGGGAAAAAATGGGACCAAAACCCAAATACAACAAGGGGCAGAGGGTGGGGCCGGGCAAATGCCCAAAGAAATCAACCAGGAAAGGCAAACGAAAGTGCAAGCAAAAATTCTGGCGCAGGTCGAGTGGGAACAATGACCCGAAGTATGCGGCAAAAATGGAACTAAATCCAGATGAATATCCATATCCTGAAGCTGGAAGAGGAGACACGGGTCAGGAATTGGAACTAATCAATTTCTCCAAAAGAACATTGACGGAACTGGAAGTCAAAATCCTCCAACGGGGCTTAAGTTTTTGTCCTATAATTAGGATAGATATTGCAGAGACACAAATTGACTTATATAAATATATAAGGAAAATAAAATTAGCAAAATTATTCGCTGAAAATCCAACAATGGCTAAATACCAAAGATCGATCCCACAGGCAACTATGACCTTACCAGCAAGGGATGTGGAAAGTTTCATTACACTAATGGAGCTAGACATAGACCCCCAAACCGAAATGGGAACCATTGAAATACATTCAACACAACTAGGGGCAGGATGTAGCAAGATGAAACCGACATCGAAATTCTAACCACAGCTACCACCAGGGAACAAAATCGATATGTTTCACGATTGTGTAATAAAAGATCTTTACAAATTGACAAATATCACAACAAAGGATAATCTCTCATTTGATGAACGTCAAACATTGATCAATTTACAAAATGAGAAATCGATCGAAATTAAAATGGCAGATAAAGGCGGCAATGTCGTTATCTTGGAGAAAGAGGCATACAGACGGGAGGCATATTCGCAATTAAAAAACAAGGATTATTATATGAAATTACAAAGTAATCCTACCATGAAATGGAAAGAGAAGCTGGACACGAAACTTGACAACTGGCTGTAACAAAACGTACTCAATGAGGATGAAATTAAATATCTTAAAACTAGTCATCCCAAAATGGCCACAATATATTTCCTCCCAAAGGTACACAAACATCCCACGAGGCCACCAGGGTGGCAAATAATATCTGTCAAAGAATCATTATTTGAACCCATGGCCAACTATCTGGACACATTCTTGTTACCTTACGTGAAAGGATTAACGTCATACTTACAAGACACAGGCGATCTATTAAGGCACCTGCAGGAGACCCCTTGGCAATCGACATACAAGTTGATTACCATGGATGTGGTATCATTATACTCAAATATTGAAAATGACATTGGCATAAGGGCATGTGGACACTTTTTGGCGGAAAGAAACATACAATACACCAGTCACAATAAAATGCTCATCGAAATGATCAGAATGTGCCTAGAACAGAATGCCTTTATATTTGATGACTGTGAGGATGAAGCGGCCCTTACCTCCCCGCTGCGACGTCCGAGCGCGGGGGCCCTGTCCCCCGCGCCCTGCCATGTAACGTCCCTGTCACACAGGACACCTCCTCTCTTTCTTCCCCTTCAGGAGCCGGTACCAACAACAGAGCCCGGAGGACCGGAAGCGATCTCCAGTGACCCTGGAAGTGGGACACCCTTAGATGACCCGGAAACGGCCGCCTCTGACCCCGGAAGTAGTGGCCTGGACAACAGCCCGGAATGTAGAAAAGCCGTCGGGAGAGAAGGAGAGAGGTTCCAAGCAGCGGGCTTGTGGCAGGAGGCAGCGGGAAGCGAAGAACCACCGACAGTGAGCAGAGCAGAAGAACCGAAGTGAGGACGAGGTGGAGGACGTCTGGACTGAAGACTGGTGGCGTCCTCAGGAGATGGCTGGAGAGCGGCCGCAACTCGCAGGAGAGTTGCGGCGGGGCATGTGAGTACACTCAATCCTTTCTCAGTGCCCCCCCCATTGTAAGTAGTTGTGAATATTGTAGGTAAAGCTGCACGAGCACGAAAGCACTGTATATTGACCCCTTCACTTGCACTGTAAAGAGACCCGAGCACCCCCGCAGCACACGCCACCCCTCTTCCCCTTCCCTCTCTTGCTTGCCTTTTCCTTCCCCCCCTGCCGTCCCTTCCTCACGGTCAGTCTCCGATTCCCTCACTCCCCGGTGTAGGTAGCAGTACTCCGAAGGCCTTTTGCCCAGACTAAAGCCCTATACTCTCCTCTCCTTTTACATGCCTCCGGGGGAGTCCCAGTACCCTACGCCGGAGAAGACGATACCAGCCCAGGAGAAAAAGACCTCATCCAACGCGACCCCACCGAGCCAGCATGTCATCCCAACGAACCCGCCCTATACATCCAGCTGGACCCCATCCACCAACTCTCCTTCCAAACAGACTTTGTCCTGGACTTTCAATAAAAACCACTGATCATAGCACACTATATCCGGCCTCCCCGCCTGTTATTGCGGTCCGCCCATCCCCCACGTCCACAATGACCAGATCTACAAGCAAACAAAAGGGACGGCGATAGCAATGAGAGATTTCAAAACAAAACAGTAACATGGCTTTGTTACATTGATGACCTGCTATTGGTCTGGGACGGCAGCTAGGATGAATTTGGTGAATATTTTAAAATCCTAAACAACTCGGATTACAATCTGACATTCACATATGACATTACTGAAACAAATGTGGTGTTTTTAGGTACGGAAATTTACATTTCAAACAATGAGATACACACAACACTACATCGTAAAGCCACAGCAACCAACTCAGTGCTACATGCACAAAGTTTCCACCAGCCAAGCCTGATAAAGAACATTCCCTACGGTGAATTCCTTAGGATTAAGCAAATATGCTCTGATAATGATGAATGGATGAAACATCAAAAACAAGCTGAATCAAGATTCAAAAAGCGGCTCTACAACCAAGGAACAATTGATACAGCTTTGAGAAGAACAGAATTACAGAACAGAACAGACTTACTAAAGGAAAAAACAAAGAAGATCGATGAGGAAAATCAGATCAGACTCATACCACATTCTCCACTGGAAACAAACAAGTGATGCATATCCTACGAAAAAATTGGCATATCCTTCTGATGGACAGCACAATCGCAAAAATCGTGGTTGACCATCCGAATGTAACTTATAAAAGAGCTAAGAATCTGCGGGATAAGCTAATTCATAGCCACTTTCAAGCCTCAAAAAACCTGAAAGTTGGTTGAAACCTAAAGGTTTTTTTAAATGCACAGGGTGCAAAGTTTGTGAAATTGCACTAAAGAAAAAAGAAACTCTGATGGCGAACAAAAGAATGTGGAAAATTCAACAGTTAATAAACTGCAAAAGTCAGTTCGCAATATACATCATTGAGTGCCCATGCTCATTGAAATATGTGGGCAGCATGAAAAATGAAATCAAAAAGCGCATCCTGGAGCATGTAAGGGCGACAGTGAATAGCGATCGAAGCAACGCTGTCGCAAAACACATTGAAAAGGAACATGCCAGCAATTAGAAGGATTTAAAATTCTATGCAATAGAAACAGTGGGACCTCATCCGCGCGGTGGTGACCGCGAAAAAACTTTAAGACATAAAGAGTCAAAACACATTCTGAACTTCAGAACCATGACCCCGTATGGCCTGAACCAAGATGAGGAATTGTATTATCACTTCTAACATCCCTATTCCAGACTGTAACCATCTGATTTTGAAATTGCAATTTGATTGAACTTTATTTCCCGAAAAATCATGCATTGTTTTTAAAGTTATGCACTATTACACTCACATCACATCATGATAAACAGCACCCCACCACAAATTAGGATACATAATATTGCATTAACTTTACATATAAGTAGCACGTCAGTACTGCGCAGCGATAGAATGTTACAGCATAGACTGAGATTGGCAAACCCACCAGAGGGGAAAAGCTAAGTGATAGTAAGAGAAATCATGCCATGAGGTAATAAATATAACATTAGAGATGGGAAATTCGAGTCAGTAATTTAATAACATCACTAGACCCACTGGAGGGAATAATCGCGCAAAAGAGCAGGAACGGGATAAAAGGATCCAGCTGCACAGGTGATAAAGGGATCCCATCAGAGGGACGCCCATTGTAACTTAACAAATAATTAATGCAAGTTACAACACTGAGACAAGTTATTTACAAAACTACATAAACCACAATGCCTAGCGGGAGGTGCAGGAAATGACACGTATTAGGTCACTTCCTTTTCACAGTCACAACACACCCTCTTTTTTCAATAGGCACTTTATTTAAACACACAAAACACTCTTGTAAAATATTCTCGTGAAAAAGCGACGTGGGCCGCGAAACGCGTCGAGCAGTGGTGCTGGAGATACTGCTATGAAAATAAAACCAGAACGAGCACAAAGTGTTGGTGATCTACGGTGGAGAGTGCTGGGAGTGCGCAGGATACTTTTTTGCACGCATGCAAAATAAAACGGATGCATATACCAAAGGTTACAGGGACGTTATAGTTAGACACAGATTTCAGTTGTAGAAAACCATAGAAATTCACCAGTTATAGTTATCTGAGCTATCTGTAACTTATCAATAGAACAAAAAAGAACACCCTGCCTAGGGATATAGTGGCCCTTATTAGAGGGTCCAACTGATATATGAACTGGGGTGATTAGACCAGAAGCCGACACTGTACACAACAAACAACAAGGTCAATTTAAGCAGGCTCCACCAAAGATATATTGAGAAAATATATGTTTTTATTTTTCTTATAATTCAGGTAACACAACATTTTTTTGGGGGATAGGAAATAAATTATACTTTGGTTTCACATGATATGTTTTAGGGCATAAAAAGAACAGATCCTGATCTGATAACAAAGAAGCAAATAGGAAAATAATACCACTACATTAAGACCTACCCAGTAACAACCACACTGCAAACACACTTACACATTCACTCATATATTCTCTTACTCTATCTCATTCTATCATTCAACTTTCAATCTTTCATCCGTTCTTCTAATCCTGGCGTATGTAACACATCAAAATTCAATATGTTCCATAAATCGGGATGTTATTCCAGGCAGATGACTGTTACAACGGTTCCTGGAGTTCTTAGGACAAAGAACCGTGTTCCTGGGGACATGAGCCGACGCGCGTTTCGGTGACAAGCCAATAAGGCCACACCTTCGTCAGGGCTAGGGGGAGTGTACTGGGAGGGACACAAGCATAAAATCTGAAAAAGATATATAAAAGACAAAATGGTCTCAATTTTTCATACTATGTATATACAATGTTAACCAAACGCATACATATGTCCAACACATACTTTTCATTGTTCAAAATTCATTTTATCATTTTTAGTTTAAACATTAAGTATAAGGGTGATGCACATGATATTGACCCCTTGTTGCTGCGCAATGTCTAGCTTCATAGAGACACTCCCATGGGTAGATTCCCAATTTCGTGGAATCTATAGAAGGCATAATTATAGCCTAAGCTAAATGAACCGTTGAGCATATTTCATCCAACCACATCCTACAAACATTTCACTTGACTCTATATACATTTTCAATCAAGTAGACACCTGACCGTGTTCCTAAAATAGGACCCAACAATCCTAAATGACGCGTTTTATATCTTTTCCTCATTGTCACCTTATAGTTCTCCCTCGGAAGTACGCTCAGGGTTCACCATTCCATATAGAGTAAATACAGGACAGATATCAGCCTTGGCCAGGAAATAAACACATTACCTGTATATTTATATATATAGCAGGAGACCACGAGAATATAATAGGAACTACTGCACAGAGAGATAGGTGTATATCTTTTATACTTCACAGGTCTCCAGGGGTATTGGACCTGGAAAGGAAACAAGATAAGGTCCTTTGTACTATTTGTTGTAAGAAATAGCAGTGACGGCATACATTCTCTACTCCCGCATTCAGGGCTTCTAAGCTCGTCTCTATTAGTCGTAGATAAATTATCAAGTCCCTACAGCATAAGTACCTGTGAATTCTTGAGGCAATGCGTCCAAACGTTGACGATAAAGGTTTTTGAAATGCTAATTCCTAACTAAAACATGTCTGAAACCTATGTTTTTTTCAGTGAATTTCAAAGGTTTTTTAAATGACAATTTTTAAATATAAAACATTTTATAATTACTTTTTTGATACTGATTTTCTACATTTTTTTAACTATTTTTACATAATTTATTTTTTAATTTCATTATATATTTTTAATATAAATGGAAAAAAATGTTTTTTTTAAATATTGTAACTAATGTTTTTTATTTGTTTTATAACTTTCTTTAAAAATATTTATATTATTTAATTTATAGTTCTTTTTTGCAGTTGCACACCCAAAGCGTACCTTTCTCAAACACTGCGTGGAACCTAGCCGCCATTTTAGGATTGTTGTCTAGGATCCGCTTAGGATATGCGATGGGTGCATATTTTCCTACGCGATTGCTATGAGACCGGTACGCGACTCCAAGCGCATACGTGACATATACGTATTACTTTACGCGATTCTCGCTCGCTTGCACGTGACGTCATATACATACGTGACGTCATGTTGGACGCGGTGGGTGCGCGACTCCCGCTAAATTTTTTATGTCTATAATGATATATATGTATTTAATATACATATTAGGGCAAGACATTATCTAAGGTAATCATAAAAATAATATACTTTTACTTTTAATAAACTTATATTTGTTTTAAACGCAATTTCACAAAGTCACGTTGGGTGCATGCTGCCTGTTTGCACAATGCCCGGACCCCATGTGACCTGAAAAAAAAAGATTTGATTGGTTCATAACATTTCCTATTGTAACTATTGAAGGACCCCACCTATTTCAATCATTCTTCTCAGACTTTCTTTGTAGGAAGATCTCATATCTGAGAAGAACATGTTTTTGCTGATTTCCAAAGCTACTATTCATTTCCATTTGAAGACAATGGCTTCTGGACAGCAGACACCATCAGACTCGGAACACTCTTTGGATGATGGATTTGTTGCAGAACCTCCACGCCCTGAGAGATACACCTCAGTGGGGTGGAAGTTTTTTCGATACCTGAGGGCCAAAAAAAAGTCAACACAGTTAAAGTCACCTGTAAAATCTGCCAAAGGATCCTGTCTCGAGGTGATCCAAATAAAAAGTACTCGTGCGGGACAGCCAGTATGATGAAGCACCTGAAAACTCTGCACCCGTGAACCTGGCGAAAGAGGAGTGCAGAAGGCTTTGTGACAACCCTCCGCCAGCAGTGGCAAGCACATCATCATCTCCTGCTCACCCAGACCTATGTCCAGAATTCGAACAAGTTAAAATTAGTTGCATTAAATGCAACAAACAGCTCTGCTAGGGGAGCAGTCCGTTGACCTTCTCTGCAGAGCGCAGACAAATCACGGGTGCTAAAAAAAAAAAATCTTTTTCCTGAAGTTGACTGTTTTGATCCTCCTGTTCTCGTTTTTTTTTAAATACCAAAAAAATAACAAATTTGTTTAGAAAACCACAAAAAAATACAAAACAAAAAAAAACCAACAAAAAAAGTTATTTTCAGAACTAACTTCTCTGGTTAAAAAAAGAGCTGTATTTGTATGATAGTGTGTGAACGTTTGGTTGAATGTACACGTAGTGTATAATTGACTGAAAGAATGCATTAGTAGTGCATGGTGAATGTATAAGTGCAGAACTATAAGGAAGTGCAGCAGCATGACACTGTAACCTCTTTAGCTGCAGTGTGCTGTGGTACTTCCGAAGCACAGGGATGCAGCATATGTCCATAAATATGTTGCAACTCTATGCTTCCCTCTGCACTGCTCCTTAAACTGCAGCCATGTGGTGACACAGGTACCCTTGCACCATGGTGCAAGGATATCTGTGTCTGCACAAAAACAATCAGTGAAGGCATTTTTCTCCTTCAATGTATTATGTGCAATGCAGCATATATTGAAAAAGAAAAAATGAGGAGAAATGAAGACAATTCTCCTTGTTGAGCCTTGCTACACCAATTGGAGAATGGCGCAGAATTCACACACACATGTCCAGATTTATGATTTATGATACATCTGGAGATGTGTGTTGTTCTATGAGTGTTCTGTGCAAACACACACAGTAACACCTATACAACGTCCCTTTACCGCAAAGTGGTGTGCGCTATCACTATGTTACAAAAAGTGACATATTGTTGGCACAGGATGCTTCTAAATTTGCCCCATAAGTGCTTAAGTATTGGCAGACTGTTACAATAAGAACATATTACTAGTTCATTGTTTGAAAAATTGCATGAGAGTAACAGGAGGTAAGCAGAGAGTTATCTCTCCAAAGATGCTCAAAGAAGAATGATTGAAATGATTGCGGTCCTTCAATAGGTAAAGTGGGAAATATTATGACCCAATCAAATCTTTTTTTTTTCAGGTCACATAATATCCTATGACAGGGAGATTCCAAAACTACATAGGTATAAAGTGGGTGCTTTGAAGACTGTATTAATACTTTGTAGCTTCTTGCAGATGTGCTTGAATAGTATATAAAGAAAATAACTTGTACTGGGTTAATGGCTAGGCCAATCCTTAACTATATGACTAATAAGTAGAGTCATTTCAGTACTGCAAAGAGAGAACTAGATACATTTATAAGTACTTAAGTTTTGGCAAAGTGATAGGACATGTTTATAGAGTGGTGAAGAGAAGGGATGGGGCCTGATGTGACATGTGCAAACACACTCTTTGACGTGTTTTAAGTTGAGGAAATTAATCTCTTTTAATCCTGAAAGTCCCTGGGTCCTACTAGCCCACCATGTCTCTCTATTGAACAAAATACAGCTGCGTTGCAGAGAGGTGCTCTGAAGCCATGTCCCATTTAATACCTCTTTGCAATGCAACTCTCTGGCACTTTTTGCACATATCTGGTGGGTTAGTTGGCCCCCAGGGACACTCAGTATTCAAGGTAACTTCATCTCGTAACTTAAAACGCCACAGAGCATCTTTCCACACATATCTACTCCGTCCACCCCCCCTTCTTCACCAGTGTTGAAACCCAGCCCATTGTGCATATTAATACTTAGTGAATCTTACCATCACATTAATAGAAATAAAAAAACGACACATTTTGTTCAGTTGATTTTTATAATTTAAATTTCTGAAAATTTCATATGTTAGAATTAGGATCTGTGAAAGAGAAGAAAAATACAGTTATAATATATAATATAATGTTTTTACAACACAACATAATTTTAACATTTTATTCATTATTTTCTTTGCCTTTTTTGCTGTTCTCAAAATATTTCGAATTTCACTACAATCAGTGATTTCAATTGTACTCATCACATAACAGCGGGCAAAAAAAAAACAATCTATAAGATTGTTTAAAAAAAAAACTACTTGGAACATATTTATAACTATGCAACTATTTTTGAACATTCCACAAAAACTACATCCTTAATAACAAACCATATAATACAAATCACACATATATAAAATGCTTTCTTCTAAGAGAATTTTCTTACTTGAATATGAAAGAACTCAAATAATAATACGATGAACAATTATTTTTAATTTTCATACACTGTAAATAATGTTCTTTGAAAATATATGCTGACAGAATGTGCAAGAAAAAGTCCTTAATTCAAATAAATACTTTTCCTCTAGGCCAAATAGCATTTTTGAAAAACTTTGTATTTAAATTGTCCAATAGTAATTGAATTAATACATATTAATAAATTCCTCAGAGGCCAAATTAGGGGGTATATTACCAAGCAATAGCGATAATTATCGCTATTGCTTGGTTAGAGACAAAATGTTACCGCTGAGCTGCGGCGATTTTTACCGCAGATAAACCTTGGTATTACCAAGGTTTATCGCAAATGCGATAAAAAACGGCCGCAATGCATGAATATCGCTGAAAAGTCAGCGATAATCATGCATTACCGAGCTAAAGCTCTTAGCCATGTTATCCACCTCCCATTGGATAACATGGCTAAGAACTGCTCAGGGCAGGTGTTAGCTTTTGGAGATATTCGCGCTTAGCGCGAATATCTCCAAAAGTTGGTAATAGGAGATAGCGATTTTAGCGACTGTTTCCAGTCGCTAACATCTTGGCATGCCCACTTTGCATGTCATTAGTGATAAATATCACTGACATGCAAAGTGGGGCCCAAGATGGTCGCTATCTCCTACTAGCTGTCGCTAACTGGTGTTAGCGACAGATAGGTAATAGGGAGATAATTTTATCTCCGCTTTCTTGGCTTTTAAAGCCAAAAAAGCGGAGATAAACCCCCTTGATAATATGCCCCTATGTTCCTAAAACTTTGGCTTTAAAAATAGTAGGTGGTAATTTGGTAATTTGCTAGGCAAACGTTGTTAAAGACCAATTGAGCATCGATACAATATGTCCATCATTTATTGCATTTTAAGTAGGCAGTGTAATGTCCAGATGTTGTAGAAGGACCATCATGGAAAATTATTGCTACTGCTACAAAAGTTCTTCCTGATATTGATAGTTGACTTGCTATAAAATGTTTTATTAAAGTTTCCAATTTTCTTCCATCAGCTGTACAACGTTGCATCATTAAACTTATATATTGTCCATATCTTTGTATAAATAATGTTGATAACATTTCTGATTTGCATTGGGTACACTCCATGTTTTGATTTGGTACTTTAACTAGTTTGTTGAAAGACACTGATTTACTGTCTGGTAATGTCAAACATATAAATCTTTCAGTTTCTATGTTAGTGCTACATGTATACATACAGTTTTCACATTGACGTTCCCATTTATAACTAAGGCCAAAAAGATTTCCAATATCTATGCCTTCTTTTTCCAATACAGTAAGTATATACATTAGAAATTCTTGAGCATCTTATTCTGCGTAAATTGTGTAGAACCAGAACATATATCAAAAAGATTACGAATATCAGAAACGCTTTGCATTTTACTTTTATCAGTTCTCAATTTTTCATAAATAGAATGCAACAAGTAAAATCTCTTTTCCCGATTCTCCATAATTTGCTGTTGCAAACTTTCAAGGAAAAAAACAACATTAACAACTACATTAGCATAGCAGTTGATACATGAACTATTTTCAAACTGAAAACCATCAATCTCTTCAACTGTGTCCTTTTTCGTTTTGCTTGCAATCACAACATTACTTAGTTTTGTTTCCTTCTCTATAACTTTACTACAGATATTCTCATATCTTTCTTTTTCAACCTACCACACACTTTTCAAATACAGGATATTGACCTTAATTGGGAGCATATACTCTTCTGAACCTATTATACTCTTTTACACAGTTTGCATCTGCAGTAACCTTTGTCTCATAAAAATCAATCAAAAACAAACCAGATAAAGTTCTGACTCAGGACAAAGCAACATATGCCATACCCTCTTTAAACACAGTGCTTCCAATGTTCACCAAAGCACTGTCTACACTTCTTCAATCTGATAAAATGTAATTTAAAAAAATTCAATTTTATCTTTATTCTGATAATTAACAAAATCCACAACTTTACCCATTGCTCCATTAACTAAACCTTTTTCTACATCCAAATTACACCTTAAAATTACCCGACAGTTTATACATGCATATAGATTCTTTTCTAAACCAGCAGTTTCAGGTATCGATTTTTCTAAAGAATCCAATTTTGTTTTCAATGTTTCTGTCAAAATAATAGTGATTCCTTCATGCTCTATTTTATCAATGGCTTCCGATTTTATTATTTCTTCATTTTCTAGCTTCCAAAGTTGTTCATTGAATATAGAACACTCACGCAGTGTTGGCATTAGGCAGATTATAGATTTATTTTCTGCAATTTTCATATATATTTTCTCCAGAACTATATTTTCATTTGGAAACAAATTGGAAAGTAATTGACTTTGGAAAGTTTGTTTCCCATGTTCTGTCAGTACTCCAATTCTGATATCTTGAAGAATAGTTCCATAATCAACATCATTTCCAATGCAACAAAATCGCTGACTTTTTTATATCTGAAGTCGAAACGATCTATAACTCTCTCTCATCCGCTTATTCTCGGACATACCCTGAGCCTCCCTCTTTGGGAGAACATGGATCCCCATATCCTGTGGTACAGATTTCTGAGTGGCCCCTGTTAGATCAGAGTTCGTTCTTCGATTGCTTGGCTAAGGTGAACTCAGGCTCTCCTCTGGACCCAATTCCTATTGATTTTCTCCGACAGTTATCTCCCGACCTAATCTTGCTCATTCAAGAGCTCCTGAATTCTTCATTACGGGAATCTACTGTCCCTGAAGAATGGAAGAGAACTATGGTGGTCCCACTTTTAAAAAAAACTGGTGCAGACCCCAAGACGCTTTCAAATTTTCGGCCTATCTCTTTGCTGCCTATGTTTTCAAATTTCTTGGAGAGGCACATTAACATACATCTTACCTCTCATGTGGAGACTACAGGATTCTCACACCAGTCCCAGTCGGGGTTTCGCACCCATTTCTCTTGGGTGTTACCGAGAACTTGCGTTCTCGCCTTGATCAGGGCGAAACCACGGCGCTTATTCTTTTAGATTTAAGCCCCGCATTTGATACGGTTTCGCAACCTGTCCTTCTGAAAGCACTGAAGGCGGCTGGAGTGGTCAGACCTGCATTGGCTTGGTTGGCCTCTTTTCTAAGTTTTCGAACATTTCAGGTTGTTTCTTCCAACTTTTCTTCTTCCGTCCGATCGTCTGCGCATGGGGTGCCTCAGGGGTCCTCACTGAGCCCTATGCTCTTTAATATCTATGTGAGGCCCCTGGCTACCATCGTGGAAAATGCTGGTCTTTCCCTTTCCTCATACGCAGACGATACTCAAATTATCTTCTCTCTTTCTTCGGCCAAGCTGTGTTCCCCGTCCGCTCTCAAACAGGGTCTTAGTCGAGTGGCGGGGTGGATGCAGATGAACCTCTTAAAACTGAATGGGGACAAGACGGAGGTGGTTATTTTGGGCAAGCATAAACATCTCGTGGACCCCCAACATTGGCCCCCGGAAATGGGCCCTCCACCCCTTCCTGTTGCGCAGGTACGAAACCTTGGTTTTGTTTTGGATGATTCGCTCTCCATGCGGCAACAAGTGGTTAGAGTTGCAGCCACCTGTTTTACCATCTTAGGGTGGCTTTTGCGTTACCTCTTGCGGCGCCGGGAGACCCCATTGTGGGTAGCTGTGCGCCTTATAAATGCAAATATAAATAAATACATAAATAAATGTATGTTCAACTTATATGTATCATTACACATATTGTGAAACATGCAGCTCATCAACATGCTAACATTCATGTTTTAGCAGATGACTACTATGATAAGTACTACAATGATGTTAACAGCTATATGAGATTTGCAATCAATATGTATGCAAAGTATCAAAGTGTATGATCAGATTATCTTGCATGCATTTAGCCCTATATAGGTAGTGAGAGTGCTAACATGTTTGACACTCATAAATACATTTGTTCTTTTATCACCTATGATGTCCTTGCTTGCCTACATGACATTTGAACAGCCATTTATTTGTTTACCTAATTTAGTATGACTATTTGCTCAGTAAATATAACCAATTTTCAAAATGTGACATGGATATTTAGATTGCATTTATTAATACATCAGCTATTTTTTTTGTATGGGAAGTTGACTTGCTGAACTTAGATTGACACATAGGTATGGCAATGTAGCCCGTTTCCATATGGGACAAAAGAATGTAGATAGAAGTAAATTTGTACTGCAGACCTGCACACAATACACAATACTTTCTGTATTCACATGTATGTATGTCCGTTATTTTGCCTTGTAGGTGATTCTGTACTTATGTACCTTGATTCTGACATAATGTATTTAGCATGAGAAGGTTCAGATTTGGACCATGCGTACCCTTTGAAACCTTATCTTGGTTGTGTTTCACATTGACATCTTTCCCAGCCTATTAATCCACTCTGTCAGTTTGCCAGTGATGGACTGAGAGGCAGGGAATGTGGGCAACTTGAGGCACTAGTCTATCACATTGATAAGGTCTGTCAATGTGGTTTACTATCTATGTGTATGGTTGGAACTAGAATATTGGAATGCCTTAAAAATAGTTGAACCTTGTAGTGTTGATATCACATATGTACCAAAAGTTGATATTTACACAAGATTTGATGCTACAACTTCAGTGCATGGCATACATGGAATCTAGGAGTTCTTTCTCCATTTGTGCTCCTGATGCTTTGGTCAGCCTACAGATGTGTTCCCATGTGTGACACAAATTGTTGGGAACATATTATTTGTTCCACAACCATTATTTTAGTGGAACTTTAACAAATTATACAGTCTTGAAACACCATTGCACATATACACATCATCCTCAGCTAAGATGTGTCTTTTCTACTCATTGAATTTAATTGTGGACCACATGATTTGTGTTTTGACTTTTCAACGTTGCATAAAATGTGGTTCTGTCCACTCACATTGTGTGAGATGACACAAACTTCTCACTGTGGAATGTTTCCTACTTCAATTGCAGAACTACAAAGGGTTTGACATAATTGACATAATTCACTGCATGTTGAGGAAAGATATTCTCACTATGTGCACATGACACAAGATCCAGACACAAATATAGGGATGGATCTTATGTCATAGGGTACAACTTCTTAGTTAGTATTAAATATATTTCTGTTTTCCTTAACAATGAGTAGGCCAGCCACTTATCTGCCAAACTGAAACCGATCATTGATGGTACTGTGGAAGACGATGTACCCGTCATGTGCATTTCCAGGGAATTTTGCCTGGACATTGATGAGTTTTCCCTGATGGTCCAACATCACCTGCACATTGTTGGATTAGTTGTGCTTGCTGTTTTTGTACAGGTACAATTTGCTTCAGGGGGATCAAATTCCATATGTGTGCAATCAATGGCACCAAGCACATTAGAGAATCCAGAAATGTTCTAGAAGCCTTGCTTCTTACCTAGTTCATTTTGGGTAGATTTTGGGAAGAGAAGATACTTAGGTGTGAATTTTATGATGGCATCCAACACAGATGGGAGAAAAGCCAAAAATGCACCCCGTGGGATGCCTGCCATTCTGGCCACTGTGGTTTGGAAGGCTCCTGATACCAACATGTGTAGCACAGCCATCAATTTGACATGTGATGGGATGGCATTGGTCATTCCAGTTGCTGGCTGGAGATTTGCTATCTTTTCCAGCAAGTCCATGATGAACTCTCTCATCAGTCTGTAAACTGTATGACTGCCTCCTCCATGAGGTCAATAAGGAATATACACTGATGGAAAACACGCTCCTTCCTCCTTCGCTGCCTATGTGGTTGTCTCCCAGCTACTCCCAGTTGTAGTATAATGGCTCTTCCCTCAATGATAACTTTGGACTCACTTTTGCGTTACCTCTTGCAGCACCGGGAGACCCCATTGTGGGTAGCAGTGCGCCTTATAAATGCAATTATAAATAAAAAATAAATAAATAAATTTGCCTTTTGCATATTTGTAGTGCATTCTTTGTATTCAAAATATAACCAAATATTAACATTTCCAACACTACCCAAAGACTTTCTGGTGTCTTCATGCGCAAGTGTTTTAAATACTTGTTGTACTTTTACAGGAGTAAGTTGCAGTAGATCTCCAAAAACTATGACATGTTTTCCTCCAAATAAGACATCGTACTCTGTTTTAAGAATTTGCTGCATTCTTAAATGCACAAAAGCAAGCATTAAGTTTGAGACCATGCTTACCTCATCAATAATCAGAAGTTTCATTTTCTTTAGCACTCGTGAAACTTCATAACAAGCTTCTCCAGATAGCTTGTGATATTCCAATTTGTTTTCATGCTCCACAGGTAGCATTAGTAAACAATGCAATGTAATTCCTTTAATGTTGTGTACTGCCAACCCAGTTGGAGCAGGTACGATACAAGACAAATGTGAGTCAGTTGTTTTCTGTAGGTAACTGGTGATTACTTTAATTAGGAAACGTTCTCCTGTTCCAGCTTGACCACTCACATACATTCGGATAGGTTGAAATGATGTGCATGTGCATTCTTTCTTTTCATGAAGAAATCCATGGTCAATCTGTTTCCTCACTTGCTGATATATTTCTTTCTGTTCAACATTTAATTGTTCTTCCAAGTTTGCTAAGTCCATAATTTCTTCTTGAGCTTGATGCATTGCTGTTTCCACCTCATTCATGGCGATTGCTGCTTCATTTTAAACAAGCGGTTAACCTAGTGGATCTTGACTCAGTGGAGCAGAACTTTGACTGTCTTGAGAACTGTCTCTAGCAATCTCAGCTGCAATAGTAGGTTCTTGATCAATTTCATTGTTCAACATTTTCACATAATTTGCAAAAACAGTACATTCTATGGTTTCTTTACAAGCATTGAAGGAATCTTCATAGCTCTGAAAATCTCCAAGTAATTCCAATTATGAATGCCACGGTTTGAACAGTTGCAAAGGTGCTAAATAGTAAAATTCCCTTTTATCAGGAGTGTCACAACTCAGTTTCTTGTGATTAATCAAATTTCCTTTACTTTGTTTCACCAAACATCCTTCAGAACCAATCACTGCATATTTTCCATCTTTGATGTTTTGTGCAGTATTCCGTTTAAAAGTACAGTTTTGCAGCACTTCATAGAGACATATGTTCTCAAGATTATGACTTCTATTTGGATAATATGTGTCCAATATATTTGTTTTCACAATATCTGTACTTTCCGGATCTTTTTCTGCTAAATATTTGATTTCTTGAACAGATTTAAGCACTCGATTTTGCTTTGCAGCAAGACCTAGACTCACCCAAATTCTTCTTCTAGATTTGGAGTATAAACTTGCAGATGATAACCGATCTGAGCATTCATATGCTCCAATTTCTCGATGGGATAACATCTTCAGACTGAAACTGCATAATTTCTTACTTAGACTCTTCTCATGATTTTGTAATGTAGGATGTTACATACTAAGCGACAGCAATGGAATTATCGCTACGTACTGAATATCCATGTTAGCATTACACATAGATAGAATACCCGGATTGTAATCATTTCTGTATTTTGATTTCTCACATCATCTCAAATTGTAGGTATTTTTTGGAGACTTTCTAGTGATGGTATGTCTCATAGCTGACATAAAATTGTTTACTCTTCCTTTGGATATTACAGGACGTAGAATTCCAGAACGACATTTAGTATAAAACTTGTACTTTCATCAACATTATTTTCCACATCGATGGCTTTGGAATCGTAAGACTTGTTATCTTACTTTGTTTTCTTCTGAGCTTTTGGGTAGGGCACATGCGGCATATTCTTCAATAAAAGACAAAACAGTATCATCGGAATCAGTTCCGAATTTGGGGGCATTCTTGATCCATATCAGCATATGTATATGAGGAGCACCTCAAGCTTGATACTTCTTTCTCCAAAAGAAATCCACAACTTCTCTAAGAGGAGGATTCTTTTTATTGCAGATAAAAGACATCATAGCTTCAAATCTATGATTGAAATACCTTCATACATTAACAGGATCCAAAGAGCACAATTTTCTCCAGGTGTCTTGCATTCAATATTTTTTATATTCGAATTTGCCTATCGAAGAAATGTAAGTAAATCATCCCAAGCGTATTCAGCACAGCTTAAGGTAAGGAACCACATAGGAGTTCCTAAGCTCCTTAGCATACATTTAAGTGCTCCATGACACATTAGTGCCACGCTGACATGCCATCAGATTTGATCTGTTGACCGGGTGTGAGTGTTTGATTGGTTCAGATGCTCCGTCTATCACCACCCCCTTTTGTACCACTTTGTTCGCCATTAGTTTGCAGGGTATGCTCAGATGTGAGTCCCTTGCTCACTTTGCCACTGGACTCAAGCAAGCCGGGCTGAAGACGGCTGTAATGCCAGAAACCGGTCCTCGGAAGCTTGTTTCCAGTCCAGGGAAGGCATGGCTTGGCAGTTCAGGCTGGACTGTTCCCATGAGGCACAGGGTCAGACTGATTTGTATAAGGCCATGTCTGAACTGGGGTGGCAGAGTGGGCTAAAGAACGGTTATGGATTAAACCCAGATCTGTTGACTGGGTGTGAGTGTTGGATTGGTTCAGATGCTCCGTCCATCACCACCCCATTTTGTACCACTTTGTTTGCCATAAGTTGGCAGGGTATGCTCAGACGTGAGTCCCTTGCTCACTTTGCCACTGGACTCAAGCAAGCCGGGCTGGAGATGGCTGTAATGCCAGAAACCGGTCCTCGGAAGCTTGTTTCCGGTCCAGGGAAGGCATGGCTTGGCAGTTCGGGCTGGACTGTTCCCATGAGGCACAGGGTCAGACTGATTTGCATATATCTGAACTGGGGTGGCAGAGTGGGCTAAAGAACGGTGATGGATTAAACCCAGATCTGTTGACTGGGTGTGAGTGTTCGATTGGTTCAGATGCTCCGTCCATCACCACCCCCTTTTGTATCATCAGATTAATCAGCTGAGATTCTAAATGATCATCTCTCTGATGTACTTTATCCATAAATTCCTTTGCAGAAACATTTTGAAGATGTACTCCTGTTTTCAATGTGTGGTTGACTGCATATGAAAGTCCAGACAAGTCACTCTCAAACAAAAGATGAAATATATATGGGATACATTGTTGAAATCTTGGATCTTCTGCATACTGTCTTGTTGTCTCATATTCAGATGCAAAAATGTGCACAGTTCGTTCATCATATTGTCCACCTTTTCATGTTGGGAACAATTGTGGAAAAAAATGAGCTTCCAAGCTTTCTTCCCATACACTCATGCGACTTCTGTTTACTTTTTTCATTTGGAATAACTCAGTAGTATTCCCCATTACTTCTTTTGAATGACGTGGATGTACACCATAATATTCATAGACTTCTTCACTTTTAGACATGTCCACTTTTTCAATTTGAAAAGTGAAAAATCCCTGACTTTTTGACTAGCTGTTTGAAAATAGCTGGAGATATCCTTGGTGGACCTGATCTAGCTTCGAAGGGACAGTTCCCTATGTCGTCATTCATAGGACTGAATTATACACTAAGCAAAGTTTAACAGCTGAACCCAAACATTAAGAGGATTAAACACACAGATGAAGATATCAATCAAACGAAATTATGTGATATTAAAAATGATCATAGATTTATTGTTCACCTCCCAAATGGGTTACAATCTAAAAGGATATGACACACACATAATTAAAAACATAATCATATTCACAAGTCAAAGTTAAAACAACAGTCGACGCAGCGTTTCGGTGCTTTTTTCTTTTTTTGACACCTTCTTCAGGACCTTAAAACATTTGACTCCAATTGCTCTGTATTATGTCAATGATTGGTTTCAAATAGATGTTACACGTACTATGCGTTGCTCAGGTACCTCAGGTTTCCTTGAGCTCTCTCCTTGTAGAGATGTACTCTTCTGATTGCACGATCTCCTGATCTTATTCAAATTTCCAAGAAGACGCTGTCACGGAGGAGCAGGGAGGCCGAATTTCGATTACGAGATTGGCTTTGATATCCAAACAAGGAGAACGTTTGAATAAGATCAGGAGGCATATAAACGAACAAAATTAATTTCCATTAAAGAATCAGCCTTTATCTATAACAGGCTTATAAACTATAGAAGTTTCTTTTTTATTACCATTAACGGTGGCTCCTCCGTGCAATCAGAAGAGTACATCTCTACTAGGAGAGAGCTCAAGGAAAACCTGAGGTACCTGACCAACGCATAGTACGTGTAACATCTATTTGAAACCAATCATTGACATAATACAGAGCAATTGGAGTCAAATGTTTTAAGGTCCTGAAGAAGGTGTCAAAAAAAGAAAAAAGCACCGAAACGCTGCGTCGACTGTTGTTTTAACTTTGACTTGTGAATATGATTATGTTTTTAATTATGTGTGTGTCATATCCTTTTAGATTGTAACCCATTTGGGAGGTGAACAATAAATCTATGATCATTTTTAATATCACATAATTTCGTTTGATTGATATCTTCATCTGTGTGTTTAATCCTCTTAATGTTTGGGTTCAGCTGTTAAACTTTGCTTAGTGTATAATTCAGTCCTATGAATGACGACATAGGGAACTGTCCCTTCGAAGCTAGATCAGGTCCACCAAGGATATCTCCAGCTATTTTCAAACAGCTAGTCAAAAAGTCAGGGATTTTTCACTTTTCCTATTGCTAAGACCCCCCTCCCTGCCATAAATACCAGGGGAACCTCCAATTTGTTTGACACACTTTTTCAATTTGTCCACTTGATGTTTCAGTATCTTCTACTAAAAGTATTTCTTCTTCTCCCACATACACATTTTTATAGTACTCATTGTTTCTTATCAGATACAATGTTGCCTTTTGCACTTTCCTAACATCCACTAATTCTTGCCAGATTTTCTTACTCTTAGTAGGAACGCCATTAACTGGAATAAATAGTGCTTCATTTTCTACATTCTCTACACCAATAGTTTCAATATTTTTCTTTAAATCTAGAGGTAAATATACAAATCTTCCTTTAATCCTCTCTGTAAATCTGAAGGAGGTAATTTACCTGTTTTAGGCTCCATACGAACAATAGCCTGAAATGGGTGCACACATAGAATGAAAATAGACTCATAGGTGTTTAAATCTATCAGTTCTGGAGGTATAGTTACCAACTCTAGATTATTAAGGACAGCTGTAGCGGGCATTTTATTCTCATCCAAATTATTTTAACAATATTTACAAATACGCTGATCAGAACCCAAATCAAAGCAATTCTCTACCAACAAATATGTTGCAAATTCCTTCCACTTATAATTTTTTTCTCCTTCTTTTTTTAAACACAGATCAACAGTCCTTGTCTGATTTTTATAGTGAGTTCGTTGACAACAAATACAACAATAATTTGGCCTTTCACCTGAAATCACCTTAAACTTTGCAATTGGTTCTTCAACATTTTTTGTAGTACTATGTTGCACATTCTCTTCAACATTTTCTTCTAATAATTTGTCAGTTTCTGCACTCTCTTGTTCAGGACCAAAGTAACAAAACTCAATTTCATCACAAACCTTCTTCACATCTGATACAGATCCACGCAAAAGAGCACTGTTCAGCTCATGTAACATTAGTGCTGGACTTTTTGCATAATCCAATCTTCTGACTAACTTCCGCATTTGAGAACGATGTACTGCTAACATCCTGAAATGGTGAAAAACACTTTGACATACTTTTCATGAAAGACAAGCCAGAGAATGACCTTGCAAACCAGTATTTTTTCTCACTCTGCAAGGGTCTAGTCCTTGCAATATCTTAATCTTTTGTTTAACCCTTTTTTACTATATGTTCTTAAGAAATTGTGTAAAATATAAATAGATTCTTGTAATACACTAGAAATGCTACTGCAATCCCAAGTGTACACTTGGGCTTTAGGACGTTTCTCTAGAACTTCATCAGCTAACTCTTCTTCTGCATTTCTGGGAACCATATTTCTTTCTGAATTGGACAACCATTTCTAACCTCATAAGCTCGACAACTGGTATCAACTGCATGCAATAAATTATTGGTCTGAAAATAACTCTCTTCATTAAAGAAAGGCTTTGAATTTGAACTGTATTTCCATTCACCCAAAAAATCAGAAAAATTAGTTCTATTAATTACTCTTTTCCTTTTCCTTTTGGCCTTCATTAAATGGATTGGTTTATCTAGTGATCGAATTCTGTTTAAAACTAAAATGAATAGTTTCCTTTTTACTTCTTTTTTTTTTCCTAATTTTTTATTGTTAGCAGGCTGACATAGAGAACAATCAAAAAAAAGTTAATAATAGTACATAAAACACAATACATATATATAATGTCTATCATACATAGCGTATGCACAATTAGGTCGGTGCTGCAATTGAAGGCTGGAGGAAAAAAAAAAAAAAAAAAGAAGGCAAGAAAGGAGATAAGGGCAGAGACAATAAAGAAAAGAGCAATTTCATGTTACCAATCTCAAAGCGCAATAGTAATTGTCTAATAACACAGATTTTCATAAGTATAACATCAGCGTTCTATAAAAGTTCCCCAATTTTTTTCATATTTTTTTATTGCCTTTGCGCCCCTGATGTTTGCTAAAGCAAGCTCCATTGAGTGTACTTCGATTACCAATGCCCACCAATCCCAGATTTTCAGTGTTTCTGAACTGATCCAGGCTCTTGCCACAGTTAGTTTAGCACAAGATATTAATATTGTGATCAGAGCGGCATGTGGGAGTGGAGCTGGATAGATATCTAATAAAACAGCCGCAGCTGTTAACGCTCGTATCTGTAACTGCTTCATATGCAAGATTTTTTCAATTTCGCACCAGAAAATTTTCAAATTCGGGCATGAAAACAACATATGTATCAGATCTGCCGCTTCAGTAGAGCATTTAGGGCATTTAGTACGATCGCTATACGTGTTGTTAGGGGCCCATTTAGAGATTTTTTCAGGGGTGTAATATAGCATACATGTTGTCCTGAATTGTTGGAGTCTTAAGCTAGAAGATCGTACTCGCTTGTTAATATTCGTCAGAGAGTTTGTTATCTGTTTAGAAGTTATATTTGATCCCAGTATTCTGCTCCATTTATCAGCAAGCTTACTGCAGTCGTTAGATTTGACAGCAATAAAAATTCTATATGTCTCACTTATAACAGATTTGTTTTTTGATGAGTGTAAGCAGGTCCAGATGTCACATTCTGGAGCTTTCAAAATTTGTTTTTTGTTAATCAGATAGTCATGTATCTGTAGGAATTTGTATCTCATATTTTCAGATAGATTGTATAGTTGCTTAAGGGTGTTGAAATCCATGAAGCCCTGTGTATTGTATAAGTCCCCTAAAGTATTAATACCTAGTCTAGACCATCCGTGGCCGGTGCTATCATTAAAGATATTTGGTAGGCCTGGATTTCCCCACAATGGTAAATTTGAATGAAAAATGTTAGTATCACAAAAAGATAAGATATTACGCCAAATCTTTATTATATCTCTTGCTGTCTTAAATTTGACTCTTTTGTAGTAATTGGGATCATTAGTTCTAAATAAAAATAGATTTGAGTCAGATTTTAACATGAAATAATGGAAAAATAAAGTCCTTCCTTCATTAAGTAGGGAGCGTAAGCGATTAGTGAAAGCAGACCAAAAATATAATTTAAAATCCGGAAAATTAAGCCCACCTTCATGTGTGTCATTTTTCATAAGGTTTAATGATCTTCTCGCCTTTTTGTACCCCCATATAAAACTACTAAATATTCCATCCAGTTTCTTAAAAAATTGATTATTTAATGCTAATGGTATAGATCGAAATAGGTATATAAATTTAGGTAATACCTTCATTTTTATCAAATGAATTCTGCCAATTATATTGAGAGGTAGCCTATGCCATTTTTTTAATAGTAGCCTAGTAGATTTAATTAATTCATCATAATTTATTTTATTGGTATCTTGTACTTTGGCTGTTATTCTTATTCCCAGATACGTTGCTATTTTGCATATCTCGGGCACCATCACAGGTGGGGCATAGTTAACTATTATTTGCGTTTTTTGTAGGTTTAATTTATAGCCCGCTACCTTGCCATATTTCTCTGCTTCTAAAATTATTCCTTTTTGGGCCTCTACAACATCTTCCGTGTAAACCGCTATGTCGTCAGCGTATGCTGTTATTTTTAATTCTTGGTGTCCTGATTTAAACGGTATGATCTGGGTTTGAGATTGAAGGGCTAGTAAAAAAGGTTCTAAAGAGAGTGCAAATAAAAGAGGTGAAAGAGGGCAACCCTGTCGGGTTCCTCGTAAAATCCTGAAATCTAACGATACCAGCCCCCCATAGCTAGTAAATGCAGTTGGTTTGTCGTACAGTGCTTTAATACTTTTTAAGAATTCCCCCCCAAACCTTAATTTAGATAGTACGCACCAGAGAAAATCCTATCCCACTCGGTCAAAAGCTTTTTCAGCATCTAACAAGATCATACCGAGTGGGGTGGCATCAGTCCCTGCAATGTCAAATGCTGTTATGGCCGTATTGACATGTATAGTGGTGTCTCTCCCAATGATGAAGCCATGTTGCTGTGGGTGGGTAATCATGGGCATAATGGGGGCCAGTCTTAAAGCTAGAATTTTGGCAAAAATTTTCGCATCAGTATTAATCAATGAGATAGGGCGATAAGACCCTCTTTCTTCTTTCGGTTTGTCCTTCTTCAGAAAAAATATTATTTTAGCCCTATTCCAAGATTGTGGTGTTTTTCCTTCAAGGCCTACAGATTGGATTACTTTCAGCAAGGGTTGTTCAAGTTCTTTTAGGCATGTTTTATATATTTCTAATGGTATGGTGTCTTCCCCTGCTGCTTTTCCTGAGGGTAATGAAGCAATAGCTTGATGTAGTTCTAGCATAGTTATCTCATCAGACAACGAGTCTATCTCTATAATGTTTTGAGTATCTATGGTATAGTTTTCAATATATTTCTGTATGTCATCTATGCTAGGGGTCATTTCTGGAGTGTATAAATTCTTATAATATTCAGCGAATTGTTCCAAAATGTCTTGAGGTTTATTATAGATTTGGTTTCCTCTCCCCCGTATACTTGTAATTGTAGCATTTGCTCTATCTTCAGCAGTTTTATAGGCCAGAATTTTCCCAATTTTATCCCCGCCTTCATATTGGTTTATTTTAAATTTATGTAGGCTGTTTATGCTTTTTTTGATAAATTTAGATTTTGCCTCATTTTTCAGTGACGTAAGTTTAAGCCCTATTTCTATGCTCGATGGCAAGTTGGCCTGGAGAGATGATGACAAAAGTTCCTCTTGGATAGTTATTTTTGACATCAAAGTATCGTTCTTTTTTTTTAATTCTATGTTTTGTCTAATCACGTAAGTTTGAGTATAGCCTCTAATACTAGCTTTACAAGCATCCCAGACTATTGCTGGTGATGCTGAATTTGAGTTTATATTTATGAATTCTGTAAGATGTAATTTTAGCTGTGTTATATAATCTAGATCCGATATTAAATGTCTTGGGAAAGAAAAAGGCCTAGGCGTGATTCTATTATCTGTTGTTTTGAATGACAAAATTATAGCATTATGGTCAGACGAAATGCGTGGACCTAGGATCATAGAGCTTGTATTCAGTAAGTTGTAGCTTATAAGTGCCATATCGAGCCTTGAGCATAACTTATGAGGTGCCGAGTAGTACGTATATCCTGGCCTACTGGCATATAAGTTTCGCCAAGCGTCTTTTAAATTGTGTATACGACATATATCAAATATAGAAGCCCTTGTTTTATGCATTCTTTGATGTCCCCCAGATCTAGTTGTGTCTAATCTATAATCCATGATGCAATTAAAATCACCCATAATAATAAGTTCTCCAGTCCAATCTAATAGCTTAATCTTCAATTCGTCAAAAACAGTAGGGTCATCTGTATTACATCCATATACCACACATAAAACATAATTGACATTCTCAAACCGCATCTGGGCAATAGCCCATCTTCTGTTTTATCGCAAGATGTTTGTATTATCTCAGCCTTAAATCGTTTATCTTTAAGTATAGCAACTCCCCTAACAGGTTGGCCATAAGTTGAGCTAATAATAACTTCGTATCCTAAATGGTTGAGAAGTTTTCTATCCTTCCCTGTGATATGTGTCCCTCACCACCCCTTGTTGTAAATATTTTTGTCCACCCTAAGCGTGGAAGGGTATACTCAGACATGAGTCCCTTGCTCATTGCACCATCAGGATTCAAGCAAGCCGGGCCGAAGACGGCTGTAATGCCAGAAACCGGTCCCCGGAAGCTTGTTTCCTTCCCAGTGTAAGAATTGGCTTTTGTAGTTTGGTTTGTCCTGTTCCCATCATGCACTGGGACAGGAACAGACTAATTTGCATACAGCCAGGTTCTGAAACTGGGATGGTGCAATGAGTTAAAAAACGGTGTTGGATCTAGCCCTGATCTTTTGACTGGGTGAGAGTATTCTGCTTAATTCAGAGACTCTGTCCCTCACCACCCCTTGTTGTAATTATTTTTGTCCACCCTAAGCGTGGAAGGGTATACTCAGACATGAGTCCCTTGCTCATTGCACCATCAGGATTCAAGCAAGCCGGGCCGAAGACGGCTGTAATGCCAGAAACCGGTCCCCGGAAGCTTGTTTCTTTCCCAGTGTAAGAATTGGCTTTTGTAGTTTGGTTTGTCCTGTTCCCATCATGCACTGGGACAGGAACAGACTAATTTGCATACAGCCAGGTTCTGAAACTGGGATGGTGCAATGTGTTAAAAAACGGTGTTGGATCTAGCCCTGATCTTTTGACTGGGTGAGAGTATTCTGCTTAATTCAGAGACTCTGTCCCTCACCACCCCTTGTTGTAAATATCAGATAGAAGGGCAACATGGGAGTTATGCGCTTTTAATTCTTCTTTTATCAGCATTCGTTTATTCTTGCTATTTAGCCCGGCTACATTCCAGGCTAGGCATTTTATTTCATACATCTATACATCAGTTTAACCAAAGAAAAGGACAAAATTAGAGCTTTGCACTCGGAGCTTATCTTATATTGATCAGAGTATTGCCTTGATCTCATGTATTGTGTTCTAAGGGTTCGTTTGATATACACAAAAATTCCAATATCGTTGTTTAATTCCACCACCTCAGCCTGCGAACTATTTTTTTTATTTCTACCTCCCACACCCTCAACCCCCCAAAGTGCGGAGAACACCCTCCCGCCACCCCCCTCCCCCCTAGCTCTCACCCCGGTCGGGGTAGAGCCATCCCTCAGCATCTGCTGCCGCTGGATGGGCAGCTAGTGGCAGGTCAGCACCGGACCCCCCCCCTCTCTTCACTTAGACAATCCATAAATCCATAAGTCCACCGAAAAGAAAATAAATTTGATATTAACCTAGAATATTGCTATACACATTGCCTAGATGAGCTTGTATATTTTGACAATTGAAACTAAATTTGATTATGAATAAATTCTTAATAAAGAAAAGATCCTATTACAATGGCTCCGTTTATGTTAGTACCTAATTCTTAGTTTTGGAATTAGTCTTGCTTGAGCCAGCTGCCGTATCGGCTAAATATGCTTCTGCTTCATTTATGTCCGTAAAAAAGTGGGTGCGACCCCCTTTTATTACCTTTAGACGTGCTGGTTCTTGAAGAAAGGCTTGGGCGCCGCTTGATTTAATTGGGTCTATCAACTTCCGTAGCAACCACCGTCTGTCCATAGTTTCTTTACTGAGATCAGAGCGGACAAAAATCGAGATCGCACCAATAATTACCAGGGTGTTAGGCCGAGCTCTCTGCCAGATAGCCTGACGAAGTAAAAAATTGCCAAAAAAAACCAAGAAGGGGCGCGGGAACTGGCCCCCTCTGTTTCTCTGTATTAGAGGAAGACGATGTGCTCTCTGAATTTGTGAGTCCCAGTCCCAGTCCGCTAAATCAGGGAAGGCTTTCTGAAGTAGCCCCACTAGGTAGGCCCTCGGATCAGATCCTTCTGTCCCTTCCGGTATGCCAAAAATTCTTAGATTCGAGCGTCTCTGTCTATTTTCCAAATCTTCAACTTTTTGTTGTAGAGTTGCAATCTGTGTTTCGTGTTTATCTGATGAGGATGCAGTTTTAGCACTTGTTTCCTCCACTTCAGCAACTCTTTGCTGTAGTTCCGCGATATCTTGTGAAATTCCTCCAAACTTTCCAGTCAATTCTTGTAGGGCTGCCTGTACCTTGTTGTTATCTTCTCTCAGCTGTAGATAATGCTCTTGAGCCTCGACCCGTTGACTACTTAATAGCTGAAGTATTATATCCAGTGGGGAGGCATCAGTTGAGTCTCGTGAGTTTGGTTCCTCTTCAGGGGTAGTTGTATGGGCGATTATATGGCTATTATTCTCTAAGATATTATGAGGAGATAAAAGTTCATAAGAGGAATGTGCAGGAGATATAGGAAGAGCAGTATTCTCTGTTGTATTTGCATCTGTTGCAGCAGGGGAGAGTATTTGCGGCTCAGACGTCTCACCCTCTATTGCAGGAATATCTAAGATAGAACCTTGCGGCTCATGCAGCATTAGTATTGGCATTTGTTCGGAGAGAGTATCTGATGTTGTGTTAGGTGGCATGTTAGACAAGTTAGGTGAGGTAGTAGAGGGATCACTTTTCCCATTGTTGACACCATCCTTATTAGCATCGCTAGTGTTTCTTTGTATAGTTTTGTTAGAAAATAATTCTGTTGGGCTTGCTCCAGACAGTCTTTGTGTCATATTTTTCACTAGCCCTTTTGTCACCATCCATCTTATTAACGGGCTTTTGTCGAAGTCTGACTGTTATTTATCATAGAGCTATTTGTCAGTAAGCCTGGTTTGCTACTTTTTTTTTTTGCCTTGGATTTGTTTCTTTGTACACGCCCCTTCTTAGTTTTTGATTTTATGTTTATGCCGACATTATTCTCCTTCTCCCCTGGCTCGTCTTCTGTTTCGACATCACAATCTTCAAAAGAGCTTTGTTCAGTAAAGTCTGTCAGCTCTAATACCAAATCTCCCGCTAGCCCGCCTTCAGCTAAGTCTGCTATAGGAACCATAGCCATAGTTCCTTGATCAGTACTGGTTGCTAAGCCTGTTAAATCAGCATCTACCCCGCCAAAAATATTTTGTATATCTATACATGAGCTAGAGCTTGGCTTTCTTGATGTTTCTGTTGCTGTCTCTGTTGCTACTGTTATGTCTATATCTTGAGTCCCATTTAGGATATTTGCCGAATCTTCCTCATCTGCCCTTTCTTTTGTCATTATATTGGTTTTGGCGTCATTTTTAGTAATGATTTTAATTGCTGTCTCCCCCATATGCCCAGTTTTTTTCCCAATCGCAACCAAAGAAATGTTAATCTTTTTCAGTACCTGCTTTGCGGTGCTGCTATCTTCCTGTCGTTGGGCTCCCATTGTGTCTGAGACTTCAAGCGTCTCCGCGGATTCTGTAAGAGCGGGAAGTTTTGTTTTCTTCTTTTTCTCCCCTTCCTTACTAGTAGCTGGGGCGTTTGGCACAGTTGAGGCTGCAAGTGCGGGCGCTTCCCGAGGAGTATTCTCTGACATGCCCAAAGTCTGTGGAGTCAGAGAGGGTGCAGACGCCGCTGCTGTTGTCAGGTTAGATGAGCTTAGCTGTAGCGGTCGAGCAGGAGAAGGCGCCGGTTTGCTCACTGTGTTTTTGCTGTTCCTCGTAGTTCTGGAAGGGTGCTTCGGTAACATTCTTCCTTGCCTCCAAAACCTCGAAGCCTGTCGACTCAGGCGACTCAGACGTACAAGTCCAGATGAGCGGAGCCCAGAGCCTTTGAGCAGACCAAAAATCGTCTGCCGAAGAAACTCAGTTGTAGCAGCAAGAAAGAGCATTGATACAGAGTTGCCGTCGCAAATCTTTTCCCGGCACAGTAAGATTTTCCTCCCGTTAGCTTCAGCTTCAGTCCACCGCTGACTCCTTTCCCGGTGCAGCGCGACACAGTTCCCCACATCAGCGTCAAGATTCACAGCGTCAGCATAGAGCATAGAGCCAGCATAGAGCCGATTTCCTCTCCCGGCATAGCTCGCTTCCTCACATTCATATCTGTTTGTTTTTTTTTTCAAAATACCGGTGCAAAGCTGCCGTCGCTGACCTTTTCCATCGGCACCCGGCACAACGCAGCGCAGCTCCCTTGCGTTGATGTCGGCCTCAATTCTCTATTTTAATTCTGCTTATCTTTCGGTGGATATCACATCTCACATGTGAAGAGTGAGAGGAGAGGAGAGACTCCGGGTGAGCTGCTGGCGTCGATCCTCACTCCGCCATCTTAGTTTCCTTTTTACTTCAAAAGCTTTTTGAATAATGGATTCAATATGCTTCTTTTTATAAAATAGTGCTCTTTTTCTATATTTTATCACATCTTTGAGCAAGTTAAAAACCACTTCATTATAAACAAAAATTTTACGGATTTCTTTATACTGATTTTGCCTTCTTTTACCATACATCGAATCTTTTGAATGTAATTTCTCTTTTTTTCCTTTCCTGTTATCTATATTCTTTTTTCTGGTCGTACCATTCTCAGTAATTTGCACAATCTGCACACTGTTTCTAGGCTTTGAACGTTTTTTAATGAATTCCTTTGTTGTCTTACCGGAAGACTTTTTCTTTTTACTCACATGATGTTGGTCATCCAATATTTGTTGTTGAATTTTCTTCAAATAATTGTCCTTTTGCTGTCCTTTTCTCTTTCTTGATTTTTCAGGCATGATAACTTTATTTTAATGATGATGAACAATATCTGTAAAAAATAAACATAAATACATGTATTTTAATACATTTATAAATTATACTTTTCTATTACTATACAAACACATTCTATATTAAAAACATTTAACAACTTTCTTTTGTCATCACTAATTGAAATTGTAATTCAAGGTGTATACATAACTGTATAGGTGATTACAGGTCTGCATGTGTAATGGACAAGGGTTTGTACCAGTGTTTGTGTTAAGCCCTGGGACATTATATGAGTACTTAGGCACTGACTGAATGATTGCAGTCCAGCAAGGAGAATAACTGGATGAAGGTATAAATGTTTGGGTTTTGGTGCAATGTTTGGATTTCTACATGATGATGGGTGGCTGACTGAAGCAGTGCATAGGGTGTGACAGGGTGTTTACAGGAGTGTATAGTTACTGCCTGAGAAATTAAAGATGTGAAAAACAAGTGTGTAGGTGGTTAGATGACTACATGCATAGTGGACAGGAGTTTGTACAAGTATATGTGCCTAGCTAACTGTATAAGTACTTTGGTACCAAAACAATAATTAGAGTACTACAAGGAGAGTGCCTGGGTTAATTTATAAGTGGTTTAGCTTTGGCACAGTGAATGGATTAGTATATGGTACTGAATAGATCACTAGTGGATTGCAAGAGCAGTGACAGGATATGTCCTGGAGTATATGGATACTGCCTGGGTAAATTGACATCTGTAAAATAAGTGTGTATGTGATTAAAAGACTGCATGCACATTGGACAGATGTTTGTAGTACTTCATGTTGTAAGACATGGATTACTGCATGAGTACTTAGGTACTGACTCAGTGATTAGAGTACTTCAACGAGAGTGCCTGGGTGAATTTATAAATAGTTCACTTTTGGCATAGTGAATGGATGAGTAGATGGTACTGAATCGGTCATTATAGGATTGCAAGAGCAGTGACAGGGTGTTTGCTGGAGTGTATGGATACTGACTGGGGAATTGTAGGCCTGAAACACCAGTGTGTAGGTGGTTAGAGGACTACATGCATAGTGCATAGGAGTTTGAAGCAGTCCATGTGCTAAGGCCTGGCTCGCTATATGAGTACTTGGAGTACTTGGATACTGACTGAATGGTTAGAGTAGTACAAGGAGAGACGCTGGGTAAATTTATAATTGGTTGTGTTTTACTTTAGTGAATTGATTAGTACATGGTGCTGAAAGTATCACTAGAGGAGCACAAGGGGAGTAACGTGGTGTTTGCAGCAGTGTATGAATACTGACTGGGGAATTGTAGGCCTGAAACACAAGAGGGTAGGTGATTAGAGGACTACGTGCATCGTGCATAAGAGTTTGTAGGAGTCCATGTGCTACGGCCCTGGATCGCTGCATGAGTACTTGGATACTGACCGAATGATTAGAGTAGTGCAAGGAGACATGAAGTTACCAAATGCTTCTCTCACAATGGTTGCCCAAATGCACACAGACTCACAGTGTGATTCTAGACAAGCAACACTATTCACTAGTCTGGAAGGGGTAAGGTGACTGCACACATTTTACCTAATTCACTACTGCAATCTAGTGTGAATGCCGGTCTCATTCCTCAAATGCATAAGCAATGACTGACTTCTAATACTACTAAATCTTGACAACATGACAGGTTTTAAAGCACTTATATGTCTGCAAAGACATGAAGTAACCAAATACTTCTCTCACAATGGTTACCCAAATGCACACAGACACACAGTGTGATTCTAGACAAGCAACACCGTTCCTTGGACTTTACCAAGACAAATTCACTAGTCTGGAAGGGGTAAGGTGACTGCACATGTTTTACATAATTCATTACTGCAGTCTGGTGTGAATGCCTGTCTCATTCTGCAAATGCATATGCAGTGACTGGCTTCTAATACTACTAAAACTTGACAACATGACAGGATTTAAAGCAGTTATCTGTCAGCAAACACATGAAGTTACCAAAAGCTTCTCTCACAATGGTTGCTCAAATGCAGACAGACTCACAGTGTGATTCTAGACAAGCAAGACTAATCCCTGGACTTTAGCAGGAGAAACACATTACTCTTATTAAAAACAAAGACACCACATACAACCCATCACAAATTAATAACTCACCTTTCTAATTGATTTGTAGATTAAGAAGTATGTCAGTCACACACCATATTTTCCTATACAGAATGTCTGTACTGCACTGCTCTTAGCAAAACCAAGAAATTGCAAACTTTCCCTCTCATTCTGCACACATATACATGTAAATATCAAATCACATTGCTACCTACATTAATTCAAAAGCTAATACGCATTTCTATTGGTTACACATTTCAACCCTTTCCAATTGACATAAGTTTGAACCTTACCCCCAATCTGCTTACTGCCTGTTACCATAGTAACAGTTTGTGGAACACGCAACTGAGCACACTGGTCACAAGTTCAACACTCAAATTTGCTAATCCAAACAGCAAGAGTGCTTGACTTTTCAAAATATCAGCTTACCCTATGTAATGTTCCTTTCAAACAGTTTTTATTAACCAATAAAAACATGCTTTTAATAAACAGTAACATGCACCCTACTTTTCAGTCTAGAATGTTCTCAAACAGCCAATCATTTCTTTTGTTTTTTAAAAACTGCATCTTATCCACCATTTTAGAAAAATCATAGTTGTCAAACTGCCATTTCGCATACAGGCACCTTCTGAGTGCATCCAGACCTCCCTTCAAGATGCTTAGAGTGTGGATTGTGGGACACAGTTATATTTTCTGGAGCCAAAGGTATAAAGAAAACAGAGGCATTGACAAAAGACCTAGCTTTGCCAAATGTAGACATTAAATGGATTGGACAGAATGGATTAAAGTGGCACCAATTGATGCCATTGGTTAAATCCTTTTTGCATCTCCAACACCCTAACCGCATACTTGTGGACTGTGGTGGCAATGACCTAGGCAGTTTGACTGGGGTAGGTCTGGAAATGCTTATGAAGGACACCTTTGGAGAATTGTCACTTTTCCCCCAAACTGCCTTTGTCTAGTCTAACATATGACAAAGACAGAAATGGAACTGGTCCAATCAATTTTGTCCACAGATTGAGAAAGCTAGGAAACATGTCAATAAAGCTGTTTCTGCTTTTCTCTGCGATTATAGGATGGGGGTCCATTTACCACAACAATCTGCGTTTCAATATAGATGGCATCTATAGGAGTGATGGTGTACATTTTACAGAGGAGGGTAACAGAGGCTTCCTCATCAACTTTAGACTCTGCATAGGTACTTACTTATAGGTACCACCATCTATCAATAAACACAACAGCTCTTTTTAGAGCTACCCAAGATTTAAACACATAAGCTTGATGTATATCTGAAAAATCTTACTTTATTTTTGCTTGGATCCGCGCACCCAACGCATTAGGAGTCGTGCACCCAACGCGATAGGAGTCGCGCACCCATCGTGTGCAACTCCTTAATTTGACCGTAAAAAGAAAAAATAGGACCTAATACTAATTTCTATTCTCCCCAGGGACCCCATCCCTCCGGGCCTATATACAGCGTTGGGGACCGTGGGGTCATTGGGGCTCCTAGCCGGCTCTCCTTGTCCTTTGGGAGCCGGCATTGCTTTTCAACACAGGGAGCTGCTAACATGCAGCTCCCCATGTAGAAATGCAATATGGTTTGTATTTTGAAAGAGAGAGCAGGTGTCCCTGCTCTCTCTTTCAAAACCAAACCAAGTTTGCTATGACAGGGTGGGAGCCACTAGGCTCCCACCCTGCCATAGCAAATAGCAGTGTCCCGGGGGTGGGCACCCCGAGACACTGCAGGAGCCGGCCTTGAGGGGTGGCGGTCCCCAGGGCCCTCGACAGCTCCTGGATGGGGGCCACGTGGCCCCACTTCCACATTATACAATGCCCCGGGGTGGTGGTCCCTGGGGCTTGGGGGGGCCTTTTAGCCCAGCACCCATTTTTTGGAAAGCCCTGGGGGTAGTGGTTCCCGGGGCTGGGGAGCCTTTGAACCCCCCACCCATGTATTTGGCTGAGGGGTGGCCTTTACGCCCCACCCATTTACTTTGAAGCCCCGGGGGTGGTTGCTGTATATATATATATATATAGTTAGGAGCTAGTTTGCATAGGAAATCCACAACATTCTATTGGGAATAACTTTGGCATCGATTGAGGAAATTGCGTGAAATTTTCCAACATTTTGGCCAACTCAGTTTTGCTCCTTCCCTGAAAGTTTTCGGAGGATTCGTCAAGCGGGGGCCGAGAAAAAAGGAGGGTCCCAAAACGTGTTTCCCCATGTTAATTTCCATAGGACGTTCAGACACGGTTCCAGTCCGAACCGCTGAATGGAATTACACCAAACTTTGCAAAATTGTAGGGACTGATACGCAGAAGTGCCTTTTCTATATTTGGTGAAAATTGCTCAACTGGTTTTTATGAAAATTAACTTCAAAAACACATATATATCTATATAGGCTTACTGTGAGCTTACTGTAAGCTTACTGTACTCTGTACCTTCCCGAGTACGAGCTGCATTCTGATTGGCTGCCAATGTCTGTCAACACTCCAAAACAGAAATTGTTGGCAGCCATCTTGTACCTCGGTAGACTGAGGCACAGGAAAGCAGAAAAACAAACATGTAGAACTCAAAAAGGGGGCAGGGTAGAAGCACCATGACCCCCTAGGCCTGCTCTAGGGGTTCCACAAGGACCCCCCAGGCCCCCCAATTTTTTTTTTAAATCGCGGGGTACGTGTGAGATCTGATTGGCTGTCAGCACTTTATCCAAGAAGTGTTGGCAGCCATCTTGGGACCAATATACATGATAGCACCTCATTAAAAAGCATTGTAGTTAATAGAGGGTTTTAGGACTTTAGTTACATTATAAATCATTTGATGATGGTACCATACTCATTTTAGGAATTGTGGTGTGTTCTAAGGTGATTTTACCATGTGAAAAAGCCTTCTGCTGGGATATCATGAATCATGTTTGAAAGAAAACTATTATCTCATGCTTTTCCCACAGTGGTTTGGAAGGGGATCTATAAGCTAAACTGAAAGCATATTTTCTGTAAATTCACATTATCTTTCTCAGTCATGTGAAAATGAAGTATGCGATTGTCAGTAAAACATGTACATCCAACAAGGACAGAGACTGTCAGGTGATTCCTTTGTTTTCTACTGCAGCCTCCTAGAGTGTTCTAAAGAACAACTAAAGCGCTAACAGTCTTACTTATTACAAAGGTATGGCACATCTGAAGCCATCTTGATTGGAATAAAGGGGTAACTCTTAAAACATTTAATTTAAAAAGGAACAAAATGAGGGGGTATATTTTGCCATAGAATGTATGATTAGTGCTGCAGAAAGAAAAATTAGGGCACATTTTGAGTGACTTCTCAAATCCTCTTCTATTTCATTAAAAAATTCTGACATGCAGTCTCCCAAGATGGCCACCAGAGACAAAAGAGCCCAAATGTAGCCCAAATATCACGCAGATGTAGCCCAAGTATAGCCCAATGACAGAATGTCCCAGAGTGTTCTAAAGAACAACTAGAGCGCTAACAGTCTTACTTATGACAAAAGTATGGCCCACCAGAAGCCATCTTGATTGGAATGAAGTGGTAAGTCTGAAAACATTTAATTTAAAAAGGAACAAAATGAGGGGGTTCATTTTGCCATAGAAAGTATGATTAGTGCTTCAGAAAGAAAAATGAGGCCACATTTTGAATGACTCCTCAAATCCTCTTCTATTTCATTAAAAAAATTCTGACATGCAGACTAAAACATGCACTTTGAATACCAGCAGCAGACTCCCTGGTGAACAGTAGCTTTACTACAGTGATCTAATGAGCAACTAGAGTGCTAACATTCAGAATTGATGGCAAATGTGTGACACATCTGAATGCCTTCTTGATGGAACCAAAGTAAACAAGCATTGAAAATGCAATAGATCTCGCCCTCGTTTAAGTTAAAGCCATTCTGTTTGTAATGAGGTGGCTTTTTAGCTTTGTTTTTATTAGCGTTTTTAAAACTTTCATGTAAATAACATGCATATGTATGCATATATGTATATGTATGCATGCATTTATGTTTGTATTTATATAGATATGCAGATTATATATGTTTATATATGTATCTCTCTATTACCTACTGGCGGTCGCCAGTAGGTATATATAGTTAGGATTTTTTCTCTATGGGTTTTTTGAAAATTCTATGTCTAATAACTTTGGCGTTTGTGGACGGAATTGGCTGAAATTTTCAGGAAAATGGCACATTTTGTTTCTGAGCAGCCCTTGAAAATTTGGGGGGGGTTCGTTAAGGGGGGGCCGAGAAAAAAGGGGGGTCCCAAAACGTGTTTTTAACATTGAGTTTTCCATAGGGCGGTTGGCCTCACTTTTAGCCCGAACGGCTGAATGGATTTGCACGAAACTTGGCAAAATTGTAGGGACTGGTAGCCCGATGTGCCTTTTGTAGGTCTCAATATATGTGCTCCAGTGGATTTTGAGAAATTAACGTTTAAAAAAAGATATATATCTGTAACAGCGGACCGGGCAGCGCTCTGGTTCGCGGACTTTTCGCGCAACGGAGCTTTGTGAAGCGAAGCTGATTGGTTCTCCGGCGTCTGTCAACATTCCAAACAGTCCGTAGCGGCCGCCATCTTGTCTCTCGGTAGGATCGAGAGACAAGAGGAGGTCAAAACAAAGGGGGAAATAACTATAAGGGGGCATAGTAGATCCTCGCTGACCCCCTAGGTTTGATGTGGAGGTTTTAAAAGGGCCCCGCGGGGCAAAAAAAAAACAAAATAATATTAATCGAACGGCTGAATGGATTTGCACGAAACTTGGCAAAATATTAGGGACTGGTAGCCCGATGTGCCTTTGCTAGGTCTCAATATATGTGCTCCAGTGGATTTTGAGAAATTAACGTTGAAAAAAAGATATATATCTGTAACAGCGCTCCGCTTCGCGTACTTTTCGCGTTACGGAGCTTTGCGAAGCTGATTGGTTCTCCGGCGTCTGTCAACATTCCAAACAGTCCGTAGCGGCCGCCATCTTGTCCCTCGGTAGGATTGAGAGACAAGAGGAGGCCAAAGCGAAGGGGGAAATGACCATAAGGGGGCATAGTAGATCCTTCCTGACCTCTTAGGTTTGATGTACCATTTTGCCAAGTTTGGTGTAATTCCGTTCAGCCATTCAGGCTGTAGACGTATGTAAATGTCCTATGGAAAATTGCATGGGGAAAACACATTTGAAAGTGTTGAAATTTAGAACCAATTAAAATGTTACTTTGGTTTTGTATTTGTGTGTGATGAAAGTTAATTGGTTATGTATATATGTCAAATGAGAGGAAACCACAGCCATTTTGTGATACTACTGTCTGAGGTACATTTGTGAGGAATTTTTGGTGGTGAATTTCTGGTGTTTGATTTACACAGTACTAACACTTCTGCTACTTTTAAAAAGGTGAGTTGTTAATTTGTATGGGGAACTATGTTGTACACTTGAAGATAATTTGAAAAATGTTTTCTGTTATTTATTTGCAGTCCTTCTGTTATACTAAATACTTGATAAAGTTAGTTTTATATTATGTATTACTAAAGACGATAAATGAAAGTGATTATTTTTTTCTGCAATTTACAGCAAGCAATTTCAAAATAAAATGGCTCACAATGAAGAGACCGTGGCAATTTCTTTTGAATTGTCCAACACATTGATTGAAATTGAGAGCACCAATAATGAAATATTGTCACAAGGAGGACATGACTTGTATGATTCCATTAGATTGATTGAAATGGACAGCACCAAGAATGAAATATTGTCACAAGGAGATGACTTGAATGATTCCACTACATTGATTGAAATTGAGAGCACCAATAATGAAATATTGTCACAAGGAGGAGATGGCTTGTATGATTCCATTAGATTGATTGAAATGGACAGCACCAATAATGAAATATTGTCACAAGGAGGAGATGACTTGAATGATTCCACTACATTGATTGAAATTGAGAGCATCAATAATGAAATATTGTCACGAGGAGATGACTTGAATGATTCCACTACATTGATTGAAATTGACAGCACCAATAATGAAATATTGTCAGAAGGAGGAGATGACTTGAATGATTTTTTTGATCAATCTCTTGATGGCGAATTTATCGAGTGTTTGGAGACCATAGAGTTACAAGAATCATCATTGGAGACTTTTAATGAGGACATTGCTGATGAGGACATGTTACTAGTTCTTTCAAATTTAGAAAATTCTGAAGAATAAATTTATATTTAGAAATCAAAAATTGTTTGAGACATTATTCATTTTTATTTTTAATTTATGAGGTTGTAGCGAAGTGATTGTAGTATAAAATGAGACTTATAGTATAGAGTGCAACATTTTTATGTTACATGGTAAGTTTACTCATATTTACTTCCCTTCTGCCACTATATTATCTCCAATGTGTATTTGACATGTCTTCTTCATCTCCGGCCTCCTTTCTCTCACTGTGTGTCTCCGATGCATCTTATCGCTGCTATTTTGTGTAATTACAGAAGAGAGTAAAATAAAATAGTTCGGAACGTGAAAAGGGGGCAAAGTAGAGTACTCCTCACCCCCTAGGCCTTTTTAGGCGGTCCCAAAAGGATCAGTTTCTGCTTTCCTGAGAGATTATGGTATGAGTTCCATATACCACAATAACTTGCATTACAACATGCAAGATATCTATCTCCTATTACCAACTTTTGGAGATATTCGCGCTAAGCGCGAATATCTCCAAAAAGTAACACCTGCCCTGAGCAGTTCTTAGCCATGTTATCCAATGGGAGGTGGATAACATGGCTAAGAGTATTAGCTCGGTAATGCATGAATATCGCTGAGTTTTTAGCGATATTCATGCATTGCGGCCGTTTATTATCGCATTTGCGATAAACCTTGATAATAGTAAGGTTTATCTTCGATAATTTCTGACGATGCTTAGTGGTAAAAAATTGGTTGGTAAGCATCGTTAGCGATAAATATCGCTTAACTTTGGTAATATGCCCCAACGTCTGTTAACGTTCGATTCGAAGGAAATGAGGAAGTGTTGAAAAACATTGTCTGCGCCATCTTGCCTTTTTTGAAATGCCACACTTTTGTCGTGCACGGCAGCCATTTTAGATGTCTTGACCAGACCCACTCTCTGCACGCTGTCGATTCGTAGCATGGCTCCTCACCCTCGTAAGCATCTCCCCCAGGCACTGGTCACCACCGCTCTCTGTCTTATGCATGGGCAATAAACCTCCCCCCATCTGCGCTGCTCTTCCCTGAGAATCACACTCTGTGCCCGCCCGACACCTCCCTTTCGCCCTATTCACTACCGCACCCTCTGACACTCCTCTTTCTCTGTGTCCGATTGTCCAGGCTATCAGCTAGCCCTGCAGATGTAGTTTATGGCCCCAGCTGTAAAGAATCACCCCTCTTCAAAGGAGTTATAGTAGATCAAGGCCCACACTCGATGAGATCCGTCACACCACACGTGTTCCTACTATCTGAAAACCATCCTGTATTGTGATTGGGGAGGGGACCGAGCCTGAAGCGGAAGATTCCAGGAATGACTCTTTGTACATCAAAGTTTTTACAATTATGTGTCACATTAAAAATATATAGCACTCCAACAAAGTAGTAGGAATATAAAACTTTAATAACATATAAATATATACAACAAAACAAAAACAGTAAAAACATTTAAACAACGAAGAGACCGTGGCAATTTCTTTTTAATTATCCAATAGATTTATTGAAATTGACAGCACCAATAATGAAATATTCTTGTCAGTAGCGGTCTGTTGTGCGAATAGTTCCAAGGCAGCAGAACGCGCTGAAATCTAGATGGCACGAAAGTGATGTCTAGTAAGTTGCCGCCCAGCAAAAAACGGCGTGGGGCGCCGCGGGGGTGAGTGAGTCCAGTAGGCACCACAGCTATTCTTACCGGCATTGCAGAATTACTGCTGGGGACAATGCCTGTGCTGTAGCAGGGTCACAGCAGAAACAAAAAGGATTCTGTTGAAGATGTTGTTGGTTTTCAATTTGAAAACAGTTCTGGTGTCAACTGCTATGCTAATGTAGTGGTTAATGTTTTGTTTTCTCTAGAAAATGTAAAAGAGGGGGAGGCAGTCCAAAGTTCCGTTAAAAGGGCAAAGGAAAGGATCGGTGGTTTGAACTATCAGTCAAAAAGGGGAGGGGGTGCAATAATTTTTCCTACCGGGTCACACTGTGCTTTCACCGGAAGTGAGGTCTGCAGGATTGTAGTAATTCAAAGTGAGGCTGGCGCCAGCATGGGAGCGCCGACGTCCCGCGGATACAGTTTCGTCACTCCACGGGCGATCATGGCAGTCATTCCCCATCGGGGGTCGGAGACTCCCGCGGCTCCTCTAGAATCTTCAAGGTCGTGGAGGACTACGGTGGTGGAGTCAACCAGTGACCGGGCCATTTCTTTATGTTGGGCCCGCTCTTGCCAGGTCGACCGCCATTTTGAGAGTTCGGCAGCTACCGGCGATCGCGGGGTCACATGAGCGGACGGGCTCCACCCTGCCGGGCGAGACGTTGCAGCATGGCCACAGTGGAAGACCCGTTATCTAGGTCGTTCCGAAACTGTGCAGCACTGTAGTTGTTAGGATGCCACCGCCTGGAGCGCTGAGGGTGCAGCTGGGAAGTCTCCACCTGGGGAGGCGGGAGAGGCCTGTTCGCACCGTCTCTCCCTCCCAGTGCACCCCACGGCGTCTCGCTTGAGATTTGTTATGGCCGGACCAGGCGATGAGGACGAGGGGGGGGTCGGAGGCATGTGCAAGACATCCCCCCCCAGTGTTGTCGCAGCCATTATAAAAGAAAGAAGTGTCCCGTCCGTCTTCGGGCCGGGCTTCCGGTGGATGTCGGCCGGACGCCCCTGGCTCTGGCCCCATGAACGGGTTTCTTGGTTTATCGGCTGCAGCCGGATCCCGTCGGCCTCGGCCCCCCGACCGTTGGTGGTCGGACCGGAAGAGCATGTGGCGGGACTACCTGCAACTCTCAAGGGCCACCGCGGCCGGACTGGGAGAGAGAGGGGAGGGTCGAGGAGACATTCCCCCCCCCTGCAACTGTTCAGCGTTGTAAAGGCAATCCCCTGGCCGGGTCCCGCTGGTCTCGGCCTCTCCTCCGGCTACACCCTACGTTAGGATCTCCTGGCCGAGGCGTGGCAGCAGGACCTGCCTTATATGGGCTGCTCCCGGCTGGGCGTAGCCGGAACCCTGCCCCACCTTGGAAGTTTCCAGAGTGGGGGTGGATGTTCTACTGACTTGCATTTTCCCTAGTCTATCGATTTTTTTGGCGTGGCAGGCGGTGGGACAGCGAGGGGTGATTTGGTTTCTCTTACTGTTTTTCTGGTCTCTCACCACTGGCATATTTTAACGTTTTCTTGTTTCTAGGACATTAATAGGTTTTATCATTATGTTATGTTATCGTTTCTTTGTTCGTTGTTTAATAAAAGTTCATGTTCATCAGTGGCCTACTGATTTTCGTTTTCCTATTTTTTTCTTTCCAGGTTGTTTCATGGTAAAGTTTCTGTTAACAGGATACAGTGATCACTTCGTTATTATTGCATATGTCCTTTTCACTAGGGGTGCTCTCTGGTCGGGCCAGATGACGTATCTCTAGTAAATGGTCCGGGTGAAAAAGGTGCATCAATCAGTGGGGAGTAGATAGGCATGACAGATTACAACGGGGGAGAACGGTCCGCATTACGTACCCTTTCACTACTTGCAAAGATTTTCCTACGTTTATTTGCAAACAGGGAATACCTCCAAAAAGAACTAATTCCCAAACAGTCAATGTTCGGACAATCAATCAATCAATGAGGAATGAAATAGGTACGACGTGTTAAAGGCTTGCGTTACCTACCCTTCACTATCTGCAAAGGGAGATAGAATATTCCTATTCTTCCTCATTTGCAGGTAGAGAAGATCGTTAAGAGAATTAACTTCGAACAATTCAATGCTCGATTGAAACAATCAACAAGGGGTACTGTGAACACAAATGAACGCCGCTTATATACATACGCATTGCTATTTTCAACAGGTTGTTCCTAATGTTTCTATTTTAGCGAGGTCAAAAGAGATCCCATTAGTGGCCTACTGATTTTGCTCGATTCCTTTTGTTTTTTTACACGATTTTTCGCTATCTGCAAAGACTAAACAGAGTATTGCGACTCTGTGCTTGTTTGTAAATAGAGAATGAACCAAAGAGAACAATCAATCAAATGGAGAGAGAAGCAGGCACGACGGATTACAAAGGGGGAAAGGGCTGCGTTAACTACCCTTCACTATCTGCAAAGAGAGAGTACTCCTAATAGAAATGAGGGGTGGGGGGCAGCAATCAAAGCAGATCAGTGTGCATAAACACGAAAAAAAAAATTCTTACCACGTACTTGACATTCGACAGCTTATGATATTTGCTATTAAAAAACCATTGAAATTCACTGAAAAAACCATAGGTTATAGACCATATATAGTTAGGAATTAGCATTTACAAAACCTTGAAAATTCACTGAAAAAACCATAGGTTATAGACCATATATAGTTAGGAATTAGCATTTACAAAACCTTGAAAATTCACTGAAAAAACCATAGGTTATAGACCATATATAGTTAGGAATTAGCATTTAAAAAACCTTATTTTACTCACACAAAACCATTGAAATTCCATATATAGTTAGTTGCACTAACTATATATCGCGCACCCGCAATCCACTGCTGATGATGTCACATATTACGTCATTCATGACATGGTCAGTGACATCACTGATGACATCACTGATGACATCTCAAATGACATCACTGATGACATCACTGATGACATCTCATTTGACATCAATGACCACATCACTGATGATATCATTCATGTGACAATACAATGCATCTCTTCACACTTTAATATAACCTCTGTTACACCCAGTGTTAAATACAGAGTATAATTTTTGAAACCATTGACACACCAATACTAGTTACTACATACACACTCAGTGATTCCTATGTTTACACACACATTCACTCATTTACCCATACAATCATTCATACATACAATCACTCATCTTTACAACACTATCATATGCACTCATACACCTATACAGACTCTCACACTCTGTCACTCATCCATGGAGTTACTCACACACCTAGTCAGTCCTGTAAAGAATCAATCACACTTCCATTTTCTAATCTATACAGTTAAACATAGAGCACCTTACATTTTGAAACATATACTAACACATAATTACTCTCTTATACAATCATTGATACAAGTACACATTGATCTGCACAGAGTCACACACCTCCCAGCCAGCCACACACACACTCAGTCTCCCATACAAATATTTGGGCAATCAATCAATAACCCATATAGTTACTCATATAGCTACTGATCAACACATGCAGCAGTTTACAGAACAACAGACATAATGATGCACAAATTAAGACAGTTTAGTCACTAACCCATGCACTCAGTGAGACACATTTAATCACTCACTCATACAGTCAGTCACGCACCTACTAAATCCTTCATCCAGACACTTCTACATCTACTCATTCTTCAATATGTAAAACATATTTAAACTTTACAGAAACACACAGTCACTGGATGATGTCATCAGTGATGTCATCAGTGATGTCATTTGAGATGTCATCAGTGATGTCATCAGTGATGTCACTGACCATGTCATGAATGATGTAATATGTGACATCATCAGCAGTGGATTGCGGGTGCGCGATATATAGTTAGTGCAACTAACTATATATGGAATTTCAATGGTTTTGTGTGAGTAAAATAAGGTTTTTTAAATGCTAATTCCTAACTATATATGGTCTATAACCTATGGTTTTTTCAGTGAATATATATATATACACATTCATATATATAAATGCATATGAATATATATGCATGTATATATATGTGTATATGTGTGCGTGTAGAGAGAGGTAGAGAGGTAGAGGTGTAGAGGTAGAGAGGTAGAGGTAGAGAGGTAGAGACTAGTAGAGAGAGAAGTAGAGAGAGGTGAAGAGGTAGAGAGTAGAGAGTGAGTAATAGAGAGTGGAGAGTGAGTAGTAGAGAGTAATAGAGAGCAGTAGAGAGAGTAGCAGAGAGTGAGTAGTGGAGAGTAGTAGAGTGAATAGTAGAGTGAGAAGTAGAGAGTAGTTGAGAGTGAGTAGTAGAGAGTGAGTAGTAGTGAGTAGTAGAGAGTAAGTAGTAGAGTGAGAAGTAGAGAGCAGTAGAGAGTGAGTAGTAGAGAGTAGTAAAGTGTAGAGAGCAGTAGAGAGTGAGTAGTAGACAGTAGTAAAGAGTGAGTAGTAGAGAGTAGTAGAGAGTCAGTAGTAGAGAGTGAGTAGCAGAGAGAGAGAATAGTAGAGAGTAGTAGAGAGTGAGTAGTAGAGTGAGTAGTAGAGAGAGAGTAGTAGAGAGTGAGTTGTAGAGAGTAGTAGAGAGTGAGTAGTGAGTTATATCGGTCTCCTGTTGTCATATAACTAGATATTTCTTCCAAATGTTAGACGAGACGTAAGAACATTCTTATTCAAAGTGACTAGGTATCAATTTTACCCACACAATTCGGGCAGACTTGAGTAATTTATAGCATCCTCAAAGTCAGTCTTTCAAAAATTCCAAAGTATAGGACATGATAATCCAAATCCAAATGTTTCTCAAGAAAAGTCATTTTCAATTGTTCGGAATATCGGCGTTTGGGCAGATATGACCCAGGGACCCCAGTATGCAAGGGGAATTAGTCCCCCCTCTGCAAACGCGCCAGTGGCCTGCGTTGCAGAGAGGTGTAAAAAGGGGCATAGCCTCATTACACCTCTGTGCAATGCAGCCCCCTGGCGCATACTGGAGGTTCCAGGTGGGCTAGTTGGCCCCCAGGGACCCCCAGTATGCAAGGGGAATTAGTTCCCCCTCTTCAAGCATGCACAGGGGCTGCGTTGTAGAGAGGTGTAAAAAAGGTGTGGTCTCATTACACCTCTCTGCAATGCAGCCCCCTGGCGCATACTGGAGGATCCTGGTGGGCTAGTTGGCCCCCAGGGACCCCCAGTATGCAAGGGGAATTAGTTCCCCCTCTGCAAACGCGCCAGGGGGCTGCGTTGCAGAGAGGTGTAACAAGGGGCATAGCCTCATTACACCTCTGCAATGCAGCCCCCTGGCACATACTGGAGGTTCCAGGTGGGCTATTTGGCCCCCAGGGGCACCCAGTATGCAAGGGGAATTAGTTCCCCCTCTTCAAACATGCACGGGGGCTGTGTTGCAGAGAGGTGTAAAAAGGGGCGAGGCTTCATTACACCTCTCTGCAATGCAGTCCCCTGGCGCATACTGGAGATTCCTGGTGGACTTTCAGATCTTATATAGTTAGGAATTAGCATTAAAAAAAACTTTGAAATTCACTGAAAAAAATATTGGTTTCTGACCTTATATAGTTAGGAATTGACATTTAAAAAAACTTGCAAATTCACTGAAAAAAAACATAGGTTTCAGGCCTTATATAGTAAGGAATTAGCATTTAAAAAACCTTTGAAGTTCACTGAAAAAACCATAGGTTTCAGGCCTTATATAGTTAGGAATTAGCATTTAAAAAACCTTTAAAATTCACTCAAAAAACTATAAGTTTTAGGGGTGTTATAGTTAGCTGGACATTTTACTCATACAAAACCATTGAAATTGCTCCTATATAGTTATTTGTACTAACTATATTTCGCGCACCCGCAATCCACTGCTGATGATGTCACATATTGCATCATGATTCAGAAAAGGGGGTGGTGATGAACAGAGTGCCTGAATTAAGCAGACCACTCTTACCCAATCCAAAGATCAGGGCTTGATCCATCACCGTTTTTTAGATCACTGCACCATCCCAGCTCAGAACTTGGCTATATGCAAATTAGTCTGTTCCTGTCCCAGTGCATGATGGGAACAGGGCAAACCAAACTACCAAGCCAATTCTTATACTGGGAAGGAAACAAGCTTCCGGGGACCGGTTTCTGCCATTTCAGGCGTCTTCGGCCCGGCTTGCTTGAATCCTGATGGTGCAATGAGCAAGGGACTCACATCTGAGTATACCCTTCCACGCTTATGGTGGACAAAATGATTCAGAAAAGGGGGTGGTGATGAACACAGTGCCTGAATTAAGCAGACCACTCTTACCCAGTCCAAAGATCAGGGCTTGATCCATCACCGTTTTTTAGCTCACTGCACCATCCCAGCTCAGAACTTGGCTATATGCAAATTAGTCTGTTCCTGTCCCAGTGCATGATGGGAACAGGGCAAACCAAACTACCAAGCCAATTCTTATACTGGGAAGGAAAGAAGCTTCCGGGGACCGGTTTCTGCCATTTCAGGCGTCGTCGGCCCGGCTTGCTTGAATCCTGATGGTGCAATGAGCAAGGGACTCACATCTGAGTATACCCTTCTACGCTTATGGTGGACAAAATGATTCAGAAAAGGGGGTGGTGATGAACAGAGTGCCTGAATTAAGCAGACCACTCTTACCCAGTCCAAAGATCAGTGCTTGATCCATCACCGTTTTTTAGCTCACTTCACCATCCCAGCTCAGAACTTGGCTATATGCAAATTAGTCTGTTCCTGTCCCAGTGCATGATGTCACTGACCATGTCATGAATGATGTAATATGTGACATCATCAGCAGTGGATTGCGGGTGCGCGATATATAGTTAGTGCAACTAACTATATATGGAATTTCAATGGTTTTGTGTGAGTAAAATAAGGTTTTTTAAATGCTAATTCCTAACTATATATGGTCTATAACCTATGGTTTTTTCAGTGAATTTTCAAGGTTTTGTAAATGCTAATTCCTAACTATATATGGTCTATAACCTATGGTTTTTTCAGTGAATTTCAATGGTTTTTTAATAGCAAATATCATAAGCTGTCGAATGTCAAGTACGTGGTAAGTGAAAACATTTTCGTGTTTATGCACACTGATCTGCTTTGAATGGTGCCCCCCCCCTCATTTCTATTAGGAGTACTCTCTCTTTGCACATAGTGAAGGGTAGTTAACGCAGGCCTTTGCCCCCGTTGTAATACGTCGTGCCTGCTTCTCTCTCCATTTGATTGATTGTTATCCAAGTATTTACTGTTTTAGAATTGGTTCTCTTTGGTTCATTCTCTATTTACAAACAAACACAGAGTCGGAATACTCTGTTTAGTCTTTGCAGATAACTAAAAATCGTGTAAAAAAAAAGAAAAGGAATCGAGCAAAATCAGTAGGCCACTAATGGGATCTCTTTTTGACCTCGCTAAAATAGAAACATTAGGAACAACCCCTCATGACAAATACAAAACTAGTGAAATGAACTGAACTCCACACAATGATGGCTGCAAAACAGCTCGGCTCCGCCACCCACCCCGCCCAAAATAACGATAAAGAGCGGCTGCCATGATTGGTTGCGGAATGGCCACGACGGAGCTACGAAATGGTACTGCTCTCATGCTAACCCCAGCTTCAGTCTGAAACATCCAGAAACACTGTAGACTACCAATTCGATCAGTTCCGGTAGCGCCCCAATGTAACCCGGTAGAGAAGAACTAGCCCTCCCCTCTTTGACTGATGGTTCTTGTTGCCTGTCCCTTCTGTTGTCATTTAACAGAACTATTTAGCCTGCTGAAAGGGGTTGTGTTCCGACCGCTGGTTGGTGGAGACATTTTGACTATATTCTGGACCTGCGTTGTCGCGTAATGCGTCATATGACGCACCGCGTTAGCGCATCCGGAAGTCATCCGGGGCGCGCAGCGCGTAACGTAAGCATAACAAGTCATGTGACTTGTTAATAAAACTTTTCATTGGTTCATTTTACTTTTCTTATTCTAATGATGAAAGGCTTGGTCATATGACCTAAAAATTACGCTTTTTATTACTTCCGAACATTATTTTTTCTTAAATATATGTTATAATGTTCCAGGCTAATGTACTTTCCCGGAAAATTTACAACTGTCCTGCAAGTAAAATATATTCTTTTTTCGAGAAAAAGAGCGTTTCTTCGTCCCATGACGGAGCCGTTGAGCAAAAGAGGGTCGACCTGCTGTCTTAGTCGCCGATACGCCTGAATATGAGATTCTTATCGATCACTTTATGTTGCAGGAATAGAAAACACAACAGCCCTTGACCATTTATCTTTACTGCGTTCCTTCGTATTATACCTTTTACCCTTCATGTAATTGGTCTGCTTTATTTCACTTGCCTTTTAATGATTCTAAAACAGTGACTATTATTAAAAACTTTACCAATGTATATACTACTACCATGTTTTCTTTTAAAAACCTTTATTGTGAAAATTTCATTATACAAATACGAGCCTATAACCACGTGGGCCGGCCACGGAGCAAACTGTAATCGTATATGATGAGTAGACATTTACACTGTAGAGGAACGTAACGGGCGGGCCATTAGGTTGCAAGAACTAAGGTGTCTAACAGTTACGGAATCGGTGGACGTACATTTTATAATTAAAATACGACAGGGCCAGTTACAATAAAATTATCTAGATATACATTTGCGGGCAAGTACCATGGGTGACGTTAATTCGAACTTTCAATAGTACAGTAATCAATAACACATCAGAACTTAATATCAATAGGGATGTCGAAATATTCAATCAATTCTCGTCCCCGCCCGCCATGTGCTTCAAAACTGCATACGTATCTCGTGATTTCAAGGTTCTGCAACCAGTACACAACAAGGAGTTACGAGTCCCATTTATTCCGGCGCCATTTTGGGCGAGGACGGGCAGGTCCAGGATATAGTCAAAATGTCTCTACCAACCACCGACTATGATGATGTTCATATGCTGTATTTATTAGAGTAACACTCATCTGTCCACATGAAATTAATTTGCCACAATCTAAACATGTCATTTTAATCCTTCCAAAGTTCTTCTAAATATTTGGGACCGTTTCCCTTGCCTCTGATGCTGTCAGTGCCACTTCTTTGATGAATGTACTAGCAGGTCAGGGGTTCTCCTCCAAATCTCTCTTTTATGCAGCACTATAATTAATTGGTGCCACCTCTCCATATGACGATGCATGGTATAGTTACCATAACTATATATTTTTTCGGTTCCTCTGGAGAGTTCATCGTGGCAGATGAAGCGTGTAACGTACCGGGCATTTACCTTTTTTTGCATGTACAGGAAAGGAAAAAAAAATCGAGCGTCCGAGTTCTAAGGTGTCCCAGGGCCATTTTAGTGGACCAGGCCCAAATCCAAAGAACAGGCCGCCATTTTGAGAGTCCTGTTGCAGCCGCCTGTCGCTGTAGCATCAAGAGCAGCCGAAACTCAGCTGAATGGCAACTGAAACGGTAAAGGGGCGCCCCACTACAGCAGACGAGCCTCCACCTCGGAAGGCCCGTTCACGCCGCCTCCCCCCCCCCCCTTCGGGCACCCCACGCCGTTATTCGGAGCAGTATTGTAGGATGGCCACACCAGTGCGGCAACTTGCTAGACATCACCTCGGTGGTAACCGAATCTCAACGCCTTGTGGTGTCTTCTATTCAGAAAACATTGTTATGCTGCCTTCGACCTATTCGCCGCAAGTGCGCACACAACTCAACTGCATAGCTTGCTAGACACCACCTCGGTGCCATCCGGATCTTGGAATCTCAGCGCCTTTTGGTGTCTTCTCTTCAGAAAATATTGTTGCACTGCCTTTGGCCCCATTCGCACATCGGTCCGCTACTGACGCCATCTCACAGGCTAATGGGGCGCCCCACGCCGACTTTCAGCATTGTAGGATGACCACACCAGTACAGCAACTTGCTAGACATCACCTCGGTGCCATCCGGATCTCGGCGCCCCACTGCAGATGAAGTGCCTCTCAACTATGAAACCACCACGGTGACATCCGGATCTTGGCGCGTTGTGCTGCCTTCGGCCTATTCGCACATCGGTCCGCTACTGACGCCATCTCACAGGCTAATGGGGCGCCCCACGCCGAGTTTCAGCATTGTAGGATGACCACACCAGTACAGCAACTTGCTAGACATCACCTCGGTGCCATCCGGATCTCGGCGCCCCACTGCAGATGAAGTGCCTCTCAACTATGAAACCACCACGGTGACATCCGGATCTTGGCGCGTTGTGCTGCCTTCGGCCTATTCGCACATCGGTCCGCTACTGACGCCATCTCACAGGCTAATGGGGCGCCCCACGCCGAGTTTCAGCATTGTAGGATGACCACACCAGTACAGCAACTTGCTAGACATCACCTCGGTGCCATCCGGATCTCGGCGCCCCACTGCAGATGAAGTGCCTCTCAACTATGAAACCACCACGGTGACATCCGGATCTTGGCGCGTTGTGCTGCCTTCGGCCTATTCACACATCGGTCCGCTACTGACGCCATCTCACAGGCTAATAGGGCGCCCCACGCCGAGTTTCAGCATTGTAGGATGACCACACCAGTACAGCAACTTGCTAGACATCACCTCGGTGCCATCCGGATCTCGGCGCCCCACTGCAGATGAAGTGCCTCTCAACAGTGGAGAAGCGTGGCTCAGTGGTTAGAGGCGGCAGACCCGGAAGCTGAGATCGACCGTGGACCAGGGTTCGATTCCCCGCCTCGGCGGGTCTCGGGCCCAAAATTCCACGGACTCGACAATTCTCGCTCTGGTGTCAACTCAACTCACGGGGTCACACTCTGCGACTCTGGGCAATAGCTTGCTTAATCTCCACTACGGGCCCCTCGCGGCGGGATGCCTGGCTTTCACCTTGTGGACACCCTGCCGGGGATTCTCACAGGGGAATACCAGGATGGGTTCCCTAAGCAAGCGCCGGGACGCTTACGGGCAGCTGTGCGCTTTACAAGTCCAACACATTTACATTTACATTAACTATGAAACCACCACGGTGACATCCGGATCTTGGCGCCTTGTGCTGGTTCCGGCCTATTCACACATCGGTCCGCTACTGACGCCATCTCACAGGCTAATGGGGCGCCCCACGCTGAGTTTCAGCATTGTAGGATGACCACACCAGTACAGCAACTTGCTAGACATCACCTCGGTGCCATCCGGATCTTGGCATCTCAACGCCTAGTGGTATCTTCCATACAGAAAATATTGTTGCGCTGCCTTTGGCCCCATTCGCACATCGGTCCGCAACTGACACCATCTCACAGGCCAACAGGGCGCCCCACGCCGACTTTTACCATTGTAGGATGGCCACACCAGTACAGCAACTTGCTAGACATCACCTCGGTGCCATCCGGATCTTGGCATCTCAGCGCCTTGTGGTGTCAGTCAGAAAATATTGTTGCGCTGCCTTTGGCCCCATTCGCACATCAGTCCGCTACTGACACTATCTCACAGGCCAACAGGGCGCCCCACGCCGACTTTTACCATTGTAGGATGGCCACACCAGTGCCACAACTTGCTAGACACCACCTCGGTGCCATCCGGATCTTGGCATCTCAGCGCCTTGTGGTGTCTTCTATTCCGAAAATATTGTTGCGCTGCCTTTGGCCCCATTCGCACATCGGTCCGCTACTGCCGCCATCTCACAGGCCAACGGGGCGCCCCACGCCGACTTTCAACATTGTAGGATGGCCACACCAGTGCGGCAACTTACTAGACACCACCTCGGTGCCATCCGGATCTTGGCGCGTTGTGCTGCCTTCGGCCTATTCGCACATCGGTCCGCTACTGACGCAAACTCACAGGCCAACGGGGCGCCCCACACCGACTTTCAGCATTGTAGGATGGCCACACCAGTGCTGCAACTTGCTGGACACCACCTCGGTGCCATCCGGATCTTGGCGCGTTGTATTGCCTTCGGCCTATTCGCACATCGGTCCGCTACTGACGCCGCCTCACGTGCCAACGTATTTTCTCCGCATTTTATACCCTATGCCGCATAACAGGTCATGTGACTTGTTTATAAAACTTTTCATTGGTTCATTTTACTTTTGGTTTCCTAATGATGGAAGGCTTGATCATATGACCTAAAAACAACACTTTTCATTGGATGAAAACTTTTTTTTTTCCCAAACGATGAAAGCCCCACCTTGTTTCTGGATGTTTCAGACTGAAGCTGGCGTCAGCATGAGAGCACCACCATCTCGTAGCTCCGTCGTGGTCATTCCGCGAGCAATCATGGCAACCGCTCCCCACCAGAAGCCTACAGGAGTCGGGGGCCCCCAAAACTTTTGATGAATCCTCAAGGCGGAGGGGACGCTTTCGAGAATGGGGTCCAAGACCTAGCAGACAAGCGTCCGATTTCCAAGGTGTCCCAGGGCCATTTCAGTGGACCAGGCCCAAAAAGGAAACAGCCTGCCGCCATTTTAAGAGTCCTGTGACAGCCGCCTATCGCTGCACCGCAAGAGTGGGCGCAACTCAGCTGAATTGCGGCTTTTGACACAGTGGACCAAAAACGGACGGAATGGCAACTGAAACGGTAAAGGGGCGCCCCACTACAACATATGACACTCCACCTGGAGAGGCCCGTTCACGCCGTCTCCCCCGGGGCGCCCCACGCCGTTATTCGGAGCAGCATTGTAGGATACCAAAACCAGTGCGGCAACTTACTGGACATCACCTTGGTGCCATCGTTCTGCTGCCTTGGAACTATTCGCACAACAGTTTGCTACTGATGACCCACCCCCCGCGACGCCCCACGCCGGAAATCTGGACGTTGTGCTGCGTTGGGACTATTCGCACAGCCGACCGCTACTTCGTTGTTTTTCCCTAAAAATGTTTATATGTTATTACTGTTTTTGTTTTCTTGTATATATTTATAAGTTATTAAAGTTTTATAATCTTACTACTTTGTCGGAGTGCTATATATTTTTAATGTGACACATAATTGTAAAAACTTTGATGTACAAAGAGTCATCCCTGGAATCTTCCGCTTCAGGCTCGGTCCCCTCCCCAATCACAATACAGGATGGTTTTCAGATAATAGGAACGCGTCTGCTGTGACGGATCTCATCGAGTGTGGGCCTTGATCTACTATAACTCCTTTGAAGAGGGGTGATTCTTTACAGCTGGGGCCATAAACTACATCTGCAGGGCTAGCTGATACCCTAGGACCGGCCTGGACAATCGGACACAGAGGAAAAGGAGTGTCAGAGGGTGCGGTAGTGAATAGGAAGAAAGGGAGGTGTCGGGCGGGCACAGGGTGTGATTCTCAGGGAAGAGCAGCGCAGATGGGGGGAGGTTTATTACCCATGCATAAGACAGAGAGCGGGGGTGACCACTGCCTGGGGGAGATGCTTGCGAGGGTGGGGAGCCATGCTAAGGATCGACAGCGTGCACAGAGTGGGTCTGGTCAAGGCATCTAAAATGGCTGCCGTGCACGACAAAAGTGTGGCATTTGAAAAAAGACAAGATGGCGCAGACAATGTTTTTCAACACTTCCTGATTTCCTTCGAATCGAACGTTAACAGACGTTGGGGCATATTACCAAAGTTAAGCGATATTTATCCCTAACGATGCTTAGCAACGATTTTTTTACCGCTAAGCATCGTCAGAAATTATCGCAGATAAACCTTGCTATTATCAAGGTTTATCGCAAATACGATAAAAAACGACCGCAATGCATTAATATCGCTGAAAACTCAGCGATATTCATGCATTACCGAGCTAATGCTCTTAGCCATGTTATCCACCTCCCATTGGATAACATGGCTAAGAACTGCTCAGGGCAGGTGCTAGCTTTTGGAGATATTCGCGCTTATCGCGAATATTTCCAAAAGTTGATAATAGGAGATAGCGATGTTAGCGACTGTTTCCAGTCGCTAACATCTTGGCATGCCCACTTTGCATGTCATTAGTGATAAATATCACTCACATACGAAGTGGGGCCCAAGATGGTCGCTATCTCCTACTAGCCGTCGCTAACTGGTGTTAGCAACAGCTAGGTAATACAGATATAATTTTATCTCCGCGAAGCGGAGCGCTGTTACAGATATATATCTTGTTTTTGAACGTTAATTTCTCAAAATCCACTGAAGCACATATATTGAGACCTAGCAAAGGCACATCGAGCTACCAGTCCCTACAATTTTGCCAAGTTTCGTGCAAATCCATTCAGCCGTTCGATTATTATTATTATTTTTTTTTTTGCCCCGCGGGGCCCTTTTAAAACCTCCACATCAAACCTAAGAGGTCAATTAGGATCTACTATGCCCCCTTATGGTCATTTGCCCCTTCGCTTTGGCCTCCTCTTGTCTCTCGATCCTACCGAGAGACAAGATGGCGGCCGCTACGGACTGTTTGCAATGTTTACAGACGCCGGAGAACCAATCAGCTTCGCAAACCTCCGTTACGCGAAGCGGAGCGCTGTTACAGATATATATCTTTTTTTGAACGTTAATTTCTCAAAATCCACTGGAGCACATATATTGAGACCTAGCAAAGGCACATCGGGCTACCAGTCCCTAATATTTTACCAAGTTTCGTGCAAATCCATTCAGCCGTTCGATTATTATTATTATTTTTTTTTTTGCCCCGCGGGACCCTTTTAAAACCTCCACATCAAACCTAGGGGGTCAGCGAGGATCTACTATGCCCCCTTATGGTCATTTGCCCCTTCACTTTGGCCTCCTCTTGTCTCTCGATCCTACCGAGAGACAAGATGGCGGCCGCTACGGACTGTTTGGAATGTTCACAGACGCCGGAGAACCAATCAGCTTCGCTTCACAAAGCTCCGTACCGCGAAAAGTCCGCGAACCGGAGCGCTGCCCGGTCCGCTGTTACAGATATATATCTTTTTTTGAACGTTAATTTCTCAAAATCCACTGGAGCACATATATTGAGACCTAGCAAAGGCACATCAGGATACCAGTCCCTACAATTTTGCCAAGTTTCGTGCAAATCCATTCAGCCGTTCGGGCTAAAAGTGAGGCCAACCGCCCTATGGAAAACTCAATGTTAAAAACACGTTTTGGGACCCCCCTTTTTTCTCGGCCCCCCCTTGACGAACCCCCCCCAAATTTTCAAGGGCTGCTCAGAAACAAAATGTGCCATTTTCCTGACAATTTCAGCCAATTCCGTCCACAAACGCCAAAGTTATTAGACATAGAATTTTCAAAAATCCCATAGAGAAAAAATCCTAACTATATATACCTACTGGCGACCGCCAGTAGGTAATATATATATATATGTATATATATATATATATATATATATGACATACTTAAATAACAAACCAAACCACTTTCATTGGATGATGTCATCAGTGATGTCATTTGAGATGTCATCAGTGATGTCACTGACCATGTCATGAATGATGTAATAAGTGACATCATCAGCAGTGGTTTGAGGGTGCGCGCGTTATAGTTATAACAAAGGAATTTCAATGGTTTTGTACGAGTGAAATGTCCAGCTAACTATAACACTCCTAAAACCTATGGTTTTTTCAGTGAATTTCAAAGGTTTTGTAAATGACAATTTTTAAATGTATTAATGTTATGTTTATTTCTTTATACTGATTTACTACACTTTGTTAAACTATTTATTTTACATATTTCATTTTCTAAATTACATTATAATCACATTATACATTACATTACTAAATATACTTTCTCAGAATGAATTACTTTAGTTTAAATAGACTTTTAAGTGCAGTAGTTACAGTTGTTGAAATGGGCAACACAATTTCAAACACAATGCAACATTGAGCTCAATGGGAATTTCTCGTTAAATGCAATTAGTTACTTTATGGAATACTTTTGTAATCACAGGACTTGGTGCTAGATTTAGTCCTGGGACATCTCCTGTAAACAGTTGAGTAAAATCGTTTTGGTTACAGTAGTGATTTTTAAGGAATATTATTGTATTTTAAAAGTTGACACTTAGAAACTTTTTCACATACAATCACCAATGTTATCCTATGGGAGGAAATTCACTTAGCAAGTAAGTAGTGTTATTGTTACTTTTTCCTACTCAGTGGTGGATCCTGGATCTTGGATCTAGCACTGGTGCATCTCCTGTAAACAGTTAAACAATGCGTTTAAGTTATACAGGCAATTTTTAGGGAATATTTGTAGTTTGTGAAAATCGACGCTTAGAAACTTTTCTTGTGAAAACCAGACAATGTATTCCTATGGAAAGAAAATACAAGTTACTGGTAAGTACGCTTAGAATTACTTTTCAGGGTCAGCGCTGGGCTAAAAGATGCAGCACTGGGTTTTCTCCTGATAACAGGTGACTAAATTGGAATTCGTTGTTCGAATGATTCTAGGTGAATATTTTAAAGTTTGAAAACTCCCCACTTAGAAAAATTTCCAAGTGAAACCAGTCAATGTTAGCCTATGGAAGGAAATTAAAGTTACTGGTAAGTACGGTTTGAATTACTTTTCAGGATCAGTACTGGGCTCAAAGATGCAGCACTGAGTTATCTCCTGATAACAGGTGAGTAAATCAGAATTCATAGTTTCGCTGATTTTAGAAGGTCCCTAGGGTCAAAGTAGACCACTAGGTACCTCCAATAAGCGCCAAAGAGCTCTATTGCAGAGATGTGTAAAAAGAGGCGTGGTCTCTGAACACCTATTTGGCCCTCAGGGACCCTCAGTATTGAAAGAGAATGAATTCCCCAACTTAAAACCCGTAACGGGGTACAGTGGTGAAAGAAGGGGATGTGGCCTGAGTAGACATGTCTGCAAACATGCCCTGTGGCGCGTTTTAAGTTAGAGAATTCATTCCTCCTCAATCCTGTGGGTCCCTGGGGGCCAACTAGTCCACCAGGTACCTCCAGATGTTCAGAGATGTTGCAATCAACTGTGTATAAGGGAAGGAACTAGGCACATCAACAATAATGTATTTATTTTAATACTCGAATAAATAAAAAAAACGAATAGCACCTTTTTGAAACAATAAGGATAATAGGGGTTTTGGATGGGGAAGTGTATTAAAATTGTGGACAGAAACTGTACACAGTAACCAATAAATATACTTGTTTTAAAAAATGAATACAAATATATTTATTTTAATACTCGTATAATAAAATATAAAAAGAGCTAAAAGAAAAAGAAAGAGCAAATACGTATGAGTATATAAAACAAAACTAAAACTGTTCAACAAGTTTCACTTTTACAAAAACACGTGCGCCAGTTCAACAGTGGAAACGTGAGCACGTGTCAACTGAAAAACGTGACAAAAAATGGGAGGAGCACTAAATTGGTTCCATAGTGACTTTATTAACCAAAACCTATATAAACCACACCAGTAGGATGATTACTTCCATTTCTGTGATTTAATTACGGGAGACCAATCTACGAGCAAGATAAAGTTTACAATCGTCGGATTCATCTTCAGTTTATCGTCCATTTCCTGCAGGGGGAACTTAAAGTTAATGTATATATTGTAATATATAAAACATTATGCTCTCTCCAGAGGAGTTGGATGTATGTCGACGGAAGGAGGAAAGAATTTTAAAGAGAGGTAAATTTAAAGTATAAGTTTAGGCTTTATATATTTTTCTAATGCAAGTATATTATTATGATTTCTGAAAGTAGTGTGTAAAAGTATATTTGTACTTTAGAAACAAAATGACGTAAGAACAGTTCATGTATTCATTGTCATGAATTGAAAATACTAAAAAGACGCAGAAAAATGGTTTGAAATATGTAAAAATAAAAAAAATCATGAAGTAATTTGTTTTTTCTTCTAGAGCGAAACTGGGTTTATCAGTATGTATATTGTGTAGTACTGAGACATATTTTCACTCATGAAGAACTGGAGGTTTATCCTTGCAAGCAGTAAACATGGAAACAAATATTATTGTCAATTAACAAATATTAAAATAATCCTTTTTAACAGTCACAATGTTTTCATAAAGAGTAATTGAAAAGAAATGTATAAAAAACAAAAAAGAAAGATGAAGTAGTGAGGGAGTGTTTGTAGTAGCATTTCTATTGTACTTTATCTGAAAGTAAATCATGCCCTCTTATATTAATAAAAATTTGGGGCAACATTTTAAAAAAGATTTGAATAGAAAATATTGTTTGCGGAGGAAAAAGGGAGTGTGTGCATATTTATATATATAGCGCGAAGTCGACCTAAAACTATATCAGCAATTTACATGAGCACCGTATTTATAGTATATTGTCAGGCAGGCATGGATTACATCATTGCTCTTCAATACCAGGATGTGGACGCAACTCATAGGCTCAAACACTGATTTCCAGCACCAAGTCCGACAGTGTACTTGAATGACCACATACATATATATATTAGCTGCCCTTCATGTGCCAAAAACTGCATCCTAAAGCTTTCATAGCCCTGTATCACTGCAGCTATAACACTCCACTCAATGTACAACAAACATTCATATTCACAGAAATATGTCATGGCCACCATCTTTTATGAATGCAACTATTGATGAATATAGGGTCAGTGATACCCCGTGCCTTCCATGTTGGCCATGCTGTAGTACTTTACAGATATAATGACACATTTGCATTTAAGACCCGGGTGACGTCAGCACTACCACACAGACACCCAAATCAATTGATTTCTCATATAGCTCACGACGGAACCACGCCCATAGCTCCGGAATCATAGTTCACAGCCTCGCGCAGCACTGGCATATGTCAGTCCAGCACACTCCGCTTACGCTTCCAGGAAACCAGAACAAATTTAACAACACTTTCCTAACACTAAAGTAAAGATAATTTTAACGCTGTCCTTGTAAATATGCCCCCATTATCGCGAGAAATACAGCGAAAATTCATGTTTGCAAGTGAAAACCTTGTTAATATAAGACCGTGCACATAACATATCAATCCACCCCGCATATTAAACATGTTTAAGTCTACTTCAGAACACATGTTTGGATCAGACAAAAACCGCAATTAGCGAGAGTTTTCCTATCGGTCCTCAAATCCAGGGCCGCCTTGTAAATACATTGCTGTTGTCATACCTCCCTCTTCCTTTTTATATTCTCATAGAAACACCTACCTTCCCACTGAGAACACCTACATTGCAACTCATTGGAGATGTGAGGCGACCCCTTAGCAAACCGGCTGCTAACATGCATTAATGCATCTTTGCGTCACCTAGTAAAAAGGGTGATATCATTTTCACCGCATTTTGGCTTTTTTTAAAACATTGCGGCGAAATGGCACTTGTTAATATGCCCTCAAGTTTGCTATGACACAGCGAGAACCTCGACTCCAGCCCTGCCATAACAAACAGCAGTTTCCCGGGAGTAGACACATCGAGACACAGCAGGAGCCGCTCCTGGGGGTGGTATACCCCAAGGCTTTCCACTGCTCCAGAATGGAGACCACGCCGCCCCCCTCCCAAAATAGAAAAAGCCCCGGAGAGTGGTAATCCCCATGGCTTAGACGGCCCCTCTGGACCACCATCAGATGTTATATTTTAGACCCAGAGATTTGACCATCCCAGGTAGCTAATTTTTAAACAAGTACAGGAGCCCACGCTTCGTTTTTATTGTTTTTACGGCGAATCCATGCACACAGAGCACATTTCTCAGTTTTTATTTTTTTAAATCATTTTTTGGGGGGCCCTTGGGATCCCTGTGGGACTCCCTGAGTAAGTCTAGAGGGTCAAAATATTTCTTACCTGCCCCCTTTATACATTTTGAACACTTGTTCCACTAATTTCTAGACCCTCGCTTCTACCAAGGCATAAAATGGCTGCCAACACTTCCTGGTTTCGAATGTTGACAACCACTTGACAGCCAATTAGCATTCAGCACGTGATCCGGACGGTGCCCTTAGTGTGCGCGCAAGATACGCGCATCCACCGAGGCAAAGATATATATGTACATTTACTTGAGATTTTCTCGGAAACTACTGAACGTATTTACACCATTTAAGCAAAAGGCACAAGTCTGAACCGAGGACTACCTCTTTGCCAAATTTGGTACAATTCCGTTCAATCGTTCGGGCTGTAGCTGCAATGAACGGTTCCTATGGAAAATTGCGTGGGGAAAACACGTTTTGATACTCCCCTTTTTTCTCTGCCCCTGCTTCAAATGCCATATTTTAGACCACGGGATTGGTCCTTTCCAGGTAGCTAATTTTTAAACAAGTACAGGAGCCCGCGCTTCATTTTTATTTTTTTTACGGAGGATCCATGCACCCAGCGCACATTTCTCAGTTTTTTGCCCAAAAAAATACTTTTTTGGGGCTCTAGGGGTCCTTGTGGGACCCCTGGAGCAGGTCTAGAGGATAAAAATATTTCTTAACTTCTGCCAACACTTCCTGCTTTCGAATGTTGACAACCTCTTCACAGCCAATCAGCATTCAGCGCGTGATCCGAATGGTGCGCTTATAGTCCGCCCAAATTGCGTGCATCCACCGAGGCCATAGATATATATGTACTTTTAATTGTCATTTTCTCAGGAACAACTGAACAAATTTCCACCATATAAAGCAAAAGGCACAAGTGTGAACCAAGGACTACAACTTTGCAAAAAATTTTTAATTCCGTTCAGCCATTCGGGCTGTAGCAGCGATGAATGGTACAGATGGAAAATTGCATGGGGCAAACATGTTTTGGGAGCCCCCTTTTTTCTCAGCCCCCACTTCACGAATCACTCCATGACTTCCAGGATAGGAGCAAACCGGCGCTCCCCACCAGTTTTAAAAATTTTGCGTTGATTCCTCAACCGGCGCCAAAGTTATTCCCAAAAAAATGTTGCAGATTTCCTGGAAAATAGGTCTTATATATATAAATATAAGTTTTGGACTACATCTTTCTTTGAATGATCATGCACTATGCATTTGAATTATAACAAGGTCCATTTTCTTATTGGCATTCATGATGTAGAAACCAACATCTGCTACTCATTCAATATGGCGGCTCACAATAGTCTGTTTTCTATTTTTTTTATAATCTGGGCATGTGTCAATTAGTATCATCTGTGTGTGACCTATAAATTGGTGTTGCATTTTGGGGCGTGTCATGTGAAGAAGCTCCTTCGCGGAGCGAAACGCGTCATGGACTGACATTATGTCTTTCACTTTTCTTTGTGTGGAATAAATTTATCCTGCCGTTTTCACTTGAAAGACTTGTGGTCTCCTTTGCTTCCTGAATGCTGTGAGCGCTTGAAGTCATCTAAAGAGGTCCTTACCTGGCTGTTCCCACCATGGAGTGGTGAGCAGGCACATTGTTATATATATAGTGTCTTTTTGTACATCAAGTAGAAACATAATTGACTGGCACTATTGCTTTAATTATGAATTGTTAGCCTATCTGCTGTGTTGCAACCCGTGTGTCCTGTTAAATTGAATTTATTGCACCGCCTACTCCTGACGCGTCATGTGATCAAGCTCCGCCTGCGGAGCGAAACGCGTCAGGGAGGGCACTTGCTCTTGCACTTTAACGAAAATAAAATATGGATTACTGGCACTGGAATTCGTGATGTGGCTTCATTGGTGTTTGTTACTCGATTAAACACCTGGTACTGGAGTGGAGGTCTACGCCTGGTGTAACCGCTACCTTTGGCGGTCAGGTTTCTGCGTATATATATATATTACCTACTGGCGGTCGCCAGTAGGTATATATAGTTAGGATTGTTTTCCATAGGGAAATCGCAACATTCTATTGGGAATAACTTTGGCGCCGGTTGAGGAATCTTCCTGAATGTTTCCTTAACTTTGCCTTGCGACGCTCCGGTCCTTCCCTGAAAGTTTGGGGGGGATTCGTCAAGCAGGGGCCGAGATAAAAGGGGGTCCCAAAACGTGTTTTCCCCATGTTAATTTCCATAGGGCGGTCGAACTCACTTTTAGCTCGAACGGCTGAATGGATTTTCACCAAACTTGGCAACATTGTAGGGACTGGTAGCCCGATGTGCCTTTGCTATGTCTCAAGATATGTGCTCCAGAGGATTTAGAGTAATTTAGTTTAAAAAAAATGTATATATCTATGGCAGCTTACCCGTGAGCTTACCCGTACGCTTACGGTACGCGCACGTACGCGTACCGTACGCATACCTCTAGTGCGCGAGCTGCATTCTGATTGGCTGCCAATGTCTGTCAACACTCCAAAACAGAAACTGTTGGCAGCCATCTTGTGCCTCAGTAGACTGAGGTACAGGAAAGCAGAAAAACAAACGTGTAGAACTCAAAAAGGGGGCATGGTAGAAGCATCCTGACCCCCTAGGCCTGCTCAGGGGGTCCCACAAGAACCCCCAAGGCCCAAAAAAAAAAATCGGAAAATCGCGGGGTGCGCTTCCGGTACGCGCACGGGGCGCGTACCTCATTTTTTTACGAGAAAAAAAAAGATTTGGGGGCCTTGTAGAAACACTCTGACCCCCCTAGGGCTGTTCAGGTGGTCACATACGGATATTAACATATATAAATGTTATCCGCTAATAGAATTAGCATTTAAAAACCTTGCGAGTTCACTAAAAAAAACAAAGGTTTCAGGCCTTATATAGTTAGGAATTAGCATTTAAAAAACTTTTGAAATTCACTGAAAAAACCATAGGTTTCACACCAGTTATAGTTAGGAATTAGCATTTAAAAAAACTATGAAATTCTCTGAAAAAAACATAGGTTTCACACCAGTTATAGTTAGGAATTAGCATTTAAAAAACCTATTAAATTCACTGAGAAAACCATAGGTTTGATACCAGTTATAGTTAGCTGAACATTTTACTCATACACACACACACCCCACACACATACCCCCACATACACACACCCCACACCCAGCCCTCCCACACACACACCCCCCACATACCTCACACACCCACACCTCCACCCACACCCAAACACCCCACACACCGACACACACACCTTACACACCCACTCCCCAACCAACACCCACACACCCCACACACCCCTACCCACACACACCTCACTCCCCCCCACACACACACACCTCACAGACACACCCCACACATCCCCCACACACACTTCACCTCACCCCTCCCCCACACACACACACCTCTGACACACACCCCACACATACACACACACACACACCACACACACCTCACACACACACACACACACACACTCCTCACACACACACACCCACACACACACCCACACACCCACCCACACACACACTCAACACACACACCCACACATCCTACACACACACACCCCACACACATACCCCCCCCACACACACACCCCACACCCACACCCCCCCACACACACACACCACACACACACACACACTCATTATTTTTTTTATTTTTTTTGAGGGGGTGTCCCACACACATACCCCCACACACACACACCCCACAACCCCCAACACACACACCCCACCATACCTCATAAACCCACACCTCCACCCACACCCAAACACCCCACACACCCACACCATACACCCCCACACCCCCACCTACACCCACACACCCCACACACCTCCACCCACACACACCTCACTCCCCCCCACACACACACACCTCACAGACACCCCCCACACATCCCCCACACACACCTCACCCCGCCACACACACACACCTCTGACACCCCCACACACACACACACACACACACACACCCCACACACACACCTCACACACACACACACACACACACACACATTCCTCACCCCCACACACCCCCACACACACACACACCCACACACACACCCCACACATCCTACACACACACACCCCACACACATACCCCCCCACACACACACCCCACACCCACCCCTCCACACACACTTACCACACACACACACACACACACTCATTATTTTTTTTATTTTTTTGAGGGGCAGAAAAACAAACGTGTAGAACACAAAAAGGGGGCAGGGTAGAAACACCCTGACCCCCTAGGGCTGCTCAGGTGGTCCCACTAGGATATTAATATAAACGTTATTCTCTAATACAATTAGCATTTTAAAAACCTTTGAAATTCACTGAAAAAACCATAGGTTTCAGGCCTTATATAGTTAGGAATTAGCATTTGAAAAACCTTTGAAATTCACTGAAAAAACCATAGGTTTCAGGCCTTATATAATTAGGAATTAGCATTTAAAAAAACCTTTGAAATTCACTGAAAAAACCATAGGTTTCAGGCCTTATATAGTTAGGAATTAGCATTTAAAAAAACCTTTGAAATTCACTGAAAAAACCATAGGTTTCAGGAGTTATATAGTTAGGAATTAGCTTTTACCAAACCTTTGAAATTCACTCAAAAAACTATAAGTTTTAGTGGTGTTATAGTTAGCTGGACATTTTACTCATACAAAACCATTGAAATTGCTCCTATATAGTTAGTTGTACTAAGTATATATCGCGCACCCGCAATCCACTGCTGATGATGTCACATATTAGATCATTCATGACATGGTCAGTGACATCACTGATGACATCTCAAATGACATCACTGATGACATCATCCACGTGACAATCACATACACCTTTTCATACACTATTACAATTTTTCATCACTCTTTGTAAAATACAGAGTATCATATTTAAATCCATTGTCACAGCAATACAAGTATCTAAAAATCCACACAGTGATTCACACATGTATACACACATCTAATCCTTACCTATGGATTCACTTATACATGCTGTCAATGAACAATAGAACACTATCAAAAATACTTATACATCTATATCGACATTAAACAACAGCACGCATCCTATTCACATATGAAGTCATCCTACTCACTTATGCAAACAATGGATCATACTTACATATTTACTTAGCAAAACACTTATACAAACAACACTTCTTCTATTCATTTAGATAGTAAGTCATACTTAGTGAATTATAAAATCATTATTACAAGTATACAGTTATCCATACAGTCACTCACACAATCATTGTGTCTTATGTATACTTATTTATATACAACAACTGACACATACACTGCCTTTTATTTTTCTAGTTTGTTGGACCTGTACCTTTGAGAAATATATTTGCTCATCACCACACCCATAAAGAGATTCCCTCACCCAAACTGTTAGAACATGTAGTTTTAACTTCATATATCTACTAAATAAACTATTCACACATCTTTGGACAGTCACACACCCTCCACCGAACCACACACACGTTCACACTCCCATACAAATACTCAGTTAACTAATCAATAACTAATATAGACTTTCACATAGCTAGTAACCAACTGTAGAATCAGTTTACACAACAACTGACAAAGTGATACAGATATTCACACAGTTTAGTCACTATCCACTATATTTAGTGAGACATTATAAATTGGTCAAGTAAACAGTCAATTACACTGCTACTAAATCCTCCATCCAAATATTTATTTATATATATCCACTCATTCTTCAATGCAAATTGCTATTTATATAATGCATATTTAAATAACGAAGCAAACCACATTCACTGGATGATGTAATCAGTGATGTCATCAGTGATGTCATTTGAGATGTCATCAGTGATGTCACTGACCATGTCATGAATGATCTAATATGTGACATCATCAGCAGCGGATTGCGGGTGCGCGATATATACGTAGTACAACTAACTATATAGGAGCAATTTCAATGGTTTTGTATGAGTAAAATGTCCAGCTAACTACAACAAAAATGGACTAGCTAAATAATCAAAAGAAAATAAATTATTTTAATTTATCAAGGACTCAAGTATGCTTTGTCAATGGTTTGTGGCACCTGGTAGGTGTGCTCATAAAGCCCTCACCCACCAACCTAGTTGGTGGCATGCTTCATCATCGGGCCCACCCAGTGACACCTAGCGTGTCCCGGGTGTGCTTCGACGCCTGAAGACAGCGGAGCAGGTATGTCGCTGTGTGTGCGGTGAAGACTGTTATGGATTGTGAATTTAAAACGGCTTGGCGGGGATCCCAGTGCCCAGGGGCAAATACACTTTATTAGCTGGGTCACCGTCAGCGGTTAAAAAATAAGGCTTATTGGATGCTAGAGGCGAGTTACGACCTCCCACATCCTGGGGTGTGTCAACATGTTTCAGCCAGTGCCTTATTACTATGCTGGCTTTCTTCAGGACGGATAAAAAAGGTGTGTGCAATTAAAATTAGTGGGTGTATATCCAGACTATGTGTATACACGCCCTAAAGTGTTTTTCTATGTGTGAGTGGGGAATTCCCATCTCAAGAAAACACGCTGGTTTGTCAAAAGTGCTACTTCATGGTTAGAGAAGTGGCATGGGTTGACCTGAGTTCTTGGTCAGAGCCTGCCGTGGACCTGTACTGCCTCCTTCGCTGCACCGGTGCAGCGAAGGAGGCAGTACAGGTCCACGGCAGGCTCTGACCAAGAACTCAGGTCAACCCATGCCACTTCTCTAACCATGAAGTAGCACTTTTGACAAACCAGCGTGTTTTCTTGAGATGGGAATTCCCCACTCACACATAGAAAAACACTTTAGGGCGTGTATACACATAGTCTGGATATACACCCACTAATTTTAATTGCACACACCTTTTTTATCCGTCCTGAAGAAAGCCAGCATAGTAATAAGGCACTGGCTGAAACATGTTGACACACCCCAGGATGTGGGAGGTCGTAACTCGCCTCTAGCATCCAATAAGCCTTATTTTTTAACCGCTGACGGTGACCCAGCTAATAAAGTGTATTTGCCCCTGGGCACTGGGATCCCCGCCAAGCCGTTTTAAATTCACAATCCATAACAGTCTTCACCGCACACACAGCGACATACCTGCTCCGCTGTCTTCAGGCGTCGAAGCACACCCGGGACACGCTAGGTGTCACTGGGTGGGCCCGATGATGAAGCATGCCACCAACTAGGTTGGTGGGTGAGGGCTTTATGAGCACACCTACCAGGTGCCACAAACCATTGACAAAGCATACTTGAGTCCTTGATAAATTAAAATAATTTATTTTCTTTTGATTATTTAGCTAGTCCATTTTTGATTTATTGACATATAATTCGGGGGATAAGGACTAGCTTTCTGGTCCTCTCTCTCCCTCTTGATACACGCAGCTAACTACAACACCACAAAAACCTATAGTTTTTTGAGTGACTATATATATATATATATATATATATATATATATATATATTCCTGGATTCTCCTCGCCCCTCACTGTATATATATATAACCTAGGTAGATATAGTTAGGACCTAGTTTCCATAGGAAATCTGCAACATTCTATTTGGAATAACTTTGGCGGCGGTGGACGAATCTTCGCAAATTTCTCCAAGAAAATGGCCTGCTCCGCTCCTTCCCTGAAAGTTTGGGGGTGATTTGTGAAGCAGGGGCCGAGAAAAAAAGGGGTCCCCATGCAATTTTCCATAGGACGTTTAGCCAGAGCTACAGCCCGAACGGCTGAACGGAATTACACCAAATTTGGCAAAAAGGTAGAGTTCTGTTCGCAGATCACGCTTTTTTGTTGAATGGTGTAAATCCGTTCAGTAGTTCCTGAGAAAATCATCAGTAAAATCATAAGTATATCTATAGAAGCTTACCGTACTCTGTACTGTACTCTGTACCTTCCCGAGCACGAGCTGAATGATCATTGGCTGTCAGCTGTCTGTCAACACTCCAAACCAGGAAATATTGGCAGCCATCTTGTAGAAAACAGTAAAAACAAACGTGCAAAACACGCAAAGGGGGCAGGGTAGAAACACCCTGACCTCCTAGGCCTGCTGAGGGGGCCCCACAAGGACCCCCAAGGCCCAAAAACAATGTATTTTTTTTTAATTCGCGGGGTACACGTACCGTACTCTGTACCGTACTCTGTACTGTACTCTGTACCTTCCCGGGCACGAGCTGCATGGTCATTGGCTGTCAACTGTCTGTCAACACTCCAAACCAGGATGTGTACTGGAGGTTCCTGGTGGGCTAGTTGGCTCCCAGGGACCCCCAGTATGCAAGGGGAATTAGTTCCCCCTCTGCAAACGTGCCAGGGAGCTGCGTTGCAGCGAGGTGTAAAAAGAGGCGTGGCCTCATTACACCTCTCTGCAAGACAGCCCACTGATGCATATTGGAGGTTCCTGGTGGGCTAGTGGGCCCCCAGGGACCTCCAGTATACAAGGGGAATTAGTTCCCACTCTGCAAACACGCCAGGGGGCTGCGTTGCAGAGAGGTGTAATGAGGCCACGCCCCTTTTTACACCTCTCTGAAACGCCACCCCCTGGCGCATACTGGGGGTTCCTGGAGGGCTAGTTGGCCCCCAGGTGACACCCAGTATGCAAGGGGACTTTATACCCCAACGTAGAACACGCTACTGGGCGCGTTTGCACAGTGGTGAAGGTAGGGGGCGGGGCTTGAGGTGATGTGAGTGCAAACATGCCCTGTGGTGCATTTTAAGTTGGGGAATTAATTCCACTTCAATCAAGAGGTCCACTAGGGGGCAACTAGTCCAACAGGTATCTCCAGTAAGCGCCACGGAGCTGTGTTGCAGAGTGTTGTATAAAGGGGGCGTGCCCTCTGAACACCTCTCTGCAACACAGCTCCCTGGCGCATACTGGAGGTACCTGGTGGGCTAGTTGTCTCACAGGAGACCTCAGGATTGAAGAGGAATTAATTCCTCAACCTAAAACGCGCCACAGGGCGTGTTTGCACACATGTTACCTCAGGCACCGCCCCCTTCCTTCACTAATGAGCAAAATATTCCTGTAAAATCTGCATAACTACGAATTCTGATTTACTCACCTGTTACCACAATAGACGTCAGTGCTGCATCTTTGAGCATATTACTGATCCAGAAAAGTAATTCTAACCATACTTACAGTAACTTGAATTTCCTTCCATAGGCTAACATTGACTGGTTTCACTTGGAAATTTTTCTAAGTGTGGAGATTTGGAACTTTAAAAAATTCCTCTAAAATCAGCCGAACTACGAATTTCGATTTACTCATCTGTTATCAGGAGAGACCTCAGTGCTGCATCTTTCAGCCCACTACTGATCCTGAAAAGTAATTCTAATTGTAGTTACAGTAACTTGAATTTCCTTCCATAGGCTAACATTGACTGGTTTCACTTGGAAATTCTTCAAAGTGTGGAGTTTTGGAACTTTAAAAAATTCCTCAAAAATCAGCCGAACTACGAATTCCGATTTACTGTTATCAGGAGAGACCTCAGTGCTGCATCTTTCAGCCCACTACTGATCCTGTAAAGTAATTCGAACCATTCTTACAGTAACTCGAATTTATACATTTTAAAATTATCATTTACAAAACCTTGAAATTCACTGAAAAAAACAGGTTTCAGCCACGTTATAGTTAGGAATTAGCATTTAAAAAACCTTAGAAATTCACTGAAAAAACCATAGGTTTCACACATGTTATAGTTAGCTGGACATTTCACTCATATAAAACCATTGAAATTCCCCCGTTACAGTTAGTTCAGCTAACTATAACTCAAGCGCCCGCAATGCACTGCTGATGACGTCACATATTACATCACTCATGACATGGTCAGTGACATCACTCATGACATCACTGATGACATCTCAAATGACATCACTGATGACATCCTCCAGTGAATGTGTATCTGTCTGAAAAATAAATCTTTTTTATATATGTATATCTAAAGGTCGATGGAAGAATAAATGGATGAATAAGTATCTAAATGGATATTTTTTTTGAAAAATTGATTGTATAACTGACTTATTAAGTGTATCTTAGTGAATACATGTATTAGCGAGTAATGTTTAAATATTTAATTATCTGTATCAGTGTCTCACTTTGTGTATAAGTTGCTGCATGGGTTGGTGAGTAGCTACATGAGTGTGTATATGGGTTATTAGTTGATTTTTTGAGTATCAGTATGAGTGTCTGTATGATTCGGTGGGGAGTATTACTTACTGCATAGATGCATGAATGAGTAACTCACTCTTTGTATGTTTTTTGAAGACAGCGTGTGTACAGGGCTGTATGGGTGGATGAGTGTGTGTATGGGTGTGTTAGTGAGTGAATGACTGTCTCAATAGTATCTTTATAGGTAACTACATATGTTTTAATCTACTATATGTGAGTGTTGATGTATATAAGTGATTATATGTGAGAGTGTGAGAGATTGGAAGAGTTTGTGTATAAATAAGTATGTGTTTCTATAAGTGATTGTTTAAGAGAGTAAGTATGTGTACGTTTCTGTAAAAGTAAGTGTAGTGGTGTGTGTATATAGCTGCATATGCAAGTAAATTGATTTTTGATAGTTTATTTACATGTGTGAGTATGTGTGAGAGTAACTGTATGGATGAGTATCGGTGTGTAACAGGATGTATAGATGTGTAAGTACATATGATAAGTGAGTACATGTATGAGTGACTATATAGAACTTTTGGTGAATGAGTGTATGTGTATGTAGATTTTTGAATTCCTGAATAGGTTGTTCTAACTGGTATTGGTATCTTCATTTTTTGGTAAATTTTAGTTTCTATTTTTGAAGGTGTGTATCAAAGGTTATATTACGCTGAGAGGAGGTCTGACGCTCTTTCACAAGGATGATGTCATCAGTGATGCCATCAGTGATGTAATTTGAGATGTCATCAGTGATGTCATGAGTGATGTCGCTGACCATGTCATGAGTGATGTAATATGTGACATCATCAGCAGTGCATTTAAGGCGCGTGAGTTATAGTTAGCTGAACTAACAATAACGGGGGAATTTCAATGGTTTTGTATGAGTGAAATGTCCAGCCAACTATAACATGTGTGAAACCTATGGTTTCTTCAGTGAACATATATATATATGTGTATATATTACCTACTGGCGGTCGCCAGTAGGTATATATAGTTAGGATTTTTTCTCTATGGGATTTTTGAAAATTCTATGTCTAATAACTTTGGCGTTTGTGGACGGAATTGGCTGAAATTTTCAGGAAAATGGCACATTTTGTTTCTGCTTGTGTGGGGTGGATCTGCACACCAGTGTTCAATTATGTAATTAGGTTATGTGGGTTCTGAGGAAATTTTAGCGTGCTTACTAGCGTGAGGGTTGCGTGCCTAACTCCCTCCTAAATAATAATCGTTCAGATACAAGTCCAGGGAGACCCTGGGCTGCTAGAAGCACAACAGTTGGGCATTAAGCCTCTAAAAATTAAATGGAATTTTTTCACGTTTTCATTTATTTTTTAACCGGTAGCTTATTTGCTCATAAGTAGTAATCATCAAAAATATATATACACATGTATACACATATGTTTCAAAAGATCATTCGTTATTTATATCAACATTAGACAAATGAAAATATTAACAAGACATATTTTCAATTCCTGTTAGATGATAATAACAGTTCATCAATAATAGGTATTCAAAAACAATAACCAACATCCCAATGCATTTCGGGTTACGTAAGGAACCCTTCTTCAGGGGATTAATTATATGCAGTCAAAAATTCAATCGTCCTTGAATGATTGGTTTCTCAATATGCAGATTCGACAGGATCTAAAAGGCAACAACATACCAGAATATATTTTGAATTTTTTCATATGTACAAGAATTCATCACAAGAGAACATTCTGGAGTGAACACTGAGGAAAAAGAGCCAAAGTACATGCCACCAGAAGATGACACCCGTGTCATACTCAACAATCAATGAATGTGAGGTGCAGGAAATAAAACCAACTCATTACTGAAAATTAAACGTACTGCACTCTCAAAAGTGTAAAATAGGCTACAAAACCGTGACATTAAAACACATGCCGGTAACAGTTACACCATGTGAATATGCAGTATTCAAATTTCTACCCTTAAATCTAAAGGTGCATCTTCAAGAAAAAAGAGTACGTACACTCGTGAAAGCAGTCTCACGTTTATCAAATGGAGCCAGCATCAATGTCCCTTTCTGTATCAAAACCTGAACAACGAGTAAATAAATGGGAGCCTTTGTTACTATAGTGCACTATGTGTATATACCGGTGTGATTCTGAAGTCGAAAGCACATCTTACCGCCACCTTCAAAAACGGGTGATGACGCTGCTCAAAAAGTGGTCGCCCAGCAACATTCTGTATGTAAAAATAAGACTCGCGGTCAGTCCAATGCTGTAAAGCTGCCACCCTTACCAAAACTGACTATTGATGTTATATCCGTCAACTAACCTGCCGCTTCCAACGTCGGCGTCCTGAATGAGTTTCTCCGGTGCGAGTCCGCCCTACCGATCACGTGGTGCGGAACTCGCCCGGCGGTTACTGCCTTACTCAACACAAAGGAGGGACAATAGTCACGTAGCTTTGTTGTGCCTCACTAAACATGGCGATTAGAGTGCGCCCTGCAGCCTGAGCGCTGTGTGCAATGAGTGCATCTTTCGTATGGATCATCAGTAAACCTATTCGGAGTTTTCTAATGGGTCACTAATTCTAAAGTCCTTTGTCCTAAGTTGAAACTATGGAATGGTGGTGTAATACCCTCCTTAATGAGAATATACACAGTAGTGTGTTGAAATAAACTCAAAGGGAGTCTCAGACATACTGCCATTGATTCTTATTGTATTCCTACGCTTGATACAAGAATATCTGGAGTAACAAGGAGAAGGTGAAAATAAAAGTGGAAAAACATAATAAGTGCAAAAGGGGTAAAAAAAGTAATTCATGACTCAATTACGTGATTTATGAAAGAGCTGTAGCAGAAATGAGAAAAGAAAAGTATGAGTGATTACCAAGACTCAGTGTTCCCCCTTACAATCTAAAGTGCGTCATCATATGAAATTTTTTAAAGAAAACACAAGAGTTCATAATGATCATTTAAACCATTTGGATTAATGGTTCCTAAGAATTTTATCCAGTGTGTTTCCCTTCTCGCTAGAAGTGTATGCAAATCCAATCCTGGGGAGCGTTCTATTCGTTCTAGGACTGTGTATCTGAGTTGAGGAATTGTATGATTAGCTTCTACCCAATGTCTGGCCAATGGGGAGGTTGTGGTGCGATTCCTGATTCGACTTTTGTGCTCTACTATGCGAGTCTTTATTTTTCGACTTGTACGTCCCACGTAAACTAGTCCACAGGGACACTTAATCGCGTATACAACGCCTTACGTATTGCAATCTGCATTGTGTCTTAGTTTGATGCTGACACCTGATTGCGGGTGAGTGAATTGATCACCTGTGATAACATTACCACATTGTCCGCAGTTATAACATTTCATCATGCCCCTCTCTCTTTGTCTAGCAGTTCTTTTTTGAGGTTTCAAGAGTTCCCTCAGATTCTTGGTTCTGGTATGTGCAAAAAGGGGACTACCTAGAAAAACTGTTCTGAAATCAGGTTCATTTTCGATGAGTTCCCAACGGTTCCTAATTATTGTCTTGATCTGTGTAGCTTGCGTGGAGTTCTTAAGAACAAATACCTCACGTTGCATCGGTACTTTCTCTTTGGGTGTTAAAAGTTCATCGCGTGTTTTTCTTGACGTGATCTGAACAGCTTCACTAAGTATTTGCTCTGGGTAACCTCGCTCTTTGTATTGTTGTGTCTGTTTGGTAATCTCTTCCTTACTTCGTACATCATCTGAGAGAAAAGACAATAATTAGGAACCGTTGGGAACTCATCGAAAATGAACCTGATTTCAGAACAGTTTTTCTAGGTAGTCCCCTTTTTGCACATACCAGAACCAAGAATCTGAGGGAACTCTTGAAACCTCAAAAAAGAACTGCTAGACAAAGAGAGAGGGGCATGATGAAATGTTATAACTGCGGACAATGTGGTAATGTTATCACAGGTGATCAATTCACTCACCCGCAATCAGGTGTCAGCATCAAACTAAGACACAATGCAGATTGCAATACGTAAGGCGTTGTATACGCGATTAAGTGTCCCTGTGGACTAGTTTACGTGGGACGTACAAGTCGAAAAATAAAGACTCGCATAGTAGAGCACAAAAGTCGAATCAGGAATCGCACCACAACCTCCCCATTGGCCAGACATTGGGTAGAAGCTAATCATACAATTCCTCAACTCAGATACACAGTCCTAGAACGAATAGAACGCTCCCCAGGATTGGATTTGCATACACTTCTAGCGAGAAGGGAAACACACTGGATAAAATTCTTAGGAACCATTAATCCAAATGGTTTAAATGATCATTATGAACTCTTGTGTTTTCTTTAAAAAATTTCATATGATGACGCACTTTAGATTGTAAGGGGGAACACTGAGTCTTGGTAATCACTCATACTTTTCTTTTCTCATTTCTGCTACAGCTCTTTCATAAATCACGTAATTGAGTCATGAATTACTTTTTTTTACCCCTTTTGCACTTATTATGTTTTTCCACTTTTATTTTCACCTTCTCCTTGTTACTCCAGATATTCTTGTATCAAGCGTAGGAATACAATAAGAATCAATGGCAGTATGTCTGAGACTCCCTTTGAGTTTATTTCAACACACTACTGTGTATATTCTCATTAAGGAGGGTATTACACCACCATTCCATAGTTTCAACTTAGGACAAAGGACTTTAGAATTAGTGACCCATTAGAAAACTCCGAATAGGTTTACTGATGATCCATACGAAAGATGCACTCATTGCACACAGCGCTCAGGCTGCAGGGCGCACTCTAATCGCCATGTTTAGTGAGGCACAACAAAGCTACGTGACTATTGTCCCTCCTTTGTGTTGAGTAAGGCAGTAACCGCCGGGCGAGTTCCGCACCACGTGATCGGTAGGGCGGACTCGCACCGGAGAAACTCATTCAGGACGCCGACGTTGGAAGCGGCAGGTTAGTTGACGGATATAACATCAATAGTCAGTTTTGGTAAGGGTGGCAGCTTTACAGCATTGGACTGACCGCGAGTCTTATTTTTACATACAGAATGTTGCTGGGCGACCACTTTTTGAGCAGCGTCATCACCCGTTTTTGAAGGTGGCGGTAAGATGTGCTTTCGACTTCAGAATCACACCGGTATATACACATAGTGCACTATAGTAACAAAGGCTCCCATTTATTTACTCGTTGTTCAGGTTTTGATACAGAAAGGGACATTGATGCTGGCTCCATTTGATAAACGTGAGACTGCTTTCACGAGTGTACATACTCTTTTTTCTTGAAGATGCACCTTTAGATTTAAGGGTAGAAATTTGAATACTGCATATTCACATGGTGTAACTGTTACCGGCATGTGTTTTAATGTCACGGTTTTGTAGCCTGTTTTACACTTTTGAGAGTGCAGTACGTTTAATTTTCAGTAATGAGTTGGTTTTATTTCCTGCACCTCACATTCATTGATTGTTGAGTATGACACGGGTGTCATCTTCTGGTGGCATGTACTTTGGCTCTTTTTCCTCAGTGTTCACTCCAGAATGTTCTCTTGTGATGAATTCTTGTACATATGAAAAAATTCAAAATATATTCTGGTATGTTGTTGCCTTTTAGATCCTGTCGAATCTGCATATTGAGAAACCAATCATTCAAGGACGATTGAATTTTTGACTGCATATAATTAATCCCCTGAAGAAGGGTTCCTTACGTAACCCGAAATGCATTGGGATGTTGGTTATTGTTTTTGAATACCTATTATTGATGAACTGTTATTATCATCTAACAGGAATTGAAAATATGTCTTGTTAATATTTTCATTTGTCTAATGTTGATATAAATAACGAATGATCTTTTGAAACATATGTGTATACATGTGTATATATATTTTTGATGATTACTACTTATGAGCAAATAAGCTACCGGTTAAAAAATAAATGAAAACGTGAAAAAATTCCATTTAATTTTTAGAGGCTTAATGCCCAACTGTTGTGCTTCTAGCAGCCCAGGGTCTCCCTGGACTTGTATCTGAACATTTTGTTTCTGAGCAGCCCTTGAAAATTTGGGGGGGGTTCGTCAAGGGGGGGCCGAGAAAAAAGGGGGGTCCCAAAACGTGTTTTTAACATTGAGTTTTCCATAGGGCGGTTGGCCTCACTTTTAGCCCGAACGGCTGAATGGATTTGCACGAAACTTGGCAAAATTGTAGGGACTGGTAGCCCGATGTGCCTTTTGTAGGTCTCAATATATGTGCTCCAGTGGATTTTGAGAAATTAACGTTTAAAAAAAGATATATATCTGTAACAGCGGACCGGGCAGCGTCCCAGGACGCGTACTTTTCGCGCAACGGAGCTTTGTGAAGCGAAGCTGATTGGTTCTCTGGCGTCTGTCAACATTCCAAAAAGTCCATAGCGGCCGCCATCTTGTCTCTCGGTAGGATCGAGAGACAAGAGGAGGCCAAAACAAAGGGGGAAATAACCATAAGGGGGCATAGTAGATCCTCGCTGACTCCCTAGGTTTGATGTGGAGGTTTTAAAAGGGCCCCGCGGGGCAAAAAAAATAATAATAATAATAATCAAACGGCTGAATGGATTTGCACGAAACTTGGCAAAATATTAGGGACTGGTAGCCCGATGTGCCTTTGCTAGGTCTCAATATATGTGCTCCAGTGGATTTTGAGAAATTAACGTTCAAAAAAAGATATATATCTGTAACAGCGCTCCGCTTCGCGTAACGGAGGTTTGCGAAGCTGATTGGTCATTCTGTCACTGGGCTATAGTTGGGCTACATCTGGCTGATATTTGGGCTACATTTGTTTTTTTTGTGTGTCTGGCGGCCATCTTTGGGCTACATTGGGCTACATTGGGCTTCATTGGGCTACATTGGGCTACATTTGGGCTCCAACATATATATAGGCCAATGTAGCCCAATATATCTTTTTCAAAGTTAATTTTCGTAAAAACCACTGGAGCATATATCTTGAGACATAGCAAAGGCACATCGGGCTACCAGTCCCTACAATTTTGCCAAGTTTCGTGGAAATCCATTCAGCCGTTCGAGCTAAAAGTGAGTCCAACCACCCTATGGAAATGAAGGAAATGAATGGGTAATTTGTAATTAGCAAATAGCTAATCGCAAACTAGGAATGGTAAAGAATCGCTATTTATTCCTTAAAGTTCGCTATTTAGGAAATGCAAAAAACTTTGATGATACATATGGCGGTTCATCTCTAACAAGATAAGAAGCATAGGGATACATTTATGATGACTGGCGCATCACCAGGGATGTGTTAGTCATTCTGTGCCGCTGTTCCGTCACCTATGGTGTGCTGCATTTACAATGCGGCGCATCATGGGGCAAAAACAGCACAGATGCGTGATGTATCTGTGCCGTAAAGGTGGCGCATTGCTGGAGTTGTATCGCAAGTGTGATGAAGCTCCAGCAAGGGTCGGGGGTGCCCCTGTCGCAGGGTTTCTGTTCTCACACAGAACTGTGGACAGAGGATTGGAACCTCGGCGAATTAGGGTGTCCCAAAACTCACGTTAGTAATCAAAAACTCCTTAGCAAGCTAGGTACAGTGTCACATTGGATATAACAAACTCTCAATGTTTAGACAATCCAGAATATGAACTTATAGTACCTCAGGATACGTGGAACTCATGAACACTCGGTCGTTATATATTTCTTAGAAACCAGAACATGGAGTTAAGAAGAACACATGTGTATTTGAAATGTTTATTTACTAATGCCGTCTTCTCAGGCGTAGTATCTTAGATAATACAAGTACACATATTATCAGTAGCAAAATTACCACCATAGTTACTAGTACATAAAAAGCGAATGGTGATAGTATGTTAACATGCTGTAAATGAATAAGAGTTAGCAGCACTTATAAGCAGCCGCGGGCCGTGGAGGGAGTTACAGTGAGGCAGGGAGGCGGGGAGGGGGAGAAGCAGGGTGGAGAATACAAATACACATATTATCAGTAGCAAAATTACCAGCATAGTTACTAGTACATAAAAAGCGAATGGTGACAGTATGTTAACATGCTGTAAATGAATAAGAGTTAGCAACACTTATAAGCAGCCGCGGGCCGTGGAGGGAGTTACGGTGGGGCAGGGAGGCGGGGAGGGGGAGGGGCAGGGTAGAGAGGGCTCCACCCGGCTTCTCCCCCTCCCCGCCTCCCTGCCTCACCGTAACTCCCTCCACGGCCCGCGGCTGCTTATATCTCACCCTCCCTAATACACATATTATATTATTTGCTAAGAAGGTCTCTTTGTGTTGGTTTAGGGCGTGCCCATACTTTAGTGTCTTAGATTTGAAGGAATCACATCAGCATACACCAGCTCTCTCTTCATGTGAACCGCATCAACTGTTGTGTATGTGTGTTCGGCAAAGCAATATAAAACCCGCCTCATGCCCAGAATTGGCAGAAGTTGCACTTATGTTATGAGTATGAAGTCGTGGAGATCAGACCTCATAACAATTCTGTATCGTGTTGTTCTTGAAACTTTAGCACTCGCTGTACAGATATAGTTTAACAAGCAAAGCAGATAGTAGAGCAATAACATATTATTCTCATGTAAACCACGATGAACTACTAGGTGGAAAGCTAAAGCAACAACTAAGTGTCGTGTGCAGAAGTTGCAAAAAAGGAAAAATGGCGTTTAAACCGGTAATGAGCCCATGCTAACTTAACACGGTGTAAAGATATCCAGGACCTAGATGACACCTCCCCATGATCCGGAAACGAACTGAATAAGATAATAGAAGTGCCATCTCATGAGAGCAGATTGCAAGTTTATATGTGGACGGTCCGCAAGGTAAAGCATTAAAAACTAGGAAAATTTAATGCTAAAGAAAAATAAAACAGCCAAGTACTTTATCGAGTCTTAAGCCAATAGGCAAGGTAAATAATAAAAACTTGACAAATAAGTCAATGAATTGTCAATGAAATGCTAGTACTCAGCATATCAAACATGAAAAAGGTCTATGACATAACTGTGTATGCAAAATAAGCTGCAACAGCCTCCAATAGGAAGTCACCGTCTTCATCCGAAAACAGTTCAGCCATCCAATTTAAAAGCGGAAAAGAACATACGTGCTCTCCCAGCACCGGATCCTCTATCACCATCAGAGGACAGCTCGGTGGGTTTTCAAGAAAGCTCTGTTCCAAGAAAGACTGTGCTGCCGCCAATAAATTCCAGGGACCAATTAGTCCATGCATCAATGCCACAGCCATAATCCTTTCGCCAGGACAAACCAACTCGTGAGTAATGATAGGAGTCATCAGCTGATTAAAGTCGACGTCAGGAGAAACCGGTCCGCAGAGACACAAATCAATGGCCCAATCGAAATCACAGGTCAGGCAGTGAAATACAGGCTGGACACAGGTGAAGTAGGAGAATCGAAAAGATAATCCATATGCCGTGCTTAATATCGCCAACGGCATTGTGCCATAATATTCTAGCATGCGATTGCGGAACAGTGTCAGCAGCTGCAGGGTGGGAGGTTGCATAGGAGGGACATCCATATTTAAAAATGTAAAAAAGCACAAGAGCGTCCGCTGGTAATGCAAGTAAAAATGCCAATCCACGAAGCAGAGTGGAGAAAATAGAATGAAAGAAAGCAGGGATGACTCCAAAGATTTTCTCAAATGAAGTCACGAGACCACTGGTAACAACTTTAAAAAAGTGCGCCAGGGCCTTTGTGGAGGATGCGTTAAAGATAGTCCGAACCATCTTGCTGAAATTGAAAGGCAAATCTGAATTGAAAAGGGTCTGCACCTCTGTACGGGTGTTCGCTATGTGAAGCACGAAAGTTTCACGGGCCGAACTCAAGGCCACCTCTCTCTGAGACAAAAGAGCTCTTATTCTTGCCATGCCGTTGAAATCTCTCCCAAGGTTGGTATTTGTGGCCAGATTGAAAACTCCCTATGTTCATGTGTGGGAGAAAATAGAACATTTCTGCAGCAAATAACCCGTTCACTTACTGTTACGATAAAAGGAATACTTTTAATTAACTCAGAACAATCTTCATTATTGAGCATCAAATAACTACCATTTTCCAACAACTTGAACGTGGGGATGATAGCAGGAACTGGCGTGCCTTGCAACACGCAAGCCATATTTGGTCGGTGTTTGTTGCATGAACCGTGTAACTGTATGTGCCTACACATTAGTGAATGATCTGGCGTCTCAGTGCATTCCTCTCCATTCAGATAAACTTCTTGATCATCTTTGAAACATCTGTATGTGTATGGAAGCGACCAGACCTCATGAAGAAAAGCACTACCTAAAGGTTCATAACGACCTATTGGTATATATTTCATACAATTTGAAAACTTATATAAAGCAAAAGGCAGCGTTATTAAACCGTGGATAAGGCACGTTGCCAAAAAACCCGCAATCCTCTGCTGATGATGTCACTGAGCATGTCATGAATGATGTAATATGTGACATCATCAGCAGTGGATTACGGGTAATAGTATCTCTAGTTTACTCCCCTATAGCTGTCTTTCTTTTAACATAAGTGTCTGTTTCCTTCCCTTATACTTACTGTTTTTGGTTCGCTTCCGGTTCGCGTACCGGCGAGCGAACTGGGAAGCGAACTAAGAGAAATAGAGGTTGGCACAGTTCCAAATATTGTACCAATTTTTTAATAACGGGGAGGTAGTTCTGAAAAGAACTTTTTTTTAATTGTTTTTGTTGTTTTATATTTTTTTTATTATTTTTCAGAACATTTTTTTACTTTTTTTGAATTTTTCTGAACAGTTTTATATTTTTTGGGGTTTTTCTTGGAGGGGGCAATGAAAACGATTCATTGTAAAGGGCTCAACAGGAGCAACAAAACAAAAAAAAAGTATTTATTATTTTGGGCGTTTCGTACAAACTTGCATATGATAGTCAATAGCTCTGTTGATCAGAGTGATGCTTCTTTCTCCGTAGCAAATGAATCCATCGCAAAATACGCAGATGTGTTTTACTTCACCAAATCTCATTTGTATATTTGGCACCATCTCCCTGCCCTCTGGTCCCGTTACTTCCGGTACAACAGATCTTCTGGCCATAATAGGGAGATTATCTAGGTCGTTCCGAAACTGTGCAGCACTGTAGTTGTTAGGATGCCACCTAGTCATATGGCGATGCATTGTGTAGTTTCCGAAACTGTATTTTTTCTCGGTTCCTCTGGACAGTCTATCTTGACATATAAGGCAAGTTACGTATCTTGCATTTACTTTTTTCTGACCTTTGGGAATTTTAAAAAATTGCCAAATGAAGTTTTCTTTCCAGTGAGACGTCCTGGGTTCCTCAGGCAAAAACTGCCTCTCTTCCTGCTCTTCCTCGTCTTCCTCTTCTTCCTCTTCTTGCTAAATTATAACTTGAGCAGGTGGTCCACTCTTCCTTGGATGTGGTGGAGGTGGTGGGGAAGCACCAGCTGAAGCTACTAAAGAAGCCATTGCTCAGTGATCACAAAGGGTCTTTCTCTCACAATGATGAAAGTCAGAGTGAGGAAAGAAGGAGGGATTTTCATCATTTGGGAAAAACAAGAGTTCTCAACCAATCAAAAGTGTTCATTTTAGATTATATGACCTAGTCTTACATCATTAGGAAACCAAAAGTGAAATGAACCAATGAAAAGTGTTATTACCAAGTCACATGACTTGCTGTGTTTACGTTAAGCGCTTTGCAGGGCCTCCCGGTTTGCTTCCAGAAACCTGCGCTTTGCGACTCGCTTCGCGTACCAGTTCGCTAACGTAGCACGTCATATGACGTATCACGCGACAACGTGAAACGTCATGCGGACGGGAGGCGTCACGATGTTGTTTTCTAACGCGGCACTTGCGGTAAAGAAACGTTTACCGGCTCGCGGTCTATTTCGCGGCATCAAGGGCAGCTAACGGGAAGCTTCCCGATTCGCGAAGCGGGAACGAAGAAAAAAAAATATTGAAAAAAAAAATTATTCATAAACATATAAAATATATTTTTGGATTTAAAGAAGAATACATTTTACAGCTACAGATATTAGCTGTTAAAAAACCAATGAAATTCACTGAAAAAACCATAGGTTATAGACCATATATAGTTAGGAATTAGCATTTACAAAACCTTGAAAATTCACTGAAAAAACCATAGGTTATAGACCATATATAGTTAGGAATTAGCATTTAGAAAACCTTATTTTACTCACACAAAACCATTGAAATTCCATATATAGTTAGTTGCACTAACTATATATCGCGCACCCGCAATCCACTGCTGATGATGTCACATATTACATCATTCATGACATGGTCAGTGACATCACTGATGACATCACTGATGACATCTCAAATGACATCACTGATGACATCTCAAATGACATCACTGATGACATCATGACACACCAATACCAGTTACTACATACGCACTCACTGATTCCTACGTCTACACACACATTCACTCATTCACCCATACAATAACTCATACATACAGTCACTTATTATTACAACACTATCATATGCACTCATACACCTATGCAGACAGTCACACACTGCCACTCATCCATGGAGTTACTCACACACCAAGTCAGTCCTGTAAAGAATCAATCACACTTCCATTTCTTCATCTATACAGTTAAACACAGAACACCATACTTCAGTGACATCACTGATGACATCACTAATGACATCTGAAATGACATCACTGATGACATCTCAAATGACATCACTGATGACATCATGACACACCAATACCAGTTACTACATACGCACTCACTGATTCGTACGTCTACACACACATTCACTCATTCACCCATACAATTACTCATACATACAGTCAGTTATTATTAGAACACTATCATATGCACTCATACACCTAGTCAGTCCTGTGAAGAATCAATCACACTTCGATTTCCTCATCTATAGTTAAACACAGAACACCATACTTTTCACACATATACTAACACATACTTACTCTCTTATACAATCACTGATACAAGTACACATTGATATGCACAGAGTCACACACCTCCCAGCCAGCCACACACACACTCAGTCTTCCATACATCCAGTCATTCTTCAATATGTAAAACGTATTTAAACTTTACAAAAACACACAGACACTAGATGATGTCATCAGTGATGTCATCAGTGATGTCACTGACCATGTCATGAATGATGTAATATGTGACATCATCAGCAGTGGATTGCGGGTGCGCGATATATAGTTAGTGCAACTAACTATATATGGAATTTCAATGGTTTTGTGTGAGTAAAATAAGGTTTTCTAAATGCTAATTCCTAACTATATATGGTCTATAACCTATGGTTTTTTCAGTGAATATATATATATATATATATATATATATATATATATATATATATATATATATATATATATATGCACCTGCCGCCAGTACTTTGCATTCTTCCAAACCATGGACACGGACCACAGATATAATTTTTTTCAGTATTTTATTCGGATGCCGCCATTACACGTTTCAACTCTGAAGGAGCCTTGATCACATGACAACGTTGGAGTATATTTTTTTCTTTTTTAAAGTGACATTGTGCTCACGTGTAGTTACAAAAAACGACCGTCATAGCAATGGAAGAGATTCTTAATTTGTAGTTTCACATGACATGGTAAAATACTTCATAAATACGATGATGATTTTACTAACAGCATGCTTCCTGATATTTGCCTTTATAAACTGCAAATAGTTTGTTAAAAGAGTACAAATATATACATCATGTAAAAACTGTTTTGTTTTTCATAATAAAGTTTTTGGGATAATGACGCCTTAAGTCATTTTGTGCTGCACCACAATACTATATATATATTCTACTCCAGTTCCAATTCATATGATTACAAACGGATGCCTACACCAAGGTAGAACACGTGGATAATTTTCTTTCTGCTCTTTATTTCATTTTGCTGTAACATGTTTTGGCATTGCTGCCTTGGTCACACACAGAGCATTAGTTAATTGTTGTTTAAAAACACCCGGAGCCTCCGGTCACATGGTATGCAATTTCAATTGCCACTGAAAACAGACTTTCACTGTATCTCTCATCGAGTGATTTTACATTTAATGTTTGAAATATTTACATGATTACATTCATTTTGTTAACGTCACAAAGTGAATTTCATGTTATAATTTTTAAAATACATGATTGATTAGCAAGGTCTATACGATTCAGCCCCTATTAGTCTTATAGAAGACTATGGTCATTTCAGAGTCGAAAGTGAAAGGGCAAAATAAAAATCACATTCGTTTTCTTTAAACCCCCTGTCTTATTACATTTGCGCCAAGAAAACAATCCTTGTTTATGCATAGATGCCAGTCACCTTTTGGCCATGTGACGATCTACATGCAAGTGCATTAATTTCTGACTGTAATTAATTATCATATAGTCAATATCAGCATAGTGGCTAACTCTGCAAGTGCAAATCTAACTGTCACAGTTGAATACATGATTACATTCTGAAAGAGTTTGTCATATTGGTCGTGATTCCTTTCTTCAATCGAGCTACTTTATTTTAGTATATTTAACAAACAACCTCGAAATAATATGCGAGGTGAAAGAAAACACATAAAAATGGGACAATACAAAGTAATTTAAGAACCCTCACTCACCAACCTAGTGGTGACATGCTTCATCACTGGGTTCCCACTGGAAAGACCTAATGTCTTTCCAGTGTGCTTCAACGCCTGTTTACAGCGGAGCTGGTTCTTGTGTGTGTTGAGGGTGTATTCCGGCCAAATTAAGCTAGGTGAGTGCAAAAAAAGGAGTGAAAAAAAGAATTATTTAAAATGTGCAGTATCGTGACTTTCAACTACTTTATTAATAGTCCGGTTTGCACTGGTTAAAAACAGATATAAATGGACCCATAGGGTTGGTCTCAGTTATTAGAGACCCCTAGTCCATAGTGAAAAAAAGATTGGTCGACATGTTTCTGCTTGTTTGGAGCCCAATTCGCTCAGCTTTCATCAGGACCATATAATGTGATCCTCCGGTGGTGTACACGCCCTAAGGTGCACCCTGCCGTGAGGAGTTGGTGTGAAAAGAAAAAGAAAAAAAATGTTCTTTTAAAATATATATTGTACTTACGGCTATAAGCCGTTCGAGACCACTACAGCAATTTTGCTGGGGTCGGATACCTGTAGGGAGAAAAGTTTCCATGGTTAGGATGAAACAATCCCAGCTGGTATGGTGCAGTATCAAATAGTACAACTCAATCTCATCACCAAACAGAAAAACACCTATATGGTGAATTAATGGGGTAGTTAATCAGTGTTGCCAATGTCGCGAATGACATAAGATATCATCACAACCTATTCGGCGTTCTGTAAATCAATGAATTATGTACTGCCTCCAAATTCCTGTGGCTAAACATAACATCCAACTGTTGACAAGAGTAACAGCGTGGGAATACTAAAATAAAGAACAACAAGCTAGCCATGCACTTTAAATGATATTCGCATAAAAAGGAGTCTCAAAAAGGCTCCATAGGTAAGGACTAGGTCAGACAAAGGGAAGACAGGAAGGTCTCTGTCTAAACTCACAGGAGGAACGTCAGTGCATGTCCTCATGGGCGAGCGCGGTGTGGGAGATTAAAATATTCACAGCTTAATGCGAGAATCGTAATGGCAGTGGAACGTTAGATTCTCGCTCGGTACTTACATTTTAGCAGGTGACTCCCCGCCGAGTACCTATTCGAACACCACCGCGGCCCGGTATGAACGCCGAGGAAACGGTGATGTTGGTATTCGTACTTCCTACTACTATCACGTGACCACATCATGTGATCGTATGGATCGTCATAACGTCCCGAGATGTTAAAGGGGACGCACTGTTATTATTCCAATTCGGCTTGTAACAAAGTCGGAATGTGGATTAAATCCGCAAATCTTACGAGTATTCATAGGATCTTCATAGTCGTTTAATTTGTCGTATAACAGTCTGTCTAACGTGGTGAGTCGAAGCATCCAAAAGAATTGGAAGATTGTGACGAGTAACCAACTGAACTGGGAGAAACCTCTCTTTTCTTATAAGAGAGCGACTAGTTTAAAAGACTCTCTAGGCCATACTCGCCCAATGAAGAAACAGAAAAACCAGGATCCCACAGTATTATCCCCCTTGAGACTGCCACCGGTGACGGGACATTTTCCATGTGACGATTGCAGTATTTGCCATTTAACCACCCACACCAAATACTTGAGCTTGGAACCTGGAAAACAATGGGAACAACGGAGTCATACCAACTGTAACACTAGCAACGTTGTGTACTTGATCATCTGTACCTGCGGTCTGAATTACGTTGGTATGACCACAAGACGTGTCAAGCTCAGGATTTGTGAACGTCGAAGTAGCATTCGATGTTAAAGGAGTGCCACCAAGCTGACAAATCATTTCATTGAAAAAACCATACGCCGAATGACATGCGTTGGACCATCGTGGAACAAATATCAGGTGATGAGAAGACTCTTTTTGAGAAGGAGCAGCGATGGATCCATCGTCTATCTAGCCATCGCACAGGCCTTAACGATGATATCGCCTGGGGATCGGTACTACGACGTTGATACAACTTCTTTTTCTACCCATTATAACATACGGGCCTCAGTGGGTGTATTCTCACATAGTACAGGAACATCTTTCAGTTAAGGGAATCGTAGAACCTCCCTGAGAGCCCCTACAATATGAAACATAACGCTGTTACAGGGATTCTAAACTAACTTACAGACGTATTTTAAAAGAACTTCCCTGTGTAGTCATTTGTTCCCCAAGAGTGAGTTCGGGGAAATACATTTTCTTTGACTTCAGATAAGGCTCCTCTAGTGAGATATAACATCCCCTTTAGAAATGAGCCACGTCTTTCAAGTATTCCCGATAACAATGAAATTGTCATCTATTTTACTTGTTATATAAGTTTAAATGCATCTGTCCTAATCATGGTCGATGCCAGCTATGTGTGCTCTTTCTGGGTGGGCACAACCTCATACCACCTAACCAACCCCCCCCCCTCTTTTCCGTGTATGGTTCACTGTTTATTTTTACACACAATGGAAACAAATGTCTCTGTTATATATGACAAACATCTAAATTGCACACGTAACTGCTTGTAATAGTGTTCGGGCATTAGGGTAACTTCTAACGACAAATTAAACGACTATGAAGATCCTATGAATACTCGTAAGATTTGCAGATTTAATCCACATTCCGACTTTGTTACAAGCCGAATCGGAATAATAACAGTGCGTCCCCTTTAACATCTCGGGACGTTATGACGATCCATACGATCACATGATGTGGTCACGTGATAGTAGTAGGAAGTACGAATACCAACATCACCGTTTCCTCGGCGTTCATACCGGGCCGCGGTGGTGTTCGAATAGGTACTCGGCGGGGAGTCGCCTGCTAAAATGTAAGTACCGAGCGAGAATATAACGTTCCACTGCCATTACGATTCTCGCATTAAGCTGTGAATATTTTAATCTCTGTGATTTGTCCCTTTGGCTACTTTTGTCATTATTTTTAAATGCTCTCATATGTTGCATTATTCGTACATGTGCCATGTGACTTGCGCTGGCCATGTATATCTTGGGGCATGTGCATTGTAACATGTAAACAACATATTCACTACTGCAGTTAAGGTAAGTTCTTATGTCCCATGGACTTTTCAATAGGGGAGTTGTAATCTGGTTCGTATTTTGCCCTATATTGCATGCCTTACATTTTCCACACTTATAAAAACCTGTGCTTGACCTCAACCACCCTTCTGCACCCCTCACTTCAGGGCTACTATTCACTAGATCCTGTCTCAAGGACCTTGCCCTTCTGAAGGTGATTAGTGATTTACGAGGAGCCAGGTCTCTCAATATAGGGTCCCTCTTGACCAAATGCCAATGTGTACTCAGACAGTCTGTCACCCTGCTGTGGTAGGCATTGTAAGTAGTGATCATACATGTCTCCTTTTTATTTCTTTTTGCTTCTCTGTCTTTTTTACTGGGATGTAATAATGTCATTCTATTGATGGTATTTACTTTGGTCAGTGCTTGATTAAGTACTTGTGAGTTATATCCTGTCTGCGTGAATCTAGTTGTAAGATCGTTTTGTGCAATTGCCAGGATTGATGCTTCACTGCAATTCCTTTTTATTCTGAGGTGTCTGCATAAGGAATTCTATTTTTAAGTTTCTGTGGGTGGGAACTCCTAGCATGTGGTATGAAGTTTTCATCCGTAGGCTTTCTGTAAGCGTGTGTGTGCAGTCTATTGCCCTAACGTAGACCTCTAAGTCTAAAAAGCATACCTGTGTTTCACTGATAGTATTGGTAAAGGCTAGGTTCAGAGAGTTGTTATCTAGTCGCCCTACAAACCGCTCTGCGGTTTCCCTGGATCCATCCCACACTAGAAAAAGATCATCTATGAACTTAGTCCATAGGATTATATTGATCTTCTATTCCTCAGTGTACTGTACCTTGAGCACCAGTTCCTTCCACCAGGCCATATGCAAATTTGCATAGCTGGAAGTGAAGCAGGTCCCCATTGCAGTCCCTCTCACTTGTCCATATGTATCAGTGCCATATATAAAGAAGTTGTTCTCAGGACATAGTCTGCCCATTTCTACTATATTGCTCTTCATCTTCATGATGTACGCTTGTTTAAAAAGTATGACACATCCAATGTGATTAAAAGGAACGTGTCCTTCCATTCAATGTTCTCGATCCTTCCAAGGAAGTCCCATGTATGTTGGATATAGGCTGGTAACTCACTCAAAAATTAATGTCAAAAGAAATCTAGGAATCTAGATGTTGGTTCAAAAAAACTCCCTATGGCAGAGATTAAAGGTGTACAAGGGGGAACCTCTGCTTTTTTGGTGTATTTTTGGACTGATATATAGTATGGGCGTGACTGGATTATCAACTTTAAGAAACTGGTATTTCTCTTGGGATATCATACCCAACCCTCTCCACCTAAGTAGATCTTTGTGCAATTTATTGTTTGTGTCCACCAAATTGCATACTATCCCTTAGCTGAAGCATAGCTTCCTCGTTGTACATTTCTAGTGGCCAGAACACTACATTGCCTCCCTTATCGGATTGACACACTACTATATCTTTGCGATTTTTTTTTTTTGCACAACCGTTGCATAGTTTCTGTCATTTCGGTTGTTCCCTCACAAAAATTCTTTACTCTATTTTAATGATAGTACTTTCAAAACCATTACTACTAAGTTCATGAACACATCTATGGAGTCTTTCGATGTACTGGGGACAAAGGTTGACTTCAGCATAAATGGTGTTTTGGTGCTATTGTGGATGTCTAGACCCATCATCTCAGCAGTTTCTCTTGCAGATTCCGGTCATTCCATGCCTTCACATTCCCTTTCTAGCTGGGGAAGATCATGTAGGAGGTTCAAATCCTCCGCTTCAAGGGACGTGATTCTTTCAATACCGGTACTTTTGCCGTTGGATTCTCTGTTTCAGTGTGGAAGAATTTCCTCAGTTTAAAATGCCTTACAAATTTATAAAATTTTATACGAGTTTGAGCATAGTTAAAGTTTGTTCTTGTACAAAAGGACAGTCCCAGTGAGAGTGTGTTCTTCTCATCATCTGAGAGATGTAAATTGGACAAATTAATTACTGTTGCTGGGTCATTTCCTACTTCTGTTGATATGTTTCCTTGGTTTTGGCTCCTGAGCACAGCTCCATGCCCTTCCCTTGATTTCTTGCACTTCCTTGTGACTTTTTTCCTTTCCATTGGGGCTCCTGCTGTTTATTGAGAGTCCTGTCTAAGCATAAAAAATGCAGTTCCTCAATGACTGAGGTGGGGTTTGGAGGTTCCATGTTCTTACTTGTATTTCCAGTGCCACTCTCAGGTTCTGTGTCTACTTCTCAACTCACATTGGAGCTCGCCTCTGAGCTGTATCAACGTTTTGATGTTGTTCCCTTGTTCATTTGTCCTGTCCCAGGCTGCCTGGTAGTCTTTGGTGGCGTAGGTTGTCAAACCGACGGGCAAAAGTATTTATCTGGCCTCTCTCATAGTCCAGCCTATCTCTGATGAATTTCATAGCCTTTCTCTCCCTGATGGTTTGTTCATGTTTTCTCAATTTCCCATTAAGTTCTTTTTCACATTTTGTCAGGTCTTCCGATTTTCCTAGTTTGCCTATTTTCTTTTGCACCATTGTGATTTCATTCACAATCTTCTCCCTGTCTCTTATGGCCAATTTCACTAAAATCCTCATCATATTGTTTGATGTTTTCACACTGTTTACTGCCCATTCCGGGAGCATTTCAGGGTCAGGATTTTCAAAAGTCGGGGCAATCAATACTCTCAAATCTCTCAGTACTCCACATACTACCAGATATTTTTCTAAAGATTTTTCTTCCCACATTTTTAATACTTTGTTTCGCTTGAGTTTTTCTAATTTACGCATCTGTACTTGCTAAGTCACTTCCTGTATTGATGTCCCAGGCCCTTTATTGCAGACGCTGGTGTTGACAGCTTTTTCATGAAACTCGGCGTTTGTTGCCTCTTCACTCTCTTGAATCCAGACATCCATTTTTCTCCCTTTACTGGATGCATGAAACGCTCAAAAATATACTTTCAGCCTTGTCAATGCATTCAGTCATTCCCCACTGGATTTGCCTTTCCGGTACCCCTGCCCATGGTTTCTTTGAATAGGAGACTCGCCTCGCTCGGCGAAGGGCTTACCTGTTTACAGGCGTCCTCAGACACTCTGCTCCCGGCCACTATCCACCTCGCTGCCTCCTTTCACTTCTTCCTCAATCTTGCAGGCAGTCTTCTCGGTGTTCACCACATATGTCTCCAAATTGTCGAACTCCACGTGGCGCCTGAACAAGGGCGTGTTGGTATATATATATATATATATATATTACCTACTGGCGAAGCGAAGCTGATTGGCTCTCCGGTGTCTGTCAACATTCTAAACAGTCCGGAGAGGCCGCCATCTTGTCTCTCGGTAGGATCGAGAGACAAGAGGAGGCAAGAGGAGGCCAAAACAAAGGGGTAAATGACCATAAGGGGGCATAGCAGATCCTCCCTGACCCTCTAGGTTTGATGTGGAGGCTTTAAAAGGGCCCCGCGGGAAAAAAAAAAATTGTTCTTTTTGCGTGGGGAGCGCCTGGTACGCGCACCGGGAAGCGGTCCGGGGAGCGTACTATAAGGAAAAAAGAATGATAGACTTCTTAAATATTGTATGATTATTGATTGTTCATTTTGTTGTTTTTTTTTTGTTGTTTTTTTATTAAATATAAATTTATTTTTGTGATTCTTTTTCCAAATTTAACAGAACATTTAACAACACATTGTCGGAAATGTCCTCTTTTTCAATGAGCGAATCTACTGCATCTACACATTGAACTAATTCATGGTCCCGTGATTCATCCATGAAATCTGAGTCATCATTGTCCTCAATATCTTTTTCTGTGTTGTTCTCCAGAACAATTTTGAAGGAAATATTCTGCTCTCCTTCCATTTTCTTGCTGTAATTTGCATAAAAAATAAATATATCAGTAGAGATAGGGCACTGTTGGGTTTAAGTTCAGACAGGTACTTGTGAGTTTATAACAGAGAAGTAATCTTTGGGCACTGTATGGTTTCAGGCGTGAAGTAGTACTATTAAAAAGTGCCTGTGAAAAAGCCTAAGTAAATTCATAATTATACCACAGAAACCTAAATCAATCCATAATTATAATAAACAAGCCTTTCTCAATGTCTAACTCTTACAGAGGGACAGTATATAACTATCTAAAAATGTTTTCCCAAATTAATTTAAAGTGCATGACATAGTTCTCCTTTCAAATTTACAAAATAACATCTTACCTTTTAAAAACAAGTTTAAGTTGTCAGTGAAAATGCTCTTGCAATGTACTTCAGGAAGTAGTAGTCAAAATGGCTGTGTTTCTCTCTCTTTCTTTATATATATTCAGGTACATAACCAATCAAATGTCAGGTAAAAAAAAGTAGAAAATGAAAGTAACATTTTAATTGGTTGTCAATTCCAACACTTCAGATGTGTTTTGTGAAGTAATTTACCTCAGGGTATTTAGAGAGGTCTACAGGCTAAATGGCTAAATGGAATTCCAACCAAATTTGTGAAAATGGTAGGGATTTGTATGTAGTATGAGCTAATCTATATTTGGTGAAAGTGTCTCCAGTGGTTTTTCTGTATATTACTTTCCCACCTTTTTTAAGCGAGCGCTTCCCGGTGCGCGCCCCGGTACGCGAACCAGCAGAGTTACAGGAGTCCTCCATGTTGTGTTTCGGTAGATTTGAGATACAAGATGGAGGGCAAATAATGTTGAGAATGGGTAGAAGGGGGCACGGTAGACGTATCCTGACCCCCTAGGTTTTCTGAGGGTGGCTGAGGAGGCCCATATGTGCGAAAAAAAAACACATTTTTTTTCAAATTTTTGCACGGTTAGCGTCCGGTGCGCGTACCGGGTAGCGCACCGGTGAGCGTACTTTGGTAAAAATTAGTGAAAAAAGTTAGAGTAAAATAATAATTGTGAGTGATCAGATGTAGGGTAGCTCTGAAAAGAGCTTTTGGGTCCTGTGGCTGATTTAGGTACCTACAAGTAGGTACCAATACACAGTCTTAAATTCAGGATGAAAATTCTGTTCCCTTCATCTGAAAAGTGAACTCCATCTCTTCTGTAGATATCTTGCATGTAGTAACGCAAGTTATTGTTGTAGATGGAGCCCATTCCATGGTCTCTCATGTAAGCTGAAACAGACTTATTTACATGCTTCCTCGATTTCTCAATTTGTGGACAAAATTGGTTGGACCACCTCCATTTCTGTCTTTGGCATATATTTGAATATACCAAGGCAGTTTGAGGAAAACGTGCCATCAATTGGTCAAAGGTGTCTTTTAAAAGCACTTCCAGACCTACCCCAGTCAAAGTGCCCAAGTCATTTCCTCCACAGTGCACAATTAACAGGTCAGGTTTTGGCAAATGCAAAAAGGTTTTCACCAATGGTATCAATTGGTGACATCTTAATCCTCTGTAGCCAATCCAGTTGATTTCCACATTTTGTAAATTGAGGTTGTGTAAATTTCTGTTATCAGCATACCGTTGAGCCCAGTGGATATAACTATGTCCAACAATCCAGACAGAAAACATGGTGAGAGGAGGTTCTGCTGCAGTCAGATGAAGTGTGGGAATGAAATGGCAGTTGGAACATTATGAGTATGTAATGAAAAAAACTGTGGAGTTTCTGTGGTAATTAATCAGTAGCAGTGATTGGTGGATTTTGATTGCTGAAAACAGAAAGTTAGGGTGCATGGATGAGTTCTTTGAAAGATGTAATTTGAATGGTCAAGAAAAAATCATTTTATGAAAGATTGCACTGGATACGCAGGTGTACTGAGAGTTCAGAGTTCAATTGAAACATTGTTGTGTGAACTTGCAAACATGAGAGGTCTTTCAGGAGGTGGTTGCTATGGAAAAAAGGCAGAAAGGGCAGAAGGGGGAAGGGTGTTGATTTGAAAAAAGTGAGGGAAGAGTTTTGATTGGGTGACATGAGAGATATGTGTGATGAATTATAGCATTTCTGTGCCATTGTTGGTTGCAGCCTCTGGAGTGCATACCTTTTGCTCTGCTGAAGACAAATTGGTGTGTGTCTGAGACTATTTTGAAACTCAAAAAGTATTTGCTAAGGTGAGAAAAGATTCATTTAATTTAGATAGAGAATAGTATGCTTTAGGGAGAAAATTATGAAGAAAGTTGTGTATTTAAAATGTTGCTTTGTTTCATAGGTTGCTTGGGGCATATTTACAAGGCCTTTGAGTCCCTTTGATATTATTTTTCCCATTTTAATTTAAGACATTTCCCCGTGGTGCAAGGTCCTTGTAAATACGCCCCCATGTGTGCTTGGCAAATTTAGATTTTGTTTCCTTGAGTTACATAGCCATGTTAAAAGTGATGCAAAAATGGTTTAAGGGCCTTCAAAATACGCTTTCATGTGTGTTAGGGCATTTTAAGTCACTTCCCCATGAATGTAGTTGAATAACTGCTTTACTTGATGTGCTTAAAAACGTTTATTGAAGTCATTTAAGTTTCTTGATATGTACTGCTAGAGTTTCATAGGCTGCTTGGGGCATATTTACAAGGCCTTTGAGTCCCTTTGATATTATTTTTCCCATTTTAATTTAAGACATTTCCCCGTGGTGCAAGGTCCTTGTAAATACACCCCCATGTGTGCTTGGCAAATTTAGATTTTGTTTCTTTGAGTTACATAGCCATGTTAAAAGTGATGCAAAAATGGTTTAAGGGCCTTCGAAATACGCTTTCATGTGTGTTAGGGCATTTTAAGTCACTTCCCCATGAATGTAGTTGAATAACTGCTTTACTTGATGTGTTTAAAAACGTTTATTGAAGTCATTTAAGTTTCTTGATATGTACTGCTAGAGTTTCATAGGCTGCTTGGGGCATATTTACAAGGCCTTTGAGTCCCTTTGATGTTATTATCCCCATTTTAATTTAAGTCATTTCCCCGTGGTGCAAGGTCCTTGTAAATACGCCCCCATGTGTGCTTGGCAAATTTAGATTTTGTTTCTTTGAGTTACATAGCCATGTTAAAAGTGATGCAAAAATGGTGCAAGGGCCTTCAAAATACGTTTTCATGTGTGTTAGGGCATTTTAAGTCACTTCGCCTTGAATGTAGTTGAATAACTGCTTTACTTGATGTGTTTAAAAACGTTTATTGAAGTCATTTAAGTTTCTTGATATGTACTGCTAGAGTTTCATAGGCTGCTTGGGGCATATTTACAAGGCCTTTGAGTCCCTTTGATGTTATTATCCCCATTTTAATTTAAGTCATTTCCCCGTGGTGCAAAGTCCTTGTAAATACGCCCCCATGTGTGCTTGGCAAATTTAGATTTTGTTTCTTTGAGTTACATAGCCATGTTAAAAGTGATGGAAAAATGGTGCAAGGGCCTTCAAAATACGCTTTCATGTGTGTTAGGGCATTTTAAGTCACTTCCCCTTGAATGTAGTTGAATAACTGCTTTACTTGATGTGTTTAAAAACGTTTATTGAAGTCATTTAAGTTTCTTGATATGTACTGCTAGAGTTTCATAGGCTGCTTGGGGCATATTTAAAAGGCCTTTGAGTCCCTTTGATGTTATTTTCCCCATTTTAATTTAAGTTATTTCCCCGTGGTGTAAGGTCCTTGTAAATACGCCCCCATGTGTGCTTGGCTAATTTAAGTACTGATAGGATGTGCTTCTACATAGGACCTGTGTTGTGTTTTCAAATTATGACCAGAAAATCGTTTTGTTTTTAAAAAAAACGCTTTTCACATTTATGAGAAGGTCATATTGGTGTCTGCTTCTTTAAATAAATGTTGAACTGAGAAATATTAAACTGAGGCTTCTGTAAGTGTCAAAGGAGGTGAGTAATGTACATTGCTCTGTTGGATACAGTCCTCATCCTCTGCGTACTCTTGGATATGCTAGACTAAATCTGCTCAATGAGATAACTAAGCTGAGGAAACACAGGTTATGTGATTCTGAAATGAGGAAAATAAATTCCACATTTTTCAATTACATCACCTGTGTTTCCTAACATTATGAATCACATTGTGCAGTTGAGGTTTAGGCCTGTCCAGGGACACAGAAGAGGTCTGGCCTTTGTTCAAGAGTGAAGTGGACATGACTCACTTCATTGGTAGGCCTGCACATGTATTATCTCCTCTGTACTCTTCAAAAAGCCTAAATTTCATCTGCATCCCTGAGTAGGCCTCACCTCAAACAAACCTCTGGATAGGCCACACCTTATCGTCATCCTGAATCAATCATTTAAAATGTTAGGGGCAGATTTATGATGGCCGTGCGCCTCTTTTGTGCCGCTGTTGCGTCACTTTTGTGATGCAGCAGTGATGCAAAAGATGCACCATGTTGCAAGACAGGCCTCACTTCATCTCCAACAAGATACCGTCAGTTTAAACTGTAAACATTTAGGACTGTGTAGGGGGCATGGAGAACCTGAATCTTCTGTAAATGTCAAAATTGTTGCATACAGTGCTCAACTTCTGCGTATTCTTTGATATGTTAGTTTCCATCTGCACAATGAGATACCTAAGCAAAGGAAACACAGGTTATGTGATTCTGAAATGAGGAAAATAAATTCAACATTTTTCAATTACATCACCTGTGTTTCCTAACATTATGAATCACATTGTGCAGTTGAGGTTTAGGCCTGTCCAGGGACACAGAAGAGGTCTGGCCTTTGTTCAAGAGTGAAGTGGACATGACTCACTTCATTGGTAGGCCTGCACATGTATTATCTCCTCTGTACTTTTCAACAAGCCTACATTTCATCCGCAACCCTGAGTAGGCCTCACCTCAAACAAACCTCTGGATAGGCCACACCTTATCATCATCCTGAATCAATCATTTAAAATGTTAGGGGCAGATTTATGATGGCTGGTTGCCTCTTTTGCGCCGCTGTTGCGTCACTTTTGTGATGCAACAGTGATGAAAAAGATGCACCATGTTGCAAGATAGGCCTCACTTCATCTCCAACAAGATACTGTCAGTTTAAACTGTAAACATTTAGAACTGTGTAGGGGGCATGGAGAAGCTGAATCTTCTGTAAATGTCAAAATTGTTGAATACAGTGCTCAACTTCTGCGTACTCTTTCATATGCTAGACTCCATCTGCACAATGAGATACCTAAGCAAAGGAAACACAGGTGATGTGATTGTGAAATGGGGAAAAGAAATTCCACATTTTTCAATTACATCACCTGTGTTTCCTAACATTACGAATCACATTGTGCAGATGAGGTTTAGGCCTGTTCACGGACACAGAAGAGGTCTGACCTTTGTTCAAGAGTGCAGTGGACATGATTCACTTCATTGGTAGGCCTGCACATGTATTATCTCCTCTGTACTCTTCAACAAGCCTAAATTGCATCTGCAACCCTGAGTAGGCCTCACCTCAAACAAACCTCTGGATAGGCCACACCTTATCGTCATCCTGAATCAATCATTTAAAATGTTAGGGACAGATTTATGATAGCCGTGTGCCTCTTTTGCGCCGCTGTGCGTCACTTTTGTGACGCAGCGGGATGCAAAAGATTTGCTATGTTGGGACATATTTACAACTTGATGCATCTAGGCAGATGTGTCATGCTGTAAAGTCCTGTGCCACATGAAATTGATGCAGCAGTGATGCAAAAGATGCACCATGTTGCAAGACAGGCCTCTCTTCATCTCCAACAAGATACCGTCAGTTTAAACTGTAAACATTTAGGACTGTGTAGGGGGCATGGAGAAGCTGAATCTTCTGTAAATGTCAAAATTGTTGAATACAGTGCTCAACTTCTGCGTACTCTTTCATATGCTAGACTCCATCTGCACAATGAGATACCTAAGCAAAGGAAACACAGGTGATGTGATTGTGAAATGAGGAAAAGAAATTCCACATTTTTCAATTACATCACCTGTGTTTCCTACCATTAAGAATCACATTGTGCAGATGAGGTTTAGGCCTGTTCACGGACACAGAAGAGGTCTGACCTTTGTTCAAGAGTGCAGTGGACATGATTCACTTCATTGGTAGGCCTGCACATGTATTATCTCCTCTGTACTCTTCAACAAGCCTAAATTTCATCTGCAACCCTGAGGCGGCCTCACCTCAAACAAACATCTGGATAGGCCACACCTTATCTTCATCCTGAATCAATCATTTAAAATGTTAGGGACAGATTCATGATAGCCGTGTGCCTCTTTTGCGCCACTGTGCGTCACTTTTGTGACGCAGCGGTGGTGCAAAAGATTTTCTATGTTGCGACATATTTACAACTTGATGCATCTAGGCAGATGTGTCATGCTGTAAAGTCCTGTGCCACATGAAACCGATGCAGCAGTGATGCAAAAGATGCACCATGTTGCAAGACAGGCCTCACTTCCTCTCCAACAAGATACCGAAAGTTTAAACTGTAAACATTTAGGACTGTGTAGGGGCCATGGAGAAGCTGAATCTTCTGTAAATGTCAAAATTGTTGTATACAGTGCTCAACTTCTGTGTACTCTTTGATATGCTAGACTCCATCTGCACAATGAGATACCTAAGCAAAGGAACACAGGTGATGTGATTGTGAAATGAGGAAAAGAAATTCCACATTTTTCAATTACATCACCTGTGTTTCCTAACATTACGAATCACATTGTGCAGATGAGGTTTAGGCCTGTCCACGGACACAGAAGAGGTCTGGCCTTTGTTCAAGAGTGAAGTGGACATGACTCACTTCATTGGTAGGCCTGCACATGTATTATCTCCTCTGTACTCTTCAACAAGCCTAAATTTCATCTGCAACCCTGAGGCGGCCTCACCTCAAACAAATCTCTGCATAGGCCACACCTTATCGTCATCCTGAATCAATCATTTAAAATGTTAGGGACAGATTTATGATAGCCGTGTGCCTCTTTTGCGCCGCTGTGCGTCACTTTTGTGACGCAGCGGCGGTGCAAAAGATTTGCTATGTTGCGACATATTTACAACTTGATGCATTTAGGCAGATGTGTCATGCTGTAAAGTCCTGTGCCACATGAAACCTGCGTCAGATTTCATGTGAGTGTTTTGTTGTAGGGTGGCCAGTCATTTGCATGAAAGCCCTGTAAAACTAACACAGTAAAATTAAGAAGATTTCACTGAGTCACATTTATGGCATTGCTGAATCAAATCCTTACGCCTGTTTGAAACAGGCATAAGGAGTGATGTACCATGCAATGTGTGGCTTGCCCCTGTGCATTGCAGTAGACATGTCGCGCTTACGACGTGATTTGTGCAATGCGCCGTTTTTGTGGAACAGATGCGTGACGCATCTGTGCTGTTTTTGCTCAATGGTGCTCTGCATTGTAAATGCGGCACATCATGGGTGGCAGAGCAGTGGCGCACGTTAACTGGTGCATCCCTGGGGATGCGCCAGTTAACATAAATCTGCTCCTTTAAATTTAAGTATTAGCAGGGGACACAGTGTTGGTGAGGCTTATCCAAGGTTAAGAAGAGATGAGTCCTGTTCACTGAAAAATTGGACATAGGCCTCACCTCCTCAGCATCGCTGGACATAGTTAAATAATATCTGCAAAATGTTACTCTTGTTAAACAATTTTACAATTATAGTCTCTGAGATTTGTCTCTTACTCTCCAACATCTCATTGTTGTTCTCTTTCTTTAAAGATAACGACAACATCAAGCATGAGTGATAATGAGCAATCTGTTGATCTCTATATTATCATTGAAATTGTGATTGAAACATCAGTGGAAGTAGATCCCTTGGATGATTTAAATCCTGAGGATGATGAAGAACATGATGAGGATGCCGATTTGTCAGAATTGTATGACATAGGGTAGAAAGCTGACCTGCTCGAGCCTATGGAACTATAAACATTTATTTTTAAAAGTTACTGGAAATAAAAATTAAACATGTTAACCGTTTCATTTAAAATTAAACACATCTTCAAAAACAGCTTGTGTGAAGTGTCTTTAATAAAATAGGGAAATATGCTGATAAAAATTAGTTCAGATTCACATATAAAAGAGCAAAGGTCAAATGTAGAAGCATTCTATGTCTTTGCTACTATTTGTGAGTACTAAATTTGCCAATGCACTAAAAATTATTGTATGTAAAATTGACAAGTAGTGTGTTAATTTTTTGACGACTGTTATTGATTTACTGTTTGGTAATAGTGGTTAATAACATTTTTTATTATATTTTACCACAGATTCAACTGCAGATCATTTCAAAACTACATTATGCCACCTAAAGAAAGAACCCGAAAGGCTACAAAACGTCAAAGACAGCAGATTACTAAATGCTTGCAGCAGTCCTCTACAATAAAAACTCGTCAGGTCACTAAGAAAGCTCCGGGTAAGACAACGAAATCATTCCTAAGAAACATTTGTAGAAAAAAAAGTAGTACTACAGAACATGTTTTAGTCCAGAAAAAGAGAGCCAATTTAAACGGAAAGGAAAGGCCAATAAAAAATGTTACTGGTAGAGCAGAAGATAACTCTGTGCATGGTAGTAGAAGGAAAAATCAGTATAGGGACATTCGTAGACGAATGTTCCGCAACAGGATAATTGGCAATTTGTTAAAAAATATTAAGAAAGGTCAACAGAAAGTGTTTTTTTATAAGAGAAAAAAAGTTGAGAAAATTATTGATCAGGCATTTGAAGTTAAGCGAAAGTTATTTATTTTGATAATCAATAGAATTAGGAAACTAAACAAGGCAATTTATGATTTCAAAAGAAATAGTAGATGGAAGATAACAGTTAATCGTAGTAATTTTTGTGAAGTTTTTTCAGGAGAATGGATGCATAGTTCAAGTTGTGAGGCATTTTTTAATGAGGAGAGTTATTTCCAGGATAATGATTTGGTGCATGCAGTTGACACCAGTGGTCGAGCTTATGAGGTGAAAGATGGTTGTCCAGTTGAAAAAGAAAAACTTGTGACAACAGAGGCAGAAGAGGTGTTAGGTAATGAGGTTTTAGGAAGACGTCCTAAGGGACCAGTGTATACCTGGAAGTGTAGTAGTATTTGCAGTGTGCGACAGGATTCCATCAATTTGCTTTGTGATTTTGTACGGACATTTAGTAAGAAAACTTTGAAACAGAAAATGAAGTTGTTGCAAGAATTAGATCCTTGCAGAGTGAGAGAAGTGACAGGTTTGCATGGTCATTCACTGGCTTGTCTTTCCAGGAGAGTATGCCAGAGTGTTTTTCATCATTTCAGGATGCTACAGTGCATCATAATAAAGTGAGGATATTAGTTAGAATGTTGTATTATGCTAAGAGTCCAGCAATTATGCTTAAACAATTATGCACTGCTCTTTTGCATGGTTCTGAAGTAGATGTGAAGAATATTTGTGAAGAAATTGAGTTTTGTTACTTTGCAAGTAAAGAGGAGAACGTTGAAATTGACCCAGAAGAAGAAGGTAATGTGGAAGATAGTGTACAGGTTTCCAGTACAGATAATTTTCAGAAAGAAATTGCCACGTTTCGGGTGAAATCAAGTGAGAGGCCTAATTTCACTTGTGTGTGTTGTCGACGCACTTATTATAAGAATCAGACTAAGTTAGTGGATTTATATGCGAAAAGTGAAAGGGAAAATAATAGTGAATGGAAGGATTTTGCAACATACTTGATGGTAGAAAATTGTTTTGATTTGGGATCGGATCAACGTGTGTGTACTTATTGTTGTAACAAATTAAATCAAAACCGGATGCCTGCTAGAGCGGTTCATAATAATCTGGAATTGGTTGAGATTCCTTCTGAATTGAAGGATTTAAATACTTATGAATCTATTTTGATTCAAAGTATCCATCCCTTTCAGGCTATTGTACGAATGGAGCCAAAGACAGGGAAATTGCCTCCATCAGATTTACAGAGAGGATTAAAGGGAAGAGTTGTTTATTTGCCTCTAGATTTGAAGAAAAACATTAATACAATTGGAGTAGAGAAAGTGGAAGAGGAACCTCTGGTTATCTTAGTTAATGGGGTTCCGACAAAGAGTAAGAAAATCTGGCAAGATTTAGTGGATGTTAGGAAAGTCAAAAAGGCAACATTGTATTTGAAGAAAAACAATAAGTACTACAAGAATGTATATGTTGCAGAAGAGGAAGTAAGTGAAGAAGAGGATAGCGATTTGTGTGCTGGTCAAATTGAGAAAGTAGAAGCCTCTAAAAATGAAGAAATATATGAACATTATAGAGTTCATCCTTTGCATTCCAAGGAAGTCATGGGGAATGCTATTGAGTTGTTTCAAATGAAACAAGCCAAAGGAAGTCCCATTAGTGTTTGGGAGGAAAGTTTGGAAGCTCGGTGTTTCCCACAGCTATTTCCAACAGGTCAAGGAGGAAGATATGATGAGCGACCTGATCAAATTCCTGCTTCTGAATACCGGACTTTACGATTGTATGCAGAAGATCCTAGGTTTCGTCAATGCATTCCCTATTTTTTTCATCAACTGTTTGAAAGCGATCTGTCTGGACTGTCATATGCAGTGAACCACATCTTGAAAAGTGGTGTACAGATGCAAAATATCTCGGCAAGTGACTTTATGGATAAAGTCAATGTGCAAGACAGTATTTTGGATTCTCACCTGATTAATCTCATGGCGTGTCAGCGTGGTCCTAATGAGTACTGGTACCGTCGTCATGGTGATTTAAAATGTATGCTGAGGAACTTAGGAACTCCCACATGGTTCCTCACTCTCAGCTGTGCCGAGTATGGCTGGGAAGACTTACTTGAATTTCTACGAGAGGCAAATGGAAACATTGAAAATATTGAATTCAAGACACCCGGAGAACTGTGCTCCTTGGATCCAGTGAATGTATGCAGGTACTTCAATCATAGATTTGAAGCTATGATGTCTTTCATCATGAACAAGAAAAATCCACCTCTTGGAGAGGTGTTGGATTTCTTCTGGAGAAAGGAGTACCAAGGAAGAGGTGCTCCTCATATACATATGCTGCTGTGGATCAAAGATGCACCCAATTTTGGAACAGATCCGGATGACTTAGTGATGAGTTTCATAGAACACTATTCTACATGTGCTGTTCCAAAGGCAAAGAAAGACAAAAGCCTAAGAGAACACGTTTTACGCTTCCAAAGCCATCGTTGTGGAAAGTACTGTCGTCGTAAATTCAGAAACAAGGACAAGTTCTACACAAAATGTCGTTTCGCCTTTCCACGACCGGTGATTTCTAAAGGAAGAGTGAACAGTTTGATGTCTTCGCTGCGACATAATGTGATGAAGAAATCACCCAAAAATACGTACAATTTGAAAAGGAACGAAGAGTCCAAGTACATCAACGACTACAACCCAGTGAATTTGTCCATGTGGAATGCTAACATGGATATACAGTTTGTGGCTGATAACTGTATGGCTGTGGCTCGGTATGTGACATCTTACATCACCAAAAAAGAAAAGACAGAATTGAAGGATATGTGGGAGGACATTTCCCATGAAAAGAGCCTCAGTAAGAAGTTGTACAGTTTCAGTCTGAAGATGTTGTCGCATCGAGAAATCGGAGCTTACAAATGTTCTGACCGGTTGTCTTCAGCAAGTCTCTATGCCAAATCCAGGAGTATCATTTGGGCGAGTCTTGGTCTTGCTGCAACGCGCAATCGAGTTCTGAAACCTGTACGGGAAATTGAGTATTTGGCGGAAAAGGAGCCAAACAGTACAGATATTTTGAAGACCAACATGTTGGATACATATTATCCAAATAGAAGCAGTCACCTCGAGAATGTTTGTCTGTATGAGGTTCTACAAAATTACATATTCAAGAGGAACATCAAAGAAGATATTGATAAAGGAGTGTATGCTGTAATTGGAAGTGAGGGATGTCTGGTCAAGCAAAGAAAATGCCACTTTGGTAAACCATCGAAAATTGAGTGGCGAATCTCCTGAAAGAAAAGAGTTTTTCTATTTAGCACTTTTGCAACTTTTCAAGCCTTGGCGTGCAGAAGAGGAACTGCTTGGAGATTTCCTCTGTTACGAAGACTCTTTCAATGCCGCCAAGGAGACCATAGAATGTCCTGTTTTTCCCAAATATCTAGAAATGTTGAATGCGGAAATCGAGCAGGAAGCAACGATTGCAGCCGAGATTGCTAGAGACAGTTCTCAGGACAGTCAGAGTTCTGTTTCATTGAGTCAGGATCCACTAGGAGGACCAGTTATAGAAAATGAAGCTGCCACTGCCATGATTGAAGTGGAAAGAGCCATGGCACATGCTCAGGAGGATGCGGTTAACTTAGAAGACTTGGAAAGACAACTCAACGTTGAGCAGAGGAAAATATATGACGAAGTTACCAACCAAATAGATCATGGATTAGGTCATGAGAAGAAAGAGTGCTCATGTACGTCGTTGAAGCCTGTCCGACTGTACGTGAGTGGAGAAGCGGGAACTGGAAAAAGTTTCCTCATTAAAGCAATTTCATGTTATTTGCAGAAAAGGACTGAGTCATCGCTGTCTTGTGTTGTCACCGCTCCAACTGGACTGGCAGCACATAACATTAAAGGTATTACTTTGCATCGTCTACTGATGCTGCCAGTGGAGCATGATAACAAATTACAATACCACAAGTTATATGGAGATGCTTGTTGTGAAGTTTCAAGAGTCTTGAAGAAAATGAAACTTCTTATCATTGACGAAGTAAGCATGGTTTCCAATGTCATGCTTGCCTTTGTGCATTTGAGAATGCAAGAAGTTCTCAAAACAGAGTATGATGTGTTATTTGGTGGCAAACACATCATTGTTTTCGGTGATCTTCTGCACCTGACACCAGTGGAAGGACAACCTGTGTTCAAAATGCTCACGAATGAAGATACCAGGAAGTGCCTAGGGAGCATTGGCAACGTCAATATATGGTTAAACTTCAATTATGCTGAACTGCGTGAAAATATGCGTCAAGCGAAGGATGAAGATTATAAGAATATTCTACAAGATGTTAGAATCGGAAAAGTGACCGAGCATGGGAAAGAAGCTTTACATGCACGATTACTGTCAAATTTGTATCCAGAAGAAGACGTTGTGCCTGAGAATATTTTTCGGAAAATTACTGAGAAGAAATCTGGAATATGTTTGATGCCAACTCTTGCAGAATGTGCCATCTTCAACAACAAAATGTTGCATTTAGAAAACCAAGAGATTGTGAAACTGGAAGCTATTGACAGAGTAGAGCATATGGAAGCAACAATTATTTTGTCTGAGAATTTGAAATCAAAATTGGATTCATTAGAGAAGACTATATCTAAAACTGCAGGTTTTGAAAAGACTCTGAATGTGTGCTTAAATTGCCGTATCATTTTAAGAAGGAATTTACATGTTGAAAGAGGTCTGGTAAATGGATCAATGGGTAATGTTGTTGATTTTGATAAATACAGAAATAGAGATGGAGTTGAATTTTTTAAAATTAAATTTGATGGCATTGAGGAAGTACAGCTAATTGGTCGTTGCTCTGCTAGGTTTTTGCTTGTAAAAGACGTATATGTTCGTCGTAAGCAGTTTCCTGTTTGCTTGGCATATGCGGTGACAATCCATAAATCGCAAGGTTTAAGTGTAGACAGTGCATTGGTGAATATTGGCAGTTCTGTGTTCAAGGAGGGTATGGCATATGTGGCATTGTCACGAGTCAGAACTTTATCGGGGTTGCACTTGATTGAGTGTGATGTCACAAACATTTGTGCGGATCTAGATTGTGTTAAGGAATACAATAGGTTAAGAAGAGAGTATGCGCCACATTTGCCTCAATATCCTTTGTTTGAGAAACGTGTGGTAGGCCGGAAACGAAGAAATGTGACCAATAGTAGAGAGGTTGTAGCAAAAAGACGAAAAGTCGATGAACCCAAAATTATAAGCAGAAAGAAAAAGGATTTTGTTGAAGATGTTGTTGGTTTTCAATTTGAAAACAGTTCTGGTGTCAACTGCTATGCTAATGTAGTGGTTAATGTTTTGTTTTCTCTAGAAAATTTAAAAGAAGAGATTGTGGTCAATTCGGATCAAAGATTTTGCAGTTTGTTGAATTCTGTGTTAGAGAAATGTAGCACTGATAGAACAAAAATAGAAAGTGTGTCTGAAATTCGAAATCTGTCAGACAAATGTTCAGATCAAACGCAATTCTCTCAAAATATTCAGCAAGATTGTCAGGAGTTTTTAATGTATATGCTTCATGTATTGCAAGATGAAGGTGTAGATGTAGATCACCTGTTTGGCCTTTCTTATCAATGGCAGCATGACTGCGAGAACTGTAGGGTATCAAGTACTACTAGTGTAGACTCAGAAAAATTTATATATTTAACTTTGCCAGACAGTAAATCAGTGTCCTTTAATAAGCTAGTAAAAGCAGCCGATCACAACATGGAGTGTAGCCAATGTAAGTCTGAAATGTTGTCCACATTAGTGTAGTAGTGTGGTTCACTGGTTAGAGGCGGCAGGCCCGAGAGCAGAAGTCAGCCTGGGACCAGGGTTCAATTCCTGACGCGGCAGGGTCGTGGACCTTGGTCAGCGGACTCGATAATTCTCGCTTCGGTGCTTACTCTAATCAGGGGTTCCACTCGGCAACTCTGGGCATTAGCTTGCCTAATCTCCACAACGGCCCCACCAATTCCGGGGATGCCTGGCTCCACCTTGGGGACTCCCAGCAAGGGACCATCCCACAGGGAAAGCCAGGACGGGTTCCCCAGAGTTATACAGCGCCGGGACGCCCCGTTGCTGGGGCAGCTGTGCGCTTTACAAGTATACTACATTTACATTTACCTTTACATTTACCTTTACATTTACATTTACATTTACATTTATACGAACATATGGCCAGTATGTCATTTTAATGTTCCAACGATGTAGGCCTGATGGAACAAAATTGACAACTTTAATTAAAAATTTTGTGGCTTCGCAGTTGTCAATATCAGGAAGGACTTTTGTAACTGCAGCAATTATATATCATGACGGTCCTTCAACAACATCAAGACATTACACAGCTTATTTGAAGTCTAGAAACGGCTGGTCATTCTGCAACGATTCTGTTTTAACTTTAAAAAAAAAATTGCCTTTTGACCTTAAAAATTCTTACCTGGTGTTTTTACAACCAAAATTTTAGGGAAAGAATCTCGGGATTTGCTCTGAGGAATTTCAAGAGGTTCTAATGGCTCCTACACTATTTGGCCTTGAGGATAAGTGTAGTACAGAGTCAAAAGTTATTTTTCAGTTTTAAGTAGTTCCTGAAAAAAAAGAAGGTTTTCTTACAGAAAGTGGTGGGCACGGATTAGTTAAAGGACAACAGAGTATTTCCCAAAGCAAACGGTGTTCTTACCATAACACTTGACGTCATGGAAAAATAACTGCACTTTGAATGAGTTCAGAAAAACTGTTTCTTTTAATAAGCTAATTCAAGCAGCAAATCAAAACATGGAGTAGAGGTAATGTAAGTCTGCAATGCTGTCGACATATTTTGAACAAACTTTTGGTTATAATGTCATTTAAAAATTCCAACTATATAAACCTGATGAAAATAAGTTTTCAACTTTAATTTCAAATGTTGTGGCTACACAGTCGTTGATTTTCGAAAAAAAATTCTAACTGCAGCTATTATATGACAGGATGGTCCTTTGACAACATCCACTTATTACACATCTTATTAAAAATATTCCTACTTTCTGTTTTCAGAAGAAAGAATTTAGGGTAGGTAACTGGCCTATAATGATTCTAGGAGTTGATATAATTTATGTACTGTTTTAAATTGCTTTGTGATTAAAAGTGATGTAGAGAATTAAATAATTGTAGTAGTCATAGAGGTAGTGTAAGGTTGCTTCATAGTAAGCAGTATCAGTGTCATAGGAAATGTGGAACATGAGTGAGCAAGAAGGGTGAGATATTACTAGTACAGGATTGTGAAAGTGATCTTGAACGTTTTCTTTCTGAAAGTTGCGGAAAAAGAAAATGACGGGATTTGCTTAGAAGAATTCCAAGAGTAATACATGGCTCTTACACGATTTGGCCTTGTGGAAAAGTGCGGTAGAGAGCGAGAAGTCATTTATTGTATGTAACATATTTGTCAAAACGATGGAGCTTTTCTTTCAGAAAGTGGCGGGCTGAAAATAATAACAGCACAACAGAGTGTAAGCTCTTCATAGGACATCCTTCGACGTCATGAAAGTAAGTTAATTTTAAGGAGTTCTGATTTTTGATTGGTTATGTTATATGGGTTTTTTAAACACAATCATTTTGATTGTGTTTTTTTTGCCCGCTGTTATATGATGAATACCTTCAAGTCACTGTTTTTAGTGAAATTTGATATATTCTGAGAACAGCAAAAATAAACCATTTAACATGTATAATTAATTCTGTACTTTTTGTATTTATGATATACATTTAGAACTGTGTAGGAGGCATGGAGAAGCTGAGGCTTCTGTAAGTGTCAAAGTTGTTGCATACAGTGCTCACCTTCTGCGTAGTCTTTCATATGATAGACTACATCTGCACAATGCGATACCTAAGCAAAGGAAACACAGGTCATGTGATTGTGGAATGAGCAAAAAAAATTGCACGTTTTTCAATTACATTACCTGTGTTTCCTAACATTACGCATCACATTGTGTAGATGAGGTTTAGGCGTGTTCCAGGAGACAGAGGAGGTCTGACGTTTGTTCAAGAGTGCAGTGGACATGACTCACTTCGTTGGTAGGCCTGCACATGTATTATCTCCTCTGTACTCTTCAACAAGCCTAAATTTCATCTGCAACCCTGAGTAGGACTCACCTGAAACAAATCTGTGGATAGGCCACACCTTATCAGCATCTAGAAACAATCATTTAAAATGTTAAGGGCAGATTTATGATGGCCGTGCGCCTCTTTTGCGCCGCTGTTCCGTCACTTTTGTGACGCAGCATCAGTGCAAAAGATGCACGATGTTGCAAGATAGGCCTCACTTCATCTCCAACAAGATACCATCAGTTTAAAATGTATATAATTAGGACTGTGTAGGGGGCATGGAGAAGCTGAGGCTTCAGTAAGTGTCAAAGTTGTTGCATGCAGTGTTGAACTTCTGCGTACTCTTTCATATGCTGGACTACATCTGCACAATGAGATACCTAAGCAAAGGAAACACAAGTGAGGTGATTGTGAAATGAGCAAAAGAAATTGCACGTTTTTCAATTACATCACCTGTGTTTCCTAAAATTACGAATCACATTGTGCAGATCAGGTTTAGGCCTGTCCAGGGAGACAGAGGAGGTCTGGCCTTTGTTAAAGAGTGCAGTGGACATGACTCACTTCATTGGTAGGCATGCACATGTATTATCTCCTCTGTACTCTTCAACAAGTCTAAATTTCATCTGTAACCCTGAGTAGGCCTCACCTCAAACAAACCCCTGGATAGGCCACACCTTATCGGCGTCCTGAATCAATCATTTAAAATGTTAGGGACAGATTTATGATGGCCGTGCGCCTCTTTTGTGCCGCTGTTGTGTCACTTTTGTGATGCAGCAGTGATGCAAAAGATGCACCATGTTGCAAGATAGGCCTCACTTCATCTGCAACAAGATACTGTTAGTTTAAAATGTATATATTTAGGACTGTGTAGGGGGCATGGAGAAACAGAGGCTTCTGTAAGTGTCAAAGTTGTTGAAAAACTGTTTGTCCTTCAATCTTTTCCCTTGTCTTTTCTAATTTTTAAATACATGTTTTAATATTTTTCAAATTTTTGTTCTTTCTTTCACAGATTGAAAGTATAAAAATAACAAGTGACTAAGTTAACGACAATTATAAGGTAAATGTTTTGTACTCTTTTCGTTACATTTCTATCACATTTAACTTCTATTAGTTCCACTGCTTCATTTCTTTAACCCTCAGTTTCCTGCCTTTGCTACTTCCCTCATTCCTTTCTCTATTACTTACTTACTCTACTCCTTCCACTCCTTTTCTCAGTCCCTCTGTTCTCATAGTTCCTCACTCTTGTTCACTCACTCCGTCTCTATTACTCTCACTGTCTCTGACTGATCACTCTTTCACTACTTGTTCATTATGGTTTCTCCCTGTAGTTCAAGCACACTAAGGGGCATATTATCAACACAGGCAATAAAATTATCGCTGCTTTTATCGGCAGAAAACTGCCGCAAAAGCGGCTTTAGCAGCAGTTTTCTGCCGCAAAAGCGGCTTTAGCTGCAGATTTCTGACGATAAAAGTAGCGATTATCTGCAGAAAACTGCCGCAAAAGCGGCTTTAGCGGCAGTTTTCTGTCGCAAAAGCGGCTTTAGCGGCAGATTTCTGCCGATAAAAGCAGCGATAATTTTATCACCTATGTTGATAATATGCCCCTATGTTATTTACATTTCTTTGGTGTTTCAATCATTCCTTTTCTGTTACTTCTTCTTTTCTGCTTTCTGTTTTTTCTCTCTGTTATTCCACATGTTTTAATCTTATTTTGAACATTCACTCACATTCTCTAAGAAACTCTTGTTTATTATTCTTCTACTCTCCTTTTTTTCTTTCACTTCCTTATCTATTTTGTTTTTCACAATTATACCCTCTTCCATCTTTTCTTCGGTAAATAGATCTATTAAACAGTATCTCTGTGTTACTCCCTATAGCTGTCTTTCTTTTAACATTACTCTCTGTTTCCTTCCCTTATACTTACTCTTCTTTTTTTTTTTTTTTTTTATTTTTGGTTCGCTTCCGGTTCGCGTACCGGCGAACGAACCGGGAAGCGAACCAAAATAAATAGAGGTTGCCAGAGTGCTAAACATTCTAGCAATTTTTTTATAAAGGGGAGGTAGTTCTAAAAAGAACTTTTTTTTAATTATTTTTGTTGTTTTATATTTTTTTATTATTTTTCTGAACATTTTTTTACTTTTTTTGTATTTTTTGAACGGTTTTATATTTTTTTTGCTTTTTTTTGGGGGGGGGAACAAAAACGATTCATTGTAAAGGGCTCAACAGGAGCAACAAAAAAAAAAAGATAATTTATTCTCTGGGGCGTTTTGGACAATCATGATTGTCAATTGCTAAGTTGATTAAATTGATGCTACTTTCTCTGTAGCAAATCAACTGACCGCAATGCACGCACACTTGTTTGATTGTCCCGAACCTCATCTGTATATTTGGGACCGTGTCCCTCGCCTCTGGTCCCGTCACTTCCTCTACATTTGATCTTCGGGCCACAGGAGGGGGGTTATCCTGCAGGTCACGTACCTGCGCAGCACTGTAGTTGATAGGGTGCCACCTCTCCATATGGCGATGCATCGTATAATTGCCATAACTATATTTTTTATTTGTCCCTCTGGACAGATCTTTCTTGCAGATAAGGCAAGTTACATACCGGGCATTCACTTTTTTTTGGCCCCGGGGATATTTAAAAAATTGCCAAATGAAACTCTCCTTGACACGGGACCTCCTAGGCTCTTCTGGCAAAAACTGCCTCCTCTCTTGCTCCTCTTCCTCTTCTTCCTCTTCTTCCTCCTCTTGATTGAGGATTACCTGAGGAGGTGGTCCTCTCTTCCTAGGAGGTGGTGGTGGTGGTGGGGGTGCACCAGCTGAAGCTACAACACTTGCCATTGCTAAGTGATGAAAAAACGTCTTCCTCTCACAAAGATGACAGTCAGAGTGAGGAAACAAGGAGGGGTTTTCATAATTTGGGAAAAAAAATAGTTCTGAACCAATGAAAAGTGTTACTTTTAGGTCACATGACCTAGCCTTACATCATTAGGAAACCAAAAGTGAAATGAACCAATGAAAAGTGTTATTAACAAGTCACATGACCTGTTATGCTTACGTTACGCGCTCCGCGCCGCGTCCCGGATCGCTTCCGGGAAGCTGCGCTTCGCGCCTCGCTTCGCGTACCAGAGCACTTCCGGGTGCGCTAACGCGACGCGTCATATGATGCATTACGCGACAACGCGATACGTCGCGGTTACGCGACGCGTCACCATGTTGTTTTCTAACGCGGCAGTTGCGCAAATGGAACGTTTACCGGTTCGCGGACCGGGTTGCGGCAGCAAATTGAGCTAACGGGAAGCTACCCGGTTCGCGGACCGGGAGCGAAACAAAAAAAAATATTTAAAAAAAATACATAAAAAAATTGTATTAAAAACATATAAAATATATTTTTCGATTTAAAGAAGAATACATTTTAAAGCTTTTGATATTTACTATTAAAAAACCATTGAAATTCACTGAAAAAACCATAGGTTATAGACCATATATAGTTAGGAATTAGCATTTACAAAACCTTGAAAATTCACTGAAAAAACCCATAGGTTATAGACCATATATAGTTAGGAATTAGCATTTACAAAACCTTATTTTACTCTTACAAAACCATTGAAATTCCATATATAGTTAGTTGCACTAACTATATATCGCGCACCCGCAATCCACTGCTGATGATGTCACATATTACATCATTCATGACATGGTCAGTGACATCACTGATGACATCACTGATGACATCTCAAATGATTCAAAATGGTTTTTTCAGTGAATATATATATATATATATATATATATATATTCACTGAAAAAACCATAGGTTATAGACCATATATAGTTAGGAATTAGCATTTAAAAAACCTTATTTTACTCACACAAAACCATTGAAATTCCATATATAGTTAGTTGCACTAACTATATATCGCGCACCCGCAATCCACTGCTGATCATGTCACATATTACATCATTCATGACATGGTCAGTGACATCACTGATGACATCACTGATGACATCTCAAATGACATCACTGATGATATCTCTTTTGACATCAATGGTCACATCAATGATGATATCATTAATGTGACAATACAATGCATCTCCTCACACTTTAATATAACCTCTGTTACACCCAGTGTTAAATACAGAGTATAATTTTTGAAACCATTGACACACCAATACTAGTTACTACATACGTACTCACTGATTCCTACGTCTACACACACATTCACTCATTCACCCATACAATCATTCATACATACAATCACTCATCTTTACAACACTATCATATGCACTCATACACCTATACAGACACTCAGACTCTGCCACTCATCCATGGAGTTACTCACACACCTAGTCAGTCCTGTAAAGAATCAATCACACTTCCATTTTCTTGTCTATACAGTTAAACATAGAGCACCTTACATTTTCAAACATATACTAACACATACTTACTTTCTTATACAATCATTGATACAAGTACACATTGATCTGCACAGAGTCACACACCTCCCAGCCAGCCACACACACACTCAGTCTCCCATACAAATACTTGGACAATCAATCAATAACCCATATAGTTAATCATATAGCTACTGATCAACACATGCAGCAGTTTACAGAACAACAGACATAATGATGCACAAATTAAGACAGTTTAGTCACTAACCCATGCACTCAGTGAGACACATTTAATCACTCACTCATACATTCAGTCATGCACCTACTAAATCCTTCGTCCAGACACTTATACATCTACTCATTCTTCAATATGTAAAACATATTTAAACTTTACAGAAACACACAGTCACTGGATGATGTCATCAGTGATGTCATCAGTGATGTCATTTGAGATGTCATCAGTGATGTCATCAGTGATGTCACTGACCATGTCATGAATGATGTAATATGTGACATGATCAGCAGTGGATTGCGGGTGCGCGATATATAGTTAGTGCAACTAACTATATATGGAATTTCAATGGTTTTGTGTGAGTAAAATAAGGTTTTTTAAATGCTAATTCCTAACTATATATGGTCTATAACCTATGGTTTTTTCAGTGAATTATCAAGGTTTTGTAAATGCTAATTCCTAACTATATATGGTCTATAACCTATGGTTTTTTCAGTGAATTTCAATGGTTTTTTAATAGCAAATATCATAAGCTGTCGAATGTCAAGTACGTGGTAAGTGAAAACATTTTCGTGTTTATGCACACTGATCTGCTTTGAATGGTGCCCCCCCCCTCATTTCTATTAGGAGTACTCTCTCTTTGCACATAGTGAAGGGTAGTTAACGCAGGCCTTTGCCCCCGTTGTAATACGTCGTGCCTGCTTCTCTCTCCATTTGATTGATTGTTATCCAAGTATTTACTGTTTTAGAATTGGTTCTCTTTGGTTCATTCTCTATTTACAAACAAACACAGAGTCGCAATAATCTGTTTAGTCTTCGCAGATAACGAAAAATCGTGTAAAAAAAAAAAGAAAAGGAATCGAGCAAAATCAGTAGGCCACTAATGGGATCTCTTTTTGACCTCGCTAAAATAGAAACATTAAGAACAACCCCTCATGACAAATACAAAACTAGTGAGATGAACTGAACTCCACACAATGATGGCTGCAAAACAGCTTGGCTCCGCCACCCACCCTGCCCAAAATAACGATAAAGAGCGGCTGCCATGATTGGTTGCGGAATGGCCACGACGGAGCTACGAAATGGTGCTGCTCTCATGCTAACCCCAGCTTCAGTCTGAATATCCAGAAACACTGTAGACTACCAATTCGATCAGTTCCGGTAGCGCCCCAATGTAACCCGGTAGAGAAGAACTAGCCCTCCCCTCTTTGACTGATGGTTCTTGTTGCCTGTCCCTTCTGTTGTCATTTAACAGAACTATTTAGCCTGCTGAAAGGGGTTGTGTTCCAACCGCTGGTTGGTGGAGACATTTTGACTATATTCTGGACCTGCGTTGTCGCGTAATGCGTCATATGACGCGCCGCGTTAGCGCATCCGGAAGTCATCCGGGGCGCGCAGCGCGTAACGTAAGCATAACAAGTCATGTGACTTGTTAATAAAACTTTTCATTGGTTCATTTTACTTTTCTTATTCTAATGATGAAAGGCTTGGTCATATGACCTAAAAATTACGCTTTTTATTACTTCCGAACATTATTTTTTCTTAAATATATGTTATAATGTTCCAGGCTAATGTACTTTCCCGGAAAATTTACAACTGTCCTGCAAGTAAAATATATTCTTTTTTCGAGAAAAAGAGCGTTTCTTCGTCCCATGACGGAGCCGTTGAGCAAAAGAGGGTCGACCTGCTGTCTTAGTCGCCGATACGCCTGAATATGAGATTCTTATCGATCACTTTATGTTGCAGGAGTAGAAAACACAACAGCCCTTGACCATTTATCTTTACTGCGTTCCTTCGAATTATACCTTTTACCCTTCATGTAATTGGTCTGCTTTATTTCACTTGCCTTTTACTGATTCTAAAACAGTGACTATTATTAAAAACTTTACCAATGTATATACTACTACCATGTTTTCTTTTAAAAACCTTTATTGTGAAAATTTCATTATACAAATACGAGCCTATAACCACGTGGGCCGGCCACGGAGCAAACTGTAATCGTATATGATGAGTAGACATTTACACTGTAGAGGAACGTAACGGGCGGGCCATTAGGTTGCAAGAACTAAGGTGTCTAACAGTTACGGAATCGGTGGACGTACATTTTATAATTAAAATACGACAGGGCCAGTTACAATAAAATTATCTAGATATACATTTGCGGGCAAGTACCATCGGTGACGTTAATTCGAACTTTCAATAGTACAGTAATCAATAACACATCAGAACTTAATATCAATAGGGATGTCGAAATATTCAATCAATTCTCGTCCCCGCCCGCCATGTGCTTCAAAACTGCATACGTATCTCGTGATTTCAAGGTTCTGCAACCAGTACACAACAAGGAGTTACGAGTCCCATTTATTCCGGCGCCATTTTGGGCGAGGACGGGCAGGTCCAGGATATAGTCAAAATGTCTCTACCAACCATCGACTATGATGATGTTCATATGCTGTATTTATTAGAGTAACACTCATCTGTCCACATGAAATTAATTTGCCACAATCTAAACATGTCATTTTAATCTTTCCAAAGTTCTTCTAAATATTTGGGACCGTTTCCCTTGCCTCTGATGCTGTCAGTGCCACTTCTTTGATGAATGTACTAGCAGGTCAAGGGTTCTCCTCCAAATCTCTCTTTTATGCAGCACTATAATTAATTGGTGCCACCTCTCCATATGACGATGCATGGTATAGTTACCATAACTATATTTTTTTTCGGTTCCTCTGGAGAGTTCATCGTGGCAGATGAAGCGTGTAATGTACCGGGCATTTACCTTTTTTTGCATGTACAGGAAAGGAAAAAAAAAATCGAGCGTCCGAGTTCTAAGGTGTCCCAGGGCCATTTTAGTGGACCAGGCCCAAATCCAAAGAACAGGCCGCCATTTTGAGAGTCCTGTTGCAGCCGCCTGTCGCTGTAGCATCAAGAGCAGCCGAAACTCAGCTGAATGGCAACTGAAACGGTAAAGGGGCGCCCCACTACAGCAGACGAGCCTCCACCTAGGAAGGCCCGTTCACGCCGCCTCCCCCCCCCCCCCTTCGGGCACCCCACGCCGTTATTCGGAGCAGTATTGTAGGATGGCCACACCAGTGCGGCAACTTGCTAGACATCACCTCGGTGGTAACCGAATCTCAACGCCTTGTGGTGTCTTCTATTCAGAAAACATTGTTATGCTGCCTTCGACCTATTCGCCGCAAGTGAGCACACAACTCAACTGCATAGCTTCCTAGACACCACCTCGGTGCCATCCGGATCTTGAAATCTCAGCGCCTTTTGGTGTCTTCTCTTCAGAAAATATTGTTGCGCTGCCTTTGGCCCCATTCGCACATCGGTCCGCTACTGATGCCATCTCACAGGCTAATGGGGCGCCCCACGCCGACTTTCAGCATTGTAGGATGACCACACCAGTACAGCAACTTGCTAGACATCACCTCGGTGCCATCCGGATCTCGGCGCCCCACTGCAGATGAAGTGCCTCTCAACTATGAAACCACCACGGTGACATCCGGATCTTGGCGCGTTGTGCTGCCTTCGGCCTATTCGCACATCGGTCCGCTACTGACTCCATCTCACAGGCTAATGGGGCGCCCCACGCCGACTTTCAGCATTGTAGGATGACCACACCAGTACAGCAACTTGCTAGACATCACCTCGGTGCCATCCGGATCTTGGCATCTCAACGCCTAGTGGTATCTTCCATACAGAAAATATTGTTGCGCTGCCTTTGACCCCATTCGCACATCGGTCCGCAACTTAGACATCACCTCGGTGCCATCCGGATCTTGGCATCTCAGCGCCTTGTGGTGTCAGTCAGAAAATATTGTTGCGCTGCCTTTGGCCCCATTCGCACATCAGTCCGCAACTTAGACATCACCTCGGTGCCATCCGGATCTTGGCATCTCAGCGCCTTGTGGTGTCAGTCAGAAAATATTGTTGCGCTGCCTTTGGCCCCATTCGCACATCAGTCCGCTACTGACACCATTTCACAGGCCAACAGGGCGCCCCACGCCGACTTTTACCATTGTAGGATGGCCACACCAGTGCCACAACTTGCTAGACACCACCTCGGTGCCATCCGGATCTTGGCATCTCAGCGCCTTGTGGTGTCTTCTATTCCGAAAATATTGTTGCGCTGCCTTTGGCCCCATTCGCACATCGGTCCGCTACTGCCGCCATCTCACAGGCCAACGGGGCGCCCCACGCTGACTTTCAACATTGTAGGATGGCCACACAAGTGCGGCAACTTACTAGACACCACCTCGGTGCCATCCGGATCTTGGCGCATTGTGCTGCCTTCGGCCTATTCGCACATCGGTCCGCTACTGACGCAAACTCACAGGCCAACGGGGCGCCCCACGCCGACTTTCAGCATTGTAGGATGGCCACACCAGTGCTGCAACTTGCTGGACACCACCTCGGTGCCATCCGGATCTTGGCGCGTTGTATTGCCTTCGGCCTATTCGCACATCGGTCCGCTACTGACGCCGCCTCACGTGCCAACGTATTTTCTCCGCATTTTATACCCTATGCCGCATAACAGGTCATGTGACTTGTTTATAAAACTTTTCATTGGTTCATTTTACTTTTGGTTTCCTAATGATGGAAGGCTTGATCATATGACCTAAAAACAACACTTTTCATTGGATGAAAACTTTTTTTTTTCCCAAACGATGAAAGCCCCACCTTGTTTCTGGATGTTTCAGACTGAAGCTGGCTTCAGCATGAGAGCACCACCATCTCGTAGCTCCGTCGTGGTCATTCCGCGAGCAATCATGGCAACCGCTCCCCACCAGAAGCCTACAGGAGTCGGGGGCCCCCAAAACTTTTGATAAATCCTCAAGGCGGAGGGGACGCTTTCGAGAATGGGGTCCAAGACCTAGCAGACAAGCGTCCGATTTCCAAGGTGTCCCAGGGCCATTTCAGTGGACCAGGCCCAAAAAGGAAACAGCCTGCCGCCATTTTGAGAGTCCTGTGACAGCCGCCTATCGCTGCACCGCAAGAGTGGGCGCAACTCAGCTGAATTGCGGCTTTTGACACAGTGGACCAAAAACGGACGGAATGGCAACTGAAACGGTAAAGGGGCGCCCCACTACAACAGATGACACTCCACCTGGAGAGGCCCGTTCACGCCGCCTCCCCCGGGGCGCCCCACGCCGTTATTCGGAGCAGCATTGTAGGATACCAAAACCAGTGCGGCAACTTACTGGACATCACCTTGGTGCCATCGTTCTGCTGCCTTGGAACTATTCGCACAACAGTTTGCTACTGATGACCCACCCCCCGCGACGCCCCACGCCAGAAATCTTGACGTTGTGCTGCGTTGGGACTATTCGCACAGCCGACCGCTACTTCGTTGTTTTTCCCTAAAAATGTTTATATGTTATTACTGTTTTTGTTTTCTTGTATATATTTATAAGTTATTAAAGTTTTATAATCTTACTACTTTGTTGGAGTGCTATATATTTTTAATGTGACACATAATTGTAAAAACTTTGATGTACAAAGAGTCATCCCTGGAATCTTCCGCTTCAGGCTCGGTCCCCTCCCCAATCACAATACAGGATGGTTTTCAGATAATAGGAACGCGTCTGCTGTGACGGATCTCATCGAGTGTGGGCCTTGATCTACTATAACTCCTTTGAAGAGGGGTGATTCTTTACAGCTGGGGCCATAAACTACATCTGCAGGGCTAGCTGATACCCTAGGACCGGCCTGGACAATCGGACACAGAGGAAAAGGAGTGTCAGAGGGTGCGGTAGTGAATAGGGCGAAAGGGAGGTGTCGGGCGGGCACAGGGTGTGATTCTCTGGGAAGAGCAGCGCAGATGGGGGGTGGTTTATTACCCATGCATAAGACAGAGAGCGGGGGTGACCACTGCCTGGGGGAGATGCTTGCGAGGGTGGGGAGTCATGCTAAGGATCGACAGCGTGCACAGAGTGGGTCTGGTCAAGGCATCTAAAATGACTGCCGTGCACGACAAAAGTGTGGCATTTGAAAAAAGGCAAGATGGCGCAGACAATGTTTTTCAACACTTCCTGATTTCCTTCGAATCGAACGTTAACAGACGTTGGGGCATATTACCAAAGTTAAGCGATATTTATCCCTAACGATGCTTAGCAACGATTTTTTTACCGCTAAGCATCGTCAGAAATTATCGCAGATAAACCTTGCTATTATCAAGGTTTATCGCAAATACGATAAAAAACGACCGCAATGCATTAATATCGCTGAAAACTCAGCGATATTCATGCATTACCGAGCTAATGCTCTTAGCCATGTTATCCACCTCCCATTGGATAACATGCCTTAGAACTGCTCAGGGCAGGTGCTAGCTTTTGGAGATATTCGCGCTTATCGCGAATATTTCCAAAAGTTGATAATAGGAGATAGCGATGTTAGCGACTGTTTCCAGTCGCTAACATCTTGGCATGCCCACTTTGCATGTCATTAGTGATAAATATCACTCACATGCAAAGTGGGGCCCAAGATGGTCGCTATCTCCTACTAGCCGTCGCTAACTGGTGTTAGCAACAGCTAGGTAATACAGATATAATTTTATCTCCGCGAAGCGGAGCGCTGTTACATATATATATCTTTTTTTGAACGTTAATTTCTCAAAATCCACTGGAGCACATATATTGAGACCTAGCAAAGGCACATCGGACTACCAGTCCCTACAATTTTGCCAAGTTTCGTGCAAATCCATTCAGCCGTTCGAATATTATTATATTTTTTTTTGTTGCCTCGCGGGGCCCTTTTAAAACCTCCACATCAAACCTAAGAGGTCAAGGAGGATCTACTATGCCCCCTTATGGTCATTTGCCCCTTCGCTTTGGCCTCCTCTTGTCTCTCGATCCTACCGAGAGACAAGATGGCGGCCGCTACGGACTGTTTGGAATGTTTACAGACGCCGGAGAACCAATCAGCTTCGCAAACCTCCGTTACGCGAAGCGGAGCGCTGTTACAGATATATATCTTTTTTTGAACGTTAATTTCTCAAAATCCACTGGAGCACATATATTGAGACCTAGCAAAGGTACATCGGGCTACCAGTCCCTAATATTTTACCAAGTTTCGTGCAAATCCATTCAGCCGTTCGATTATTATTATTATTATTTTTTTTTGCCCCGCGGGGCCCTTTTAAAACCTCCACATCAAACCTAGGGGGTCAGCGAGGATCTACTATGCCCCCTTATGGTAATTTGCCCCTTCGCTTTGGCCTCCTCTTGTCTCTCGATCCTACCGAGAGACAAGATGGCGGCCGCTACGGACTGTTTGGAATGTTGACAGACGCCGGAGAACCAATCAGCTTCGCTTCACAAAGCTCCGTTGCGCGAAAAGTCCGCGAACCGGAGCGCTGCCCGGTCCGCTGTTACAGATATATATCTTTTTTTAAACGTTAATTTCTCAAAATCCACTGTAGCACATATATTGAGACCTACAAAAGGCACATCGGGCTACCAGTCCCTACAATTTTGCCAAGTTTCGTGCAAATCCATTCAGCCGTTCGGGCTAAAAGTGAGGCCAACCGCCCTATGGAAAACTCAATGTTAAAAACACGTTTTGGGACCCCCCTTTTTTCTCGACCCCCCCTGGACGAACCCCCCCCAATTTTCAGGGGCTGCTCAGAAACAAAATGTGCCATTTTCCTGAAAATTTCAGCCAATTCCGTCCTCAAACGCCAAAGTTATTTGACATAGAGTTTTCAAAAATCCCATAGAGAAAAAATCCTAACTATATATACCTACTGGCGACCGCCAGTAGGTAATACATACATACATACATACATATATATATATATATTTTTTTTTTTCAAACAATGTGGTCTGCTCACAGGATCGCTCCACAGCGGGTGCTGGCGTTGGGCCAGACCAATGGCCAAAAAGACAATTTTTTGCACAAAGGACGCCGCACACAGCAACTTCTTTTTATCAATTTATTTCAGTGCCCAGTCTAACACCAACGCGTTTCAGCCTGACGGCCTTGCTCACGTGAGCAAGGCCGTCAGGCTGAAACGCGTTGGTGTTAGACTGGGCACTGAAATAAATTGATAAAAAGAAGTTGCTGTGTGCGGCGTCCTTTGTGCAAAAAAAAAAAAACATATATATATATATATATATTCACTGAAAAAACCATAGGTTTTACACACGTTATAGTTAGGAAGTAGCATTTACAAAACCTATGAAATTCACTGAAAAAACCATAGGTTTGACACCAGTTATAGTTAGCTGGAAATTTTACTGATATAAAACCAATGAAATTCCACGTTATAGTTAGTTGGACTCACTATAACTTGCGCGTGTAATGCACTGCTGATGACGTCACATATTACATCACTCATGACATCACTGATAACACCATCCAGTGAATGTGTGTCTTTCTGAAAAATAAATATGTGTTACATATGTATATATTATTGAATATCTTAGTGAATACATATATTACTGAGTAATGCTTAAATATTTAAATATATGTATTAGTGTTTCACTTTGTGTATAAGTGGCTGCATGGGTTGATGAGTAAATACATGTGTATGTATATAGGTTATTAGATGTTTTTCTTAGTATCAGTATGAGTGTTTGCATGCTTTGGTGGGAGTATTACTTAGTACATAGATGCAAGAATGACTGAGTCTCTGTTTGTATGTGTTTTGAAGACAGCATATGTGCAGGACTGTATGGGTGGATTAGTGTGCATATGTCTGTGTTAGTGAGTGAATGACTGTCTTATTAGTGTCTTTATCAGTAACTACATATGTTTTAATGTAGTATATGTGAATATTGATGTATATAAGTGACTATATGTGAGAGTGAGGTATTGTAAGAGTTCCTGTTTAAATTAGTATGTGTTTCTATAAGTGATTTTTAAGAGAGTAAGTATGTGTAAGTTTCCTTAGAAGTAAAGTGGTAGTGTGTGTATAGCTGTTTATGCAAATAAATGGATGTTCAATAGTTTATTTGCATGTGTGAGTATGTGTGTGAATAACTTTTGGATGACTGTCGGTGTGTAACAGGATGTGTAGGTGTATCACTACATATGATTAGTGAATATATGTATGAGTGACTATATAGAACTGTTGGTGAATTAGTGCATGTGTATATAGATGGTGGAATTATTGAATTGGTTGTTGTAACTGGTATGAGTATCTCCATTTTTTTGAAAATTTTAGTTTCTATTTTTGAATATGCGTTTCAAGGGTTAGATTACAGTGAAAGGAGGTCTGTCACTGTGTCACAAGGATGGTGTTATCAGTGATGTCATGAGTGATGTAATATGTGACGTCATCAGCAGTGCATTACACGCGCAAGTTATAGTGAGTCCAACTAACTATAACGTGGAATTTCATTGGTTTTATATCAGTAAAATTTCCAGCTAACTATAACTGGTGTCAAACCTATGGTTTTTTCAGTGAATTTCATAGGTTTTGTAAATGCTACTTCCTAACTATAACGTGTGTAAAACCTATGGTTTTTTCAGTGAATTTCATTGGTTTTTAAAATGCTAATTCAAAAATATCTCGTGTATACAACCTATACTTTTGTCCATAAAGTTCTGGCAATATTTTTTTCAGAAACAAGCCGTTTTCTTCACTGTTCAAGTTGCATAGAGACTCCTTGTAAAGCGATACAGAATTAGAAAGTCTGTACCTTGCCTTTTTTTCAACGCATTAAAATTTGTCTGTAAATAAAAATAGCCTTTCTAAACTTTCGTGCGCGACCCGGTGTGCGCACTCTCGGCAACAGTTCTCAATAAAATGGATAGCGCATTTCCAGGCTTTCGTGCGCGACCGTGTGCGCACACCCACCTATATATTTCGTGAAAACTTTGCAATCTGAACTTATTGAATTTCTTCATAGACCCATCAAAGAACTTATAATACGTCAAACAGACTAAACCTAGGCTTCTTTTTTAATATTATGAAAATTTTCATTAAATGGAGCCGAATGTCTTTTTAAACTTTCGTGTGTGACCGAATGTACACACCTAGGTATTTTAAAAAAATATATAAAAGGTTTTATACTTTAACAATTGTATGCTTGAATCGAGCTCAAAAGATATATTAAATCCGAATATGTTTGAATTTACTTCTTTTCACGTTTTGAAACTTCGCTGAATTAGACCGCTACTTCCAAATGACATACGTGACTAGATACTATCACCGCGTACACGTCCTGAGACGCGCATGTGAAGTCATGTGACTTGAAAACAACACTTCCAATTGGTTCTTAGTAGTTTCTATTCTGCAATTTACACGGAGGACTCCACCCACTTCCCTCACTATCTTTTGTACTCTCAAAAGAGAACAACGTTCAACACCCTTCGGAAGACTTTGCTGAAATGGCTGCCGCCCCGCATTCATCTTCCGAATCTGAAGGAAATGAGCGACTACCTTTAAAAAGAAAAAAGGAATGTTTTATTTTGAAATTTTTTACTTATCCTGAAGAATTAAAGAAAGTAAATGCGCCAAAAGTTACCTGCACGATATGCAATTCGGTTCTCTCAAGAGGAAATCCAAGAAAAAAATATTCCTTTTCCATACATACCATGATGCGGCATGTCAAACAAGTGCACCCTGTGGAATTTGCAAAGGCATCGACAAGAGCCCTGGCCACGCTATTACCATCAGAGGTGGCCAGCACATCTTCTGGTGGACGACCTGTATCTCCATCGAGTGCTGTGATGGACTTGAGACCATATCTTGCAAAGGTGCACATGAAATGCAACGAGTGTGGAGAATTCTTCTGTACGGAGAGCAGAGCCTCATTCTTACTAAACTAAAAATTGAGAGTCATAAATGCCCCGAGAAAAGATACATTTCTTCATTTCATTTAAAAAACAACATAACAGTTGTTTTAAAAAAAAAAAAAAAAGTTCTTTCCAGAACTAACTCATTGTACCAAAAACAGCTCCAGGAGCATATTATAAAGGGCGTTTATCTCCCTGTTTTTGGCTTTCGATCGTGCGCGACCTTGTGCGCGCACCCGCCGATATATTTCGGGAAAACTTCGCGATTGTAACTTATTAAATTTCTTCATAGACCCATCATAGAACTTATACTACTCAGAAGATATATTCAATCCGGATGTGTTTAGATTTACTCCTTTTCACGTTTTGAAACTTCCCTGAATTAGACCGCTACTTCCAACCAGATACTATCACCGCGTACACGTCCTGAGACGCGCATGTGAAGTCATGTGACTTGAAAACAACACTTCCAATTGGTTCCTAGTAGTTTCTATGCTGCGTCAATACCTACGCCTGCTTCAAACACATGCACAGTTTTGAAACAGCATGGGCCTGAAAGTCACTGAGTGAAATATCATACATTACAGTCAGCCACTTTCAAGACGCATTCCTTCAGAGGAACACTTGCCGTTTATTAGAGGTAGATCGTCCGACTCCACCGGAGGACACCCCTAATAAAAAAGACATATATATAAAATGCGGACTAGCCGCTGTATCGTACTAGCAAACTTTAACTTAAAAATCGTTAGAGAAAACAAAAGGAATCGAACAAAATCAGTAGGCCACTGATAGGATCTCTTTTTGACCTTGCTAAAATAGAAACATTAGGAACAACCCCTCATGAGAAATATGAAACTAGTGAGAGAAACCGAGCTCGACGCCATCTTGCCCCCTTTTAGGCCCCATCACGAACATAGATAGCCCCACATAGCAAAACGTGATCTTATCGCCTGCCCAACTTCAGATCTGACCCCCCCCTTTTTGCTCTCATGTCCTGTCGGAATGTCCGGCTGTAGATTACAATCACATGTTACATTTGGGAGGGGAAACGACATCAGAGCAACAAATATTAGAAATATACCACACAACAGCAAAATAACAGGTTAAAACGTTTTTATTCTTGAACAAAAATATATTAAAACAACTATGGAGAACCATTACGCGAATAGTCCGGAGGCGACACCACGCGCCAAGGCCTGTCCCCAGGATGAACCAAGGGATCCGTTCCTGGGGCCGTGGCAAAGAGCAGCCGGCCGCCATCGGCCGGAGAAGGCATGGGCCCGACCCGAGATGTAGTTGTGGTCCCATTCTCTTCCTCTTTCGGCTCCTTGCAGGCCACGAGGGGGGGATGTCTTGCATATGCCTCCGACCCCCCCCTCTCTTCATCGCCTGGTCCGGCCATAACAAATGTCAGCAAGACGCCGTGGGGTGCACTGGGAGAGAGAGGCGGCGCGGACGATCCTCTTTCGGCACCTTGCAGGCCACGAGGGGGGGATGTCTTGCATATGCCTCTGACCCCCACGTCTCTTCATCGCCTGGTCCGGCCATAACAAATGTCAGCAAGACGCCGTGGGGTGCACTGGGAGGGAGAGGCGGCGCGGACAAGCCTCTCCCGCCTCCCCACGTGGAGGCCCCTCAGCTGCACCCCCAACGCTCCACGCACCCGTCAAAGGACTCGTCCACTCTTGCGGTGCAGCGACGCTCCACGCACCCGTCAAAGGACTCGTCCACTCTTGCTGTGCAGCGACGCTCCATGCACCCGGCAAAGGACTCGTCCACTGTGGCAGTGCAACGATGCTTCGCCCGACAGGCTTGAGTCCATCAGCTCCTGCAACTCAGTGACTGCCGGTGGTTGCAGATCTTTCCTTTCAAAATGCTGCCAACAATATTTTCTGAATGGCGTAGCCACGAGACGTTGGCGCTCTCATGCTGACGCCAGCCTCAGTTTGAATGACCAACAAACCGGGGCGCGGCGCGGAGCGCGTAACGTAAGCATAACAGGTCATATGACTTGTTAATAAAGCTTTTCATTGGTTTAGAAATATTTTTATGAGCATATTTGACTATTTTATTAAAAACACTACACATAACCTGTTTTTCAAGTTATGTTTAATTTTAAATGAAACGGTTTACATTTTCACTTTTTATTTCCAGTACATTTTAAAAATAAATGTTTATAGTTCCATATGCTGAAGCACGTCAGCTTCCCACCCTATGTCATACAATTCTGACAAATCGGCATCCTCATCATGTTCTTCATCATCCTCAGGATTTAATTCATCTAAGGGATCCACTTCCACTGACGTTTCAATGACAAGTTCAACGATAAGATCGAGATCAACGGATTGCTTATTATCACTCATGGTTAATGTTGTCGTTATCTTTAAAGAAAGAGAACAACAATGAGATGTTGCAGAGTAAGAGACAAATCTCAGAGACTATAATAGTAATTTTTTTTAACAAGAATAACATTTTGCAGCTATTATTTAGCCATGTCCAGCGATGCTGAGGAGGTGAGTCCTATGTCCAAGTTTTCAGTGAACAGGACTCATCTCTTTTTAACCTTGGATAAGCCTCACCAAAACTGTGTCCCCTGCTCATACTTAAATGTAAAGGGGCAGATTTATGTTAACTGGCGCATCCCCAGAGATGCACCAGTTAATGTGCACCGCTGCTCTGCCACCCATGGTGTGCCGCATTTACAAGGTGGAGCACCATTGAGCAAAAACAACACAGATGCGTCACGCACCTGTGCCGCAAAGCAGCACATTGCAGGAATCACGTCGTGAGCACGACATGTCTACTCCAATGCACAGGAGCAAGCCACACATTGCATGGTGCATCACTCCTTATGCCTGTTTCAAACAGGCGTAAGTATTTGATTCAGGAATGCTATAAAGCTGACTCAGTGAAATCTTCTAAATTTCACTGTGTTATTTTTACAGGGCTTTCATGCAAATGAATGCCCACCTGCAACAAAACGCCAATATGAAACCTGACGCAGGTTTCATGTGGTGTAGAAAATGAAAATGTATATGTACATAAGCGGCGTTCATTTGTGTTCACCCTCATCACTGTTGGAGTTAAAGCGAAAGTCACGGCACAGTGGCCCCGCCATCTTGCCCCCTTTTAGGCCCCATCACGAACATAGATAGCCCCACATAGCAAAACGTGATCTTATCGCCTGCCCAACTTCAGATCTGACCCCCCCCCCTTTTGCTCTCATGTCCTGTCGGAATGTCCGGCTGTAGATTACAATCACATGTTACATTTGGGAGGGGAAACGACATCAGAGCGACAAATATTAGAAATATACCACACGACAGCAAAATAACAGGTTAAAACGTTTTTATTCTTGAACAAAAATATATTAAAACAACTATTTACATGACAAACGGCCGCAGCAACAAACCCACAATGCATTTCGCCGTCTACTTGACGCCGTCCCTGTCCCTCCTTCCCCAAAGTAGCAATGTTGGGCTACTTTTGGGCTGCTTTCTAGTAGGGTTTTTGAGCGTCAGAAAGTCTACAAAAGCCGTCGGCAACGGCCTGGGGTGGAGAACCATTACGTGAATAGTCCGGAGGCGACACCACTCGCCAAGGCCTGTCCCCAGGATGAACCAAGGGATCCGTTCCTGGGACCGTGGCAAAGAGCGGCCGGCCGCCATCGGCCAGAGAAGGCATGGGCCCTACCCGAGATGTAGTTTTCTTCCCATTCTCTTCTTTTTTCAGCGCCTTGCAGGCCACGAGGGGGGAATGTCTTGCATATGCCTCCGACCCCCCCCCCTCTCTTCATCGCCTGGTCCGGCCATAACAAATGTCAGCAAGACGCCGTGGGGTGCACTGGGAGGGAGAGGCGGCGCGGACGAGCCTCTCCCGCCTCCCCAGGTGGAGGCCCCTCAGCTGCACCCCCAACGATCCACACACCCGGCAAAGGGTTCGTCCACTGTGGCGATATAGGGACGCTACACGAGCCCAGCAAAGGGTTTGCATACTGTGGCGGTATAGGGACGCTCCACGAGCCCAGCAAAGGACTCGCCCACTGTTGCGGTGCAACGATGCTTCGCCCGGCAGGCTTGAGTCCATCTGCTCCTGCAACCCAGTGACTGCCGGTGGTTGCAGATCTCCTACAAATGGCGGTCGACTTTGCAGGAATGGGCCTGGCGTGAAAAGTTGGCCTGGTCGCCTGTTAACCAGAAAATGGGCCCCTGTCTTTCCTTTCAAAATGCTGCCAACAATATTATATCAGACTCTGCATCGGTACTTACTTATAAATGCAGAAACAACTCAATTAACACAAGGGCTCTTTTCAGAGCCACCTTATATCAAGGCACTCAAACTTCTGATTTATCTCCATTTTCACACTTTTGTAAATAGTTGTGCGCGCCCGAGTGCGCACACCCCGCAACTTTTTTCGGAAAAAAATATATATATATTTTCGCGTTTAAGGTCCTTACTGCACACCCTGAGAAAACCTATGCAGCAAAACAATCTCTACCTTCACCCCTTTCCATGTTCCAACGCTTTGAAACGAGAATATATTTACTCGCGCGCACCCCGCAACTTTTTTCGAAAAAAAAATATATATATATTTTCGCGTTTAAGGTCCTTACTGCACACCCTGAGAAAACCTACGCAGCAAAACAATCTCTACCTTCTCCCCTTTCCATGTTCCAACGCTTTGAAATGACAATATATTTACTCGCAGTGACAAAATGGCGGTCAACACTTCCTGATTTCCTTCGAATCGAACGTTAACAGACGTCACGCAGCAAAAAAAAATTACGCGCGCGCGCAGCCGCGTCAGTGCGCGCACCCGTCCGCGCTTATAGATATATAATTGACTTTAACTTTAATTTTCTCAACAACTACTGAATGGATTTACACCATTCCACAAAAAGCGTAATCTGCGAGCCGGACTCTACAGTTTTGCCAAATTTCTTATAAATCCATTCAGCCGTTCGACTTGTAGCCGTGTCTAAACGTCCTATGGAAAATAGCATGGAGAAAACACGTTTTGGGACCCCCCTTTTATCTCAGCCCCCACTTCACCAATCCCCCCCAAATTTTCAGGGAAGGAGCGCAGCGGACCGAGCCATCTTCGTTGAGAAATACGCAAAGATTCATCCACCAGGGCCAAAGTTAATCCAAATAGAATGTTGACGATTTCCTATGGAAACAAGGTCCTAACTATAACTACCTACTGGCGACCGCCAGTAGGTAATATATATATATATATATATATATATATATATATATATATATATATATATATATATATATATATATATATATATATATATATATATATATATATATATATATATATATATATATATATATATATATATATATATATATATATATATATACCTACTGGCGGTCGCCAGTAGGTATATATAGTTAGGATTTTTTCTCTATGGGATTTTTGAAAATTCTATGTCTAATAACTTTGGCGTTTGTGGACGGAATTGGCTGAAATTTTCAGGAAAATGGCACATTTTGTTTCTGAGCAGCCCTTGAAAATTTGGGGGGGTTCATCAAGGGGGGGCCGAGAAAAAAGGGGGGTCCCAAAACGTGTTTTTAACATTGAGTTTTCCATAGGGCGGTTGGCCTCACTTTTACCCGAACGGCTGAATGGATTTGCACGAAACTTGGCAAAATTGTAGGGACTGGTAGCCCAATGTGCCTTTTGTAGGTCTCAATATATGTGCTCCAGTGGATTTTGAGAAATTAACGTTTAAAAAAAGATATATATCTGTAACAGCGGACCTGGCAGCGTCCCAGGACGCGTACTTTACGCGCAACGGAGCTTTGTGAAGCGAAGCTGATTGGTTCTCCGGCGTCTGTCAACATTCCAAACAGTCCGTAGCGGCCGCCATCTTGTCTCTCGGTAGGATCGAGAGACAAGAGGAGGCCAAAGCGAAGGGGCAAATGACCATAAGGGGGCATAGTACATTGTCGCTCACCCCCTAGGTTTGATGTGGAGGTTTTAAAAGGGCCCCGCGGGGCAAAAAAAAATAAAAATAATAATAATCGAACAGCTGAATGGATTTGCACGAAACTTGGCAAAATTGTAGGGACTGGTAGCCCGATGTGCCTTTGCTAGATCTCAATATATGTGCTCCAGTGGATTTTGAGAAATTAACGTTCAAAAAAGAGATATATATCTGTAACAGCGCACCGCTTCGCGTACGTTTCGCGTTACGGAGCTTTGCGAAGCGAAGCTGATTGGCTCTCCGGTGTCTGTAAACATTCCAAACAGTCCGTAGCGGCCGCCATCTTGTCTCTCGGTAGGATCGAACAGCTGAATGGATTTGCACGAAACTTGGCAAAATTGTAGGGACTGGTAGCCCGATGTGCCTTTGCTAGGTCTCAATATATGTGCTTCAGTGCATTTTGAGAAATTAACGTTCAGAAACAAGATATATATCTGTAACAGCGCTCCGCTTCGCGGAGATAAAATTATATGTGTATTACCTAGCTGTTGCTAACACCAGTTAGCGACGGCTAGTAGAATATAGCGACCATCTTGGGCCCCACTTTGCATGTGAGTGATATTTATCACTAATGACATGCAAAGTGGGCATGCCAAGATGTTAGCGACTGGAAACAGTCGCTAACATCGCTATCTCCTATTATCAACTTTTGGAAATATTCGAGATAAGCGCGAATATCTCCAAAAGCTACCACCTGCCCTGAGCAGTTCTTAGCCATGTTATCCAATGGGAGGTGGATAACATGGCTAAGAGCATTAGCTCGGTAATGCATGAATATCGCTGAGTTTTCAGCGATATTAATGCATTGCGGTCGTTTTTTATCGTATTTCCGATAAACCTTGATAATAGCAAGGTTTATCTGCGATAATTTCTGACGGTAAAAAAATCGTTGCTAAGCATCGTTAGGGATAAATATCGCTTAACTTTGGTAATATGCCCCAACGTCTGTTAACGTTCGATTCGAAGGAAATCAGGAAGTGTTGAAAAACATTGTCTGCGCCATCTTGTCTTTTTTCAAATGCCACACTTTTGTCGTGCACGGCAGCCATTTTAGATGCCTTGACCAGACCCACTCTGTGCACGCTGTCGATCCTTAGCATGGCTCCCCACCCTCGCAAGCATCTCCCCCAGGCAGTGGTCACCCCCGCTCTCTGTCTTATGCATGGGTAATAAACCTCCCCCCATCTGCGCTGCTCTTCCCTGAGAATCACACCCTGTGCCCGCCCGACACCTCCCTTTCGCCCTATTCACTACCGCACCCTCTGACACTCCTTTTCCTCTGTGTCCGATTGTCCAGGCTGGTCCTAGGGTATCAGCTAGCCCTGCAGATGTAGTTTATGGCCACAGCTGTAAAGAATCACCCCTCTTCAAAGGAGTTATAGTAGATCAAGGCCCACACTCGATGAGATCCGTCACAGCAGAAGCGTTGCTATTATCTGAAAACCATCCTGTATTGTGATTGGGGAGGGGACCGAGCCTGAAGCGGAAGATTCCAGGGATGACTCTTTGTACATCAAAGTTTTTACAATTATGTGTCACATTAAAAATATATAGCACTCCGACAAAGTAGTAAGATTATAAAACTTTAATAATTTATAAATATATACAAGAAAACAAAAATAGTAATAACATATAAACATTTTTAGGGAAAAACAACGAAGTAGCGGTCGGCTGTGCGAATAGTCCCAACGCAGCACAACGTCCAGATTTCCGGCATGGGGCGTCACGGGGGGTGGGTCATCAGTAGCAAACTGTTGTGCGACTAGTTCCAAGGCAGCAGAACGATGGCACCAAGGTGATGTCCAGTAAGTTGCCGCACTGGTTTTGGTATCCTACAATGCTGCTCCGAATAACGGCGTGGGGCGCCCCGGGGGAGGCGGCGTGAACGGGCCTCTCCAGGTGGAGTGTCATCTGTTGTAGTGGGGCGCCCCTTTACCGTTTCAGTTGCCATTCCGTCCGTTTTTGGTCCACTGTGTCAAAAGCCGCAATTCAGCTGAGTTGCGCCCACTCTTGCGGTGCAGCGATAGGCGGCTGTCACAGGACTCTCAAATGGCGGCAGGCTGTTTCCTTTTTGGGCCTGGTCCACTGAAATGGCCCTGGGACACCTTGGAAATCGGACGCTTGTCTGCTAGGTCTTGGACCCCATTCTCGAAAGCGTCCCCTCCGCCTTGAGAATTCATCAAAAGTTTTGGGGGCTCCGACTCCTGCAGGCTTCTGGTGGGGAGCGGCTGCCATGATTGCTCGCGGAATGACCACGACTGAGCTACGAGATGGTGGTGCTCTCATGCTGACGCCAGCTTCAGTCTGAAACATCCAGAAACAAGGTGGGGCTTTCATCGTTTGGGAAAAAAAAAAAGTTTTCATCCAATGAAAAGTGTTGTTTTTAGGTCACATGATCAAGCCTTCCATCATTAGGAAACCAAAAGTAAAATGAACCAATGAAAAGTTTTATAAACAAGTCACATGACCTGTTATGCGGCATAGGGTGTAAAATGCGGAGAAAATACGTTGGCACGTGAGGCGGCGTCAGTAGCGGACCGATGTGCGAATAGGCCGAAGGCAACACAACGCGCCAAGATCCGGATGGCACCGAGGTGGTGTCCAGCAAGTTGCAGCACTGGTGTGGCCATCCTACAATGCTGAAAGTCGGCGTGGGGCGCCCCGTTGGCCTGTGAGTTTGCGTCAGTAGCGGACCGATGTGCGAATAGGCCGAAGGCAGCACAACGCGCCAAGATCCGGATGGCACCGAGGTGGTGTCTAGTAAGTTGCCGCACTGGTGTGGCCATCCAACAATGCTGAAAGTCGGCGTGGGGCGCCCCGTTGGCCTGTGAGTTTGCGTCAGTAGCGGACCGATGTGCGAATAGGCCGAAGGCAGCACAACGCGCCAAGATCCGGATGGCACCGAGGTGGTGTCTAGTAAGTTGCCGCACTGGTGTGGCCATCCTACAATGCTGAAAGTCGGCGTGGGGCGCCCCGTTGGACTGTGAGATGGCGTCAGTAGCGGACCGATGTGTGAATGGGGCCGAAGGCAGCGCAACAATATTTTCGGAATAGAAGACACCACTAGGCGCTGAGATTCCAAGATCCGGATGGCACCGAGGTGGTGTGTAGCAAGTTGCCGCACTGGTGTGGCCATCCTACAATGCTGAAAGTCGGCGTGGGGCGCCCCGTTGGCCTGTGAGTTTGCGTCAGTAGCGGACCGATTGTATTGTATTGTGGCATACTTATATAGCGCAACCTGTCACCACCAAGGGCATCCTGGCGCTTTGAACCCTACTCAGTGGAAACAGTAGCTCAGCCTATCCTGGGAAGAGATGAGTTTTCAGAGCCTTTCTAAAGGAAAAGAGATCTCCAAGGCTTCTCAAGGATATGGGTAGGGAGTTCCAGAGTTTGGCTGCCGCTACTCTAAAGGAGCGGCCCCCCATCCTCATTCTCTGGAATCTTGGGACTACCAGTAGTCTGGATGACGAGGAGCGTAACACTCTGGAAGGACAATACCAGGCAAACATTCGCCGCAGAGGAATGGGGCCCAGGTCATGAATAGCCCTAAACACAATACACGCTGCTTTGTAGCGTACCCGTAGATGAACTGGCAGCCAATGAAGTTCTCGCAGTGCTGCCGTAGAAGAGCTATGGTAAGGGCGAGAAAGGGCGAGTTTAGCAGCGATATTTTGCACCCTTTGCAGCTTGCCCAAGAGTGTTACCGGGGCCTCCAGAAGTAGTGCGTTACAATAGTCAAGTCGACTAAGGATGGTACAACGCACTACTTCTGGTCTGGCTTGCACAGGGAGGAGAGGAAGGACCTTACGCAGCATACGAATCAGCATCATACATGTTGAAGAGATCTTATTCACATGTAGATCCAGCTGCAGGTTAGGCCCAAAAATGACGCCTAAATTGCGCGCTGATTGTGCCGCAGACACCGTCTCTGAGAAGGACGGTGGCCAGAAGTCCACTGGGAGGTCACGAGGAACTCGATCAGTAGAACAGTGTAAAACCTCCGTCTTGGTTCCGTTGAACTGTAACGAGTTCAACCGGAGCCAGTCTGCTGTCGCCTGCATGCACCGATGGAAAGTCTCCAGTGTGACTGCGTCCTGTCCCTCCAGAGAGAAGACCAGCTGGGTATCATCTGCATAATTACATGCAGAGATACCGAAGGTTTTAATGAGCTGGACTAGGGGGCGGAGGTAGACATTAAAGAGTATGGGGCTGATGGCCGAGCCCTGAGGTACTCCTTGTCCCACTCTCCGCTCCTCTGAACTGAAGGGGGGTAACGAAACCCGTTGCTGACGGCAGTCCAAATAGGAGATTAACCAATCCCTGGCCTTATCCCTGACCCCGCATTCCTTCAGCCTAGAAATCAGGGTGGGATGGCTGACCGTGTCGAACGCGGCCGACATGTCGAGCAGCACCAAGAATGCTGCCCGACCACTGTCGACTCGCGCCCGCAGATTGTCTAACACGGTCACCAGCGCAGATTCGGTCCCATGCGCTGGGCGGAAGCCAAATTGCGTCTCATCCAACCAGCTGTTCCCTTCTAGGAAGCTGGACAGAGCACGGGTTACCAGTTTTTCCATGATTTTAACGGGAAAAGGGAGCAGGGAAATTGGCCGGTAGTTAGAGAGGCAGGCAGGGTCGAGTGTAGGTTTTTTTAAGAGTGGAGATACCACTGCCTTCTTCCAGCAGCTCGGAACAGTAGCTGTCTCAAATGATTGACAGCAGATGGCGTGCAGGGGCTGGAAGAGGTCCTCTTGAAACACCTTCCATAGTCTTGGAGGGAGAGGATCCAGAGGCGAGCCAGAAGAAATCGTCAGAGCTAATTCGCCGAACTCCTTCAAGGATGGAAGGGGAAAGCTGCTCAGCTGGGGTCGACTGGCCTCGCTCGCCGGAGCTCCCAAACTGAGGGTCGGCTCCGAGGACGGAGAAGAGTGACCTCTCAGCTGGGGTCGACTGGCTACGGTCTCCGGAGCACCCAAACAGAGAGCCTGATCCAAAGTGGGGACAGAGGGGCCGCTCAGCTGGGGTCGACTGGCCTCGCTTGCCGGAGCGCCCAGACTGAGAGCAGGCTCCACCAGAAGGGGGAGAAGGCTACCCTGCTGAGGTCGACTGGCTACAATTGCCGGAGCTCCCAAGCAGGGAGCTGAATCAGGGGCTGCAAGGGGAGAGCAATTCAGCTGGGGTCGACTGGCCGCCGTCGCCGGAGCTCCCAGGCTGAGAGCCTGATCCAAAAGACAGAAAGGAGGGCTACTCAGCTGGGGTCGACTGGCTCCCGCCGCCGGAGCTCCCAAGCTGGGGGGCTGCTCATCAGGTCGGGGTCGACTGGAGGGCGTGACCGGAGCTTCCTGACAGAGATTAATAGCCCTCTGCAGGGGTCGACTGGCCATTTCCTCCGGAGCTCCCTCCTCAGTGGTAGAGTTCCGTGGATCCTGCAGACCTGCTAGGATTTTACAGATTTTTTCCTCAAAGGCGTCCGCCAGAGAGTCACAAAGCGCTTGCGACGAGGGAACAGCACTCGCCACACATGTAGGGTGAGCCAGGTCCTTAACGATTTTAAAAAGGGCCTGAGCCTTGTTTGGGGCCTGACTCAGAGTAAGTTCAAGAAAGGTTGCTTTCGCTATCTTGATTTGAGCTTTATATTTATGCATAGCCGACCTGAATGCAATTTTCTCGGAGTCAAGATACTGCTTCCTCCAGACCCTTTCCGCGCGTTTACAGTCGAGTTTGAGCTGGCGAAGTTCGCTCGTGTACCAAAGACTAGCTCGGTTCACCCTCCCTCGCGACTTCCGAAGGGGCGCCAACTTGTCCAGCGAGCTAGTAATAGATTGGCAGAAGAAGGTGTAACTATCTTCGACTGTGTTGCCAAGTTTGAAGTCCTCATCTAAGATGTTCGGCAATGGGACAGTATTTAGGATGCGGGACCAAGGCCTCTCTAGCTTAGCTAGAGGTAGTCCAGCCTTACGCGAGGTAGGGTCCTCCGACCAAAGGGAGAACTTGATCAAAAAGTGGTCCGTCCAGTATTGGCACTTGATGTCCCCGAGTGATGCCCATTGAGGATCCGCAAACACTAGGTCCACTAGGTCCGATGTGCGAATAGGCCGAAGGCAGCACAACGCGCCAAGATCCGGATGGCACCGAGGTGGTGTCTAGTAAGTTGTCGCACTTCTGTGGCCATCCTACAATGTTGAAAGTCGGGGTGGGGCGCCCCGTTGGCCTGTGAGATGGCGTCAGTAGCGGACCGATGTGCGAATGGGGCCAAAGGCAGCGCAACAATATTTTCTGATTTGAAGACACCACAAGGCGCTGAGATGCCAAGATCCGGATGGCACCGAGGTGGTGTCTAGCAAGTTGTGGCACTGGTGTGGCCATCGTACAATGGTAAAAGTCGGCGTGGGGCACCCTGTTGGCCTGTGAGATGGTGTCAGTAGCGGACTGATGTGTGAATGGGGCCAAAGGCAGCGCAACAATATTTTCTACAATATTTTCGGAGTAGAAGACACCACAAGGCGCTGAGATGCCAAGATCCGGATGGCACCGAGGTGATGTCTAAGTTGCGGACCGATGTGCGAATGGGGCCAAAGGCAGCTCAACAATATTTTCTGAAGAGAATACACCACAAGGCGCTGAGATGCCAAGATCCGGATGGCACCGAGGTGATGTCTAAGTTGCGGACCGATGTGCGAATGGGGCCAAAGGTAGCGTAACCAGATTTTCTGTATGGAAGATACCTACTAGGCGTTGAGATGCCAAGATTCGGATGGCACCGAGGTGATGTCTAGCAAGTTGTGCCACTGGTGTGGCCATCGTACAATGGTAAAAGTCGGCGTGGGGCGCCCTATTGGCCTGTGAGATGGTGTCAGTAGCGGACTGATGTGCGAATGGGGCCAAAGGCAGCGCAACAATATTTTCTGACTGACACCACAAGGCGCTGAGATGCCAAGATCCGGATGGCACCGAGGTGATGTCTAAGTTGCGGACTGATGTGCGAATGGGGCCAAAGGCAGCGTAACAATATTTTCTGTATGGAAGATACCACTAGGCGTTGAGATGCCAAGATTCGGATGGCACCGAGGTGATGTCTAGCAAGTTGGTGTGGTCATCCTACAATGCTGAAACTCGGCGTGGGTCACCCCATTAGCCTGTGAGATGGCGTCAGTAGCGGACTGATGTGCGAATAGGCCGAAGGCAGCACAACGCGCCAAGATCCGGATGTCACCGTGGTGGTTTCATAGTTGAGAGGCACTTCATCTGCAGTGGGGCGCCGAGATCCGGATGGCACCGAGGTGATGTCTAGCAAGTTGCTGTACTGGTGTGGTCATCCTACAATGCTGAAATGTAGTGGGGCGCCCATTTACCGTTTCAGTTGCCATTCAGCTGAGTTTCGGCTGCTCTTGATGCTACAGCGACAGGCGGCTGCAAGAGGACTCTCAAAATGGCGGCCTGTTCTTTGGATTTGGGCCTGGTCCACTAAAATGGCCCTGGGACACCTTAGAACTTGGACGCTCGATTTTTTTTTCCTTTCCTGTACATGCAAAAAAAGGTAAATGCCCGGTACGTTACACGCTTCATCTGCCACGATGAACTCTCCAGAGGAACCGAAAAAAAATATAGTTGTGGTAACTATACCATGCATCGTCATATGGAGAGGTGGCACCAATTAATTATAGTGCTGCATAAAAGAGAGATTTGGAGGAGAACCCCTGACCTGCTAGTACATTCATCAAAGAAGTGGCACTGAGAGCTTCAGAGGCAAGGGAAACGGTCCCAAATATTTAGAAGAACTTTGGAAAGATTAAAATGACATGTTTAGATTGTGGTAAATTAATTTCATGTGGACAGATGAGTGTTACTCTAATAAATACAGCATATGAACATCATCATAGTCGATGGTTGGTAGAGACATTTTGACTATATCCTGGACCTGTCCGTCCTCGCCCAAAATGGCGCCGGAATAAATGGGACTCGTAACTCCTTGTTGTGTACTGGTTGCAGAACCTTGAAATCACGAGATACGTATGCAGTTTTGAAGCACATGGCGGGCGGGGACGAGAATTGATTGAATATTTCGACATCCCTATTGATATTAAGTTCTGATGTGTTATTGATTACTGTACTGTTGAAAGTTCGAATTAACGTCACCCATGGTACTTGCCCGCAAATGTATATCTAGATAATTTTATTGTAACTGGCCCTGTCGTATTTTAATTATAAAATCTACGTCCACCGATTCCGTAACTGTTAGACACCTTAGTTCTTGCAACCTAATGGCCCGCCCGTTACGTTCCTCTACAGTGTAAATGTCTATTCATCATATACGATTACAGTTTGCTCCGTGGCAGGCCCACGTGGTTATAGGCTCGTATTTGTATAATGAAATTTTCACAATAAAGGTTTTTAAAAGAAAACATGGTAGTAGTATATACATTGGTAAAGTTTTTAATAATAGTCACTGTTTTAGAATCATTAAAAGGCAAGTGAAATAAAGCAGACCAATTACATGAAGGGTAAAAGGTATAATACGAAGGAACGCAGTAAAGATAAATGGTCAAGGGCTGTTGTGTTTTCTATTCCTGCAACATAAAGTGATCGCTAAGAATCTCATATTCAGGCGTATCGGCGACTAAGACAGCAGGTCGACCCTCTTTTGCTCAACGGCTCCGTCATGGGACGAAGAAACGCTCTTTTTCTCGAAAAAAGAATATATTTTACTTGCAGGACAGTTGTAAAATTTCCGGGAAAGTACATTAGCCTGGAACATTATAACATATATTTAAGAAAAAATAATGTTCGGAAGTAATTAAAAGCGTAATTTTTAGGTGATATGACCAAGGCTTTCATCATTAGAATAAGAAAAGTAAAATGAACCAATGAAAAGTTTTATTAACAAGTCACATGACTTGTCATGCTTACGTTATGCGCTGCGCGCCCCGGATGACTTCCGGATGCGCTAACGCGGCGCGTCATATGACGCATTACGCGACAACGCAGGTCCAGAATATAGTCAAAATGTCTCCACCAACCAGCGGTCGAAACACAACCCCTTTCAGCAGGCTAAATAGTTCTGTTAAATGACAACAGAAGGGACAGGCAACAAGAACCATCAGTCAAAGAGGGGAGGGCTAGTTCTTCTCTACCGGGTTACATTGGGGCGCTACCGGAACTGATCGAATTGGTAGTCTACAGTGTTTCTGGATGTTTCAGACTGAAGCTGGGGTTAGCATGAGAGCACCACCATTTCGTAGCTCCGTTGTGGCCATTCCGCAACCAATCATGGCAGCCGCTCTTTATCGTTATTTTGGGCGGGGTGGGTGGCGGAGCCGAGCTGTTTTGCAGCCATCATTGTGTGGAGTTCAGTTCATCTCACTAGTTTTGTATTTGTCATGAGGGGTTGTTCCTAATGTTTCTATTTTAGCGAGGTCAAAAAGAGATCCCATTAGTGGCCTACTGATTTTGCTCGATTCCTTTTCTTTTTTTTTACACGATTTTTCGTTATCTGGAAAGACTAAACAGAGTATTGCGACTCTGTGTTTGTTTGTAAATAGAGAATGAACCAAAGAGAACTAATTCTAAAACAGTAAATACTTGGATAACAATCAATCAAATGGAGAGAGAAGCAGGCACGACGGATTACAACGGGGGCAAAGGCCTGCGTTAACTACCTTTCACTATCTGCAAAGAGAGAGTACTCCTAATAGAAATGAGGGGGGGGGGGGCACCATTCAAAGCAGATCAGTGTGCATAAACACGAAAATGTTTTCACTTACCACGTACTTGACATTCGACAGCTTATGATATTTGCTATTAAAAAACCATTGAAATTCACTGAAAAAACCATAGGTTATAGACCATATATAGTTAGGAATTAGCATTTACAAAACCTTGAAAATTCACTGAAAAAACCATAGGTTATAGACCATATATAGTTAGGAATTAGCATTTAAAAAACCTTATTTTACTCACACAAAACCATTGAAATTCCATATATAGTTAGTTGCACTAACTATATATCGCGCACCCGCAATCCACTGCTGATCATGTCACATATTACATCATTCATGACATGGTCAGTGACATCACTGATGACATCACTGATGACATCTCAAATGACATGGTTTTTTCAGTGAATATATATATATATATGTATGTATATATGTATGTATATATATTTATATATATATATATTCACTGAACATAGGTTTTACAGATGTTATAGTTAGAAATTAGCATTCAAAAAACCTTATTAATTCACTGAAAAAACCATAGGTTACTGGGACATTATAGTTAGTTGGACATTTTACTCAGACAAAACGATAGAAATTACCCTGTTATGGTTAGTTGAGCTAACTATAACTCGCGCCCCCGTAATGCACTGCTGATGACATCACATATTACAGTCAGTTACTATGGGGTAACCCAGTATCCCTCAGATGCTGGGCCAAGCTTATTTATATAAACAATAGTTCTGTCGGTTAAAAATGAGTAATTCAAGTTTACAGAATTAAATTAATGGAATGATTTCAATTTACAATGTTGGTTACTCCACAAAACCCTAATGCAAATCCAAAAAGAAACCATAAACAACAAAGCTTGGGGTATAAATCAATTATTTTATGAATTTAAGTTGCATTCATAAGTGCCCCATTTCAATATACACTTTACAGATTTGTATTTTTACATAGCGGCGCTCTGGAATACTCTCTTTGTGTCCAGGGGTTTGTCGACGTTTCGACCCTAGTACAGCCCGATGCCCGGGTCAGAGCGGGTCTTCATCAGGACAGGGAGGTGCGGGAGGGGTGATGTCGCACTCAGTCTTGACTTGTGCTGAATCTTTGTGGGCAAATTGCTTTAAATTCCAACGGTGACCGGATTTCCTTGTCCAAGGGTAGGATGCTCAATCAAATTCTTCTAGAGCGTCTCCTCTTAATTTCTAAATGCGCTGTCACGGGTAGCTTCCTCTCGTTGACAGGACGCCTTCAGTAATGACATCATATATTACATCAGTCATGACATGGTCAGTGACATCACTAATGACATCACTGATTCTATCTCAAATGACATCACTGATGACATCACTGATGACATCATCCAGTGATTATGTGTTTCTATAAAATGTAAATATCTTTTATATATATATATATATATATATATATATATATATATATATATATATATATATATATATATATATATATACGCCAAGGTGTATTCAAGCATGAATGGGTGTATAAGAGTCAGGATGGATAATTAAGTAGGTGTGTGACTGACTGTATAAATGAGTGATTAATTGTGTCTTACTTAATGCATATGTTAGCGAATGATATAGACACTCACACAGTTTTTGTTGTCAGTTGCTGTGTAAGCGGTTGCATGGGTTGGTAGCAGCTAAATGAGGATCTATATTGGCTATTGATTGGTTGTCTGAATATCTGTATAGGTGCCTGAAGGTCTGTGTGGGTGGCTGGGGGGTGTGACTCTGTACATAGATGTGTGAGTGGATAATTCACTGGGTATATGTGTTCAAGTCTGTAGCTTTGAAGGGCTGTATGGCTGGGTGAGTGTGCGTATGGTTGTGTTGGTGAGTGAATTGATACCTCAATGGTACATGTGTGAGTAACTGCATATGTGAAAGGAAGCATATGTGGATGTGGGACTGTATAAATGACGATATGTGAGAGTGAGTGATTGTGAGAGTGCCTGTATGGACCAGTGTGTGCTTGTATTAGTTATTGTATTAGAGTGTAAGTATGTGTTAGTATATATTTAAATAGGTGCGGTGGTATGTGTATAACTGTACAGGTGAGTAAATGAAAGTGTGATTGATTATTTCCATTACTGACTAGGTGTGTGAATAACTCTACAAATAGGAGGCTGTATGTGAGTGCCTGTATAGATATGTGACTGGATATGATAATGCTGTATTGATGGCTACCTATATGTATTAGTGACTGTATGGATGAATGAATGGATGTGTGTGTAGACCTAGGAATTAGTGAGTGGATATGTAACAACTGGTATTGGTGTGTTCATGGTTTCAAAAGTTATAGTCTGTATTTTAGAGTGGGTGTATCAAGTGTTATATTAGGGTTTGATGAGGTGCACCAGATTTTCACGTGGATGATGTCATCAGTGATGTCATCAGTGATGTCATTTGAGATGTCATCAGTGACATAATCAGTGATGTCACTGGCCATGTCTTGAATGATGTAATATGTGACGTCATCAGCAGTGCATTGCGGGGGTGCGAGTTACAGTTAGCTTAACTAACTATAACAGGGGAATTATTATCGTTTTGTATGAGTGAAATGTCCAACTAACTATAACGTCCATGAAACCTATGGTTTTTTCAATGAATTTCTAAGGTTTTTTTAATGCTAATTTCTAACTATAACGTGCCTGAAACCTATGGTTTTCTCAGTGTATTTCTAAGGTTTTTTAAATGCTAATTTCTAACTATAACGTCTGTAAAACCTATGATTTTTTCAGTGAATTTCAAAGGTTTTTTAAATATCAAACTACTACTGTGTATTGGTCATTAGTTCTGTTTTTTGTAACTTTTCAAATCCATTAAAAATAAACGGCAAAAGTGCCAAGTAATGTAATACATTTCACAAATTACAATGACTGTTTAAATAATACAAAATATTTTAACACTCAGACAACAACTTTTCTCCTTCTTTGCTGTCATCAGCTACTACTTAACTTCACTATTCACAGTGATGGCAGAATGGTTTCATCATAAACAGCAGGAAAAAAAACAAGCAACTACATTGTTAAAAAAAATCCTGAATTCTCACAAATATAATACAAAATCATCACAAATAACTCATCCAATACTATTTTCAATTTTCAAATCTTACCTCTGCTTCGTAGTTTCTGTGCACACATTCCAAATATGCCAAATAATGTATCACAAATTTCACTTTGAGAGCATACAGTTTGAATTCCTTAAAGTATCTTTACACCACCCCACAAAGCCGAATGGTGTATCTAAAATCTTTGTTTCAGAAATATCGAGTATGAGTTGGGTAATTCATAAGGTAATCTCGGTTTCATTTCCAAGTGTGTATCGTTGCAGTAACTCCATCCATTATTACACTTTAAATACACAGTATAATGTCTACTTGCAGTAGCACTTCCAGCATGGAAAACAATAGCAACTGTTGCAAAAGTTCTTCCAGAAATAGAAACTTGACTAGCAACAACATTTTTATTTTAGTTTCCACTTTTCTTCCATTTGGACTACAGCTTTGTAGCATTATAATCAAATATTTTCCATACCTTTGTAGGCATAATGTAGATAGCATTGTTGATTTACAACGTGAACACATCATCTCGTGATCAGCTTCCTTTACTAATTTGGAACATGGTACAGATTTGCAGTCAGGCATTGTTAAATATAGAAATCGTTCTCTTTCAAGTATAGTGCTTGAAGTTAATGAACACTCTTTACATTTATGTAACCATTTGTAACTAAGTCCAAATAAATTCTCAATCTGAATTATTTCATCTTCTAATACTCCAAGCATAACCATCAGAAATTCTTGGGCATCTGGTTGTATATTAGCAATGAATGTTAAAGTTCCAGTACATGTATCCAACAGTTTTCGAATACCAGAAGCAGAATGGATCTTACTTCTATCAGTTCTCAATTCTTGAAATAAAGTATAAACTGCCAAACATAATCCTTTTTCTTGACTTTGCATAATTTCACCATAAACATCTTCAAGATAAAATATAACGTTTAGAATAACATTACCATAGCAGTTGACACCAGAAGCATTTTCTAATTGGTATCCAACAACATCATCACTTGTTTGTATTCTCTGCTACTTTACTTTTTTTTCTCTTGATTTTTTTTCTGCCTTTCAACCATAGTTGATTCTTCAACATGTTTGCATTTTGAACACACAACTCGTTTCTCATAAATAGGATATCACCTAAACTTGGAGCATACAGCCTTCTCAAACAATTATATTCTCTTACACAATTAACATCAGCACTAACCTTGTTCCCATCAAAATCAATTAAATACAAACCAGACAACTTTCTAACACGAGATAATGCAACATATACCATTCCCTATTTAAACACACTACTTCCTACATTTACCAAAGTATTATCTACACTTAAACCTTGAGATTTATGAATAGTTATTTCCTATGCTAAACAGAAGGGGAACTGTTTTCTACAAACATACAAGTCTTTCACAAGCATACAACGTGCAGCAGAACTCACAATCTGTCTTAATTCTGTAATCTGATCAAATTTAACTTTCAAGAATTCAATTCCATTTCTATTTTAATATTTCACAAAATCAACAACTTTTCCCATTGCTCCATTCACTAAACCTTCTTCTACATTCAGATTACGCTTCAAAATTACCCGACAGTTTAAACATACATCTAAATATTTTGTTAACCCAGCAGTTTTTGATACAGACTTTTTCAAAGAATCCAATTTAGTCTGTTGTTTTTCTGAAAGAACAATTCTTATTCCTTGATGCTCGATTTTATTAATAGCTTCAATGTGAACTATTTCTTGATTTTTCAATTTCATAAGCTCTCTGTTAAATGTATAACACTCTTCCACTGTAGGCATTAAGCAAACTATAGACTTTTTATCTTTCATTTTCTTGTACGTTACTTCTGCTGGTGTGTTTTCATTTGTAAACAAGTTCTTTAGTAGAAAACTTTGAAAAAGCTTGTTTACCATGTTTGCTTAGAACACCAATTCTTACATCTTTTAGAATATTTGCATAATCTTCATTTCTTGCTTGTCGCATATTCTGAGTTCTTTATATTCAAAATGAAACCACATATTAACATTTCCAATACTTTCCAAAGATTTCCTAGTGTCTTCATGTAGAAGAGTTTTGAACACTGGTTCTCCATTCACAGGGGTTAGTTGTAGCAGATTTCCAAATACAATTAAATGTTTTCCCCCAAAGAGAATGTCGTGATCTGTTTTTAATACCTGTTGCATTCTTAAGTGTACAAAAGCAAGCATTACGTTTGAGACCATGATCACCTCATCAATAACTAAAAGTTTCATTTTCTTCAGCACTCTTGACACTTCATAAGAAGCTTCTCCAGACAACTTCTGATATATTAATTTATCATCATGCTCAACTGGTAACATCAATAGTCTTTGCAAAGTAACTCCTTTAACATTGTGTGCAGCTAATCCAGTTGGAGCTGTTACCACACAACATAAATGTGAACCAGTAGTTTTTTTAAGATAACTGGTCAAAACTTTAATTAAGAAACTTTTACCAGTCCCAGCTTGACCACTGATGTACATCAGAAGAGGTTTAAAAGATGGACACACACTTTCTTTTTTTCATGCAACAAACCATGGGGCATATTAGCAAGAACCTCATTAAAATTATTGCCGTTTTAGCGGCAGGAAACTGCCGCTAAAACGGCGATAATAGGCTTGCTAATATGCATTATAGAATTCCAATAGAAGGCCAGGTCAGATGTGCAGGACAGTTAACCTGGGCTTCTATGGGAATTCTATAACGCATATTAGCAAACCTTTTATCGCTGTTTTAGCGGCAGTTTCCTGCTGCAAAAAGGGCGATAATTTTAACGAGGCTATTGCTAATATGCCTCCATGTTCTATCCGTTCTGTCACTTGCACATACATTTCTTTTTGTTCAACATACTGTTCTTCTAAGTTTTGCAATGTAATATTCTCGTGTGCTTGTTGCATTGCAATTTTGACTTCATGCATAGCAATTGCTGCTTCATTTTCCAGCATTGGTTGTCCAAGAGGATCTTGACTACATGGACCACTACTTTGACTAGCTTGAGAACTTTCATGCGCTATTTCAGCTGTAATAGTCTTTTCCTGTTCAACTTCAGCATTCAACATTTTTAAATATGTTGGGTAAATTGTACATCCAATGCTATCTTTACATGCATTAAAAGAATCTTCGTAGCAGTCAAAGTCTCCAAGTAATTCACTTTCGCTACTCCATGGTTTAAACAGTTGCAGAAGTGCTAAGTAGTAAAATTCTTGCTTTTCTGGAGTTTCACAACTAAGTTTCATGTGGTTTATAAGATTACCCTTTGCATGTTTTACTAAACAACCATGACATCCAACTACTGCAAACTTTCCTTCTTCTAAAGTCTGTTTAACATTTCTTTTGAAGCTGTAATGTTGTAGTACTTCATACAGACATAGCTTTTCCAGATGTCGACTCCTTTTGGATAGTATGTGTCCATCATATTAGATTTAAGAATGTCTGAATCGTTTGGCTCATTTGCTGCTAATTGTTCAATTTCTTCCAATGATTTCAACACTCTATTTCGTTTGCAGGCAAGACCTAAACTTACCCAAATGATTCCTCGTGACTTTGTATATAAACTTGAAGAGCACAAGTGGTCTGAACATTCATAGGATCCAATTTCTCAGTGGGAAAGCATTTTCAAAGTAAAGCTGTACAAGTTCTTGCTAAGGCTTTTCTCTTGTGCAATTTCTTCCCACATTTGTGTCTCTGTTTTTTCTGATTTTGTTATGTACGATGTAACATAACTTGCAAAAGCAATTGAGTTATCTGCAACATACTGGATGTCGATGTTTGCATAACACATTTTTAAAATGCCTGGATTGTAGTCCTTGATATACTTTGACGCTTCTGTTCTTTTTAAGTTGTAGGTATTCTTTAGAGATTTCCGAGTTATTGTGTGCCTGACAGAAGTAAAAAAAGAATTTAATCTTCCTTTAGAAATGACTGGACGGGAAAAACCAAACCGACATTTGGTGTAAAATATTCCTTTAGACTTGTATTTTCTTCTGCAATACTTTCCACAACGATGACTTTGGAAACGTAAAACTTGCTGTCTCAAGCTTCTATCTCCTCCTTCTCTTGGAATCTCTCATGTCACACACTGTTCGATGAAAGACAATACTATTTCATCAGAATCATTTCCAAATATAGGTGCATCCTTGAGCCATAATAGCATATGTATATGAGGTGCACCTCTTGCTTGATACTCCTTTCTCCGAAAAATATATGCACACATTTACAGGATCCAATTAACACAGTTCACCAGGAGTCTTTATTTCAACATTTTTTATATTGGAATTTGCTTCTCTTAGAAACTAAAGCAAATCTTCCCGTGCATACTCTGCACAGCTAAGTGTGACAAGCCATGTTGGTGTACCTAAGTTCCATAACATACACTTGAGTTCTCTATGACGACAATACCAATACTCATTTGTTCCACATTGACATGCAAATTTTCATCTGTTTCTTGAACTTTCTCCACAAATTTTTTCCCAGAAAAAAGTGATTGATGAACTCCAGTTTTAAGTATGTGGTTCACTGCATACGACAGAGAAGACAGATCACTTTCAAACAAAAGGTGAAATATGTATGGAATGCACTGTCAAAATCTAGAATATCCTGAATATAATCTTGTTGACCGATATTCTGAAGCTGGAATCCGTACAGGTCGGTCATCATATCGTCCATCTTCTCCAGTAGGAAACAGCTGTGGAAAACAACAAGCTTCCAAGCTTTTTTCCCATACACTCATTGGAGTTCCCTTTGCTTTTTTCATTTGAAATAAGTCAATGCTACTTCCTATTACTTATTTTGAATGCAAAGGACATATTGTGCAATGTTCATAAATCTCTTCAGTCCTTGACTTGTCCATTTTCTGTATTTGACGAATTGAAATTTCAGATTCATCTTCTAAACTTATTACCTGTTCATCCACGTTTACATTTATGTAATTAACCCCTTCCATGCTCATGACGAGCTCAGCTAGTCATGCAGTACACTGCTTGTGTGCTCATGACGAGCTGAGCTCGTCATGAACAATGGGATTTAAGGGAGATGAGCACCAAGCGGGAATTGCTGTAGCATTGATAGTGTTAATACTGTTCTCTATAAGATATAAGGTAGCCTTTTCAACTTTATTAACATCCAGAAATTCTTGCCATATTTTCCGACAATTTGTTGGTACACTATTTACTAAAATAACTTCTGCCTCATTTTCCTATTTCTCTCCTGCAATAGTTTCAATATTTTTCTTAAAATCCAAAGGCAAGTACACCACTCTTCCTTTCAGCCCTCTTTGCAAGTCTGTTGGTGGCAGTTTACCTTTTTTAGGCTCCATCCGAATTATAGTTTGAAACCAACTCATATGTATTCAATTTGGCCAGTTCCTACGGAATAGCTACTAATTTTAAGTTATTATGTACTGCTGTAGCAGGCATTTTGTTCTCTTCTAATTTGTTGTAACAATATTTACATATACGTTGATCACTACCTAACTCAAATCGACCTTCCACAAACAAGTACGTTGCAAATTCTTCCCACTTTCCATTGTTCTCCTTTTCACTTTTCAAATAAAAATCAACATTCCTACTTTGACTTTTATAATGAGTACTTTGACAACAAACACAAACTATGGGGCCGATTAGGATGGCGGACGGACCTGTGTCCGTCCGCCACCCCAGAGGTGGAGGGACCGTCCGCAGGGGCAGCGGCGGTACCTCCATGCAAATTAGGATGTGACCGCCACCCTGACGGTCACAACCTGTATGTTTAACATTGCGGCAGGTGCTGCTTGAAGCAGCACCCGCCGCAATGTTAAAACTGCATGTTTTATATTTACATGCAAAAAGCGGCAGGCACCGCGCGGTGCCTGCCGCTTTGTGCATGTAAATGTTGGGGGTTACCATAGGCACCCCCCATGTGTACTCCCCACCCCCCAAAACCCTGGGGGCCGGCAACGGGCCCCCAAACACCAATGTCCACATGCTTTTCCACGGAGGAAAAGCCGCCGCGGAAAAGCATGTGTCCGTGCACATCCTAATTTGGCTGACGGTGTCTTGCAGACACCGTCACCAAATAGCCCTCCACACCCTGCGGATCAGCAGCGGACAGACCAGCCGTCTGCCGCAATCCCACCGCCATCCTAATCTAGCGGTAGGTGTTGTCTGTGGCCGCGGCAGTTAATCCGCATCCTCCAGGCCAGCGGTGGCTTCCGACGGCCCGGGGGATGCGGATTAACCACCATCCTAATCGGCCCCATAGTTTGGTATTTCAGAACACACTACAGTAAACGTTCCAATTTCTTCTTCAAACTGATCAGTGCTAATCACTTTCCGATCACCTCCAACATCTGTAATTGTCAATCTTTCACTTTCTATGGACTGCTCTTCTGAACCAAAATATAGCATTCAATATCATCACACTTTTTTTTGAACATCTGATAAAGAACCATATAAAAGACATGTGTTCAGTTCACTTAAACATAATGCAGGACTTTTTACTTAGTACCGTTTCCTTACAAACTTCTGCATTTCTGAATGGTGTACTGCTTACATCCTCAAGTGATGATAAACACTTTTACAAACTTTTCTTGAAAGACAAGCCAGAGAATGCCCATACTTCTCAGTATATTTTCTTACATTACATGGATCTAGTCCTTGTAACAACTTAATCTTCTGTTTAATACTTTGCTGTTTATATTCTTCTTAGCAAATCTCGCATTATATCAATGGATTCCTGTTGAATACTACAAATACTACTACAACCCCACAGGAGCTTGTGGACGTTTCCCTTGTACTTCTTCAGCTATTAACTCTTCTGCAATTTTACCAACCATTTTCTCCTTTGGAAGAGGACTACATCCTGAACTTCTTAGCAACGACCTCCAGTATCAACTGCAATTGGTAAACTATTTTCCTGGAAGTAACTTTCCTCATTAAAAAAGGCTCACTAGAAGAAGTATGTCTCCAATGTCCACGAAAGATTTTGCAAAAGTTGGTTCTGTTCACAAGTCTCTTTTTTCTACTTTTGTCTTTCAACACTTTGACTATTTTATATAACAGTTTAATGCGCTTCAAAATCAGAATGAATAACTTCTGTTTTAAATTGAAAGCAGTATCCACTATACTTTCAATACGCTGCCTCACTTTGCATTGCAACACTTTCCTTTTATATTTGCAGCATGTTTTCATAAAATTCTGAATCACTCTAGATCGAAATAGTCTCTGACAAATTTCTTGAAATTGCTTTTGTCTCCGAGTAACAGATACTATTTCTTTATCATGTTTCCTTTTCCTGGTATTTGAAATTGAACTCTGCTTCACCTTACTTGGAAAATTCTTCTTTTTGCTTTGTGTGATGTTTTTCTCATTAAATGTTCGTAATATTTTTTCAAAAATTGTCTTTTGCTTTTAGTCGAACAAACTGTTTCTGTACTACTCGCATTTTTTTCTAATTGAAGATCTTTTCTTTTCGTCAAATATATATTTTCTTCTCTTTTCTTTTTTTTCTCTTCTTCTAGGCATTTCCAAATTTTAATCTAAGCGAAATAATTTTCTGAAAAACAAAAAATAGATTCAATAACTTTTCACATTTGTTCACTATGTTAAAATAATATGATACAATTACAAAACTTCTACTAACGACTTCCATATCCCAGTGCTGCAACGTGATGGAGCACGACAGAGGAGCACTAGGATGACAAGTAGTGCCGTAGAACATACAGCAAGTATTTATTTAATTATTTACATACACCTTTACAATAGATATGTAACTGCACTACCTCGTACTTTTCACCTCTCCGCCACACCCCACCACCCCACAGCACTCCACCTGCAACCAACCGCAGACAACTTAACAGATAGTTTTTTTTCATAATTAGAATCTATGTTATTGTCAACCAAACGGCACACACAAAAATTACCTTTATTAGCCTAACAATTTTATCTACAACTTCGCAAACATAACACTGCACACAGGGCTTTAAGTGGGGGGGGGGGGTCTGTGGGAGTCTGAGCACCAGCAGTTTATTTGTCAGGGTCTCGAAACGGGTCTTTATGGAGCTCTATCTTCGGGTCATCTCAAAGCTAATCCGTTTTTGTTTTTTATTGCACTGCAGAGGGACTGTGAGAGCATGCACATTGTTCACTACTGAGAAATGCAGACATCATGCCAGGTGATTTGCATTGTAGGACAAGGGAAATCCTTTAAAGAGACAGAGAGACATTTTTTCTCAGGATTTCCCTTCTCATTTTGCAACGCAGGAGCAACATCATCATGGGCTTATTAGCAGACAGACCACCAGGCTGGCAACACCCATTGCCCCGGACTCCCTGAGACAGCTTCCCGGGCGCAGACACAGACCTTCACCAGAGTACTTCACAGGTCTTCAAAAGACCATTTTTTTGTAAATGAGACTCTGTTCTTTTTCGCCCCTTTTTACAGCCCCTACATCCCCACTCTGCCTATTGCTGAAAGAATTAGGCTCCCCGAAATTTCGCTCTGGCTGCGCCAATGCAAATGACCACAAGCAGGCAACTCCAGCACGACCCTGCTATGACCTTACAACACTGTCTTGTTTTAGCGCGACAAAAACACACGCTTTGCGTGGCTCACTTAGTTCACCTACCTCCTCTTTAATATGAAGATAAAAGCTTTGCAATTACTTTTATATTCCTACACTCTGCTTCACATGGAAATATAGAACTGCAGGTTCTCACCATCTCAAATTAGCTCTCTGGTATACTTTCTCAAATGTAAGAAGTACAGGTATTCAGTATCTGTCAGACACGGCCACTTTGAAGCAGTGTTCCTATATACAACTCGACAAAACGTTATGTTTCTACATTAACGTGTTAGACTGAAAAGCTCCTTTACATTTCTTTCGCTAGATGTACCTTTCTTTAAAACACCACCAGAGACTGGTGGTGTAGTATGCTCCACAAAGAGCAACTGAAAACTTTGTTGTTCTCTTTATAAGAAACATCCGCCTGTCAATGCTTATCGCCAGCCTTTTTGACCCCTTAAGAGGCTGGGTGGATGAGTATAATACGTCATATTTAGGATCGGGCGGAGGGTGCGTGGAAATTATAGTTGAATAAAGTGCGAGTGGATGCATCGCTTGATGGATGAATGGATAGGTAAATGGATAGATGTATCAATGTATGGATGTATGGAAGGATGAATGAATGCATGGACCAGTACTTAGGATAGATGGGTGGTCTGATAGATGCTTAGGATTGGTTCTGGGACAGATGTATCTATGAACATATAGACGTATGGCTGCCTGAATGGCACAGTGCTTACCATAGGCGAGTGGGCTCATAGATGCTTAAGATAAGTGCAGGAACAGATGTATGTATGTATATAAGTAGGAATGTATGCATCAATTAAAATATGGTTGGATGGTGCAGTGGTTAGGATGGATGGATCCTGGGCTTTAGTTGGGCCGGGTCTAAGGACCAGCACTTATGTTCAGGGAGCCTCCAAACGGGTCTCTATCAGGCTCTATTTTTGGCCCTGGCAAAGATAGTCAAATTCTTATTTTATTGCACTGCAGTGAGAGCATGCACATCGATGTACGCATGCTCATTTTGCTCTCTACTGAGACCTGGAGACATCATGCTAGATGAGCCATGTTGTAGAAGGAAGGCATATCCTTTAAAGAATGTTTTCTCTGAAAGTAGTATAATTAGAGAGGATTTTCTAAAGCACACAATGCTACTTATCTTGATTTAGACCAAGCCTCTACTTGCATAGCCCACACCCCTTTAAGAGGTTTGCCCCCCTTTTAGAGCACCCCAGTATTGTTTTTCCCACTTAAAACCCTGACTACACCATAGTAACAAAGAAATAGTCTAAGTTTCCATTGAAATCTACAATGGCACCAAGTTTCATAATTTGCCATCAACGATGACAGCCTTGTATCACAGTGCAAGAGTGTCTATCAGCATGAACATTTGTTATCCACAGAAATGTTGTGTAATTGGTGTAGCTTTCTGCTGGAACACTCATCCCATAAAGGGATTAAAACATGGGAATTTGCCAGAAAAACATATACCATACCATAAAGCGATTCATAAATGGGCACACTGCCACTACACCACCCTCTTCCCCATCCTTCCTTAACCTTACAAAATCAAAGAAAGAACCCCAGAAAACCTAGTGGAGCCACTATAGCAATATAGGAACTTAATCTCAACAACTGTCTGCCAGAACGCTCATCAGCAAAGCGTATTAAAACATGCAAATTTGCGGGTAAAACATATACCATGCCATAGGGCGCTTTATAAGTGCTCCCAGTGGTACTATATCACCTTTAGTAGCTCGACATCTGCACGTTACGGAATTCTGTGTTTTAATCACCAACATAGCCACCTCCCCCACACCCATCCCCACCCTTGCTTACCCATACGAAATCAAACAGAAACCCCGACCATTCCCAGTACTGCCACTCTACCAATATACAACGTTAATTTTAACAAGTGTCTGTCGGAACACTTATCAGCAAAAAGTATTCAAACATGCAAATTGGCGGGTAAAACATAAACCATCTCATTGCATGGTTCATAAGGGGGCCCAGTGGACCTATACCACCTTTACTAGCTTGACATCAATATGTTACTAAAGTAGTTTAAACACTCTGTAGAGTTTATAGCAGGGGATAGTGAGAGTAAACAAAGTTCTAATTCCCACACTTTTGATATACCGTCCCATTACTGTATCTACATTAAAGACATTAAATGGAATGAAAAAAATTGACTAGTGTCTCAAAAGGTATAGTGAAGCTGAGCACCGGTAAAACTCGGACCACTTCAACACCCATGTATATCCAGCACAGGGACACAGTCTAACAAATAGTATCAGTTATAATCACATGTAGTTCTCTAATGTCAACAAAGTCATACAGAAAATATACCGCACATTTTCATTTCTTTTTTATCTCTCAAACATTTATAAAAAATCTCTTCTAAAGAAACACCCCCCAACCACTTCTATTCCATATGAACAGGCAATCAATGATACGTTTGCTACCATATATTGTAGCATATCTACCTTTTTATTATTCACTAGTCAGAAAGTACGAAAACTATTAACTATACCCAAATGCAAACCAGAAACCATGTTCATATTATATCTCAACCTATTATCAATTTATTCAAACTATGCGTACATATAAATGGAACGTTTCACTTTTACTACCTCCATCTCCACTCCATGTAATCTCCAAACACTGTAGATGGCCTCACAGTACAACAACCTACCTCGACTTACATTCAAATCTACCGCTCAGTGTAAAAAATGAGACCACAACCTGCCCACATATAATTTATGTGTTTCGTTTTATCGCCTTTAACTTAATAATACATACTCCTACCCCGCCTTCCCCACTATTTTCACAAAAAGTATAATTTACAAACATGTGACATTTTGTTTATCTCGCCCGAATACATTACAAAACCAAATTAACGCTCTACCTCATTTTCAAAACCATACAGTCCTTTGAAGATGACAAACTACACTTCTTCATTGTGAAAAATTCCTAAACATATATAAAATATATCAAACACCACACTTTACTAACACTATATTATTTTTAAATAAAAAATACTTTCAAAATTAAAAACATCACCTCAAATATGTTATCACTACTACAAAACACATAACACACCTTGTTCATTTCTAACTCACCTTTATAGTCGGTATGCAGATTTCAAATGTCACACACGCATACAATTCTTTCTTTGTCACATATGACATGTAAAGCACCGATTTCATCAAGAATGGAAACAGTGATGGCACAATTTCTCTGTCACTCCACACATAAATAACTGTAAAGTACAAATCAGAATACTTCATTCCTTCAACAACATTCCAAAACTTATCTCCATTGGTGTATTTTGAATTTTCCATACGAAAAGCTACTTAATATTCCGCGCCACATACAGGTCACAAGTTCAACCTATTTTATCACAACACTTTCTGGAACATTCTATGACACCTGTAGGTTAAAAGTTCATAATTTTTTTTAACCTAACAATATAGTTTTGCAACATTTTATCGAACATTTAACGGCACGAGCAAGTTAAAAGTTCACAATAGGGCTCAGTAGTTCATCAGCTTTATCCCCAACTCCAGCAGCACCTCAGCTAATGCCCCCAGCGCCATCACACCTGTAGGAGTCAGTGCTTTCCACTTTACAAATACCAAATTCATTTGAAAAGCGCAAATGTAGCTTCCCACGCACTATATAACACTCCCTAAGCACCATACACAAGTTACAATGTTTGAAACAAAAGTTCCTCCGAGTAGGTATGAGAACATGCTGACACTACTTTGACAGATGTGGCACAGCGCCCAGAGCACATGACTTCACAGCATATGACGCACAGTTTGGGCTCACGCTGTCATCCCCGAGTCCAGCAGCACCTCACCTTAGCAGCATGAAACTCTAGAGAGTACCTCACATATTTACGAAGCCCCAGGACTTTCAGACCAGTAGGGGTCAGTAGTTCGTCCTAGTAGGTATAAACACATGCTCACACTACTTCCACAGGTGTGGTGCAGCGGCCACGGCACATGACTTCACAGCATAAGACACACAGTTTGGGCTCACGCTTTAATTCCCGAGTCCCGCACCACCTCTCCTTACAAGCACCACACTCTACTCAATACCTCACTAAATTTACATAGCCCAACACTTTCACACCGGTAGGGGTGAATACTTTGATTCGCACCCTCTCTATACAACACCCTAAACACACCACACAGGTTACAGTGCTCCTCCCCACCTCTTTCCTACTTTTCCCCCCTTTTTTCCCCTTACTCACTTCAACGGAATCACAAAATGGCAGCCAACACTTCCTAGTTGCAACCGCTCGCAGCACTCTCAGCCAATCAGCAGCAAGCTCGTGGTCGTAACGCCTCAGCCAATCAGATGGCTGATTTCCCAAATATCGATATCTGTAAATTTTTAAATTTCTCAAAAACTACTAATTTACACCAAATAAACAAAAGCATGATTTCTACGCCAAGACCATTCTCCCTGCTAAATTTTGGGTAATTCCGTTCACCCGTTCGACCTGTAGAACATGTAGGTCATGAATGATGTAATATGTGAAATCATCACCAGTGGATTGCGGGCGCGAGAGTTACAGTTAGTACAACCAACTAGAACTGAGAAATTTCAATGGTTTTGTATGAGTGAAATGTCCAGCTAACTATAAGACCCCTGAAACCTATGGTTTTTTCAGTGAATTTCTAAGGTTTTTAAAATAATAATTCCTAACTATAACCTGCTTGAAACCTATGGTTTTTTCAATGAATTTCAAAGGTTTTTTAAATGACAATTCCTAATTATAATGTTGACCACTTTCCCATATCTTCAAAAAGAAACCAAATCTACAATCCTACCTAAAAAAAACAGGCAATAATTCCACTTACCACTAACAAATTAACATCAACTTTTAACTAGTGTAAGGACGTCAACTATGTACTGCGTAAATTACATTCAACTCACACCCATATTTAAAGACCAATATGTGATACTAATTTTACACTTCCGACTCCCAACAAAACCACAATACCCAGCACCACTACCACTACAACCACCCCTCCTGACCCCTCCCCCTCTACTCCCTCAGAGTCAGCGCAAAACAGGACAACGGACCTTCCCAAAATAATATTCCCCCTCAACAGCACACTAGCTCAATGTTCAACCAACCATGTATAAGGGAAGGAACTCGCACATCAACAATAATTTACACATTGCCAAACTACCGGTGAAATGCTATACACATCTCACTATAGAAATGAAAAACTTTTCTGTGTGTAGATATACCACTGATATGTGTGTACTGCACAGTGGAAGCAACCATATTATCTCAGACTCTGGGGAATATCTCGGTCATGTTTCTATGTTGTCTTTCCCCTCTTGAAGCAAAACTGAAGTGGCCTGATCCAACGTACACCACGTCAGCGTAAGAGTATAAATAATTAGCCTACGACTTGGGCGTGGTTAACTTCTGCAAAGAGAAAAGACTCTGCCACAGTGAAAGTCCTCACCCTGCCATGTGGTTGCCGCCATGACCACGTGCCTCCTCGATACTAGCCGATTGCAAACTCAGCACCACAGCACTGCAGACTTATGTCTGTATCGACTACTGCCTTGGATTTACACTGCGGACAGCAGGGTTCACAACTTGAATTTAGCTTTGGATCTACACTACGCACAGCATTGAAGTTATCCTTCATTCATTTAAGGCAGAGACAATTCTACTCTATGTCCTCAGACTTTGTTAAAATAATAATACAAATTTGTCATCAGTATCTGTGCTGAGTGCTGCCTTCGATCAACTGTGCGGTCAGTAGAGTTCACAACTTGATACCAGTAGCTCTTAAGCACTACAGATAACATTGAATTCAATCTCGACCATTGTACTATGTCCTCAGATTTTGTTTAAGTATGAACAGTAGGAAATTCGGGCTTGATTTATATAAGGCAGAGACAATTTTGTTAAATAATACAACAAAAAATATTCTTCAATGTCTGTACTGAGTACTGGCTTCAAATGTACACTGCGTTTAACAGAGTTCACTACTTGATACCAGAAGCGCAACAGCACTACAGACAACACTAAATTCATTCTCAATTTATTTAAGGCAGAGACAATTGTATTGTGTCCTCAGATTCTGTTAACTGTGACAACATAGCATTAATCGATGTTTGTGTTGACTACTGCCTTCGATCTACACTGTGGACAGCAGGGTTCACAACTTCAATTCAGCTTTCCATCTACACTACGGACAGCATTCAATTTATCCTTGATTTATGTAAGGCAAAGACTATTTTGTTAAATGATGCCACAAAAAACCTTAATCAATGATTGTACTGAGTTCTGTTTTCAAATGTACTCTGCGATCAAAAGAGTTTACCACTTGATACCAGTGGCGCTTAAGCACTACAGACAACATAAAATTCAGTCTTGATTTCTTTAAGGCAGAAAAATAGTACTGTGTCCTTAGATTTTGTTAAAGTATGTGACAAAAAAAGCATTCATCGATGTCTGTGTCAACTACTGTCTTCAATGTACTCTGTGGACACCAGGATTCACAACTTGAAGTCAACTTTGCATGTATACTACGGACAGTAAGGAATTCAACCTTGATTATTTTAATGCAGAGACAATTGTACTGTATGTGTTCTGATTTTGTTAAAATAAGAGACAAAAATCATTTGTCGATATCTCTGCTGACTACTGCCTTCGATTTGCAGTGCGAACAGCAGGGTTCACATCTTGAATTCAACTTTGAATCTATACTATGAACAGCATGAAATGTAGCCTTGTTTTTTTAAGGTAGAGTTAATTGTACTTTATGTCCTCAGATTTTGGTAAAAGATACGACAACAAAGAATTTCTTGATGTCAGTGATGACTACTGCCTTCGATCTACATTGTGAGGGCTCACCATTCAGATAGAATGACGATTGTACATGACGCATTCCAGTAGACAAGACACATTATACCACTGCGACCCCCCGAAGCACGAATCTTCACAGGGTATGCACACGCTGAGTTCTTTCGGTACCACTAACTCACTGCACCACAAGTCATTTCCCCGTAACCTTATTAAAGCATAATTCACTAGGCAAAAAAGATAGCTTCCAGTACAGCCCCCCTGCATTACGCATTATCGCAGGGTACGTACAAGCTAAGGCCCAAAGATACTACTAACTCAGTGCACCAAAAATCATCGGAAAGAAGAGTGAACAGTTTTATGACAGCAATGAGGCATACTATCACTTTTAAGTGGAATTCATGCAGAATCCAATCGACAAAAGACATTACTCCAATTACTGTGCCCCCCACAAAATCCCTTTATTATGCTTCCTTCAAAAACTTATTTTATATCACATATAGATTTAGTTGAATAAAAAAATTGATGCTACATACATGTTCTATCTTTCATTTCAATCATGATTGCAGATTATGCAGTCCACCCTAAGATCTACTCTGCGGACAGCAGGGTCTACAACTTGCATTCAGCTTTGGATCTACACTACAGAGAGTAGAGAATTTAGCCTTGATTTATTTAAGGCACAGACAAAAAATACTCCTGTGACACTGCTAGTATGCGCAAGTCCCTTTAATCCCTACATCCTGTGAACTATGTTTACAAAAAATGTAGAACACAGCACCAAAATGTACCTCCACCACCAGCAATACCAAGTACCTCTGGGGTATCACCTTCAACATCGCCACTAGACATACGTCCCCATTTTGAGAAAGTTAGAATGCACTGCGTGAAATGCAATTGTTTAATTTGTTATGGGGAGCAATCAGTAGATCTAGTTTGCAGAGCAATTTATAACTATTGATGGTAGTTTTTGTTCTTAACCTCAAAGTTCATGCAGACCAGTATGCAACACTCAATGTTTTGAGTACAGACCGCTAGAACGACGCATCATCGCACTGTGAGCACACGCTGAGCACCACACACACCACTAACTCAGTGCACCATAAATAATCACCACATGGCCTTATAAAGACAAAATTCAGTTGCCAAAAGACATTTTTACCAGTGCTTTCTGCTTGAACCACGCATCATCGCAGGCTCTAGACAAACTTCCCCTACCTCAGAGTACCACAACTCATAAACCCTTTGCGATAGAATCTACTGTGCATTATTTCACATATAATGCTCCTACCTTTGTACAGCAGAATTTATAAACTGTTTATGATTGAATATCTCTGTATGATATCATGATTATTATTCTACTTCTTACCAACAGAAATGTATTAAAATGGAGTTGAGCACATGTGCCCGTACCCACTTCAACTATCTCTCTGTGTCAGTGTACTTATTATGTTTGTAAAATGCTGATCCTACGCCCTACCACATTATATTGTGCTGTAAACAGCGTATGCAACCATCTTACCTCTGCCAATAACAAAAACTTTGATTATAACACTTTCTCTTGATCATTCTACAAATACGAACATACAACATGGATCATTACAATACTGCAAATAAACTGTATAGTCAATTTATAAATGTTTTCTATTTCTTTTTTTTTAGTTTTGTTTTTTTAGCACTTTCCATGACCACCGTATTTACAGTACATTTTCAGGCATGCGTAGATTACGCCATTCCTCTACAATAACAGGATGTGGATGCAACTCCGAGCCTCAAACACTGATTTCCAGCACCAAGTTCAACAGTATATCTGAATGACCACATACATATATATATATTACCTGCCTTTCATGTGCCAAAAACTGCAACTTAAACCTTTAACAGCCCTGTATTACTACAGCTACAACACTCCACTGAATGTACAACAAACATTCATAATCGCAGAAATGCATCATGTTCTCCATCTTTTATGTATGCAACTATGAATGCATATAGAGTAAGTGATACCCTGTACCTTCCATGTTGGCCATGTTGTGGAACTTTACAGATATAATGACACATTTGCGTTTAAGACCCGGTGACATCAGCACTAGAAGACAGACACCCGAATCACTAGATTTCTCATATAGCTCACAACGGAACCACACCCATAGCTCCGGAATCATGATTCAGAGCTTCGCGCAGCACTGGTATACGTCAGTCTAGTCCACTCCGCTTACGCATTCCAGGAAAAAACAAAAATGCAACATGGCCCATATTTCCATTGTACTGATTCCTTAGTTCCAGGTCTAGTTGTCAGAACAGCACACACACACTCCCTCATGCCTGGTATACACCCACACCACACCCATCCAGCACATGCGTCACTACTCACATGACCCTTCGTGTTCTATGCCATTTTAGAGTTGCTCCCATCGCAAGCGCTGTGATGACCCGTCCTAGTGGTGTGGACGCCTCATGTAGGCCCGAACCACCGAGTACAACAGTCCACCACTACGTGTGTGGCCTCTTTGGTCACTGAGTTAGTGGTAGCACAAGGACTAAGCAGGTGAGAAACCTGTGATGATGATGGGAGAACGAGTATGTCCTTTCCCATAACCATATAAAGACTCAGCACCAAATGTGAGACTTCTTGGTGGCAGAGCGGGACTGCATGATGTAGAACATGGGTACTCACAAACTTTCTCTCGGGGGCCAAATTTCCAGTGTGGTTTGTGTCCGAGGGCCGCACCGGTGGGGGCGGGGTCAGCGGGGGAGGGGGCGGGGCTAGAGCAACAACAAAAAACTATTAGGTTGATCACTGGTCCCTGCAGCGGATGCCTTCGTCCACTGAGCCACTAGACCCGGCATACACACATCTCTCTCTCTCTCTCTCTCTCTCATTCTTTTTCAGTCTCTCTCTGTCTCCCTCCCTCTTCCTCCCTCTCTCTACCTCTCTCTCCCTCTGTCTCTTTGTCTCCCTCTGTCTCACTCACTCTGACTGTCTCACTCCCTCTCTCCCTCTGTCTCACTCACTCTGACTGTCTCACTCCCTCTCTCCCTCTGTCTCACTCACTCTGACTGTCTCACTCTCTCTCTGTCTCCCTCTCTCCTTGTTACCCTCTCCCTTTCTCTGTTTCCCTCTCCCTCACTCTGGTTCCCTCTCCCTCACTCTATTTCCCTCTCCCTCTCTTTCCTTCCCTCTCTCTTCTCCCTCTCTCTCCTTCCCCCCTCCCTTACTCTGAGGTCTCCCTCACTCTGAGGTCTCCCTCCCTCACTCTGTCTCCCTCCCTACCTTGCTCTGTCTCCCTCCCTCCCTCTGTCTCCCTACCTTCATCGCTCTGTCTCCCTCCCTCGCTCTGTCTCCCTCCCTCACTCTCCCTTGCTCCTCTGTCTCCCCCTGCCTCTCCCTCGCTCTCCCTTGCTCTCCCTCTGTCTCCCTCCCTCGCTCTCCCTCACTCTCCCTCTGTCTGCCTCTGTCTCTCTCCCTCGCTCTGCCTCGCTCTCCCTCGCTCTGCCTCTGTCTGCCTCCCTTGCTCTCCCTTGCTCTCCCTCGCTCTCCCTCTGTCTGCCTCTGTCTCCCTCCCTCGCTCTCCCTCGCTCTACCTCTGTCTGCCTCTGTCTCCCTCGCTCTTCCTTGCTCTCCCTCTGTCTGCCTCTGTCTCCCTCCCTCGCTCTCTCTTGCTCTCCCGTGTTCTCCCGTGCTATCCCTCGCTCTCCCTCTGTCTGTCTCTGTCTCCCTCCGTCGCTCTCTCATGCTCTCCCTCACTCTCCCTCTGTCTGCCTCTCCCTCGCTCTCCCTCTGTCTCCCTCCATCGCTCGCCCTCCCTCGCTCTTCCTCTGTCTGCCTCTCCCTCGCTCTCTCTCTGTCTCCTTCCCTCGTTCTCCCTCTGTCTGCCTCTGTCTCCCTCCCTCGCTCTCCCTCTGTCTGCCTCTGTTTCTCTCCCCCTCTACCTTCTCCCTCTCCCTCTGTCACCCTCTTCATCTCACCCTGCCTGTGTGTGCCCGGACTGTGACAGCTTCCAGGCGTACACACACAGCTGCACCCAAGCACTTCACAGGTCTTTAAAAGACCATTCACATGTTAATGAGGCTTTGCTCACCTCTTAGGCCCCTGCAGCTCCACTCTGACTATGGCGGGACTCGCCCGCCTCCACAGAGCAGCAGAGTCTCTTGAGTCGCGCTGCCGCAGGGGTGTTTGCTGACACACTTTAAAAAATATATATATTAAAACATGGGTACGATGTTTGGACGGTCTGCGGGCAGCCAGGGAAGGCTTGCCGGGCCGCTGTTGGCCAGCGGGCCGTACTATGAGTACCCGTGATGTAGAAGGTGTCCTGTCCACGAAAAGGTGAGCAATGAGGCCTTGGTGAGCATCGGAGGGAGTCGATGGGGGACACCAGACTGGATACAAAAAGGCGACGCAGCGATTGAGGCGTAAGCAGTCCTACATACCGTATCTTATTGCATTTATATATTTTTTTCCATTAGAAGGAACGTTTTTATAATCGGTCAAATGTCCGACGCTCGTGATAATTGAAACCAAGTGTATCACTTTGCACCACTTGCTTTCACAACCGCATAAAAACATTAGTACTATAAAAAAAAAAATCGAAGCCTATTGAACAAGTTGGAACTGTACAAATTGTTGTTTTTAAATGCGGGAGGGAAGGTGTCAGAAAAGACAATGTGATTCTACTCCACATTAAGATAGTAACAAATAGCAGTCATAACATCTTTCTTTTACTATCTTTTAGATGTAGAGCTTCAGGGTGCATTATGTCCCGGCACGTGGTGAAAAACACACCGGTGACAGAACGGTGAGCAGCGAATATTCATTTCAGTCATTCTCTCACTTCCTCTCTCCTTTGATAAAGAAATGACACACAATTTTAACTTACTTTTTATCTTACAGGTTGTGTTTCACAAATTGGCTTCCCCCCCCAAAAACCTCCAAAGCTCAACGTTCCTGCATTCTGCGATGATGCGTGGCCATCGTAACAACGTCTGAGAAGGTTGCTTCGACACTTAGTGCACCCTCTTTGAATCACACCAATGGCACAAGGTGAGCAAAGAAGCTTGTTTCCGAAGGAACGACATGTCATCTGTGGGCGGAGAGAGTAGGTAGTGTGCAGCAGCTTAACTGTGTAGGAATGTACAATTACCTCCGGGCAGTGAGAATAGATAGGTTACAACAGTCTGAGAGACAGATTTACAAGCCCCCTGTGCCACTTTTGTGTCACTTTTAACATGGGAAAAGTGGCGCAAGGAGCTTGTAAAACTGCCACTGAGTTCGCAAGAAAAAGCACTCACCTCCGGACTCTGCGAGTCAATGGGGTGAGAACTCATCGCTATGCAGTGGGAGTGCATGAGATATACTACTTTAGAAGAAAAACAGCGCACAGACACCACCTTACAGTGGAAGTTGATGAAATACATTATCCTGAGTGTACAAAGAAATAAACCAAAAATATACTTGAGCAGTTGTATGTACTATGCTATTACTAACTCTATATACTATCTTTCAGATCACTAAACTGGAGGGTGCACTATGATCCACCATGTCCTTGTACAGACACCTCTTGAATGCGGGCCTATAAGAGAGGTGAAATGTATCAGGCACACTGCAGACGTGCAAATCAAAAAATATTGCCAAGTATTACCTTAACTTGTAATGTTTGACCACTTTTAGTCATTTCGATTTAATTTTGAACACTTATTTTCATTTTTGTTTTGCAGATTACCTACCCTCCTTCTATTGGAGTCCATATCAAATTTTGTTTATTATAATGTTTTGTTAAAGTTATGTTTCTAACTATTTATTATATTGTTATCTTTAAGTTACGTTTCCAGTTATTTATTGTTGTTTCAATAAAAGTTAATTTAACAAAATGATATACGTCTTCTTTTTCTGACAACACGTCACTATTATTTAGTGTGATAATAATGCACTTAGAAAACATTTAAAAATAGAAATTATATTTATAAGTAGAAGTATAATACTGAGGCTAACTCTTTACCAGCTCTTTACCGGAGTCTATAGCTACGACTAACGATTCCTATGGAAAACCTTTAAAACTCCAGTACAGTAACTGTTTTGATTAGCAACATAGTGTGGCGAACTTCTAGCCTCTGTGCTCACTTAAGTGTTCCATGGACTGTTACTATGGTAGCAGGCAGTAAGCAGTTTGGGGGTAATATTGAAAGGTTCTGACTGTACAGAAACCGTTATATTTACCCAGGATCCTCTACATGACAGAAAGGAAACCAAAGTACGACAGACCACTGTGTACCAGATTTACAACCCTCTTGCGCCACGTTCGCGCCACTTTTCCCATCTTAAAATTGATGCAAAAGTAACACAGTGAACTTGTAAATCTGCCCCTAAGCACATTACGAGCAAAAGAAGTACACAACTCTTTCAATTCCTTATCTATCACAATTAGACAGTTTTGCTTCACGATTCACAATGCACTTTAATAAATACTTCGTGCCTATTTAAATGGGAGACGTGATTGTCGACATTTCAAAACTTAGGGGCATATTCACAAGGCCGGCGTTAAAATTTTCGCTGCTTTAACGCCAGCAAAGTACAACAAAAACACTGAAAATTGACTTAAAAAACCGTTGTTATCTTACCGGAAGATTTACTCAACATTGCTGTTTGCTATGCAAGAGTGAGAGCCAACCCCCGGAGCTATAAAATAAATGGTTGGGGGTACTCCAAAGCCTCCCCCCCTCCAAAATGAGAAGTGGGGGCCTCAATAACCCCCCAAGCCCCAGGAACCACCATCCCCCCAGGGCTTTGTTTATTGTGCCCCCTGCCTGGAGCCCTCGAGGGCCCTGGGGACCTCCACCCCCCAGGGCCGGCTCCTGCAGTGTCCTGGGGTGCCTACCCCCGGGACACTGCTGTTTGCTATGAGAGGGCAGGAGTCTCGCGGCTCCCGCCCTCCCATAGAAAACTTGATTTAGATTTTGAAACAGAGAGCAGTGAAATCTGTTCTCTCTTTCAAAATTCAAACCAGATTGCTTTTCCACATGCAAGTTAGCAGCTCCCCATGCTTGCGGGACTGTGGGGGCATTGTGGCTCTCCCCACGGTCCCCAGCATTTTTTTATAAGACTTTAGAAATTACTGATAGGGGCTATTTTTTTACCGTAAAATTAAAAGTTGCGCACCCAGTGTGGCGCTCAATACGGCCCCCTGGATGCACGACTCATAATCTGTAGGGTGCCCAACGCCAGCGCCTTTGGTGCACAACTTCTACCTGTTTGGGAGCTGGCATTGCTTTTCCACATGGGGAGCTACTAACATGAACTCCCCATGTGGAAAACTATTCTGGTTCAGATTTTGAGAGAAAGAACAGATTTCCCTGCTCTCTCTTTCAAAATCCAAACCAACTTTGCGATGGGAGGATGGGAGCCTCAGCTCCCGCCCTCCCTTAGCAAACAGCAGTATCCCCAGGTTGGGCACCCCGAGCCTCGGCTCCCGCCCTCCCATAGCAAACAGCAGTATCCCGGGGATGGGAATCCCGGGACACTGCGGGAGCCGGCCCTGGGAGGTGGTAGTCCACAGGGCCCTTGAGTGCTCCAGGAGGGGGGCCACGTAGCCCCCCTCCCATAATACATAAAGGCCCGGTGGGGGGTCCCTGGGGCTTTGGGGACCATGGAACCCCCCAACCATTTTTTTGTAGCCCCGGGAGGTGAAAGGGCCCTCGAGTGCTCCAGGAGGGTGGCCACGCAGCCACCTCCCACAATAGATAAAGCCCCGGGGGATAGTGGTACCCGCAGCTTTGGGGACCTTGGAACCTCCCAACCATTTTTTTGAAGCCCCGGGGAGTGACAGCCCCCATAAAATTTAATAATTTTGCCCCCGTGATTCGGCCCCTGGGTGCTAATTATGAAAAAAGCTCATTTTTTCCCCAGGGCTGGCTCCTGCAGTGTCCCGCGGTGCCCACCCCGGGGACACTGCTGTTTGCTATGGCAGGGCAGCAGTCGTGCAGCTCCCGCCCTGTAGCAGGGATTCCGTTCTCCTACAGAACTGTGCATTGAGATTTGGAACCTCAGCGAATTAGGGTGACCCAAAACTCACCTCAGTACCCAAAATCCCCTTACCAGACTAGCTACAGTGTCTCATTGGTCATAACAAACTCCCAATGTTTAGACAAACCAGAACATGAACTTACGATACCTCAGGTCACGTGGAACACATGGGCACTCTTTCGTTATACAATCATTTCAAACCAGAACGTGGAGTAAATGAGAACATGTGCACATTTGAAATATTTATTTACTAATGCCGTTTTCTCAAACGCAGTATCTTAGTTAATACAAGGAAACATATTATCAGAAGCAAAGTTATCAGCATAGTTAGTAGTCCATAAAAAGCAAATGGTGACAGCATGCTAAGATGCTGTAATGAATAAGGGTTAACAACACCTAATTCTCACCCTCCCTAACTAGCATATTATATTAATATCTAAGAAGGTCTCTTTGAGTTTTAGCAGGGCGAGCCCATACCTCAAGATCCTAGTATGAAGAGATCACATCAGCTTCCACCAGCTCTCTGCATGCAAACCGCATCAAGTGTGTATGTGTGCTCTAAGCAAAGCAATATAAAACACGCCTAAAGCCAGAATTTGGCAGGAGCTGCACTTATGTTATGTCTATGAAGGTGCGGAGATCAGACCTCACAACAATTCTGTGTCGAGTTATCCTTGAAGCTTCAGCACTCTCTGTACAGACATAGTTTACTAAGCAAAGCTGATATCAGAGCAATTACATATTATTCTCATGTAAATCACAACGCTCTTGTAGGTTGAAAGCTAAATCAACAATTAAGTGTTGTGTGCAGAAGCAGCAAAAGGAAAAATGGTGTTTAAACATTTAATAAGCTCATGCTAACTTAACACAGTATATAGATAAGCAGTAACTATATGACACCCCCCCATGATCCGAGCACGGATAAGATAAGATAAGGGCCTCCTCCTGAAAGCAGAGTTCAAGAACGATGAGCATTATTTATAATTCAGCAATCAATGAAAAAAAAAAATCATGAAGTGTTCACTTTTACTCAAGCCAATAGTTCTGGGAGGTGAAAAATTCAAGCAAAATTTGTAAAAAGTTATGTCAGTAGAAAATAAGGGGCCGTGATCTGAAACTCGAAAAGTTTTTAGGGAAAGACCGAATATGCAAAATATGCAGCAACAACCTCCAACATGAAATTACCGTCTTCATCCGAAAACAGTTCAGCCATCCAATTTAACAATGGGAAAGAACATACATGCTCTTCTAGGACCGGAGCCTTAATCACCATCAGAGGACAACTCGGTGGGTTCTCAAGAAAGCTATGCGCCAAGAAGTCGAGCGCTGCTTCGAGAATGTTCCAATGACCCATTAGTCCATGCATCGCTGCCAAAGCCATAATCCTTTCGCCAGAACAAACCAACTCGTGAGTAACGACGGGACTCATCAGCTGATTAAAATCGACGTCAGGAGATACCGTCTTGCAGAGACACAAATCAAGGGCCCGTCAAAGTCACAGCTCAGGCAATGAAACACAGACTGGACACATGTAAAATAGGAAAATCGAAACGATAATCCATATGCCGTGCTCAAAGTCGCAAGCGTCAAAGTGCCATAGTATTCAAGCATCCTGTTGCGAAACAGTGCCAGGAGGGGCTGCGCGGCTTCTTGCACAGGAAGGGCATCCATGCTTAATGAAACAAAAGATCACCAGAACGCCTGCCGCCAGTGCCAGTAAAATGGGGAATCCACCAAACAGACTTGAAAAAATAGAATGGAAGAAAGCAGGAATGACCCCAAATATTTTCTCAAATGAAGTCACTAGACCGCTGCTAACTATTTTGAAAAAATGAGCCAGTCCAGTCGTGGAGGACGCGTTAAAGATTGAATGAACCAGTTAGCTGAAATGTAACGGCAAACCAGTATTTAAAAGGGCCTGAACCTCTGTGCGGTTGTTAGCTATGTGAAGCACAAATGGTTCTCGAGCCGAACTCAAGGCCACTTCTTTTTGGGACAATAGAGCTCTTATTCTACTCATGCCATTGAACTCCGCTGTCAAGGTTGGGATGCGCGGCCAGATGGAAACATCCCCTTTCCCATGCGGGGGTGGGTAAAGTACATTTTTGCAGCAAACCACACGCTCTGATACTGTTACTAAATAAGCAACACCTTTAATTAACCCACAACAATCTTCATTATTCAAAAGTAAATAACTACCGTTTGCCAGTAAAGTAAAAGTGGGAATGATTGCGGGAACTGGTGTGCCTTTCAAAACACAGGCTAAATTTGGCCGGTCCTGATTACAAGAACTGTGCAATTGAATGTGTCTACACATTAAGGAGTGATCCGGAGTCTCTGTACACTCCTCCCCATTCAGATAAACTTCTTGTCCGTTTCTAAAACATCTGTAAGTAAAAGGGAGGGACCAGACTTCATGAAGAAATGCATTACCTAACGGTTCATATCGACCTATAGCAACATATCGCATACAATTTGTAAATTTATATAAAGCAAATGGCAATGTTATCAAACCGTGGATAAGCCACGTTGCAGCAGTGGCTTCTGCCACAGAGAATGGCAAGGATTCTAACCTTTCAATATGTAACATAGAAAAAGAGGCATCGCGCATGGAAAGCAGGCGCTGCTTGTCAGTTAAATTAAAGGGGGCAAAGAGAGAGGAGACATTCATGTAGGTCCATGGCACCTTGCCAGATTTCAACGTCTGCAGGGTCCACGCAAATTGTATGATAGAACGCAATTGATTTTGACCATGGTACAACACAGATACTTCATCTTGCACAATATCCACTACAGAGGACACAATATTATCTAACGTGTAAATGTGGGAAGAAAGCATGTTAATACTATTATCGACCACTGCAAGCACTTTTTCTAGATTAGCTTGATCAATAGCTCTAAGGCGTGTCGCCGCCTCAATCTGTGATGTCTTCCAGATTTCATTGTAAATAGAATATATTCATCTTTTTGATCTACCACTAGCCGGGCCTTATATGAAATCATTTAAATCCACATCTTCATTCAGCTTGGACAGATGTAATTTAACCGCAACCAATGTAGAATGTTTCAGCCAATGTTGACATAATTTGCCCACTGAATAAGTCGTGACAGAATGGTCAGTGTCAAAACGTGGATCAGGTCTGACCTGCTTAAAGCCATCATATAAACCCAAAAAACGGTGCTGGCATGAATCAGCACTTCTGTGCCACATCAGCCAACCTTTTGGATCCAAACTGGATATGTTAAAGGATGAATTAAGCAAAAGGGTCTGCAAGTCCCTAATTGAAAATTTAGTAAAATTATTCCAGCCAGAATATTCTTCTAACTCAGGGATGGTAGGAGTATTTAATTTTTTAGAAGTAGCCAATCCAAAGCATGTCGTTTGTGAAATAGTAGAATTCAGAAACAACATGTGATTTGGGATGAGGCATGCTCGGTGCAAAGCTTCTATGCCCTGTACCTGCCAGCTTTTAGAACCCCAAACTGATTTAAGGTCAATAATTTCCTTCCACAATTCATAGCTGCCAACAGCCAGCTGATCAAGAAAGGACTTCGAGTACAATAATTTAGTATCGGTAAGCCTAACCTTGGACATTGGCTTCTGTGTCATTTTAAAATAAAAGGACTCGGATTGGACTGATTGAAGTCAGTAAAATAAGTGTACTTTTTCAAAAAAGTACTGGAACTGCCTTGTTTTGGGGCTGGGCAATGCTCCCATTGCGTGTAATTTACAGTATTCCTTCTGGAAGCAGTTTTATATAAGAAGTGTTTGCCAAAATGTTGACAGCAAAACAAATCACCATAATTAGCAGATTCTAAGTACAAATCTTCAGCATCAAAGGCAGCATAGTATTTCAAATCAGAAAACAAAGCCTCTACGGCCTGAACATTCCAATCATCAGAACGTATGTTTTGTTTCACTACATCCCCCATGTTAACTCTAAGCACATTAGGGACATTAACAACTTCTGTAGGGCCATGAATTTGAAATGTAACGGCATCCCACAATATCCCATCAAGGACAGGCCAAGCAGTGATGTTAACAAATGTCAAGTCTCTTTTCAGTCTGTGCGCAGAATGCGATGAGGAAAGGGGGGCCAAAGTTCCATTGAGATGTCGAATGCATGTTCTTTCCTCGACATAGTGTCCATTCACAATTCGAAAAAAATAAAACACAAACCCAATTGACATAAAATGGTAAATTGAAAAAAGCACCAGCCAAATATATGTCTAAGGGGGTATCAAAAAATGTTTTTTAAATAAACTGGCATAAACTGCAAACCGTGAGGGTCTCTTCGAGGCATTGGAAACAGAGTCAAATGAAAATCTGGATTCTGTGGCCAAACGTGTCTGCAGATCTGGCATAGATAAGTCAGTGGGGTAAGTGTAGTCAATTTCATCATGGTCTGTACCAGGCAAAGTACTTAATAAAGGACTGGAAATTGTAGGTAACTCGATGGCCACTTCTGGTTCAGGATTATAAGCAGTGGCCAAAACAGAATTTCTCACAATGGAAGGACAGGAGACTGCCGGTGTCATACTAAGAAGAATCGGCCACTCTGTGTATATTGACATTGTTAATGGAGATAAACCTGTTTTCCTTACGACCTGGAAGCAGAGGTAAAATGACTGTTCTTGTGCCCTTCACTCCAAGGACTGGAACCGGAGCCCGATAGGAAGGTCCAAATTCTTTCTTGTTATCGATCTTTTCGCGAACCAGTTCTCCAACTTGGGGTAGCCAGCCAACGACCGGGATCTGCAACGCATCATCCGATGTGGAGGGCAAATTTTCCTTTGCAAGACTGTCTCTGGTCTTTTGTAGATCCTGTAAAACATTGCAATGTTCATCTACGTCAAAGGTTGTGGAGCGAGCCACGCAGTCTAGACCATCAAGGTCAGGGACGTACATCTTGATGCCAAACAGCATTTCGTATGGGGTCCGCCCACCCAGAGACCTTCTAGGGAGATTATTAAGTGCACGCTGCATGCCATTGAGGTGGGCCAGCCAGTTTCTGCCAGTGCCTATAACTCGAGCTGTCAAAGATTGCTTTAAATCACGGTTCATTCGCTCCACTACACTATTACCCTCAGGTCTGTAGGGAGACGAAAACTTGACTTGGACCCCCATCGAAGTCATGGCATCCTTATACGCCTTAGAGACGAAAGCCGGACCATGATCCGAATGGAAGGTACCACAGGCAAAAATCCCTACAAAGACACGCAAATCTCTTACGACAGTCCGTGAATAAGCGCTGCGATGGGGCCAAACCCACACAAAGCGTGTGCATGAATCAACTGCTACTAAGATGTACTTATACGCAGTATCAGAGGAAAAAGGACCGCAGTGATCTAAATAAACACAACCTAGTGGTTTATTAGAAATGTACAAATGTGTCTGAGGCGGACGCGCAGCAGTCGAAGGTTTAATCTGCTGGCAAATGTCACATTGAAGGACATAATCTCGCGTCTGTTTGTACAGTCCCCGCCACCAGAAACGTTGTTGTAATTGAGCTACAGTGGCCGAGACGCCCGCATGCGCAGACGCCACACCTTCATGCGCCGCTGTAATCAGACTAGCTCTGCGATCCGAGTTGGGAATCAAACGTTCCCCAACTTCAGGAATTGTCACAAAAGGAACCTTTTCGGGACTTAAGTGGTATGTGTACTTCGAAGGGAACCCCGTAGGATGTTTACCTCCCTTCTCAGTGGCAGCAACAGCCGCCAAGATGTCATCATCAATCTTACTTTTGGACCGTGTAACTGCTGCAACTAGATACGTAGACACCGCTGATTTCGCTGCTTCATCAGCAAGCGAGTTACCGACAGCGTGAACTCCCACACGCTGATGGCCGAGAGTATGAATCACAAAAATGAGCGGCAACTTAGCCTTAAGCTCAGCCACTCGAACCCAGATCATCTTATGTTTTATTGTGCTACCCTTGGAATCATGAAAATCATTCTGAATCCAAAAGAACAAGTTTTCATTGTAAGACTGTACACAGTAGTAAGAATCACTCACAATAAGAGTAGTCACACAAGGATCAGCGTACTCCAACGCTATTAAAAGAGCACGAAGCTCTGCCAATTGTGCGGTGCAGTCCCCTAGAGTCTGCGTGTGCACTACTCTTGACTTGAACTCATCGTTCACCATGGCACCTACCACAATGGCGCATGCGGAAACGTAGGCGTGTTTAGAGCCATGCGCAACCTGCGCCGAACCATCAGTGTAAATGATGAAATGGAAGTCCTACAAAGGTCGCATAGCTAGAGGAGCAGGATGAACAAATTCATACTGCAAGTACTCTTGCGACCGTAATGAGGCGTCAAAAATAAACGTGACATCCGTGGACGTCAAGGAAGCAGCCCATTGAATCCACCGAGGGTGCAAAGCTTTAGAATTTGGTACACTGGCTTTCGTGACTGCCTCTAAATGAGAACAGGGTGTAACAACCAACATGCATTTTCCCTGTGACAGAGCACGTTCCTTAAGAATCGCCATCTGCATAGCCGTTAAAACTTTCTCCACAGTGGAAAACCGCATTTCAGCCGAAGTGTACAAGTGTGACTTGTAAGCAATAGGTACTGTGTCTCCTTCATTAAAAGTCAGGTACGTGAAACCCACTGTCCCAGGAATGATTCTTATCACCAGGTTAGTGTGGTTATCACGAGTCAGCAGAAATTTAGAAGCGAGCAGATCAGCCTGCAAGGACTGCAAGATGGCTGAGTGCTCAGGCAGCCAGCATGACTTGGAAAAAGTTGGTTGTATCAAAGCATACAAAGGCTTGATACGCTGGGCATATTCCGGAATGTATGTCCTCCCGAAATTTAAAAAACCCAGCAAAGACTGTAATTTTTTCAGTGTTGTAGGAGCGCGCAATTTTGCGCATTTCTCCATGAAGTGAGGAGCCAAACCTCTACCTTCATTGTTGAGCTCATAGCCCAGGAAAAATACTGTGTACTCTGCAATGTGCGATTTCGCAAAGTTAAATTTGTAACCCATGTCAGCAAAGTTACAAATTATGCTGTTGACTCGACACAGATGCTCCCAAATTTCGTCGTCTGTGAGATATATGTCATCCACATACGAGCAAGCATCTGGGTCGATCCTCTCTAAGAGAGACACTATACGGGCGGTGAAAACCCAGGACTATTCTTATAGCCCATTGGGAGACGCCGAAATTGTTTTTGAACACCGCCACAACTAAAGCTGGTCCATTGGGAACTAAGACCATCCAATCTATGGGCATAAAAACCGTTGGAAATGTCAAGCGTTGTTTTAAAACGCTTACGTACAAGACTATCCACTAGGGCAGAGCCGTGAGTATTCTGTACTGCACAGTCACGGCAATGCGAGTTTAAATGCCGGTAATCCAAAACCAAACGATATGACCCATCTGGCTTGGTCACTGTAAAAAGAGGGTTATTCATCAGTGACACACATGTTTCAATAACTCCTTGATATTCCAATTGCTCAAGGATTGCCGCGACTGAAGCCTTTGCTTCACGCCGTATGGGATATTGAGGTTGAGGCTGCGGCTGAGACCGTAAAGGAATCTCGTGGCATGGGGACAATTTATCCCAACCACATTGGTTGCGGTACAGAGATGGTGCTAGAGCCCTAGCCCACTCTTCTGCAAAATGCTGCGCATGCTCCTTCGAGACAGTGTTCGCGAAACTCAGGAGGATCACCTCCTCCCCTCGCGACGACGCGAGTACAAAAGGTGGGGGGCAGTCAGCCTCCGAAAGCAAAATGTCATACGTAGACGAAAGATTTTCCCAAAATACCCCTTTGATGGTACGTTGTATGTCACCTTCTATTAACAAGACAATTTCATAAAGTCTATCAGGGGGAGCAACTCTAGCTGTTTCTATTACAACATAAATATCAGTCGCTGTCACCTTCAGTAGTGGACGCAGGGCCTCTCTCACAATGGTAATCTCCGCTGCGCTGTCCAGCAAAGTCAGAGCCCATGTCAGATTCCGACGCAGCGTTCTCACTATCTGTGGCATATCGATGCACTTTTTCGCAAACTGTGGTCTCTTCGGCGTTGAGCCGTCCTGCTGTCCTGTGACGTCTGTTGGGCGGGGCTGGTCACATCCTTGCAGACCACCCCGACCCCTTCCGCCTCCTCCACCACCGGTCTTCGGGGCCGATGAGTCCTGAAAGGAACGAGGAGTGCGTTGATCAGAAACCTGAAATCGATCAGGTGATTTAATCGTCGCGCGATCGCGCAGTCATAAACACGTTCTGTCTGCACAGGCATCTGAGACGCAGGATGAGACTCCTGTTTTTGTTGCTGTTGCTGTTGCTTACCCTGTTTCTGTTTCTTAGGCCAATTTTGTTTTTTGGACAGGGGCTGAACTTCCGTTTCTGAAGTCTGCCCTTGTGGTTGCTTCTTCTCTTTTACAGAAAAAGGGTTTTGACCCTAGCTATTGCGACCCACCTTTCTATAAGCAGCCACAATAATCCTCGCCAACTGCCTGGGTTTATCGCATCGGGAATCGCCTCCAAAGCGTTAGCCACTTGAAAGTTCACCGCATCCCTCTTGACATTAGCAAGAATGAGATCGCAAACTATATCAAAGGAGCCACACAGGCGCATACCCAATTCAACCGCTGCCTCCGGTCCGTGATCATCTTGAACACGTTTAATGATCTCAGGCAGGACAGCCATAGACGGAGTGCCGAAACACCTTGGATAGACCGCCACAAATGTCCTCCCCCAGGTTTCACAGTCAACGAGTTCGGGGGCCAAATCCTTCGGTAAACTAATCGTTAAGATTCTATGTTTATCACCAGGAGTTGTATTAGGAAATACTGCTTCCAGCTGGTCAAATTTCTCGGCAAGCCAGAAAGGAAAATCATCCTTTTCCTGGGGACGCTTACCCATCACTGCATTGACCATCACAGGACTGAGCTTCAAACCGCCCTGTCCCGCCGGAAGAGCCGGACCACCCGGGGGCCCACTCGGGAGATGACGACCTATGTATTGCACTAACGCACGAATCACGGCAATAGAAACTACATGTAGTCTACGAACCTCCGCTAAGGTACATTTGCCGTGTTGAGGATGAGGATTAAATCCAGCCAAAACAGGCCACTTTGCGCCTGGAATGGACAAAGGACCTAACCTTGGAGCGGTTAAAGAACGGGGTAGGGCGCCACCAAACCATACGTGATGCTGCCAATGATCAATAGGTACTTCCAGTGCCCTGTACGGAGTATATTCATTCGGCACAGGTGAGGGAGTGTAAGTGTGGAACACACCAGAATTAGCGTCCACAGCCGGAAACGTCACCCACGAATAAAAGAGTTCGTATGGGTAAGCTGCTTCCGCACTCACCACCAAAATAACAGCCAAGCCATCAACTGGTACATTGTAAGTCTGCAAATGATTGCGCACCGCAATGCGACAATGCTGCGAAATGTCCACAGGCTGGGCCATGACTGCACAGGAACTTAGAAAAACAAAGTAAACTTTGTAGCACAACTGGGTAGTAATACAAGGAAACCGTTTTAGAAAGATTCAAGCTTGAAAAGACCTATTTCAAAAATAGGTAGGTTGTCCGACACCACTGTTTTCCGGAAACGACAGTGAAGGGGTTAAGGTTTGAATGATATACTACTCGAGTGTCATGATATAAGACCACCAACGGTTGGGCGCCATGTAGCAGGGATTCCGTTCTCCTACAGAACTGTGCATAAAGATTTGGAACCTCGGCGAATTAGGGTGACCCAAAACTCACCTCAGTACCCAAAATCCCCTTACCAGACTAGCTACAGTGTCTCATTGGTCATAACAAACTCCCAATGTTTAGACAAACCAGAACATGAACTTACGATACCTCAGGTCACGTGGAACACATGAGCACTCTTTCGTTATACAATAATTTCAAACCAGAACGTGGAGTAAATGAGAACACGTGCACATTTGAAATATTTATTTACTAATGCCGTTTTCTCAAACGCAGTATCTTAGATAATACAAGGAAACATATTATCAGAAGCAAAGTTATCAGCATAGTTACTAGTCCATAAAAAGCAAATGGTGACAGCATGCTAAGATGCTGTAATGAATAAGGGTTAACAACACCTAATTCTCACCCTCCCTAACTAGCATATTATATTAATATCTAAGAAGGTCTCTTTGGGTTTTAGTAGGGCGGGCCCATACCTCAAGATCCTAGTATGAAGAGATCACATCAGCTTCCACCAGCTCTCTGCATGCGAACCGCATCAAGTGTGTATGTGTGCTCTAAGCAAAGCAATATAAAACGCGCCTAAAGCCAGAATTTGGCAGGAGCTGCACTTATGTTATGTCTATGAAGGTGCGGAGATCAGACCTCACAACAATTCTGTGTCGAGTTATCCTTGAAGCTTCAGCACTCTCTGTACAGACATAGTTTACTAAGCAAAGCTGATATCAGAGCAATAACATATTATTCTCATGTAAATCACAACGCTCTTGTAGGTTGAAAGCTAAATCAACAATTAAGTGTCGTGTGCAGAAGCAGCAAAAGGAAAAATGGCGTTTAAACATTTAATAAGCTCATGCTAACTTAACACAGTATATAGATAAGCAGTAACTATATGACAGCCCTGCCATTGCAAACTGTGGTTTGGGTTTTGAAAGCGACAGCAGGAAACCTACTCTCGCTTTCAATAATCAATCCACACTGCTTTTCCACATGGGGAGCTGCATGTCAGCAGCTCTCCATGTGGAAAAGCAATGCCAGCTCCCGCAGGACGCGAGGAGCTGGAAAGGACCGTGGGGGCATTGGGGCTCCCCTCAAGGTCCCCAACGAAGAGTCCAGGCCCCGGGGGATGGGGTTCCCGGGGCCAGAAGTAGCCAAGGAAAGGAGCCACGAGGCCCCCCTCCATTAAAAAAATAAAATAAAAAAGTAAAAAAGCCGCACAGCCCCGATGGATGGGGTCCCCATGGCTAAAAATAGAGGACTCAGGAAGGGGGCCACGCAGTCCCCCTCCTAGTTTTAAATTATAATGATAATAATTAAAAATTATGGCAATGCACCGGGGGATGGGGTCCCTGGGGCCGAAATAGGCCTCTGAATGAGGGCCACGTGACCTCACATTTTATTTTTTTTAAGAGGCAAGGGCCTGGGGGTTAGGGTGAGTTGATATCATTCCTATATGGCACATTCGTAAGGAAGTTCTCAAACATCACAGACCCATTAAGGACGCTATTAAGAAAGTGGAAAACTTCCAGTGCAACAATGATTGGCAGTTAGCACTTGAAAAGAGCAAAGAATCCATTAGGCACCATGTGGTGCCTGCCACGTAGTGCTCTGAAATTCACAACATGGCATTTTCGCATTGCGGCTGGTGCTGCTGTCAGCAGCAACCGCCGCAATGTTAAGATGCAGGATCCGACTGCCAGGTGACGGTCACATCCTGATCCAGTGTGTGGGACTACCAGATGCATGGCGGGCGATCCCGGTTTACACCAGGGTGGCGGACGGACTACAGTCCATCGGCCATCCTAATCAATCCCTAAGTACGCCTAATACAAAAGGCCATAAAAAATTAAGCCACATCAAATACATGGATCTGTTTTTACTTGTTCGACCAGAAAGGTGGCATATCTGAACTGCAGTTAAATTACAGTTAAAGATGGTACAATGTCATCAATGGTTTCCTTATAATGCATACAAAGTTTTAATTTAATAAAAGACACAGTGAGACTGTGTTTGCTCTACAGATACAGTATCCCAGTGGATGCGTTTGATCTTGTCTTGGGAAAGCAGAAACAACAACTCAGGGAAGTACCAATAAATGTTGAGACCCAACTTCTGTAAGAGAAATTTGATGGTGCGAAACCATGGGATACTCTCCACGCCCAGTAGGGCCGTAAGACTTTCACCAACACAATAGTGCTTCAATTCAGCAGATGTCCACTACTGGTACTAAAACGTTAGCAATCTGTATTCGATTTTATGTGAGATCTTAGGCTGAGTAAGATCCATTTGTAAAACTTTATTCGATCTTAAAAATAAAAGATCATAAAAGCACAGTACATCAACATTAAAAGCATGACATTTCATTAAAATTTACAGCCTAAAATACAAGAAATTCCAAGGACATCTTATTCTTTCTAAAAATGACTAGGAAGTAATTTTCCTTTTCTTTGTACAAGCGCAAAGGAAACTAGCTACTACAAAGCTAATAAACGGATTACTAAGTTATTTAGGAAATCTAAGAGCCCCTCTACATTGTCCGAAATTAGAATGTTTCAGATTCTGTAGTATACAACGTACTCTTTTCCCTTTCTATAAGTCATAGAATAGAATAATATGAAGGTCTGTTTGTTCCGAAACTCCATCACAAGGGCAAACAGTCTAGTCACAGTGCATACAGATTAATGCCCCGATTACTTACTGGTAATCTTCATTACTCCGAGTATAGTCTTCCTCGCCACATGACTAACAAAGTGAGCTTCAGCTCCATACCAGAACCCTCCGAAGCAAAAAGTCAGCCTCTCATACCTCCCATCCCTTCCCAATATGGCCGACCCATTACACCCCTGACCTCTATAAGAGGCGGGCCGGCCTAACCCATCAGCCTGAAACTACCAAGCAGAAACATGAAGCTGATAGCCAGACAGGGAGGGAGGGATGAGAACTCATGTGGTGAGGAAGACTATACTCGGAGTAATGAAGATTACCAGTAAGTAATTGGGGCATTACCTCCTCGTTAGTCTTCCTCACCACATGACTAACAAAGTGAGCACATACCAAAGCCAAGCGGCTTCATGGAAACTCACAAGAAACCAACGGACCAGAATGGGACCCCCACGGAAGAGGACGAACCAAAAAGGCCAGACGAGCGGACGAACCACCTAAGAGAGGCAACCACGAGCCAGAAGAACCAGCCCCAGGACGAAAGACAACGGAGGGGCCGAAAACCCGGACCCCTGAGACACGAAGTGCTGTTAGAAAAAGTGTCCCCAGGAAAGACCGAAGGAGGACAGAGAAAGCACGGCACCAGACTGCACAGAGCCAAAAGCAACAGCAAAAGGGCCCATAAGAGAAAGCAGTAACCCAACAAGACAGCCCAACGAACAGCCAGAAGAGAGAGGGAGGGCAAGAGCCCATGACACAGAGGGCAACCCCACAACAGTGACCAACAAAAAAGTCACCGCAGCAAGAGAGACGCAGTCCGACAAACACAGCAACACTGCAAGGGAGGCCAACACAAAGGGACCCCCGGAAAGGATCATGACTACGGGAGAACAGAGGCAGGTACAAGGCAAAAAAGGCCCAGGAAGGAGCCGGAAACGACACAGAAGAGACCCGGCCTCCAAGGGAACCCAACCAGCCAACCGAGAAAGGCGAAAGGCCCAGAGGCCCACCCACGGAGGCCGAAGGGCGGAAGAGACCAAGCCAAGCCACCAGCAAGGAAGCGAACGGCCATTAAAAGAAACCAGAGGTGCCAACCTGCGAACATGAGGAAAAAGAAACATCGAACACCTGGAATCAAACACTCAACACCGAGGGGAAGAGTATAAGACCACAACCAGTAGGTAACAGGGAGTCACCCAGAGGACCCCAAGAAGAAAAAACACAGAGGCCGAAGGAAGGGACACGCAGAGCGCCTGGCCGAGACCGCCGTCCCAGGAACGCACCACAAGAAAAAAGCGAGCCGCCAAAGCGAGCACCCAGGAGAAACAGGCCGAAACAAGCCCAAGCCACGTCAACACACCCAGAGAGCCACCGAGCCAACAGGCCCCGGAACCCCAAAACCAGGGACAAAAAAAAAATTGAGGACGCAAAGTCACACCGAAAGCGCAGGACCCCGCCAGGGAGAAGAGAACCGGGAGCAGCACCCCCAGGCACCCAACAGCACCGCCGGAAACAAAAACCAGCAAGGTAAAACCAGAAAGCAGGGGAAGGACACGAAACCCGCACCCACATAGGCCCAACATGGACCAAAGAGTAACACTGCCCAAGCCAACCATTGCAGCAGCGGAGGCCAGTGGAGACGCACTCAGGGGAGCACCACCAACCGGACAAAAACCCTGGCCTGGCCACAGAGTCTGTGGACCCAGACCCCCCAGAAGTAAAAGGACCCCAGGAAAACCCAAAGCCGGGGGCCCGTGGAGAACCCGAGCTAGGCACCAAGAGGCCCGACCCACAGGGCGGTACGAGACCCAAGCAAGGACCGCACCAGTGCTCCAAAAGGACAACAGGGGCGAACCCCGAAACACCCCAGAGCACGAAGCAGGGGAGAAACCGCCCAGGAGTGCAACCAGAAGCCCCCACAAGGCCGGGGCAAATCCCAGAGAAGCCAAGGAAAGGGCAACCGAAAAACGACCAACCGACCTGGCACCGACCGGGAACCCCCGCACGCCCCAAAGGGAGGCAAAGGCCTCCTGCACCTGGGAAGGACACAGACCCCACAGGAGAGGCAGCCCAAACCCAGGAAGACCCAGGCTTGCGACACACAAAGGAGTAAACCAGTCCAGATCCGGCCAACAACACAGAGCAGAGGAGGACAGAAGCACACAGGGCAAGAAGGCCATGGGACCCAGGAAGAACAAGGACGGGAAGTGTGACCAAAAGCAAGGCGTAGTACTAAAAAGGCTGCGGCAGCCAGCCAAAGAGCAGCACAGAAGACACCCGAGAGGGTGCCACAGAGAGGAAGCAAAGGCATCCAATACCCATGAAGTGGAAACCAGAACAGAAAGACCACCGACCCACTGGCAGACAGGGTGGGAAGGGAGCCATTGGGGCAAGAAAAAAAGGAACACCCACAGGAACAGGCAGAGACGGGAAGGCCGACAGGGCACAGAGACCAACTGAAAGGGGAGGTTCCCCAACGGACAGACGATGAAAGCACCGCAGGACACAAAGGCACCCAAAACTCTCCCTGTGGGGGTCCACACCAAGGTGAACAACCCGGACAGGAAAAGCCAGGGCCACAAAAAAACCGATGAAGGGGGACAGCCACCCAAGGGAGGAGAACAACCACAGAGCCACAGCACGTGGGACCAACCCGGGGAGCACAACAGCCGACAAGCAGAGCGAACCCTTAGGAGCAACAGTGCGCCAACCCCCAGGAAACGAGGCAAGAAAAAAAGACAGACTCCAGGAGCAGAAGCCAAAGTCCACCCGGAGACCACAGAAGCAGCCCGCAGTAAGAACAAGAGAAAAACAGTGACTCCCTTAATCCGACATGCAGATGTCCACAACCCCAGGAGCCCTCGAAGGCCACAACAACCAGGACAGACCCTGTACAAAGAGGGGAGCAGGCGGGGGCAGGAGAACACAGGACGGCAGACAAGAATGCCCCCAAACGCAACAGTGCCACAGACACTCCATCCCGTGTAAAAGAAACTCGACCGCCAGCGTGATAGTGCAATACCGGAGCAACATACACGAGCACCACCAGACAAGAATGAATACACGTCGCAAATCATAGGAAGGCGAGCCAGCGTGAGGCTCGACCAGCCCTCAGAGGCCGAAGCCCGGCAGCACCAACCCCATGCCACAACCACGTGCACCCAATCTTCCCTGTATGGCACCAAAATAAGACAAGTGCCACCGAAGCGAGCACCAGACCAGGAAAACACCCAGAAGGGCCCAACACCAAGTCCAGAAGAGCACGGTCAAGAGTACAATACCAGGGAAACTGATGAGCACAGACCCCCAGAAGGGAATCCCGGCACCCAAGCACGGGAAGAAGAAGTGAAGCGAAGTGCCCAGAGACACAGGAAGCGGAGTGATGATGCTGAGACAGGAACACTGTCCCCCAGTGTCAAGGAAGACAGTACAAGCCAGCCATGCCAGGAGATGGAAAAGAACACAGAAAAACACACCTATAACACCCATATAGAGGAAGAGCACCCGCCAGCAGAGGACCACCATGACCCCAAAACAACGTAAACGTGGAGCGCCCGCACACCACCACAGCAGCCACAAACGAGGCAGACCGGAACTGCAGTGTGGGGAGAAAGAAGAGCATGGGCACAAAGCACCCCAACAAACCACGGGTGTGCAAGATGCGAGAACCACCATGGGAGAGGCCGTAGCCTGTACGCCCACCACGAAACCCCCCCAGCTGGAAACAACACCGGCCCACAGACAGAACACATAGACCGGAACCAGCCGCTGCAGGAGTGTAAGAACATATCGGTAGAAAACCAGAACCTAAGCACCAGAGGAGCACAGCCCGAGTGAAGCCGGGGGGAGACAGGCCCCGCCCCATGGAGGCCTTCCCAGCGAGGAGCACCCGCTTGTCAACAGCCCAGCTTCAACCAAAGGAGGCCGGGAGACACATGGGAAGAAAAAGCAGCACCATCACAGCCAATACCGAGAAGTCCTGTGAACAGGGAAAAAGCAGGCCAAAACAATCGCTAAAGCAAAAGGCTGATCGCGAGCAAGAGCAAACCCCTGCAGGCACACCAGTGTAATGCACCAGCTGAACGCGCCGAGCTACCTCGGCCCCCAGGAAAAAGTAGGCCAGCTGATAAACTGACCGGCAACACCAGTGCAGCAGTGCGGGAATCAGCACCGGACCCCGCCCCGGGAGGACGAGCTATGCCGCATGACACGGTAAGAGCCGCGCAGTGTCGCCGCAGCCATGTGTGGGGAACGCAGGACAGCACGCCCGCCGCATGCCCCAGGGGCAGGCGGCATGAAAAAAGGAAATAGGCGCCCATCCCAGCGGGGACGCGGGAACCCCAACGCGGTGAAGAATCGCAGTTGACCGCTGCAACGCCAAGGGGCAGGCCCGGCATGCTACTAAAGCGGGGTAGCCAGTGAAAGGACTCCCCAAAGGTACACCGGAATCCCGCACACAGGAAAAACAACAGAGAGTGACAACTCCTGCTGTGCCATCCAAGATGGTCCAGGGAAAACAGCCGCGCAGCACTGCCGCCGCCTGCCGCAAGGCCTCGAGGGGCAAGCGGGCGGCGCGAGCAAACCGCAGGCAGAAGCGTAGGGGGAGAAACACCCAAACACAGACCCTGCCGCAGCGCCGTGAAAACAGGAGGGTGGCGCAAAAAAAAACAGGCACCAAGCAAAATAATTGGAGTCCACAAAAGGACCGGCCGTACATGGAGAGGCGTGGCAGAGCGCTGGCCACAATCCCAATCGGTACCCCAGCCGCCACCCCCTCCTGAAATCCATCGCCCGGCCAGACCACAGCAGGGGAAAAGGGGGGGAGAGAGCCCAGAAACAAATGGTCCGCTAGAGCAGGACAAAGGTGGGAGGGGGGGACAGACGTTTGAGGCCAGCAACACCAAGGAGCATTCAAGCCCAGAGAGACCCATGAAGGAAAGCCCGCTAGAGCAGGGCCAGACAAACACCCAGAGCCTCCAAGCATGCTAGAACAGTGCAAGAGAAACTAAAGGGGAAAGGCGAGGGTACAAGGCGGAGGGGGAAACCAGAGCAGGAGCCGCTAGAGCAGGGTCTCGTCCCCCCGGCCGTAAGACCTGCTAGAGCAGGCCCTGGCCCCAACTTACCTAAAGAAAAATGCTCTGGAGAATCTGCAGCGCAGAACGAAAAAAACAGGCTGATGAGTTGGGCCGGCCCGCCTCTTATAGAGGTCAGGGGTGTAATGGGTCGGCCATTTTGGGAAGGGATGGGAGGTATGGGAGGCTGACTTTTTGCTTTGGAGGGTTCTGGTGTGGAGCTGAAGCTCACTTTGTTAGTCATGTGGCGAGGAAGACTAACAAGGAGGTAATGTGAAATCTTACTAAAATATATTGGTGCTGTAAATTCTGAATTTCCTCTAAGTAGCAATAATCTCCCCCTGCTAAACCCGGGAGGTGTCCATATATCCTAACTGTTGGTTTGTCTTTATTTATCTCCATTGGTTCTCGCACCTCCTTTGCCAAAACAAAATCCTTTAGATCCTTCTTGGACAATTGAAGGCATTCACTAGGGTTTCTAAACAAATCCTCCAGGCCCAAAGAATTCAGATTTGACCTTACATGATACAACCATTCTATTTTGTGCACATTGTAGAATTTAAGGCACTCCTTTATAATTGATTGTGTTAAAAATACTGTGTTCTTCCTCCAAGTTGAATGCCATAGAGCTAATGGGGCAAACCTTACTAGGTCACTGATATAGGGAACATCCAATTCAGCATGACAATTAAAATTGGAGCATGACATTGCGAAAGAAACCATCTGCTTCAAAAATGTATCCTCAAGAATATGTAACTGCTCAATTGGAGACATCCCTACACCCCTGCTCGATAAGTAGTAGCTGAGATTGTCTTGGCCTTATATATACTCTTTATAGCTGTTATAGGTTTTGTACCCAGTTTCTTGGCAAATGTAGTGATAGCTGCCATGGCACTTTCCATCACTACTGCCCTGTTTTTGACCATGTTTGCCAGGTGTGACCTTTGTCAAACATGACTCCCAAATAAAAAAAGATTCTACTACCTCCAATCTGCCCCTAGGTGGAAAAATTGTGCTTCCCATGCCCAGTAGGGTCTGCTATTAATATAAAGGATTTTGATTAGTTGATCCGTAGATAAAGGGAAGTCATGAAAGAGGCATGGGCTGTTATCATACATTGCAAGGCCCTACCTGTTCTGGCGACTAGAACAGTATCGTCAGCATAGGCAAGCAGTGAGAGGGGTAGGGAGCCAAATTTCGGAATGTCCAGTGGTGTACCTGCTAATGCTGCCTCAACCCCGTTCATATATAATGAGAACAGGAATGGGGCAAATACACATCCTTGCCTAACCCCCCTTAAAATCAGAAATTTCCCTTCCTTGCCATACCGCACAGATGAGGTAGTCTGGGAATATAACTGCTTAATGAATGTAAGAATTGGCGGATCAACCCCCATTGACTCCAATATCTCCAATATTATGTAAAGATTCACACAGTCTAATGCTGCTGTGAGATCCGTGGAGGCCATGTAGATTTCTAATGGCAAGTATCCTGTTCAGACTCTGACATATTCATGGTGAGCAAAATGTTTTACCGGGACCCCTTCCACATCCACAATACCACAAAATTGCTTGGTGGAGTATTTACACAAATGTGCAGTAAACTCACCCAACCACACAATATTAAAGTTTCCCCGAAATTTACCCCAATTTTATCCAGCTGGTTTTCCGATTGTGCCGTCACTAAATCCGGATTAGCTTAAAAGTTGTTATTATAAAAGTTTAACAATAACCAGCCCTGCCCCCTCTAAGCCCCCTAATAGCAAAAAGTGGAAACACAAGGACACCTTAAAACATGTCTTTAATCCTATTGGGGGGGGTATTGGATATTAACGTTAATAAACCCCCTCTAGCTCGACCTGATTGTGCAGGCACTGCCTCTGTTTGGAATGAGTGCTATCCATCTATAGCGATTTGATCAATTTCCCAGGTCACCTGGAAGCAAATTATATTGTATTTTAGCCAGACATCCAACCAGTGTGTGTTACCCACCTTCCCTTTAATACCTTCAACATTCCAGGAAGCTAGTTTTGTCCAGCTACCATCGTCCCGTTCTATGTCCCCTTGGGAAATTACTTCCTAATGTATTTTTCTCTTAGTGTGCCCCAAGCCTGTTTGGGGTAAGTGCACTGTGGGTAGTCAGTCTCAGGAATCAAGCCCTGCTAAAGGAGCAAATCTGTTTTCTGGGTCACATTTAGAGCTTCCCACATTGCCCAGAGCATTCAAGGTCATTTGTTGAGATCTATGCCTTTTATATGCATAACTGTGAGGACCTAAGTTAACAAGGGTAACAGGGGTATAAAAGAAGTTCAGAGACAAAGCAAAGATCTCAGTGCCAGGGAGTGCTACGTCATGAAGGTGATGTTTCAAAAGGCTCACCACTTTCCGATTGACCACTATACAATCTCCTTTTAAATTTGTATTTGCGTTACCCACCCAGCCCATTGTTCTTGCCATTATAATGTTGCTGGCTAGACCATCATTTCTTTCTGTCCCTATCCCTCCATATGTATTCAACCAAAACAGTGAATTATGCATCAACTGCACTGGACTTATTCTGCCCCTATAGGGGTGTAAGAGGAGTACTCATGGGAACTGGTAGTAAAGCCCTTAAAAACGTGTTGCATCATAGCAAGACTATGAGGGTTAGAGGAGCCCCATAATTCTGTAACATACAAAATTGATCCAATGGCCTTGGCATTGTAGATCTCAAGGGAAGGGATGACCCTTTGTGAGAATATTTTACATAGAACCTTTGCTATATTTGCAGTCTGCTGGGTGAGCACCAATTGAGCCTTTTCCAACTAAGGAGCCCAACACAGGATGGGTGTCATTTTATGCCTAGGTAGTCAAAAACAGAGACTGGGTCAGGGCAATACATGTGTTACCTACCAATATCTGCCTATTACAACAGAGTGCCCTATTTTTAGAGAAAAACATACTTTTGGTTTTAGCACCATTGAGCTCTAAAACTCGCTCGGTAGAGAAAGAAGAAAAAGATCTAACGGGGTTTTAGAACTCAATACAGTGTTATCAGAAAAGAAGAGGTCCGTATCACTCCTTCCACCCAGTTTGGGTGCTTTGGACCCTTCTTTGCTATGGTAACCAATCACCCATTGATATACAGGGAAACCAGGGTAGAGGATAAAACACACCTCTGTCTGTTTCCCTGAACTACCATATATGGTTTGTCTGCTGACCATATGCTCCACATCTGACCTGCGCCAAATTTCCCACATGGAGCCTGACTAAGATATTCAAGAGGGAAGAGAGAATACCAATACTTTCCAGTACACTCCACAATTTCCCTCCCGGGACTAGATCAAATGCTCTGCACAAATCAACAGAGGCAACATATAGCTTTATCCCATTGAATAGTACCTTGCACCCGTATATACAAGCAAAATGGAAGACCTGATCTGGTGTACTGATGTTTGTTCTGAAGCCTGCCTGCAAGTCAGATAAAATACTCCCCGATTTAATCCAATCATGCAAATGGGTCAACACATGCTTCCAAAATATTTCTGGATTCAGTCTATTAAACAGATGGGGTGATAATTCCCCAGGTTGGCTCTATCCCCTTCCTATAGATTATCAGAATCTCCGCTGACTTCCAAGAAGAGGAAATCTCAAGGCCTGACAAAATGGCATTCAATAAGATGTTAATATATGGTCCCCACTCCCCTGAATCTCTCTTTACAAACAAAAGCAGTTGGCCGAAGCTTCACCCCCCTGCTTCAAGTACTTCAGGCAAAACTAACACCGGCCCTAACCTATGGTAGTGAATGCCTCCGAGGAAGGGACGCCCAGCAACTGAACAGCACCATCGCGAAGGCCATGAGAATAATTTTCAGCCTGCCCAATTACACTTCTCAGGCGCAAATTAGGCTGGAATTTGGCCTGAGAAACCAAACATTTGAGCGAATGGGTGCCTACGCCAAAAGATGGCACAAGATCCAGAGAGGAGATGCCATAAGCCTAAATCACCATCTATGGAAAGAGATGGAAAGAAAGAGCAACAGTGCGGCCGCGATATATCTCAAGCACTCCATAAACTCCTTGAGCCTACAAGAAGCCTGGAAGATCGGTGGATCTCATAATACCTTTAAACAGTTAGTTAATAAATCAGTTAGATCTATGTCATTAATTGAGGATAAGGCAAGTCTAGCAACCTGGGCCCACGGTTGGACAGTTATCCAAAGCTACACAAGCAGCCTCTGCCAAAGCTACTTAGGAGTTGGCTTCACCAGGCGCACAAAGGAGAAGTTTCTACGCATACGGCTGGGCCAACTTCCCGTACAAAACCATCTCCCTCCATGGAAAAGGCCCCAAGAAACAATCAACTGCCGAGTCTGTGGGAAGGAAAAAGAAGACATCATGCACCTACTATGTACATGCAAAGGACTGGACATAGAACGTAGATACCATCTAAAACAGCACCTCAACAGGCTGGTAATAAGAACACGCCGGCAGGCGGTAAAGGCCTGCTTTGACGGGACGAACACCCAGCTAGCAAGTCATGTTGTCAAATTTTTGGAGAAAGCAGAAAAGAAACAACAATGACAGAGGGCAGAAACAAGCTGACGCCAACTTACGAAGTGAAACCCAAACGGACATTGACAAGGGACCAATCACTCGATATGAGTATTGGACCACCTCCCGAAGGCTAAATAGCAAGGCGGTATATAAGTGCCTCACCTTTTTCTTCTACGCTTAGCCCGAAACAACTCAAATTCCTGTATTAATTATTACTTTTTATATGTAGTCATTCCTATTTTATATTTTTACACACTAATTGTATTTAACTAATGGTTTTATTTGCTAATAGTTGCAATGGTTTCAATTAACTGAGCAATAAAGATGATTACTTACTTACTCTTTACAAATCATTTGGTATCCTCTCGTGCCCTGGGGGACAAGCAGGAATACAGAAAGTAATGGCAGTCAAGGTCTTGTTAAGAGTGAAAGCGAGGGATTTTACATCTTGGGCTGCCACCTATTGGGTAATTTTATCATCCTCCTCTAAATCACCCCATTCCTGTACAACTTGCTAAAATGGGTCACCCAGTCATGCGGCTGTACACAAAAATCTATTACCGTTTGGGGAATATTTAGGCAGGCTGATGCCATCGACCAAAAAGTATGGCTATCTTTAGACGACAGGGCTTCATGTAGAGTGGACCACATTGAATGTTTCCACTTTTTGACCCCGAATAGCGCCTGCCTATACAAAGCCTTAGACTTTATAATATCTGTGAGTGAGTTGGATTTCACTGCCAATAGGAGCTCACTCTTAGCTAGCCTACAACTCCTATTGAACCAGGGGTCGAACTTAGGCCTCCTCAGTCCCCCTTTTGATGATTTACCTAACAAATTCTTGACCTGTGTGAAAAGATGGGCATTATTCACACACAACAACTCCCTCCTTGGGTGCGATAGGAGGGGAGATAAATAATCCAATTATTTTATCACTCTAGCCAAAACTGTCTCTAGGGCTAGGGTTTTTTCACACCCATTTTCATGTGATGTGTAGGCCTTGGCAGCGTTTGTGGAGTTCTGCTTCGCGGAACTCTGCAAAGTGTAGGAAAATCTCAGTGGCACGCCGCGGAGTTCTGCAAGCGGCAAGGTGCAGTAAGTTGTGCTGCTCGTGCAAATTTTAGCGCCTGGAGTTCGCCCTGCACTGTAAAATTAGAGTGAATAGCACCACGCGCAGCACAAGAGTGTGCTGCTTGTTTCTGCCTCTAGAGTTGATAATCTACTCAAGCAGCAGTTTCCTCAACTCGAATGGCAGGTTTCTCAATGCGAGCGATAGCGACCTGCCGCAGCCGCCTTTCTTGAGAAATCTCACTTGTATGTGGTGTAGCATATGATTTTCCTCACCCGCGCTGGCCAAATTAATGTGGCAAGCCATGTGAGTGAAAGACTCAGCTCCCCAGAGTTTTTCGGAACTCCACGCTCTGTGCAGAGCTCGGGGTTAGCAAAACTCAGTGAACTTCACCAGCGAAGTACAGTTCACCGCCCACCCCTAGGTGATGTTCTTCTGAATATTGGTTGAAGAAAGACAACTCAGATCACTAGGGCCCCGCAAAAAGGGTTTAAACCTGGAATAATCAGATAGAGTTAGAGTTAATGCATGATGATCACTATCTGATCCGACCACCACTGCCATATCTAACACAGCCGACTATAGCTTCAGATCGCCCAAAAAATACTCTGATGCCCAGGTCTATTATATGTCATTTTTCCCTTACAGTCGGGTTTTGTCCTACTATTTGCGGCTCTGAGATCGAAATTGAGGCTTAGGGCCAATACCTGTCCTGCTTTGGGGGACCATCTCACACATGGCAAATCAAGCAGGGTGATACCCCATTGATTATCCCAGGTGGCTGTCAATTCAGAGGGGTTACCAGTTAGTGTTTCAAACAAGATTTAAAATCGCCTACCACCAAAAGGTAGCCCTTAGCCGAATGTTCAGAAAGTGCCACCTCAAGAGTGTTCAAAACCACTGACTCTACTAAACTGCATCCCACTCTTTATAGACATTAAAGATTTTTAAAACCATACCTGAAGGCAATACAAGCACAACTGCCAATACATCAGTCAAATCAATGCAGATTTTCTCAACTTCTAAATTTTTGAGGTGTGTTAACCCAAATACCAAACCCCTCTTCAGTGGGTCAGCCTTTCTACTCTGGACCACATTACACTCAAAGAGGTGACCCTCCTCTGTGGATTGGAAACAGGGGTATATATAGGACCTGTGAGTGGGATGGGTGGTCCCTTTCTCAAGTCTGATGGGTAGAGAGATCCTTCCACCTTATGGAAGGGGCACAGGAGGGATAGATCCTCCTAAATTACTTCACACAAACAAAAGGTATCACACCTCGTATTTTATCCAGTATGCTGACACTAATCTCTTTAGGTGGAGCTCCACCTTACTAAGGGCGTGAAAGGAAAGGGTTCCTTTTCTTTGAAAAACCCTCACACACTCTATTAGTGTCAGCCTTCATCATCGGGTTCACCCTGACTCCTAAAGGTCAGGGTGGGCTCAACCATGTTCCAGGGAGCACTTAAAAGAAATGACCAGGGGGCATAAAGATTAAAAATCCGACAGCTTGTACCATGGTATCCCTTTAATAAAGGAGTAGTAGGCATGTTAAAAAATGTAAATTTATATGTAGGGTGTTGAGGATGAAATGGTACTATGACCCCAAACCAATATAATTCAGCCCGACTCTATGGCCCGAATGGGTCCGGGGCTTTCATTGGGGTGATTAGTCTCACCTCCCTGGTACGTCAGATCAACCAGCTGTCTAGTTCAGACAGACTAGATGTAACTAACTACATGCCATTTTTAGCTATGATGTTTACATTCAAAAAAGAGACCATGTTTGTGTGGGTGGTCATAGTAAAACTAAGATTGAGTTGGTTGAGCCATCCTTTAAGGACATCAGTGCTCTTTTCATCCCTGTGCCATTTTTCCTGGAAAATGATTGAGCCCACCCTGACCTTTAGGAGGCAGGGTGAACTCAATGATGAAACATGACACTACTAGAGCGTGTGAGGGTTATTTAAAGAAAATGAACCCTCCCCCCCCCAAGGTGGAGCTCCACCTAAAGAGATTAGTGCCCCGCATGCTGGAAAAAATACAAAGTGAGATACTGTTTGCGTGTATAAATGGAAAGAGGGACCATGTCTCTTGAAAGAGGCAGACGTCATGGAAATCTATAACAATACCCCAATCCATCTCAGAAAGCAATTTTGAAATCCCTCCTACGTTTCATGACAGAATTTTTAATTAAAGTGCAAGGATCTGACTTGCGGGTGGAAAATCACCCTCCACTGACCTTTCTACCAGATCTGTGTGGTCAAATACAACCTGCTCCCTTGGGATAGGGGAACACCCACTGAACCCTGGGCCACATACTGGAGTTCTAGAAGGCTTCCCTCTCACTTTAAAGAACAAATTAGATTACAAGTGGGAATGGGAAGGTTGATTGAAGCAAAGATTGGCAATGGAGCTTATAATATCAGCATGGTTTTCCTGGGCAACCAATGTTAGCCAAGGGCAGCACCCATTTGCCCCGCAGCTGGCATCCCCCACTACCTATGCTGTATCGCCTACAGCACTACTGGCATCCGTTTCTGGGAACCAGTACTTTATCAAAATTTGAGTATTGGCTTGTGGGATAGTTCTGGCAGCCACGGCCATAAGGCCATTAACTATACTACCTGTGAGAAAATTGGACTTTCAAGATATATTCTTCCTCAGGGCAGGACAACCTTTCAGCCCCCACTATGTCACTTTTTATAATATAATGGCAATGTCGTACTTTCCTAAACCAGTGTGTAACTTTATTAATGAGTGAATCTTGGTCTTCACTAACACCCCATGACAACCTAAGGATTGATGTAAGATAAATTTGGGCCCACTGATTGCCTGGCTGTCCAAGAATACAGCACCTGTCTCTTACTTCCCCTATTTAGCAAGACATACAGGGGCTTTATGAAGCTGGGCCCTACAGCCTCAGGCTCTCTGTCTTCACTCTGGACCAGTTCCCAACTCCCACCTTAGGGGTTCCAGCCCTGTACTGCCGAGCATGTGATCCACTTGACGATGGCTGTGGCTAGGTGGAGGGAGGAGAGAAGGAACAATGGGGAAAGTTAGGCCATTGTTCCTCTGAGTACTTTACTTTTTTTATCATACAGTTAATAAAAACCGTAATATACAAACATAACAATTAATGATAGAATAACATTTTAAAATGTATAAAATCGTGATCAGATTCTTGGTGCTAAGCATTATGCAGTGCGGTTAAAATAATGTTAACAAACTTCCCAGCTCTTGCTAGGGCCTGGGCTGAATTGTTGCTAAAACACAACGCCGATGCTTCCCTACAGTGTCTCAGTGACTGTTCCCGGAAGACAGGAATCAGTAAGCGGCGTCAGTCGGTAGCAAAGAATGGGCAGCAGCATAACAGGTGGAGCTAGGACTCGTGTATGTAATTGCAAAGCCTGCAAATGGGCTGCTCGTTCCACCAGGCCCACTGAGGATTAAAATCAAAGATTGGTAGGGCTAGCAGCCTCATGTATAGTATTTTGTTGCGAGTCTGGGGATTGAGGGAGTAGTTAAAATATAGTTGAGGTTTCCCCTTGATATATGATTCATTCAAAGCAGTGAAAAGTACATTTTTAGATAGCCCGGCAACGTCTGTCTGGAATGAAACTAAAATGATTTGATTTGTTATTGTTTTTTTACACATTGACAGGGGGATAGTTGGGTTAGTGAGAGAGGTTGGTTCAATCTTTAATGTGGAAATGGCGAGGTGCAGCTGTTTATGCCAAGGGGAATGTTCGTCCTTAAACGCAGCTTGTAGTTGCTCTTTCAAAGATTGTCCTGGTGCTCGTAAGGTGTGTATGTAGAATTTGATTCGGTCTCCCAGGCAGTAGAGGTTTGCACATGTCAGGCCCAGCTCAAGTCTCAACCTCGACCTCCTTGCGTGTTGCGGGACGGAGAAGATTTTCTTGTAAGCTTTTATTTGTAAGTTTCCCAGAAATACATCCATTTTCCCGGGAAAGGCCAAGTGGCTGTAGGTCACTGCAGGTAGTAGTTTGGCCCGTAGCACCCTTAGGATTGGTTCTGCTGAAGGGCTGTGCAAGTGACGATTCAAGCGCCTCAGGCTGTAAAGGATCCCCATACCCTTAGACCTTAAGGGCCAGATGTAGGTAGGCTTTTACCGGGTGGTAACGGCCGAATTCGGCCGTTACCACCCGGTAAAAGCAATTTGACATGTAGGTCCCTGTAATTTACAGACTCGGTAAATTTACCGATAGGTAAATTTACCGAGTATGTAAAATACCGAGTCGGTAACATTACGGATTCCGGTAAATTGGTATGTAGGTGGGACTCTTCTGAGTCCCACAAGCAGTACAAAATCGGTATTTTACCATCAAATAATACTTGATGGTAAAATACCGATTCTGGTGTGCATGCACATGTGTGCATGCACACCTAGGCCATATGACAGGCAGACCTGCCCTTAGGGCAGGTATGCCTGCCACATGGCACCCGAGCCTCTTTTGGGGGTGCCAGAGGGTGTCAAAGTGACACCCCCTGCACCCTTGTGACAGTCGGTATTTTCCGACGCGGTAAATACCGACCGGTAAATGCCCAATCATTCCTATGGGCTTCAAAGCCCATAGGAATGCATGGGCATTTACCGGTCGGTATTTACCGCATCGGAAATTACCGACTGTTTCCGAATCGGTAATTGCACATCTGCAATTACCTACATCTCGGTATTTTTATTTTCCGACCTCTGAAATACCGAGTCGGTATGACTCGGTATTTAAGAGGTCGGAAAATAAAATGTACCTACATCTGGCCCTAAGTGTCTAAGGTGTGCTGCTTGGTTTGCCCTAACGTTAAACCAGACTCCTAAGTAGTTGTAGCTGGTGCAGGTCGCTATTTGTGATCTCCCTGCTCTCCAAGTAAGATTTTTCCTTTTTTTGTAGTTCCCAAAGATCAAAATTTTGGTTTTGGATTCGTTCATCAGAAGATGGTTCTTTGTATTGTACTTATTGAGAGCGGTGAGCGATCTTTGCAGTCCGATTTTCGTGTGGTCCATGTTGATGATATCATCGGCATATTGCATTGTCTGTAGACGCAACCCGCCTAGTTTTGGGGCGGCCAGGGCTGCGCCTGCCAGTTCTTTTGGTAAGTCAGCGGTGTAGAGATTGAATAGTAGTGGCGCAAGTACACAGCCTTGTTTTAGGCCATTTCAGTTGCAATTTTTTGTGATGTTTGTGCGCTTGTTATAATCCTGACCCAAGTTTTGTGATGCAAGGATATCAAGGCTGAGAGAAGAGGAGATGGTATTCCCCAGGAATTTAATTTGTTCCACAGCGTCCCTCGATTGACTCTGTCGAAGGCTGCGCTATAGTCCACGAAGCAGCAGAATAAAGGTAGCTGGTTAGCCAGGGTGGCTTTCCACGACAGGTAGGACAGTGCTATTATAATGTCCATCGTGGAGCAGCCCGTTCTAAAGCCTGACTGGGAATGAGGCAGGATGTTATTTTCACTGGCCCAATTTTCTAGTTCCGTCAGTAAAACACAGGCGTAGGCTTTGGCTTCAATGTCCAACAAGGCTATTAGTCTATAATTGGCCGGATTTGAGTGATTGCCCTTTTTGTGGATTGGGTGTAGAATTGAGCCCTGCCAGGAAGGTGGAATTGTGGCTGTGAGGAAAGCATGTGCAAAGAGGGGTGTAAGGAGTTCTGCCCAAAACTGCCGAAATTTTTTAAAGACTTCGGCCCTGGTGCCCCATTGTTCTTCATGCGGCTGATGATCTCGCTTACTGCGATTTCAGGTAAGGCCAGACCCGGGGAATTTCTGTTGAGTGGAGCTTGAGGCGTGGAGGGGGGTGATATCTCCCTTACCCTGCCATTATAATGTTGATTAATGTGCTCCACCCATACGTTTTCAGGAACTCCATTTTCTCCAGTGTGGCCGTTGTTACTGAGCTGGTTGATGTACCTCCAGAATTGGGCCGGATTTCTTTCCTTTAGGAGGAAGAACATTTTTTGCCAGGCTTCCTCTATGCGTTTGTTCCGTTGGACCCATGCGCGTTTCTTGCAGGCTGCTCGGTGTGGCCCTTTTGTGGTTTGCTGGGCAGCTCTTTCTACTTTTTTCCTTCTATTTAGGCCATTTTGCCTCTTTCATTTGTTTTCAGATGTTTCCTCATTAGAGGCTTGATTGAGAGCCTTTGGCGTCCGTTTTTTTTGATCGGCGGATGAGCCCCCCAGAGCCTGATGCAAATCGCTCAAGAGAATAGGCCAGTGATTTAAGATGGCTTCTGGGCCAGTGAAGCTTTTTACTTGAAATTTTTCATTACCCAATCAGCCAGTTTTGAGTCTAAGTTGATGGACCATTTAATCCTGCGTGAAAATTGCTTGTTTTCCTCACCTGTGGGTTCGCCAGTAGGTGTGAATCTGCAGGATGCAGTGATGGAAAGGCTGAAGGAATCTCTTAAAGGCCTGTGATCGCTCTCGATTCGATGATCGATGTTAAAATCAGTTAGGTGGAGGGCTAGCGTAGTGTTCCCCTGAGTAAATGCTCGGTGTGCATCATAGTGTGGGGATCACCTTGGTTGGCAGATACATTTTTACCAGCCATTTTGAGATCTGCGCTACAATGCCAGGGGGCTTTGCTTCTTTTTTCCTTCTCCTCAAAACTCTCGACCACCTTTGGTAGAGTCACTATCTGGTCCCTCAACTCCCCTATAACTCCCAACGAACATCGGACCATTAAATAACATTCCTAAGCAGGGGCTCTACAAAAATCTCCTCTGGACCCGTCATTTTCAACATCAGGACAGAGAATCGAGAACACATTATGGCACTTAATTACATCTTCATTACATACTGCTGATGCATTCTCAGGCTCACACGACACAGAGAGTTCAGAATGACTTTCCCCAGGCAGTACCCCTGTGCCCCTCTGAAATGTTTTAAACATCTGAGGTATACACTTTTTTACTGCAACTGGGAAGGCTTTGATGTCTTTTCCACCCTGTGAGGGGGTTGGATTTGTAATGAACAAACATTTGGAAAACAAAAGTCAATTCAGTCCAATACACAGTTCCCAGCAGCCAACAATGAGGACTTATTTTTTGGCTTTTAAGGACAATTAAATGCCTTAACTGCCTTTCTTTTCCCCATACTAAAGACACAAAATGTTTGTCAAGGATTCCACTGTATCCTCACACAGGCAACACCAGGTTTTTGTGGTTTAGGCTCTAGTCTCCTCATGCCAGGACACAGCTGAAAATGTGCCTTATAATAGACCAACAGAGATAGCCCCAGATTAAAAAATAAAGGATGTGGTCCTGCCCTGTCTCCTCCTGTCTCCAACGGGAGCAGGATGGGCCCTCCCTTGGCATGGGGTTCGCCTGGCTGCGCCCCACATGAGTCCCTTTTAAGCGCTATGCAGCAGCAGGCGTGGCAGGACAACGCTGGCGCCTCTCCTGGTGCAGGGATTTCTGGTTATTGAGGTCCCCTCGGTGCGGCCCCCAGAATATTAGGACTGCTTGTTTTGCTTTCCCATGCAGAGGGAGATCTGTAGCGCTTTTAAGTGCTATGAGGCAACAGGTGTGGCAGGACAATGCTGACGCCTCTCCTGGCGCAGGGATTTCTAGTTGTTAAGGTCCCCGCGGTGAGGTCCTCAGAACAACTGGACTGTTTGTTTTGCTTTCCCATACCACGGGAGAGGACTGTTGCGCTTTTAAATGCTATGCTGCAGCAGGCGTGGGAGGTCAACGCTGACGCTTCTCCTGGCACATGGATTTCTGGTTGTTGAGGTCCCCTCAGTGCTTCTCCCACAACAACGGGACCATTTGTTTTGCTGGTTACCGTCATAAAGTGTCCCTCTCCCTACATTTGGTATGTCGCTCCCACCCATCTTCGAGAATGGTAGATTCTAACATATGAAAACAAATAGAATGCTGACTGGTTGAGGAGAGCTTGGGGTTGATAGAAATAAAAGATCATCTTTAACACTTCATGTGATTCCTGTCATGAGTACAACACTTGTACATCATTACAACACACATCTTTTTCTACCTTCAACTTTCACACCAAACAAAAGATTTTATTTCCACCTTCTGTTTTATCTCCTTCATCAGCGGCCGAACTCTGTATTCTGGATGTTTGAAGGGCTTTTTGCTTCTTCTTGAATGTGTTTAACTAGCAGGCTACTTAATTAAAGGATGCACCCCTCCCACCTCAGAAGCAGGCTTTTAAAACATCTAGCCTTTTGGATGGTTGGGTGCATATTACAGTGATACCCCAATCAAAGGTTTAGAGCATTTGTGACCATGGACTGAGAGTCAGGGCAGCCCCTGTGGCTTTTTACTTCTAAACCTATTTGGAGTTCATTTGCTATACTGATATGTGTACCAATTCATGCTCTTTTTGTAAATGCTGTTTGTTGAGTACAGGTAAAAGCTCTTCATCAGGTTAGTCAAGGTTTCCTTGAGACTTTATTTGACCTGCATCTTAATTGTTTGGTCCCTCAACTGCCTCAACCCAGACCGCTATGTTTCTTTGTCATCTAGTACAAAGTATTGGGATCGGACTAGATGCTCATACTTTAGTACTAGTACTTCTTAGTACCACATCCTCCGTAAAACCGCAGTTAACTATACTAGTGATCCAGGAGGGTTACCAACAACAGGTAATCTAACACTACATACTTTACTTGGCCCATAAATTCACTTCATATCATACTGGTTGTAACCGCTGGGGGTCAGGTTTTGAAATTCTTTAGATAAGTTAGCTTTAGTTTCTAACTAGTCTTTCACTGATCACAAGTTTTTCCTCTGGTCAATGGACCATTTTATTTAGAACTAGTTGATGGTGAAATGAAATAGGATTTTCTTCATTACTTGTATATTAGAAATGATTACAGAGTCTTTTAAAATGTTATCTCTGATTAAATATTGTGATCCACTTACACAGCGCAAAAAACACTCTGTCTCCCTCAAGAAGGAAAATTCCAGATATCAAATCAAAAATGCATTTATTTATACTTTGCAATGACACTGCTCAGAAAGGAGAGGACCTAGAAAAAAGCACATAAGCGCATATAAATACATAGAAATATTTACCAAGTTTGGTGTGGAAACCAACTCCTAGGTCTGGGCATTGGAAAGGGTCACCCAGGTAAGATCTGGCGAACAAAGGCTTCAGGACAGGAATCAGGGCAGGACAGACAACCTCTCTATTACTGACACATTCATAGTACCCCTCTCTGACACTCTCTTCCTCCTCGAGATTCTTCTGTGATCTTCTTCTAAATTAATGTGGTTAACATAATTGGTTCAGGAACTTGATTCTTCTTCAGCATCTAAGTCTGGGACTTCTCCGTGCTCTTGGACAGCATCCCAGTCTCTCGACTCTCCACTCTACTCTACTAAACTCACTAACTAATTCTACTTCAATTATAATTTTCTGTATACTTGGACCACCCATTAATGTTTCAAATTTATGAAACTCCTACCTCTGATTGGACAGGCAAGGGGAGGTGATCATCACACCATGCTTATTTCATACTATTTTCTTTCAGCTCTTTGTTTAAAATCCCACCAGTTAAATGCATACATCAGTCTTTATTCCCACCCGTATTTACCATGTAATTGTCACAATAAAAAAAAAACAACAGTTCTCATGCACTTCAGTAGACTGTTGTTCCGGTTCCCATGAATGTATCGGCTCTTTTATTCTTGACCGACATCCAAGTTGCCATGGTGTCTTCCAGCTAGGTTCACTGCACATGTGTGGTAGAACGAGAGGGAATAGACTGTGGTTCAGGACTCTGGGCCCATAATAAGCACTATTGAAAGAGTCAAAAGATAAATGTTAAAATCAAAAATAAATGGTTTCACTGTATACCACCTATCTCTACTCTAATACCATGTATGTATTATTATTATTCCCGCATTAGCATTAGTATAATAGCTGGGTTTAGTTTGCAGCAAACAGGTGGCAAGCATGTGAGTTTCAAGCGGCCATCTTGTTAGCTACTGCACAAGTGCAGAAAGTTTACCTCCAAGCATAGATACGTCATACTACGTAGATGCAGTTGACGCATTGCGCCCCAAAGAATTTCAGTTAACTGCCATTTTAGCATCACTCTTGAGTTACTGGTTAGTAAAACATATATGCAAGCTTCCATCTAATACTCAAGTGTTGTGTAAATGCATATTGTTACCACAAACAAGGTTTTAATACAGGGTTAGTAATTACATGAGAAGATTGCATCCCAGCAAGTCTTTTTTTTCATGAGTCCTTGCTCCATCACCAGGGTGGAAAGTAGCACTGTAGACATGGAAGTAAACAGTAATATCTGGACATCGGTCGAGAATGATACCTCAAATGAGGAAATGCTAAAGAGACAGTCGTTTGGTGTAAGGTACTGCTGTGCTCTGGTCTCATAACCGGAACATCATAAGAGTATCAAACAATGAGGATTAAAAACCACAACTACAATAGTCATTAATTTGAGAAACTTTGATTATACTATGTGACCTTGTTTAGTCATTGCTGGTTACTTCTCTTGCCTTTTATATAGTGTATTAAAACGTTTGAGTAATTAATATATTGCTATTTTCTTGCACTGTTTTCTAACAGGTATCCGAAAATGAAAATTGCCTTGTATGTCATCATAAGTACAATACAGTATTCTACAGCCAGAAAATGCAACCACCTACGATCAAAACTCCACTATCTTCAAAATATCGATCATTGTTTGTATATCCTTATCAGAGGAATTTTCCATTTGGTAGGAGAAAACACGAGAAAACAAATTTACTACAAACATTATCAACATTTAAATACCACAAAGTCCATAAAGAAAAAATACCAATAAGAAAGCAAATAAAATCACAATCTGCACCCAGCCTCACAAGAAAGGATGATGTGTCAATGTTTTTCCCTCTGCCAACTTTAGAAGCAGAAGGTCAGGCCTTGGAAATGCTGAGACCATTTGACAAATTTCAGATATGTTCAACTGAACTTCCTTGTAATGTCTCAAAAACATTGTCTAATTCAGTAGTGCGTCCAAAGGAAGCCAGGGAACCCTCAGAATATGAATCCAAACCTTTTCCAACTTTTTCCATTTCTAAACAAATGTATTACCATGGATTTTGGGACACCATTAAAGGTGACCACAATGCAAAGAATACTAAACAAACACATATGATTGAAGAAAATAATATTTTTGATGATGTCAAGTCTGAGTTGACGCTAATATCTGAGGAAATTGTTGAAAATATTTTAACAAAAATACTTACAGATCAGAACTCCAAGTTGCCTTTTTTTACTAAACCATCACATACTATTCAACCTAAATTAAAGGAGGAAGGGGAAGAGCTTCAATGTACCATAAAGAACATTGGAACTGATAAAGGTATGTATTCAGATCACTTCAGTGGTTTGCAACACTCTGGATCTCAGCTACCAAGCTGCAAAAACATAACAAACAACAGTGATAACAACATTAAAATGAATAATATCTTGATACTAACAAATATGTCCAACTTTACCTTGGCAGGTCGTGCTTCTGAGATGTCATCAGCGTCCTGTTGCAGAACTGCACAAGCTGAAAATTTTCAGAAAGCTGTAAAAGATATAACTAATATCGATAACCAATATCAACCCTCATTAATTCATACAATTCTGCCCGCAACCAAGATATGTCTCGAAGATACCATCAATATGCTGATGGCTAACGTTTCAGCTTCGGACAACAAATCTGAATCACATTCAAAATACCACAGAAACATATCAGATGATGAATATGCAAAGAATTCTAACCCAATAAGTCACAAAATGAAATGTAAAATTTCAAATGGAGCTGCTTGGAATACAAACAACTCGAATGTGAATCAGCCTTTTCAAGGAAATATAGATGTTCCTCAAGTTGTTGAGTCTGTTTACCTTAGTATAATGCAGTGCTACAGAACATCAGAAGCTCTTCAAGCAGCCGTGGTCTGCAGCTCTAACACTTTCCTTGACAAAGTAGCCAATACAATAATTATAGAAATGACGCACCATCTTCAGCCAGGTATACCCGCAGACGAGTCGGCTGAGGAGATTGTCGAGGAAATTCTTGAAGACCTCGCTAAGCATCCTCCTCGGGCATCTTGTGGACGAAGTAAAGAATTTCCCTTCAGTGCTGTCTACTCTGCTTCATTTTTGGAAGATGTTGTTTCTGGACTGCTTTTCAAAATAGTCTTTACTTCTAACATCATGGTTACTAATGATCAGAAGATACCAAAATGTGAGCTTAGTAAAGCAGCAATGCGATTGGTACCTAACCTTGTAAAGGAAATAAATAAAAGTCAGGTTAAGGTTACAAACATCGAGGAGACTTGTGAGGATTTACAAAGACATGAAAATGATGTAGACAAAGTTGTTGACTCAGTCTATCTAAATTTCTTTAAATTATATGGGTGCTATCGATTTGTTCAAAGAGATATCAAATGCACCAGTAATATGATCACTAAAACAATGGTTAGTTTAATGTTAGTGGAAATAAACAACTATCAGATAGAATCTCCTGCTGCTGTGGAGCTCTCTCCACCTATGTACACAACACTCGAACCCATTAAAGTTATTCATAAACTTCAGTCTCTTTTTAAGTCCACACACCTTGACCAACCTTTATCACCAACAACCACTGTGTTGTCTTCCAAAGTTTTAGAAGACATTGTGTTGAGTCTTTTTGCTAAAATGCATGCTTCTTCCGACAGTGGTAAACAAATCAGAGAAAATCAGATATCTTTGCCTGGTTCTGAACAAAGTGAGATGAATTCAAGATTTGTTCAAGATGTGATGATCAGAATTTCAGGAAATGAAATTTGGTACACAAAGGACGCAACATTTATTCAGCGTGTACCTTCACAATTGATGCACCCAAATGTAGATGATACAATTAATAGTAGTGTTATACAAACACACAGTACTACTTTGAAACTTCCGGACAGTATGTCACCCGAACGACAACCGATTCTGAAAAAAACGCCACGTTTACTGTTTAGGCAAATTTCAAATCCAAATTTTATGTCATTTCATTCAGAGGAGTCATCAACTTGCTCATATTCATTGACATCAGAGTCAAGTGTCACTGAACCAATTTCATCAGAATTAGAGCAGTCTGAGGAGACAGCCCGGGCACCATACCGTACATTTGTGTACTCTTCTTTATTTTTGGAAGAAATCATTTCAGGTGTTTCATCTAAATTATTTTTCACCGTATCAAACCGGATTTTGAAGGAAAAGGGTGCAACCAAATCCGAAGCTCAGCTCAACAACATGGCGACAGCTTTTGTGAATTGTGTATTGATGGAAATCGAAAATGCACATGTTAAAGTCACCAGCGTTTCTCAAGAGAAGTACAAGTTCCCAGAGATACACAAACATGCTGTAGATGCAATTACTAAATTAGTTTCTAATAACATTCATCAAGAATACGAAACCGATTCTGCACTATTTACTTGCTTAACCCATAGTAGCAGTTTGTGTGCTGAAAAAATTGTTCGCTTCATTTTGTCTGCAATTTCTGACTATCAGTTGCAATGTCCCATTTCTGAGGATGTTGCAGTCTACGCCTATACATCTCTAAACGCCAATAACATTGTCCCAGAGGTGGTGAATAGTGTAATGGAGGCAAGCAATCAATCCAAGAACGCAATGGCGATTTCTCCAAGATTCCCTTCAACAACCAGTGTGAAGGCTTCAAGTGTTGTTGAAACTATTTTTGATGACATCACCCACCCTGGTGATGAAAGCAGCTGTGCACCTCCATGCATGACTACACTGTCTTCTGCTGTCCTTGAAGAAATCGTGGCCAGGTTTCTTTCTAAATTATTTTTCAACTGTCCCAATTTAAACTTAGGCTCAAAAGAGATGTCCTCTGTATCTCAAGTGAAAGCTATAACTGATAAATTACTGAAAGCCTTATTCATTACAATATCTGAAAAGAAAATGAAGATTAGCGAAGATGGAAGTGAAACACGCTTTATACACCCAAAGGATTGTGACATTATTGAACAAGTTATAAATGCTGTGTACAGTGAGGTATATCAGCTGTCAGAGTCGCACATGTCTATTTATCAAAATTTAGCCAGGGAGGGGGATGTGCTGGCTCACATAGTGGCTAACTTAATGATCGCAGAAATGTGCAATTATCATTTTCAGCCAATCTGCCCCCGAGGCAGGCTATCAGATGCATATGTTGGCATAGAATCGAGTTATATCGTACAGAAAGTTCTGAATGACATCAGAGGCACCCCATCTCACACGCCGCTGCTGGACAACAACAGTCATGGCCTGCACGCTCCTTTTTTGGAAGAGATAGTGAGCCAGTTTTTAACAAAAATGTTTGTGTCTTCCGCTTGCGTGCACAACACAATGCCTAAAAATAACACGATAGAAGAAGAACTCAGCAAAATAGCTTCGAGGTTGATCAATTCGGTGCTAAAAGAACTGATGAAAAGCGAAATTAATGTCATAAAGCGAAACAACGGAGAACAATGTTTACATTCGGACGATGAGGATTTTATCGCAGTGGTGGTCGACTCAGTTTACATAAACGCGCTGCACGAGACAGGGTCGCCATTGAAACTCTTTAAGGCCCTCACTACTGGATGCACACTCATTTCTGAGAGAATTGCCACTCTGGTAATGAAGGAAATCTCTAAATATCAACTTCAGCCGTTTTTGGCCGCGGGCGAAGCGTGTGATTTATACACAGAGATAGAAGTGACGAAAATTGTACAAAAGGTCCTTTGTGAGGTGGCTGCACAGTCGAATTTAAATTCCTACGCAGAATGCATTGTTCATTCAATCACAGATAAAATCACGGACACAACCAAAGACGAGGACTTTAGTATCCCGACCATAATTCCGTATTATAAACAAACACCAGTGGAGGTCGACTCGGCAATCATCACAATGCACTTGACTGTTTTTTCAATAAAAACTAAACCGCTGGAAGTGTTGGAAACCGAAAGTTTGCTTCTGACTGGCCAAACGCTGTCACGTTTGCGTAACCTTAATATTGCCGGAAGAAGCCGTACAGACAAAGACTGGGAAACTCAGCCACTGTCCCCCGAATTTCACTTGGACAGACAGAATCAAAGTCGTGCATCGCTGGATAAGTTTGGTAGATTGGATTTTAGACCAAAGAAGGTAAACACTTCATTATTTATTTCGATTACTTTAGGACTATAAGATACGTGTTTCAGGTAAAGTGAGTGGTTTATTAGCGCGAGTGTTTGTGGGTCGCCTGGTCAAGGATGTAAAATGTACCAGCCAGAGGGAGGTAAGTGAGAGGCGAGCGGGGTCGCATCACATACATTTTGACAGGCGCTATTTCATGTTCTTGGTGGTAAGTGAAGGCTGGGTTCGTTCTATCTATCTTTTACCACTGAAAGCAGGTGCGTGACCCGAAAGTTTGTGGATACTTTTTTGACATTTTGTTGTGGTGGTGAAAGTGTGAGCATTATTGCCATGTTAATACTGTGCTGCGTTCCGTTTCGTTGTATACGCGTATGTTTTAATTGTATTGTTTTGTTTTGCTTTGTGTATGTTGATCGCGCAAGAAATCACTGTCCACACTTCTTCAAGGAGCAAGAAAGGCCACTTTATTTTAAGACAGGTGCATAATACATTTATTGACCACATTCATTATTTATTTATTTCATAAAATTCCAATCTACAAGTATGCCTAAACATCCCTACCTAACAGACCCGAAACTAACTCTTGACTACTACCCCTAGGATTACCCAACGAGCTACCCTTCAGGATGGCCAACCCGCTCCAGGCTGCCCACCCCACTATCAAAAACCGCCACCCAGGAAAACCTTTAGCGTTTTCCTGCCCCACCTAAAAGCGGAAGGGAAGGAGCACACCACAACTGCACCTGAAGAACTTTGGCAATCAAATCCCTGAGCTCCAGAAGGTAAAAAGAAGTGCCTAATGTAGACAGATGGACACCGTCCTCACAGAATAAATGCGTTTCTGAAACTTTCAAATGATAATGAGCCAAACTGTATATACATAAATGGTTACAAAAAAGTCGCATTGTTCTATTCACTTTGCGTTGTGCCTTCTCCATGGCGGAATAGCTCCTAGCCCCACGCCATTGCAATCGAGGCACGAACTCAGTCCATACCACCATGGTGCTCACCCATGTGGTCTTGATGACTTCGAGATCTTGTTTCATTAACTTCAGCAAAGTCAAACCAGAAAGAGAAACTAAGTCGTTTTCCCCCAGGTGCAGCACCAGTAAATCCGGTGGGCCCCCCCAACCCTTTGAAACCAAAGAAGCCAAGGCAGGAAAGAGACCGCCCCAGCGCATGCCCCCTGTGCCATGCCAGGAGACTTCATGTGTCAGGCTGCTTAAACCCAGAGATCTACCACAACGCTGACGAGCAGCGGCCACAGCAGCCCTCTTAACAAAAGAGTGACCAAGAATCCACACCCTCCGTTTTGCTCCAGCGACCGAGGGCCAAGGACCTAGAAGAAAAAGAAATGTTAGGCATAGCACAGGCGAACTATTTTCTCACATACTTCTCACAACATCTGGAGCGCCAACGCCCAATACGCCGAATTTGCGACCAATCCCACCCCAACCTGGCGGCCTCTGTCGCTGCCCCAATCCGGAAGGAATGGGTACCGAATTGAGAAGGATCCCACCCCAGAGCCAATAAAACCTTGCGTAGGACAGCCAACAACTGAGAGACAATAATGGGGCTGCCATCAGCATGGCAAGAAATGGCCCCCGGAACAAAGTGAGGGGAAGACACAAACACCTCCCATTCCCCCACAGGGCAGCAAGAAGACACACCGCTCCGTCCCGTCCCAAAAACACCCACTTACCCCTCCCCATCTGATCAGTCTTGGACATACGCAACCACAGACGCACCCTGTCATGCTCCACCACTACCTCACTGCTAGTCATACCCACTCTATCTCGCAAACCAAGCAGCTCAGAGGCCCGAAACGCCCCAAAGAATAACCAGACAAAACACAAACGAAATTTCTGGCACTCAAATGCATCGTAACAGCACCCTTTCAAACGTGATAAAAGCAGCTGAAGCAAATCAAAAGTCACCGGCTGACGCAGCTTCTGCGCACCAGCCTGAAGCCTACCCAAACCTTTTAAAACTTTCCAAACCAACACCCCCCCAACAGGATCCCTCCCCCACCAAAGCAGCCCGTAAAAGGACACCCCAGCCAACTTGCCCGAGATGGTTGTGTGGGAGAGGCCTGTATCCGCCAAATGCAAAACAAACTGCAAGACAAATTGTTCATCAGATAACCCAGCCCGTACTGGGCCCTCCATGTCGTTACCAAACTGCAGAAACTCCTGCCAGGCCTTCAAATAACTCCGACAGGTGGACGCAGCCACTGAATTCTCCACCAAGTGGTGCACCCTCAATCCCCCAATGCCCATACGTACTGTGGGATCGGCGTCGGTTCGAGGTCCGCCCCAGGAGCCAATTTGCGGAATTCTGGCCACTGAAATCGAGATAAAGAATCAGCGATGCAATTAGCAGCCCCTGGAACATGCCGAGCTTTAAAGACAATATTCAGTTGTAGACACCGCAACATGAAAGCGCGCAAGAGCTTCAAGACACGCAAATCACGGGCCCTCTGCTTATTAACGAGGTGAACTACCGCCAAATTGTCCACATGGAACAAAACAGAACGATTCTGAAACTCCTCCCCCCAGATGTACAGAGCGACCAACAAAGGGAAGAGCTCCAAAAACGCAATGCTGCGACCCTGGTCCCGCCAATGCCCCGGCCAGCCAGCCGCGCACCAACGACCTTCCCAAAAGATGCCGAAACCATTGGCTCCTGATGCATCCGTGAAAAGCTGTACCTGCCACACAATGTCCTCATCCGCAAAAAACAAGGACACGCCATTGAAATCTTGCAGGAAACGTAACCAGACACTCAAATCGGCACGGACAGCTGTGGTAATACGCACCCGATGGTGAGGAAGGCTGGCGCCGGACATCGAGAGGCCAAGACGTCTACAAAACGTCCTACCCGCCCGAACAACCCGACACGCAAAATTCAGATACCCCAAAAGCTTCTGAACCTTCCGCAGTTCCAATTTGCGCTCGCCCAGCACCAACCTGATAAAAGCAGACATCTCCCGCACTTTGTCAGCAGGCCAGGGTATCAATCTCAATCCCCAGAAAAATCAGAGAAGTACGCGGACCCTCGGTCTTATCCGGCGCTAAAGGGACGCCCAGTTCCGCAGACATAGCCTGAAAAGTATCCAAAGCCAACTGACACTGACCCGACTGACCCTCACCAATGAAAAGAAAGTCATCAAGGTAATGGCAGACCAGGGCGTGGCCGCTGAGGAAAGTGAAGCGCCACTGCAGAAATGAACTGAATGTTTCGAAGAGGAAGCAGGACACCGAGCAGTCCATGGGCAACACCTTATCCACATAGAAATAACCACCAAAGTGCATACCCAAGAGACCAAAATCCCAAGGATGAATGGGCAGAAGCCGGAAGGCCGACTGAATGTCGCTCTTCGCCAGCAGGGCACCAACACCTGCCACGCGAACGAGCCGCAAGGCTTCGTCCACGGAAGCATATGTCACAGTAGAATCAGCCGGGTCAATGAAATCGTTGATGGAAGCACCCTCAGGCCAAGAAAGATGATGAATGAGGCGAAACTCCCCAGCCGCCTTTTTTGGTACCACACCCAGCGGAGAGACTATCAAATCAGGGAGAGGACAGCTAAGAAAAGGACCAGCAATCCTGCCCGCTGCAAGCTCAGCATCCAACTTCTTCTGCACAACCTGTGGGGACTCCTTGGCAGACTTGAGATTGTCAGACCACCTGCCCAAACGGGGGCCCTGATACCCAATCCTGAAACCTACTCTGAAACCCCAGGACAAAATCTTGGCAGCCTCAAAATCAGGATAGTCCACCAACCACAAATCAAGGACATCCAGTTTAATAGGAGTAGGAGCCCTTTGAGACAAAGTGAGAAGGCTGTCCCCTGCCCCCCGAACCCCTCCCCGTGTCTCCAAAACGCTGTCCGGGAAAACACTGGGTGAGAGCATGCCGCCCCCCACACTGCGAACACTCATGCTTATATCGGCATGCTGGTCGGTTACATGAACCCCTGTTAAAATGCCAGCACGCGCCAGAGGCGGAAAACTGCCCTCTGCCCCAAACCCCCGCCCCAGCAAGAGCGGGGCGAAATGGAAAGGGCCGATAATGTACCGGTTGCCCGCTAGCCGTGTGGGTCGTAGCGGGCGGGTGAGCAGATGCCATCCACTGGAGCCACAATTCCGCATCAACCTCACCCCATGAACGCTCTGGAAAAACACTCATCCGGGCCCGGAACTCCTCGTCGTATGACAACCAGGCAAAGCCTCCAAAATAACTATGCGCTTTACGAATGACATCCGCATATTTAAACAGGTCGACCGCCTTACTCGGATGACGCTGGGAATAAACACTGGCATAAATTAAAAAGGCCGAAGTCCAGTTCTCAATAGACTTCGGGACTCGAGGCCTCCGAGCCAATTCCAATTCTTCTTCCTTCGACCCCTCCTTAGCTTGGACATCGCGATGGAGAAGCCGAAACACATCCACAAATTCACCATTCCAGATGCGGGTTTTAGTTTTCTCGGACAAATGGGACCCCAAAGGCATCCCCACCCCAGAATATGGCAATTTTTTAGGCAGGATACTATCCTCCGTAGCAGGCTGTACAGCAGCCACCCCAGCCCCAACAGAAGAAACTTCCCCCGCATTGTGCACAGTAGAAACAGTCAAACTCACCGGCCGCTCAAGCCTCGGTGCCAGAGCGACTCGCTCACCAATAACCCCATCACCCGTACCTATTGATCGGGTACGCTTAGCCGGGAGACTCTCCCTTGGGTTCCACACAGCCCACCATCCGTCCTTACCTCTAGGCAACTGTGCCGACTTCTGCTGAAAATCCACAGGAGCCCCTGGAGGTGGTCTACTCCTTGCCGCCTCACGTACCGCTGCATGGTCCGCACAAGACGCCTGCAAGATACGAGAAACAGGGGGTTGCCCCAGCCCACCCCTCTGGGCCCGTGCTGCCAAAAGCCCAACATCGTTATCCCTCAATTCCCCGTCTTCCAAATCATTTCCATGAATATCCAAACGTAAAGCATCACCAGAAAAAGAAACTTGTGCACTGCCACTGGGCAGAGCCCCATCCCCAATACCCCCATCATAAAACTGCCAATCAATGTCATGAAAACTCCGCGCGCGCAGAGCTGTAGAAGAGAGATCCGCTCCAGATAACTCTCCCGTGATCCCACCACTGGAAACAGCCGTAGGGACAGTTCCCAAGCCCGTAGAACCAGGCAACAGCCGCCCAGCTGGAGGAACAACCGGAAAATTGCGGCCGCTCAAGCCAGAATGCGAAGAATCAGCAAAACTGCCCCCCCCACAGCGGCAAGGGGAACCCCAAAGGAGGACCCAGCAACCTGCGCCAACCCAGAGCCACCACCCGACCCGGTCGCCAAACCACCCTGGGAGGCACCAGGCTGCGCCCGAGGGGCCGGGAACAGCACGTGGCAGGGAACAGGGGGCGCCCCCCCAATGTCCAGACCCAGCCCACCAGGCGACAAGGACTGCGGGGAAGCAGAAGGGGGGGAACACGGCCAGGAACCATGGACCCGGGGGCCGGGGGCGGGGAGGGGGCATCACCAGAGGCGACCAAGGCGGTGTCCGGGGGGGGGGAGCCCCGAGGGGGAAAAAACTGGCAGCAAAGAAGGAGCAGGCCCGGAGTCTGGGCAGCCCTGAGCAAAAACACCGAGGGAAGGGTGGGGAGCGTGCCCCAGCACGGAGGTGGCAGGGGACAGCAGGTAGCACTGCCCATTCACCCACAAATAGGGCGAAGCCCCTGCAGACACATCATGCCCAGAAGGGGAGGGGCCCCCAGGAACAGTGGCAGCAGCCCGTGCCCAGGCGGGGCATGTGGGGTCGAGGCTCCGCCCCCGCTTCATCCCAGAAACAACAGAAGGCTTCCTGGTCTTACCAGGAGGGGGCCCAACCAAACGCTGGGCCTGCCGGCCCACAGAACGCCCCCGCCTCCCCCCGGGCGCCCCACGCAAGCCAGCACTGCCAAAGGGTAAAAGACATACCTGCTGGTGGGCGCCCGGGTCAACCGGCGGGGGCCCCGAGTCTGTGGGAACCTGGGCCGGCATATCCAAAACCGCCGGCATGGCAGCTTCCCCGTCTTCGGCGTCGTCCGGGTCAGGTGACAAACATGCCGTCACCGCCCGAGACACGCCTTCAGCAGCCTTTCGATGGGGGCGGGCCAAACCCACCCACGCCTCCGCCGGCACTCCGGGCCGCAGGAGGTCCTCGCGCCCGGCTGCACACAGCGTCTGGACAGCCCTCCGGACCTCCGCCGCCTCCTCCATAGCCCCCACTAAAGGTAAACAAGACGCGGAGCCAGCAAAACAAACCTCCCCTCCCTTGCCTCCCGCTACGCAGTTCCCAACCGCCAGCCTGACTTCCCCTTATCTACTCCCCTAATTAACCCACCTGCTTCCCGATTACTCGCGCGAACGCACCCAGGGAAAGACCAGCTCGTGCCTGGCTCTCCCTGGGTCCCCCCTTTTGTTGTATTCTGCTGTTTGCGTTATGTCAACAAATGTTGCTAACTTAACTGTCAAATCCTGAACAGGCCTTACGAGTTCCTTGGCAAGCAACCATTTACACTGTCTAAGATTGTAAAATAGCGCTATTTCACATCCACAGCTATTTACGTCTGCAGTCAACCCAAGATAGTGGACGGGACAGTATCTTAAATAAGCACACCTTAGGTGATAAGGACCAGGGAGCATGCAGTGGTAGGAGAAAGAGGCAGATGATGGAATCAAATTAGGCAGCCTTGGTATCCAGAAATACTGTCAATCAGCTGAGCTGGCGGCATACTCTTTAAAAAAACACCCCACTGCACCACTACTTATTAACATTATTATTTACAAATTAGGCACTGGTTACACTCACACAAATCTAAAGTTAACTTGAAACTGCCAATTTCGATTGCATAGTACACACCTGGTATATGTTGGTTATGTGAATCTTGGCAGAAATTAAAGAGGAGTACATTTGATTCATTACATTGGCACTTGTATTTGTGAGATGTGATCCATACCAACATTCAGAGAATAAAGCGTTGTATTAGTTTTGGCCTCTTTTTACACATTACTTACACAGTCTTACATATACATGGCACATGATATGTTAAAGCAGGGCCAACTTTTGCATTGGTGGCGCTTTTCAGCAACAATCATGTCTGTTGCCTGTTGGACTTGGCCTTCTCTGCAGTTTCACCCCCAAACTTCTTTCCTTCTCCCCTCCTGTTTTCTGAACCCATTTTTTTTGGCTTTTAGGACACTATGAAATGTAACACTGCTAACCAGTGCTAAATTGCTTGTGCTCTCACCTTTAAACATGATAACATTTTCATACACCCAATTGGCCAATTTAATTTACTTGTAAGTTCCTACTGAAGTGGCACTACATGTACCCAATGCCTGTAAGTTAAATGCTACTAGTGGGTCTCAAGAATTTATTGTGGCACCACTTTAGCTCTTTAAAATATGTCTCAGATCGGCCATGTGTACAGTTGTAATCTGCCTTTTCGACCTGGCAAAATAAACCCTTTTAATAAATATAGCTCACCCCTAGAGTAGCCCATAAACAGACTATAGGGTAGGGTGCATTGAATTTAAAAAGTTGTTCATATATTAGTAACTTTTAAATGTCTCACAAGAGATTTACAACCATCCCTTACATTCAATAAGCGCTAACCTTTTCTTGAGAACAGGAGAAAATGTAATGTTTGGTCCCTAAAGAATTGTAATTTAAAATCCTCTTTATTGGTAATATTTAATTTTAAGTCACGGTTCTGAAAAAGCCACTTTTAGAAAGTTAGAGCAAACACTGAAGATGATGGACGGATCGCTGAAACTTTTCAGACACTAACCCCCTGTAACAGATCTTGGTTTAATCCATCATCGTTCGTTAGCTCACTTTCCCACGTCGGTTCAGACCCAGCCATATGCAAATCAGTCTTGACCCTGTTTCTCATTGGAACAGTCCAGCCCAAACTGCCAAGGCAAGTCTTCCCTGAACCAGAAACAAGCATCCTGGGACTAGTTTCCAGGTAACCCCCTGATCAGCAAGGCTAGCTGGAATCCAGTGGAAAAGTGAGCAAGCGACCCAGGTCTGGGCATACCCTGCCAACTTAGGGCAAACAAAGCAAACACAAGGAGATGATGGAGGGAGCACTGAATCTTTTCAGACACTCACCCCCAGTCACAGACCTGGGTTGAATTCATCATTGTTCTTTAGCTCACTTCGCCACCTCAGTTCAGATCCAGCTATATGCAAATCAGTCTTGACCCTGTGTCTCAAGGGAACAGTCCAGCCCGAACTGCCAAGCCTGGTCTTCCCTGAACCGGAAACTAGCATCCAGTTTCGAGGTAACACCTCTCATCAGCCAGGCTACCTTGAATCCAATGGCAAAGTGAGCAAGGGACCCACGTCTGGGCATACCCTGCCAACTTAGGGCGAACAGAGCAAATACAAGGAGATGATGGACGGAGCGCTGAAACTTTTCAGACACCCACCCTCAGTCACAGGTCTGGGTTGAAACCATCATCATTCTTAAGATCACTTTGCCACCTCAGTTCAGACCCAGCTAGATGGAAATCAGTCTTGACCCTGTGCTTCATGAGAACAGTCCATCCCAAACTGCCAAGCCGGGTCTTCCCTGAACTGGAACAAGCATCCTGGGACCGGGTTTCGGGATAACACCCCTCAGCAGCCAGGCTAGTTCAAATCCAGTAGAAAAGTGAGCAAGGGACCCACATCTGGGCAGGGTGGCGAACATAACAAACACAAGGAGATGATGTTTAGTGCACTGAAACTTTTCACTCACCCCCAGTCACATATCTGGGTTGAATCCATCATCGTTCTTTAGCTCACTTCGCCACCTCAGTTCTGACCCAGCTATATGCAAATCAGTCTTGACCATGTGCCTCATGGGAACAGTCCAGCCCGAACTGCCAAGCCAGGTCATCCCTAAACCAGAAACAAGCATCCTGGGACCGGTTTCTGGGTAACACTCCTAATCAGCCAGGCTAGCTTGAATCCAGTGACAAGGTGAGCAAGGGACCCGCATCTGGGCATACCGTGCCAACTTAGGGTGAAGAAAGCAAACACAAAGAGATGGTGGAGGGAGCGCTGACACTTTTCAGACACTCACCCCGAGTCACAGATATGGGTTGAAACCATCATCATTCTTAAGCTCACTTTGCCACCTCAGTTCAGACCCAGCTATATGCAAATCAGTTGTGACCCTGTGCCTCATAGGAACAGTCCAGCCCGAACTGCCAAGCCAGGTCATCCCTGAACCACAAACAAGCATCGTGGGACCGGTTTCTGGGTAACATTCCTCATCAGCCACGCTAGCTTGAATTATGTGGCCAAGTGAGCAAAGGACCCATGTCTGGGCATACCCTGCCAACTTAGGGGGAACAGAGCAAATACAAGAAGATAATGGACGAAGCTCTGAAACTTTTCAGACACTCACCCCCAGTCACAGATTTAGGTTGAAGCCATCATCATTCTTAAGCTCACTTTGCCACCTCAGTTCAGACCCAGCTATATGCAAATCAGTTATGACCCTTTGCCTCATGGGAACAGTCCAGCCAGAGCTGCCAAGCCAAGTCTTCCCTGAATTGGAACAAGCAGTTGGTCTTATTGTTTTTCTCCCAGACAGTGTCACAAAGAGGGGCTAGGTGTTGGTAGGATTGGTATTTTGACAGGATGGGTGGGGTGGGTGGAGTTGTCACCTATCGCACTTGCACTTCAATTGGGGCTGGTGCCTGCACTCACAAAATATTTAACAGGGAGGGGCAGAAAGGACATTTTGGAACCAGATGTTTTGGAAAGTCTAGACATTTCTCCCTCTTCAAAACTGACTCCAGGTCAAAATGTTGGACCCTGAGACACACTCTTTACTATACTCCTGAACCTGTGGATATTACAGATAAAGGACTGGCCTGCTGCCCGAGTACTGCCCTGCTGCTTGAGGCCTTCCCTGCTCTCTGATCAGGAAGACTGTACCTGCTCCCTTCATCCAAGGCTATCCAGGGTGACTCCGAGGCTCAGTCGGTTGACCTTTTGTTCTGAGCTCTTGGGATACAATAGCTCCAGTGGCCACCCATTAATTGTTTAGCTGACCTACTAAACTTCTCCTGCAACTTGCCCGACCTAAGCCCTGTTGGCCTCTGCTTGAGTAAGACCCTTATCAATAAGAGGTGCCTCCCCACGCCCTGGTCCCTTGGCCCATCAGTTGGGCTCCTCCTGTGAAGAAAAGTAGAAATCCTGAAGTTTTGGAGTCTTTGCAACCACAAACAGGCCCTTTTGAGTCGATATCTAGCTGCCTGTAATGACTGCCAGTGTGAAGCTCCGGTGGATCCAATTCTTTGCACTTCAACAACCACCAGCGATGACCAGTTAGTCAAGCTTTGCACTTTGTGCTACAGCATCGGCAGCCTGTAGTGACCGCCAATACGAATTTCTAAAATTACAATATGCAATACCTAACAGTCTTGTTGTGCGACAGCAAGCACCATCTGTTACACCTGTCCTGGTCTTTGCACTACAGTGATGACCATCCTCAACACTCTCCCTGATCCTCACAGCCTCCTCCACCATGAATTGGACTCTTAAGAAATGCCTCTTGCATTGCTTAAGCAATATTGTTGGGCTATAGACCTCAAATATGAATTTCTTGGGTCCTCTGTACCAGGATCGATGTCAGTGATACAAAGCAGAGATTCTTTTTATCACAAAACTGCCATTTATGTAAGTGTGGGCATTGACTCAGCTCCGCCAGCGGAGTTTGTGGCGTTTTAGAGCTCCACACTCCATTTGGAGTGTGAAGTTTGCATTAACTGCACTAGAAGTGGAGTGGAGTTTACTGGTGTCCTATTGGAGGAGTCTAGGACTTACCTCCCAAATGGTGGCTATCCACAGCGATGCAGCCCAGCCACCAGTCTCTCCTAGCTTCCACTGCCTTCCTGTTCCTGCCCACACACTCTGCTGATTAGGTAATAGGCAGAAGTCAAAGTCTTTGATGTCTCCCCAACTTCAAAGACACCACTTGGTATAAGTACTGGCCATCAGACACCAACACTTCAGTACACTTCTGGAGCTGCAGATACTCTCCTAAGAAGTTGGACTGCTGGGCTGCTACTCTGGTGGACTCCTGCTTCGCTGTGCTGTCCTGCTACGTGCTGCCTTCTTGCCTGGGTGGGAAGGAATGGGCCTGCATCTCTTGAATCCACGGTGACTTCAAAGGCTAGTAGGCTGGCTTCCTGATTTGAATCATCAGGGACATGACAGACTTCCAACAAGTCTGCATCTGCACATGGGCTCTGCCATCTGTGCGTCCACCCTACCAAGTAGGCCATCCCAGTCTTGGACCCTTGAAAGTGGGCCTAAGGTGCTTACCAGTGAAACTGATGCATCTTTTCTGCTGAGCGGCGCATGCTCAAGCCAAACCAAGCACCTCATTGGCCGAGCAGCACATCATCTGGCAGAACCAAAGCATCACTGCTGCTGTGTGGATTGGGACTGGTGTAGAAGGTCAACATCACTCTCTCATCTTCAGAACCCTTGCATCGGGATGGTGTGGCACATCTCCGAGCCAGGTTCTCATATCATTCATCGACAGCAGCTCAATGACTACAACAGTCTGCATCGTAGCCCTTGCAGCCGCTCGGAACCAATGCATCGCTAGCTGTGCGCTGCATCCTCGATGCCTAGACTTCACATCGCAACCTCTGTCAATGGAATCCTTGGTGAAAATGCAAATGGACCTCACTCTGCAGTCTTGCGGCATTTTGGAAGCGACGCACCACTTCTATTGCACGAAGGTTTCCCACCTTGACACCACACAGCGCTCTGCAACCAAGATTTAAGGTACTTTGTTCAGCTGACATAACTGGGTGCTCTTTCACAGTCAGCCTGAACTTGTTATTCTGTCCTGGTCCAGCGTGAGAAGATATCCCTTGTTGGCGCTTTGTGCTCTTTGGTGCTATTTTACCTTAAAGTTTTGAAATTCAATATCTCTGGTTCCTCTGGTTCCTTGATTCATGTTTGTCAAAGTCAAAGTCAAAAAGGCTTTATTTCGATAAAAAGTTATCATAAAAGCTTCACATAAAACGCAAATACATCAAGTTTAAAAGCAAAAGTATAAGCAAGCATAAACAACAAGAGTTTATATACAAAAAAAGAAAAATTTGTTAAAAGGTTGCAATATTTTAAGAAAATTCATTTTGGTGATCAATTTAAAAAAGAATTAAACAGTTAATTTTAGCCTTTTAGTTCTAATGGACCAAGCCCATGATAAAAATTTGGCTAGGGCGCAAGCATAGGTGGCACGACTATCAGACATTAATATGCGAATTGCGTCCATGTGGCTCCTAGTGCCCAGCTGGCGGCATAAAATTTTAAGCCATACCCTCCTGGGTAGGGCATACTCTCCACATTCAAACATGAAGTGTGCCACTGTCTCTGGTCTAACTATGCATGCTGGACAAAGCTCTGTAGTTTGCGCAGGAAATTTCCATCGTGAGGTAAAAGAATGTAAGGGAAGGGTTCCTGCTCTAAATTTAAAATACAGGGCTCTATCAAAAGGTTTTTCAATAGTGTCAAGGTACAGTTCCCGTTTTGGCAGGTCCTTGAACCTCAAAAAGTATTCAGCGAGTCTGCCCAAGGAAGTACTGGTAATCCTTTGTAATGAAATCCAGTTCCAATAAAGTTTCTTGAGGATTGATTTTGGGGGTGAAGATCTATTTACCCACGCGTCATTTAAGCCCAGGTTTAGTAACAATGTTTTCATATCTTTCAACCATTTGATTTTGTGCCACCCTGGTAATGACATGATTTCTGAAAGACCTTGCGCGTATTTCCCAAGTTCCTCCACTCGCCACAGGCGTGCCCATAGCAAAAGAGGGCGGAATCTTGCAAGATTATCAATTGGGCAACAACCTAGGTCCAACATTAGCGGGACCATAGGAGTACCCTGTGGAAGTGACATAATCGCTCTAAAAAAATTTTTCTCTGATCTTGGTAGGTCGGTAGAAATAGATGAGCCCCAAAGTTCCGCCCCGTAAAGGGCTGAACTAACCCCTTTGGCTGAGTAGATTTCGAGGACAACCGCTATCGGTCTGGTTGAACAGGAGCGTTGTTCTTTCAGAAGGGCTCCTGTTATCCTCTTATGGGTTAATAGCATTTTGTCCAGGTGTGGGGTCCATTGCATTTTGTGTGATAGGCGAATGCCAAGGTAGTCGAAAACTTCCACCCTCTCCAAGGGTTCCATATTCAGGGTAGGGGGGCGGGCTGGTTTTTTTTGAGAATTCAACACAAGGTATTTTGTCTTGCTCGTGTTAATTACCAAGCCTCGTTTGGAACAGAAGGATTGAAAGTTGTTTAGAAGCCTTTGGAGGCCTATTGGGGTTTTTGATATTAAAAGCGTATCATCCGCGAAGAGGAGGGTAGGTATACGTTCGCCAGCCAGGGATGGTTCATCTGAAGGATGTTCCCGGAGATGCTCAGCCACCCCATTGATGTAAAGGGAAAAAAGGGTGGGAGCTAACACACATCCCTGGCGGACCCCTCTCTCAACCGGGATACTACTTGTTTTCTCCCCTCCTGTGCGCCACCTAATCTGGGCAAAGCTATTTTCATGTAGCCTGACTAGTAGTGAGAGTAGGTAGTGGGGCATCCCCATATCAGCCAAAACACTCCATAGTGTCTCCCTCGGTACAAGGTCAAAGGCAGTCTTTAAATCGATGAACGCGAGATAAAGACTGCCCTTGCCTATAACCACAACTTTCCAATACACCATCATTAATCTAAAAGCTTGTTCTATTGTCCCGGTGCCCACTCTAAAGCCCGCCTGGTAGTCAGAAAGGATTTTATTTTCATCTATCCAATCTAGTATTCTGACCAGTAGAACCTTGCCAACTACTTTTTGGCTAATGTCCAACAAGCTAATGGGTCTATAATTTGATGGGTCTTCTCTGGCACCTTTTTTAAAAATAGGGACCACCTCCGCCCCTTTCCACGAGGAGGGGATAGGGGCGCCCCTACAAATGGCAACAAGTAGGGAGTGGATCAATTTTCCCCACTTTGGGATATCAGATCGCAAAAGGTCGCCAGGAATACCATCCGGGCCAGCAGCCTTTTGGGGCATGATAGTGCCTATCGCATATTCCACTTCTTTAATTGTGAAGTCGAAGTCTTCAGGGAGGGTGTCCCAATTTAGTGGGAACGATGTTGAGACCACTGCCCCCCCTTCAAGGTCATTGTGAGCAGCGGAAGTAAAGCAATCATCTTGGCGAGAATAAAGCTTTGAAAAGTGTTTAACCCAAGCCTGACTTGGAATATTACATGTTATCAGGTCGCTATCTGGCCTATTTTTAGCTCTGATAGTATCCCAGAAACATTTAGAATCTTTCTTGGAACTGGCTTCTTTAAGAGTACACCAGTAGGCCTCTTCCCACTCCTTTTTTGCTTGTACCAATACTCTCTTGTGCTCTTTCCTGGCTATCTGAATCTGGGGTTGGGATTTGCTTTTAACAGCCTCAATTAAATGAGTCTTAGCCCTCCTACATGCTGCGGTGTACCAATCGTGCTTTCCCTTTATTTTGTCCTGGGACATATTCCTCCCTGCGGAGCCCTTTACCCAAAAAACTTCGCCTATGTTCTTAACGGCTGCTTCAAAAATGGGTGTTGCCTTATCAGCTAGCATGACTGAATTAATATTATCTAGCTCTATTTGTGAGGCCATAAGAACCTCATCTATGCTTGAAAGTTTGACAGCGTCGTTGGCAACTTTATTCCACTTTAAGCGTCTTCCACAGGAAGAAACAGTGATCTTATGTGTGGAATTGGGTGGTACTATCGATACATTACTAAGCCAGGGATTCGTTATGGATAGGGAAAGTGAATTGTGGTCACTCTCCACAGTAGGTATAACTGCCATATCTTCGACCAGACTCCAGAGTTTTAAGTCCAACAAAATATAGTCAATCCTCGAGGTGTGACCGACTCTGTTGAACGTAGGAGCACCCATCCGATCTGAAATTGTACGGCCATTCGTGGCTCTTAGTTCAAACTCTAGTGTCAGTGCATTTAACTGCACTGCGCTACGGGACCAACGTTTTATCGGGGGGATGGTAAGTATTGGAATACCCCATCTACTATCTTCCTCACCTAAATCAGGAATGCCCTCCATAGGTAGCGGCTCGTAAGTGCAGTTAAAATCACCTGCTACTAAGATGTGATTAGCTTCCTTATGGTCTCTAAGCTGCAACTCAAGGTCAGATATTACCGATGAGATGCACCCATTTTTTGTGCCTCTAGCATAGATGTTATATAAGACTAGGGATAAGCCTCTAGAAGGGCAAGTCAGTAGAATTCCTAAGATATCTGGGCTGTTTACCTGCTTAGATGTTGTTCGGCAGTTAAGGGAAATGCTTACCCAGATAAGGAGACCCCCCGAGGGACGCCCCTTCCCATACCTGGGTTTCTCAGCTGGAACAAAGTAGGTTACAAATCCAACCCGGTGGAGTGGTTCAGTGCTCCAGGTCTCCTGGAACATGCAGATCTTATGTGCTTCAACCAAATCGCTGCACTCGGGCAGGCCCAATTTTCTATGAATGCCCGCAAGGTTCCAGCTAAGGATTTTAATTTTTTCCTTAGCGGTTTTACTTTTAGTACTAATAGTATCACTATGGCTTTTGAATTCTGAACATTCCCTTTCTAAATCAGAGGATGTTATCTGGGTCTGACTAGTGGCTATTATAATTGGAGGATTGGGGCATGTCAAATGTGGTATAATTAGTGGGCCCTCCTCCTCTCCCCTATGCAGGTCCAGATGTGAACAGGTAGTTTCCTCAAAAGTGAGTCAATCTACCTCATCGAGGGCACAAAATCTATTCCAGTGAGCAAACTGAGATAAAAAGGGGTCGGCTACAGGTGGTCCTTGCCATGGTTGCTGCCACTGGAGGATAGTATGTTGCGGAGCGTGTGTATACCCTCTGTTGATTGGATAACTGAATCTTGGGGGTTGTTGTCTTGGTGCCATAGGTAAAAAGTAGGATAGAGGAAGTGGATGGATTTGGGTGGCTGATCCACTACTAGGTCCGTTGCATATATAATTCACTACCCCTGTATCCCTGAAATTGACAGTTACAACGTCTCCTGCTATAGTCTTAGTATTCCTTCCCACCCATTCTCCTCTTCGAACTGCAAGTATATCACCACACATATGCAGTGGTAGCGGTTTGTGCAGCTGAAGCCACTGGGCACATTTGTTTTTCAATTCAACAAAGGTTTCTCTTCTTCCCTCCTTCAGTGGTGGTACGCCCGTCAGTACAACCACAAAGGGTGAGGCTTCCGGTGGCAAGTTGATTGTCTTAAAGCGAGCCGGCCTAGTTTTTGGTTCTTGTGTCTTGTTTGGAGAGGAGGTTGATGTTGGGTTGGTATCCAAACTTTTAGAGCCCTTTACTGGTTGATTCAGCCCTTTTTTAGGGCCTGAGTCTGTTTGGGTCTCCGGGGTAGGGCCAGTAGCACTAGGAGTTAAGGGAGCAGCAACAGATTTTTCCCTCATTTGAGACTGATGTTGAGTTACTACTCCTGAGTTTGTTGGTAATATTTTGGCCTTGACGGTAACATCTTTTGAGGGTTTGCTACTAGTGGTATTTCCCAGGGACACTTCTTTTGTTTTTCCGTGTGACTGTATTGGCACGTTTCCACTTGCTTTACTAGGATCAGTCCATTTAGTGTTGATTAGTGATGTCAGTCTATCAATTTTTTCTACATTAGGGGCTTGATATGAGCAGTTATCGTAGCTTCAAGATCCGATTTTAAGTCAGCTACCATATTTTCGACCCAACAAGGTATGCCTGATACAGAATTTGGGGCTGGTGACACTAAGTTATGGTTCCGAGTATTATTTTTAGGCTTTTTCTTCGGCTTAATTTCGCTCTTAGTAGGACCTGTATTCCCTAGTCCTGACGATACACCAATTGTCGTTCCATCGGCCCTTAGAGGAACTGAATTAGGTGACATATTTTGAGGGTTTCTCTGCTGTTCAGTAGAGGGCTGACCGCATGGAAGATCAACGAAAGAGGCGGTGACTCCGAGGCTTAGGTCTAGATCATCAATAGCATCTTGTGGAGGACCCACAAGATCAATTGACGCCTCCTGAGTGTCGGACAAAAATATTGTTGGCGGCAAGGATAGCCTCCTTTCGGTGTTTGCAATGGCAGAAGACACAGCCCCTAAAGTTTGTTTAAGCATGATATCAATTGCTGTGAGGGTAGGGACCGGTTGCGGGGCAATTTCTTTTTGTCTTGTTTTGGAACGTAGAACAGGCATTCCACCGGTTTTCAGACCTTTCTTCATGTTTAGATTAAAGCAATGGGGTAGTATCCGAATGTATTCAAAAACTAAAGGACTGAAGTTCCTGACCTTAAACACTCGTTGGTCGACAGGAAAGAGATGTGGCCCGGCCTCCTCTGGCCGCTGAGGGCCGTAGAGAGCCCTCCCTTTGCCCGGGCTTCGCCCGGCGCTCCCGCGCAGCGAGAGTATACTAATAAAATAGGTGTGGCGTCCAGGGGCGGGGCAGTCAGGGGGCGCAGACCAGATGCCAGAGGTCAAGCAGGGACTCCTGGGAATACGAGTCCCTGCAGCGCTCCACCCCTGATTCGCCCATGCCTCCTCCCCAGGCAAACTGTATTCCAAAGGCAAAGGGTTGAGGCGGTGTCAGTTACACCGCGCAGCGGCACCCGCGGAGCGGGTGCGGCAAGTCGTCGAGCGTGATTTGGCAGCCGACTTGGCAGCAGGGTGACAGCGTCCCAGGTACAGCGGCGTGTGTGCTATTCTTTAAAGTTCCCGCCTGGCTCCAGGGTCCGGTGACTTTTGAAGTGGTTTGCCGTCCGGGGGGCAGGGCAGTCAGGGGGCGCAGACCAGATGCCAGAGGTCAAGCAGGGACTCCTGGGAATACGAGTCCCTGCAGCGCTCCACCCCTGATTCGCCCTTGCCTCCTCCCCAGGCAAACTGTAGTCCAAAGGCAAAGGGTGGAGGCGGTGTCAGTTACACCACGCAGCGGCACCCGCGGAGCGGGTGCGGCAAGTCGTTGAGCGTGATTTGGCAGCAGACTTGGCAGCAGGGTGACAGCGTCCCAGGTACAGCGGCGTGTGTGCTATTCTTTAAAGTTCCCCGTTTGTCATTTTTTGACTTGTTTTAGTTATTGAAATCTTCTCTATTTTTCTAGACCTGGTGCGAGATCTTTTTGCATGGTGTTTTCACTGTTTTTACTGTTAGAAGTGTCAAACAAATACTTTAAAAATTGCTTTCAAGTTAAGCCTTACTGCTCTGTGCCAAGCTACCAGAAAATGAGCACAGGTTAATTTTGGGTTTGCTTGTACCTTACCCTGACTAGGATTGTGGTTGTTGCGTGACCAGGGCTCATATCCCAGTCAACCAACAACCTTATTTCTAATAGATAGGTATTGCCTTGGTGAAGAAATCCTGGCGGTGTGGAGGCGTAACTGCACCCTTGAATGGCATCATACGTAAGTTACGTGGAATGAAAAACCAGGAGCCATTTCCTGGAAAGGCAGACATATGCAAAATAATTTGTGCATGTGTTCATCCAAACAGTATTAGAACTAGGGTAATATAGAACTAGCTGCATTTTCACATTAGCATTAATGATAATACCAATTTAAAACGTGTTAGAATAAAAGTAACGCTGTAAAAAGGCTGAAAGAGTGTGGCACAAGGAGTATATTCTGAGAGAGATGGAGGCGTATTGACTGGCACTGATGAAATATCATTCCCTGCTCAAGATTACTAAAAAGGAATATTTTGACAACCTGTTTGAAAGGGCCGGTAATATGATTTGCAAAGTATTCATGATGGTGAACAGATTTATGTCTCCAGTGGCCTGTTCTAGAGAAGCCCTCCGGTCTCTAGAATGGTGTAATAAGCTGGCTACCTTTTTTCAGGAGAAAGTTATGAATCTCCAATTAAGCCTTGCTGGCTCTGTGCTGGAGGTGAATTGTTTTTCCTCTTATGAGGAAGTGATAAAAAACGCAGGGTTTTCCCTCTTTTCCTTTGAAACCACCTCTTGTGAGGAGTCACTAGCAGCCATCTTATGTCTGAGGTCTGACTCGCCCGTTGATCCTCTCCCCATTAGTGTATTGATCATGGCAGCAGAGGCCATCAATTCATGGGCAAATAAGCTGCTGAATGAGTCACTGACCACCGCTATAGCCCCAAGAGACTAGAAACAGGCTAAAATACTTCAGTTACTGAAGAAGCTCTCAGACAGTAATTACAGGCATATCTCCCAACTGCCTGCAGTCTCCAAGATCTTGGAGAAATCAGTCAACAATCAGCTTTCTTGTCATCAGGAGTCAAATGTTCTCCTTCATTCTAGTCAGTGGACTTTAGGAAGAATGTAAGTAATGAGGCGGCCTTACTAGGAAATCAAAGGCACTCTGGATGACAAGGGCAAGGCAGTGCTGATTTTGTTAAATCTGTCTGCCACCTTTGATGCCATTCCTTGCTGCTAGAATGCATCTCAAGGATTGGAGTGAAGAGTATGGCCCTTAGTTGGCTGACCTCTGTCTTAGACAATATAGAACAGGAGGCCTGGCTGCCTTGGTTTGCTTCCGGCAATAGGGCAATCTCAGTCAGTGTCCCGCAAGGTTCTACCCACAGCCCAAGTCTGTTTACTTGGATGCTAAGGCATTTGGAGGCTCTTCATGTAATTTCCATTGAAATGAATGGGCACTCCATGACGAGTTACCCTTGTCATTAGCATCCAAGTGGTTAATGCCTATTTTACCCCACTCTCTTCTATAGTTGAGTCATTTGGTGGCAAGATTGTATCAAATTCAGATGACACGCAGATTCTCTTCTCCTTTAAAGATGTGAAGGCTCTGGCTTTTGACTCCATTAAATTGTGACTAACTGCTGTGTTTTATTGCTTGCATCAGAAACAATTGATGTGTAATACACACAGAACTGAAATACTCTTTTTTGGCACTACGGCACCTACCTGCTGGTCGCCATGCTGGCCAGATGGTTCTGTTCTGCCTGTATCTTGCACAGACACAGCCAATAACCTGGGAGTTAAGTTAGTCAATTGCTTATCTTTCCAACCCCAGATTAGTGTAGTGACTGGTATGTTTTGATATCTTGTGGGCTTTGAAAAAGTTTGTTCTCTCTGTCCTCTCCAGCTAGGAAAAACGTTATTCAGGCTCTGATATCATATGTCTTGTATCATTGTCTTCCGGAGTATGTCATCCATTGACTTCGAATGGCGCAAAACACTGGAGAGCAACTTCTACTGAATTTTCCAAAGAGATCTAGGACCTCCAGCCATCTTTTTTCCTTGCACTGGCTACCAGTGAGGAAGAGTATCCTGTCTAAAAGTTTGGTGTTGCTCTTTCATGCTTTGCACAATATTGGTCCCTGTTACCTGGCTTCCCGTATTCATTTTTCAATCCTGCCAGGAGCAACCGGTCCTCACATGTGGCTTTTGCTAGAGTACAGAGGGTGAAGTTGTCAAGGACTTCCGGACGCTCCTTTTCCTTCCTAGGGCCGTCTGTATGGAATTCCCTTCCGGTGAACCTGAGGCAGGAAAGTTTTGAACTTGCTTTTAGGAAAGGGTTAAATACTTGTCTATACACTATGTAATCTTCTTTTGGCTTTTGGATTAGCGCCGGGACACTCTCAGGAGCATCTGTGCGCTTCATCAATCTGTTTTCGTCATCATGACATGTGCAAAATAATTTACACTTGTTCAGTGTTCCACCCTCCTGCACAAGGTCAGAGCAGGTGTGAACTGGGATTGCAAACAAATTCTGCATTTTTTAATACCAGTCCTAAGTTACTTTGTGCAACCGATTATGCAAGTGAGTAAAAAACCTCTGGAGAATCATGTTAGGGAATTACCTCCCTCCAAAGAATATTTTAGAAGCAAAAAAACAAAATAATATATTTCAGAACAATTGAACCAGAACTGATTATCTTTTTCAGCACCAGTCCATGATAGAAAGCTCCATAGGCAGACCAATGTTGCCTGGGCATTGATAGCTTTATAGTCAAGCCAATTTCTCCAATGCATCTTTGTGTACACATATTACCAGGATAGCATCCACAGCTCCTAAAGGAATTTTCGTAAACCAATATACACAATTTCCCAGTGGGTAAGGCACTTTCCCATGCCAAGATCCAAGTTGTTCCAGTATATATAGCACTATGACCATGCCAGTATATGTGATGCCCATTATGCAAAGCACTCTCCTCAGGCCAGTATTCGTAACATACCATCATTTAACCCCTTCCGTGCGGGGGTAACTCCCCCGCTGTGCTAGGGGGAGGGGGGCGCGCACAGCGCACCCATGATCATGACAAGCTCAGCTTGTCATGAGGCACGGCGCTCGTGTGCTCACGACGAGCTGAGCTCGTCATGAGCACACCCGTTCCCGTGGAACGCTCAGCACAGCAGGGGAATTATCCCCACGTGTGAGCGTTCCACGACTCATGACGAGCTGAGCTCGTCATGAGCAGCGGAGCGCCGTGCCTCATGATGAGCTCAGCTCGTCATGAGCATGGATGAGGTTAAAGTAACAGAGTCAGGCTTTTATCCTCAAACTCCCAGTATTTAAAGGATCTTTCTCAGCACATTATCCACAATGCTCAGTATGTTAAAAAACGACATACTTCAATGAAGAATACCTATAATGTTGCACTGAGTAAAGCATTCTCCAGGCATGTGTCTGCAGCACCTTGAAACCCGTGGCACACAGGTTGAATAAAGATCCCTGCAGTAGGTGATTTGAATCATGGATATACCCCACTACAATTGGAACATGTGACCGATATGTTTACTGAGACATTTCTACAGTAGGTACATTAACCCATGAGCTTTTCTACTGGGATTACTGTTAGAAGTTCTGAAGGAAACAGGACACAGCTGGTATGAAGAGTACTAGTTTATTGACCATCCACTCTCCTCACTAGAGAACACTCCAACATTCTACAGGGAGCTTCAGGATGGGAGAACCCAACAGGGTTCAGGCAGCAGGGGTGGACGGAATGTACCAACAGGGCTAGTTGAAACACATCTCCCTTCCTTATAAAGAGTACCAACAATACGTAGGGTCAGATACAGGGTAGCAACAAATTTGGCTGGGCTCCCCATGAAGAGGATATAACTGGCGTACCTAGAAAAAAGAAGGTTATGGCTGCACTTTCACAATATTGTCAAAACTCCACCATTGACCATTTTCAAACTGTGCTACATTTTTCAACACTTTAACAATCTTGCATGGGGAGTGAAACTTGCTGATGACAGTTCCCGATTTGATGTTCCTTCTGGCTTGCACCATGTCCCCCACTTCCCACTTTTGAACATTAACTCCATGTTTCTTATCGTACCACTGTTTGTACTTGGTTTGATGTTGTCTGACTTTCTCTCCTGCCTCCTCCCAATCTACATCCCTGGCATCGCCACCGTTTAACCAACTGGGATTAAACTTGGTACTAGGTTCCCTCCCACGTAAATACACGAAAGGAGAGACCCCAGTTATTCTATTGGGCGAAGTGTGATACGCCCACAGACATTCCCTCAAACAGTTCTCTACATCTCGTCCATTTATGGTAGCTAGCTGGATATTTTCCATGATGACCCTATTTGCCCTCTCCACCAGGCCATTTGCTTTCGGGCAATAGAGGGCTGTGGTTTCATGTCTTATGCCTGAATTTCCCAGAAAGTCCTGCATCTCCTCAGAGGTGAATTGTACCCCATTGTCAGTAACTAACGTGGAGGGTATACCTTCTTCACAGAACACTTCTTTGAGAAATTGGATCACTGATTTGGTATTGATGTTGTGCACAAACTTTTGCCTTATCCAGTGTGAAGTATAGTCAATCAGAACCAACATGAATCTTTTTTGTACACCTAGATTTTGCATGGGTCCAATGATGTCCATTGCCAACTTGCTCCATGGCTTGGTTGGGACACTTACTGGAGAAAGTGGAGACTTGTGTATCATTTTCGACTTATCACTTTTAGCACATGCCCCACACTCTTTTACAGCTTCTTCCGTCATAGTGTCCATTTTGGGGAACCAAAAATTAGTTCTTACTCTCGCTTTGGTGGCACTACGCCCAAGGTGGCCTTCATGCGCCAAGTCAATGACTCTCTTTCGTAATTCTCTGGGAGGTATCACTCTGTTATTGCGATACACTTTACCTCCAATGACACTCAATTCATGCCTGACCTCCCAAAATTCTTCTACTTCTGCTTCAGCATCTTTCTTCTTGTTAGGCCATCCCTTCTTGACATGCTCCATTACAAAAACAAGTGCTTTATCTTCCTTCATTCCGTCTTCCCACTCTTTCTCTGTGATGGCAGGAAAATCCATCATCATTATGGGACTATCCAGAACTTCCTCAGGTTCTCCTTCCTCTGGTAAAGGTGATCTTGAGAGGAAATCTGCAATAGTATTTTCTTTACCCGGCACGTGTTCGATCTTGAAATTGAAATGTTCCAGTCCTAGAATCCACCTGCTGATGCGCGGGGTGCAATTCTCCAGACCTTTCACAGAGAATATAAACGTGAGGGGCTTGTGGTCCGTCCGTATTGTGAACCTCAATCCCCATAGAAAAAACTTAAAATGCCTGACTGCCCAAAAACACGCCAAGGCTTCTCGTTCGATTACCGAGTAGTTTTTTTCTGGTGGAGAAAGGCTCCTGGACGCGTAGGCAATGATCTTTTCCTCACTACCATTCTTCTGGACTAGAGTGGCACCCAATCCATAGTTTGATGCATCAGTTGCAAGAATGGTTTTCTTAGTCGGATCAAACGTACCAAGCGCTGGAGAGTTGATTAGATCCTCCTTTAAAGCATTTGCAACACCTTCCTGCTCCTCATCCCACACAAAATCCTTGTTCTTCTTTAACATTTCTCTCATGGGCTCACACTTTGTAGCAAAATTGTCCACATACTTTGACATGTATTCCATGAGCCCTAAAAAGGATTTGAGTTCATCTTTGTTACGTGGACTGGGAGCCTCCTTTACTGCACGGATCAAACTGCCCTTCGGTCTAAACCCTTCTTCTGAGATTGAATGGCCCAGATATTCGACTTGTTGCACTTTTATTCTGCACTTTTCCTTCTTAACTGTTAGGCCAGCGTCCATGAGTTTCTTAAAGACTTGCCTCAACACATCATCGTGTTCTTCCGAATTGTTCCCATATACCAAAATATCATCTTGGAAACACATTGTGTGTTCCACACCTTCCAGGATCTTCTGCATAACTCTTTGAAAGATGGCTGCCGCTGACGCAAGGCCAAACGGCATCCTTTTGAACATAAATGCTCCAAACGGCGTAATGAACGCCGTGAGTGGCCTCGAATCTGGATGCTGTTCGATCTGGTGGTACGCCATGGATAGACCTATTACACTGAAATACTTTGCCGGGCCCATGGTGCTAAGCATCTCATTTATTACTGGCAAAGGGTGTCTTTCGACCCAGATACAGTCATTTAAGCTGTGCAAATTCACACAGAGGCGGATTCCTTCACCGTTGGATTTAGCTGCAAGAACAATTGGGGCCAACCATTCGGAACAGTCTATGGGTTGAATAATATCCAGGTTACACAATTTCCGCAGTTCCTTTTCTAGAGACTCTTTTAATTTAAGAGGCACGGTGCGCAGGCCATGCACCACAGGTTTGGCATTGTGCTTTAATTTTATCCTATGTTGAAAATTGTGCAAACATCCTAGCTCCTCTTTGAAAAGCTGTTTGAATTCTTCACAAATCTTTTCACTACCCGGGAACTTTTCAGTAAGTAAGACTTGTTCAGCACTGTTTGGATCCAGTATGATTCCCAACTCCTTTTGATGAACCCATCCCAAAAGGTTTGAACCAGACTTTACTACATATATTGTCCCGTAGGTTTTCCTATCCTTGAATTGTAGCTGCACTTCCTTCATGCCCAGAAGGGGAATATTTCCCTTATTGTATCCTGAGGGAGAGATGTCTGGAGTTTTTAATTCACTAATCCTTTTTTTTCCCATGGACACATAATCATCCTTATTTATTAATGTGAACGGAGAACAGGAATCTGCAAACATTTCAAAACGTTCATCATTAACTAATACATCGCATTTAGGATAAAAGGAATTCACAGTGTCATCAACATCCTTTACCTGCAAAATAAACTTTTCCATTTTCTGTTCAATACATTTCACTTCTTTACTTGCACCCCTTTCAGTATTCCTTTCTTGATCTCTTGTGTGTAACTCTCCATCCCGACACACCCTGGCAAAATGCCCCCTTCTATTGCATTTCTTACAAGTGACATACCTGGCTGGGCATTGGACATAGGTGGCAAAATGGTTGTTACTGCCACACCGGTAACACTTAGGACCCTTCTCTCTGTACTCTACCTTGGTGCTGGTATTCTCCTTAAACCTCATCTTGTACACATCATTCCTGTCTTCTGCATCACTAATGGTAGCCACTACCTCCCCCTCTGGTTTCATTTCTTTAACACACCTTGCTGTGTGTTCCACTGACTTGGCTATTTCAATAGCTTCTTTTAGCCCTGGATTCTTTGCTAATAATTTCTCCTGGATGCGTGGATTATTCGTGCACCTCACCAATTGGTCTCTTATTAAAGAGTCTGTGAGATCCCCAAACTCACATAGCTGTGTCAGTCCCCACAAAACTGCGATATAATTCTGTACTGACTCCTGTTTCCCTTGACACCTTTTAAAGAATTTGTGACGCTCTAGATCCACATTGATTCTATCCCCAAAATGTTTCTCTAACTTTTCCATGGTCTGCACAAACACATCAACCTCCCCCACAGCATTGCCTTCCTGCTCTGGCACAGGTAGGGATTCGTATACTTTGCGCCCTTGCACACCCAGATTATGGAGTAGGATATGTTGTTTCCTTATAGAATTGAACCTTTGTCCCCCTATGGCTATGAGATACGACTCAAAAAGTTTCACCTATTCCTTCCAGCTTATCTCAGGTTCCCCTATGTCATTTAGAAAAGGTGGGGTTGATTCATGCTCGCTGCTGCCATTGTGAAAAAAAAACAAATGGGTCTGGAACTGCACAGGACTGGAGAATAAAATACCCTTTAGGAAGAGAATTACTACCCAGACTTGACCCAGCTCCAGAATAGGCAATTTACCCTCAGTACTAACTGTCCCTTCAGAATGTGGAACAACAAAAATGAAAAATAGCGAAAACTGTACAAGATCAAAGTTAGGTTGTATGTGAAGGTTCACTCTGTTCCATTTGGCACCAACAGTCAGTCACTTTGCATGAGGTGCATGTATTTTCCCTTCCTTATTTTGACTCTGCTCGATAATTATTGTGGAAATTCTCGGGAAAACGTGTTCTGATTGAAACAGCAGCTCCTTGCTCTTTATTTGCCGGCCGGATTGAAAACTCCGGAACAGACGCTATCTAGGAATGTGGCGGAAATAGGCGGCCCTTGGTGCCTGATGCGCCGGCAGGCGGAAACTCAACACACGGACACTCCTTCTGAGGAACAGAGTCTGTGGCAAAGCGCAGGCGCCGACTAGAGACACTTCACAGCCCCGGATACAGTTGATCTCCAGAGAAGCTGACAGGAATAAGCGGCCCCAGGCTCCTGGTGCGCAGCCGCGACTCCAGTCAGGACACTGCTCACGAAGGCAGAGAACTACTACCCGCTTAAGCGCAGGTGCCCAACGAGTCTCAAAACACGTCAGCAACCAAGTCAAAACAAAACGCACTGCCAGGAAATCATTCTCCGTCAACGCTGCCACAGAAAGCCATGAATCGTAGTCATCGCTCGATACACCGCCACTTTGCCCACGCGAACTCCAAGCAAAAGCAAGGTACGTGTAGAACAGCAGGAGGGGTTTGTTTTTCTCGACAGATGCACACGTCGCACCCAGAACAGGATCAGACTTCCTCAGTGACACACAAATCCGCCCTCCTTCAGTCTCATAAATCACTGTTATCGCATTTCTCACGGTATGCATACACTGCTCACTCAGTAGAATAGGTTACATCACATATAGCTCCCAGCGACCTGGACTCCAGTTTGCTTACAGTTTTGAAGAATGTCCAGTAGTTGAAAAAATACTTTTCTTGATTTTCCCGTGCTGCGTGTGGAGAGAGCACACAAAGGGGAAATGGTCACTACTGCCCCCTGCGCAGTTCCGTCGCCAGTGTTAGAAGTTCTGAAGGAAACAGGACACAGCTGGTATGAAGAGTACTAGTTTATTGACCATCCACTCTCCTCACTAGAGAACACTCCAACATTCTACAGGGAGATTCAGGATGGGAGAACCCAACAGGGGTCAGGGAGCAGGGGTGGACGGAATGTGTCAACAGGGCTAGTTGTAACAATTACTATTTGACCTTTTGGATAACTTTTGTGCTAGGTGCATGTACACCAAGTTTTCTTAGTAGGATTAGAACCAGTGACCTGAAAACCACACAAATCTCTCAACTGGTTAACAACTTGCTCACTATTATATATATTTCTCAGTGAGAGCCACCAGCACCAAACCTGGATGAACTGCTAATGGACAATAACAGTGAAAAAAACAAAGTGTATTATTCCATTGATGTAATGTAATCAAAGGTTGCTCTTGCTGTCCCAGTGTTCCTCCGCTTAACCAAAGACTACAGACAGGGCCTGCTTTAACGCTGGTGGTGACAAGTGCCACTATGTCTGTTGGCGCTCCTGAATGACCTCCTTCTCCATGAATTCCCTCACTACCACTCTAACAGTGACTCTCAAGACCCCATAACCACTATCTCACAGGCTTTTCTTTTGTTTTATAGCACTACTCCTACTAGTGAAGGGCGTCAGAGCAGTTTACATCACACACACATTACCCAAAAACAACGAATCAGACATGTGTAAATCCGTGTATAGGAAATGTTACATAGGAAAGAAAACTACAAGGTATAGAATTACATGTCATTCATACTGGCAGACAGTATAGTTTAGGAGTGCTTGATCTAGAGAAGCACAAACTGAATTTAAAACGTGCCACCATGGTTTTGGATTGTCTTTACTAATAACAATTGATTTCCACCCAAATGAACGCATTTTGCAGCATTAGGATTCTGAATCACTGGGGAAAAAATCCTAACGCTCTAACCTATACCGTCCAGTTTCCACGCAGCTCTTTTGATTACAGTTAATAGGTCACCATTCTTTATTAGGACTTTATTTAAATGTTGCACGTAACAAAAGGTTCTCCCCAACAATCGCAGTCACCCACTGAACTATTTACATTATATGCACTTCTATGATCTGCATGGTACATGTGCTTTGCAGCAGACTGGGCTAGCTTATGATGTGTCAAAATTGACACTAGGCAAACTCGATCGCACCTCCGCAGGTTCATTAGTCACTAGAGTTATCTTGTCTACGTTATTGTTGCTTAAAAATAACTGGAGGCAAGGAAGGCTGTAGCAGGTGCTTTTAAGCCCACCATATACTTGACAACACAATGCCACCAGAAGTTAGCACCCGGTGCAGTGGCACCAATCGCACCACCCTGGAGCCGGCCCTGACTGCAGAGAACCAATTAAAGTGGCAGAATGGATTATGAAGTCTCACCTATTTTCTTCCCCTCTCTTGGGTCTCTACTCGGAGGAGAAAGTGGGCATTTCTCTGCCTCCACTAACCTTCATCTATCTGCCTTGCCCGCCACGGGTCTCTGGTAAGCCGCGCTAAGAGCAAATTCCAAGCTGCGCTCACAGAGATCTGTTGTCCACCCACTTTCGGATGGCGAGGGGAAGAGAAGACAGAGAGGGTGATGGGAAAGCACAGCAAGACAACAGGTATGGTGTTTCATACATATTTGGGTGATGGGGAGAGCTATAGAGCTGTGGTGTGGGTGAGTGTAGTGCAGGGAAACGGGACTGATAAAAGTAAGGCCATGAAGAGCATGGCTCCTCCCTGTCTCCTATATCCATGCAAAGCAGCTGTAATTCAGGGTATTGAATGCAGAATATTGTTGATAATTATGATATTGATGTCAGGTGATAGCAAGGCAACAGCACTTCAGTACCACACCATGCACCTCTTATGAGAGAGGAGGAACAAAAGGGCATATACACAAGGAAAGTGGCGAAGCGTGTCATTAAGCCAAGGATGGTTACGACACACTCCGTCAGTTTAGATAAATTTAGCTGCCTAGGATCAACGCAGGCACCTTTGAACCATATTGCCAGGGTGTGTGTGTTGAGGGGAGTGATTATTTATGTACAGGAAGCTGTCCGTTCCTGCACATAAACAATGTGAAATGGAGATTTGAAACTTTAGATGTGCTGCTTAATGCAGCTCACATAGAAGTTGCAAAACGTAATTTCTTGAATGATTGTTTATGTGCAGGAATTGACACCTTCCTGCACATAAACAATCAAAGGTGATTTGCTGTTTCTATTGGTGCTGCACAATGTAGCACACATGGAAACAGCATAAACGAAAAGAAATGAAACATTTCTCCTCATTTCGCCAGGGTAAGACCAGGTTTTCCCTGGTCTTAGTTTTGGCACTGCCTGATATTGATGCCACCCTTGTATATATGAGTCAGCGTCAAAATCAATGGGCGTTGCTTTGGAACACCCACTGCAACACACATTGCCCTCCCTTTTCACTCTACGTATAGCATGAAAGGGTGCCTTATTTGCAAAGCAGCATTAAGCCAGGCTTAACACTGCTTTGCAAATAAGGCAAAGCCCATATCGCCACCACAATGTCTTTAAAAGTGATGTTGTGCTGGTGATAGGGGCTTGGAAATATGCCCAATGTGTGGAGACGTGGGATTGCTTTACATTTGTGGGGCATCTTTACAAGACAATGGCGCAGTGAGGTGCCACAAACAATTTTGCTGCACCGAGCTGCGTCATGGTCTAAGTGCAAGAATGCTCTGTATTTACAAGAATACGATGCATTCCTGTACTCATCCCTGTACCGGCGCACAAATAGCAGCTGTGTGCATACACAAACACCCTTGTACCATGGTACAAGGGTGCCTGCCTTGAAAGCAGAGGATTGTTGTTGTCCAGGAAGGGGTACTGCCTTATAAATATGGAGCAGGAGAAAGAAAGTGTCACATGGGAGCGTCACAAAAGGTGACACTCTTTTGGCACAGGGGCCTCGAAGATACAGGGCATGCAATTCACCTCCTGGTTCTCAGTGGCATCGCATAAAACTTGAGCTTTACTCTCTTTGTCTCTCATTGAAAACCACCGCGTTATTCACTTACCCTTCTATACATTTTCTATGTATTCTCTCAAAATGGATGGTACCAGTAATCTGCAGATTTCACAGAGGGCTTTTCATTAATTACATTGTTTGCATTCTATATCTCACTTACATTTTAGCCAAGCACACCTATGACAGCAGCACAAGTGGGGCCAGAGGGATCAATAAGAGTATGTCTTGTACCTTGGTAGATCCTATGTTCCAGTCTCTCTGGCCCATTTCTCTCAGAACATGGGGGAGTTGTCTTCCCTTGCTGGAGATCTACTACACTGGAGAGTGAGGGCTGCTGATGGGCTTACATAGGCAAAGGGTCCTACAGGGTTGCTCTTAAGTCTTTGCTTGGTGCCTCACTAGCCTTGGACAGGGCCGGACTGGGAACACAAACCGGCCCTGGCAATTCTGTCGGAACGACCGTGAGGGGTAGGGGGAGGGCTATTTTTTGAGTGTGGAATGCACTGCAGCTGTTATTGTTACAGGGGGCGGTTAGCTATGCTGCAAAACAGCCCCTCCCCCCTGCCCCCGGTAACAACAACGGCCCCCCAGGGATCCAACACCAGCCCCCACCTTGGCGGCCCACCGGGGAAACGCCCAGTGCTCGCTATCGCCACTCCTGTCCTGGCCTTTGAACAGGTCTCCGACCTTTAATTTAGCAGAAAATCTTCTGGTGGCCCAGTGCTTTGTTAATGGGAGACCCCACAGGCCAAGTGATTTGCAAAACAATGCACCCATGATTGATGACTGACTGTAAGCATTAAATAATTACATTTGCATTTTGGTAGAAGTAATTAGGACATTTTGTCAGTTAATAATTTATATGCCCTGCATTTAGTAGGGAGGCAAAATAAATTTAAAAAATGTTATTATTGTAACGAGAGACTTTTTTGGATTCATTTTTAGATCATGAGCAGAAACTCATTTTTCAATGTGTTAAGACCCGACATAGTCAATGTAGAACTTCTGAAAGATTCGACGAGCAATCGCGACCTCATTGTCAGATTGGTGGCCCACGATATTGTGTGTCGGGAGGAAGAGGAGGAAATTGACGAGATTGTTTTGAAAGAGGAAACAGTGAAAGCAGGCCCAGGCCAGACGAAAAAGCTCTTCGCCGAGAAGAGCACAGAGAAAAAGAAGAAGAAAAAATGTTGTCCGTGTTGCCGTTGCACAAAGACGATAGACGACACCCAGGTGAAACCCATGCTTGTAGTCACAGGGCCACCTCTAAGCAAAACTGGCAGCGTGTGTGAATTGGAGGATGGAAAATTCAGTAATGGCACGAATACTCTCAATACCAATGTAAACAGTGCAACTTGCGCACTTAGTAATTGGTTGGACAACCAGACGCAGGACTTCGTGCGGGAATCCTTCTTAACTAGAAGCAGATTACAAAATTGCCTTTCAGAAACTGCAGTCGCTCCCTCTAAGCAATGCAGAAGCACTTGCATTGTAAGTATAGCCACATTTTCATTTGATTTTGACATTGGAAACAACTTAACGTAGATTGTTACATTTTATTGCTATATTAATATCTATTAATTGAGTGTTAGGACGTTTTTGTAATCTGAATAAAAATAATTCTCTTTTTTAGGTTTACCGTGGAAAAAGCATTTTAAAGATGTTTGAAAATGCATAATTTTTAAGATGTAAAACACCGACATGTCCTTCCACGAAAGAAACATATTGTGATTAAGGCCCTCATTATTGCGACCCGTTGCTTTTTGATCTCTAACACACCCATGGGGGCTCTGGAATTGGAATTATATATTTTGCAAATGTTAGCTGGCCTAGTAATTACAGAGTATTGATCATGTGGTAATATAAAGTTAGCATACAAAATTGAATTTTGGTAGATTGTAAATGTAAATGTAAATGTAAATTGATACTTGTATAGCGCACTACTCACCCAGGGAAAGGTGACTACTGAAGCATGCGATTTTTGATGCAGTACATCCCAAACCACGTTATTCCCCATTTTATTAAAACTAATACATTTCACAACCTATGGTGTCAGATTTTATCGAGTAGGATAAACATGATAAATACGCACCCTTTACTGGACCACAGAAAATGGGGGCCGTACAGTTGGTAGTAAAGGAAAAACAAATTTTTTTGAGGCGGTGATGAATCCATAAGGAAGTCCACCTGTTGATTTTATTTTACCATGCAATGCCTTTTGCGTAGGAAATTCCACAGGCAAATCCCTCTCCAGAATGATTAACTTTTTGTGCAGGAAAAATAAGGCTTCATTACCAACCAACAGTTAATCAGGCGAACAAGACTGAATAGTTTCATGACACGTCTGCTGCCTAGAGAATCAGAGACATGTTATCTCACATGCTCCGAAGTGCCCCTCAAGATTAGTCAGCACAGAATGCATTAATAATAAACTGACATGGTATGGCAGATAGCAAAGTAAGTTTACTACTAAAGCAAATCTTGAGTATTCAGAGCTAATGCCATTGTGCAATGACGTCTGGGCCAAGATTCACTAAAGTTTAGCATAGGGTTAGCTTTACTTTTTTAACGCTAAACCCTTTTAGCGATTAACAAACCAATGCAAATTGGCGTTTGCGCTAGTTTATTTGGAAAAGTAACATAAAGCAGTGCGAAACGCTGCTTTGCAATACTTTGCATGAAGGGGGTGTTACATGGGTGGTACATGGGCGTTTCCATGCAACCACCCATGCTTTTAAACGCTAAACCCTATCACTAACATTAATAGACAGGTTTAAGCATCAACAATTAATGCCACTGAAAAGCAGGCGTTAAAAAGAGACATTTTTACACTTCTTTATTTTCCAACCTTACATGTGTGCTGTACTGTACTGCACACATACAAAGTTGGAAAAGGTTTTAAACTTGTTCAGACATATGATTGTGTGCATGAAGGGTACCATTCCTGTACAACGTCCATGGTAGACTCAGGCACCCACCCTAGCACTGTGGCACTAAGGTATGTGCATGGCTCTCTGCAGCTAAAAGCTGCGCCGGCACTAGGAGGGGGGAAGAGAGCCATATCTCAGTAGATATGGGGCTCTACTGCTCCTTCCCTGTCACACAATGCAGTTCAGCATTTTGGGCTGCGGTGCTGCATTTTTTGAGAATCTGGTCCCAGTGTCTTTTGGGTTGCTTCACACTTACCCATGCCTATTTTGTAGTGTCACCGAAATAGTGGACATTTCTTGATTCAGGTATTACACATGAAAGGCCAGGTCTTGTAGGTAAACTGAGCAACACTTTAAGGTTTCTACTAATAACAGTGCTGAGGCTGTAGGCATTTCCTGTAATACAGGGGCGGGACCATAAACATTTTAAAGCCTCTTTTAAAGCAAGGGTTTCCCTGCCTGTACCATACAATATGCATACACACAGCACCATTTTGTGTGGAAGCTAGAGCGTATAGTTCCTGAGGAGTCGTCCTTTCATTACAGGTTAGGTGGCAATGATGCCCAAAGCTTGATATTGAGCAAAAGTCACCATAAGTTGTATTTTTATATTTTGTGTATTTTTTCTTTAGCGTGGTTTTATTTATATCTTTTTTTAATTCTAATTGTTTCACTTAAAGTGTGTTTATTCGGTTATTACAATTCAAATACTTATATTGCCTTTGGTGATATTACCTAACCATTCACTCACATTCTGACACAGTACTTCATATAACAATGTAGCTATTAAAAATACAAATTACAGATATAACCTTCATATTCCTAATACAATTCTTACCAATGCTTAAGTTGATTTTCAGATAACTAGTACCTGCATAATTGCAATTAATATCTTTTGACTGCATCAGAATACTTTAGGGCCTGTTATGATGTTGGTGGTAAGGTCTCCGACCTATGGTCAGAGGCCTTAGGCCCGACATCGTCAATTTTAATTCTGACAGGCGGATTTTGATTCAGCTGGTCGGAATTGAAACAGGCCATTGTTTCTAGCTGGCTTCCGATGGGCTCAAGGAGCCCGATTTTGCTAGTCATAACCAGGCCGTAATCCAAATTGACGGTGGTTTGTGCCGTCCGGATTACAATCCACGGTGTCCGGCAGGGTTTCCATGCCGGCCTTTCTGACATAAAAACCCTGTCAGGAAGTGTGTTTGGGGGTTTCCTTTGCAGCCTACACTTGGTGGCCCCATGCAGGGATTAATACCACCTCATATTTCCCTATGGGAGCATGTACTATGGCCTGTTTACGGCCATAACACATGCTCCCAAAGGGAAATGTCGGAATGCGACCGCACCATGTCTGGTTGCTTCATAATGAGAAGGTTGGGACCGCCAACCAGAGGTCAGTTCCGTTTCCAAAGATGGTGTCGGGTGGGCGCCAGTCCGGCCGACATTACTGTATTCTTCAAAGTTTCAATTTCACTTTTTCAAGGGACTGGCTTTAATCTTCATACCACTTGCCTCTGTAAGTTTGGGACTAACAGCACATAGCAATTTACATCCTTCTTCACATTCTAATTGAAGGCACATATCAGAAATCGAAAACCACTATTAGTCAACTTGTGACATCTTTCTTATAAAGTGAGTATTTACATTTTTGCTTTTACAATCAGTGTTCTTTATTGTGATGACAGCAACATTCTCAAATAGATTTCCTTGCCAATATCATTCTTTGCTTTAGAGAACTAGATTTTGTGGCAATTTGCAATATTTCAGCCAATGTAAGCTATTTTCATTCTTGCCACCCCTTTACATCATGCTGCATATCCCAATACTTCAACTTCTCTTCACAATAATTCATAATTATGCATAACAACACCTAATAGAATTCTATTTCTTATTCTACATTTTAGACTATTACTCAGTATTGTCCCCTATTTCTACTAAGTATTTGAGGTGGCACGTTTCCAAACACATTTCCAATATTCTTGTAAATATCTGTTAATGATTTATTTAGTAGTGAACCCTGAATGTATTCCTATTTGTTTCTTAAGACCTCTCCCTCTGTAAATATATGGTTGGTCTTTGAAGCCACTGCCAACCTTAGGGGGCATTCCACATGTGTTCAATTCCCCCAAAGCATCTGTATGTCAAGTCATGAAATCTAATATATTTCGTACTTTCCCTTTCAGAAGCTAGGCTGAGAAAAATTCTCATTGTCAACATTTCTATGAACAACCACTGCATTCTGAGATATCAGTTATCCAAAACGTTTCCTCTGATATTTGCTTTGCCTGGAAGTTGAGGACTGACATCTCAATCCATGATTCCTACCAATCTTGAGCATCTGTGCCCTCTACAATATTGATAGTTTTACAGCCATTAAAATCACCAATTGCAATTGATTGAACAATTGATTGAACAAGTACATTCAACATTATTTCTGAATCTCAAAACATGTTGCTTACATGGCAGAAAAAGTACAGATTATTCAATACTGTAGGTTCTCTGCTCCACCCTTTTTAGACATTTTTAAACTTTGTACTTCTTTCTACACTGCTCCAACTGTGAAATGTGTTACTTTCTTGTAATCTCGTTTCTTTGAGTATATACTTCTTTCCTAATTACTGCCTCTTTATCTTTTAATGCATATACATTCACATACTGAGTCCAACTTTCTGACATTCCTTTCTATATTGAAAATATTTGTTCTGTCATTCTATCTTGGGCCTTCAGTGAATCCTAGAAATTAAGGTTTGTTAACCTTGCCATGAGTGAGATTGATCATGTGCTTTATAATCATATAGCAATAGTAAGTGATTAAAAACATAAACCTTTCTTGCTTTTATAAGGTAATCTTTTTCAAATGAAGGGGCTGATTCAAATTGATAATGAGTCTGTAATTTTGTAGGATGCCTTTTTCATCAGTTATACCTTTGTTCCTCTCTCTGTGTTTCCACAAAGACCCAGAGCCTGAATTCTCATTTCTTTGGTCTGTATACACTTGCTTTTTAGGAAATATTCATCATGCCAAATTTACAAGTTTGTTATTTTGTTTGTCCACGTTCTCTTTTGTCCTCTGCTTCTTAAGTTGTGTACTTTCTTCATTACTTTGCAAGTTAAATTCACCTGTGTTTCCTATGCTTGAGAAATATTCATCAATAATCTTTTGTTCCCTTATGATTGTCTTTTTGTGCTTGAAAAGTTGTCCCAGCTGAGGGAAATTACATTTTCCAGACCTTCCCCAGTGTCTTCCTGTTAGACCTGACATCCTTGGTGTGGTATTCTTCCAAGCGTTTAGCCTTCACTACTCCTGTTTTGCAGAATTCTTTTTTCTTGGCTTTAGGACTCTGGTACTTTACCACTGCTAACCAGCACTAAAGTGCTTGTTCTCTGTCCCCAAAACATGGTACAATTGGCATCTAACTGATTGGCAAATTAAATTTACTTGTAAGGTCCTAGTAATTGGTACGAAATGTACCCTGAGCCTGTGAATAAAATACTACTGGTGAGCCTCCAGCCCGCTTTGCACCACCCAATAAAGTAGCCTTTCAAAAATGGTCAAGTGACAACATATCGCCTATGAAGAAATGCCCATACCAACATATCGTAACCAAAATATCTATGTAAAAAGATCGCCATCCTATACTTATAATGGTACGTACAAAAATATTGAAAAAATAATATTGTTGTCATTAATATTGTTGCATTAAATATCAATTTTTAAATATATATAAAGTTAAATATTAAATATGAAAAATATTAAATAGCAACATTAATTAAATAAAATAGATGTAATATATATCTCAATAAATAGAAGTATTTAATGATTTCAGAATGTTTTAAAGTATGTAATATATATATATATATATATATATATATATATATATATATATATATATATATATATTCACTGAAAAAAACATAGGTTATAGACCATATATAGTTAGGAATTAGCATTTACAAAACCTTGAAAATTCACTGATAAAACCATAGGTTATAGACCATATATAGTTAGGAATTAGCATTTACAAAACCTTATTTTACTCACACAAAACCATTGAAATTCGCATATATAGTTAGTTGCACTAACTATATATCGCGCACCCGCAATCCACTGCTGATTATGTCACATATTACATCATTCATGACATGGTCAGTGACATCACTGATGACATCACTGATGACATCTCAAATGACATCACTGATGACATCACTGATGACATCACTGATGACATCTCAAATGACATCACTGATGACATCACTGATGACATCTCATTTGACATTACTGATCACATCACTGATGACATCATTCATGTGATAATACGATGAACCTCTTCAGACTCTAATATAACCTTAGATACACTCAGTGTAAACAGACACTCACAGACTGTCACTCATCCATGGAGTTACTCACACACCTAGTCAGTCATGCAAAGAATCAATCACACCTCCATTTCCTCAACTATACAGTTATATACACCTTACTTATTCAAACATATACTAACACATATTTACTCTCTTATACAATCCCTGATACACGTTCACAATGATCCATACAGCCACTCATACATTCACTGGCTCTTATGCACAGTTATTTATATATGTCAACTCTCACATGTACTGTGTTTTACATATGTACTTACTTTGACATGTAGCACTGAGATATCCATTCACTCACCAATACACTCATGCACACAGTCAACCGCCCATACAGCTGTTTCCACATGCACTTTTGAACCCATACATCTAGTGAATCAACTGCTCACACATCTATGCACAGAGTCACACACCTTCCAGCCACCCCCACACAAACTCAATCTCCCATAGAAATACTTGGGCAACCAATTAATAACACATATAGCCTCTCGTATAGCTAATGATCAACACATGCAGCAGTTTACATCACAATAGACATAATGATGCACAAATTAAGACAGTTTAGTCACTAACCCATGCATTCAGTGAGACACATTTAATCACTCACTCATACAGACAGTCACGCACCTACTAAATCCTTCATCCAGACACTTATACATCCACTCATTCTTCAATATCTAAGACATATTTTAACTTTACAGAAACATACAGTCACTGGATGTTGTCATCAGTGATGTCATTTGAGATGTCATCAGTGATGTCATCAGTGATGTCACTCACCAATACACTCATGCACACAGTCAACCGCCCATACAGCTGTTTCCACATGCACTTTTGAACCCATACATCTAGTGAATCAACTGCTCACACATCTATGCACAGAGTCATACACCTCCCAGCCACCCACACACACACTCAGTCTCCCATACAAATACTTGGGCAACCAATCAATAACCCATATAGTTACTCATATAGCTACTGATCAAAACATGCAGCAGTTTACAGAACAACAGACATAATGATGCACAAATTAAGACAGTTTAGTCACTAACCCATGCACTCAGTGAGACACATTTAATCACTCACTCATACAGTCAGTCATGCACCTACTAAATCCTTCATCCAGACACTTATACATCCACTCATTCTTCAATATGTAAGACATATTTTAACTTTTCAGAAACATACAGTCACTGGATGTTGTCATCAGTGATGTCATCAATGATGTCATTTGAGATGTCATCAGTGATGTCATCAGTGATGTCACTGACCATGTCATGAATGATGTAATATGTGACATGATCAGCAGTGGATTGCGGGTGCGCGATATATAATTAGTGCAACTAACTATATATGCGAATTTCAATGGTTTTGTGTGAGTAAAATAAGGTTTTGTAAATGCTAATTCCTAACTATATATGGTCTATAACCTATGGTTTTGTTCAGTGAATTTTCAAGGTTTTGTAAATGCTAATTCCTAACTATATATGGTCTATAACCTATGGTTTTTTCAGTGAATTTCAATGGTTTTTTAATAGCAAATATCAAAAGCTGTAAAATGTATTCTTCTTTTAAAGGAAAAATATATTTTATATGTATTTAATATCATTTTTTTATGTATATAAATTTTTTGAGGGAACAAATTTATCAACTATCATGCTGAAGAAGAGTGTGGGGAAAAAAAACAAAGAGGAGGACTAAGAGGAAAGAACAATCAGTTCAAAAATACAATTGCTTTAAAGCATGAAGTGCTTTTCCACACATTTACATTTAAATAACCCATATTGGAACATACAAAATATCTACAGAGGAGACGGTGTACATTGAATTTTAGACACTTCATTGGTACCTACATGTTGGTACTTACATCACCCACACAACACAACAACCGGGACGCTGTCACAGATATATATATTTTTTTGAACGTTAATTTCTCAAAATCCACTGGAGCACATATCTTGAGACCTAGCAAAGGCACATCGGGCAAACAGTCTCTACAATTTTGCCAAGTTTCATAGAAATCCATTCAGCCGTTCGAGCTAAAAGTGAGTCCAACCGCCCTATGGAAAAGTCAATGTTAAAAACACGTTTTGGGACCCCCCTTTTTTCTCGGCCCCCGCTTGACGAAACACCCCTCCCAAACTTTCAGGGGACGCTCAGAAACAAAATGTGCCATTTTCCTGAAAATTTCGGCCAATTCCGTCCATCAACGCCAAAGTTATTCAACATAGAATTTTCAGAAATCCCTATTCAAAAAAATCCTAACTATATATACCTACTGGCGACCGCCTATATATATATATATATTCACTGAAAAAACCATAGGTTATAGACCATATATAGTTAGGAATTAGCATTTAAAAAACCTTATTTTACTCACACAAAACCATTGAAATTCCATATATAGTTAGTTGCACTAACTATATATCGCGCACCCGTAATCCACTGCTGATGATGTCACATATTACATCATTCATGACATGGTCAGTGACATCACTGATGACATCACTGATGACATCTCAAATGACATCACTGATGACAACATCCAGTGATTATGTGTTTCTGTAAAGTTTAAATATGTTTTACATATTGAAGAATGAGTGGATGTATAAGTGTCTCAATGAAGGTTTTAGTAGGTGCGTGATTGACTGTATGAGTGAGTGATTAAATGCGTCTTACTAAATGCACGGGTTAGTGACTAAACTGTCTGAAAGTGTGCATCAGCATGTCTGTTGTTGTGCAAGCTGCTGCATGTGTTGATCAGTAGCTATATAAGTAGCTATATGGGTTATTGATTGGTTGCACAAGTATTTGTATGGGAGACTGAGTGTGTGTATGACTGGCTGGGAGGTGTGTGACTCTGTGCAGATCAATGTGTACTTGTATCAGTGATTCTATAAGAGAGTAAGTATGTGTTAGTATATGTTTTAAAATGTAAGGTACTCTATGTTTAACTGTGTAGATTAGAAAATGGAACTGTGATTGATTCTTTACAGGACTGACTAGGTGTGTGAGTAACTCCATGGATGAGTGGCAGAGTGTGAGTGTCTGTATAGGTGTATGAGTGCATATGATAGTGTTGTAAAGATGAGTGATTGTATGTATGAATGATTGTATGGGTGAATGAGTGAATGTGTGTGTAGACGTAGGAATCAGTGAGTGGGTATGTAGTAACTAGTATTGGTGTGTCAATGGTTTCAAAAATTATACTCTGTATTTAACACTGGGTGTAACAGAGGTTATATTAAAGTGTGAGGAGATGCATTGTATTGTCACATTAATGATATCATCATTGATGTGACCATTGATGTCAAATGAGATATCATCAGTGATGTCATTTGAGATGTCATCAGTGATGTCATCAGTGATGTCACTGACCATGTCATGAATGATGTAATATGTGACATCATCAGCAGTGGATTACGGGTGCGCGATATATAGTTAGTGCAACTAACTATATATGGAATTTCAATGGTTTTGTGTGAGTAAAATAAGGTTTTTTAAATGCTAATTCCTAACTATATATGGTCTATAACCTATGGTTTTTTCAGTGAATTTTCAAGGTTTTGTAAATGCTAATTCCTAACTATATATGGTCTATAACCTATGGTTTTTTCTGTGAATTTCATTGGTTTTTTAACAGCTAATATCTGTAGCTGTAAAATGTATTCTTCTTTAAATCCAAAAATATATTTTATATGTTTATGAATAATTATTTTTTTTAAATATTTTTTTTTCTTCGTTCCCGCTTCGCGAATCGGGAAGCTTCCCGTTAGCTGACCTTGATGCCGCGAAATAGACCGCGAGCCGGTAAACGTTTCTTTACCGCAACTGCCGCGTTAGAAAACAACATCGTGACGCCTCCCGTCCGCATGACGTTTCGCGTTGTCGCGTGATACGTCATATGACGTGCTACGTTAGCGAACTCGTACGCTTACCGAGTCGCAAAGCACAGGTTTCTGGAAGCAAACCGGGAGGCCCTGCAAAGCGCGTAACGTAAACACAGCAGGTCATGTGACTTGGTAATAACACTTTTCATTGGTTCATTTCACTTTCGGTTTCCTAATGATGTAAGACTAGGTCATATGATCTAAAATGAACACTTTTCATTGGTTGAGAACTATTTTTTTTCCCAAATGGTGAAAATCCCTCCTTCTTTCCTCACTCTGACTTTCATCATTGTGAGAGAAAGACCCTTTGTTACCAGTGAGCAATGGCTTCTTTACTAGCTTCAGCTGGTGCTTCCCCACCACCTCCACCACATCCAAGGAAGAGTGGACCACCTGCTAAAGTTATAATTCAGCAAGAAGAGGAAGAAGAGGAACAGGACGACCTAGATAATCTCCCTATTATGGCCAGAAGATCTGTTGTACCGGAAGTAACGGGACCAGAGGGCAGGGAGATGGTGCCAAATATACAAACGAGATTTCGTGAAGTAAAACAAGTCTGCGTACATTGCAGTGGAATCATTTGCTACGCAGAAAGTAGCATCACTCTGATCAACAGAGCTATTAACAATCATGCTCATGTTTGTCCGAAACTCCCCAAACAATAAATTCTTTTTTTTGTTTTCTTCCTCCTGTTGAGCCCTTTACAATGAATCGTTTTCGTTGCCCCCTCCGAAAAAAAAACAAAAAAAATATAAAACTGTTCAGAAAAATTCAAAAAAAGTAAAAAAAATGTTCAGAAAAATAATAAAAAAAATATAAAACAACAAAAACAATTTAAAAAAAAGTTCTTTTCAGAACTACCTCCCCGTTATAAAAAAATTGGTACAATATTTGCAACTGTGCCAACCTCTATTTCTCTTAGTTCGCTTCCCAGTTCGCTCCCCGGTACGCGAACCGGAAGCGAACCAAAAAATTTTTTTTATAAAAAAGAACAGTAAGTATAAGGGAAGGAAACAGACAGTTATGTTAAAAGAAAGACAGCTATAGGGGAGTAAACTAGAGATACTATTACCCGTAATCCACTGCTGATGATGTCACATATTACATCATTCATGACATGCTCAGTGACATCATCAGCAGAGGATTGCGGGTAACAGTATCCCTAGTTTATTCCCTATAGCTGTGTTTCTTTTAACATAACTGTCTGTTTCCTTCCCTTATACTTACTGTTCTTTTAAAAAAAATTTTTTTAGATCTGTCAGAAACAGTGAAAGTAATGAAATATAAAAGACTACGTAGAATATGAGCACTGTATGCAACAACTTTGACACTGACAGAAGCCTCACCTTCTCCATGCCTCCTACACAGTTCTACATGTACATCATAAATGCAAACAGAACAGAATTAATTATACATGTTAAATGGTTTATTTTTGCTGTTCTCAGAATGTATCAAATTTCACTAAAACAGTGACTTGAAGGTATTCATCATATAACAGCGGGGAAAAAAAAACACAATCAAAATGATTGTGTTTAAAAAACCCATACATTACAAATCAGAATTCAGAACTCCTTAAAGTTAACTTACTTTCCATGACGGCCAAGGATGTCCTATGAACAGCTTACACTCTGTTGTGCTGTTATTACTTTCAACCCGCCACTTTCTGAAAGAAAACCTCCATCGTTTTCAAAAACATGTTACATACAATAAATGACTTCTCGCTCTCTACCACACGATTCCACAAGGCCAAATCGTGTCAGAGCCATGTATAACTCTTGGATTTCTTGTAAGCCAATCCCGTCTTTTCGCATTTCCGCAACTTTCAGAATTAAAATGTTGAAGATCATTTACACAATCCTGGACTAGTAATATCTTCCCCTTCTTGCTCAATCATGTTCTACATTTCCTATCACACTGATACTGCTTACTATGAAGCAGACTTACACTACCTTTATGACTAGTACAATTATTTAATTCTCTACATCACTTTTAATCACAAAGCAATGTAAAACAGTAGACAGCATTGCAGACTTACATTCCCTCTACTCCATGTTTTGATTCGCTGCTTCAATTAGCTTATAAAAAGAAATAGTTTTTCTGAACTCATTCAAAGTGCACGTATTTCTCAATAACGTCCAGTGTTATGGTAAAAAGTTATGTCTCTGTACTACACTTATCCTCAAGGCCAAATAGTGTAGGAGCCATAAGAACTTCTTGAAATTCCTCAGAGCACATCCCGAGATTCTTTCCCTAAAATTTTGGTTTTAAAAACACCAGGTAAGAGTTTTTAAGGTCATATGGCAATTTTTTTTTGAAAATTAAAACAGAATCATTGCAGAATGACCAGCCATTTCTACACTTTAAATAAGCTGTATAATGTCCTGATGTTATTGAAGGACCATCATGATATATAATTGCTACAGTTACAAAAGTCCTTCCTGATATTGACAACTGTGAAGCCACAAAATTTTTAATTAAAGTTGTCAATTTTGTTCCATCAGGCCTACATCGTTGGAACATTAAAATGACATACTGGCCATATGTTCGTATAAATAAAGTGGACATCATTTCAGATTTACATTGGCTACACTCCATGTTGTGATCAGCTGCTTTTACTAGCTTATTAAAAGAGACTGATTTACTGTCTGGCAAAGTTAAATATATAAATCTTTCTGAGTCTACACTAGTAGTAGCTGATACCCTACAGTTCTCGCAGTCATGCTGCCATTGATAAGAAAGCCCAAACAGGTGATCTACATCTACACCTTCATCATGCAATACATCAAGCATATACATTAAAAACTCCTGACAATCTTGCTGACTATTTTGAGAGAATTGTGTTTGGCCTGAACATCTGTCTAACAGATTTCGAATTTCAGACACACTTTCTATGTTTGTTCTATCAGTGCTACATTTCTCTAACACAGAATTTAACAAACTGCAAAATCTTTGATCCGAATTGACCACAATCTGTTCTTTTAAAGTTTCTAGAGAAAAGACAACATTAACCACTACATTAGCATAGCAGTTGACACCAGAACTGTTTTCAAATTGAAAACCAACAACATCTTCAACAGAATCCTTTTTGTTTCTGCTTATAATTTCAGGTTCATCAACTTTTCGTCTTTTTGCTACAACCTCCCCAGTATTGGTCACATTTCTTCGTTTCCGGCCTACCACACGTTTCTCAAACAAAGGATACTGAGGCAAATGTGGCGCATACTCTCTTCTCAACCTATTGTATTCCTTAACACAATCTAGATCCGCACAAATGTTTGTGACATCACACTCAATCAAGTACAATCCCGATAAAGTCCTAACTCGTGACAATGCCACATATGCCATACCCTCCTTGAACACAGAACTGCCAATATTCACCAATGCACAGTCTACACTTAAACCTTGCGATTTATGGATTGTCACCGCATATGCCAAGCAAACAGGAAACTGCTTACGACGAACATATAAGTCTTTTACAAGCAAAAATCTAGCAGAACAACGAGCAATTAGCTGTACTTCCTCAATGCCATCAAATTTAATTTTTAAAAATTCAATTCCATCTCTATTTCTGTATTTCACAAAATCAACAACATTACCCATTGATCCATTTACCAGACCTCTTTCAACATGTAAATTCCTTCTTAAAATTATACGGCAGTTCAAGCACACATTCAGAGTCTTTTCAAAACCCGCAGTTTTAGATATACTCTTCTCTAATGAATCCAATTTTGTTTTCAGATTCTCAGACAAAATAATTGTTGATCCCATATGCTCTACTCTGTCAATAGCTTCCAATTTCACAATCTCTTGCTTTTCTAAATGCAACATTTTGTTGTTGAATTTGGCACATTCTGCAAGAGTTGGCATCAAACATATTCCAGATTTTTTCTCAGTAACTTTCTGAAAAATATTCTCAGGCACAACATCTTCGTCTGGATATAAATTTGTCAGTAATCGTGCATGTAAAGCTTCTTTCCCATGCTCGGTCACTTTTCCAATTCTAACATCTTGTAGAATAGTCTTGTAAACTTCATCCTTTGCCTGACGCATATTTTCATGCAGTTCAGCATAATTGAAGTTTAACCATATATTGACGTTGCCAATACTCCCTAAGCACTTCCTGGTATCTTCATGCGTGAGCATTTTGAACACAGGTTGCCCTTTCACTGGTGTCAGCTGCAGAAGATCTCCAAAAACAATGATGTGTTTGCCACCAAATAACACATCATACTCTGTTTTGAGAACTTCTTGCATTCTCAAATGCACAAAGGCAAGCATAACATTGGAAACCATGCTTACTTCGTCAATGATAAGAAGTTTCATTTTCCTCAAGACTCTTGAAACTTCAAAACAAGCATCTCCAGATAGCTTGTGATATTCTAATTTGTTGTCATGCTCCACTGGCAGCATCAGTAAACGATGTAAAGTAATCCCTTTAATGTTATGTGCTGCCAGTCCAGTTGGAGCGGTGACAACACAAGACAGCGATGACTCTGTCCTTTCCTGCAAATAACATGAAATTGCTTTAATAAGGAAACTTTTTCCAGTTCCCGCTTCTCCACTCACGTACAGTCGGACAGGCTTCAACGACGTACATGAGCACTCTTTCTTATCATGACTTAATCCATGATCAATTTGCATGGTAAGTTCGTCATATATTTTCCTCTGCTCAACGTTGAGTTGTCTTTCCAACTCTTCTAAGTTAACCGCATCCTCCTGAGCATGTGCCATGGCTCTTTCCACTTCATTCATAGCAGTGGCAGCTTCATTTTCGATAAGAGGTCCTCCTAGTGGATCCTGACTCAATGAAGCAGAACTCTGACTGTCCTGAGAACTGTCTCTGGCAATCTCGGCTGCAATCGTTGCTTCCTGCTCAATTTCCACATTCAACATTTCTACATATTTGGGAAAAGCAGGACATTCTATGGTCTCCTTGGCAGCATTGAAAGAGTCTTCGTAACAGAGGAAATCTCCAAGCAGTTCCTCTTCTGCACGCCAAGGCTTAAAAAGTTGCAAAAGTGCTAAATAGAAAAACTCCTTTTTTTCAGGAGATTCGCCACTCAATTTTCGATGGTTTATCAAGTGGCATTTTCTTTGCTTGACCAGACATCCCTCACTTCCTATTACAGCATACACTCCTTTCTCAGTATCTTCTTTGATGTTCCTCTTGAATATGTAATTTTGCAGAACCTCATACAGACAAACATTCTCGAGGTGACTGCTTCGATTTGGATAATATGTATCCAACATGTTGCTCTTCAAAATGTCGGTACTGTTTGGCTCCTTTTCCGCCAAATACTCAATTTCCCGCACAGGTTTCAGAACTCGATTACGCGTTGCAGCAAGACCAACACTCGCCCAAACGATACTCCTGGACTTGGCATAGAGACTTGCTGAAGACAACCGGTCAGAACATTCGTAAGCTCCGATTTCTCGATGCGACAACATCTTCAGACTGAAACTGTACAACTTCTTGCTGAGGCTCTTTTCATGGGAAATGTCCTCCCACATATCCTTCAATTCTGTCTTCTCTTTTTTGGTGATGTAAGATGTCACATACCTAGCCACAGCCATACAGTTATCAGCCACAAACTGTATATCCATGTTAGCATTCCACATGGACAAAATCACCGGGTTGTAGTCGTTGATGTACTTAGACTCTTCGTTCCTCTTCAAATTGTATGTGTTTTTAGGTGATTTCTTCATCACATTATGTCGCAGCGAAGACATCAAACTGTTCACTCTTCCTTTAGAAATCACCGATCGTGGAAAGCCGAAACGACATTTGGTGTAGAACTTGTCTTTGTTCCGGAATTTACGACGACAGTACTTTCCACATCGATGGCTTTGGAAACGTAGAACTTTTTCTCTTAGGCTTTTTTTCTCCTTTGCGTTTGGAACAGCACACGTAGAATACTGTTCTATGAAACTCATCACTGAGTCGTCTGCATCCGTTCCAAATTTAGGTGCATCCTTGATCCACAGCAACATATGTATATGAGGAGCACCTCTTGCTTGGTACTCCTTCCTCCAGAAGAAATCCAACACCTCTCCAAGAGGTGGATTCTTCTTATTCATGATGAAAGACATCATACCTTCAAATCTATGATTGAAGTACCTACATACATTGACTGGATCCAAAGAGCACAGTTCTCCGGGTGTCTTGAATTCGATGTTTTCTACGTTAGCATTTGCCTCTCGTAGAAATTCAAGTAAGTCTTCCCAGCCATACTCAGCACAGCTCAAAGTGAGGAACCATGTGGGAGTTCCTAAGTTCCTCAGCATACATTTTAAATCACCATGACGACGGTACCAGTACTCATTAGTACCACGCTGACACGCCATGAGATTAATCAGGTGAGAATCCAAAATACTGTCTTGGACATTGACTTTATCCATAAAGTCACTTGCCGAGATGTTTTGCATGTGTATACCACTTTTCAAGATGTGGTTCACTGCATATGACAGTCCAGACAGATCGCTTTCAAACAGGAGATGAAACAAATAAGGAATGCATTGTCGAAACCTAGGATCTCCTGCATACAATCGCAAAGTCCGGTATTCAGAAGCAGGAATTTGATGAGGTGCTCATCATATCTTCCTCCCTGACCTGTTGGAAAAAGCTGTGGGAAACACCGAGCTTCCAAACTTTCCTCCCAAACACTAATGGGACTCCCTTTCGCTTGTTTCATTTGAAACAACTCAATAGCATTCCCCATGACTTCCTTGGAATGCAAAGGATGAACACTATAATGTTCATATATTTCTTCACTAGTACAGGGTTCTACTTTCTCAATTTGACCAGCACACAAATCGCTATCCTCTTCCTCACTTACTTCCTCTTCTGCAACATATACATTTTTATAGTATTTATTATATTTTTTCAAATACAATGTTGCCCTTTTGACTTTCCTAACATCTACTAAATCTTGCCATATTTTCTTATTCTTTGTCGGAACCCCATTAACTAAGATAACCAGAGGTTCCTCTTCCACTTTTTCTACTCCAATTGTGTTAATGTTTTTCTTCAAATCTAGAGGCAAATAAACAACTCTTCCCTTTAATCCTCTCTGTAAATCTGATGGAGGCAATTTCCCTGTCTTTGGCTCCATTCTTACAATAGCCTGAAAGGGATGGATACTTTGAATCAAAATAGATTCATAAGTATTTAAATCCTTCAATTCAGAAGGAATTTCAACCAATTCCAGATTATTATGAACTGCTCTAGCAGGCATCTGGTTTTGATTTAATTTGTTACAACAATAAGTACACACACGTTGATCCAATCCCAAATCAAAACAATTTTCTACCATCAAGTATGTTGTAAAATCCTTCCATTCACTATTATTTTCCCTTTCACTTTTTCCATATAAATCCACTAACTTAGTCTTATTCTTATAATAAGTGCGTCGACAACACACACAAGTGAAATTTGGCCTCTCACTTGATTTCACCTCAAACGTCGCAATTTCCCTCTGGAAATTATCTGTACTGGAAACCTGTACACTATCTTCCACATTACTCTCTTCTTCTTGGTCAATTTCAACATTCTCCTCTTTACTTCCAAAGTAACAAAACTCAATTTCTTCACATATATTTTTCACATCTATTTCAGAACCATGCAAAAGAGCAGCGCATAATTGTTTTAGCATAATTGCTGGACTCTTAGCATAATACAACATTCTAACTAATTTCCTCACTTTATTATGATGCACTGCTAGCATCCTGAAATGATGAAAAACACTCTGGCATACTCTCCTGGAAAGACAAGCCAGTGAATGACCATGCAAACCTATCACTTCTCTCACTCTGCAAGGATCTAATTCTTGCAACAACTTCATTTTCTGCTTCAAACTTTTCTTACTAAATGACCGTATAAAATCACAAAGCAAATTGATGGAATCCTGTCGTACACTGCAAATACTACTACACTTCCAGGTGTACACAGGACCCTTAGGACGTCTCCCTAAAACCTCATTACCTAACACCTCTTCTATCTCTGTTCTCACAAGTTTTTCTTTTTCAACTGGACAACCATCTTTCACTTCATAAGCTCGACCACTGGTGTCAACTGCATGCACCAAATCATTATCCTGGAAATAACTCTCCTCATTAAAAAATGCCTCAGAGCTTGAACTATGCATCCATTCTCCAGAAAAAACTTCACAAAAATGACTACGATTAACTATTCTCTTCCATCTACTATTTCTTTTGAAATCATAAATTACCTTGTTTAGCTTCCTAATTCTATTGATTGTCAAAATAAATAACTTACGTTTAATTTCAAAGGCCTGATCAATAACTTTCTCAACTATTTTTTTTCTCTTATAAAAAACCACTTTCTGCTGACCTTTCTTAATATTTTTTAACAAATTCCCAATTATCCTGTTGCGGAACATTCGTTTACGAATATCCCTAAACTGTTGTTTCCTTCTACTTTCATGCATAGAGTTATCTCTTACTCTAGCAGTAACATTTCTCATTGGCCTTTCCTTACCATTTGAATTCGGTCTCCTTTTCTGGAGTGAAACATTTTCTGTAGTAATATTTTTTTTACTACACATATTTCTTATGACTGTTTTTCGACTCTTACCCGGTGCTTTCTTGGTGACTTGACAAATCTTTTTGTTAGAGGACTGCTGCAATATTCCATGCTCCTGCTGTCTTTGACGTTTTCCAGCCTTTCTTACTCTTTCTTTGCTAGGCATCCTAAAATCTTGAAATAATGTGCAGTTGAATCTGTGGTAAAATATAATAAAAAATGTTATTAACCACTATTACCCAACAGTAAATTAATAACAGTCATCAAAAACTTAACACACTACTTAAGTATATAATATACTGAAGCCTATCTTCAATTTTTCACTGAACAGGACTCATCTCTTCTTAACCTTGGATAAACCTCACCTACTCTGTGTCCCCTGCACATAATTAAATGTAAAGGGGCAGATTTATATTAACTAGCACATCCCCAGGGATGCACCAGTTAACGTGCACCGCTGCTCTGCCACCCACGGTGTGCCGCATTTACAATCAGATAGGACAAAGCTACATCAAAACCCTGCGCCTGCTTGAAGTAGGCATAGATCTTGACGCAGGTAGGCTGAAAGCTAAAGCAACAACTAAGTGTCGTGTGCAGAAGTTACAAAAAAGGAAAAATGGCGTTTAAACCAGTAATGAGACCATGCTAACGTAATACAGAGTAAAAATATCCAGGATCTACATCAGTTTGGGGTTCACGAACCTGGCAGGTACAAGGCACTGAGGCTTTCCACCGTGCATGTCTCATCCCAAAACATATGTTGTTTGTGAATGAAACAATTTCCCAGACCAAATGCTTTGGATTGGCTACTTCTAAAAAATTAAACACCCCTACTATCCCGGAGTTAGAGGAATACGATGGTTGGAGTAATTTTACTCGTTGTCTATTAAAGATTTACAGGCCCTACTCCGTAATTCTTCCTTTAACATTTCCAGTATAAATCCAAAAGGTTGACTGCTTTGGCAACGTGCCTTATCCACGGTTTAATAACGCTGCCTTTTGCTTTATATAAGTTTTCAAATTGTATGAAATATATACCAATAGGTCGTTATTAACCTTTAGGTAGTGGTTTTCTTCATCAAGTCTGGTCGCTTCCATACACATACAGATTTTCAAAGATGATCAAGAACTTTATCTGAATGGAGAGGAATGCACTGAGACGCCAGATCATTCACTAATGTGTAGGCACAGACAGTTACACGGTTCATGCAACAAACACCGACCAAATATGGCTTGCGTGTTGCAAGGCACGCCAGTTCCTGCTATCATCCCCACGTTCAAGTTCTTGGAAAATGGTAGTTATTTGATGCTCAATAATGAAGATTGTTCTGGGTTAATTAAAAGTATTCATTTTATTGTAACAGTAAATGAACGGGTTATTTGCTGCAGAAATGTTCTATTTCCTCCCACACATGAACATAGGGAGTTTTCAATCTGGCCACAAATACCAACCTTGGGAGCACATTTCAACAGCATGGCAAGAATAAGAGCTCTTTTGTCTCAGAGAGAGGTGGCCTTGAGTTCGGCCCGTGAAACTTTCGTGCTTCACATAGCGAACACCCGTACAGAGGTGCAGACCCTTTTAAATACAGATTCGACTTTGCATTTCAGCAAGATTACCCATTCATTTCCATGCAGCAGGAGGCCCATAGGAATGAAGGTGCAATTTGCGATTAGCAATTACCTCATCGCAAATTACGAATTTTTCCGACGGTGCAGGGGTATCTCAAGAACACCCTGCTGCACCCCTGAAAAAAAAATTTGGGGTCATATGGCGCACATAAATTTTGAAAACATTCCTTTACCTCAAAAACGATTTTCAACTCATAATTTGAAAACACTGCACATGGGGAAATGACTTAAAATGTCCTTAAGACACATAAAAGCATTTTTTGATTGCCTTTGCAGCATGTTTCAGTCACCTTTAACATGCCTATGTAACGGAAACATTCAAAATCTAAATTTGCCATGCACAGGTGGGAGCATATTTACAAGCAATTTGCTCCACAGACAAACTTCTTACATTGAAATGGGAAAGACTCTCAATTACCTTATAAAGAAGCAGACACCATTATGTCCTTCTCATCAATATTAAAACCATTGCTTTTTCTCAAAAACGATTTACAAGTCATAATTTGAAAACACTCCACAGCTCCTATGCACATAAAAGCCCTGTCAGTACTAATACTTCACATTTTCTCCAATTACAATTTCTCAAACAAACAAAATCTATTTGTGAAACACTTGAGACAAAGCAACATTTGAAAAACACAACTTTCTTCATAATTTTCTCCTTAAAGCACACTATTTTCTATCTAAATTAAAGAAATTTTTTCTCACCTTAGCAAGTACTTTGAGTTTCAAAACAGTCTCAGAAACACACCAATTTGTCTTCAGCAGAGCAAAAGGTATGCACTCCAGAGTCTGCAGCTATCAAAAGCACAGAAATGCTGTAATTCCTCACACAGATCTCTCATGTCACCCAATCAAAACTCTTCCCTCACTTTTTTTCAAAGCAAAACCCTTCCCCCCTCTGCCCCCTCTCTGCTTTTTCTGAATAGCAACCACCTCTTGCAAGACCTCTCACACAACAATGTTGCAATTGAACTCTGAACTCTCAGTGCACCTGCATATCCAAAGCATTCTTTCATTTAATGATTTTTTCTTCGCCACTCAAAATACATCTTTCAACGAACTCATCCATGCACACTAACTTTCTGTTTTCAGCAATCAAAATCCACCAATCACTCTTACTGCTTCATTAACACAGAAACTCCTCAGTTTTTTTCATTTTACACTCTCATTTTTTCAACTGCCATTTCATTGCCACACTTCATCTGACTGCAGGAGAACCTTCTCTCGCCATGTTTTCTGTCTGGATTGTTGGACATAGCTACATCTATTGGGCTCAAAGGTACGCTGAAAACAGGAATTTACCTAACCTCAATTTACAAGATGTGGAAATTAAGTGGTTTGGCCACAGAGGATTAAAATGTCACCAATTGATACCATTGGTGAAAACCTTTATGCATTTGCCAAAACCTGACCTGTTAATTGTGCACTGTGGAGGTAATGATTTGGGCACTTTGACTGGGGTAGGTCTGGAAATGCTTTTAAAGGACACCTTTGAGCAATTGATGGCACTTTTTCCTCAGACTGCCTTGGTATATTCAAATATATGCCAAAGACAGAAATGGAGGTGGTCGAACCAATTTTGTCCACAAATTGAGAAATCGAGGAAGCATGTAAACAAATCTGTTTCAGCTTACATGAGAGACCATGGAATGGGCTCCCTGTACAACAATAACTTGCGTTACTACATGCAAGATATCTACAGAGGAGATGGAGTTCACTTCTCAGATGAGGGCAACAGAGTTTTCACTCTGAATTTAAGAATGTGCATTGGTACCTACTTATAAGTACCTAAATGTACCATAAACCCAAAAGCTCTTCTCAGAGCTACCCTACATCTGATCACTCACAATTATTATTGTACTCTAACTTTTTTCACTAATTTTCAAGAAAGTACGCTCCCCAGAACGCTTCCCGGTTCGCGAACCGAGCGCACTCCACGCAAAAAAACTAAAAAAACGGTATATATTTTTTTGCCCTGCGAGAACCTTTCAAAGCCTCCACATCAAACCTAGGGGGTCAGGGACGATCTACTATGCCCCCTTATGGTCATTTGCCCCTTCGCTTTGGCCTCCTCTTGTCTCTCGATCCTACCGAGAGACAAGATGGCGGCCGCTACGGACTGTTTGGAATGTTGACAGACGCCGGAGAACCAATCAGCTTCGCTTCACAAAGCTCCGTTGCGCGAAAAGTCCGCGAACCAGACCGCTGCCTGGTCCGCGCTTACAGATATATATCTTTTTTTAAACGTTAATTTCTCAAAATCCACTGGAGCACATATATTGAGACCTAGCAAAGGCACATCGGGCTACCAGTCCCTACAATTTTGCCAAGTTTCGTGCAAATCCATTCAGCCGTTCGATTATTATTATTATTTTTTTTTTTGCCCCGCGGGGCCCTTTTAAAACCTCCACATCAAACCTAGGGGGTCAGCGAGGATCTACTATTCCCCCTTATGGTCATTTGCCCCTTCGCTTTCGCCTCCTCTTGTCTCTCGATCCTACCGAGAGACAAGATGGCGGCCGCTACGGACTGTTTGGAATGTTGACAGACGCCGGAGAACCAATCAGCTTCGCTTCACAAAGCTCCGTTGCGCGAAAAGTCCGCGAACCAGACCGCTGCCTGGTCCGCGCTTACAGATATATATCTTTTTTTAAACGTTAATTTCTCAAAATCCACTGGAGCACATATATTGAGACCTACAAAAGGCACATCGGGCTACCAGTCCCTACAATTTTGCCAAGTTTCGTGCAAATCCATTCAGCCGTTCGGGCTAAAAGTGAGGCCAACCGCCCTATGGAAATTAACATGGGAAAAACGCGTTTTGGGACCCCCCTTTTTTCTCGGCCCCCCCTTGACGAACCCCCCCCAAATTTTCAAAGGCTGCTCAGAAACAAAATGTGCCATTTTCCTGAAAATTTCAGCCAATTCCGTCCACAAACGGCAAAGTTATTAGACATAGAATTTTCAAAAAACCCATAGAGAAAAAATCCTAACTATATATACCTACTGGCGACCGCCAGTAGGTAATATATATATATATATATATATATATATATATATATATATATATATATATATATATATATATATATATATATATATATATATATATATATATATATATATATATATATATATATATATATATATATATATATATATATATATATATATATAACATTTCTATGGCAAAATGAAACCTTCATTTTGTTCCTTTTCAAATTAAATGTATTAAGTGTTACCACTTTATTCCAATCAAGATGACTTCAGGTGTGCCATACTTTTGTCATAAGTAAGACTGTTAGCGTTCTAGTTGTTCTTTAGAACACTCTGGGACATTCTGTCATTGGGCTGTAGTTGGGCTACATCTGCCTGATATTTGGGCTACATTTGTTTTTTTTTGTCTCTGGTGGCCATCTTTGGGCTACATTGGGCTACATTGGGCTACATTTGGGCTCTAACATATATATAGCCCAATTTTATTTATTTATTTGCACACTTGTACCGCGCTGGGAATCGACTCCCTAAGGAGTATCTCCGCGCCCTTGGCAGCATCTTAGAACACTATCCTATCATTTATTTACAAAATGTCCAACAGGAACTAATAGTTAAACAGAAAAGTTTTTAGTTTTTTCCTAAAGGGGAAAAGTTCTTTACATGATCTAAGTTCATAAGGAAGATCATTCCAGAACTTCGGGCCTGCTACTGATAGCGCCCTTCCCCCTTGTCTTGCCTTCCAGAACCTGGGGACAACCAACAGTTCACGATCTCCAGATCTCAAAGATCTTGAGGGAATGTAGGGGTGAAATTTTTGAGACAGGTAATTGGGACCATTACCCGAGATGCACTTGTGAATAATGCACCCGGTTTTAAACAACACTCTCTGTTTCACTGTAAGCCAGTGGAGTTTGTTTAACAGTGGTTTAGAGGGTGTGCGGGCTGGGGCATTAAGAACAAGGCGAGCAGCCGTGTTCTGCACCACTTGCAGTCTGGCAATAATCCCCTCATTTGCGGCTAGCAGCAAACCATTACAATAGTCCAGTCTGCTCAAAACGAGCGACTGAACTAGAGTTTTCCTGGTGGTATCTGGAAGCAATGGGAATACCCGTCGGAGAAGCCCAATTACATGGAAACAGGAACTCACCACTTGATTGGCATGATGTTTAAGATTGAGTTCCTGATCCAGTTTAACTCCCAGAACTTTCACAACCGCCTTGGGTTCGGGGACTGGGCCTAGATCTTGAGGCCACCAGTCAGGGGTCCACAGACGTTTGGCTTCCCCAAAGAGCATCACCTCTGTCTTGGAGACGTTGCACTGGAGGAAGTTTGCTGCCATCCAGTATGCCACCTCTTTCATCCCTTGGGAAAAGGAGCTACGTACTTGCGGAGTCATAGTTTTAAACGGGAAGAGGAGTTGGGTATCGTCTGCATACGATACAGGGATAAACCCATGGGATCTCATGATGTTCGCTAGGGGTGCCACGTAGATGTTAAATAACGTTGTGCTCAAGCAGGAGCCCTGTGGCACCCCTTTGGAGATCTCCACCTCCTCAGACTGGTAAGGAACCCAGTATGACTCTTTGGGTACGTTCGATGAAAAAACTCCTTAACCAGGCCAGCGCCTTGCCTCCCAGACCGATGTCAACTAGTCTGGAGGTCATGATCTCGTGTGACACAGTGTCAAACGCCGCTGACAGATCTAAAAGCACCAGGATAACGGAGTAACCCTTATCCTGTAGCATATGAAGATCGTCAGCGACGGACAGCAAGGCGGTCTCAGTGCTGTGCCTTGGCCTAAAGCCTGATTGAGAAGGATCTAGTCCCCCCGTACTTTCAGTATATTTAGATAGATGTTGATTTACAAACTTCTCAGTGAGCTTCCCCAAAAAAGGGAGGAGAGAAATAGGTCTTAGGTTAGTCAGGTCGGTCCACGGAATAGAGTTGTTTTTCCGTAAAGGCCGCACCAGGGCATGCTTCCAGTCAGGGGGAACTTCCCCTGTACTCAAGGATAAGTTAACAACCTGTTGAATTCCCACACCCAGATCGTCGCTTAAAAGCGACATGACCCGTGCTGGAATAACATCTGAAGGGCACCCACTTTTTATTTGAGTGGTTAGGGTGGTTATCTCCTTCAAAGATATTGGTGGGAATTCAGTGAGACTGTTATCCTTGTTTCCTGCTATACTAAGGTGTGGCAGACTATCACCAGTTTCAGTGTTATGAGAGGTGGTATTTGAGGTCAAGATCTTAGTATAAATACCTTCAATTTTTCTAACAAAGAACTGTGAGATGTTATTGCAGAGTTCCTGGGACTCGATCCCCTCAGTTTCACATGCAGTGGGCTTAGTAAATGTTTGTAAAATTTGGTAGAGAATTTTAGCATTTTTCCCAGCTGCTGTTAGTTGGGCCGCTATATGGTGTTTCCGAGCAGACCGGATAGCTTTATGGTAGCTTTTTAGGGAAAACCTGTGATTTTCTCTATCCTCAGCCCTGCGTGTGACTCTCCAACGTTTTTCTAGCTTCCTTGTAGTTAGCTTTAATTGTCTGAGATCGTCCGTAAACCAGACCTCTTGTTTAGGGGCAGGCCGTGGTTTATATATCCTCAGAGGGACAACATGATTTATAGTTGTAGTTATAGCTTCATTAAACCTGGCTAATGCAGTGGTGACATTATCGCAGCATTCAGCCCAATTGGGTTCTGTGTATTTACCCCTAAAATTCTCTGATGTTAGTCTGTTCCAGGGTCTTCTGACATCCGCCATAGTCCTCTGTATGCCCTTTACCCTCTGAATGGAACGAGTGTGGAATTCTATGATAAAGTGGTCAGTCCAGTCCATTTGAATAGGAGGAAGACATTTAATCATTGTAGAAGTGTGAAGCACAAGATCCAATGTATGGCCCGCTATGTGTGTGGGTCCCTGATTCATTTGGTTAAAACCAAGAGTGGCCAGATCCGCCAATAGTGTCTGTGCCTCCACACAGGTATCTATTTCACTGTGAACATTAAAATCCCCTACCAGAATAAAATCTGAGTTTGCCTGTATATAGGGAGCTAGGACTTCAACAAGGTTAAGGGAAAAATTCCCGAGAGGACCAGGGGGTCGATATACCAAAGCTCCCTTCCTGGTTTCCCTAGAACTGGGGTTAATGGTGAAGATTAGAAGCTCCATTTGAGAATTGCACTCCGTCTCGGTAACCACCACCTCCATATCCTGCCTGAAAACAATGGCTAGCCCACCTCCAGTTTTAATAGGGCGGTCCATCCTTACCATTTTATATCCCGACGGCACCCCCAATGTAATAGCCGGAACCGTATGGGGCTTAAGCCAGGTCTCAGTCAGAAAACAAAGATGTGGTTTCTCTGATGTAAGGAGATCCCAGACTTGAGTACAATGCATGACCAAGGAGCGAACATTAGACAATAGGTTCTTACAGTCTAAAAGGGGGTCATTGAAAGGGCTGGTGATCAACTTTATGGGGTCTTTAGCAGAGACAGATGAAATAGACCCTAACTGACATGGGGTAATTACCGCATTTATAGTGAATTGCGTTGAGCATTCCCTGCAGGTAAACGGTCCCTCCAAGTTACTCCCTACCTTGTGGGAGCACAAAGTAGTAACATCCCTACCCATATCAATTAGGGCCTGGCTGGTGTATGAAAGAAATCGGCACCGGTCTGACTCCGAGCAAATGGCAGAATCCGCCATAGCCCCCTGCCCCTGGCCCCGTCCTGTCGCGGACGGGCGCAGACGGGCTGGTCTTTGGCTCGTCTTAGGCGCAGGAGTAGGCGCCACACTGCGCGTCAACACTGCGCGTTGAGCCGACGAGTTGCTTTATAGCCCTTGAGTCTGGGAGAGCTAGAGCGCTAACCGCTCGCCTCCCTGGATGTTCCTGGCTCTGCCCCGCCTTCCGCACCCGTGATTGGCTGGAGGGTCGGACTGGGCGTGCAGGCACAGGTCGAGCAACAACAAGAGCTGGTCCCTCAGTGCGTGTGGGTAAGCGGTATTTTTTGACAATGTGTAACTATTAATCAGTATTCACACAGGCAGGCAATACTTCCCCTTTTTAAAACGCTGCTTCAATACAAAGTAAAACTAATCACAGGCTCACGGAGCGGTTTTCTGCAGTTAAACAATTTAAAACAATGACGAGCGAAAATGCTCTAAGATTGGCGCAAAGCGGGTTCAGGGAAAGCTGCCACCGTCCCCCTTACCGCCAATGTAGCCCAATATCTATTTTTCAAAGTAAATTTTCGTAAAAACCACTGGAGCATATATCTTGAGACATAGCAAGGGCACATCGGGCTACCAGTCCCTACAATTTTGCCAAGTTTTGTGGAAATCCATTCAGCCGTTCGAGCTAAAAGTGAATCCAACCGCCCTATGGAAAACTCAATGTTAAAAACACGTTTTGGGACCCCCCTTTTTTCTCGGCCCCCGCTTGACGAAACCCCCCCCCAAACTTTCAGGGGACGCTCAGAAACAAAATGTGCCATTTTCCAGAAAATTTCATCCAATTCCGTCCATCAACGCCAAAGTTATTCAACATAGAATTTTCAGAAATCCCTTTTCAAAAAAATCCTAACTATATATACCTACTGGCGACTGCCAGTAGGTATATATATATATATATATATATATATATATATATATAACATTTCTATGGCAAAATGAAACCCCTCATTTTGTTCCTTTTCAAATTAAATGTATTAAGTGTTACCACTTTATTCCAATCAAGATGACTTCAGGTGTGCCATACTTTTGTCATAAGTAAGACTGTTAGCGTTCTAGTTGTTCTTTAGAACCCTCTGGGACATTCTGTCATTGGGCTATAGTTGGGCTACATCTGGCTGATATTTGGGCTACATTTGGTTTTTTTTGTCTCTGGTGGCCATCTTTGGGCTACATTTGGGCTCTAACATATATATAGCCCAATGTAGCCCAATATATATTTTTCAAAGTTAATTTTCGTAAAAACCACTGGAGCATATATCTTGAGACATAGCAAAGGCACATCGGGCTACCAGTCCCTACAATTTTGCCAAGTTTTGTGGAAATCCATTCAGCCGTTCGAGCTAAAAGTGAGTCCAACCGCCCTATGGAAAACTCAATGTTAAAAACACGTTTTGGGACCCCCCTTTTTTCTCGGCCCGCGCTTGACGAAACCCCCCCCAAACTTTCAGGGGACGCTCAGAAACAAAATGTGCCATTTTCCTGAAAATTTCAGCCAATTCCGTCCATCAACGCCAAAGTTATTCAACATAGAATTTTCAGAAATCCCTATTCAAAAAAATCCTAACTATATATACCTGCTGGCGACTGCCAGTAGGTAATATATATATATATATATATATATATATATATATATATATATATATATATATATACCTACTGGCGGTCGCCAGTAGGTATATATAGTTAGGATTTTTTCTCTATGGGTTTTTTGAAAATTCTATGTCTAATAACTTTGGCGTTTGTGGACGGAATTGGCTGAAATTTTCAGGAAAATGGCACATTTTGTTTCTGAGCAGCCCTTGAAAATTTGGGGGGGGTTCGTCCAGTGGGGGCCGAGAAAAAAGGGGGGTCCCAAAACGTGTTTTTAACATTGAGTTTTCCATAGGGCGGTTGGCCTCACTTTTAGCCCGAACGGCTGAATGGATTTGCACGAAACTTGGCAAAATTGTAGGGACTGGTAGCCCGATGTGCCTTTTGTAGGTCTCAATATATGTGCTCCAGTGGATTTTGAGAAATTAACGTTTAAAAAAAGATATATATCTGTAACAGCGGACCGGGCAGCGCACTTCGCGGACTTTTCGCGCAACGGAGCTTTGTGAAGCGAAGCTGAGTGGTTCTCCGGTGTCTGTCAACATTCCAAACAGTCCGTAGCGGCCGCCATCTTGTCTCTCGGTAGGATCGAGAGACAAGAGGAGGTCAAAACAAAGGGGGAAATAACTATAAGGGGGCATAGTAGATCCTCGCTGACCCCCTAGGTTTGATGTGGAGGTTTTAAAAGGGCCCCGCGGGGCAAAAAAAAAATAAAATAATAATAATTGAACGGCTGAATGGATTTGCACGAAACTTGGCAAAATATTAGGGACTGGTAGCCCGATGTGCCTTTGCTAGGTCTCAATATATGTGCTCCAGTGGATTTTGAGAAATTAACGTTCAAAAAAAGATATATATCTGTAACAGCGCTCCGCTTCGCGTAACGGAGGTTTGCGAAGCTGATTGGTCATTCTGTCACTGGGCTATAGTTGGGCTACATCTGGCTGATATTTGGGCTACATTTGTTTTTTTGTGTGTCTGGCGGCCATCTTTGGGCTACATTGGGCTACATTGGGCTTCATTGGGCTACATTCGGCTAATTAGCAAATAGCTCATCGCAAACTAGGAATGGTAAAGAATCGCTATTTATTCCTTAAAGTTCGCTATTTAGGAAATGCAAATAACTTTGATGATACATATGGCGGTTCATCTCTAACAAGATAAGAAGCATAGGGATACATTTATGATGACTGGCGCATCACCAGGGATGTGTTAGTCATTCTGTGCCGCTGTTCCGTCACCTATGGTGTGCTGCATTTACAATGCGGCGCATCATGGGGCAAAAACAGCACAGATGCGTGATGTATCTGTGCCGTAAAGGTGGCGCATTGCTGGAGTTGTATCGCAAGTGTGATGAAGCTCCAGCAAGGGTCGGGGGTGCCCCTGTCGCAGGGTTTCTGTTCTCACACAGAACTGTGGACAGAGGATTGGAACCTCGGCGAATTAGGGTGTCCCAAAACTCACGTTAGTAATCAAAAACTCCTTAGCAAGCTAGGTACAGTGTCACATTGGATATAACAAACTCTCAATGTTTAGACAATCCAGAATATGAACTTATAGTACCTCAGGATACGTGGAACTCATGAACAGTCGGTCGTTATAGATTTCTTAGAAACCAGAACATGGAGTTAAGAAGAACAGATGTGTATTTGAAATGTTTATTTACTAATGCCGTCTTCTCAGGCGTAGTACCTTAGATAATAAAAGTACACATATTATCAGTAGCAAAATTACCAGCATAGTTACTAGTACATAAAAAGTGAATGGTGATAGTATGTTAACATGCTGTAAATGAATAAGAGTTAGCAACACTTATAAGCAGCCGCGGGCCGTGGAGGGAGTTACGGTGAGGCAGGGAGGCGGGGAGGGGGAGAAGCAGGGTGGAGAATACAAGTACACATATTATCAGTAGCAAAATTACCAGCATAGTTACTAGTACATAAAAAGCGAATGGTGACAGTATGTTAACATGCTGTAAATGAAGAAGAGTTAGCAACACTTATAAGCAGCCGCGGGCCGTGGAGGGAGTTACGGTGGGGCAGGGAGGCGGGGAGGGGGAGGGGCAAGGTAGAGAGGGCTCCACCCTGCTTCTCCCCCTCCCCGCCTCCCTGCCCCATCGTAACTCCCTCCACGGCCCGCGGCTGCTTATATCACACCCTCCCTAATACACATATTATATTATTTGCTAAGAAGGTCTCTTTGTGTTGGTTTAGGGCGTGCCCATACTTTAGTGTCTTAGATTTGAAGGAATCACATCAGCATACACCAGCTCTCTCTTCATGTGAACCGCATCAACTGTTGTGTATGTGTGTTCGGCAAAGCAATATAAAACCCGCCTCATGCCCAGAATTGGCAGAAGTTGCACTTATGTTATGAGTATGAAGTCGTGGAGATCAGACCTCATAACAATTCTGTATCGTGTTGTTCTTGAAACTTTAGCACTCGCTGTACAGATATAGTTTAACAAGTAAAGCAGATAGTAGACCAATAACATATTATTCTCATGTAAACCACGATGAACTACTAGGTGGAAAGCTAAAGCAACAACTAAGTGTCGTGTGCAGAAGTTGCAAAAAAGGAAAAATGGCGTTTAAACCGGTAATGAGCCCATGCTAACTTAACACGGTGTAAAGATATCCAGGACCTAGATGACACCTCCTCATGATCCGGAAACGAACTGAATAAGATAATAGAAGTGCCATCTCATGAGAGCAGATTGCAAGTTTATATGTGGACGGTCCGCAAGGTAAAGCATTAAAAACTAGGAAAATTTAATGCTAAAGAAAAATAAAACAGCCAAGTACTTTATCGAGTCTTAAGCCAATAGGCAAGGTAAATAATAAAAACTTGACAAATAAGTCAATGAATTGTCAATGAAATGCTAGTACTCAGCATATCAAACATGAAAAAGGTCTATGACATAACTGTGTATGCAAAATAAGCTGCAACAGCCTCCAATAGGAAGTCACCGTCTTCATCCGAAAACAGTTCAGCCATCCAATTTAAAAGCGGAAAAGAACATACGTGCTCTCCCAGCACCGGATCCTCTATCACCATCAGAGGACAGCTCGGTGGGTTTTCAAGAAAGCTCTGTTCCAAGAAAGACTGTGCTGCCGCCAGTAAATTCCAGGGACCAAGTAGTCCATGCATCAATGCCACAGCCATAATCCTTTCGCCAGGACAAACCAACTCGTGAGTAATGATAGGAGTCATCAGCTGATTAAAGTCGACGTCAGGAGAAACCGGTCCGCAGAGACACAAATCAATGGCCCAATCGAAATCACAGGTCAGGCAGTGAAATACAGGCTGGACACAGGTGAAGTAGGAGAACCGAAAAGATAATCCATATGCCGTGCTTAATATCGCCAACGGCATTGTGCCATAATATTCTAGCATGCGATTGCGGAACAGTGTCAGCAGTTGCAGGGTCGGAGGTTGCATAGGAGGGACATCCATATTTAAAAATGTAAAAAAGCACAAGAGCGTCCGCTGGTAATGCAAGTAAAAATGCCAATCTACGAACCAGAGTGCAGAAAATACAATGAAAGGAAGCAGGGATGACTCCAAAGATTTTCTCAAATGAAGTCACGAGACCACTGGTAACAACTTTAAAAAAGTGTGCCAGGGACTTTGTGGAGGATGCGTTAAAGATAGTCGGAAACATGTTGCTGAAATTGAAAGGCAAATCTTAATTGAAAAGGGTGTGCACCTCTGTATGGGTGTTCGCTATGTGAAGTACGAAAGTTTCACGGGCCGAACTCAAGGCCACCTCTCTCTGAGACAAAAGAGCTCTTATTCTTGCCATGCCGTTGAAACGTGTCCCAAGGTTGGTATTTGTGGCCAGATTGAAAACTCCCTATGTTCATGTGTGGGAGGAAATAGAACATTTCTGCAGCAAATAACCCGTTCACTTACTGTTACGATAAAAGGAATACTTTTAATTAACTCAGAACAATCTTCATTATTGAGCATCAAATAACTACCATTTTCCAACAACTTGAACGTGGGGATGATAGCAGGAACTGGCGTGCCTTGCAACACGCAAGCCATATTTGGTCGGTGTTTGTTGCATGAACCGTGTAACTGTATGTGCCTACACATTAGTGAATGATCTGGCGTCTCAGTGCATTCCTCTCCATTCAGATAAACTTCTTGATCATCTTTGAAACATCTGTATGTGTATGGAAGCGACCAGACCTCATGAAGAAAAGCACTACCTAAAGGTTCATAACGACCTATTGGTATATATTTCATGCAATTTGAAAACTTATATAAAGCAAAAGGCAGCGTTATTAAACCGTGGATAAGGCATGTTGCCAAAAAACCCGCAATCCTCTGCTGATGATGTCACTGAGCATGTCATGAATGATGTAATATGTGACATCATCAGCAGTGGATTACGGGTAATGGTATCTCTAGTTTACTCCCTTATAGCTGTGTTTCTTTTAACATAAGTGTCTGTTTCCTTCCCTTATACTTACTGTTTTTGGTTCGCTTCCGGTTCGCGTACCGGCGAGCGAACTAGGAAGCGAACTAAGAGAAATAGAGGTTGGCACAGTTCCAAATATTGTACCAATTTTTTAATAACGGGGAGGTAGTTCTGAAAAGAACTTTTTTTTTTATTTTTCTGAACATTTTTTTACTGTTTTTGAATTTTTCGGAACAGTTTTATATTTTTTTGGGTTTTTCTTGGAGGGGGCAATGAAAACGATTCATTGTAAAGGGCTCAACAGGAGCAACAAAACAAAAAAAAGAAGTATTTATTATTTTGGGCGTTTCGGACAAACTTGCATATGATAGTCAATAGCTCTGTTGATCAGAGTGATGCTTTTTTCTCCGTAGGAAATGAATCCATCGCAAAATGCGCAGATGTGTTTTACATCACCAAATCTCATTTCTATATTTGGCACCATCTCCCTGCCCTCTGGTCCCGTTACTTCCGGTACAACAGATCTTCTGGCCATAATAGGGAGATTATCTAGGTCGTTCCGAAACTGTGCAGCACTGTAGTTGTTAGGATGCCACCTAGTCATATGGCGATGCATTGTGTAGTTTCCGAAACTGTATTTTTTGTCGGTCCCTCTGGACAGTCTATCTTGACATATAAGGCAAGTTACGTATCTTGCATTTACTTTTTTCTGACCTTTGGGAATTTTAAAAAATTGCCAAATGAAGTTTTCTTTCCGGTGAGACGTCCTGGGCTGCTCAGGCAAAAACTGCCTCTCTTCGTGCTCGTCCTCCTGTTCCTCTTCTTCTTCTTCTTGTTGAATTACAACTTGAGCAGGTGGTCCACTCTTCCTTGGATGTGGTGGAGGTGGTGGGGAAGGACCAGCTGAAGCTACTAAAGAAGCCATTGCTCAGTGATCACAAAGGGTCTTTCTCTCACAATGATGAAAGTCAGAGTGAGGAAAGAAGGAGGGATTTTCATCATTTGGGAAAAACAAGAGTTCTCAACCAATCAAAAGTGTTCATTTTAGATTATATGACCTAGTCTTACATCATTAGGAAACCAAAAGTGAAATGAACCAATGAAAAGTGTTATTACCAAGTCACATGACTTGCTGTGTTTACGTTAAGCGCTTTGCAGGGCCTCCCGGTTTGCTTCCAGAAACCTGCGCTTTGCGACTCGCTTCGCGTACCAGTTCGCTAACGTAGCACGTCATATGACGTATCACGCGACAACGTGAAACGTCATGCGGACGGGAGGCGTCACGATGTTGTTTTCTAACGCGGCACTTGCGGTAAAGAAACGTTTACCGGCTCGCGGTCTATTTCGCGGCATCAAGGTCAGCTAACGGGAAGCTTCCCGATTCGCGAAGCGGGAACGAAGAAAAAAAAATATTTAAAAAAAAAATTATTCATAAACATATAAAATATATTTTTGGATTTAAAGAAGAATACATTTTACAGCTACAGATATTAGCTGTTAAAAAACCAATGAAATTCACAGAAAAAACCATAGGTTATAGACCATATATAGTTAGGAATTAGCATTTACAAAACCTTGAAAATTCACTGAAAAAACCATAGGTTATAGACCATATATAGTTAGGAATTAGCATTTAGAAAACCTTATTTTACTCACACAAAACCATTGAAATTCCATATATAGTTAGTTGCACTAACTATATATCGCGCACCCGCAATCCACTGCTGATGATGTCACATATTACATCATTCATGACATGGTCAGTGACATCACTGATGACATCACTGATGACATCTCAAATGACATCACTGATGACATCACTGATGACGTCTCATTTGGCATCATTCTTGTGCTAATACGATAAACCTCTTCAGACTCTAATATAACCTTAGATACACTCAGTGTATACAGACACTCACACACTGCCACTCATCCATGGAGTTACTCACACACCCAGTCAGTCATGCAAAGAAACAATCTCACCTCCATTTCTTCAACTATACAGTTATACACACCTTACTTATTGAAACATATACTAACACATATTTACTCTCTTATACAATCCCTGATACAAGTTCACAATGATCGATACAACCACTCACTCAGTGGCTCTCATGCACAGTTATTTATATATGCCAACTCTCACATGTACTGTGTTTTACATATGTACTTACTATGACATGTAGCATTGAGATATCCATTCACTCATCAATACACTCATGCACACAGTCAACTGCCCATGTAGCTGTTTCCACATGCACTCTTGAACTCATACACCTAGTGAATAAACTGCTCACACATCTATGCACAGAGTCACACACCTTCCAGCCACCCCCACACAAACTCAATCTCCCATAGAAATACTTGGGCAACCAATTAATAACACATATAGCCTCTCGTATAGCTAATGATCAACACATGCAGCAGTTTACATCACAACAGACATAATGATGCACAAATTAAGACAGTTTAGTCACTAACCCATGCATTCAGTGAGACACATTTAATCACTCACTCATACAGTCAGTCACGCACCTACTAAATCCTTCATCCAGACACTTATACATCCACTCATTCTTCAATATCTAAGACATATTTTAACTTTACAGAAACATACAGTCACTGGATGTTGTCATCAGTGATGTCATTTGAGATGTCATCAGTGATGTCATCAGTGATGTCACTGACCATGTCATGAATGATGTAATATGTGACATCATCAGCAGTGGATTGCGGGTGCGCGATATATAGTTAGTGCAACTAACTATATATGGAATTTCAATGGTTTTGTGTGAGTAAAATAAGGTTTTCTAAATGCTAATTCCTAACTATATATGGTCTATAACCTATGGTTTTTCAGTGAATATATATATATATATATATATATATATATACTTATATTACCTACTGGCGGTCTCCAGTAGGTAGTTATAGTTAGGACCTATTTTCCAAAGGAACCCTGCATCATTCTATTCCCAATAATTTTCGCGCAGGTTGACGAATCGTCAGGAAATTTTCAAAACTCATGGGGCGCTCCGGTCTTCTCCTATCCTGAAAGTCTCGGAGTGATTCGTTACGGGGGGGGCCGAGAAAAAAGGGGGGTCCCAAAATGTGTTTTACCCATGCAATTTTCCATAGGAACCTTTAGTCTCAGCTAAAGCCCGAACTGCTGAACGGAATTACACCAAATTTGGCAAAAGGTAGCCCTTGGTTCAGAGTCATGCCTTTTAGTTAAATGGTGTAAATCCGTTCAGTAGTAGCTGGGAAAATGAAAAATTCAAATCACAAATATATCTATGACCGCGGTGGATCCGCGCACCCTAAGCGCACCCTGCCGAGCACGAGCTGTATGCTAATTGGCTGTCAACACTCCAAACCAGGAAGTATTGGCAGCCATCTTGTACCTCCGTAGAACCAAGGCACAAGAAAGCAGAAAAAAAAACCTGCAAAATGCAAAAAGGGGACAGGGTAGAAACACCCTGACCCCCTAGGCCTGCTCATTAGGTCCCACAAGCACCCCAAAGCCCCCCCCCCCAATTTTTTTTTTTCTTAAAACAGCCATAAAAGAAAAATTAAGCGCGGTCGCCAGTAGGTAGTTATAGTTAGGACCTATTTTCCAAAGGAACTCTGCAACATTCTATTCCCAATAATTTTCGCGCAGGTGACGAATCGTCAGGAAATTTTCAAAACTCATGGGGCACTCCGGTCTTCTCCTATCCTGAAAGTCTCGGGGTGATTCGTCAAGCGGGGGGGGCGAGAAAAGAGGGGGGTCCCAAAATGTGTTTTACCCATGCAATTTTCCATAGGAACCTTTAGTCGTAGCTAAAGCCCGAGCTGCTGAACGGAATTACACCAAATTTGGCAAAAGGTAGCCCTTGGTTCAGAGTCATGCCTTTTAGTTAAATGGTGTAAATCCGTTCAGTAGTTGCTGAGAAAATCAAAATTAAAATGACATATTTATCTATGATCGCGGTGGATCCGCGCAACCTAAGTGCATCCCTGCCGAGCACGAGCTGTATGCTAATTGGCTGTCAACACTCCAAACGAGGAAGTATCGGCAGCCATCTTGTACCTCCGTAGAACCGAGGCACAAGAAAGCAGAAAAAAAACCTGCAAAAAGGGGACAGGGTAGAAACACCCTGACCCCCTAGGCCTGCTCATTAGGTCCCACAAGCACCCCAAAGGCCCCAAAAATATATGTATTTTTAAAAAAAAAAGCCATAAAAAAAATTAAGCACGGGCTCCAGCGCTTCGTTTGTAATTAGGCCTCGGGGGGCCAAATCCCAGGGGCATGATCAAAAACAAAGTGTGGGGGTGCCAATCCCCCCCTAATGCCCCAGGGACCGCCACCCCGGGGCAAAGCATTATTAGCTGTGGGGGGCACATGGCCCCCCACAGCCCCGGGAACCGCCACCCCCCAGGGCTTGTAAATGTAATGATGGGGGGCCTATAAGGTCCCCCCAAGCCCCGGGGACTGCCCCCGCTGGGGGCCGTCCCCGGGGCCACTGTGAGGGGCCAAAGCCGCTCCACACACCCCAGAGACCGCCACCTTCCCGGGGCTCTAAATATTTAAATTGGGTGGTCCGTGATGGACCCCCAGCCCCGGGGACCACCACGCCCCCAGGACTTTGGAAATGATGGAGGGGGCTGCGTTGCCCCCAAAATGGAGCCTTGTTGTTGCCCTGGGGACCGCCACCCCCCAGGGCCAGGTCCGGCAGTATCCCGGGCTGCGCACCCCGAGACACTGTCGTTTGCTATGGCAGGGCGGGAGCCTCGCGGCTCCCGCCCTGCCAATGAAAACTTGTTTTGAATTTTGAAAGAGAGAGCAGGAAACCTGCTCTTTCTTTCAAAATTCTAACCAAATTGCTTTTCCACACGGGGAACTGCATCTTAGCTGCTCCCCATGTGGATTGGGGACCGCCCATGGTCCACAATGGAGAGGGACAGCCCCGGGGGATGGGGTCCCTAGGGCTACAAGAGGCCCGGCCCTCCCCAAAAAAAAAAAAAAAAAATCAAGTAGAAAGGCCGGCCCCGGGGATGGGGTCCCCGGGGCCATAAGTGGCCAGAGGAGGGGGCAACGCAGCCCCCCTCCCAAAAATGTTTAATAAATATAAAATGGCAATGCCCCGGGGGATGGGGTCACCGGGGCCGATTAAAGCCTCGGGAGGGGAGCCACGTGCCCCCTTCCCTAATTTTCCAAAAAATGAATACATTTAGGGGCAGGCCCTGGGGGGGTGGGGTCCCCAGGGCCAAGAATATTAGGAAAAGGAGGGGGCCACACAGCCCCCCCTGCTTCAAATCAAATAAAAAAAGACCGGCATCCCGCCGGAGGCCACGCCCCCTCCTTTGAGCACTCTGCAAATGCGCCGCCTGGTACGTTTGCAGAGGGGGAACGAATTCCCGTTGAATATTGGGGGTCCCTGGGGGCCAACTAGCCCACCAGGAACCTCCAGTATGAGCCCGGGGTCTGCATTGCATAGAGGTGTTCTGAGGCCAAGTCCCTTTTTACACCTCTCTGCAACGCAGCTATGTGGCCCTTAATGGAGGTAGCTGGTGGGCTAGTTGCACGCCAGGGACCCTCAGTATTTAAGGGGAGTTAATTCCCCAACTTAAAATGCACCACAGCATGCGTTTGCTCAGTGGTGAAGGGAGGGGGCGGGACCTGAGTTGACATGTGTGCAATCACACCCTGTGGCGTACTTTAAGTTGGGGGATTAATTCCTCTTCAATCCTGAGGGTCCCTAGGGGCCAACTAGCCCACCAGGTACCTCCAGTAAGCGCCATAGAGCTGCGTTGCAGAGTGTTGTAAAAAGGGGCGTCGCCTCTGAAGAACTGTCTGCAACACAGCTCTTTGGCGCGTACTGGAGGTACCTGGTGGGCTGATTGGCCTCCAGGGATCCTCGGGATTGAGGAGGAATTAATTCCCAAACTTAAACCGCGCCACAGGGTGTGTTTGCACACATGTCACCTCAGGCCACACCCCCTTCCTTCACGACTGTGCAAACGCGCCTCGTGGAGCATTTCAAGTTGGGGGATTAACTCTCTTTCAATACTGAGGGTCCCTGAGGTCCACCTAGCCCAACAGGTATCTCCTGTATGCGCCAGGGAGCTGCGTTGCAGACAGGTGCTCAGAGCCCATGCCTCTTTTCACACCTCCCTGCTACGCAGCTCTGTGGTGCTTACTGGAGGTACCTAGTGGGCTAGTTTGACCCTACGGACCCTTAGGATTCAAGGGGACTAAGCATGGGCGGATTTAGCGAATCTGGCGTACGCAAACTTGCGTATTTACGGATTCGCAATCCGCAAAATCCGCGAACTCTCGCGAATTTGCGGATTTTTGTGTTTTTTGTGTTCGCAAGGGTTCGCGTGGATTTGTGTGCCAGTTCGCAATTGCGAACTTACTTGTCGGCTCGCAACGGCCGCGACTATGTTGTTTCTATGTCTGGTTCATCATCACAGGTTCCCAGCACCCTCTGTTTCACCACTGCCACCCTCTGGTACACCCATGCCACCCTCTGGTACATCCTCAATGCCACCCTCTGGTTGGTTTATCACTGTAAATTATGGGGGTGAAAAAAAGCAAGCACACCTGCCCTGCTTCAACTGCCATGAATTAATTTGGGGTTGATTAATGTGTCAGTGACTTTGAAACTTCCAGTCTGGCTGGCACCTGCTTCCTTCCTTATCTGTAATTTGCTTTCTGTTGCAGTGCAATTTTTTTTTCACAGGACCTTTATGGCCTACTTGTAGCTATTCTATGAGCCTGCTGTTTGGGTCAGAGCAGGGTCATAGAGTAGTTGCAAATAGGCAACTGAACTCTGGAGGGGCCCCTCAGGAAGCACTAGAGTGAATGGTTACTAATGTTAAGATTGAACTTTTGCACCTGCTGATTGCTTTCAGTTCTGCAAAAATCGTTTTTCTGCAATTTCGCGCAATTTGCGGGGCGTGAATCCGTGCGAGATCGATTTCGGAAGCCGCAAATACGAGCGAATACACGATTTGGTTTTTTTGCGGCGTGTATGTTTGCGTGATTTTGTGCGTGTTCGCAAGGCGCTTGTAGCGCTACGTTTGCGAAGTTACCCTAGCGGTCGTACATGGGCACGGCCATCTTGTTTGCGTGACGTAATTCCGTTTCTGGCCGCTATGTGTAATCTCGCAAAGTATGCGGCTCGCTAGTACAATTTCGCGCGTGATCGCGAGGAAAATCTCGCGCGAACTTACCCACTCGGTCGTGAACGGGCGCGGCCATCTTGTTTCTCATTCATTGCTATGGTTCTGGGCATGCTCTCTGTATCCTTTCTTAATCTCTGCCATCCTTTGCTTTTTTGAAGTTTTTTTTAATCTATTTTACTTATTATCTATCCCTCTATTTTTCTAGCTCTATATTTTTGTGTTTTCTGCTACTTTTTGTTAATTTTGAACTACTTTTTTAAACGCTTTTCTTTTCTTCTTCCCTGTTCTATTTTTTCTTTCTTATTTTGCTTCCTTTCTGCCCAGACCATGGCAAAGGGAGCCAGGAAGAAGCCCGCAAAGGGGAAGGGTCCAGCACCTCGTGCCCGGCTCCCGTGCGGGCGTTTGAGGGGGGAGACAGTGATAGCTCGGGAGATTTTTAGTGCGGAGGAGGTGGCCGCACTAATATTTCACGTCCAGCGCCGCCTCCCCAAGACCATCATGGGAGGCGGCAAGATCGCAACCGGCTACGGCATCCGGGAGCGCCGGAAGCGGTGGGAGAAGGTGTGCCGGGCCATGTTTAAACTCTCTGGGGTCCGGCGCACTTATAACCAGGCCACCCACCGCTGGACGGATGTCATGGACCGGGAACGCGACTTGCTGGACGTGCTTGGCGTAGAGATCCCCGGACTTGGTGAGTAGTAGTAGCTATTTCTAGCTATTTCATCACTACTCTGTTTTATCTGGCTCTGTTATTTGCAAATGTTTGTTTTTTACCAAGAGCAATAATGCTGCCGATTACATTGTAGGTAAATTATATTTCAAAATCTTCTATGCATTTCAGGTGCACTGCTCTCCTTCTCAGTAGCCTTGCTACTATGCTTATTTGTTTTGTATTTTGTGTTCATTTCATTGGCCTGAGAAATTATGTATGAGTGTAGTGTAAAGAACTGCGTAATGCTAGACACTAAGGGTCATATTTTCAATTACCGGCGCATCCCTGCAAAGTAGCAGGGATGCGCCAGTAATTGTGCGCCATGCCACCACCTCCCATGGGCCCAAAACGTCACAGAAGCCTTACGCATCTGTGCCGTAAAGGCGGCGCATTGCTGGAGTTGCGTGCCAACGATGGCGCAGCTCCAGCAATGCTCTGGGGTGCCCGATCTCCCCAATGCTGCATCAAGCCGTACGTCGGCTTCAAGCAGGCGCAGGGTTTGAGTCACGCATCATTGTCCTAAAAGTGACTGATTGACATCTTGTAGATTTCCCTCAGCCACTTTTAGGATTCGTTCCTGCGCGGAACGCCCTCCCTTGTGCCAGAACGCCCCCTGATGGCGCAGGGCTTTACAACGTGAACCTCACTCAACAGATACATCTTCCAACCCATGAAAAAGGGCATAGCCTTGATCAGATTTGGTCTCAGAACATCTCCCTGGCTATCAATTCCATCATGCCCTGTATTTGGTCGGACCATTCTTTGATCAATTTCACTATGACTATTGAAAGAAGTAAGAAGCCCCAGTCCCAGATAGGAGGAAAAACCAGATTATGGAAGAATGTCGATATTCCTGCTTTTATTGATTTTTTAACCTCCTCCCTCCCCTCATTAGATCAGGACATTGAAAAAATGGAAGAAGCCTTCTCCGAATGGCTGCTCCAGGCAGCTGATGCTCATGCCCCCTGCATCAACTTTCCCCGCTCTCGCCCCAATGACGCTCACAGGTGGTTTACACCTCTTTTGAAAACTTTTAAACTCGAAGTCCGTCAAATGGAGCGAAAATGGCGAATAGCCTATTCAGAACAAGATAGAGCCAATTATTGTAAGGCCCGAAAGGACTATCAAAAGCTCATTCAGAAACACAAAACAGAATATTTCTCGGAAAAAATTCTAAATGCTCACAACAAATCAAGAGAACTATTCAGCATTGTGGAAAATCTTAGCGCCAGCGACAGAACCTCTATCCCGGTGGTTCCCACCCAGGAGCTCTGTAACTCGCTAAACTCCTTCTTTGTTGATAAAATCTGCACTATAAAACAGGGTATTTCCACCACTCAGTCTCCCCTCCTTTTGGCGGACACCTTTTACAATCCTGTGACCCTGGATTCTTTCCCTTCCATCGATAGTGCTAATTTAATTAAACTTCTTGCTAAGGTTAAATCAGGTTCTCCTGATGACATCTGCCCCCCTTATATTCTGAATGAAGTAGGAACTAGCATCTCCGTGGGTCTACTTGCCATGCTGAATGGATCGCTCACACAGGGCAAAGTCCCAAATAATTTTTAAAAGGCCCTCCTTATTCCCCTTTTAAAAAAGGCAGGAACCAATCCGCTAGATCCGCTCAATTATAGGCCTATATCCCTGCTGCCTTACTGCGCCAAACTCCTGGAGGCTCATGTATGTGACAGCATCTCCAAATTTCTGGAGGAATCAAAGTATCTTGCACCTAATCAGGCTGGCTTCCGCCCTTGTCACTCTACTGAGGGAGTCATTCTCTCGGTGCAGAACACTTTGAGGCGGAACGCGGATGTAGGGATCCACCAGGCTCTGGTGCTACTTGACCTCTCTGCTGCGTTCGACACGGTCGACTACGCCATCTTGGTCGACCGTGTCGAGCAGGCAGGTCTTAGGGGCCCTGCGCTGAGCTGGATCCGCTCATTTATTACTGGCCGTACTCAATCAGTTAGACTGGGTTCCTTCACTGCCCCTACTATATCTACCATCTGTGGGGTACCTCAGGGCTCATCTTTATCACCCCTGCTTTTTAATCTGTATCTACGTCCCCTTCTATACTCCCTTAGGAATGCGAAAGTCACCATCCTCAACTATGCAGATGATTTGCAGCTCATCTTCCCTTTGAACACCAAGGACTCAGTGGTAGAATTTCAAAACACCATGTCCCACATTATGAGCTGGATGAGCTGCAATCATCTGAAACTTAATCCAGGCAAGACCGAACTGGTCTTGCCTGGACAGAGTGCACTTAGTTGGAACCCCAGCTTCTGGCCTTCTAGCATGGGTGCCCCTCCATCTAAGTCATCCTCGGTTAAGAGCCTGGGCATTTTCATTAGTGAGGATCTCTCTCTAAAAAAACAAGTAGGAGCAGTTGTGTCATCCAGCTTTTTCCAGCTGAAGAAAATTAAGAAAATTGCCTGTTTCTTCTCCCCGGCTGCTCTAACACAGATCGTCATCTCCCTGGTTCTTTCCAGATTAGATTTCTCTAACAGCCTTTATTTTGGCCTCCAAATTGGAGAGCTTAAGCGCCTCCAGCTCGTTCAGAACCAGGCAGCCAGACTGCTTCTGAATCTCTCCAAGAGGCAGTCTGTTAGACTTGGCTTGAAGCAGCTACATTGGTTGCCTGTTGAGCAACGCGTATCTTTTAAAGCAGGATGCATCCTATTTAAGTCTCTACATGACTCTGGCCCCTTATTCATTAGAGATCTATTCAAAAGATACAGCCCTTCCCGTAATCTTCGGTCCATCCACAAATCCCTTTTGATCGTCCCTTCTTACAAGAGGAAACGTCTCGGAGGCAGCTGCTTTGACCATCTTGCAGCTGCCTTCTGGAACTCTCTTCCCCTTGATCTCAAATTGAATGATAACATCCTCAGTTTTAGACACTCCTTGAAAACCTGGCTCTTCTCGCAGGCGCATTACTGAGCCGCCTCATCTTTACCGTGATTGCTCTGTTACGCTCCTTCCTACAGCGCCATGAAGCCCTTGGGCGTACGAGCGCTTAATAAATTTATTTTAACATTAACATTATTTTAACATTAACGTGATGCATCTCCCATATGCGTCACTTTGTTAATATAAGCCGCACCATGGCCCCTCTTTTGTTCTGCCGCTGCGTCACAAAAGTCACGCAACAATGGAGCAAAAGAGCCGCAAGGGGCTTCAAAATCAGCCCCTACAGACTCAAGTCCAGTCCTTCCTTTAGACACATGGCTATAAGAAGAAATAGTGGTGGTGGTCGGTGGATTTATAGTTTGAGTATTCACTGATCTGCAAGCACGATGGACTTTGTCTGTCACTTCGCGTGCGGCGGACTGCTGCCTGCCAGGCCAAGGTAAACCTTTTTAGTAGTCTGTTTAGTGAGTTACATAGGAACTTTCAAAGTCAATGGTCCGCAAATCAAGCAATACTAATAACGTAGTATACCACATGAGATCGGTCAATATATCCCGTGGAATAGATGTCTATCTATTTGCTATTTCGCCAAAATATTTTGTATTGTTATTTTGAAATGTTTGATTTGGTTGACAAATATCATCCATGTTTTCTAGTCTTTCTTTCTTTCATGTTGTACATCAGCTCCCCCTAGGGACAAGAGGACACAGGAGGAGGAGGAGGGTGCTGTTCAGGAGGCAGGCCAGGATTGGGCAGGCGAGGGCTCCTTTGCTGGCCCCAGTAAGTTTTAATTTTAATATAGAGTACCTGTTTTTTCCTAGCGTTCCTCATTCGATTTTTTCTAAATCGTCTTTGATCTTCTTGTAGACTGGATCTAAATTCTTATCCTGCCTCGACTATGACTCCCTGTGGTATTACTAGATTATTCTTATTAGTCTGTCTGTGTAGCTAACTAAGATTGCACATTTGGCAATTCCATTGGACTCCCATTCTAGTCAGCAATAGCTCTATGCACTGAGTACAGTCCTCTGGGATTGTCCATAATGTATTTTCAAGTCTTCGAAATGTTTATGCTTTGACAATTGCCAACAATAAAAAGGTGAATGACCACCAAGAAAGAATAAGATACTACTTTACTTTTGGTTTGGATACTAGGACAATCCATTCTACTACTGTTGCAGGGACAAATCTGCACAAACAGAACTATGGACACGAAATAATGCAATAAATTATTACATTGTATTTAGTTTTTTTCACATTTCTTTATTCCTCCTAGACCAAATATTATATAGTAGTGAGTGGTGTATTCTAACATTCTTAAATGTACTTTGTAGGTGGAACATCTGGTGGCGGGGCCAGCGCGGAGGTGGTGGTGTTGGACGAGGACTCTGGGGAGGAGGCGGTGCAAGTACCGGACGTTCCTGTGAGGGTTCACACGGTGGTGGCGGGAAGAGGTAAGCTATATATTCCTTACTTATTGAGATTGAAGCCTGCATAGTGTGCTTTCTGCACGGGTGTATTATAAATCAACCAGGTAGTAGCCTCCTCTAAATGTACTTCGACTTAGCTGTGGTTTTTGGCGAGAAGAATCCCAAAGAGATCTGAGATGAACTTGATGGATGGGATGAACGAAAAGCGAAAGAAGGGTGTAAGTAAGTGTGGAAGGATGAGAAATTTAATGATGGCTGCCAAAGAAGAATGATATGTGTTTGCTTGGTCCCCGAGGTGGCTGGGAAGGAAAGAAAATGGTATGGTGCATGGCTGGGTGAATGATGAAGCAAGGATGGGTGGAAGGAGAACAGCCTGGGTGGGTGAAACAGAAACTGTATGTGTGCGCATATACTTTGAATGGATGGATGCCTGGATCATGGTATTATCTGACTCTTAGATAGCATATGTGTATCTAGAGAGAGTAGACGGTCACTGGATGAACTAAGTGTTACCTTGAAGAGCATGTAACACCGCACCCGCACGTCCGTTCCAGTGTAGGAAAGGCAAGGAAAAGAAGTTGTAATTTTGTCCAAATACTACCATGAATAGTAGCAGTAGTTTGTATTGCAACTGCAAGCACAGCATATATCCGGTTCTTACGGTGGACACTCCCTACCTCTCTTAATAACTTTAGTTTAGTAGTAGTACGTCATTCATGTGTGGGTGTATCACTGTTCACTCAATAATAAGCAAAGCACCTAAAGTCATCCCATATGTCATCAAATACATCCCATGTGAAGTCATAGATAATCAAATTATTTAGCTTCTTCATTTTCCTTTTCTAGTACTCATTTGCACTGTAGGGTGAAAGCTAAATTAATTAAGCAGTAGCCCTTGTAACAGAGTATTCTCAGTGCCACCCGTAATAGAAAAGGAAGAGCTTCACCACCTGCATGTACTGGACTGGTACAGTAACGCAAGTCTGTCTCACTCATCATGGTGTGCGTCTGTTTTTCTCGGGTGCAAGTTCACTGCGCTGGCATTATGCCGGCTTGCATAAGATAACGTACCAATTTTCCTAAACAAGAGAGAAGAAGAAGAATAAGACTGGTGGACTGTCATAGTCGACTGTAATGGAAGTCCATAGTGCTCGTAGAATTAGTTCCTTAAACTCTCACTAATGTTAGAGCAAGGATGAAGAAGTGGGAGGTTAGATAGATACTGTCCTCAATAGTTATGTACTGTGCTTTCAATTTGCTACTTGTGCTGTGACACAACTTTGTGCTCAATCACTTTGTGTTATTAATCTTAAGGAGCATTGGTTACAGACTATGTCTTTCTTTCTTCATATAGTTGCTCCTTCCAAATCAACTAGACCATCACGGAGGGAGCAGGCTCAAGTGGCCCGGCAACGGAGGCTGGATGCCACTGTTGCCGAATATCGGCGGCTGGTGGCCCTGGAGGAGGAGGACACGCAGTCAACCGGTACGACAACAACAACATCTACTGGGACAGCTGCATCCTCTTCCGTGCCCCCACGGGCTGCCAGCCAGCGCAGTGCTCCAGCGGTACAGAGCTGGGCTACCAAAGCCAACCGCCACCGCCGAGCAGCAAAGACACCAGCTGCCCCCCACAGGAGTTGCAAGGCACGCCAGCGTCGCTAATCCCTAAGAGTGTCCTACCTGGAGCAGGAGGTCCATACCTACAAGAACTTGGTGGAGGGCCTCCGCTTCGACCATGCCACCCTCCGCAAGGAGTATGATGCCCTGGCCGCTAAAGTCAACAGCACCCTCCCGTAGTGTAGTGTCCCTTGCCCCTTTTTTAGAGACTTTTGGGGGGTGGGAATTGGGAGTTGGGTTGTGGGACTTTTGAAGGACAATCGTTGGGGTTAGGGAGGGTCTTGCGGGAGATTATTTTGTTAGGGCTACTAAAATATACTTTTTGAAACTTTATCTGAGCATACATGTTTTTTACTGCTTTTGAGTCTGGTGGGTGGGGGTTTAACAGTAAGTTTGTTTTCCTGAGGAGTCCTAGGACTTTAGTAGTACTACTGTCAATCTCTCGTCTATTCCTAAGACTCCATTATACTACCTCCCACCAAACGCTTATCTTACCTGTAATTTGTGTTTGAAAGTAGGGCTAGTCCCAGGGCTGGCTCCACAGGAAATGTCGAATTAAGGTTGGCAATCCTGGGCGGATTAAATGTCCTCATTGCGGTGGTACTAGTGGTGTGACACAGTGGCAGTTGCATGCATATGGAAAAAAAGAAAATGAAACCTGGTTTGTCTTTACTATAGCATTACAACGGTACGATAGAGAATATAGGAGGTGACAGTTCACTAGAACAGTGCCACACAGAGCCTAACAAATGGTAAAGTAGAAAGTATAACTAGTACTTGTGTTGAATTTCTTTGACATTGGCTACTACTACAAGAAATAGTACTGAAGCTAGCTGAGTAAGTCTAGAATATATCCTCGGATTCCTTCACCAGCCTGTTGCTATGACCTTATCCCCCCCAGCAAGTGTGTGGAATTATTGATGTCATTTAGTCACACATCAAGCAAAACCACACAGCCCGGGGGGAGACGGTTAGGGTTTTGAAAATGGATGGGAATGGGGGTTTCTTTTTGGGTAGGTTTTGTTGAGAGAAAAAAAAAAGCACAGCATTGACAAACAAGAATTGAAGATAAAGAAATCTCTGGGTACATGGCTAAATCTTTTGAACACTAAGTGCCTCTCACAGAGTAAGTGATCCCCCCTTTCCCACCATGGATTTTCTTCAAGTCGCTTGCAACAAAAATTACACATTCCCACAAGTGCTCTAAAACCCCAGAACTCCGTTGCAAAAACCAAGAACACCCCGAAACACATGCAATCCTGCTGCTAGGGCTAACCCTAACGAACCCTAAGTTACAAAAAGTACCAAAACCTTTTTCATCATGGATGTTGTTAAAAGCAGTTTTATCCGGTATTAGACCTTCCCAACAATGGCCCCAGAGCCGTCAACCCAGGCGAAAACAAGTAGAAGACCCCCAAACTGCCAAAAAGCAAAAGTACAAAAATGTGGACTTAGTCACTTTTCTGAAAATTTGCCAAATCACTCCGCGCGCATTCTGCAGCTAGGCCCTAACTCCCCTCTGCCTCCATGGATTTCCTTCAAACCTCTTGCTATCTAAACTATCCATACCCAGTAGTGCTCCCAGGCCCCGAAACCCACCCACAAACACCAGGAAGCCCCCCAAACAGACCCCTGAAAACGCTACATTGAGCAAAAAGTCAGAAAAGGGAAAACCTTTTTTCCTTATGAATGTTGTTTAAATCAGTTTTATCCGGTATTAGACCTTCCCAGCAATGGCCCCAGAGCCGTCAACCCAGGCGAAAACAAGTAGAAGACCCCCAAACTGCCAAAAAGCAAAAGTACAAAAATGTGGACTTAGTCACTTTTCTGAAAATTTGCCAAATCACTCAGCGCGCGCTCTGCCGCTAGGCCCTAACTCTCCTCTGCCTCCATGGATTTCCTTCAAACCTCTTGCTATCTAAACTATCCATACCCAGTAGTGCTCCCAGACCCCGAAACCCACCCACAAACACCAGGAAGGCCCCCAAACAGACCCCTGAAAACGCTACATTGAGCAAAAAGTCAGAAAAGGGAAAACCTTTTTTCCTCATGAATGTTGTTTAAACCAGTTTTCTCCGGTATTAGACCTTCCCAGCAATGGCCCCAGAGCCGTCAACCCAGGCGAAAACAAGTAGAAGACCCCCAAACTGCCAAAAAGCAAAAGTACAAAAATGTGGACTGTCACTTTTGTGAACATTTGCCAAATCACTCCGCGCGCGCTCTGCAGCTAGGCCCTAACTCCCCTCTGCCTCCATGGATTTCCTTCAAACCTCTTGCTATCTAAACTATCCATACCCAGTAGTGCTCCCAGGCCCCGAAACCCACCCACAAACACCAGGAAGCCCCCCAAACAGACCCCTGAAAACGCTACATTGAGCAAAAAGTCAGAAAAGGCAAAACCTTTTTTCCTCATGAATGTTGTTTAAACCAGTTTTATCCGGTATTAGACCTTCCCAGCAATGGCCCCAGAGCCGTCAACCCAGGCGAAAACAAGTAGAAGACCCCCAAACTGCCAAAAAGCAAAAGTACAAAAATGTGGACTTAGTCACTTTTCTGAAAATTTGCCAAATCACTCAGCGCGCGCTCTGCAGCTAGGCCCTAACTCTCCTCTGCCTCCATGGATTTCCTTCAAACCTCTTGCTATCTAAACTATCCATACCCAGTAGTGCTCCCAGGCCCCGAAACCCACCCACAAACACCAGGAAGCCCCCCAAACAGACCCCTGAAAACGCTACATTGAGCAAAAAGTCAGAAAAGGGAAAACCTTTTTTCCTCATGAATGTTGTTTAAACCAGTTTTCTCCGGTATTAGACCTTCCCAGCAATGGCCCCAGAGCCGTCAACCCAGGCGAAAACAAGTAGAAGACCCCCAAACTGCCAAAAAGCAAAAGTACAAAAATTTGGACTGTCACTTTTGTGAACATTTGCCAAATCACTCCGCGCGCGCTCTGCAGCTAGGCCCTAACTCCCCTCTGCCTCCATGGATTTCCTTCAAACCTCTTGCTATCTAAACTATCCATACCCAGTAGTGCTCCCAGGCCCCGAAACCCACCCACAAACACCAGGAAGCCCCCCAAACAGACCCCTGAAAACGCTACATTGAGCAAAAAGTCAGAAAAGGCAAAACCTTTTTTCCTCATGAATGTTGTTTAAACCAGTTTTATCCGGTATTAGACCTTCCCAGCAATGGCCCCAGAGCCGTCAACCCAGGCGAAAACAAGTAGAAGACCCCCAAACTGCCAAAAAGCAAAAGTACAAAAATATGGACTTAGTCACTTTTCTGAAAATTTGCCAAATCACTCAGCGCGCGCTCTGCAGCTAGGCCCTAACTCTCCTCTGCCTCCATGGATTTCCTTCAAACCTCTTGCTATCTAAACTATCCATACCCAGTAGTGCTCCCAGGCCCCGAAACCCACCCACAAACACCAGGAAGCCCCCCAAACAGACCCCTGAAAACGCTACATTGAGCAAAAAGTCAGAAAAGGCAAAACCTTTTTTCCTCATGAATGTTGTTTAAACCAGTTTTATCCGGTATTAGACCTTCCCAGCAATGGCCCCAGAGCCGTCAACCCAGGCGAAAACAAGTAGAAGACCCCCAAACTGCCAAAAAGCAAAAGTACAAAAATGTGGACTTAGTCACTTTTCTGAAAATTTGCCAAATCACTCAGCGCGCGCTCTGCAGCTAGGCCCTAACTCTCCTCTGCCTCCATGGATTTCCTACAAACCTCTTGCTATCTAAACTATCCATACCCAGTAGTGCTCCCAGACCCCGAAACCCACCCACAAACACCAGGAAGGCCCCCAAACAGGCCCCCGAAAACGCTACATTGAGCAAAATGTCCGAAAATGCTAAACCTTTTTCATCATGGATGTTGTTAAAAGAAGTTTTATCCGGTATTAGACCTTCCCAGCAATGGCCCCAGAGCCGTCAACCCAGGCGAAAACAAGTAGAAGACCCCCAAACTGCCAAAAAGCAAAAGTACAAAAATGTGGACTTAGTCACTTTTCTAAAAATTTGCCAAATCACTCAGCGCGCGCTCTGCAGCTAGGCCCTAACTCCCCTCTGCCTCCATGGATTTCCTTCGAACCTCTTGCTATCTAAACTATCCATACCCAGTAGTGCTCCCAGACCCCGAAACCCACCCACAAACACCAGGAAGGCCCCCAAACAGGCCCCCGAAAACGCTACATTGAGCAAAATGTCAGAAAATGCAAAACCTTTTTCATCATGGATGTTGTTAAAAGCAGTTTTATCCAGTATTCGACCTTCCCAGCAATGGCCCCAGAGCCGTCAACCCAGGCGAAAACAAGTAGAAGACCCCCAAACAGCCAAAAAGCAAAAGTACAGGTGATTAAAGTTTTAATTATATTAACTTGTGCAAAACAAAGAAACACAGAAACACAGGAATAAAAGTCAATAAGTACGAAAAAGAAAATGTCTGAATTCATTGGCTCATTTTCAGGCCTCGGTGTCAGGGAAGAAGAGTTTGTCCTCATACTCTGCCAAATGATCAGGCAGGAATAGGTCAGTGTCACCTAACGCAGAAGAAATTCCCTCATCTAAGTTGCTGTCCTCCTCGTCTTCTTGCGTCGTGCGATCTGGTACTTTGAAATCTGGTGGTATGAGGTGCTCATTCATCTTGATCATTGTCAATATCTCCACATTTTTGGGCGAGAGGCGGGTCCGTTTGCAAGTTACAATGCCACCAGCAGCACTGAAAACACATTCAGAAGACACACTTGCGAGTGGGCAAGACAAGTAATGTATAGCCAGGCAGGAGATCTCTGTCCACAATTCTTTTTTCCCATGCCAATACGCCAATGGGTCAGCATTAACATAGACCTCTGTTGAGTCATTCAGATAGTCCTGCACCATCGACTCAAAGTTCTCCACGTTTCCTCCACTTTGCTGAATTTTCGCTCGGACCTTTTCAGAACCATAACCAATCTCAGCTAGCCAATCGTCTTCATCACCCGATATTTCTGTTGTGTCTGGTGCAGATGATGCGGTTGCCGGTGTCTTTAACGGCTGAGAGGTCCCTTGTGCCACAGCCACAGGTGCAGAAGTGGAGTCTTCTGACTGGGGATGGCCTGCTGATGCTGATGTACTGCCTTTTCCTTCAATTTGCTTCCGTTCTTTTTCAAACCTGATGGCTGACCAGGCTACCCAACGTTTGTACTTTGTAGCATCTTCATCACTAAAAGGAAATAATGCAGAGCCTGCCAGCGCCTTTTTGTAGCGTGGATGCAGAATAGTAGCACAAATGTAATGCTGTTCTGAGTGGATCTTTTGAAGACGTTCATCGTCACGTAGACGCTCTAATAATTTCTCCGCCAAAAGAAAAGCGTCTTGCTTTTCTTCATCGTTTTGAAACTTTGAAGACACCGCCTTCAGTTTGTGCTCCAGCATGCGCAACAATGGGATAGCTTTTCCCAAATTACAGTCCTCCCTGCTGACTGCACGCGTGAAGAACTCAAAAGGACGAAGCATGTCTGTCAGGCTTTTAACTAGCTCCCATTGCGCCGCATTTAACCTCAGGTCCTCCTTCACAGGTGTACCCATTGTTAAGAAATACTGATCGAGTACCGTAAACTGCTCATACAGACGCTCAAGCATGTAGAAGGTTGAGTTCCAACGTGTTGGCACCTCCTGGATGAGTGCTTTCACTGGCATTCGACGTTCATGTAGCAGGCTCCTCAGATGCTTCCGGGCCTTAAAAGAATGGCTGAAATGGTTGCACATTTTTCGGCAGGTGACCACTAACTGGCATGCTGGACTTTCTTTCTCCAAGAATTTTTTAACAACCAGGTTTATACAGTGCGCCAAACACGGCACTCTGAAATAGTCACCCAGTTCCATGGCCTTAACTACATTGGCGCCATTATCCGTGGAAACATAACCAATGCCGCGTTTTTTTGGAGACAGCCAGTGAAAGACCTTTGTGTTGAACTCATTCAAAATGTTTTCTGCTGTATGACGTTTCTCCAAGCCAAACATGGCTAGTGTTGCATGTTTCCGAGCAGCTTTAAAAACTTGGTCCAGGTCAGCACCTGCGTTTAGCTTTGCTTTAACCCCTGAAAAAGAGACCCAGTGTGCAGTGATGCACATGTAATCAGTGCCTGCGCCACTGGTCCACATGTCTGTTGTGAGATGTATAGTGTGAACAGCACTCTTCTGCAAAGCTGCCCTAATCACCTCCAGCACATCTTCATGTAGTGCTGGAACCGCAACTCGGGCAAAATAGTACCGGCTAGGAACCTTCCATTTAGGGCAGAGCGCTGCCACTAATTCCAGAAAACCAACCCCTTCGACAAAAGAAAAAGGGAGAAGATCCAGCGCTAGCATTTTAGCCAGCTTAGTGTTATACAGACGCACCATTGGGTGGTTGCGGTCATATGGCGCGTCTGAAAACAACATTGTTTTAACGTTGCCCTGGACCATTTTACGGGACGATGATAACTTCTTCGACCCAGTTACGCTCGCTGATGAACTTTTTCGCATTGGTGTCTCACTCTGTCCCACACTCTTAGTGTGGCTCCCAGGGGTACTGGGTGTAAGTGAAGTGTGTGACACTTCTTCCTCCTCGTCATCATCAGATGGAACATCAATGTTTTCTTGACTTGCAATTCGGGCTTCCTTGATCTCCTTTAGGTGCGCAAACCATTGGACAGCGTGCTGTCTCTCAAGATGACCTCTCTGGCCTCCAGTCCCATAGTTGGTACCAAGCTTACCACGACTAACTGCAAGCTTACAAATGCTACAAATGGCTATGTTTTCCCTTTTTGTGGAAACACTAAAGAAGTCCCAAACAGCGGACTTGAAATGTCTGTGGGGGCCGGAGGAGGTGATACTGGTGGTGGCCGTGCTGCTAATGCCAGATGAAGTGGAGGATGTGTATTGCTGAACTTTACTATGTTGTGCACTTTCACCACCACTAATTGAGGTTGAGGTGGATGGAGGTCCCTTCTGGCGAGTAAGAAATATGGAAGCGGTACGTTGTGGTGTACTAGTTAACATCAATGATTCTGGTGTTCCCATTGCCTCCTCGTCGACTTCATCATCACGCTCAGCAGCCTGTCGGGCTAGGGTCAAAATGTCTGTTTGCTGCATGCCCGCTGGGGCTTCAGTGACGTTAGTGATGATGACTGCGCCGTCGTCGTGAGAGTCTTCAGCAGCAGGAGTATACGCCACTTCTTGTTGAGCGTCATCACACTCCATAACTTTGAGAGTTTCGACGACCTTCCTTTTACGCTTAGCTACCTTTGTCAGATCATGGTGTGCCTCCTCAACCTCACTCTCAGACGGCAGTGGTGCTGGTTCCCAAGTAAGATCCAGATCATCAGAAGGAGGTGGGCTTGAAGAAGATGTAGACACCAACACCCTTGATCTTTTCCTTGCTCGGGATGTGGACGACAATGAATGATCATCAGGAGGAGTGGCTTCCTCGAATGATACCTCGGCTTGATTGTCGATTTCCAGATGTGCCCCTACTTCTGGAGGAACAACTATTGTGGCCACTTGTTGTGCCCCTCCATGCACCTCTGCTTGCTCCTCTCCTTGCGCCGCCTCTCCTTCCACATGTACTTGGGCTTGTACTTGCACATGTGATTGTTGTTGTGGCTGTGGTTGTTCAACACTCGTCAGATGAGCTACAACAACCTGTGTTGATTGAGGGACATTGCTGCTGCTTTCTTGCAATGAGCCAACATCACTGGTCGATGGTGATTGAAGAACTATACTGGCTGTCTCTGAAGCACTCAAGGGCTTGGACCTAAGTTGGCGTGGTGGTGGTGGCACTGAGCCCAATGGAGCGGAGGTGCTGCTCCCAGCTTGGTCCCCAGCAGACCCCGCTGCTGCAGCAGGCGTACTTTTTTTTTTCCCAAAAAATGTGGCGGTCGTCATCACACCAGTCTCCTTGGCAAGTGGCGCCACTTGCTTCTTCTGCTCCTTACTGGCAACTTTCTTGCTAGAGGAGCTACGGGCAACTTTTTGTGGGGCCATCTTCTTCAGATGTCACTCTGAACAGCAGGCCGCAGTTGCACAAGTTGCAGAGTTGTCTGTGGCCACACGTGACGTTGTGCTGCACACACCGCAGCAGGACTTCTTCCTGGCACTGGTGGTTCTCTTGTGCACCTACAAGCAATGGAAGACAGAGGAACATCAGTTATACACCCCAAAAAGTCGAAAAAACACACAAAAATCTGCACAATCCCAGCCCATCCATGGCCTGAATGGTGTTTAAATTCAAGAAGACAACCCACAGAAAGAATAGGCTCATGCACCACTCACTACCCCTGGCCAAAAGGCCCCACCAGCAGCCCCAAAAAAACGACAAAAAACACAAAATTCAGCACAATCCCTGCCCATCCATGGCCTCAATGGTGTTTAAATCCAAGAAGACACCCCACAGAAAGACTAGGCCCATGCACCACTCACTACCCCTGGGCATAATGGATGAAAGCTAGGCAAAATAAGTGCAGGCCTCAGACACTGCCTCTCTTCAAAATGGCCACTTGCACCCCAAGCACATGTTGCCTGTACCAGCACTCAAGATGGCCACCACCACCACCCACATGGCCAGTCCAAATCAACAGTAGCACCCCCAAAAAAAGGAAAAACACACAAAAATCACCACAATCCAATGCCATCCAGGATGTTTACATTAAAGACAGTGAGACCACCACACAGCCAGACTCAGTCCATGCCCCACTCACTACCCCTGGCCAAAAGGCCCCACCAGCAGCCCCAAAAAAATGACAAAAAACACATAATTCAGCACAATCCCAGCCCATCCATGGCCTCAATGGTGTTTAAATCCAAGAAGACACCCCACAGAAAGACTAGGCCCATGCACCACTCACTACCCCTGGCCGAAAGGCCCCACCAGCAGCCCCATAAAAACGACAAAAAACACAAAATTAAGCACAATCCCAGCCCATCCATGGCCTCAATGGTGTTTAAATCCAAGAAGACACCCCACAGAAAGACTAGGCCCATGCACCACTCACTACCCCTGGGCATAATGGATGAAAGCTAGGCAAAATAAGTGCAGGCCTCAGACACTGCCTCTCTTCAAAATGGCCCCTTGCACCCCAAGCACATGTTGCTTGCCTGTACCAGCACTCAAGATGGCCACCACCACCACCCACATGGCCAGTCCAAATCAACAGTAGCACCCCCAAAAAAAGGAAAAACACACAAAAATCACCACAATCCAATGCCATCCAGGATGTTTACATTAAAGACAGTGAGACCACCACACAGCCAGACTCAGTCCATGCCCCACTCACTACCCCTGGCCAAAAGGCCCCACCAGCAGCCCCAAAAAAATGACAAAAAACACATAATTCAGCACAATCCCAGCCCATCCATGGCCTCAATGGTGTTTAAATCCAAGAAGACACCCCACAGAAAGACTAGGCCCATGCACCACTCACTACCCCTGGCCGAAAGGCCCCACCAGCAGCCCCATAAAAACGACAAAAAACACAAAATTAAGCACAATCCCAGCCCATCCATGGCCTCAATGGTGTTTAAATCCAAGAAGACACCCCACAGAAAGACTAGGCCCATGCACCACTCACTACCCCTGGGCATAATGGATGAAAGCTAGGCAAAATAAGTGCAGGCCTCAGACACTGCCTCTCTTCAAAATGGCCCCTTGCACCCCAAGCACATGTTGCTTGCCTGTACCAGCACTCAAGATGGCCACCACCACCACCCACATGGCCAGTCCAAATCAACAGTAGCACCCCCAAAAAAACGAAAAACACAAAAAAATCACCACAATCCAATGCCATCCAGGATGTTTACATTAAAGAGAGTGAGACCCCACAGGCAGACTCAGTCCATGCACCACTCACTACCCCTGGGCAAAAGGCCCCAACAGCAGCCCCAATAAAACAACAAAAAACACAAAATTCAGCACAATCCCAGCCCATCCATGGCCTCAATGGTGTTTAAATCCAAGAAGACACCCCACAGAAAGACTAGGCCCATGCACCACTCACTACCCCTGGGCATAATGGATGAAAGCTAGGCAAAATAAGTGCAGGCCTCAGACACTGCCTCTCTTCAAAATGGCCCCTTGCACCCCAAGCACATGTTGCCTGTACCAGCTCTCAAGATGGCCACCACCACCACCCACATGGCCAGTCCAAATCAACAGTAGCACCCCCAAAAAAACGAAAACACACAAAAATCACCACAATCCAATGCCATCCAGGATGTTTACATTAAAGAGAGTGAGACCCCACAGGCAGACTCAGTCCATGCACCACTCACTACCCCTGGGCAAAAGGCCCCAACAGCAGCCCCAAAAAAACGACAAAAAACACAAAATTCAGCACAATCCCAGCCCATCCATGGCCTCAATGATGTTTAAATTCAACAAAACAGTTGTATAATGCATGCACCCATAACCAACCCTGGTCCTACTGGATACTGTGGCTACCCACAATATATTTTATTTAATGTTCTGAAAAAGTTCCAAAATTGTAGTTGCAGCAACTGTAATGCCCCAACAAACTTACTTGTGAAAGTTGATTTCTAATCCAAAAGTGATCCAAAGAAAGTCAAAAAGGCCTCAAATCCAAATATCCAGCAGCACCCACAAAAAGTAATCCTTCCAGGTCAAGGTCCAAATGAAAGTGACCAGCACATGAAGAAAGCACTGGGAGGAGCCTGCTGGACAGGAACAGGAAGTTGGAGACTGTGGGGCACTTCCTTCCTCCCCCCCCCCCCCCCCCAAAAAATGGACTCCTTGCAACAAAAAAGTGCAGGCAAATGTCAACCTGAGGAGTGATTCTGATAAAAATCATCATTTTCTGAAGGTTTATGCTGTTTGCTGGTGGATTTCTTGTGCAGAATGGCAAAATCTCTATTTCGCGAGTGCGAGATTGTTCCTGCCCGCCGCACCTACGTGTTCGCAATTGCGAACTCTCGCGATGCGTGCTGTGCAAGGTAAGGTGGCAAGCCGCGATTACGTATTCGCGGGCGTCAACTCGTGCGGGATCCCGCAGCAAGATCCAAAATGGCGCAGCACTCGCAAAATATCGAGAAAAACAACTCGGCAAAGGCTGAATGACGGAAAGTAAACGCCGTGCGCCACACCGCGCGCTGCAATATTGTATCACCAAGCAAAAAAATCAGCCGCGTGCGAATTGACGGATTTTCGGCAAATTCGCTAGAGTTCACGGATTGCGAATTTACCGAAAATCCGCAAATTCTGCGAGCGGAACGGATTTTACGCCCATGCTTAAAGGGGACTTAATCTCTCAACTTAGAATGGCCACAGGCCGCGATTACACAGTGGTGAAGTGAGCCGACGGCGCCTGAGGTGAGGTGTGCAAACACGCCCTTTGGCGCATTTTAAGTTGGGGAAATAATTCCCCTTCAATCCTGATTGACCCTGGGGGCCAACTAGCCCACCAGGTGCTTCCAGTAAGCGCCAGTGTGCTGCGTTGCAGAAAGGTGGTGCAGGCCATGCCCCTTTTTAGGTTTCGCCTAGGCAGCGCATGCGCTGTCTTGGGGAAAGATGCTGTATAAACTATAGTGGGAGAAGCTCCGCCCACTTTCAGGCCACACATCTGATTGGTTACAATGAAAAATCCTGCATTTCCATTGGTTGTTGCCGTCTTGGTCCCGCCTCCTTTCTGCCGTGACATTATTTTCCCTGCTCTGAGGCTATCAGCCCCTTTACTTGGGAAACAGTTTTGTTTCCCTATCTCTCCACATTCTCTCTCGCAGTCAGTAAATCTTTGTACCATAACCACCCCCTCACCCCTTCCTGTTTGTGCCTTTTTTCATGCCGGCACAAGCTTTTAAAATGCAATAGGTATCCGGTAAATCCGAGTCCTATTGCATTTTCAATGCTTTTTGTTCGTGTGATTGGTTGATGAGGTCGCACTCTTTGTCTTGCATGCATATGATGCCTTACCTCATGTGCATGCACAACAAAAGAGTGCCATTTTCCCAATCCGCCACTTGTTTGGTGCCGCTTGGTGCTGGCGTCCGGTGGACCCCGGCCCCCCACCCTCCCGAATCCTGTTGCTCGCTTCCTGCGCGCCCGGGCATCTCAGGGCTCCTTGCGAGAAGCGCTCAAAAGCGCTTTGAAGTCCTGTGTCTTGCATTAAGCTGTAAGGTCGTGAAGGTGGTTGCTCAGTCTTTGCCATGCGCAAATCAAAATGAAGGAGGGATGCGCCAGACCTGAAAACAGCACTGTGTGCTCACTCTTTGTTGCAAGTTTTTTTCTGAATAAAAAAAGGTATAAAAAGCTGCGTTTTAGTCTCCTGCACCTAAAAACCCCACGCCTGTTCATTCCTTGCTCACACACTCATTGACTGACATCCGAGCGTCAGCGACTGTCAGTCTGACAGTATAAACCGACGTCATTCTATTGCATCAGTACCAGCCCCAGGGGCGGCACAGCGCACGCATCTGGACTGTCACGCCAAGAATGCAGCCTGCCCAGTGGGAGGGTGGGGGCATGATTTCGATTGGGAGTCATTATAGATTCCACGCGGGTGATTTCATCACTGCTGTGTTTAGACACAGTCCAGCTGCATTTTGGGAGCTCCCCATACCGGCAGGGCTCGGAGTCCATTCCTGGCTGCACAGCATCTGCACCATGTGACCTTCCGTTCGCATTTTCACCAAGTGACTAGCGCTTAGAGGCAGGCGCTAGTGTTTCCAGAGGCGGCTAGTGTTTCAGGAAGGCGGCTCAGTGCAGGGGCCATGGGGAGACGGCAGTCTGGAAACTCTGCAGGGGAAGGGCAGAGCCATTTAGTGAAAACATCCTCAGCAGGTAAGGTGTCCCATCCATCGGCGAAATAATCATTTATTTAGGTCTGCAACGAAAACTGACACTTTCACTTTGCTGCCTTCATGTATCGTAATTTAAATGTGAACAAACATTCCCAGAACATTCCAAGAGCTGCGTTGAACTGTCTCAGTCCCTCAACTCACTCACAAATCCTACATTCCATGCAGTTTCCTCCGTTTTCGATCCTCATCTGTTCAATCTAATTGTCAAGTGACTTGCTTGTTTAGTCCCGACAAGCCATATCCTGTGGTCACTCTCTGAAGTATTCCTTCACGTCAGGCAGGCAGATGTGTGACACTCTCAGGCAGGCCTGTCTCCGGAGCCTCGCTGAATGTGGAGCTGGTACTTTATGGCAGTAAACAGAAGCTAAAACATCCCATAATGCAGCTTGCTCTTGGGCAGCGTGACCAGGTCAGTTCTAGAGACATGACATCACTCCACATGGCAATGAGCTTTACTCAAAAGTTTTAAAGCCAGGTAACACTCTTTTAACCAATAAAAAGATCACAGCTACGGGCCATCAGGTAAAGAAAACAAGCTTAGGCATAGCCAATAGGTCACGCCTTTTGACCTTATAAGTGTTTAGCTATGCAATACTTGATGTTGTTGCACCAAGGATATTGTGCTGATAACTAAACACTTATAAGGCCCCAAAGGCGAGACCTATTGGCTATGCCAATGCTTTTTTTACTAGGCAAGCTCCCGCTGCTCTCTGCTTTTGGGCAAGGTGGGAGTGTGAAAACTGCGGAACAAGGGGATACCATCATTCCTTAAAGGCCATCTGTTCAATGTTATAAAAAAATGTATATGCGCAGGCAGGGCTGCTCTGTCTCATCATCCTTTCTAAATCACTTATTCTAGTTTATATGCACTTTGACCAATATCATTTCATTCACAGTGAATCTGCACACAGCACCGCATGGCTACTTGCTCCATTTTATTTTTGTGAAAATATCATAATTGGCCACCATAGTGCTAACTAGGAAGGTTTATGTTTGCACACGAGTTAGTGCGTCACAAACTTTACCCCCCCCAAAAATTGCTGTGAAAATATTTTTTTTTGTTTTATACAATATTGATATCTGTCATTTATTACAGAAATGATACCATTCAAAATATTCATTGTACTTGTATTTGTAAGAACACTACAATATGGCGAAACCAATTGGCATGGCCAATGCTTGTTACACCTCTCTGCAATGGCACTTACCGGTCGTACCAAGTGGGCTAATTTGCCCATAGGGACCCTCTGGATTCAAGGGGACTTAATCTCTCAACTTAAAACGGCCACAGGGTGTGTTTACACAGTGGGGAACTGAGGGGAGGGGGCCTGAGGTGACGTGTGCAAACACGCCTTGTGGCGCGTTTTTAAGTTGTGGAAATAATTCACCTTCAATCCTGAGGGCCCCTGGGGGCTAAGTAGCCCACCCTGTGCTTCCAGTAAGCGCCACTGTGCTGCGTTGCAAAGAGGTGGTCCAGCCCGTGACACTTTTTACTCCTCTCTGCAACGCAGCTCTGTGGTGCTTACTGAAGGTACCTAGTGGGCTAGTTCAACCCTGGGGACCCTCAGGATTCAAGGGGAATTAATCTCCCAACTTAAAACGGCCACAGAGCGTGTTTGCACAGAGGTGAAGGGAGGGGACGGGGCCTGAGGTGACGTGTGCAAAAGCCCTGTGGCGCATTTTAAGAGGTAGTTGTAATCCCCCTTCCCTATTATATACTAAGGGCTTACAGAGGAGGTCATGCTAATAATAGGGGGACCCCAACGCATAGTGTTCCCTAGTGTATGTAGGAGTTTTCACTGTATTATAAGAGTCTCTTAACATAGCACTGGCTCTAAGACTGGTTAGTCAGACTCAGTTACCTCAGTATCCATCTGAAAAAGTTAAGGGTACAGGATGATTTTGCAACAAGGCTTCTTTCTGCTCTTCTGTTTGTTCTTTCCGCACGTTTTCCTTCTTCCTGCTCTTTTCTTTGTCTTTGAGGACTTCTGTTGCTTCTTTCTGCATTTCTTTTTATTCCTTCTGTGCTTTTGTTTCTTCTTTTTTCACATGTCCTATCTCTGTAGGCATATTTACACATTAGCATTTAAATAACCTTAGAAATATACTGAAAAAACCATAGGTTTCAGGGGCGTTATAGTTAGCTGGACATTTCACTTGTACAAAATCATTGAAATTCCCCCGTTATAGTTAGTTCAGCTAACTATAACTCGTGTGCCCGCAATGCACTGCTGATGACATCACTTATTACATCACTCATGACATGGACAGTGACATCACTCATGACATCACTGACGGCATCTCAAATGACATCACTCATGACATAACTGATTACATCATCCTTGTGAAAGAGCGGCAGACCTCTCACCCTAATATAACCTTTGATACACACACTCAAAAATAGAAACTAACATTTTCAAAACAATGGACATACCAATACGACTTCCAACACACCTATTTAGTAATTCCAAGATATACACATTCATCCACCCATTCACCAACAGTCCTATACAGTCACTCATACTTGTACTCACTCATCATATGTACTCATACACCTATACATCCTGTTACACACTGACATTCATCCACAGTCACTCACACTCATATTCACTCATACTAATAAAGAATCAAACATCCATTTACTTGCATATACAGTTATATACAACCAACCACACTTACTTCTCCAGAAACTTACACATACTTACTCTTTTGAACAATCACTTACAAAAACACATACTTATTCATACAGGAACTCTTCCAATCTCTCACTCTCACATATACTCACGTATATACACCAATACTCACATATACTAGTTTAAAATATAAGTAGTTACTTATAAAGTCACCATTGAGACAGGCATTCACTCACTAACACACCCACAAACACACTCATCCACCCATACAGTCCTGCACACATACTGTCTTCAACACATACAAATAGTGATTCACTCATTCATGCATGTATGCACTAAGTAATACCCCCACTGAACCATACAGACACTCACACTCATATTGATACTCAAAATCAAAGTAATAACCCATATAGACACTCATGTAGCTACTCATCAACCCATGCAGCCACTTATGCACAAAGTGAGAGAATGATACAGATCTTTATATATTTAAAGATTACTCACTAACCCATTGATTCACTAAGATACACTTAATAAGTCAGTTATACAATCAATTTTTCATTAAAAAAAACATCCATTTAGACCCTTATATACCCATTTATTCTTCCATCAACCTTGAGATATACATATATAAAACATATTTTTTTGTCAGAAAAACACACATTCACTGGATGATGTCATGAGTGATGTCATTTGAGATGTCATAAGTGATGTCACTGACCATGTCATGAGTGATGTAATATGTGACATCATCAGCAGTGCATTGCAGGTGCGCGAGTTATAGTTAGCTGAACCAGCTATAACGGGGGAATTTCAATGGTTTTGTACAAGTGAAATGTCCAGCTAACTATATCACCCCTGAAACATATGATTTTTTCAGGAAACAAAGAAACTCTGAAATATAACATTAATAATACAACAAATGTCAAATAATATTTATGAGCCTTGGGCCAATGCATTTAAGCACGTATGTTTTTTTTTAATCATTGTGGAACAAAAACTTGGATTATGTATTTTTACAATAATGTTTAGTGAAGAAGTATTCAAAGTATTTACTTTATGCCTATTACAGCTCTGTCACTTTAAAATGCGGTGTATCTCACAACATTGTTGTCATGTGATCAAGGCAGGGATCTGCCGAAACGCGTCGTGACGATATGGCAAGCACAAGAATAAATATTTAAAATTGCACTGAACCTGGGTCTTCCTCGTCTTTTCAAGTTTGTGAAGCAGGACGAGCCTTGCAGTATATAGCGCTGGCCAACTTTCCCCAGCGACGAAGACCCCCTCCTCGACAAGCGGCTCTGTAGACAGAAGGAAGGTTGCGGGTACTGGCGTTCCGTGAACTGCTTTACGGAACAGAGGTGCCCTGCTGTAAACGCGCCGGAAAACGGAAACCTTCAGAGCCCCCAGCTGCGGTGGAAGCTCTGCCGGGACCAGGAAGAAGGAGTCACCCATTTTTCGGCAGCCAGGTGAAGCTCGGACGAGCGGGAGATTGGAAGCTGGAGCAAGCGGTAACGGAACCTGTAGCGAGGCAGCCCGAGACAACCAGCAGGTGAGGAGGTGTGCGCTGAAGTAGCTACGGACAAAGAAGAGTCCGATATCTGTGTGCAAAGTAAAGCAGTGGCGAAAAGCGGCAAAACAATAATCTGTGCAATATTACCATGTCGGCGGCAGTAGTTAAGAACCGCGAACATGCAGCGGCAGGAATGTTCTCTGACGAGGCAGTACAGCCAAGAGCGAAAGAGACAGTTACCGGCATAGACACCACCGCGGAACAGGAATAAAAGAGAAATATAAGGCGCTTGAAAAACGAATGCGCAGGGAAACTGCTAAATGGTGGGAGGCCAAATCATTACGTGGTTATCTGGATGTTAACCGCATACCTCGGGGGCTTAGGATAATGATAGCCCCCAATTACGACACACCCAATCCCCGCCTAATGGCCGAATGGGCAGAATGCAATCTAGACTCCTCTAGTAGGTTGGTGGAGATTTTAGTGAAGCATGCGGAGAGTGACCGCGAAGAAATTTTGCCCAACATTGATATGCTGCGCAGAGAGATAGAGGCGCTAAGTGACCCACAAGGAGTCAAAGATAAGTATGAAGAGGAAATGGAACAACGCTTGCAAAAAGAGGAAGACAAAATCAAAGTGCGAAAAACTTACAAATTTAGACGAGACAAAGAGGATTATGAGAACGGAAGGATTTTTACCTTCTCAAGGAAATATGATGTGGTGAGGAAGAATGCAGGAAAAGTGTTCAATCAACCCACTGTGGCAGCACAACAGTCGGCGAGCTCTGCACCCGAGACCCCTTCAGTCTCAGGGTCGAGTGTGTACACGGAAAGTGGTTCAGAGGATGGCGAGGAAAGTAGCAACGCCATAAAACCAACGATGGGGGAAGAGAAGGAATATATACGGCAAAGCAGGCAGGAGACCCTACGCTCAGCAACAATAGTGCAACCAGCAAAAAACGGCGCACAAAACGGCGCATGAGGAACAGGAGGGAGAGGAGGGCCGCCCAGAGGAAACGTGACAGTACGAGGAGGTTGGAACCGGGGTTTGTGGAAAAAGAAAAACAAAAATCAGAGTCAATGAGGGGAGGAGGAGACAATATGGCGGATGTCAGAACAAACTCAAACACCATCATAAATTTGTCGGAAATAGCCCTCACAGAGGCGGAGAAGCAACTATTGTCACTGGGTTTGTCTTTCTGCCCGGAATCTAACTTCTAATATACAAGAACCAGAGCCGACATCTTTCTTTTTATCCGTAAATTAAAGCTCCAGAAATTTCACAAGTTGCAATCGAGGGGCAAATTGAAAAATTAAACCAACGTGGGTACAGGAAATAAGAATACCAATCTTTTGTCAAGTGACTTTGAAACCCTGGCTGTGGCTCAAAGCATTATTAATACATCTAACAAGGTACCCAACAACACCGCATCTCAGGATAGTGAGATTTCCTTAACACCGTTCCCAGTATTGACCACACAGGAGGTAAGAAGCCTGGCAATACCAAACCGGAAACACCCTTTAAGATCAAATCTAAGTTTGTGCCAATCATGATAAAGGACTCGATAGATGTTTTCAATGAAATTGTAGTGGCACAAATGAAAAAACTGAACAGGAGAATCCAAGCAACAAAAAGACATTGTTCAAATGAAGAAATCAAGTATGGTCTATTGGTTGACAAATTGAAAAAAGAGAATAAGGTCGTAATAAGGAATTCGGACAAAGGAGGGAACATTGTGTTGTGGCCCCTCTCTGAATATCTTATGGAAGCAAACAAACATCTAGGGGATACTCAATGTTATGTCAATAGCACACCACTCAATTATAATAGGATGACCTATGTACCAAATTACTGGCATGGAAGAGCTTGGGGTTATTAAACAACGACGAATTTAGGTTTCTAAAAAAAGAATTCCCCAAAACACCGGTAATATATTTTATACCGAAGATACATAAGGACCGGGTGAAACCTCCTGGCCGTCCTATTATTGCAGCATGTGATGGCCCACTAGAAAATCTTTCTAAATATATCGACTTTTTTTTACAGAAGCATGTGGTGGAGCTGGAATCTTTTATAAAGGATACAGGAGACTTCCTATCAAAGATCAATAAGATTAAGTGGCAAGATGGATACTACCTAATCACTCTTGATGTTTCATCCCTGTACACTTGCATTAGAAACCAAGATGGATTAAGAGCAGTGAAACATTTCCTAGGCAAAAGAAACATGGAGTTTGCGGAACACAATAGAATGCTCATGGACCTATTGACTTTTTGTTTAGAACACAATTACTTTTTGTTCAACAAACAAATGTATCGCCAAGTACAAGGGGTAGCCATGGGGGCCAGCTTTTCCCCCAGCTACGCCTGCCTCTTTATGGGCTGGTGGGAAGAGCTGGTCCTCAGGAGGCAATATACCAACATATACATAGACAAGATTGTTTCTTGGCTGAGATACATTGATGACCTGATAATTGTGTGGAAAGGTTCCTGGGAAGAAGCCATAGATTTCCTTGGAGAGATCAATGTGAATGATATCAATTTACAGTTTACGCATAACATAAGTAATTGTCATGTATCTTTCTTGGATATATCAGTAAATATAGTAGACACTAAGATATGTACAACGTTATTCAGAAAGGAAACAGCAGGGAATACGTTGTTACATGCAACAAGCGCACACCCCAGACACCTTATACACAGCATTCCGTACAGGGAAATGCTAAGGCTGCGGAGAATATGTAGCCAGGAAGATGAACTTAAAAAGCATCAGCAGGAAAGCAAGGCTAGGTTCTTAGAACGGGACTATGGTGCAAAAGTGATTGATGCTGCAATTGCCAAATCCAATGTGAAAATGAGGGAGGATCTTATAGGAGGTACAGACAATCGTAAACAGCTAGAGATTGAAAATGCCCAAGTAACACAGGACTCCCCTAGGTTGATCTTGACTTACAATAGACAGCACAAGGACTTGCGCAAAATCATACAGCGTAATTGGCATGTGATAAAGGATGACCCTGTAATAGGTAGCCTTCTTCCTGAGTTTCCTGCAATAACATATAGGAAAGCCACCTCCATGGCTGATTTATTGGTAAAGAGCAGCCCTGAGTATAAGGACTCTACAGGTTTATCACTGGCACGAAAGGGATTTTATAAATGCCCTCACTGTAAGGCGTGTACATATGGAGTAAATAGGACCTCTAATATCACGGCCTTCAGTGCGAAACCACAAATGATTAAGCATCACCTTACCTGTAAGAGTGAATATGTGGTTTATGTCTTGGAATGCAGTTGCAACTTGAAATATGTAGGGCGTTCTAAGTTGCCAGGCCACAGACGGATATTACAGCATATAAGGGCAATCAACAACAATGACCCAAGTTACCCTGTGGCCAGACATTTCCATGACATGCACGGTGGTAAACCCAAAGATCTCAGATATTTCCTGTTAGACACTGTCCCGATGCAGAGAAGAGGAGGGGACAGAGAGGGGATGTTGCGCAGGTTGGAGACTCACTATATTCTTTTATTAGCCACCAAGCAACCGAATGGTTTGAATATGGGTGAAGATCTGCATACATATTTGGATTACAAACATGTAAGAATACCTATAGGAAGTGCAATGAGATTAGATTATGTATTGTGACCGTTGATGTCCTAATCCTATCACCAGATTGACGATCATGCTATCAGGTTCTGCAATATTACTGTTAAAGTGTGAGTAGAAAAAATGAAATAATAGGAATTTTTATGAATGCTTTTTTTGCAAATAGAGATATATATTTTTGTACTATGGAACATTATTGTATTTGGATTTTAGGATTTCTTAATTATTTATGAATTAATTAATGGATAACCTGAAGGTGTATATGATTAATTATGGGAATCATTCATCATTATACATATGGAATTTGAACATTTGAATGAGGAAACCTGTTTCCATAGGACATAAGTTAGCATAAGCTATGGTGGTCTCTGGAGCCAATGGCTGTGCATTAGTGCCTTGATGACTTTCGTGTAATTGGTTAGAAATGATTTCAATTTAATTTAACACGGTTAGGGAGCACTGTTTGATTGTCTGTTTAACAAAGAATACAAAAAATATTTTTAAAAAATTAAAAAATTTTTTGGGGTGGGTTCTAGGGATACACTGTATATGATTTTATAGGCATTAGATTAAATACATACAATGATAGATGAAACATTTGATGCAAGATAAGGTCGATTGATTGACACCGAAAGAGGGTAGGTGTCAAAGTTGGATTTAACCCAGGAAACAAAGAAACTCTGAAATATGACATTAATAATACAACAAATGTCAAATAATATTTATGAGCCTTGGGCCAATGCATTTAAGCACGTATGTTTTTTTAAAATCATTGTTGAACAAAAACTTGGATTATGTATTTTTACAATAATGATGTTTAGTGAAGAAGTATTCAAAGTATTTTCTTTATGCCTATTACAGCACTGTCACTTTAAAATGTGGTGTATCTCACGACACTGTTGTCATGTGATCAAGGCAGGGATCTGCCGAAACGCGTCGTGACGATATGGCAAGCACAAGAATAAATATTTAAAATTGCACTGAACCTGGGTCTTCCTCGTCTTTTCAAGTTTGTGAAGCAGGACGAGCCTTGCAGCATATATATATATATATATATATATATATATATTGTTTAGCAAGCGTCCCAATATGAGAGGAGCGGCAATAAGCTGGTGCTGGCGGCGAGGTTCAGGACACCCTCGCAAATTTGTGAATGAAGCAAAGTTCTCTTCAACAGAAGACGCCGCACACCACCTCAGATATCAGATTTGATTGTTTATTTCATGTAGGTTCCCCACCTACGCGTTTCAGACAGATACACTGTCCTTGATCACGGTACAAACACGTGTCCATCATTTGTTTCTGCTATTTATACTGGCTAGCTCCACCTGGCAGTTATGGTGCATTGTGGGTGCAGTAGTTTTAATGCATTTTTTATATATCTTACAGTGCGTTTTTGCCCAGCCGGATCGCGGTAATATAATGGCAATCCTTGAACGTTTAAGATGTTGTTTGATCATTAACGTCTTATAAGTGTCGTCACTTAAAGATTTGGGACCAGTAAGGAAGTCAGGGACTGAGTGTCCATATGGGAAGTGGTTATGTTTGTACCCAAGTTTTCCATTATTAGTGGCCAAAATGAGGCTAGTCCTACATTATTCACATTGAGAATGTCAATATATTCAACTAGTTTTAATTTGGTCCCTTTCCATAGGAGGAACAGATCGTCTATGTGAATAATGTAGGACTACAGTTCACATTTAACATTCAAAAGAAAGAAATTGAATTTCTTGATACAAAAATCTACGTCAACAACAACAAATTGGAGACCACAGTATTCCGAAAAAAAACATCCACGAACAGTGTACTTTATGGAACGAGTTTCCATCCCATCTCTCGGAAACAAAGCATTCCCTACGGGGAATTTCTCCGGATGAAACGGAATTGCTCGGAAGAAATAGAACTGGAAAACAAAATCACGGAAACCAGAGACCGCTTCATCCAGCGTGGATACAAACGGGCAGATATAACCAAGGGCGAGCAAAAAGCAAGAGCCAAAACAAGAGCTGAAACTTTGATACCTAAATGCAAATCCACAGAGAACAATGGGGAAGAAAAACCACGACTAATCTTGACATACTCAAGAGAGAGTTATAAAATCCGTCAAATTCTGATTAAATTCTGGAATGTACTGAAAAAGGACAGCGAAATAGGTTCACTAATAGGGGATAGACCTCTAATTACCTATCGAAAAGCGCCCTCGTTACAAGATACATTAGTAAATAGCCACTTCAAAAAGGAAATCAAAACTTTGAGTTGGCTAGAAAAACGACAACTGGGCTTCACCAAATGCACAACGTGCAAAGCATGTACAATTGGCCAGAACATAAAAACCTTGAAAGATCCAAAAGGAAGAATTTTTGACATCAAGGACAAGATAACGTGTGAGTCATCGTTTGTAGTCTACCAAATTGTTTGCTTCTGTGGTAAGAAATATATCGGCTGCACTATCTGTCCACTTAAAAAACGAATACTTGAACATACCAGAGCCATCCAGAACAATGACATGAGCTACGCAACGGCAAAACATCTGAAGACACACCCTGGCAAAACATGGAAAAACATGAAATATTCAGGAATTGCCTTGGTGGGAGAAAATGAAAGAGGGGGCGATCGAGTAACAAGACTAAGACGCCTCGAATCAAAACTAATTATAAGGTTTAAGACCAGACAGCCGCGAGGCCTGAACATGGACGAAGAACTGAGCGTGCACTTATAAAAATTCTGTTCTGGAAGCCCTCTGAACACTCCTTTACAAATAGCAGATTATAATGATTCCCTGTTTTCTTTGAACACTGTTTACGTAGATAACTATTCTTTTGATCCTCATTTCCTCTAGCATAACAAAGCAAATTGATATGACCTAATGCAATAGACAAGCTTCTCTTTTTTAACTTTGCGTAAACCCAGCTGTTGATCAAGGTTTATGATGACATCACTGAACGGAGGCACTAAGCCTCATTTTGGCCACTAATAATGGAAAACTTGGGTACAAACATAACCACTTCCCATATGGACACTCAGTCCCTGACTTCCTTACTGGTCCCAAATCTTTAAGTGACGACACTTATAAGACGTTAATGATCAAACAACATCTTAAACGTTCAAGGATTGCCATTATATTACCGCGATCCGGCTGGGCAAAAACGCACTGTAAGATATATAAAAAATGCATTAAAACTACTGCACCCACAATGCACCATAACTGCCAGGTGGAGCTAGCCAGTATAAATAGCAGAAACAAATGATGGACACGTGTTTGTACCGTGATCAAGGACAGTGTATCTGTCTGAAACGCGTAGGTGGGGAACCTACATGAAATAAACAATCAAATCTGATATCTGAGGTGGTGTGCGGCGTCTTCTGTTAAAGAGAACTTTGCTTCATTCATATATATATATATATATATATATATATATATATATATATATATATATATATATATATATATATATATATATATTCACTGAAAAAACCATAGGTTATAGACCATATATAGTTAGGAAATAGCATTTAGAAAACCTTATTTTACTCACACAAAACCATTGAAATTCCATATATAGTTAGTTGCACTAACTATATATCGCGCACCTGCAATCCACTGCTGATGATGTCACATATTACATCATTCATGACATGGTCAGTGACATCACTGATGACATCACTGATGACATCTCAAATGACATCACTGATGACATCACTGATGACATCTCATTTGACATTACTGATCACATCACTGATGACATCATTCATGTGATGATACAATGAACCTCTTCAGACTCTAATATAACCTTAGATACACTCAGTGTAAACAGACACTCACAGACTGTCACTCATCCATGGAGTTACTCACACACCTAGTCAGTCTTGCAAAGAATCAATCACACCTCGATTTCCTCAACTATATAGTTATACACACCTTACTTATTGGAACATATAATAACACATATTTACTCTGTTATACAATCCCTGATACAAGTTCACAATAATCCATACAGCCACTCACACATTCACTGGCTCTTATGCACAGTTATTTATATATGTCAACTATCACATGTACTGTGTTTTACATATGTACTTACTTTGACATGTAGCACTGAGATATCCATTCACTCACCAATACACTCATGCACACAGTCAACCGCCCATACAGATGTTTCCACATGCACTTTTGAACCCATACATCTAGTGAATCAACTGCTCACACATCTATGCACAGAGTCATACACCTCCCAGACACCCACACACACACTCAGTCTCCCATACAAATACTTGGGCAACTAATCAATAACCCATATAGTTAGTCATATAGCTAATGATCAACACATGCATCAGATTACAAAACAACAGACACAATGATGCACAATTTAAAACAGTTTAGTCACTAACCCATGCACTCAGTGAGACACATTTAATCACTCACTTATACAGTCAGTCATGCACCTACTAAATCCTTCATCCAGACACTTATACATCCACTCATTCTTCAATATGTAAGACATATTTTAACTTTACAGAAGCATACAGTCACTGGATGTTGTCATCAGTGATGTCATCAGTGATGTCATTTGAGATGTCATCAGTGATGTCATCAGTGATGTCACTGACCATGTCATGAATGATGTAATATGTGACATCATCAGCAGTGGATTGCAGGTGCGCGATATATAGTTAGTGCAACTAACTATATATGGAATTTCAATGGTTTTGTGTGAGTAAAATAAGGTTTTCTAAATGCTATTTCCTAACTATATATGGTCTATAACCTATGGTTTTTTCAGTGAATTTTCAAGGTTTTGTAAATGCTAATTCCTAACTATATATGGTCTATAACCTATGGTTTTTTCTGTGAATTTCATTGGTTTTTTAACAGCTAATATCTGTAGCTGTAAAATGTATTCTTCTTTAAATCCAAAAATATATTTTATATGTTTATGAATAATTTTTTTTTAAAATATTTTTTTTTCTTCGTTCCCGCTTCGCGAATCGGGAAGCTTCCCGTTAGCTGACCTTGATGCCGCGAAATAGACCGCGAGCCGGTAAACGTTTCTTTACCGCAAGTGCCGCGTTAGAAAACAACATCGTGACGCCTCCCGTCCGCATGACGTTCCACGTTGTCGCTTGATACGTCATATGACGTGCTACGTTAGCAAACTGGTACGCGAAGCGAGTGCCAAAGCGCAGGTTTCTGGAAGCAAACCGGGAGGCCCTGCAAAGCGCTTAACGTAAACACAGCAAGTCATGTGACTTGGTAATAACACTTTTCATTGGTTCATTTCACTTTTGGTTTCCTAATGATGTAAGACTAGGTCATATAATCTAAAATGAACACTTTTGATTGGTTGAGAACTCTTGTTTTTCCCAAATGATGAAAATCCCTCCTTCTTTCCTCACTCTGACTTTCATCATTGTGAGAGAAAGACCCTTTGTGATCACTGAGCAATGGCTTCTTTAGTAGCTTCAGCTGGTGCTTCCCCACCACCTCCACCACATCCAAGGAAGAGTGGACCACCTGCTCAAGTTGTAATTCAACAAGAAGAAGAAGAAGAGGAACAGGAGGACGAGCACGAAGAGAGGCAGTTTTTGCCTGAGCAGCCCAAGACGTCTCACCGGAAAGAAAACTTCATTTGGCAATTTTTTAAAATTCCCAAAGGTCAGAAAAAAGTAAATGCAAGATACGTAACTTGCCTTATATGTCAAGATAGACTGTCCAGAGGGACCGACAAAAAATACAGTTTCGGAAACTACACAATGCATCGCCATATGACTAGGTGGCATCCTAACAACTACAGTGCTGCACAGTTTCGGAACGACCTAGATAATCTCCCTATTATGGCCAGAAGATCTGTTGTACCGGAAGTAACGGGACCAGAGGGCAGGGAGATGGTGCCAAATATACAAATGAGATTTGGTGAAGTAAAACACACCTGCGTATTTTGCGATGGATTCATTTCCTACGGAGAAAGAAGCATCACTCTGATCAACAGAGCTATTGACTATCATATGCAAGTTTGTCCGAAACGCCCAAAATAATAAATACTTCTTTTTTTTGTTTTGTTGCTCCTGTTGAGCCCTTTACAATGAATCGTTTTCATTGCCCCCTCCAAGAAAAACCCAAAAAAATATAAAACTGTTCCGAAAAATTCAAAAACAGTAAAAAAATGTTCAGAAAAATAAAAAAAAAAGTTCTTTTCAGAACTACCTCCCCGTTATTAAAAAATTGGTACAATATTTGGAACTGTGCCAACCTCTATTTCTCTTAGTTCGCTTCCTAGTTCGCTCGCTGGTACGCGAACTGGAAGCGAACCAAAAACAGTAAGTATAAGGGAAGGAAACACACACTTATGTTAAAAGAAAGACAGCTATAGGGGAGTAAACTAGAGATACTATTACCCATAATCCACTACTGATGATGTCACATATTACATCATTCATGACATGCTCAGTGACATCATCAGCAGAGGATTGCGGGTTTTTTGGCAACATGCCTTATCCACGGTTTAATAACGCTGCCTTTTGCTTTATATAAGTTTTCAAATTGTATGAAATATATACCAATAGGTCTTTATGAACCTTTAGGTAGTGCTTTTGTTCATGAGGTCTGGTCGCTTCCATACACATACAGATGTTTCAAAGATGATCAAGAAGTTTATCTGAATGGAGAGGAATGCACTGAGACGCCAGATCATTCACTAATGTGTAGGCACATACAGTTACACGATTCATGCAACAAACACCGACCAAATATGGCTTGCGTGTTGCAAGGCACGCCAGTTCCTGCTATCATCCCCACGTTCAAGTTGTTGGAAAATGGTAGTTATTTGATGCTCAATAATGAAGATTGTTCTGAGTTAATTAAAAAGTATTCCTTTTATCGTAACAGTAAGTGAACGGGTTATTTGCTGCAGAAATGTTCTATTTCCTCCCACACATGAACATAGGGAGTTTTCAATCTGGCCACAAATAACAACCTTGGGACACGTTTCAACGGCATGACAAGAATAAGAGCTCTTTTGTCTCAGAGAGAGGTGGCCTTGAGTTCGGCCCGTGAAACTTTCGTACTTCACATAGCGAACACCCGTACACAGGTTTGCCTTTCAATTTCAGCAACATGTTTCCGACTATCTTTAACGCATCCTCCACAAAATCCCTGGCACACTTTTTTAAAGTTGTTACCAGTGGTCTCGTGACTTCATTTGAGAAAATCTTTGGAGTCATCCCTGCTCCCTTTCATTCCATTTTCTCCACTCTGGTTCGTGGATTGCATTTTTACTTGCATTACCAGCGGACGCTCTTGTGCTTTTTTACATTTTTAAATATGGATGTCCCTCCTATGCAACCTCCGACCCTGCAGCTGCTGACACTGTTCCGCAATCGCATGCTAGAATATTATGGCACAATGCCGTTGGCGATATTAAGCACGGCATATGGATTATCTTTTCGGTTCTCCTACTTCACCTGTGTCCAGCCTGTATTTCACTGCCTGACCTGTGATTTCGATTGGGCCATTGATTTGTGTCTCTGCGGACCGGTTTCTCCTGACGTCGACTTTAATCAGCTGATGACTCCTATCATTACTCACGAGTTGATTTGTCCTGGCGAAAGGATTATGGCTGTGGCATTGATGCATGGACTACTTGGTCCCTGGAATTTACTGGCGGCAGCACAGTCTTTCTTGGAACACAGCTTTCTTGAAAACCCACCGAGCTGTCCTCTGATGGTGATAGAGGATCCGGTGCTGGGAGAGCACGTATGTTCTTTTCCGCTTTTAAATTGGATGGCTGAACTGTTTTCGGATGAAGACGGTGACTTCCTATTGGAGGCTGTTGCAGCTTATTTTGCATACACAGTTATGTCATAGACCTTTTTCATGTTTGATATGCTGAGTACTAGCATTTCATTGACAATTCATTGACTTATTTGTCAAGTTTTTATTATTTACCTTGCCTATTGGCTTAAGACTCGATAAAGTACTTGGCTGTTTTATTTTTCTTTAGCATTGAATTTTCCTAGTTTTTAATGCTTTACCTTGCGGACCGTCCACATATAAACTTGCAATCTGCTCTCATGAGATGGCACTTCTATTATCTTATTCAGTTCGTTTCCGGATCATGAGGAGGTGTCATCTAGGTCCTGGATATCTTTACACCGTGTTAAGTTAGCATGGGCTCATTACCGGTTTAAACGCCATTTTTCCTTTTTTGCAACTTCTGCACACGACACTTAGTTGTTGCTTTAGCTTTCCACCTAGTAGTTCATCGTGGTTTACATGAGAATAATATGTTATTGGTCTACTATCTGCTTTACTTGTTAAACTATATCTGTACAGCGAGTGCTAAAGTTTCAAGAACAACACGATACAGAATTGTTATGAGGTCTGATCTCCACGACTTCATACTCATAACATAAGTGCAACTTCTGCCAATTCTGGGCATGAGGCGGGTTTTATATTGCTTTGCCGAACACACATACACAACAGTTGATGCGGTTCACATGAAGAGAGAGCTGGTGTATGCTGATGTGATTCCTTCAAATCTAAGACACTAAAGTATGGACACGCCCTAAACCAACACAAAGAGACCTTCTTAGCAAATAATATAATATGTGTATTAGGGAGGGTGAGATATAAGCAGCCGCGGGCCGTGGAGGGAGTTACGATGGGGCAGGGAGGCGGGGAGGGGGAGAAGCAGGGTGGAGCCCTCTCTACCTTGCCCCTCCCCCTCCCCGCCTCCCTGCCCCACCGTAACTCCCTCCACGGCCCGCGGCTGCTTATAAGTGTTGCTAACTCTTATTCATTTACAGCATGTTAACATACTGTCACCATTCGCTTTTTATGTACTAGTAACTATGCTGGTAATTTTGCTACTGATAATATGTGTACTTGTATTCTCCACCCTGCTTCTCCCCCTCCCCGCCTCCCTGCCTCACCGTAACTCCCTCCACGGCCCGTGGCTGCTTATAAGTGTTGCTAACTCTTATTCATTTACAGCATGTTAACATACTATCACCATTCACTTTTTATGTACTAGTAACTATGCTGGTAATTTTGCTACTGATAATATGTGTACTTTTATTATCTAAGGTACTACGCCTGAGAAGACGGCATTAGTAAATAAACATTTCAAATACACATGTGTTCTTCTTAACTCCATGTTCTGGTTTCTAAGAAATATATAACGACCGACTGTTCATGAGTTCCACGTATCCTGAGGTACTATAAGTTCATATTCTGGATTGTCTAAACATTGAGAGTTTGTTATATCCAATGTGACACTGTACCTAGCTTGCTAAATAGTTTTTGATTACTAACGTGAGTTTTGGGACACCCTAATTCGCCGAGGTTCCAATCCTCTGTCCACAGTTCTGTGTGAGAACAGAAACCCTGCGACAGGGGCACCCCCGACCCTTGCTGGAGCTTCATCACACTTGCGATACAACTCCAGCAATGCGCCACCTTTACGGCACAGATACATCACGCATCTGTGCTGTTTTTGCCCCATGATGCGCCGCATTGTAAATGCAGCACACCATAGGTGACGGAACAGCGGCACAGAATGACTAACACATCCCTGGTGATGCGCCAGTCATCATAAATCTATCCCTATGCTTCTTATCTTGTTAGAGATGAACCGCCATATGTATCATAAAAGTTATTTGCATTTCCTAAATAGCGAACTTTAAGGAATAAATAGCGATTCTTTACCATTCCTAGTTTGCGATGAGCTATTTGCTAATTAGCCGAATGTAGCCCAATGAAGCCCAATGTAGCCCAATGTAGCCCAAAGATGGCCGCCAGACACACAAAAAAACAAATGTAGCCCAAATATCAGCCAGATGTAACCCAACTATAGCCCAGTGACAGAATGACCAATCAGCTTCGCAAACCTCCGTTACGCGAAGCGGAGCGCTGTTACAGATATATATCTTTTTTTGAACGTTAATTTCTCAAAATCCACTGGAGCACATATATTGAGACCTAGCAAAGGCACATCGGGCTACCAGTCCCTAATATTTTGCCAAGTTTCGTGCAAATCCATTCAGCCGTTCAATTATTATTTTTATTATTTTTTTTTGCCCCGCGGGGCCCTTTTAAAACCTCCACATCAAACCTAGGGGGTCAGCGAGGATCTACTATGCCCCCTTATAGTTATTTCCCCCTTTGTTTTGACCTCCTCTTGTCTCTCGATCCTACCGAGAGACAAGATGGCGGCCGCTACGGACTGTTTGGAATGTTGACAGACGCCGGAGAACCAATCAGCTTCGCTTCACAAAGCTCCGTTGCGCGAAAAGTCCGCGAACCAGAGCGCTAACCGGTCCGCTGTTACAGATATATATCTTTTTTTAAACGTTAATTTCTCAAAATCCACTGGAGCACATATATTGAGACCTACAAAAGGCACATCGGGCTACCAGTCCCTACAATTTTGCCAAGTTTCGTGCAAATCCATTCAGCCGTTCGGGCTAAAAGTGAGGCCAACCGCCCTATGGAAAACTCAATGTTAAAAACACGTTTTGGGACCCCCCTTTTTTCTCGGCCCCCACTGGACGAACCCCCCCCAAATTTTCAAGGGCTGCTCAGAAACAAAATGTGCCATTTTCCTGAAAATTTCAGCCGATTCCGTCCACAAACGCCAAAGTTATTAGACATAGAATTTTCAAAAAACCCATAGAGAAAAAATCCTAACTATATATACCTACTGGCGACCGCCAGTAGGTAATATATATATATATATATATATATATATTTTTTTTAAGCAAAGGTCCGATCTTTCAGAGGCACACACAGCTACCCCATTTCCTCCAGGTTGCGATTGTTGGATCGCATTTTGTTCACCCTACGCGTTTCGAGGCCGTTCTGCCTCTCATCAGGGGCTGGCAGCTTTCTTTTCCGTCGCTCGAAGGTCTCTTTATCAGCGTGCACAATTAATTAGATGCACCTGGGATGCCGCGCACCAGCGCCTTTTATCTAGTGCACGCTGGGATGTGTAGTCTCTAGAGAATTTAACTTCACCTTTAGTGGGTTCCGAGCGACAGTAATTTCAGCACATTTAGGATCAGCAATCATGAGGCGTGTCCTTAGTAGGTGCAAGGCGCTGTGCTGTATTCCATTGGATATAGTTCCAAATTACAGCCTCGTTGTCTTTTTACGATGGTGCTCTCCCACACGCCTGGACAATCGTGTAATATTGTTTTTAAACAAAGGTCCGATCTTTAGGAGGCACACACAGCTACCCCATTTCCTCCAGGTTGCGATTGTTGGATCACATTTTGTTCGCCCTACGCGTTTCGAGGCCGTTCTGCCTCTCATCAGGGGCTGGCAGCTTTCTTTTCCGTCGCTCGAAGGTCTCTTTATCAGCATGCACAATTAATTAGATGCACCTGGGATGCCACGCACCTGCGCCTTTTATCTAGTGCACGCTGGGATGTGTAGTCCCTAGAGAATTTAACTTCACCTTTAGTGGGTTCCGAGCAACAGTAATTTCAGCACATTTAGGATCAGCAATCATGAGGCGTGTCCTTAGTAGGTGCAAGGCGCTGTGCTGTATTCCATTGGATATAGTTCCAAATTACAGCCTCATTGTCTTTTTACGATGGTGCTCTCCCACACGCCTGGACAAGCGTGTAATATTGTTTTTAAGCAAAGGTCCGATCTTTAGGAGGCACACACAGCTACCCCATTTCCTCCAGGTTGCGATTGTTGGATCACATTTTGTTCGCCCTACGCGTTTCGAGGCCGTTCTGCCTCTCATCAGGGGCTGGCAGCTTTCTTTTCCGTCGCTCAAAGGTCTCTTTGTCAGCGTGCACAAATAATTAGATGCACCTGGGATGCCGCGCACCAGCGCCTTTTATCTAGTGCACGCTGGGATGTGTAGTCCCTAGAGAATTTAACTTCACCTTTAGTGGGTTCCGAGCGACAGTAATTTCAGCACATTTAGGATCAGCAATCATGAGGCGTGTCCTTAGTAGGTTCAAGGCGCTGTGCTGTATTCCATTGGATATAGTTCCAAATTACAGCCTCGTTGTCTTTTTACGATGGTGCTCTCCCACACGCCTGGACAAGCGTGTAATATTGTTTTTAAGCAAAGGTCCGATCTTTAGGAGGCACACACAGCTACCCCATTTCCTCCAGGTTGCGATTGTTGGATCACATTTTGTTCGCCCTGCGCGTTTCGAGGCCGTTCTGCCTCTCATCAGGGGCTGGCAGCTTTCTTTTCCAGCGCTCGAAGGTCTCTTTATCAGCGTGCACAATTAATTAGATGCTCCTGGGATGCCGCGCACCAGCACCTTTTATCTAGTGCACGCTGGGATGTCTAGTCCCTAGAGAATTTAACTTCATCTTTAGTGGGTACATGAATTTATATTCGTCTGCTGAGATGAGGCCTTCTCTGCGGTATTTTAGAAGTAGTTTGTGCAAATCATCATTAGCTTTAGAGTACTATTTATTGGTTGACTTGATGTAACAGGCAGGATCTTGTAATTGCCTTTGTGCCTCTGCAGAGTAATCAGATTTAGGCCAAATGACAATGTTACCCCCTTTATCTGCAGTTTTTATTACGATATTGGGGTTGTCTTTTAATTTCTTCATGAGTTCAAAATATTTGGCCTTTTGCACATTGTATTTCTTTTTTTTATAGTTGTTAGTCTTTCTGTACAAATCTTTAATGTCTGCGATTATACAATCCTGAAAAACATCCACCGCATCTTTTACCATGATAGGTACAAAATCTGATTTTCCTTTAAATGGCGTGATACCGGCACCTTTTTGAATCAAGTTGATTTTTTCTAGTCTTTTTTGTGTGCTAGTCTCGCCATTATTAATCATTGTTTGAGAGCTGGTTGCATTATCCAAGTCGTGCATATCAAGAAAAAGTGGTACATCAGAGGCTGATAGTTGAGCTAAATTTTCAATATTGTTTGTACTGGTATTAGCTTCAATGCCTGTTGTGGATTTCAATTTTTGTAACGCAAAGAATTTCTTCAATTTCAATTTTCGAATGTAGCGATACACATCCACTCTAGTGGGGGCATATCTGAAATTCTGTTCGGGGCAGAAATTAAGACCAAGCAACAGAAGCTGTTGTTCCGCTTTTGTTAAAGTTATGTCTGAGAGATTTACAATAGATCTCCCTAATTCTGTTTCTTCTTCTTCCATGTTTGGTTTGTTTTCTGGTTGTTCCCTCCCCCGTTGTTTGCGTTTCCTTCTCCTTTCCCGTCTTTTATTGTTTCTACGGGTGTTGTTGTGTTCTTTTGGCGTGGTCTCAAAGTGCGCAACCTTTCTTCCACTAAAAAACCAAGCTCTTCATCTATTTCAAAGATAGGCATTGGGAGACCAGTTGTGGCTGAATCCTCATTAGAGCTCACTGATTCGCTTGATGTGGAAGCGATATCGGAGTTAGAACTCCCCATGAGAAGGTGTTGTGCCTCCATAGATGTAGTTGTTAATGCTGATTTTGTCACCACGGTCCCTTTTCCTCTGAATTGCTGTCGTTTTGTAACATATATATATATATTACCTACTGGCGGTCGCCAGTAGGTGGTTATAGTTAGGACCTAGCTACCATAGGAAATCCGCAACATTCTATTGGGAATAACTTTTGCGCCGGTTGAGGAATGTGCGTGTAATTTTCCAAAATTTTGGCCAGCTCTGCTGCGCTCCTTCCCTGAAAGTATCGGGGGGATTCGTGAAGTGGGGGCTGAGAAAAAAGGGGGTTCCAAAACGTGTTTTCCCCATGTTAATTTCCATAGGACGTTCTGACACGGCTACAGCCCGAACTGCTGAACAGAATTACGGCAAACTTTGCAAAATTGTAGGGACTGCTACTCAGATGTGCCTTTGCTATATTTGGTGAAAATTGCTCCAGTGGTTTTTTTGAAAATTAACTTCAAAAACACATATATATCTATAGCCGCGCTCCGAACGCTCACTGGTACGCGTACCGGGGAGCGCACCCGGCGCGCCACGGGAGTTCGCGAGCGGAAAGCTGATTGGCTGTCGGATGTCTGTCAACATTCAAAACAGTCTGGAGAGTCCGCCATCTTGTGTCTCGGTAGAATCGAGACACAAGAGGTGAAAATATAAAGGGGGAAATGATTAAAAGGGGACAGGGTACACACCCCCTGACCCTCTAGGTTTTCTGAGGGGGCCTAGAAGGACCCTGTGTCACGTTTTACCCTCCCCGACCTCTGGGAAATCACTGTCTGCCCGGTACTGAGAAACGGAATGGGAAACTACAAATCCCATGATCCTTTGAGCCGCGCGCTCCTATGACGCGACGCTCCTAGGGATTAACAGGAAGACGGGCGGAAGACGCGCCGCCGATTATTCCTGCTTGTTGTCTTGGTTCGTGCTCTGTGGAGACTTGTGGTTATCGGCGGAGGCAAACTTTTGGGTCTTGCAGAAAAGTCACGCCGCTATCTGCGTGTGGATTACTGGTGAGGCTTCGGAAGCGCCTGCAACGTGGTGTTCCTTGGTGTGGTGCCTCTCGTGTTTGGATTAACCAGGAGGGGCTTAGGAAGCGCCCGTGTTCGTCCTTCAGTCCTGCAACAGGTTTTTCTTGGAATCGAGAGGGGCACATACAATTCATAGTGCATTACAGGGTCCGTTTGTTGAATACTTGCAGGGATGGTCTTGCTCCGGTTAGTGCAGGACACCTGGGCATAGGTGCCGCCTTACCTGTTCTGTACTCTTTGTCTATATTCGAAGCGCTTACAGAGCAGGATCTGTAGAGACGCTATACATATACTTTATGCTGGGCTTATGATTTACTTTCTTAACTATTACTTTTAGGGAATATTGGGAGGAGAGATCCTGGGGTTGTCGCGTCTTGCACACCCGGAGGTCGTTCTTCTAATTATTTCCTCGGAGGAGAAAACCTTTTGTTGTTTACCACTGTGACCAGGAATGTGATCGCTATTTGTTTTCATCGATTGATGCTCTGGGGCAATTCTAGGTTGTCTATTTCCTACATAAGGGTAGGTGTTCATTGCTGGCTACATCTTACAGAACAAAGGAAGGGAGGGAACCAGGGGGTTGCTAATGCTCTCTATATTATATTTTCCAGTACTATACCAGGGGATATAGAAGCCGCCCTTAGATCCTTCCTGCATACAGGCAGACCTGTGGGTTATCCAGGTGAGGTAACAGGAGTGTTGTTACATAGCATATGTCCCAGTTTAGGGTTCTGTAGTCCTGATCCATTGCTTTTGTGGTTACAGGTTTTCGGTGCCAAGAGCCCAGCTGTTCTCCTCCGGACCCAACTTTTCCCCCGCTTGATCACCTTAACAGTCTGGGCACTATTTCAGTCAGACTTGGGTTGATCTAGAGGTGGGCCCCCTTATAGCATCGACCCAATCCTGAGGAGCATCCAGAACGGACCTGACAGAATAATCGGCCTAAAAGTTCTGCTCCTCCTGGTTGGGTTGATTCAAAGCATGGATTTAGAGGAGGTAGTGGCAGCCTTAGGCCTAGTTCAGGCTGAGTTAGCCGCCTCCCGCCAGGAAACGGCTGCGTTGCAAGCACGCATGGATGCTATGCAGCGGAACCCGTTTGATGCAGGGAATCCTGCCCCACATCCAACTTCGTTGGTAGTGGAAATGCCTTCTCCGGTTCCTTTGGCTCCCCCAGAAAGGTTTATGGGAGATAGAAAGAAAGTGCAGGTATTTATGACCCAGGTGATGATGCACTTTACCTGTAAACCCAAATGTTTTTTAACTAATCAATCACGGGTTTCCTTTCTAATCTCCTATCTGGGAGGAGAGGCAGCCCAGTGGGCTGTACCTATAGTCAGGAATAACGAGGGAATCCTTTATGATTGGGACCTGTTTAGAGCCGAATTTGAGAAAACGTTTGACAGGAGAGCTGAGACCTTCTCAGCGGATAAGGAGTTGCTTGTTCTCAAACAAGGCAATTCAGATATAGTGACGTACCTAAATCATTTTAGGAGATTGATTGCTGAAACAGATTGGCCTGAAGCCAAACAGATGGTTTTGTTTTACCAAGGACTCACAGACAATCTCAAAGATGTAATAGCACAAGTTGAACCCCAGCCTACCACATGTGCAGCCTTTATCGATTTGGCGTTACGCTTGGATCACAGACTGAGAGAAAGAAAAGGAGAGACCGGAAAAAGAGACAGACCACTGGTGTTCGGGGAGAAAACAACTAGCGGGGAGAAAGCAGAAGGCAAATCCGAACCTATGGAGGTTGGTGTAGTGAGAGCATCACTCACTACCAGTGAAAGAGAGCATCGTCGCAAATTCGGGCTGTGTTTGTACTGTGGGAAGAAAGGCCACTTTTTGCGAGAATGTCCTGTGAAACCGAAAGGAGGACGCTATCGAACGGGTCAAGGAGCCTTATCCACTGTCGATAAGGGTTCGGAAAACTCCGAGGCTTGAGTCCTAAGGAAGGGAGGGACTCAAGTGTACATTTCATCCCTTCCATAACCGAAGAAAACCGAGTGGGAAACCGATTGTTCTTTATAGACATTGAATTATGGATTGACCAAGACCCTAAGTATGTACGTGCCATGGTAGATTCCGGAGCAACAGGTTGTTTCATGGATTTGGCAGAAGCACGGAAGTTGGGTGTGACCCCAGTAGATAAGCCTGTCATGGAAGAAGTGTTCGCAGTAGACGGTCATGTGTTGGAATCAGGTCCTATCACTCAACATACTCCGGAGTATGAACTATGGTATGGGGGTTATCATAAGGAACAGCTGTCGTTTAACCTCATCCAGGCTCCTAATTACGGTATAATATTGGGACTCCCTTGGCTGAAAAAACATGAACCCGATATCAAATGGAAAGAACAATCCTTAGAGTTCTCCTCTTCTTATTGCCAAAAACACTGCATCCGAGAGACTCCCCGACCATCAATGGTATTGGCTGTTACTCACACCATTTCCACAGCAGCGGAAAAAGAGGTGGAACTGCCTCAGTGTTACCAGGAGTATGAAGACGTGTTCAATAAAACCAAAGCAGAAGTGCTTCCCCCACATAGGGAATACGACTGCCGCATAGACTTAACACCAGGGTCCGTGGTTCCATGTGGTCGTATTTATGCATTATCTCAGCCTGAAACGAAACACCTACGGGAATATTTGGACGATCTACTCGCTTTGGGATTCATCCGACCATCACGGTCCCCAGCAGCCTCCCTCCTTTTTTTTATTCCGAAGGCTAATGGGGAATTACGCTGCTGTATTGATTATAGGGCATTAAATGCAATCACCATAAAAAATCAATACCCTCTTCCGTTGATTCCTGTATTACTGGAACAGGTGAGATCAGCCAAGATTTACACAAAACTGGATCTCAGGGGAGCCTACCATTTAGTACGCATACGCTCAGGCGATGAATGGAAAACCGCCTTTAAAACTAGATATGGGCTTTTTGAGTATCTTGTAATGCCCTTTGGGCTATGCAACGCCCCAGCCTCCTTCCAGTTTTTTCTTAACGAGATGTTGCGAGCTTACCTGGACATCTTTGTAGTTGTCTATATAGACGACATTTTAATCTACTCTAACGACGAACCGGAACACATCCAGCACGTGAAACAAGTACTGGAAGCTCTGCAAGAAAACCAACTATACTGCAAACTGACGAAATGTGAGTTCCATGTCACAACCGTGGAGTTCCTGGGAGTCATGCTCACTCCATCAGGGCAGATAATGGCTGAAAGGAAGGTAAGAGCCATCGTGGAGTGGCCACAACCCACCACCGTCAAGGATATCCAGAAACTTCTGGGTTTTTCTAACTTCTATCGGAGGTTCATCTCTCACTTTTCGGATCTGGTGGCACCTCTCACGAAATTAACCCGAAAGAACACCCCTTTTATATGGGGAACTGAAGAGCAAACAGCGTTCGATCGATTGAAGACCGCTTTCACTTCTGCCCCGATCCTGATTCATGCTGACCCTCGCCTCCCTTTTGTGGTAGAGGCGGATGCGTCCGACCTAGCAGTGGGGGCTGTTCTCTCGCAGAGGAGTGAAGATACAGGACATCTACATCCCATTGCCTTCAGGTCACGCAAGCTAAACTCGGCAGAACGCAATTATACGATTGCCGAGAAGGAATTGCTCGCTATTAAAGACGCCTTCACTGAGTGGAGGCATTGGTTGATGGGTGCCACCCACCAAATCACGGTCTATACTGACCACCGGAATCTTCAGTTTCTGAGAGCCGCACGCCATCTCACTCCTAGACAACTGAGATGGATGCTCTTCTTTTCGGAGTTCCATTTCATGGTCACCTTCCGGCCGGGATGCGACAACCGGAAAGCAGATGCTCTCACCCGTCAAGAAAGTCACTCCGCCGTGAGGGAGTTTCCTGAAACCAGCATCATCACACCGCAAAGGGTGATAGGGGTGATCCATGCGGATGACTTTCTACTCAAGGTCAAGAGAGGCATACAGACCTATGCTTGGAAAACATGGATTTGGTTGCACCCGGAATGGAAGATACGTCAAGGTCTGCCAAGGAAGGGGTCTCAATTGCTTCTCCCTACTCTTGCATTGAGAAAGCAAGTTTTCAAGTGGTGCCATGATCTACCTTGCGCTGGACACACTGGAGGGAAGAAGACTTTGGAAAAGCTGCGACGCACTTACTGGTGGCCCACCATCCGGCCGGATGTGTTTGCTTGGGTTCAACAATGTGAGGTCTGCTCGCAAGCCAAAAGCGATCATAGACCAGCGCAAGGGCTGTTACAAACAATGCCCACGCCTGTGAGTCCTTGGGAAAGCTTTTCAATCGATTTTGTGGTGGGACTCCCTCAGGATCATGGGATGTCAGCTATAATAGTAGTCGTGGACTACTTAACCAAAATGGGCCACTTCATAGCCTGTAGAGGGGTACCCACAGCTAGTCAATTAGCCCAGCTGCTGCTCATACACATTGTTAGATTACACGGCTTACCTAAGGTCATCGTGTCAGACAGAGGGGCACAATTTACCGCCAAATTTTGGAGGGTCTGGTGTGATCGATTGGGCATTGCCTCCTCCCTGTCCACAAGCTTTCATCCGCAAACTGATGGGCAGACCGAACGGTTAAACCAGACCCTCAAACAATACCTGAGGTGTTTTGTAGATACATCCACGGAAGCATGGGTAGAATGGTTATGGTCGGCGGAGGTGGCGTATAACGATGCGATCCATTCCTCCACCTTGTGTACCCCGTTTTTCTGTACATATGGGTTCCATCCCAGGTTTATCCCGTTGAGTGTGCCAGGTGTAGAAGCCCCGATTCCACAGTTACAGACAAGATTGGTACAGTTAAGAAAGACTATTGTGCAGGCCAGAAACAATCTTGTAAAAGCCAAACTTCGGTACAAAGCGCAGGCCGATAGACATCGTAGGCCTTGTCCTGGGTACACGAGAGGGGATTGGGTGTGGCTATCCACTAGGAACATTCGGTTCAAAAGGTTCAGTGTTTTCAACCCCAGATTCATCGGTCCTTACCAGGTGGTTCGTCATGTTAACCCCGTAGCTGTGAAACTCAAGCTCCCCTCACATTTCAGAATACACCCTGTGTTTCATGTCTCTTTGCTCAAGCCTGCCCAGGGTCCGTGTCATAAAGCCCCTGTGCCGGTGAGGGTTGAACAGGAGGTGGAGTATGAGGTGCGGCGCATCTTGGACTCTCGCAGGGTAAGGGGAAGGCTCCAGTACCTGGTATCTTGGAAGGGCTACGGTCCCGAGGAGGATTCATGGGAACCGGTGGGTGCGGTGCATGCGCCTAGGCTGGTGCGGAGATTCCATTTGTCTCATCCTGGTAAACCTGGTGGCAGTCAGTGAGTGTTGTAAGAGGGGGTGTACTGTCACGTTTTACCCTCCCCGACCTCTGGGAAATCACTGTCTGCCCGGTACTGAGAAACGGAATGGGAAACTACAAATCCCATGATCCTTTGAGCCGCGCGCTCCTATGACGCGACGCTCCTAGGGATTAACAGGAAGACGGGCGGAAGACGCGCCGCCGATTATTCCTGCTTGTTGTCTTGGTTCGTGCTCTGTGGAGACTTGTGGTTATCGGCGGAGGCAAACTTTTGGGTCTTGCAGAAAAGTCACGCCGCTATCTGCGTGTGGATTACTGGTGAGGCTTCGGAAGCGCCTGCAACGTGGTGTTCCTTGGTGTGGTGCCTCTCGTGTTTGGATTAACCAGGAGGGGCTTAGGAAGCGCCCGTGTTCGTCCTTCAGTCCTGCAACAGGTTTTTCTTGGAATCGAGAGGGGCACATACAATTCATAGTGCATTACAGGGTCCGTTTGTTGAATACTTGCAGGGAGCGTCTTGCTCCGGTTAGTGCAGGACACCTGGGCATAGGTGCCGCCTTACCTGTTCTGTACTCTTTGTCTATATTCGAAGCGCTTACAGAGCAGGATCTGTAGAGACGCTATACATATACTTTATGCTGGGCTTATGATTTACTTTCTTAACTATTACTTTTAGGGAATATTGGGAGGAGAGATCCTGGGGTTGTCGCGTCTTGCACACCCGGAGGTCGTTCTTCTAATTATTTCCTCGGAGGAGAAAACCTTTTGTTGTTTACCACTGTGACCAGGAATGTGATCGCTATTTGTTTTCATCGATTGATGCTCTGGGGCAATTCTAGGTTGTCTATTTCCTACATAAGGGTAGGTGTTCATTGCTGGCTACATCTTACAGAACAAAGGAAGGGAGGGAACCAGGGGGTTGCTAATGCTCTCTATATTATATTTTCCAGTACTATACCAGGGGATATAGAAGCCGCCCTTAGATCCTTCCTGCATACAGGCAGACCTGTGGGTTATCCAGGTGAGGTAACAGGAGTGTTGTTACATAGCATATGTCCCAGTTTAGGGTTCTGTAGTCCTGATCCATTGCTTTTGTGGTTACAGGTTTTCGGTGCCAAGAGCCCAGCTGTTCTCCTCCGGACCCAACTTTTCCCCCGCTTGATCACCTTAACAGTCTGGGCACTATTTCAGTCAGACTTGGGTTGATCTAGAGGTGGGCCCCCTTATAGCATCGACCCAATCCTGAGGAGCATCCAGAACGGACCTGACACCCTGAAGGGCAAAAAACCTATTTTTTTTCGCTGGGTAAGCGCTGTGTGCGTTTCCATGTATGCTCACCGGTACGCGCACCCAGAGTGTACCATAGGGAAAAACATTGAAAATAGTGTGAAATAAGAATTTGGATTGCTTTGAGGTAGGGTAGCTCTAAAAAGAGCTGTTGTGTTATATGGGTGATTTAAGTACCTACAAGTAGGTACCGATGCAGAGTCTAAAATTCACTTCAATACAATCACTTCGCTACTACCTCATAAATTAGAAATAAAAATGAATAATATGTCACGTAATTTTTAATTTGTAAATAATAATTTATTGTTCCGAATTTTCATAATTTAATAGAACTTGTAGCATGTCCTCATCTGGAATTTCCTCTTCAATCATATGATCAGGATTCCCCTCATTATAAGTGTGCCATGATGATTGTTGAAATTCTATTAATAATAATAATAATAAATCATTTCTAAAGCGCATGGCTGCACAAACTGTGTGTCCCCGTGCTAACTGCTAACTGAATCTATCAGAGGAAGAGGGGGGGAGGGGAGAAGAAATTTATTGAGGGAAGAGGTGTGTTTTTAGTTTGGCTCTGAAAAGCGTTTCTGAGGGTTCCATCCGCAAATAAACTGGTAGAGCATTCCAGTGCTTGGCTCCAAGGTAGCGAAAGGATCTTCCTCCCATTCTGGCTCTGTGGATGCGGGGGAGTATGAATTGCGTCAATCCAGAAGATCTTAGGTTTCTGAGCGGACGATGAATGGACATCAAATTTCTAAGATAGATAGGTCCTTTATTGTGGGCGATTTTATGGGCATAGCAGAGGCTTTTGAACCTGATTCGTTCCCTAACAGGGAGCCAGTGAAGTTTGGAAAGGGCTGCTTTGGAGGATGTTCTTCTGGGAAGACCTAGAACCATGCGGGCGGCAGCATTCTGTATGCATTGTAGTTGATGTAACTGTTTTTGGTTAAGGCCCAATAGGAGAACATTTCCATAGTCTAAATGGGGAGTAATGAGCGCATGTACTATGGTTTTTCTGGCCTCCGTAGGGATGAGGTCAATGATCTTGCGTAGTGTTTTAAGGGTGCCGAAGCATTTGCCTGTGATTTTATTGACTTGAGATTTTCCTGAAAGGTCTGCGTCAATCATAACCCCTAAGTTTCTCACCTTTTCCACAGGGTGAGGGGGATCGCCCAGAACCGTAGGCCACCATGCCTGGGACCATATGGAAAGATTTTTCCCTATCACCAACACCTCTGTTTTGTCCCCGTTCAAACGGAGGCAATTAGTGTCCATCCAGGTGGCTACAGCACTCATGCAGTCTGAGAAATTGGAGGCATATTTCTCGCTGTCAGGGGTGAGCTTGAACATGAGCTGGGTGTCGTCGGCGTAGCTGACCGTGCCCACCCCAAAGCTCTCTATGACGTGTGCCAAGGGTTCCATATAGATATTGAATAGGGTAGGGCTCAAACTTGAGCCCTGAGGAACCCCATAGCTCACGTCACGAGAGGATGATTTAAAGGGTGGACAGTGCAGCTGGAAAGATCTCTTAGAGAGAAAGGACTGGAACCAGGCCAGAGCGTGGTCTTTCACTCCAATGTCCGAGAGTCGGGACAGCAGCGTGGCATGAAGCACAGTATCGAAAGCTGCGCTTAGGTCTAGCATGACCAGCGCTGCTGTTTCTCCCTCGTCTACCATCTTGCGGATACATTCTGTTGAATACAGTACCGCTGATTCCGTAGAAAATCCAGATCTGAAACCCGATTGGGTGGGGTGGAGTATGTTTTCCTTTTCAAGGAAAGCTATGAGTTGAGAATTGACTATTTTTTCTATGATCTTGGCACATGTTGGCAGGAGGGAGATGGGTCTTAGGTTATGAAATTGAGTGATAGGGATGTTGGTTTTTTTTTTGAGAGGGATAACTTGCGCTGTTTTCCAATCCTCTGGTACATTGCATTCTTGAAAAGAAAGAGTTATCATATTTCTTATGTGATCTATTAGAAAGCTTTCCATAATGTCTTTACTTTTATCCAGAGGACAAACATCAGTGGGGGAACCAGAATGTATTGTATCCAAACATTTGATAAATTGTTCATCAAGAGATTCATCCCAAAAATTATTTATGTCATCTCCTCCTTGTGATAAAATGGTGTTGTCGATATCCGTGACATTTTGATTTTCAATAAATGTAGTTGAAATTTCAAAAGAAATTTCCTTGGTCTCTTCATTCTGATCCATTTTAATTTCAAATTTCTTGCTGTAAATTGCAGAAAAAAGTAATCATTTTAATTTATCATTTTTAGTAATACATAATATAAAAGTAGCTTAATCAAGTATTTAGTTTTTTAAAATTAATTGGTAGTGTATAGTATCAGGCAGGTACTAGAAATATAAAGCACTGCATGTGATGAAGCATATCTTAATCCATAATTATAACATAATGACTGTAAATAGCTAACAGAAAACATTTTCCAAATTATCTTAAAGTGTACAACATAGTTCCTCTTAGAAACTAACAACTTACCTTTTTGAAAGTAGGAGAAGAGTTAGTACTGTCTAATTCAAACTCCAGAAATTGAGCACCCAAAATTCCTCTCAAAATTACCTCAGACAGGAGTATCACAAAATGGCCGTGTTTTCCTCTTATTTAGGATATATACATAACCAATCATACTTCATCACACACAAATTCAAAATGAAAGTATTATTTTGATTGGTTCTAAATTTCAATACTTTCAAATGTGTTTTCCCCATGCAATTTTCTATAGGACATTTAGACACGGCTACAGCCCGAATGGCTGAATGGAATTACACCAAACTTGGTAAAATGATAGGCACTGGTATGTAGTAGGGCCTTTTCCATATTTGTTTGAAATTGCTCCAGTGGTTTTTATGAAAAGCAACTTCAAAAACACATATATATCTGTAGGCGCGCTCCGAGCGCTCACTGGTACGCGTACCGGGGAGCGCACCCGGCGCGCAACAGGAGTGCGCGAGCGGAAAGCTGATTGGCTTTCGGGTGTCTGTCAACATTCCAAACAGTCCGGAGAGTCCGCCATCTTGTGTCTCGGTAGAATCGAGACACAAGAGGTGATATTAAAAAGTGGGAAATGATTAAAGGGGGGCAGGGTAGACATCCCCTGACCCCCTAGGTTTTTGAGGGAGGCCTAGAAGGACCCTGATGGACATAAAAACTTTTATTTTTTTTTACATTTTCGCGGGGTGAGCGCTGGGTGCGTTCCGGTGTACGCTCACCGGTATGCACACCCTGAGCGCACCACGGGGAAGAACAGTGTAAAAAATTAGAGTAAAAAAATTATTTAGAGTGCTTAGAGGTAGAGTAGCTCTGAAAAGAGCTGTTGTGTTATGTGGGTGTTTTTTGTACCTACAAGTAGGTACCAATGCAGAGTCTCAAATTCAAGAGGAAGACTCTATTCCCCTCATCTGTAAAATGTACACCATCTCTCCTATAGATGCCTTGCATGTTGTAACGCAAGTTGTTGTGGTAAATGGAACCCATACCATAGTCTCTGAGGAAAGCAGAAACAGATTTATTCACATGTTTCCTTGCTTTCTCAATCTGTGGACAAAATTGGTTGGACCAGTTCCATTTTTGCCTTTGGCACATATTAGAAAATACCAAGGCAGTTTTTGGAAAAAGTGACATCAATTGGCCAAAGATGTCCTTTAAAAGCATTTCCAGGCCTACCCCAGTCAAAAGTGCCCAGGTCATTTCCACCACAGTGCACAATTATGAGGTCAGGCTGTGGTAGATGCAGAAAGGATTTTATTAATGGTACCAATTGGTGACTTCTTAATCCTCTCTGTTCAATCCACACAATGTCCACATTTGGTAAATCAAGGTTGTAAATACCTCTGTTACTTGCAAATTGTTCACTCCAGTAGACAAAGCTATGACCCACAAACCAGACTTTTGGCATCTCACAAGGTGGATGTGCTTCTAGTCAGATGAGTTGTGGAAATGAAATGGCAGTTTGAAAGTAGGAATTATGAAAACAAGTGGTTGAGATTCAGTGCACTTGAAAAACAAGAAATGATTGGTGCTTTCTTAAAATTCACCACTGAAAATTAGGGTGTATTTTTTTTTTTTTTTTTAAGAAGTGATTTTAATGGTTGAGAAAAGGTCATTTAAAGAAACATTGCACATGATTAGCTAGTACATTGAGAGGTCAAACACCCTTGCTGGAATATTTTGCAACATACTATGATGAACTTTTGAACTGTGTGCTGGGTTAGGTGGGAGTTGTCATGGTAACAGGCTGAATGAGCACTGGGGGATGGGTGAATATTATGTGAGTTTCAAAGTGTTGAAATGTACAACCAATTAAAATGTGCAGTTTGGTTTTGAATTTGTGTGGGAAGAATTTTGATTGGTTATGTACTAGAATATGGGTCTGAAACAAGAGGGAATCTGTGCCATTATTGAAAGGCTCCAGTGACAGAAGCATTATTCAGAGATTCTACTTAAGAAAATCTGGTGTGTGTGACTTGACACTGTTCTACATCTTCCAAAGCATTTGTAAAGGTGAAGAATGATTCTTTTAATAAATATAGACTGCTGTATGTACTATGGGGAAGATTAAGAAGCATATTGTGCTTCTTAATTCTAGAATTGTGTGTCATTTTTTTTGTAATGCTATTTAAAAATGGTGCATATTGGAAATGTATTTTGGAAATGAGTTAGGTTTCTGCTTTGTTTTTGTAGTGGTTATTTAAATGGGCTGTGCTTTGTGTAAAAAACGATTTACTATTGAAAATGTTTTCTGTTGTTTTTTTAAAGTCAGTTGGGCTTTAGTATATGTTCTAGTAGGGAATCTTAGGCAGCGTGTGTGTTAGGCCTCTTACTTCAGAAATAGGCTCTAAGCTGTGCAATCAAGATGCAGGGTGTGCCTTTGAAATGGGAGAGGACTGTTATGTGTTGCTTATATATATGTAGTCTGTTTTTTGCCAGTAGAGACAGTGAAATAGTATGAGCAGACACACACATATTGCATGCAGAGACAGACATGGTAGATTACATGTAACATCCTGGTCATGTGCCTAAGATCACACTGTGAGTCAAGCTTGATTTTAAATGGTTCTGAGTGAATAATATGCTTAGTTGATGTCTTTCAAAATATGGAAGTACATGTTTCTTTAAAGACAGTTGGGCTTTAGTATATGAATCTTAGGCAGCATGTGTGTTAGGCCTCTTACTTCAGAAATAGGCTCTAAGCTGTGCAATCAAGATCCAGGTTGTGCCTTTGAAATGAGAGATGAATGTTATGTGTTGCTTATATATGTGTGGTCTGTTTTTTGCCAGTAGAGACAGTGAAATAGTATGAGCAGACACACACATATTGCATGCAGAGACAGACATGGTAGATTACATGTAACATCCTGATAATGTGCCTAAGATCACACTGTGAGTCAAGCTTGATTTTAAATTGATCTGAGTGAATAATATGCTTAGTTGATGTCTTTAAAAATATGGAAGTACATGTTTTTTTAAAGACAGTTGGGCTTTAGTACATGTTCTAGTAGGGAGTCTTAGGCAGCGTTTGTGTTAGGCCTCTTACTTCAGAAATAGGCTTTAAGCTGTGCAATCAAGATGCAGGGTGTGCTTTTGAAATGGGAGAGGAATGTTATGTGTTGCTTATATATATGTGGTCTGTTTTTTGCCAGTAGAGACAGTGAAATAGTATGAGCAGACATACACATATTGCATGCAGAGACAGACATGGTAGAGTACATGTAACATCCTGATCATGTGCCTAAGATCACACTGTGAGTCAAGCTTGATTTTAAATGGATCTGGGTTAATAATATGCTTAGTTGATGTCTTTAAAAATATGGAAGTAAATTTTTTTTAAAGACAGTTGGACTTTAGTATATGTTCTAGTGGGGAGTCTTAGGCAGCGTGTGTGTTAGGCCTCTTACTTCAGAAATAGGCTCTAAGCTGTGCAATGAAGATCCACGGTGTGTCTTTGAAATGAACGAGGAATGTTATGTGTTGCTTATATATATGTGGTCTGTTTTTTGCCAGTAGAGACAGTGAAATAGTATGAGCAGACATACACATATTGCATGCAGAGACAGACATGTTAGATTACATGTAACATCCTGATCATGTGCCTAAGATCACACTGTGAGTCAAGCTTGATTTTAAATGGATCTGGGTGAATAATATGCTTAGTTGATGTCTTTAAATATATGGAAGTACATGTTTTTTTAAATTCAGTTGGGCTTTAGTATATGTTCGAGCAGGGAGTCTTAGGCAGCGTGTGTGTTAGGCCTCTTACTTCAGAAATAGGCTCTAAGCTGTGCAATCAAGATGCAGGGTGTGCCTTTGAAATTGGAGAGGAATGTTATGTGTTGCTTATATATATGTGGTCTGTTTTTTGCCTGTAGAGACAGTGAAATAGTATGAACATACATACACATATTGCATGCAGAGACAGACATGGTAGATTACATGTAACATCTTGATCATGTGCCTAAGATCACACTGTGAGTCAAGCTTGATTTTAAATGGATCTGGGTGAATAATATGCTTAGTTGATGTCTCTAAAAATATGGAAGTACATGTTTTTTAAAAGTCAGTTGGGCTTTAGTATATGTTCTAGTAGGGAATCTTAGGCAGCGTGTGTGTTAGGCCTCTTACTTCAGAAATAGGCTCTAAGCTGTGCAATCAAGATTCAGGGTGTGCTTTTGAAATTAAAAAGGAATGTTATGTCTTGCTTATATAGTCTATACCAGTCTTTATATAGTCTTTACCAGACTGCAAATCAGTGTCTTTTAATAATCTAGTTAGAGAAGCAAATCAAAACATAGTCTGTACTCGATGTAAATCTGCAATGCTATCAACATTATTTATACAAAGTTATGGACAGTATGTAATTTTAATGTTCCAACAATGTAGACCTGATGGAACTAAATTGACAACTTTAATAAAAAAATGTGTGGCTTCTCAATTGTCAATTTCAGGAAGAACCTTTGCAACTGCAGCAATTATTTACCATGATGGTCCTTCTACAACATCAGGACATTACACAGCTTAATTAAAATGTCAAAAAGGCTGGAGTAACTGTGATGATACTCAATTGACTTTCAAACAACATTTGCCTTCTGACTTCAAAAATTCTTACCTAGTGTTCTTACAACCGAAATTTTAGGGAAGGTAATTGGCCTATGAAGATTGGAGCAGTTAATAAAATTTAGTTTGATGTTCAAAATTACTTTCCGAGTGAGAGTGCAGAAGATAATAAAAAACATGTAGTTGTCATAGAGGTAGTATAAGTGTATCACGTAGTGTGTGATGTGAGTATTGTAGGAAATATTAATGAAAAGTAAGCGAGGAGTTGGAAATAAAACTATTGTTTCATAATGTAAAATATGTTGGAGCTTTTCTTTCAGAAACTCGGGTAAATGGGAGATTAAGAACACTCTTGAGTAATTTCCAAAGAAAAGGACTTTCCATATACTATTTGGCCTCGTGGAAAAGTACGTTGTATGGGTTTTTTAAACACAATCATTTTGATTGTGTTTTTTTTTGCCCGCTGTCATATGATGAGTAGTATTGAAGTCACTGTTTTAAGTGAAATTCAATATATTCTGAGAACAGCAAAAAATAAATCATATAACATGTTGTACAAATTATTTTGTATTTTGTATTGTCAAATATATATTATGCTCCCCTTGTCTTATGCTCACTCACCTTTTTCCATTCTTTATCACTCCTCTTAACTCACCCTCACTAGCCTTCTCTCACTGTCCCTGACCTCCCTTTCCTTATTCCACTTCCCTCACTTATCCTCATTCTCCATTTCTTCACTGCCCTTTCCCTCTCTCCCATTCACCACTTTCCAGCTCTCAGTCACTCTACTTCACTCCCCCTCCCCTTCTTTTCTTTCTTTGCTTCGTGAAAAATTCCTGTTGTCTCACTAACCTTACTCCACTTCACTCACTCCTTCTTTCACTCCCTCTGTCCTCTCACATCCTCACTCCCCTTCCCTCACTCCCTCTCTCTTAGCCTTACTCTCTCGGTCCCCTCACTCTCTCACTCCTCTTCCATGACGGTCACTCCCTATAACTCACCCACACTCCCTCACTTACCTTTCTTTGCTCCCTTACTCAGTTCTTTTCTCTCACTCTTTCCTTCACTACCTCTATGTCCTCACTGCCTCAGTCCCCTTGTCCTATAATCACTCGCCTTTATCCACCCTCTATCACTCCTCTTTTCTCAACCTCACTACCCTTCTTTCAGTCTACATCACCCCCCGTTCCCTTACTCCCCCTTCCCTCAGTTATTTACATTCCTCATGTTTACTACTCTTTCCCTAACTCCCCTCCCAGACTCAACTTCTTTCAGTCTCCCTTCTTCACTTCCCTTCCCGTCTCTTTCTTTCATTTGCTCCCTCACTCATTCTTCTTCCTTCACTCACCTTACTCAAATTCTCTCACTCCTTAAGTCACTCCCTCTGTCCTCTCACTTCCTCAGTCCCCTTCCCTCAGTCCCTCTCTTTTAGCCTTACTTTCTCCGCCCCTTGAGTCTTTAACTTCTCTTTTGTCTTGCTCACTCCCTAAACCTCACCCACACTCTCTCACTTATCTTTCTTTGCTCTCTCACTCAGTCTCTTTCTGTCTCTCTTTCTTTCACTACCTCTATGTCCTCACTCCTTCACTCCCTTTGTCTCATGATGACTTGCCTTTATCCTCCCTCTATCTTCCCTCTTTCCTCAACCTCACTGCTCTTCACTCACTCACCCTCCCTCACCCTTGTTCCCTTACTCCGGTTCCTTCAGTTATCCTCATTCATCATCCTTAACTCCCCTTCCTCTTTTTGTCTCCTCAAGCACTCATCCTTTCCCAGTCCCTTTGCTTCACTTTTTTTCCCTTCTTTCCTTCCTTTGCTCCCTCGGTCATTCCCCTTCCCTCACTCACCTAACTCCCATTTATTCACTCCTTTTCTCACTCCCTCTATTCTCTCATATTCTCACTTGTCTTCCCTCACTCCCTCTATGTTACCCTAATTTCTATTGTCCCCTCACTGTCTTACGACCCTACATTCACCCTCACTCACATTCCATCCCTCAATGTCATGAATCCACCATCAATCACTCCTGCTTCCCTGTCACTCACTCCCCTTTCTTTACTCTCCTTTCTTTCTTTAGTTTTCCTAATGCACATTCCTTTACAATCTTACTTTCAGTTCATTTCTCTCTCTTTCTGTTGTTCTCTGTCACTGAATGTATCCATGACATTTTCCTCTTAGTAATTTGCTCTCTCTCTATTTCTTTTTCTCTCTCTCTAACTTTCACCATTCCTTTGTTTTCCTTTCTGAGTCCTTCACTCCTACTTTATCTCTTACTACCCTTTTATGACTTTTAATCTCCTGATTTCTCTCTTGTATTGTAAAATATAGATTATGAATAATATAACTTACTTTTTTTTCTCTTCCACAGATATTAAATGTACTGAAAATATGTAAGTAAGTTTACATTACTTATAAGGTAAGTTTGACATACAAAATTTTGTTTTTTAACACTCTTTTCCTTAACCTCACTACTGTTCTCTCACCCATCCACATCCCGTTCCCTTACTGTGCTTCCCTCACTTATTCTCAATCCCCATGTTTACTCCCCTTTTCCTCACTCCCCTCCCACAGTCACCTTCTTTCAGACCTTCTCTTTCATTTCTCTTCCTCTCTCTTCCCTTCCTTCGCTCCTTCACTCTTTTCCCTTTCCTTATTCTCCTTACTCCACTTCACTAACTCGTTCTCTTACTCCCTCTGTTCTCTTACTTCTACACTCTCCTTCCCTCATTCTCTCTCTCTGTTAGCGTCATTCTCTCCGTCCTCTTAGTTTCTCACTCCTCTTCTGTCACGCTCATTCCCTATAACTCAGCCACACTCCCACACTCACTTTCTTTCAGCTCTCCTGTTTTACTTCCCTTCCTCTCTTTTCCCTTCCTTTGCTCCTTCACTCTTTTCCCTTCCGTTACTCTCCTTAGTCCACTTCACTAACTCCTTCTCTCACTCCCTCTGTCGTCTTACTTTCTCACTCCCCTTCCCTCACTCTCTCTCTCTTACCCCCATTCTCTCTGCCCTCTTAGTCTCTCACTCCTCTTCTGACATGCTCACTCCTTATAACTCAGCCACACTCCCTCACTTATCTTTCTTTGTTCCCTCACTCAGTCCTTTACTGTCACTGTTTCCTTCAGTACCTCTATCTCCTCACTTCCTCACTCCCTTTGTCTTACCCTCACTTACTTTTATCCACCCTCTTTCATCCCTCTTTACTCGTGCTCTCTGCCGTTCTTTCACTCCCATTCTTTTAGTCTGGTTCCCTCACTACCCCTCATTCCATATCTTTTTCTCCCTTTCCCTTTACTTTCATCTCCTACTCACCTTCTCTAAGTATCTATGCTTCAGTCTTCTTCCCCTCTATTCCCTTCATTCGCTTAGTCACTCATTCCCCTTACCTCACTCACCTTACTCCACTTCACTCACTCTTTCTCTCACTACCTCTGTCCTGTCACATCCTCATTCTCCTTCCTTCAATCCCTCTCTCTTAGCTTCATTACCTCCATCCCCTCACTCTCTCTCTCCTTTTCTATCACGCTTACTCCCTATAACTCACCCACACTTCCTCACTTACCTTTCTTTGTTCTCTCTCTCAGTCCCTTTCTGTCTCTCTTTCTTTCACTACCTCTGTGTCCTCACCCCTTCACTCCCCTTGTCTCATGCTCACTTGCCTTTATCCTCCCTCTATCTTCCCTCTTTCCTCAACCTCACTGCTCTTCACTCACCCTCTCTCATCCTTGTTCCCTAACTCCGGTTCCCTCAGTTATTCTCATTCATCATCCTTACTTCCCCTTCCTCTTTCTCTCCTCAAGCACTCACCTTTTCCTAGTCTCTTTGCTTCACTTCTCTTCTCCTTCTTTCCTTATTTTGCTCCCTCAGTCATTCCCCTTCATTCACTCACCTAACTCCCCTTTACTCACTCTTTTTCTCACTCCCTCTATTCTCTCATATTCTCACTTGTCTTCCCTCACTCCCTCTCTGTTACCCTCATTCCCATTGTCCCCTCACTGTCTTATGACCCTACATTCACCATCACTCACATTCCATCCCTCAATGTCATGAATCCACCATCACACACTCCTGCTTCCCTGTCACTCACTCTCCTTTCTTTACTCCCCTTTCTTTCTTTAGTTTTCCTAATGCACATTCCTTCAGTATCTTACTCACTTTCACTTTATTTCTCTCTCCTTCTCTTGTTCTCTGTCATTGAATGTATCCATGTCATTATCCTCTTTGTAATTTGCTCTCCTTCTATTTCTTTTTCACTCTCTCTGACCTTCACCATTCCTTTGTTTTCTCTCACTCCTTAAGTCACTCCCTCTGCCCTCTCACTTCCTCAGTCCCCTTCCCTCAGTCCCTCTCTTTTAGCCTTACTTTCTCCGTCCCTTGAGTCTCTAACTACTCTTTTGTCTTTCTTACTCCCTATACCTCACCCACACTCTCTCACTTACCTTTCTTTGCTCTCTCACTCAGTCTCTTTCTGTCTCTCTTTCTTTCACTACCTCTATGTCCTCACTCCTTCACTCCCTTTGCCTCATGCTGACTTGCCTTTATCCTCCCTCTATCTTCCCTCTTTCCTCAACCTCACTGCTCTTCACCCACCCTCCCTCACCCTTGTTCCCTTACTCCGGTTCCTTCAGTTATCCTCATTCATCATCCTTAACTCCCCTTCCTCTTTTTGTCTCCTCAAGCACTCATCTTTTCCCAGTCCCTTTGCTTCACTTCTTTTCCCCTTCTTTCCTTCCTTTGCTCCCTCAGTCATTCCCCTTCCCTCACTCATCTAACTCCCCTTTATTCACTCCTTTTCTCACTCCCTCTATTCTCTCATATTCTCACTTGTCTTCCCTCACTTCCTCTATGTTACCCTCATTTCTATTGTCCCCTCACTGTCTTACGACGCTACATTCACCCTCACTCACATTCCATCCCTCAATGTCATGAATCCACCATCAATCACTCCTGCTTCCCTGTCACTCACTCCCCTTTCTTTACTCTCCTTTCTTTCTTTAGTTTTCCTAATGCACATTCCTTTACAATCTTACTTTCAGTTCATTTCTCTCTCTTTCTGTTCTCTGTCACTGAATGTATCCATGACATTTTCCTCTTAGTAATTTGCTCTCTCTCTATTTCTTTTTCTCTCTCTCTAACTTTCACCATTCCTTTGTTTTCCTTTATGAGTTCTTCTCTCCTACTTTATCTCTTACTACCCTTTTATGATTTTTAATCTCCTGCTTTCTCTCTTGTATTGTAAAATATATATTATAAATATTATAACTTACTTTTTTTCTCTTCTACAGATATTAAATTTACTAAAAATATGTAAGTAAGTTTACATTACTTATAAGGTAAGTTTGACGTACAAAACTTAGTTTCTCATCATTCTTTTCCTTAACTTCACTACTCTTCTCTCACCCACCCACACCCCCGTTCCCTTACTGCGCTTCCCTCACCTATTCTAAATCCCCATGTTTACTCCCCTTTCCTTACTCCCCTCCCACACTCACCTTCTTTTAGACCTTTTCCTTCATTTCTCTTCCTTTCTCTTCCTTTCCTTCACTCCTTCACTCTTTTACCCTCTGTTACTCTCCTTACTCCACTTCAAAAACTCCTTCTCTCAATCCCTCTGTCCTCTTACTTACTCACTCCCCTTCCGTCACTCTCTCTCTGTTACCCGCATTCTCTCCGTCCTCTTAGTCTCTCACTCCTCTTCTGTTACACTCACTCCCTATAACTCAGCCACACTCCCTCACATATCTTTCTTTGTTCCCTCACTCAGTCCTCTTTTCTCACTCTTTCCTTCACTTCCTCTGTCTCCTCACTCCCTCACTCCCCTTGTCTCACCCTCACTTTCCTTTATCCACTCTCTATCACCCCTCTTTCCTCAACCTCACTGCTCTTCTCTTAACCTTCCTCACCCCCGTTCCCTTACTCCGCTTTCTTCACTTATCCTCATTCCCCATGTTCACTCCTCTTTCCCTCATTCACCTCCCACACTCACCTTCTTTCAATCCCCCTACTTCACTTCCCTTCCCCTCTCGTCCCTTTCTTTGCTCCCTCACTCATTTTCCTTTCCTCTCTCTCTGCACTCCACTTCACTCAGTCCTTTTGAATTTGTAAAGAATACAGCTCTTTTTGGAGAATTGGAGGTAGTTCTAAAAAGAACTGCTTTTTTCCTTCTTTTTTAGTTTTTTTTTTTTTTACTTTTTCCGAACGTTTAAAAAAAAAAAAAAATCTCAACAAAAACAAAAATAGGGAATGCCAAACAGCTCAACAGGAGCAATTAAAAGGGGAAAAATTAGGGCTGGGGAGGGCACCGATGGTCTTCTCTTTTGCGTGCAATTAGCTTGATACTCTGCTCTCCGTAGCAAAGCAGTACATCACACTGCTTACATTTAGTGGTGATGTCAGAAAATACTGGTTGAATGTTCGGTATCAGCTCCAATTCCAGTGCTCTTCCTCTCCCCGATGATGTTGCTCCTCCGGTGGATGTTGAGGCGCCATCTCTTGGGGGATTACGTGCCAGGTCTCTGACACTCTCCCGGGCATAGTTCTGGGGTGCCTCCTTTGAACATGCCTGGTCATTGTTGAGTTGCCAAAACTATATTTCCTTCTAGGGTCACCCCGTGAAAGAACTGTTTGGCAAATCTTACACTCCACCTTAGGAGCATTTACTTTCTTTTCCCCTGGTGGAATTGTAAATAATTTCCAGATAAAGTGCTCCTTCACCTTTGGCTGAGGAGGGTCCTCCTGGATAAACTCATCAGAGTCTTCACTGCTGCTAGGTGGTCTTGCAGCCATTCTTTGAAAAGTAATGAAGAGAAACAGGGAACAGGTCTTGCTCTCTCCAAAGTGAAAGAGGTAGTGAAGGAAATGGGTGGGGTTTTCATTAGTTGTAAAATAAAATGTAAAGAACCAATGAAAAGTGTTATTTTAAGGTCACATGACTTGACGCGCTTACGCTGCGCGCACCGGAGCGCTTCCGGGTGCGCTTACGCGGCACGAACGTAGGCGCTTCCGGGTGCGCTTACGCGGCACGAACGTAGGCGCTTCCGGGGGCGCTTACGCGGCGCGCCTAAATGACGTTTTGCTACCTTTTCGGAAATACGTTTAAAGTTAAAATACGGGTATTTAAAACTAAAAATATTACTTTTAAGTTTTTTTTTTCCGCACGTGGGAATAGCGCTCTCGCTGCGCTCTCGGGTGAGCTTACCGGTACGCGCACCCTGAGTGCTCCGAGACAAAATGATATATAAAAAACAGCTGCTAAAAAAATTAATTCACTTTAAAAATCGGAGGTTACAAACTTGATATAGCAAGGAATTAGCTTTTAAAAAACCTTTGAAATTCACTAAAAAAACATAGGTTTCACAATCGTTATAGTTAGGAATTAGCATTTAAAAAACCTTTGAAATTCACTGAAAAAACCATAGGTTTCACACCAGTTATAGTTAGCTGAACATTTTACTCATACAAAACCATTGAAATTCCCACGTTATAGTTAGTTGTACTCACTATAACTCGCGCGCCCGCAATCCACTGCTGATGATGTCACATATTTCATAATTTTTGACTTGGTCATTGACATCACTGATGACATCATCCATGCGATAATACGATGCACCTCCTCACACTCTAATCTAACCTTTGATACACCTAGTGTTAAATACAAACTATCATTCCTGAAACCATTGACACACCAATACCAGTTACTACATACGTACTCACTGATTCCTAGGCACACACATCCACTCATTCACCCATACAATCACTCATACATACAGACACTCATCAATACAACACTATCATATGCACTCATACACCTATACAGACACTCACACACTGCCACTCATCCATGGAGTTACTCACATATCTAATCAGTCATCCAAAGAATCAATCACACTCCCATTTCCTCATCTATACAGTTATACAGACAACACCTCAATTATACAAACATATACTAACATATACTTACTCACATATACAATCACTGATACAAGTACACATTGATCCTTACAGTCACTCACACAATCACTGGGTCTCATGTATAGTCATTTATATATGCCGACTCTCACATGCACTGTGTTTTACATATGTACTTACTTAGACGTGTAGCGCTGAGATATCCATTCACTCACCAACACAGCCATGCACACAGTCAACCGCCCATACAGCGGTTTCCTCATGCACTCTTGAAGCCATACACCTAGTGAATCAACTGCTCACACATCTATGCACAGAGTCACACACCTCCTACCACCCATACACACACTCAGCCTCACATACAAATACTTGGGCAACCAATCAATTACCCATATAGCCACTCATATAGCTATTGATCAACACATGCAGCAGCTTACACAACAACAGACATACTGATGCACACATTCAGACAGTTTAGTCACTAATCCATGCATTCGGTAAGACACATTTATTCACTCACTCATAAAGTCAGTCACGCATCAACTAAATCCTTCATCCAGACACTTATACACCCACTCATTCTTGAATATGTAAAACATATTTAAACTTTACAGAAACACACGTCACTGGATGATGTCATCAGTGATGTCATTTGAGATGTCATCAGTGATGTCATCAGTGATGTCCCTGACCATGTCATAAATGATGTAATATGTGACATCATCAGCAGTGGATTGCGGGCGCGCGAGTTATAGTGAGTCCAACTAACTATAACGTGGGAATTTCAATGGTTTTGTATGAGTAAAATGTTCAGCTAACTATAACTGGTGTGAAACCTATGTTTTCTTCAGTGAATTTCAAAGGTTTTTAACTGCTAATTCCTAACTATAACGATTGTTAAACTTATAGTTTTTTCAGTGAATATATATATATATATACATACATACATATATTATCTACTGGCGGTCACCAGTAGGTAGTTATAGTCAGGACCTATTATCCATTGGAAATCCGCAACATTCTATTTGGAATAACTTTGGCGCCAGTTGACAAATCTTCACTAAATGTTCAAAATTGGTGGGGCGCTCCGGTCCGCTCCTATCCGGAAAGTCTCGGGGTGAATCATCAAGCGGGGCCGAGAAAAAAGAGGGGTCCCAAACGTGTTTTCCCCATGAAATTTTCCATAGGTAACCGTTCATCAGGGCTACAGCCCGAACTGCTGAACGGAATTACACCAAAATTGGCAAAGAGGTAGTCCTTAGTTCAGACTCGTGCCTTTTGTTTAAATGGTGTAAATCCGTTTAGCAGTTCCTGAGAAAATCACAATTAAAAGTACATATGTATCTATTGCCGCGCAAGATCCGCGCACCCTCCTGATCACGAGCTGCATGCTAATTGGCTGTCAACACTCCAAATCAGAAGTGTTGGCAGCCATCTTGTGCCTCAGTAGAATCGAGGCACAAGAAACATAAATAAAAAACGTGAGAAACGCGAAAAGGGGGCAGGGTAGAAACACCCTGACCCCCAAGGGCCCAAAATGTTTTACTTTTTTTTTAAATCGGCAAAATCCTCGCAGGGTGTGCGGATCTTGCTGATGAAAAAAAAAGACGAAGCACGGGCTATATTAGTTATTAGCCCCAGGGGATCCAAATCCTGGGGGAAATGAAATAGTTGAGCTGGAAGCCCAAATGGGCCCCCCAACCCCGGGGACCGCCACCCCCCGGAGCTTTATTATAAATTTTGTCTTGGGGCTCATAGCCCCCCAGTCCCGGGGACCGCCACCCCCGGGGCTTTCAACATAAGAGGGTGGGGGGCTCAAATGCCCCCCAAGCCTCAGGGACCGCTACCCCCCGGGGCTTTTTGCTAATACATTCGGGGGCTCACGGCTCCCCTACAGCCGTGGGACCGCAAACCCGGGTTTTTTTTTTATAATAAAGAAACCTGTGTGGGGGGGCTTGCGTCCCCCCACCCACCCCGGGGACCGCCACATCTCTGGGGCACTAAGTTTTTAATTTGGGGGTACATTATGAACCCCCACCCCTGGGACACAGCCATTTGCCATGATAGGGTGGAAGCCTCACTACTCCCACCCTGTCATTGCAAACTACTTTGCTATTTGGAAGAGAGAGCAGAATACCTGCTCTCTCTTCCAAATAGCAAAGCAGAATGCTTTTCCACAGGGGGAGCAGCATGTTAGCTGCTCCCCATGTGGAAAAGCAATGCCGGCACCCGCAGGCCCCAATTCCCCCACGGTCTCCAACGAAGAGGCCCAGCCCCGGGGGACGGGGTCCCCAGGGCTACAAGTGGCCCGGGAGGGGGGCTATGCGCCCCCTCTCCAAAATGTAAAAGAAAAAAGAAAACTTTTGAAAAATAAAATAAAAAAAGGCTGTCATTGGGGGATGAGGTGCCCGGGGCCATAAATGGCGTATGGAGGGGGGCAAGGCAGCCACCCTCCTATATGTAAAATATTTTTTAAAAAGGGCCATGCCCCGGAGAATGGGGTCCCCGGGACGATTTTGGCCTCTGGAGTGGGGCCAAGCGTCCCCCTTTCCGAATGTTTTATTAAAACATTTTTATTAGGGGGCAGGCCCTGGGGGATGGGGTCCCCAGTGCCAAAATATTAGGAAACAAAGGGGGCCACACAGCCCGCCTTATTACACAAAAAAAGACCAGTATCACACCGGAGGCCTCGCCCTCTTCTTGTAGCACTCTGCAAATGCGCCCCCTGGCGCGTTTGCAGAGGGGAAACAAATACCCCTTGAATACTGGGGGTCCATGGGGGCCAACTAGCCCACCAGGAACCTCCAGTATGCGCCAGAGGGCTGCGTTGCAGAGAGGTGTTCTGTTTTTACACCTCTGTGGTGCTTAATGGAGGTACCTGGTGGGTTAGTTCGCCCCCAGGGACCCTCAGGGTTCAAGGGGAGCTAATCCTCCAACTTAAAACACGCCACGAGGTGCGTTTGCACAGTGGTGAAGGGAGGGGTCGGGGCCTGAGTTCACATGTGTGCAAACACACCCTGTGGCGCAATTTAAGTTGGGGAATTAATTCCTTGTCAATCCTGGCCCACCAGGTACCTCCAGTAAGCGCCACAGAGCTGCGTTGCAGAGTGTTGTAAAAAGGGGCGTGGCCTCTGAACACCTCTATGCAATGCAGCCCCCTAGCGCATACTGGAGGTACCTGGTGGGCTAGTTGGCTTTCAGGGACCCACAGTATTGAGGAGGAATTCATTATCTAACTTAAAACACACCACAGGGCATGTTTGCAGACATATCACCTCAGGGCATGCCCCCTTCCTTCATCATTGTGCAAACGCATCCTTTGGCGCGTTTTAAGTTGGGGAATTAAAGCTCTTTCAATACTGAGGGTCCCTGAGGGCCAAATAGTCCAACAGGTATCTCCACTATGCGCAAGGGAGCTGCGTTGCAGACAGGTGTTCAGAGGCCACGCCCCTTTTTACACCTCTCTGTAACGCAGCTCTGTGGCGCTTACTGGAGGAACCTGGTGGGCTAGTTGGCCCCCAGGAACCCTCAGGATTGACAAGGAATTCATTCCTCAACTTAAACCACGCCACAGTGCATGTTTGCACAGTGGTGAAGGGAGAGGATGGTGTAAGAAAGTGGCTCTATATATACTGGACCGAAGTAAAATCAGCTGAACTATGAATTCCGATTTACTCATCTGTTATCAGGAGAGAACCCAGTGCTGCATCTTTTAGCCCAGCCAGACCCTGAAAAGTAATTCTAACCGTACTTACCAGTAACTTGTGTTTCCTTCCATAGGAATCCATTGTCTGGTTTTCACCCGAAAAGTTTCTGTCTATTTTCACAAACTACAAATATTCCTTAAAAATCGACTGTATGCCTTAAACACATTCTTTTAACTGTTTACAAGAGATCCACCAGTGCTGGATCTAGGATCCACCACTGAGTAAGAAAAAGTAATGATAACACTACTTACCTGCTAAGTGAATTTCCTTCCATATGCTAACATTGACTGGTTTCACTTGGAAATTCTTCTAAGTGTGGAGTTTTGGAACATTAAAATATTAACATAAAATCATCTGAACAACAAATTCTAATTTACTCACCTGTTATCAGGAGAGAACCCAGTGCTGCATCTTTTAGCCCAGCACTGGCCCTGAAAAGTAGTTCTAACCATACTTACCAGTAAGTTGTATTTCCTTCAATAGGAATCCATTGTCTGGTTCTCACCAGAAAAGTTTCTAAGTGTCTATTTTCTCAAACCACAAATATTCCTTAAAAATTGCCTGTATGACTTAACGCATTCTTTCAACTGTTAACAGGAGATGCACCAGTGCTGGATCCAGGATCCACCACTGAGTAAGAAAAAGTAACGATAACACTACTTACCTGCTAAGTGAATTTCCTCCCATTGGATAACATTGGTGATTCTATGTTAAAACGTTTCTGTCAACTTTTTAAATACAACAATATTCCTTAAAAGTCACTACTGTATGAGGAATAAACAATAGATTTTCCATACATAAGGAGTATCGGACCTATATTATGTTAGCATGATGCATCTACATGTACCCCTTTCTGCTTGATATATATACATATAGGCTTTTGCAGGGAGGACAGCATGTATTCCCTCTTCGCGTATTCACTGCTAACAGAGTTGGCCGAAAACCATACAGACGTCATTTTCGAACTTTTGCTCGAACAGGGGCTGTGATCACGTGTTACTCTCTGGCAGTTGTCAAGCCCCAGTTTATCTGAGTTACGGGGAGCAGCTGAACGTAGGCTGTTCACTCGACTGTCCTGACACTCAAGGTCGCATCTGGCTTTGGGTGCGATAAGCGCATTCCTGGAGGCGCCGTGCCTACACTCCCGGGCACCAAGACGATAGGGAGTCACCCCTCCTGACCTTCCCAGTAATAAATAGTTAAGCTTTGAACTAATCATGTGTGCCATATATGGTCCTTCCCTGGAGCTCGAGGGCCAACTGGTGTTTTCCCTATTACAGTGATTATATGTGTTGAACTGAAAGTATATAACCCTATGTTTGAATGGAAGCCAACAGTCTTCTCCGCACACCTGATGGGTGAGGGTTGGAGAGGCTCCTCTATAGAGTATTGTGCCTAATAAATGATATGAACTTTCTTCACTGCCAACTGACTGATTATTTGGTAATTGGATTGGGGCTATTGGTAGGTATAGCTCTTTATGTTATTTTTCTAGTACTTCAGTAACCAAAACGCTTTTATTCAACTGTTTACAGGAGATGTCCCAGGACTGAATCTAGGATGCAGTCCTGTGGTTAGAAAAGTAATCCATAAAGTAACTAATTGCATTTAACTAGAAATTCACATTGAGCTCAATGTTGCATAGTGTTTGAATTTGTGTTGCCCATTGCAACAACTGTAACTACTGTACTTAAAAGTCTATTGCCTATTTGCAAAGTATTTAAACTAAAGGAATTATTCTGAGAAAGTATATTTTGTAATGTAATTATAATGTAATTAAAAAAAATAAAGTATCTAAAATTGAATAATTTAAAAAAATGCAGTAAATCAGTATCAAAAAAATTAATATAACAAATAATACACTTAAAAATTGTCATTTATAACACCTTTGAAATTCACTGAAAAAAACATAGGTTTCGGACATTTTATAGTTAGTAATTAGCATTTAAAACATAGGTTTTAGGGATGTTATAGTTAGCTGGACATTTCACTCATACAAAACCATTGAAATTCCTCCGATATAGGTAGTTGTACTAACTATAACTCGCGCGCCCGCAATCTACTGCTGATGATGTCACATATTACATCATTCATGACATGGTCAGTGACATCACTGATGACATCTCAGATGACATCACTGATTACATCATCCACATGACAATCTGATACATCTCATTATACACTAGTATAATCTTTCAACACTCATTATGAAATATGGAGCACCATATTTGAAACGATTGACACACCAATACGAGTTTCTAAAAATCCACTCAGTGATTCCTACATCTACACACACATCTAAACACTTACCTTTAGATTCACTCATACATGCTAACAAAGATCAATAGAACATTATCAAATATACTTATACACCTACATGGACATTACACACCAGCACACATCCTATTCACTTATGCAGTCATCCTACTCACTTATGCAAACAATCGATCATACTTACATTTACTAAGCCACACACTTATACAAACACCACTTTATTTATTCATATAGATAGTAACTAATACTTAGTGTGTTATAAAATCACTATTACAACTATACAGTTTTCGATACAGTCACTCATACAATCACGGAGTCTTATGTATACTTATTTATAAACAACAATTGTCACTTACACTGCCTTTTATATTTCTACTGTGTTGGACATGCATCATTGAGAAATATATTTATTCATCACCACACACATAAAGATATTCACTCACCCAAACAAGTGTTTCCACGTGCAGTCTTACCTACTAAATCAACTATTTACACTTCTTTGGACAGACACACACCTCCCACCCAACCACACACACATTCAATCTCCCATACAAACACTCAGTTAACTAATTATTAACTAATATAGACTTTCACGTAGCAAGTAACCAACTTATGTAGTAGTGTGCAAAACAAGAGATACAGTGAAACAGATATTCATACAGTTTTATCACTATCCCATATATTTAGTGAGACACTTTAAATTAGTCACTTAGACAGTCAATAACAGTGCTACTAAATCCTCTATCCAGACACTTATACATCCACTTATTCTTCAATGCAGATTGCTATATATATATAATACTTATTTAAATATTGAAGCAAACCACATTCACTAGATGATGTTATCAGTGATGTCATTTGAGATGTCATCAGTGATGTCATCAGTGATGTCACTGACCATGTCATGAATAATGTAATATGTGACGTCATCAGCAGTGGATTGTGGGCGCGCAAGTTATAGTAAGTACAACTAACTATAACGGAGGAATTTAAATGGTTTTGTACAAGTGAAATGTCCAGCTAACTATAACACCCCTAAAACCTATGTTTTTTTCAGTGAATATATATATATACTCCGTCGCAACCTCCAAAGTGCTGGAAAGATGAAACAGACCCAATCTGCTGAGTGCAAGGTATTTATTAAATCCATAGGTGTACCACTCACTGCCATGACGTGTTTCGGCCCCAAAAAGGCCTGATCACATATATATATTTTGTAGTGATGGCTCCTTCTGCCTTCCCCCGCTCTTCGCAGAGGATCGCTGAGAGTTGGCGGAGCATGCCAAACATGAGAATTTTTTTAAACTATGCAAATAAAGCGATCACTCAGAGTTTAGCAGGCACCAGTTGTTGTTTTATTCCAGGTTGCACGTTTCGCTTGCAAGGCAAGCTTGGTCACACAATGAGTCACCGGAACAGACATGCACTACATAGGCAATGTGGAAACTGAAGAAGTACCACTGCATTGATACATTTCCTAGCCTAAGTGGCATCCATTTTGTAGTGTACAAACTATATTTGTTATCTTCAAAATAGTTACTATTTAGACACCTCCTCTCTAAATCTAAGTGGAACAGCATGCCTTTCTGCTGCCTCCTTATGTAGTTTGTAATGGCGGCCATTTAATTTCTAACATTCCAACAGCCAGCCAATCAGAGTACCGATATTCGGGAACAATGCCGTGCCATGGAACGACTCCTGATGGCCTTCTAAATTTCGATCCTTGCCGACTCTGACTGACCTTGTCCACAAGCTCATAATCATCCTGGACAGCAAAATCAATGCTGTCTCTGCTGCCTGCTTCCGCACCCTTCACATGCTCCATAAGATCCTCAAATGGCTTCTTGTCAAAACTAGAAGAACCTTCATTCAAGCCCTAGTCGCCAGTAGGCTTGAGTTTGGCAACACCTTCTATGAAGGAATCACTGCTCACCTCCTAAAAAGAATGCAGACCTTACAACACTCAGCAGCCTGACTCATCCTCGCCCTTCCCTGATGAATTCAAATCACCCCCACCTCTGGAAACTTTATTATCTGTCCATTTATAAAAAATGCCAATTTAGGATGCTGGTTCACATCGTCAAAGCCCTCCACAACCACCACATTAAATTCCACCAACCCTCCAAAAACCTATGCTTTGCCTCCCTCTCCCTCACCCACACCCGTTGCATCAGCTGGGCCAACAGTGGAGGTTGCTCCTTCTTCTATCTCATAACAAAGTCTTTGAACAACCTCCCCCTTCACCTGAAAACATCATCCTCACGGCTGGAATTCAGGAAAGGACTTAAGACCTGATGGTTTAACAGAACACAATCCACCGAAGGGGTAACAACACCTCAAGATGCTCACAGGTGAATAGCCATGCTTTATAAATCTTGGCTGATTGATTGATTGATTCAGGACGCTTGCTCTCATGGGACTCACATGAGCCTCTCACTCCCACGATACCATAAAGGCTAACAGGAAAAACTGGGCCTTTCGACCAATCACATGGTTCCAATTTGATTTCATGCTCTTGCAGGATGGCCATGGGACTCTCCCGAGCCCAACTTCCAAAATATACAAATACATTTGACCCTTAATATCTCAAAAAATACTGAACAGATTTACACCTAATCATGCCAAGCGCAATCTGAAATCCAAGATCTAGCTTCCTGCAGAATTTACTGTAACTCCATTGAGCAGTTTTTGCTAAAACCTGTCTCAAATAAGTCGGTGAAACATGCATGGTGATTTTATATTTTGGGCCCTCCTCCCTTTATTCTCTGCCTCTGCTTGACGGATCACCCCCAAACTTTCCCGGATTGCTGAGGTGAATGAACTTTTTTTTCGAAAGATTTGTGAAAAATCAAACGGGGCCAAAGTTATTAGCAAACCAAAAAAAGTTTAGTCTATGGAAAAGCAGACCTAACTATAACTACGGTATATATTCACTGAAAAAACAAAGGTTACAGGGACTTTATAGTTAGGAATTTGATTTGTATAAAAAAGTAGACATTTGTGTCCTGGGGGCCCAGAACTCCTGTTATGGACAGGGTGATGAAGTCCACTTTACTCCTGGGGATTCTTGGGGGCTATCTACCCCTCCTGTTACCTCCAATATGTCCTACACAGCAGGATTGCTGAGAGGTTTTCGGAGGCCACACCAACTTTCTCCACCACTCTTCAAACTCATCTCCTGGTGCACTACTGGTTGGGGAAGAAGCCCACTTTAGTCCTGAGGCCTTCAGGAGTAAAGTGGAATTCATACCCAAACCAGTAGTGCGCCCGGAGGCGCTTTTGCATAGTGATGCAGAAAGGGGGCGGGTCTCTCCCAAGCAGATGCTATTCCCAGGACCCCATTGCCAGGGGTCCAGCCTTTTTTTAAATGTTATTTTTTTAAAGGAAGGAGGGCCAAGTGGTCCCCTCACAGGCCTGATGGTGGCCCCGGGACCCCTTCTTCTGGGGCCCAAGCATTTTTAAATGTTTTAATTTCTTTTTGGGAGAGAGGGTGCATGCAGCCCCTCCTCCCAGGCTGATTTTGGCCCAGGATACCCAAACCTTGGGGCCCAGCCTTGTAAAGATAGGGAAGGGGGCTGTGCGACCCCCCCCCTCCATGGGCTGAATTCGGCCTGAGGACAGTATCCCTCAGTGCCTGGCCATGTAAAGTGGGTGCTCTCCACTTGGACTGTGGGGTGAGCCTCAAGGCGCCCGTGAACCCTGCAGACGGCTCGTGTCCTGCAAGTGCCTGCATTGCTTTTGGGCAGCTGCTGGCCATACAGCGCCTTCTGTCCAAAAGCAATTCTGCTCCGCTTCTAATAAGCAAGAGCCTTTTTTATGCTCTCAATTGCTAGAAGCACAGCAGAGTTTGCTGTGGCTTGGCGGGAGCAGTCAATCTCCCGCGAAGCCATAGCAAACTGCAATGTCCCGGGAGTGGGTACCCCAGGACATTGCTGGAGCTGCCCCTTGGGGGTGGCGGTCCTCCAGGCCAATATTGACTCCAGGAGGGAGCGCTCTCCTTTTTTATCATTTTGTCATTTGCTCCATGGAGGTGGGGATCCCTGGGGCTGACCCCATTCATTCAAATTTGCAAAAGCCCCAGGTAATGTGGCTATCCCCGTGGCTGCGGGGGGTCAGTGTTGGCCCCCTTCTTTTTTTTCACATCTAAGCCCCTCGGAGGTGCAGCTCCCTGGGCTGTGGGAGGGTCCGCACTGCCCCCTGCACTCCTTTAAGAAAAGTCACTTGGAGGTTACGGTTCCAGGGGCTAACTAGTAGTTGCATTTCCAGAGTGGTAGAGAAAGTGGGCGGTACCTCCAACCGGCTCTCAGGAATCTCACTGTGTTGGATTTATTGGAGGTAACAGGAGGGCTTTTTGGCCTCCAAGGTCCCTCAGCAGCCAAGGGGACTTCTTCCCCCAAGCAGTAGTGCGCTAGAAGGCAAGTTTCCAGAGTGGTGGAGAAAAGCGGAATGGCCTCCGAAGTCCTTATATCAGTCATACACTCTGGGACTTACTGGAGGTAACAAGAGGGGTAGTTGGCACCCAAGAACCATCTGAAACCAAGGGGAGTTCATCCCCCAACCAGCAGTGTGCCTTAGGACGCATTTGCAGAATGTTGAAGCAAGGGGGCATGGCCTTCGATAACCTCTCATCAATCAGGCTGTGTTGAACTTACTGGAGATAACAAGAGTGGTAGATGGCCCGCAAGTCCCCTTTGGAACCAAGGGCACTTCATTCCAGCAGTGTGCCAGAAGGCGCGTTTGCAGAGTGGTGGAGAAACAAAGTATGGCGTCAGAAGTCCTCTCAGCAATCAGGCTGTGTTGGACTTACTGGAGGTAACAGAAGGGCTTGCTGGCCCTCAAGGACCTTCTTTACCCAAGACGACTTCATTGCCCAAATAGCAGTGCGCCAGGAGGTGCGTTTGCAGGGTGAAGGAGAAAGGGGGTGTGGACCCTGGTGACTTGACGGTCTTTTTACTTTTTTATTTGTTCGGGGAGACTCGTCCCCACTCGCTGGACAAATTTTGGCCCTGGAAACCCCATCCCCAGGGCCTTTTGTTAATGGTGATGGGAGCCACGTGGCTCCCCCCTTTCCCAGGCTGATTTCAGCCTCAGGGACCCTATCCCCCAGGGCCCTGCCTTTTTTTTCTTCCTATTATATCTTAAAGAGAAGGGGGCCTATTTTGCCCCAGGGGTCCTCATCCCCCGGGCCCCAGCGTCTAATGTGGGTACCCTGGTCCCACCCAGGGCAACCACTTGTCACAGATGGGGACTGTGGGGGGAGCCTGAATGCCCTCGTGGTCCCTGCCACCTCCCTTCATCCTACATGAGGTGGCATTGCTTTTGGACTAAGGGATCTGCTGAACAGGCAGCTCCCTCCGCCCCAAAAGCAATTCTGCTCCGCTTTAACCAAGCAAGAGTATTTTTAATGCACTTGGTTGCAGAAAGAGGAGCAGCATTTGCTATGGCCTGGCTGGAGTGGTAAAGCATCTGTCCAGCCACAGCAAACAGCTATGTCCGGAGGATGGGCACCCTGGCAAATAGCAGGAGCCGGCCCTGGGGAGGCAGCGTTCCCAGGGCCATCTGTGGCTACGGGAGGGGGCGACACAACTACGAGTCATACATAGATATTTCTATCAGTGCTTAGCAGGGGAAAGGGACAATGGGAGATTGAATAAAGCAGACATGCATCTCTGTTTAGAAAACGTATCAATTTGGCAATATAATGTTATCATTTGGCCAAATGATGGTATGTAATATATCATGATGACATGGCCAATGCATGATACAAAGAAAATCTCCTTGTGTAATTGATCTGACTGGTCACCTTCCGAGTGGTCTGCAGTGTTTCCCCACAATTTGGCAGTGTTTTACTGTTTTAATAACTGTGTGTATTAATATGATTGGTGCATACCATGTTTCTTATTTTGTGTTACAGATATTAATCCTGAGACGAAAAAATGGGTTTAATAACACATAACATTTTCATGTTACTCCTTCCATGCTCATGATGAGCTCATCTCGTCATGAGGCACACTGGAGCTGTGCTAATGACGAGCTGACCTTGTCATGAACAATGGGAAATCAGGGAATGCAGCACAGGAGGAAAATATCTCTAGCAGCCAAGGTGTTAAAGTATACAATTGGTAGAGGTCACCCAATCCTAGTATAGGTAAGGGTGTGGGAAGCCGAATGAGGATGCATGCCACAAATTGTGGGTAAGGGCTATGCATTTCCATGGTGGCTCTCTTCATCAGCCATCTTGGTGGTCTAGGTGTGGGGTTGGCATTTACAAGCTAATGCAAATCACAATGTGCACTGTATTGTAACCCAAATTGATATAAGGCTGCATAATGTGTTACCTTCCTTTACTTTGCATGAAGAGGGCATTCTTTGGGTAGTGCATGGGTGTTCTCCTGCAACCACCCGTGGGTTTTGTCACAAATTCCTATCTACAAAGTATAATAAGCAGGGTTTCACACCAAAATCCTGCATCTCACTGAAAGAGGCGTAACAAGTAGAAATATTTTCCTATCTCCTTTTTTTGCCTTTCTGCATTCTACAGCACACATACCAAGAGGTAAATGCCTTAAAACATAGAAATTGTACAGGAAGGTTCCCTGCAGAAAAATGATTCTGACCACAACACAGACACCATTCCCCTATGGCGCAAGTGTGTCTACATTGACACATGGTAGCCAAAAGTACGGCAAGGCAGAGGGAGAGCAGAACGGCACCACATCGTAGTGCATATGATGCTGTTTTTCTCTCTCCCATTTACACAATTGGGCACAGTAACTTTACTTGCTGAGCTGCGTTGAATTACTTCTTTTTAAATTTCACTGCCCCCCCCCAACAACCTCCCTCCCTCAACAGTTTATGTCTGCTTGTGGGTGGGTGCTATATCACTTGTCTACCATATTAATTTCTCTGTTGTCCTGTAGAATTGTATCAATCTAGTAGATGCTCGAAATGTTTCATTCCAGTTATGTATGCTGTCATTTGTAGATCTTATCTTTCTATTATCACTGATTTGTGGGCATTAATTCATGTGGATAACAACTGGTTTATCTGTCTGCATTCATATATAGCAATGTAAAAAACAGAACTTGTATTTTATGCTGTGACTGGGTTTTAGAAGCTAGTTGTATGCTGACTGAACAGGAAGAATCCTGAAAAAACAGAACACCCTCCGTTGTGGCTTTGCAATACAATAATTCCAAATCCACCCTGTTTTCTGCGTGATGAATACCACCACCACAACTGTCTTCCAAGAAAGGGAGACAAAGTACTCTTTACGTGTTTGTGAATGAGTGTCGCGTCAAATGCATGTGCTTTATGTATTTGTTTAGGAAAACAATGTAATCTCATGCTGTTTCTGTTCATCCAGGTCTGTTCATTGTAGCCTGTGTCTGCCTATTTCTGGCCCTGTTTTCCCTGTGGTGGAGCACATTCCTTTTTGCAAATTCAGAGCTTCCCACCTGAGGCAAGCCATCACAATCAATACATTTCTATTAAGTGAAACAGAGAGTGGTTAAGTTTCAAACCATAAAGGTTAATTAAAGATTAATGGGTTTACAGCTTCAAAATCATCAATTTAGTATCAGTAATCAATAAATTATTACGTTAAGTAAATATAAAGCTCAAGTAACTCAACGTCATATATTCAAGAGGACATGTTAGTATGAAGTTGCCTCAAAGGAATAATTAGGATAATCAGTTCTCCCTTAAGGAGAGCACCCGACTCCGCTCTCAGTTCTATCCAAGTGGAAAAAAGCATGTAGACAATATGTATGCAATATGTCTGGGGAAAGGTTTTAATTCACATCTACATTGCTCTAGCTTAAATCACACAGTTGTAACATTTGATACACCTACACATGGTTTCGATAAATTCTTAAATCAGGTTCAAGCACGCAAATACAAGCTAATTTCATTATTTTCTCAGGATCGTACACAACGGGGCTTCTATAAACGTCTTTCAAAGTTACAGTTATCTGCAGTATAAATGTATGCATTGTACAGCCTGTACTCCACAGGTGCACTTGTTAAAAGTATTTGAAACTTTCTACTGTTATCACATAAAGAAAAACATCTCGAATGTAAGCAAGGACACAAATTTGGAGTCTGCTTCTCGTAGAAATAAAGACAGATGTAACATGATACAAAGTGCCAACTATACATCAGCCATTTTAGGCACAGGCCTGCATTAGCTATGATCAATCTAAACATGAATAACACTCAGTTGATACATTTGTGTGTGCACATGTTAATGTTGACATAATGCAAATCATTTAATATGAAATTACTCACATTGGGCTGTTTATTTGTCACAGTTTCTGGGTATCTCTTTTTGTATTGCTGTCTCAGTGTTTTGTGCCAGTTTGTGGTCATCTGTGTGTCTGCCTCAGCCCCTCTATCTGTCTCACTTTCTATCTTCACTATCTTTGTGTCTCCAAGTCTGTCTCTGAAAATATCTCCCTCTGTATATGTTTCATTCTTTCTCAATGCTAAGTTTAGAGTTTCAGGTTAAACTTGTGGTAATGCCCCTGTTGTTGTTGAAATATACAATATTATGGAGGACCAAATTTTGTCTCGCACAAATAGGGAATAACTTACCACATTTGTGCACATTTATATTCTAAGCTTTAATGCTTGGCCACCAAACATTCGGTTTCCGAGCCTTGATGCGGTATTACTGCATTTAAAATCAGACAGATGCCATGAGTGTGCGGTAGTCTGGTTCCTGCACAATTATCATATATTAAATCTTTTAAAGGGCAGAGGGTCTATCATACTGCATGCTGGCTGCATACTTTCCCTTGCCCAGTTTCTCTCCCTACATCTCTCTCGTCTGTCTCAGATTTGATATATATATATATATATATATATATATATATATATATATATATATATATTCACTGAAAAAACCATAGGTTATAGACCATATATAGTTAGGAATTAGCATTTAAAAAACCTTATTTTACTCACACAAAACCATTGAAATTCCATATATAGTTAGTTGCACTAACTATATATTGCGCACCCGCAATCCACTGCTGATGATGTCACATATTACATCATTCATGACATGGTCAGTGACATCACTGATGACATCACTGATGACATCTCAAATGACATCACTGATGACATCACTGATGACATCATCCATTGACTGTGTGTTTCTGTAAAGTTTAAATATGTTTTACATATTGAAAAATGAGTAGATGTAGAAGTGCCTAAATAAAAGATTTAGTAGGTGCGTGACTGACTTTATGAATGAGTAAGTGATTAAATGTGTCTCACTGAGTGCATGGGTTAGTGACTAAACTGTCTTAGTTTGTGCATCATTATGTCTGTTGTTCTGTAAAGTGCTGCATGTGTTGATCAGTAGCTATATGAGTAACTATATGGGTTATTGATTGATTGTCCAAGTATTTGTATGGGAGACTGAGTGTGTGTGTGGCTGGCTGGGAGATGTCTGACTCTGTGCAGATCAATGTGTTCTTGTATCAATGATTGTATAAGAGAGTAAGTATGTGTTAGTATATGTTTGAAAATGTAAGGTACTCTATGTTTAACTGTATAGATTAGAAAATGGAAGTGTGATTGATTCTTTACAGGACTGACTAGGTGTGTGATTAACTCCATGGATCAGTGGCAGAGTGTGAGTGTCTGTATAGGTGTATGAGTGCATATGATAGTGTTGTAAAGATGAGTGATTGTATGTATGAATGATTGTATGGGTGAATGAGTGAATGTGTGTGTAGACGAAGGAATCAGTGAGTGCGTATGTAGTAACTAGTATTGGTGTGTCAATGGTTTAAAAAATTATATTCTGTATTTAACACTGGGTGTAACAGAGGTTATATTAAAGTGTGAGGAGATGCATTGTATTGTCACATGAATGATATCATCAGTGATGTGACCATTGATGTCAAATGAGATGTCATCAGTGATGTCATTTGAGATGTCATCAGTGATGTCATCAGGGATGTCATTTGAGATGTTATCAGTGATGTCATTTGAAATGTCATCAGTGATGTCATTTGAGATGTCATCAGTGATGTCATCAGTGATGTCACTGACCATGTCATGAATGATGTAATATGTGACATCATCAGCAGTGGTGCGGGTGCGCAATATATAGTTAGTGCAACTAACTATATATGGAATTTCAATGGTTTTGTGTGAGTAAAATAAGGTTTTTTAAATGCTAATTCCTAACTATATATGGTCTATAACCTATGGTTTTTTCAGTGAATTTTCAAGGTTTTGTAAATGCTAATTCCTAACTATATATGGTCTATAACCTATGGTTTTTTCAGTGAATTTCAATGGTTTTTTAATAGCAAATATCATAAGCTATCGAATGTCAAGTACGTGGTAAGTGAAAACATTTTCGTGTTTATGCACACTGATCTGCTTTGAATTGTGCCCCCCCCCTCATTTCTATTAGGAGTACTCTCTCTTTGCAGATAGTGAAAGGTAGTTAACGCAGGCCTTTGCCCCCGTTGTAATCCGTCGTGCCTGCTTCTCTCTCCATTTGATTGATTGTTATCCAAGTATTTACTGCTTTAGAATTAGTTCTCTTTGGTTCATTCTCTATTTGCAAACAAACACAGAGTCGCAATACTCTGTTTAGTCTTTGCAGATAACGAAAAATCGTGTAAAAAAAAAGAAAAGGAATCGAGCAAAATCAGTAGGCCACTAATGGGATCTCTTTTTGACCTCGCTAAAATAGAAACATTAGGAACAACCCCTCATGACAAATACAAAACTAGTGAGATGAACTGAACTCCACACAATGATGGCTGCAAAACAGCTCGGCTCCGCCACCCACCCCACCCAAAATAACGATAAAGAGCGGCTGCCATGATTGGTTGCGGAATGGCCACGACGGAGCTACGAAATGGTGCTGCTCTCATGCTAACCCCAGCTTCAGTCTGAAACATCCAGAAACACTGTAGACTACCAATTCGATCAGTTCCGGTAGCGCCCCAATGTAACCCGGTAGAGAAGAACTAGCCCTCCCCTCTTTGACTGATGGTTCTTGTTGCCTGTCCCTTCTGTTGTCATTTAACAGAACTATTTAGCCTGCTGAAAGGGGTTGTGTTCCGACCGCTGGTTGGTGGAGACATTTTGACTATATTCTGGACCTGCGTTGTCGCGTAATGCGTCATATGACGCGCCGCGTTAGCGCATCCGGAAGTCATCCGGGGCGCGCAGCGCGTAACGTAAGCATAACAAGTCATGTGACTTGTTAATAAAACTTTTCATTGGTTCATTTTACTTTTCTTATTGTAATGATGAAAGGCTTGGTCATATGACCTAAAAATTACGCTTTTCATTACTTCCGAACATTATTTTTTCTTAAATATATGTTATAATGTTCCAGGCTAATGTACTTTCCCGGAAATTTTACAACTGTCCTGCAAGTAAAATATATTCTTTTTTCGAGAAAAAGAGCGTTTCTTCGTCCCATGACGGAGCCGTTGAGCAAAAGAGGGTCGACCTGCTGTCTTAGTCGCCGATACGCCTGAATATGAGATTCTTATCGATCACTTTATGTTGCAGGAATAGAAAACACAACAGCCCTTGACCATTTATCTTTACTGCGTTCCTTCGTATTATACCTTTTACCCTTCATGTAATTGGTCTGCTTTATTTCACTTGCCTTTTAATGATTCTAAAACAGTCACTATTATTAAAAACTTTACCAATGTATATACTACTACCATGTTTTCTTTTAAAAACCTTTATTGTGAAAATGTCATTATACAAATACGAGCCTATAACCACGTGGGCCTGCCACGGAGCAAACTGTAATCGTATATGATGAATAGACATTTACACTGTAGAGGAACGTAACGGGCGGGCCATTAGGTTGCAAGAACTAAGGTGTCTAACAGTTACGGAATCGGTGGACGTACATTTTATAATTAAAATACGACAGGGCCAGTTACAATAAAATTATCTAGATATACATTTGCGGGCAAGTACCATGGGTGACGTTAATTCGAACTTTCAACAGTACAGTAATCAATAACACATCAGAACTTAATATCAATAGGGATGTCGAAATATTCAATCAATTCTCGTCCCCGCCCGCCATGTGCTTCAAAACTGCATACGTATCTCGTGATTTCAAGGTTCTGCAACCAGTACACAACAAGGAGTTACGAGTCCCATTTATTCCGGCGCCATTTTGGGCGAGGACGGGCAGGTCCAGGATATAGTCAAAATGTCTCTACCAACCATCGACTATGATGATGTTCATATGCTGTATTTATTAGAGTAACACTCATCTGTCCACATGAAATTAATTTGCCACAATCTAAACATGTCATTTTAATCTTTCCAAAGTTCTTCTAAATATTTGGGACCGTTTCCCTTGCCTCTGAAGCTCTCAGTGCCACTTCTTTGATGAATGTACTAGCAGGTCAGGGGTTCTCCTCCAAATCTTTCTTTTATGCAGCACTATAATTAATTGGTGCCACCTCTCCATATGACGATGCATGGTATAGTTACCACAACTATATTTTTTTTCGGTTCCTCTGGAGAGTTCATCGTGGCAGATGAAGCGTGTAACGTACCGGGCATTTACCTTTTTTTGCATGTACAGGAAATGAAAAAAAAATCGAGCGTCCGAGTTCTAAGGTGTCCCAGGGCCATTTTAGTGGACCAGGCCCAAATCCAAAGAACAGGCCACCATTTTGAGAGTCCTCTTGCAGCCGCCTGTCGCTGTAGCATCAAGAGCAGCCGAAACTCAGCTGAATGGCAACTGAAACGGTAAAGGGGCGCCCCACTACAGCAGACGAGCCTCCACCTAGGAAGGCCCATTCACGCCGGCTCCCCCCCCCTTCGGGCACCCCACGCCGTTATTCGGAGCAGTATTGTAGGATGGCCACACCAGTGCGGCAACTTGCTAGACATCACCTCGGTGGTAACCGAATCTCAACGCCTTGTGGTGTCTTCTATTCAGAAAACATTGTTATGCTGCCTTCGACCTATTCGCCGCAAGTGCGCACACAACTCAACTGCATAGCTTGCTAGACACCACCTCGGTGCCATCCAGATCTCGGAATGTCAGCACCTTTTGGTGTCTTCTCTTCAGAAAATATTGTTGCGCTGCCTTTGGCCCCATTCGCACATCAGTCCGCTACTGACGCCATCTCACAGGCTAATGGGGCGCCCCACGCCGACTTTCAGCATTGTAGAATGACCACACCAGTACAGCAACTTGCTAGACATCACCTCGGTGCCATCCGGATCTCGGCGCCCCACTGCAGATGAAGTGCCTTTCAACTATGAAACCACCACGGTGACATCCGGATCTTGGCGCGTTGTGCTGCCTTCGGCCTATTCGCACATCGGTCCGCTACTGACGCCATCTCACAGGCTAATGGGGCGACCCACGCTGAGTTTCAGCATTGTAGGATGACCACACCAGTACAGCAACTTGCTAGACATCACCTCGGTGCCATCCGAATCTTGGCATCTCAACGCCTAGTGGTATCTTCCATACAAAAAATATTGTTACGCTGCCTTTGGCCCCATTCGCACATCAGTCCGCAACTTAGACATCACCTCGGTGCCATCCGGATCTTGGCATCTCAGCGCCTTGTGGTGTCAGTCAGAAAATATTGTTGCGCTGCCTTTGGCCCCATTCGCACATCAGTCCGCTACTGACACCATCTCACAGGCCAACAGGGCGCCCCACGCCGACTTTTACCATTGTACGATGGCCACACCAGTGCCACAACTTGCTAGACACCACCTCGGTGCCATCCGGATCTTGGCATCTCAGCGCCTTGTGGTGTCTTCAAATCAGAAAATATTGTTGCGCTGCCTTTGGCCCCATTCGCACATCGGTCCGCTACTGACGCCATCTCACAGGCCAACGGGGCGCCCCATGCCGACTTTCAACATTGTAGGATGGCCATAGAAGTGCGACAACTTACTAGACACCACCTCGGTGCCATCCGGATCTTGGCGCGTTGTGCTGCCTTCGGCCTATTCGCACATCGGTCCGCTACTGACGCAAACTCACAGGCCAACGGGGCGCCCCACGCCGACTTTCAGCATTGTAGGATGGCCACACCAGTGCACCTTACTAGACACCACCTCGGTGCCATCCGGATCTTGACGCGTAGTGAAGCTGCAGCAGCTGCAAATAAGCTTCAGACAGTGTTACAACCGCTGCTCAGAACTCTCAACTATGACACCACCTCGGTGCCATCCGGATCTTGGCGCGTTGTGCTGCCTTCGGCCTATTCGCACATCGGTCCGCTACTGACGCAAACTCACAGGCCAACGGGGCGCCCCACGCCGACTTTCAGCATTGTTGGATGGCCACACCAGTGCGGCAACTTACTAGATACCACCTCGGTGCCATCCGGATCTTGGCGCGTTGTGCTGCCTTCGGCCTATTCGCACATCGGTCCGCTACTGACGCAAACTCACAGGCCAACGGGGCGCCCCACGCCGACTTTCAGCATTGTAGGATGGCCACACCAGTGCTGCAACTTGCTGGACACCACCTCGGTGCCATCCGGATCTTGGCGCGTTGTATTGCCTTCGGCCTATTCGCACATCGGTCCGCTACTGACGCCGCCTCACGTGCCAACGTATTTTCTCCGCATTTTATACCCTATGCCGCATAACAGGTCATGTGACTTGTTTATAAAACTTTTCATTGGTTCATTTTACTTTTGGTTTCCTAATGATGGAAGGCTTGATCATATGACCTAAAAACAACACTTTTCATTGGATGAAAACTTTTTTTTTTTCCCAAACGATGAAAGCCCCACCTTGTTTCTGGATGTTTCAGACTAAACTGGCGTCAGCATGAGAGCACCACCATCTCGTAGCTCCGTCGTGGTCATTCCGCGAGCAATCATGGCAGCCGCTCCCCACCAGAAGCCTGCAGGAGTCGGGGCCCCCAAAACTTTTGATGAATTCTCAAGGCGGAGGGGACGCTTTCGAGAATGGGGTCCAAGACCTAGCAGACAAGCGTCCGATTTCCAAGGTGTCCCAGGGCCATTTCAGTGGACCAGGCCCAAAAAGGAAAGAGCCTGCCGCCATTTTGAGAGTCCTGTGACAGCCGCCTATCGCTGCACCGCAAGAGTGGGCGCAACTCAGCTGAATGGCGGCTTTTGACACAGTGGACCAAAAACGGACGGAATGGCAACTGAAACGGTAAAGGGGCGCCCCACTACAACAGATGACACTCCACCTGGAGAGGCCCGTTCACGCCGCCTCCCCCGGGGCGCCCCACGCCGTTATTCGGAGCAGCATTGTAGGATACCAAAACCAGTGCGGCAACTTACTGGACATCACCTTGGTGCCATCGTTCTGCTGCCTTGGAACTATTCGCACAACAGTTTGCTACTGATGACCCACCCCCCTCGACGCCCCACGCCGTTATTTGCTGGGTGGCAACTTACTAGACATCACTTTCGTGTCATCTAGATTTCGGCGCGTTCTGCTGCCTTGGAACTATTCGCACAACAGTTTGCTACTGATGACCCACCCCCCGCGACGCCCCACGCCGGAAATCTGGACGTTGTGCTGCGTTGGGACTATTCGCACAGCCGACCGCTACTTCGTTGTTTTTCCCTAAAAATGTTTATATGTTATTACTATTTTTTTTTTCTTGTATATATTTATAAATTATTAAAGTTTTATAATCTTACTACTTTGTCGGAGTGCTATATATTTTTAATGTGACACATAATTGTAAAAACTTTGATGTACAAAGAGTCATCCCTGGAATCTTCCGCTTCACGCTCGGTCCCCTCCCCAATCACAATACAGGATGGTTTTCAGATAATAGCAACGCTTCTGCTGTGACGGATCTCATCGAGTGTGGGCCTTGATCTACTATAACTCCTTTGAAGAGGGGTGATTCTTTACAGCTGTGGCCATAAACTACATCTGCAGGGCTAGCTGATAGCCTAGGACCGGCCTGGACAATCGGACACAGAGGAAAAGGAGTGTCAGAGGGTGCGGTAGTGAATAGGGCGAAAGGGAGGTGTCGGGCGGGCACAGGGTGTGATTCTCAGGGAAGAGCAGCGCAGATGGGGGGAGGTTTATTACCCATGCATAAGACAGAGAGCGGGGGTGACCACTGCCTGGGTGAGATGCTTGCGAGGGTGGGGAGCCATGCTAAGGATCGACAGCGTGCACAGAGTGGGTCTGGTCAAGGCATCTAAAATGGCTGCCGTGCACGACAAAAGTGTGGCATTTGAAAAAAGACAAGATGGCGCAGACAATGTTTTTCAACACTTCCTGATTTCCTTCGAATCGAACGTTAACAGACGTTGGGGCATATTACCAAAGTTAAGCGATATTTATCCCTAACGATGCATTGCAAAGAATTTTTTTACCGTCAGAAATTATCGCAGATAAACCTTGCTATTATCAAGGTTTATCGCAAATACGATAAAAAACGACCGCAATGCATTAATATCGCTGAAAACTCAGCGATATTCATGCATTACCGAGCTAATGCTCTTAGCCATGTTATCCACCTCCCATTGGATAACATGGCTAAGAACTGCTCAGGGCAGCTGTTACTTTTTGGAGATATTCGCGCTTATCTCGAATATTTCCAAAAGTTGATAATAGGAGATAGCGATGTTAGCGACTGTTTCCAGTCGCTAACATCTTGGCATGCCCACTTTGCATGTCATTAGTGATAAATATCACTCACATGCAAAGTGGGGCCCAAGATGGTCGCTATCTCCTACTAGCCGTCGCTAACTGGTGTTAGCAACAGCTAGGTAATACAGATATAATTTTATCTAAGCGGAGCGCTGTTACAGATATATATCTTGTTTTTGAACGTTAATTTCTCAAAATGCACTGAAGCACATATATTGAGACCTAGCAAAGGCACATCGGGCTACCAGTCCCTAATATTTTACCAAGTTTCGTGCAAATCCATTCAGCCGTTCGATTATTATTATTTTTTTTTTTTTTTGCCCCGCGGGGCCCTTTTAAAACCTCCACATCAAACCTAGGGGGTCAGCGAGGATCTACTATGCCCCCTTATGGTCATTTGCCCCTTCGCTTTGGCATCCTCTTGTCTCTCGATCCTACCGAGAGACAAGATGGCGGCCGCTACGGACTGTTTGGAATGTTTACAGACACCGGAGAGCCAATCAGCTTCGCTTCGCAAAGCTCCGTAACGCGAAAAGTACGCGAAGCGGTGCGCTGTTACAGATATATATCTTTTTTTGAACGTTAATTTCTCAAAATCCACTGAAGCACATATATTGAGACCTAGCAAAGGCACATCAGGCTACCAGTCCCTACAATTTTGCCAAGTTTCGTGCAAATCCATTCAGCCGTTTGATTATTATTATTATTATTTTTTTTTGCCCCGCGGGGCCCTTTTAAAACCTCCACATCAAACCTAGGGGGTCAGCGAGGATCTACTATTCCCCCTTATGGTCATTTGCCCCTTCGCTTTGGCCTCCTCTTGTCTCTCGATCCTACCGAGAGACAAGATGGCGGCCGCTACGGACTGTTTGGAATGTTGACAGACGCCGGAGAACCAATCAGCTTCGCTTCACAAAGCTCCGTTGCGTGAAAAGTACGCGTCCTGGAGCGCTGCCCGGTCCGCTGTTACAGATATATATCTTTTTTTAAACGTTAATTTCTCAAAATCCACTGTAGCACATATATTGAGACCTACAAAAGGCACATCGGGCTACCAGTCCCTACAATTTTGCCAAGTTTCGTGCAAATCCATTCAGCCGTTCGGGCTAAAAGTGAGGCCAACCGCCCTATGGAAAACTCAATGTTAAAAACACGTTTTGGGACCCCCCTTTTTTCTCGACCCCCCCTAGACGAACCCCCCCCCAATTTTCAGGGGCTGCTCAGAAACAAAATGTGCCATTTTCCTGAAAATTTCAGCCAATTCCGTCCACAAACGCCAAAGTTATTAGACATAGAATTTTCAAAAAACCCATAGAGAAAAAATCCTAACTATATATACCTACTGGCGACCGCCAGTAGGTAATATATGTATATATATATATATATATATATATATATATATATATATATTCACTGAAAAAACCATAGGTTAGAGACCATATATAGTTAGCTGGACATTTTATTGACATAAAACCAATGAAATTCCATATATAGTTAGTTGCACTAACTATATATCGCGCACCCGCAATCCACTGCTGATGATGTCACATATTACATCATTCATGACATGGTCAGTGACATCACTGATGACATCACTGATGACATCTCAAATGACATCACTGATGACATCACTGATGACATCTCAAATGACATCACTGATGACATCATCTAGTGTCTGTGTGTTTTTGTAAAGTTTAAATATGTTTTACATATTGAAGAATGAGTGGATGTATGGAAGACTGAGTGTGTGTGTGGATGGCTGGGAGGTGTGTGACTCTGTGCATATCAATGTGTACTTGTATCAGTGATTGTATAGGAGAGTAAGTATGTGTTAGCATATGTGTGAAAAGTATGGTGTTCTGTGTTTAACTGTATAGATGAGGAAATCGAAGTGTGATTGATTCTTCACAGGACTGACTAGGTGTATGAGTGCATATGATAGTGTTGTAATAATGAGTGACTGTATGTATGAGTGATTGTATGGGTGAATGAGTGAATGTGTGTGTAGACGTAGGAATCAGTGAGTGCGTATGTAGTAACTGGTATTGGTGTGTCATGATGTCATCAGTGATGTCATTTGAGATGTCATCAGTGATGTCATTTGAGATGTCATCAGTGATGTCATCAGTGATGTCACTGAAGTATGGTGTTCTGTGTTTAACTGTATAGATGAGGAAATGGAAGTGTGATTGATTCTTTACAGGACTGACTAGGTGTGCGAGTAACTCCATGGATGAGTGGCAGTGTGTGAGTGTCTGCATAGGTGTATGAGTGCATATGATAGTGTTGTAATAATGAGTGACTGTATGTATGAGTGATTGTATGGGTGAATGAGTGAATGTGTGTGTAGACGTAGGAATCAGTGAGTGCGTATGTAGTAACTGGTATTGGTGTGTCATGATGTCATCAGTGATGTCATTTGAGATGTCATCAGTGATGTCATCAGTGATGTCATTTGAGATGTCATCAGTGATGTCATCAGTGATGTCACTGACCATGTCATGAATGATGTAATATGTGACATCATCAGCAGTGGATTGCGGGTGCGCGATATATAGTTAGTGCAACTAACTATATATGGAATTTCATTGGTTTTATGTCAATAAAATGTCCAGCTAACTATATATGGTCTCTAACCTATGGTTTTTTCAGTGAATTTTCAAGGTTTTGTAAATGCAAATTCCTAACTATATATGGTCTATAACCTATGGTTTTTTCAGTGAATTTCATTGTTTTTTTAAAAGCTAATATCTATAGCTGTAAAATATATTCTTTATTACGTGACGTATCATGTAGCCACGTGAGACGCCTCATGACGCGTCGCATAACCGTGACGTATCGGCTCTGCAGCGCAAACAAAACCCGTAACGTAAGCGTGCCGGAGCACGCTTACAGATATATATATTTTTTTTAACCTTAATTAGACAAAATCCACACGTGCACATATCTTGAGGCCTTGCAAAGGCACATCAAACAAACAGTCCCTACAATTTTGCCAAGTTTGCTGGAAATCTATTCCCTTAATTTTGTTTTTTACTGTTTCTCTTGGTTTTCCCCTTGTTACGCTTACCGGGACGCTACCCGGTACGCGAACCGGACGCTCCAAAAACACAAGATGGCGGACTCCCGTTACGCTGCCGGTTAGCTGCCCGGTTCGCGTACCGGGAAGCGCCTCTACCGCGAAAAATCGCGGGGGACTTTAATATCCCCCTCATCAATCCTAGGGGGTCAGGAGGGGTTTACCTTGCCCCCTTTCCTTCATTTCCCCCTTCTTTTTTCACCACATCTTGTCTCTCGAACCTACCGAGAGACAAGATGGCGGCCGCTCCGGACTGTTTACAATGTTGACAGCTACGCTGCCGGTTAGCTGCCCGGTTAGCTGCCCGGTGAGCTGCCCGGTGAGCTGCCCGGTGAGCTGCCCGGTTCGCGTACCGGGACGCGCCTCTACGGCGTAAAATCGCAAAAAAAAAATTATTTTTATTTTTTGCCCCACGGGGCACTTTAATATCCCCCTCATCAATCCTAGGGGATCAGGAGTGGTCTACCTTGCCCCCTTTCCTTCATTTCCCCCTTCGTTTTTCACGACATCTTGTCTCTCGATCTTACCGAGAGACAAGATGGCTGCCGCTCCGGACTGTTTAGAATGTTGACAGACACCAGAGAGCCAATCAGCTTCGCTTCGCTATGTTCCATTACGCGTCAGGTACGCAAACCGGGGCGCTAACCGGAGCGCTGTCACAGATATATATATTTTTTAAACGTTAATTTCTCAAAATCCACTGGAGCACATATATTGAGACATAGCAAAGGCACGTCGGGCAAACCATATCTACAATTTTGCCAAGTTTCATGTAAATCTATTCAGCCGTTCGAGCTAAAAGTGAGTCCAACCGCCCTATGGAAAAATGAATGGGAAAAACGCGTTTTGGGACCCCCCTTTTTTCTCGGCCCCCCCTTGACGGAACCCACCCACATTTTCAGGGGCTGCTCAGAAACAAAATGTGCCATTTTCCTGAAAATTTCAGCCAATTCCGTCCACAAACGCCAAAGTTATTAGACATAGAATTTTCAGAAATCCCATAGAGAAAAAATCCTAACTATATATACCCACTGGCTATCGCCAGTAGGTAATATACATATATAAACATATATAATCTGCATATCTATATAAATATAAATGCATGCATACATATACATATATGCATACATATGCATGTTATTTACATGAAAGTTTTAAAAACACTAATAAAAGAAAAGCTAAAAAGCCACCTCATTACAAACAGAATGGCTTTAACTTAAACGAGGGCGAGATCTATTGCATTTTCAATGCTTGTTTACTTTGGTTCTTTGGATTTTAATTAAAAGACATAAGGAGGCGAACCGATGGTTTGATACTAATTTAAAGGATAAGAAATTGTCCCTTCGGCGCGCCGAAAGACTTTGGAGAAGGGAATACTGCCCCCATCTGAAAACCTGCTATTTAACATTACGGCAGGAATATAAAAAAGCTATCGTAGAAACTAAAACCACCTATTTCTCATCAAAAATCTTAACAGCAGAGAATCAACCGCAAGAAATTTTCTCGATAGTTAACGAGTTAGCTTTTTCAGATAGGAGTGTATCTAAACCCCCTCCCACTCAAATCATCTGTGACTCGTTAAATTCCTATTTTATTGATAAAGTCCTCAACATCAAGAACAACATTCCCCCTCCCTCTGTTTCTTATGTTGAGCCCTGCCCACCAACCCTGCCACCTAGCTTAACATCAATTCCTCCTATCACGGAAACAGGGTTCCGGGAAATCTTACTCAAAGTTAAGTCAGGCTCACCTGCTGACATTTGCCCGGCACGTATTTTACAGCAAATTTATTCAGTTTGCACACAGCCCCCGATCGCCTTTCTTAATAGTTCCCTCTCACAAGGAATTGGGACCCCGGCCCTTAAAGTAGCTACCATTGTGCCCATTTTGAAAAAACCAGGGGCCGACCCAGCTATTTCAACTAACTATCGGCCTATCTCTTTATTGCCATACTTGGGTAAGGTGCTTGAGCGCCATGTTGCCGCGGTGCTTAGCACCCATGTTGAGGCTACGGGAGGCCTGGCATCCTGCCAGGCTGGCTTCCGCCCCAAACACTCCACTGAGTCTGTGGTGGTGTCGGTCCTAAACACCCTCAGGGAGGGCCTGGACCAAAATAAACATCAAGCCCTGGTGCTCCTCGATCTTTCCGCCGCCTTCGATACGGTGGATCATTCCATCTTGCTTTCACGTATCGGAGCGGCGGGAATCGGGGGGTCAGCACTAGTGTGGCTCTCGTCCTTCCTGCGGGATCGCACACAGGCGGTTCGGCTGGGAGAGTTCATGGCTGATCCTTTGAAGATCACTTGTGGTGTTCCCCAAGGCTCCTCTCTATCTCCTTTATTGTTCAACCTTTATATCTATCCTCTTATCTTTGCACTTCAGCAGCTGGAGGTCGCTGTGTATAACTATGCGGATGACCTCCAGCTGGTCTTTGACCTCTCTTCTTCCCCTCACGCTATCTCCAATTTTCAATCTATTATGATTTTTATCAGGGACTGGATGAGCCACAACCATTTGAAGCTTAATCCGGATAAAACCGAATTGGTGCTTACTGGTGGCTCCTCCAGTCCCTGGAACTCTTCTTTTTGGCCCCCCACTCTTGGTTCCCCTCCCCTTCCTTCTTCTACAGTTAAGACACTAGGTATAAAAATTAACAACCAGCTCACTCTTCATTCACAGGTTGGTTCTGTTGTTTCCTCTTGGTTTCTGATGCTCCGAACTATCCGCACTGTCTCCCGGTTCTTTTCCCCTTTGGCACTTAAACTTATTATGTCTGCCTTGGTCATCTCCCGGCTAGACTATGCCAATGCCCTGTACAACGGCATCCCGGCATATAGTCTACGCAAACTCCAGCTTGTGCAGAACCAAGCAGCCCGGCTGGTGTATGGCCTTCCCCGGTTCCACCATTCTACACCATTGTTGTACGAACTGCACTGGTTGCCTGTCCGGCAACGATCTCTTTTCAAGATTGGGTGCATGGTCTTTCAGGCACGACAGGGAACGGCCCCTGCTTTCATTTCTTCCCTTTTAACTAATTATGTTCCCGTCAGACATCTTCGTTCGTCCGATCGGTCCCTTTTGCAGGTCCCTCGTTTCACTAGGAAAAAATGGGGAGGTTCCAACTTCTCCATCTTGGCTCCTGTATTCTGGAACTCCCTGCCTGACCACCTCCGAGCGATAAAACAATATTCCCTTTTTCGCAAGGGCCTGAAAACCTTTTTGTTTGCTCAGGCCTTTCCACACTAATGATCTTTCCCTGTCTGCTCTGCATGCCGTCAAAAGCGCCAAGAAACCGTAACGGTGTATGATGCGCTATATAAGCTTTTTAAATTCAAATTCAAGAAGGCATTCAGATGTGTCACACATTTGCCATAAATTCTGAATTTTAGCACTCTAGTTGCTCATTAGATCACTGTAGTAAAGCTAGTGCTCACCAGGGAAGTCTGCTGCTAATCATGGTTTGCAGCCATTTTCCCGCATTTTTTATCCCGCAGACTTTCAGTCCGCATACCATTATCCCGCAAGGTCATTGACCTCGCATACCATTATCCCGCATTTTTTCAAAACGCATGTGCATTTATCGCGCATGCCTTTACAAAGAATTACGTTTTAAAGGCATGTATGGTAAATGCATTTGCGTTGTGAAAACCACGATGACGAGAGGTAAGTGGGTTTGTGTTAATTTTTTCGTGGGTTAGTGATTGTGTAGTGTAGTGTAGTGTTGTGTAGTGTAGTGTTGTGTTAGTGTAGTGTAGAGTTGTGGTGGTTGTTTAGTGTAGGGTCATGCTGGGGGTAGTGTTTTAGGGTTTAGGGTTGTGTTGTAGTGTTTGCGTAGTGTAGGGTCATGCTGGGGGTAGTGTTTTAGGGTTTAGGGTAGTGTTGTAGTGTTTGCGTAGTGTAGGGTCATGCTGGGGGTAGTGTTTTAGGGTTTAGGGTTGTGTTGTAGTGTTTGCATAGTGTAGGGTCATGCTGGGGCTAGTGTTTTAGGGTTTAGGGTAGTGTTGTAGTGTTTGCGTAGTGTAGGGTCATGCTGGGCGTAGTGTTTTAGGGTTTAGGATAGTGTTGTAGTGTTTGCGTAGTGTAGGGTCATGCTGGGGGTAGTGTTTTAGGGTTTTGGGTAGTGTTGTAGTGTTTGCATAGTGTAGGGTCATGCTGGGGGTAGTGTTTTAGGGTTTAGGGTAGTGTTGTAGTGTTTGCGTAGTGTAGGGTCATGCTGGGGGTAGTGTTTTAGGGTTTAGGGTAGTGTTGTAGTGTTTGCGTAGTGTAGGGTCATGCTGGGGGTAGTGTTTTAGGGTTTAGGGTAGTGTTGTAGTGTTTGCGTAGTGTAGGGTCATGCTGGGGGTAGTGTTTTAGGGTTTAGGGTTGTGTTGTAGTGTTTGTGTAGTGTAGGGTCATGCTGGGGGTAGTGTTTTAGGGTTTAGGGTAGTGTTGTAGTGTTTGCGTAGTGTAGGGTCATGCTGGGGTGTAGTGTTTTAGGGTTTTGGGTAGTGTTGTAGTGTTTGCGTAGTGTAGGGTCATGCTGGGGGTAGTGTTTTAGGGTTTAGGGTAGTGTTGTAGTGTTTGCGTAGTGTAGGGTCATGCTGGGGGTAGTGTTTTAGGGTTTAGGGTTGTGTTGTAGTGTTTGCGTAGTGTAGGGTCATGCTGGGGGTAGTGTTTTAGGGTTTAGGGTTGTGTTGTAGTGTTTGTGTAGTGTAGGGTCATGCTGGGGGTACTGTTTTAGGGTTTAGGGTAGTGTTGTAGTGTTTGCGTAGTGTAGGGTCATGCTGGGGTGTAGTGTTTTAGGGTTTTGGGTAGTGTTGTAGTGTTTGCGTAGTGTAGGGTCATGCTGGGGGTAGTGTTTTAGGGTTTAGGGTAGTGTTGTAGTGTTTGTGTAGTGTAGGGTCATGCTGGGGGTAGTGTTTTAGGGTTTAGGGTAGTGTTGTACTGTTTGTGTAGTGTAGGGTCATGCTGGGGGTAGTGTTTTAGGGTTTAGGGTAGTTTAGTTGTTTAGTGTATGCTAAAAGCATATTCGTTCTAAATGTTTTCGTTATTTTAATTTGCGGCCTAATAGTACATGCGGGATTTTTTTTGCGGACTGATGGTATGCGGGATTTCGTCATATATTCGCTAATCATACTTTCTATGGCAAAATGAACCCCCTCATTTTGTTCCTTTTTAAATTAAATGTTTTAAGAGTTACCACTTTATTCCAATCAAGATGGCTTCAGGTGTGCCATACCTTTGTAATAAGTAGGACTGTTAGCACTCTAGTTGTTCTTTAGAACACTCTGGGACATTCTGTCATTGGGCTATAGTTGGGCTACATCTGTCTGATATTTGGGCTACCTTTGTTTTTTTTTTGTCTCTGGTGGCCATCTTTGGGCTACATTGGGCTACATTTGGGCTCCAACATATATATAGCCCAATGTAGCCCAATATATATTTTTCAAAGTTAATTTTCATAAAAACCACTGGAGCCTATATCTTGAGACATAGCAAAGGCACATCGGGCTACCAGTCCCTACAATTTTGCCAAGTTTGGTGTAAATCCATTCAGCCGTTCAGGCTAAAAGTGAGGCCAACCGTCCTATGGAAAATTGCATGGGAAAAACACGTTTTGGGACCCCCCTTTTTTCTCGGCCCCCCCTTGACGAAACCCCCCCAAATTTTCAGGGGCTGCTCAGAAACAAAATGTTCCATTTTCCTGAAAATTTCAGCCAATTCTGTCCTCAAACGCCAAAGTTATTCGACATAGAATTTTCAAAAATCCCATAGGAAAAAAATCCTAACTATATATACCTACTGGCTATCGCCAGTAGGTAATATATATATATATATATATATATATATATATATATAGATCCCTGCATATGTTAGAAAAGAAGAGACTGAAATACTTATGATGGTGCATCTAATACATTAACGAGTGCAAAAGAAGTTTTTAAGTTTCCGGTTTTAAGCTATCAGAGCATTCATTCTAAATGTATATTTCTCATCCAGCAAAGGTGCTGTGAGTATGGTTAACTGATCCAATTTTTCAACTCAGTGTTGTTTGTTTTCCTACAGCTCCCACGTGCCTCACTATCAGTGTCCTTCAGTCCATGCCCTCCATCTTCTCACACGGGAAAAGTATGGCTGCCTCCAGTTAAGAGAGGTATTTTGAAGTGCCACGGTACAGTTGAAGACACGTCAAGACAACAACAGCCTAAGGTAACGTATATTATTTAAAGAAATGTTTAATGCTTTCTTCATGTCCTGTTCTCTTTCCCATTCTAGTTAGACATCTCTATCCACTAGTGACAACACTCTTAACTGTGGTTCGAGGTCCAAAAAGTTGTGACGCTCAGGAATGGTAACAGCTATATATGCCCATCCATGGAACATACCTTCCAGTATATTCCTTGCCACCAATGCCTAATTTGTAAAAGAATTAGTGTTGGGGCCCAACGTTTTGCTCAGAATCCCTCTGTAATCACTATTGCGTGTCATGGGTGCTGAATTTCAAAGACTGCAAAGTCTTAATTCCACCTCATGCCTCTTTCATTCACCACCAGATACTCCCTGCCTTTTTATCTAACGCGTTCATGGTTTTTTTTCACCCATACTTTCTTTCACAGTTTTCCATGTTTCTTTTCTTCCTTCAACTTTTTATGTTTTTCTCTCTAATGCACTTGGTTAAAGTCTGATGAGGAAAAAAAAGTGCCAGTCGCCAAACATTAGTGCAGTTGGGCCCCACCTGCAACTAGTAGCTACAATTAAGCACTGTTTAGCACTATCCGTGTTCCTGATCTTCCCTCATGGTGGAGGATTTCCTCAAGATTTAGCACTTTTCCAGTACTTTGAAGCATATGTGTAATCTACCCAACCTTAAACTAAGCCCTAAGAAGGTCTTTCTTGTAAATATTCTCTTTTTTTCTGATCCTACTTTTGGTCTTCAATGGTCATTCTTTCCATTTGCCATGTAATACATTTGCGCCCTTGCAAGCCATGCCAGTTAACTCTGCTCCTCAATCTCTACCCATATCCTTCCTCAACTCAAAAATGTCTTTCTAGGAATGTTGTCTGACTGAAAAGCTAGATAACCCTAAACAAGATAGCATCTCTCCTATTAAGTGTTATTTTCTGGTTTCCTACATTTCAGTCTCCAGAATAAAGTGGGCCTGTAAGACCTTTGGTTAGTCAATCTGCTCTACAAACTTGTTGTGGGGAGAGGTGTGGCGCCGCGGCCAGGGCGACTGACGCTGGACGCTGGGGATCATGGTTCGATCCCCGGCTTCGGTGGCAGGGGTCTGCCCAGCACCATGCGACTCTGGGCAATAGCTCGCTCAATCTTCCCAATGGCCCCAGCGCCGAGGTACCCCTTCGGGGGTGATTCGTGTGCTATACAAGTTCTGGATTTACATTTTTTAAAATATTTGTGGGACTATCTTTTAGTTTTGGTAACGGCTTTAAAGGATTGGGAAAACCTGCACATACAGCTTGCCTCAGGTCTGCAGTTTTGAGATACAACAGATTTTCCTGTTTTATTACGCTTTATCTTTTGTCCATATCATTTTAACCAGTTATCTTCAAGGAATAGATAAACTCCAATAGTGGGGACAGATACACATTGGAAAGGAGAGGAGGGAATGGCAATCCTTGATGTAAAAGCCATCTAAGGTTTGAATGGTTCACAGGATAAAGGAAGATGCATGATACTTTTGTCTCTGTCTGTGATGTAGGACTTGACAGAACTAGCTCCAATCCCATGATTTTTATTACTGTTTAGTCTTCTGAAAAGAAGTTGAAGGTCAACAGTGTTGAAGGCTGATGACAATTGAAGTAGAAACAGGTTATCAACTCCATTAGAAATACTGATATTGCTGAGATCATTGCACCTAAAAATGAGTGTAAATTCAGCCCCTCTTCCTCATCAGAATCCAGAATCCTGTTGTCTGTTTGTCTGAGAGGAGCTTATTTTGGTCAAGTAAAGCAGAGGTCTGATAGAAGCTTGTTTTTTTCAATAATCTTACCTAGACGTGGTCTGTTTTACAGAGTTCATCTCATCCAATTGGTCAAGTCCTGGCATTAACATGGCCTTGAAATAAGATATTTTTAGGATGCTAAGGATTTCTCAGAAAGAAGGAGATTAGATAATGATTGCTCTTACCAGGATGACTGTAGAGTATGCTAGGAAGATGTTTTGGAATATATGTGTGGGGCATGGTCTGCTAGTGAACTGACAAAGCTGATAGCCATACTTTTTTGTGTAAAGAGATAGTTGAAGGAACAGATTTTCGGTTTTGCAGTGATAGGAGCAGGCTTTATGATGATTGGCAGAGCAGGTGGACAGTAAATATTGTCAAGTATAACTGTGACACAAGGTTTTTAGCTTTTCTAATGAAATAGACTGCCAGAGATGTTCCGGGGAGCAGTTGGATAAGGCTGAGGTGCAGTCCGGTTTATGGAATTCATTGACAATTTAAAAAAGGTTCTCTAGATGATCCTATTGTACTGGAAATGTAACAAGAGTAGTGAGATCTCTTGGCTTTCTTGATAGCTGCTCTGGAGATTCTGTGTTGTTGTTAAAGCTTTTTTCAAGGTGCATCCAATTGTTTTCAGTAACGTCTTTCAAAACTTCAGAGTTCTGGGTAGCCAGCTTTCTGAAAGTGCTGCTAGTGCCATACGGCTTTGAGGGAAATGGCTGTGTAAAAGGCCTCCGGGGGACATAGTTGGAACTGATGGATGGAGTAATGACTGAAAAGATTTGTGAAAGAAGTTTTTATGTGAAACAATTAGCACAGTTGTGCTGGAGGCAGATGCTGAGAGAGCCACTATGGGGAGGTCAAGATTGAAATCAAAGATATAATGATCATGCAAGGTAATATAATTGTATCTTGTAACTATAATTGAGCTTTAGGCGAAGATTGCTTTAATAGTCGGGCTACTAGAGTGTGTGTACTCAGTGAATACTTGCTAAAATCAAAGGCTAGATGTATGAACAATCGTAATAGCGATCATCAAATAGCGATTTCTTACGAATCACTATTTGGTCATCGCTATTGCTAATGTACATTGGGGTATTTATCCCCTGTTCCCTAAATAATGATTTTTACAGGGTAGCATATAGATCTACCTCATGAATATTAATGAGGTAGGTTGAAATTTGAGATCACTAGGCTTCTCTGCTATCCCAGGGATGGTGGCCTGCTGGGGTCAGCAGACCACCATGTATGCGATTGCTTTAAAATGAAGTGGAAAACTGGATATGTTTAAAAATAAAAAATTAAAAGTTACATTTGTATTTTTTCAGAGTAGGCAGTGGTCCGTATGACCACTTCCTGCTCTCAAAAAATATTTCTTCAACCTTTCTCAAAGGGTGTTGGGTCCCAGAGGTACCCCTTCCCATTTGCAAATGGATTACCACCAACTTTGAGTTGGCGGCAAAGTGCAAAAATGTTTTGGGCCACATTCCAGTCGCAAAACTTTCATAAATACAAATGCAAATCGGTATTTGACAGGGATGCCCCTTCAAAATACTGAATCACAAACCGAAATTGTGATTTGGTAACAGGTTACCAAATTGCAGCTTGGGCTTCGTACATCAGAAAAGACATTTTTGTGTTCTCAAATGACCCATTACACATTATTGGGGCGTATGCAAATGTGAATATGTTTTGTACATCTAGCCCCAAGTGCTGTAAGAGGGTACAGTTCTTTCTTGAAGAGATGCAGTTCTGGCTTGTTGAGTCAGGTCTGAGGTTTCCCAAAACACATAGATGTGGGTGGTCAATGGTAATGTCTGAGATTGAGTCCAGAAGTTTTTTTGAAAGGGCAGGTTATGAGGAGGTAGATGATAAATTAGTAAGGGGAAGTTAGGTAAGCTTGGTAGGGTGAACAACAGAAAAGAAGGATTTACAATCAAATTCTGTTTTACCATTAAGAACTGAGGTTACTAAGAATTTTTTACATACCACTAGTAGCTCCCTACACATGTCGTGTTCAGGAAGTTGTGCAGATAGGTAGACCTGAGTGAAGGCCATGTGTAATATAGGTGCAACATTTTCTCCCAGCCAGAATTATGTGATGAAGCTGAAGTTTTGCATCAGAAAACATGTGATAGATGTGGATTCTGCTGTTAATTAATTGTTTTGATGTATTTAAAAACATATATATATATTTATTGAAAGTTTTAGACAATCCAATCCCCCTACTCCAGCCCAACCACCCCATCCAAGCTGATAATTAATCTTGATACAATAAACATATATAGTCAGTAACAAAAGTATAAATATTCCACATTAATACAAAGTAAGACCCTCTTTTATACCCCCAGTCAAGTACTTCCCAGTCAAGTACCACCACTTCCAGTATTCCTTGCTCCTCCCCCTCTGCCAATACCAAGATCCATTCCCTCATTGGTGCCCAGGCTTGTAAACGTCTATTTAAGGCAGACTTGCCTTTCCGAGCATACATAGCCATTTCTATGTGATATGCAAAGAAAAGCTAAGCTAACTATTGTTGGAACGAAGGAAGAATTGGGTATGACCACGTTGTTGCTAAGCACAACCTTAATACTGACATTGCAAGAAACAAAAGAATTTGAGCATAGGTAAGGACTTCTCTGTTTTGAATCCCCAGTATAATCAATTGGGTAGTCACCTCAATTTGTAAGCCCAGTTTCATTTCCAAGAACTCACTAATGTCTTTTTTAATCCACCCAGAGTGGGGCATCTTGTAAACATATGTATCAGATCCGCGCCAACTGACACCGGGGGCAATGTGTGCCAGACACCCCTCCTCATTTTACAATTTTCCCCAGGGTAATATAGGGACGAAACCAATTTTTGAAATGCTGGGCTTTACACTGATTGAGTCAGGCCTAGTAGAGTCTACTTAGTACGGCATGCTAGTTGCCCTTTCTGGCCCCAGTCTAATGGAAGAATGTTGGAGGAGAAACTCTTGTGTGCTGTTTAAAATCGAGGAATATGCTATGTTGGAATTAATATACAGCCTAAAAAAAGCCAGACACAGGTAACTGAAATTGAATTTGGAGGCTGCAGGCTTCAGCGCACGGGCCGAGAGAGAGTGTCTCAGGGTTGCAGCAGCTAGCTAGGGGAATGCTTGGCTTTGTTAGCTGACAGCTAAGGGTGCGGTTTGTGTGGTGAATGCCCTCGAAAGGAAGCAAACTGATGAAGAACTGTGTGCAACAGTGTTGGAATGCACGGCAACCCCTCTCCGACATGTAGCTGCAGGGCAAAAGATGGTTAAAGCTGCTACTCTTGTAGCAGAGAAACATGACAAAGGCATAGAGGACCGGAAGCTGGCACCGCAGAAGGAGATTGATTGGCAGTCTAGTGCTGGACCGCTGCGGAAGAAACAACTGTCGATCCCAGAGATCTTTGCTGGAAGGTTTCCCAGACATTCTCTAAAGGGACTGAGAAGAGCCAGAATGCAACGCGTGAAGCAGTCAGGTGGGTCCCCATGATAACTATGTGTACTGAAATACTGTCACAGGGGAATGGATCTGCTGTAGTGTAAAGGGTAACTTCAATCACAATATGTGATCCAAAGGAAGAGAGCCGGGTCGGTGAGCTTGAAGACTCTAGTGGCACATGGTGCAGTAGTGGTTAGAGAGAGCGGAATACGCTTAGGTGAGGCTGGGAGTCTAATACTTTGTGAAAGTCTAGCTATGGTTGCAGATAAAAGCCCGGTGAGAATGGCTCCACCGCAGTGTCCAACGTATGGGTCCCCTGAAGGTGGAGAAAAATTATTTTCACCTATGGACGAATCAGACCTTTCAGGTGTAAGTGAGGCTTTGACAGATGAAAACTCCGCTTCATGTAATTTGGGTGAGAGTGTCAGCAGTAGTTTGGCTAGACCAGCCACACAGAAATGCATGCTTTCCCAGAAAAAACAAAGAGCGAAAACCAGGCCCAGTGGAAGAGGGCAGGAATCGGACATTTGTTTTACATGGCATCTAAAATGGCACTACAGCACCAAACAACAAGTCTATGAGGAGGATAATTTGGGGACAACAAAAATGCAACAAGGCAGTAAACTGCTAGCCCTTGGATGGTAGATACACCTGCTATTGAACTCATGTACTCCATGCTAAAGCAGATGCAAGGGGAAGCCTGTACAGAGAATAAGAGAGCTCACTTGGCCACCAAGAAACGACAGGGGGCAATTTGAAAAGTTAATGAGACCTGCCCCTAAAAGGCCGAAAGAATCTCTTCTGTGGAAGTACGGACGGAGCTATTGAATCCTGGGGTTGGAGCATTGGAGAAACAACATGAAATGCAGAAGTCCCAAATGGCAGATATGATGTGGAAACTGGAGGACTTTGAAAACTGCCAGCGCAGAAACAATTTAAGGTTTTTAGGTATCAGGTGATTTATTTTGGGTTTGTTAAAGGTGGCCTTCCCTGATCTCTCCCATTGGGATTGAGATTCTGAGGTGCAACAAGTTCACCGATTTCCACTGATGCTCAAGAAAAATCAGCAATCCCAAAAGTCTGAGAAGCCTAGACCAATCCTGGTATTTTTTGGCAAGCAATAGTTCAAAAACACCAAAAAAAAGTTATGCAGTTATTATTCACTTGCCGAAGTGAGTAATATATTTATTTGGAAATGCAAAATCCTTATAAACAACACACATATACATAATGCATATGAAGAATAGAAACAAGTGACATTTGTGACCCCAGTGAAGTGACCATAACCAACTTCTATTTTAAAAACATGAAGTGACTATATAGTGTTAGAGGACAGGTTATTGGAATACAAAAGGATGTTTTATGGGATTCTGATTCAATGTTTTCAGATCGAGGACCAGTGTCTTTTCTAGTGCTCTCAAGACTATCTTTAATGGTTGTCGACGATGTTTAGACCCCACTATGGATATGGGGGTCTCTTCAGGACAGAGAATTCTGGGGACTAAGGGCACTCCATCCTTGGATTAAGCGCCGATTACTAGATGCATATGACGTCCCATTCATGAAGTTCAGACACTCATATAGATGAGTGGTCTGCCTTCCATGGTGTACGTCTGGTATTCATAGGTTTCAATACCGTATCAAAAGACTTAAGAATTGGAAAAGGAGCCAAACAATTGCTGGAATGCAATGAAGGTAGTTGCCCTTCAGTGACATGGGCTGTCGTAAGGAGTCTTCAATCACTCGCTATGGATCTGACAGAGCAGCCCATCGTTACAGGGTTGAAGTGAAGCTGCCGAGAATGTATGGTGAGCCCGTAAGGTGGAGAAGCGCTGCTCGACCTATTCTCAATGGGTCCCTTCCATAATTGCGGAGCACTGCTACTCCACCTTCTGGATTATTTGGGAGTTCATAGTAGTAAACAAGCTGCAAGATGAATAGGAGGGCCTGGTATTTGGATGAATTAATTAAATAGATGCAGTTTTAAAAACCATTGACGCTGATGCCCCTCAGGTAAAAGGGATCGAAGTGCCGGTATTGTTATATGCGGACTATGCCGTTCTACTGTCTAGGACTCCCATCGGCCTTCAGCGATTAATTGATAGATTTTCTGTTTTTATTAAAGACAGGAAACTATTTATTAACAAGAAAAAAACTCACACCATGAATTGTGGGATAAGCCGGAAGAGGTTTCATGTCTTTTTTGTGGATGGTCAGAGAGTGCTCCATGTAGATAAATTCTGCTACTTAGGAATTACCTAATGTCCGCGCAAAAATGGCTAAAAGTGCCCACGGGGTTTTTAGATTCCCGGCAAAGATAGGTGACAGACGCATCAGGGATATGATGCAGATTTACCAATCCAGATGTGTGTCAATCGCCTATACGGGGCTGGGGTGTGGGTATATTACCCACTTTCCTCAAAAAGCTATTATGTCTACCAACCTCTGCCCCAACTGAGTTAATACACAGAGAATTGGGGATTAACTATTTGTCAAATTTGATATCCCTAAGGCCCCTAATGATTTGGCTATCGATCTGGCAAAAGGAGGAGACAGCCTTTAATAGATCTGTTATTGAGGACTGTCTCGCATTGGAAAATCATCTTAGGATCCCCTGGTTAAAATAGATTGAACATAGCTTCCAGGAAATCTTTGATCTAAATATATTGGTTGACCCGTATGCTGCTGTCGCAATAACCAAAAGTGAGCTGAAGTCAATATTCTTGTCATATAGAGCCAATAGGCGGACGAATAGCAGTGGCTTATTGTCTTCCACCATGTTTTATAACAAATACACTGTCAATGAAGGTTTTCAATTATATCTAACCCAGGTGACATGTCCATCACATAGATTTGTCCTTATCAGGCTTAGGCTCGGGCTGGTACATCATTTGGTGGCTTTTCCCCACCCTAAAAAACATCCAGCCGGCCATTGCCCATGTGATGGTCAAGATAAGCAGAGCACATTGCACTTTTTCTTAATATGTAATCTTTACATGAACTCACATATTGTCTATCTAAAACCTATGTTTATTAAATATGGAGTTCGTTCTGTAAATGATGCAATGAAGTTGATTTTTAATATGCAATATTTTGATGTTTGCCTTTTTACTGCTACCTTTTTATATAAATCCATTAATGCCAGGAAAAGTATGATGTTTTAACCTTGATGTTTACTTTGTATACCTCCGCAATGTTGACCTCTTGTGTATGTTCCAAGTGCTTTTATGGTCATTTTTATATGTACCGAATAAAGCTTTATGAATTGAATTGAATTGAATAGGATAAGTCATACAGTGGTGATTGGATGAGGTTTATGGAGATTGGTTATTTTCTTTCTTCTCCTCTGTGGGAGGAAAGATATAAATATGTAGATATTTAACCTAAGGCAGTATACATACCAAGAAATTTTAACATGATGCACATATGAAAATAAATCAGTAGTTATCAAATGGCACTGTATAAAGTCCCATATGTATGTACAGGGATAAATATTTACAAATTCAGGGTTTTTGTTTTTGCTGCAAATTACGTGTTTTTTTATTATTCTGTTTTTTAGATTTGGCCCTCAATATTTCAATAGTGAAGCACTTATAGATGCTATTGCTATAATCATATTTACACATTGTGAAAGATATGTATTACTATAGGAAAGTCAATCCAAAAGCATACACTCATCATCTTATATAATATTGATGTATTGGTCTACTTTTATATATGGATATAATTTGTATAGCTATAATCATATTTACACGTTATGACAGGTAAGTGTTATTATAGGAAAGTAAACTCATAAACAGACACTCATCATTTTATATTGATGTGTTGATCTACTTAAATATGGATATTATGATAAAGGTATACATATATGTATAAATATATATCATATTTTGTATTTATGATGCAGAGGGATACATAGCCATAATTTGTTGTTTGTTTTTGCATTAATGAATGAGTATAATTTTTTTTATGTGTTCAGGATTTTATAGTAATACGTATATTGAATAGTTAATATTTACACATACTTTCTTAATAAGGAATTAATATGCTGTGATATGAGTTATCATAATAAGTAGAGATCCATAAGCATGTAGCCAAATATTTGTTTGTTTGTTATGTGATGCCCTATATACATTTTATGGGTAAATATTAGGAGTGTATATAATTTAACCCTAAGTAAAATATACATTTGTTCATTGTTTGAGCATAAATATATACGCGAGTATATATATTTTTATTATTAAGATGGTTGATCGTGGAGGAGGAAGGTGGGAGAGAGGACTGAGTTTAGAAAAAGGGGGAAGTGGGTGGAGAGATAAACAGGGGGGAAGGAAATAGAATGGAGGATATTCAGTTAGGGTTGAGGGTTCTAAAGTCAAATGGCTATACTCATGATACATGCTGATGACTGTGGAAGCTTCCTATCAGTCACATTTGAGAACCATAGGGGTACACATCAGATTTTGGACCCTTGCCAACTACTATTTGACAGGCATGAAACATCAATGTTATTTACTGTCTGACTGGCAATGCCAAACGTCCACTACATGCTGATGACACATTGCTCACGGTGTTGAATCCTAGTTCCTCTCTCCAGCAGTAAGGTCTTTAATGTATAATTTATCATCAATCTCATCATAGAGGATTAACTGTGAGAACAATTATATCCTGCCCCTTCTAGAGTAACCATAGCAGAAGCTGTGGCAGAGTACAATGTTTATTTATTTATTTATTTTTTTGTCCTCATCTCACTTTGTCAAGCCGCTGCGGAACTTGTACAGCCTTGTTCTCTAACTGGGGACGACTCGGCTTGCCGCACTCGCTTGGGTCACCTGACCCATCCCCTTTTTTGTACGGGGACATGGTGTAATCATTGGACCAACTGGATCAGTCTTAGACTTCGTCCCCAACTCATTCAAGGATACCAGATGTTAGTCGGCTTATCCTCTACACCCTCATATTCAAGCCGGGCCATGGCAAACGATGCTTTAAGCTAGTCCTCTCTTTTCGGGGGGAGGGAATCTTTCCATCTTCTACAGATCTCTCTCCTCGCCAGTAGGATCATATATAATAACAGACCTTTGTCCCGCCGCGAAGCAGTCTGACAGAAAAGACCATCATCTCCAAATAAAACTAGGGAGAGATTAACCTCAACCCTAGTTTTAAAAACTCCCAAAAGAGTAACCCCCAACTCTTCCCAAAAATGTTCCAACTCTGTACTTTGATAAAAGATATGGATGTCATTGGCTAATGGGGTACGGCATCTCGGACAATTAGGTGGAGGTGCTGGGGCATATTTTACTATTTTATAGGGAGTATAGTAAAGTCTGTTGATGACAAAAAAGTGCTTCTTTTTCAAACAGCCCGGTTTTATAAACTTATATAGTGTCTTTAAAGATGGCTCAAAAAGGGCCTCTGCCTGAGATCCCATGGAGGATTGACTCCAAACCAGCTCTGAGGGAGGGATCCCAAGATCTTCAGCTTTTAATAGGTGATTATACCACATAGATATTTCCTTTTTAAATGGTAGGGTGGATTGGCACAACCTCTCAATTTCCCCATTTCCCTTTATCTCCTCCCGTTCCGCACCATACCAAGATACTAGCTGAAGGTATTTGAATCTAGATAATCCAATTCCTATCTTTGCCCTCAGATATTCCCATGGATGTACTCCATCAGCATCTATCAATTCCATCCAGGTGGTGATTCCCGCTCTCTTTATTGGTAGTGCCAAGGTAGCTCTCAAACAGTCCGGAGTTCCGGGCGAGTCCCAGAGAGGAACCAGATCTGAATAATAACTAATCCCCCAGCGGAGCCTCGCCCTGTGCCACAACTCCAGAGTTGCCTTTAGAACCTTCAGACGAACCCGCTTTAAAAATCTGGGGGATCCAAACATATACATGAAAGCGTCTCCTCCACCTCCCCCTTCCACTCTCACCATTTCTCCCAGCAATCTTCCCCAGGGCGACCCATCTGGTTTCATAAGTAGCATCCAAATGCTCTTAAACTGGAATGCCACTGCGTACAGGCTAGTTGCGGGAAGAGCCAACCCCCCTTTAATTAGTCTTCGTCTGAGCTTTTTCCAAGTTAATCGAACCCCTTTATCCCCCCATACAAAGCTTCCTATCTTACTCTGCACCATGCTGATATTCTTTTTTGGGAAAGTTAAAGGTATAGTGGAAAATAGATAGGAAAGCTTGGGGAGAATTACCATTTTCACAAGGTTAACTTTCCCATAGATGGTTAAGGGAAGATTTCTCCATTTACTAAACAAACGGTCTATTTCTCTGGTCACTCTATTTAGATTTAGCTGGGGGATTTTGTCCAGTTCCTTCTCGATGTATATCCCCAAATATATGAACTCTGAACTCACTACGCCCCTCCATTGGTCCAGATTCCAACACATGACCTCTGTTTTTGATCTTTTAACCACATAACCTGATATAGACCCTAATTCTCCCAACAACTCCTCAACCTGAAGAATCGCCGCGACCGGATCGCTTGTATATAATATCAGGTCATCTGCGTAGAGGGCCAATTTGGAGCTATAAGGCCCAGACTGAAACGGGGCAATTCATTCATTTAGCCTTATGGCTTGTGCCAGGAGTTCAATATACATATTGAATAATAGCGGGGAAATAGGGCATCCCTGCCTAGTACCTCGCTGTATACTAAAACTGGATGTTAATAAGCCATTTAGGAGGATCCGCGCAGAGGCACCCTGATAACAGTTCTGTAAGGTCTAGATGAAAACGGGGCCAAACCCCATTGCCTCCCGGACCGCCCAAAGGTACACCCAGCAGGCTCTTTCAAAAGCCTTGGCTGCGTCCAAGGCGACTACGGCCAAGGGTTCCGATCTTTGTATGGCTAAATCTATATTCCCAATTAAGAGGTGAGTCTGATCTTCAATGTGCCTTCTGGCCACAAACCCATTTCTGGTCTGTGTGGATCAACTTAGGTGCCAATTTAGCCAATCTCCCCGCTAGAATGCCCATAAAGATTGGCCGATACGAGTCTGTCCTTAGGGGGTCCTTACCTGGCTTCAAAATTAAAACAATTATAGCCTCTTTCCATGAGTTAGGCACTCTGCCTGCAGGGTAATAAACCGAATTAAAAATTGTACCCAAAACAGGAGACAGCTCTTCTGCTAAATGTTTATAGATTTCACTTAGAAGTGCATCCGAGCCGGCAGCTTTTTTGTTTTTCGATATCTTAATCTGTTCTACTATTCCCTCCACTGTGATAGGAGCATCTAAGCTGTTCCTGCCCTCCTCAGACAACATTGGCAGTATTTTATTACTCAACCATAAACGTATGGTGTCTGGGAATGGAGCAATATTTTCTTTATAAAGATCTGAGAAAAGCAAAAGTAGACAAGTTTGCATATCCTCAACTTTACTTGATATTTCCCCGTTGCCATTTACGATAAGTTCTTTAATATCGTTCTTAGCTCGATCAACTCTGGCTTTCCAGGCCAATAGTGCTCCTGCTTTTTTCCCATACTCAAAATTTTCCATATTTCTGGAATCCCACTGAGCTTTACACCTCGCATCCAGTTTCCCTCTATACTGCTCTTTTGCCTCGTCCAGGTCCTGCAGAACTTGCAGAAGTCGCTCTGAGTCTTCACTGTTCAAGCCAGTGCTTTCCAGCTCTAACTGACTAATGCTTCCCTCGATGTCCTTCATCATCTTAGCCACTGCCCTGTTCTTAGCACATATGATGCCATGTAATCTCCCCCTTAAACAGGCTTTATAGGCATCCCAAATAACGTCGAAGGTTGAAGAGCCAATATTATGTGGGAAAAATTCCAAAGAAACGACTTAATGGATTCGATAACATCAGAATTAAGAAGCATAGCTCTCTTTAATGTCCATCTCGACTGTACCAGCCGACCTTTGCTCAGTAAGACAAACTGCAAGGGAGCATGGTCTGAAAGATGACTAGGCTTAACAATTATCTCCTCAATATCAGTAAGAGATTGTCTATCTATAAAGACATAGTCAATCCTGGAAGAATGTCCGAATTTCTTACTATAAAATGTAAAGCCCTGCCGGGTGCCTTTCATGGCTCTCCAAACATCAGCCAAATCTAAGTTATGAATCATGTGTAACAGTGTACGACGTATCTTGGGAGCTCCTATATAGTGGCTCAAATTGGACCTATCATTTGTAGGATTCAATAACACATTGAAATCTCCACCCAGAATATAAGGCGGTGACTCCAAAGTCAATATTGATTGTAATTTGAGCAAATAAGAAGAATCATCAATGTTAGGGCCATAAAATAAGCCACATGTTATGTCTACATTATTTAATGTCATTTGGGCCACTAACCATCTGCCAGATGAGTCTGTTTGAGTTCCCTTTATAGAGTGGCAGAGTACAATTTTAAGTGCTGTTGAGTAACTTAAATATTGAGTAATTTTCATAGTAGCACCTCAAAGGATAACATAAAACCTTTAGTGGTAAGACCAATAATTAGTTTAACAGAGGATTGGACAAACATTTTTTTCCTCTGGGCAGAACCTAGGTGTGACATTGGTAGTGGCTCCAAACATTAACTACCTATAAAGTATTTACCCCTGCAAATCATATGGTTTACACTTAGGAAAATGGATACATTCACCAACACTTTGCAGTGGGGCTTAAAGAAATCACAACTTAAGACTGCCAAACTAGACATGGCTACAACATCATTGGTGAAGTATTTCTAAATATTGTCCTACATAATTAGTCCTCCAGGCTCAAAACGGATGTACCTGACCACTCATGCTCATCTCCCCTTCCATTCTGAATAAGGAAATATGCCCACCATTTCTGTGAAGCTAATGCCCCGGATTTTGACACCCAAGATTCACGGATGTTGACTACACTATTGCAGTAATTCGGTGTGCAAGTTGGTGAAGCAACATACCACTGGTTGTAATGGACCTCACAATGCATTCTAATATCAGATGACTTGCTTAATGAGGAGACTTAAAGTCCTATGCCTCTTTGTGTTCAGGTTGTGGTCTTCCACTCTCTAAGTACTATTACCATACACAACATTTGCACTGCCTCAAGAGTAGACTGAGCTCCATTTGCTCCCACCACTGCATCTTTCATTAAAAATAGGAGAAAGTTAGAGGGGTAACAATTGGCTTCTACAATATTTTGTTTCAAATTTGGGGCTGGATTTAGAGTTTGGTCTAAACTGGGGTGGCAGGTGAGTAAAAGAATGATGGATTAAACCCAGATCTCTTGACTGGGGGTGAATGTTTTGATTTGTTCTGCATTCTGTCCATCAATTGTGTGTCTTTTGGATTTAGAGTTTGGCAGAGAGGTTACTCTATCAAAACCATGGCAAATAACCTGTGTATGATATCCTATGATTGCTGTGGCCTGTGTGTTAAACTCCTACCAAGCATATTTGAACCATATGCTTGATATATTTGTGCCTGTGTCCTCTGATTAAAATCCTACTCACTCACACACCCTACGGAAATGACCCATTTATGTGTACCACTCGCTTATTATCCTCATCATACTATATATTATGATGCTAATATTTGCTGATATTCTATGAATTCCAGTCAGTGATTAAAAGTTCAATGAATAAAAAGTGAAAGTAAGGCATGGCAGCTGGTATTTGCACATAATGACCATATAGTATTAACTGAAAATTATATTTTGGAGCCTAAAAGATAGATGTAAAAATGTTTCTGTAGCTCTTGTGTGTATTTAATCTTGCATTATATTCTATGTACTGTCTGATCCATCTATTACACATTTCCGTACATGCATCTCTTTTGCTACATCCCACATCCCTTCCCCTTCCCTCTTCTTCTCTGGTTTAATGGCTTGTGTGATGACAATGGAAGGCTGATCTAATGCTCTAATGTAATGTGTAATTGTGTACATATCTGTACCATTCATTTAAAGGCAATGTTTTAAAGAACATGTATTACAAAAAAGGCAGTTTAACCAAGATAAGGGATGTGGAAAAGATATCTGGGTCTAGCAAATTCTGACAATTGTTTCATGCTGGTGCAAAGAGAAAAAAATGACCAGAAAGACGTGCCAAATGTTCCACGCCTAAAAGTTTGAAAGACAAAAAACAACGATGGGCCTTGACTCTTACTCAGCAAGGCAGACCCAATTATCTATAGAACAACACAAATGCCAATGCTGAGACTGACTCCTAATACTATTTGTAAATGACTTCATGAACATAACATAATAGCCTGCTTTAGAAATTGCAACGATCCAATTTTATTGTACTTATTTTATCTTAATTTATTTTTCAAACATGTAATTCCTTGTGCATAACAATACATGAAAAATATACAAAAAACAATACATATATATGTAATATACTTCAAACAATTACAACCTGACACACAATCACTTTAACAACACGATTGGCCAGCAAACATTCATTCCACATTCAAACTAACCACATCCATCCTACACACACAGGTCCCAGTGTCAATAATACAGACGAAAGCAAATTTAAATACACAAATGCAACTTTTTTGTTGTGTTTCAACCTAATTTGGAAAAAGTTGCCTTCCTATTTACAACAATAAATTCTATAAGACCCGGGACCCAGAAGATTAAAGGGTTCTCCTCAGGACCAACAACTTTCTAAAAAAAAACAAAAAAACAAAATAAACACACTTTAGGCTTATTCTGATCTCATAAACTATGGCCACCAATCTAGTAAGCGCCCCTTATATCGCTGTCCTACCTTTAGTCATCATGGCTAATAATCAAAGTCTGTGTGTAACTGTGTCATTCCATGTATCATACAGAGAAGAAGCTGAAAGGGAACATAAACCACTTGTAAACATAACAAAGACCTCCAAGGTTGTGGTCATTCAGTCATAACGGTATGAATAGGTGGAAACCACTTACCCGCGCGACATGCGGGTCCTGTATGAATGGACAGCTGTGACTCCTATAATACAAAGCCGCCGGTTAGTAACACATCTCGCACGTTATTTGATTGATGGGCTCTGTAGACAGAGGCTTACCGTAAGTTCAACGGCTGCCCCCGCTATTCGCAGCGTCCGCTGCGCATGGCCTTATAATCGCTCGATGGCTGTGGGGGAAACAACAATAATGACAAGTGTCATTATTCGTTTTCTAGCGTAGGCCTGAATGCTCGTTCTAGTTGTGTTGCGATGTCCGTTTTACTCCTCACTTACCGGGTGAATCGGTACTTTTGTCTTCCTCTGCGAATGAATCAGTTGTTAAAAACACTGTCTGCGAAGCGAAACCGTCAGTGTTTCAAAATGAACTACTTCCTACAGCGTCACGTGATGGCCGCTAAGGTGCTTGGTAGTTGTGGTTTGGTGCGTGATCGCATGGTTTGTGCATAGATGTTAGCAGACTACACATTTGGAAATTACTAGTACATCGGAGTTAGAGAATTTGGGGTATTTATGGAGCATGCGGGCTACGAGCTAACTGGTCTGATATAGGATGCATGTCGTCCGGTATAAAAACAATTTGTGGAAAATCACAAATGACTGCACGGAGTGATTTAAAATTCAGATAATGATGCCTGAACTGTCAGGGGCGGTATTTAGAGTGTACTGTCACTCGGGAGAGCACAACAACGGCCAGGTCCACACCTATATGATGGGTCACAATGTTTCGAGAATCTCCTAGAGACCCATATCAGGGCTGTGCTGTGACTCGAAGACAGGAACATCGTACCCAAAAACGGTTGGGTCCATATCTAAGAAATGGGTTTGAATATTTCGGAAATCTCATTGAGGCTATTACTGGCGGTTTTGAATTTCATGATTAACAGCGCTTCTCGCTGGCTTAGTCGTGCATCAAGATCACCTCCGCGGAGATCTCTGTCGATCTTCGACAGCACTGTCCATTTCAAATCGTTTTCCTTGTGATTTTTGACAACCCAATGGTTCACCAATGGTGCATTTTCAACCAACCTGCGTAATCTAGATTTGTGCTACCTGATTCGCTGTCGGACCTCCTGTGTCGTTTTTCCTATGTACAACCTGGGGCATGGGCATACAATGCCATACACTACATTCCTGGTTTTACAATTTGTAAACACTTCGTGTTTCCAATGAATATCATCAAATATAAAAACTGAATTTTCCATTGTTTGATCACAACAGGTGCAAGTCCCGCACTTGTGGTGTCCTATCACTGGTGCTAATCCCAGCATACTCCTCAATGTAGATGCTTGTTCAATAGGGAGGGCTGCACAAACAATGTGGTTGGCAACACTTTTTTCTTTCTTAAACGCGAATAATGGTGGTGCTGCAAAATCCTCATGTAGGTCTTTAAGTAGGTGCCATATAAGGGGCGCTTACTAGATTGGTGGCCATAGTTTATGAGATCTGAATAATCCTAAAGTGTGTTCATTTTTTTTTTTTTTTTTGTAGAAAGTTGTTGGTCCTGAGGAGAACCCTTTAATCTTCTGGGTTTGAACCGCGTCGACCGACCCGGTCCCGGATCTTATAGAATTTATTGTTGTAAATAGGAAGGCAACTTTTTCCAAATTAGGTTGAAACACAACAAAAAATTGCATTTGTGTATTTAAATTTGCTTTCGTCTGTATTATTGACACTGGGACCTGTGTGTGTAGGATGGATCGGGTTAGTTTGAATGTGGAATGAATGTTTGCTGGCCAATCGTGTGCTTAAAGTGATGGTGTGTCAGGTTGTAATTGTTTGAAGTATATTACATATATATGTATTGTTTTTTTGTATATTTTTCATGCATTGTTATGCACAAGGAATTACATGTTTGAAAAATAAATTAAGATAAAATAAGTACAATAAAATTGGATGGTTGCAATTTCTAAAGCAGACTATTATGTTATGTTCATGAAGTCGTTTACAAATAGTATTAGGAGTCAGTCTCAGCATTGGCATTTGTTTTGTTCTATAGATAATTGGCTCTGCCTGCTGAGTAAGAGTCAAGGCCCATCGTTGTTTTTTGAGTTTAGGGCTGGCAGTTGGCCCACGAGGTCTTTGGTGGCAGTAAATCTGCCACTAGAGGGAGGTTTTTTGGAACCAGGGAGTTCCAGAGTAGGTCCCTAGGTGTGGGAGAGTGTGCATGTTTTGTGACAGTTGCAAATTTATGTTCTTTTCTTCTTTTTCTTTTGAGTGTTTGTAAATTTGGTGTTTTGTATCTTGTGTTTTTGTTATGGCTGACAAAGACACGTTCGCATACAGCGAAGAACATATTCAGAATCTTATGAGCGCTCCGCCGGTATTCGCTTCCGCCACCCTTAGTTTGACTGAAAAAACTCAAAACGAATCGGACAAATTGATTAGACTATGAAAAAAACAGATAAGGACGGACCTTCATGGTCACTTTTTATTACAACATTTACAAGCTGGGGCGATTCCATCTGGACTCCAAATTCGCAATATTCCAGTGGTATTCACGGATGATCCGGAATATAAGAAAGGGTACAGTTGTATCGAGACCAAATGCAGCAGAGACCTGATGGTCCTCACTGTTGAAACTGCCCATAGGATTTCACTAAAACAGCTTCAAGAGATCTCAACCCTGGAAACAGAAATCCAAAATAACCAATTAATTACGGATGCTAAAGCGTTATTGGAGAAAGTTGAAAAGGAGATTTTGGAGTTCAAGGACTTTACAGTGTCCCAGAAAAGCAACAAATTTGACCTAGATAAAAAGAACTTTTCATTGGAAAATACGTATCCTTATCTAAACAAAGATTTTTACACACGGACAGATTCGAGAAGATTCCTTCGAGATAATCAAGGTCGATCACGGAATAAGTTTTTAACTTTTTCGGATACATCATCGTCCTCAGAAGGAGAAGCTGATACTAACACCAGGTCCAATATAAACCGTAAAGGGAACCAACAAAATCAGCAGCAACAGCAACAACCACAAAACCAGACATCTTTTTTAGGCAGAGGCCAACAGAGGGGCAGAGGACGGACACGCTTTGTCCAACCTTGGGAGATGATGACTCGTCGTCAATATTACAAGTGTTAGAACTATCTCCATAGTTTAATTTGTCAGATAGGGTGTTAACACCAGCAGAAATATCAGTGTTGAGGAAAGGTCTCAGTGTTGTCCCCTCAAGACCCACGGATTTTGTCAAAATGAAGTTGGAGACAATAGAGTTCTGTCGCAAGATTCGACTAAAAACATTCTTTAAGGAAACTCCGGATGTGTGTAGTTCGGAAACAACTGGTCTTAGGAAGAAATCATCCTTTTGTCCATCAGGTCCCAAAATCCCAAAGGAAGTAGTGACGTTTGAAAGAACAATTCTGTCAGGGATAGCAGCAATGGAGAAAAAGAGAATGTTAATTACAATCTTCCTAAAATTGAAAAGGATGCACTTTTTTCTTTAAAGAATGACAAATCATTGGTCATCAAACAGGCAGATAAAGGTGGGGCAGTGGTGATCTGGGACATCAATAGATACAAAAATGAAGTGTTACGACAACTAGTTGATATAAGTTGCTACAGGAGAATCGGAAAGAATCCCACAAGTTAATTGCAAAGCCATCTTTTTAGCATCATTCAAAAAGGATTTGATCAGGGATTTGTTGGACCAAAAGAACGTATATTCCTACAGAATAAGAACCCCAGGACACCGTTTTTTTATGTGCTACCTAAATTGCACAAGAGTGAGGTTGATCCTCCTGGCCGACCCATAGTGTCGGGCTGTGAATCTTTAATTGAGCCAGTGGCCAAATACATTGATTTTTTCTTAAAACCGTTCATAGTGGAGATCCCGGCCCATTACACAGCGTTTTTAAACAGAATAGCTTCTGTGCAATTTGATGAATCCAAACAACTACTGGTGACGCTAGATGTTGTTTCCTTCTATACCCAGATTCCTCAGGATCAGGCATTGGAAATATTAGCATTTTTTTTAGAGACAAGGGAACAACCAATGAGAGTGCCCACTGACTTCATTCTGGAGCTTGCCAAATTCGCCTTACAAAAAAATTACTTCACGTTCGACTCAGAATTCTTTTACCAAACTAAGGGAGTATCCAGGGGCTGCTCCTTTGCGCCAGAATTGGCGGTTCTGTTCATGTGTCTATACGAAGACAAATTCGTATATAATAACAATCCTTACATCGGATGTATTTCTAATTATATGCGGTACATAGACGACGTCTTCCTAATTTGGACTGGGACACAGGAGCAACTTAATAAATTCGTAATTTGGCTAAATTCAAGGACTAAAGACATCAAGTTCAGTTGTTCCGCGTCCAGTAAAACGATTACTTTTCTGGATGTCAAAGTGTTTGTTTCTGAAGGAGTCTTAGCTACTACTTTGTTCCGCAAGACAACTGATAGGAACAAAGCCCTCCATTACAGGAGTAATAACCCTAGGAGTTTAAGACAGAACTTGCCATTTGGGCAATTTTTATGAATTCGTAGAAATTGTTCAAGTAAAGATGAATATTTTGTTCATGCAAATAAACTCAAGGAGCGTTTGCTTGAAAGAGGATACCCGAAGAAGCTGCTCAAACATTCCCTTAAGAGAGCATGGTGGACACCACGGGACACTCTGTTGGAAAAGAAAATCAAACCTGAGTTAAAAAGACCAGTTTGTGTAACAACGTTTTGCCCTAATGCACATCAACTGAGAAAATTGATTACATCAAATTGGCACCTACTTAAAGACCTACATGAGGATTTTGCATCACCACCAATTTTCGCGTTAAAGAAAGAAAAAAGTGTTGCCAACCACATTGTTCGTGCAGCCCTCCCTATTGAACAAGCATCTACATTGAGGAGTATGCTGGGATTAGCACCAGTGATAGGACACCACACGTGCGGGACTTGCACCTGTTGTGATCAAACAATGGAAAATTCAGTTTTTATATTTGATGATATTCATTGGAAACACGAAGTGTTTACAAATTGTAAAACCAGGAATGTAGTGTATGGTAATGTATGCCCATGCCCCAGGTTGAACATAGAAAAAACGACCCAGGAGGTCCGCCAGCGAATCACGCAGCACAAATCTAGATTACGCAGGTTGGTTGAAAATGCACCATTGGTGAACCATTGGGTTGCCAAAAATTAAAGGAAAACGATTTGAAATGGACAGTGCTGTCGAAGATCGACAGAGATCCCCGCGGAGGTGATCTTGATGCACGACTAAGCCAGCGAGAAGCACTATTAATCATGAAATTCAATACCGCCAATAATGGCCTCAATGAGATTTCCGAAATATTCAAACCCATGTCTTAGATATGGACCCAACCGTTTTTGGGTACGATGTTCCTGTCTTCGAGTCACAGCACAGCCCTGATATGGGTCTCTAGGAGATTCCCGTAACATTGTGACCCATCATGTAGATATGCAACTGACCATTGTTGTGCTCTCCCGAGTGACAGTACACTCTAAATACCGCCCCTGACAGTTCAGGCATCATTATCTGAATTTTAAATCACTCCGTGCAGTCATTTGTGATTTTCCGCAAATTGTTTTTATACCGGACTAAATGCATCCTATATCAAACCAGTTAGCTCGTAGCCCGCAAGCTCCATAAATACCCCAAATTCTCTAACTCCGATGTACTTGTAATTTCTAAAAGCGTAGTCTGCTACATCTATGCACAAACCTTGCGATCACGCACCAAACCACAACTATCAAGCACCTTAGCGGCCATCACGTGACGCTGTAGGAAGTAGTTAATTTTGAAACACTGCCGGTTTTGTTTCACAGACAGTGTTTTGAACAACTGATTCATTCTCAGAGGAAGACAAAAGTACCGATTCACCTGGTAAGTGAAGAGTAAAACGGACATTGTAACACGACTAGAACGAGCATTCAGGCTTACGCTAGAAAATGAATAATGACACTTGTCATTATTGTTGTTTCCCCCACAGCCATCGAGCGATTATTAGGCTACGCGCAGCGGATGCTGCGAATAGCGGGGGCAGCCGTTGAACTTACGGTAAGCCTCTGTCTACAGAGCCCATCAATCAAATAACGTGCGAGATGTGTTACTAACCGGCGGCTTTGTATTATAGGAGTCACAGCTGTCCATTCATACAGGACCCGCATGTCGAGCGGGTAAGTGGTTTCCAGCTATGCATACCGTTATGACTGAATGACCACAACCTTGGAGGTCTTTGTTATGTTTACAAGTGGTTTATGTTCCCTTTCAGCTTCTTCTCTGTATGATACATGGAATTACACAGTTACACACAGACTTTGATTATTAACCATGATGGCTAAAGCTAGAACAGCGATATAAGGGGCGCTTACTAGATTGGTGGCCATAGTTTATGAGATCAGAATAAGCCTAAAGTGTGTTTATTTTGTTTTTTTGTAGAAAGTTGTTGGTCCTGAGGAGAACCCTTTAATCTTCTGGGTTCAAAACGCGTCGACTGACCCTGTCCCGGGTATTATAGAATTTATTGTTGTAAATAGGAAGGCAACTTTTTCCAAATTAGGTTGAAACACAACAAAAAAAATGCATTTGTGTATTTAAATTTGCTTTTATCTGTATTATTGACACTGGGACCTGAGTGTGAAGGATGGATGTGGTTAGTTTGAATGTGGAATGAATGTTTGCTGGCCAATCGTGTGATTAAAGTGATGGTGTGTCAGGTTGTAATTGTTTGAAGTATATTACATATATATGTATTGTTTTTTTGTATATTTTTCATGTATTGTTTTCCACAAGGAATTACATGTTTGAAAAATAAATTAAGATAAAATAAGTACAATAAAATTGGATGGTTGCAATTTCTAAAGCATACTAATTTGTTATGTTCATGAAGTCGTTTAAAAATAGTATTAGGAGTCAGTCTCAGCATTGGCATTTGTGTTGTTCTATATATAAAAGTTTGAAAGAGGCGTGGTGGGGCAATCAAGCTTGTATGTTGCTCCCTCAGTTACCAGTGATAAATTACCAATAGTAGTGCATACGTGATAAAATTAAAATTGTAGATAGAACATGTGTGTTTGAAACCAATAGCTTATGTATTTCAAGTACGCGCAAAATGTAGTATTTCCTGAGGATTATGGACTTCAGGTAAAGGAACAATCAAATCAAAAGGGGCCAGTCTGTGACTGAGTTCCAGGCTCATGCTACTTTTGTCTTAGATAGCTCCAACTGTTTCTTGCTGTTGTTGTTTCCTGTTTGTGTCTATATTCTGTTCTATAACAATATACATGTCACATACTTTATTCTTCACTTACTAATATCTGATTCGATCTGTCTTTCCATCATGTGGTGAATAAACAAATATTAATGTATGCATTGCCTCACAGCTCTCAATTCAACCTGGTTGAAGTAAAGGGGCACAGCTTTAAAAAAAAAAGAAGAAATCTCTAAAGGGTTCATTTGCATTTATGAATACTCAGTATATACCCTAACCTTCTGTATTCCTCAAAACATTTTAGTCCCCCACACCAAGAGACCATGGCTGTCCAACTGCCTAGTGCCAGGTCACCAAACCACTGTGTCCCACTGCCCATGACTACCTTTCCTTTCAGGAATCCCCAAATCCCCAGTGCCCAGTGGCATTTTCCATGACTGCTCAACATAATATTTTCCAGTGCCCAGGAGACTAATATCATTGGACCTATGCATTCAACATAAAGGAAATGAGGTGTGTCATCAAATCTGATTTGATTGGGAAAATAATACCTTTGCATAATGAAGTCATATATTGAGCTGTTGTTTTGGGAAGGCCCAGAAATGTATGACTCATTGAAATTAATCAAAATCGAAAATTGCTATTTCCAAGCACAAAACACATCATTGATTTTGGGTGTTTGTGGAAAATGAGAATGTGCTCCAATATTTTGAATAAACAATAGGAAAAGATAAATCTTATTTGTTAGTATAAACCAGGTATACTAATTTTTTTAACATAAGAACTAATAATACATGACATTTAGCCACATATAAATGACAAATAAAATTGTCAAAATTATCAACCACCAGAAAAAAAGACAGACATGATACATGAACATTAATAGAAGAAGACTTCATCCAAAGCAAACCATGACATTGTACACTACAAAGTAGCATACACAACTTAAAAATAACCATCACACCAGTGGAGTGTTTTGCAAAAATGATGATCTCAAAGGTACCCTGATAACATTTCTGAATTATGTCATCATCTTTCGTGGTCCAACTCCATCTTTTTCATTTATGATGGCCCATATCAGTGTTTTGCCATGACCCTTTCTTCAATATAAGTGGCCTCACTCAGAACAAAACAAAGTTAAAAACAATTATAATCAAATGAAGCAAATGCCAAATTTCAAGAATCGACAAATTCAAGAAGTTAGCCGTAGGATTAGCCATGACGTTTAAGCATAAATGTTTGGCACAACTCTGTACCTCTTACAGAGTACACATTTTTGAAATTTAAAGGTAGTCTGAAGCACCACTACAGGCGACCACAGTTAGCTAACCATTAGATAACAGGACTGGCACAGTCTACCTATTCTGAGGCTCCTAGTTAGTCACAGAACATCTTACCATTTGTTGTGCCTGTTGTTTGGCTCACTGGTGTTGGTGCTGCTTCTCACTAGAGTTTGGTCTCCAATGTATGTGAAATATTAGTGGATGTGGATTCATTGGTTTTGTCATTTAATGTATTCCTATGATTAGGATGAAATTGCAGGAGGGGCTCCAGTCGGATGTATGACATTACAACGCATGCTTTTACATCGCATGCCTTTACAACGCGGTATTTACAACGAATACCTTTACAACACATAGTGCTTTTAGGCGCTGGATAGTGAATTGTTTAATTTACTATTCCAACTCCAGTCCCCGTGGATAGTAGGGAAGGTGTTGGATAGTACATTAAACCTATTCCCTATCCTATAGCGCCCCCAGCGCAATGCGTTGTAATGGTTTGCGTTGTAAAAGTTGCGTTGTAAAGGCACTGCGTGGTAAAATTTGCGTTGTAAATGTTGTTTACCGTTCCAGTCCCTGTGTTGTCTGCAGCCTCTGGACCTAGTGGCACCAGAGAAATTTGTGCTTGGGACTTTAACACCTTTTCAAGTTTCAGGGTGATTTTGGCCTGAATGGAGGGAGGAGGGAATATTCAGGTATGAATGGATGAAGGTGGTGGTAGAGAACAGATATTAATAGTCATCAAGTGATCAGCCACATATTGGGGTATTGCAGTATTTATTCCTCATTGAATGGAAGTTATAAACAATACATTTGGAATAGTGGGTATTCTAGTTTGTCACCACTTCTCAATATGTAACTGTGTGTATACGTGTGTATATGTTTGTGCATGCTTGCATGCATGGGACTGTGTGTTTCTGCATATGTGTATAGTGTTTTGCATTAGAAATGTGTGTGAGTATGTAGTGTATATGTGTCTATTTTGTATATATCCGGCACTGTGCTAATGCTTTCTCTTTGTTAACTTGTGTCTAGTTTTTATGTGTGTATGTTAATGCTTGTGGCTGTGTGTGGCAGTTGTGTGTGTCTCACGGTGTGTCATTTGTCAATCCTATGTGTGCGTATATTTGTTTGTAGGACAGCTGTAGTGTTTTGAAATATTTTGTAATATCCTATTCTCATTTTATGTAAAAATTGTACCATACCTTTAGAGTATACACTGGCAACTCACATTGGAGGTGTTTTGCATTAAAATTGATTATCACTTTAGAAGACACACAGTCTAAGATTATGTAAATCTCCTTTATTGCCAGCTCACAGCAGCAACAATTAAAGAATATGGAAATTCAATGAACATTCTAACATACTATAAAGTCACCCCATGCGCAGCCATCTTTCCTTCTTTGTGAATCTGCGAATAAGATAACTTCAATGAAAAAAGTTTGAAATTCAGTTGATAACAGTTTTCCAGACGAGAATCCGAGAAGATCAAACTCTTTATTCTGAAAGAGAAAATAATAGTTTTACATAATATCTTTGGTATCATCAGGGTGGGTTACAACAGTAGGTTGGGGGATAATCTTAGCCTCCGTGTCTTTAATAAAATCCAGATGTGAAAATCTAAATTTTATGGCATGACACGGAGGCTAAAATTATGCAAGTGTAAAGTGCATTAAGCATGTTCTCAATCGCGTTTGTGATTGGTCTAAAATAACAGTTCTTTCATTTGACCAGTCTGCTGCCCTGAGGATCTCTTATAAACCCGCTCCAAGGATAAAGGCTTTGGAAGCTGAAGTTCCTCTAAGGGAGTGTGCCCCGAAAACAGTGACATCCACACCACTTTCATGCATAACGTCTTTCAGCCATCTTGCTAACGTGGGAGAAGAAACTCTCCTATGAGGCCATCTATTGAATTGTTTCTCGTTTCCTCTCAGTCTTTCTGTTCTTCTTTTGTACTTTTTCAGGCATTTTACAACACAAAGTCTTTCGGTCCGAGGAAAGAAAGGATACAAGCTTGAGGATTACATAGTCTTGGTACTCCTTACGGTTGTACGCCCTGCTGGAGACGTCTAAATCCTTTGCTTCTAAAGTTTGCCCAAAAGATACTATACACAGTTGTACAGTGAGTTTATAAGAGATACCATTTAGGGGTAGGTTTGAGTTCTCGCCACAGCTGGTTAGGGTTCATAAGACGTCCCTAACATCCCATAAGGTGGTGTATTTTGTCAGTTGGAGGGTTTAGTACTCGCATACTTTTCATAATTTTCTTAGTCAATATGTCTTGTCCCACAAATATGCCGTCTACTGGGGAGTGTCCTGCTACTATAGATGATTTATAAACGTTAACTGTTCTGTAACTTAAGCCTGATGTGAAAAGCTCTGATAGATTACAACACACACTAGATCAGTTGAAACAGGATCATAAGCTTGTTGAAAACACCAGCGAACCCATTTTTTCCTAGCCAGTCAATATGTTTTTCTTGTTCCAGACGCCCATGATTCAGATATAAGTCAGAAAGCATCTGGCGAAAGCCCTGGGATTCGACACTGTCTCCTGAAATCTTCCAGGCCATCAGAATCAATAGTCCTTGTTCTACAAAGTGGTGAAAGTCTCCCTCTGGGCCTAGGAGTATTTCTCTGAATGATGATATTAGAACTCGGGAGTCTATGCTCATTTCCAGAATGATTGGGAACCAGGCTTGTGATCTCTAGAAGGGAGTTATCACTACGAGGCTCTCTCTATACTGACGTGCATGTAGAAGTAGTTGCGGCAGCATAGCAAATGGATGGAAAGCCTAGGGTGCTAAACCCTTCCAGTCTCTGAGGAAACATCTATCCCTTGAGCTTGGGTTCCGGCCTCCAGCTGAAGAAATCCTTCAGCTGACTGTTCAGTCTATCTGCAAACAGGTCTGTCCTGATGGGACCCCATTTGGTTTGGATAGTCAGGAATATCGCTCTGTCTACTCTATAGTTGCTTGAGTCCTTGAAATTGCTGCAGAACTAGTCCGGTACACCATTGCTTAACCCAGGAATATGTTCTGCTATAACTGATACTCCTTTGCTCAAGCAATATCCCCAGAAACCCTTGGCTAGATCTGCAAGTCCGTTGGAGTGGCGTCCACCCAGCTTGTTGACATATCTGACTGCTGACACATTGTCCATGCGTAACATCACACAGCATTCTATTGAATTCTGGGTGAAGCAACGAACTGCAAATGAACCTGCTGGTAATTCCAGGCAGTTGATATGCAATTCCTTCTCTTGATATGTCCAGCGACCCCCTATTGATGGGTTGCCACCTATCGCACCCCATCCTTGCATCCGATTCTATTAGTAGCTCTGGTTCTTCCCCAAAAATGTCTCTTCCATTACATGCATCTACATTCTTCAGCCACCATAGGAGCTCTTTCCTTGAGTCTTGGTCTAGAGACACTATCTGGGAGTACAATTGTGTTGAGTTCAGTGCCCTTGCATTGAGTCAATGAAGAGCTTGATAGTATAGAGGGCATGGATAAATGGCATGAATTGTGGATGATAGGAGGCCTAGGATCCTTGCTAGAAGCCTTAACGGGAAATTCTTTTTTTGTTAGTAATTTTCTCCATTTTTTTCAAACTTTCCTTACTTTGTCTCCTGGGAGTTTCAGTTCTGCTTTTACTGTGTCTACCACAAAACACAGGAATTGTGTCTGTTGGCTTGGTACTATACATGAGTTTTTCTTGTTTATTATAAAACCCAGGTGTCCTAACAGTCGTATGGTGACGTCTGTATGACGAGATACTGTTAACTCGAATTGAGCCATTATTAGTATATTGTCCAGTTATATTATTAATCTCACTCCCCTTTCCCTGTGCCAAGTTGTTACAGGTCGAAGGACCTTGGTGAAGCACCAAGGGGCCTACAGTAGTCCGAAGGGGAGACTGTAAAACTCCCAGAGTTGTCCCTCCCAGGTAAATTGAAGAAACTTTTGATGTGGGCCCCAAATTGGAATCAGCAGGTAGGCATCCTTCAGGTCTAGTCTTGTCAGCCAATCCCCTTTCCTTAGTATGTCTCTTAGAAGATGGATCCCTTACATTTTTGAAATGGTGGTACTTTACCCATTGGTTTAAATATTTAAGGTTTAGTGTTGGTCTCAGCACTTTGTCCTTTTTCTCCACAAGGAAGATGTTGCTGACAAAACCTAATTCTGAGCCCTTCCTTATTGCACCATTTGCTAATAGATCCTTTACTTCGTGCAACACTAGTTTTCTGTCTTTGAGTAAAAAGGATATCTACTGTGGTCTCTTCGTTTTGGGTAGGGGTATTCAGAAATTCCGTTTTGTATCCCCTGACTGTACTCAGAACCCAGGGATCCTGTGTCTCTAAATGCCAGTTCCCAGATAATTGGACCAATCTGCCTCCCACCCTTATAGGTGTACCTGAAAGGTCTTTCGAAATTCCTACCTGTGAAGAAACTTCGCTGCCTCCATTCACCTCTGATAGATCTTCCACGGTTTCATTGTCTTTGTGGGTAAAAGGGTTGATGCATAGAATAGGCTGGTTGAGGGAATTTGGCACCACAGCCCAGGAAGGGTCTTGTAGAGGGTTGTCCACCACCATGGAACCAACACTGCATTCTCCCGGCCCTGCCAAAAACCCTATCCTGGAATAATGTCTTAATATCCTTATGGGATTTCTGGATGGAGCTGAGTACTCCTCCATATTTTGCCATCTCCTTTATGAAGTCCTCCCTGAAGAGGAGGCCCTGGGAGCTAGGTACCCCATCTTTATTAGCTAATTCTACTAATTTAGGTCAATTTTGAGTAGAACACCCTTTCTTCTCTCCATGGAGACTGCGGTGTTAGCATCGCCTACGAGTCATATGTTTCTTTGAACCCATTGGTGGAACTCCTTCGTGTTGATTGAGCTTTCGCTGAGATAGGCTACTTCTGCCATTTCAAATATTTTGATTAGCAGCCGTATGATATCAAGGAGGCGGTCTTGCCAGAATTTTCGGCCTTTGTCATTCCCTTTTCTAGGGTCTTTCACCTTCTTGGCTATGAACGCTACCACTTTAGGATCTAATTCAGGGGTCATAGCCACTTTGTCAAGTAGAGAATGTAGTGGGCACTACGAGAGTAGTCTGGATCTATTGTCTTTTGGGATTTGTTATCTCAATCAGAACGAGAGGTAGTCCACAACATATTGTGAGGTTGCCCACTCAGGAGATAAGAGGTGTTTGATCAGGAGAGGATCAACAATTTCATCTCCAAATGGATCCACAAGGCCCATTTTGGATCCTGAGGCCTTGGATGCCTCATATGCCTCATCAGAGCTTCCCATTCTCTTTACCTCTACCTCCTCAATATCAGTGTTGAACTGAGAAGAGCATGAAAGCTCTATTTCTGGTACAAAGATCTTGTCACTGTCAATTGGAAAGGGAAGCTCAGGGCCTGTTTCTTTCCCATCTGTGATGCCCCAGGCACCGTTCTGGTCACCGCCTGGAAAACGTGAAGGAACCCCTTGGGTGATTTTAGTTTTCTTTGCCCCTTTATAGAGGGTTCCTCCCGAAGCCCTTTTTCTTGGGGCCTTACCTGCCCCGTCCAAGCCACTTGAAGACAGCCATCCTTTATTGGAGATGGTTTCTAGTTTCTTGTTAATGGTGTCATCAAAAGAGCTCAGCACTTTGTCTAGGGCCCTATTAACTAAATATCCTAATTTCTCATCAATATTAATTTCTGATGGCGCTACAGATATAATTGCAGTGGGAGGTAGTAAAAGTTATAATAATAACCTTTGTTTGCTTAACTTTGTTAAATATATCTTTAAATCCCTATTCAGTTATACATTTCTACAAGCATAGGGGGAGGAGGTTGTTCTGAGCTGTTCGACCAAAAGAAACAGCTGATCGGAACCAGGCATTTGAAAACCTTAACTGTCACCATCATGGTGACCAAAGAAGCAAATTGGACGTCTCATTAAGATGCATTGAAGCATCCCAATATGTTAAAATGGCGGTCACTCATTTATTCGAGGGGCATCACTGTCTGCTTATAGCCTTTCCTCTAAGGCTCTTGGGGTTGCCTTTTTCGTTGATTATTTTGTTTCTTTGCACAGCGAGACGTGCTGCGCATTCATGGCCAGGGGGCTTAAAGCGGTGCAGGATTGCGTGGATCTCTCCCTCGTTGTCAGGGGTAGTAGACACGATTCCCCGTGCCCGTTGGAGCAGAACAGAAATCGGCCCACTTGCGGTCAGAGAAGGAGTCTCCTAGGCAACACGGGAGTGTGTTTGAAGGTATACAACTTCCCAGTTGTCTTCTTATGAATAAGTAGAGACGATGAAGGCATGAAGGGGAAGTTCCCCGATTAAGGGATACACACAAAGTGAAGGCCAACGGCCTAAAGAATCCAGTTTAGAGTAAAACCAGTGTAATTAAAGGTGATGAGTTTTCCGGCCTAAAAAAAGGCTGAAAAGGGAATAACATGCATAGGGAAGTTAAAGCTAGTTCTCATTACTTGCTATACAACACATAGGTAAAGATAAATGGAAGTAAAAAGATATATTACACAGGAAAATATACACATGTTCTAAAGTTAAAGAATGTAGTACTTTTCTTGTGAGCAGCAGCAACAAAGAAGGAAGATGGCTGAACGTTGGGGGACTTTAGTATGTTAGAATGTTCATTTAAGTTCCATATTCTTCAATTTTTGCTGTGAGCTGTCAGTGATGGACAGAAAAACTGGATTTTTATTAAAGACACAGAGACTAATATTATTGCAATCTTCATTTATTGCGCCCCCCACAGCAGCACCTTTAAAGAACTCAAGAACATTACCCAAAGTTCTAAGAATCAAACAAAGGGCCAGAATCACCAGCCATCTTTTTTTCTTTGTTGTATACTGTAACAAACTTAAACATAAGTCCTTTAAAACAATCACTTGATAAATCCATGCAAAAGGTTTTTTCACTTTTAGCTGGAGATCCTCTTCCAATCTCATTTGACCACGTCCTGTAAAAGAACAAACACTATTTACCAACAAGGGCAGGGAGAAAGGGAGGGATAATATTAGCCTCCGTGTCTTTAATAAAATCCAGATTTTCTGTCTATCAAAGCTGATGAAAATCAACATTTTAAGACAAGACCGGGGCTAAGATTATTGCAAGTTCCAAGTTTCTCTAACAAACAAGAAGCTGCATTAATCACAGGTTTAAAATAACACTTACGAAATATAGAGTCATTAGACCAATCTGCACATCTTAAAATATCAGTCAAAGCACCACCCAGCAAAAAGGCTTTCAAAGCAGAGGCACCTCTCATTGAATGTGCACCAAACCTGCTCACATCAACACTAGCATTCTTCATCACTCCCTTCACCCATCTTGCTAAGGTAGGACTAGACACAACGTTATGTGGTTTTCTATAATATATTAAAAGCTGTTTTTCATTTGAAGAACGAATACTTGAAGTTCTCCTTTTGTATTCTTTCAGACAACGCACAACACATAAACATTCATGTTCATCAAAATAAGGATAGAAAATGGTTTCTGAATTTGTCTCATTCTTCTGCGTAGGTAGAAACATACACCTTCAGGATTAAAAATCCTAGCACAGACATCTAAAGCTCTCACATCAGACACCCTTCTAAAAGACAGTAAACACAACAACATAGTCAATTTACCGCTTAAAACCCTCAAATCTAAGCCACTGTTATTTCCTAAATTCCTCAAATATGATATCACTTTAGAAACGTCCCAAACAGAAGAATATCTGTCCACAGGAGGCTTAGAAACTCTTACAATTCTAATAAATTGTTTCACCAAAACATCCTGTCCCACGCAAACTCCATTACCCACTTCATGATCAGCAGCAATGGTTGATCTATGTAAATTGATAGTACGGTAAGTTAAACCAGAAGTAAACAAGTCTGCTAAATATTTGACTACATAAACTACATCCACTAAAAGGGGATCAAAATCCTTCTCCACAGACCAGCGTAACCATTTCTCTCATGCCAGTCTATAAATCTTCCTTGTTCCTTGAGCCGAGGATTCTCTAATAAGATTAGAAGCCTCTTCTGAAATTCCAGGCACTTCCCATACTCGCCTGAAAGCCATCAGTCTCAACTGATCTGATAACACCAAATTGTGACGGTCCTTCCGCTGAACCCTCAAAATGTTTTGGAACGATGGGAGCAAGATTGAAAAATCTACCGGCATTTCTAGAAGGATTGGGTACCAGACCTGAGACTTCCCAAGTGGAGTTACCAAGATTACTGTTTCCTTCCATTTCCGTATCAACAAAGATACTTTTGTTATCATTACAAAAGGAGGGAAAGCATAGGGACGAAGCCCCCTCCAATCCTGCCTGAAAGCATCTATCCCAGCTGAATCAGAGTCCGGACGCCAGCTGAAATATTTTTTACAACCGGGAATTCCTCTTGTTCGCAAACAGATCCACATAACAAGGAGCCGATAGTTCCATCAACCTCTAAAACACTGACCTGAGAAGACTCCAATCGCTGGAATCTTTGTAATTCCTCGAGCACCAATCTGCCTCCACATTCGTCAAACCTGGTATGTGTTCTACCTGAACCAGAATTTCCTGACTCAAACAATAATCCCAAAATACTCTCGCTAGATCTGTCAGATCCTTTGATCTCTGTCCCCCTAATTTGTTCACATATCTCACAGCAGACACATTGTCTATTCTCAAGAGGACTGAACACCTTGCCCTGTCCTTCGTAAAGCTCTTTATCGCAAAAGACCCTGCAAGCAAGTCAAGGCAATTTATGTGCAATTTACTTTGTTCCATAGTCCATATAGCCTCTGTCGATGTTGCACCACAGTGAGCTCCCCAGCCAGTTAAACTTGCATCTGTTTCTATAATCAATTCCGGATATCCTCCAAAAATAGCTTTCCCATTCTATGCCTCCATATTTCTTAGCCATCAATGCAGTTCTAACCTCGCTTCCTCTGAAAGAGTAAGTTCCTCTGAATACTTCAAACCATGCCTTAAATGACTGCTTTTCAACCTCTGAAAAGCACGATAAGTCAAAGGTCCTGGAACAATAGCAAGAATAGTTGAAGACACCAAACCTATAACCCTTGCTAGCATTCTCAATGAAATCACATCCAACAACACCATTTTTTTTATTTCCTTTCTTATTTTCTTTACCTTGTCCTTAAGTAATCTCAACTGACCTTGAACTGTCTTTACCAAGAACCCCAAAAACTGAGTCTCTTGTCTTGGGATCAAACATGATTTTTTCCTGTTTACAACGAACCCAAGTCCCTCCAAAAGGTCTAGTGCTAATTTGGTATGATCCTCCACTCTCGATTTCTCTTGATCCATTATTAAAATATCGTCTAGATAGATGATTAAACAAATTCCTCTCTCTCTCAAAAAGGCAACAACTGGACAGAGCATTTTGGTGAAACACCAAGGGGCTGACGTAAAACCAAAAGGGAGACAAACAAACTTCCATAACCTTCCTCCCCTACTGAACCTTAGAAATATCTGATGTTCATTGGAAATAGGGATGGTTAAAAAAGCATCCTTCACGTCCAGACGTGTCATCCAGTCTCCTAACTGCAAAACATCCCATAGCATATGCATTCCTTCCATCTTGAAATTATGGTATTCCACCCAATCATTTAATTTTCTCAAATTTATGATGGGTCTCATACTTTTCCCCTCTTTCTCTACCAGAAAGATATTGCTTACAAACCCCCAGAGTGATCTTTTTCTCCCACAATCGCACCTTTTTTTACTAAGTGCTTTACTTTTGCATCCACTAGTTCTGTTAACTTTGAATCAAATCTTATCATGACCCGGCATTGATGTTCAACAGGTTCCTCTATGAAACCAATGTGATAACCCATAACTGTATGAAGAACACATGGGTCCTTTGAAATCGCACTCCAATTTTGATAAAATTGAGCAAGTCTGCCGCCCAACTTTACATGGGTAACAAAAGGGTCTTGACTTGCCTGAGCCCTGTGATCTTCTATTCCCTCTTGCGTTGCCCTTCTGCCTTTGCGCGTAGAAATACTAGGCTGATAGCCACCTTGTGACTGATACTGGTAACCTCTAAACCGTGTTGAAAAAGAGGATCTTATAATTCCTTGTCCACAGCCAGGGAAACAACCTCTATTTCGCCCGGCCCCACCAAAATCTCAACGGTCAAAGACCTTCTTGATTTCTCTTTGTGACATGTGTAAAGAGCTAAAAGCCCCAACATACTTTGACATTTCTTTGATAAAGGTCTCTCCAAACAACATTCCATTGGCCTCCAAGCCACCTTCATTATTGGCTAATCCCGCAAACTTTGGGTCAATTTTGAGAAGGATGCTTTTCCTTCTTTCCACTGAGAGAGCGGTGTACGCCTTGCCCTGCAAGCAAACAGCCCTTTGTACCCATTCTCTCAGCTCTTCCACATCCAGATCCCTTTTCCCCTCATAGGCCTCCTTGGTCATATCAAATTTTTTGTGATAGGGCCAGTCAAATCCAATAGTCTATCTTGGCACATTCTTAAACCTTTGTCTAAACCTTTCCCGGATCTTTTCCTCCTTTACTAAGGAACGCTATAATTTTAGCGTCCAAATCTGGAGTAATTCGTTCTTGGAGATTCAGACCATCTTCTTAATCTCACATCCTTAGGGATCTGTTTCCTTAATCACAGTTCCACGTATTGTGCCACGTGCGGCTCCAGGCTCCATTCTGGTGATAGAGGACGTTTCAACATCATAGGATCAAACATAGATTCCCTCAAAGGATCCATGACTCCACAAGACCCATCTGCCTTGTCAGTTCCCAATGTTTCCAAAACCTTATCCTTCTCAACAATTTCCACTTCCGAATCAAAATCTGATGAGCAACTTAGCTCAATATCTGCGCTGCAGAAATTTTCTCGAAAATATAGAATTACTGACAATCCATCGAATTAAAATAAACCTATTAATATGGAAGAAAAGATATTCACTAACTACCAAAAGTCTTCCTCTTCCTAAATTCCCTGTCACAAAATCGCATTCAAAACTGCCTCATAAGATTCACTAAATACCAAAAGTCTTCCTCTTCCTAAATTCACTGTCACAAAATCGCATTCAAAACTGCCTCTTAAGATTTTCCAAATAACTCTCAAGAGTTATAGGTCAATGCTTTAAAAATATCAATCGAATCCTGCTACACGCCCTTAACTAACCAGTAACCTTCAGGTTAATTCTCCTGTCAGTATCTCTCAATTGAGAAACTGACTCAAGCGCTCGAGCACACGTCAAGCTCTACGTGAGCGTGTGCGTAGTCATCAAAGCGTCATATCCCATTAACCTTGCGGCAGAGCTCGATTGAGCTGGAACATCATTGTGACGTCCATGAAGCGCATATGCGGTGCAACAGCGAAAATCAGGTATGTTTAAACTTACTTGAAAATAAACATTCAAAAATCGTACTTGAAAATAAACATTAACAAACAATTAATACACGCTGGCTTCAAGGAAAAGCGTGACCCTATTATTGTTAATTCTGCTCCTTTTTGACTCGCGATAACGTGCTACGCTCACACAAAGTGAATATTAAATTACGCTCTCAACTCACTTGAAGGAAAAAGTAATAAATCCCTTGGTACTGTACTTTTCTGCATTAAACTTCACATGTAATTGATTTATACATACAAATAATACTAGAATAGACGCATTTAAAAACAAAATTACATTTTTGAATAAACTAACTGTAAAACTAACGCTTTAAAAAATTATCTAAATAAGTCATAAAGCTAACATTACATATGAATCTCACTCACACAGAAAGGTTGAGTTAATCAGAGTACAAAACAAACATACATAATGAACTTAAAACATAAATAATGACTAGGAGATTCATGCAATCATAGAGCGACAGCAGACAAGACTTATCTGTTTGGGCAGCTGCAAAAAAGAAGGAAGATTGCTGGTGATTCTGTCCCTCTGTTTGCTTCTTAGAACCTTGGTTAATGTTCTTGAGTTCTTTAAAGGTGCTGCTGTGGGTGTCGCAATAAAGGAAGATTGCAATAATCTTAGCCTCCGGTCTTGTCATAAAATTCACTTTATACACAAGGAGTCTTCAACACTTTATTGTGAAGCAACGTGCCAAGTACACCAACATTAGGAATAGCGATTTCCTAATTGTAATTCTCTCCAAATCACAATTAGGAAATTGGTATTCCTAATATATGAAACTCATTGAGTTTCATTTAAGGATTCCTCGTGGGTCGCAATTCAATCTACCTCATGAAATATAATTAATAAGGTAGGTCACAGTTTGCAACCCATTAGGATTCAAAGCCATTACAGGGAGGGTGACCTGCTGAGGTCAGCAGACCACCATGTCTGTGAATACTTTTTAAATAAAGCAATATATCTTTTTTTTAAATGCGGCAGTTTTCCTGAAAGTAAAACGGGATGCGTTAAAAAAAAATAATTAACCTTATAGTTTTATTTTTTAGGAGTAGACAGTGGCCCGTGTGACCACCACCGGCTCTTAAAAATCTTATTGTTTTACATTCTGAAAGAGGAAGAGGTCCCTTGGGGACCCCATCAGATTTGCCAGTGGGTTATCACAAGTTTCAAGCTGGTGGTAAAGTATTAGGGCCTCATTTATGGGGTTTTTATGTAGTGCAGCGCTCAGCAAGTCATCTTGCTGCGTATCCCTACATCAAAGTTAAAGGGCAGGAATGCACTGTATTTGTCCAAAAGAGTGCCCTTATCCTTTCCTGCAGTGCTGGCGCCATTTTGGCAGTTTAGCGGCAACGCAGGCACCCATGCACCATGGTGCAAAGGTGCCTCTGTTGACAGCAGGATTATTTATGTGTAGGAAGGGGCACTTTTCTGCACAAAAAGATATCTGAGAGGTGTTTTTCTCTTTTAAGTAGGCTGCAGAATGAAGCGTACATGGAAAATGGAATGAAGTAGAAGAAATAAAGTTATTTTTCCTCGTTATGCCTCACCACAGAATGGGGAAGGTTTTGATGAATAACCAAGTTTACATGGTCTTGTAAATCTAGGGAAGCGTCAAAATCCATGGGTGTTGCGTAGGAAAATCCAGTTCAACGCCCACGTAACACAGCTATTTGCACTGCCTGCCTTAGTCTATATCTATGAAGCCATTCACAGCCACAGAAAGTGGCTTTGCTTGGCCTTATACATATGATTCCAAGGAAGGTGCCACCAGAGAGTCATTAGAGGTAACGTTCCAGCCATGCAGGGGGATCATAGATATGCCCCTTTGTGTTTTGCAGACGAAATTTGTTTGGAAATCAGCGGTAAGGGGCTGTTTGCGACAGGAATATTTATTTTTGGGATGCACAAAGTACAAATTGAGATTCTGTAACTTGTTACCGAATCACAGTTTGGATTTTTTTATTTGGTATTTAGAAGGGGTGTGTTGAGTGCGTCCCTTCCAAATGCCGAATTGGAATGGTATGGACGAATGTTTTTTGACTGAAATTCTGTTGCTAAACATAAGCAATTTACAACCAATTGAAAGTCGGTGGTAAACCATTCGCAAAGGGTAAGGGGTCCCCAAGGATATGAGAATTGTTTGTAAAATAATATTAAGAGCAGGCAGTGGTCTCATGGACTCTTAAAAAATGACACGTTCAAGTTACATTTTTTTTCTTTTTAAACACATACGAAATGGACTGCGTTTTAAAAAGAAGATTACTTTATTTAAAAACAAACACAGACATGGTGTTCGGCTGACCCTAGCACCTCCACCATCCCTGTGATGGCTTTGATTACTAATCGGTTGCAAGTTGCGGCCTACCTCATTAATATTCATGATGTAGGTCTATTTGCAACCCTCTAGGAATCACTAATAAAACTCAAAAGCATTTTATACATTAGAAATAGCGAATTCCCAATTAGGCAATCGCTATTCTTGACTTTCGTCATGCTAAACCTGTTGAGATGTAGTTAATGTACATAATGTATTCCCAAATTAAACACTGTGGGAAATATGCAGATGTTATGTAATGTTATTGCAATTTATAACGCGCATGGCTACTCAAAAAGTGTCCCGGCGCAAACCAGTGGGGAGAGAAAAAAGAACAACTAGATGAAAAGAAGAGTCTTCAATTTCTTCCTGAAGGGTTTGGGGTTCTGAATTCTGTGGAGATTCACGGGAAGCCGATTCCAAGCAGAGGCCGCCATAAAGGCAAGAGATATTCCTCTAGTTCTTTTGTTGCGAAAACACAAGACATGAGCAACAAGCTGTGTCGCTGAACGCAGCTGTCTTGTGGGAACGTAAAACCTGAAGCGCTTCCTCATATAGGCCGGACCATGTCCGTACAGAGCTGAGTGAGTCAGGAAAAGAGCTTTGAACTTGACTCTTTGTATCACAGGTAACCAAGAAGATCCCATAAGTGTTGCCTTATGCTGGTTCTTATAGGGATAGTAAGAAGGGTCGTAGCTGCTGCATTTTGAACTACCTGCAGTCTATTCAAAAGGTAACCTGGAAGGCCTACATACAGGGCATTGGCATAGTCAATGCGTGAAAGAATCATAGCACAAGTAACCGTTTCCCTGGCTGACCTAGGGGAAGTGGTAAACATTTCCTAAGGTTTGCCGAAGCACTGCCCAGCAAGTTTCTTTATCTGAGTGGAGAAGAGTAGCTTCTCGTCAAACCATATCCCTAGGTTTTGGTGGGATGGCCCACGGAAGTAGGCATGGGATATTATGCCGCCCTGAGTGACTCCCGGGAATGAGGAGGAAAGCTCCCAAAAAGAAGGATCTTTGATGTATCCTCATTGCACTTTATTTGTTAGAGATCCATGCGGCACTCCTGTGGTCACAATCTGAGAGGAGGAAGAAAAAGGAGGGAGCCAGACTTATTGTGTTCTGCCCACTAGAAAAGACTTCAGACATTTTCAGGCCAACCCTCATATTCCAATAGCTGAGAGGCAGGCCAGAAGCAAAGAGTGCGGCACAGTGTTAAATGCCACAGATAGGTCCAGCAAAATCAGAGCCGCTCTGCTGTATGAATCTAAACATTTCCGAATGGCTTCTGTGACTTCGACAAGAGCCGTCTTGGTGCTGTACATGAGTCTGAAGCCCAATTGGACTGGATGGGCTGGCCGTGACCTTCGACATAGCTAGAAAGTTGTTAATTTACCATTTTTTTGAAGACTTTCACCACGCCCGGAAGGGACGGTAGCTGACCAAGAGTAAATAATCTAAAGGGGGTCTTTTCAAAAGTGGCAGGATTTTGGCCTGTTTCCAAGCCGTGGGAACCGTAGCTTCCAGGAGAGACAGATTGATTAGTCTATTAACCTCAGAATTTCGCATCTCTGCAACTGAGGACAGCAGCCTGGCCGGGCCGGGCAACAGGTAAGAAAGCCACCAGAGAGGATGATGGTTGAGAGATAACAATCAGCCCCAACAGAGACCATGTCCATGGGTCACAGTGATTACTGGTGCTGAAAATCGCCTGAAGAGCTTGGATCTTATCTATAAAGAAGCTCGAGTTTCTCGCACCATACAGCTGAAGCGGCAAATGTAATAGTCTCTGCTCCAGGAGAGAGAAAGCTTTGAACATTGGAAAATATTTCCTTGGAGTTATTCCCTGAGAGAGCAATGCGCTCCGCATAATACAGGCTTTTTGCTTGAGTTATTGACCCATAGTATGCTTTTTGAGCTTTTCTGAGGGCCTTTTTCGCCAACGGCCAGGTAAGTGGTTGCTTTTGATATGCCAGGAACAATTAATCACAGAATGGTCAGACCAGGGCACTGGGATGGGATGTTTGACGGCAATAGGAAAGTTAGTGCAAATCGGATCAAGAATATGCCCACCACAATGCGTGGAGGTGCCAACCCATTGTTTGATCTGGGAAAGACTCAATGAGTCGAGAAAGTCCTGTGTGTCCCCTGCGTCCCCGGAGTCCAAGTGAATATTAAAATCTCAGAGGAGTAGAAAGTGGGTGAAGCATAATGCACGTGGGATGATAAAATCATCCAAAGCTTTCAGAAAGGTGCCTGTCGGACCCGGTGGTCTATAAACCAGCGTGCAGATAGCAATACAGAAGTCCAAAGCTTCTCCCTCCCTGAACACCAGGGAATTGCCCCAGTGACAGGTCCTATTGTCTCTGAGTGCCACTCCCACACCTCCACCCCTACCACCTTTGCGGTCAGCATGCAAAAATGTGTAACCCCCAGGAATTATCAGCTCAATCACTGAGTTAGAGAACTCAGTGAGCCAAGTCTCAGTTATGAACAACAGATCAAGAGAATTGTCGGAAAGAAGGTCAAAGATGTCTTGAGAGTGTTTACATAAAGAGCGGGCATTGATCAAGGCCGCCGTAATAGATTGCCGTCCCAGAATGTTGGTGGTGGAAGTACTAAGCAAAGGGGGGACTGCCTGCCCAGTGGACAGGCAGAACATACAGCTCCTACAAACTGTAGACATGTTGTCTAAAACCTCCCGGCTGTCCGAGCTGTTGCACAGTTGAGCGCGAAGCGAGAGCAGCTCATCACGACTGTAGGGCTGGGATACCAACTCAGAATGGGGGGTAAGACGTGCAGCGTGGCTGGTGCTGGACGCCTTCGGAATGCTGACGGGCACAGACGGGCTTGCCGAAGGCGACCCAGCGGCACTTCGACGCAGCGCGCATTCTTGTAGTGACACCCCTTCGGATAACTAGAGTACCCACGACCAAAAATGGCGTCTCTAGTTGTCCAACCAGGGGGAAACTGGAAGGAAAGAGGCAGCCAGCTGGGCTCACCTCTCCCTAAATGAGTGCAAAAAGTCAATTTTAAAATAGGGAACAATAAAGATCGAATGTGCAAAGAGGCAATTTTAAATAGCAGAACAATAAAATTCATACAGTTTTCAGCGAATGTCCAAAGCAAGTTTAATGATCAAATTCATACGGGTCCAGCGTGAGCAGTTTGGAGCAGCAGTTTGTTTAAAAAGTAAAAGCAAGTAGGAACAAAAAATTGGTTAGTAAGCACAGACCCCACAAGGCCCACCTCTGCATATATGGAGAGTAAGACAGATGATATGTCAGAGCAGTCGGTTCATAATGTGTGTTAGAAGGGGTGTAATACATGGTTCACCTGTGGTTTTTTTAACATGAGTGAGCTATTGTGAGGAATGAGGAACAGGGAAATGTCAATTTTTCCATTTCTGTACAAGTGTCATGTACATGTGTACATTCTGCACATGTAGGTTAGGGAAATCAAACAAAAGTCCTCCATGCACGTGTACCATACATATATGCACTGGCAGAATGACATGCATTGTGTATATGAGATGCAAAGTGATATGTATGAATACTGCAAAAAGTATCAAACTAAGCACAAGTGTAGATTGTTCATTTTAGGGTTTTACAAATCAAAATCAACACGTGTCGATTGTTCCTTAAGAGCAGTTGAAGGTGTTTTTATGGATGTGTGTTACACCATATTAGAACATTGGAATGTTGGGAGCTCCTTTGGGGGCAATGAAGCAACTCTGAACATATTGGCTGGTAAAGGTCTTCTACTACAACATTCCAATGTTTGTCTTTCTGTTTCTCCTTGTTTATTATGGAATATTCTACACTCAGTGGGTAATTAGCATCTGTAAAGTTGCAAAACATTTCTCATTCTAAAGCTGCACTTGACCTTGAGTCTTCTATGCTGCAGCTCCACCATCCCATTTAACTGTTGCTATCATCAGTCGTGTCACTATTTCAAACCCTAGAAATTCGCATTGGTAGGCAAAGCTTTTTAAAATATATAAGTAGCTCACAACAGAGTGCAATGTTACTCTGTACAAAAGCTATATTAATGTATATTTTATAATATTTATAGAGATATTTGAGAACACTCTGTTCTGTTTTCCCACTGCTTTTAGTCCTGTGCTTCCATCTTTACTTGCTCCCATCCAGTATTTGGTCTTTGGCACACATACCACCAGACTATAAGGGAATTGGCTGACACGAGCCCAGACACGTCTCATGTCATGCAGTCGGGAACTAGATTTGCTCTAAAAAAAATTGGGGCAACATCAGTTGCAATCCTATCCCAAGGAGACAACCTCAGCAGCCATGCCAGTGGGCCTCAGGCACTGTCCCTAAATTCCTATATTTGTTTTAAAGTGTTTTGTAAAGTGGTGCAGTCTCAACAAGGAGCTAATATCCAGTTAAGTACCACAGCTATCATTTTTCAGGATATTGCAAAGTAAAATGCAGTGCAAAATGAAAGGAGTTGTGCTGCCACCTATTACAAACATATGAAAACTTTCCGGTTTCAAATGAAAATTATGTGGCTTTTTTACCTGTGGGAATTGATTGAAACCAGAAACACCTCTTTTAGCCCTTTTGGCATGGGCTGCACTAGTTGGTAAAGTCCCTCTACTTTCTAATGGGTCCTCTTCAGCAGCTTTGACCCTAATTCAGTTTCAGGGAATTTAACAACCAGTAGAGCTCTTAGCAGTGGCCTCTAAGGCTATCATCAGTTTTCATTAACCAGGAAACACGCTGAAACAGGCATTATTTTGGGATTAAATAATGGTCTTCCAATTCACAAGGCCAGTAGAGGCCTCTATCTCTGATCGCCTAGTGGCGGCTAGGTCGCCATGTCTAGAGATCCCCATTTGCTTGGCATGGAACATTTAGATTCAAGTGCTCACATCCGCAAAGCAGGAGCACTTTTGGTAAACTGTCATGTTACCCATCTGTCAGGTGATGGTGGCTAGCCAGGATTCGTTTCAGGATTACTATGTTTTTGATCTAATTAAAAACATCCTGCTCCTGGGGTTTGTGTATGAAAATCAAAAAAGCAAAAACTGTTTTACTGGGAGTTTTCTCAAATTCTTCTTCTTTTTTTTAGTTTCAGAAAGCTATAGTTTACAAGTTGGATGAGAACAGGAAACGCTCATTCTAAATGGGGCTGGCCATCTGATGACTTGAAATTGACTGTACTGTGGCGGATTGTCTACTGCCAGGGAGCGTCCAGTTTTAGAGTCAATGAATGATCCACCTTTGGAAACTTAGGGCCCGATACAAAAACTGCATTATGTAGTATGCAATTCGCAAACCACAAGTTTAAATCTTCACCTCTCCTATCTTTTTGATGGGGAAATTCCCACACAGGTACGTTTACTACTTAGGGTATGATCACGATCTTGTTAGGAATGGCTCCAAACGGGATTCAGAAACAGCAAACTGATTCGGAGCGCATGTTTTCGAACAAATTGTTCCCCTTTCCGAACAATGAAGTATAATGTGAGGAAACCATCCGTGCTGAACTAATCGGTTCCGTACCTGAATCAGTCCATCCGACTCTTTTGGAGCCATTTGTGCAGCTCAATGGGAACGGTTTCCGAACAAGCCAGTATGATAGCCGATTCTGACAGCCGATCCGACTCGGTTTAGCCGAGATGAAACAGCTGTTTGAATCAGATTTCAAGGGGACGTAGCAGGACCCCCATCACCCAGGACCATCTGATTTGGTCACAGGGGGGTAGCCATGCGTCCCCCTTTCCTTGCATGCACAGTGTGGTGAGCACCTTGCGGTGCCCACCACAGGGTGCACGCTTTTCCCCACCCACCCCTTTTTCAATGGAAGCCTGTGTTCACTTTGGGTACACATGCTCCCATTGAATTCCATGGGAGTCCGAACAGAGTCTGTGCACATACAGACACATCTTACTCTGTCGGTAGGACCCTTGGAGTGGGGTTCATACAAAAGCATTTCTAACCATAGTTGGTAGGAATGCTTTCCTAACGAGATCATAATCAGCCCCTTAGTAATAAATATAGCTAGTACCAGGGGAAGTGGTTGGAAAAAGGGAAATACTTAACCTAAATGGGAAGGGTTTATGGAGGAGTGAGTAGAGATTTAAGGAGGGCTAAGAAGGGGTAAAGGGTGGGACAGAGAACCCACAAGCTTGCTGTTATTCAAAAACTGCTGTTCTAAAGTTATTACAGCCAATAAGTACCCAAAACCGTAGTGTATGTACTCTAGTTCAGACCTGCAGGAAGTAGAGAACCACACACGGTCAAACACTTGTACTGCAACACCGTTCCATTGAGAATAATTGAGGCAGGGACTTAAAGCACAACCCCGTAGGAAATAATGTTAACATAAGGTAATTCATTTTAACTTGTTAAAAATGAATATAAATAAAAATAGTATTGTATGATAAAATATTCGATTACCTTTTTTGCTTTAAAAATAACTCTAACTTGAATTTTTGATAATTTTTTTATTAACTTAAATTAATTCTATTCGTAACATTTTGTAATTTCTAAGACATAATACATGAATATAAATATTTTACTTCAGGTGGGATTTTTTTTACTAAACTTAAGATAAACGTAAATGTAAATAAATTACATATTAATTATTTATTTGAATTGTAATAGTTCTGTAGCATTTTGTTTACTTTCTTCTACAGTTAAACATATTTAATTAATTTACACACATTTTATATAAAATAGTTTAATTTCAAATATTCTTTTTTTAACATTTCCTTTGTATGTTACCACAAGTATATCTCTGCTCAGTGGAGGAAACCTCCACCTACATGTGAAAAGTTAATAGTGGCAACTTTATACTGTTATCTTAATTTTGAAATAAATATTACATTTATTTAGATTAATGAAATTTAATTAGAGTTAATTTTTAAGCCTTATTTTGAAAAAATTCCACCTAAAGTAAAAAAAACATGTATCATAAAATATTATTTTTTCCTAACATATATAATGTTGTATCATTATATTAATGTTATTAATTTTTGAAAAGTCAAAATAAATTCTTTATTTAAACATTATTTGCTAGTTTACTCTAAGTCACTGCCTCTATAACTTCTAATAGAGTGAGTTGCAGTATCAGTAGATAGCCATGTGAGGTGCTGGATTTACTCTAGGTCTAAGCTGAGTAAATGTCATCCTGTTGTGTGACCTTTTTGTCTGTAGTAACTTTACACTCATAAACTTGGCGCCACCCACTATTTCGGGGCGAGTGGAGACATGTAAGTCTACACTTTGTAGCAAATTTGCACTTGGAAATTGTACCTAGTCGAACTGGGAGCAAGATGGCAGAGTGAAGACGCCACGGAGAGAATGCTCCACAGTGAACCCCTGACTCTCGAGCTTGAAAATACTTGATGAATTTTACGAATTCATGAATGAACGGACTATTGAGCAGAAGGTGCAGAGAAGCTGTCATTAAATGCCATAGAAGTTGTTCACGGCGCTATCGGCTACAAGGTTCTCAGTGACAAGGGATTGCAGTTTAACTTTATATTGGCGCAATATAGTAACCAACGAACCAGCAGAACGTACCTGTGAGCCGTCTGCCTGCCTGGCTCAGAGTCTGAGGTCTGCGGAGACGCAGGGCTGGTGATTCGGCACGTTTGGAGGGCTCAACGGCAGCGGTAGCTGAAGCGAACGGAGGGAGTAGGAAGGAGGAGGAGGAGGAGCGGTCGTGTGTACTCCGAACACCGGCAGGGCTGGGGAACAGAAACGGCAGAAGCGGAAGTAGTAGAAGCGGCCGCGGTGGAGGAGACGTAGCCGTGTAGCCCCTGTTCTGGAGGTTCTAGGAGCTTCATCAGTAACCCATGGGGGGTAATCTTTGAATTTTCTTCCTTTTCAAAGCATTCGAAGTATTATGTCTCAGGCTTCGTGAAAAACCATTTGGGATATTAAAGAGACCGCACCACTGCAAGGAGTCGGTTTCAAGGCTTTGTTTTGCCTGCTGAGCACCGAGCGCTGAGGGAAAAAAAAGAAAAGGAGCGAAACACACCGGGCCCCCTTTTTTTTTTTCTTCTTTTGATCTAGTTCCAGTAACAACGCTGCGGCTGCTAGGGGCTCAGGTGCACTGGTATATTGGTATTATTGTATACTGTGCCAAATTACTGTGCCAATGGCTCCTAAAAATATCAAGAACAAAGCAACCAGAGGCACTCCCATGGAAGACGGGCTTGATGAAGGGGTTTCTCCAATATTCAAACCGATTTCACCGGCAGTGGTAGCAAGGATGCCTCGCCAGGTGGATAAACAAACTGGTAAACAGCAAGTTATTCAATTATCTGGAAAAACTCCTATTAAAGTTAACACCACTGCTGTTTCTGCAGTCAAAAATAAGGACAAAGGGAAGGATAAAAATGAAGTTGCAGGAAAATATGACAATAATTCTGAACAATCTATTGAAAACTCAGCTAAAGACTGTAAGGGGGCGCTAGATATGGCGGGCAATAGTGCTGCAGATAAGGTGGATTGCGCTAATAAGACTGAGCATAATGAGATCGTTATGACTGATACTCTTACCACTCTTACCACTCCTACCACAGACACTGCAGATGCTGTTATTGAACCTCACCTTAAGTCCCCCCAGCTTTTACCGGTTTTAGATCAAACTGAAGCTGATGAGAGAAACTTTGGTCACCGTAAGGTCACTGATGTAAATGATGTTACTGATAGCGAGACACACCTAGAGGTTAACTCTGACGATGCTGAATATGAGTAGATGGTTGAAACTGGTGATATTGAGAGTGGCGAAGATACAGGCGCGGACCTAGAATACACCTCTGCACAATTAAAGGCTATCAGATCCTCTGCTCTAAAAAAAAGGAGAAGACAAAAAATAAAGTCAAGAAGGGGGGGAGAAATATGACCCCTGCAACTTTATTAAATACATTGATACCAACTATTAGCGGGGGGAAGCTGCTTACAGATCAGAGCCCACTTGGTAAGTGGTTCCAGGCTCAAAAAAGAGAGGCCAAAACTCTTCCGCCAAGTTTATCAGGAGGGAGCTCTATGGTAGGGGTGAGCCCTAGAGCCAACTTAATAACACCACAAGCTACTCCATCCAAAAGTGACACCTTATCTAATGCGGATGTAAACAGAGACTCTGAATTGCCAATATCGCCATTCATAACTGATCCCTCTGCTTCTTTAAATACACTACCTATTGGTATCACCAGGATTGATAACACTGCCACTGTTATTGCTGGGGACTCTCAGAAAGACAAATCTATCACATTTACTACCCCACACTGCGGTTCAATAGTAACACCTATTATCTCCATCTCCCCTCCGCCGGCTTCTGTTCATGTCAACGCTAATGCTAATGCTTCATCTTTGGATTTAATCTTAAAAACATTAATGGATCATCGCCAAGAGGTACAAGAGAACTTTCGACAACTAAGAGAAGATAACACTAAAATGCACAGCTCCCTCCAGGAAGTTACCAATAAACTAAGTGGCGTGACAAAAGAAATCGAGGAACTACTGCAAAGAGTTGTGGTAGTGAAGGAAACTCTCGCTACTACTTCGACTTCATCAGATCGCCATAACGAGGAAATAGGGGCTCTGCAGAATAAAGTTGAGGATCTGGAAAACCGACAGAGGCGGCAGAACCTGAGACTCTTTGGGATACCCGAGGGATCCGAGGGAGCTGATGCAAGGGCCTACATGGTCAAGACTTTACAGAGGGCATTCCCGGATTTGTCTGACTGGGACTGGGATTCACAGCTCCAGCGGGTACATAGACTTCCTATTACCCCTAGAATCCAGGAGAGTAAATATCCAAGGCCCTTCCTAATCTATTTTGGTAACTATTTGCTGCGACAAGCAGTCTCAATGAAAGCTAGGCCAAATACTCCAGTTACAATTGATAATGTAACCTTTTTTGTTAAATCCGACCTCAGCAAGGTCACTATGGACAAAAGATGGGGGCTACATAAACTGATCGACTCTTTTAAGTCCCAAGGAGCAATGGCCTATCTACAAGAACCTGCTCGCCTCAAAGTTATTAAGTCCAGACATAGCTACTTTTTCCATGAAGTTAAAGAAGCGAAGCATTTTCTTTCAAAAATGGACCCAAAAACTTAACTAAGAAAGCAAATGGGTTAGAATGAAATAGAGGCAAAAAAAAAAAAAAAAAACACATCAGAATCATTTGCTATGGGTACTACTGCTTTTTATAACTCACTAGGGTTATTTTCTTCTTTTTTATTTTTTGTCTTTCACCTTTTGGCTGATGGTCATTCTATATGACGGCAATATAGAGGGCTCGGGTTCCTGTGGATTCCTCTCTGGGTGGCTGCCCCTCTAACGGCAGCAGAAGATAGAGGGAGGCTTCTGGGTAGGTAAAGGGGGGAGGGTACCAGTGGGATGGAAGGGAGGGAAGGGTGGGGGGGTGGGTGGGGGGGAGAAAAAGAAAAGGACAAGGTAAGGCTTAAGGTGGTTAACATTAGAAACTGTAGACAGGGAATGTTATGGCAATTAACGAGAGGTGCAGAACGTTTTTTTTAATTAAGAATTTATAATGCTGCAATTTAGGTGTTTAGCTTGGAATGTTTCGGGCTTGAATAACAAGAACAAAAGGCGTATGGTGTATGAGGAACTTAAAATGTATGATCCACATTTAATTATGTTAACAGAAACGCATATTTGCTTTAAAGACAAGACAATACTGAGTCAACTGGGATACGAGGTGGTGGTGTGCACTACTTTTAATGCTCCCATTAGAGGAGTTGCAATCTTGAAAAAAAAGCAACCAAGGGGGTAGTGATTAAAACTGCTTCGGACAATGGAGGCCGGTGGGCCATTACTCAAATGCAGGTCAAGAACCGTAAATTTGTGTTTTGTGCCATATACGGGCCAAATATTGATGACCCGCGTATCTTGGATTGGTTAAATATTGAATTGCTCTCGTGGGAGGGGGAACTTATTATGATGGGGGATTATAACTGCGTGCTAAACTATGAACAGGATGTGACTAAGAGAGGTCTATTTAGACGCATGCGTAAAACTAGGGCGGCGATACTAGAACTAGCCCGGATACACAATGTAAAAGATGTATGGAGGAGCTTGTATCCAGATCAACCTGGCTACACGTTTTACTCCTCACCCCACAAACTGTATTCACGAATAGACTTGGCGTGGGCACCAGACGAGGTTATTGAGGTTGGACGTATGGAGATCTTTCCAAAGGTCTCGTCGGACCACAATCCAATTTTATTGTCATTCAGTATAATACAAAGGGACCCGGAAGTTAGACTGTTTACCTTTCCTAGATATATATTGGCAGATGCAGCTTTTGTCGGAACTTTGAAGGCGCCTATCAAAGAATTTATTGAAATCAATTTAGGAAGTGCATCACTTTTATCAGTTTGGGATGCTTGTAAAGCCTCTATCAGGGGGCACGTGCAACAGTATGTATATAAACAAAACGCAGAACAAAGGAAAAAGGATAAGATTGTAACAAATGGTATTTCGCAGCTGGAAAAACAATTAGCCGACAAATTGAGAGCTGGTGGGTTGGGGGCGCAAGACATTGAACAATTAGAAACTAAATTAGTGACCGCACGCTCGACCCTTAAATGTGCTTTAAGGGAAAATAATAGTCGAAAGCTGCTTAAATATAAATTGGCACAATATGAATGTGGGGACAAGGTAGGAAAGGCACTGGCTTACAAGGTGGCAGATGACCGAGCTACAACATTAGTCAAATCCATTAAAGGCCCCAATAATATATCATATACTTTGCCAGTACAAATAATGGATCAGTTTGTAACATACTATAAAAATGTATACACTCCAGAGGGTAGCTGTACAGAAATGCAGATACAAATGTATATTAATAAAAATCTTCCAGTTCGTGAATACCTAGATCAAGAATGTGTTAATGGGCTCGAGGAAGAAGTTACGTTAAAGGAATTGCACTATGCTGTTACTTCTCTCCCCTCTAATAAAGCTGCTGGTGAGGATACCCTCCCCATAGAATTATATAAAATTTGCACAGATGAAATCTTACCACTTTTATGCTTAGTTATTAATTTAATTGGCGTTACTGGGCAGGTACCAGAATCGTGGAATACAGCTAAAATTATGTTTTTTCTTAAGAAAAATAAATTACCAACGGAATGCGGCTCTTATCGTCCTATATCATTGATTAACGCTGACACTAAAGCGTACTCCAAGATATTAGCTCTTCGTATGGCCCCACTTATGCCGTTGTTGGTAAATGAACAACAACATGGTTTCGTAGCTGGGAGGGACACTACTACCCATGTTAACATGGCGATTACCGCCTTTGATGTTGCAGCAACTAATCACACCCCACTCGGGATGGTACTTTTAGACGCAGAGAAGGCGTTTGACCGAGTGGGGTGGGATTACTTATGGGGGGTGATGAAACAATACGGCTTCAAAGGACGTTTTTTAAGAAGTATACAAGCTTTGTATAAAGATCCTAATGCCAAGATCAGCTATGCAGGGGCTGTTTCATCTAAATTTTTAATCTTACGGGGGACATGGCAGGGGTGCCCTCTGTCACCCCTACTCTTTGCTCTTTCCATGGAGCCGTTTATTAATGCCCTTCAAAAGCAAGCCAAAATAAAACCCATGCATCATGAAGACAAAATCTTGAAAATCACTGCTCATGCCGATGATTTAGCCATTTACACTACCAATGTGGTAGAAGCACTGGTAGGGATCTCAGAAGAAGCTAATAACTTTGGGGCTATTGCAGGTTACAAACTTAACATAAATAAAAAGCAAGTCATAATGAATTACCAGTCTAATCCTCAAGTTCCAGGATATTGCCTGGCTGTGGTTTATTTAGGGGTTAAAATCTCTTCAAAGATCTCGGATATAAACTCATTAAACTACGAACCTTTATTGAAAGAAGTGGCAGCTCTTTTAAAAAAGTGGCATAAGATTCCGCTTAACCTGCTGGGACGATTGAATCTGATTACAATGAATATCCTGCCTAAATTCATATATCTTTTTCGTTGTATTCCTCTGCGCGTTAATAATTTGTTTTTTAAAAAGTTGGACAGCATTATTAATAGCTTTTTGTGGGGCTATAAGAAGCCTCGAAGATCGATGGCAATTCTGAAATTACCATTGGAAAAAGGAGGTCTTAACTTCCCTGACTTTAGAGCCTACTTTTTTGCTTCCTTTTTGAACCGGCTTCGTAGTCTGTTTACTAGTTATAATCAATTTTTTTTTCATCAATTTATGCTTGGCAGAGAGGCAAAACAATTTTTGGCTAAGGTGCAGGACCCGAATTATTTTAAACGTGTAAAATTTAAGACTGCACGGGATGCAGTACGTATCTGGAATATGATTATGACTAATTGTGAGACTTCTTTTTTTCACACTGACCTGTTACTTTGGGGTAATCCTGGACTTCCAGGGATTTTTAGTGATAATACGGGACGAGATTGGGCTAAATATAGTATTCTAAAACTGGGAGACTTATATGGTTCAAGTGGCTTCTTACAATTTGAAACTTTGAAACTTTTGTTCAAATTACCGGAAACGATGCGCTTTAAGTATATTCAAATAAGGGACTATTTAATTCGTAAGATGAACCTGATATCTGTAAGTAGCTCAGATTTATGGAGTTGTTTTTATTCAACAAATCGAAAATCATTAATTAGTATGGGATATAAGTGTTTAAATCAAAACAAGCTGGATGAAACTCCTCGATTAGCGATAAAATGGACTTCCGTATTAGAACTTAATGTGACAACTCAGAATATTACAGCCGCTTTAGTAAACATTAATAAAGTGACTCATTCATCTAGTCTAATGCTTCAATCGTACAGAACAATATCTCACTTATATTATACACCTTTGAGAATATCCAAATGGGCACAAAACAATCTGAGCAGTGACCGTACTAAATGCCCTAAGTGTGGGCTGGTGGTTGCAGATATTGTACATATGATCTATACATGTCCGGTATTAACAGGGTATTGGTCGGTAATAGAAAACATTTTATATAAACAAAAAGTGATCAGTTCTGCATTATCAGCAGCCTCAATTTTACTTGCTATATATCCATCTAGCACTACCAACACAGATTTGTTAAATATACTTCTGACCAGCGCTAGATTGGTTATTGCGAGAGCTTGGATCTCCCCGAACCCTCCTCATACAATGGAATGGTGGGCGCTAGTTAATGAGATCTATACTATGGAGGGTTGCAAGGAACCGGGGAATAAAAGCAACCGGGAAGTTTGTTAAAATTTGGGGCACCTTTTTAGAATAGTATATGACAATAGAAGACACTAATAGTAGTAGGCCTCAGGGAATATATCTGTGTTTTTCCACTTTGTCATTATTGATACAGGAATATACATTATTTTTCCATTTGCTTTTTGTTCTGCCTTATGGTCACATTTGAAAGATGTGTAATGCAAAGAGTCTGGCGTTACTTTATTTGTACTTTGATCTGTACCGCTATTTGATTTTATATTATATGTTTGTTAAATGTATTTGTTAATCACCTGGCCCTGCTTGTCAATAAAGAATTTTTTAAAAAAAAAGCAAATTGTACCTAGTCAAAAAGTAATACATTTACTTCAAAATGGATGAATAAATGTACACCTTTAGATTTACTCATGTGTAAACTGATGTTGTGAGTAGACCCCTCACGGTTTACCCCAATATTTAAATAACCCCATTGGTTTGTATGGCAAATGCTGAGAATAGCGTGTTGATAAAACTTTGGCTTTCTACTCTTACAGGTGATTTTCTTCAAGAGGTAACCCTCCAAACATATTTAACTCACCGCTTACAACAAATGGTCCTGATGGCATTAAGGCATTTGACTGCATTGTGTGAGATTTTATATGTTAACTCTTACCTAGGCTGAAATGTTAAGAGTTAGGTAGGTGCCTATAGGCTAAATATCACAGGGCTCATGGGAGCTGGATTGTGATTCTGCTTTTGTTTGTTTTTTATAGTAACCCTTTTAAGAAAATGTTAAGGGATGAAAAATGTGTTAAAGGATTCCAGTGACTTGTTGAGAAAACATTCTTGCTCAGCGCAGATGGCTTGTTAGTTTTGGTGCAGAATTTTGGAATGCAAGATAAAACTCGTTTTACTAATATAAGTGAATATTTAGTGATGGAAAGTTGAAAAATAAATGTATCCAATATAGTATCTTCCTACTATCCATTTGACTTTGGCTCTTGAACTTTAGGAATCAAGATCGGCTACTTTCGTCTGTTGCATTTCCAGGTTACAGCAGTAGTATCATCCTGTTCCTTGCAAATGAGGAAGCTTTGAAAAGTCCCTTCTATCCTGGTTTTGATGGTCTTCATGCTGCAGTACTACCGCTATGCGAGTAATGGCCCGATTATTCAAACAAGCTTACCTTTGCATTAAGCATACCCTCTGGATTTTCTTGCAATAGGTCCAAAATCAAGTTGTTTATACTCAACTGTCTGCTTCCCTCTTCTGCAGAGATTCACTGATTTAAAGTGAGGCTCAGTGCCTTATGATCCATACTAGAATTTGCTTAACATTTTATTGCATAGTTCACCTTACTTTTTCGGACTCCTCTCCTAGACATATACTTAATCATTTTTCTCCATACACCCAAGCAAGATACCTTTGGTCTACAGGACTTTCTCTGCCCTGCATTCCCAGTTTTCCCAAATCCAGATGTGGTTGCTGTGCCTCTACTACACAAGCTTCCACTCTTCAGAATTCCCTTCTGTGCGAGTTCTGTGAAATCTCTTCCAATTTGAAATTTTAGATATTAAAATATTACTTTTCAGTAATACTTTCTAAAACACCCTCTTTGCTGTTGGTCCTTTGGGTCAAGGGATAATGTGGATGTTATTGCACTGTACCAATCTTTCATAACATAACAGAACGGAACAGGAACAAAACATAAAGTAAACTTGGGTAAAAGAGCATGTTTTACTTATTGATTACTCATAAATATGGATAGATGAGATATGGGGCAAAAAAAATGGATTGCCGGTTTTTGGAGAATTACAATGTATTACTTTCATCCCTCTAACACAGTCTGCTGAGGTGAAATAAAGTAAAATCTATGATAGGGTAGAATATACTTAGATAATGACGTTCCCTCTGATTCTTAGTTAATTATATGTGTTGGAGTAAACAATCCGGCAAAGTGTGTAGATTTTTAATATAGTGAAACATATGATCAGTTTTTAGAGTTTAAAGTTAAATTTGTAGATTTATGTAATCCAGATTATCACCTGTGAAGGTATCCAGGCATTGTCCATGGGCATGGGGAGATTAAGTGATTTGCCCAGAATCACATGATGTTGTGCCGATGCAGAGACTTGTACCTAGATCCCCAGCTCCAGAGATGGCGCCATATCCTCTCCCTAGTTTTTGACACCCATATATCTTTATTGTGGGTATGAGATGTTTGCATGCTATGATGTATAATTCCTAATGTCATGATTATTTTTATAGACCAACTTCGATATGACATTCAGATCGTTTATTTCATCACTGGGGTTTATAAGATATCTGGATTATCCATACACAATGCATCATGTTCCATTTTGCAAAGACCTTTGATGAACCATTGCATGCTCCTCCTAAACTGTCTACATTCCCTTTATTTTATTGTTGAAGAAGCAGAAGTGTTGAATGAGCTCTAGCTATTTGTTTCCTACACTATGTCACATGGTCACCAGTCAATGAAGGCCCTGGCCTGCACTATCCCAGGCCTGCACTACTGTTTAGTGTAAAGGGCTCAGCCTTACTGATATAGAGCCATACCCTTTATTGTTAACAGTTGCACTATCCCAGAGCACGTCTCTTAATTTCAGATTCCCAGCGTGTGTGCAGCATTCTCTTTTGCCAGAAATGCTTCTACCAGTGTAGTAGAATCACTTTTGGTAAAAGTCAAAAACCACCATGTCATGCCATTAGGGACACTTGAAATTTTTAGGTGATGCCGAAAAAGTACTTTAAAGCAGAAGTTTATTTTGGCAGCACTGAAAGTCAGTGACACTGAATCTTAGGGAGCTTTCACCCTGCACATAAGGCCTTTGTATGCTTTTATGTGGGTCATCGCCCTTTAACAGTTGGGATTGCTGTAGAAAGCCTTACCAAGGCAGAAGTGACTGAGGTTCCATCTTTGAAAATCCAGCGATTCCTTCACCTCTAAATGAAGTGGGAGAACCTAACGCTTGGTAGGATGAAAGGACTGCTGATTTATCGCATTATTGCCATCTCACAAAACTCTAAATGACCCTATTGGTTACTCAATCGGCGCAAAGAATGAGCCAATGACCATTCTGAAGAGCTAAACATATTCAGATCGTATAATATTAGGTCCCAAGTACTACTGATCAACATAGATATGGTTCGTGTAGACCATACAAATCTAGGAATATACACAATATTTCAAAATAGCCTTTCAATCAATTCTGAGGAGCTCGGGAACTTCAGGAGGACTGACTGGGCCATCTCCCAGATTCAGGACACTTCATGAACCATCCTCACTAGGGATTAAAATGGATAAGCAAAACTGAGTGGTATGTGCAAGTTATCCAGGCATTTTTGCCACTCATGAGTTCGGCAATCAATAACATCCCCTGCTATGCCCTTAAGTAATATAATGACCTTTTACAAAAAAAAATACCGAATTAAGAGTTATTATGCTGTGCTACATGCCTTACAATTTGAGCCTCTTCAAGGGTGTATTTTCTAAGGAGAACCTTCGAAAGTTGTCACTTTGCTCCTGTGCTGGCTGATTTATTTGACTACAACTAGTAGTTTTATGCTAAGAATAACCCTTTTTATCATTTTGTTTTTGTGCAGTCTAGAAAAGGAATTGGAGACTCTCCTCATGAAACACTGCATTTACCACTAGGTATGAGTCACCAGATTTACTTTGTTCGTCTTGCCCGTATACTTTTTCTTTCTAAATATATTTTAAACTGTTGTGAACTCCCTTTCAGGTTCTTTCTCCTTATCTGTTCTATTCCACACACAAAGGGGCCGATTCACAGAACTAACTTAAGACAAAATCCTAAACGTAGTACTTTTGGTATTCACAGAAGGCATTTAGTAGTAGTAAAATTGGGATTTTGTCTTAAGTTTGACTTAAGACAAACTTAAGACAGGCTTGAGACAGACTTAAGACAAACTTAAGACAGACTTAAGTCAGACTTAAGACAAACTTGAGACAAAATCCTAGCTTAAGTCTGCCTTAAGTCTGTCTTAAGTCTGCCTTAAGTTTGTCTTAAGTCTGTCTTAATTTTGTCTTAAGTCAAACTCAAGACAAAATCCTAACTTTGCTACTACTAAATGCCTTCTGTGAATACCAAAAGTAGAAAGTTTAGGATTTTGTCTTGTTAGGGCCATATGTATCAAGCAAAATTGCATTCGCAAATGCCGAAATTCGCAGAATTTCGGCGTTTGTGAATGCAATTTTGCCAAATGGTATGTATTAAGGCAAATTAAGGAATCACAAAAGTTGCGATTCCTTATTTTGTGATTGCATTTAAGGAATCGCAAATTTTGCGATTCCTTAAATGCAATGTAAGAAGCACCAAAAAAGTGCAATTTGGCCTTAAGGAATCGCAAATTACCACCAACTTCAAGTTGGTGGTAATTTGTGATTTCTTTGAAAAATGCACTTTTTTGCATTTTTCAAAGTGCAGTGTGAAGCACATACATGCCCTTAGGGCATGTATGTGCATCACTTGTGCACCCATGCTTATTTCAGGGGTGCAACAGGGTGTCCTTTTGACACCCCTGCACCCTTGAAATTGTATTCTCAATATGTGATTCGCTAATTGCTAATCACAAATTGAGAATGTCTTCCCATTCATTCCTATGGGCCTCTAGGCCCTTAGGAATGAATGGGGAGGTATTCCTTAATTGTGAATCGCAATTTGCGATCCACAATTAAGGAATATGTAGGATTCGCAAACTTTAATGCAAATCCTACATACATAGCATTTTGCGATTCTCAAATTCTGATTTCGCAAAAAATCGCTTGCAAAATGACTTTTTGATACATATGGCCCTTAGTTCTGTGAATCAGGCCCAGAGTGATTTAATCAGTCTGGATTGCTTTCACACTTTTCACTTGCTGCCTACCTCAATGTTTTCTCATTCTTTTCTTCTACTGTAGCAACAGGTGCTTAAATTCCTGATCAGATACTTGCCTTTACGTGCACAGTTTTTAGGACTTATACACACGTCATATATGTAGTCAAATTTAAAATTGCTCATGAACACCTACAAATGACTAAAATATTTATTGGGAGGAAATACTCTGCGTTAAAAGCTTGTTAAATATGAATTACCTTAACTCTGTTTTTCAAAACTTTGATAACGTTCATAAACTATAATTAGTGAACATTAATAATGCAGTATCTATGAAATAGTCTGTAGGTAGGGCAGGAAAAGTCGATGCTGTTCTTGAATCTGTACTTCACAACAAAAGTATAAAATTACATTGCAATTTTACTAGAAAACTATTGTCATTCCCTGAGTGGGCTTCTATAATTGCTCTCTTTTCCAGTAGATTTGGAACTAATATTTGCATATACAGATAGAAGTATGCTGTATCCTAGTTGGGCTGTGTGCATGATGGCAGAAGATTTGACCTGATTGCGTTGTGGTGAGCGTACCCTATTATCTATGCAAGTCAATGTCACCAACGTGTGCTCAACTAAAGTAGAGTCATAGTGCCTTGTGCAAGCGATTGCAAGCCTGGGCTGGCATTTATAGTTTGAAGTGTTATGACTGTCCTGTGTCCTAAATATTGCGGAAAACATGTTGAACTCTCAGTGAGCCAGTGACACAGAAAGGTGTTATAAACTGTTGATGTGCCATGGATTATTACATAAGTATACTGATGAGCCAATTGGTCAATTATTAACCCTATTGATGTTGCCGTCGGACGCTGAACATTCGGAGCCCCGCCCACTCTTCAGAACACCCGCACTGCGGTGGAATAACGGCCGCAGTAAACGGGTTAAGTGTCACCTATGAAACTAATCCAGATAACTGGCTTATCCACATGGATAAACAGCTGTGCTGAAGTAAGTGTGTATTATTTAGAACAGATGTGAGAAATCGGGTTGTTGGTTGACTGGGGTGTGAGTCTGGTCAAGCAACAGAAACAATCCCTTGCAGGGTAAACCACAAAAAAGCCACTAAATTAATCTGCTTTTAACCCTGGGTAGCTTGGCACACAAAGTAGTCAGACGTAAACAGTGCCTAATTTGTAAAATAATAAGTGCCAGGGCCCTGACCAGGAAGCCACTGTAGCTTGCACCATCCATCGCCACTGTCATTGCTGGAAAAACAACGACTAACCATCTCTCTCACCTGCAAGTGTGACAGTTCAGATTATTCCAAGTCTCCAAAGATAAAGGAATGGGGAGACAAGTGTTAGTAATTTTTTAGGTATACTGTATTTATAAACAACTGTTGTTCTGACCACCTCTAAATTAGATGAGCAGCACCAGCTTGTGGCAGACCATTATAAGGGAGATGTTGACAATTACCTGCTGAGCATGGAAAACCAATGAAGTGCACTGGGCTTAACTTAGAGGCAATGTGTACAGCATTTATGGAGCACACAAACAGTAATTACGTAAAAACACAGCACAGGAAAAATCCCAATCCCAAACAGGCGGTGGCGATCTGTCCACGATCCGTCCGCCATCCCTGCCCGTCCACCACCTTTCTTCCCCCCGCCATATTACGATGACGGGGGGGGACCGTGGCGGAGGGGAAGACGGTCCGACGCTTTTCCGCCAAAATGGCCTGATATGGTGGCGGTGTCTATCAGACACCGCCAGCCATATTAGGATGGCCGGTGAGGAATGCCTTTCCGTGCCGCCACGGAAAGGAATACGGTCTGTGCTTTGGGGGCCCCCAGGGTGAAGGGTGGGGGGTGCACATGGGGGGTACCTATGGTACCCCCCAGCATTTCAATGTACACCATGACAGGCACCGCACGGTGTCTGTCATGTTGTGCATTGAAATGTACAACGTGCATTTTTTGCATTGCGGCGGCCGGTGCTTCAAGCACCGTCCGCCGCAATGTAAAAAATGCGGGATGCACCCGCCACTGTGATGGATGCATCCTAATTGGGGGCACGGTTCCTCCGCCCTTGTGGCGGACCGTACCGGCCCCCGAAAGGATGGCGGACGGACTTTGTCCGTCCGCCATCCTAATGGACCTCCAACTTAGAAAAATTGAGTAAACTTTAATAAATTTGACAAAAATCCAATCAGTAGAACCAGAGTTATGAATTTTTTACGTTTTTATTAAAATAATCAAAGCACCAACCACTGACATCTAATCGAGCAAGACTGGGTCAAGCAAAAAAAATAGGGCAGACCGTGATGGAACATTTTCCCGAACATAATAAGTGGTTTGGACCCAGTCAGTACTTACCTTCAGACTTAGAAGAACATTTTGAGAAAAAGTGTCTGAGAAGGTGAAATTCAGTAAGGCAAGGCTGCAAAATGTGTCTGAGGAGTGAGCTTCATCGGCGGATGGCCTAGGTGCGAAGCTACAGTGAAGAGTTGTCAGTCAGACTAAGTCACCAAAATGAGAGTCAAAAATCTCAAGCAGGACAAGCTATATGGCTGTAGCTGAAGACAGTTCCACGAAGTTGGATATCCCTTTGGTGAAGTCAATCTGACCAGTGATGCACCTAGCGCAGATAGGTGAGCATATTGGTCCTGGTCTCCTCCTGGTTTTCAGAGCACTTTTGGGTAAAAATATGTCTAAGTCCTCAGTTTTTGTTTATGGCCATTTGAGCACCTGTAGCACCACAGCCAAGGGTCCTGTACTGGTGGATCATCTCTTGAGGGTTCACAACTCACTCACGCTTGGCCCAGGTACATGTTAAAATGGGTTGGAGCCTTTTAACTCCCTGTGGCTCTGAACACAAGGGCAGCAAACTAGCCCTTGGAGTTCCCTTCAGTTAGTCCTGGGTACAGGTGAAGATGCAGGGCTAACCTCTGAGAGTTCAGGGCATGCCCCAGGCAGCAAAGCAGTCATGCCAGGTAAATCACCGGTCTGGCAGAGTACACAGCAGTTCACAGCAGCAGGCAGTCTTTGGAGAGTCCTTGCATAGGTCCAGTAGTGAACTGAAGAGTGGGTCTGAAGGTCCTATTTTATACCACATTGTCCTTCTTCTGGAAGGTGGGTGAAGTTTATGGAAAGGTTCTTTGAAGTGCATTGAATTTCCTGACTCGCCTGCCCTGGCTCCAGACTAGCTGCAGTGACAATGTAGGGTATTTAGGCCCTTTGTGTGAAGGCAGAGCATAGGATTTTTAATTGTAAGTGGGACTGTGCTCAGCTCCGCACCTCATCCTGCCAGCAGACAGCCCATTGAGGCATGGCTTAGCCCTCTATTGGGTGACTGTTTGGGAGAGATTAACATGCCAGCTACAACTAGTGATAGGACCCAAGACAGGCCGCAGTGACAAAGGGCTATGGCAGGTAAATGTCAACTTTCTACAAGAGGCATTTTCAAAATTGTAATGAAAAATATGACTTTACCTACTTTTGATTGAAACCTACAGCTTATTAAATGTAATATTGGATCTCCAATGTTATCCTATGGGAGGGGTGGGGTCACAGTAGTGAAAAAAAACATTTGGGAGTTTTTCACTACTAGGACATGTAAAACTTGAAAGTACATGCCCATCCTTTTTATTACACAGCACCCTGCCCCATGAGTTTCCTAGGTCCTACATTAGGAATGATATACATGTACTGAAAGGGGAATTTATGGCTTAGCAAGGGGTTTAAATGCCAAGTGGACATAGCAGTTCACAACTGAATTCAGGCTGCAGCGACAGGCCTGGGACATCTTTAAATGTACGACTTAAGTGGGTGAAACAATATGTGCTGCAGGCCCACTGGTATTATTTAATTTACAGACCATGAGTAAATGGTATACCTTTCTACAAGGGACTTATAAGTACATTGACTATGCCAAATAGGTACATGCCAATCAATCCATGTTTATGCGAGTGAGCACAAGCACTTTTTCACTGGTTAGCAATGGTAAAGTGCACAGAGTGCTAAGGCCAATAAAACAATTTCTGCAAAAAGTGGAGGAAAAAAGGCAAAATATTTTGGGATGACCCTGCAGAGACAGCTATGTCCAACATGGCCCCAGGCCTAAATCCAGGGAAGACTCATCAATAACTTGATGGGCTTTCCTGTTTAGGCAATAGAATATGGACACTGGCCCTCTACTGCAAAGGCCTGTACCAGCGCTATGCCCTTCTGAATTCAGGTGGATCTCTCTCTGCAATCTCCTGAGCCACTGGATTGACACATAGGGAACCTTTCTCCGCACCTGATGACCTCATCTGTGCAGTACCTTACCTTAATTTGCTCACAGATGCATCCCAGTAGGCAGCTAGTACCACCATGACCAACAAAGTGATGGCGCCCATTTCACCATTTGGATCAGACTTCCTTTCCCCAAACCAAGGAAACCTGTGCCCATTATGACAGCAACCAACAGAGGCTACTAACAGCTGTCATTCTCAAGAACCAGGCCCCAGTCCTGTACAATATCTCTGACCTCTGAAGTTTCTCAAAGTAGGAGGCAACAGCACCCATTTCCACTCTCTTTCCCACCAGTCCAGGGGTTGTAGCCTGAGATTGGTCATTCAGCCCAGGATCTGTACCCTGAGGCTGAATAGGAGTAAGTCCTTCCTCCCCCTGCCCTTGCATGTGGAGCTCTGTACCACCCGTTCGGGAGTTGTACATCCAGAATGCTTTCACTTTCAGAGCGACCTGGGCTGACACCCCTCTAAGCAGAATACAGTCAATGTGCATATGTGAACTAACTATGACCCTTCTCTGGGCCACCTCCCCATCCCGCTCCAGGTATACCCGCACCATAGGATGGACAAAGACCTACCATGAAGAAACTCAAATCTTCATTCTCAGGGGTCTCACTAATACAAAAGAAGAATCTGACACAGCAGCTGGAATGTAAAGAGAACATTTTTATTAAACTCAAATGAGTGAGACTACGTCACACAGAAGCCTTAGCAACTGAATGAGGCAGTCTGAGGATTACAGAAAACAGAGGCCTTATATATGCTTAGGGTTACAAACTCTGCATAAAAGTAAGGGGCCGCCTTGCTTTTGCAAACATGCAAGATGCCTAACATGGACATGCAAGATCTGCCAAATATTAGCCAATAGAAAAACATTTTCAAACAAAGTATCACAGGACAGAAACCTTAGTTTGCAATAACCCAACCCAAAGTAAATTATTAAGAATGTCCCAAATCCAATCTCCTCAAGCCGGACAAACCCATAATTGAAAGCACAATGCATGTAATGAAGAAACATAGAAAGGAAACAATAAAAGATAACGAGCAAAATAAGGCATGTGTAGAGAAGCTAAAAGTTAACGATGTCCTGAACTTTGACTGGCAATCTCAGATAACAATCAACCAAGGAAATTAGCTTATTGAGGTCAGTTTCAGATAAAGGGGTCAGCTCCTTACAATGCACCTTAGAGTCAAGAAAAGGCTTAGTTAATAAGTGCATGAACAACGAAGCCCATGCAACTTTGTTCGTTTGGTTAACTTCACAGGCCTACGTGATGGCAACACAAAACAGAGACACGGACAAAATGGAACCCATATTCGGGACAAAGTCTCTGAATACGTAATGAACTCGCTAGTTAACATGACGAATTCACTCCATATTAGCCGTACTTACTAGATACGGTACAACATCACCAAAATCGTGACGGAACCATAACCTCACAGGACAAGACATAATTTACAGAACCTCAACCACTAGGCCTGAGTTACCCTATACACATGACTAGTATACTGCTCTGGGGAAACCAGACTATCACCTACCATGGTCTTGTTGACCCTGGTGTCGCTCAGAGCAGTGACAGGGACCCCATTCACCTTGACCTGGCTGAAGTGACAGCTCCCAACTTCAAGGATCACCAATCCACCTTTTGAGTTCACCCCCAAGGGAGATTAGCACATGATCTGCCACCTACCCCTGGGGACTACCTACCCCTAAGGTTATATTCACACCCCTGAAGCAATCCAAGCAGTGGGTTTTTTCTTTGGACAGAGTCCCCCTTCTTATGTCCTCACTGAGAACAATCAAAGCAGAAAGGTTGAAAGTGTGACATGCTGGACTAATGCCCACCTGAACCTCCCTCCTTTTTCTCAGAAGGGGCCTGGGAACCATTTCCTTCACCCTTAGACTGAGACTTGTCTGTATCTCCCTTGACCCCCCTCACTGTGCTAGGGGTAATCTGACCCACCCTTCTTGGGTGTCACCCCCAGGTACCTTTTTGGCATTTATTTGAAGGAATAGCACAAGCTATTCAGTTGTAAGTTGGGCTGTGCTCATCTGACCTGCCAGCAGATGGCCCATTTAGGCACAGCTTATCCCTCTATTCTGTAACTGTCTGGGAGAAATTCACAAACCCTGTCAGCTATAACCAGTCATGTGACCCAAGACAGGCTGTAGGCACAAAGCACCAAGGGCAGAAAAATGGCAACTTTCTAAAGGTGGAATTATTATTTATTTTTTTAGGAAAAATATAACTTTCCCATTAAAGAGGGTTTATCATTACAATTTCATAGGCACCAAATTTGACATAGCTTCCTATCCTCAATTGAACATTACAGCTTAGTAAATGTAATAAAGAATCTCCAAAGTTATCCTATGGGAGGGGTACGCCTTAGTGTAGTGAAAAACAAATTTAGGAGTTACTAGGCTATGTAAAACTTGAAAGTGCATGTCCATCCTTTTATTTACACAGAACCCTGCCCCATGGGCTACCTAGTGCCTACATTAGTGGTGATATACATGTAATAAAACGGAATGTAAGACTTGGCAAGGGGTTTTAACGGCAAGTTGACATTGCAGTTTACAACTGAATTCAGGCTGCAGTGATAGACCCGGGACATGTTTTAAGGTGCTACTTAAGTGGTCAGAACAATATGTGCTGTATGCTCACTGGTATCACTTAATTTTACAGGCCCTTAGTAAATGATATACCTTTCTACAAGGGACTCATTTGCACCTTAAATAGCCCGGTTAGTTATATGCCAATCAAACCATGTTTAGGGGGCGAGCACAAGCACTTTAGCACTGGTTAGCAGTGGTAAAGAGCACAGAGTCCTCAGGCCCAAAAAAATGAATTCAGGCAAAAGTGGAGGGAAAAGGGCAAAAGGTTTGAGAGATGCCCTGCAGAGAGGGATAGGTCTAACAACTCACAAACCTTACGATGTGCAGCCAGACGAGGTAAACTGTTTTATTGAGTGGTGGTTAGAAGTACGAAGAACAACCACTATCTAGAATGTCAAGCCAAAAAAAGTTTGCAGAAATATACTTTCTTGAATAAGAAACTCTCTGTAAACTAATCACATGTATTTCATGCTGAGATATAAAAAGGTTCATTATATTTACCCAGAATATATCCATTTTCAAACATAGCACTGCTGTGTGGGTTGCCCGGCCTTGAACCCCAAAATAACAATTCAGGACAAGGCCTTGTATTTTATATTTCACTCTTCCATTTCACACTAAGTGATGTCATATGACCTTTGCACTTGAAGACACAAGAAGTGACATTCATGAGACTTAACTCTCTAACAATATGGTCAACATTAATATTGCAACATTTATATTTAATAATGCATATAGAAGTCGGATTTACCACCCATTTATGAAGTAGAGGATTGCCATGATAATTCAATGTGCAACTGAGATACAACTGGACTGACTGTAGGGTATGCCTTTGCAGTAGTTATCACAAGGCAACAAGCAATTATCAGATGACATATATCATCATCAATTATGTATATCAATGTATAACTTATATCAGCAACAGGCATCAAAACAATACTGTGAAGGCCCATTCACTGCTCTCATATGCCCTAGCAAAATATTTAGATACCTTAACATACCACTAACCCCCAAATCCTCAGGCTGAACCTCGAAAGGACAACCTCAAATGACACATTACACCCTGAAAAGGCCAAGTTACATCATCCAATTTCCAAGCACTGCATCAAAATGGCCAGGTGCAGCCTCAATAACCAGAAACAGCATCAGATGACTAGGTACATTTTTTAATGCTAGCTGAAACTTCCATAATCCATGGCATACCCATTACTTGCTAGTGCATATTAATTTCTAGCCCACACTCCTCACATTCCCTGAAACCACTTCAGGCACATCCTCAATTGAACAGTCTAAATGAATCTCACAATCTCAACATCCCAGGCAGAGCCAACAAATTCCCAAACGCCAAATGATAACATTAGTTGCTCTATTACAGCCCCAGCTAATCAGTCACAGCTTCAAATGCTCATTCACATGGGAAAAGTATTACAGTCACGGCGACCCACAGTTTATTACACGGCATTGAGTCTTTGAAAGACAGAAGACAAAGCTTGGGTTTTGTATGACCTGCCCCAATGACAGCAGAAGGCTGTCTGTGTAACCCGCTGGGCAATACCTTTTAAAGAGTGAGCGCAGTGAGCCTATTTTGCACATCATCTTTTGCATCTTTTGCACTGACTACTCAGCTTGACCTTTTTAACTCTTTAAATTCTATCTTTCAACTGGTTTTAATTTGCTGTTTCTGTCTATTTGAAATTCCTCTCCCGCACTTTTATTTCACTTCCCCGGTCTGTTGCAGCAGTTGTGCTGTTTGTTGCAGAAGGAAGCGGTCCTTCCTGTCACCTTGCCTCACTTCCAGTGACTGAGCCTCTCTTCCGGTGGGGTCAGCAGCCTAGTCTACCCCAGTCCAGCCTATTTAGGAGCATGCTGGGCCCGACACATGCAGCGGGCGAGCTGAAGGTGCGCCAACGGCAAGCCAGTCTGCGCCCGTCCATGCCTGGGGATGCAGCTAATCCTCTTGCTTACTCTTAAAATTGGCTCCTGGACTTACAGGGCATAAAAACTCCAAGTGCCATACTTTAAGATTAGAAGCTGACTCCCTTGACCAGTTCTAAGTCTGCCCCTGCTGTAACTTCCAGTTACCTCTTGCTAAAGTTAGCAAAATGCTTGCCCATGACCCTCCCAACCCTTGTGAGAACTCCCTCTCTGGATATCTAATCAATGCTTGATCTTTGATTAAAGACAAGTTCTGACTTTGTCTCTTCTCGAAGGCCAGGCTGGGTTTTTATCACGGAGACCTGGGTCAAGAACTCCTCCAGGCCTGACCTGCTCAATGCAATTCCACATGGATACGCTTTAGCACGTTTCAATAGAATAGACAGAATTGGGTATGGGTTAGGCATCATGTATAGGGTTTCCTACACCTGTTATATCCAGCTGCTAACAACCCCCACAGACAAGCAATATTGTTCTCATAAAAAATATTCCAGATGGAAAGCTTCACTGGAGTCCTAACTTATTGTCCGCCTGGGTCTAGATCCTCATTCACCCAGCATTCTACACATCGTATAGAACCCTAGATGGGAAAACTACAACTGACTCTCTTGGGAGACATTAACTTTCATCTGGAGTATACCTCATGTGAAGCTTCACATACCTTTAAAAGAACCTTGGCATGCTATGGTCTACCTCAACTGGTAAAATCTTCCACCCATGAAGCAGGGCATTTACTGGACGGCGAGTCTCTAATGATACCCGCCTTATGGTGACGGAGCCCCTTCCCCTCTCCGGGACAAACTAATATACTGTTCCTTTTTCCCTTGCGCTTCCGCTATCACACATAATATTCAACAAGGGGAATGAAAAAGTACTTTAAAGAAACTACAACCATAACACCAGGGAATCTCTCTTCAGGGCCCTTAGCAATTATCAGTGGACCAAACAAAATGATGCAAACTTGACATCTACAGAGTACACAAACTGGCTGGTGACAGCCTTTGATCCCCTCGCCCCGCTTAAAGAAAATTATGTAGGCAGGAAAAAGCCCACTGCCCCCTGGTTTTCAGATAAGTTGAGGAAACTAAGCACAGCCTGTTGCCATCAATAGAGGATCTGGCGGTGACATCTTGCCCCGATCGAAAGGGATAATGACAAGAGGAAGCTGGGGGAATACAAAACAGCCAGCAAAGAAGAAAACGCATTATTTTATTCCTGGAAGACAGAGTCGCTCATATCACCCAGGGAACTATTTAATGTGATCAATCTTCTCTCTTTGCCTCCTAGTCTACTATACAATAACACTGTTCAGGATTTTTGTTTCAAGATGGCCAAATATTTTCACTCAAAAATTCTTGTAATTGTCCTCTAGACAACCTTAATGCAGAGCCTTCCAATATGGCTCAAATGACCAGCTCAGAATCGTACAACCCTCCTAAAACAGTTAAGAGGGAAGCCACATTTTCCGCCTTTTTCCCTCTGTCTCATGAGCAGACAGATAATTTCCGAAAGGGAAATTATATCTGGGTCCCCCTTGGAACCTTGCCCCCTGAAGATCATGAAATTCAGAAGGGATATGATTGTCCCCCACCTAACGTCCACACTTAGGAGCCGATTATGATGGCTGTTTTCCCGCATCCTCCGGGCTGGCGGAAGCCACCGCAGCGGACTGAAAAAGACCGCCCGCCAGATTAGGATGGCTGGGGGATCGTTTTTCAGTCCACAGCTTTTCCGCCGCAGTTGCCTCACGTCCGCGGCAAAAAAGCACTAACATGGATGGCGGTGTATATCCCCAGCCATATTAGGATGTCTGGAGTGACATGCCTTTACACGGCGGCATTTCCCCGTGCAAAGGCATACAGATTTTTGTTTGGGGGCCTGTTGCGGGCCCCCAGGGGTGATGGAGGGATGGGGGTGCACATGGGGGTACCCCCCCTGCATTTGCGTGCACAAAGTGGCAGGCACCGCGTGGTGCCTGCCGCTTTGTGCATGCAAATGCACAACTTACATTTTTAACATTGCGGCGGGTGCTGCTTCAAGCAGCACCCACCACAATGTTAACAATACAGGATGTGACCGCCAGGGTGGCGGTCACATCCTAATTTGCACGGAGGGACCGCCGCTGCCCCTGCGGACGGTCCCTCCTACTCTATGGTGGCGGATGGACTCAGGTCCGTCCGCCATCATAATCGGCCCCTTAATCTGGCCATCTTAACGGGGCATTATCCACTCAATTGAAAAACAGAGTTAGTCAAGCCTCTTCTGAAGAAAATCAACCTGTACCCCTCAGAACCCAAAAACTATCAGCCGATTTCCCTGCTACCACTCCCTGCCAAGATTCTGGAAAAGAATCTAAATACACAACTTAGCACCTACTTGGAGCAAAATCATCTGCTTGACGGCTCACAACATGGCTTCAGGAGTAGCCATGGCTTTGAGACTGCATTAATATCTGCAGTAAGAAACATATGCACCAAAGTAGATGCTGGGCATACCTTTTCGTTAATATTTTTGGACCTATCTGCGGCCTTTGATACCATCTTGCTTACAAGGATAATCCACCGTCTTCAGGAAATTAGGGTATCAAACTCCGCTCTAGAGCTTCTGTCCTCATTACACACAAAAAGGAAAGATGGACCAATTTTATTCTGACTCCATTCCCACTTTCTGTGGAGTCCCACAGGGTTCCTCGTTGAGTCCTACCTCATTCAACATTTTTGCCTCCCCGTTGACCAATATAATAAGATCCTTCAGGCTTGAGGGCCTGGCCTATGCTGATGACATACAAATAATGGGGTCCATCACAAACAGCATTGAGGCCTCCTCAGCAAATTTTAACAGCTGCTTGCGTACCGTGCCGTCTGGATGTTAAACAACTATTTGTGACTCAATAGGGACAAAATAGAGGTTCTGGTCTTTGGCAGTCAACAATCCTTATGGTCTCAGTCCTGGTAGCCTGAAATGCTCAGACCATGTCTCTGTCCTGCCCTATCAGCAAAGAATATTGTGTTATAGTGGACCACTCACTCTCTTTTGACCCTCAGGCCAACAGAACTGTTTCAACATGCGTTGGCATTATCAGGATCCTCAGGAAGATCTTCCCATGTCTCTCTCTTTCCTCTCGAAAGCAGGCAGCTGTTGCCATGATTTTGTCCAGGGTGGACTATTGTAACACTCTCTGCCTGGACATTAACATAGGATCCATTCATAAACTGCAACTTGTCCAGAATGCGGCAGCGAGACTCGTTATAGATCTTCCCAAATTTCACTCAGTCTCTGCGGCAATTTGAAACCTACATTGGCTTACTCTAGAAAAGAGAATTTAGTTTAAGGCCCTGTGCATTGTTCATAGGGCTCTTCACAATTCTGGTCCTGAAGGAATCAATCTACTCTTCCAACGGTACTTCCCCACCAAACAGCTGCTGTTTGCCAATAAAAATTGTCTGGTAGTCCCCAGGTTTAGGAGGGTTAGGTGGGGGGGGTAGAGCCTTTGCTATCGCCACTTCCAAGCTTTGGAACGCTCTCCCTATAATGATTTCTTGCTAAGAGTAGCATCTTCTCTTTTGCTAGTCTTTAAGGACATGGCTTTTCACACTACTACTCCCGACTGCTGGTCTCTATCCCTAGCGCCTTGACCCCCTTGAGCAAAGTTCACGCTCTACAAGACTATCATTCATTCATTCATTTCTTCATTCGAGTTGAACCTGTGCAGATTGAGGAATTTTGTCACTACACTGTCTCAACATGCTTTCTTAGTGGACTCACCATGGAGGCTCCTGGCTACACATTCCTTCAGATGAGCTCTACTCAAAGCAAAAATCCGGATTCCTGCCTATTCACAAACATCCTGGAATTTCTGAAACGTGGCTTACAGATTCATTTGAGCCTACTGTACACAAAACTCTCAACTTCTCCCAGTTAGCTACAACATCATCTTGCGAAACACAAAAAATAGAAGTGGAAGAGTCGGAGTTGCCTACCAGAAATCTGTATAATGCAAGGAGATTCCAGACCCAAGATACTATTCATTTGCAAACCTGTTTATTAAATATACCCATGGTGCAGTAGTCTACAACCTTAAAACTACCAAGACATTGCCACTGATCTCCTTCACCTGTTCCAACTAAATCTGACAGTACGAGTTGACTCCTTTAAGTTGACCTGAAAATTGAGGCTGGTGGCTCAACCAATTTGTACATGTAAGAAGGATTTCAAGCACTCTGAACTGCATTCACATAGTATAAAATACTTTAAGAACAGCTCTCCACTGTGGCTTTCGTGAAGTAGGCCTGCAATGTTTTTTTTCGATCCTATCAGACAGACAGATCTCACTAGGTATAAATGCCTACCTTTCTACCCTCCTCAATGAACATCACATATTTAGGTCCACAAGGATTTGGAGAACCTTTAATTACTTCAATGTGAATATAGTACCCCCGTCCAAGACTGTTGACAGTGCAAGTATATCTATTTATTTTGTTTTATCAAGCGCAAACATGACCATCACAGTAACAGAGAGCTGTATAAAGAGAGAGCTGATGAGGGTTGCAGTGATTTAAGAACACCTGTCACTTAGGATAAACTCTTCATGAAATTTGAATAGCAAGGTATAGCACAATAAGATACAATATCAAATAGGGTGAGATAACAGTTTCAAAATAGTTTTCTTATGACACATTTTTCTAGTAGTGCGGCTTTGACTTCCTTCCTATATATCCATCAAATCATCATTGCCTGCCTTCAGAGGAAACACTAGGGGGCTGATTTATATGTTAGAGGTATGTCACAGTTGCAATGGACTATACATACCACCAACATGATGGCCTACCCATCCGATTTGGACCATAGGTTAGGCAATGGCAGCAACTACTCTGTCATCACCGTAGTCAAACCTCTCCAATGGCCTGATGGAGTAAGGGCCATTGGCGAAATGGCTATATGTCTGCCCACCCAATTAGGATGAGCGGACATATAGCCACAATTTTACTACCTGTCACCACCAGGCAAGCCCTGGCAGTGAGGGACAGTAAAATGGTTCGCCCCAGGCGGGACTAGTTTAGGGGCGGCAGCATTGCAACACTGGTGGCCCGTGGCTGCGGCCGCCTTTATAATATATTTGGAGATACTCACACTACTGTCAATCACTGGCAGTAGTGTCAGTGTCCCTAAATATATTATAAAGCCGGCCGCCGTCACGGGCCACCAGTGTCGCAAGACCGCCGCCCCTAAAGTGAATAATGTACACAATACACCCACCACCCCCCCACATGGCCATGGAGCAAATACCTACGTGACGTGCAGTTAGGTGTGAATTGTGCGATGTACTGCGTTTGTGGGTTCCAGGGCCCTCAATCTTTTAGCGCGAAAGCGCTACAAATGACGGCCCTGGGCATAATTTTTTGCCAGCCCCCACGCCGAAAAAGCAGCAGTGATGCATCACGTGCGCCACAGGACTGCTTCCCCACTCCTCGTTATGGCCCCGCTCTTGAGCGGGTGCTTCGGCACACCTTTTACGGATGTTCTCTCCCAGCAGTAGGAGGAACGGTCTAGCGCCTTGTTTTGCGCAGCTCAGGACCTGCTACTGGGGAGCTTGGATGCATACGGAAGACCCACTGTATGTTGAGCCACTGTCTGTTGGGTTCCTGAGCAACCGGTTCTGCCTGTTTCCCTCAGATTTTATGTTGACCGTGTATCACTGCATCTCAACAGACCTGTAAGCAACAGGGTAAGATGTGTTCCGGCACATATTTCAACTTGAAATGGCACCACCAAGAGCACATTTGAGACGCATCGATACATTAACACGCTTATTCCAAACTGGCCGGTAATGTGGGGTCGGTGACTCCTTCGTGTGTAAGTTTACCTTTGTGAATCAGGCCTTCAAATTGGTTTTCAGTTTAAGACAAAAAGTGATACATGTTAATTTATCATTTGTGTGTAGATATAGCCTGCTAGTTTCCCATTTTCCTGCAGGTTATTGACTCATATTGGATTAAGTCCTTCCCCTGCTGGATCCATTGACTGTTACTAATGTTAGTGCTCACTTGCCTAAATTGCAGGCTGAGCAAAGGTCGGCCTGACACACACTGTTAATTTTCAGGTCGGCAGCCAGGAGCTAGACATGCACTAAATGCGCAGGATCCTGGCTGACTGAGCTGAACGTTGCTGGGCTGAGTAAGTGACTGCTCATGGACGTGACCCCCTCAGCTCAGCAAAAGGACCTCGAGGCCCTTCCCCTCATGACAAGGGGAAGCGTCACTCATTGCCTCGCATCTGGGCACTTCATTTTTAAGCCCTGAAGCGCCTAGGGTTAAGTGTCACTCAGTGACACTTCATCACAGAGTTGGGTGGGTTCAGCAGTCTCACCGACCCATCCCACTCTGTGCTGATCTTGGAACTGCTGCCTTCCCTCAAGGTCAGTCAATGAGAGAAGGCAGCTATCCCAAGCCTCTTGGGACCTCCGAGGCAGAGCTGCAGAGAAGTGTGTTTTTGTTTTTAAATTAATGTTTGGTGCATGCATGTGTGTATGTATGAATATTTGGTAGTGAGTGTTGTGCATGGATGTGCGTGTGCACGTGTGTCAATGGTTGGCTGTGAGTGTGCATTTCTGCATGTGTGTGTTTGTCATATCCACCCCTCACTCCTAAAATTACCAGCCACCACTGCTAAATTGTTTCCCTCAATCTTTTACTCTACTTGCCCACAAGTCACTCTTTGGTTCTTTACCTCACATCTAAATAAAGTACTATAATAACTATATTAAAATAACATCCCATATATTTACTGTTGCAATTACCATTTTTATTTCCACAGTGTCTGTACCAGTTTCATCTTCAGTGCAACAAACCAAGAGGCTCTCGGTATTTCCAGGAATGTCGGCTGCCTTGGCCAGACTTTTTTCACGGAAGAGTACATCTGGGATTCCGAAGTAAAAAGACAGTTTAGACATATATTATACACATAATGGTGTATGGGCATCTCATAATCTATGTCAAAATAAATCAATTTACAAATCAAGATTCCTTGTATGTTTAAACAGCTGAAGTGAGCTTTCATTGGGAAATTGATCTGCCACACCAATACTCAGCTTAAATTCCATGAAATCTGCATTGTTGATTATGAAGAAATATTAACTTAATAAATGTATGTATTGCCCTATTCCGTTATGCATTAAGCAGTTTATAAGGCGAAGTAAAACAAAGGTACCAATAAACCATCCTGCCTACTGAGCTCAACCCTTCTCATTTGATTGAGGTTGACACTGTATCCAGGGCTATGAATATTCCATGGTTTTCTCCATAGAATGCTGTTTTATTGAAATATCAGAATTAATGTTTTTATGTAAGATTTCCAAACTGCTATTCATCAAAGCCCAAACTGTTGGAATAAACGAGAAGTTGAATCGAAACGAGAAACTATTATTTATTGTTTATTTCTCAAACATTTTTATCTTAACTACTAACAGCTTGATTGTTAATCCTATGGGGTTCAATTCACAAATCATTATGCAGTCATAATGGGCCATAATGGCAGAGAGTAGACTGGCTGCTGCGTGAGATGCTGTGAAACTGGGAAAGAACTTGAGGCCGTCTTGGGACATGTATGTGACAGGTTTTACAAGTCTCAGCAAATAATATAAATACTAAAAATATGATGCTCAAGGCAATCAGGGTTTTTAGACTAATGGGTTAGCGATGTGTGATGCATAATGGTTGGGGTGCATCTCATATTCACTCTTACCTCATTTTAATTGCTGAGATATCCCTTATTTTAAGGATAATTCTTATGCATGTGATTATCAGAGCAGTAGGAAATAATACATATAATCATTCTGAAAGAACAATATTTTTGTATGCAGTTTTGCCTCAGTATTCACACTGAGGTGGTGAGTTATTCATTGAATGAGAACTTTGACAAAGTTGGCAGGGTTTAGCACTCACACATTAGAGTGTTCCGATTTCTGCCTCCATCATATACAGTTCCTGAAGAGGGTTTGTATGATAGAGCCATGCATGGCTAAACATCATGTGCCTCTACTACGCAGCCTAAACCACAAATGCATATTAACCACACATTCCTTTACCAAGCATGCCTTTACCACCTAATTTTGTGAGTAACTCCCAACCCCCATGCTGTCCCTAAAACTACCCCAACCCCTTAGTGCTACAACCCAAACCCGTTTTTAAAAACTACCCCTAACGCCGAGCCCTATAAACTACCTTGACTATCCATTGCCCTCCCTCTGCCCTGAGGCCTAAAACCCTGTCTCTTAACACACACTACCCCGTCCCCCTCCCACCTGCGCTGTCCCTAACACTACCCCAACCCCTTCTTCTGCCCTTAAGCCTAATACCCTAGCCCCTAATTAAAAAACTACAACCCTCTTTCAGCCCCGACACCCCAGCCCTGAAAACTACCCTGACCCCCAGCTCTGAAAACGACCCCAACCCCCAGCCCTGAAAACTACTCCTGACCCCGCCCAGAAATCTTCCATGATCCCCTGCCCAGAAACCTACCCGACCCCCCACCCAGAAAACTACCTCGACACCCCAGCCCAGAAAACTACCCAGCCAAGCCCCACCCACCTCACCACAGCTCTCTTCCTTGTGAGGTCTTCTTGGTTCCGACCCTGCAGCAGCCAGCAGCTAGAACAAGCACTGCCTTAACCACTCTTATTTGTGGTTAAGGCATATGCAAGGTTGTGACAAGCGTGGTTACGCTTACGATGTCAGAACATGTGTGACTGAGGCTGCGGTGTTCCGACTATTTCCCCCTGTAGTTTTTTTTTTTTTTAACACACTTTATTCACAGCTGTGCAGGACATTAGAAAACAGTTACATATCAACATATGCTTGCAACAGCCAACTTTTCCGTTTTCTCCCCAACTATGTCTTCTCTTAATCACAGGGTGACACTTGAGTCCCGTACAATGGGATGAGTAATATAATGTCCTTGAATGTCTCTGACATATTACACATTTCCGGCTCTAATGCGGATCGGCAGTATGCCTGCAACATTATCCTGTATTACAATAGGAAGAGAACAAATAAAAATAAAATTTAAAAAAACAACGACCCTCCCCCACCCCTAATAGCCCTCCCATACTCTAACCTTCCCTCCTCCTGGTGGTAACGGAATCCTCCCTGAGCTAAACTCCAGCAAACTATATCTAATATGGACGCTGTCAAGCAATGAGTCCTAATAATCTGTGCGCTTCCTCGGGTATCAACAGACCTCTCCAGAGTAATCTCCGTGTTGAGTACGGTCCCTACGCTCCATCCCACTGTGCCGGGACTAGGTCCATTCCCTCCAGCGCCATTACCATAATCTCCCTGTCTTGTGATATAGGATATTTCCTCTGGCCTCGCACCTCCTCTCTTCGGAGAGCTGTCCCCTCTGCTCGTCCCCACTTCACTACTTCTATATGCCACAGTGGTGTCCCCGGTGGTCTGGGGGATTTCCACCTCATCGTCAATGCTCTGACTGCCAGTAGGAGTGCCAAATCCAGGAACTTCAGCTGAGCTTTCAGTGTCTTAGATCGCCTACGAGACCCCACCAAGCAGGGCAGTGCCTCTTCGGGTAATTGGCAATTGAGTGACCATCCGTAGCGCTTGGCATACCTCCGACCAATACCCCCGTTTGCGTGTGCAGGACCAGACCATATGGAGGAACCCAGCCTCGTTCTCTCCACAACGTGGGCAACAGTGAGGGGAGTTCGGAAACATTTTGTGTAGCCTTTTGGGGGTCAAATAGGCTCTGTGCAAGATCATCACCTTTATAAATCTGAACTTAACGTTCCGCGAAACCCACCTGGGGTGTTCCAGGATCACCTGCCATTCATTATCTGTTAGCATCATGCCTGTGTCTTGAACCCAGGTGTCCCTAAGCGTCGTGAGTGAGATTGCTGCGTTTGTTCTAACCCCTGTGTACAGCCAACGGACTAGGTGTCCCCCTGCTCCCTTGTAGTATAATAAATGAACTAGTTCATTCTGCGCAGGTTGGAGTCGTTGTGGCGCCCAAGTGGTTCTAATGTAATCCGTGACTGTAGCGTGTAAGTGATAAAGTCTGGGTTGGGGGCACCCGTAGGCTGTAAGAAGGTGTCATGATCCAAAAAATTGCCGTCTCCAAAAAAGGCGTCCATCCGTGTTATCCAGACTGTCTCCCAGGAGCACAACACCCTTTCCGTAAGCCTACCCTGCGGCGTTGGGATACCCAGTAGGGGGATGTTTGCTGCATATGGTACAGCCGATGAGGTGTATGATAGGGCCCTCCTCCAGCACAACAGGGCAGTGCGCAGAAGCGGATGACAGTCTGGGGGATTCCACTCATCGGGAGCAGCAGGGCATGTAGCTCTCCCCGTCCGAGGCTCTCCGGCGTGAAGTCAATTTCGTGGAGATTCCTGCCTGCCGTCCAGTAGGATAGCCATTGGAGTTGACTGGCATAATAATAGCCCCGGAAGTCTGGGGCTCCCAGGCCCCCTGATCTGGTCCCTAGTTGCAGCTTACGCAGGCTAATCCGTCTCCTACCGACACCCCAAATGAGGCTGGTTAAGAGAGCATTGAGCGTATTAAACACTTGGTGAGGAAGAATTACAGGTAGATTGACGAAAAAATACAGCATGCGGGGGAGCATGACCATCTTGGAAACTGTGATTCTACCCATGACGGACAGAGGCAAAGAAGTCCAGAAGCCCACATTATTGCGTAGACGCATAATAGCTCGTTTAATATTCCCGTCAATTTGGTCTTCTGGCGACCTGTACACTTGGATCCCCAGGTACTTAAATCTGCTCTGGGCCACCGGGATCAGGCAAGCTCCAAAAGGAATGGAAACAGGACCTGGTGTGTCTCTGAAATAAAAGCAGTGCGATCTTTCTGGGTTATTAGCCAAACCTGAAATCTCCTCAAAGTGGTTACAGATATCGTAGATAGCAGTGTGATCCCTCTCTAGGTCGTTGAAGTACAATAAGATATCATCTGCGTAGATGGATATCAAGTTATGTGTTCCCCGAATCGGGATGCCCATCTGCTCTCCATGGGCATGTAGGGCTATAGCTAGGGGCTGGAGGGCGAGGACAAATAAGATCGGGGACAGGGGGCAGCCCTGCCGGGGGCCTCGGTGTACCGAGTAGCTGTCGGACACGTGCCGTCCTGTGCGCGCCCTAGCCGAAGAATCTGTATGAAGCAATCTAATCCACGCCAAGAAGGAATCCGGGAACCCAAATCTCTTCAGGGTTGCAAACATAAATGACCAAGACAAAGAGTCAAATGCCTGTCTGAGATCCAGCGCTACACATCCAGCCCAGGGGTATTCCCGTTGCGTCGTCATCATGAGTGCGTGCAACCTTCGTGTGTTCAAGGAGGTACTCCGTCCTGGGAGAAACCCACACTGGTCTCGGTGAACAAGGGTAGGAAGATAGGGTTGTAATCTTAAGGCTATGGCCTTGCTAAGGGTTTTATACTCCGTGGAGAGCATCGACAGGGGCCTATAGTTCGTCATGTCCAAGGTATCTCTGCCAGGTTTAGGTATAGAGATAACCAATGCCTGCATCGTCGACTCAGGTAAGTGTCCCTCCTCAAGCGCCGTCCGGTATACCTTTTCCAGAACAGGCACTAGGGTGTCAGAGTAGGCTGTGTAAAACTCCACGGGGAGCCCATCTATACCCGCCGTTTTGTTGTGGTTAAGGGATTTAATGGCAGTCCGTATTTCACATTGTGTGATGGGTCCTTCTAATTCCCGTTGGACGTCAGCCATCAAAGTCGGGAAGGGAAGATCGCGGAGGAACTCGTACACTCGGTCCGGATCCTCTCGGCCATAGGGGGCGAACAGCGCTTTCAGATGGCCATGAAACGCTTTGTTGATCTCAAATTGTGTGCGAACCAGGCCGCCCGACCGGTCACGTATTTGGGTTATCACCAGGGGGGTCAGGTTGGTCTCGTAGGAGGCGGGCCAGTAAAGCCCCCAATCTGTCCGCCTCCGTATGCTGTCGGCGTAAGTATTGTGGTCTATGACCCTCAACGTTTCCAGTGTATCGGCATGATCTATATGCTCTTTCTGCAACTCCCCTCTCTTCTCGGGATCCTCACTTGCCTCTCTTTCAAGTATCTTTAACCGATCCTCTATCTCTCAGAGTTTTCGGTGTACTTCCTGTCTGGCTCCCACCAGCTGACCTATGGCCGCTCCCCGCACTACACCTTTCATGGCGTCCCACACCACCAAATTAGAGGTGGCGGGGTCCCAATTTTCTATAAAGTATTTACTCAGAGTATCAGACAAGGTCGCCCGGAAGGGGCCGTCCTCCAGAAGGAGCGGGTTTAACCGCCAGGTCGGAACCGGGGTCGGGACTCGGCCCCAGAGGAGGCTGAACGACAGAGGTCTGTGATCTGAAAAGGTTTTGGCCAAATACTCTGGGTTCCCTACCTTCGAGGCCAATGACCCAGAACACATGAATCTATCAATCCTAGTGTGCAACAAGTGTAAGTGGGAATAATAAGAATATTCCTTAAGCTCAGGGTGCAGGGCACGCCATACATCTATCAGGCCCCAACCCTCCGCCCATGTTAGGAACACCTCTGTCAGTCGGTAGACTCCGGCCATTTGTAGGGGAGTGTGTGATCTGTCACGGCCTAAGTCCAGTACCATGTTCCAGTCACCCCCTAAGACTCAGGGGATTCCCGCCCAATCTGCGAGCGCCAGGCCTACCGAAGTTAAAAATTTATCCTGATCAAAATTCGGGGCATAGATACAGTCAATCACTATCAGTGCCCCATCTAGGGTGCCCTTCACCAATATAAATCGGCCCTGCTCGTCCACCTTCCTCTCTATCTCCTCAAATGGTGTCCCATGTCTGACCCAAATAGTCGCCCCTCTAGAAAAAGCAGAGTATGTCGTAAAGTAAATAGTACCCCTCCATTTTTTCCTTAACTTTTGGACCTCCGATGCTGTGAGGTGGGATTCCTGGAGGAAAGCGACCTGCGTGTGGTGTCTAAGTAGGAAGGAATGAATCCGATGTCGCTTCTGTATTGCCCCAAGTCCACGCACATTCCAGGTAGTAAACCTATAAGATCCCACAGTGTCAGCCATACTCATTCGTAGTCAAACTCAGGAGTGGCCGGAGGCCCTTGACATGATCCCTACCAACTAACCACCAGGAGACTACCCACTTTAATTCCCAGTCTAAGAACTGAACAAATACGGCGCAGCAGGACAACAATGCTGGGCCCAACATAAGAACAAGGAACAAAGTATTCCAAACATCAGTGCATTCGTCTTTGGGGGGGTGGCCTAGCACTACTCTAGTCATCTTGTCAATCCTATTGGGTACTGCTGGCTCGACAGTATGCCGTCCCGGGGGCAGGACTACGAAAATTAGACTCACATTCGCTGCCTGTAGACATCCGGGCCGGAGACCCCCGCCTTCCCAGTAAGGCTGTACCCTCTCGAGGGGGGGAGGGGGAGGGGGCACCCAAACAGGATGTTGCCTGAACTAGATACAGAACCACGAGCTACACATTATAAGACTGCAGTAAATACATATTTCAATTTACACGTACCCCCTTAGTGTGCTAAAACATTGAGCCATAGATAATTATCAGAATTTAAAGGATACAATACGTTTGTAGTGCAAGTAGTCCGCTCCAATTGGAGCCATCCGCTCCCTCAATTGTCCAGCAGTTCGTCTGCCGCTTGAGGCATATCTGTAGGGAACAGGAGCACACTATGGTCCGAGTCCGAGTGAACAGTGCTGTCTTCCGAGTCCATCGCAATCTTTCCTGAGTCTTCCCGGAATGTGCCCACCATCGCTAAGGCTTCCATTTGATCTTCCTTTTGTTGCTCCCGCGAAGGGCCGTGTCCTCGCTTCTCTCGCCTCGACTCCGGGGATCCCGCAGATTCACGTGCCGGGTTATCTCTTGAGTCGCTGGTGACGGACTCCTGGGTGGCCTGCTGACTCCCATCTATACCCATCGCCTCCAACCACTCTTCATCGTCTGAGGGACTCTCAAAGAAGTGTGTCTTCCTGCCATGGATGATCTTCAGACGGGCAGGGAAGAGAAGCGCGTATTTTAACTTAGCCTTTTGCAACTTCCTCTTCACCTCCATGTACGAAGAACGCTGCTTCTGGACTATATTAGTGTAATCCGGATAGAGGGAGATCCTTTGGTGTCATACTGTATGAGGGATTTCTCTCGCGCCTTCTGTAGCAGGACATCCCTGTCCTGGTAGTTAAGTATCCGTACAATGAGAGGGCGCGGCGGGCGGCCTGGCCGGGGCCGACCAGTCGGAATCCAATGTGCTCTCTCTACACAGAAATGTGGTGGGAGGCCTTCCTTTGTGATATAATCCCGGAACCACTGTTCCATAAAGTCTGCTGTGCGGGCTCCCTCGCTCTGTTCCGGAAGGCCTATGACGCGTATATTATTACTGCAATTACGGCCCTCCGCGTCCTCCACCCAATCCATAAGGGAGGTGACCTGCTGTTGCGGTTGGTGAATAGAGGTAGAGTGGTCCGCCACCGTCGGCATTAGGTCCGCTATAGCCAGGCCCTGGTCCTTCACTTTGTCCGTCAGTTTGTTGTGGTCCACTTTTAGCAAGGACAAGCTCGTGGTAAGGGTACTCATCTGTTTCTCTAGCACCGTACTAGAATCTCGTATTTCTTGAAGGATTATATGTCCAACTTGGTCTCGAGGCCTCCCAAACTCTCCGCCACTCTTGCTCCCTTACGGACCATGGTGGCTAGGGATTGTGTCCCAAAGGTACTCAGCGGTGTAGTGGTCCCGGGGGGGGGGTCCTCCGTCCCAAAAATCGGGCCAACGCGATGAGCCCGTCTTAGAATCCCCCCTCTGTGCACTCCAGCCTGCCAGGGTGAGCAGGTCGGACGAAAGACGCAGCCCCTCTTCAAATTAAAGCAGTTGATGGCCAGTCTCCTCAGTCTCCGCCACAGTTGGAATTCAGTCCCCCTCCAGTGTCCAGTATTACAACTCGAGTAGGGCCCCTCCTTGGGGTTTCCCACCATCGAGGTTTCCGATCTTTGTGTCCCACAGGGGCAGTCCCGCCGGGGGGAGGGGTCCCGAGCACAATGTCGGCTGGAGTTCCGCCCAAAACCAGGCCTCCGGCTCGTAAGCCCTACCAGTGTTTGTGGGGCCCACCTCCGTGTCTGTTAGTCCGATATTCCGGTGGGTGTCGCCTCCCCTCTAGGTGGTAAGGATTAGTGACGGGGGCGGGCAGTGCCCCGTGTCCCCTCTCAGGGTCCAGTGGCAGTCCTCCGCCTCACAGGGCCGGCCCGTGTCGCATCCGCAGTGGAAGAAGGGGGGGGAAGGTCGTCCTCGCAGTTCCCCGCACCTAGCCAATGGCCCCCACGGTTCCGGGCAGAAGTAGAGTCCCACAGGGGTGGGCGGCTTGGCTGCTCCGCGCCGTCCACCCGTTTAAGTCCTCCAGCCCCCTACCTCACGTTGGCGGCAGCGCTTTTCTTCGGCTCTGCGGCAGGGCTCCCACCGTGCTAGTTGTCCAGTGCGCTCTCTCGTCGCCTCCGCCGCAGCTCCAGGCTATATCTTTGCCCCCTACGCCGGTCAGATTCGCAGCGGTCGTCTTCTCATCAGACGCCCAGTCCGATGCGACGACGGCGTCACGTCCAGGAGCTCCGGTCAGGGCACTTCCGGTGTTGTATGGCCCGTGTCTGTCGGCCCTCCCGCTCACTCGAGCTCCCGGCCTATCTGCCCCTCAGCAGGCCCGCTCCAGCGGCATCAGAGTTTACGGGACCACCGCCGTCCATTAGCGGGTCCCAGGGGCACAGCAGGGTTCCGCTGGTGTTACCCCCTCCGCTACGTCCGGGAGGGAGCACACAGTCACAGCTATTCAGGAGAATGCCCCCAGGCGGCTCCGGAGGTCTAACAGCACCCGGCCCCCATCATGGCCTGCTAGCCACGCCCCTCCCCCCTGAAGGTTGTATGAAAGAGGCAAGCATGGCTAAACCACATGTGCCTCTACCACTCAGCCTAAACCAAGATTGCATCTTAACCACACATTCCTTTCCCATGCATGCCTTTACCACATACTTTTAGGACAAAGGCATGCATGGTAAAGTGGTATGCATGGCTAAGGTTGCGACTCCCTTTCCAGTTCCTAAGCTACAAACTACCTTCCTGCACTTCCTACCCTAAGGTCAAGATACCCCAATCCCCAAGCTGTCCCTAACCCTTAACAAACACTACCCCTTAGGCCTAAAACTCAAACCCCTAATCCTAAAACTTCCCCCTAATCCCCTAAACTCTAAAAACTACCCTGACTACCCATACTCCTCCCCCTGCCCTGAGGCCTAAAACAATGTCTCTTAACAAACATTACCCTGACGCCCTCCCACCCCCATGCTGTCCCTAAAGCTATCCCAACCCCTTCCATTGCCCTTAGGCCTAATACCCTAACCCCCAATAAAAAAAACTCCCCCAGGCCTGTATAATATTCCGGAGCCCCCCAACCCTGAAAACTACACCTGACCCTCCAGCCCTGAAAACTATCCCGACCCCCAGCCCTGAAAACTATCCCGACCCCCAGCCCTGAAAACTATCCCTAACCCCGCCCAGTATACCACTCCGACTCCTGCCCTGAAAACTATCCCCGACCCGCCAAGAAAACAAACCCAACCCCTCCAGCCCAGAAAAACTATCCCTGAGCGCTGCCCAGAAAACTACCCCTGAGCCCAAAAAACTACCCCTAGCCCCCCACTCAGAAAACTACCCTCAGCCCCCTCCCCTGCCCAGAAAACTACCCCCAACCACCCCAGCCCAGAAAACTACCCTGCTTCCATCCCTGCAGCGTTCAACAGCTAGACCGCGCACTGCCTTAACCATGCATGTGCATGGTTAAGGCGTATGCATGGTTAAGGCCGGCGTGGCTATGCTAGCGAAGTCAGAAAACGAATGGCTGAGGCTGCTCTGTTGTCATTGTTTCCCCATGATGCGACCCTTACAATCACACGGGGTCCAAAAATCAACAAACCTGATTGTTTAGTTGCTAGATATAAATAACTTCATACGAACTGTGGACTGGTTCACACTACCCTGTTACGATTTATTCAGAATTATGTATTCAATCAAAGGGATTTGTAAAGTGTCCTGTGCCATATATATTGTAAATATAGTCAACGTCGCCTGCACTATAATCACTTGTTCTTATGTTATTGCTTCTAAATTGGTTCAATATATATTTTTAATAGAAACCATGTTGTCCTGTGCTTCGATTTTAAATTGTTGATCTGTGGTAATCATTGAAACCTGGAATTAAGTTGGGAATTCCATGGAAGTACTTAAGAGGTTTCCAATTTCAAATGAATCCCAAGGGACACAAGTTTGCAAGGTATAACATGAGATCCCAGGACCTTGCTAAAGGCCAAAGTCATGGAGGTCATCACGTGAAACTTGTGAACAAGTAGCTTTCACAAACTTAAAAAACACGATTCGGTAACTTTTTTGCTACTGTTTTCTGCAATGAGATGAACACTTGATAAGGAAGGTAACGAGTCCCACCAGGTTGCACGCATACTGTTACAAGATGAAACAGAATAAAATGCATTAGGTTGCTAGTTCAGTAGTACATCTGAGCTGCGCTGTGTAACAAAAACTAGGGGCCCTGAATCGGTTTCCAAACTAAAATTATCAGGTACTTGTACAGCTTATGCCCTGCCATTAGTATGACATTGAAGTGTCTTTCGATAGTCTGATGCATGACTATACATACTTTTATAAATCTCAGACCAGAGTCTGCTTTGATTTCATGGCGGTCTGTGGTCAGTGAAATTATTATTACAGTTTTTAAAGTTCGAATTTTTTTTTTGTGTGTTTGAAGGCTGCTCCAAATAACTTATTTAGTTCCTGTTTTGTTATGGGTGCCACTGCTACGAGTTGTGCTAGGAGTTTGATCAGAGTTAGTTGAATTTGCGCGCTTGCATTGTGTGGAATGTCTTTTTAGGCATTCTCGTTTTGAGCTTGTTGCCATCCAACTGTCCTGCATGTCTGTGTTGTCTTAAATGTTTGGCCAGAGTTCTGTCTAATGTGTTTTGTCAGAAAATGTGTTCTTGGTGAGTGCTGTTGAGGGCTATTGGCCACAATTTATTGCACATCTGGGCTTAGTTGGATGCATGTTGTTAGGTTTGTTTTAAGTGTAATATTGGATGGATCTGTGTAGCATCTCTAAGAAAGATAGGGGTATACAATAACATTTACAGATATGATAAATAACTGTCATCACACTATGAATTGCTCTAAAGAAGGCAAAGAAACCCCCCAAAACAGCATTAATTTGATGGACAGTCATGTCCTCGACTGTACACTTTATTAATATAATTGTTCTCTGGGTATTTGTCTCCATGCCCATCCCTAAGTCCACGTAGCCCCAAAGTATAGAACTACTAGGGAACTCAGCCCCAAGCCCACAAAACCCCTAGTGGATACCTGCCAAGTTTGTAGATTGTTATGTGTGACATTTCAATGGTTTCAGGGTACCTATGCGGGAAATTTAGAGTGGCACTTTCTATCCAGGAAAACTAAGCAAAGAAGTGAATGTGAACAAATAAATATCAGAAAGTACCTCCTTTGAGCAATGGGAAGCTCTACAAAAATCTTAAAGGTGCAGAAACCCACCTGAAATGTCACTAAATGTTTACTGTAAAGTGTAGCTACCCTACCCCTCAAAATAAATATGCTTGCATTTGTCCTACAAGGACAAGTGTCACATTACATCAGGCACTTTTTGAGACCATCAGACACTCAAACAGTATAGCACCGTAGCCCCATTTTAACAGTACACTGCCTGTACACTAAGGTATTTCTAAGGGACAGAGAGGGAGTGCAGGCTGCACAAAACACGTTCAATCGATAAGCAAGCCACAACATCAATAAAGAGGTAGACTTGAGCCTATGTCGTTTACAGTCCTTCAGAGTGTAAGAATCAGAGCAACCACCTTCCATCTCCCTGGAGCTGGACTTCACACATTACAGGGTACTAAAATGTGGAAAATTTTAAAGAGATATGTGAGCTCCTTGTGGCAGTTACCAATTATGCACTTGATCTCATATTGCCATGTGTGTTTACTATAGTGCACCGGACGGACGAAGGCGAGGCTCAAAACGCATCTGAGACTTCCTGTGTCCTGCTGCCCTGCTGTGGCCATGCCGCGCCTTGCATCAGCTCAGCACCTGGATTGTTCCTGCGAACCGCAGGAGCTTCAGTCTCTGGTCACGAGGAACGCACATTGTGCCACTTCAGCTTTGCACCCGGATCACCCCCAGAGACCGCGGGGCCTGAATCTGAATCTGGGCTAATTCAAGCAGCCGGTCTTTGCCCATCACGGGCTTGGACTTGGAGGCCGACCTATGAGGGCGGCATTGGTGCCCCATGGAGAAAATCCTGCAGCAACGTGGCAGGCTACTGCATAACCAAGTAAGCCCAACAGTGTATTCAATTTTCCAACTCCGCCTCGCCTAGTCTCCTCCCCAGAATCAGCCCATATATTGCAGCCTTGTGCCAGGCTACTCATCTTGCCCTACCTCACCTAGCACAGCCCACAGCCTTTTTTGACAAAAGGCAGAGACAAGGAGGGGAAGACTGCCCACTGCATTAACTGGCCCCCCTCTCGTAGGAGCCGCTCAGCATTCAGAGGTAAAGATCAAGGAGCCACGAAGAAGTGAGGACGGGGAGCTTAGCAGACGCTGGGTGGGTTCATACCCAGCCCCCAATAGTGTGTACAAGCCTATCACTAGCGGAAGTGGCCTAGCCTGGTCTGGGTGTGGCTTGCTGGTGGTCTATCTAGCCTGCTCCGCCTGGCCTAGCTGACTTAAGCTCACTTTTACCAAGCATTGACCAGGCAGAACAAAACAGCAATCTTCGGTCAATACCTAGCAAAAGACTCCATGTACTCAGGTCAGACCAAAAGACCTACAGACCCACGAGTCTAGAAACCTACTACCTTCAGTACAGGGCTAGCGATAGCCAGAGAAGAGACCCCTCCTGGTGTTCCTTTGGCACAGCCCAGCTTGGGACGAAAAAAAACCCAGGAATAAAGCAAGAGAGGGGTAGCTCCTTCCCCCAAAGCTAGGGCTCTGTGAAGATCGCCAGATGACCACTGCAAGATTACTACAAAATTGGATGCCTGTGCCTGAAGCTTGGCTCACCCTATGGACCCTCTCCCACTACTGGGCTGTAAAGGCGCTAAAGCTGGGGACAATCAGAAGAGCAAACCCTTTCTTTCAGGGGTGGAAACTACCACACAGACTATTCCATCAGCAACATGCTAACCCCATGGCCAAAAGTAATATACCACAAACTCAAGGCCGAGTGAAAAAATTGCACAAACACTCTGATGCCTCCATGGCTTTCAAGGTCAAGGAGGATCAACAAACACCCCAATCTCAAAGCGACAAAAACAAAAATTATTTAAATGAGACAGAAATACTAACCTTGGCAGCTCTTGACACAGTCTCCGATGCGTACCAACCTATGAAAGAAGCAGTGCAAGCACATGGCCATAGCCTCTCAACTACGGTGCTAACATCAGCACCCCAGCGTCTATACCGTAGGACGACAAGGCCACAACTAAAGGCAGCTTTAGCAATAAATGTGGCATCTTAGGTTCAGCGAAGAAAACAACAATAGCTGACTACTTCAACAGGCAAACTCCTCGGATGATTCGCTCACATTTAACTCCACGAATCAGTGAGCCAATGGAAGCCCAACACCAAGATAGATAGACATAATATCTCTCAAACCTCCACACCCCAGTAATCAAATGCAGACCCAGCCAGTCACTGCAGCAGTCAGAAAACCGCTCTGTAATAGAAATCCCATCAGGAAGCCCTAATGACATTATGCTTGTAGAAATCGATCTGTCTTCTAATAACCTTAAAAATGACCAAAGAAGCTCATAATTCACTCTTTACTGATCTTCTCCCCAAATCCAATGAACAGCCCACTGTGGACTCAAATTCCATTGATTAGCAAGCTGTAAAAAAAGTAGCGCCATTACGATAGCCCAGATCCACAACCCAAGGGGGACAAAAGAAGGCACCAGCCCTACACCAGAACAAGGCAACTCAGCAAATGATAAATAAGACCAATGGAGCTTATATCTAGGACAAGGCCTGGACGGGGTTGCCCCCAAAAGTGAAAAAAAGGAAAACCCCATCCACAATATAAATAGTGGAACTAGATAATACCCCCACTCAGAGTACTCGTTCTTTTGATAACTAATTTTCTGACACCAACCCCCACACAAGCTACCACAGCAGGAGCTCTAACATGGCAGTTTGACAAATTAGAACTCCAACTTGACTTAACCCAAGCCCTGGCTATCTCAATACTAAAAATAGAGGGTAAAGTCGATTCATTAGCAGAGGGGACAAAGAACATCGAAAATATATGGTGCCCATTGAGCTACTCCTGCACCTGCCACCAGATTGCAGAAAAACTGTGCACTCTTCCAGAGGTATGAAACTCAATAATCTCTGACATAATATCGGCCTTACAACTACAGTCAGGGAGCAACCCAAGGCGTTTTTGTACAAACTCCACAGAGAATGGATCCTGTCAAACCACACAAAAACCTGCCCCTAGACGGTAGCCCGCTGATAAGACAATCACTTTAACACCACCATGGCGGGGCAAGCTGCCAACACCAAAACTAACACCAAATTACCCTTTTGCCCACAGAACTGGTAGACTTAAATAAGGGGACTATCCAGCTCTCTGCAGATCAAAAATCTACCTTAGACGAAAAGGATAAAATCTCTTACAGGCCTCCGTAAGGACAGAATAATTTCTGGTGAAAAGAAAACCAGTGGTCTGTCACCTTAGCAAAAAAAGCAAACAAAAGACTAAAAAGGCCAGAAGCAAGGTAGAGAAAGAACGACTCTTAAATATATCCCTCCCCAACCGAATAACAATAGTCGAAACTCTTCCCAGCGTCTGCCCAGTATTCAAATGTAGCGGGAAGGAGAAGAGTGAACCAAAATCAGCACCAACGACTAGATCAGGAAATTTGGAAAACATGGCTCCTGCATCTCTTCAAATAAAGGATACAAACAAACCTGACTTAACACAAACGACTATAGTGCATCTTCAGGAGATACAGCATCAAAGCACTTGTGAACAGAAAGAAGCCCTGCCCAGAAACAGCTGCAATACAAAGAAAGACTTAAACATTTGGTCAAATTACCATCTTGCCCATCCGAGGGAATCGACACACCAGTTCTCTCAGTAATCACACAAAACACATGTTCAATAATAAGTCAAAGCTCATCAGCACCAATTATAGCCTCCAGTAGCCACATACAGAGGGCAATGTATTCGCCAGGCTGGGTCCTGCCATCAGCCGCACAGGAGCCGCATGCCCCACAAGCAATCACAATTCTCCACAAGAAGCACTGATCCCACCTGCTAGAATTAGATCAACTCCTCCTGACCATTTTATTTGTACCCAAGATTTCAACAAAAGTTAATCCGGCTCACGCCCAAGTGGGGATAAACCAACAAAGCTGGTACTCACTCCATACTATCCACCGGAAGGGAGCCATGATGTCCTGAACCGTTCTAATCTAAGGTTGTTCCAAGCCACACCAAGCCAACTCAGAATAAACTCTGAAAATATCCTCCTGAGTGTTGAGTTAATACCCACGACAGAGTGTAGAAATGGAAGGAAAGCTACAGTTATAACCCTAAAAACAAACCAATTGGCTGATGCAATATTAGAGCAAAGGCTGGCCGTTGAGGACTGGGGCATTGGAATCTAAAAAATGAAAGTACCAAAATACCCAGCACCACTAAAAAAGGCAAAAGACCAACCTTAACAAAAAAACTTACCCCCACAACAGTTTATGAAGGACCAGCAACTCTTACAACTACTCCCAGCTAGAAAACATACACATAGATCACTCCTGTTATCCAACAAGGGGAGCCATCAAAAAAGCTGCCATAGGAAAAACTCTGGGAGAACATACATCATACAGAAGCTGGGTTCCATCTACCCTTTCCAGGAAGACAAAGAGTTGCTCCTAGCATCAAGTCAAACCCAGCCAGGACACAACAATACATAAAATTCATGACATGGAATGTTGCTGGATTAGCAAGATTGTTAAACTCCGAACCCGCAAAATAATTGCTAATGGCAACCGACGTTCTCTGTTTACAAGAAACATGGTCACTCAACCCACAAACAATCACTGGCTTCCAAGGGGTGCATCAGATAGCAAGAATGAACAACATCTTCGGAAGGCTATTTTAATTAACAGTAAAAGAATTGCTGAATCAAGATGTGATACTCCAAGTGACCGCACAGGAAAGAACTATCACAACATCATGCCAAATCAGGATTCTCCTAATCAACATCTACTTCAGTAGCCTCAGCATCACAAAAGTGAAAAGGTTACATCACATAATCGAAAACTTGGAGCAAATCCTCTCGAATCATGTTAAGTATGAAATAATACTGTGGGGGGATTTTAGTCTGCGAGAACTAGGACGGAACCATACTGGACATCCAACAGCAAATCATTTAAGTTAACAACTGGACAAAATACTAGAAGAACATGGACTGCAGTCCATACAGACTCAGAAAAACTGGTGAAACCCCTTGAGAGCTTCGCTGTACTCCCCTTACAAGTAGATGACGACCTACCACTTCTCACAACACTCAACTTTAGATTGTATAAATGAGAAAGACATAAGATGCTAGGCCACTCCCTTAACAATGGAGATACTCTACTAACTCAGAGAATACAGTGGGGCTCTACCTATGTGCAGAAAATTAATCTACGGAAATCTACTATAGGGTGTTCTATTCAGGCTCAATGTGGCGAACATTTATTAGCCCGCTAGAAACCAATAACCAGGGGCATCCATAAATTAATTACCAAACCATCAAGGCTGGGGTGCTCCCGACAAAAAACCTTCAACAATAACCAATCCATTCTGATTAGTGTGCGGCAAATTTGCTAAATGACAAAAGTATGCATAAGACCCATAACCATAACACCAAAGTAGCTAAACTACAAATGCTGAGGGGTGCAAGAAAACAATAAAAGCAGTCGGTATGGTCAGTAAAATACAAGCAGAGGGAAAGGAGTGGCAAGATGTATACTCACTTGTGAATAACCGTAATCAGACAGACCTATTTAGGCATATAAAAAAAAAACACAAAAGGATACTAACAGAACCAATGTCATTGCTGAACCCACATGGGCTCTGCACGTAAAAAGTGGTACACAATTGGGCACTTGTGTGCCCCCTTATTCTTACCAGAAAATTTATACCCCATGGATGACTAAAAATAAAGCTAAAAAAAAGCTCATGATCGATATGATCAAAGAAGCCATACGTAAAATGAGAGCATCAGGTGCACCAGGCCCAAACGGGCTTCCACCCAAATTGTTCAAAGATAATCAAACACTGTGGTCGGTCATACTCTCCCCACTATTTGACTCATGCCTCTCCGACAGCTGGAGAGGGTCAATACCCCACCCAAATTTAAAAAAGGCGATAAACAAAATCATGCCAACTTTCGCCTGATCACTATTTTGGACATAGAGGCCAAGATATCTGCCACAGTCTTCTGAAAAGACCTGGAGTTATGGGCAACCACAAATACAATAATCCCGTTCTATCAAACAGGATCTAGCGCAAACTCTTCTACACTGGACAATATAATAACCCTCTCCTAGCTCATCCATCAGGCGAACATTCAGAAAATACAAGTCCTTTATGCATGCGTTGTAGACTACTCATCAGCATTTGATCTAGTACATAGTGATGATGATATAATTCTCCGTGATAACTCAACAATTTATATTCATAGAGCCCTCAACGCCTATCTACAACATGACAAACAAGATGGTAATTAATACTTCAAAAACAAAAGTGGTCTCCTTTGGAAGGACCCATAAGCAAATCAGTTGTCATTGGTCGCTCGGTCCCTTAAAAATAACAGGAGCCAAATCATACAAATATTTGGGCACTTGGTTGTCGACAAATGGGGGACCTAAACACATCTGAATCAACTCAAAGATAAGGCTGGACTAATTATCACAAGGCTGTGCCAATTGAATGCCTCCCTTGAAAGCCCTTCCTCAGCACCAATTTGAAATGTACTCAGGGCAACATTACCTTCGGCCATCATTTAAGGTAGTGAGGCTTTCCCAGAACATTACAATTAAAGCATGGAAAAGCTACATCTAAAAGCCTAGTAAAGAGTGTTTTAGCTGCCATATTACACCAGGCGATCGTTGGTGAGAATGGAATTTGGCCTAGAGGCCCTAATGTTGTCTAACATGGGCTCTATCATGAAATGCTATCATAGCTGCATTTCGGCAACACTATCTTGAAGTTCAGCATTCAAAATATATTCCAAACCAAAAATAGCCCATGGAGAACAGATTTAATGGCTTCAGCAGACGCCCTTCAAATTGACATAAGTGCATTAAATTCTCCATCGCTTCCTCACCCAGCAATGAAAAACATACTAAAGAAACAGACAAGATTCCTCTTGAAACTTGTTGATGTGGAATATATCAAGACTATCTCACTCCCACATGCCCTGGTAGCCTCGTATGACAACAAACACCAGGTCAGCCTAAAGCCACATCCATACATAAGTTGTTCAATACAGAAAGCTTGAGTCACTCGCAATTTGGCTGCGAGGATGATGAAACTACAAATTAAAGACTTGAATCCACACTGGTCGATCCTCACCAATATAGGCAAGTGCAGGCTGTGCGGTTGCAAACTTGAATCTTTCCATCACTCACTTTGCTGCTCCCTGTTGCTACTCCACGCCAGGTGGATGTTATTAAAGCCACTCTTTCTAACTAATGGCCTAAGGACCTGTAAATACACTACAACCTAGATGTTTACCACTAGGGTCCCATTGGAACTGGAATTGGCAAATACTTCAAGGTGGTGCAGGATCTGCTTAAAACAATCCATTTAAGTGCGCTGATCACTGACTAATAAAACGCACAGGACATTTGGTTTAATTTTTCAATAGACCCTAACGATGTGATCATTCTTGCAGTGACTGCTGATTGTAAAACACCTATTCTATTCTTTTGATACCACAAGATCGTGATGGATATATGGTACTCAAACCTTATTAAGCTTTAAGCACTGTGCAGTTTGACTCAATGGCAATTGATCCTCCATTCAATGACTGCTGGCTGCAAAGTATGCATTTCATTTCCTTCGTTACCACAAGATTGTGATGGACCTATTTCAGTTAAGCTCTACTAATTTCAATGCACTGGACACTTTGACTCAATGGTAGTTGATTTTCAACAATTGTATTATTAATAAGATAACTTAAATCGTTTTTAATCCCTTGTTCTCCACAACTAGTCATCCTTTTATTTTTTTAATTTAACTTTTTGTTTTTGCAGGTCCAATGTGCTATATTGTTAAGGTTTTAACACAATAAATGTATTTCTTCTCCTACTTCTTCATCTTGCCATGATTCTGCACCCTGCAGTCTGCTGTACAATCTTCTTAACAACATGAAGTCGGCCAAGTAAGCTGTATAAAGACCTAAGTTTGAGTGCGCATAAGCTTTCAAACTGTGACAAACAACCACATATTTTAGGGTGTTCAACCACAATATGAATTTTTTTTAAATGTTTCTGCTATAATATTGAATCTAGTCTAAAACATCATCTTCCACAGTATTGTAAGGTAATTATATATCGATAAGTATAGATTCACTACTCTTAACTCCATATTTAATGTAACTTGACAATATATGTTGGAAAGTGGATTATATGTAGGTGGGTGTATTCACATTCAGCTTGAATAATGCCACAATCACTAATAGATCCTGTCATGTCTTAACAAATTAATCCTTGCTTAACCCTTGATAGCTTTCCAAATGAGCAATCACGCTTAACTTAGGAGACAGGTTTGTGTGAAGCATTTAATATCACCAAAACTGTAAATAAGTAAAATACACAACACTATAAAACTCCAACACTAATGTATAAACATTTAGAATATTTTTTATCTTTAGAACAACGCTAAAATGACAAAAAATCCAATGTAGGAAACCGGAGATATGAATTTTTAAGGATTAAACCTAAAATTATGCATTCTAGCACCAAATAGCTAAAAGCGCCTATTGGGGCTATCCGGTTACACTGGACCGCAATAGATTCAATGTTTTAGGCCGAACGCAATGGAGTGCAGGTCAATTGGGTTTAGGGCTAGGTCCCCGTCAAACATTTTCTTTCAGACTAAGGGGCATATTTGCAAGCCCCTTTGCGTCACTCTTGCACCATGCAATGTGGTGCAGGAGCAAAGCAAATTAAAAATGAGATTTCTGAAGCCATGCAAGGTCACCTTGCTTGGCCCTGAGTGGCTTCATAAATGTTGAGTAATGCAACACAGCGCAAATCGCTGCATTGCATAACTGCACCAGGAAGGCTTCTCCATGTGCGGTGTGGGGGTGTTCCCACACCACATCCATGAACTTTTATGCATTCCCAGATTTAACTGAAGTGGTGGGCCTGGGAATGTACACAAAACCTGTGCCTCCCAAGGTAAGGTGTAACAAGAAGAAATCTGTTTATTTCATCTTGTTTATTTCTCTTTCTCTGTGTGCAGTACACATAGAAGAGGAAAAAGCATCAGGGAATTGTTTTTGTGCAGGAAGGCACCCCTTCCTGCATAAAACAATCCTCCTTACAATGCAGGCACCCATGCACCATGGTGCAAGGGTGTCTGCGTTCGCACTAGGCAGCCCAAAGGGTGCCAGCGCAGGGGGAAAAGGCAGGAATGCACTGTATTACCTTAAATACAATGCATTCCTGCCCTTTCCCTGTCACACAGTGCAGTGCAGCACAGCAAGGTGACTTATTGCACTATACTGCGTGACTTGGCCACAAATACTGCCCTTAGTCTCTTTCTTGATGCTTTTTTCATAACGATGAGTCCTCTGGTTCTTCGGATACGGAGTTTGTTTCAGTGACGGCAACCTGCTGCACTGCAATTGTATTATTAATAAGATAACTAAAAACGTTTTTAATCCCTTGTTCTCCACAACTAATCATCCTTTTATTTTTTTAATTTAACTTTTTGTTTTTGCTGGTCCAACGTGCTATATTGTTAAGGTTTTAACACAATAAATGTATTTCTTCCCCTACTTCTTCAACTTGCCATGATTCTGCACCCTGCAGTCTTCTGTACAATATTTTTAACAACATGGAGTCGGCCAAGTAAGCTCTATAAATACCTGAGTTTGAGTGCACATAAGCTTTCAAACTGTGACAAACAACCACATATTTTAGTGTGTTTAACCACAATATGAATTTTTAAAAAATGTTCCTGCTATAATATTGAATCTAGTCTAAAACATCATCTTCCACAGTATTGTAAGGTAAGTATATATCGATAAGTATAGATTTACTACTCTTAACTCCATATTTAATGTAACTTGACAATATATGTTGGAAAGTGGATTATATGTAGGTGGGTGTATTCACATTCAGCTTGAATAATGCCACAATCACTAATAGATCCTGTCATGTCTTAACAAATTAATCCTTGCTTAGCTCTTGATAGCTTTCCAAATGAGCAATCACGCTTAACTTAGGAGACAGGTTTGTGTGAAGCATTTAATATCACCAAAACTGTAAATAAGTAAAATACACAACACTATAAAACTCCAACACTAATTTATAAACATTTAGAATATTTTCTATCTTTAGAACAACGCTAAAATGACAAAAATCCAATGTAGGAAACCAGAGATATAAATTTTTAAGGATTAAACCTAAAATTGTGCATTCTAGCACCAATAAGCTAAAAGCGCCAATTGGGGCTATCCGGTTACACTGGACCGCAACAGACTCAATGTTTTAGGCCGAATTCAATGGAGTGCAGGTCAATTGGGTTTAGGGCTAGGTCCCCGTCAAACGTTTTCTTTCAGACTAAGGGGCATATTTGCAAGCCCCTTTGCGTCACTCTTGCACCATGCTATGTGGTGCAGGAGCAAAACAAATTAAAAATGAGATTTCTGAAGCCATGCAAGGTCACCTTGCTTGGCCCTGAGTGACTTCATAAATGTTGAGTAATGCAACACAGCGCAAATCGCTGCATTGCATAACTGCACCAGGAAGGCTTCTCCATGTGCAGTGTGGGGGTGTTCCCACACCACATCCATGAACTTTTATGCAATCCCACATTTAACTGAAGTGGTGGGCCTGGGAATGTACACAAAACCTGTGCCTCCCAAGGTAAGGTGTAACAAGAAGAAATCTGTTTATTTCTTCTTGTTTATTTCTCTTTCTCTGTGTGCAGTACACATAGAAGAGGAAAAAGCATCAGGGAATTGTTTTTCTGCAGGAAGGCACCCCTTCCTGCATAAAACAATCCTCCTTACAATGCAGGCACCCATGCACCATGGTGCAAGGGTGTCTGCGTTCGCACTAGGCAGCCAAAAGGGTGCCAGCGCAGGGGAAAAGGCAGGAATGCACTGTATTACCTTAAATACAGTGCAGTCCTGCCCTTTCCCTGTCACACAGTGCAGTGCAGCACAGCAAGGTGACTTATTGCACTATACTGCGTGACTTGGCCACAAATACTGTCCTTAGTCTCTTTCTTGATGCTTTTTTCATAACGATGAGTCCTCTGGTTCTTCGGATCCGGAGTTTGTTTCAGTGACGGCAGCCTGCTGCACTGCAATGCTTTGGTGAGCCTCTGGAAATCTTTGTCCTTAAAGTCAATGGTAAGGAGCTCCAGGGCTGTCAGTGGGACAAACCAGCACAGTCAGGCCAATTTGTGAGTTCAAGACAGCAGCTTGACTCGCGACTTCAAGTCGGTCTTCTACTGCATCTTTTCTGCGAAACTTTGCAGGAAGTTTCTAAGCTTTGATCTTGCAGTTTCTTGGTTTTGTTTGGGGAATACAAGGGTCCAGCAGTGCCAGCTAAGCTTTCGGATACTGCGGATTGCCTTAGGAGCCAGGACTCAATTTCCACAAAGCACCTGCACAGTAAAGGAAAAATCCAGTGGTAACTGGTCAGCAGGGGTGATCCTGTCTTTGGATTGGCAGGTGACTTTTTCCAGCCCTGTTGTAACTATTGCTGATCAGGGAGCCCACTCCTTTTCCTTTGAGATGGGCACAGTCCTTTCTTTGTGGAGCCTTGTGAGTGCAGCATGTGTAGTCCTTCTGTAGTGCAGTTCAAATGTCCAGCTGGGCAGTCCTTCTTCTGAGGTTCCAGCGATGATCTGAGAAGGTTCTGCAGCTCTGCCATATTTATCCTCTATTCTAGGCTTACTGACATGTGGGGGGGTACCGCAACCAATTGGAACAAAGCTGCCCCCCCTGCTAAGACCAGATCCTGTGAAGTGTGGCGTATTTGCAATCCAGAATGCACTGTTTTCATATAAACCAAAATGGAAAAATTCTCTCCTCTGTCTGTGCAAGCCAAACCAGAGGTGTGGCTAACATCTGACTACACTCCTCTCTCAAACCCATTCTTAATCTAATTTGAGAGGCTCCCATCTGGCTGGGGATCAAGGAAGTTAGGCTGTCCTGGGTCCTGTGAAATCTGTTCCCCTGCCATTGAAGTCCAGCTTATCTCACCACCCTCCTTCTTCTTCTGGCTTCTCAATAAGCAAACCTCCTCCCACCAAATGGCTGTATTGTTTCAGCCCCAGGCCTCTTCACACCTAATCAGCAAGTAGCTGGGCTAAAGCTATCAAACGCTGACCAGTCAGAAGAGGCTGCTACAGAACTTTTTAAGCTACTCATGGTTAATATGATCTAAACCTACTTTCTTGTCATAGTTACATGAATTCCAACTTTGGCAAGTTGTTGGATTCAATGTGACCATTATTTGTATACTTTGAATGCCATTGCTAGATAGTTCTAATGAACAGTTAGACTTTATTAAGCTTACTAATGCCTTTCCATGTTAGCCTATGGGGCTAGCTTTACCACCATAGGCAAAACAACATTGGCTGCTCTTCCTTACCAGGGCATATACAACATATTTTATATTGCCCCTGCCATTTATGATAGTGCACCCTACCCTTATGGCTGCTAGGGCAGGTCTTAGGGTTGACTTACACTTGCTGAAAAGGATGTTTAGGGCTTTGGAAGCACTTTTAATTTCAAAGTCAAATTTGGACATAGTTTAATTTTAAAACCAGCCTGCAAGGCTGGCCTGGCTTTAAAATTACAGCAGATACCACATCAGTGCACACTTAAGTGCATTAAGCCCACTGGGGTCTCTAAACCTACTTGCCCTTCAATATAATCGGGACTTACAAGTAGGTGGTCTTAGCCAATTAGAATTATACCAGTTACCATATATCTGAAGAGCACGGACCACTGGTCCTGGTTCTGGTTAGCAGAGCTTATGGCGAGTTCATAGTTAGTAACCACCAGTATCAGTAAAAAAACACGGGGGTGTTCAGGGCAAACCTAACCACATTTCAAACATCCCCTCAACAGAAGATAATGGGCAATGAACTTACACACTGGTAGTCTTCATAATCTAAGACCTGTAAAGTCCATCTGCATTGAAATGGACAGTCTTGGTCTGTGTACCACTGTGAAGTCCAGCCACTGTCTTTAAATGGGCCACCTCAAAGTTTTGGGTTCTCCCTCCACATCTGCATTAGCAATCTTTGAGGCCTATGGTCAGTTTGAACACAGATGTGATTAATTATCAAACAGGTATGGCACCAGCTTCTTCAAGAACCACACCACAGCAAAGACCTCCTTCTAAATGGCATTCCTGCTAACAAAGCCAATTGGTTTCTATTGACCCTCTTCATTTACTTGTGAGCGTACTGCCCCATTCCCTGTCTCTGAAGCATCTGCCTGTACCACAAACTTCATAATGTAGTCAGGGGCCAGTAGGACAGGTTCTGAAGAGATTGCTTCCTTCAGAGTGTCAAAGTCCTTCTGCCACTCTTGGGTCCAAATTGCCTTTTTGGACTGCTTCTTTGAGATCAATTCTGTCAGGGGAGCAACAATGGTCCCATAGTTCCTCGCAAACATCCTCACCCAGTCAGGCCAAGAAAGGCCCTCACCTATGCCTGGGTTTTAGGAGCTTCCCAATCTAGGGTGACCCAGATCTTGGGCTTGAGAGGTTGTACAAGACCTCCACCTAAAAGGTGGCCCAAGTATATCACTCAACCTTTCCCTATCTGGCATTTGCTTGCCTCAATAGTCAGTACTGTCTGATGCAGGGTCTGAAGCACTTTCCCCAGATGAACTAGGTGCTCCTCCCAGGTAGAACCCAATACAGACATAGTAACCAGGTAAGATGAACTAAAAATTTCCAACCCAGACAGGACTCTGTTCATCAACACTTGGAAGGTGGTAGGAGTATTTTGCAAGCCAAATTGTACCACCATGAAGTGAAAACAATCCTCTGGGATAGAAAATTCTAACATTACCTGTGCTACTGTACTTAGGGTAATATGCTACTAGCCTCAGGTACTTTGCAGCCCCAACCTGTCAATGATCTCATAAGCTCCAATTATGGGATGAGTGTCAGTCATGCTGCCTGCATTCAAACCTCTATAGTACACATACAACCACACATCTTTCTTTCCCATTGGACATTGTGCTTGGGCATCAGTACCAATGGACTGACCAATGGTCCCCAGCTCCAGCATCTTGGCTACCTCAGCCTTAAAGTTGGCTTCAAGCTGGCCAGACAACCTCCACAACTTCCATTTGGCAGGTAGGCTGTCAGCAGTGTCCATTGCCTGTACACACCAAATGCTGAGTTCAGGGAAAACAGCCCAGAAAACTGTTCCAACTGTCTGCAGTCTTTCTGCTGCTGGTCTGTCGTCTTGGGGCAGAGTATTGCTCCCTCCACTGACCCATCTAGTGCATTGGTGGAGAGGAGGTGTGGCAGAAGCCTGCTCTCCTCCTCCCCTCCTTCATTCAAGTCAAGTCTAGTCAGAAAATTTATATAGCGCGCTACATACCCAGAGGGTCTCAAGGCGCTTGAAGAAGGAAGGGGAATTATTTGTCAAATATCCACGTTTTAAGTTGCTTTCTGAATGCTAGGTGGTTCTGAGTAAGGCGAAGGTGAGTGGGAAGTGAGTTCCAGGTTTTAGCTGCTAGGTAGGAGAAGGATCTACCTCCCATGGTGGTTTTGTTGATGGGAGGTACAGTGGCAAGGGCTTGGTTGGAGGATCGTAGCTGGCGGGAGGGGGTGTAGAAGGACAGTCGTGTGTTGAGGCATTCGGGTCCGGTTTCGTAGAGTGCTTTGTGTGCGTGGGTAAGGAGCCGGAAGGTAATCCTCTTATTGACGGGGAGCCAGTGGAGGTTTTTCAGGTGATCAGAGATGTGTTCATTGCGCGGGATGTCTAATATGAGCCTGGCTGAAGCGTTCTGGATGCGTTGGAGTTTTTTCTGGAGTTTAGTGGTGGTGCCGGCGTAGAGGGTGTTTCCGTAGTCCAGTCGGCTCGTGACCAGGGCGTGGGTTACTGTTTTTCTAGTTTCGGTGGGGATCCAGCGAAATGTTTTTTTGAGCATGCGAAGAATGTTGAAGCAAGATGAGGAAACGGCGTTGACTTGTCTGTTCATCGAGAGTGAAGAGTCCAGGATGACGCCCAGGTTCCGTGCGTGGTCCGTCGGGATGGGTGCTTTTCCAAGGGCCTCTGGCCACCAAGAGTCGTCCCAGGCGGAGGGGGAGGTGCCTAGGATGAGGACTTCAGTTTTGTCTGAGTTCAGTTTCAGACGGCTGTGCTTCATCCATTCTGCTACTTCTTTCATTCCTTCATGCAGGTTGGTTTTGGCAGTGTTAGGGTCTCTGGTGAGTGATAGGATCAGTTGAGTGTCGTCGGCGTAGGAGATGATGTTGAGGTTGTGTTGGCGAGCGATGACCGCGAGGGGGCTCATGTATACGTTGAAGAGGGTGGGGCTGAGTGAAGATCCTTGAGGTACACCGCAGATGACTTCAGTGGCCTCTGACTTGAATGGTGGAAGGCGGACTCTCTGGGTTCTTCCGGTGAGGAACGAGGTGATCCATTCCAGTGCTTTTCCTTGGATTCCGACGTTTCTGAGGCGTTGTAAAAGGGTGCTGTGACAGACCGTGTCGAAGGCTGCGGAGAGGTCGAGGAGGATGAGGGCGACTGTGTCTCCATTGTCCAGTAGAGTTCGAATATCGTCTGTTGCTGCGATGAGGGCGGTTTCAGTGCTGTGTTTGGCTCGGAAGCCGGACTGTGAGGAGTCGAGGGCTTTGTTGGTTTCGAGGAATGCGGCGAGCTGGATGTTGACCGCTTTCTTGATGATTTTGGCCGGGAAAGGAAGGAGTGAGATAGTTTTTGAGTTCGGTGGGGTCAGCTGTGGTTTTTTTCAGGAGGGCGCTGAGTTCGGCATGCTTCCAGCTTTCCGGGAAGGTTGCGGAGTTGAAGGAGCAGTTGATGACGTCTTGGAGGTGCGGTGCTATGATGGAGTTTGCTTTGTTAAAGATGTGGTGAGGGCATGGGTCTGTGGGGGATCCTGAGTGGATGGAGTTCATCAGACGGATGGTGTCCTCAGTGGAGATTGGCTTCCAGTCATTGAGGATGTTCAGGGGGGGTGAGGGTCCTGCAGGGGGTAGGGTGGGTTGGTCTTTGGGTTGGTTGTCGAAGCTGTTGTGGATGTCTGCAATTTTGTTGTGGAAGAATAGGGCTAGGGAGTCGCAGAGGGCTTGGGAGGGGGTGATGTCGTTGGAGTTGGCTGAGGGGTTGGTAAATTCCTTGACGATGTTGAATAATTCTTTGCTGTTGTGGGCGTTGGTATCTAGTCGGTCCTTGAAAGCGGCTTTTTTGGCATTCCGGATCAGTTGGTGGTGTATGCGGGTGGCGTTTTTGAAGGCGTCCTTGGTGCTGGAGGTTGGGTCTTTTTTCCAGGCTTTCTCAAGGGATCGACAGAGTTTCTTGGATTTCTTAAGATCCTCGTTGAACCAGGGAGCCTTCTTGCTGCCTAGTTTGATATGTCGTTTTTTCAGTGGTGCTAGGATGTTTGCGCTGTTGGATAGCCATTGGGTGAGGTTGGTGGCTGCTTGGTCTGGGTTTGAGGAGTGGACTGGGGGGTTTTGAAGAAGAGAAGAGGAGATCTGGTCGATGGTGATTTTATTCCAGTTTCTTTGCAGAGTGGGTTGGGGGTGGTTGTTGGATGTGGGCTTGTTGTAGGTAAAGTGAACGCAGCTGTGGTCAGTCCAGAGGAGAGCTGTGGTGTGGCTGAAGGAGACATGTTTGCTGGAGGTGAAGATAGGGTCGAGTGTGTGACCTGCGATGTGGGTGGGGGTAGTGACGAGTTGTTTAAGTCCGAGGTTGGCGAGGTTGTCTAAAAGGGTGATGGTGTTGCGGTCGTTGTTCTTTTCAAGGTGAAAGTTGAGGTCTCCCAAAAGGATGTAATCTTCGGAGGGGAGCGCGTGTGGAGTGATGAAGTCCATGATGTCTTCACTGAATTGTGCGCGGGGTCCTGGTGGCCTGTAAAGGAGGGTGCCTCTGAGTGTGGTCTTGGGGTCGATGTGGATCTGGAAGTGAAGGTGTTCAGTGTTGGCGAGATTGATGTCTGAGCTGGTTGAGATGCGGATGGATTTCTTATGGACGATAGCGATGCCTCCTCCTGTGTGGCCGGTACGGTCCTTGCGAATGATCTTATAGCCTTCCGGGATGACGATGGTGATGTCTGGGGCTGAAGAGGCATTCATCCATGTTTCTGTTAGGAAGGCGACGTCCGGAGAAATGCTGTCTAGTAGATTCCAGAGGTCAATGGCGTGCCTGTGGACCGAGCGGGTGTTGAGCAGGATGCATTTTAGGTGGTTGGGGTCGGATGTCTGTTGTGTGTTCGTGGATGAGGTGTTGTTCTTGGTGCTGTCGAACTTGCAGGAGTTGCAGGAGAAGGGTCCATGGGTGTGTCCAGGAGCGGCTTGGACGCAGTTGGGGGAACGGCAGGGGTTGAGGGCTAGGAGGGTGGTGGCATCGTAAGTAATGCGGGAGGGGTGGGCATTACGAGGGCCAGGGGGTCTGGTGCTGGGCGCGGTCGAGGCGCGGACGGGCGTAGACGGGCTTACCTTTGGCGCACCTTCGGCGCGGCCGTAGCGCGTGGACGCTCACGTGGGGGCATTGGCCATAAATGGAAGATGGAGGGGGCGGAGTGTGGGAGGGTGAGCTGGGAGGCGTTAGCAAAGGGGGAGGGACGGGCTGCAGGCACAACAAAATGGAGGGCTCCCAAACAACAACACAACGCTATGCGAGGGCAAAGTAAATGCACCAAAACAAATGCGATCAGTCAAAACAGCGGCGCTATGCACACAGGTAGCAAATAATATTAAAATTCCTGAGATGGACAACAGCAGTAACAGCACAATACGCCTGAGACAATATCTGCAATAAACTGCTATCAACTACGCTAATGCGGAGCGCTACGCTGGGGAATGGGCGCTTAATCACGAGAGAGTAAAATGTCAAATGAAAGATATTGCCAGTGAATGAATAGTCAGCGCTACGATACCGCAGTGGCGCTTGTAGGTCGGGAGGTGAGCAAGGAGCAACCGCTTCGCAGGGAGTTCAGCTGGTCACAGGGGCTTCTCAGCCGAGTGCTTCCAGATGCTTCGTGGGTGGGAGGGTGAGCTGGGAGGCGTTAGCGAAGGGGGAGGGACGGGCTGCAGGCACAACAAAATGGAGGGCTCCCAAACAACAACACGACGCTATGCGAGGGCAAAGTAAATGCACCAAAACAAATGCGATCAGTCAAAACAGCGGCGCTATGCACACAGGTAGCAAATAATATTAAAATTCCTGAGATGGACAACAGCAGTAACAGCACAATACGCCTGAGACAATATCTGCACTAAACTGCTATCAACTACGCTAATGCGGAGCGCTACGCTGGGGAATGGGCGCTTAATCACGAGAGAGTAAAATGTCAAATGAAAGATATTGCCAGTGAATGAATAGTCAGCGCATTCATTGGTGACCATCAACTTGGCCAGGTCTCCCCTTTCTTGGTGGGGTTTCAATCTGTTGACATGGAGTACCTAGTAGGGACTCCTGAGAGTGCCAAGGTCCACAAAGTTGATGGCATCCCCCTAATTCTCCAGAATGGAGAAGGGCCCAGTCCACTTGTCCTTGAGGGCCCTGGGAGCTACAGGCTGCAATACCCATGCCAACTCAGGCATAGTAGCATTCTGCTCCTACCAAAGCTTAATATGTAATTGGCTAGCTCCCAGGTTGCTGCTTGGTCTCTTCCTATGCAGGCCTGCATGCCTAGCAAATAATCCAGCACATCTTGTTTCGGCTCCTTTTGAGGGGTCTCCCAAGCTTCTCTAATCAAACTCGATGCCCTACTTACAGGCTGATCAAACAGTAACTCAACGACGCTTAAAGCCAACCCCATTCTGTGGCCTTCTCTGAAATAAAAAAGCAGGCATAAGAGGAGAACAACGCATCTTCATCCGAGCTTGTCAGATAAGCCCAAAATCATGTCTTCAGAGTATTATTGATTCTTTCCACCAGACCATTGGTCTGGGGATGATATGGGAGGGAGTGAACTGGTAGGTAACACCACATTCATCCCACATCGCTTTCAAGTTGGCAGACATGAAATTAGTCCTCCTGAGTTCACCTCCTTGAGAAAACCCATAGGATGAAGATGTCAAGTAGGGCTCTGACCACAGTGGGAGCAGTGACTGTTTTGAGGGGTATTGCTTCTGGGTATCCGGTGGCATGGTCAAATACCATCAATATATACCTGTTTCCAGAGGCTGTTGGTGAATGTAGGAGAGCAACAATGTCAATTGCGATACTCCTATTAACATGACTTGAGAATCTGGATTTCATTAAAGACACAGAGGCTGACATTATGCATTATTCCTTTAATGCAGTCCAAGCAGCCGCATACATCACAATAGTAAAGTTCCAAAGTAAAATAATGGCAACACATAAAAGGCATGAGCCAACAACAATCTGCCTCTTTCAAATGTGGAATAAAATAAGTTAATGAAACTTGAAACGTCAAAAACTCCAGGACAATCTTCATATGAACCATGTGAAGGCAATGGAAGAATGAAGAAAGAACTCCAAAGGTCAGACAATCGGCAATTAAGGATTATCTGAAAAGAGAAAAAAGTGAGAATCTACTGAACAAAGCAAAAGGTGTAGAGTACAACAAGCTAAATGAACAAGTAAGGTACATAGTTAACAAAGGAACATTAATTAAATGTGATAAACAACATTAATCAATTGAAACACCACCAAGGGGTGGAAAGGGAGGGATAATGTCAGCCTCCGAGTCTTTAATGAAATCCAGATTCTCTAGTCATGTTAATAGGAGAATCGCAATTTCATTACAAGACCGGAGGCTACATTATGCATGTGGGTAGCTTTGTAAAACAACATCAAACATATGTTCAATAGGTTTACTATAGTGACATGCAAAGGTACTGGCATTAGACCAGTCAGCTGCTTTAAGGATGTCATCTAACATCTCCAGACCAGAGAGATTTACTTGCCATGGCACTTCTCAGGAAATGAGCCTGAAATGCCTTTAATTCAATACCTGCTAAGCTCATAGTGGTTTTAACCCATCTAGCAATTGAGGAGGAGCTAAAACCTTTGTGTGGTTTCACAAAGAAAATAAGTAATCGGTTGACACCCTGGGGACGAAGAGCAAACATTCTGCGATTGTATTCTACTAAAAGATTTGGGCGTATTCAACTACAAGATTTGGGCATAAGTCAAAACGAGGATAAAAAATAGAGTCAGACATAGTCTTAGTTCTTTTATAAATCACAAATTTGACACCAAATATATTATAAGATCTTTTAGTAATTTCCAGGGCTTTGATGTCGGAAACCATTCTGCAAGAGATAAGGCATAGGAGTGTAGCTAACTTAATGGAAAGGTTTTTTCTGTTTAGAAAAGAATTGGAAGGCCAGTGATTGAAGAGATCGAGAATTAGTTTTGCATCCCAGAGGCTTTCATATTTAGCTGTAGGAGGTCTTCTTAAGCGAATGCTTTACATGACTCTACAAATAATGACATTTTTACCTACTGTTTTTCCATTGACGAGGACATGACCAGCAGAAATAGCTGATCTATAGCAATTAATAGATCAATAACTGAGGCCTCTTTCCAATTATTTGACAAGGAAGTTAACTATGTCAAAAATAGGTGCCTCCAAGGAATCCCGGTTCCTTTCCAGGCACCAACGTACCCAGATTCTCCAGATGTTGTTATATCTGTTGTGAGTGCCTGGGGCCCAAGATTCTCTGAGGAGAGTTGCAGCCGTCGTCGAATGCCCTGAGATTTCATTGGATCTCCTGACACTCTCCAGGCAAGAAAGGTTAAACTCCTGTTCTGAATTAGGGGTGAATTTCTCTGTCTACGTCTGTAAGAAGATTCTCTAGGGAAGGAATTAAGAAGGGGGTTGCACGCTAGTTCTAGAGTGGTGGAGAACCATGCCTGAGATGATCAAAAGGGAGTATTTAGGACAAGGAAGGATTAGTCTTGTCTCACTTTCTGAAGAACTCTCTGAATCATGGCAAAGGGTGGGAACACATACACCTTGGCTTCTTTCCAAGATTGAAGAAAGGCATTGACTGCCAGAGCACCCGGGTCACGCATCCAACTGAAATAGTAATTCAGTTGAAAGGTTAGGCTGCTCGCAAACAAGTCTTATCTCCAGAGGGCCCCAGATCTTGTTTAGGGTATTGAATATGGAAACATTCAGTCTCCAATCGCTGTAATCTAACAGGAATCTTGAGTTCCAGTCTGCAGAGATGTTCAATTTCTCCGAAGGTATTCTGCTTTGAGAGCGATCTTGTGTTCCAGACAGAACATCCAAAGTTTCTTTGCTAGATTCTAGACGTCCACAGATTTTATACCTCCCAGACAGTTTATATAAGCTACTGCTGACATGTTGTCCATCTCTAGAATGACTGACCTTCCCTGAAGAGAGTGTTTGAAACTCATGAGGGCATAAAGTCCAGCTGTTCTGAATAATTTATGTGGTGAGAAGATTCCTCTTGTGACCAGATACCACCAGTGTTCTGATTGAGAAGGCAAGCTCCCCAGCCATGAAGGCTCGCATCTGATTCTAAAACAAACTCTGGTTTTCAACCAAAGTTGCTTTCCCGTTCCACGCGTATATGTTCTCTTGCCACCAGGTTAATTCCGATTGGGCTTCATGAGCTAGGCAGATCCAATCTCTTTTCCAGATCTTAAGGCTCTCGCCTTTACCCTTTGGAGGGCTCAGTAATTGAGGGGACCGGTAAATATGGCTTGGATGAATGAGGAGAGGAGACCCAGGAGTCTGGCTAGTTCTCTCACAGATAGGTCTTGTCATTTCAGGACATGCCTTATTTCCTTTCTGATTTCGTACCGTGTCTACTGTAAAACCTAGGAATTCCAGGGATCTGGAAGGTGTCAGAAATTACTTCTCCTTGTTTATGATGAATCCTAGAGTCTCTAGAAGATCTATCACAGACTTCAGCTCTTTGACTAATTGTGAGGGGTCTTGGGACATAATGAGAATGTCGTCTAAGTAAATGATTAAACAAATGGCTCTTACTCTAAGATATGAGACGACAGACATCATGACCCACCTCATGACCTTGGTGAAGCACCAAGGGGCGGAAGAGAGTCCGAAGGGGAGAGCCTGAAACTGGTATGTGTTTTTTCCAGACAAATTGGAGGAAGGGATGGTGGATTTCTGCCATAAAAATGGTGAAATGGTGAAGTAGGCATCCTTTAGGTCTAGTTTGACTATCCAGTCTCCCTCTAGAAGTAAATCCCTCAAAAGATGGATGCCCTCCATTTTGAAGTGTCTGTAAATCAAAAACTTGTTTAGATCTCTTAGGTTTATGACAGGTCTCCAACCCTTGTCCTTTTTTTCCACCAGAAAGAGGGTGCTTGTGAATCTTAGCTCTTCTAGGGAGACCTCTATAATCGCTCTTTTCTGAAGCATGGAGGGGATCTCTTCCTCTACAATTTTGTGTTGATCTAGGGATAGAGGAAGGTCTCTCAGGAAGGAGGTCTGAATGGGTGTATGAGAAAAGTCTATCATAAAACCTTTAACAGTGTTTAAGACCCAAGGGTCTTGTGTAATCAACTTCCAGTTGTGTGAAAAGTGTTTGGGTCTGCTGCCCACTTTTAAGGGGAAAGAAGGGGAAGGGAGAATACTCACTTGAAGGGGTGTTTGAGTTAGGTGCGCCGCAGGATCTTAATCTGCTTCATTGTACTCTACCTCATTGAGGGTAGAACTGAGGAACATTGTATTGTTGATATCCTTTACTGTAACCACGGCCTCTCTAGTAGGGCCTTGGATTAAAGCGACCGGAAGAGAGTTCCCATCTTCTGGCTCGTCCAAAAAGGTTGGTGTTAAACACCTTGCACATGTTTTGTTGTGTTTTGTCTAAGGCGGTAAAGGTGGATACATATTTTCCCAGAGATTTGATGAGGTCTTCGCCAAAGAGCAACCCTTTGGGGCTCTGTGAGGGTTCTTTATCCACCAAATCACTTAGTTTGTGGTTTATTTTGGTTAGGACAATTCTACGTCTCTCTGCGTTCATGCTCGCATTAGCGTTACCTAGAAGGATGATTGCCCTCTGGCTCCAACCCCTATTTAGTTAGGTATTGAGATGAGTGCCATTGATGCTGTCTTCGACGGAGTCCAGAATTCTGGCTAGTGGACCCAATGGAGCAAGGAAACGATCTTGGCACCCTTTGAGGGATCTTTCCATTGCTTTTCTTGGGTCAAGCCCAAGTTTGAAAAGGACCTTAATTAGTTTTGGGTCCAGGTTAGGGATATAGCAAGTTTTGTCCTCAATAGAGGGTCTGGAGCATTCAGCTCTTAGAATATTACGGGTTTCTCTCTCCAAGAGGTTTCTAACTCATTTTTTAATTAACTTGGCAACATGGTCTTGAGGGGACCATTCCGAACTTCTTAGATGTTTTAGATTTAATGGGGGGACCAATTCCTCTCCCAGGGGGTTAAAAATAGTATTCTTAGAGGATGATGGGAGATGCTCCTCTAAATTGTCGAATTCCTGGTCATCAGCATTAAGGTTGGGGACATATTTGTCAGGAAAGTCAGATGATTCATCAGATTCATCATCTCCCATGTTATAAAGAGCTTTGTGATACTTTGTGCCGCCAAGGACACCGAGATGTTTTGTGCAGCCAAGGACACCTTGGGAATTTGAGGTGCGGGGTCCTCCCATGTTGCACTTTTCAATGTTTTTATTTTTCCTTAGTCTTTTGCCCCTTAATCCTGAGTCGTCTTAAGAATGGGGAATTGTAGACTCAGTAAATTCATCCTCTTCTGGGAATGATCGCTTAAGGCCATTATCTGAGTTAAGGTTTCCATCATGAATGATTTCATTTCCATATGAAGCAGTTTCTTAAGTACTTCGTTTTCTAGATTAGAGGTAGGAGCAGAAGCCTCATCAGAGTCTGAATCAGACATAGTGAAAGGAAAGTTAACTGAAATACGGTGTTAACTTGCAATAGTAAATAGATTTTAGAAAGGCATGGTTTATATAAAAAGGATGCCAAGATTAATATAATCGCCTTTATATTATATATTAATCCCCTTGATATTGATGGCATTAAATATTAATCCCCCATTTTTTTTTTGCAGGAAAATATATTGAAAGGAGTCAGAGACTTGCGATTGATCGTAGAAGCAGTCAACTTCGAGCAACGATTAAAGCGCGCTCAAGCGATAAGCTGGGATCATAAGCAAAACATTGCCATGGTAACCCCCCCAGTCTCGAGCCTGACCGGCTTCACGATCAGCTGGAGGCCGAAGGGAGAAGAGGAGTGTTAGATCTGGGGGTCTCTAGTTGGCAATGGTATTCACTTTGTCCAAATAGGGACCCTTGCTTCTAAGGAAGGATAAGGGGATTACACTACTAGATAACTCCTGCTCACACCCTTGGTAGCTTGGCACAAGCAGACAGGCTTATCTCAAAGGTAGTGTGTTAAGCATTTGTGAATATACACAGTAATACAGTGAAAACACTACAGATGGACACCACATAGGTTTTATAAAAATAAGTGTTCTTTATATAGACTTAACACAAGACCACAAACAACAAAAATCCACAATACTGTACTTAAGATTGACTTAAAGATGGTAAAAGTTGCTTAGTTTAAGTTGGTGATAAATGCGACACAGTTCTTACAAAGTACCTGGATGCGTAATGCAATATAAACAAAAGGCTCTCAAAGGGAGATGCGTTGGTTCCGTGTTCCTGGGCAGATGATGCGTCGCGCCTCAATGCTTGCGCAGAGTAGGGGATGTGTCGTGATCCTCACCGGTGCGGGGGTGATGCATAGGTTCTCGGCCTGCAGCACAGTTGCGATGCGCAAGATGGTGCCTCGATGCGATGCGACAATCCTGGTGCGATACAATAAGATGGCGCCCTTGATGCGACAATGTGACGTTGATGCGTTCACGTCCAGGCAGACTTGCGATGACTCTACTTTGGAGCCGCGACAGGCCCTGCGACATGCTTCTCCGGCGATGTGATGGTGACCCTCTCGATGGCGTCACGCTTCTCCGGTGATGCGACGGCCGGCAGCTTCGATGTAGCCTCGCTTCCTGGGAAATACGGCGGTGATACGCTTCTCTGGAGATGTGACAATCTCAGCTGCAGCGGCGTCATGCTTTTTCTCGTTGCGTCGCGATTCCAGCTCCCAGCAACATGCAGACTTCTGCAGATAGAATTCCCAGCAAGAAAATTCAGTGGGGAGCTGGTGGTGAAGTCTTTTGTCCATGAGACTTCAGCTGGAGGCAAGCACATGTTCAAACCCTTGAATTAATATTCTGCCAGATGATGAAAGTCCTTAAAAAGTTCCTTCTCCTTTCCTTGGCAATGAAGAAACCTCTGCAGGCCAAGCCAGCAAACAGCACACTGGCAGAGGGGCAGTCCATACTTCTGCAGCTTTCTTGGTTCTTCTCCTTGGCAAAAGGTTTGTCTTGTTCCCCGAAGTGATCTCAAGTTCTTGGGTCTGGGTCCCAATATTTATACTACTTTTCTCCTTGTTCTCTGAAGGCAGAGAGGCCTCTGCCTAGTCCAAACCAGTTCTTGAGCACTTTGTTTACAGGACTCCTTCTTTCCTTTCACACTACCATGCAGAAACATCAGACGCCCCACAGGAGCTGGAGCCAGCATTGTGGAGGGAAAGCACAGCCCTGGAGAAGTTTGTTGACATGATTCCTTCTCTTCTTTCACAGTGCGGGGCAGAGACATCAGCCGCACCCCAGGGGGTGGAGCATGCATTGTGGAGGGAAGGCCCAGCCCTATTCAGGTTCTAGGTGCAACTCCTCCCTCCCATCTCGATGCAGATCTCCCTATTCAGCACTGGGCTGACTCATTCTGTCTCCTGGAATCCCCCAGCCCTGTCACTCAAACTTCAGACAAGGAATACACAACCTAGCAGAGGCAGATCAGGATATTTAGACAAGAAAATACCTACTTTCTAAAAGTGGTATTTTCAATCACTGGATGTTAAATCCAACTTTACTAAAATATGCATTTTATCATTCTGAGTTCAGGCATACTAAAATCGAATTTCTACCATGTTCCCTGAGTCAGTTAGGATTATAGGATGTAATAATCTAACTGCCCATTCTGGCCTAAGGAGAACAGGTAGCCTTGCAATAGTGAAAAAACGAAAATGGCTGTCATTCATTATTAGGACATGCTACCAACACCAGGGCATGTCCTACCTTACACTTACAATGCACCCTGCCCTTGGGCCTACCTTAGAGGTATCTGATATGAAGAAAAGGGAAGGTTTAGGGACTGGCACGTGGGTGCACTTGCCAAGTCGACATGGCAGTCACAGACTGCACACAGGCCTTGCAATGGCAAGCCTGAGACACACTTTGCAAGCTGCTTCTGTGGGTGGCACAACCAGTGCTGCAAGCCCACCAGCATCATTTGATTTACAAGCCCTGGGCACACATGGTGCACTGTACTAGGGTCTGATAAGTAAATCTAACAACCCAATCATCGATTCACTAATTAGTACATCAATTTAACATAGGGAGCACTTGCACTATGGCACTAAATAGCAGTGGCACATTGCCCAAAGCATATAACCAGCAAAACATATCAAAAACAGAGGATGCAATCATTAAAAAATGGAAGGGAGACTCACGCCAATGATGCCAGGTCTAACACGTGTCCCCTCCAGCTGAAATGTGGGGAGAACTACCCTTCCCCTTGGGAGCTCTCTTCACCAAGGCGGACAAATTTGGACAGACAATCAGTGTTGGCGTGTTCTGTAGCAGGGCGGTGTTCCACCGTAAATTACATACCCTGTAGCGAAATGGACCACCTCAACAACTTTGGGTTCTCACCCCTCATCTGCATTAACCATCTGAAGGGCCTGTGGTCGGTCTGAACCAGGAAGTGAGTCCCAAACAAGTATGGTCTCAACTTCTTTAGTGCCCAGACCACAACAAATGCCTCACGCTAACTTGCACTCCACCTCTGTTCCTGTGGAAGTGACCACCTACTGATGAAGGCTACAGGTTGGTCTAGGCCCTCTTCATTAATCTGTGATAGAACAGCCACCACACCATGCTCTGAAGCGTCTGTTTGAACAATTACTTAATTTGAGAAGTTGGGTGCCTGAAGCACGGTTGCTGTGCACAAGGCAGTCTTCAGGGCATTAAAAGCCTTCTGACAGGTGTCAGTCCAGTTCACTTTCTTGGGCTGCTTCCTGGAAGTCAGCTCAGTCAAGGGTGCAACAATGTTGCCAGACCCCTTGACAAACCTCCTGTAGTATCCAGTGAGTCCTAAAAAGGCTCTCACCTGTGTCTGAATCTTTGGGGGTTCCCATACCAGGGTGATATCAATCTTGGGTTGTAGGGGCGCCATCTGGCCGCTCCCTACCTGGTGAGCCAAGTACACCATGGAACCCTGCCTGATCTGGCACTTACTCGCCTTGATCGTGAGGCCTGCCTTTGGCAGTGCCATCAACACTTCCCAGAGGTGGTGCAGATGTTCTTCCCAACTGGCGCTGAGCACTGCAATGTCATCAGGTAGGTGACACTGGAATCCTCCAGTCCAGCCAACAACTGGTTGACCAACCTCTGAAAGTTGGCAGGGGCATTCTGCATCCCAAAGGGCATAACCCGTAATTGGTAGTGCCCATCTGGTGTGGAGAATGCTGACCTCTCTCTGGCCCCATCGGTCAAGGTTATCTGCCAGTATCAAGATGTCAAATCAAACATGCGGAGGTTCCGTGCAGCCCCTAACCGATCAATGAGCTCATCAGCTCTGGGGATGGCGTGCGCGTCAGTCCTGCTGACTGAATTGAGTCCTCGGTAGGCCACACAGAACCTGAGTTCAGGTGTGGCACCACGTGCGGCAGCCTTTGGGACCAAAACCACTGGGCTGGCCCAAGGACTGTTAGAGGACTCAATCACCCCTAAAGAAAAACTTCTTGGAGACTTCCTCCTTGATGTAAGCTCTGACCTTGTCAGTCACTCTGTAAGCTTTGTGCTTCACAGGAGGACTCTCCCCAGTGTCCACATCATGGACGCACCACTCAGTGACACCAGGAACCAAGGAAAACAAAACAGATAATTGTCCCAACAGTTGGCGACAATCTTGCTGCTGATCAGGGGTCAGAGTGGCAGGGAGTCTGACACCATTCACTGACCCATCTTGGTCTGTTGCAGACAGAGGGTCAGGAAGAGCCTCGGTCTCCTCCTCCATTCCATCATCTTTCGCTAGGAGCATGCCCACTTCGAACCTTTCTAAGTGGGGCGTCAGGCGGTTAACATGTAGGACCCACAAAGGGTTCCTTGGAGACCACAATTTCACCAAATAGGTGCTATCATTCTTGTGCTCCACCACCTCAAATGGACTTGTTTACCTGTCCTGGAGCACACAAGGCTCTACAGGGGCCATGACCCAAACTTTCAGTCCAGGCTGAAGCTCAATCAGAGTGGCATTCTGTTTGTACCACCGCTTCATCTCTTCCTGGCTGGCTTCCAGATTCGCCTGAGCAAGCTCTCTGAATCGCCGAGTGTGGTTCCTGAAGACCAGTATGTAACTGTATACATCCTGGGGAGGTTTCCTGTGAGATTGCTCCCAGCCTTCCTTGACCAGACTCAAAGGTACTCTTACCGGGTGTCCATACAACAGTTCAAAGGGACTGAACCCTAGTGACTTTTGTGGCAGCTCACGGTAAGCAAACAGAAGGCATGGCAAGAGGACGTCCCACTTACGCCTCATTGGTTCCTCAAGATCCATGATCATGCCTTTAAGAGTCCGGTTGAATCTCTCAACCAGCCCATTATCTTGTGGGTGGTAAGGAGTGGGGAACTTATAGGTAACACCACACTCCTTCCACAGGGAATTCATATAACTGATAATGAAGTTTGTAGCTCGGTCAGATACCACCTCTCTGGGGAACGCCACACGGGAGAAAATCCCCATCAGTGCACGACCCACCATGGGGCCGTCACTGTCCTGAGCGGGATGGCTTCCAGATACAGGGTAGCATGTTCCACCAATACCAGGATAAACCTATTGTCTATGGCTGTCTTGGGGTCCAGTGGCTCCACAATGTCAATGCACACCTGTTCAAAGGGGGTACTGACTACAGGGAAAGGTTAGAGAGGAGCCTTGTGCCTCCTTCCACTTTTCCCACTTGCCTGGCAAGTTTGACAAGTTTTACAATGAGTATCTGAACTCTTCCGCATCTGGGGCCAATAAAAGTGGGAGACAAGCCTTTCAAAGGTCTTGCTCTGCCCCAGATGTCCTGCTAAAGGTATGTCATTAGCCAACCCCAATAGGAAGGCTCTGAAGCACTAGGGTACCACCAGCAGACAGGCAGACCCAGGCTCAGCAACCTTAGGCTCGCTATACAGGAGGTTGTTTTCCCAGTAGATCCAATGTGATCCGGACTGATCACCTGCTTCCTGGTTTATGGCTTGTTGCCTCAAACCCTCAAGAGAAGGGCAATTCTGCTCTGCACAAAATTCCTCCCTGGAGGACCCCCCTTCTTGCTGCCAATGGGTCAGCTCAGGTAGGTTCCCCAGTTCAGAAACTTGCTCCCCTATAGTTTCCAGGGCATCCCCCTCAAGGTCTGCCTCCTCCTGGACCGTGGGAATAATGGGGGCTGGTTTCCCGTGCCCCTTACCTCTTCTCTTTAAGGCAGGTTCCTGGGCTATACTTCTAGGCTCCAGGGTCTCTTTAACACCCTTGGCTGCCATAGACCGAGTGGTCACACACGCCCACTCAGGCAGATCCAACATCTCCAAATGAGCCTTCTTCTACACCTTTGCCCAAAGGGAGCTTTCCAAACCATTGCCTAACAAACAATCAAGAGGCATGGCTGGCCTCACAGCTACTTGAAGAACACAAGAGACCCCCCGCTCAAAGGTAACCTGAGCCACTTTGCAATGGCTCTCTGTGTTGTCAGCGGCAACAACTGGGAAGAATGCATTGGGGACCATCTGCTCTTCAGATACCAAGTGACACTTGACATCTTTCACACTGGCTCCAGTGTCTCCAAGAGCCTCCACTCTATGGCCATTGATGGTCAACCGCTGCCTGTACTTTTTAGTGTTATCAGGCAGCTGATTTTTTGGGATCATCTCAAAGTCTCCTAATGAGACAAGGGGCATTTCTGCAGAACCCCACCCACATTGTCATACTTCTCCTCCACTCCCAGGGCTACAGTGGCCATTTGACAGGGGGTTGCACAGGGTGGTACATACTGACCCTTTTGGGGACACTGGGGATCATACCAACAGTGTCCCATTTGCTTACACTGAAAGCAGGTAACAGGCCCCCTATGAACAGGTTTACTTGTCTGGAGTTCTGACTTCTTCTCAGGGGGAGGCTGGGAACCCTTATCATGGTTCCCTTGGAAATTACTTTGGGTCCCTTTCAGGAACTCCCTCTGTTTACCCTTGTCCCTCCCACTCTTCTGCTGGGGACCCTGCCCACCTTTGGCGTAGTCCCCCATATGACCCTTGTGGACCCTGCACTGACCCAAGGGTCTGCCTCCTCAGCAAGCTTCCTAGGGTTATTTAACTTGCTATCAATAAGGTGCTGGTGTAGCTCTGGAAAACAATTAGCAGGCAAGTGCTCCCTGGCAATCAAATCATGGAGAGCTTCAAAAGTATCCACTTTGCTACCCTTCACCCAACCATCCATAGCTCTGCAAAAGAAAGATACATATTCTATACAAGTGGTTCTCTCCAGCTGCTTACAATTTCTGAACCTCTGTCTATGGAGTTCTGGGGTCAAACCATACCTTGTCATCAGTGCTTCCTTCATGTGGGCATAAGACATCCTATTATCACTGGGTAGGTCTAACAAAGTATCCCTCCCCTCACTCACAAAGCGGCCCCACAACCCCGCTCCCCAATCCTTCTCATGGACCCGGAGGTCCAACATTGCAATTTCATAGGCTGCAAACCACTGCCCAATATCTTCATGCTTATGGAAATCTTTGATGACATCCTTGGGGATATATACCCTGCCTTCTGAAGGCACAGATGGTGCGCTGCCACCAGAGGGATTGATCTCTAAGCCCTTTGCCTTGATCTCTAACTCCCTCCACATCCTCTCATGTTCCATTCACATTCTCTCTCTCTCCAAGGACAATCTGTTATTCTCTGCTTCCCTCTGACTCTCCATCTTAAGCTTAGTCATCTCCAGCTTGTGTGTCCTATTTCTCACCCTGTCTTCCAACTCTCTGGGGGACAGGTCTTTGGAAGATATACTACTGCCAGGTGGGGACCGTACCCCTCCCCTGGCTGGAAACACTGGCCAATACAGTTGCCCATCTGCATCCCGAACTGGCTCCAGCACAAGATATGGGGAATTTTTGGCTTCTTCCCCGGCCCTCAGCGCCTTTTGGTAGTCATCCTTTTTAGAAATGCCTGGTGTAGCAACTTTTAATTTCTTGCAGAGATGCTTGAGCTGTTTCAAAGTGTAGGTTTCCAACCTCTCTTCCTCAAATTCAAGATCGATAGATGCAACAGATGCTGGTCTACTCATGGTAGTAAGAATTGGGAGTTTTCAGGAAAAAATAACAGTCCAAGGAAAAAATAAATTTTACCACAAAAAGTATGTGGTCGTGTTTGGTCTGCACTCACTAGTAGTGTACACCAATCACTGTATATGAGTCACAAATGCAGGTCCAAATCCTCACCGTTGACCACCAATGTTAGATCTGGGGGTCTCTAGTTGGCAATGGTATTCACCTTTGTCCAAATAGGGACCCTTGCTTCTAAGTCAGGATAAGAGGATTACACTCCTAAATAACCCCTGCTCACCCCCTTGGTAGCTTGGCACAAGCAGACAGGCTTATCTCAGAGGCAGTGTGTTAAGCATTTGTGAATATACACAGTAATACAGTGAAAACACTACAGATGGACACCACACAGGTTTTATAAAAATAAGTGTTCTTTATATAGACTTAACACAAGACCGCAAAGGACGCAAATCCACAATACTGTACTTAAGATTGACTTAAAGATGGTAAATATTGCTAAGTTCAAGTTGGTGATGAATGCTACACAGTTCTCACAAAAGTACCTGTATGTGTAACGCAAAATAAACAAAAGGCTCACAAAGGGAGATGCGTTGGTTCCGTTCTCCAAGGGAGATTATGCATTGTGCCTCAATGCTAGCGCAGAGTAGGGGATGGGCCATGGTCTTTACCGGTGCGGGGATGATGCGTAGGTTCTCGGCCTGCAGCCTGGTTGCGATGCGCAAGATGGCGTCGTGATGCGACAATCCTGGTGTGATGTGATAAGATGGCGCCCTTGAGGTGACGATGCGTTCACGCCCTGGCAGACTTGCGGCGACTCTGTACTTTGGAGCCGCAACAGGCCCTGTGGCACGCTTCTCCGGCGATACGATGGCAACCCTTTTGATGGCGTCACGCTTCTCTGGTGATGCGACGGCAGGTAGCTTAGGCGATAACACGTTTCCTGGGAGATGCTTCGGCGGCATGCTTCTCCGGCGATGCGACGATCTCAGGTGCAGCGGCGTCACACTTCTTCTCATTGCTTCGTGCTTCCAGCTCCCAGTGACACGCAGGCTTCTGCAGATAGAATTCCCAGAAAGGAAATTCAGTGGAGAGCTAGAGGTGAAGTCTTTTGTCCCTGAGACTTCAGCAGGAGGCAAGCACAAGTTCAAGCCCATGGAGTAATATTCTGCAAGATGATGAAAGTTCTTAAAAAGTTCCTTCTCTTTTCCTTGGCAAGGAAGAAATCACTGCAGGCCAACCCAGCAAACAGCACGCTGGTGGAGGGGCAGTCCAAACTCCTGCAGCTTCCTTGGTTCTTCTCCTTGGCAAAAGGTTCATCTTCTTCCCAGAAGTGATCTCAAGTTCTTAGGTCTGGGCCCCAATATCTATGCTACTTTTCTCTTTGTTCTCTGAAGGCAGGGAGGCCTCTGCCTAGTCCAAACCAGTTCTTCAGCACTTTATTTACAGGACTCCTTCTTTCCTTTCACAGTACAGGGCAGAAACATCAGACGCCCCACAGTAGTTGGAGTCAGCATTGTGGAGGGAAAGCACAGCCCTGGAGCACTTTGTTGACATGATTCCTTCTCTTCTTTCACAGTGCATGGCAGAGACATCAGCCGCACCCCACGGGGTGGAACCAGCATTGTGAAGGGAAGGCCCAGCCCTTTTCAGGTCCCAGGTGCAACTCCTCCCTCCCATCTAGATGCAGATCTCCGTATTCACCACTGGACTGACTCATTCTGTCTCCTGGAATCCCCCAGCCCTATAACTCAAACTCCAGAGAAGGAATACACAACCTAGCAGAGGCAGGCTTGGATAGTTAGACAAGAAAATACCTACTTTCTAAAAGTGGTATTTTCAAATCAGGATGTTAAAACCTACTTTACTAAAAGATGTATTTTACCATTCTGAGTTTAGGCATACTAAATTCGAATTCCTACCATGTTTCCTGAGTCAATTAGGATTATAAAATGTAATAATCTAATTGCCCATTCTGGCCCATGGAGAACAGGTAGCCTTGCAATAGTGAACAACAAAAATGGCTGTAATTCACTATTAGAAATACTGCACACACCAGGGCATATCCTCCCCTATACTTACAATGCACTCTGCCCTTGGGCCTACCTTAGGGGTGTCTGATAAGAAGAAAAGGGAAGGTTTAGGGACTGGCAAGTAGTTGCACGTGCCAAATTGACATGGCAGTCACAGACTGCACACAGGCCTTGCAATGGCAAGCCTAAGACACACTTTACAAGCTGATATTGTGGGTGGCACAACCAGTGCTGCAGGCCCACCAGCAGCATTTGATGTACAAGCCCTGGGCACACATGGTGCCCTGTACTAGGGTCTGACAAGTAAATCAAATAACCCAATCATGGAATCACTAAATAGTACATCAATTTAACATGGGGAGCACTTGCACTGTGGCACTGAAAGCATTGGCACAGTGCCAAAAGCATATAACCATCAAAACATATAAAAAACAGAGGAGGCAATCAGTAAAAAATGGAAGGGAGACTCACGCCAATGATGCCAGGTCTAACGCGGAGTGATAGTGGGCAACAGGAGGATGTCGCGCTCCCGTTGCCAAGGTACTTTCCTCGACTCCCTCGCTTAGGACACAGCCACCGGAGACAGCGGCAAAACGAAGGCCTGAAGGCTCCGAAAAGGGGGGAAAGAAGAAAATGAGGATACTTGGTGTGCTTTTACCCAAAGACAAGTGCCGCAGAAAGGGAAAGAGGTCAGTGCCACAAAATTATGAAGGCAGGAGAAATATAACGCTTAAGAAGAGCGGCATCGGAAAGGCATGCAAAGGTGAAAAGGCAATATCTGGATATTAAATATGGTTTTGAGATCGAATGGAGAAGAAGAAATATACCCACACAGTATTGAAGTGGGGAGGGGAAAGGAGGGAATCTCCATATATTGGTAGGGAGGTAGGAGTGGTGGGGATATGCCACGCCAGAAAAAACACACCCTGAAACGGAAGGGATTAATAACAAAGATAATACAGTTAAATGAAATAAAGTAAGATTCAACTTATCTGCTTGGAGCCACATTTAAAAGAGGCAGATTGTTGTTGGCTCATGCCTTTTATGTGTTGCCTTTATTCTACTTTGTAACTTTACTATTGTGATGTATGCGGCTACTTGGACTGCATTAAAGGAATAATGCATAATGTAGCCTCCGGACTTTTAATGAAATCCTCTCAAAAGGAGTCCCAACTACTGATAGTTGTATCAAGGGAGTATTTGGCTTTCCCCACTGCCTTGCCACTGGCTTGACAGGTGACACAGGAGCTTCAAAACAAATTTTCCTTGTCATACATAAGGATTCAATAGAATCTTTGACCAGCCTGGTCCAGGTCATGTCCTGTCCCAGATGTTCAGCTAAGGGGATGTCATGAGCCAATGTGAGGAGGAACTCTCTATACTTCTGGGGGATCACCACTCTCCTCGTTGCACCTGGTTTGGGGTCCATGGCCTCCATATGGAGAAGTCCAGCCTCCCAATAGACTCTGTGGAAACCACTGACATCACCCTTCTCTTGTCTGGAGGCAGTCTGTCTCAGGTTCTCAAGAGTGAGACAATCCCTTTGTCCTTGGCACAGCTTTTCTCCACTCCCTGCAACTCTGCCAAGTCGGACAGATCTTGCAGGGGTGGAATCCCTGCTTCCGTTACTAGATCCTCCTCCTCCTTAGAGTTGGATTACCTCTGGACCTCCTGTGCTACTTGGGCTGGCTCACCAGACCTTTTGCCCTTTCTCTTGTTCTTGGAGGCTTGACCCATTGTCCCAGGATACAAGTGTCCAGTAACTCCCCTGGTGTGAAGCGTGTGCCCTTGTCACAGCACAAACCCACTCAGGGGGTCCAGCATCTAAGCATGTACCTGTGTTTCCAACCCTGGCCACTAAGATCATTTCCCAGTAGATACCCTACTAGAAGGGCAAGAGACAAAACTACCTTTTTAGGACCAGTAACACCTCCCTATTCCAGGTTCATCATTGCCATGAGATGAAGCTTGGCTCCGTTGTCTGCATGGGTATCCTAATGAAATACACAAGGTTGAATCTGCTCTGGGAGAATCAGTTTTTCCAACACCATGGTCACATTGGCTCCCATATCCCTGAAAGTCTCAACCTCACTCTCGTTTATCTTATGCCTTTGTATTTCTCCTTGCTTGAGGGTAAGGCTGCCAGGGCTTCAACTTCTAACCCACCTACATAAGCTGTGGTCACCTCTGCATGCCCTTTGCTCATCTCTGAGCACACCTACACTAGCAATCCCCTTGACTGCCCACCATTGGCAGGCTTCCTTGTGCAGACTGCATCTTCCCTTTTGTGCCCTGACTGCAAGCAATCAAAACACAACCTCACATTTGCAAGGTTACAATTTCTTCCCTGATATCCTTCCACTTGTAAGTGGATTGGCTCTGGGAACTCCTTCCTTGAGCTGGTGTTTGTGGACCTTTTAGGAGCTATTTCAAGTTTTTTTCTTGGTTACCCAGCATTTTCCCCTGGGAGGGGACCAGTCCTCTTTTCTTCTGATCACCTCCCTTGCTCGTCTTGTTCAGACTGATATGAACACACTCATCTGCTGTCTCATCCAGTTCCCTGAGACTAGACAGTGTAGAGTCAACTAGATACTGGTGTAACTTATCTGAAGGGCAGTTGGCCAATATATACTCCATCATGAACAATTTGTATAGCCCCTCATAGGTACTTACCCAGTTACCCTGTATCCAGCACTCTAGTTCCTTGGCAGATATGTCTACAAGGTCAACCCAGGTTTGGGTAGTGACTTTGTGGGTTCCCTACACTTCATTCTGTACTATTCAGAGGTTAGACCAAACCTTCTGATCAGGCTCTGCTTGATATTGGAATATGATTCAGTCTCCTTTATCTCTAAGGTCTCTGGCCTATCTCTCCCTGCTACTGGAATCAGTTCCCACAGGACGGAACCCCAGTATTGAGAACTCACTCACCTCTACTTAAGGACTCTCTTAAAAGCTGTCAGCCATTTTTCAATCTCACCCCCCTCCTGGCACTTATGGACAATCTCCTTGGGTAGTCGAGGGTCAATCCCACCACCCCTGGAATCTTCTATCTCTTCTTCACTGCCAGCATATTGTTCTCTACCACCCCTTCTGGTTTTCCTCTCCTCAAATGCACACCACTTCTTGGCCAGGGCCAACTTCTCTGCTTCTAGGACTATATAGGCTAGCTGTGCGTCAAGCTCTCTTTCCTCAAGGGACAGTACTGGCTCTCATTTTATGTATTCTCTTCCCCCACTAGCTTTCGGCTGGTCCTTGGTCACTGTATGTGTTGAGATATGTTCATTTTCATCACTGAGGCGTAGGGGTCTTCGTCCGCCTGTTCTATCTATGGATCCTGCTCTGTATTAGAGGCCTGATCTTCTAGCTCAACCTCTGCTCTGCCAGTAAGGACATTTATCAGCACTGCCTTTCTGGAATTGGAGGGTGCTGGTAATCCCTTAGCCCTACACAGTCCTTAAACTCTGTGGCTATAGGTGTGGGTAGGATAGCTACATCAAACTCCATAGTATACCTTAGTTTTGGGCAGAGTAATGTAGACAAAATTAAAAATTATTAAATTGATATTAGTCCAAATAAAATATCACACATTTTCTTTTGCACTAGGTCATTTTAAACAAACTTTAATTGTCCAACCAAGATAATGAATGGTATTACGAAAAACAAGATCTGGATTCATCCACTGCACACCAAATGTAGGACAGTGAATTGTTTGTAGGTGGGGGAATTCACCTTCAGCTTGTAATAATACCTCACTCACTAATAGGTCCTGTCAAGTCTCAATAAATGAATCCTTGTTCACTCCTTGGTAGCTTGCCAAATGAGCAGTCAGACTGAACTTAGGAGACAGGTATATGTAAAGCATTTAACATCACCAAAACACCAAATAAGTAAAATACACCATACAATAAAATTCAAACACTAATTTATAAAAATAAGAGATTATTTTTGACTTTAACACAATACCAAAAAAACTCATTCCAATGTAGGGAACTAGAGATATAAATTCTAATAAATTAAATAAAAAATGTGCATTCTAACACCAAAAAGCTTGAAGTCCGAATGAGGTTGCACACTGCTCGTCCCATCAGCGTGTGACCCCGGAGCATGATGGTCGATGTAGTCGGTATCAGCGGGTGCGCTTCTACCCAAGTTTAAAGTCTTGAGGGTGTTCACTGGTGTGCTTGCCATCCCTGGACACGTGTTTCGCGTTCATTAACGCTCATCAGCAGGGATTAGGCGTGTGCACTGGGTTGCTGCGTGGGCTGCCGAAAATATTCATAGGTCCAGATACCTCTTAAGGCGCGCAGGTGCGTTGTCTTGAGGTCGTCACCTCCACCGGCTCAAGGGAGCCTGTATAAATAGTAAGTCCGAATGAGGTCGCACACTGCTTGTCCCATCGTGCCTGTTACACGTCCAGAGCTACGAAAGGCGCACACGCCTAAAGACTGCATTTACCATGAGGCTCAAGGGTTACACCCGCTGGTGAGGTCAGAAGTGTGCGACCCATAGACTTTTCACTTTATATGGTTCCCTTGAACCTTGGAGCTGACGAGCTCGGACACCGCATCTTCGCGCCACGAGGGGTACGAAACCTGTTAATACTTTGGCGACCTATCCAGTAATCCCTGATAATACCTACACTCTGCTGATGAGGAACAACAATTCCGAAACACCGGTGTACAGAGTTGGTGCTGCAACTTTGCCTGTTACACGTCCAGAGCTGCGAAAGGCGCACACGCCTAAAGACTGCATTTACCATGATGTTCAAGGGTTACACCCGCTGGTGAGGTCAGAAGTGTGCGACCCATAGACTTTTCACTTTATATGGTTCCCTTGAACCTTGGAGCCGACGAGCTCGGACACCACATCTTCACGCCACGAGAGGTACCAAACCTGTTATTACTTTGGCGACCTATCGAGTAATCCCTGAAAATACCTACACTCTGCTGATGAGGAACAACAATTCCGAAACACCGGTGTACAGAGTTGGTGCTGCAACTTTGCCTGTTACACGTCCAGAGCTACGAAAGGCGCACACGCCTAAAGACTGCATTTACCATGATGCTCAAGGGTTACACCTGCTGGTGAGGTCAGAAGTGTGCGACCCATAGACTTTTCACCAAAAAGCTTGAAACCCAATTCCTAGCTATTTGGTCATGCTAGACTAGAGCGGAGTTCAAGTTTTAGACCGACCATGATAGAGTGTAGGTTGCATAGGTTGAGGGTTAGCTCTTGGTCAAAAGTTTACTTTCTGACTTGGAGCTAGATTTAGATCTTGGCGGATGGGTTACTCCATCACAAAGGTGGGAATATCCCATCTCCTGAAATATAATTCTCATAGGATATAATGGGATTTACATCTTGGCGTGCAGGGTATCCATCACCATAGTGATGGAGTAATCCATCCACCAAGATGTAAATCAGGTCCGTAGAATTTTTCTTGGACCTTTTTCTCTTGACAATGAGTCTTCTGTTTCTCAGATCTTGCGATCGATTTGATGACAGAAGCGTGCTGCAGCATGATGCCTCAGTGAGCCCCTGAAAGTCTTTGTCCTCAACATCGATGGCGAGGAGCTCCAGGGCTTTCCGTGGGATAAACCAACACAGTCAGGCCAAATCTACAGTGGCAGCTTGACTCTCAAAATTGTGCTGGTCTCCTCCTGGAGCTTTTCCGCAAAACTTTGCTGAAAGTTTCTAAACTTAGAGTTATTGCAGTTTCTTGGTTCCTTTGGGGAGATTAGGGTTCATTAGCACCAGCCAAGGGTTCAGAGACTCTGGATTGCCTCTTGGGTGTAGTTCTCAATTTCCCAAAATGCACCTGCACAGCCGAGGAAAAATCCAATTGCAACAGGTCAGCTGGAGAGATCCTGTCTTTGTCTTGGCAGGTGACTTCTTCCAGCTCTGGTGTCCCTGTTGCTGATCAGGGAGTCCACTTTGTTACCTTTGAGTTAGGCACAGTCCTTTATTTTTGGAGCCTTCTGAGTGCAAGCCTTCTGTAGTGCAGTCCAAGGATCTAGCGGGGTAGTCCTTCTTCATCTGATGTTCCAGTTAGCTGTCTGTGGAGATTCTGTAGCTTTGACATATTTATTCTCCATTCTGGGCTAGCAGGAGGGAAGCATTCCAACAGATGTGAATGAAGATGTCTCCCCCTGTTATTACCTCTTCCTGCAAAGTGTGGCATATGTTTAACCCAGAATGCACTGTTCTCCCACAAATCAAATTGAAGAAATTCTCTCCTTGGTGGGTGTGTCTGTGTAACATAACTCATCCCAGAGTTGTGACTAATATGTCACTACTCTCCCCTTCCAGCCCCTCTACTAATCATTTTAGGGTGCTCCCATCTGGCTCAGGATCAAGGAAGTGGGGGATGGCCTGGGTCCTATGACATGTGTTCTCCTGCCTTTGAAGTCCAGCTTATCTACCCAGACACCTTCCACTGCCTCTCTTCTCCAGGAAGTAAATCTCCTCCCACTAAAAGGCTGTATTGTTTCATGCCAAGTCTTTTCACAGCTCTCAGGGAAAAGTTTGGTTCAGGCTATCAAAGGCTGACAAATCAGAAGTGTCTGTTACAGAGCTTTTTAAGTAACTTCAGGATAATAAGATCTAAAACTGCTTCCTGTAATAGTAACATGAAATTCAATTTTGGTAAGTTGTTGGACTTATTGTAACCATTAAGGTTATACTGTTAATTATATTGCAAGCTAGCTCCAATCAAAAAGACTTCATTAAGTTTAATAAAGTCTTCTCATCTTATCCTATGGGGCTAGCAGCACTCTTATACGGAAACATATAATGGCATCTGTTTTTCCTTACCAGGGCAAATAAAATATTATTATATTGTCTCTTCTGTTTATGACAATGCACTACACCCTTTGGGCACCTAGGGCAAACCCTGGGGGGGAACTTATAAGTTATACAAAGTTAGTTGTGGGCTTTTGAAGTATTTTTAATTCCAAAGTCAAACTTGGACCTAGTTTTTTTTTTAAATGACACCAGACGCCACAGCAGTGCACACGTAAGTGCATTAAGGCCACTGAGGTCTCTGAAACGATATGCCCTACTATATACTAGGGACTTACAGGTGGGTTGTTGTTTAAAATTGGGTTGTTGGTTGACTATTGTATGAGTCAAACTACATGGCCCGGTCTCTATGGCAATTCTTAATCATATATTCTCCAAACATGTGCAAAGTTTTGTAGTTTTCTACATAACAAAACACTCCTCTTCTTTTATTCTCTAAGAGGTAGTATGCCACATGTTCTAATGCCCTTCATAAAAAGCCCCTTTCCATTATGACAGTCTGGAGGAACTATACAAATGACTGAAGTTTATAATATACAGATTACATTCAGTCCCCAACACACTTGTGAAAAAAGTGCAAGGACAAAATGACCCCTCACAGGCGCACCACCAACAGGGTAACTGGCAGGTACTCACCAGATAAGCCCTTTTTTCTCATCATTGGCGGTCATTTTGCCCAACAGAAAAAAGTGTCCAAAATAAAGAAATTATAAGTGCAGTGAAGTGACAAGAAATCACACTTCACGTTGTGACAAAAAGTGATTAAAATTGATAGGTGCACTTTTATCGCAACCTCTTTATTCTTCACTTAGTGAAACCTATCAAATTAAAAAGTAAGGCAGGCTGCTATTCATGCACACCATTTCCAAATGCCAACATGTTTCATTGCCAGGAACATTTTAGGCAAATTCTTCAGGGCCAGACACTTCGCCACAGCACCAAAGTTGGACACACCGTTCTAGTAGACTGTCAGAAACAATTAAAAATGCAATTGAAAATACACAATGTGTCAAACATCAACTGCCCAATTCCTGAGATTCTATTATATACGTCATATTTACCCTCATTCAGCCACTGTGTCTCAAACCGCCGACGATGAGAAAAATGGGCGTATCTGGTGAGTACTTGCCAGTTACCCTGTTGGTGGCGCGCCGGTGAGGGGTCATTTTGCCCTTGCACTTTTTTCACAACAATTGTGTTGGGGACTGAATGTAATCTGTATATGATAAACTTCAGTCATTTTTATAGTTCCTCCAGACTGTTATAATGGAAAGGGGCTTTTTATGAAAGGCATTAGAACATGTGGCATACTACCTCTTAGAGAATAAAAGAAGAGGAGTGTTTTGTTATGCAGAAAACTACAACACTTTGTACATGTTTGGAGGATATATGATTAAGATTTGCCTTAGAAACCGGGTCATGTTGTTTGGATAATTTCTGAGTGGAGGACGACCCTATGTTTCTTTTTTTCCCTCTTTGCTCCTTAATGTTTTGTATGACTATTGTATGAGACCAAGTCAAACAGCAACCACAATCCTATTGAGGGTGAGAAGGAGCCAATCCCTAAATTACCTGTGCTCATCCTCTGGTAGCTTTGCACAGAGCAGCCAGGTTTAACTTAGAGGGGATGTGTGAAGTACTTGTACAACACTTCACAAGTAAAATAGTGAAAACTCCACACAAAAGTATTCCATACCAGATTAGAAAAATAGCTTTAATAAATAAAAGAAGAGCACTTGAGACATTCATTCGTTAAAGAATAAACTGTAAATTAGCTCCTAGAGCAATAAGTGCTTACTTGAGATATCTGGTCACACCTGTCTAGGACAAAGTCTAAAGATCAGGCTGACGGAGATGGAGCATATGCCAGATACAGGTACCCCAGTGCGGCCTACTGAGCAAAAGTACCTAGGTCCTGTGCGTGTCGATGTTGAAGATATAGGCTGAAGCACTTCGTTGGTGTCGATCTGCGCAGTGAGAACAATGAGCCAGCCCTGATATGCATGCAGCTATGATGCTTCAGCTCTGATGAGCGAAGACCTGCTATGCCTTGATTCAGCTGTGGCACTGAGGGTGACCTTGGCAGAGATACGGAGACTTTGTGTAGTGGTGGTTTCAGAGGTGATGTGTCAGGGCCAATACATGCAGCAGAGGTGATGTGGTGGTTATGGTCATACAACAGGAGCGATGAGCTGATTCTGGTCCATACAGCAAGAGTGATGTGCCAGTTCTAATCCATTCAACAGGGGCAATGCGCTGCTTCTTATCCACTCAACAGCACCTATGTGCTGGTTCGATCGTGGATGTGTGGGTTTTGCTGAAGCAAATACCTTAGGCCTCATTTTCAAGGTTCCAGGATTTAGGTGGCACCAATTGGCAGAGCACCCTCACAGGTGGCAGAGTCCAGGTGAAGAGGCAGGTAAGCTGGAAGTCCAGCAAAGCAGCAGTACAGCACAGTGGCAGTCCTTCAGCAGCACAGCAGTCCTTTTTCCTGGCTGAGTCTTCATAGGTCCAGATGCATACTGAAGAAGTGGTGTCAGAGGTCAACTACTTATACCCAGTTGTGCCTTTTAAGTGGGGAGACTTCAACGACAGCTTTTTGAAGGGCACAGATGTCCTCCCTCTCTGACCTAACTCCAGATGCACTACAGGGGGTTAAGCAGCTTACAGGACATAGCCTATTAGAGGTGTACCAATCTGTCATGATGGCCTATGAAGTCCCACCTAAGCTTCCTTTGTGTGTGGCTGTCTAGGTGGAATGCACAAAGCCCAGCTGTCACCCTTCCCAGACGTGTATCAGAGACTGGCAGCAGGCATGAAATGGATAAAGTGAGATAATGGCAAGTTTATTAAAGTGGTCCCAAAGGGGATGATGGACGGAGCGTTTAAGCAAATCAAACACTCCCCCCCAGCCAACTGATCTGGGTTTAATCCAGCATCATTCTATAGCTCACTCCACCACCCCAGTTCAGACACGTCAATATGCAAATCAGTCTGACCCTGTGCCTCATGGGAACAGACCAGCCGCAACTACCAAGCCATGTCTTCCCTGGACCGGAAACAAGCATCCTGGGACCGGTTTCTAGCTAGTCAGCCATCACCAGCCAGGCTAGCTTGAATCCAGTGGCAAAGTGAGCAAAGGACCCACGTCTGGGCATACCCTGCCAACTTAGGGCAAACAAAGCGATACCAAAGGGGATCCAATGTGTGATGTGTGAATAATCTTGCACTGAGAGCATGCTCACTGACCTGCCAATAAGTGTACTGCATGGGATATTAACTATGTAACACTGGTGACATAGTGACATGCCATGACCTATACACAAAATGAGGGTACATTGAGGCACATTGAGAGGTGACCTGGTAAAGTCAACGCCGTGCAGAGTGTGTGAGATGTTTTATACAACCACCTGCTTCCATGAAAAGAGAGTACACTCAACGTTAGGCTCACAGACATACACATAACAATTGCACACAGTGACAACTATCTTGTAAGCGAGTGCACGCACACACTCTGTGTATGAAAAATGTACCCAGTAGTAATACTGCACAATGGACGTAATCACTGACAGGCTCAGCAAACATATAAAATATGTGTGCAGATCAGTGTTTCATATGAAATGTGTGTACAGGCGGTGACCCCAATACACAGAAAACATATTACTCAATGGTGTTTTCTCAAAGTCCAAAAGGCCCTGCTCCAAATTGTGGCACTAATACATGTGTCCATAGTGCATGCTACAATCGGAAAGGACTCTAGGTGCTAAAACCAAGTCAAAGTGATTCAATTTATTGTAACTGGAGGAAGAAAGAATGCTTTGGCGTTTGAACCTGTGAACCCCAGATCTCTGGAGCAGGTTCTCTGATCCACTAAGATACTTAAAGCATGTGCGAAGTTATATTTCATGAAATGCTTCTAACTGCAAAACATAAAAAGTAGCTGTATTAACATACAGCGCAAAAACTCCGGCAAAACAAATTCAGTTTTTATCTAAATGGGAGATACCAGCTGTCGTGCCCACAGGGTGGCACTAGGACCCTGGGGACTCAGGGTCGAGGACAGGGACACCGGACACCACATCCGGTCAGGGGCGGGGGTAGAGGGCAGTGGGGATAGGACCTCGAGGTGAGAGGTCGTGTAATGCCGAGTGCTGCAACCACATTATGCGTGAGAAATAATGAAGGATTACTGACTGACCAGCGAGTCTCCTGCGTGGTTCCTGATGTCCAGAAACACGACAACTGGCGACGAGAGGCGGGATCATCCATCTGCGTGCCCGTGGATTTAAAGAGCGTTTTCCACATCGGGAGTGCACCGAAAAAGACGAGGAGAAGTTGCAGAAAGGACGAGCATTCACGGAGACAAAGAAGCGCAGCGACGCGGGAGCCCACCCCGACCGCTGCGAAGGAAACACGATTGCCCCGGTAAGCGCCGCGTAAGGAAGCGCGAAGTTTAAAGGACCTGGCGCGAGCTCTCGCGAGAGTCTCGGCGGCCATTTTAGAGTCAGGCACGAGGGCCAATCAGCAAGCGGGAAAGCACCGGCGGCCATCTTAGAGTCAGGAAATGGTCGGATTGGCTGCGAAGTCTCGCGAGACTATCGGCGGCCATCTTGGAGTCAGGCAAATAAGCCAATAGGAAGCCAGAACGGCTCGGCGGCCATTTTAAGGACAGGAAACGATCGAAAAGATGCAAGAAGTGCCGATAAAAAAAAAACAGAAACAAAGCACAGGCAAAGCCAAGGAAAGTGAATAAAGGCTAGATAAAGAAATAAGAGATAAAGAAACAAAATAAGTACATAGAAAGAACGAAGAAAAAAAAAGAAGACAAGAACAATACAAAGAAGAAAAGGCAGAAAATGGCAGACCCAAAACCAAGCACGCAATACAGGAGACCACCACCATTCTGCCTATCTGAACCCCAAACAGGAATAAGATGGGAGAAATGGGTCAGGCGTTTTGAGAACTATGCAGACACAACAGATGTCACGGCAGCCACGAAATTAGGGCTGTTCCTAAACTTTGTAGGGGATGAGGTCGAGGACCTGCTGGTGACACTGCCAAAGGATGAAACTGCCAGCTATGACAAGCTAATAAAATGTCTAACAAACAAGTTTGATCCGCAAAGAAACGTAGATTTCGAGAGATACAGCTTCATGATTGTGTTCCAACAGGCTGAAGAATCACTAGATGACTTTGCAACAAGGTTGAGGAAATTAGTGACTCATTGCGAATTTGATAAGTTTGATAACGAGCAGGCAATAAGGCTACTTATCATCGAAGGCTGCCGGGACATAGAATTCCGAGCAAGAATACTCAAAGAACCGATATCTCTAGATAACATCCTCGCCCTAGGGAGGGCAGAAGCGCGAGCAACAACAGATGCAAAAGAGATGGAACGTGGCAAAGGAAGAGGTGGAGAACAAATTCATCGGATGGCGAGCAACAACAGAACAGGAAACTGGAGACAAGACAGAGGTGATCAGGCCGGGAGGAAGCAACAAGAAGGAACGTGCTACAGATGCGGACTCGAGTTCCCACACCGAGGCCCATGCCCAGCATTTGGCCAGACGTGCAGAAAATGCAACGGAAGGAACCATTACGCCAGCGTATGTCAAGGGGCACAGTTCAGGAACGACCGAGGAAGAGCAAGCAGAGCAAGAATGCCGACGGCCAGACACATCAGACACGTAGAGACAGGAGTGAGAAGCTCGTCCGCAGAGTCAGGGGAAGACTGCGAAGAAGAAAAAACAGAACGGTTATACCTCATGACGGAAGTCAACACCGAATCAGAAGGAGACGAAGAAGAATGCGACGAAATAATATGCCTCGTGGACAAGAAGAAGATAAAAAAAACAGGGTCAGTAACAATAAAGGTGGGGCCACATGATACCACGTTCGTGTTGGACAGCGGCGCAACGTGCAATATCATGTGCGTCTCCGAATATGAGAAAATGAAGGTAAAACCGACACTAGTGCCATCCCGAGTGCGAGTATTCACATGGGGGTCAAAACGACCAGTGATCAACATGGGGAAATTCAAAGAAGAACTAAGATACAAGGATCAAAGACTCACAGAAGAGATACATGTGCTCAAAGGAGACATCCCAGCGCCATCCAGGTCCACACCTGGACGACATGATTAGCTGTCTCACAGGTACAAGACAATTCTCAAAACTAGATCTATGCAAAGGGTATCACCAGCTCGAGCTAGACCCTCAGTCGCGGTACATCACGACGTTCTCTACTCATCTATGCTTATTTAGGTATAAGCGGTTGAGTTTTGGGATCTCATCAGCGGCGGAGATTTTTCAAGAGACAATTCGTCAAGTCATCAGGCCGGTCAAGAACAGCCTGAAATATAGCGATGACATCCTGGTGTTCGGCAAATCAGGCAAAGAGCATGACACTGCCTTACGAGAGGTATGTTCACATCTGGAAGAAGCAGGCCTGACACTAAATAAAGAAAAATGCGAACTGGGGCGGAACGAGCTGGTATTCTTCGGTCATATCTTTTCCAAAAGAGGAATGCGGCCAGATCACAGCAAGGTGGAAACACTGGAGAAGGCAAAAAAGCCCACAGATGTGGCAGAAGTGAGATCATTTCTAGGGCTAGCAAGCTACTGCGCGCCATACATCAAAGACTTCGCCACTGTCAGCGCGCCACTAAGGGAGCTAACGAAACAAGGACAAACCTTCCTGTGGACCAGCGAGTGCGACAAAGGCTTTGAGGAGATAAGAAGGGCGGTGACAGCAGTAGATCACCTGGCCTACTTCGACCCGAAGCTATGCACAGAGCTCACAGTGGATGCAAGCTCAGTGGGGCTGGGAGCAATTTTGGCACAACATCAACCAGGGAAAGATTCCCCGAGACACATTGTGGTATATGGGAGCAAGAGCCTGACAGATGTCGAGAAAGGATACTCCCAACCAGAGAAAGAGAGCCTGGTGGTGGTATGGGCCTGTGAACACTACCACATGTTCGTATATGGGAAACCGTTCACGATTGTACCGGACCATCAGGCTCTGATAACAATATACGGCAATCCGAATGCAAAGATACCGCCAAGAATAGAACGATGGGGAATCAGACTCATGGACTATAATTTTAAAATAATTCACAAACCAGGAAAAGAGCAAAACCCAGCAGACTACGTGTCAAGACACACCCTGCCACAAAGCTCACAAGTGACAACAATGGCAGAAGAGTACCTGAACTTCGCACTGAAGCTCAGCACACCAGCAACAATAACACTGGGTGAACTAGAACAAGAAACAAAGCAGGACAACACCATGCAGGAGGCAATGAAGATCAACAAGGCGCAACGATGGAGACATGTGAATAGCAACATGTGCGTAGGTAGAGGAATAAACAAAGAAGAACTGCTGGCATTCAAAAGAATAAATGAGGAACTGTCGGAATGTGAAAATGGAACAATAATGAGAGGCACTAGAATAGTGATGTCCCAAACGTTGCGAAGAAGGACAGTGGATTTGGCACACGAGTCACACTGGGGAATGGTGGCCACCAAAGAGATGCTGCGGGAAAAAGTGTGGTTTCCGGGACTGGATAGCATGGTGGAGGAAATGGTGACAAAGTGTCACATATGTCAAATAACAGGACCACCCTCAAAACCGGAGCCCCTACAGATGTCCCCGCTACCAAAGGCGGTGTGGACAGAGCTGGCAGCAGATTTCTACGGGCCTCTGGAAACAGGAAGCTACCTACTAGTCATAATTGACGAGTACTCAAGATTCCCCATAGTAAGGCCAGTGTCATCGACATCAGCGAACGCAACACTGCCAGTGCTAGATGACGTTTTTGCGGCGTGGGGCTCACCACAAACACTGAAAACGGACAACGGCCCACCATTCTCAGGCGAAGAATTCAAGAGGTTCATGACATACCTGGGAATACATCACAGACGAATAACACCGTTGTGGCCACAAGCAAACGGAATGGCTGAGCGGTTCATGGGGACCATCAAAAAGGCAGTGCAAAGAGCAAAACTGACACAAATATCTGTTGGACAAGCCCTGTGCCAGGTACTAAGGGACTATCGGAACACTCCCCACAGCTCCACGGGGAGGTGCCCCGCTGAATTGGTACTAGGACGAGTGAGCAGAACAAGATTGCCGCAGATGAAAGAAGGGGAAAAGGCGGAACAGAAGGACATCGCCACCAGAGACAGGAAACAGAAGGCGAAGATGAAAGAGTACGCGGATCAAAGAAGGCATGCAACGAACAACAAGATTGAGGAAGGGGACATGGTGTTCGTGAAACAGCGGCAGGTGAGAAAGTCAGACAGTGCTTTTTCAAAGGACCCGCTGAAAGTGGTGAAGGTGAACGGGCCCATGATCACAGCTTCGGCCGGCCAGCACTACATCACAAGAAACAGTTCCCACTTCAAGGAAGTGAAAACAAAAGAAGAAGACATGCCAAAGCAAGAACAGGAAAGGGATACATCGCAGGAGGAGTCACCACCGGATGTCAGAGAACAGCGACCAAGGCGAGAATGTAAAAAGACCAAGAGACTGATTGAAGAGATGTGAGGGGACTATCACCGCGCATATCGTTTTGGTATCTCTCTCTCTCTCTCTCTCTCTCTCTCTCTCTCTCTCTGCCACGAGCCGTGGGACAAGTAGCAATGAACATTTGTTCACAACGAGGGGGAGATGTCGTGCCCACAGGGTGGCACTAGGACCCTGGGGACTCAGGGTCGAGGACAGGGACACCGGACACCACATCCGGTCAGGGGCGGGGGTCGAGGGCAGTGGGGATAGGACCTCGAGGTGAGAGGTCGTGTAATGCCGAGTGCTGCAACCACATTATGCGTGAGAAATGATAAAGGATTACTGACTGACCAACGAGTCTCCTGCGTGGTTCCTGATGTCCAGAAACACGACACCAGCTCTCTTTTTTCCCTGGACGCACACAAGTGGCCGGGGTGTGTGGGTGGATTCCTGAACCTAGTATTCATGTCTGCACAAGGCATTTGGGGTGACGAGCCCAAAGAACTCCTGCATAGCAGAGACATTTTAGGGCATCGGCAAAGTGGGATCTGGCCCAGGGCCCCAGGCTTTCAGGGAGCCCCTGATAGGCCCAGCTCTGTTCTACAGAAAGTCTTGCACTGATGGCTTTGAAACATTCTTCAACAAATTGTTTTAAGTACGTTTTCCAATAATTTATTTTTAATGTGAATGCTTAAACCATGCGCCACATTGTGCCCTATTTACAACGTGACACAGCTAGTGAGATGTGTCACGTTGTAAAGCCCTGTGCCAGATGAAACCTGTTTCAGGTTTCATGTGGGCGTTCCGGGGCGGGGGGGGGTGCGTTCCAGCGCAGTAAAGCCTCGGTAAAGTGCCTGAGTGAAATCTAAAGATTCTACTCAGTCACTTTTCCGATGTCGCTGCATCAAAACCTTGCACCTGCGTACGGCCTGACGCACCACATTATGGATGGGGAGACCATGAGCATTGCTGGAGTTGCATCGCGCTTGCGACATGACTCCAGCAATGCGCCAACTTTCCGACGGGAGATACGTCACACATCTGTTTATCCTTGCGCCACGATGCGCCGCACAGTAAATGCAGCGCATCTGTGGTGACGCATGGGTAAACTTGCCTGACGTATTTTACTTGCCACATCCCTGCTGATTTGCAGGGATGCGCGGGTTGTGATAAATCTGCCCCATATGTGTCTATTACAGACATTTTGCAGTGAAATTGTGTTTCTATCAAGTAATCTTCATTTTAAAAAAAGTCTCTTTTTGATCAAAACAGGACTTTAAATATGAGAAATGTGAGGGTGTCACAGAGATTATTTGCGGTCATGTTGGTGAGCTGCTGTTGTTACAATATAGCAACTACATGTCACTATCCTTAAATAATAAATGTAAACACATTTAGAATTTAGACACGTGTTCCTGTGTACTGTCTGAAACCTGTCCGAAAAGGGCATGAAAGAGCTGAATTTGGGTCAAACAATCAAAACTGTTCTGAACAGGGCTCCCCAAAATACATTTGGCCCAGGGCCCCCAAATTCTTAAGATGCCCTTGCTTTACAGTTGAGCGTTACAAGCCTGTGATGCAGGTTTAGAGGCACTTGGCAGGTGCAATGTACTCGGTAGGTGCCCCAACCTGCGCATGCTCCAAGTACATGGCTTGGAATCCAGTAAATTTGTCAAAATCACAGATACTTTGAGGCAGATTTTCAAGCCCCTTGCGCCACTTTTGCGTCATTTTTAACATGGGAAAAGTGACGTACGTGTGGCGCAAGGAGCTTGTAAATCTGCCCCTTTATGTCGGGCCTGAACAGCATTGCGCAGCTACTTTTAAGGAACCCTCAGCAGCCACTGCATCGAAATAAAGGGGCATATTAGCAAGAACCTCGTTAAAATTATCGCTGTTTTAGCGGCAGGAAACTGCTGCCAAAATGGCGATAATGGGCTTGCTAATATACGTTATAGAATTCCAATAGAAGCCAGGTTAGATGTGCAGGACATCTAACCTGGGCTTCTATTGGAATTCCATAACGCATATTAGCAAGCTCATTATCACCGTTTTAGCAACAGTTTCCTGCCGCTAAAATGGCGATGATTTTAATGAGGTTCTTGCTGATGTGCCCCATTCTTCATTAAAAACAATTTGAAAGTTGTGCAACCTTTAGCTATTTTTCCAATATAGCAGTGTTTGTGCCTATTTTTTTTCCAAACTCTTCCTAGCAATGCTGTGAGCATAGAGAGCAATGGTTCAAAAGCCATTTCTGTGCATGGGTGTGTGAACTTTCCATAACTGTATGCTTTGGGCATATGTAATATATTTTCCCGTTTATATATTTTATATGTATGTTTTTTTCCTGCACTGTTTAGGAAATGTTTGTAAAATGACGTCAAATCGAGCATGGTCTGGGGAGATAAGAGCATGGAAGTGGGCCTGGAGATGCTTGTCAGCGCTAAAGAAACCATTCAAGCACTTAAGTAAATAATAATCTACATTCATGTGCATGTGTAAAAGTATAGGTGCATGTGTGTAAGATCATATATAACGCACATATGTGAATCAATAAACAGGTACAAGTCAATATACACATATACACATTAAACACACACACTAAACACAAGCATTATAAGTAATTCTGGTGCGGTATGTACCATACTTAAAATCCTTAACATTAACACAATGCATGGCAGAATCGGATAACATAAAATAAAATTGCATAAACTAACATGGCATACTACAACATAACATACAATAGGGCAGATAAGGTGCAATAGCAGCATAAAAAGCATAACATACCATAAGAAGTAATTAGATAGCATAAACCTGTTTTTTTTAAAACCCAAAGCTTAGCTCCTAGTTATTTCATCACCAAAAAGGCAAAGCTATCCACACTGTTCCATGCCACACAATTCAACTCCACACATTTCCAATCCACACCACATAATTTGATGACAAGCCACATAATTCAACTCAGCAACACAATTACACAACACATCACATGCACCCAATTTACACCACAGACTTCCACAGCATTCCATACAATTTAACAGCACACCACGAAATTAAACTCCACAAGACAAAAAAAACATTCCACATAATTGCACTCCATAACACACAATCACACTCCACATAATTCCAGTACACTCAATACCACATAATTATCACATATTTCCACTGTACACCATACCCCATAATTCCATTACACAAATCCACTCCACACCACCCAATCCCATGCCACACATTTCTCACAGCTAGCAATTCCAACCCAACCCAAATAATTCCACTACAAGCCACATCTACGCAGCGACACTCAACATCCTGTGATTCTGGGTAAATCACTTAATCTCCCAGTGCCTAACAAAAATGAAGGTGTTCTCATGTAACGAAACTGTTGCTCATGTAAAGCGCTCTTATACCTGATCTCTCGGGTCTAGTTTGCGCTATATAAAACTCTAAAAAAAAAAAAAAACATACATACACTCATTTTCACACATGTGTATAAGACATTGTCATTTACAATGCCAATAGCTCTAACTCAAGCAAATGCGAGACCTATTACATTTCCATAGCTTGTTTACGCGGTCGTCATGTTTGCAGAGTGGTGGAGAAAGGGTGCTGGGTCTCCGACCAGCTCTCAGGAATCCCGTTTTGTAGGACTTACAGGAGGTACCAGAAGGTGTCTTGGCCCCTAAGTCCCCTCAGCAGTAAAGTGAACTTTGTCCCCTAACCAGTAGTGTCCCCAGGGCCATTTTTGGCTCCAGGAGGTGGTGGCCCCAGTGCTGCGGGGGGCAACCCCCCGCATTCAATGTATGTAAAGCCCTGGGAGGTGGCAGACACCAGGGCTTGTCGGGGGTCAATGCTGTCCCCCCACTAATGATGGTTAAAGCCCCGAGGAGGTGGCAGCCCCAGGGCTGCTGGTTGGTCCGCACAAACACCCGCATTTTACTTGCTTGAAAAGCCCCGGGTAGGTAGCAGTCCCCAAGGCTAGGAGGGGGTCCAAGTGGTCCCTTCCATTAATTGAATAAATAAGCCATGGGGAGGTGGTGGTCCCCACGTCTTGAGGGTGCCATGCGGGCAGCCCTCGCATAAATTATAGCAAAATCCCTGGGGAGGTGGTGGTCCCTGGGTTTAAAAAACCCTTAAGAGGGGGCCCCCATCTGACCCTTGCTTTATCTTTAGCATTCCTTTGGGATTTGGCCCACCCAGGGAATTTTTTTCAAAGACGAACAGGAGCCTGTGCATTTTATTTTTAAATTGCAGCAATATCTGCAGATCCCACTGATTTTTTTTAATGCTTTCTTTTGGCCTTGGAACACCTCCACCACCCCCCCTCAAGAGGTCTATGGGGTTAGGGTGTTTTTAACCTGTACCCTTTTCTTTTTTGTTTACATTATTTGTGGGACTCGGTTGAACCGCATCCCAAGATGGCTGCCAACACTTCCTGGTTGAAGTGTTGTCAGCCAATCAAATTTCATTAGGGTTTCAGTAGGCTGGTGGGCTCCCAGATATCTATGTTTTAAACTTGAATATCTCTGAAACTACTGAACAGATTTACACCAAATTACAAAAACCACATTTTCTGGACCAACATCTAGATTTCTACCAAATTTTGTGCATTCCGTTCAGTGGTTCGGGCTGAAGACATGTTCAAAAAGTGAAAAATCCCTGTAGATATTACGTGGAGAAAACACATTTTAGGACCCCGCTTTATTCTCGGCCCGCTTGATGTATCACCCCAAAACTTTTAACACAGCAGGTGAAAGGGGAAGTTTTGTAACGATTTCATGAAGATTCATCAAGCGGTATTAACTTTTTTGGCAAAACAAAAAATGCTTTTCCTGTGGAAACTTTGGCCCTATCTATAACTATATATGTTCACTGAAAAATAGTTAGACTGAGATTTTACTCGTACAAAACCAGTGAAAGTCTGCAGTTATAGTTAGCTGAGCTAACTATAACTTACGCCTATCTAATTCCCTGCTTATGACCTCAAATATTACATCACTCATGAAATGGTCAGTGACATCACTCATAACATCCTGATGGCATCTCAAATGACATCACTGATAACATCTTCCACAGAACCACTCACACACCAACTCACTCAAGGGACAAGATGCCCAGCTGATTTTGGCCCTGAAGACCACATCTCCCGGGCCTTGTATTTTTAAATTTTTTATTAATACTTGGGGAGGGGGCTGCATGACCCCTGCCCATGCTGATCTCGCCCCTGGGGGCCCGTCCCCTGGGCACACCCATTTACAGATTGGGCAGGGGGCTGGCCAACCCTACTCCCAGGGCTGAATGCGGCCAGAAGACCTCATTTAAAGTGAGTGCTTCCAGGGCACCGTCTCACTAATGAGACTGTGGGGGGAGCCTCAAGGCACCACTGTCCCTTCCAGCTCCCTGCCTCCCATGGGACCCAGCATTGCTTTGACACAGAGAGAGCTGCTAACATGTAGCTCCCTCTCTGTGAAATCAATTGTGCTTACTTTCATAAAGCAAGAGCTTTTTCAATGCTCTTGCTTAATGAAAGCGAGCACAGTTTGGTATGGTTAAGAGAGAGCGGTAAAGCTCTCATCAAGCCATAGCAAACAGCTATGTCCCGGGTGTGGGCAGTCCAGGACATAGCAGGAGCTAGCCTTGGGGGGTGGTGGTCCACGTATGGCTCCACAAATGAAGGTTTTGTTCTGGGGAGGTGGTCATCCATAGGGCCCAAGGGGTCTGTGAGTCCTTCATGTCAAAATTAAAAGGTTTTGGGGAGGTGGTGGTCTGTGAAGTTCCCCGTTACATTAGCATCAGGGAGGTGGCAGTTCAAGGGCTACAGGGGAGGTCATACAGGCCACCCCCACACTAATTTTAATCAAAAGCCCCGGTGAGGTGGTGGTCCCCAGGGCTGCGAGGGGCCGTGCGGTCTCCGCATCACCATACTTATGTTTGTCCTGGTGAGATAGGGCTCCCTGTGGTGGGGGTGTGTCTCATGGGCACCCCCCACTTTATTATAAAGCACTGCCTACTCTGGGGCTTTTTTTTTTATAAAAGATGCACATGCTATCATGTGTTTTTTTTAAAAAAAAGTAAATTGCTGCAGATCTGCGGGTTCATCTGCAAATTCATGACAAGATAAAAAAAAATGCTTTTAACCCCTGGCGGGGCACCTGTGGGACCCCCTTCTCCATATCTTGGGGATCCAGGTATTTCTACCTTGTCCCTTTTCATTATTTTGTACTTTTTTGTGGGAATCTGCTTCAAACTGAGTGCAAAGATGGCTGCCAACATTTCCTGGTTGAAGTGTTAAAAGGCAATCAAATTTCAGTAGGATCTGCGAGTCTACTGCAAGGACTCACGTCTCCAAATGTCCATTTATTAAAATATCTCTGAAAGTACTGAACAGGTTTACACCAAATCATAAAAAGCACGATTTCTGGGCCAGCATCTAGTTTTCTGCAAAATGTGGTGTAAATCTGTTGAGCAGTTCAGGCAGTAGTCATGTTAAAAAACGGAAAATTCCCCCTATACATAACATAGGGAAAATGCGTTTTGGGGCCCCTCTGTTTTCTCGGCCACGCTTGACGGATCACCCTGAAACTTTCAACACAACAGCTGTACCATAAAGAGGAAATATTTAAAAAATGTTTCGTCAAGCGGCACCAAAGTTATTGGCAAAACAAAAAACACTTTTCCTATGGAAGCTTTGGTCCTAACTATAACTACCTACTGGCTATCATTCACTTCACCTGCTGTCTGGAATCTTTCGAAGTGATCCGTCATGTGGGGGCCAAGAAAAAGGGGGGCTTCCAAAACAAGTTTTCCCTATTTTAATCACCATAGAGATTTTGAACACGACTGTAGTTCGAACAGCTAGACAGAATTACACCAAATTTTGCAGAAAGCTAGTTCTAGGTCCAGAAGGCATGTTTTTTGTTATTGGGTGTAATCGTTCAGTAATTTTAGAGATGTTAACTGAATTACAAATGTGTATGTCTACGAGTGTAGATTCTCCACAGATCCAACAGTCCTTGTGCTGAAATCTGATTGACTGCCAATACTTCAGCTAGGAAGTGTTGGCAGCCATTTTGGGACCCGACTCAGCAGAGTCCCAATATAATGTTAAAAATAAAGAAAAGGGCAGGAGTAGGAATATCCTTATCCCCTAGGTTTGGTGGTGGGATCCCTGAGGGACCCAGTCTGGGGTAAAACATATTTGTTTCAAATTTACTGTGAAATCAGGTTTGAATCTGTGAATAAGTGGCAAAATTGAAAAAAAGAGAAGTGTGGTCTGTGCAGGCATTAATGCAGTTCTGTAATGATACCACAAGCCTTTTGGAACAGAATGACTTTTTCACAATAATCTCTTGGGAAAGAAAAAGAAATTTACTATGTGCTTACTTGCTGAAGGTGTGCTAGGAGATACCTGTCAGAGTAAAATCACATGCACACTCATGCACACAGAGGCGCGATCGAGACATCACCTGCATGTGTGTCTACATTCACCTTCTCTCCATAAAATAAATACATGTGCAATTGCGCAAATCACCTCAGCAAGGAAATACATGTTTCTAAATGTGGTCAATCAGGGTTCTAATCTCTTGTGACTATGTTGCGTGATCCTGGGCTAAGCAGAGTTTCATACCTCTCTAAAACCAAACATAAAACAAGCATGGTCTGATCGGGGCATTCATGCTCTCCTTTAATGGTACTACAAGCCTTTTGGAACAGAATGGCTTTCTCATTGAGATCTCTTTGTAAAGAAAAAAAATCTAACATGTGGAAACTTCCAAAGGTTTTGTGTGTGTGGTGCGTGGGCTTGGGTACATGCCAGGGGGTGGTAATGGGTTCTCTTTAACTCTCCTGGTCAGATCATTATGCTGTTCCTTTCTTTCCTGATCCCTCTATCACATAAGTCTTTGAATAAGGGGAACAGAATGGTAGTAAAAAGGAATTTCAGCCATATTAATGAGGAAGTTCTGCTTAAAACTCTTAGTAGTCTTCTCTGGATTCATCAATCTGATGCCAATGTGGCATCTATTGAGTTCTCCAATTGGCTGCTAACAGCTATTGATTCCCTTGCTCTCCTCAAGGAGCACTATGCAGGCAGAAAAAGGCCTACAGCCCCTTTGTGTTCAGAGAGGCTAAGGAAGCTTAGACAATCCTGCTGTCCTAAAGAAAGGATCTGGCGACGATATCTCAACCCAACTGAAAGAGACCTTCATAAACAGAAATTAGTGGAATACAAAACTGCTATGAAAGTGGAAAAATCATTTTTCTATTCTCGAATGACAGAATCTCCCAGATCCTCTAGGGAACTTTTCAGTGTAATTAACTCTCTCTCCTCTCCTTTGGTTTCTGCCTATATGGATGGCTCTCAGGATCTTTGCCACAAAATTGCTAAATATTTTCATTCGAAGATTTCAGAAATCTATTCCTCCCTGGACAATCTCAATTCAGAGTTGTCAAATACAGTTCCTACTACTAGCCCAACTCTCCTTAATTCTTCTACACTCCACAAGGGGGTAGCTAATTTATCTGCCTTCCCTCCCTTGTCACAGGAGCACACGGATTGCCTTCTAGGGGGAATAACCTCTGGATCCCCGCTGGAATCCTGCCCCCTAAAGATCATGAAATTAGGATAGGAGATGATTGTCCCTCACCTTACCTCCATGCTCAATGTAGCTATTTCATCAGGACAGTACCCTCTCACTTGGAAAACTGCAGTGGTCAAACCATTATTAAAAAAGGCTACTTTAGATCCCTCTGAATTAAACAATTATTGGCCTATCTTTCTGTTGCCAATCCCAGCAAAAATCTTGGAGAAGCATCTACATTTCCATCCTAGCTCCTACTTGGACTAACATCATTTGCTTGATGGCTCTCAGCAGGGCTTTAGGATTGGCCATAGCCCAAGAGACTACTTTAACCTCTGCAATAAACAACATTTGCATTCAAGTTGATGCTGGGTACACCTCTCTACTAATTCTCCTAGACTTAACCGCGGCCTTTGATACCACCTTGCCCTCGAGGTTGGTTGGCCTTCACAAAGATATTGGGGTCACAGGTTCCGCTCGGATGCTTCTGTCCTTTTTTCTTTCTGATCGGTCACAAAAAGTAAAATTGGATCAAATCTATTCTGATGCCACTCACACCTCCTGCAGAGTCCCACAGGGTTCTTCCTTGAGCCTGACCTTGTTTAACATCCATGTTTCCCCTTTGGCCAAAGTCATTAGATTTTTTGTGCTGGAGCTCTGTCCTATATGAATGATACACAAATTGTTGTATCAATCAATAGCATGGAGGCATCGGCAGCACATTTTTAAAACTGCATGCAAACTGTGGCCTCCTGGATGATAGATAACTACCTTTGACTCAATAGTGACAAAACAGAAGTCTTGATTTTTGGTAGTCAACAATCTACAAGGTCCTACTCTTGGTGGCCTGAAATGCTCAGCTCGTGGCCCTGTCCAGCTCCAAGAGCAAGGAATCTTAATGTCTTAGTTGACAGTCTTAAAGTTACGATTTTTCTCATTATAGGAGTCCTAAAATTAGGAGTCCTAACTTTACTACTAAACTGAGAAAAATCCTAACTTTAAGACTTTCGGTATTCACGGAAGGCATTTAGGAGTCCTAAAGTAAGGACTCCTAACTTCTGTGAATACCAAAATGAGTGTCTTCTGTAAATATCGAAATGAGTAAGTGCCTTCTGTGAATACCAAAATGATAGTAAGTTTAGGATTTTTCCTTCAGTTAGTTCTGTGAATCGGGCCCTTCCTGTTTGGGCAGAGGTCAAATGACAATGGGTCTTTTTTAAGGGACAGGTACCTGGCAAAGATAGGGATGCCCAGGAAAGGTTACTGGGTGGGTCCTATCACCATGGTTGGCTGGGCCAAAACAATTACGTCTGTCGAAAACACATCCCCCGGCTATCAAGATGGCTAGGCATCCAGTCCCCTGTTCCATGTTGGAAAAAAAAACTTGTATAAATGTATAGTATGCAAAGTATTTGAAGTAATTTGCCTAACGAAGTTGCTTACATGTGATGTTTATGATTTAAACGTGCACCATATTAAAGTTGCACATAGAAATGATTAATTGCATTTAACATGTAGGATTTCATAAGTTGGTTGCAACAGACAAGCATTGATGTGCTTTTTAGTGTAATGTTAAAAAGGCCTAAATGAAATGTTTACTCATGTATTTGAAAGGCTTATGTGTTTCAATCTTATGTTGGCCGATTTCTGTATGCCTGAAATGTATTTTCCCTGGGGGCTCTGGAGTAGGGCTGTTAGAAATTTCATGTGCATGTTGAATTTGTTCTGTTCTCATATTTCTGATGCAAGTGGAGAAAGTCGTTTTTGTTAGTTAAAATAACGTCTTTTGTTTAATAGAGTTAGGCCTGGGAGGATGCGATACAAATGTGCACGGTCTACTGATGATTGAGAGAGAGAGTGTTTTTTCTCATTTAGGGAGGCCTGGGAATGAGGGCATAGTGCCAAGAGCTGAAAGCATCGACATCGCATGGGAAATCACCTATTGGAAGTGTCCAGCAAGAAGTGGTGATCTGTGGGCGTGTTCTGTGTTCTATTGTTTTGTATTAAGGATAGTGCCCCCGGGGTGGAGACAGGAGAAGGGGTGAGGAGATCGAAGGAGAGAGAAAGAGCATCTTCGAAAAAGCTCTACAACGTGAGTGTACTTCTCAGGAAGTCTTCACGCACTGACACCTTTTTCCTGATCTTGCCTGGGAAATGCTAAGTAGGGATGTCACAGTAGTCGTAGTGTAGAGACAGGCTAATGCTTTTCATTCATTCAACACAGATGAAAGCCGAACTTGAAGCGGGGCAATCATTGCCTGCATTCTGCTTCTGGAGATCTTTATTCTGTTTATGATCCATCGCATAAAACTAGGCCGTAGGTTTGGATTTGTATTAGTTCCCATGTATTTTTATAACCTCGTAATGAAGTGCTTGTACATTCAATTGTTTTTGGTTTTGTAATAAATCCGCTAACTTGAAATTCGGAGTCTGAAATTCTTCAGAGTCATGCCCTTGTTGTAAAGGCATGATTGGTAAAGGGATATGTGTCGTAAAGTGCACACCCCAGCCCGCCAGTCCTGAACCCTAAAACCTCATACCCCAGCCCTGCAACCCACCCTATCCCAGCCCTAAAAACTACCCGACTCCCCACCCTGAGCCCTAAAACCCAGCCCCCTGCTTAAAAACGACTCTACGCCCAGCCCCTCGTCCTGAGTCCTAAAAGTGACCCCCAGCCATGAAAACTGCCCCTTTTCTGCCACCCTGATTCCCAAAACCCAGCTTAAGCCTTAAAAACTACCCCTTACCACCCCTTCCCAAAGCACTAAAACCCTGCCCCTGCCCACAAAAGTACCCCAACCGCAGCCCCCCGTCCTGAGCACTAAAACTGCCCCTACCCCCCACGACTTGAGCCCTAATTCCCAGTCCCCAGCTCTGAGAACTACCCTGACCACCCACCCTGAGCCCCAAAACTGTCCCAACCTTAAAAACTACCCACCCCCTAAAACTAGGCCCCAGCCCCATTTACCAGGCCGTGTCCTGGTAATTTCTTCTCCCAATCCTTCCCGCTCTTCTCCCCACCCATTCGCACATCTAGACAGCTGCTGCCAGCATATGTATATGCTTGGTTTAGGCAAACTTTGTTCCACTTGCGCTGACACAGCACGCATGGCTCAACCCCCGTTGTAAATGCTGTTTCCCCTTGCACCATGATGCAAGGGTGCCTGTGTTGTTTTCAGGATTGTTTTCATGCAGGTAGGGGCTGCTTCCTGCATGAAAACAACCCTGAGAATCAATTCCTCTTTCTATGTGTGTTACAGAAGTAACAAGGAAAAATAAAAGGTATTTCTTCTTGGTATGCCTGTCTGGAAAGGCAAATCTTTTTGGCCCATTCCCGGGTTTGCCTGTTCTGGTAAATCTGGGAATGCATAAAAAAAGAATGGGAGTTGCGCTGGGACACACCACTCACGCTGATGGAACACCGTCCGAGCGCAGAGTAAGGCACGCAGTGATGCTTTACCCCAGATTTATGAAGCCACTCATGGCCATGCAAGGACGCCTTGCGTGACTTCATAAATCTCATTTTTGGCTTGCGTCGCATTTGCACCATCTTAGGTGGTCCAAGAGCGACGCAGCTCCTCTCGTAAATATGCCCCTGACAGAGCAGGCCATCTTGTTTTTCAATTTGTTCACTTCACGTAGACAAAGTATGACTTTATCTTTTTGGAAAAGGTGATATGGACAATAGCACATCGGACTATTCACGTAATTATCACACTAGCTAATGACTGCCAACACAACCAATAAGTGAATCCACTAAAAATTATGGGGGTTATTTACAAGCTTCTTGCGCCACTGTTATGTTATGTTGTTATGTTATGTTATGTTAGGCGTTCTTTTATAGCGCTCTCGAATCACCGTGGGGCATCTCGGCGCTTACTCAGAAACTAACCCAAAAAGAGGGCAGCAGGGGAGGAAGAAGCCATTAGTACAAAAAAGCCTTTAGATGTTTCCTGAATATTTGATAGGATGGAATTTCTCACAAGGAGATTGGAAGGCTATTCCAGTATTTAGGGGCCAAGTGGGAAAAGGCCCTACCCCCTGACCTATGAAGTCTGATGCGGGGTACATGCAATAACAGCTGCGAGCTTGATCTCAGTAGACGGCACGGGATATGTTTTTTCAACTTGTTTTGCAAGTATTTTGGGCCCTGACCCTGAAGTGCATTAAAAGTCAGACAACAGATTTTGAAGAAGGATCTTTGCTTAATAGGCAACCAGTGTAGTCTTCTCAGCAAAGGCAGCAAAGAGGATCCCGCCGGCATGTTAAGAACCAGCCTGGCCGCCGTGTTTTGGATCACCTGTAGTTTGTTTAGGGAAGTCGATCCGGCTTCTGCTAGAAAGGCATTTCCATAATCCACACGGCTAATGATCATAGCTTGAGTCAGAGTTCTGCGGTGCTCCAAAGGGATGAATGGTGCGGCACTTTTAAAATAAGAAAAAAGTGATGTACTGGCGGCGCAAAGGACTTGTAAATATGCCCCTGTATCTGGCACACACTTACGTAATTGTGCCCCATTTATTTACCAACATGGGTTTAATTAATAGCTGGCATAGGTGACTAGAAGCACCTGCTTGAAAATGGGCATGTTTTTCAACATGCGTCAAATGTTCATATGCTTTAGGCTTCTGAATATTAAATGGCAAATAAAGCGTGGGTTTGTCCAAAATGTAGCTTGCAATATTCAATTTCCATGCATGAAGATTCAGATGTCTGTTCCCAGCAGCGCGCAGGATTTTTTCTGTTCAAGCAAACCGAGGACAGATGCAGTTTAAGCAGTTAATGCTTTAGGGTCAGACTAAGAACTTGTCCCTTTTAAGCGGCTCAGCCGAAAGTAATTTACTTGAGAGGCTTAATCAATTCTCATTTTAAATGTGCCCACCTGTAAGGCTGCCATAGCATTTTAATGACGGAATAAAATAGAATGCGTGGAAAAGTGGAAGGTTTTTATGTAAAATGTACCTTTTACAATTGTCCAACTCAGGTAAACGATTTGGAAGAGTATATTACTTCAATAAAGTATTTAGGATAGGACAAAGTGATGTCAAGTTGTTTCAGTTTTATTGTACTCTTGGGTCTTCTTCCAGCGAAGCAAATTACTAAAATAATCTAAAAATTCAATTTTCAACTTGATTTTTTACAGAAGAAAATAAAAACCACGAATGTAGAATTACGGTGTCCTCTGGGGTTATTTTCATAAAATTGTAATTTTGTGTGTGCTCAAAAATACAATTTAAGGACATAAAACCAATGTCATGTTGGTGGAATTTTACATGAATAATGGGAACCTGCAAATATAAATAGAAAAGGATCAATATGGAAGAATAGAGACATTCTAAAGTTCAGAGGTAGTTATGCCATTTTTTTTCTTTTTCCGTACTCTCCAGTTTACCAATGCCCATGCATAAGGCTCTACAGGTGTTTTTCCCCATGTTCCTAATAGGAAGGAAATAGACCGTAATTGGCTGCTCCTTCTGGATTCATCAATTGCAGTAGTATCTTTGTCCAATAGGCATACAACAGGCTGGAGCCATGCTCCTGCTTATAAGTCCACTTCGGGTAGGTGGGTTACAGTTATAGCATACTACCAGTCAGAGTCAGTGCTTCCTCTAACTTCATAAGAACCAATCAATCAGGCTGAGTCAGTTTTAAGCTCCTCCGCATAAACGTTCCCAGGATGTACTGCAGCGACCCCTGTAGACGACCTGGTATTTCTTCCAGTTTCACTTTTGTGACAGAGAACCTGGGTTTTGTGAATTGAGCCTGCTATTTTTACATATGCATCAGTCTCACCAAATCTGGGACACAGTTTTATTGGCTGCATAGCACTGAATGTGTATGGACTCCTCCCTCTCCATGACCAGACAAGTCAACGCCGTCTCCTCGTCATGCTTCAACATCCTGCGCATGCTACGAAAGATCTTCCGATGGATCCCCACCGAGACCAGGAAGACGGTCACCCAGGCCCTCGTCACCAGCCGTCTGGACTACGGCAACTCCCTCTACGCTGGAACCACCGCCAAACTCCAGAAAAGACTCCAGCGGATCCAGAACACCTCAGCACGACTCATCCTGGACATCCCCCGCCGCAGCCACATCTCCGGACACCTGAGAGACCTGAACTGGCTCCCGGTCAACAAGAGAATCACCTTCCGGCTCCTCACCCATGCACACAAAGCCCTACACAACCAAGGACCAGGATACCTCAACAGCCGCCTCAACTTCTACGCTCCCAAACGCCAGCTTCGATCGACCAGCCACGCCCTCGCCACCGTCCCCCGCATCCGAAGAGCCACCACAGGAGGAAGGTCCTTCTCCTACCTGGCTGCCAAGACTTGGAACTCCCTTCCAACCCACCTCCGCCTGACCCAGGACCACCTTGCCTTCAGGAAGCAGCTCAAGACCTGGCTGTTCGAGCAGTAGCGGACCCCCCCCCAGCGCCTTAAGACCCTCCGGGTGAGTAGTGCGCTATATAAATGCTATGATTGATTGATTGATTGGCATAATACTTCGTTTTTTACTGTCCAAGTGCGGGATAGGTAGACCTTTTCAAAGGGCAAATATGTAATGAGCAAAAACTTCCATTCTCTTTGTCATATCTATTGTGTGTATGGGAACAGCTTACAAGCCTAGGATACCAATCCAAAATACAATTCCTGCTAAGAGCAGACAGGGCTGGCAGCCTGGCGCCTCTTTGGGACTGGATGGTTCATGGAATCTATACTACAGCTAGTACAAGTTACAACTCCTTCTTTCACAAAAATTGGGTCTACAATTCTCCAGACGCGTGACTGGTAACTGTGATATAGAGAACTAACCCACAATCGTTCTGCTTAAAGTGGCTATGGATAGTACCACTTCTGGCCCACCTATCACAACCTTTGTCCAGAGAAAGCAGACAAGTTCACCAGATAAGTCATGTTGCCTTGCTTGCATACTGTAGCTCATTACAAATAGTACCAACATTAGTTGTTTGGATGTTATCTATGGAAGTTTCTCATCCCAGCAACTGCAGCTCAAAAGTGGTATATTTTTTCTTGACACCATCTTTTCTTGCACAAAAATACTTTCATGCAAGAAAAAAATGCAGACGTGTCTCATTAGGAGGGGTAGTAGGTAGTGATTATGTACTACTGGCTCAGGGGTGGATATAACTTTTTGGTGGCTAGTACTTTGTAGTGTATTGGTCTAGTCATGACTAGATTTTTGTTTTTTTCTTTAATGAGGCTTTCATGTAAGTGCTTGGGGAATTGTCCACTCCCTGGTAAATTAGACCCATGCCCACCATGTATAGGTTGATCATTTGGAAAGTTCTTTCCATTCCAACAGGAGGGATTTAAGACCAGTTGAAATTAATATGTCCCATAAAACATATTCTTCTCCATTTAGACAATGGGTTATTTTGGGGTGAGAGTGCCCAGTGCTATAGTAGCAAGATTAGGATTCCAATTAGTATGCAGAATCTGGGAGCTAGTGTCACTGATCTCAGACCAGAATTTATTAGAGAATATGTATTTTGAGATGCATGTTTCGTAGTTTCCCTAGATCTTTTCCGCAGCTCCAGCAACTGTCTGATTCCTGGAGGCCGAGTTTAAAGAGTTTGTAAGGGGTCCAGTGGGAAATATATGCAGTCCACCGTCTGCTTTGTACTAGGGAGGGTGAAATTCTTTTAGTGGTCATATTAGACCAAATGGAGAGCCAGTTTCGGGTCTTGGCATGTGAGGCATCTGTTTTATCCAAAAAAGTTTCTAATTTACTTTCAATAGATTTTGTGAGGGTGTTAGATTTTGGTGCTAACATTTAGTAAAGGTTGGAAGCTATGGCTCTCCCATTAACCAATTTCCTCAGTGTGTCTGGAAGGTCCAGTATATTTGGGGTTTTGTGCTTTACAATGATGGCTTTTATCCTTATAAAGGGATCAAAGTCTATTTCTTCAAGCTTGAAATTGAGTTTGATGAGGGAGATTGGTATAGTGTCTGAGGGGTACCCAGGTCTTCTACTAAAAGGATGCATTTCTGTGCCCATTACTCAAGCAACATTGTCCTACCTACCAATGTGCAGGTATTATTATGCAACAGCAAGGCTAAGGCAGTGTATTGTACTTTATTACCAGTTTGTTGTTGATTGTCTGGAGGGCCTGTGCTGTGCCAGAGAGAAGGATTGAGGAGTGATCTGTCCTTATTTTTTTGGTGGTGATTAAAGATCGGAGGGAAAGTGGTAGGGCAAGATTGTGATCAACGGTGTGCCAGATTGGTGATGATGTATTTGGCAAATTAAAACAGGAGAGGCCTTGTGTCACTAGGTATGCTGTTTGGAATCTACGGTAGTCTGGGAGGTTCAGACCACCAAGTCTTTTTGGGAGTTGTAGTTTTTTTAAAGCAATTTGTCTCTTTTTAGGTTGCCAAAGAAAATTGTTGAGTGGGAGATCTATCTTAGTGAAAATGTTTCCTGACATGAGTAGGGAGATCATTATTTTGATGGTTTTGATTCGCCCCCACCAAGTGACAAATCTGGTTATCCATTTATCAAATATATCTTTAATCTTAGCAAGACTAATTTTTTGGTTGTTGTGAAAAGATTCCCTATGGTTTTGGCTGGACCAAATACATAAGTATTTCATTTTGTCAGGTACCCATTTGAGGCAATTATCTCCAATGGCGGATCTATTACAGGCGACATTTAGGGTGAGAATCTCTGTTTTCTCCTTATTAAGGGTATAGCCAGAGGCATGTGCATAGTCTTTCATGGTTGATAACATATTGGGTTTTGCATACGCCGCATGTCTTTTGCAGCTTATGATGTCATTTGAATATGCTCCACTTTTTGTGGGCCAGCAGAAAATCGGATACCTCGGATAGCTGGATTCTCTCTAATTTTGATCAGGGATGGTTCCATGGCGAGTAGTAAAAGAAGAGGGGAGATAGGGCACCCCTGCCTAGTACCTTGTTGTAAATTGAAGCTGTTTAATAAGGGACCAAACTATTAATTCTGGCTTTAGACTCTTTATATAGAGTGTGTGTAATTCTGGAGAGTTTTGAGCCAAGATTAAATGCTGTGATGGTTGTGTGGAAAAGTAAATTTTGCCATGTTGTATGTGCCTACGTGTTCCCCATCTTATGTTATATGTGCATGATTAATATGCATGTATTCCCCTCTGATCGATTAAAGACGCAATTACAGTTGTGTCCATCTCTAGTATGCCAGTTTCCAGCCTTCGTGAATACAACGAATATTAGGCCTATGTAAACCCATGTTGCCACGTTTCACAGTGTGCACGTTAATTCATTGAAAAGTCCCCGTTTCTAGGCCTCAAAAGGGCCCGGACTCAGATTCAGCTCCTGTTTCCTGAACCCTCTCCGAGGAGCGATACAGCCCCCACCTGTATCCCTGACCCTTAGCTTACTTTCATGCCTCACAGTGCCCGGCTCGGCCTGGCTCTGCCTCTTAGTCTGCCAAGAGTATGTTATGATTCTAGTTATCAGTCCAGCCCTCCTTCTCTGCATTCCTAAAGCTACTGAATCGCATCAATAGTTTCCGTCATGGTCTAGCCTTTATGTCTCCATGTAAGAGAAATACTGTATTAGTATTATTTAATATTCCCTGCACCCGCACTACATGTAGGATTATGCATGCACCAGTCTTAGTGTCTGTTAGCCTTTGCCCTGATAACTTTTGGATTCTATCAACATGTTCCCTAAACACTAGATACTAGATAGGCTTTAGGTACATGTCGCCCTGACACTCCAGACTTTTCGTCTCTTCTTCTAGCACAGAAGTCATAGCCCCAGTCCTCCTGGTAACACGTCATTGCCAGCTTGCGCGCACCACTAGGTCAGAGGTCCCGGCTCCTTAGGTAGCCCCCTCCATGTTTCCACCCCTTTTATGACATATTCTGTTACGTTTGCATCACATGTCTATGTACACGCCTCTTGTTACACCTACTTCATGCCTTATCTTTCACCACTGCTACAAACCCCGCCCACCGCTACGCCTACTGTACTGAATGCTATGTATTTTGTTTAACTATATATACTTGTGCACTGTTATTAAAAGTTGGTTATCATTCCAGATCCTGCCCCCGGCAGCTGCCATCCTATTCCCGTGCAGGTTGTCCTGTTCCTGTCCTTTATGCTATATTAAAACCTGCAAACTCAAGATACCTCGAATCTTGACTCTTATTTATTGAGCTATCTGTTATTATATATATCTAGTCAAAAATAGAACAGGTATTTAATTATTTATTTACCACATAATGGCGCCCGAACAGGGACTTGCCCTTTCCCCACGCGCCGGAGAAGCCACGCAAGCCCCCTGACCCTCTGCAGCCGTGACGGAACCATCCTGCGCAGCGGCAGATATTTCTGCATCAAGTATCCCTCAGGCCCACGGAGGAGACGGAGGTTGCGGTCCAGCATCCAGACGAGGCGGTGGAGGAACGCGGCGAGTACCGACCAGAGCCCAAGCCGAGAGTTCAAGGTCCGAGGTATCCAGAGGCCCACCTGTAACTGAAGTCTGAAGTTCGTCCGTCCGTCGTCGTAGCAGTCCAGTCCAGTCCGAGGCCTTCCGTTCTTGCTGCCCGGTGAGTACCGTTGCTGGGGTAGTATCTAGACAGGGTCAATTAATTTGTCTCTGGTCCGTGGGTTTGGGTACACAGATCCAACACGAAGTGTCTACTTAGGTGGATGCGGGTCCTGACGTGTCTCTTTATGGGACCGGTAAGTTTCGTACTGTTTCAGCAGTGCATCTAGTCTGTTCTAGTAAGTTCTGTTCTCGAGAAATCCATGTGTCCTGTTTTCAGTATTTCAGGTAGTATTCTGTCCGAATTGTTATTTTTAAATGTTGTTCCATGTGTTTTCAATGTCGTGGTATGAATGATTTGTTTTTAATTATTGTGTTTATTGTGTATTGTATTGTTTCTAGACTCCAGTCTAGTCATGCCTCTGTTCTCTAAGTTACGTCAGTTAAAAACTAGAAAAGGTCTGCCCGAGGAAGCAGTTCCTGTCCCGCCTAGGGACAGTCCAGGTCATTTTATGTATCATAAGCATGGCATAAGTGCCATATTATATCTAGACTTATGGGTCGAGTATACTAAAGATCTAGAAGAGAAATATAGATGGCCTGTATCAGGTACATGGGATGCCGAGTGCATCATGCGAGTAGAAGAAGCATTATGGAAAAAGAAAGCCAGACAGTCACAGAAAGATGCCATCGAGTTATGGCGAAAAGAATCTCATAAAAGAACCGAAAAAGAAATCAGAAAGTCAGAATTAAGTAGAGAATCCTCAGAAAGAGCCCAAGAAAGGGAATTGATCGAAGTAGGTGAACGAGTTAAAGCCGAACAGTCAGACAGACAGAGAAATGCCCTCATTAAGGGAATGTATCCTCTTCTTGCCGAGGGCTTGCCAAAAGCAACCCCGGAAGCACCATGTAATTTTCCGCCGCCATTAGTTCCGATTAAGCTACGTCACAAACCGACCGCAGCTGATATTTTCCTCTCGTCCTATTTGGACGACACAGTCCCAGAATATGCGAATCCTGCTCCGCCAGCTCCTGTAAATAATGTAATTCCTGTTCCTCCAGCCACCGGGGCACCTGTTACAGCACCTGTTACGGTACCCCCGGTCCAGCCCATAGTACAAGTTCCCGCTACATCGGTCACTCTGCCAGCACGAAGAGTATCAGTCGACGATTCCAGTTTAGGGGCCGCGGGAGGAGGTCCTCCTGGCACCCCGCCGCCAAATAAACGTATAGGGTTAGTCGAGTTACATGAACGTGCGTTACAGCGTACGCCCAAATATCAGTCCGTTGCAGACATCAGGCGAGCTCTTACCGAATGCTGTTATGATCCAGTCCCAGGCGAAGACAATATGGTTTTATATTCATTGCGTGTAAGACGGGTGACAGAGTATCTGGCCACCCTACCGAATATGAAAGAAGATCTAGACAGAATGTATCGTTTCATCCGTACAGGAGAAGATCCAGAAAGTATTGGTGAAGTCATGTCTCTCAGGAAAGCTGAGACCCAGCTTATGTTATTAAAGTTTCTAATCAATTGCTTAATAAGGGAACAAGATTCCCCGACTAAAGATCCGAACTAAATGAAAATTCTAACAAGGTGGAGTGATAATATAGCCGAGGGTAGACACAAGACACTCAGTAGTATAGAGAGTATGTACAAGAAAATCCGTAAAGAAATAATAAGGTTACACGTGCAACGCAAAACAGCACAAGTAAGCGAGAAGGAAAACGACTCTTCTACTGAAGAGGTAGACGACGAGAATCCTTCCAGAATAGCGTATGTAGGTAGAACTAGACTTTCCGACCGACATTCACGTCTACACTGCAAGAAAACTTTTCCAGACGAAATAGTGGCACAAATGTTTCTGAAATTGCCCCCAGCCGAGCAGCGACTGGTGGGTATGTATATGATCCAGCACCTCATTACACTGTATGAGGGTCAACATTCTGATCCAGGTCCGTTACATGATGTCCTGAACGAGTTACTCCAGTATAAATGGAAAGGTTTAGGTACCGATTTAATTAGTGTCATTCTAGAACAACGCCACAAGTATAGAACGTTTCTGAACCCGCATTTTGTTCACGTCTCACCCCCGGAAAGTAAACCGTTTTACATAGATAGACAGCATCCGTTACGAGAAGTACACCCAGTTAGGACACCAGATGGTGAAATGCAACGAGTATTTGTTTACACCCCTATTACGAAGATGGAACTCTTAGAGATGAAGAAATTAATTCCCTGTCACGACAAAGATCCAGCAGGGTTCCATCGAGAATTAAAAGACATGCTCCGTATGGGGGAATACACGTATCCAGATATAATTAAAATGTTAAAAGTCCTGTTGCCTGCGGGCATATATGAAAAACTCAAAGAAAAAGAATGGGAGGTGGGAGAGAAAAAGATCGATTGGGCAGTTCTAGAAGCTGAAGATAAGATACGAGTACCAGGTACCGGTCTTGGAGATAAATGTAAAGAATTACCAGAGTTATTGATTCAGGTTTTGCCAAGGTTATTAGCCACGAAAAAGGAAGACTGGGATGCAATCTCAGCATGTAAACAGAAACAGGATGAAGATACTAGTGATTTTTATTCTAGATTCGAGAAATGCTTTATCATCAACAGTGGTTTGAAGACAGGTAGCGAGTCATACCCTCATCTTTTTGTTACTAAACTAGTCGAGAATTCAAGTCCACAAGTTAAAAATCGAGTTTTGAAAGTCGAAAGTACCTGGCAAGCTAATACCCCGTCCCAAATGCTCCAGATGCTCCAGTATCACCAGAATAGAATCAGGGAAGAGCAAGAACACGAAAGGAAACGTATGAAAGATACGAAAATGAAAGTATTAATTGCACAATCTGTTCCACAAGACAGTCAGAAGAGGGGTCCGAATCAAACCAGTCATCCTGCAGCTCCCGTTAAAGGGACTTGCAATTATTGTAAACAGCCAGGTCATTTTATAAACGAGTGTGCAGTTCTGAAACACAACATAGCCACTGGTAAGACTAAAGAAAGACCACGTCCGCCCAGACAAGAACAAGTTTCACAGACTTCTCAGTCACCACAGAATGCACAACAGACAGTTCCAGCACCGCAGCCTATCGCTGCAACACAGCATGTTACACAGCAGATGTACCAGTATGCTCAGTCAGAGTATCCAGAGTATCAACCGTATTCATGAAACAGCCTAGAGAGGGAGGTAGGCTTGCCTCTCATCGAGATACCTGTAGATCAAGAGGGTCCCTATGTTCATAGTCAAGTATTAGGGAAAGACAGAAAGTTTTTGATTGATACAGGGGCAAGTAGGACTACTATCAGTCATGACGAGGTTCCGGGGGCTCCGCTCTCAGGCTCTAAAAATGTTTCCCTTGGATTTTCAGGAAAGCCTATTGTAAACGAGATATCAAAGCCAGTTACTCTAGAAGTTGGTCCATTGTCCCGAACTACTGATTTATTACTTACGAAGTCATGTCCAGAAAATTTGTTGGGTATTAAGACATTGAAGGAATTAGGTGCAGTTATTTGCTGCTCCCCAGAAGGAATACGTTTGTTTTTACGTGACTTTAAAGGCCACTATGTATTACGAGATTTTGATCCAAGATTGTCTAAGGTTCCGCAGCATTTATGGGCGCAAGGTCCAACTGATGTAGGATGTATGCACATCACACCCCATCGTGTGACTCTCAAGCAAGGTATAGTCCTGCCACGAATCAGACAGTACAGATTGCCACCTGAGGCTGTAGCAGCCTTATCCAAAATTATTGACGAGCTCATTGCTCAAGGAGTGGTTGTAGAAACTGACTCCAATGTATGTAATTCTCCTATCATTCCAGTCATGAAACGTACTGGTCCAAATGCACCTCCAGTATATCGATTAGTGATTGACCTTCGAGAACTTAATAAATGTATCATACCCCAGTATCCAGTAGTCCCAGATATTTCATCCCTATTGACAGCTATTGATTCTGAAGCTGTATTTTTTACAGTAATCGACCTCAAGAATGCATTTTTCAGTGTCCCCATTCATCCAGACAGCCAGTACTTTTTCGGTTTTTGTTTAAATGGAAGGAGCTATAAATTCACACGAGCTCCTCAAGGTTTCACAGAAAGTCCTGGTATTTACAGTCAAGCGCTTAAAAGACAACTAGACAATATTCACATGCCGACAGACACTGCCCTGCTCCAGTATGTCGATGATCTACTGATCACAGCCCGTTCTGAACTTGCTTGCGAGCGAGCGTCACTTACAGTTCTGTATTTCCTAGCCGAGATGGGGCACAAGGTGTCCCCTTCGAAGCTCCAGTTCTGTGTCCAGCAAGTGATCTACTTAGGCCACTTACTGTCCAAGTGGGGTAGGCAGTTGACACCAGACCGTATCCAGTTAATAGCGAGTCTTCCACAGCCCAAGACACAGAAGGAGGTACGTGCTTTTATTGGCCTCACTTCCTATTGCAGACAATGGATTCCGTAGTATGCATTCCTAGCCAAGCCACTGATACAGTTAACGACACAGGAGGCAGCCGTATCGACTGTCCTCCCTTGGACATCCGAACATACACTTGCTTTTAATGAGTTAAAGAAAGCCTTATGCCAAGCACCTGTTCTAGCTACACCGAACTACAGTAAGCCTTTTCCACTTTTTGTCACAGAACGTGATGGTACTGCATTATCTGTTCTCACACAAGATCAAGCAGGACAATACAAGCCTTGTGCTTATTTTTCGAGCACATTAGATCCAGTAGCCCAGGCTCTGCCTGCGTGCCTCAAGTCAGTTGCAGCCACAGCACTAGCTATCAGACAAAGTGATTCCATAGTATTAGGACATTCCCTGACAGTACAAGTTCCACACTCCGTGGAAGTTCTTTTAAACCGAACACAGACTCAGCACTTGACCATTGCACGTTTAACAGGTTATGAACTAACACTGTTCCAGCCACACATAGAAATCAGACGCTGCAACATTCTGAATCCTGCTACACTGTTACCGTCAGCTACTTCAAATCCTGCCACACATGACTGTGTGGAAGTAGTTAACACCATGACTAAGCCAAGACAAGACCTGACAGACATTGAATTACCTAATCCCGACCTGACACTTTATGTGGATGGTTCATGTATGAGAACAAGTACAGGAGAACTAGTAGCCGCGTATGCAGTGACTACTGACACTGAAGTTATTGAAACACACCGTATTGACACCCTGTCTGCTCAAGCAGCAGAGCTAGTCGCTCTGGCCCAAGCCTGCATACGTGCCAAGAACCTGAAAGTAAACATATATACAGACTCACGTTACGCATTCGGAGTTGTACACGACTTCGGAGTGCTCTGGCAGGAGAGAGGTTTCATGACTTCTCATGGAACCAAGATTCAGCATGGTCTCCTCATTCAAGCTCTGTTAGATGCAATACATTTACCGACAGCTATCGCTATCATGAAGTGCAAGGCACATACGAAAGTCACTGATATTATTTCCCAAGGTAATGATCTAGCAGACCGAACAGCCAAGCTTACAGCTCAGACACCAGACATTCCAGTTAACAAGACACAGACATCCACTCCAGATCCGACTACATGTATGACAGTTAAGGACCCTACACAAGATGTCATAGATATACAGTTACATACTACTCCCAAAGAAATCAAGAAATGGTCCGAACAAGGAGGGGTCCAGACAGATCAGGGATGGTTGACGAAGGAAAAAGCCACATGGTTCCTCCCCGACTCTATGGTTCAAGTCATTATCAATACCGCACATAGTCCAGCACATCTAGGAGAGAAAGCTATGTTAGACAGTATCCAGAACCTTTGGTTCAACAAGCATTTACGAGCTGCAGCCAAGCAGAAAGTCCGTACTTGTATGATATGTTGTCAATTCAATCCAGGTAAAAGTGTCCCGGTGGAACAAGGTGGATTCCAGCCCCCTGACCACCCTTTTGAAGTCCTCCAGATGGATTATATTCAGATGGAGCGATGTCGAGGTTTCAAGTATGTCCTCGTAGTTGTATGCGCTTTGTCCAGATGGACAGAGGCATATCCAGTTCCAGATTACACAGCCGCGACCACTGCCAAGCAGTTGGTTCGTGAATTTTTCCCTCGTTATGGACTCCCTAGGGTCGTGTATTCTGATAACGGCCAGCCATTCTCATCTGAGCTAATGAAGCATGTTTCCCTTTTGTTAGGGTACCAGTGGAAGTTCCATTGTGTACGCCATCCAGAAGCAGCCGGTCTCGTAGAGAGACATAATCAGACCCTGAAAATTCGGATTGCTAAGATATGTCAAGAGAAAGGTGTAGACTGGCTAGTTGCCCTGCCAGTTGCTCTATTCTTCATGCGAATGGTTGCACACTCCAGATCAGGTCTGTCCCCTTATGAGGTCGTATTCGGCCGCCCCCCAAATATGTGGGGTACACCTAGACCCCGAAGTATTACCGATGTTTCCAGTAATATGCTGACAGATTACCTAGCTTCCTTGATATCTTCCCTACACTCTTGTCGTTCACAGGTTGCCGCTGCATTTCCAGACAATACTGAAGTGAAACCGCATGAGGTCATCCCCGGGGATCTCGTTTTGGTCCGGAATTTTGATCGTTCAAGTCCGTTGGAGCCCCGTTGGAAGCAACCTCAACTTGTCCTTCTGACCACCCGCACGGCCGTGAAGTTAGAAGGCCGCAAAGGCTGGGTGCACCTGTCCCACGTCAAGAAATTCCATGGATGTCGCATAAAAACATTGGACTATTCCATTTTAAAGGACTGCCAGAATTCTAAAGACTGCCCTATTCTCAAGGACTGTCCCGCTACAAACTTTGATTCCAAGCCTCCCCTGTTAGAGGAAACTCCGCAGCAGGAGTATAAATCCAAGCTCCGGTCTAGTAAAATAAGTCAGCCAGTTTAATTGTCTAAGTCCCCCTCGGGTGAAACGGTTAGACAGGTATCTGACATGTATGAGATAGACCCCCATAGTGAGAGAGTTAGTCAAAACTCTATCCGATGTATCGTTTTTCTAAGTTTTCTATTGTTTCTAAGTTTGATGGTTACGTGCACAAGTTATGCATTTCATTTATGTTTTCCAATTCCGCATGTAAATAAGTTTTCTAATGCTACAGTAGAGCACACATTTAGTGATCTGCCTCCTCACGAGTTATCCTATCGTCTTGCTATGCGCAATAACACGTTCATTAGAATGTTACACTATTCACACCAGACCAGCAATGCCACTAATTGTTGGGTGTGTGGTCGACTCCCCCCTTTCCAGACACCGAAGGGAGTTCTGCCACTCTTTCCTTATCCGTTTTCACATAATGGTTCGTGTGGAGCATGGTCCATGTTAACGTCATCCTCCAATGATATGTCCCTTCTGAATAGAACATGTTTTCCAGACCAGCAAGGTCTCCCCCATAGAACAGGGTTAGATCTAGAAAATGAAGTTTATGATTTAGGTAATTATTCTTCGAATTTTATGGTATTGAATGTTCAGTCTGATACTACTCCAGACTTACCTGCCATTTCAGTACTACCAGTCAAAGGCGAATTATGTGTCCGAAAGAATGGTTCTGCACATGTAGGACATAGTGATTGTACTACTACTGTCGAGTATAGTGACAGTGGGAAATCTATTTTCAAAGCTTCACGTCATTCTTATTTTGTTTGTGGTCAGACCGCATATGTTCGTCTGCCCCTCGATTGGGATGGAACATGTTACATTGCCTTCCTACTGCCACCAGTTTTCCTAGCCCCATCTGATTATCATAGAAACACACATCTAGTACACGTCAGGCATAGAAGGGAGATCGAGTCCCCAATTGTCGATCAAACTGAAACTACTCTAGAACAATATCAAGATTTTAATAAAGGTTTCTTCTTCTTTATAGGACCTGTCCAGAATAGTAAGCTAATACGTAGATTAACCAGAACCCTTGAAGCAGTAGTGAATGAGACTACTTCTGCTCTAGGTAACTTAACCGAAGAGCAATCTGCTATGAGATTTGTCGTGCTCCAAAATCGTCTCGTTCTTGACGTCATACTGGCCGATAGAGGAGGAGCATGTAGAGTCATCGGATCTAGTTGTTGCATTTTCATTCCTAATAACGCGCCGTCTGTTTATTCAGCTATAACCAGACTTCATAAAATTGCCCATCAGTTACACCAGAATCCAGGCACCTGGACATGGTCCGGTTGGCTATGGAGTATCATATCTGCCTGGGGATGGAAAGTATTGTCATTTCTAGGTATTGCAGTAACGATCATATTCAGTTGCTGCCTCTGTATACAATGTGGCCCTGCGATTTGCGGCATGTGCGCTACCTCTTGTATTCCTAGTCCTAAGTCCCGTTCCAAGACAATTCGAGACGAGCAAATGATGCTGTATGAAGTGATAGATGGTATCATGAATATAGATGTTTCCTGATGGAAACGTAGGGCACAAGGAGGGAATGTGGAAAAGTAAATTTTGCCATGTTGTATGTGCCTACGTGTTCCCCATCTTATGTTATATGTGCATGATTAATATGCATGTATTCCCCTCTGATCGATTAAAGACGCAATTACAGTTGTGTCCATCTCTAGTATGCCAGTTTCCAGCCTTCGTGAATACAACGAATATTAGGCCTATGTAAACCCATGTTGCCACGTTTCACAGTGTGCACGTTAATTCATTGAAAAGTCCCCGTTTCTAGGCCTCAAAAGGGCCCGGACTCAGATTCAGCTCCTGTTTCCTGAACCCTCTCCGAGAAGCGATACAGCCCCCACCTGTATCCCTGACCCTTAGCTTACTTTCATGCCTCACAGTGCCCGGCTCGGCCTGGCTCTGCCTCTTAGTCTGCCAAGAGTATGTTATGATTCTAGTTATCAGTCCAGCCCTCCTTCTCTGCATTCCTAAAGCTACTGAATCACATCAATAGTTTCCGTCATGGTCTAGCCTTTATGTCTCCATGTAAGAGAAATACTGTATTAGTATTATTTAATATTCCCTGCACCCGCACTACATGTAGGATTATGCATGCACCAGTCTTAGTGTCTGTTAGCCTTTGCCCTGATAACTTTTGGATTCTATCAACATGTTCCCTAAACACTAGATACTAGATAGGCTTTAGGTACATGTCGCCCTGACACTCCAGACTTTTCGTCTCTTCTTCTAGCACAGAAGTCATAGCCCCAGTCCTCCTGGTAACACGTCATTGCCAGCTTGCGCGCACCACTAGGTCAGAGGTCCCGGCTCCTTAGGTAGCCCCCTCCATGTTTCCACCCCTTTTATGACATATTCTGTTACGTTTGCATCACATGTCTATGTACACGCCTCTTGTTACACTTACTTCATGCCTTATCTTTCACGACTGCTACAAACCCCGCCCACTGCTACGCCTACTGTACTGAATGCTATGTATTTTGTTTAACTATATATACTTGTGCACTGTTATTAAAAGTTGGTTATCATTCCAGATCCTGCCCCCGGCAGCTGCCATCCTATTCCCGTGCAGGTTGTCCTGTTCCTGTCCTTTATGCTATATTAAAACCTGCAAACTCAAGATACCTCGAATCTTGACTCTTATTTATTGAGCTATCTGTTATTATATACATCTAGTCAAAAATAGAACAGGTATTTAATTATTTATTTACCACAGTTGCACGAAGAAAAGACAAAGAAACATTTTCGAAGGCCTTTTCGACATTCAATGCTATTGCACAGGTAGGTTGGTTGAGGGTTTGAGATTTCTCTATGATACGACTGAGTAGTTGAATGTGGTCTCTGCTGAACCTACCTTTAAACAAACTTGTTTGTGAGGTGTAGATTATATATCGGAGGACCGGTTCCAATTTTAAGGCAAGAATTTTTTCATAGATATTACAGTTTGTTTATTAGCAAAATCAGGTAATAATTCTTAGGGTCAGAAGAGTCATTACCATCCTTAGGGATGACAATAATAGTGGCTTCTGCGGCAGTACCAGTGACCACTCCTGTGGTAGTGAAGTGAGAACAGAGTTCCTTGGTACACGCAGATCTCCAAGTGCTATAGAAGGAGGGAAAGCCACCTGGCCCTTGTGCCTTCCCAGTTTTAAATGATTTTATAGCTTTTTCAATCTTGCATTGAGATATAGGTTCTACAAGTAAGGCTTTTGGTTTGTTGTCCATTTTGGTTATAGGGATCGTATTGAGGTACTGTAAGCACGTTGTCTAATGAGTGTGGTTACTTTTATAGTAAACGTTAGGTAAAATTGTTCAAAGACATGAAGGGTGTCCTCTTCTCTGGAAGAGGGAGAACTGTGTTAATTGATGATCAAGGCTATCTTTGGGAGCCCATAGTTTTGTTTCAGGAAGGGCAATAGCAGTTTCCATGATTTGTTATTCCTTCAGAATGAAATTCCTTTGTTTATGTTTCCAATACAGTATGTCTTGTGACTTACGATTTTATTGTAGTCATATTTTAGTTTTATTAGCTGGTTTAGACATGATTTGTCTTTGTTTTGTTTTACATCCTTTTCAAAAATATGATTTATTTCTCTAGGTTATCTAGTTGTAAGTTATCTTGTTTGTTTTTCCAATTCATAAGTTTAATCATGTGGCCTCTGATGGTGGATTACGGGGCATTCCCTATAAGTTGGGGATTGGGTCCAGAATTCCTATTAAGTTCCTAAAATTCTATGATTTCAATATTAACTGCTTCCCTAAATATAGAGTCTTCAGTGAGTAGAATATTCATTCTCCAGAATTTTTGTTTGACTTTAAGGTGTGAGACATCACACAAGATGGATATACAAGCATGGTCTGATATAAGAATGTATTCTATAGTGGGGTTGGATGTATTGGGGACATAGGATTTGCCCACTAAGATATAATCAATATGAGAGAATGGGTTATGAGGGTGAGAGAAGAATTTGTAGACCTGCCAGTTGGACTGAACAGTCTCCATATGTCCTTCAGCTTAACGGTATAACATGGGTTAAGCAGCAGTTTGTAAGACTTGTTCAGTCCCCTATCCCAAGGAGGGAATCGTAGAGACAAAAACATTTTGATAGGTGGTGGAGGCCATGTAGGCCCAGCCCTAGGGGCATCAAAGCAAGAGTTTACACCATTTGGATAGCATCAGGGGTCAAGTTATAAAGATAGAGCTAACCCTAGGAGCTGTTTAGGTTTGGAACTAAACTGACTATAGTAGGGCATTGCTAAATAACTGTGCGGTTATACCTGTATAAACAACCAGAGGTAAGTACAAGCACTTCTTGAGTTAAGTAAAGGCATATCTTGAAAAAAGCACATCATGAAGCAAGTTGAACAATTTTAAGTGGACAAAAACAATTTTGTAACTGAGTATGGTCACAACTGAGGGGTAACTAGAACTGTGAGAATGAGTTACTATCTTGAAGTTCACATTATTTGTATGGATCTTCAGAAATTACAACAAGTAAGAATAGCTGAGCTCAAGGAGCTACATCTATTATTGGGTAGTATCAACTATTAATAGGGTGTTGAAATTGGCGGGTAGCTATACCCTTGCTGCAAGTAGCTATGATATAGAGATACGGTGTGAGATTGTTCCATTAGAGGTACATGACTAATCAGCTTATATATGGAACTTATCTTGGAGGAATGAGAGCATACAAAACTGATATGTCTAACAATAATGATAATGGACTAAGTGAGAGGATTAGAGAAGTTGGGCATTTGTTTGTCGTTTTACAGATCACAATTTATTTATATGATAATGTGACATTACTTGCGGAGGTTGAGAGAAGGTTGGATGGGCTTTGTAAGGAGGGATCCCGGTGAAGACAGACCAAGGCAATATTAAGACTGTTGTGGGTTCCGACCCAAAAAGGGATAGCATAGGTTAGCATATGATCTAACTATTTAATTGATATTTAGTTGTTAGTAGGAGAAAGTGAATGATAGTTGTTGGTAAGTATTACTCGGTCTTGGTTAAATGAACATGCAAATATGAGAGAGAGCAGTTGTTAGTAGATGGTTCAGGAATACAATGCAGTATTCATATTGGAGTACTGAATATCAGTTGTGAAGAAGTCCAGGTCAATGGGGTTGTCGGAGATAGACATTTTCAGGTGGAGGTGATTTTTAGGTGACCTGAACCAATGAAAGAGAACTGTATTACAAGATCCTTGCATCTTTTGAGTAATTCAGGAAATTCCAATGGAGAAGCCATGCCAATTAATCTGCACCTTTTGTCATCTGGGATATGATCATTTCATGTATATGAATAGCGAAGAGGTCTAAAGAAAAATGCCCTGGGGGAGGAGCTATTTCTAGGTTTGTATGTAGGAACGGTATGGACACAGATTATTTTGAACTGCTTTATAATGCTTTTTTTCCCAGGACTTGGGGTATCCACTTTTCCATAATGGCAGCACATGATGAGTTCTGTTGTTCCGATCCCTCTGGGAGCCCAAAGATGTGGAGCTGGCCCTTTCTGTGGCGATTCTCCAAATCTGTGAGAATTCTTTCCATTTGTAGCAACCTTTGTGAGGTGACTATTAGGGCCTTTGTCAAGCTCTGTTTGTGGTCTTCAAGGAAGGTTATTTGGTACTCCACTTCCATCATTCTTTCTTCTAGTAGCTAGATAAGCTTAATTTGTATCATGTCAGTGGACTCTTTTGTAGATTTAGCTAGGCCATGTAGGGTTTCAGGTTTTTGCATGATGAGATCCAGAGTAGCACCCGAGTCAAGCCTATGATTGATTGGTGAGTCCGAAACAGACTGGTCCTGTTTAGATCTTTTTCTACCAGGTTTCATGCCCTTCTGACACCCGTTGGTATCTTTGGTGTCATGTGTCCAGGGTTCAGACATCCTGGTACGTTAGGCCTCCAAATGAAGTGACATCCAGGCAACTGGTGGTATATTGCATACATAGTGTTATATTTGCCTCCTCAGTAAGGTACTTGCCATGTTGCATTAGGAGAGTGTGTGCCTGTGAGGTCAATTGTAAGGTCAGCCATTCTATGATGATGATAACTCCTGGACAGTACAGTAAAAACAGTTAGCCTAGTCGTGGGGGCGCACTGGAGTAGCAATACACCGTAAGAAAGATGGCCAGGGAGGCTTAAGCTTTGGAGGATCTAGTTGGAGGTGTAGATATCACACCTGTAGCTGTGGTTGATTAGTTGGACTTCATATTCAGGCCAGGCAAAGTGTGTGCAGAGCTGTTGAAGTTATAAGTAAGATGGCCAAGGAAGCTTTAGCATTGGAGGATCTAGTTATAGGTGTTGATATATGTACCTGGAGCTGGGGTTGATCAGTTTGACTTCACATTCAGGTCAGGCAAAGGGTGTGTGCAGAGCTGTTGAAGTTACCACTCACTGGCTCAAGTGTCCAGAATGTAGGAAACAGGGACCTATCCTACAGGCAACTGGAAGCAGGACATGGCTGGTCAAGGATGTAGGTGACAATAAAAACAGCATGGGTTATCATAGTGTTGATGGATATGTCCTGCCGGTGGCCACTTTTACGTCAGGTAGTGCTTCCAGCATTCACTGGAGGGCCATGTGGTGCTCAAGAAACTCGGCCAGAGCTCCGCCGGGAGCAGGTGATGCAGGTGACACACGAGGACATGCAGTGGGCACCAGATCTGGCCATGGAGTTAGGCAGCGATGCCCCTAAATAGCTGGGAGAACAGAGGTAAATCTAGGTGTACCAGAGCTCAGGGTCTAGGTGGCTATCTTCTCCAGCTGTTGCTATACCCCCATGCCTATTGAATTACAATTGGTTTACTTTACCCACTGTGGATGCGTTTTGGTAATGTTTGAAAGTTAGGTAAAACTTGAAAATAATTCTACATTGTATCAACAAGCACCAGAACTGATCTCACTGGCTCACACAAGATCATGCGGGTAGTGAGTTAGATTTCATAGTTGCTTGTTTTACCTAATGTTTAATTTGTGTACCAAAACATATACTCAAACATAATTTAAAATAGGTTTTGTGTGTTAATGTAAAATCTCTTATAAACATGCGTGTGTGATGTATTTCCAATAATGCATTAAAAAGTACAAATATGTAGCTGGAAGTCTTGACTTAAATATCTGTCATAATGTAAAGATCCCCACTACCCCATGGAGCTATGCCCTTACAAAGTAATACCTCAGTAAAGTAAAAAAAATAAAAATAACAAGACACTTTGGGCCCGATTACGAGTTTGACGGTGTGGCCGTGGGACCCTCACACCACCAAACCCGTATGAATACCACCCACTATATAATGACTTTTTTAGTAATTGTCGAACTTTTCCTTTGCCGTACCATGGCAGTGCCTATAAAATAGGCACTGCCATTGGAACGTCATTTTAAGTTCCAGTACGGCATGGACTGAAAAGTCTATCCCATTTTGGAACGTCTGTGCACGCACAGAGGGGGGCACATGCTGTGCCGCCCAGTATGCATCCAGAATGCGCGAAGCACAAAGGAGCCCTTTAGGGCCCCCTTCGTTTACTCATGGCACTGTTTTCATGGAGGAAAGACCTGCAAGTGGCGGTGATGAAAGTCAGAATACGCTTGATGGAACCGCGGCAGTCCCATCAAGCATAATAATGCCTCTTGACCTCCGCGCTACCACCAGGGAACAGCGGTTCACTGGCAGACATTGTAGTCCCGGGGCGGCACGAGCACTAGGGCCAATATGCGACTGCCATGCCACCATGAGTCTGGCGGTCCAAAGACAACTAGACTCATGATTGGGAAAAATGTGATAACAGACATAACTGTTAATGCTCTGTTTACTAATGCCTTATTTACTTCTATTATTTGCTGCTTCCTCAATCTGAAATGTGTTTTTTGTTGATAAGTTAAGTTCCCATGTTCATTCATAAAGTTACATATGTAAAGCTAACTTTAAATATGTACGAACCAACACCTTTAGCTGCCTGCTCAATATTTGCTCTTTTCTAACATCTAATCATGTCAAAGTAAAAAAAGTTATTCTGCAAAATAGCCATGCAAATACAAAACACATCTCATAGTAGTCAATACACAGATTGTTTACAAACAGCCATTATAATATCACTAAATACATACCATACTTAAAAAGGATAAAAATCATTGATAATTCATAACTTGTTAAAACAATCTTAAAACAGTCAGATGTTAAAACGTAAACCCGTTTCTTCATCAAATTCTGTAAACTGCTGGATAAGAATAATGAAATCAGTCACAGAAAACCCCTCTTTTATGTGAAAACTCAATAATTTTTTCTCGTGTTTAGTGAGCATTTAATAAGGATGATTACTGCCGAACATGGCTGCTGTAAATATAGCATACCCTCCTTATAAGTTGTAAGCCATGTTCGATATAATGTGCAAAAAAAGCATATACTTCGAAATACTTTGTTTGGAGCGACTGTCACAAGGGCAACTTGTAAGAAGTGGTGGGATTCCCGAAGCTTTGCCTTTCAAGAATAGTGTCTTGTTCGTGTGAATTGAGGAGTATGGCATACATAATTCAGGAGCAGTTCACCACCACTTGCAGAAAACGTGTGGTGAATGAGCAATTAAGGGTCGGTTTGAGCACCTAAATTCTACTTAGAAGTGTGACAATATCCATTAGTGAACACAAATTCCCAAATCAGGATTGGTGAAAATCTTCAGTTGCCAACTATTATTACAGACTGGGAACGTTCTTCTAGTATGATCAAATTTCCTCAATCATAATTAAGGGACACTGGCAGGTAAGTATTATTGGGTGATCTTGCCTGAGAAGGAAGGACAACACTACACATTTGTAGGTATTCAAATTCCCTTGCATTTAGATTTCCATACTCACAAAGTCTAATAATAATAGGTCCGTATTTGATAGTTCATTAAAACCCTTCAAATATTGTTTAAGCTCGTACAATTTATGTATCACGCCCTGGCACACCAATATACAGATTGTGACAAGTTAACAACTTGAAGTTCAACACAAATACAATAACAGAATGTGCAATTTAATGTTTCTTTCTTGTTCTGATTCCTGCCACCACGTGTTTCGTCGATCTAGACACCCGCGACTTCCTCAGGGCTTTAAGTCTCTGAATCAGTTTTATATGCCTTCTTGCTGGTTATAATTCCATCTCAGCCTAAATATGGCTGGCCAATTTGCTAGTAATCCGCGAGAAATCCTGATCACAAGTGTATCCAATGCGAACGATCTGGAATAGTCCCGTGCTCAAAGACGGACTGAATATCTGGTCAGCCACCTGCGCAGTGTTTGTTGCAGCATGCAGTTCCAAAATCGATCCTCGGCACCTCAATATGGTCGCCGTACAATTTATGCATAACAAAACTAGTGCTTATAAACTCAATAAAAAGGACCAGTGCAAGGATATCATGAAACTGTTACATCAACTAAGAGGCAGCAAGTTTCGGTAGAGGTAACGTGACACGAGACAGTTCATGATAAAAATTCTAAGTGCGCATTAAAAAATGAGTGCTTGTGTAGTAGCATGATTAGATGCCCCCAGCAAGGCTAGACTGGCTGAGGCGGGCATCAGGCTTTTTTGGGGGGGGCTGGAAGGGTCGGGCCGTTTTATGACCTTTGGGGGCCATTCTTAGCCTCTTGTATATACTTTAGTATATATGTAGCCTTACGGCTAGAGCGGTCGACCTAGGACCTGGGGAACCGGGTTCGAGTCTTGGCAACGACGTTACACGTCCTGTGATTCTGGGAAAATCACTTAATCTCCCCGTGCCCCCCCCCCCAAATTTATTTATCTGTAACTAAACTGGTGTTCATGTAAAGCGCTCTGATATCCGATGCCTCGGCTCAAGTTTGCGCTATATAAACCCGCCCCCCCCCCCAAAAAAAATATGTGCATTTACTTTGAGAGCTCTGAAGATCAACCCTAGGGCTTGTCTGCTTCTGCTTTGAGACTTATTTTTCAGTTCAACTGCCTCTATTTAACTGTCTTGACAGGAAACGACCAGCAGAGGTCAGTAAAATACCAGAATTGCTTTCTGCTTCTTCATCTGCCTCTATTTAACTTTCTTGATAGAAAACGACCAGTAGAGGTCAGTAAAATACCAGCATTGCTTTCTGCTGAGGGACTTTCTTTTTTTTATTTTTCTGGCAACTGCCTCTATTTAACTTTCTTGATAGAAAACGACCAGCAGAGGTCAGTAAAATACCTGAATCACTTTAGCATTGTCTTGAATCCAGTCCAGAGAAATTTTCTTCCATGAGCATCGGTAGAAAATAATATTTTTTCAAATCTTATATTTTCAGTGATAAGCCCACTGAAGGCCCTGATTTTATATTAAAAACAGAGGTTTGGACTATACCATTTCCCTCTGAAAGGCAATATTTCTCTCCATGTGTTTCCATACCAGGTGTGTCACGCAGTTTGGTGCTTACTTTCCCTCCATGTTTAAGAATAGTAGTTGTTTCAGCACCCAGGCTAATGTGCTGCATAGCTAAATACATACAAGGTCCCAAAGGCGAGACCGATTGCATCGCAAATGCTTGCTGTTACTCGGTCCTGTTTTGCAGCAGTGCTGAAATATGGGCCACTGTGGAAAAACAGCAACAGTGTTTCCACCAACACCCTCCTCATAGGAGCCGGTCACGGTTAATTGCCAGGTCTGGTTTGCATTCCCAGTCCGGCCGTGGCCCTCAGTTCCTTGTCCATAGCCTTCACATAACAGACAGGGAGTTTACAGTCCTTGACCCGGAGGCATTGATAGATTGCCTCCTGACAAGAAGGGATATTCAAGTCTCTAAGGAGTGTCTTTAATCAGAATGGCCTTTCCCATTCAAAACATAGACACGTACACAGTGCCTGGCAGGACCGGACTGGCCGTAGTGGGCAACAGGCGTTTTCACGGTGGGTTGGAAGGGTGGGAGCCCGTTTTGGATTGATTGTGGCTGTTTTTGTTACTGGGGGCCTGTTTTGCAGCAGTGCTGCAATACGGGCCCCCTGTAACAAAAACAATAGCAGTGTTTCCACCAACACCCCCCTTTGGAGGTCCGTCCGAACTAAGTGCCGTTTCTGGTTTGCATTCCCAGTCCGTCCGTGGCTCCCAGTGACCTTGTCCATAAACTTCACATAACAAACAGTGAGTTTACAGTCCTTGCCCCAGAAGCATTGATCAATTGCCTCCTGACAAGAGGGGATATTCAAGTCTCTAAAGAGTGGGTTTAACCAAAATTGTCTTTCCCATTCAAAACAGGGACAGGTACTCAGTGCATGGGCCTAAGATTCCTTAGAGTAGGGTCAGATCAAGCGGAGGTGTTGTCACTGAGATATTTCCATCTTTAGGCAACTTCCTCTGTGTCAAATAGGCCTATCTGTGATCTTAAAAACTTTATATTATTAGATTTTGACAAGGGCATTGTTAAATAGGGATGTATGACATTACAACGCACACTTTTACAAAGCACACCTTTACAACGCATTTTTTACAACGCAACATCCATTACAACGCATTCCATTACAACGCATGCCATTACAACGAAATTTTAAAAACTACATTTACAACGCATTCCATTACAAAGCATACTACCTTTACAACGCATACCATTACAACGCATTACATTACATTACATGTTTGGTAAGTATTTGATAGTGTAGGGGTAAAATTTACTATTCTAACTCCAGGGGGTGCAACAGTAGGGTAAGTGTTGGATAGTGTAGGGGTAAAAATTACTATTCTAACTCCGGGGGGTGCAACAGTAGGGTAAGTGTTGGATAGTGTAGGGGTAAAAATTACTAGTCTAACTCCAGGGGGTGCAACAGTAGGGTAAATGTTGGATGGTAATGTTATGCGTTGTAATGGTATGCGTTGTAATGACTGAGTTGTAATGACATGCGTTGTAGTGGTGTGCGTTGTAGTGTCATGCGTTGTAATGGTTGCGTTGTAAATGCATGCGTTGTAATGGATGTTGCGTTGTAAAAGTTTTGTTGTAATGGTAGTGCGTTGTAAAGGTTGTTTCCCGTTAAATAGGATTGACAATTCGGCTCAACATAGGTTGCAATTACAACAATGATTTTGTTTGTAGAGTCAAAATATCCTTATTTGCAGACAAGAGGTTCACTACCCTTCCCAGAAGAATGTTGACTGCACCATTCCAAATGTTCGGTGACCATGGTTGAGTCATTTGCATATCTTGCACAGCCTTACGAATAGAGACTTGCAAGGTTGATGTGAGAAGATTAAACAGGTTTTTCCCTAGGTGATTTTTTAAACTCTTGGCTTCTGACTTCTTTAGAGTAATTCAAAATTTCAATAAAGTGGCCCTCTGCGCCAGTGTTTGTTCTAGCATGCCTAATTCCAGTCGGATCTGACATTCCCTGACAGAGTTAGGGAGTCTAAAAATTTGACAGAAGAGCCTTGATCGATTCCAATTTAACAAAACCTCCAAAGTTATCCGGGAATGCTTTGAGGTCATAGACTAATGAGGGCAGGAACTTGGCTTTTATGACTTGCATACTTTCACAGACTCACCAGCGCTTTGGAGCCTCGTGTTTTGCTGCTGCCCTGCAACGCCTTGCCGGACCCGCTGCGCGGGTCCCGCTGCGTAGCGTGACTATCTTCGAGTAGGAAGAGAAGGGGGAGCCTGTCTTGTAAATCACCATCAACCCTTGGACACCGGCAGGGCTGCGAGCTGCCTAACAGGGACTCCAGTGACCAGGAGTCCCTGCGTGCACCACCTGTGGCCGCTCTCCCTGCCGGCACCGCCCCTGACAAGCGGAATCAAAAGTGAGCATTTTCCCTTGCCTCTTGGGATACTTTCACGGACTCACCAGCACTTTGGAGCCTCGTGTTTTGCTGCTGCCCTGCAACGCCTTGCCGGACCCGCTGCGCGGGTCCCGCTGCAAAGCGTGACTATCTTCGAGTAGGAAGAGAAGGGGGAGCCTGTCTTGTAAATCACCATCAACCCTTGGACACCGGCAGGGCTGCGAGCTGCCTAACAGGGACTCCAGTGACCAGGAGTCCCTGCGTGCACCACCTGTGGCCGCTCTCCCTGCCGGCACCGCCCCTGACAAGCGGAATCAAAAGTGAGCATTTTCCCTTGCCTCTTGGGATACTTTCACGGACTCACCAGCACTTTGGAGCCTCGTGTTTTGCTGCTGCCCTGCAACGCCTTGCCGGACCCGCTGCGCGGGTCCCGCTGCGTAGCGTGACTATCTTCGAGTAGGAAGAGAAGGGGGAGCCTGTCTTGTAAATCACCATCAACCCTTGGACACCGGCAGGGCTGCGAGCTGCCTAACAGGGACTCCAGTGACCAGGAGTCCCTGCGTGCACCACCTGTGGCCGCTCTCCCTGCCGGCACCGCCCCCTGCCCTCCCCTATTTCTATCGGGTAGGGCACCCGCGGCGCGGGAGCGCGCGGGAGCGACCGGGGCGAAGACCGGGCAAAGAGCGGGCCGTTTGAGGCCATTCGAGGACTGAGCAGACTGGACTGGGCCAGCCCTCTTGGTCTCAATATACGGGCTCTATTGTTATCACTAGATACCATGTCATCCCGGGAGTATAAGGAGAGGGCTGTAAAATCTAAATTAAAAAATGGAACCCTAGACGACTTCATTACCAAAACTCATTCTGCCATAGATAACGAGATTGCCAAAATGCAACGTCGAGTTTCATCTGAACTGGACGCTGCAAGGAGGCTGTCACAGGAGTTAGTTGCGGCCAAAAAATCCTCTTTAGGTGCCATTGCCTTTGCTAAAACCCCTGACCGTTCTACCGGCCAGCCACTGAAACTGGTTGAAACAACTGCAGACATCCACCAGCCAACTGTTCCCACTATACCCATACAAAAGGAGATTTTACCATCACCATCATTATCCCCTAATTCTTCTTTAAAAACATCTATGAATGGGTTAATAGAGGAAACGAAGGAGTGTAAAAAAGGTGTGCCGGTGTTGGGCTTAAAACTAATATCTACAGAGCAGACTGGAGGAATTCCTGAAATCAAACAGCGAGGGCCATACACCAAAAGGAAGCGCGGTAAACAAACATCATACGCTAGGAAAAAAGTAAAGGCTGCAAAGTCCCATTTATCCACCAAGTTGCCATCTCCGTCCCCAGCGATTAATACACGTCCTTCTGACCTTATACCAGAGGCTGATGTAGACTGGCGATAATTCAAGATAAGGATAAACTGACAATAGTGAAGGAAAATAATGAGGGACCACTTTGTGTTATAAATGGGGATGATGTTGAATTCCTGACTGTAGTGTGGGAGACGCTTAAAAAGCTTCTAAACCCCTTTGAGGATAGATTAGCGCAGATAGGATCCCAACTCTCCAACATTGAAAAGAACTTCTCGCATCTAGGGAAAAAACCCCCTTGCAAGGAAGATAAAGATCTAATGGTTGGATTCGAGAAACTTATAAAAAGTCTACTGAATCCCGTGATGGTGAAAACCCAAATAATAAACTCAAAACTGGATCAACTGGAGTTTTTAACATCCAAGAACACCGCCCTATTGGAGAGTTTGGTAGGAAATAAAAAACAATCAGTTACCACTGTTGATAAGACGAATAGTAATAATACCAGTTTAGGGAAAAATGGCCCGAAGACCAATCCTATACATCAATCTCTACTTGTAACACCTGGAGATTCTAGTGGTATTACCGTTGGTACCACCCTTTGTGCAGTACCAGCACCCTTAATAAAAATCAAGCAGGGGAATACATTGGGCCTTAAGCAAAGTAACTCGCTGGTGGTAACTACACCGGTTAACGCATCTGCGCCCGCCCCGATTAACATTGAAGTGAAAGAAACTCCGCCGAGTAAACCACAGGCGCCAAGTAAAACCCCATTACAAGGTAGACAGATCTATGTAAATATACCCCCGGAGTCTGCCCCTTACATGGCAATCCTGACAGGTGTCCCATTAATCCAAGAGAACAAATATGAGAAAAACGAGGACCTCTTAAATAAAACAAAATTCTGGCTAAATACAAATAGGCCATTGACTGAGGATACTGTTACAAAAATCCTTAGTGTACGGAGGGTCCTCTGGGTTGGACCAAGTAAAAAAGACCTGGAGGGTGATTGCATTTTGATAAACTTTAGAGATAACTGGGTCAAGGATATTATTTGTAGTAAGGCTAGGTTTGGGAGGATGGGGGATATTCAGTGTGTGGGTCTTGAATATTTCTATCCCAACCTCTATCAGACTATCCCTGATCAAAATTCCTTCCATCACGGGTACAGCACAAATGGTAGATATCAAACGGGTTGGACACATAACCTGAATATGAATCAAGGCCCGCATCACCACTATACCCCTTGGCACGAGACAGTTCACTTCATGGGGCCACCAAGTATGGGCAACTTTAGACAAGTCCCTTATAACCCACGAAGATCAAGGTTTAGGGGCACAGACTATCCTGGATGGTTCCCAAATAATAATTACAACAACAACATCCCATTGAGGAATCGCTTCGACCCTTTAATGAATTTGGATGAGGTAGATTGACTACCATCTAGGATCAAAGACATTGCACCATCCACTATGAATGGGGGAGCGATTGAAGAACCAGGGATATGCATTGATGATGATGACCTAGTGCAGGTAACCCTTGAGTGCGATAATGTGAATGCTGGACATCTGCAGATGGGGACTCCTGTTATGCCAATGGTTAACATCGTCAAGGGCCATGAAATGAATAGGTTACCACTGAATAGGTTACCACTGCTCGAACAAAATACCACTGTTGTAAGAGATGCCTTGGGAAGTAATCATGGAACACAAGGGCCTTCATCACCATCATTGATCTCTCTATTGTCCTGGAATATTTCCGGAATAATAAACAAATTAGAAGATGAGATATGGTTAGATTTTGTGGAAGCCCATGGAATTCTGTGTTTACAAGAGACATGGTCTAGGACCGCCTGTGACATCGAGGGCTTTCAAACATTTGCAGTCTCAGCTGTCCCATCCACATCGGGGAGGGCAAAAGGTGGAATAGTGACAGCGTTGTCAACAAAACTACAGGAGCTTAAAACCTCGATACTGGTAGAGACTAATTGGTACCAAGTGCTGTTACTGGAACACCTTTTCCCTGAATCAGTGGTACTAATTAATTGGTACTATAACATCTTTAATGGATATGATACCTCAACAATTCAAGGTTTGGAGGATGCTCTGGGCAAAGTCCGCAGTAGGCACCCTTCTTCCCCTCTCATCTGGGTTGGTGATTTTAATTGTACATTGTGCAACAATGGAGGATCGAATGTATGTGGTTTAGAGGATTCGAACGCCCAGCCCCTAAACCATTTCAGGCATACACCACAGGGGGATGCCTTGAATAATATTATCATCACAAATGATTTGTGTGTAGTAGACCCCTGGTCCCCTCCAGACACTCTGCATATACCTACTTTTCAGGGTTTGAGGGGGGAGATGAGTACTATTGATTTTGTTTTAGTATCGAGTACCTTTCTTAAGTATGTGGAAAAGTTGGAGGTGGTGGCAAATCCCACTAGTGATCATAACCCTTTAATGTTATCATTATGGGTGCCAACAAAAGAATCACCAAGGACTTGGGAACAGCCGATTAAGTATAACAAAAACCAGGGTGTTACTCTGAAATGGGGGCAGGTAAATGTGTCTAAACTGGAGGAAGATATTGTTGTAAATTGTAAATTTGAAATAGAATCATGTTTAACACCAGGTTCTGAACCAAATAAGGTTATAGAAAGTTTTGAGAAGTTGTGTTGCCATGTAGGACAGTGCTTAAAAAAACCCAAAGGGAAGGGAGGCCAAAAGGCTTCGAGATGGTTTGACTCCGTGTGTTCTGCCACACATCGATCACTGAAATTAGCTCTGTGCCAAAAGCCAAGAAATAAAGAGCTTGTAAGGAGCAGTAGAAAGGCTTATAGGGACGCTATTACAAAAAGAAAGCAGGATCTGAAAGGCATGGCTTGGGATGATCTTGAAAAGGCAGCAGAACTAAAAGACAGTAGGCTCTTTTCAATCGTCCCCTTTTTAAGAGTGATAACAAGGAATCTATAGTTATGCAGGTCACTGCTGAACAATGGGTTCAACATTTTAGTACGATTTTTAATCCCAATTCTTATGCAATAATGGCAAGCACCGAAGGGACAGGGGACCTGGTGTCACCTCCCTCGGCTTTGACCCTCAGCTCTTCAATCACATTGACTGAGATTGAGGAAGCCCTAGGGAAAGGAGCATCATTAAAAGCCCCAGGCCCGGACGCTGTCCCTCTAGATTTTTTCAAGTCAAATGTTAGTCTGTGGGCACCCATTTTATTGAATGTTTTCAAAGCTGTAGTGGTTGGCCGTATTCCTGGCACATGGAAGGAGGCAACTGTAGTGCCAATATTTAAGAAAGGTAATAGGTCTGATCCACGTTGTTACCGCCCGATTTCTTTAATAGATGCCTCATGTAAAATTCTGGGCAGGGTAATCTTGGCGAGATTAGAAAGTTGGGCAGATTCTACTGGATTGATAGTTGACTCCCAGTATGGTTTTAGACGTGGAAAGGGGACAAATGAGCAGTGCCTTAACTTGGCACTGATCTTGGGCAAGTACATGAAGGCCAAAAAATCTCCTGTACATCTGGCCTTCATGGACTTGACAAGTGCTTTTGATACTGTTTGTAGGCATAAGTTGTGGAGGATGATGAGCGATATGGGCTTTGAGGAACCTTTAGTCACATTGCTCCGTAGGTTACATGAAGCAACAAAAGTATCCATCAGATTTGGCACTGGAGGGGAAATAACGAAATTGATACCTTCCACTGAAGGTGTCCGTCAAGGATGCATCTTGGCGCCTTTCCTCTTCCTGGTTTATACAAATGGATTAGAACAGTACCTATTAAATCAGGGCTGTGATTTCCCAAAAATTAATGGTAAAAGCATTCCCATGCTTTCGTATGCGGACGATACTGTCCTAATGACACTGACAGGAAACAGCATGCAAGTGTGTTTAGATGCATTTAACAAATTCATGCTTGATCTTGATTTAAAGGTAAATTTAGAAAAATCCTTTGTAATGTCTTGTGGCCCAAAGGGGTCATCCATTAGGAAGTTCGTGGTAAACAACCGCATAATTGGGAAAGTGGGAAACTTTAATTACCTTGGTAATCTGTTTGATAGTAAACTAAGCTGGACACCGGTAATGAAGGTCCGAGCCCAGAATATGACAAGGGCAATAGAGGGTATTTTCCGCTTCTGCAGCAAATTGGGGCAAAAGCACATCATGCATCTCAGAACCCTTTATACCTCAAAATGTTTATCTGTAGCTACTTACGGGGCAGGGGTGTGGGGGACCGAAACGCCTGCTGTGATACAAGTGGTGGAAAACAACTTTATAAAAAGGGTCCTATCAGTTCCAAAAAGCTCCTCAAATACTTTCTGCCACAATGAAATTGGTATGGTCAGCGTTTCCGATACAATTCGCTTGTCCCCTTTACTGTTATGGGGTAAAATTTGGCAATCTGAAGACCTGCAACTAACCAAGGATATCATCACTGATTGCATGGCCATAGAAAACTCAAAACAGATCCCCTGGTTGTCCTATGTTTGTAACATGTTGAACAAAATTGGACTTAGTTCCTATTTTAACAACCCTGAAAAAATCGAGGGGAATTATAAGTGGACATTAAGGCAAAGTATCTGAAGTCACTGAATCAGCCTTCTATGGATAATGTAATTGATAATGGCATTGCTAACGTCTGTAAACCCCTACCACAGTTCTATTTAACATTCACCCTTAATGTGCAATGGTGATTCCTTTTAACAAGGTTTAGACTGGAGATTCTTCATTTTTTACTTGCCTTTCCGAAACAAGGGGGTTGGTGTGAGAGACTGCCCCCTTGTCCTTGTAATAACAGGGATAGGCAAAGTACTTTACATCTGGTTCTTTTTTGTTCTCTGTACAAAGAGCCAAGACTCCGGTTTATTAAACCAATCCTGAAGGGGAGGCAACCTTGCACTTATAAGGAAGGGTACGAATATTTGTCATCACTATCCTCTGTGGAAATCTGCTGTGTAATGTTAAATTTCATTAGAATCTCACTAAAGATTAGGAAGAATTATGGGTAGCACCACATGTATAGAAATTTTTTAGCTGAAAGTCATTTTTCTGTATTTTCTCTTATTGTTATCATCATGTCTTTTTATTGGTATAATTGTGTTTTCAATTTAGCATTCTTTTTTTATATTATGAGGCAAGATGAATTGTATGTTCAATACTTTTATGATTCATTTTATGTATCGAATAAAGTTTTTGAAACGAAACGAAAACGACTTGCAGTAATGGTTGGAGTGAAGATCCTGTAAATTTATGAGCTAGTTGGCATAGTTGTGCAGCAATCCCTGCTGCCATTTTTTTGCAGAGCTTCTGTGTGGAGGGTTGGGGAACACGAAGGCCTGGAAATTGATGCAAAGATATTTATCTGAATTAGTCTTGCCGATAAGATGTTCCCCTATTTCCGTGGCCAGGAATACCGCTTACTGTTCCTTGTAAAGGTGACCATACTCGTTTTTTTAGGAGTTTATATAAAGGGAATTAGTTTAAATTAGGAAGCAAGTTGTCGAGAGAGTGATGGAGCCCAGTAGCTGAGAAATCCAGCAATACTGCATCATTGAAGTATTGCAAAATGTACAATGCTTGACCATTAAGTTCTGGAGGTAGGCTTTTGGGTTTTTCAAAGCGGGTTCGATGACGGTAAATATTTTAAGAAGAACAGGGGTCAACACAAAGCCCTACTTTAACCCTTTGTTGACACATACTCTATTAGACTGGGTGCCATTGCTACTCAGTTTGACTTGAACCCAATTGCTGGAATATATGGTGATGATCACATTTAGTATTTTTTTCTGGGATGACCCAGTTGCTCAGCTTCTGCCATAACTTGGCTATGTTATGCTAACTGTGCTCAATGCTATTGAAAGCTTTAATATTAATCAGTGAAGCATGCATGCAGAGCTTGTTTGTTAGTGAGGGTTTTGTGAACTAGTATGGCCTAAGTCAGGATATTGTCAGTTGGTCCAGTATTTTTGATAAACCTTGGGAGTCCCTTAGGGACTGCAGCACTGAAAGCACTTTATATTTGCACGCCACCACTTTACTCACCACACTGGGAGAGCTGAGACTACCGGGTCTGCTGGGAACTACATTTCCCAGCACCACGCGCGCAAGGAGGCGCCTATGCAAATCTTCTGCGCCTGGTGGCGCATATAGACTGTCTCGGGCTCCCGCAGCGTGGGAGCCCCTTTGGGACTGCAGCACTGAAAGCACTTTATCTTCGCATGCCGCGACTTTACTCGTCACACCGGAAGAGCTGACACTACCAGGTCTGCTGGGGACTACATTTCCCAGCACCACACGCGCCAGGAGGCGCCTAAGGGAATCTTCTTCGCCTGGTGGCGCATAAAGATGGCCTCGGGCTCCCGCAGCACGGGAGCCCCTTTGGGACTGCAGCACTGAAAGCACTTTACCTTCGCACGTCGCCACTTTTTTTGCCACAGCGGGAGAGCTGACACTACCGGGTCTGCCGGGGACTACATTTCCCAGCACCACACGCACCAGGAGGTGCCTACGTGAATCTTCTGCGCCACGTGCTGCATAGAGACAGCCTCGGGCTACCACAGCTTGGGACGTTCCCGGGCAAAGCCCGGGCCAGGGGCGGGTCCATCTGTGCCCATCGGAGCCTGAAGGAGGTTGGGCTGGGCCACATTATTAACATTTTGAAGTCAAGCAGACGAATATTAACACTGGAAGGTATTTTGTTATTTGCCATCATTGCTATCATTACTTGGTACCTTCAAAATGAGTAAGCACAGGATGGGCATCGGCTCTGGGGTTGTGGGGACACTCAAAGCTTTTCTTTTAAGAGTGGAATAAGCACTTCTTGCATGAGATCGAACTTACTGATTGTAGGTTATCATTAGAACCACAATTTCCCCAAAACTGCAATGTACCGGTAGGGTCGTTTCTGCAAAAAAAAAAAGCGACATGTCTCCGCCTCTTTGCAGGAGTTTGAGTGCGCTCAACACTGTCCATTTATTGTCATTTTCATTGTGTCCAAGCTGCGTGAAATGCTCCACCAATGGTGCATTCGGGGTTTTACATCTCAATTGGCCAACACCGAAGCAGAGTGAGATGTAAAACCCCGAATGCACCATTGGTGGAGCATTTCACGCAGCTTGGACACAATGAAAATGTCATTAAATGGACAGTATTGAGAGTACTTAAACTCCCACTAAAACTCCCACAAAGAGGCGAAGAATTGAATAAGGAGGAATTGAAAATGATAATCCCCATGGACAGTATCAGAAATGGACTAAATAGGACTGAGGATTGGACATCCCTTCTCTGATACTAGAAGAATTACCCAGTTGCTGTGACTCCTGCACTCTTCCCTGGATTTTCTCGTTAAAACTCTACTCTGAGTTCATAGAAACATTCAGTATGCAAAATCTGCCTCAATATGCTGTTTTTTAACTCTCCATTCTCCCATGATTCTCACTACATGCCGTATAATTGCAGATTCAACAAAAACGCAATGTATATATGTAAATATTTAGGTACCACCTATTGCTATGATTGTTTCCAAGAAACCGCCTTGCTCTTTTATTTGTATTTCCGTCCTTTAAAATCAATAGGAACAATGTGTGCCCACAGTGCCATTGATTGCTTGCAAACGGGATTTAGTGATCTAATTTAAATTGTTGTATTTATCTCGTGTATAGTCATGTTTTACTACAAGGCTTCCACCTTCTATTTCTACTCTGATCACTTTTCACCACTACTACTCACTCAAGATGGCCGCCACAATCGCACCTCACCTCAAACCGTTTTTAAAAAGAGCATTCGTGGGCCACACCTGATTATTGCCAATGTGCAGTCAGAATCTCAGATACATCCACTGTTGCCGGTATTGAAGGTAAGAGCACACCGCTCCCATGGTGTTTTTGTTTGGCGTTCTTTCGAACTGACAATATAATTAGAGGTTCGCCTTTTCCATAGGTATTACTATTAATCACCAACTCCCCACTGCGTTTACTAAGGAATCCTCCCGCGGTTTTCAGCAGTGTGAATTTCCACAGTGTTCTTCACTCAATTATTGCTCAGAGGCTCCACCGGAGCCTAGGTAATATATATATTTTTAGTTAAGCACCACTACCTTTACCACAATTATATTTCTCTTAGGTTACCGGTTTTAACATTCACATTTCCTCTGCATAGGATCCGCTATCGCTCTGATGTTCCACCCAGCTACCTAGCTCTGCTCTTGATAGTAGAAAATTACGCCATCAAGGTTTGTCTCGTTTACAAGCCCCGGTATAATTTTTGCACGGTCCCACGTCACCATAGCATGGTTCTTGCCACCGCCTTCTAGCACGCTTCCCAACACCGCCCAGCCGATGCCCGTTCACTGTGCGGTTGTTGAACCACCATATGGATTACCGTACGCAATCCCACTACCACTCCAGCTGACGGCGGCTTTTCTAAAAAAAACCTTGCCACACTGTTAATTACATAGTTATCCAAACCTCTCTGAGATTCCACCGCAATTATTGCCGCATGTCTATAATTTTTAATCTACTAAGTATACAGCGGCGTCCCATATATCGCCATCTTTTTACCCACTCCTCCATGTACTCAAGCATGCTTCACAACATGATATACCATGTTTTTCACCAATCCGCTTCAGTGCATGGTCACGTTCGAGATCTGACAATCTAAACAAGCAAGATCCTTTTCTTACATCATTTTTTTCTGCCTTTTTCTTACTTTCTTTCTCCACAGGCAGCGTTCTAATTATTCAGGCATATCTATAAAACCGTCCTGATGATGATCCCACCATTCATATAAGGGATCAAAATGTCGTCGACCTTTGGAATAGTTTCACTGAGTCAACCATTCTGTTTTATTAGTGTGATAACTATTAAGGACAGCTTTTGCTTTTTTCTCATTTACTCTGAAGCTTCCTTTCTTTGTTTGCCTGAAAATCCCCAAATTTACTGTATGTTTTGTTTTGTTTTTAATGTACCGGGTGCAGGATTGTATCCCACTTTAATGTTGGTTGCTTTTGAAAATATTGAAAACATTTGACTAATTACACTATCTGTCCGGCTGGACACCGCTGAATATAGTGCTTACTACAGACTATATTTATTTCAATGTCCTAATCTATGTATTAAGGACCGTAGTTATAAAGTAAGATGGACAGAAAATAGGGCACACAAAGAGATTATCACTCTTCAACCAAAATGATTTATGGGCTCAAGCCATATCAGCAAAGAAATGTTTCTTCTCAAGAACCATTACCGCTCTAGTTTGCTTTTCAAGAAAATTAGGCAGGAGACTTCCAATGGAGCTCTTGCAGATTTATAAAGCAAAAGATGTGTCCAAAGCAATGTATGGAGCAGGGGTGTGGGACCTTGCTGATACATATGCACTACAAATGGTGGAAAATTCTGTCAGTTTTGAGTAGCACATCTTCATACGCCTGTCATACCTCTCTGGTGTCTGTCCTTTTATGGCACTGGTTTTGGACAAAACTGGAGACCGAGCTAAATAGGGATATTTTAATGGATAGCCTAAAGTAGGAGGGCTTTTAAAGATCCCCTGGGTAAGGTACGTTCGAGATTTTATGCATGACTTGGGACACCTAGAATATTTTACTGACCCAAGTACTATGCAACCGGTAACAAGAAAGGACTTAAAAAGAGATGGTCTCCTGCTGCTGGATATGATAAGATTGTCAGCTGAGATTATAAAGCCCAGTGTTCAGCAGAATCAGTTGATTTTAACCACTTTTAGTATTCAACCTTATTTAACAACTGTGGCTGAACAGAAAATAGGGCCAACAAAAAGATTCTCATACCTACGAATACTCTTCAACCAAAATGATTTATGAGCTCAAGCCGTATCAGCGAAAAACATTTTACTCTCAAGAACCATTACTGCTCTTTTTCATTTTTCAAGAAAATTAGGCAGGAGACTTCTAATTGAGCTCTTGCAGATTTATAAAGCAAAAGGTGTCTTCGCAGCAATGTATGGAGCAGGGGTGTGGGACTTTGCTGATACGTATCCGCTACAAATGGTGGAAAATAAATTTTTGAGATATATTCTGTCAGTTCTGAGTAGCACATCTTCGTACGCCTTTCATACCTCTCTGATCTCATAAAAACGGAGCCTGTCCTTTTATGGCACCGGATTTGGACAAAACTGGAGACCCAGCTAAATAGGGATATTTTAATGGACAGCCTAAAGTAGGAAGGGCCTTTAAAGATCCCCTGGGTAAGGTACGTTTGAGATTTTATGCATGACTTGGGACACCTAGAATATTTTACTGACTCAAGTACTATGCAACCGGTAACAAGAAAAACTTAAAAAGAGAGGGCCTCCTGCTGCTGGATACGATAAAATTGTCGGCTGAGATTATAAAGCCCAGTGTCCAGCAGAATCAGTTGATTTTAACCACTTTTAGAGTTCAACCTTATTTAACAACTGTGGCTAAACAGAAAATCAGGCCCACAAAGAGATTCTCATACCTAGGAATACTCTTCAACCAAAATGATTCATGGGCTCAAGCCATATCAGCAAATAAATTAGTTTTCTCAAGAACCATTACCATTTTAGTTTACTTTTCAAGAAAATTAGGCAGGAGACTTCCAATGGAGCTCTTGCAGATTTATAAAGCAAAATGTGTCTCCACAGCAATGAATGAAGCAGGGGTGTGGGACTTTGCTGATACGTATCCACTACAAATAGTGGAAAATACATTTTTGAGATATATTCTGTCAGTTCCGAGTAGCACATCTTCGTACGCCTGTCATGCTGAGCTGGGCTTATCATACCTCTCTGATCTCATAAAAACGAAGCCTGTCCTTTTATGGCACCAGATTTGAACAAAACTGGAGACCCAGCTAAATAGGGATATTTTAATGGACAGCCTAAAGTAGGAATGGCTGTTAAAGATCCACTGGGTAAGGTACGTTCAAGATTTTATGCATGGCTTGGGACACCTAAAATATTTTACTGACTCAAGCACTATGCAACAGGTAATGAGAAAAAACTTAAAAAGAGAGGGCCTCCTGCTGCTGGATATGATAAGATTGTCGGCTGAAATTATAAAGCCCAGTGTCCAACAGAATCAGTTGATTTTAACCACTTTTAGTATTGAACCTTATTTAACAACTGTGGCTACACAGAAAATAGGGCCCTGAAAGAGATTCTCCTACCTAGGAATACTCTTCAACCAAAATGATTATTGGGCTCAAGCCATATCAGCAACAAAAATTGTATTCTCAAGAACCATTACCACTCTTGTTCACTTTTCAAGAAAATTAGGCAGGAGACTTCAATGGAGCTCTTGCAGATTTATAAAGCAAAAAGTGTCTCCACAGTAATGTATGGAGCAGGGGTGTGGGACTTTGCTGATACGTATCCGCTACAAATGGTGGAAAATACATTTTTGAGGTATATTCTGTCAGTTCCGAGTAGCACATCTTCGTACACCTGTCATACCTCTCTGATCTTATAAAAACGGAGTCTGTCCTTTTATGGCACCGAATTTGTACAAAACTGGAGTCCCAGCTAAATAGGGATATTTTAACGGACAGCCTAAATTAGGAAGGGCTTTTAAAGATCCCCTGGGTAAGGTACGTTCGAGATTTTATGTATGACTTGGGAAACCTAGAATATTTTACTGACCCAAGTACTATGCAACCGGTAACAAGAAAGGACTTAAAAAGAGAGGGTCTCCTGCAGCTGGATATGGCTCGGAGGCGGAGCTTCCGGCTTGGGGGCGGAGCTTCTGACCTGGAGGCGGAGCTTCCGCCCCAGAGGTGGAGCTTGCGGCTTGGAGGCGGAGCTTCCGGCTCAGAGGTGGGGATTTTAGCCATCTGCACCTCTGGGCCGCAAGCTCCGACTCCGGCCCGGAAGCTCCGCCTCCGGGCCGGAAGCTCCGCCCCCAAGCCGGAAGCTCCGCCTCCGGGCCGAAATTTCCGGCCCGAGTTCGGACTTAGAGTTAGTAGTCTTAAATCAATTCTGTGAATACCGAAAGTAGTACGTTTATTCTGTGAATCCCGAAAGTAGTAAGTGCACTCTGTGAATCCCGAAAGTAGTAAGTGCATTCTGTGAATACCAAATAGTAGTAAGTTTAGGATTTAGTCTTAAGTTCATTCTGTGAATCGGGCCCTCAGTATTCTCAAGAACCATTACCGCTCATGTTCACTTTTCAAGAAAATTAGGCAGGAGACTTCCAATGGAGCTCTTGCAGATTTATAAAGCAAAAGGTGTCTCCACAGCAATGTATGGAGCAGGGGTGTGGAATATTCTGTCAGTTCCGTGTAGCACATCTTCGTACGCCTGTCATGCTGAGCTGGGCTTATCATACCTCTCTGATCTCATAAAAAACGGAGTCTGTCCTTTTACGGCACCGGATTTGGACAAAACTGGAGACCAAGCTAAATAGTGATGTTTTAATGGACAGCCTAAAGTAGGAAGGGCTTTTAAAGATCCCCTGGGTAAGGTACGTTCAAGATTTTATGCATGGCTTGGGACACCTAGAATATTTTACTGACGCAAGTACTATGCAACTGGTAACGAGAAAGGACTTAAAAAGAGAGGGCCTCCTGCTGCTGGATATAAGATTGTCGGCTGAGATTATAAAGCCCAGTGTTCAGCAGAATAAGTTGATTTTAACCACGTTTAGTATTCATCTCTAACAACTGTACCTGGTGGCTACAATAGGTATTTATTGACACAATTTAGGTTTGGGATCCGTAATTTTCCCTAAAATGAAGGACTGGGCTTGAATAATGCAATTTTGTCCTTGTGACAAACACTCAGACTAATCCACTATTCACATATTTTTATTGTGTAGATTTTATACTGAATTAGGAAAGTATGGATTGCCCCAATCCTATTATCTCTGGGGATCAGACAATGCCGCCCGGCATTCATAGTATTACAATCTTTGAATAATGTACATATCGTATGGAGAATAGCGATGTTTTTAAAGGAAGTAGTTAGCCTCAGAAAAAGTATTGTTATATAAGTTTAAGGTCAATAAGTTGCATATGGCGCATTAATATTAATTCTGATTTTTATATATTATGTTTTACTGATATTTTGTGTAATAACTTGTCTGTTTTTATCCGCTCTCATGATTGTTTGAAATACCAGCTGATACAAAATATGTTTTTAAATTATTATTTTATGCAATAACATGTTTGTTTTTATGTGCTTTTATGATTGTATGAAATAGCAATTGAATAAAGCTGTCTTTGACTTTGACTTTAAGAAACCCGGTCTTGAACCAGAGTATTATATTTGCTCGAGGAATCCAGTCTTTCAAAGACTGCAGTGAGCAATGTGAAGAATGTAGCACCTACATCAAGCAGGGTTGCCAGTCTGCAATTCCCTGGATCATCCAGGCTCCATTTTTAATGAATGGGAACGATATATGACCCCTCTGTGTTGGGCAAACCAGGCCGGTTACAATTTCATTACCAAAGACCCCCCAGGATATAGCGGCATGGATTCGCAAATTTAGCGGCACAAATATGGAAATTTAGCGGCACAAATATGGAAATTCAGCAGCATTTTTGTGGCACTTTATTTTACTCATAATCATTAATTTTCAGCCTTAAATCAATGGAAACTGTTTTAGCAGAGTATTCTGCTTTGAATAGGCGACCTGGAGTATGAAACAGAGGGAGCAGCCCACAGGTGAAGGATGTTATCCCTTGGAAATGCAATTTTCTCTTTGCTTTAGTATAGGTTGAGTATGTATTACAGTGATTAGATGTACATGAGATGAAAGTTTGGCTGAACCCATTAACATGGATTACAGTTCTCTTTATGGATTATTTCTCACCTGTCCATTCCCTCTCCGCTCATTTGTTTCTATTCCCTCCCTCTCACCTGTATGACCTCTTTCTCTTTGAGCTCTCTCACAGCAGTCTTTCAATATCGCCTTTATAACACCTGCCTTCTACTCTACGTCTCTGTCTCTTTCGACTGTCTCCTACTCACCTATCTCTTACCTGTCTCTTAGATGTTTCTTTTTCACCCTGTCACATCTCTGAAGTGTTTTTCTGGCCTGTCTCTTTTTTAGCCCTTTTCGCACGCCTGTCTCCTCTCTATTGTATATGCCTGTCACATCTCTGTCTTTCCCACTCTGTCAGGAGTATCTTTTTGGCCCTTGTATTACAACTTATTTCTTGTCTCTCTTTCTCTCACACCTGTAACTACTGTTCCAACATATATTGTTTCGTCTCGATTTTTACGTTCTCATCTGTCTGTCATAACTCTGTCTCTCCCTCTGTCAGCTGTCTCTTTTTCGTCTGTCTGTCTGTCTTACACTTCTCTCTTGTCTCTCTCACGCCTGTCTGTCTCTATCTCTCAACCCATATCTCTTTATCTTTCCATCTCTCTCAGGTGTTGCTTAATTTTTCTTTCTCTCTCTCACACACATGCTTCTGAATCTCACCTATCTGTTGTGTCTTCTTCCTCTCTTCTGGTCCATCTGTTGCTCCCTCGTTCCGGTCAACACTTCTTCTCTCTCTACTCTCTGCTGTTTTTCCCCTCTCCCCTGACTGTCAAGGGCATGGAGGCGCCTTTTGCCGGGCCTACTCAATCAGCAACAATAAATTATGTTGCATATTTATTTTGTTTTTTACTTCAATTTACCACTGTGCTAGGTGTTTTCTGGAGATGCACGCTGCAAAAGCAGCTCAGCTCATGTACCACGGGCCACAAATGGCAGCATTTAGTTTCGGTGCAGTGTGTTTTCACCGCTGAATGTTTGTCATGTTAATATTGGCCACGAGTTAAAAAAAAAAAGTTCACGAAGGCCCAGTTCAGCATTCCTGACACTACTTTGGCAATCTCCTAGGAAAGGTATCGCAAGGGTAGTGCCAGGGGTAGCAAGGGGCAAACTAAGGTTTGCAAAAGTTACCCCTGGCGGCGCCTAAATGACGCCCATAACTCCGTGAATGTTCATTTTTTATTTACTATTTTCTCTTTGAAAGTTTATGCTTTCCACCATAAGACACCTCACTGTTACTTTTGTATTTCAAATATTTCCGTTTCCATTGCACATTCTAGCAAAACAGTACATTGCTCGCTTGCCAAAGCCAACCCTAATCAGACCCCCCAGGATATAGCGGCTTTTGTAAATATGCCGCGATTTCTACAAAAGTGCTGATTTCGCGTGCACTTTTGTAAAAATCACGGCATTTTTACAAAAGTGCCGATCTCGCGGCAAATCGCAAAATTGCGAAATCCTGGAGGGTCTGACTGAACATTACCTTAGACCAGAAGTAAGGAATAGGTTTGAAGATTGCTGTGGTTGGGCTATTACGCCCTCGAGATCCATTGCTCCTCTTTTAATGATAATCTTCTTTAAGGCTATTGATGTCATTTCGGTAAAATTGTAACATTGCAATTACTCAGAGGACTGGATGGGAGGCATCATTTTCAGTGTTTTTTTAACAGATATAGGTTCTGAGTTAACAGCATTGATTCTATACAACTGGGCAACACAGGTCTCAGAGGTGGTGCTATCCAGCCAGTTGTGCTGTTGTTAAGAGCAAGGGCAGATGTGTTTCCATATGGGGAAACTATCCATTATCTCTCTGAAAAGTGGCTCCTCACAAGGAAAACATACTTTCCATGTGGAAACCCCAAAAAATTAATGCGCATGTGCCCAATTTTTCCAAATTTGCCCGTAACAAAAATGTAAGCCATATGGATATTCTGAGCGTCTAGTACATGATTTCAAGTTGTTGTTTAAACTGTCCCATTTTTCCAACAACCTTAACGGGTTTGTTTTGAATCATATTATTTTGAAGTCTAATTTATTATTACATTAGCAGTCACAATCTGTGTCTCTTGCACTGTTCCACCAGCTTATGTCAGCCCCGTAAATCTACAATATTTCAAAAACAGAGGAATATGCATAAAGTGGAGAAACTTGAAGCCCGATTAGTTTTTTGCTGATTTAGTAAATGATAGGAGAGAGAATGTGATGTGATGTTTCCCTGATTCAGTTGAGTCAATATATGGTTTTGAGTAGGCTTGACAATTTGCAAATCAATGTCTAGTTTAATGACTGTCAATAACACCACTATTGAACCTCCTGTGCAACAATGGTTTAACCATGCTTGTTCTGCTGCCTCAAAGAACTTGAAGTCAGCTATTAAGCTCCGTCCATCCCAGAAACATAAAGGAAATTAGGCATGCTAGGAGGGTTTATAAGGGGACACTTGAAACAAGGAGGAGGGAAATCAGAGAGAAGGCCTGGAAGGATCTTCTTATAGCCACTAAACATAGGGATTCTAAGGCCTTTTGGAATATGATTAATTATTCCTACTTCTCAGACGTCAACAACTCGAAAATTACTTGTCATGTTTCACCAGAATACTGACAGGCACATTTTTCAAGCGTTTTGAGGATAAGCCCTCTATTTTTTTAAATCAAGTTTACTCCTTTTATCAGTGCAAATCCACCTGCCCCTTTTGAGCCTGGTAGTAACTCTCGTCCCTTAACCATAGATATGAGCGATATAACCTCTACCATTGTAAAGAGTATTCCGGGTAAGGCCCCTGGACCAGATGGGATTCCAATTGATGTTTTTCAACCCAAGATGTCCTTTTGGGCCCCTCTGTTCACAAATGTGTTCTGTGTTGTATTTTTATTTCTTAACTGTACAATTAATTAAAATCATTACAGTAAAAACAATCGACATGTAGAAATGTAAAAGGACTAGAAATGGTAAAAATATCAGTTTGTGTTTGGTGTATGACCTGTCATCCCCCGCCCCCCCCCCCCCCCGGTGGCCACTCAGTCAGCCTTGGGCAAATGATCCTTTGCCCATGTGCAAGTTTGTGGAGCCCCCAATGATAAAAAAAAACTCCTCATCCACACACACAAAGCCCTACACAATGCCGGACCAGCATACCTCAACGACCGACTCAGCTTCTACACCCCCACCCGCAGCCTCCGCTCTACTAACCTCGCCCTCGCCACAGTTCTACGCACCCGGAAAACCACCGCCGGCTGCAGATCCTTCTCCTACCTCACCGCCAAGACTCGGAACACTCTCCCTACCGGCCTACGACAGACCCAGGACCTGCTGGCCTTCAGAAGACTTCTCAAGACCTGGCTTTTCGATCAGTAGCAGCTCCCCCGCCCCCAGCGCCTTGAGACCCTCACGGGTGTAATGATTGATTGATTGATTGATTATTCCCCTGGATTTGCAGGGGTCATCACCAAAGTTTCATTGTATTCCTTGGCAGCCTTGAGGGCGATCCTGAACGGTGCATGAATTTCCCCAGTCTTGCTAGGGTCATCGTGTTTGTGGCGGAAAAGCACAAGGCTGACGCTTCACTACACAGCTTTCTTCTTTGGGTGATACAAATCGGGGGCAGGAGTCACCAGCATTTGTTGTTGAGTTTGGGGCAGCAACAGAGGAGGTGCAAACAAGATTCCCTCATGTAAGAGCACAGTCTGCAATTTGTGGATTCCCCCCTGCGGGCCCATGCAGGGTTACAATCGGCAATTCCTAGTTTTCTTAGTCTCATGAAAAGAATTTTGCGTGAGGCTTGTGGTTTGAGAGCCTCGCTTAGGAAGGGTTGTGCTTTACCTACCATGTAGGAGTTATTCAGCAGGTCTAAGTGGGAGCTTGAGCGGAGAGATTTGAAGTCCAGACCAAACGAAATGTCATACACTTGTCTATTTATTGCTTTTTTCCAGGCATTCAGCGGAATTTCCAGCAGCGGTATACTCTCTTCCTCAATCATCAGTAAGTTGATTGCTTTGCCAAGGCTGGTGTGCCAGGCCAAACGTGGCCCCTCAAAGATAGATCTCAATTGATGTATTAGCGAATTGGCTGGAGCCCTTAGAATCCTTAGATATAGCTTTATGATCTCCCCCTGGCACATCAAATTTGGCCTCGCCAAACCTAGCTCCAGTCTTAGCATTGAATTCCTGGCAGACCTCGGGATGAGGAGCACTGATTTATGTGCTTTGGCTTGGGCTGAGTTGAAGAGGGCATCCTGCGACGCGGGGAAGGCCAGGTGGCCATAGCTAATGGCTGGAAGCAGTTTCACTTTTAAGACTGTCAATATTGGCCTGCAGAAGGGTTTATCAGGTGTTGGCTCAGTTGCTTTAGCAGGTGTATAACTTGATTGTCCTTGGAGGACTGCTATTTCAGGTGGACTTTATCCTTTGCCCATTCTGTGAGCCAAACCCCTAGATAGTTATATGAAGCCACTGTGTTCATTTTCAGGTTTCCCATTAGCCATTGTGCTTACTTTTTCAGGTGGCAGCTCCCAAAGATGACGACCTTGGTCTTCCCCTGGTTAACAGGATGTTCTTGTTATTGAAGTCATTCAGTGTGTTTAAGGCTCTTTGTAGGCCCACCTTTGTGTGGTCCTTTATGGCTGTGTCATTGGTGTATTGTAACACCACAGCCTCATGCTTCCTAGGCTTGGTGCTACTAGGCTGGCTCCTTTCAGAGCGTCCCCCAAATCTGCAGTGTACAAGTTAAATAGGATGGGGGCCAGCATGCATCCTTGTTTCAGCCCATTATTTTTTGTTATTTTGGGGGACACTGTGCCGCGCTTGTTTTGACCTGCACCCAAGTGTCTTTGTATAGCAATCTAATTGCCTTCAGGAGGTTTGGTGGAATGCCCCAGTTTTCTAGTTTACACCATAATCATCTGCGTACAACTTTGTCGAAGGTTGTGTTTTTTTTTTCTTCTTTGCTGTCTGGGCTGATAGGTGCATGATCGCCAGTACATTGTCCATGGTTGATGACTGTGTTCTAAAACTTGTCTGTAGAAGGGGAGGATACGTTTTTCTTCAGCCCAAGTCTCCAGATTCTCAACAGGATGCGGGCATGGGCCTTGGTTTCGAGATCGAGCAGGGCGGTGATCCTGTAATTTGATGGCTTTAAACGATCCCTTTTTTTAAAATATAGAGCCCCTCCAAGAATCAGGGGTTTTAGCTGTCGAAAAGGTGTAGTTGTAAAGGGGAGTTAGAATTGTTGCCCAAAAGTCGGGGCCCTTTTTGAGGACCGGTGAAGTATCCCATTGGGCCCCGGGGCCCCATCGTTCTTCATGTTCTTGAGGGACTTGATGGCCATTTGAGGGTTTATCTGAGCTGGCGATGTGGAGTGCACCCCAGCCTGGGCACTCTTACCCATGGGGGAGTTGCCAGGGATAGGAGTCATTTTTCTTGGCGTTGTACTAGATTGCTGCAGTTGTTCCACCACGTGGCTGGTCTTTTCTGAGCTGCCTTTATTTATGGGGGCAATTGAATATAGTTGCTTCATATGGATCAGCCAGTCTTGTTCCGCTACTCCGTTTTCACTTAGGACTCCTCTGCTGCTTAGCTGATTTATATGTCTCCAGAGTCCTGATGGATTCTTCTGCTTGAGCAGGGAGAAGAGTTTGAGCCATTCCCTCTCTGTGTGGGCTTTTTTGTGTACCTTAGGGCTGCCGTCAGTGATGCGACTGACGGAACCTCAGTTTGTCTTCCCCCTGTTTTCTTTGTTACAAGGACCTTACGCAGGAACCACTTGCTTTCGCGTACGTCTTTGGTTGAGCAAATGCTTCCGACAGTTGGTTGCGCTTTGGACCCGGGGTATTTTGACTGGGCATGGCCCATCTTCACTTGTAGGTCCTCTACGATGTTCTCCCAGTCTTTATGGGTGAGAGTGACGTTAGTAGGTTCACTTCTTTTTTTCTGATCTAGCCAGATTTGGAGCTCCTTGCCTATCTTGTCTGACCATTTGATCCTTCTCAGGACACTATGTTTTTCATCCCCTCTTGACTCTCCAATAACTTGGAGAATGGTAGCTGGTGGTACTTCCAGCTGAAACACCACTCTTAATGGCCTGTGATTGCTCATCGTTATATCCTCGACGACAAAGTCTTCCAAACTAGCCTCCATTTCTTTACTGACCATGATGTAGTCGATTCTTGAGGTGTCCCGGAAGGTAGGTTGGGGATGCCAGGAATTCGAGCCTGCTTCTTTCAATGCATGGGTTGTGGTCACTTTGTGATTATTGAGGAGGTCGTAAATGGGTGCAGCCCGCCCCAATCCCCAAGGGGAGGATTCAGCTTTATCAAGATCCTTCAAGTTGAAGTCCCCAGCTAGGATAACCCGGTGAGACGTATATTTATTTAAAAGGTCATCTAATTTCCTTGACACTGTCTCCATCTGGTCTTTCATGGTGGTCAGTGCCGGGTTGATTTAGCAGTTTATTATCAGAAGGCTCATTGGATGTAAATTGAGATTCAGGCCTCCGATCTGTTGAGCTTGCAACCCAGATGAGTTCAATTGATGTCTGTAGCAGCAATGGTGCTTGAATGTTTTACAACAACTGAAAGGCTAGTTTTGTGGTACCCTGCCAATGGAAATGCTGGACAAAGCCCAAGTCTCTTGAAAGCAGAGTATGTCTCCAACTGCTTCAAGTTTTTATTTTCACTGATTTTACTAATCCCTGCAATGTTCCATGAGATTATGGTTAATTGCTGCTTTAGAAGGTGTTCCTCCCCTGGCCTCTCCCCTGCCAGCCCTGGTGTCGCAGATGTTAAGGATGCTGCTGCCATCCTCTTAAAATTCCGGTTGTAGCCGATACCGTGGGGTTGCGCGAATGACCCGATGGTTGTTTCGGCTTGAAATCCTGATGCTCATAGGGTCCTTAGAGCCCATCCAACTTCTGCCAAGAGATCCTAAGCTGTTTTTCCCATGCAGAACCGACTAAGGACCCTTGCCCCCATCATCTGGTGTTAAGGCATGTGGATGTTTTGGGTGCAACAGTGTCTGAATGTCAATGCCCCACTCAACGAGTTGTGTGGAATAATTCAGGACAGATTGTTGTATTTCCTTCTGCTTCAGGCCCACCACTGTTGAGTCACCATGTGTGACCCTCTTGATACTCAGGAATCTCATCCATTCTAGATCCATGGTTTGTATCTGATCTAGGGTGGGAAGGTGTTTAAAAAGGCAAAGAATGTTGCTGCGGTTCAGAATGTCGTGCTGTCCCGTGCTGCGGAATCTTGGGGTGAGGACTACCTCATGGACAATTGTTGGTGTGCCTGGGATTTGGGCCGCTTTTCACCTTCCTAGGGCGTGCTCTGCCGAGATTGATCTAAGTGTTCTGCTTCCTTATTTGCTTATGACAGATCATACTTGGGACCTCTTACTCTGGCCTTGGTTGCTCCTGGTGCCAGACAGGTGCTCGGGTCTTAGCTGGAGTAATTTTTAACCATCCGGCTGCGGCAATGTTCTGGCCATCGCATGCTGGGAAGGTTTTTTCAGCAGGTGCAGAACTTTTTCCCGCTGTTGTTTCTTTGCCTATGGGCCGGCCTGAACTTGCGCATGGCTTTTAGCCCTTCGCAGTAGGATTGCTTGGTAAAATTGACTGTGTTTGCTGGTCTCCAAGAGGCGGGGCAATGGAAGGATCCTTCATGCCCCAATTTTTGGCAATGATGACTGGATAGAGCTGGCTGACTTTGGCATCCCCTTGTGGGGGTAGGTGGTGGGTCTGCCATAGCTGTGATTGTCTCCCTCATAACTTTTTTTTTTTTTCAGTTGTTTCTTCAGCTTGTTTTTTGCTCTCCTTGATATGGTATGTTTGTGAATGTCCGTTTGGCTGGGGGTATGTTCTTGCGAGTCACTTTCCAGGAAGTCGCTATCCCTACTTCCCCCACTGTTGGGGCTTTGTGTACCTTGGGTTGCATTGGATCTATGGACGGTATTCTTGATCCTGTGTGCCACTTTTTGGCCGGGTCTAACTGTTGTCTTCGGGCCGGATAGGGGTCCTTCTGTCTGACTCGCCGCATAGAGTTAGCCGTCGCCCTATCATCTGTTTTGCTTGAAATTGGCCTCTCCCTGCTTCCTTTGGCTATCTCTACTATGCCCCCTAGGACCTCGGGAAGAGACACCCATTTTTCCATGCCGGTTGAGCAGGAACAGGAACATTCCCCCGGGTTGGAGACCAGGTACTGGACAATCCTAATTTCGAATTCTTCCACCCTGGTGCTTGTGTTGACTAGGCGGCCTGCGATCGATTGCAGGAGATCTATTTGGACTTCCATCTTAGATGACTGCCACAGTAGGGCTCTATTGGTAGCGATGTTTATCTCGATTGTGGATGCTTTCAGCAAATCTGCATCCACGCTATCATTGAGGGTGTAGTGTGTCGGAGACCCGATGAGGCACTAATAGCCCAAACCCTAGCAAGTTTGTGGTTAGTTCTAAAGTTCTTTCAATCTTTTGGCCTACATTTTGGAGGAACAAAGCTGTGAACTCCCCTGCCGCTGGGGACTCAAGGCACAAGTCCGCTGAGTGCGACCGTGGGCTTGTAGGTATTGGTATGGGTAGGGTGCTCTCTGCATTCTGTAGGTCTAGGCCATGACCATTAGGCTAGTGGGTTTGGGCCCTCGTCCCTATGACATGATTGTCTTTGATCAGGGCTGTTTCATGGTTCTTGCCAGTTGTGGAGTCATGTCCCTTATCTATGTGTAGAGAGGGGGTTTTATCATGGGATAATCCATTGGTATGCAGTGAATCAAGTTGCCCACAGGCTGAGTCAACTGTTTCCTGCTCATTGCTGGGCTCCACGCAGTGGGGGTGAGCCACCCTTGTGTGCGAAAGTGTTATCTGGGGGCCGTCCATTGAGCCTTTTGGAACTGCTCTCTTGAATGATACACAGGTCGTAGCCAAGAGAGGGTGTGTCTTGGGCGAAGTGCACTTGCCAGCCTTTCTTGAAGAAGTATCTGATCGACCCCATTTGTTCTTCTTCTTGAGGCATTTCATTTAAGCTTTCTGTTAGTGATCTGCTCCTTGTAATCCTTTTGATGAAGAAATGACTATTGGAGAAATGACTATTGACGATAGCCTCTGGGGCCGTATGTAGTCGGCCTTTTCTTTTGGGGCCCATTTTGCTAAGTGAAGCGCTTTTAGAGCTTGGCTGTCTGGCTGAGAGGCTGACTGGCCTAATGAACTGTGGAGTATTTTTGGTCACAGCGCGTTTATTGATATGCTAGGCTTACCAGAATTGAAGGAATAGTGACGGGATGGTGGTGGCGAGAATCGTTGCACCCACGAATCGTGTCTGCTGTTGTTGATCCCCACACTGGACTGCTGTTCGATACAGCTGAACTGGGGCATTGCCGGGTGCTGGCACCTGGATGCCTGGGTGCTCCGGAGTGCTCCTGCAACTGCCCAACTACTCCAGGTCACTCACTTTCTGTTTATGTACTTCTGCTGGTGTAGTTGCGTTGCTTGATAATGATGAGATATTGCTGGGATATTGCAGGGAAATGGCCTTTGGAGGAGATGTGGTTGTGCACTGTTCCCAATGGATGAGATGGGTTAAGCCGGATAGCAAGGAAGCAGGGAGCAGGTGGAGAGGAGGCAAGCGGGGTTCATGGGGTGTGTCCCAGGCTGCACCCGATCTGATTTGGCCGCCTCTGTGAGATCACCAAAGGCACGAGCTCACTGCAGCCGCTGACTAATGGCGGCCGCGCTTGCCGTTGCTGTTTGCTGTATGCAGCTGTGTGCCTCTTGACACTGTAGTACCTGTCTGCCTGCCACTGCTGCGACTCACCTGTGCAGTGCTCCCCTGTGCAGGCACTGCTGCTGTTGTGGCTGTTGGAAGTTTGGAGCGATGCGTTGCAATGCAGCAAGAGAGCCACACTCTGCTAGACTCGGCCTCACTCAACCGCACTTGGCACCCTGCCGGCCGGCCGCTCGTGGCTTGCAGGTGCTGTGTAGGACCCCCAATGTGTGAGGGGTAGCCAAGGCGGTGGGTTAGGGTGGCAGTGGTATCAGAGTTTTCCTCTATTCCTCCCTTGCACGTCTGTGATCGGCAGCGGGAGTGGCGGCGGGAGTGGCAGCGGGAGCGGCTGCGGTCGGCGTGAAAGCACAGAACAGGATCTATTGCTCCTGCTTCCCAGTTCCGTGTTATATTACAAGAGAAATAACAAGCTCTTGGCAGAAATCCACCATCGCCCCCATTTTTAAGAAGAATGACAGAGGAAATCCAACATGTTATCATACAATCTTGCTGTTGGACTCCTCTGTCAAAATCTGTGGCAGGGCGAGGTTGGAGGCTTGGGCCGAAGAGAGGGGTTTCCTATCCGATGTTCAATTTGGCTTTTGACCATGTGTGGTTATGGTGGAACAGCGTCTCAACCTGCTCCTGATCACGGTGGAGTATCGTTAAGGCCAGGGGAGGCTTATTACATCTTGCCTTCATGGACCTTTCAAGTGCGTTCAACCTCGTGGATAGGGGCATGCTATGGGACCTAATGAGTAGGGCCAGGGTAGACATCTGTCTGACTGAACTCCTCAAGCGTTTACATTGGGATGCCTTAGCTCAGGTGTTTTTTGGCCCTGAGGGGTAGCATAACTCTGGCTTTAAGGGCCACAAGAGTGTTAGACAGGGATGCATTTTAGCCCTCTTTCTGTCCATCTTCTATATTAATTCCCTTTATAACCCCTAATGGCTCAAGGGAAAGGACCGGCCCATGATCAGGGATTGGCAGGGGCCTGTACTCTAAGATGTTGATGATGCTGTGCTATTGTCGTGTACAGCAAACGGGTTGCAGCTTTTGCTGGATTCTTTGAACCATGACCTGAAGTTAAGGGTTAATCACAAGAAATAACTTTTTATGACCGTCTGCCCCTGAAATAACCATTCACTTAGGTTTATTATTGATGTAACCCCTATTATGAAAGTTCTAATTTTTAATTATTCAGGGATTTTAATGGATATTAACTTCAAATGGGACAAACTCCCAGACAAGAGAGGGCATGAAATGGATAATGCAGTTGATGCAATGTTCTAATTTACAAAAAAATGTAAACAAAAAACCAATCAAAGATCTTATTTCCCTTTATAAAGCAAAATGCCTTTCCTTGGGCACTTACAGGGTGTAAGTTTGGGGGTATATGAATTGTGGCTGCCTACAATGGCTGAGAATACATTTCTCTCCAGATTGCTGGCAGTACCAGTCAATCAATCAATCAATCAATTAAATAATTTGTAAAGCGCACTACATATCCGCAAGGGCTTCAAGGCACTGAAGGGAGGAGAGGAGGGGGTGCTGTTGCTACTGGTCGAACAGCCAGGTCTTGAGTTGTCTCCCGAAGGTTAGAAGTTCTTTGGTTTGTCGTAGGATGAGGGGGAGGGTCTTCCAGATCTTGGCTGCGCGATGGGAGAAGGATTTGCCTCCGGTTGTAGTTTTACAGATGCGCAGGACGGTAGCCAGGGAGAGGTCTGCGGAGCGGAGTTTCCTGTTGGGTACATAGAAGGAGAGTCGGCTGTTGAGAGGCTGGGCCGGTCTTGTGGAGTGCCTTGTGTGCGTGGATCAGGAGCTTGAAGGAGATTCTTTTGTCGAAAGGGAGCCAGTGCAGGTTCCTCAGGTGGGGGGTGATGTGGTCGCGGCGCGGGACATCGAGGATCAGGTGAGCAGAGGCATTCTGGATTCTCTGCAGTTTATTGATGAGCTTGGTCGGGGCTCCAGCATAGAGGGAGTTTCCGTAGTCGTGTCTGCTGCTGACTAGGGGCTGGGTGACTGTTTTTCTTGTGTCTGTCGGGATCCATCTGTAGATCTTATGGAGCATACGGAGGGTGTTGAAACAAGTGGAGGAGACAGTGTTGACTTGTTTGGTCATGGTGAGTTTTGAATCGAGGATGACTCCCAGATTGCATGCGTGGGTGATGTGTGCGGGGGGTGTCCCCAGTGATGCGGGCCACCAGGAGTTGTCCCATGCTGAGAGGATGGGCCCTAAGATTAGGATCTCCATCTTGTCTGTGTTCAGTTTGAGGCGGCTATGCTCCATCCATTCGGTGACGGCCTTCATTCCCTGGTGGAGGTTGGATTTGGCGGTGAGGGGGTACTTGGTGAGGGAGAGGATCAGTTGCGTGTCGTCGGCATAGGAGATTATGTTGAGGTCGTGCTGTCGGGCGATGCGTGCGAGAGGCACCATGTAGACGTTGAACAGCGTCGGGCTGAGGGAGGATCCCTGGGGGATGCCACAGATGATCTTGGAGGCTTCGGATTGGAACAGGGGGAGAGGTACTCTCTGGGTTCTACCGGAGAGGAAGGAGGAGGTCCAGTTCAGGGCCTTGTCTCGGATCCCTGCCTCGTGAAGTCGTGCGCGTAGTGTGCTGTGGCAGACGGTGTCGAAGGTGACGGAGAAGTCCAGAAGGATGAGGGCCGCCATCTCGCCGTTGTCCAACAGGATCCTGATGTCATCTGTGGCGGCGTTGAGGGCGGTCTGGATGCTGTGGTTGCTGCGGAAAACACTGCCAACATTATCACCCATACTGAGGTCAGTCTTCTGTACATTGAAGACTCGATGAAACTTAAACAAAAAAACAATCAAAGATCTTATTTCCCATTTAAAACGAAATATCTCGGGAAATAGATTCCCAGGGAGGCCCGAGGCTAGATGGTGACTGGGTAAGTGCTGTAGGAGCCACCCATCTACCGCTCCATAGCATTGCAGCTAATATGAGGAGTTTCTGGTGAACATGAGCAACATCGATGGCCCTTGTGAAGAGACCATCCACCCAGAGATCTAAGTTAGGGGCAATACAGACTTACTTGCTAATCCATGTCGTCTGGAGGACCTTGGCCGGCTGGCTTAATGGTGGAGTTCAGTCACGGCATAGCAGTATGTTGACAAAACAGTCTTAGCCCCTGAGGGACCGTCCGGAGATTAGCGCTTCTGGAGCTGTCGTCAATCTGCACCGCCTCCCTACTACCCGTAGGACACCTACCATGACAAAGTCTGTAGATGCTACTCCCGCGGCTGGGCGCAAGGAGGTGGAGGCAAGGAAACAGAGGACGGAGACCTCCTCCAAGCATCAAGAATACCAACCAAATACAATTGGCCATTATGGCCCACAGTGATGCAGTATGGGGGGAGCAGACAAGGGCAATAGTGCTAATATTATTGACTTAAGTAATAAGTATGATGAGGAGGAAAAGGAGAAGGCACCAGAGGGGGCCTCAGCAACCAACCCTAATTTGTTGCAGATATTATTCTAGGTCGGGGGAACCCCAGGGTGGGAGTGTTTCTCTCTGAATGATGACTCTGAGCTGTCTGACATTAGTGTGAATGACGTATCAGCCCTGGATATTTCAGACACGGACTCTGACAGATCACTCTCCAATCCAAGTACCCAGAAATGGCTGTCTGCCCAAAGAAGGAGAAGGAGGAATAAAGGTGGCTAAGAAACAGAGGTAATACAATCAGGGTCAGATCACAGTTGATCTAGCCAACTGAAATGGGATGACTATTCTACGCATTTGTTGATTGAGGAGGAGGGACCAGGTGGTGAAGATGGTGCGCATGGTTCAGAGAAAAGTCTATCTGAATCTAAAACAGGGCTAGAATCATCTCCTTCACTGGGGCTAATATATTCCACCCTCAAGCAAATGCAAGTGGAAGCAAGACAGGACCACAAAAGGGCTCACCTAGCTACAAAGAAGCTTAAAGGTGCTATCAGGAAAGCTAATAAGAATTGCACAGACATTGCAGAGTGTACAATGAGACTGGAGGACAGAGTGGTGGCTTTGTCGGCTGGAGCTGAGGCTACTGTACAACAGGTCGCGGCCAATGAGACCAGGATGATGGAGGTCATGTGGAAATTGGAAGACTTCGAAAATTGCCAACGATGTAACAACCTTAGACTTTTGGGCGTACTGGAAAATGCGGACGGCGAGGACATCAGAGGGTCTGTGCTACGTCTGCTAAAAGGTGGTCTGTCAAAGTTGGCACACTGGGACTGGGACACGGAGGTGCAGAAAGTGCACTGTTTTCCACTTATGCTAAAAAAGAAGAAAGGACAGGAAACCAATGAAAGGCCTAGAGCTATTTTTTTTTTTAAATGGGAAACTTTCTCCTCAGGCAAGCGGTATTTGATAAGGCGAGACCTGAAGCAAGACGTTCGGCCGAAGGACATACCTTCTTTGTCAGGCCAGATTTCTGCCACATGACTGTGGAAAGAATGTGGAGTCTCCGGCAATTAATCATGCCTTTTCAAAATTTAGGGTGTGAGGTTTATCTTCTTAGCCCCGCACATCTTAAAGTTATTCACAAGGCGGTTACAAGAGTGTTCTCCCCAGAAATACAAGCACAAGATTACCTTCAGGAGATTTCTGAGACAAGGAAATAAAAAGAATTTAGAGGGAAGTTGAAGTAGATCTGTTTATTAAGACTGTTTCTTTTCTCTTCCCTCTACACGTACTATACACTAGCAGTTATATTTATGGAGGGTTTTTCTTTTTATTTCACATTGGTTTTCGCGGAGTGATGATGGTTGGCAGTGGGAAGCAGCACTATACAGGGTCCATGGCCCTATCTTGCCTAGCGTGGGCGGCGAGGGGGGAAGGGGGAGGGGTGAAGGGTGTTGGACCAGGCGTTTGAATTTGATGAGATGGTATTACTAGCTTTAAGCAGTTGGCAGGGATTTTTTAAAAACACTGAAGGAAATGGGTAATCTTAGAATTGCTTCTGTTAATATCTGTGGATTGAATAATCCCCTCAAGATACGTAGTGTTGATGAGGACATTCGGCATCTAAAGGCAGACATAGTATGTCTACAAGAGATACATGTTGAAGCAGGTAGGTAGAAAGTGGCAGAACTTGCAGGCTATGAGCTAGTTTCTGGTACAACCCAGGGAACACGGACAAGAGGGGTTGCCAGTATGGCTTGCAAAAACACAGTTAGATTTTCTCATTCAAAATCGGACCAGATGGGCATGTGGGTTATCACTCAATGTTGTATTCATAATAATCTGTTTACACTATGTTCAGTATATGGCTGTGTTAGATGACCCCTCCCTGTCTGACTGGCTAAATGTATAACTAGTAGGCTGGCTGCTTCCTCTAATTTTATGTGGTTATCTCAATATTAATTTGAATTTCAACTCCATCAAGCTGGGGAAAATTACATTCAAGGGCCATAAGCCAAACGCTTTTCAATCTATAGCTAATCTATGTATGACAAATGGTTTAATAGATGTCTGGGCAGCGCAGGAATCTCAGGACTCAGGATACACTTTCTTTTCTGCTCCACATCAAAAGCATGCCAGACTTGACTATTTCTTTGCATCCCAGGGGATATTGCCAAAGTGTTGGATATTTAAATTTTCCCGAATCATGTCTGATCATAATCTGCTGGTTTTAGTCCTCTCAGTACAAACACAGAACCCCCCAACGTCACGCTGGACTTTTGACAGAGCACTTCTTTATGATGAGGAATAAGTGGATCACATGAAGAAGTGGATCCTGGGAGTCATAGCTGAAAATAGAGGGAGCACAAGATTAGACTTAGTATGGGATTCTCTGAAAGCAGGGGTAAGAGGGGAAACTACAAGATATGGGTGGGCATCTCAGAAGAAGGAGAAACAACATATGCAGGGATTGTTAAAAAAACTATTGGAAGCGGAAACACAGCTGGTTGGGGTAATTTGGGACAGGGGTGATGTGGGACAAGTACAAATAAAATTTACCTAATTAAAATCATTAATACTCAATATATAGGCCGACCCCAAGATGGAAATCAGTTCCCCTTCACAGTAACTCAACCCGTCCAGTACTAATCCGCTATCAAAGAACGACCTACTCTCTCTACTACAGTCCTACGAACCCTCACATCAAAATTACAACACAATGACTACAGATTGCACACCCAACATGGCTCTAATCCCAACCATTCCACCCAATGCTCACAGGCCAACTAAACACAACCCCGGAGGCATCATTGAAAACAACCTTAGACAAGTTCCCCTCATTCAGGAACCCAGCAGATCCCATCTCACGCCATGTCTTAAATGTAAACTACTAAATTGTAGATCAGCCTTAAGACACACAGCTGACATAGCTAACCTCATTCCCACACAAGAACCGGAGCTACTAATTTTAACTGAAACCTGGTTAAAGGAATCATCGATACCTATCATTGACATACTAGTACCCCCAAACTATGATATCATCAGGCTGGATAGAACAGACAAGACAGGTGGGGGTATAGCCTGCATACATCGTGGCACTATCTAAGTAAACAGATCCACATCCCCCCGTATTCCCGTCTTGTGAATACTTTTGCCTTGACATCACTAGCAGTGGCAAACTGATATGCTCTTTACACACCTTCTATCATCCCCCAGGTGACAACCTCACCTTTACCGAACAATTTATGGACATAGCCTCTACTAATGGCGGACATCAAAACACCCAAATATTTCTCGGAGACTTCAACCTCCACTGGAATGATCCCAATAATGCTGTGGTATATAAATAAATAATACCGGATCTAGGTTTGTCTGGACATAGCAATAACAGATAGCTCAATAAATAAGAGTCAAGATTCGAGGTAGTAGGAGTTTGCAGGTTTTAATACAGCATAAAGGACAGGAACAGGACAACCTGCACGGGAACAGGATGGCAGCGCTGCCGGGGGCAGGATCAGAATCGGCACAACATTTAATAACAGTGCACAAATATATATACTAAAACAGTTACATTACAATGAATTACAGTAGGCGGAGCAGTGGGTGTGGTCAATAGCAGTCGCGAAAGATAAGGGTGAAAATGGGTGTAACAGGGGCGTATACATAGACATGTGATGCAAACGTAACAGAATATGTCATAAATGGGGCGGAAACATGGAGGGGGCTACCTAAGGAGCCGGGACCTCTAACCTAATGGTGCGCGTAAACTGACAATGACGTGTTACTAGGAGAAGCTGGGGGCTATGAACTCTGTGCTAGGAGCAGAGACTGAAGTCTGGAGAGTCAGGGCGACATGTACCTAAACAGTATCTAGTATCTGATGTTTAGAGAACATGTTGATATAAACTAAGAGTCAGGAGGGGAGAGGCTAACGGACTCTAAGACTGGAGCATGCATTATTCTACATGTAGTGCGTGATGAAGAATATTAAATGACCATTGAATGCAGTATTTCTCTTACATGGAGACGTAAAGGCTAGACAATGACGGAAACTATTGATGCGATTCAGTAGCTTAGGAATGCAGAGAAGGGGGGCTGGACTGATAACTAGAATCATAACATACTCTTGGCAGACTCGTAGGCAGAGCCAGGCTGAGCCGGGCACTGTGAGGCAGGAAGTAAGTGAAGGGTCGAGGATACAGGTGGGGGCTGTATCGCTCCTCAGCGAGGCTCAGGAGACAGGAGCTGAATCTGGTGTCCGGGCCCTTTTGAGGCCTAGAAACGGGGACTTTACAATGAAATAACGTGCACACTGATAAACGTGGCAACGCAACTTTACATAGGCCTGATACTCGTAGCTGTCACGAGAACTGGAAACTGGCATACTAGTGATGGACACAACTGTAATTGCGTCTTTAATCAAACATGGGGGATACATATGCATATTTAATCATGCACACATAACATAAGATGGAGGACACGTAGGGACACAGAACATGACAAAATTTACTTTTCCACATTCCCTCCTTGTCACTACGTTTCCATCAGGAAACATCAATATTCATGATACCATCTATCATTTCATACAGTATCATTTGCTCGTCTCGAGTTTTCTTGGAACTGGATTTAGGACGGGACTTGGGACTAGGAACACATGATGTAGCACAAATGCCGCAAATCGCAGGGCCACATTGTAAACAGAGGCAGCAACTGAATATGATCGCTACTGCAATACCCAGAAATGACAATACTTTCCATCCCCAGGCGGAAATTATATTCCAGAACCAACCGGACCATGTCCAGGTGCCTGGATCTTGGTGTAACATATGGGCAATTTTATGGAGTCTGGTAATAGCTGAATAAACAGACGGCGCGTTATTAGGAATGAAAATGCAGCAACTAGATCCGATGACTCTACAGGCCCCGCCCCTATCGGCCAGTACGACGTCAAGGACGAGACGATTCTGGAGCACGACAATTCTCATAAAGGATTGTTCTTCGGTTAAGTTACCTAGAGCAGAAGTAGTCTCAATCACTACTGCTTCAAGTGTTCTGGTTAATCTACGTATCAGTTTACTATTTACAACAGTACCTAAGTAGGGGAAGACACCTTTATTGATATCTATGTATTGTTCTAGAGCAGTTTCAGTATAATCGACAATCGGGAGATTTCTCTTGTGTCTAGTATGTACTAGGTGGGAATTCCTATGATAGTCAGGTGGGGCTAGGAAAACTGGTGGCAGTAGGAAGGCAATGTAACATGTACCCTCCCAATCTAGGGGCAGACGAACATATGCGGTCTGACCACAAACAAAATAAGAATGACGTGAAGCTTTGAAAATAGATTTCCTACTGTCACTATACTTGACAATAGTAGTACAATCACTATGGCCTACATGTACGGAACCATTATTTCGGACACATAATTCGCCTTTGACTGGTAGTACTGAAATAGCAGGTAAGTCTGGAGTAGAATCAGACTGAACATTCAGGACCATGAAATTCGAAGAATAATTACCTAGATTATAAACTTCATTCTCTAGATCTAACCCTGTTCTGTGGGGAAGACCTTGCTTGTCTGGGAAACATGTACCGTTCAGAAAGGACATATCTGTTGAGGATGACGTTAACGTGGACCATGCTCCACACGAACCATTATGTGAAAATGGATAAGGAAAGAGTGGCAGAACTCCCTTCGGTGTCTGGAAAGGGGGGAGTCGACCACACACCCAACAATTTGTGGCATTGTTGGTCTGGTGTGAATAATGTAACATGCGGATAAAAGAGTTGTTACGCATAGCAAGACGATATGAGAGTTCATGAGGAGGCAGATCACTAAACGTGTGCTCTACTGTAACATTAACAGACTTATTTACATGAGAAACTGAAAAACACAAATAAAATGCATAACTGGTGCAGGAAATCATAATGCTAAAATATAGCAGAAAACATAAAATAATAGTGCAACTTCTAGAGTTCTCACTAACTCTCTCTCTGTGGGGGTCTATTATATACATGTCAGAAACCGGTCTAACCGTTTCACCTAGGGGAGGACTTAGACAATCAAACTGGCTGACTTATTTTACTAGACCTTAGTTTAACCACTTCAGCGCTAATGACAAGGGTAACTCGTCATGGACTTTCCATTGATTTCAATGGAAAGTCAATGGAAGATCATCAGGTGCCTTAGCAGCCAAGTGGTTAAGCTTATACTCCTGCATCCGGGAACGATTTCATGCGGTGCCACCTCGGTATTGTCTGGAAATGCGGCAGCAACCTGTGAACGACAAGAGTTGAGGGCAGACATCAAGGAAGCTAGGTAATCTGTCAGCATATTACTTGAAACATCGGTAATACTTCGAGGTCTAGGTGTACCCCACATGTTAGGGGGGCGGCCGAATACGACCTCATAAGGGGACAGACCTGATCTGGAATGTGCGACCATGCGCATATAAAATAAGGCAACTGGCAGAGCTACTAGCCAGTCCACACCTTTCTCTTTACATACTTTGGCGATTCGGATTTTCAGGGTCTGATTATGTCTCTCTACGAGACCGGCTGCTTCTGGATGGCGTACACAATGGAACTTCCACTGGTACCCTAACAAAAGGGAAACATGTTTCATCAACTCGGATGAGAATGGCTGGCCGTTGTCAGAATATACGATTCTAGGGAGTCCGTAACGGGGGAAGAATTCACGAACCAACTGCTTGGCAGTGGTCGCGGCTGTGTAATCTGGTACTGGATATGCTTCTGTCCACCTGGACAAAGCGCATACAACTACGAGAACATACTTGAAACCTCGACATCGCTCCATCTGAATATAATCCATCTGGAGGACTTCAAAAGGGTGGTCAGGGGGCTGGAATCCACCTTGTTCCACCGGGACACTTTTACCTGGATTAAACTGGCAACATATCATACAGGTACGGACTTTCTGCTTGGCTGCAGCTCGTAAATGCTTGTTGAACCAAATGTTCTGGATACTATCTAACATAGCTTTTTCTCCTAAATGTGCTGGACTATGTGCGGTATTGATAATGACTTGAACCATAGAATCGGGGAGAAACCATGTGGCTTTACCCTTCGTTACCCATCCCTGATCTGTCTGGACCCCTCCTTGTTCGGACCATTTCTTGATTTCCTCGGGAGTAGCATGTAACTGGATATCTATGACATCTTGAGTAGGGTCCTTAACTGTCATACAGGTAGTCAGATCTGGAGTGTATGTCGGTGTCTTGTTAACTGAAATGTCTGGTGTCTGTGCTGTAAGCTTGGCTGTGCGATCTGCTAGATCATTACCTTGAGAAATAGTGTCAGTAACTTTCGTATGTGCTTTGCATTTCATGATAGCAATGGATGTCGGTAAGTGTATGGCATCTAACAGAGCTTGAATAAGGAGACCATGCTGAATCTTGGTTCCATGAGAAGTCATAAAACCTCTCTCCTGCCAGAGCACTCCGAAGTCGTGTACGACTCCAAATGCGTAACGTGAATCTGTGTAAACATTAACTTTCAGGTTCTTAGCGTGTATGCAGGCTTGTGTCAGAGCAACTAGCTCTGCTGCTTGAGCAGACAGGGTGTCAATACGGTGTGTTTCTATAACTTCAGTGTCAGTAGTCACTGCATACGCAGCTACTAGTTCTCCTGTACTTGTTCTCATACATGAACCATCCACATAAAGTGTCAGGTCGGGATCTGGTAATGGAATATCTGTCAGATCTTGTCTTGGCTTAGTCATAATATTAACTACTTCCACACAGTCGTGTGTGGCAGGATTTGAATTTACTGACGGTAACAGTGTGGCAGGATTTAGAACGTTGCAGCGTCTGATTTCTATGTGTGGCTGGAACAGTGTCAATTCATAACCTGTTAAACGTGCAATTGTCAAGTGCTGAGTCTGTGTTCGGTTTAAAAGAACTTCCACGGAGTGTGGGACTTGTACTGTCAAGGAATGTCCTAATACTATGGAATCACTTTGTCTGATAGCTAGTGCTGTGGCTGCAACTGACTTGAGGCACGCAGGCAGAGCCTGGGCTACAGGATCTAATGTGCTCGAAAAATAAGCACAGGGCTTGTATTGTCCTGCTTGATCTTGTGTGAGAACAGATAATGCTGTACCTTCGCGTTCAGTGACAAAAAGTGTAAAAGGCTTACTGTAGTTCGGTGTTGCTAGAACTGGAGCTTGGCATAGAGCCTTCTTTAACTCATTAAAACTAAGTGTATGTTCAGATGTCCAAGGGAGAACAGTCGATACGGCTGCCTCCTGTGTCGTTAACTGTATCAGTGGCTTAGCTAGAAATGCATACTGAGGAATCCATTGTCTGCAGTAGGAAGTAAGGCCGATAAAAGCACGTACCTCCTTCTGGGTCCTGGGCTGAGGAAGACTCGCTATTAACTGGATACGGTCGGGTGTCAACTGCCTACCCCTCTTGGACACCAAGTGGCCTAAATAGATCACTTGCTGGACACAGAATTGAAGCTTAGAAGGGGACACCTTGTGCCCCATCTCGGCAAGGAAATACAAGACTGTAAGGGATGCTCGCTCGCAAGCACGTTCAGAACGGGCTGTGATCAGTAGATCATCGACATACTGGAGCAGGGCAGTGTCAGTTGGCATGTGAATATTGTCTAGTTGTCTCTTAAGTGCTTGACTGTAAATACTTGGACTTTCTGTGAAACCTTGAGGAGCGCGTGTGAACATATAGCTCCTTCCATTTAAACAAAATCCGAAAAGAAACTGGCTGTCTGGATGAATGGGGACACTGAAGAACGCGTTCTTGAGGTCTATGACTGTAAAAAATGAGGCTTCAGAATCAATGGCTGTCAATAGGGAAGAGATATCTGGGACAACTGGGTACTGGGGAACAATACATTTATTAAGCTCTCGGAGATCAATCACTAATCGATATACTGGGGGTGCATTTGGATCAGTACGTTTCATGACTGGAATGATCGGAGAATTACATACATTGGAGTCAGTTTCTACAACTACTCCTTGAGCGATGAGCTCGTCAATAATTTTGGATAAGGCTGCTACAGCCTCAGGTGGCAATCTGTACTGTCTGATTCGTGGTAACACTACACCTGGCTTGAGAGTCACACGATGGGGTGTGATTTGCATATAACCAACATCAGTTGGACCTTGCGCCCATAGATGCGGCGGAACATTAGACAATCTCGGATCAAAATCTCGTAATACATAGTGACCCTTGAAGTCGCGTAGGAACAGTCGTATTCCCTCGGGGGAGCAGCATATGACTGCACCTAATTCTTTCAGTGTCTTAATGCCTAACAGATTTTCTGGACATGACTTCGTAAGTAACAGATCAGTAGTGCGGGACAATGGACCTACTTCTAGAGTAACTGGCTTAGATATCTCGTTTATAATAGGCTTTCCTGAAAATCCAAGGGAAACATTTCTAGAGCCTGAGAGCGGAGCCCCTGGAACTTCGGCGTGACTGATGGTGGTCCTACTTGCCCCTGTATCAATCAGAAACTTTCTGTCTTTCCCTAGTACTTGACTATGAACATAGGGACCCTCTTGATCTACAGGAATCTCGATGAGAGGCAAGCCTACCTCCCTCTCTAGGCTGTTTCATGAATATGGCTGATACTCTGGATACTCGGACTGTGCATACTGGTACATCTGCTGTGTAACATGCTGTGTTGCAGCAATAGGCTGCGGTGCTGGAACTGTCTGTTGTGCATTCTGTGGTGGCTGGGAAGTCTGTGAAACTTGTTCTTGTCTAGGCGGACGTGGTCTTTCTTTAGTCTTACCAGTAGCTATATTATGTTTCAGAACTGCACACTCGTTTATAAAATGACCTGGCTGTTTACAATAATTGCATGTCCCTTTAACGGGAGCTGCAGGATGACTGGCTTGATTCGTACCCCTCTTCTGACTGTCTTGAGGAACAGATTGTGCAACTAGTACTTTCATTTTCGTGTCTTTCATACGTTTTCTTTCATGATCTTGCTCTTCTCTGATTCTATTCTGGTGATACTGGAGCATCTGTAACATCTGGGACGGGGTACTAGCTTGCCAGGTACTTTCGACTTTCAAAACTCGATTCTTAACTTGTGGACTTGAATTCTCGACTAATTTAGTAACAAAAAGATGAGGGTATGACTCGCTACTCGTCTTGAGGCCACTGTTTATAATAAAGCATTTCTCAAATCTAGAATAAAAATCACTAGTGTCTTCGTCTTGTTTCTGTTTACAGGCTGAGATTGCATCCCAGTCTTCCTTTTTAGTGGCTAATAATCTGGGCAAAACTTGTATTAGCAATTCTGGTAATTCTTTACATTTCTCTCCAAGACCGGTACCTGGTACTCGTATCTTATCTTCAGCTTCTAGAACTGCCCAATCGATCTTTTTCTCTCCCACCTCCCATTCTTTTTCCTTGAGTTTTTCATATACCCCTGCGGGCAACAGGACCTTTAACATTTTAATTATATCTGGATACGTGTATTCTCCCATACGGAGCATGTCCTTTAATTCTCGGTGGAACCCTGCTGGATCTTTGTCATGACAGGGAATTAATTTCTTCATCTCTAAGAGTTCCATCTTGGTAATCGGAGTGTAAACAAATACTCGTTGCATTTCACCATCTGCTGTCCTGACTGGGTGTACTTCTCGTAACGGATTCTGTCTATCTATGTAAAACGGTTTACTTTCTGGAGGTGAGACATGAACAAAATGCGGGTTCAAAAACATACTATATTTATGACGCTGTTCTAGAATGACACTAATTAAATCGGTACCTAAACCTTTCCATCTATACTGGAGTAACTCGTTCAGGACATCGTGTAACGGACCTGGATCAGAATGTTGACCCTCATACAGAGTAATGAGGTGCTGGATCATATACATACCCACCAGTCGTTGCTCGGCTGGGGGCAGTTTCAGAAACATTTGTGCCACTATTTCATCTGGAAAAGTGGTAGAATCAGTAATCCATCGGACTGCTGATCGGGCTAGTTCTTGTTCATGCATAGTGCTTAACTCACTGTAACCGATTCGTGATTTCAGAATGTGATCGGTAGCTTGAAATACTTGTTCTAGAGAACCTTGCTCTGGTGCTGGATGATGAAAAACTGACTTGTGTTCTAGGCGTAAATGGCGGTCTGGAAATCTAGTTCTACCTACATACGCTATTCTGGCGGGATTCTCGTCATCTACCTCTTCTGTAGAAGAGTCATTTTCTTTCTCGCTTACTTGTGCTGCTTTACGTTGTTCGTGTAACTTTATTATTTCTTTACGGATTTTCTTGTACATACTCTCTATACTACTGATAGTTCTGTGTTTACCCTCGGCTATATTATCACTCCACCTTGTCAGGATTCTCATTTCGGCTGGATCTTTGGTCGGGTAATCTTGTTCTCTTATTAAACAATTAATCAGAAACTTTAATAACATGAGCTGGATCTCAGCTTTCCTTTGAGACATGGCTTCGCCAATACTTTCTGGATCATCCCCTGTACGGATGAAACGATATATTCTGTCTAGATCTTCTTTCATATTCGGTAGGGTGTCCAAATACCCGGTCACCCGTCTTACACGGATGGAATATATAACTGTACTATCATCACCTGCGACTGGATCATAGCGGCATTCAGTAAGGGCTCGTCGGATATCTGCAACGGACTTATATTTGGGCGTACGCTGTAACGCACATTCATGTAACTCGACTAACGTTACTCGTTGATGTGGTGGCGGGGTACCAGGAGGACCTCCTCCTGCGGCCCCTAAACTAGAATCGTCGACCGATACTCTTCGTGCTGGCGCGGCGGGAAATTGTAATGTGGGCTGGACCGGGGGTACCATAGCAGGTACTCCGGTGACTGGAGGAGCAGGATTTACATTATTTACAGGAGCTGGCGGAACAAGATTTGTATATTCTGGGACTGTGTCGTCCAAATAGGACGAAATAAAAATATCAGCTGCGGTCGGTTTGTGACGTAGCTTGATCGGAACTAATGGTGGCGGAAAATTACTGGATGCCTCCGGGGTTGCTTTTGGCAAGCCCTCGGCAAGAAGAGGATACATACCCTTAATGAGGGCATGCCTCTGTCTGTCTGACTGTTCGGTTTTAACTCGTTCACCTATCTCGATTAGTTCCCTTTCTTGGGCTCGTTCTAAGGATTCTCTACTTAATTCTGACTTTCTGATTTCTTTTTCGGTTCTTTTATGAGATTCTTTGCGCCATAACTCGATGGCATCTTTCTGTGACTGTCTGGCTTTCTTTTTCCATAATGCTTCTTCTACTCGTATGATGCACTCGGCATCCCATGTGCCTGATACGGGCCATCTATACTTTTCTTCTAACTCCTTGGTGTACTCTACCCATAAATCTAGATATAATATGGCACTTATGCCATGCTTCTGATACATAAAATGACCTGGACTGTCCCTAGGCGGGACAGGAACTGCTGCTTCTAACAGACCTTTTCTAGTTTTCAACTGACGTAATTTAGAAAATAAGGGCATGACTGAACTGTAATCTAGACACAATACAATACACAATGAACACGATAACTACACCACTTTCATACCACGACATTAAAATACATGAAGAACATTTAAAATAACAGTTCGAACAGAATACTACCTGGAATACTGAAAACAGAATACATGAATCTTCTCGAGAATAGAACTGACTACAACAGAAACTAGATGCACTGCTAAAACAGTACGAAACTTACCGGTCTCATAAAGAGACACGTCAGGACCCGTATCCACCGAAGTGGACACTTCGTTTTGGGTCTGTGTACCACCAAAACCCACGGACCAGAGTCAATTAGATTGACCCTGTCTAGATACTACCCCAGCAACGGTACTCACCGGGCAGCAAGAACGGAAGGCCTCGGACTGGACTGGACTGCTTCGACGCCAGACGGACGAACTTCGGACTTCAGTTACGGGTGGGCCTCCGGATACCTCGGACCTTGGACTCTCGGCTTGGGCTCTGGTCGGGACTCGCCGCGTTCCTCCACCGCCTCGTCTGGATGCTGGACCGCCACCTCCGTCTCCTCCGTGGGCCTGAGGGATACTTGAAGCAGAAATATCTGCACGTGCACGGTATGGTTCCGTCACGGCTGCAGAGGGTCAGGGGGCCGGTGTGGCTTCACCGGCGCGTGGGGAAAGGGCAAGTCCCTATTCGGGCGCCATTATGTGGTATATAAATAAATAATACCGGATCTAGGTTTGACTTGACATAGCAATAACAGATAGCTCAATAAATAAGAGTCAAGATTCGAGGTAGTAGGAGTTTGCAGGTTTAATACAGCATAAAGGACAGGAACAGGACAACCTGCACGGGAACAGGATGGCAGCGCTGCCTGGGACAGGATTGGACTGGCGTAAGGGAATGGGGGGGGGGGCAACATTTAATAACAGTGCACAAGCATATATACTAAAACAGTTGCATTACAGTGAATACAGTAGGCGGAGCAGTGGGTGTGGTCAATAGCAGTCGCGAAAGATAAGGGTGAAAGTGGGTGTAACAAGAGGCGTATACATAGGCATGTGATGTAAACGTAACAGAATATGTCATAAATGGGGCGGAAACATGGAGGGGGCTACCTAAGGAGCCGGGACCTCTGACCTAATGGTGCGCGCAGACTGACAATGACGTGTTACTAGGAGAAGCTGGGGGCTATGAACTCTGTGCTAGGAGTAGAGACTGGAGTCTGGAGAGTCAGGGCGACATGTACCTAAACCCTATCTAGTATCTAATGTTTAGAGAACATGTTGATATAAACTAAGAGTCAGGAGGGGAGAGGCGAACAAACTCTAAGACTGGAGCATGCATTATTCTACATGTAGTGCGTGTTGAGGAATATTAAATGACCATTAAATGCAGTATTTCTCCTACATGGAGACGTAAAGGCTAGACAATGACGGAAACTATTGATGCGATTCAGTAGCTTAGGAATGCAGAGAAGGAGGGCTGAACTGATAACTAGAATCATAACATACTCTTGGCAGACTCGTAGGCAGAGCCAGGCCGAGCCGGGCACTGTGAGGCAGGAAGTAAGTGAAGGGTCGAGGATACAGGTGGGGGCTGCATCGCTCCTCAGCGAGGGCTCAGGAGACAGTAGCTGAATCTGGTGTCCGGGCCCTTTTGAGGCCTAGAAACGGGGACTTTACAATGAAATAACGTGCACACTGAGAAACGTGGCAACGTAACCTTACATAGGCCTGATATTCGTAGCTTTCACGAGAACTGGGAACTGGCATACTAGGGATGGACACAACTGTAATTGCGTCTTTAATCGAACATGGGGGATACATATGCATATTTAATCATGCACATATAACATAAGATGGGGAACACGTAGGGACACAGAACATGGCAAAATTTACTTTTCCACAGATCGCTGGCCATTTTGATAAAATGTACTTGCCGGTGAGGGAGATTTTTGTGACTAGAGATCCTTCCCATAAAAATATGTCCACAATAGAGTAGAATTAAATGAGGATATGGAAATGTTACAGTCACAATGTTGATGGGTGACACAGCCAGATCCCAGAGGTCGGGTTTCCCGGGATTATAGAGCATAGCAAGAATGTGAAAATATCTTTTACATCCTCTCAAACATGTGATATTTGTAAAATGCCATGCTCAGTCTACTTCAGTAGAGACCAGAAGAGTAGCAATGAAGATAGTATACTAAGGAGATTAAGTCTCCATCCATAAGGAATAGTACAAATTATACACCATGCTAGACAGAGAAAAGACAGGGGCGCTGATGTGCCTTGTTCATTCACCTCAGATGTTTCTAACCTTCAAGAAGTTGCCTTCTAGAACTTGTGAGAGGATGTATTTAAAGTAGAGTTTACCTTATTCAGAGGATGAGAATAACCAACACAAACTGCTCACTGGTACAATATGTACTCCCTTTTTCTCAGCAGTTGGTAATATATAGCTGCCTGTAAGGTGTACAGCATTCCTCCTACAACCACCAACTTAACAAACTTAACGAGAGGAGGCTGGGAAAAAAGTTAATAAAGGCATTGTTTAGCCCCACAATGGAGTATACAGAATGTCACAATACTCCGTCATTGAGTTTTTTTATTTGAGCATCGTTTTCAACAACGCGGCCGCTGCGCGTACAAAATGGCACCCGGTCGCTTCAGCAAAACGAAAGTGCAATGAAGTCAGCCAAATAGAGAGTTATGGACTCAACCTGCAACTCAAACATGTGCTGCCATGGAGAAGAAGGTTTGCACATCAAAGAAGATGCTAGACAATGTCTTAAAATGGCCAAAATCTCCTTTGTGAGCTTTGTGAGGTAACGGAGCTCAGCAATTAGCCGCCATCTTGCAGTGCGTGTAAGCCACACCCATGCTGATTCTATTCTAAGGACGTGAAATTACTTTAAAGAACTGTTATAGCACCATGCCTGTTAAAGGACATGTTGGAAAAAGGCCCTCTTTGAAGGGTCCCCCAAACCTTTTGCCTTCCTCCTCTTCTTTTTTCTGACCTTTTTTTGGCTTTAGGAGTCTGGGAACATTACTGTTGCTTAGTAGTGCTAAGGTGCATGTACTCTCTCCTCTAAACATTGTATAATTAGTTTATACCTGTTTGGCATACTTTGATTTACGAGTAAGACACTTACAAAGTTTTATATCATATATCCAGGGCCTCTACTTCAAATGCTACTAGTGGGCCTGCAGCACTAATTTGTGGCATCCACCTAAGTAGCTTTTTAGACTTGTCTTAGGCCTGCTACTGCAGTTTCTGTGTGAGCAATTTATTGCCACTTCGATTTGCAATTTAAAACTACTTGCCAAGTCTTAAACTCCCCTTTCATTACATATAAACCATCTGAAGGTAGGCCTTAGGTAGCCCTAAGGGTAGGCTGCTATATAAGGAAAAGGTACACATGTGCTTCTATATTTTACATGTCCAGGAAGTGGCAAACAGCCTATTTAGTTTTTCACTAGTTGGAGGCCTACTCCTCTCATAGCTTAGCATTGGGAATTCCTTCATACACTTTTAAACTGTAATTTCTGATCAAAGAAGAGTAGCGTTTTTGTGTTTCATATGTTTAGAATGGCAAAGGCAATACCTTCCTACTATTGAGGTTGGATTTAACATTACTGTTTTTCGAAATGTCATTTTTAGAAAGTGTTTATAACTCTGCATGGTTTGCAGCCTGTTTCCAATAAACGTCTCGGTTGGGTGACAGCTACACTTTGTACATTCCCTCTAGACAGCCATAAACACAAGAAGGTGAGGCTCATCTGTATTCTGAGCACTCATTTGCATTCTGCTGGGCAGGGAGGAATGAGAGGGGCTGTCATTTACACTTCAATAAGTTGTGTCCTGTCTACGCACAAAGCACTGATTTACCCCCACAAGTAACCTGACAGACAGGACTGGGTTAAAATGGATCCTTGTGAACTTCAGAGACTTGCTTTGAATTTACCCCCAATATCAAAGGTACTTTTTCGTATAAGCACTGGGTCTCTGCCCCCCTAAAATCAGACACTTATGGATCTTGAACTGAACCTCTGCCAGAAGGACTGATGTGCAGCTTAACTGGACTGTTTTTCTTGAATTACTGGTGTTCTGCTTGTTTCCCTGCTGCCTGCTTCTCCCTGACTCTCCTGAAGGAGAACTGAATTCTGCCTACCCTCCAAGTGATTTCCAAAGGCTCTCTGGCCTTCCTCCTGTTTTTCTCACGGACACAAAAGACTTACTGCAGTTCTGCTGGTGATTCTGGAGTCTGCCTTCTGTGAGTCCTACCTTTGCCTGAGGCTCTCTCTCCAAGTTGGGGGCCTCACAAGTGGGTTCTGCAGCTGTTTTCTTCTAAGCTGATGCATTATTACTACTCCATCAGTCAGAACTGACAATTCACTCTTCAATGCTGGCTCAGAGGCTGTTCAATGAAAGCGAAACTACAGCCTGGGTGACCCAACAACGACACTCTGTTCGGCTCGATGACATCGCATTGCCTTTACTTCAGCGAAGCTCGATGATGAAGCAGTGACCCCGCTGTGTGGAAAAGATCAATGCATAGTACCCTCATTGTTGACTCGTTACTCCATCCAAAGTACTTTCTCAGTGAGCACTATGTGGGTCTGGTAGCCGGCCTTCCATCCATTGCGGTTGGCCTGAACTTTGGAATTACACCAGTCCCTCGCAACCTCAAGGGACCATTTGACCGCTAGTGACTTCTAAGCACTGTTTTTGCATTAAATGTATAACAATTCATTTCTCAATGTCTCCTGATTGGATTTTCATTGTCATGGTCTTATTTGTCTCAGATAAATATTCTCTGTTTTTCTAAACCTGTCTGTAGTCTTTTGTACTCTATTCATTGTGCTACTTTATGTGTGTGTTGCACAAATACTTTACACATTTCCTCTTTTAGATAAGTCTGCCTGCTCTGTGCCAAGCTACCAGAGGGTGAGCACAGGTTATCTTTTAGTTTGTATATAGCTTACGCTGACAATAGTGGTGGTTTCTGCCTGGCCTAGGTGCATTCTTCAGCCAACCAGGAATGCAATTTCTAACATTGGCGATCAGCGTGAGGATAGGACTTGTGTTTGTGCAATCCCATAGTAACTCATTATTCATTACAACCCTATACAAAGACCATTACAAATATTAAATTATCTTTTTTCACAATTGGACATTCTTTTGAATTTGACTGCTGCTTCACCTTCATCAATTTGTGACTCTTTTTGTTGTTGCACTTGTGATACCTTCCCATGATATCCATGAATCTCAACTGCTTAGTATACTACACTGGGAGTAAGCTGGGGGCATTCTGCAAGGAGAGGGGTATGAATGTGGGCAGGAAATATTCCCCAGCAGACCTACATATAGCCCTCAGAGCATGTGAGAAAGTCGGGAGGCTGCAAACAACAACAGCGGATGAGAACCCTGACCTGAGGGGAGGATGCAGTATATATCATGGGCTTGACACATATGGTGTTGTACATCAACAACATTGCGAGCTACAGTAAGGGTGAGCTGAGGAGGCTGTGCAGAGAGAGTGGACTGAGAATCCCAAAGTTGGAGAACTAATTCGCTCTTAGAGCCTGGCAGGATGTCCACATGATGCAATCTGCACCATCAGTAGAGTCTGAAGAGGACTACTTGAGCACTCTTGAGACTGTTGAGCCCTGGTTGTACCTGGCTTGTACCTGACTTCAAAATCAGGGCCCCAAGAGGGCAGTGTCCCTGAGAAGGAGGGAGGGTAGCAGAAAAATGATTGGGTAAAGATTCCAGCAGAGGGAGGGGAGCCCACAGAAAGGGAGTCACCTACTGGATCCTATGCTTGGATCAGTGTCTCCTCCCACACTTGTCTCCTGAGGTGCTCAAGGATAGATATGCTGAGAGGGACTTGAGGCTACAGTTGGACCAGCTGACTGCAGTGGAGAGTAAAGGTGAGACTGAGAGAGCCTTGAAGGAGAAAAATGTCTTGCTAGCTCATTAACTGAGTCTCAAGGAGATGGAAATCAGAGCCCTGCATATAGGGTCCAGCAACAACAATATTAGTGGCAGCAATCTAGTGTATCCAGGGCTAAAGATACAGTCTACATACCCAGAGACTTGGTGCCTAGCTTCAAGGAGGGGGCTGACATACAACGGTTGTTTCAGACATATGAGGTAGTTCTAGTGGTGTACAGGATACCTGAAGGAGATTGGGGAGCTGTCATATAAAGTCATGTTCCTGGTGGTGGGAGGGAAGCCCTACTAGCCCTAGCAGAAGGTGACATGTGGAAGTATGCCCCCATGAAGGAGGCCCTGGTTAAGAAGTATCACTTCAGCCCAGAAGAGTGTAGGTTGAGATTCAGAGGCAGTCATAAATACGTCACTAGTCCGGGGAGGATTTTGAGGGGTACTTTTGCAGAGCACTGGATGAGTGGGTGAAGGGTAGCATGGGAAACAGTTTTGAAGAGCTGTACAATTTGATTGCCAGAGAGCACATGGTCATTTATAATTTTACAGGGTTATACCAATACCTAGTTGAGTGTAAATTCTCTGACCCCAGGGAACTTGCAAAGGAGGCAAACCGGGTTTTCATTCATGACGTCTTCCTCTGCCCGACTTTACATCAATGCTAACATTCCTAAGCACCTTCCAGGTATTAATATACCTTCCCTTACCAATGCAAAGCACGGTGCGGCTCGGTGGCAAAGCTCGATACGGCTCGCCACGGCAAGTTCGGAAGAGACCTCGACTTAGAGGAGCCCATTTCCTGGCCTGACGCACTGACAAGACGCTGTCATCCCTGCATGCAAAGAATCGAGCTTCCAGTGTTCTGACTCCCTTCATGGGGTGTTAGAGTTTGAGACCTGGAAAGAGATTCCCACCTCTCTCATTTTCAGGTATTGAGCTGACTAGAAACTAGAGGGACTCTTGGCATACCAAATTATAGCTTACCATAATATAGAATACAGTATCTACTTCTTACCTTGTACTACACTTGGGTTAGGTACACTGGGGTAGAACTAGTTAGAGAACACGTCTTATGAGTACTCGCATTTTAGCCTGTTATTTATGTATATGAATATATGTGTCATAGCAAAAAGATAATGCTAGCGCAGTATTATTTCTTTCTACTGGTTACGCTGTACATAATATATCTTGCATACTGTCTTATAATTGTAACAGCTCATATCTCTTACATGAGAAATAAGACTGTTCAATAAATTATTTTATTGAAATACCCGTCTACTCTTTCTGTGTAACTCTGAAGAAACTAAGCATGCACGATTAGCTGAGTGAAATTGTTATCTATTGTTTCCATGATTCTGAGACGTGGTCCGATTCTAAAGGAAAAACAAAGTTGTCATGTTTATGCGGTTGCCAGAAACTACTCCCTTCTTGTTTACAAAGAGTTTCTAGTGGCCTCTGAGTTAGCTGGCACACAAAATGATGAAGTTTAATATACTCGATAGGGGCATACTGACCTCAGTCCTATGCCAAACCTATAGTGTATATTATTTCAATGTGCAGAGCCTATTAGGGAAATAGGAACCACACTACAGTACATATGTGCTACACTACTTGATCCACGGATCAAAACATTCTGTTCACTTTCATTCCTTTTTCTGAAGGAGATGTTTTATAATATACGAGATGGATTGTAGAGCAAGCCGGAGACTTGGAAGAAGAACGGCTGGAACTTCGAGTCTTACCCCGCAGTTCTGGGGTGCTGTCTTCAACTTCAATAGAGGGCAGTCTTGTCTCACAGCAGACACCAACACCATCAACCAGAACACCAGCAACAATCGCAACAGAAGGACTGGACCCAACCTCTGCATTGTAATGGTTTCAATTTGCAGGGCTCAAGTTCAGTGCAGAAGCGATGGTAAACAGGTTGAGCAAGTGGCAGCACCAATGACCATCCACAGGATGTTCCATGAGTATCTGGATGATCCAAAAGAGGTATATGTGGATCAAAAACCATTGATGTATTGGTATGGAAAGATTCAGAAATGGCCAGAGCTCAGCAGGCTGGCAATAAAGTATCTGGCTTGGACTAGTTTTGCGCCATAAAATGTGGAGAAATTGACTATGATCAAAATTAACCAACATTTTAGACCACACAATTGTGTTGTTCCTGAAACAGCCGCACAGGAGGAGGAGGGTGATTGCTCCGAAATGTAATCAAATGTGTTAGCTGACCAACTTCTGGGTGAACCACTTGAGTTTGAGTACGAACTCTACTTGCCGTACTAAGCAGACGAGTGCTGCCATAGAATTTTAAAAAGAAATCTTGTTGGTCTTCATTCTTTATTTGCAAAAAAACAACATAAAATTAGCTGGAGGAACATAATTATTTTTGTGTCAGATTTATGCTGCCCTACCAATTTTATTAGTCACATATATATTGATGGATTCCAGTTGGAAAAGTGTGCATTGAAGAAGCCTCCACAATTCCTGCATGACAATAGGGACAACGCCTGCCCCCTCGCATACCTATTGCCTAATGCCTATTCCTTTTTTCATTACTTAGCACTAGAAGGACTGCCCCATAAATCTATTTATTACTTACAAGACTGCCTGACAATACCAAATTCCAATGTGTTGCCTGCATCAAAGATGATTGAATACCTACCTGAGCTACCCATGCTTAGATTGGATGAGATAACTTCAACTATTGCAAAGGTGAGTGACTGATTGCGTGAGTGATGAATTAAGTTGATTGATGATTCATGTGGTGAAACACACTGAGGGAGGGTGTGTTGAACTGTGATATGCTACATTTCTTGAGACAATTATTGATTTGCATTGTTTGGGGCTTGAGTCATGGTCGCACATTTGTTTTCTTGTTAGCTGATCATCCCTTTCACACTTAGCTAGATTTAATTGCAGGGTGTTCTTTTTTCTGGTTCTTCAGAGACCAGGGCAGTCACTTTAGTTAGCAAACAAAAACCTATGAAAATACTGCAATTCAGTATCTCTACTTGTTCTTCAACAGCAGTGCACTCCACGTCTATCTTGCTTGGATAATCGTGATTCATGATGATGATGAATTGTCTGGGATGGCATTACTCGGAGACAGGACTGGAGGAGTATCATGGAAAAACTCAGGGCAGAAGCTGCAGGACTACGTCAGCAACAGCTAGAAGCAAGAAGTGATTGAGTATCGACTTCAGTTCAAAGGTAAATCAAGAGTTTGAGGCCTAGTACTCAGCCGTGTGGAATAGAGAGAGGTGCATTTGTGAAATGCTGCTCTGTGTGTGTGTGGGTGTTGGACAAAATTGATACTATGAGTCCCCCTCTTGTTTTTTTTGCTCTGCCTCTGAGTCTTCTTGATACAGTCCTCATGCAGCATACCTTCCTTCTGTGCTCCTTGACTCTAAAATACATTTTTTCTTTTATAATCCAGAAGCCTTCTTCAAGTCTCCTTCATGAAGGAAAGGCCAAAGCTAGCTGAGCACAACTACACTCCTTCTTGCCTATCAGACCCGTGCAATCAGATCCCAAAAAGTGGACATTCCTGATGAGAATGCAGATGCACCACCCGATCTTGCAATACAGTATCATTTTTCTTTTAACAATCATATTAACTAAGAGAAGTGAGTGGTTGGGTTCACTCCCTTACCTAGAAGAAAGAAAATTTAGATATATGATAAATTGGGTCTCGGGGCAGAAGGACTGCTTGCAATGCATTTATCTGTTCTCTGTCATACTTATACCTTTGTTTCCTTCTAGCAACAGATTGATGGTGAATGATGTGCTGCTGCTTATTGCCCAGGCGAATGTTGGCCTTGGGGTGCAGTGTGTGGTGTAGTGTTTGTCTTTGTCTAACCTTTCCCCAAATCTCCTTACCCATCCATTCATCAAACTCCTAACCCTCTTCCCACGAGCTGTGTGATTTAAGGACCTGTGGTTTATAGTATGCCATCAATGGATCACACACTTGGTGTAGTGGATGTGGTAGAAGCAGCACCAACTTACTGTAGAATCTTCTAAGCAGGAGCCCACACCAGCCCATTACCAACCCGCGCATAAAAAATTATCCATATTTTTTTAGATATAGCATAGAGAACATCAGTCATCAGCATCATCATTCAGGCCTTGTGCTACCAAACTGTAAACGTCTAACCCAAGCTTGTCCACTCCAGACTTTGAGTCCATTTTTAAAACTTGAGGGTTTCACAAATAATACTGCTAGCTCCACATTAGCCAAATCTTAGTATTGCTATTTTATTCTATTTTAGCACAATCAGGCATTCTCATTGTGTCATCACGTAGTACTCAACTTGTGTCAATTCTTTGTAAATCTTTGATATATTACCCATCTTCTCAGTCTTTCTTCTTCCATGTAGTTGCCTAATATACATAATCAATCATGCAGATGAATCCTACAGTTGGAGCTCACCTGGATGGAACTGAAAGTGGTACCTCGCTTGTGAAGTAGTGATGCCCCCCCTGTTATTGCTGCATGTATATTCAGGTAAGACAACTAGTATATGATGTAATTTAACTAAGTAAGAAATACATTAACTGCTACTGTTTTTTATCAAGATAGTTCTACAAAATATAGTTCATCATGGCAGCATCCCCCATAATGGTCAAGATAGTTAGAGAAATAAATGCCTAAACTCTTTAACTAAGTGCTATGCTTTCTCTTAAGTTACAAGCACATAAACAGGCTGCGTGAAACTACTTGAAGGCAGCAGCGCAAAGTAAAAGTAAAATAAACTACTTCAGGCATGAATTTAGATAAACAAATAGTTTTCGCCTTTATTTATTTACAAAGAAACCCACCCTTTCCACCCAAACATAATGCCCAGCCCCAACAAACAACAAATCCCTCCCACCAAAACAAAACATTTAAGAAAGGACTAGAAGAGGGCATCATTGATGTCAGTCCGGAGCTGGTCCAGTCTCTGCTCCATTGTGGTGAGCCGGCTCTTGATGGTGTCTAGCCACTACATGATGAGGCACAGCAATGGCCTGTTGCCAGTGTGGTGGGGGTGGCAGCAGGTGGCAGCACCAGTGATGGGATGGCTGAGAGGCTCGAGGATGAGGGGGACTCCCTGCACAGGGGCTCTGCTGTTGTGCATTACTTTTCTCCTCCTCCTCCAGGACCACCAGCCGCCAGTATACCTGCTGGATATGCTTCAGCCTCTGCATCCGCAAATGGGCTGCTGTCTCCTGCCTTTTGGTTGGTCCGCCTGGACCACCAGGATCAGCTATATTGAGAAAAACAAAAAAGGCGAATTGTATATAATATTCTGTGCAAACAACTGTTTTCAATTACTGGGTGGCACAGTAACAGTGCATTGCTGGTTCACTAGGGCCATTGAAATTTGGTTAATGTGAATATGATTTATGATTAGGCGAGTCACAAGGCCATTTTATCTTTTACCCACACATGTTGCCAAATGTAAAAAACACTGTCTGTGGGCAGAAAAGTATTAACAGGCAGAGAATAACATCGCAGGATTAAAAAAACAGTGATCAGATTATTTTATTTCTTCTAATGACTTTTCAAGTCATTATAAACAGTCAGACACTTTGAGTTGAAAAATAAATGACTTCTCATTGATGAGTTCGGCATTATGCACTATACTGAGTACAAATTGTGCTTGGTGCTAAAATAATGAAGTCAGGCTGATTGCTAGCCAGTGCCTCTGCTAGTTTGCTACTGTCTGCACGCCCTGCTCTTCGCCAAATGCATTTCTCTTTCTACCCATCTCCAAGGAGGCAGATGAATATTAAATAAGATACTACGCCAGTCACACACCTCATGTATGAAATGCGGATATTAATATATTATACTGTCTGCCATTAGTATTTGTTGATGAAAATGAATCTAATGGACTACGCAACAGGTAAAGGAACGGACTATGTAGATTTTATTTGGCACAATAGTCACTGTGTACCCCATATGTCAAACTTGACATCAAATCATGCACTTACTCCCATTTTACTCTGTTGTTCCGCCCGCCACCATGTATTTCCAACAAATTAATTTGCAGGGCAGTAACCAAGGAAAAGAAACTTGATTTTCTCTACTGCAGGCGGTGGAGTAGTGGGATTACACAGGTTCAATAGAGTTTTTTTATATATATACTAGAGGGGCCACTACGCTGATCATCGATTCATCATCTTTGGCTTACCCAGTCACTGTACAATTCAAAAGGGAAAAATATTTACAAGTGTAAATTAAATCTGTGATGGAAAACCAGGAATTATGTTCTGGAATCACTTCACTTGGGTATTGCATTAAATGTGGCACGTGCCAAAAATGGATTTTCCATTTTGGTAGGCTGGAACGAAAGAACTTAGGATAAAATAAAGGAGTTAAGTACTCAGAGGTGACTGAGTGGGCAAAGGGACAACACACATTGTGTGTACGATTTGTAATGCATTGAAAACATTGTAAATGCTGCATCACCTGAAGCAGATGCACATTACACAGCCAACACTGCAGTCACAAATTGATTCACCAATACTGCACTTTGGTCATAGTTGGCAAAAATGCCATGGGCGGGGAAGAGCATGATAAATGATAGTTAGGATAGATATGGCTCACTTAACAAATACAGTGAGTCAAGGGACTAGAACAAAGAATAACAATAACTAAATAACCCTCACTTAGAACCATAGCTTGAATGAAGTGATAATCCTATATAAACAAGTAAGCTGAGTAGGTGAGCAGCAGCATGCTTCTCATAAGAAGAAGAGCTTCCTCGCATATTCATTCAAACAATCCAAATATTAATTCATCCTTTCATTCTAATTCACCCATAGCCACCATGATTAAGCTTTACTTTCTCCCATCCAGTCTTTCACCCAAACTTCCATTCAATAGCAACCCTTTCTTCAAACCATCCTTTCGCCCATCCATCCCTTTACCCACCCGTGCACCCTTTCACCCACCCACCCTTTAACTCATATACAATTTGCTTTCGTTTAAATGACCTTCCATTCTTTCATGTCTCCCTCAAGCCATCAAAGCTCATTATTTGAGATTTTGCTGCATAACAGATCGAAGAGGCCATAATAACTTAACCACCGCTGTGGCTGGTAAGGCTGGTGAGGGTTCACTGTAATTTTTTATCACAATGAGCAATGCCATGGCAATAGCTACAGAGCATAGTAATTGCTAGAAATTATGTGACTCCAACTGACCCGTCTCATCCTGCAGCAGCACTGGAGCCGGCATCACCAATGTTCTGTGTGGCTACAATAAAACATTACACATAATTTAGATCCCAGCTACGCAACCCCAAATACAACTGCAATGCAGCACTACAGCTCAGTTAGCACATCACTATCTTCCAAATATCACTCTGGGCATCTGATTGGCTGGTTCACAAAGTTAGACAATCCAGACGTCGAATAAGGGTCAATGAAAGACATATGGTGGTGAACGGCACATGCAATGGGAGTCAAATGAACAGGTCTGCAGCACACATCTTTGGAGGGTGGGAGTTGGGGTCCATGATGACTATGGGCACTCTCTCATGAACTGAACTGTGTTAGAGCTAGGCTTAGCAGGAAAAAAAGCCTTCAAAACAAACACACATGGTAATTTGTATTTAAAATACTAGTTTACTTGGCCCTGCTATCTGAATCTTCACAATACACAGCCCAAACGTTCCAATACCCCAAGATTGTACCCTAAGACATCTACAAAAATCATAAAATGACTTACTGGGATCAGCAGAGCCATCAGTAACAGCACTGGTGGTCGACGCTGACTGACCAGCTTCTCCCAGACCCTTAGAAAAGTACCTCTTCTTGCCTTTGGGTGCTGATAAAAGAAATTAAGAAGATAAATACAAGTAGATTAGTGATTCTGTTAATAATCTCCACAAAAGGTTTTATGAAAAGCAAACGCAGTCACTAAAACAGATCACCTATAGTATTACTAGTTTCGACTTGAGTCTATCAACTGTTATAGAATCCATATTCCAAATCTACTTAACAAAAACTACATTTGGAACTAAGGTATTGCAGTGAATGCTCTTTGATTCTATCTATTCCCATTCCTCAACACCCTTGATGAGCCAACTCAGTCTCCCTTTTTTGCAATGCATAGATGCATACTTAACATCACTGCAAATTCAATTTAATAACCTGGAACTGTTCAAGCTACATAAACAAGGTCAAGAGAGCATGCGCTACTCAGTGTTTCACTATAGTGACAGGAGAACAGTCTGAAATGGCTTCTCAATTTAATCAGCCAAAGTGAGTGCCTTATGAGTGAGATTGGGTAGCAGCACCTGCCTAGCAGAAACTAAAAAGTGGATCACACAATAGTATACCACGTACACTAAACATAACATACCTCTGAGTGTGAGCAGCATGCTATTCGGATTTTGTTTTGCATTGTAGAACACAAACACAACAAATAATTAATACTCACTGAGCCCTGGAATTTCAAAGCATGGCAGGTCCAGTTCCCAGTCCAGATTGTCCCCCCAAGGGTACTTTAGCTGCTGGGTGGTTAGCTGAACCTGGCTGGTGCACCGCACACACTGGCGCAACACCGACACTCCTGCAGGGGGGAGCTTCTACTCAGCCAGCATAGAGGGGAGGTGGCGCTGCACACAAAAAATGAGTACTTCCACCTCCTCCTCTCCAAAGATCACCCGGGGCTGCACATCTGGGTGGGGAAATAATAAGAAGGAAAAGGAAGGGGAAGTAAAGAAGAAAGAAAGAAGGAAAGAAGGGCAAAAACACTAAACAATTTACAGAAAATCATAAAATACACAAACACAAAGACACACACTATTATAAAAAATAAGAAATTAGAGGTACAAAAGTAATAATGGAGGGGATTACAAAGATTAAGGACCGATAACATTTTGGCCCAGCACCATAACAGAGAGCAGAAAAAAGATGGCTGCGTGGTGCTGTTCACGCATGATTTAGAATGCTAGAACACACTTGAGAACTGCGTAGTGCCAATCATGTGTGATTTTGGAGAATGCAGACACAATGTGAACAGGTGTGCCTGCAAACTCTTCCCATAAGCGGGTATCCACGTAGTAAGGCAGAGTTTTTTTTTTACTGCGTCAAATGCTGCATAGTAGGAGTCCACAAACTCAGCCCATCCCTACTGCTCTGTCATCACATTCCAGGTCCCAATCCAGTTTGGAGAGTCCTGGAGTAATGCACAGGAAGAGGTGGAATATTGTCATGGTGGTGCAGAACTCTCCAACAGAGTGGCCGCCATAATTGGCCTCCAAGCCATGCCCGACATATGTTATATCTGAGTTACTTTTCAAGCACTGTTGCGAATATGTTCAACAATGGTTTTGCCAACTTTGATGGAAATATGGGTATTGAAGTATGTTGTCAGAGCCTTTGGGAGAATCACATTTACTGCTCAGTTTCTGTTCTCCAGGTATATTTGTGCAGCCAAAAACTTTCCAATTATAATCTGCACAGCAAAGAAAATGTGATGAATCTGACATTAAGGTGTACCAAATAGAACCATGGCGTACTAATTTAACAATATGTGCATTATATAGCTCGAGCAAGAGGCATTCCTGTCATTGACTGTAAATGACATTATATTTTGTACAACTTTCTATCCTGCAAATATTGTAGAGGAACTGTCACTGGTAACTGAATTTGATGAAACAATAAGGTAAGAGCTCTGACATTTTTTGTAAATTCTGTTTTGAGTCCTATTAGGTTGAGACAAATAGAAATTGAAGAATATGCTGTATCATGCACCATCATTTACTGTTTGCTGTAGGAACTACAAGCTAAAATTAAATTCCCCACAAGTGTTACTGGAGCAATGTGGATTACAACGATTCAATATTTAATATTAATTCTGCTGTAATTGCTAAAGGAAGAATCCTAAATGTACTGTAAAAGTTATTAAGTCTGTGAACAATGCTACTGACCAGATGAGCTTGCATTATTGCCAGCGTATTGTTTATAATATTAGTACTCCATAGCTCTGATCGCACCTGAAGAATGAGGGAAAATCCCGAAATAGCTATTACTCAGGGTCCGAAGATGGCTATGCCCCCTCTGTTCTGAGTGCTATTTCAACTCAGAAGTTTGAGACCAATTGCGCTCCGGGTGTGAACTTCATATACTACAATCACCAAATGCCTGTAAACAGAATTTATCCTCAAAACTTATCATTGTGTTACTGTTCTGCATCTAAAAGTTGTAAAACGAATGTTTTAATTTCTCCAATTTTGGCATGCAGAAATGTAATCAATTCTAACATTACACGAAATCATTGTACATAGTTTTCACACCAAAAGGGTAAATAGAAATATGTTTTATTTTTCATTACTGTAGTCCTGTAATGTCATAATGAAATCCTCATACTTTCCATAGAAGAAGGTGATCTCTGTATTAAAGTTTGCAAAAAAATTATAAATGTCTCGACCAACTTAATAACACAGTTCAGGTCACAACAACACTTCACTGGTAACCTGTACATAACCACTGGCAAATGTGGCAGAAGTAGGACTGAAGTCTACAAAAAGTTTTGGATGGAATGCTTGAATTAATCTCTGTCACAGGTAATTCCTCCGGGCCACATCACGCTACATCATTATTTTACTCACTACACCACCTCAGTTTGCACCCAGCTGTCACTGCATCCCTGGAACCAAGATATACCCGAAGATGAGTCCATAGCAACGGTGATACCAGTCCTGGTTTGCTTGTGTTCGGGTTCAGGGAGGGCCCGGCTTTTCAGTTCGGACTGGACTGTTCCAGTTGCAGTAGGGTAAAGACTGATTTCCAAATAGCTGGGTTCAAACTGAGGCGGCTTAGAGTGCAAAATATCAAGGGCCTCATTTATGAGGCCTTGCATCAGTTTTGCGATTCCGATGCGTCACTTTTTGTGACGCATCGGCGGCGTAAAACATGCCTCCTGTTGCGCACTATTTACAAAGTGACGCATCTAAGCAGATGCGTCACTTTGTAAACCCCTGCGCTACATTGTACCTGCGTCAGGTATATTGTATGCAGAGGGGGCGTTCCCCCGCAAAAAGCCTCGTAATAGTGACGCAGTGAAATTTATGAGATTTCACGGCGTCACTTTTAGGACGCTGTTGCGTCAAAATCTTGCGCCTGCCTCACAGCAGACGTAAGACTGACGCAAGCCCTTTCACATGGGGCTTTCCCCATGTGAAAGGACACATTGCTGGAGTTGCGTCACTTTTGTGACACACCCCAGCAATGCGTGACTTTTGCGCTTACAGATACATCAGAAATACTGACGTATCTGTAACTCCTTGCAACATGATGCGTCATACTGTAAATATGATGCATCAATCATGTCACAAGGATTGCGCACTGAGAAGTGACGCATCGCTGCTTTCACGCAGCGATGCGTCATTTCTCATAAACGAGGCCCCAAGTGCCTGGTATGCATCCTGAGCAATTAACAGTGGATGAGAATGATTCAGTCATTCCATCTCTCAGTTTTTGAATACTCCTGTGTGGCCCAAGCAGCAGGCAGTTCCCCAGTAAATGTGTATTTATTTCAAACATTATCAAACAAAATTAAGCTTGAGTCAGATTTTGCTGCTGTCAGGTATTTTTTCCAATGAGATGGATTATTTGTTTCACCCAGGTCCCAAGCCCTATAGACTAGTCACTTTTTGTTTTCCATTTTTCTTCAACAGGGCAAAGCAGGAGAATGAAGATGATGGTAGTCAACTGGGTCGTATACAGTCTGTGGGGACTCCACAGTAGCATCAGGCACTTATTGATAAAGCTCTGAGTGGGACTAACTTGCAATCTGTAGCCATTTTCCTCAGAGAGATATAGTGCCTTCTCTCCATCCTCCAGAGGTCATTAAAGTAACTAAATCACAAAATTTTGTATTGTTGTGCAAGTCACTCCTCATACTGCCTAAAGGTCATTATGGCTGGAACCCACTGCAGGGTTCTCTCGTGTCAGGACTCCCATGAGGTCTAGTGCAGGTCACTCACACTTAAGCAACTGGATCTCCTTTACAGGGTGCAGCCGTTCTCTGTTTTTTTGTTTTAATGCAGTGGAGACAGGGAAGCTAGCCAAATAATCATTGAATTGCAATTTTAGTCCCTGATTTCCAATTGAAATCATGAGTTCTACAGGATCCTTTCCAAAGTAGCCATGTAGAACTATCTTTTGTTTTCTTCAGGTGCTCCTCCTGGCCGTGGAATGTTCTGAAGGCTTTGCTTGTGAGATGAATTTGTTAGTCTCTGCAGTAATTGGGGAAATCCTACACCCAATATTTGAAGAATCTTCATCACAGTTCATAGCTCTTTTGCTGTACATTGTAGGAAAGTTTCCCTTTTTGCATAGTTACCACCCACTATTTGCCTGACATGTGATGCACTTTAATTTGAAGTCCCCTAGGTACCCTGTAAATCAGGTTCCCAGGGACTATGTTCTTTCCAGAAAACTGTATCTTTGTACCCACAATTGGCGCATCTCTGACCACAAGTAAGCCCCTTGTAAAAGGTACCATGGGTACCAAGGGCACTGTGACCAGGATGGCTTCTTAGGGCTGCAAAAAATATTGTGCCACTCTTAGGGAACCCTGCACCCTAACACCCACACACTGCCATTGCAGGCTACATGTTTTGGTGTAGAGAACAGTGAAGTATCGACATGGTACACATCCTTGTGTGCCATGCCTGCAACCCACTACCCATGGCCTAGGTCAGTCACCCCTCTAGCTGGGTGCACTTCACCCCCTGTGAGGGTACAGTTGCTTGAGCCCTGTACCCCCACAGGGTCTACGTCTTTTCTTAGACACTGTAAGTGAAGTAAAGCCATAAAGGGTTTATGGTCTGGGAGTTGGTTATTACAAACTCCACATACTGTCTTTAGTGGAACTTTGGAAGTTTGGTAGCAAACTTCTCAGCACATTAAACCCACACTGATGGTGTGGGTTTTAATGTAAAATTCCCTCATAGGACCTCCTAGAGATGCCCCCTGAAAAAATGACCAGCCCCGGTGTGGTTCCTGAATGGCTACCTGCCATTTGCCACCACCAGACAGGTTTCTGGACCCCTGGGTAGATGGCTTCCACTCTCTGGGTCCAGAAACAAAGCCCAGCCTGGGCAGATGTGTCCTGCCTCCCTCTCCAGGAGGTACTGGGCCACGAAGGGGAAGCTGCAAAGGCCTCTCACCTTTGTTAGCTGACCCTGCCTTTTGCTGCGCACAGCAACTGACTCCCACCAGTTCTGACACCCGCTTTGGGTAAGAAAATTGGCAGGAAAACCAAGTCAAGGAAGAGATGAGTGCCCAGCTTTGTGTGGCAGACTTCTCAGGGGGGTGAGGCGAGGCAAAGCACACATTTCAGTTCACTCCATCTTGAAGATGAGGAGACACAGCCAATCAAAGAGAGGGTCATGTCCCCTCCCACTGGAGGGTGGCATATTATGGGATGTACTCACCACAAGGAATGGACCCATTGGTCCCAAACTGCACACCCCTGTAATGTCCCTAAATTGAGTAATTAAAGGCTACGATGCACCTTTCCTCCTCAGATTTGAGAAGAAGAAAGAAGAAGGACTGAAGAGCTGTGCTGAATGAGGAAGAAGAGGACAACAACTGCTTTGGCCTCAGCCCTACTGGCCTGTCCTGACTGCATCCTGCAACCAACAAAATCCCCTGCATGTCCATCATCCAGGAGCCATCCAGAACTAGGAGAACCTGCCCTGGCTCCACAAAAAAGACTTCTCTCCCTTGGGCACTGCACTTGCTCAACCAAAGACCCCAACACAGACCCTGGATCCAGCCTGCTCCGTGGTGCTGCACCACTCTGCACCTGTTGACCCGGCCTGAATTTGAGTGGCCAATCACCATGAGGAGGTCTCCCCAGAGATCCTGACCTAAGATTCGGCAATCCCTGACCTGCCTCGATCTTCTACCCAACACCGGCAGCCTCAACCTGAGGGGTCCCCCTGATCGCGACTGGAGCTAGTAAGTAAGCATGACACCTAAAGTCATCCCTGCATCCTATGCCCCACAACCTTGGGTGGCCTAACCGATGGTGTCCAGGCATCACCCACAAATCCAACATACCTCTCTTAGTGGTGGTCGCCCTCAATAAACCTCCTTGTTCAAGCCTGCAGCATTTCTTCTGAACCGGAGATCTTGATTGGAAACAACAGGGCTCCTGACATCTTCTTGGCACCCTGCATCCAGCCTCCCCATGCCACTGGTGGTACAGCTCCTGTGCTGATTGTTGGCTCCTGTAGTGCAGATCTTAAACCCAGGAGCTTTACTCCCACAACCAAGAGGCCTGCTCATCAACAGCCCCTAACCCTAATTGCCAAACATTAGGCCTCTGCATTCTGCAGCCTACAGCCCTAGTGCCACTGTTGGTGTAACTCGAGTGCCTTCTTGAACCTTGGGGAACCTTGGTCCTAATCCCAAAACCCATTTTGTGGTTTTTACTCTAAAATGTTCTAAATGTTGATCTGCTTTTGTATGGAACAAAAGTAATTTTACTTTGAAAAGTAAATTGTCTTACTTATCTCTGTATTGTTGGACACACAGTGTGATATCCAGACATATAATCCCAAGTAGTCGATGTAACTAAAAAGTAACGCAAATGTAATCCAAAGTAATTTTAAAATATTCTGAACAGTTATTCAAGCAAATACAATCTTTTAACAATACTAATTTCATCTGCAATTGCATTTCTGTGTACAGCCTTGCATTTGAAAGTATATTTTACCTACCTACCCCAAGTTCTGCTTGGTTCTTGAAATAAAACATAAGTATACATTTTTTATACTTACCTTATTGGTCTGGATTCAGACTCTGAGTTTGTGCCATCAGTTATTGCCTGAGAAAATACAATAAATGCTTATCACACCCTCTGATAACCCTAACTGCTCGACCACACTACCACACATGGAGTTATCTAATTTAGCCTCTGCTATAACTCAGGGGATCCCACTGGACTCAGTGCACACCACATCTTACTTTGGTATGGTATATACAGAGCCAGCTTCCTACATATGCCCTCTTTCACATTACTGTAAAACTTTAAAGAGCTCTTCATTTAGGATGGCATTAGCCAGCCTACCAACTCAGGAGCTGTATGCTCTCTCCCTGCTCCACCCTAATGTAAATAAGGGAATGCACTCTCTTTCTTCTGGAACAGCTTCCCCTCTCGATATGGGCAGAGACACATGTCTGAAAGACCTCCATAGGCGCAAGTACTTCTATCACTTGGATCCTCATTTTGGGATTTTTGTGTGAAAATGGATGCTGGTGCTGAAGGCTTTTATGATGTTATCCGTTCCTGCTCCTACCATGTGATTTGTCCTAGCATTTACGCTACTATCGTTTTTAGAATTGGTACAATTGCTTTCTATCAGGGCAGCACTTCACACCGATTGGCAGGCTTCTTTACAGTCACTGAAGGGAAGGCACCCAGCAGAATTGTCTCAATTCTATTTGGATTTCAAGCAATACACCATACAATTATCAAAAGCTACTTTCCACTACGTATAGTAAAATTCTTCTTTTACTAAAGACTTAGGGCTAGATGTAGGTAACTTCAATTTACCGACTCATAAATACCGAATTTTACCGATTCGGTATTTATGAATCGGTAAATTAGAAGGAGGGAGATGTAGGTGAATTCTTTTTTTGAATTACCGATTCTGTAAAAATCGGTATTTACAGAATCTGTAAATACTGATTCGGTATTGCCCATTGATTCCTATGGGCCTTGAAGCCCATAGGAATCAATGGGCAATACCGAATTGGTATTTACCGATTCGGTAAATACCGATTTCTGCAAGGGTGCAGGGGTTGTCACTTTGACACCCTCTAGCACCCCAAATACAGGCACGTGTAACATGTGGCACACATACATGCCCTAAGGGCATGCCTGTGTGTCACATTGCACAGGTGTGCATGCACAGATGTGCCTGCACACCTGTATTCGGTATTTTACCACCCAATAGGATTGGGTGGTAAAATACCGACTCTTAAGGGCCTGTGGCTCTCTGTGAAGTGCCACCTACATCTCATTTACAGAATCGGTAAATTTACTGATTCGGTATTTTACCGATTCTGTATATTTAGAGAATCGGTAAATTTACCGATTCTGTAAATGAGATGCCCCCTACATGCCAAATCCTAAATACCGGTCGGTAACGGCCGAAATCGGCCGTTACTGACCGGTATTTGGCCTCCTACATCTGGCCCTAAGACTTTTAATCAAGAACAAGAAGCAATTTATAACAGTCTGTTTCCTACAGGCACTTTTCTCTGCCTTGAGTTACAGCAGTGGTTTTAGAAATATAGCTTAGCTAATACAAAATTATGTTCCCTAGAGCCATAGATGTCAGTCATTTGCGTGGTTGGTGTAAATACACACTGTAGCCTACAATTGACATTTAATGTCCACACCACCAGTGCATTTACTGTGCCAACCTATCATGGCCTTAATAGAAAGTTAAATAACCATCTTTACATTACATATTTAGGGAAAAGGGCCCTTGTACTTCAACACTGAATTGAAGCGTCCCAGTTTCCCACCCAATACCAGCAAACTCAACAGAAAAAAATCAGGAGACCACCGCAAAATAATGTCATTCTTTACAAACAGGATAACTGTTCAACTACAAACTATGCATTCAATGCTTGTGGTTGTATGGTTTTTATACCTATATGAAGATTTGGTAGTAGTTCTTAGGTATGTGTTAAGTGTATATTTTCTTTGAATTCTGACATCAAGCTGTTGTTGAACAAGGTTCAATGTGTTGGGTACATTTTAGGTTTCAATATCCTAATGATTACTGTTGTTCAATATCCCGTCCATGTACCATCTTCTGAAACACACATGTTTGTGTTGTCTTTTCTCACTGGAGCTTGTGCTGTATACCTCTTACGCATATCAACCATCATATATTTTTCTATTTAAACATGACGCATTACACTTTTTACCTGGCACCACTAATGGAAGAGGAGCCATGTAAAATTACAGTCCCTGTTACAGGATACGTGAGTAACATTACTTTATTCAAAAGAAAGTGTATGTGACTGTATTACCAAAGCACTTCAAGAATTTGGGCTGCTTATTATAGACCCAAATTAAAACGAAAACCCCACCCTTGTTTTACTCTACTACCAGGGATAGGAAGATACTTGCAGCAACACTGTAATACACTTTGGGGGATATTCTCAAGAACTTGTGACAATTACCGCAAAAGTAGCTTAACGCAACTCTTCACATCGCAGTCTATCGTGGGAAAATAACGCTGTGTTAACGTTTTATTCACAACACGGCGTTACCATGCGATAGGCCCACAATAATGCTTCAAATGTCCGCAATAAAGTCAACGCGACAACGCAAAAATGCGAAACACGAACGCAAAAAAAGTTGCGATGACGCCAATTGCGATACAAAAATATGCGAAAACCAGTGACAGGCCTGCAATTCTCACAAACGTCAGGCAAGAAAATTCACCATAAAAGTAGAAAAAAAACATACAAACAAAAGCCAAACAACAGCCAAGCACAATGGATGTTGCCAGAGTAAGTACAGAGGACAACCAGAAACCCACAAGCCCCCCGGAGGACTAGCCTGGGACTTCGGGGTCAGGGAAGGGCAAGGAGAAGAAGAGTAGGAAAAAGCGGTTCAGTCTGCAGGAAATCAGGATCCTGATAACGGAGGTGGTAGAACACCATCAACTACTGTTTGTCACCTCCACTGTGTAATTGGCAACAAAAAAATGGAATATGGCAGTCCATCATGGACAAGATGAATGCAGTCGGAGTGCTGAAGAGGACAATGGAAGAGGTCAAGAGGCGAATGATGTGAAGCGCAAAACCAAGCAGAAACTCGCACATAACCGGAAGGCATCAATGCAGGTGGGAGTCCAGTGCCACAGGAGGAGCTGGAGGATATGGAGGAAATGGTATACACTGTCTTCAGTGGGGAGGCAGTGGCAGGAGTTGGTCTACATGCTCTACATGACCAGACACAACAGCACTAGGCTGTGTAACGACCAGGGACTGGGGGAGCAGGGGGAGATGGGCACAATGGTACACATGCACAATTAAGTAGAGCATATCTGCTGACAAACCATGCCCCAGACCCTCAACTCCCACCAAGAGATCAATGTACCCAAGTATGCAACATCTCAGCACTGTATAAGCACATAAGTCAAAGGCACACCACTTGTAAGGGAGAAGGGGCAGCACAATCAGAGCTGCAGGGGTGACTCCCCCAAAATGCAGCACACACACATAACATGCTGAGCACATCAGCATTGACAATGATGTGGTACAAACTGCAACACGTCCACAACAGAACACAGGACACAACTGATGCTGCATGTGTGTAGAAACTGGCCAATCACATTTGGCATTGCAGGGAAATGTGAGTTGGTAATGTACAAGCACTAACACACATCCATGATGTTGTCGAAATGTCCATTGTCCCGCATCAAATAGGCAGCTTCACCCAAACAGCCACAATGTACACAGTCATGCAGTCTGCATGAAAACATGTAAAAATGCGGCAATATACATGTAAACACAATGTTAAACTGCATCTCCCCTTCACATTGCAGAGGGAAATCCAACACCTCCTGCAGAGCAGCCCAAAATTCTCTTCTCTGATGATGAAGAGGACCACCACACCTTCGACTCTGATGCCCTCCAACAGCTTGTAGAGCCTCCTCAGTCCACCTCCAGGAGAAGGGCAGCCCAGCTGTTACGAGGAGACCCCACCTCTGCAAAGACTACACAGCAGGCAGCACTGACTAACACGGCTGCCTCCCAGGACCCCCACAAAGAACACATGGCCTTCCAACGCTGTGTGTTGGGGTGCCAGGAGAATCTGGCTGAACAGGTGCGGGTGGGGTTAAATTGCAAGGCAGCCAAACTAGATCCCGGTGTCTAAGTCCCATCAGGGACCACTCACAGTCCCTAATGGACACCCACAATCCGCTCCATGCTCTCCAATGGACCATGGCTGACATTGCTGAAGTCCTGGCTTAGAGGCAAGAAGAATTGTCCAGTCAGAGTGGCTCTAGCGATGTCACACAGGAGTTGGGATGCATGCGGAGGTTAATGGAGAACATGGAGCGGACGCAGGTGGAAAGGGCTGCTGCCACCGCTGCACACCAGCGAGAGGTAGTTGGGTTCCTCAATGACCACAAGACCATCCTTATGGCATTGCTGCAACAAGGCCTTGCGCTGCTGCTACCACTCCATCCACATCTTCGCCCCTGAAGTGTCAGTGACACACAGTGCGGCAGACATTCCACCTCCGACCCCTGAGGTATCACTGCCACACAGTGTTGGAGACAGAACACCACCACCCACACATGAGGCACATGAAACACCAGAGGATGAAGATGAGGATGAATCTGCCTTCGTGGTAAGAAGGATACAGTAGCATTCAGCTCCGCCATATGCCCTATGCATCATCACCTTCCACTGTCCCCCGATACACTCTGTGGCACTCACCTTGGACCTCGAAATGGAGTGCAATATTCTGTTTGATCGCCAATGAAACAGCAATCAGATTGTGGTCTGAACTCTTCCTCTTCCTTTGGACTTGTCATTCCCTGAAGGACTCTGGCTGGCCCTCCACTGGTCAACATTGTAAAGTGGGGTTTGCATGGCCCTGTACTGCTCCAGCTGCAACACTCCACTGAATGTGCATTAAACATTCATAATCACACAGATGTGTCATGTCTATGATCTTTCAGGTGTGGAAGTATGGATGAATGTAGGCTCATTGATTCCCCATTACGTCCATGTTGCTCATGTCGTTGGATTTGAGTCACAGGGTGACACATTGCCGATTGCGGTCCATGTGGCGTCGACACTACAACAGGGACACATGTGCATTAGTTACTTCCTTGTCCAGCCCAGTACGGAACCACACTCAGGGACCGGGGTCATTGTTCAAACCCTTACGCTGGAATGGCTTATGCCAGGCAGCCCACTCCGCTTACGCTCACAGTGGGGGTGACAATAGTACATGTACCAGGTCTTCCCTTTAGTGATCTGCTGATCACAGGTCTAGTTGTCAACATGCCAGAGCCACTCCCTCAAGGCTGGTTTTTACCCACGCACACCCACCCAGCACCCGAGTCTCAGGACATGTGACCCTGCCAATAAAAAGGGCCGGGCGTACGTGCTTGACGCCATTTCCACGCTCTATCTGGGTGTATCTGTGTGGGTATTATTTATGCATGAGGGCCTAGGGCCCTGCAACATCACATTCTCCAGGGTCGGAGGTGACATGATGGCGTCCGCACCACGATATTCAATCATAGATGGTCCATGACTTGTGGGGCACATACTTGGTGGCACCAGAAACTCCGCCACGGGACGGTGACTTTCAGTGCATTGAGGTAGGGGCACCTTAAGTGCTGAGCGGTTGTGCAGCCTGAGATGCTGCCCCGTCTTGGCGGTCCGGACTGGTGAGGATCACCCGCAGTGTAGGCCTAAGCCAGCAAGCAGTGCTGGTCTACCGCCACGTGGGGATGCCTCGTGGGTCACAAAATTAGTGGCACCTCAAGGGCTGAGCGGGTGTGCAGCCTGTGATGATGCCGTGTGCACTGATATGTCCTCTGCCATAGCAAAACCGAGACCCAGAATCAAGTGTGAGACTTGGTGGCCCGCGGAGCGGGGCTGCAGGATGTGGAGGGTGTCATGTTCGCGGGCCCCGGGCTTGGGGCTTGCACAAGCACGTGGTGGACCCTCTTGGCTCCATGGCATCTGCTGCCCTTCAGGTGTTGCTCTGGTCTGGGCCCCCTTTTCTGGTGCAGGCTGTCGTCCGACTTTACACCAGGTCAGAGCAGGTGTTCATTTCCTGATGCTAACGTGCCTTATTGCCTGTTTTGGGTTCTTATCGCCGATCTGGCTGGTTTTTGTGAATGTTGTGGAGTGGTGTTGTCAGGGCGTTTTACACGGCAATGCCTACTCTGCATCTCATTAGTGATAGTTGCTGGGGTCATCTGTGGCGATGTGTTTTGCGGCTGCTATCGCAGGTAAACTGGTGATATGGGCTGTTAGCACCAGCTTGTTAATGGGGCGATAAATGTATCGCCACTTTGGCTGCGATAAAGTGCTCATAACTCTGCAATAAATCTTTGAGAATATGCCCCTTTATATTCATGCTACAACTCAGAGCTCAAGCAACAACATTGTGAAAAGTCTTCTAAATCCCAGTTGTTGCGTTTATAAAATACAAATCACTTGTGTTTTCTCTGTCTGGGCTTCTGCAATACCAAGTGTGACCATCTACCCTGTAAATAACTGCATGAGTCCAGTCTCTGACTGCAACAAGACACACTCACTCACTGCTGGGTGGTAAAAATCAATGCTACCTTTGACAAGACAATAGCCTTCGTCATACCAGTTTATCATTTAGCACTCTGAGGGTCGGCTTAATAATATTACTAGGATGGCAACTATATTAAATAAATAGATTATTGATGATACAATTTAATTTTCTCATTTTAGGTTTCAGTTATCCAATGTAGTTTGGTCCTTTTAGGGAATGTTGTGATTCTGTCCTAGAAACAAATACTCAGCGCACATTAGCACCTATGGGCAGCAATCAGTGAAATCCTGTTGCCACTTATCCTCTTTGATCGGGCAAGTAGTGTATTTGAAAATAATTACTTTTCAGGACATCAAAGTGCTTCTAGGATACGTTTCCTGGTCAGACTGGCTGCAAAAACTCTTCTACCTCATCGCCTGGACCTGAATTATTCAATGGAAGCCAGGTTCAAAAGAAAATTAGCTGTTAGTTCTGAGGTTCACTATTGAAAAAGTGTTCAAGATTTGACACCTAAGTTAAGCTCTTCAATGAAGGGCAACAGAGAACTTCATTATTCCTAGCCTTATTTCCTTGTAGTATCCGCATGCTGATCCAATGTGATGGAATTGTTGTATATTAGAATAATGTATATAAACATAGCAACGGACGTAAATATTATCTCTTACATATTGTCTACAAAACATGATCCTATTGGGTGTGGATTTTACCGTATTGACCCCAATGTAGTGATATTGTAACAGACATTTAAGACATGGTGCTGGGTGATCTAAATTCAGACTCAGTCTCACATCAAATTGGCGTACACCCCATGGCCTATTTAATTTACTTGTAAGTCCCTAGAGTAGTGGCACTACATGTGTTCAGGGCCTGTAAATTAGAATGCGACTAGTGGGCCTGTAGCATTAATTATGCCACCCACTTAAGTAGCCCTTTAAACATGTTGCAAGCCTGCCATTGCAGCTTGTGTGCAGTTTAAAATGTGCCATTTCGACCTGGCAAAATAAAACTTTTGTCAGCCCCAAGCATTTCAAATACATATTAGTCACTCCTAGGGAAGGCCCTGAACAACTCAGAGGGCAAGGTGCAGTGCATTTAAAAAGCAGGGCATATACTTGTAAGATTTACATGCAATGGTAGTACAAAAGTCCTATTTTTTTTCTCACTTTTGCAAAGCCCACCTCTCCCATTGGATAGCATTGAAATTACCTTATTACATTTAATAAGCTGCACCTTTCAATTGGGAGCAGTAACCAGGTTGAGTTTGGTGTCTAAAGAATTGTAATTAAAAGCCTTCTTTAACGGTAATGTCACATTTTTGATTGCAGTTCTTAACATACCATTTTTAGAAAGTTAGCATTTTTCCGTCCTATTTGGTGCCTGCAGCCTGATTGTGGGCCACATGTATAGGTGTAGCTGGCATTTGATCTTTGTGTATTGCTCCCAGACAGTGAGACAAAGGGAAGATAGGTGTTGACAGGATGCTCCAATCTGAGTTAACAAGTGGGAGGAGCTGTCAGCTACCACATTTGAACATCACATAGGCTCTGCCTGAGTACTCTCACAAAAGGTTTGTCACTGGTCTAATTGCTCCACTTCAAAGTGGGGACCAGGTATAAATACTGGTCGGCCGGTACTTGTGACTTTGTCCCGGTCTAGCACGACCAGATAGCCACAGGTGGCGCTTTGTGCTTTTTGATGCTATTTTTCACTTTAAATGTATTAATGTCGTTTGGATTTTGATTTAGGCATTACATTTACTCTATTGTTGGAAATTAGTGTGGTATTTTCCTTGTGTTGTGTTTTCACTTTATTACTGTTTGAAGTGCAGCATAAGTACTTTACACATTGCCTCTAAGTTAAGCCTGACTTATCTATGCCAACCTATCATAGGGTTGAGCACAGGTAAATTTGGAGTTTGCTTGTGCCTTCACCCTGACAAGGATTGTGGTTCCGCTTGAGAAAGGTTTCACCGTCCTCAATCAGTAACCCAATTTCTTACAACTACCAACTTTATTGTCATTATCCTGCTTATGGATTTTCAAGGCAGGCACACTGTCCCCAACTACTCCACATGTCGTACTCATGCCCCTATCAATAGAGTACTGTGACTTCTCCAACGCTCTTCATTCATGCTGCTTCCAGCCCCTGAACAATTTTGAAGTGAATGCTATCATGTTGCAATGGTGTATGGATAATGTCTGATTTCAAATAGTGTAGCAATTGCTTTGTTGTTGCTGAAAGGCGAAACACAAAATGAACACTTGTGATTCATTTTGTACTAAGAGTCGGAACAGGTAGGCTGAAAATGTAAGTGGAAAATGTGTTCTTTCAAAAATAGATGGGAAACAAATTAATTGCTTCCACTTGATATTAGCTTCCCAACCTTCACTGTAGGAGGACAGACAAGTACTTTCTCTGTCAAAGCGTTAGTCAACCTGGGATAATAGGTGTGTACAATAGCCATTAGCTGACCTAAAATACGAATAATTAAGTAATGTCAAATGTCCGTGAGTCACCTTGCAGAATGTTACATTTGCATTCTGACTACCAAAAAACACAGGAGAAATCTTAGAAACTTTGCATCTACAAATTATTGGCTTAAAAGCTGAGAGACTTTTGTGTGGACTGCCAGGCAGGTATATCGTTTTTTTTTCAATAGGGCCTCGCTCTTATTCTACACACAACGTGTTTTTGTCTTTTGTGTATGTAAACTCCAATATCTCAACTGTGTTACGAATGTACCTGTGTTTTGTATAAAAGTTAAAAAAAAAGAAAAAAAAGAAAAAGAATTAGAATTGTTAACTTGCCACTGCGGTAAGGATATAGAGAAGGGAGCAGTGCACAAACAACAGACAAACCTCGTCTCTGTTAGGAAGGTCATTGAACACGTGGGACTCCTTCCTACTCAAATGATGAGACCTCGTTCAGAGACAGCAAGGCACTTGCCCCCTATAGAAAGAAAAAGATTCCCCTAAAATGAATGATTTTAACTATATCTTTTCTCATCTTTTCTGGCAGTCCGATTTCTATAAAGAGCTCTCCTGAGCTCACTGGCGTGTTTGTGTTGACGGACGTGATGTTAACTCCCCACTATGCTCCGGGTAGCCAAGCAAGTGACCATGACAGTCCCGAAAGTAAAATCACGTGAACTTCGGCCTCCCGTAATCAAAAAAACTATTTATTTTTATTTCTGTATCACGACAACAACAAAAGAGTCATCCAGGCACGAACAGAAGCTGAGTATAGGCCAGTAAAAGAACATCCTGGTTTTATCTTCTTCCTAATGGACTGTCAAAATATATATTACGCCGTTCTTGTGCCACGTGGCCACATAGAATAACAGGATGGAATGATTGCTTCCATCGTGATTTCGTTTTACAGGTGGAAACTACAACCAACGATTAGACTGATAATGTGGAATGCTACCAAGTATTTGTGCAATATTTCAAAGAATAACACAGTGAAAGCACATCACAAAAATATCCCACACCAGATGTAGAAATATAGATTAACCTTTGACAATAAAACAATACGAAAATAACAAAACCCCAGTCAGCGGAACCGTAGATATGCAATTTTAAAAACTTCTTTGAAAATAGTGCCAAAAAGCACAAAGAACGAACTTTGGCTAGCTAGTTGTGTAGGTTCAGGACAAAGTCACAACTTCAGGCTGACCGCAATGGAGCATCGGCAAGCTACAGGAACCCAGTTAGCCTGCTGAACAATCCTGGTTGCGGAGCATTGTGAGGGCCCACATCGAGGATGCCTTGTACAGGGTAAGCAATGCGTCAGTACGAGGAGTCGCAAAGCGATGTGAGGTCCTGCATTGTCATCGGGGATCCCATTGATGAGGGCTTGCAATGTGAAGTCTGGCATTTGGGATGCATCACGTAGTCAAGCGATGCATTGGTTCTGAGGAGCTGTGAGGCTGCCATATGAGAACTTGTGCCGTAGTCGAGGTTGCTGTTGATATGAGACTTGCATTGCAAGGGCCTGTGTTGTGGGAGCTTAACACAGTAGCCGTTCTGATGCAGTCTGTGAGGTTGATGAGGAGTTCATGTGCTGAGAGAAACCAAGTAGCAGAGGCCATGTGTTGGTTCCGCTCCGGATTGTGCCGCACAGCAGAGGGGATGTGTCAGTTCTGCTAGATCTAGGGATGGACTGGCAGAGCACCTTCAGGCCCAATTCTGAGGGTCTAGGGCTGGGATGGCACCACTTGGAGCAGTAGGACTCTCAGATGTCAGAGTCCAGGTGCTGGGTTCAAGGTTGTGGAAGCTTTTATCCCTGAGGCTCTAGCTAGCCAGCTAGCCCTTTTAGTCATTTCAGGGGTCCTGGGTTCGCCAGTCTTTCTCACCCAGGCAAGAGGGCTGCAGCCAGTAGGTCAGCAGGTCAGCACAGCATAGCAGAAGTCCTTCAAAGCAGCAGTCCAGCAGAATGACAGTCTGTTCAGCAGCACAGCAGTCTTTCTTCCTGGCAGAAATCCACAGGTCCAGAAGTGTACCTAAGGGTGGGTGCCTGAGGGCCTTCCTTTGCAGTGGAAGATACTTCTAAAGGTTTCCCTTTGAAGTCGCCAGGCGTCTTGACTTCCCTGCCCTGGTTCCAGACTAACTACAGCTGTTATGCAGCCCTTCTTGTGGAGGCAGGACACAGCCTATTCAAGTGTAAGTAGGGCTGTGCCCAGCTCCACCATCCCATTCTGCCCGTAATGGACCATCTATACTGTGAGTGGCTGTCTAGGAGGAATACACAAAGCCCAGCTGCCAGCTATACCCAGTCATGTGACCTGGACACAGGCTACAGGCACTAAATGGCTAAGGGAGATAAAGGCCAACTTTCTAAAAGTGGCATTTTCTAAATGGTAATAAGACTTTACAATAAGAGAGGAATTGTCATTACAATTCCAAATACACCAAACATGAACTGGTTACTTGTTCCCATTTGGAAGTTACAGCTTATTACATAGAATATGGAAACTCCAATGGTATCCGAGAGGTCGGCCTTGCGGAAATGAAAAATGAAGATAAGAGTTTTCACTATCAGAACATGTAAAACTTAAAATTGCATATCCTACTTTTTTGATACATTGCATCATGCTCTGTTTGATGTTTAGGGCCTACCCCAGGGTGACTTATTTGAATTAAAAAGAAGAAGAGGCTGGCAGATGGTTTATTTGGCCATGTCAAAATGTCAGCTTAACCCCTTTCATGCTCATGACGAGCTGAGCTCGTCATGCAGCACAGTGCTCGTGTGCTTATGATGAGCTGAGCTCGTCATGACCACACCCATTTTTATTGCTGTCCAGCACAGCAGGGGAATCTCTCAAGCAGCGATGAGGTTAAAACTTAACACACAGGCTGCAATGGCATACCTGAGACATGTTTAAAAGGCTACTCAAGTGGGTGGAGCAATCAGTATTGCAGGCCCATTAGTAGCATTACATTTACAGTCCCTGGGCAAAAGCAGTAGCAATTTACTAGAGACTTAAAAGTGAACTAAATATGCCTATTGGGGATAAGCCAATGTTACCATGTTTTAAGAAATTAGTACATGCACTTTAGTACTGTTCGGTAGTGGTAAAGTGCACAGAGTCCTACAACCAGCACAAACCATATTAGCAAAAATATTAGGGGTGCAAGCAAAATGTTTGGAGGAAAACCTCCCTAAGGTTAACAGGTCTAACATGCATTTATAACAAATTTGTGATGTTTGCAACATTTAGGGGTCAATTCCGAATCGGGAAAAAAAACGTCCGTACGTTTTGTATCCGGAGCCCTCTCCGTACGAATCGTACCCGTCCGTCCGAGTCGCCAAGTACGATCCGCATTCCGTGAATCCGTCCGATTCGTCGCGATCCGTACGTATTGCAAGGCTGAAACCGTGAATTGTACGACTCGTACACATACCGTACGACTCGTACACATGCCGTACGACCCGACGAGTACGATCCGGACCGGGGTATGAGGACGCGATTCGTACGGTCCACGTCAGGTAAGGGCGAGTCGTACGGAAAAGCACACAAACATATACACACCGTACGGTGCGTACCCCCCATGATCGCAGGGGTACGCACCGTACCTCTGCGATCATGGGGTGTATGAGCCATACCCCAATGTACGATGGGTGTACGAGCCGTACCCCATTGTACGATGGGTGTACAAGCAGTACCCCCATTGTACGATGGGTGTACGTGCCGTACCCCATTGTACGATCGGTGTACGTGCCGTACCCCATTGTACGATGGGTGTACGAGCCGTACCCCGATTGTACGATCGGTGTACGTGCCGTACCCCATTGTACGATCGGTGTACGTGCCGTACCACATTGTACGATCGGTGTACGAGCCGTACCCTCATTGTACGATCGGTGTACGTGCCGTACCCCATTGTACGATCGGTGTACGTGCCGTACCCCATTGTACGATGGGTGTACGAGCCGTACCCCCATTGTACGATCGGTGTACGTGCCGTACCCCATTGTACGTTGGGTGTACGTGCCATACCCCATTGTACGATCGGTGTACGTGCCGTACCCCATTGTACGATGGGTGTACGTGCCGTACCCCATTGTACGATGGGTGTACGTGCCGTACCCCATTGTACGATGGGTGTACGAGCCGTACACCGATCGTACGATGGGGGTATGGCACGTACACCCATCGTACAATGGGGTACGGCACGTACACCGATCGTACAATGGGGTACGGCTCGTACACCCATCGTACAATGGGGTACGGCTTGTACACCGATCGTACAATGGGGTACGGCTCGTACACCCCATGATCGCAGGGGTACGGTGCGTACCCCTGCGCTCATAGGGGTACGAGCCGTACCCGGGGGGCCATTCCGTACCTGTTTCAGCGCGAACTCTGCTTTTACGGCTGTTTTCAGCTCCCGTAAAAAAAGGGTCGTACGGAGTGTCGTCATCACGGATCGTACTTCCTGGTTCGGAAATGGCTGCCAATTTACGTACGGACGTGGCGTACAGCGTCGGCCGGAGTGAATCCGTATGTACTTTTTATTTGTACGGTGTTTGGTACGAGTCGTACGGAGTGGGGATTTGGGTTAGGATCTTACTTGCTAGTTCGTACGGGGATGTTGTAGGTGTACGATTCGTACGGGAAAAAGGCTCCGTACAGCTAATCGGAGCGCTTTTTACCGGATCGGAATCGACCCCCTAGAGTTCTTGACTGAGACTCTTGTCATGTAGAACTAATTTGTCTTCACCTTTATCTGATTCAGGTTGCCATAGCCACTGAAAGGACTGAAAAAACGTAATAGCACATGTATTTCCTTGTCCGTAGTCTACAAAAAACAACTTTGACATCAGTCAATGTTACCTCAGTGCCTCCCCATGGACGGACGACAGACAGTAGACTGGTCAAATTTTCATTAGACATTTGATTGTATGTTAGCTTGAAACTGTGCAGTAGGTGACTCATTCTGGCACCATTAGGAGGAACAGGATGTTGTAGATAGAGCATTATGTACAGATTGCATCTAGAACAAGATACGTTTTTATCCAGTGTTCTAAATCAAGTGTTCTCTAGTTTAACAGATTAAGGCTGTCTGGAAGCAATAGTTAACCAAGTCATTCCAAGAAAGTGCCTAAACATGATTTCATATTTCAGGTTTCAGGTTTTAAAGTCTTTATTTCGATGATAAAATCATAAAAGACACATTTAATACATATTTAAACCAGTGGACAGCCGAACAATATTCCATTATAATAGCTTTTTACAATAACAGCAACATTGTCCTAGTTCTTTGGAATTTAACATAAAAACACTTTAAAAGTATTTATTAAACATCCAGGATATACAAAGACAGACCTGACCAGAAAGTAAGTTATGTTATGTTATGTTATGTTATGTTAATGGTTTTTATACCGCGCACAGCTGCCCCAGCAAAGGGGCGTCCTGGCGCCAAGAAAGGTAAACACAACATCACAAAATGCGGCAGAGTCAGTTAGTTTTATTAAAAAGAAAAGTTTTGATGACACGTCTGAACCTGGTTAAATCTTCCAAAGCACGGATATCATTAGGGAGAGCGTTCCAAAGCTTAGCGGCTACTACTCGGAAGGAGCGGCCTCCAATCCTGCTCAGCAAAAAGCGAGGAACAACAGCCAAATTCTGGCCCATCGATCTCAAAGAGCGAGAGGGGACATATGGGGTCAGAAGGTACATGAGAATAGGTGGAGCCATGCCTTTCAAAATTTTAAAGGCCAGGCAAAGCACCTTAAACTCAATCCGCCGAGCAACAGGCAACCAATGGAGTGTTTGCAATGCTCTGGACACTGAGCAACGTTTGGGCAGCCCAAATATCGCTCTTGCGGCGGCATTCTGCACTCGTTGTAGCCGCAGAAGTTCAGCCTTGTTCGTGCCTGCTAGCAGAGCACTGGCATAATCTATCCTGGATAGTACCGAGGCCTGGACCACAAGCTGTCTAGTGGGGGCATCGAAGAATTTAAGCACCGGCCTGATGCCCCTAATAATGCCAAAACAAGAGGCAGCCACCCTCTTAGTCTGGCAAGTGAAGCTAAGTGAAGGATCCAGCCAGACCCCGAGGTTTTTTAACTCCATAGCAGGAGAGGGGATCATTCCTAACTCGGGGGCCACCAGTTGTCATTCCAGCATCCAGGTTGCTTCCCAAACACCATCACCTCTGTCTTCTTTGTGTTCAATTGGAGACAATTCTGGTTCATCCAATTGGCCACCGAACGTAGCCCCTCACAGAAGTTGAGGGCGTCCATGGCTGAGTCCCCACTTAGTGTGACCGCCAGCTGCTGTAAAACCATTCCTAATACAATGTACATTAACCTGCATTTAAGAGCAACAGTTATGCTTTGATTAACAAATTGAGGAACCCTATTGGTGGTTTTGTCTGCTTCTTGCCCTGATGGCCCAAGCCCACCCTAGAAATTTTGCTATGCTCACCACAAACACCTCTGAAGTATTAGTTTTTAAGACCCAAATAGCCTCAGCAGACCTTCTGAAAGGGAGGCACTGGAACAGAGGTTTTATCCATTTAGTTCGTGGCGCTAAGTACATCGGGCAGGCAAACAAGAGATGACCCTCAGTTTCCTTATGACCTGGGCACCATCTGCAAGATTCCGTTGCTCTGCTAACCCAATATTTTGTGAAAGAATTCAATGGCAGGGCACCTACCCGAAACTGATGGTAAAGTTTCTTATCCAGTGGTCTGGTGATAATATCCCAGTATGTTTCGCGGGAGGGATCCAACTTAAAGGTCAGAAACCTTCCCGTTAGGCTAACAGAGCTGGAAGCGGTCACCAATGATTGGCGGACCGAGGCCCAGTACAATGCCTTGAATTCCTGTTTTGAGGGAAAGACATTAGTACCTGGAGATACCCACAGCTGTTCCAGGCCCATTTCGACCAGAATAGTTTTTACCGTTTGTAGCCAAGGAATTCTCCCTGAACCCCCAATTGACCTCACTTCGGCCAGTTCCTTTGCAAAGAGGGTGAGGTCAGGGGAGGTCCATATGCGTCTCCAGAAAGCCACCAATCTAAATCTTGCCATCTCGTTAATTGGGTTGCATCCCAGATCCTGGCAGAGGGGTATAGAGGGAGAAGATTGGGGTAACCCTACCAAGCTCCGTAGAAACTTACACTGGATTTTGAATAGGCTTGAGAGATCCATGAATCCCCAGAGGTCTGCACCATACAGGATTGCAGCATTGATCTTAGTATCATAAATCTTTAATGCTGGCATGACCCGTTTTGTGATCGATCTCTTTTGCTCACTCAAAAGGCAGCCAGTTAGTCGAGCAAATTTTAGCTGTTGAGCACCTACTTGCTCTTTCCATCGCAAGCGACGGTCCAGGGTAACCCCTAAGTAAGTCATGGTCTCAACTTGTTCCAAGTTGACTCCACTCATACTTACAGTGCTCCGAACAGAATGACTCCTGGTAAGGACCATGAACTTAGTTTTGCTCACATTTACCTTGAGGTCATTGATGACACAAAACTCCTCAAAGCGGTTCAAGGCCCGCTGTAAGCCACTGCGTGTTTTGGAGAGGAGTAAAGTGTCCTCGGCAAAGATAAGCATTGGGAACCTTGTCCCTGCCAGCAAAGGGGCATCAGTGGGGGTGTCTGCGAAGAATTTAACTACTTGATCGATAAATAACAAGAAGAGTGTTGGCGCAAGGACACACCCCTGACGGACTCCTCGAGTCACAGGAAAGGGTTCCGTCACTTGTCCCTGACCTCCCCACCTCACCCTTGCACAATTATCCTCATGCAGTTTGACAATTAGGTCAAGTAGTTCCGGTGGTAATCCTAAATCCCTCAAAACACACCACAGTTTATCCCTCGGCACTAGATCGAAAGCAGACTTCAGATCTATGAACGCGGCAAAGTGGGTTCCACCACCGAGCAAAACCACCTTCCAGTAGATCAGGCAGAACCTAAACACCTGGTCGATGGTGCTCGTACCCGATCTGAAGCCTGCTTGCATAGGAGAAAAGATATCCTCTAGTTCGATCCAACCTTGAACTCTGCCCAAAATCATTCGTGCAATGACTTTTTGAAGAGAGTCAATCAGACTAATCGGGCGATAATTGCCCGGATTAGACCTGTCGCCTTTTTTATAAATTGGAAGAATCTCCGCCCCCTTCCATGACTTGGGAATTCTAGCCCCTTTAGCTATTGCGTTTGCAATCTTAGTTATGTACGGCACCCAAAGGGCGGGGTTAGCTTTGAACAAATCAGCAGGGATTAAATCCATCCCTGGTGCTTTCCCCTGTTGGGTCAAACCAAGAGCTAACTCTACCTCAGTTTTTGTAAATATCAGTTTCTCCCCACATATGGGTGTCAAGGCCACCCCACCCAATGTAGAGGGGGGTTCAAGAATCTCAACACTAAATTGAGCCGAGTAATGATTCACCCAAGCTTCAGGGGGCACATGATTTGTAGGAGTACGGGAGTCTGGGTCCTTGCCCCATTCTACCAGTTCCCAAAATTTAGTCTGGTTGTTCGAAGTGGAGGCATCCAAAAGATCTGACCAGTGAATATCCTCCCACTCCCGTTTGGCTTCCCACTGAGTTTTTTTGTAATGCGCCCTTGCTGCCTTAACAACATACATGTTCCGGGACTTAACCGCTTTAACAAGATGACTATAGGCCTCCCTGCACTTTTTATTATACCATTTCTGGCGGGGGCCGTGTAATTTAGCGGTTCCATTCTGACATGGTAGAGAAAGGAGAAGCTTAAGCTGATCAAAACAACACTCATGGAGGTCAATAATGGAGCTCTCAGGGCTACCCCCCCCTGGGTCTTCAGGCAATATTTCATTTAGCGTGTTGGAAACCACAATCTCAATGCTCTCCTGTAAGGTCTCATCCCCCGCTAACCTAGACCATTTTAGCCTCCTTCGGTCATTACTCAAAGCGACTTCTCCTGTCCCGGAAGTGTCTGGTTCCTTCAGTCTTTCCATTCCCGGCATCCTTAATTTAAGTGTCAAGGGATTATGGTCGCTTTCTGGGCGAGGTACCACTTCCATATCTACAAACAAAGGCCAGAGTTCCATCTTTAACAGGAAGTAATCTATCCGACTTTTCCTTAGTCCATTGTCGGCACCAAGATCAGATGAAGAACAACCATTTACAGCCCTTAGCCCCCAGGTTAAACATAGAGCCATCCAGTTCAAGGCAGCCTCAGTCGCTTTTACAGTCGCTTTTATTGGTCATTAAATCCGGAATGTTCCATACTGCGTCCTCTGCGGACCCCCAACTGTCCCCGGCAGCATAGAGCGGCTCGAAAGTACAATTTAAGTCTCCTGCTAGAAGAATAAAGTTATCTCTACCCAATCCAGCAAGGTATTTGTCCAATACATCCAGAACACCAGGGCAGCGACCACCGGGTAGGCCTCGTGCATATATATTTATAATAGTTAGGTCCCGATGGCCATCCTTACTCAATTTAATGACCAGATGGTCCGGGTTCTCTACAATTATCTCAGTTGGATGATAGCCCGATGCCTGCTTCGCCCAAATCACCAACCCCCCTGATGCTCGCCCTTTGCTACCCCTAATAGATGGTTTAAAAAAGTTTACAAAACCTACCCTATGAATTGGATCTGGTGCCCAGGTTTCCTGTAATAAAACAACATCAAATTTGTCATATTTCATGAAGGAACTTTCATAGGCACCAACTGGAAAAACATAGCGTGGACCTAACTGGGATCTCCTGCTTCATGTCTCTGGATATGCCTATACGGTAAACAGACATAATATCGACTACAAAATATCGAATGGACATAATATTGAGTACAAAATATAGGCTGGACAAAATATCGAATGGACAGAATATAGACATCAAAAATATCATTTTGAAGATAAGTAATGTAATATCGAATGTTAAAAATATAGACAGTTAAAATATCGAAGTATATAATATAGGTTATTAAAATTATCAAATTTTTTATAATATCGAAATTTTTATAGTGTTTGTTATGTTATTATATGTGTGAAAAGTGTGTATTTATGTTATAGTTAATTTTAATTAATGAATTTAGTTTTTTTAATTTTTGCGTAATTTAATTCTGTAGCAGGTTGTGGGTTTATAGGGGAATAGGGTGGGAAGTAATTTAATTATAATTAATTAAATATGTAAATTTATATATTGGTATTCATTTTTAATTAATTGTTAATTAATTTATATTTGGTAATTAATTAAATTTTAATTGGCAATTAATTTTAATTAATTGATTAATTGCTAAATATGTTAATTTTACTAATTTATTTTCTGTAGCGGGTTGTGGGTTTATAGGGGAATTGGGTGGGAAGTAATTTATTTATAATTAATTAAATATGTAAAAATATTTATTGGTATTTTTTAGAATTAATTGTTAATTAATTTTTTATGGGTAATTAATTAAATTTTAATTGCCAATTAAAAAATTTTAATTGATTAATTGCTAATTATGTTAATTTTACTAATTTATTTTCTGTAGGGGGTTGTGAGTTTATAGGGGAATTTGGTGGGAAGTAATGTATTCATAATTAATTAAATAATTCAATTTATTTAATTGTTTTTATTTTGAATTACTTGTTAATTAATTTTTAATTGTTAATTAAATAATTGTTAATTTGTAATTCATTTGAATAGGTAACTAATAGTAAAAATTAATTGTAATTTGTAATTTTAATTGATTAATTATTATATTATATTAAATTGGTAATTACTTTTAATTAATTTTTTATAGATATTAATTTATACTGTTTTTAAATAATATAAGAAGTATTTACTTTCCCTACTGTTGCACACTATGGAGTGGGAATAGTAATTTTTACCCCTATGCTATCCAACGCTTTCCCTACTGTTGCATCCACTGGAGTGGGAATAGTAATTTTTACCTCTAAGCTATCCAACGCTTTCCCTACTGTTGCACTCTTTGGAGTGGGAATAGTAATTTTTACCCCTACGCTATCCAACGCTTTCCCTACTGTTGCACCCACTGGAGTGGGAATAGTAATTTTTACCCCTACGCTATCCAACGCTTTCCCTACTGTTGCACTCACTGGAGTGGGAATAGTAATTTTTACCCCTACGCTATCCAACGCTTTCCCTACTGTTGCACCCACTGGAGTGGGAATAGTAATTTTTACCCCTCCACTATCCAACATTTTCCCTACAGTTGCAATCACTGGAGTGGGAATGGTAATTGTTACCCCTCCGCTATCCAATACTTTCCCTACTGTTGCACTCACTGGAGTGGGAATAGTAATTTTTACCCCTCCACTATCCAACATTCTCCCTACTGTTGCACTCTCTGGAGTTGGCATACTAATTTGTACCTCTACGCTATCCAACCCTTTCTCTACTGTTGCACTCTCTGGAGTGGGAATAGTAATTTGTACCCCTACGCTATCCAACGCTTTCCCTACTGTTGCACTCACTGGAGTGGGAATAGTAATTTTTACCCCTACGCTATCCAACGCTTTCCCTACTGTTGCACCCACTGGAGTGGGAATAGTAATTTTTACCCCTCCACTATCCAACCTTTTCCCTACAGTTGCAATCACTGGAGCGGGAATGGTAATTGTTACCCCTCCGCTATCCAATACTTTCCCTACTGTTGCACTCACTGGAGTGGGAATAGTCATTTTTAACCCTCCACTATCCAACATTCTCCCTACTGTTGCAATCACTGGAGTGGGAATAGTAATTTTTTCCCCTACGCTATCCAACGCTTTCTCTACTGTTGCACTCACTGGAGTGGGAATAGTAATGTTTACCACTACGCTATCCAATGCTTTTCCTACTGTTGCACTCTCTGGAGTGGGAATAGTAATTTTTACCCCTACGCTATCCAACGCTTTCCCTACTGTTGCACTCTCTGGAGTAGGAATAGTAATTTTTACACATCCGCTATCCTACGGTAATAATATTGGATATTATTTAATTATATTATGTTACTATATATATATGTTTTAACAAATATGATTGTAAAACATTTGTTTTTTTAACTTTCATTAATTATTTAATTATTATAAGGTAATTTAAGTATTTTTAAGTATATTTTAGTAATTCATTTTTAATATTAATTTAATTTAACATTGTTTTTAATAAAGTCGATATTTTTATAAACTATATTTTTGTAAACAATATTTTTTACTCGATATTTTTGTACTTACCTGTTTGTAGATACAAAGTCGATATTCTGTCTGTCGATATTTTGTCGCCGATATTTTTGATAGTCGATATTATGTCCCTCGATATTATGTCAGTGATCCGCCTATACAGATGCATTTGTGGTGCTCCCACTTAATTTCTTCTTTACCAAGGACATAATCATGTGGTACAACACTAGGGCTACTTGTATGAAGTGTATTAAGAGCAATCTGCAGCTATATTACCTTGCCCTGCAAAAAGCAAGCAAGGTTGCCAATCCACTCTTGAGACACTAGAGGAGATTATTAAAAGTTCTATTATTTGGCCGTTGAAACTACAAACTCTGCAGAGAAAAGTTCACTCTTTCCCCCAGACTTCACGGAATTGAATAGACAAAAAGCCTTGGTCCTGTTGCGAATGCACTATTGCAATATAGTATAAGCATGCCTACCTAAAAAATAAAAAATCCAAAGAATTCAGACGCAGGCAACTAGAATGTTCATGTACTCTAAAAAGCACAAACACATTTCATGATCCTGTTTGAACAATCAATAATAAACTTCCTGCTTGACTGATGATCTACCTTCATCAAAAGAATCAATGCCACCTGAGTATGGCACCTGTCGGACATTTGACGATCAAGTGACCTGAATGTAATGTGACACAATCTGAGCAATTGAAGTGGATATGCTGGGCAGCTTAAAATCATCAGAATTTTAGTGGTTGTTTTAGCCACATATCTTCCTGACTTAGAGGAGGCCGTCTGAAGTTTGTGGATTCAGATGATGCTGGCTGAGACGGATACATGCAACGACTAAGTAATACTTACTAGTCTCACTGGAAATGAGTTTTAACAGTGACCGGTGGCAAACAGATTTAGGAGTTAAAAAACGTACCCTCACAAGTCACTGGTGCATAAACCTAGAGGTACACAGCATAATAGAGCGCTTATAGCACTCTAAATTGTATGGGTGCACTATGCTCATGGTTTAAACTCACATGTATTTTTATCATTTGCAGTGCTTCACAATTATTAAGATGCATTTATTCGAGTGATATTAGCATCAAAATTTAGTGTGCACATTTAAGTAGTATGTATTAGAGAACTTATAATTCCTGTATGTGTAGTGTGCAGGATGAAAATTATACTTGTGTAATGTAATTTGCATTTAGTTTAAGTTGACTGAATTGTAGGACCAACGGTAGGTTGTTTTGAGTTTCGTTTCTCCTTGGTTGCTCAGGAATTATAAAAAAATTAATCCTTTTTGTGTTCGAAGACAGTATGTTCTCATCCTACTTCAGGTGCAGCAATTCGACCTCGTTATTCTCAGATTTAAGGAGATACCCGGAATGTCTTTGAAGAAGTCTGAAAGGCAAAAAGGGAGGATGTCTTTCGTGTCTGGCCTATCAGGGAACCAAGGCCACTGGAAGAAGAGTCAAATTAATTAAAGTTTCTGTGGAAACTTACCAAAGGAGGGTGTTCATGAATGACGTATTGTGGGTTGAACATTGGCTTTTTGTATAATGCACAGGGAGATATGGAGAGGACTTCTACTTATTTCGGAGGAGAAGGAGCATCTTAGAGCGAGCTCCATAGCTTTAAGCTATCAGACTCATTTGAAGTGAGTACTTCTTAGGAAGTCAACATGTGCTTATACCTTTGGGATAGTTTATTGGGGAAATAGGTAGAACTCTCACTCTCATTTAGAGCAGAGTAGGGAAAGATAGTTTTGTTTTTCTCTCCAATGAAAAAAAAATTGAACTCAGCTTCTATCCTTTGTTGTATTTTGATTTTGGAGTTCATCATATTATGCCTCTTATGCCGAATGAATTATATACGTAGACTCGCCTCTGTATTGATTTTTATGTACCTATATACTCTGATATTGAGGTGTATTTATATTCAAATATTTTTGGCCTCATAATAAATCCACAAAACCGGAATTCAGAGTCTGTGGTCCTTTAAAGCATGTCTAAATTGAAAGTATAATCCTGAATTGTTTTACTCCCCTCCACACTTTTTAGCAGGCAATAAAAGACCACGTGCCTTGAATTTAGTAGCAAGGGTAAGGAGAAAAATTAGCATCACCAAGCATGTTAGATCATAATTCGATGTAAAGTTAATCAGGAAGTATTGTCGAAGTATACTTACAATAACAAGAAACTTTGTGGTTTTCATTTCTTCATTTTATTGAGCTGAACATGCTTTTCTTTAGAACTTGCTACGTCCCAAAAAGTAGTTACAGGGAGAAGCAGTTGGTGCTAGAGACCTTTTCCATTGATAGGTTGAATTAGTAAAGTCTCTACATTGACTATTATACACACACACACACACACACACACACTTTGTAACGCAATGAAAAAACCACGAAAATGATTCACTCAGGGTTAGAAAAATAGACTATAGTTATATAAGTAAAACCAGGCCAAAATGACAAATATCCAAATAGTAGAACCAAAGTTATGAATGTTTAAAAAATAAATAAAAAAGTAGTGCTTAGATGCAAGTAGCACTTAAGGGTTACTTGAGTTCCTGCTGGACTGGGGTAAATCCAACGTTCAGGTCGACAACGATGGAGGGTAGGCTGGCTACAAGACTCATGCAGGTCCGGCTAAAAATGTACCCGTGGATGGAGAAAGTGTTGATGTAGAAGAATCAAAGCATTGGTTCCAATTCTTGCAGGCAGTGAAGGCATCATTGACGAACCCCTTTACAATGCAGGTGTTGCGTCGTCGTCAAACTGCACAGTCCATTAAAGCAATGTCATCGATCGGCTCCTGCATTGGTATTGAAGGACAGTGGTATGATTCTAATCAGCTTAAAGTCATAACTGCATTGATTTTGGTGGTTCTGCCAAGCAGAAGGTCACTTTCAAGGCCCCAGGACTGGATTAGCACCACCTGGTAGGACAGGACTCAAAGATTGCAGAGTACAGGTGCTGTTGCACACTTGTAGAAAGTTGTGACTTCACAACATGGGGCAAGCCCTTGGAGTTACCATGGGTTCCAGTTAGATCGGTCCAGTACTTGTCCTCAGCAGTGTAGAGATCAGCAGGCAGCAGAGCAGCACAGCAAAGCAGAAAAGCACTTCTTCTAGAGCAGCAGTCAAGCAGAGTGTCAATTCTTGCAGCACAGCAGTCTGTACTTCTGCAGTCAATGCAATTCTCTGTGAGAGACAGAGCTTTTCTGAGGAAGCTTGAGAAAAAGTCTTGCGCCTGAATTGTGAACCACTTGGAACCTATGTAGAAGTTGCTTAGACATGCCTACAAAAAGCCTTGCAGTAATCCAACCCAGAGGCTATGAGTGCAAAAGCTTCAGATTTCCTTTCAGCCAGAGGGAGAACATCAAAGAATTTTTTGAATGACTTAGTCATGGAGAAGCATGTCCCCTGCTATTGATAGAACTTGGGGCCAAAAAGACAAAGCAGTATCAAATGCTGCTCCTAAATTTCTGGCGTCTTCAACCGGAAGTGAAGGAGGAGACTAATTGTCAGGCCACCAGTCTTTTGGGGAAAACATATTGTTCTTCCGAAACAGAAGTGTATCTGTTATACCAGTATTGCACTTCAGATAATTACTTTCCACCCAGTGGATAAAACTGGTGATACAATTCTCGAATTTCTTTTCTGAATCGAATGAAACTTGTCGATACTAATTCTTGTTGATAATAATATGAAATGTTTGATCCACCTATGGTTTGAGATATTGCAATTCCCACTCCAGGCTCGGTTTCAAATGGTTGCATGTACTATTAATGGACATAATGTCACCTTCGTTTTTCTTACTATCTCATGCCATATGTTGGGCTACATTGAGACCACATAGCTTCGTGTTCCTAGAGGAGTGATCTATTTTTCCCAGTTGTAATGTTTTTTCCTAATAACTGTTTTTCTTACTAGACATATATTTCATTGCATTGTCTTTTCATCCATCTGTGGTTTCAAGTTCAGTGTCAATGTTCACATCCTAAATCATTCCCTGGGTTATTCTCTGAAAGAGTTCTTCTTCAAAATAGAAACATATTCCCAAGTACTGTTGAGCCTGCTACTTAAAAATTGCTATTGTTCTGTGAATAGAATATTTTAGGTGTGGTATCAGGATTCTGATAGACTTTTGACAAAAAACTGTTGCACTAGGGTGGTAGAATGGGAAAGAGTGTGGGAAAGTGTTATATACCTTATATGTATCTGCTTTGAAAATCGCTGATCTGTATTGTATTGCCTTCATTTGTAGCATGTAATTTTGATTTTAGTTTGATGAACTTGAGGTTCTAGACCTTCTATTCATTGCCTTTCATGTTGCTTTAATAGAATAGACCAATATGAAACTGAATATATTGACTAAATAAATGTCTAAGAAGAGATAGGATATGTGCAGAGAGTAGAACATATCAATAGGGCCACTAACCTTTTAGCTTGTTGATTACCCTATGAGACGGGTTCCCTGCCATTTTGGAGCAGTATACTGGTTTTATGTTTGTATTTTCAAGAGACTAAATTAAACCTTGACTCAAATTTTGGAAAGTGAATAAATTACAGATATTACTATTTAACATTAAGGGATTACACTATCTGGTTAAATAGGAAATATGATGGATTATTTTATGAAAATAAAATATACATCTTAATTCTAGCATTCTTAATTAGTATTAAGAAGGCCTTAATTCTTGATGGATGACAGGATTAAAACTTGAAATAAACACGTGTATGCTCTTGAATGAGATGTGCCCATCAAAGACAAGGACCAAAGAGAAATTTTCAAAGACAACGTTATGATCCCAACTAAAACACTCCTGCTACTTTTTGGGAAATCTAGAAAAGACTATTCCTAAAAGTACTAATATGGTTGGGGGTCACTCAAGTTTACCCTTGATAAGACTCTAGCTAGAAAATCTGCTCATAATTATTTTATTTTATTTATTTATTTTATAGTTTTATAGAGCGTGAACCAGACCCGTGAGGGTATCAGAGAGCTTTACATTATTAAGGGTGGAGTACAAAGCGTTGGGAAGGGAGGGATCACTTGAGTAAAGTAGGGGATACATAATGTAGGAAAACACGCAGTCCAAAGTCCCGCCTACATGTGGGAAAGAAATTAAAACAGGTAGATACATTGTACAAGAAGGAACATAGTCTCAACTCTTGGGGGAATGTCAAGGAGTGCAGGAATAGGTATCGTCCATAGAAAGATAATGTAACGTGTTCATTAGGCAAGGTATTTGCCCATTAAGAAGGTTTTGGTCTCCTTCTTAAAGTGTGCCAAGGATGGAAGTCTTCTGATGGCGGCTGGGAGAGAGTTCCAAATCCTTGGCGCAGCTCAAGTGAAGGCCCAAATGTAGGTTTTTTTCTTCTGAAACGTGCAGGTTGCAGCAGTAGGTCTTTGGAAGATCTGGAGTTTCTGGGTCCTCCTGATATCACGAGTTTTTGTGCGAGAAATGTGGGGGAGTTGTTATAAAGAGCTTTGTGAGTAATAGAGGCCAGTTTAAATTGGATTATGGCCTCTAGGGGAAGCCAGTTCAGCGCTTTGAGGTGGGGAGAGATGTGGTTGAATTTCTTTGAGCCGGTTAGTAGTCTGGAGGCAATGTTGAGGCAGGCTTTCAATGGGGCTAGATATTTCTTGGGTAGCCCAGCAAGAGTAGAGCATCCATATTCTAATCTGGAAATTACTAGTGCCTGTACTGTCATTTTAAGGTTGGACACATAGAGCAAGGGTTTTAGGTTTCTTAGGCAACTCAGGTGGAATCTAGCTGTTTTGGCCATCGAGTTTATGTGTCCACTCATTTTCAGGCTGCTATCCAGGGTTATTCCAAGGGATTTCGCCTAGTCAACAATGGTAGGAGGGCAGTTTAGTGCTGAGATGGTCTTGATCTATTCCTGGATGTCTGGATTTGGTGGAGAGATCAGAAAAAATGCAGTTTTATTTGCGTTGACTTTAAGCTGGTTGGCGGTGAGCCAGTGGACTATCAGCTTCAAGGCCTCATTCAGGGAGAAAATGTCCTCAAGGGAAGAGATTTTTATGTAGATGTGTGTGTTGTTGGCCTACATAAGTAGGAGATATTGGCAGCACGTAGAACCTCGGTGAGAGGTTCAAGTTAAAGGTTAAAGAGGGTAGGGGAGAGGGTTGAGCCTTGGGGGACTCGAACCGTAGTCAGAGAGGGGGCGGATAGATTACTGTTGATGAGAACTCTCTGTGAGCGGTTTTGGAGGAAGGGTCTAAATCATTCAAGGATGGTGCCATCCAACCCCATCCTGAGTTTGAGGCATTCAAGTAGAAATTGATGGTTAACCGTGTCAAAGGCAGAGGAAAGGTCTTGGAGGATTAGGAGACAGGTTTTGCCTTGGTCGAGGGCTTGGAGAGCGTCTTCTACAATGTGGAGGAAGGTGGTTTCCGTGCTGTGTCCCGATCAGAAGCTGTATTGGAAGTCATCTAACAGGTGACATTTGTTGATGTGTAGGCTCAGTTGCTGTTGCACACATTTTTCCAGAACTTTGGCTAGGAGTGGGATGTTAGATATGGGTCTATAGTTCTCAGCAGAAGCAGGGCCCAGCGTGTTTTTTTTTAGGATGGGGACAACTTGGCCAGCCTTGAGCGAATCAAGAATTGAGCCCTGGAGGAGGGAGGCTGAATCTCCAAAGCATGCAAAGCTACAAGGTCTCACTGGCAACATTTATGCTTAGGTAACCTTTGAAGTGCATTGCAGGTTGCACATCCCTGTTGTGTGCTTCTTGCAAGGTCTATTGTAGGTTTCTCTATGCTAGCCTAACTGTGAACATTGAAGGACTCATTTGTCCTTTGCACACATTACTATATAAATACGCTTACTTTTGTGCCACATTGTACTTTCACATGAAAACTGCATACATTTTCGCATTCTGTTCTTTTCCTGGGATTTAGTCTGAACACCACCAACAAGGTCAAACAACAATGTTGCTTGTTATTCTTTCTGGCCAGGCACTAGCACCTAGACATAACACAAGAATGCAGCTGTTGTTTATGTGCACACATATCCTATCCTATAGATGAGTACATGAACCAAAAACAAAAACAAGAAATGAGAGCTCCGAGACAAGAGCACTGCGTCTGCTGAGACACAGAATGTCCATCTGTGAATGCTAAGGTGCAGGGTCTGCCAATAATCCAGAGATCTTTGATTTGTAATCATTTTGCTTCAGTATTAAGGGAGGGGTGGTTAGATTCCCCTGTCCTATAAAATAAGACAAGTTTTTGTGGTCTATGGGTTATGTGGCATTCTAGGAGTATTTTTACTATGCATTTGTTTCCAAATTGTGGCACGTATACTGCATACTAGAGCACGATAAATTAAAGAAATATGCTAAACTTCCTTCATATCTCCTGGTTATCTTATTGTGAATGAGTATGAGTGAGAGAGTGAAAGGTTGTGTCTTGTTACTGCGATCTGGAGAGGGGCGAGAGTGTTGTGTCCTGGGGTGCCAATTTATTTGTTTCTCTGGTGAGGATAGGAGGGCAAGAGAGGCACAATAGATAGTCATGTTTGGACTCATAGATACTGAGGTGGTATGATGACTCAGTCCCTACATACTGAGGTTCTATGGTTCCAAGCCTAGTTCTGTTCTAAGAGCAGAATCCCTGCAACATCCCAACCATTTATGAGTTCTTCTCTGCCACCGGGATTATTTTATGTTGCCTACCTGATCATTAGCAGGAGCAGCCACCCCTTTAAATGATGTCATATCTACATCAGAAAGGGCTGGGAGTACGGTGGGAATTATGCACCCAATACAAACATGCAGAGGATAAAGCTTTTTCCATGATGCCTGATCCTTTATCAAGGCTATCATTTTTAGGACAATGGACTAGCCAGATAGTGAAAAAGGCTTTGAAAAGCGTCGTTCTCAACCTGAATTAGAGAACAAAGGTCCTTAAAAAACATTTTTCCCTCTACAATTAAACATAAAATACATATGTTACGTAACTAATTTTTTTCACAAGCAGAAACTTCTAATGGACCAGACATTACAGAGATAGGATAATTAGGATTTATTTAGAAAACAATATTCATTGGCCAACATGCATAATGTGCTTTTTCAAGTACAGGATATTTTAGAAAATACTTTTTCCAGTAAAGGAGTGCTCACTGCCATGCATCCTAATCCCATTACCAGATCTCATAATGAACCATTTACTGTATTTTAGAAAATTCTAGCTTCTAATCTAAATTCACACCCAGGCTACTGTAATAATTTGAGAATTTCAAGTAGGCTTAATTCAAGGTACAGTGGCAGAAGATGTGAAAGTGGTCATTTAAACATTTAACAAAGACCCTTCACTCTTTGGGCCCGATTCCGATGTCGCTAAAAATGCCTTCCCAATGCCATTCGATCACTTACCTTAAGAATGACTCACCTCCAGAGCTTTTTGCTACAAACAAGCAAGTACGATCCGCATTACGGGCAAATTTCCGACTGAATCGTCCGCTCCGATTTGTGCTCTAATTCACGACCGAACAGGCTCAGGAAACACAGAAAACGAGTCGTACGGAGGCTGTTCCCAACCAGTTTCTTGACACGCAAGTACGATGCGTTTCAACTACGCATCGTACAGGGCACCACTTCCAGCCCATCACAGCATTCGAACGAGGCGTATAGAATCTCTCATTCGCGCCAGAACACGATCAACGGGGACGAGACGGAGCTGCCATGTATCGAATCGCACATGTCTTCCCTATACTGTATGCCTACCCTTACCGACGGGCACGATGCAAAAGGTAAGTAAGGCACCTACCACACACCAGAATGACAAGAAAGGGAACCCCACCATAGGAGGGTGGATGCCCATCACTCCCAGCAGTGTCCACCGCATAGGGGGTGGATGCCTATCACTCCCAGCAGTGTCCCCATCTTGGGAGTAGATGCCTATCACTCCCAGCAGTGTCCACCCCATGGGGGGTTGGATGCCTATGACTCCCAGCAGTGTCCACCCCATGGGGGTGGATGCCCATCACTCCCAGCAGTGTCCCCACCATTGGGGGGAGGAAGCCTATCACTCCCAGCAGTGTCCACCCCATGCGGGGGTGGATGCCTATCACTCCCAGCAGTGTCCACCCCTTAGGGGGGTGGATGCTTATCACTCCCAGCAGTGTCCACCCCATGGGGGGTGGATGCCTATCACTTCCAGCAGTGTCCACCCCATAGGGGGGTGGATGCCTACCACTCCCAGCAGTGTCCACCCCATGGGGGGTGGCTGCCTATCACTCCCAGCAGTGTCCACCCCTTAGGGGGATAGATACCTACCACTCCCAGCAGTGTCCACCCCATAGGGGGGTGGATGCCTATAACTCCCACCAGTGTCCACCCTATAGGGGGTAGATGCCTGTCACTCTCAGCGTAGTCACCCCATAGGGGGATGGATGCCTATCACTCCCAGCATTGTCCACCCCTTAGGTGGCTGGATGCCCATCACCATTCCCATCCCCACTCGTAGGGGGCTGGATGCCTAGCACAGCCAGGACTCACACACATAGGACGAGTAAGAAAATTAGCTCCCCTTCCATCTTTGCAAGATTTCATGTCTGTGTGTGTAAAATGCTCACAACACAGATCCTGACAGTGATAGTGCTGTTCAAAGATCCAGAATCTAAGGACCAATGTGGTAATGTGTCCTAAAGCCCCATCACTACAGTGACCATGAGTTGAGCGTGGACATGAAAATAGCTGCATCTCCAAACCAGCATGCATGCTTCCTGGTCCCAACACCACAAGCAATGTCGTGGCAGTGTAGTGTTGTGCCACAAACAAACATAGATTTGGTGAGGCAAAGATTGCTGTGAAACACCCTCTGCCATGTGCAGACAAGCAAGGGCCATGATCCCTGATAATTACTCCAGTGCACAATTAGACAATGCGACAAGTGAGCACCATGATGCATACACACAAATCCATACGAACAGACGCACAAACTAAGGAATCCTGTGGAGACTGTAGATGTCAGGTGGCCATGTCCCATACCATGGCAGCAATGGAACACACCAAACATGATGCATGTGCAGACTTATGAGCCAGGAGATGCAGGAAGGCTAGGGAAAAACCTCCAAACAACATACAGCCGATAGACCGCAAATCCCATACCAATGCAGTGGAGCAGATGCACAAACACAGACAGGCAGCCCCACACTGTATACCATACACAAAATGTGTGTGTGTCTCAGTGTCCCCAGGCAAGTACACAACACATGACAGTGGACAGATCTCCAATTACATAGATGTGTACACAGTGCCATACAAAAGTAACTCATGAACTGGGCATCCCTTGGTGGGCAAGCAGGCATCGTCATGTGAGTGGGATCCCAACTCATTCATGTGACACAAGCTGGGAGGCACAGCAAACACCACAGCAAGAGACAGCCCAACGCAGCACTACCCTCAGGGACCGACCCTACATTGGGGTAACAGTAGCTCATACAATTCCACTGTGATGACAAAGGTTGATGTTGGCCATACTGTGGAGTACAGTCACCTGCGCGCACTGGGTCACATGTCCTGACCAACAAACAGCCATCACACCTACACAAACAAATCACTGGCCAGGGCCTGTCATCAATTAACAAAAAGTAGGCAGGGGCCTAGCCATGACACAACTCACATTTGGCCACCCTCAACACAACACACCTTGATCAGCAACTATGTGCATCAGCTAAGCACACATGGACTGTTGACATTGCTCATGCACCCATGACAATCCCAGTGGTGGGGGGGATCTAAGGTTCCTAAAAATACTCACACATGGCCAATCAACAACACTTGTGAATGTACGCCACACTGCACAGTATGCGGTTCCTGGGCATGAGGTGAAATCGACCAGAATCATTCGGGTCACAGTCACATCCAAACAACAATGATGAACGTAAGGAGAGCCACAAAGAACACCTTCCAACATTGCAGCTATGACCCTGATGAGTGGGAGTAGTCACACACACATACGGGTCTCCACTGCAGTGCCCAGGTCAGACGGGGTGGATGTGCTCCTTACTGCAGTGCCAATCTCATGAGGAGTGAAATGGTGTACTTATGAAGTGGGCAGGACAAAGGGGGGGACACGGACTCCACACCAGTGGCAGGAACAGGCTGAGCATGTGAGGTAGGGGGAAAGTGCATGTGGTAGGGAGGGAGGGCCTAAACATTTTGGGGATGCGGTATCGGTGTGTGGGTGAACCTGGGGCAGGGAATGGCGGTGGGGCCTGTGGAGTTGTGGCCTGGGGGCTGCAGGATGGAGACTGTGAGGTGGAAGTGTGTGGTGTTGGTGGGGTCTTGCCCTTCTTGGTCCGGGGGATTTATGTGTGGGGGCCTCAGTGTTTGTGCACCTGGAGGAGGGTGTCCATGTGGCAGGGGAACTCCCCTCTGCACGTGGTGACTTCCTCTTCCCGTTGTAATTTGGAGCTGATGAATTGGTGGGGAAGAGGACAAGGTCACAGAGGAAGAGCCGATTGGAAGGAGGGGTAATAGGTCAGGCAAGGAGAAGTGTGGCTCACTGGTTAGAGCAGGCAGACCCTGAAGCAGAGGTCAGACCCGGGACCAGGGTTCAATTCCCGACGCGGCAGGGTCTTGAGCTCAAATGTCCATGGACTCGATAATTCTCGCTTCGGTGCCTGACCTAATCATGGGTTCACACTCTGCAACTCTGGGCATTAAGCTTGCTTAATCTCCACAACGGCCCCCCTGCGGCGGGATGCCTGGCTTTCACCTTGGGGATGCCCTGTAGGGGCTATCTCACAGGGAAAAGCCAGGACGGGTTCCCAAGGCAAGCGCGGAGATACCCCTTCGGGGGTCGATTCAGGCGCTATATAAGAAACATAATAATAATAATAATAATAAGGGCAGGGGTTTTGGAAGGAGAGGCATCTGAGGACAGCGGAGTGCTTGTAAATGCCTGTTTGTGTGTCTGCAACTCATCCCTTGTGTGTGTGCCATCAGTCAATGGAGTGTGGGTGCTTGTGAGTCTGGATTTTGACTTGCGTGGCTGTGTGCTGCTTGTGTCTGATGTGGTGTGTGCCTGTGCCGGTGTGTGTGTTTTTGGGACAGGTAGGATAGTGGGGATTGTGAATGTGGCAGAGATAGGAGGGGTGAGGGCCTGTTGGAGGAGGGACACTGCGGCTGTCTGTGTGGAGGCCATGCCTTCAATGGTCCGATGCAGGGCAGACATGTTTGATGAGATGCCCTCCATGAAGGACACCAGTTGTGTCAACAGATTGGTGTGTAAATGTAGGACACTCAGCATTGCGGTCTGCCTTACATGGATCTGCAAAAGTAAGTCCACAGACTCCACACTCAGGGAAGCAGGGGAGACAGGGGCAGGGGGTGCAGTGCCCGGCATGAAGGAGACATGCTCCCTTACACGGGAGCCTCCACAGACACCTTGGTAAACATCCTTTACAACAAAACTTTTTCCACGCAGTACCTTTACAACGCAGGTATTACAACGCAAGTTGTTACGACGACTTGCGCTGGAGGGCGCTGTAGGATAGGGAATAGTTTAATTACTATCCAAAACCTTCCCTACTATCCACGGGGACTGGAGTTGGAATAGTAAATTAAACTATTCACTATCCAGCGCCCCCCAATGCAAGTCGTTGTAACGACTTGCATTGTAAAACCTGCGTTGTAAAGGCATGCGTGGAAAAAGCATACATTGTAACGACATACATCCGACACGTTAGATGGCAGCAGTTGGGAGGGTGGAGATGGTGGTGGTGGCGGGGACAGACTCACCTGGTGTTGTCTGGGGGCTGCTGACACCCACCTCCACAGGGAGTCATTACTGAAGCTGGCGTGTTCCTCAGCCGAGGTGGACGTAGCTGAGGTCTCCTCAGTGTGGCTCCCCTCACCCTCTGTGCCACTGGTTCTCACCGAATCCTCCGCAGCGGACCATGTCTGGCTCTGTGGCTCCTCCTGGTCCGTTGAGCTGTCTCCTCCAGTAGCGGTAGATGTTACTGAAAACAATCAGGGGTAACAGATCCACATCAGTCACCTGTATTAACCTCAAAGATCACAGTCAGTACAGGACATAAAAGCACAGGGCTTAGCATCATTTTCTGTAGATTAGCAATGATGCCAACACATATCTGAGCAAAATACCTCAGTCTGCCAATCAACCATGCCCCTCATATCCTACCCATCCATGGACCCATCTGTCTGGTGCATGTAGTTAGCCACTACTCATATGTGCACATATGTACCACATATACAGTTGTCTGAATATGCAAATGCGTCAGTACACACATATCCCATGTCCTGCCACTGATTCAGTACATGTGTCAGGATAAGGGATGGCCAAAGTCATTGTCCGTAATATGGATATGCCCACTACACCACACCCCATAATGTGCTCATGTATTGATGACCAATGCCATTATCTAGTGCATGCAGGACAACTGACATCACTGCTGGATACACATTTGGAAGTGATATACCATGCTACAGGCCAGTCCGGCTAATCAGTCATTACTGGCTTCAGTCACAGGGGCAGTGCATCCAATCATGTATTTGTGGTGAGTGTATGCCCTGCTCCTGTCATTTGCACATGTCCCCCCATTGCTAGCCACATATTAAGGTTTACTGATGATCCCACGTCATACAAATGCTACAGTAGAGTGACAGCAAACACAAGTCTCAACATGATCACATCACAGTCTGATGCAAATGAATCATAGCTGGCCGCATTTAAATTATCGAATACACCGTTAGGCACAGTCAAGTGACAACACACTGATGTTTGACCCCGTTGTGATGACCCAACAGCCACATCTCAGCTGGCTGCCCACCCCAAACTGTTTGACACCGCATGAGCCTAAAAAGGCAGGCCTCCACAATGACACAGAGGCTGACACCTGAATGCGCATTTCACAATGCATGAAATGTAGGTTGACACACAGGAGTAGGAGAACACAGTGTACTTCATGTCCGGAGTAGGCATACCTGACCTTGTCCATATGCACCATGGGATTATCCTGAACATTAGGCATGTGTCCATGCATGTGTGACATACATGATGTGCATACTTCTGGGGTACCAACATTGTCCCACCTGCTGCATGGGTGGGTGGTAAACACCCCAGACACATATGGTGATTCTGAGCAGCAATTAGTACATGTGTAAATGGCCCACACAGAGTAAATATCAGATATCTGGCAATGTGCAGACACATGTCAATCAATAGCTACCCAGTAGGCCTAATTGTTGTACCGGTAGCAGATGCTGTTTCCCACCTCAACCTTGGACAAAAGCAGGGACACCCCCCCAAGTGAGACAGGTCACACACTGAAAGGGCCACCCACACCTGTGACTCAGATGAGGAAGGGCCATAACCTAATTCATGCACATTACCCTGGTACAAGCAGACAAACAGTGGCAGCGTAACCAGCCTGAAGAGGTGCAAAGATCATGTTCGACACAGTTCACAGGCAAGGCATGCACTTACACCCTCCTTGCTGCAGTCTGGCCTTTAACTGCCCATCCAGGTCAGGGAAGACCACTGTCAGGATCCAGAGCATGTGGGGGTCAGGGTCAGGGTCCGTTGTCCGCCTCTTTTGCGAGGAGGCGACAACTTTAGCTGGACTCTAGCAATGTGTCTGGTCCAGTCACGTAGGTCCTGCCACCTCTTCTGGCAGTTGCAGATGCAACGCCTGTGAACCCCCACAGATCTAACTGCCCATGAAATGGTACGTCAGATCTCCTGTTTCTGATGGGCATCAACCTGTGCAGATGACAAAGTTAAAGGACCATTAACACACATGCAAAAATGTTTGTGCATCACACAGTTGGATCAACATGTTATGTTCACAAGGCCATCTGATGAACACAGGTAGTGCAACTATGGTAATGGATACTTGTGCTGCACCACCAACCTGGAAACAGTGCCTGGGTAGTGTGACCGTCTGAAAATGCACCGTCCCAGCACAGTACCTGTACACTGCAGGTACCTACACACTTTGGGTGTGACAACAATTGAGTGAACATGCTAGCCACTGCTTTACACAATGCCATTATTGCTAGTCAGACAAAATGCACAATGAGAGAGGATGTGAACTGCACACTCACCTACTCCCCTGGTTTCCCATACAGCTTGCAGTACTGTGGTAGGAGGCTGTCTAGCAGGGCCTTGTTCTCCTCCCATGTGAAGGCTGGGGCCCTCTCCACAGTACGTGCTATTCTTGGAGCCAGAGGATACAGAGACAGCAGCAGTGGTAGCAGAGAAGTGAAGCTGGAGCATGTAGTGCAGGCAAGTGAGCTCTCAGGGGAAGAGACAGCCATATAACTCTACTGCAGAGGCAGATTCTGTCACATGCGGCCAAGGCGATAAGTTCAAGTGGTTCGCATCCTATGAATTAGTCCAATCCATGAGATAGCACGCATCGGACACGCCTTCCACAACGTTCAAAATATCTGCATCATGACAGTTTAGATTTTGATACATTTGTGTAAAAACTAAACCAATTCGTACGGCACGCGAATCATGCATGATGCAAAATGTGTGTTTCTCACCATGACGACCAACAGCCAATCTGTCAGTCTGGCTCGGTCAGGATGTGGCACACGCGTCCTTGCAATACTCACCTGTGTCGAACACCATTGTCTCAGCCATGCAATCTATCAGTCCGGCTCGGCCAGGAGTTGGCTCATGCGTCCATGCAATTCTCACTCATCATGTCAGACAGTATATGTAAGATTCATGTCATGCTGTATGTCCTGTGTGGATGGAGTGAATCACGTGTCAAATGGGACACAGACAAAAACAAGACTACTCCAATGAAGATCCTAGCTTACAGTACAAGTTTTGCGTTGTTTGTGAGGTACATGACAAGTGTGAGTGACGACTTCACATATCATCCTCCTATGCTTGGACACAGTCCCAGGGGATCATTGTGTTTGCACAGGTTACATACACCCAGAATCACCACATCATCTGATTTTGGATTGAAGTCAGATGTATAGATTCCTGTTTACTGTGTCCCCAGTATGTGACACTTGTACAACGCAAAAACTTACTGTAGAAATTGTCTACAGTTTTTTAACATGCCTCATCTTATATTTGTCATGTGAGTTGCCGTTGTGCCTATGTGCAAAAAGAACAATTGATGGACAAAAGGCAGAACAATGTCATACATTCACCCTAGTACAGAGATCTGGACCTAAATCCATTGTTTTCTGCTCACCACGCCATTCCAGTTTGGACCCAGCCATATGCAAATCAGTCTTGACACTGCGCCCAATAGGAACAGTCCAGCCCAAACTGCCAGGCCAGGTCCTCCCTGGGCTGGAAACAAGCATCCTAAGACTGGTTTCGGGTTTTCAGCCCCCATCAGCCAGGATAGCTTGACTCCAGTGGCATGGAGAAGGGGACCCACTTCTAGGCATACCGGTCACACTCGGAGGGGACAAATGCAAAAAGAACAATTAAAGGACAGAATGCAGAACAATGTCATACATTCACCCCAGTACAGAAATCTGGGCCTAAATCCATCGTTTTTATTTTCACCATGCCATTCCAGTTTGGACCAAGACATGCAAATCAGTCTTGACCCAGCGCCCAATGGGAACAGTCCAGCCCGAACTGCCAGGCCAGGTCCTCCCTGGACTGGAAACAAGCATCCTAGGACCGGTTTCAGGCTTTCAGGCCTCATCAGCCAGGATAGCTTGACTCCAGTGGCATGGGGTGGCAGAGTGAGCTAAAGAATGATGATGGATTAAACCCAAATCAGTTGACTGGGGGTGAGTGCTTGCATTGTTCAACACTCATCCATTATCCCCTTTGGTTTTGCTTTGTTTGCCCTAAGTTGGCAGGGTATGCCCAGACGTGGGTCCTTTGCTCACTTTGCCACTGGATTCAAGCTAGCCTGGCTGATGACGGCTGATTAGCCAGAAACCGCTCCCAGGATGCTTGGTTCCGGTCGAGGGAAGATATGGCTTGGCAGTTCGGGCTGGGCTGTTCTCATGAGGTACAGGGTCAGACTGATTTGCATATGGCCATGTCTGAACTGGGGTGGCGGAGTGAGCTAAAGAATGATGTTGGATTAAACCCAGATCAGTTGACTGGGGGTGAGTGTTTGCAATGTTCAGCACTCCGTCCGTCATCCCCTTTGGTACTGCTTTGTTCACCCTAAGTTGGCAGGGTATGCCCAGACGTGGGTTCCTTGCTCACTATGCCACTGGATTCAAGCTAGCCTGGTTGATGACGGCTGATTAGCCAAAAACCGGTCCCAGAATGCGTGTTTCCGATCAACCTCACACCTCTGACTTCACTGTGTCTTCATTGAGAGTGGTATACGATATGTAGAATCTAGATTAAGTGATTTGTATTGGTAATATGTGTACATAATTTGTCATATGTTCCGCAGGGGACCAAATGTCCACAGACCCTTCCCTGATCTTGCGACCATGGTGGAACGTGAGTGCATGAGGAAATACCAGTTCACGAGGCAATTAATTTCTGAATTGACAGTCCAGTTTTCACCAAATTTGCAACCTGGACGCACATATCCCTTTGCCCAGAACCCTAAGGTAAAGGAGTTGGCGGCACTACATTATTTTGCAACAGGATCTTTCCAGTTTACTGTGGCTGATGCTGTTGGCATGTAACAGATTATGTTTAGTCGAGTGCTCCGGGATGTGTGTGAGGCCATGTTGAGGTTCCACAACCTGTACATACAGTTACCTACACCGCCACAGTTCCATGCCATTAAAGATGACTTTTATGCTCTGGGTCACATACCACATGTGATTGGATCGATTGATGGGACACATGTGGGTTTGGTTGCACCACGAGCCCAGGAACAGGTTTACATAAATCATAAACACTTTCATTCAATCAATGCCCTTGTAGTATATCTGGCAAACCAGATCATCTCCCATGTATGTGTGTGTTTTCTAGGATCTGCCCACGATACATACATAATGAGGATGAGTCAGATACCCCAGCTGATGTCCCAGCTCAGGAATGAGCATGCCTGGCTTGTTTGTGGGTCATGTTGTCAGTTTCAGATGTGTTTTCAATGTCTGTCATGTTGTACCCTGTTTGTGCTCAACTGATATTTGATAAATGTAGGAGACTCTGGATACCCAGGATATACCAGTTGCTGACACCACTGAGGAACCCGGTCACCTAAGCTGATGCCCGTTACAACGAGACACATGGGCAGACCAGGCGAGTGATAGAGCGCACATTTGGCCTGCTGAAGACCAGATTTCGCTGCCTGGACCGGACAGGAGGTGCCCATTAATATTCCTCGACTAAGGTGTACAAGATAATAATCGTGTGCTGCATGCTTCACAACTTGACTGTGAGGAATGAGCTACCGCTCATCCAGGATGACAGGGTCTAACAGCCTCCATCAAGGAGGATCCAGGCCTGGGGCATGTTGCCAGTGACGAGGATGAGAAGGTGGGTGTCAGGAGACAGCTCATTAACAACTTTTTTACATGAGTGTGAGTATGCATAGTTGTTTGATAATTCCTTTTCCTGAGCGTGATGTGTGTATGTAGAACGATATGTTGTGGTACGTGTGTGTGTATGCAAATTTCAACGGTCATTGTTGTTGTACGGTGTATGTTATGTTATGATGGTCACCACTACATAACAGAAAATACTCTTAGCTTGTGTTCAGTAGTTGCAATGGACAACAAAGAGTAAATGTTTGGATATGTTATCATAGCAAGTTGTATTTGAGACTGTACTATGTCTCTCCTTCACAGGCTCCTTGGGCTGGTGTGTGGGTACACACAATGCTGTACTATGATGGAATTTCAATTTGGAACATTACACGCTGACAGACAATGTTTTGGGTCAGGTTTTCAATGCCTTTTGTTTATTGGAATATTTGGAACTGTAATCATTTTGCTTCTGTGTTGAGCAGAGCCTTTGCCTGTGTAATAAACCTGTTACACACATTGATGTTGGCCTTGTCTGTTTCCACACATGCTACAATTGTTCATATACTGTATCAATGTCATGGGGTTCATTTCATTTGACTATGGTGATTGTTTGTGCGGTTCAATGATTTAATTTGACAACAGTGTGTCCAATGTTTAAATGTTGCATGTGCTATGTGTGTTGTAGTGAGCTTGTGTGTCTATCTCTGGTATGTGTCATGAGACATTTATTCACAAGACGGTAGAGGAACTGTTAGCTGGTCCCTAGGATCATGCTGGATTATGCTAAGTTACCCTGAGCCAAGCGTACATTTTAGCTTTGTGTCTTACATTGTAGTGCACATTCGATCTCTGCAACTTGTACATGATACATTTGTGTACACATGAGATCGTTTGTAATGGAAGATCTATTCAGCACGTATTGTTTATCCGTGACATGCTACACTTTTGGACACATAAGAGAAATACTTGAATTACATTGACGCACAAGGGATTCATCTACACAAATGGCGGTTTCCTTCTATAAACCAGAGCTTTGCTGTGCAAATGCTTTGACCAGTGCTCCTAATTCTAATGTCACCATCACAGGGAGGGTGGTGATTGCCACGCTGTACATGGTAACACATTTCACAGAACTCATGCACCTCATTTGGAGATAGTGCCAGGTCATACTGCTCATACTTTCTATTGTGGGTACAGTGTATAATTTACAGATGACACAGGGTTTTTGTGAATATGAATTTATTAATGTGTCTTCCCTGCATTTCCCCACTATGATTGACAGCTCAATCAAGGGACCTCGGCGCCAATCAAGTTAGCACTTACTGATTAGCCAGAAGGGACCTCAGCGCCATTCGAGGTGGCACTTACTGATTAATCAGTGGAAACTTTCTACTGGCTAATCAGTAAGTGCTACCTCGAATGGCGTCGAGGTCCATTGATTGAACTGTCAATCATAGTGGGGAAATGCCGGTAAGACATTGCATACCGCTAGTGTGTGTGGGGCGGTGCTGCCTTTAATGCGAGTTCACATGCCTCTTGTTTATAAAAGTACTCCAGCTGAGTAGAGGAATTGCACAAAACAGTGGCATCATATTGGATAAATTTGCAGGGCAGGATTCATTCTGGGGCGCATGATGCTCGTCTGCCCCCGAGAGTGACTCTGCACCATAGATTATAACGGGCGCAGCAAAATCTCCACGAGCACGTGAAATTTCAAGTGCTCACTGAGATTTCTTGCTGTTTCTCGGAATTTTGCAAAAGGGAACTTCGCAAATTCTGCCCACCCCTAATTTATACTCAACACTCGTCACAGACACTGGGATGTTTGTTCATGGGAGATTGGGATTTTGTCAAGTTGGGCTTTACTGTGTTTGTCCAGCTCTGTGCATCAATGTGCATAACTTTCTGTCTTTTAAAAAAGAATTAAAAACATATCTGTTCCCTAGACCAGTATAGACCCTCCTTTCCTTCTGACAAGGCATTTTAACTGTGGTGTAGGACCTGCTCGATCACAAGCGCCAGGATGCCCGTCGGGTGACAGTTGCGCTCTACAAGAAGGTTTTACATACATTTTACATACATTATCCTTGACTGTACGAAGAACTTGATTGTAAAGTGTCACACTGTGCATGGCCCAGGTATGTTGTTATTTCACACATCAGTGTTTTCACTGACTCACCTACTGTGAAAAGTCTGATCTTTAGCAAGATTTGTGCATCTGTGCTTGCCTTTGTGCATAATTGTAGCTGTCATATTGCTGAGGTGACATACAAACTTGCTCTCCTGAATCTGTGTCTGCGTTTACTAATTTTGCTTGGATGGATGTGTTGATGTGAACCATCATTGACATCATATGTGTGACATCGGATTCAATTGCAACGCGTTTGTTATGACATATGCATTGTTACATGGCAGTCCATTGATATACAAGTCATTACATTGACATGCAGTAGCGGATTCGCTAACATGACTTGTTGTATGATCTGATATTTGTATATTCTGAAATTCCCTACTGGACATGAATGGGAAATTGTATCAGTGCGTAATCCTGCGCAGAGCCTACAGCAAGTCTGTGTGATGTTTTGCGTTGTGATGTTCTGCAATGTAACAACACAGTCGTTTTTGTGCCTGTATTGTTTTGCATAGTTTGTAAACGTATGCAATGTGACAAGACATATTTGTGTTGATTTTTCTCATCACTTTGCACACATGTGAATGTATTTCTGTAGTATATTTTGTCGCTACTTCCTTTTGCACATGATCACTTCATGTACAATCTTATTTTTCTCCATGCACAGAGGAGTATCCCAAGGATGATCTGTGGCCTTTTCATGGTCAGAGCTATGAGGCACAGTGTGTTTGGTGCTTGAGTTAGGCTGCATTGACTTCTACCCCTCTTCCCAATGGCAGAAAGACCAGCTTACTCATCATTGACAGAGGATCAATGACAGTGAGGGTAGTGTAGTTCACAGATGCTAACACCGCTGACTGATGTTGAAGTACAATGCAGTACTCGACAATGCCTTGTGCACATGACACAATGCAAGAATGTCAGCCATCTTGCATTGCACCTCACATCTACTGTCAGATGGGCATTGTCCCTGATATGTGTTTAATTGTGTGTGCTTTGTGTTAGGTGGTGTGACTGCTACATGGACTGTGTCCTGTCCTCCATGCACATTTGTAGCATGCACAGAGTGGGCATATGTGGCTAATCTTTACCTGCCAGTGTGTGGAATTAATAATTCAGGTTATGGTCTGTAGTTTTGTGAGTAGGCCAAGAACTGGGTGTCAGTTTTTCCTACTTCGTACATGATGCCCCTGTGTAGTCATCTTGACAGGGCATTTGCATTCACTCTCAGGAACAGAATGGTGACAGGTGTGTTATTGTGGGAGTGGGGTCTGTGTGTATGACAAGTGGGTGCTGGTGGCAGTAGTCATGGCTTCCACTCCTCCTTCCACCCAGGCCAAATAGGCCAGCATGTACCATGGTTCCATGACATTGACTTAGCAGTTACATTCAATATGTCTGGCTGTGATGGTTGTAGCTGTGTATTTGATGTAATTTTAGACTATTTGGACATGTACTCACCATGTTCCGGTATTCCAGCTAATGCAGTTATGGCCTCCGGTGGGAGGAGGTCCCACACCTTCACCTCCCAGGTGGTGAAATACACCAGTTTATGACATCCACCGCCTGTCTTGTTGCTCAAGGCATGTTCTCTGGCAAACAGCTTCTTGACCCTCCTGTTTACGTCATAGTACCGGTTCCCGATATCCTCCATTGTGTGCAAGGTAGGTGATTGGCCATTCATCTTGTTGACAATCTTCCCCCACATCTTTGTTCTCTGGGACTGGGAGGTCTGTTGGCCAAGGTGCCAAATAACTGAGGCTCAACTCGGATGATTTCATCTATCATACTTCCAACTCAGCAGATAGGAACTTTGGACTCTTCTTTGGGACCATGGTGATGGGTGGTGGTGGAGATGTATGTGTGTAAAGGTGAGGGTGAGTGAGTGTGAGTGGAGGTGTGTTTCAGTTGTACAAGTTGTGTAGAGATTGTGTGGTGGATGAGTTGTGTCTGTTTGTGGTGGCTAGAGGAGTTGTCTGTGTAGTAGTGTGGTCTGCTTGCATGTCTGTCGAAGTAGCAAATGGTGTTGGGAAGTTTTGGCTCCCTTTATTTAAGTTGGGTTGTGGGTGTGTCTTATTAATTGAAATGTTTTTTTTGGGAGATGACAATGCCTTTTTTGGTAGTCTTTTTTCTGTTTCCATTGTATTTTTTTCCACATTATGTAAGTTGTTTTGATGGTACATAATGCTTGTTCTTGTGTAATTTGTTTTGTACAAGTCTGTTCCATTCATACAAAGCTATGTGCATCGTTCACGTCCGAGTCTGTCGTGTCATGTTAATGCTTTGCTACATGGAGTCGTTCGCATACGTGTCTGTCGCTTCGTGTTTGTGTTTGTCCCGTGTGGAATCTTTCACGTACGTGTCTATTGTGTTGTAGTGCTGCTGGATTATGTGGCATCATTCGCGTTTGAGTCTGTCGTGTCATGTTAATGCTTACATGTCTGTCGAGTAGTGTTTGTGCTTGTCTGTGTGGAATCGTTCACGTACGTGTCTATTGTGTTGTGTTGCTGCTGGACTATGTGGCATTGTTTGCGTCTGAGTCTGGTGTGTCGTGTTAATGCTTAGATACATGGAGTCGTTCACGTATGTACGTGTCTGTCGTGTCGTGTATGTGCTTGTCTGTTTGGAATTGTTCGCATATGTGTATATTGTGTTGTATTCCTGCTGCACTATGTGGCATTGTTCTCCTCTGAGTCTGTCATGTCATGGTAATGCGTACGTGTCTGTTGCATCGTGTATGTGCTTGTCTGTGTGGAATCGTTCGGGTACATGTCTATTGTGTTGTGTTGCTGCTGGACTATGTGGCATCGTTCGCGTCCGAGTCTGTCCTGACGTATTAATGCTTGGCTACATGGAGTCGTTCGCGTATGTGTCCGTCGCGCCGTGTATGTGTTTGTCTGTGTGGAATCATTCGCATTTGTGTCTATTGTGTTGTGTTGCTGCTGGACTATGTGGCATCAGTCACGTCCAAGTCTGTCGTGTCGTGTTAATGCGTATGTGTCTGTTGCGTAGTGTATGTGCTTGTCTGTGTGGAATTGTTCACGTACGTGTTTATTTTGTTGTGTTGCTGCTGGACTAAGTGGCATTGTTTGCGTCCGAGTCTGTCGTGTTGTGTTAATGCTTGGCTACATGGAGTGGTTCGCGTACGGTTCTGTTGCGTCAGGTTGGCACTTGGCTATCTCAGATCTTGCGAGTACGAGTCTATCACGTCAGGCTCCTTTCCTGCCGACTCGACCGTAAATTACTTTTTACGGCCAAGTCGGCTGTAAATTTAATGAATTGCACCGCACTCAGCCATTTGCAAGGCGTATGTACGGTTCGGTCGGAAAATGTGTCGGGTCCATGTCGGGAACAATGTTTTCCAGCCGACATCGGAATCGGGCTCTTTGTGTTATCATTCTATATCCCAACTAAATGTAGCTATGATGTAGAAAACTACTGAGTCTCAGGCTAAACTTGGTTACACAGGAAGTAATACTCCTAGCTTAGGGGCCAATTACGATGGAGGAAGGAACGCCACCGCCAGCCATGCGGTGGTGATCCTTTTGCTATCAGACGATGATTTCCCCCTGCCAAATTAGGTCGGCGGGGGGAATCCAAGGGCGATTGTGGTGGTCGCAAAGACCATCCGCCATGGAACTGCCACAGGCAATGGATCCGATTGCCTTGCGGACGGTCCACATTAGGTAAAATTGTGGCAGTGCCTAGCAGGCACCACCCGCCAAATTACAATGTGGGCCTCAGCCAGCCTTTCCATAGTGGGTAAATCGCCATTGAAAGGCTGGCAGACATTGGTTTTGGGGGCCCGTTGTGGGCCCCCCCTTGTGCTGGAGGGCAGTGTGGCTGCACTGGGGGGTATCATGGGTACCAAGTGGCAGGCAGCATGTGGTGCCTGCCAAGTAGTGCAGTGAAATGCACAACATGCACTTTTAACATTGCGGTGGGTGCCGCTGTCTGCAGCACCCGCCGCAATGTTAAAATGCAAGATGCGACCACCATGGTGGTGGTCGCATCCTAATTTGGTGTGCAGAACCGCCGCATGTATTGCGGACAGTCCCGGTCACCACCAAGATGGCGGACAAACTAAAGTCTGTCCGCCATCGTAATTGGCCTCAAAGTTCATGGTTTAGAACTTCTTAGTACTCTTCTTTAAAATTCCCCCCATTTTCAACTGAAAGCCATGCTCACCAACTTTACCCTCACCCTCACATCTAATTTGCTTAACTTGAAAGGACCAAGCCCATGAAATCCTGGTCCCACCCCCTCCATATCCCTCCAAGTTTTAATATGTATGTGCACAATTGCTTGCACAATTTGTGTAACAAATTCCATAAATATTTACCACTTGTGAAGCTAAGTTACATATTTGGCAGTTTCTCACTTATTAGATCATTGTGCATCCCCAATCACCCTCTATTTCACCATCTCGAGTGACAATTTCTTACCTACTGATTGATGCTATTTACAGCTCGTCTGAGAATGGGTTTCATCTCCAAAGTGCTTGCAAGCCTGATGCACTGTGATAAAAATCAGCAACTGTCACATAAATATATCGACTTATCTGCACTTAGTATCACAATCATGGACCCAATTCACCAATATTTTGCTGAGACTTATTCTAGTAGTAATCTTAGCTTTATTTCAGAATTACTGGGCACAGTTCGGATTAATCCTGGCTTACCTCTTGAATTCAGAATTAAGCCATTCAGTAAGTCACACCTACTCATGCTAACATTTTTGGGAGTCATGTCCCTATGCACAAATAATTAAGCCTACAATAGTCCAGATATGCTATCACTGTGCTGGGAAGAGGGAGGAAGAAAGGGCTTAGCTATGTTATAGAGAAGAGCATGATGGTTAGGGAGAGAGCAAATTTCAGACCTATACTCAGTCCAATATCAAGTGGCAAGGGGAAACATCCATTACAACACCTTTACAACACAACTTTCACAATGCAGGTGACATTATATCGCATGCCATTACAACGCATGTGCCATTACAACTCATGCCATTACATCGCATACCATTACAACACAATGTAAGGTAAGTAATCATTGTAATTTAGGCAAGTTGTTAATTTTGATTATTTTTAATATTAATAGTATTATTTTACAAATATTTAAATAGTTGTATTTTTTTTTAATTAGTTAAATATATATATCATATAATGTATTTAAATTTGATAGGTTTGGGTTTTGGTAGTGTTTTAATAATTTGTTTTAAAAAAATGAGTATTAGATTGCTGGTTAATTAAAAAAATCTATGATATAATTAAATAAATTTAAATATATTAAATATGCTTGGTATTTTTTCTCTGGGACATAGGGGCTTTGGATGGAGGAGTGTACTAATACTCAGGTATTATTTTAATACTTGAGCATTTAATGATAATTAGTTTTAGTCATGTACTTGTTTTTAAATTACTTTTTTAAAATTATTAAAAAATTCTTTGGAGCATATCCTTTTGGATGTGTTGTATGGGAAGCATTGGTTTTGGTTGGGGGAGTGTTTTAATACCAAGCTAATATTTTTTTTAATTTATATTAAAATAATTTTAATTTATAATGTAGTTTTAAAAAAAATCTTTTAATTTATATATTTGTAAACTGTTTAGGCTTCTATAATTGGAGATAGATGTATGTGAAACATGGTTTTTGGGTTGGAGAATGTATTAATACTCAGGTATTATTATTCATACTTGAGAATTAATAAAACTTTAGTTTTACTGCTAGGTAATTTTTAAATACATTTAAAAGTAATTTAATGAAAAAGTCTTTGCATTAAAAGTCAGGGAATTAGGTGATTTGGGTCAAGGAGAGTATTAATACTCTTGCCTTTTAAAAAAAAAAATCAAGAGTATTATTTGGTATTAAGATTTAATGATAATAAATTATACAAAATTATTTCGTTAATAATAATATTCCTCTGGGACGGGATGCAAGAGGAACAGGGGGTTCGGGTGGAGGGGTTGTATTAATACTCAGGCATTCCATTAAATACTTGAGTATTATTAACATCATTGTAATTTATAATTTAATTTTTTTTAAATACTAATTTCATTGATAAGATTATAAACTGTTTAAGCTTCTACAATTTTGGGACAGATGTATATGAAACATGAGTTTTGGGTAGAAAATGTATTAATACTCGGGTATTAATATGAATACTTGAAACTTGAAGAAATTTTGGGCCCCATTACGATCCGCCCGCCAGTGTAATGGAAAACGGGACCGACTGCCAGAGGTGCGGCAGTCCTGTGGGGCCAATTAGGATGCAACTACCCTGGCGGTCGCATCCTGCATCTTTTACATTGCAGTGGGCGGTGCTGTAAGCAGCACCCACCGCAATGTAAAAGATGCATGTTGTGCGTGACAGACACCATGTGGTGGGAAACATCCTTAACAACGAAGCGTGAAAAACGACTGACCTGTAGAACGAATCCTAAACAACGACCAATCTGTTAATCACGACATCCTTAACTACGATTTACACGAACAACGACTTCCCTAAACCACGAAAAAAACGATCTTGTGACTGGCCAAAAGATGGCACTATTTTATTAACAATGAAAAGCCTGGGTTCCAAGACTGCCAAGGACGTCCTTTCCTATAAGTTAAAAATTTACTAAAGCAATCACATCACTTTTCAAATCAATCATGGGCAATTTTTAAGTCAGACACTTTTTGGGAAGCATTTCTGCCTTATCCTTTTAAGCTTCCATGTACATTATTGAAAAAAGAAACGTGCACGAAGGGTTATTATTTGCATCAAAATAAAAGGACAACATGATAAATTAAAAGCACTTAAGCCTAGTTTTTTCACATAACATCAATGCAATGAACGCACTCAGAATGAGGAACTGTTTTATATGACTGTGAGGCTTTTTTAAAATCTTTGTTTAAGTATAATGGTTTAGAACTTACAGGCACATTGTGAAAGTACTACTGGTCGGACGTGCACTCCCCACCATCCTCATCAGGAATCTTATATTGCCATGGGCCAGCATGAGTACCAATTTCTAGTAAGGGTATTACTGTGTATTCTGGGACTCGAAGTCCTGTTTCTAACACTCTAAACTGAGGGGGAGGAGACCCAGCATTCAAAGCTAAACCCCGGGCTGGATGAAATCCTCTTGCTCAGTTCTGGGCCCAGGTTCGATTCCCGGTCAGGGATGGGGACTTATTTCAACTGGATACTAAACATATTTTTCGAAGTTTTACATCACAAGCCTTTTAATACATACATTTAGGCTTTACTCGACTTTCCACCTGTAATAACAACGTCACCTTTCCTTTCAGGGACAGGGACAAAGCACGGAGAGAAAAGTGAATGCAGCTTCTCAAAGCTTATTCTTCACAATGGATGTATTAGCGGAAGCATTGGGAAATCCAAGAGGCCTGTGTCTATTAATTGGCTTAGAGAAGACCACACTGATGGGCACTTCATTGTAAATCAGTGACGCATGGAGATGTGTAGCTAGAGCAAGGAAGAAACAATCCTCCCTAAACACACATATCAGCAGCGTTCAGAGCACGCGCCCCAACTCAAAGACACAGTACCAGGGTGTGGCCGCCTCTGGTTCTGTCACAGTGTTTGCTCATCAACTAAAGAAAGCAGTAAAAAGCACATCAACTCAACGCTGGCAAGCTAGTCTTTACTGCACTTTGGAAAACATCAACAGACACAGAAAACACGCTGCTTTCAGGCACCCCCCCAACAAAGCAATTTACTGAACCTTAAATAGACTCAGATCTCAGGAGAGTTTTCGTCCGTGAAAAACTGTGGATTTTAAAGAACATAGTGGTGGAAACTGGTAATGAAAGAAATTGAATAATTTTCGTGGTTTAGGTACTCGTTGTTAAAAATGTAGTGGTTCGGCATTGCTTGTGGTTTAGCCTGCGTGGTTAAGGAATTCGTTGTTTAGACAGTAGTTCTTTCATCATATAATCACCATGTGGTGCCTGCCACCTTGTGCATGCCAATGAATGGGGTATCATGGGTAACCCCCAAGTGCACCCCCCCACCCCGGGGCCCCACAATGGGCTCCCAAAGTCAAAGACCACATGCCTTTCCATGGCGGAGTCTCCGCCATGGAAAGGCATGCGCACTGCAGGTATCATAATATCGTGTGTATTTTCCTCACAGCTGGCAATCCGACCAGCAGGAAAAAGACAGATAGTCTTTCCATCCGCCGCTGTACCCCTCGCCATTGTAATTTGGCGGGGGTAAATGGCATGCGGGCGGTAAAAGATGTCGGGCGGATCACCACCGCCGGTCGGGCGGTGACGATCCACCCAACATCATAATGGACCCCTTAGTTTTCCTGTTAGTTACTTTTTAAATTAATTTAAAAGTAATTTAATGAAAAACTATTTTGCATCAGAAGTCAGGGAAATAGATATTTTGGGTGGGGGAGATTATTAATATGTGGCTCTTTTTTAAAATTCAAGAGTATTAATTGATATTTAGATTTACTGATAGGAAATGTTTAACAAATATTTAATTAATAATATTTAAAAAGGCATTTGCCCTTATGAACTGGGACACAAGGGAAACAGGGGTTTGCAAGGGGGACTGTATTAATATTCAGGTATTAAATGTAATACTTGGGTATTATTTATTATTTACTTTATATGTTTTTGAATTGTTAAGCTTATAATTTAATTATAAAAAACATATAAAAGTAATGTGCAGATAAAATCAGGTTGATTTTGGGTAGGGGTTGATTTGATGTAAAGAGAAAAATGTAATTTATATTTTAATTTAAAACAAATATTTTTAACTTGAATTTGAAAAAAATACCAATTATTAAAAGTTAATTATAAAATTTCTAAAAATTAATAGAGCCTAATTGTACAACATAGGTATGCATACATAGACATATAAAATCTGTAGAAGTAAAATTTTAATTAAAAAAATAATATTTAAAAAAACAATCAATAAACACATTAATAGTATTGTAAATATTTGTATTGTATTTATTAGAAATATAAAACAGAATAATACATTTGCAAATATTTTTGTAATAATATGGAATCTTTGCACTGGTTTAAAGGACTGCTCAAAACTCTTGGTGAAATGCTAGATTGTACATAAGTCCAAGAGTTGCAAAAAGAAGACAACTGAAGGTCAGAAACCCGAATTTCTTTATAATTAAATGTTTTTTTTCAATGCCAATTGAATTAGGGGTATTGTTTGTCAAAATAGGCAAGTAAGGTGGATTAGGAGTTAGTGTAGATTAGAAATGTAGGATGTGTGCAATCTTATCTAGGTAGTCTGATTCCACCACCAATGAAAATTGTTGAATTGCACCTAATAGTCTCTCGGACATTTCTTTTGTTCTTTTAGAGATTCGTGGGTTCAGAATACCAGTCAATGATTGAGCAGTTCTCATTTCTTGGAAACTTTGCTCCTTCTTTAAAATTTCCAAGACATGATAGAAGTTAGGATGTAGTTTATAGATAGATTTGTTGCAGGAATTGTACCATTCCTCTATGGCATTATTTGTTTTATCTCCTCCCTCTAAGCAGGTCGAGTAGCAGTTCCACCACTTCACATGGAAACGTGGTTTCCTCCTGCATCTTGACCTGCTTAGATGGCCAATGCCTGGGTCTTCAATGTAATTTAAAACGGGAGCCAATTTACAGTAAAGTAGTCAGATTCAGTAATAGATGTGCAGTATTCAGCTACACTGTCAGGAGGAACAAAACAAAGTGAAGTTCATTTTTTTATTTAAATTGTAGTTTGCTGTCTGATATATTATCCTCAACTAAGGGTGATTTTTGAATTTTTGTCAATATGCCTGTGAAAAGTAAAAAAGAATTCTTGAAATTCGAGTATCCTTGTACATTTTGGTAATTGTGTTAATCATAGGTAATTCAAAGTCAATTAACACTTTTCTAGGACTGTTGTTCATTGTTTTAGCTTTTAACACTGACAAAAATTCAGTGTATGTTGAGGATTGTTTATCAGGGAGTAAACTGTACACTAAGGGCACTACTATCTGATTAATGTAGGCATGAATAGTGTATGTTTGAGATAATGGATGGGGTGTGGATTTAAAAGTCCCATCCAACATCCAAATATGACTATTCTGTAACTTGACAAGATTATGGGTGTGCTTAATATTAGTATTCTTTTAAGAGGTTTTTGTTGTCTTGCAAAAGAAAGTGTTCATTAATAACGGTTACAGAAAGTTCAGGTGAAATGTTAATGTCAGAAAAGATTTGGGGTGTTACAGGTAGGGGGTTACTTGCCTTTTTTTACGCTGAATAATTCTACATAGGTTGGAGATAGTGGGCATACAATTTGCTACATGTGTTGGAATGTTTTGAGACACCTCCCTCAAAATTGAGCCGCAGGTTTCATTGGAGTTGAATGCCAAGGCCTCAATTTAATTCATATTCTCCCTTACCTCTATCTACATTGCAGAGGCAGAGTGGTTATGCTCGGTGGTCCTTTCAACAGTGTCACCAAGAGTAACCGCTCTGCCTGTGCAATTGGATGAGTAATAATGCGCACACCTCCAATGTCACCTGGGCTCCGTTAATCTCTCCTTACAATAAATGTAGCCACTGTGACTTAATAGTCTATTACCACAGCTTGATTGGATACATTTGGCTTCTTTTATTGCTGCCATTCTCTGTAGAGAAAAAGAAAAGAGAAAATGATTGTTTTGGTGAATTTAGGTGTGATTTTCTTAAAAACTAGTTTGCCTGCAAGTGAAAAGTTAGTACACATTGTTTATTTTAAAGCTTTAACTTTTTGCAAAATTGTACCAGGTTTTAATTGCAGTGCTTTGAAAAAAAATTGTTGGAACTGTTTCCTGCTTTTGATTCTTAGATGAATAATAAGATTAATTGTGGTTAGATTTTACAGAATGCTAAAGGTTACCTTTTCAAGGTTTTTCTGTTGACTTATTGAAAAGGCCTGGTGTATTTGCTGGTTTACTTGGGATCTTTGTTGCAGTTCTTCACTATGTTTTGTTTGGTGGTTTGGATTCTTTGGTTCTATAAAAAGTGGAGAAACGTTTACAGTTTGTTACTTGTTTTTCTTTGCCTGCAAAGAAATTGATTTCTGTTTTTGATGTTGAAAAAAACACATTTTGCTGTTATTTTTGAGGCTGACATTTTTATTGAACAGATACCTTTTCAAAATAAATTGATTCTGTACTTGAAGCCTGCAAAACAAAAGTGTAATGTTATTTTTAAATATTTTTCCCTTGTATGCTTTGGCTTCTCCAGTGGTAATGAGATTTTGAATTTAATTTCCTGTGATTGAGGAATTTATTTATTTATTTAATTCCTTTTTTATAGCTCTGGCTTGACCCGTAGGTATCAGAGCGCTTCAAATAAGGCACAGCGAGTTGTAAGTTACCAGTATTAAAAAGGTTAGATACTGATTACATAATAATGACAAAAGTACAGTCAAGGTGCAATAAATAAAAGTCAGTTGCACGGAAATTAACAAGGGTAGGGGAAAATAAAAATAAAGTGGGGAGAGGGGGAAAAAAGTAGTGTTAAGAGAGAGGGAGCGGGGATAAGAGAGGATGGAGGAATGGCAGACTGGAAAGAGGGAGAAATGTTTGAGGATCGTCAGGGGGGAACAAGGGGACAGGGGAGAGGACAAAGGATCAACAAGATGGCGAGTCCTGGTCCGGAGGAATCGGCAGAGATCAGCGACAAAATGGCGGGCATGGTGAAAAAACAAAAAGTAATAAAGTCGCAAGATGTGACCCAGGGAGCCTGAATTAAAAGTGCAAAAGAGAAGTCAAAGGGGGTATTCAGATTCAAAAGTCAAAGGCGGGAGGAAGGGAGAAGAGGCACGCAGGCTTGGGCCCACAGGGGCATCGGTGAAGGCAATCTGTCGGTCGTGGCTCACCACACCCCCATACCTGGAAAAGGTCTCTCGGGACTCAGAAGTCGGGGATAAGGCATGTGTTCCTTTGTTCTTGCTGGTTTTTATGGTTACATCTGTTGAGAAGTTAAAAGTAAATGTGTGCTTGACAAATAATTGAAATGCAATTAGGACAGTTACTATAAAAACATAATTTTTTCACATTAGGTAGAATTAATTTTCTCCCAACAACATCCAGCACTTTCCCTGAGGCCAGCACAGGTCGGAGTGGGAATAGTAAATTTGCCCTCACTACCATCCAGCACTTTCCCTGAGGCAAGCACCTATTGGAGTAGGAATAGTAATTTTGCCTCCACCACCATCCAACACTTTTCCTGAGGCCCGCACTTGTTGGATTAGATATAGTAAATTTGCCCCATCATCATCCAACACTTTCCCTGAGGCAAGCACCTGTTGGTGTAGGAATAGTACATTTGCCCCACCACCATCCAACACTTTCCCTGAGGCCAGCACAGGTCAGAGTAGGAATAGGAAGTTTGCCTCCACTACAATCCAGCACTTTACCTGAGGCCAGTTCAGGTTGTAGTAGGAATAGTAAATGTGCCCCTCCCACCATGTAGCACTTTTCCGGAGCCCAGCACAGGTCAGAATAGGAATAGTAAATCTACCCACACCACCATCCAATACTTTCCCTGAGGCAAGCACCTATTGGAGTAGGAATAGTAATTTTGCCTCCACCACAATCCACTTCCTGAGGCCCGCACTTGTTGGATTAGATATAGTAAATTTGCCCCATCATCATCCAACACTTTCCCTGAGGCAAGCACCTGTTGGTGTAGGAATAGTACATTTGCCCCACCACCATCCAACACTTTCCCTGAGGCCAGCACAGGTCAGAGTAGGAATAGGAAGTTTGCCTCCACTACCATCCAGCACTTTCTCTGAGGCCAGCTCAGGTTGTAGTAGGAATAGTAAATGTGCCCCTCTCACCATGTAGCACTTTTCCGGAGCCCAGCACAGGTCAGAATAGGAATAGTAAATCTACCCACACCACCATCCAGCACTTTTCCTGAGGCAAGCACAGGTCGGAGTAGGAATAGTAAATTTGCCCCACCACCATCAAGCACTTTCCCTGAGGCAAGCACATGTCAGAGTAGAAATAGCAAATGTGTCCCCACCACCATCCAACACTTTCCCTGAGGCAGGCACAGGTCGTAATAGGGATAGTAAATTTGTCCCATCACCATCCAACGTTTCCCCTAAGGCCAGCAGAGGTCAGAGTAGGAATAGTAAATTTGCCCCACCACCATCCAACACTTTCCCTGGGGCAAGCACAGGTGGGAATATAAATAGTAAATTTGCCCAGCCACCATCCAGCATTTTCCCTGAGGCAAGCACAGGTCACAGTATGAATAGTAAAGTAGCCACACCACAATCCAACACTTACCCTGAGGCAAGCACCTGTCGGAGAAGGAATAGTAAATTTGCCCCCACCATTATCCAATTATGTCCCTCAGCCTGTTTCCTGAGTTCAAAACATGAAGTGGTTAAATTAGTAATATTTTTTAAATAATTCCGATCTTTGTCTGCTAATGTTTTGTTTCTGGGATCCTTTAAGTTTTTCTTTTTTTACGTTCAGATTACTGTTAACATTTTACTTACATTTGTTTCTATAAAGGTTTGTTTCTTCCTGCTATGTATTTGGAGTTGTATTATGTCCAAAATCTGTTAATATCAGAAGTAAAATATGGGGGGGGCGTGGCTGGCTGAGCTGCGTAATGGCTGCTTCCTAAGTGAGCTCCGCCGGCCGGGAAAAAAATCCTGATTTAATCCTGACACTGGTGTGGCTGAGACTGCGCTACTACACCGCCCCTGATGGGGGAAGCGCCGGGGCACACAGCGATGGCATTCTCATGTGGAACGGGTGAGATTTGCCAGCGCTGTGAGACACGGAGTTGTGGAGCAGCTGAGATCCGGTGACTGGAGCCGACTAGACGCTGGGCTGCCTCTTTGCTCGAGCCCGGGGGGCGCAGGCCCGTGGCACTGAAGACGGCTGGAGTGGTGCGTGGATGTCGCAAACCCTGGCGAGGAGACTGCTATGCCCGAAGAGTTCTGTGCACCTGCCCGTAAGGACCTACACTGACGGAGCGCTACTGTGACATGGGTTTCTATTTCCAGACGCGAGGCAGCCAACACCATCTAGTGACTTCACCCGTGAGGGTAATGGCGGCGCCCTGCGAGCCCACGATGGAGCGCTGAATTACCCTTTCACTAGTGTGCGGGGAGCAGACAGCTGTACATCAGGTGCTGCTAAGGGTGTCTGGACACAAAGCATACTGCCTTACTCCTAAAGAGGCAAAGCCAGGTAGGAGTTTGTGGTGTGGAGGTGAGCTGAGTGGACCTCGTGATTGCCAGGGGCAATATTAGACACTGTGTGATTGCACTGACCTGCAGCTGCTGAATTGGATATGTAGCAGCGAGGTAGAGACGAAGATACCTGTGCGGACTACGGGCTGCACTTGTTGGCTTCCCGACGTGCCTACAATGATTGGATGGAAGGCGGAGGTTGTTGGCAGTGTGTAGTAGCTGTACCTTGGGCCACCATATTGACAGGCGCTTGATAACCTATTGTCTATGAGTGCAGAAAAGAGACTGCCGTTATTGTGCGGGAACTTGGATACCATTTGCGACTTGGCCCCGGGCTCATTGCGCTGAGTGGCAGGGGAGAAGCCATAGTTACCCTGCAGGTGCCTGTTGCTGAGTGCCGCTAGCGCCCCTACAGTGCGGATTCTGGAAGATTCTGACCTCTGAGGCGGCATTGGGTAACCTACTTAGGTGCGGCCTGGAACGTGATGCCACATCCCAAATAAACATTGCTGATGCCAGGCTGAGACTAGGTTATTGGGCGTAGGATTCCAGCTGCAATATAATAACTGTGCAATCAGCGACGTAGTGGACCTGCATTAAGACACACACAACATTGTTGGCGCAGGGATGTATGACGTTACAACGCATACTTTTACATCGCATATTTACAACAAGGGGTGGTGATGGACAGAGTCTCTGAATTAAGCAGAATACTCTCACCCAGTCAAGAGATCAGGGCTAGATCCAACACCGTTTTTTAGCTCATTGCACCATCCCAGTTTCAGAACCTGGCTGTATGCAAATTAGTCTGTCCCTGGCCCAGTGCATCATGGGAACAGGGCAGACCAGACTACAAAAGCCAATTCTTACACTGGGAAGGAAACAAGCTTCCGGGGACCGGTTTGTGGCATTTCAGCCGTCTTCGGCCCGGCTTGCTTGAATCCTGATGGTGCAATGAGCAAGGGACTCACATCTGAGTATTCTCTTCCACGCTTAGGGTGGACAAAAATATTTACAACAAGGGGTGGTGATGGACAGAGTCTCTGAATTAAGCAGAATACTCTCACCCAGTCAAGAGATCAGGGCTAGATCCAACACCGTTTTTTAGCTCATTGCACCATCCCAGTTTCAGAACCTGGCTGTATGCAAATTAGTCTGTCCCTGGCCCAGTGCATCATGGGAACAGGGCAGACCAGACTACAAAAGCCAATTCTTACACTGGGAAGGAAACAAGCTTCCGGGGACCGGTTTCTGGCATTTCAGCCGTCTTCGGCCCGGCTTGCTTGAATACTGATGGTGCAATGAGCAAGGGACTCACATCTGAGTATTCCCTTCCACGCTTAGGGTGGACAAAAATATTTACAACAAGGGGTGGTGATGGACAGAGTCTCTGAATTAAGCAGAATACTCTCACCCAGTCAAGAGATCAGGGCTAGATCCAACACCGTTTTTTAGCTCATTGCACCATCCCAGTTTCAGAACCTGGCTGTATGCAAATTAGTCTGTCCCTGGCCCAGTGCATCATGGGAACAGGGCAGACCAGACTACAAAAGCCAATTCTTACACTGGGAAGGAAACAAGCTTCCGGGGACCGGTTTCTGGCATTTCAGCCGTCTTCGGCCCGGCTTGCTTGAATCCTGATGGTGCAATGAGCAAGGGACTCACATCTGAGTATTCCCTTCCACGCTTAGGGTGGACAAAAATATTTACAACAAGGGGTGGTGATGGACAGAGTCTCTGAATTAAGCAGAATACTCTCACCCAGTCAAGAGATCAGGGCTAGATCCAACACCGTTTTTTAGCTCATTGCACCATCCTAGTTTCAGAACCTGGCTGTATGCAAATTAGTCTGTCCCTGGCCCAGTGCATCATGGGAACAGGGCAGACCAGACTACAAAAGCCAATTCTTACACTGGGAAGGAAACAAGCTTCCGGGGACCGGTTTCTGGCATTTCAGCCGTCTTCGGCCTGGCTTGCTTGAATCCTGATGGTGCAATGAGCAAGGGACTCACATCTGAGTATTCCCTTCCACGCTTAGGGTGGACAAAAATATTTACAACAAGGGGTGGTGATGGACAGAGTCTCTGAATTAAGCAGAATACTCTCACCCAGTCAAGAGATCAGGGCTAGATCCAACACCGTTTTTTAGCTCATTGCACCATCCCAGTTTCAGAACCTGGCTGTATGCAAATTAGTCTGTCCCTGGCCCAGTGCATCATGGGAACAGGGCAGACCAGACTACAAAAGCCAATTCTTACACTGGGAAGGAAACAAGCTTCCGGGGACCGGTTTCTGGCATTTCAGCCGTCTTCGGCCCGGCTTGCTTGAATCCTGATGGTGCAATGAGCAAGGGACTCACATCTGAGTATTCCCTTCCACGCTTAGGGTGGACAAAAATATTTACAACAAGGGGTGGTGATGGACAGAGTCTCTGAATTAAGCAGAATACTCTCACCCAGTCAAGAGATCAGGGCTAGATCCAACACCGTTTTTTAGCTCATTGCACCATCCCAGTTTCAGAACCTGGCTGTATGCAAATTAGTCTGTCCCTGGCCCAGTGCATCATGGGAACAGGGCAGACCAGACTACAAAAGCCAATTCTTACACTGGGAAGGAAACAAGCTTCCGGGGACCGGTTTCTGGCATTTCAGCCGTCTTCGGCCTGGCTTGCTTGAATCCTGATGGTGCAATGAGCAAGGGACTCACATCTGAGTATTCCCTTCCACGCTTAGGGTGGACAAAAATATTTACAACAAGGGGTGGTGATGGACAGAGTCTCTGAATTAAGCAGAATACTCTCACCCAGTCAAGAGATCAGGGCTAGATCCAACACCGTTTTTTAGCTCATTGCACAATCCCAGTTTCAGAACCTGGCTGTATGCAAATTAGTCTGTCCCTGGCCCAGTGCATCATGGGAACAGGGCAGACCAGACTACAAAAGCCAATTCTTACACTGGGAAGGAAACACGCTTCCGGGGACCGGTTTCTGGCATTTCAGCCGTCTTCGGCCCGGCTTGCTTGAATCCTGATGGTGCAATGAGCAAGGGACTCACATCTGAGTATTCCCTTCCACGCTTAGGGTGGACAAAAATATTTACAACAAGGGGTGGTGATGGACAGAGTCTCTGAATTAAGCAGAATACTCTCACCCAGTCAAGAGATCAGGGCTAGATCCAACACCGTTTTTTAGCTCATTGCACCATCCCAGTTTCAGAACCTGGCTGTATGCAAATTAGTCTGTCCCTGGCCCAGTGCATCATGGGAACAGGGCAGACCAGACTACAAAAGCCAATTCTTACACTGGGAAGGAAACAAGCTTCCGGGGACCGGTTTCTGGCATTTCAGCCGTCTTCGGCCCGGCTTGCTTGAATCCTGATGGTGCAATGAGCAAGGGACTCACATCTGAGTATTCCCTTCCACGCTTAGGGTGGACAAAAATATTTACAACAAGGGGTGGTGATGGACAGAGTCTCTGAATTAAGCAGAATACTCTCACCCAGTCAAGAGATCAGGGCTAGATCCAACACCGTTTTTTAGCTCATTGCACCATCCCAGTTTCAGAACCTGGCTGTATGCAAATTAGTCTGTCCCTGGCCCAGTGCATCATGGGAACAGGGCAGACCAGACTACAAAAGCCAATTCTTACACTGGGAAGGAAACAAGCTTCCGGGGACCGGTTTCTGGCATTTCAGCCGTCTTCGGCCCGGCTTGCTTGAATCCTGATGGTGCAATGAGCAAGGGACTCACATCTGAGTATTCCCTTCCACGCTTAGGGTGGACAAAAATATTTACAACAAGGGGTGGTGATGGACAGAGTCTCTGAATTAAGCAGAATACTCTCACCCAGTCAAGAGATCAGGGCTAGATCCAACACCGTGTTTTAGCTCATTGCACCATCCCAGTTTCAGAACCTGGCTGTATGCAAATTAGTCTGTCCCTGGCCCAGTGCATCATGGGAACAGGGCAGACCAGACTACAAAAGCCAATTCTTACACTGGGAAGGAAACAAGCTTCCGGGGACCGGTTTCTGGCATTTCAGCCGTCTTCGGCCCGGCTTGCTTGAATCCTGATGGTGCAATGAGCAAGGGACTCACATCTGAGTATTCCCTTCCACGCTTAGGGTGGACAAAAATATTTACAACAAGGGGTGGTGATGGACAGAGTCTCTGAATTAAGCAGAATACTCTCACCCAGTCAAGAGATCAGGGCTAGATCCAACACCGTTTTTTAGCTCATTGCACCATCCCAGTTTCAGAACCTGGCTGTATGCAAATTAGTCTGTCCCTGGCCCAGTGCATCATGGGAACAGGGCAGACCAGACTACAAAAGCCAATTCTTACACTGGGAAGGAAACAAGCTTCCGGGGACCGGTTTCTGGCATTTCAGCCGTCTTCGGCCTGGCTTTCTTGAATCCTGATGGTGCAATGAGCAAGGGACTCACATCTGAGTATTCCCTTCCACGCTTAGGGTGGACAAAAATATTTACAACAAGGGGTGGTGATGGACAGAGTCTCTGAATTAAGCAGAATACTCTCACCCAGTCAAGAGATCAGGGCTAGATCCAACACCGTTTTTTAGCTCATTGCACCATCCCAGTTTCAGAACCTGGCTGTATGCAAATTAGTCTGTCCCTGGCCCAGTGCATCATGGGAACAGGGCAGACCAGACTACAAAAGCCAATTCTTACACTGGGAAGGAAACAAGCTTCCGGGGACCGGTTTCTGGCATTTCAGCCGTCTTCGGCCCGGCTTGCTTGAATCCTGATGGTGCAATGAGCAAGGGACTCACATCTGAGTATTCCCTTCCACGCTTAGGGTGGACAAAAATATTTACAACAAGGGGTGGTGATGGACAGAGTCTCTGAATTAACCCCTTCAGTGCTAATGACAAGGGTAACTCGTCATGGAGTTTCCATTGATTTCAATGGAAAGTCAATGGGAAGAGGTGGATGTACCTTAGCATCCAAGTGGTTAAGCAGAATACTCTCACCCAGTCAAGAGATCAGGGCTAGATCCAACACCGTTTTTTAGCTCATTGCACCATCCCAGTTTCAGAACCTGGCTGTATGCAAATTAGTCTGTCCCTGGCCCAGTGCATCATGGGAACAGGGCAGACCAGACTACAAAAGCCAATTCTTACACTGGGAAGGAAACAAGCTTCCGGGGACCGGTTTCTGGCATTTCAGCCGTCTTTGGCCCGGCTTGCTTGAATCCTGATGGTGCAATGAGCAAGGGACTCACATCTGAGTATTCCCTTCCACGCTTAGGGTGGACAAAAATATTTACAACAAGGGGTGGTGATGGACAGAGTCTCTGAATTAAGCAGAATACTCTCACCCAGTCAAGAGATCAGGGCTAGATCCAACACCGTTTTTTAGCTCATTGCACCATCCCAGTTTCAGAACCTGGCTGTATGCAAATTAGTCTGTCCCTGGCCCAGTGCATCATGGGAACAGGGCAGACCAGACTACAAAAGCCAATTCTTACACTGGGAAGGAAACAAGCTTCCGGGGACCGGTTTCTGGCATTTCAGCCGTCTTCGGCCCGGCTTGCTTGAATCCTGATGGTGCAATGAGCAAGGGACTCACATCTGAGTATTCCCTTCCACGCTTAGGGTGGACAAAAATATTTACAACAAGGGGTGGTGATGGACAGAGTCTCTGAATTAAGCAGAATACTCTCACCCAGTCAAGAGATCAGGGCTAGATCCAACACCGTTTTTTAGCTCATTGCACCATCCCAGTTTCAGAACCTGGCTGTATGCAAATTAGTCTGTCCCTGGCCCAGTGCATCATGGGAACAGGGCAGACCAGACTACAAAAGCCAATTCTTACACTGGGAAGGAAACAAGCTTCCGGGGACCGGTTTCTGGCATTTCAGCCGTCTTCGGCCCGGCTTGTTTGAATCCTGATGGTGCAATGAGCAAGGGACTCACATCTGAGTATTCCCTTCCACGCTTAGGGTGGACAAAAATATTTACAACAAGGGGTGGTGATGGCCAGAGTCTCTGAATTAAGCAGAATACTCTCACCCAGTCAAGAGATCAGGGCTAGATCCAACACCGTTTTTTAGCTCATTGCACCATCCCAGTTTCAGAACCTGGCTGTATGCAAATTAGTCTGTCCCTGGCCCAGTGCATCATGGGAACAGGGCAGACCAGACTACAAAAGCCAATTCTTACACTGGGAAGGAAACAAGCTTCCGGGGACCGGTTTCTGGAATTTCAGCCGTCTTCGGCCCGGCTTGCTTGAATCCTGATGGTGCAATGAGCAAGGGACTCACATCTGAGTATTCCCTTCCACGCTTAGGGTGGACAAAAATATTTACAACAAGGGGTGGTGATGGACAGAGTCTCTGAATTAAGCAGAATACTCTCACCCAGTCAAGAGATCAGGGCTAGATCCAACACCGTTTTTTAGCTCATTGCACCATCCCAGTTTCAGAACCTGGCTGTATGCAAATTAGTCTGTCCCTGGCCCAGTGCATCATGGGAACAGGGCAGACCAGACTACAAAAGCCAATTCTTACACTGGGAAGGAAACAAGCTTCCGGGGACCGGTTTCTGGCATTTCAGCCGTCTTCGGGCCGGCTTGCTTGAATCCTGATGGTGCAATGAGCAAGGGACTCACATCTGAGTATTCCCTTCCACGCTTAGGGTACTTTTACATCGCATGCCTTTACAACGCGGTATTTACAACAAATACCTTTACAACGCATAATGCATTTGGGCGCTGGATAGTGAATAGTTTAATTTACTATTCCAACTCCAGTCCCCGTGGATAGTAGGGAAGGTGTTGGATAGTACATTAAACCTATACCCTATCCTAGAGCGCCCCCCTGCGCAATGCGTTGTAATGGTTTGCGTTGTAAAAGTTGCGTTGTAAAGGCACTGCGTGGTAAAAGATGCGTTGTAAAGGTTGTTCACCTTGGCGCAGGACAGGGCGCTATCCCATACAGTGCCTGACTAGTCTGCAAATTATAGCGAGACGCTGTGCGGCGGTGGACATTGCGGACTGTGGGGTGTGTTGGCTGGCACCATAGCTTGAGCTTGGAGTGGGGGCATTCAACACAGAACTGCCATTTGGAGATATTGGTGCGACGCGACCTGATAATTGGTGCAGTCATGGGCAAATAAGACGACAAATAATCGAAAATCACTTTCGACAACAGATGCTCGGCTAAACAAGTGGGACCTGACAATGGGGCACAAGGTAGCTTAGATAAAGATATGCCATCTGGAGACGGTGGAGAAGAGATGCGGTCACTATTACTGGAAATGTGCACGAGTCTCCGCAACATAGACACTAAGCTAGACACGCTAACTACGCAGTTGGACAGCGTGAGAGGAACAGGTGACCACACATGAAACAAGACTGGATGGTCTGGAAAATAGACATACAGAATTCCACGAATTTCAAACTGAAACGAAAGAACAACTTTTACAAATGGACAAGCTACTGAACGTCATTAGATCAAAGAATGCTGATTTAGAGGCGAGGTCTCGAAGGAACAACCTCCACGTCACCGGCATTCCAGAAACCACAGCAATCTCGAAATTGGAAGATTTTTTTTCGAACCTCCTGCATGAGCTCTTTGACCCTCATTTATCCAAGGTATTTGTGGTGGAAAAGGCTCATAGAGCTTTGGGCCCGAAACCACCTGTAGGCGGTACACCTCACCCAATCCTGGCCAAGCTATTGAACTATCAAGATAGAAACCTTGTGTTGCGCTTAGCGAGGGAAAAGGGCCAGATCACACACAAAGGAAACACCGTATACTTTTACCCAGATTTCACCCCAATGGTGCAAGCGGCACGGTGGGAATTCCTCTCAGCTAAGCGACTTTTGCTACAGGCGCAGACATCATACTCCTTGTTATACCCGGCGAAATTAAAGTGCAACACAATGGAACTGCACATTATTTTACAGACGCAAAATCTGCACTTAAATTTTCTAAACACGTTGTCGGTAAAGCACCTAAAGGGCGTGGGGAAAAAGGAAAGACACTCCGATGGCAGGCTAAGTGATAATGATTGAAATGCTGTTGTATCATATCATAGAAATGCTATACTGTCCAGTGCAATATGAGGGTATTTTCTGTTCCACTTACATTGAAACTAAGTGTATCATTCAGATGTGCCCGGCGACCCCCTAAGGGGATAGAATAAATGTTTATTTGGTCTAAGCAGGCGCAGAGTTTAGCCTGTGCACAACTATCCCGGCCACCCTGCGCAAGTGGGGGAGTATGCCGGCTTAACCTCGCCCTCCTGGGAAGGTTCCCTATGTTTTACTTGTTAATGCATGTAGTTGCTGTTGGGAGGGGTATACTATAACCTGATTGGGGGGTTGGAGTGGGTGGGATTTCAGGGTTTAATCTCTGCCAGTACACAGCAGTCGCAAAAATGGTAACGATGCAGTGTAAACTCTTTTGCATGCAAAGGTCAGACAGGACATTAAGTTGTGACTTTATTTCATGGAAACACGCACAAACACATTAAATTTCCTAACATGGAAGGTAAGGGGGTTAAATGATGGAAGAAAGGCTAGGCTGGTACATGCCTATTTGACGACGCATAAAATAGACATCTGTTTTATGCAAGAAACACACCTTAATGTGATACCGTTGCAGCGGTTGAGACATGGTGGATGGGGTTAGATCTATTCATCTGCTTACTCTAACTATGCACGAGGTGTGGCCATACTTATAAAGAGAGGAACAGATTTGAAATCTGGATTTTCTTATGTAGATCCGTAAGGGTGGTTTGTTCTATTGAATGGGAGGATGAGTGGAGGCGAGGTGACATTGGCAGCTGTATATGACCCGAACGTTGACTCCCCTGACTTTTTCCGACATGTATGATCCAAGATTAGGGCGCTGGGCTGTCACACTGTAATATGGGGTGGAAACTTTAATGCTGTTCTCAAGGACAATGCTGACAGACACGGTTCAGCTCGATTATTGCACCCCCAAGCAAGCGCAGCTCTGCAAGACATTATGTCTGATGGAGATTTACTGGATATTTGGAGGGTACGTCACCCTGGACTCAGAGAGGGAACATGCATCTCCAGTCAACATGGGGCCTGGTCCCGTTTGGACTTCTGGTTAGTCTTGCGCGATGTTGCTGCTTGGACACTTGAGGTGTCACATTTTGGGCGATCGCTATCGGATCAAGCACCATGCCTTCTTAAATTATCCTTGCCTAGGATGCCCCCGCGCGCATTCAACTGGCGATTGCCGTCACACGCATTGTTAGATGAGGCTTTTAAGGAGGAAATAAGGTTGGATATTATAGAATACTTTACCATAAATTCAGGATCGGTAGACACTGAAGCCATGCTTTGGGATGTATTTAAAGTTATAATTAGAGGGCAATGTATAGCACGGCAGGAGTCCTTAAGGCCATTAGGGGCACGCTTGCTGACCTTGAAAAGCAAATTAGAGAAATGGAGGGGCAATTTTACTCACAGTCAGATCCCGCCAAGGCTGGGCTTCTGAAATCCAAATTACTTGAATTTGAAGAAGAAGCGAACGGGAGGTGAAGTTCCTTGGGAAGCATGCAGAGGCGAGGCGTGACAGGCCAGGGCGCACTTTAGCAGGTATGATCCGACAGTCCCATAGTGCCACATTTGTACACGAGATAAGGGGAGTTAATGGGGTTGTTATCAGAGGTCAAACAGAGGTACTCAACGAATTCTACACCTTCTACTCTGCCCTTTACCGTGCGGCCGGAACGGCGAGCTCTGAAACAATGCTTGAGTTTCTGGAGTCTATTGCCTTAGTATGGTTCAATGATACTCATAGAACCTATATGGACCTACCCTTCACGACAGAAGATGTAGTACAAGTGATAAAGAGTTTACCATTAAATATGGCCACGGGGCCTGACCGTTTGACGACCGCCTTTTATAAAGCCTATGTTGAAGAGTTGGCTCCTCGGCCTCTTGAAGTGTATGAGGAAACACTAGAGACAGAGATTTTGCCACTGACTATGAGAGAAGCGATGATTATAACGCTGCTAAAGCCAGATAAAGTAGAAACTGAAATGGACTCTTATAGACCATTATCTTTAATAAATGTTGACGTAAAGATATATGCTAAACTGCTGGTGAACCATCTTCAACCACTGCTTCCAATGATTGCACTTCCCGATCAGTCAGGGTTTATCCCAGGGAGATCAACGTTGCATAATCTGCGCACTCTGTTCTCCGTGATACATTATCTACACCCGAGTGTTCTGGCTGCAGCCATTTTTTTAGATGCGACAAAAGCGTTTGACTCGCTAGAATGGCCATACCTGTTCCTGATACTATCGCGTGTGGGATTCAGCCCTTTGTTTGTTAAAAGAATTAAACTCCTCTAGGCAAACCCGGCAGCCCGCATTAGAGTGAATAGCTTGGTATCGGACACCTTCCCAGTTTCGAGAGGGATGCCCGCTATCGCCATTTCTGTTTAGCATTGCTGTGGAGCCCCTAGCAGCCAGGATAAGACAACACCATACCGCTAGGGGTATTGGGTTTAGTTCCCGAAGCCTCCTGATATCGTTATATGCGGATGATGTAACTCTATACATCCTTAACCCGGCACAAAATCTCAGCCCAGTACTGCGTGAATTTATCAGATTCGGGGGGCTTGCTGGCATATCCATTAACTGGGCAAAGTCAGTGATTTTCCCACTTGCGGATGGCACGAAAGATATAACCTCTGAATTTACGTTGTGATGGGAGGCAGATGAGGTCAAGTACTTGGGGGTGTGGCTGAGCTGAAATCTCCAGGACATTTGGAGCCTGAACTTCGGGAGGGCCTACTCATGGCTAGAGGGTAACGTTGCAATTTGGTCTAAGCTGCCTTTATCTGTTGCGGGGAAAGTGGTGCTGGTAAAAATGGTCATTCTACCAAAATTCCTTTCTTTATTTGTAAATGTGCCAATCCCCCTCACCCAACATTTCTTTAAGACTCTACGCTCACAATTGCTATCCTTATTATGGGCAGGTAGGCAAGCTTGGGTATCGTGGAGCCTCCTGACACTTCCATTGAGGCAAGGTGGTTTGGGTGCCCCAGACATGCACTTATATGCTCTATGTGCCAAGCTCAGTTTCTTCATTTCTGCGTCCATCAGACGCCATATCAACCTCACGTAGTGGTTGAAATTGATGCAGTAGCCCCGGTGCCCCTGGCAGTCGCATTATATCAAAAGTCGCAGCGCCCGAAAGGTGATGTTGATACCGCTGATACATTGCGCTGGGTGTGGCGAGATGTGCAAAAGAGAGCGGGTGTTCCGGTATTGTATGCACCATCCATTCCGCTAGCACGTAACCCTATGTTGCCGTGCATGGAGGGGGGCGTGGGTAGGACCCTGATTGAGAGCATGCAGTTGAGGACTTTTGCAGATCTCTATCCTGATGGTGAATTCAGACCTCCCCCGACTCAAAATGAGGGACAAGCTGTTCCCTTTGCCGAGCAGTTCCTTTATCACAAGCTGTGCTCTGCGTGTCGTACTCTTGGGGCGAACTTCCCTGAGACCCCCCCGACGATGCTGGCATTAGAGAATGTTCTTAAAACACCATTGGCACGTAAACTAGTCACGCGCCTGTATACAACTATGAAGAACTCCTCTGTGGTTGTGCAGTCCAAGTCCCTGTCACAATGGAATCGCAAATTGGACCCGCCGGTGACGGAAGAACAGTGGGAATTTTGTTGCAGGCAGTTGACTGACCTTTTTTTTTTTTTTTTTGCAGAGTTTTATATAGCGCGAACTAGAACCGAAACGAATCAGTTATCAGAGCGCTTTACATAGCACCAGTTACGTTACATGAGGACACACTTTCATTTTAAGGCACGGGGAGATTAAGTGATTTGCCCAGAATCACAGGGGGTTTTTGGCGTCGTTACCGAGACTCGAACCCAGATCCCCAGGTCCGAGGTTGAGCACCTTAGCCGTTAGGCCAACCCCTCTCCCCTCTCTCAACCTTTTCCCAAATTACCATCTTAGACTGATTCATTTTAAATTTCTACACAGATATTACCGGACACCGATCCGTTTTTGCCGCATGCGTCTGAGGGAGGTTGACAGGTGCTGGCGATGTGGATATGCACAGGCTACTTTTCTTCATATGGCCTGGGAATGTCCGAGATTGATTGTGTTTTGGCAAGAGATATTTGATGCGGTGAATCAAATGGTGGGCAGGGCTGATGCACCATCCCCGGTGCTGGGTCTCTTAGGATACGTACGTGACACACCACCTAAACGGCTCAAACTGCACGCTTTGGGCCAGGCAACGGGTGCCAAAATTCAAAGACTGGTTATCTGTTGTCACTTATGGACACACCCAACTTGGTTTGTTTTGGGACCAGATGCCCCTGACCTCCAGATCAAAAGATATATGGCAGCCCTTTCTGGAGTGGACATGCGCACTTGTCGACCCTCCTGAGCAGGACACAGATGTTGGTGATTAAGGGAGTTGTGTTGGTTAACATGTAATAATGATATATATGACACTGTATAACTTTTTACTGGGCATGGTGCTATTTGTATGCACTCAACCACTTTCTCTACGTGATACTTACCCCATGCTTTTCAAGTGACTGCATTTTTTCTTACTGTTTGTTTGTAATCTATGCTGGAATGTCTGACGCGTACTCTGTGCTATTTGTACACATTCTAACAGCCTGACCTTTGCGGGTGGTTTGCCCGATGCAATATTATGTACATGTACCAAAATGGATCCTATTAACTACTATATATTCTGTACATTGCGACTGTAATGCTCACTGGCTTATGGTTGGCACTCCGTGCCTTTGTTATAATTTTCTTTTCGAAAAACCAATAAAAACAACTTACAAAAAAAAAATATCAGAAGTAAAATGTAATTTAATTTTTGTATCTACCTTATGGTTTTTTAAAAATGTACATACAGTTTTTATCCTTTAATCGCTTACTTTTTAATTTACAAACATGTTTTTCATTTAATTACTTACTTTTTAATGTTAAGATATTCTGTCAAATATCTGCTTTAGTTTGCTGGCTCCTTTTAAAAATGTGTAAATCCTTTAAATTTATATTGTGAGTTTTTGTGATTTATGTGTCAATATTTTGATGCTGTTTTATTGTAAACGTACACTTACTTTGGTCTGTAGATGACAGTGTTCAATTTGTCAAACAGCAATATTCTCCTGCTACTCCTGCTGTGTGTGGTCATCTCGGAAGACAGTTAATCACTAAGCACAAAATTGTGGTCAACTATTTTTATACTTTTTTTTAGGTTAAACCATAATTTAAAAGAAAATATGTATTGGAAACAGTATTTTCGAGCGATTCACAACCTGACAGAATGAATATTTATTTTGTCATGTGTAAAAATTTTCATTTATACGTTCCTTCTTGGAATGTCGGTACAAAAGGGGGTGGTGATGGACGGAGCATCTGAACCAATCAAACACTCACACCCAGTCAAAAGATCTGGGTTTGATCCATCACCGTTCTTTAGCCCACTCTGCCACCCCAGTTCAGACATGGCTATATGCAAATCAGTCTGACCCTGTGCCTCATGGGAACAGTCCAGCCCGAACTGCTAAGCCTTGCCTTCCCTGGACCGGAAACAAGCTTCCGAGAACCGGTTTCTGGCATTCCAGCCGTCTTCAGCCCGGCTTGCTTGAAACCAGTGGCAAAGTGAGCAAGGGACTCACGTCTGAGCATACCCTGCCACACTTATGGCGGCCAAAAGCGGTACAAAAGGGGGTGGTGATGGACGGAGCATCTGAACCAATCAAACACTCACACCCACTCAAAAGATCTGGGTTTGATCCATCACCGTTCTTTAGCCCACTCTGCCACCCCAGTTCAGACATGGCTATATGCAAATCAGTCTGACCCTGTGCCTCATGGGAACAGTCCAGCCCGAACTGCCAAGCCATGCCTTCCCTGGACCGGAAACAAGCTTCCGAGGACCGGGGTCTGGAATTCCAGCCGTCTTCAGCCCGGCTTGCTTGAATCCAGTGGCAAAGTGAGCAAGGGACTCACGTCTGAGCATACCCTGCCACACTTATGGCGGCCAAAAGCGGTACAAAAGGGGGTGGTGATGGACGGAGCATCTGAACCAATCAAACACTCACACCCAGTCAAAAGATCTGGGTTTGATCCATCACCGTTCTTTAGCCCACTCTGCCATCCCAGTTCAGACATGGCTATATGCAAATCAGTCTGACCCTGTGCCTCATGGGAACAGTCCAGCCCGAACTGCCAAGCCATGCCTTCCCTGGACCGGAAACAAGCTTCCGAGGACCGGGGTCTGGCATTCCAGCCGTCTTCAGCCCGGCTTGCTTGAATCCAGTGGCAAAGTGAGCAAGGGACTCACGTCTGAGCATACCCTGCTACACTTATGGCGGCCAAAAGCGGTACAAGAGGGGGTGGTGATGGACGGAGCATCTGAACCAATCAACCACTCACACCCAGTCAAAAGATCTGGGTTTGATCCATCACCGTTCTTTAGCCCACTCTGCCACCCCAGTTCAGACATGGCTATATGCAAATCAGTCTGACCCTGTGCCTCATGGGAACAGTCCAGCCCGAACTGCCAAGCTATGCCTTCCCTGGACCGGAAACAAGCTTCTGAGGACCGGTTTCTGGCATTCCAGCCGTCTTCAGCCCGGCTTGCTTGAATCCAGTGGCAAAGTGAGCAAGGGACTCAGGTTTGAGCATACCCTGCCACACTTATGGCGGCCAAAAGCGATACAAAAGGGGGTGGTGATGGACGGAGCATCTGAACCAATCAAACACTCACACCCAGTCAAAAGATCTGGGTTTGATCCATCACCGTTCTTTAGCCCACTCTGCCACCCCAGTTCAGACATGGCTATATGCAAATCAGTCTGACCCCTGTGCCTCATGGGAACAGTCCAGCCCGAACTGCCAAGCCATGCCTTCCCTGGACCGGAAACAAGCTTCCGAGGACCGGTTTCTGGCATTCCAGCCGTCTTCAGCCCGGCTTGCTTGAATCCAGTGGCAAAGTGAGCAAGGGACTCCCGTCTGAGCATACCCTGCCACACTTATGGCGGCCACAAGCGGTACAAAAGGGGGTGGTGATGGACGGAGCATCTGAACCAATCAAACCCTCACACCCAGTCAAAAGATCTGGGTTTGATCCATCACCGTTCTTTAGCCCACTCTGCCACCCCAGTTCAGACATGGCTATATGCAAATCAGTCTGACCCTGTGCCTCATGGGAACAGTCCAGCCCGAACTGCCAAGCCATGCCTTTCCTGGACCGGAGACAAGCTTCTGAGGACAGCAATTTGTGTAGTTGCTGGCACGTGGAGTGTAATACAAATGGTTGAAGGACTTACGTTTTATGTTCTTCGAAGAAGATTGTATGTTTAATCTATTTTTGGCGATGAGAGTAGTGTGTTGTTTTTTTGTAAAATGTTTAAAAATGTATGCTTTTTTTGCCTGTCTTTTTTTTATCTTTTTTTTTAGAATGTGTTATTAATACTCAGGTATTTTATTAGTGAGGTACTTTAACTAGTACACAGGTATTAAAATGAATGGTATTAATAATCTCCCCGACCCAAAACCCCTATCCCTTGTATCCCGTCTCAGGGGAAGGTTAGAAAATTAAAAAAAAGTACTAATTTATTTTTAAAATATAGTGTGCGTTGTAATTGTATGCGTAGTAATAATATGCATTGTAATGGAATGAGCTGTAATGGTTGTTTTAATGTATCTCAATGTGCATGCGTTGTAATGGTATGCGTTGTCAAAACATGTGATGTAATGGTATTTGCAATGTAAAAACTGTGATGTAAAAGCTTGCGTTGTAAAGGCATGTGTTGTAACGTCATATATTCAGTGGTAAGACACGATTATGGATAATAATCTTCAAATTGAAATTTGCTACAGAATTTACAATTCTGTTCATGTGAAGAGTGCCCAGTTTTTACTCCACAGGTGCTATAGTTGCCTGAGATATTGTTAGCCTCATCAACAGCCCTCCGTAGTCATGGAATAAGAATCCTTCTCATGTTATAACTTTATATTCAGGACACTGGAACGTGACGAAGATGTGTTCTGTCCAATGCAGTGCACTGACCCAACTTACGTCGCATCAAACCATCTAGAATATTACAGCTTCTTTTTTTTTTTACTGAGACGAGTGGTAGAGGTAAATGCATAAAATGTCTTCATGGGCAAAGGAAATACCAAGAAACAAGCACAATATGATGGTGTAAATATTAACTTAATAATTTAATATTTTCAAAATTCTTTCAACTAATATTTTCTGAGAATGTATACATTAGCATAGATGATAACCCTTTGTTGTGATGCACAAAGGCAAACCACGCACACAGAATGTATTGTTTAAGACATACCTAGTGGATACACTTTCACTTGAACCATTATACTTTCCTTCTGTCTGTAGAGCACACATCCACTTCTACTTGCTGCCAATAAAAAACAACCAATGTACATGATTTGAAAGTCCCTTATCAACAGGGAAAATAAATTAATTTCCTATTGCATCTGCTAGAGAAACTCTAAGAAAGAAGCAGGAAAAGTAGTGCTGGGGACTTGCGCTTTATCCCCCTTGACAAAAGTAAGATTGTGTGAGACCTTTAAGAGATGTCTGATTTGAAAGAGTCCCCTGTGGATGCAGGATAACTACATATGCATGCTTTCTTGAGCACTCAGTAGAAAGATTTTAGTCATTTTAGCATCGATGTTTTGGATTCTTGAGGATCACCTACATCCTCCAAATGAAGCTTGCGAGCTTTCCAGTCCTTCTTTCAGTTTTTTAAAGTGTTTCTAAATTCTGCTAATTTTTAAGAGGCTATGAAATAAAATTCTGGCATCTCTTCCTCAATCTAGCCAATTTTATTTGCAAATCGTCCAGACTTCTTTTTGAAGGACACTCCCTTTTGGGTAATGCCTTCTACTGCTGATTGAGTGATTTAATTTCCTCCACTTTCGGCAGATTTTCTAGCAAGGGAAATATTTAGGGAAACTGTCTACAGTGATCTTCTAATTCCCCACTTTGTCTTTGTACGACAACATCATAAACCAAACTACTTTTACCCAAACTATGGCAATCAGAGGCATATGGGTATGAAAATCCAGATGGAATTATTTTCAGTGGACTGCTATGTACCGCCATAGCAAATAACTTTTCCAGTCTCCTTTTTCTTGTCAAGCAATGGATTCAGAAGGAGCACTAAAGTGTCTTCTCCAGTTGCTTCTTTGGTTTTGTTTACCTTTCTCATTGTTGCTTTGGAAACCTAACAGGTGATAACCTTTTTTTGTTATGCACCACGAAACTAGGGGCCTTATTTATGAAGGCCTTGCGCCACCAGTGCGTCACTTTTAACATGGGAAAAAGTGACGCACCGGTGGCGCAAGGCTTTCATAAATGAGGCCCTAGGACTTTTGGGATTCATATATACTTATATGTTATCCAGTTAAACTGATCGCTAGGGTCTATTATTACCCGATTATGCTTTCTTCTAAATTATTTTCAGTCTCCCCCAGTGGTTATGGAGGGCGAGTAAATGCATGCTTTTACTTCAGGACTTACTTGGCAAAGGATGCCCATCTGATAACAGATTTAAATGAAATGAAATGCCAGTATTTGTAAAGCGCACAACTACCTCTAAAGTAGCATCCTGGCGCTGGGGACCCTCAGGAAGATTAAGCGAGCTATTGCCTAGAGTCACATGGTGCTGGGCTAACCTGCCCCCGGTACCGGGGATCGAACTATCGATCCCCGTGAACCCCGTAATCCGGAGTGAGGCCCCTTGGCCGCTGCCACACACCTCTTCCACCAATATCACTTAGTATTCTCAGCTGTTTTCTTATTTTCTTACAGTTCACGGAATCACGGTTTTCTTTTCAATGGGCCAGATTCACAAAGGTAACTTAGGTTAGATAAAATTGCATTCACATCAGCATGCAGCATTTGATCCTGGAGGAAGAGGGGCTGCACAACTTCTACATTGAGCCTTATACCTGGGCTTAACATTTAACCAGATTTTAGTCTGCGACTATCTAAAATTATACATTTATGTCTCTTCATGAAGGTGCTGCAGAATATGGTTGGGTCCCTCAGCTCATGTCTCTATGCATTCATGCACACAACATCAGGGAAAGGTGTGGGTGGGATAACAAATGCCTGTAATAAAGGGTGTCCTTCAAATGTATTGGAGGCCTAGACATCATTAATCTATACTAATATAATAAAGAGAGAGCCCAAACCTTTGCGGCGGGTAATCTCAGGAACCACAGCACCAATCACAACACCCAATACAGCGTTGGAAAGGGCAGTTGCAGCAGAAGGCCATAGGCTATGCAGACGACCACCATATACATTTAAAAGGTTAAAGAACCGTGCCAGCAAAGTAGTCCCTCGTGGGCGTGTCTGCGTTGTGCTGTGGGCGTGTGCGGGGGCGTGGGCGTGTGTGGGGCACAGGATTACGGAGAAAATAAAACAGAGCGTTGTGCCCAATATTTCATTGTTTTTTCTTCCCAGGTTCTGTACATTCCAGCTCCGGGTGTCCACCCTGCTCCCTTTAAATACCCCTGCACCCCATAATCATAACCCACCCTTACTCCTTAAAATACCCCAACACCCTTAAACACTAACCCATCTTAACCCTATAAATATACCCTGTAACCCAAAACCCAAACCTATCCCTAAACATTAAAAATACCCCTGTAACCCAAACCTAGCCCTGAACCCTATAAATACCCCTGTACCTCAAAACCAAAACCTACCCCTGAACCCTAAAAATACCCCTGTACCCCAAACCCCAAAGCTAGCCTTGAACCCTAAAAATACCCCTGTACCCTAAAACCCAAACCTACCCCTGAACCCTAAAATACCCCTGGACCCAAAACCCAAACCTACCCCTGAACCCTTAATACCCCTGTACCCCAAATCCCAAACCTACCCCTGGACCCTAAAAATACCCCTGTACCCCAAAACCCAAACCTAGCCCTGTACCATAAAAATAACACTGTACCCCAAAACCCAAACCTACCGCTGAACCCTAAAAATACCCCTAAAACCCAAAATCCGAACCTAGCCCTGAACCCTAAAAATACCCCTGTACCCCAAACCCAAACCTAACCCTAAAACTACCCCTGTACCCCATAACCCAAAACTATATCTGAACCCTTAAAATACCCAAACACCCCAAAACATATACCTCAGTACCCCAAAACATATACCCCTATACCCATACTTACCTTATCCAAACATTAAAAAAAACATGCTTTTACAATTCATGCATTTACAACGAATTTAGTTGTAAATGTATGCGTGGTAAAAGCATATAAACGGTAATGCCATGCGTTATGATGGCATTGCGGAGTCATGGTACTTTCGTAATGAAAGTATGCGGAGTGATGGTATGCGGAAAGAAAGTTGCGGAATAATGGATGTTTACTATCCCCCGGTAAGTAAATTGGTGGCATGGCGGTGTAGTGTAGTTCCTATATTCCCAATAGGCTCTGCGCATTGGAATAATATATTCAGCAGTGTAGACGTAGGACTGAGGTCAACTAGGTCTCTACTGACTATATTAGACTTAAGTTTTTGCCAGCTAGCTCAGAGGTCACTAGAAACTTTCTCGAATAAACGAGGAGGAGTTTAACCTCCCTGGATAGACAAGAAGGGATTAGCTTCTGACAACCATATAACATGACAACTTTGCTCTCTCAGAATAAGAGTGTATCTCTAGAGTCGTGTGAAAACAATAGACAGCTATTTCACTCAGTCAAGTGTGCATACTTAGTTTCACCAGAGTGCAGAGAAAAGAAAGACGGGCGTTTTCAATAAAAGGTTGTAATTTATTGAGCAGTCTTCTTTCTCATACAAGAGAAATGAATTGCCACGATTGCAATACTCATAGTAAAGTAAAGTGCGTACAGTAAAAGGAGGATTAAGAAATAATACTGTAAAAGCATTGATATGGTTTCTTAGCCATAAGATACTTTAAAATAGATAAAATATATACATACTTATATACATTGACTAACGTACTCAACTGGTGCTTCTAAATACGCCTACCCCGGTGTACCTGACCTAAGCCTAATACGTGGGAAGGAGTAAGTAAGTAGCAGTTTAAGTTAAGTTTGTTTTTGCCAAGAATCTGACTCAAGAATTCTCTCTAAGGTTTTAGTCAGCTCCGTACCTGGGTATTAGAAAGCAGGAGGTCTGGTATCTCTCTCTCAGGACTCGATATCCCAGTAACCCGCGAAGGTATCTGGAAACACCGGTGCTGGATTTCTCGGCAGGAGAAAAGACAGCGTCTCTCTCAGTGCGTCAAAAGGGAGGGGCAGCGTCCGTGGGCTCTCGCATCAGCTGGGCTCTCGAGCAAGTAGATAGCTGCTCTGCTCCAAAACCACCGCCGTGTGTTTGCTTAAGGCAACGTTGGTATATTTATACCTGAAAGGTGCCGGGTTTGACGTAAGGTTGGACATAAGACGTCAATAAAGATGTCACTAAGAACTGACCGTTCTTACAGTGCTTTACAGGACTTCTAGGACGAAATCAAAACAAAAGCAAGGGGGATTTCCCAGGTTGCTGGAGGTTTGGTTTGTTTAGAGAACTCGTTGTGCTTTCTAGGAGTCTGGGGAAGTAGCCTTGCTTAATGTGACAGCATGTGCTACGACTGAATATGGATATGATTACTATGCCATTATTGGGATATTATTGATTATAACCAAACAAGGGCATAAAATAGTAATATCGATTTAGGCTCCTGGATAAAAACACAATACCCACTCCACGATCTAATGTCCATCATTACTAAAACTAAGCAATAGTAAACATTTAAAGGTGCATGTGTATTCCAACCCACCCCAAAATACATTTTTATTGCATGTGAAATGGTGTATGCGAAATACACGAAAATTATATTGGTACTGTACGCTTTTCAAGCAGTGTAATCATTCAGTTAAAACGATGCATATATATGATTAGCTGAACGATTTGCGAAATTTACACATGAAATGGCTCTTAATACAGAAAAGAAGGTCGAGACCATTCCATCACATATAATTACAGTCGCTGTAAATGTGCTAGAGGCTGAGGTAATATATTGTCTCTAGAGTTCCTAAAAATAGAAGCTCTGTTCTCTAAGAATAGTTCTACTTTAAGCAGAGTACAAGTGCCCGGAAAAAGGTAAATATTTTGGAATCGAAGAAAAAATAATTTTGCTTCCAGTGGGAGAAAAATAGTTCCAAATATTTTCAGAAGCTTTTGTTTATTAAACTGAAGGCCGAATTCAGAGTTCAGGGAACGCTGTGTGCTCGTTTGCTTAAAAAGTTATTCTTTTTGTTCAGGGGAGAACATCATTTCAGACAGACTCGCAAAAAAGTTGTCTACGGCTTCAGGTGAAAGTTCGATTAAGTTCGAAAATGCCGCAACTGAGCAGTCACGAGCATGATTGCTATCGTCGATGTCAGGATCAGCAATGCTCACAGAAGGTCGTACCTGGGTGATGTTGCTCTCATCTCGTACTTCACTACCCCCTAATCCTAGTGGTGAAGTCTCAACGAATGCCGTCATCAGAATGGGTAGCCGCTGGGGACAACACGATGCATGAGCCGTTATCGGACTTAGCAAAGTATCTATATCCATTGGTACTGCTGATGGTAGTGTAAGACAGACGTCCAACACGCATTCTTCTCTGCATAGCATACATCGAAGCACAGGTAAGATGCAATTCTGCCAGATGGGTCTGAATGAAAGAAACCAGGTCATATTCAGATCTCTTAGCCGGGCTAATCCAAGGACTTTAGTTATGCGGTCCCGATAGCGTATAGCTAGGATCGTTTCTTCCATCGTTGCTGGAGTCTTGTCTGCGACTTGGCTTGCCATATCGAAGCAGAAGTATCAAAAATAAAATGCCTGCTACGAGTCCCAACAGAAGTGGTAGGCCGCCAAAGACAGAATGGACAAAATTAGGAAAAATGCCCAGAACTGTTTCGAAGGGTGTTAACAGTCCAGAAAAAATTGTCTTAAATATATGTGGGATACCACTGGTATCAGACATATTTAGGATTTGGCTTAGCACTTCTACGAAATGCACAGGGCAATTTGTTGATAAAAGGGTATGTATCTCTGCTGTTGTCCTTGCAACTTGCAGATCATACGTTTCTTTTGATTACGTCAAGGGCACCGTTGTCTGTAAAAGGACAGACTTTATTCTGCTTAAAGTATCAATTCGAATAGAAGAGATATTCAAAGAAGGCCAAATTGTTGTCTCCGTATCTGGAGTGCTGTTTGGATACAATACTTGCATACAGCAAGTGACCATGGAACTCACGCTCACGAGATAGGCTTTTCCTGGCAACATGCCACAACAGCTGTGGTCCACTATTAGAATGTAACTCCCGTTAGAAAGTCGTCTAAAGAATGGCTCTATTTGTGTTGCAGGTGTGCCGTGCTGGTGACATGAAAGGTTATTTGTAGTCCCCTCACAGGCCCCATGCAGGTCAATACCTTGACACAGAAGTATACCGCTTAATGATTGTTTGCAATTTTTTCCACTAAGAAATACATTCTGTTTCTTTTCACTATAACATGTGTGTGTGTAAGGCAATTTACATGATGACTTAATATAACCCTTTACCCAACCTTTCATACTGGCCCGCTGGTATATACTCTTGACAGTATTCAAATTGGAAAGTTGTTATCGGAATTGTGATTATTCCATGTATTATTCATTCAATGACAGATCTTTCTGACATTGTCAATGGTAATCTCTCAAGTTTTTCAATGCTCAGTATCGTATAGTCTGCTCCTTTTTGTGCCAAACTGATTTGTGTATCAGTAAGGTTAAAGATAGAGAATAATGACGTTGTTTTGATTAAACGCCAGGGCACGTAGCCTGAACGCAGATTTTGCAACGCCCAGCCAAGCCGTACAATAGAACGTAATTGGGACTGACCGTGTTGCAAGATTAGTAAGTCCTGCTCTATAATATCAATAGCAGAGGATACAATACTGTCCAGTGAATATATTCTGGAGGACAGAGTCATTAACCCATTGTCCACAACAGAAAATGATTTTTCCAAATTAATACGATCAATTTCTCGTATTTTTTCTGCTGTTTTGATTTGCATAACTTTCCAAGCTTCGTTGTAAGTAGCGTATATACCGGCCGCTATGAAACGTTTTTGATGCTGTTTGCGTGGTCCCATTATGAAATCACGCAAGTCAGCACCGTCTTTATGTAAGGTCAAGTGTTGCTTAATTTCAGCCAGTGTGGATTTGTGTAGCCATTCGAGGCAGAGTTTCCCTACATTGTATGTTGTGACTATCCCTGGATGTTGTCTCTGGGAGTATCTTGGGTCTGGCCTGTTCAACTTGAACCCCTGTATTTTGTTCAGGAATCTATCTTGACAGTTATTTGTGTCTGTGGGCCAGATCAACCATTTTTTCCAATCAGGATGTGTTCTGTTTTGGTTAAAAATATGGGATACGTCTATCTCAAAATCTGTAGTGCTATTACTGTCAGGTGTTGGCTTTGGAATAAACGGTTTGATTAAGTCTTTAATTTTGGCTAGGCCAAGACAGGTTGTCTGTTGAATGGTGTCATTCAAGAATATAATTTGTTCTGGGATCATGCAGGCTCTAAATAATGCTTCTAAACCTTGGACCTGCCATTCTTTTGTACCCCAGATGGTTTTTGTCTCAATGTTATATTTCCAAAAATCAAAACCAAATGTAGTCAATTTAAAAAAAAATGTTTCCGAATAGATCAATTTAGTGTTTGTCAGCATTGTTTTCATCCCTGTGTTATTTAACAGTTTGAAATAAAAAGTTTCTGCTTCACTTGTGTTGAACCCTAAGAAGTATGGGAATTTCTCGTAAAATGTCTTCGAACTACCCTTTGGTGGAGTTGCACAATGTTCCCATTGATTATAATTAAAAACATTTCTAGGTTGAGCAGATTTGTGCAAATAGTGATGTGCATAGTGGTTGTAGCAATACATTTCTTCATAATTAGATGAACCTTGTAAGAAATCATGTTCTGTAAATTTTGCTGACATAACTAAATCTGACATCATATCATTAATACTTTCAAAGTCCCAATCATCAGAGAATGTACTCGTTTTTACAAAGTCACTTAATGACACCTTGAACTGGTGTGGATATTTCAAGAGCTCAACCGGGCCATAGATTTCGTAATCTGTTTTGTCCCATGCTACCCCACCGGGTATTGGATTGGCTGTGACATTCACTGATGATAGTTCTCTTTTCTCGATGTGAGATGACTTGTGTGGCTTTAGGACCAAGTTGATGTTCTGACTTGCTGTGTCCATTGTACTGTATTTTCCCTCAATAAATCTTCCTAAACAAAGAACCATGATGAGCCAAAGCAGGAGGAAAAGTACACCTAACACAATCCAAAATTCAATCCATGGAGAAATCAGATCGGTTTCTTTGAGTTCTGTTACTTTGTCTTTAAGACTTTTTGTTGTTGGCTGTTCTTCAGGCTCGCTTGGATCATCGGAAAAGTAATTGAAATTGATGAAGTAGCCTGAAGCAGTTCTGTCAATTGTTGGAATCGCTTCCGGATTTTCAGTTGCTTTTGCATTTTTCTTTGTTTCATTAACATAGTCCGAGGCTACATCGTTGTAGACTGGTGTTTCTTGACGAACTGTTACAATTTGGGTTTCAAGAGGCACAAGTTCCATGGCATTGTTGCATAGTCCTTTTTTATTCACTGCAGGTTTTTCAAGTGTGATTAGTCTCTCAGTTTGAACCTCTTGTATTGTAGCAAGTTTTGGTGTTCTGCTACATCTTGGGAGTCCACTGGGCCTACTACTTATTATTGGCCACATGATTGTGGTTTTACCACGTCGATGGATACAACTCGGTTCTCCTTTTTACCAACAAGGGGCGGTAGTACAACTGATCTTGTTCCGTTGACAGCAAAGACAGGTACTGCTTTTCTGTAAGAAGGCCCACATTCCTTCTTCACCGCGATCTTCTCTCTGACCAGATCCCTAATTTTTGGAATCCAGACAGGCCTTGCTGGGACAGGTGGTTTATCTTCAGTGGCTGTTGGCTGCTGTTTTAACTTTACGTTGCTCAGGTCTTTTCTTGTTTCATTTAAGTCCTGTAAAATAGCCAAGCGATCTTTGATATCAAAGCATTTTTCTTCTACCACTGAAGTCTGACTATCTAAGGCCTGAATATTCAATCTAGTCCCGAACAATAGTTCGTACGGACTGAAACCTTTTAGAGAAATTCTTGGCAGATTATTAAGACTATGTTGGACACTTGTTAAATGTTGGACCCACCCATCACCCGAACCTAATACCCTCGCCGTTATAGATTGCTTTATGTCCCGGTTTTTTCTTTCCACAATCCCATTTCCCTCAGGATGGAAGGGACAAGAGTACCGCAATGCAATGCCCATGCTGGTCATGGCCTCCTTATAAGCTCGAGAGCTAAAACCAGGACCCTGGTCAGAATGTAGCATGCCAATTGCGTATGTGCCGATATGGACTCGCAAATCTTTTATAACAGTTCTGGCATCAGCCAAGCGCTGGGGTCTACATTTTAAGTGATTCTAGTATTAAACATAAATGGGACTCATTTCTCCTATCGGATTTTGCGTATAGATTGCCTTATCCTATCTATACGAAGAGCCATGGCAATACTCCGGCTGGTTCGCCACTGCGATCTCTGTTGCAGTTTGGACAGTTTATTGCAAATTTGTGTTGTTGCAGGCTCATTCCTGGCAACCAATATTCTGATTGTAATTCTTTCAGAGATTCATTAATCTTTTGGTGCCTTAGACCCAATCCCATATGTGCTTCTTGTATCAAAGAAGATTCTCCTGTTCGTGTTTGGAATCACTCTATCCCCCACTCCAGGGATTCGAGCAAAAGGAACGGAGTTTGCATCTATTACAGTATGTATAATTGAGTGAATAGTTCAGGGGTAGTGCTGCACAGTTGCCTTGTAAAGACTATTTTACAGCCAGCATGGTTTCCCCGTCTATGTATTTTTCTGAACGCTTTTTTGTGGCTATGGAAGCCGGATTAGTTGCTTCCGCTGTGGCTTTGTCAGCCAATGAATTCCCTGCAACGTGAACGCCATCACGCTGATGACTCAGTTTATGGATCACGTGAGTCTTTTGTAGTTCCTTCTGCAAAGGAACTATCTGTTCCCAAAGCGTTTTATGCTTGATTGTGCCACCTTTTGCATCTTTGAAACCGTTTTGAACCCAGTTCTGCAAGTCATTATTGTAAGATTTGACGCAGTAATGCGAATCGCACACTATTAGTGCGGGGAATTCGCGATCCGCAATGTTGAGCGCCATCTTTAAAGCTAGTAGTTCAGTTCGTTGATCCAAACTATCTTTTACAGATTGAGTCATAGTTACCAATGGTCTCAATTTTCCTTTGTCCCACCGGCAATTAAAAACTGCGCACACAGCACTGTAATTGTGTTTACCCCCAACTGCGGGTTGTGCTGATCCGTCTGTATATATTACACAGGTGTACAGTTGTAGAGGTAGAATCTCGATTGGCAGAGGATATTCTAATTCATATTTTAGATTTTTTAATTTTTTCATTTCCGGGTCAAAGTAGTATTTTACGTCTTCTGCAGCAAGAGAATTTTCCCATTCGATCCATTTTGGATCTAATGCCACGTTAGTCAAATTGCGTGGGCTTGTTAATGCCTCAAAGGCTGATTCTGGTGTTAAAACAGTTATCCTTTTGCCTTGTGCTTGGGCTCTTTCTTTTGTTACAGCAGTTTGAACCGCATTTACAATGTTTTCTGTAATACTGAATGTTTTTTCAGCTTGTGTGTACAAGTGTGATTTGTAAGCTATTGGTACCTTTTCTCCCTCATTAGAGGTCAGGTACGTGAATCCGCATCTTCCTGGGATGACTCGGATTACAAGGTTGCGTGTGTTTTCGCGTGTTTGTAATTTTGTTTTAGCTAACATGTCTGCTTGCAATGATCTCAAAATTTCTGTATGTTTTTGAGTCCAATTGATTGGTTTAAAATCAGGTTTTATTAATTCGTAGAGAGGTTTAACCCTCTCTGCATAATTTAGAATGTAAGTTCTTCCGAAATTCAGGAAACCTAGTATTGATTGTAAGTTCTTCAGCGTTTTAGGTGCTTGGAGTACAGCGCATTTCTCTAAGAAATTGTCCGCTAGGATTTTGCCTTCACTTGATAATTCATATCCTAAAAACAGGACAGTTAGATGGGCAATTCATGATTTTTTAAAGTTGAATTTGTAACCCTCTGCTGCGAACCCAAGTATTATGGTGTTCATTCTTTTCAAGTGAGTATCCAAGTCATCATCTGTGAGATTGATGTCATCGACATAAGATAATGCCTCATCATCATATATTTGTAGTAACTCTGTTACTTTTGCTGAGAATAATCCTGGGCTATTCTTGAATCCCTGTGGAAGTCGACAGAAAATTTTCTGCGACCCCATTATTGAGAAAGCGGTCAAATATCTGCTTTCAGGTGCAATGTTTTGACAAAAGAATCCATTAGAGATTTCTAATGTTGTTTTGTATTTTTTGCGCACGATGTTATTCATTAGTGCTGCACTATGTGAGTTTTGTACTGCAAAAGTTTTGCAACATTAATTAAGGTGTCTGTAGTCCAAAACTAGACGATATGAATCGTCTGGCTTGGAGACAGGAAACAAAGGATTGTTCATTTGAGAGGTGCATGTTTCAATCACCCCCTGGTATTCAAGTTGATCTAAGATCTCCCTAACTTGCTTTTTAGCTTCTTGCTTAATTGGGTACTGCCTTTGTGCAGTTGGTTGACATTTTAACTGGATTTTGTGAGGAGGAGAGTCCTCATCCCATCCTACATGATTTTTTTATAATGCAGGAGCTTGGGCTTATGCCCATTTTCTTGCATATGTATATTTTTTATGAATTGGAATATGATTTGAGAAGGCAGGCATAATCATTTCTTCGCCGGGCACTCCCTGACAAACTCTGGTGGCCAGTCTTTCTCAGCTAAAAGGATGTCATAGCCTTTGGAAAGGTTATCCCAAAATAGACCCCTTACTTTCCTAGTCTTATCTCCCTATATACGTAAAGTTATCTCGTATATTTTATGAGGTTTGCTAACTCTGGTATCCGCAGTTTCCACCTGAATGTATTAATTCGTGTCCACTGTCTCCAGATGATTCATCAGGATCTTGCGAGCTATGGTCACTTCTGCTGCGCTGTCTAGCATTGTCTGGGCCCACTCTCCGTTTTTCAGTTGTGTCCTCAGTATCCTCGGCATGTTTAATTATTTTAATACTGGCTACCTTCTTTCTTGGAAATTTTAACTTTTTACTTTGTTGAGCAGGTTCCTTGTCTTTGGACTTGACGTGGAGAAGTGTGGCTCACTAGTTAGAGCAGGCAGACCCTGAAGCAGAGGTCAGACCCGGGACCAGGGTTCAATTTCCGACGCGGCAGGGTCTTGAGCTCAAATGTCCACGGACTCGATAATTCTCGCTTCGGTGCCTGACCTAATCATGAGTTCACACTCTGCAACTCTGGGCATTAAGCTTGCTTAATCTCCACAACGGCCCCCGCAGCGGGATGCCTGGCTTTCACCTTGGGGATGCCCTGTAGGGGCTATCTCACAGGGAAAAGCCAGGACGGGTTCCCAAGGCAAAGCGCTTAGAGACCCCTGGGTTATAAGCGCTATATAAATCCAAAACATACAAACGTACATACATACGTGCTCTTCCCTGTGTTCTGACCGTCCTCTTCTTTCCGATTTCTGCGAGGAGGTCTGAAAAGATCGAGAGGGACGTGTATCAATATCTTGATATCTATCAGGTTTTTTCAAATTATCCCTATTTCTAAAGTTGTATCTTTTCTCAGAGGGCTCCCTCTGGGGAGACTTGTGTCCTTGGTCCGGAGATCTTTCTCTCCGCCGAGGAGACCTTCCTCTGGACTGGAATCTTTTTTCTTTGGGAGTGGATTGTTTATTTCCATCACAGCTCTTTTTTAGAGTGTTTAGATTATTTTTAATAAATATTTTTTCAGGATTTTCAGTTAGTTGGGGTTTTACTGGTTTCCCACCCAAACTTTCTCTTCCTAGTTCTTCAGAGGATTTTTCTATGATTCTGGCAAGTTCAATTGGTTGGTCTGCTATATCTGTTTCTTTCAATTTCTGGAGGTAAGTTATATCCTCCGTTGCCATTTGAACTAACTCTCTATATGCCTTTGTTAATTCTTTTATTTTAACTAAGAGTTCTTCGCTTGACATTTTATCAATGTCTGGATGTGGTGTGTAGCTGGTTAGAACCGGCCATGTTGCTCCTGGTCTACATAGTGGACCGAGCCTGGTGATGTGATTATTATGTTTTAGGGCGCCTTTAAACCAGAGCAGGTGCTCTTGGTATTTTAGTGGGATTTCCACCTCCTCGAAAGTGTGTACTCATCCGGAGGTTCCTTTATTTTGTAATAGTGGAAGTCGTGTGTGACAGCGTTTGCTGCTGGAAACTTTATCCATGAATAGAATACCTCTGTCTGCCGATATTCATGGGCCTCAATAACGAATACGACTATTCCACCTCTCGGTGTTAGTCCATTTTCTATAAGTTTAAGAGTTATAGTTTTCCTTATGTTGACCAGAATGAGTATAACACTCTGGTCATTTTCTTGGAGACTTGTGTCATCTGCTAGGAGTCGAGCTGCTATTCTAGCTGCCTCCCTTTCTTCTTCACTTTCTGACATTTTTACTGACAGAAAGGTTTTTGTTGCAGATCAAGTTTCAAGGAAACAAAGATTAGGTGCACAATATTTTGGAACACTGTATCCTTCAACGTTGACTATACCAAAAACTATACATAGGAATCTCTTCCTACTAACTTCCGGCGGATTTTAACCTTTTACCCACTCCAGACGTCTTTTGGAGTATTTACGGGAAAAGGGGTCTGTGTGAAAAAGCACGACTGAGTTACTCTAACGTCTTGCGTTAGTTTTATCGCCTTACCAAACGTTGGGCGCCATGTAGTGTAGTTCCTATATTCCCGATAGGCTCTGCGCATTGGAATAATATATTCAGCAGTGTAGACGTAGGACTGAGGTCAACTAGGTATCTACTGACTATATTAGACTTAAGTTTTTGCCAGCTAGCTCAGAGGCCACTAGAAACTTTCTCGAATAAACGAGGAGGAGTTTAACCTCCCTGGATAGACAAGAAGGGATTAGCTTCTGACAACCATATAACATGACAACTTTGCTCTCTCAGAATAAGAGTGTATCTCTAGAGTCGTGTGAAAACAATAGACAGCTATTTCACTCAGTCAAGTGTGCATACTTAGTTTCACCAGAGTGCAGAGAAAAGAAAGACGGGCGTTTTCAATAAAAGGTTGTAATTTATTGAGCAGTCTTCTTTCTCATACAAGAGAAATAAATTGCCACGATTGAAATACTCATAGTAAAGTAAAGTGCGTACAGTAAAAGGAGGATTAAGAAATAATACTGTAAAAGCATTGATATGGTTTCTTAGCCATAAGATACTTTAAAATAGATAAAATATATACATACTTATATACATTGACTAACGTACTCAACTGGTGCTTCTAAATACGCCTACCCCGGTGTACCTGACCTAAGCCTAATACGTGGGAAGGAGTAAGTAAGTAGCAGTTTAAGTTAAGTTTGTTTTTGCCAAGAATCTGACTCAAGAATTCTCTCTAAGGTTTTAGTCAGCTCCGTACCTGGGTATTAGAAAGCAGGAGGTCTGGTATCTCTCTCTCAGGACTCGATATCCCAGTAACCCGCGAAGGTATCTGGAAACACCGGTGCTGGATTTCTCGGCAGGAGAAAAGACAGCGTCTCTCTCAGTGCATCAAAAGGGAGGGGCAGCGTCCGTGGGCTCTCGCATCAGCTGGGCTCTCGGGCAAGTAGATAGCTGCTCTGCTCCAAAACCACCGCTGTGTGTTTGCTTAAGGCAACGTTGGTATATTTATACCTGAAAGGTGCCGGGTTTGACGTAAGGTTGGACATAAGACGTCAATAAAGATGTCACTAAGAACTGACCGTCCTTACAGTGCTTTACAGGACTTCTAGGACGAAATCAAAACAAAAGCAAGGGGGATTTCCCAGGTTGCTGGAGGTTTTGGTTTGTTTAGAGAACTCGTTGTGCTTTCTAGGAGTCTGGGGAAGTAGCCTTGCTTAATGTGACAGCATGTGCTACGACTGAATATGGATATGATTACTATGCCATTATTGGGATATTATTGATTATAACCAAACAAGGGCATAAAATAGTAATATCGATTTAGGCTCCTGGATAAAAACACAATACCCACTCCACGATCTAATATCCACATTACTAAAACTAAGCAATAGTAAACATTTAAAGGTGCATGTGTATTCCAACCCACCCCAAAATACATTTTTTTTGCATGTGAAATGGTGTATGCGAAATACACGAAAATTATATTGGTACTGTACGCTTTTCAAGCAGTGTAATCATTCAGTTAAAACGATGCATATATATGATTAGCTGAACGATTTGCGAAATTTACACATGAAATGGCTCTTAATACAGAAAAGAAGGTCGAGACCATTCCATCACATATAATTACAGTCGCTGTAAATGTGCTAGAGGCTGAGGTAATATATTGTCTCTAGAGTTCCTAAAAATAGAAGCTCTGTTCTCTAAGAATAGTTCTACTTTAAGCAGAGTACAAGTGCCCGGAAAAAGGTAAATATTTTGGAATCGAAGAAAAAATAATTTTGCTTCCAGTGGGAGAAAAATAGTTCCAAATATTTTCAGAAGCTTTTGTTTATTAAACTGAAGGCCGAATTCAGAGTTCAGGGAACGCTGTGTGCTCGTTTGCTTAAAAAGTTATTCTTTTTGTTCAGGGGAGAACATCATTTCAGACAGACTCGCAAAAAAGTTGTCTACGGCTTTAGGTGAAAGTTCGATTAAGTTCGAAAATGCCGCAACTGAGCAGTCTCGAGCATGATTGCTATCGTCGATGTCAGGATCAGCAATGCTCACAGAAGGTCGTACCTGGGTGATGTTGCTCTCATCTCGTACTTCACTACCCCCTAATCCTAGTGGTTAAGTCTCAACGAATGCCGTCATCAGAATGGGTAGCCGCTGGGGACAACACGATGCATGAGCCGTTATCGGACTTAGCAAAGTATCTATATCCATTGGTACTGCTGATGGTAGTGTAAGACAGACGTCCAACACGCATTCTTCTCCGCATAGCATACATCGAAGCACAGGTAAGATGCAATTCTGCCAGATGGGTCTGAATGAAAGAAACCAGGTCATATTCAGATCTCTTAGCCGGGCTAATCCAAGGACTTTAGTTATGCGGTCCCGATAGCGTATAGCTAGGATCGTTTCTTCCATCGTTGCTGGAGTCTTGTCTGCGACTTGGCTTGCCATATCGAAGCAGAAGTATCAAAAATAAAATGCCTGCTACGAGTCCCAACAGAAGTGGTAGGCCGCCAAAGACAGAATGGACAAAATTAGGAAAAATGCCCAGAACTGTTTCGAAGGGTGTTAACAGTCCAGAAAAAATTGTCTTAAATATATGTGGGATACCACTGGTATCAGACATATTTAGGATTTGGCTTAGCATTTCTACGAAATGCACAGGGCAATTTGTTGATAAAAGGGTATGTATCTCTGGTGTTGTCCTTGCAACTTGAAGATCATACGTTTCTTTTGATTACGTCAAGGGCACCGTTGTCTGTAAAAGGACAGACTTTATTCTGCTTAAAGTATCAATTCGAATAGAAGAGATATTCAAAGAAGGCCAAATTGTTGTCTCCGTATCTGGAGTGCTGTTTGGATACAATACTTGCATACAGCAAGTGACCATGGAACTCACGCTCACGAGATAGGCTTTTCCTGGCACCATGCCACAACAGCTGTGGTCCACTATTAGAATGTAACTCCCGTTAGAAAGTCGTCTAAAGAATGGCTCTATTTGTGTTGCAGGTGTGCCGTGCTGGTGACATGAAAGGTTATTTGTAGTCCCCTCACAGGCCCCATGCAGGTCAATACCTTGACACAGAAGTATACCGCTTAGTGATTGTTTGCAATTTTTTCCACTAAGAAATACATTCTGTTTCTTTTCACTATAACATGTGTGTGTGTAAGGCAATTTACATGATGACTTAATGTAACCCTTTACCCAACCTTTCATACTGGCCCGCTGGTATATACTCTTGACAGTATTTAAATTGGAAAGTTGTTATCGGAATTGTGATTATTCCATGTATTATTCATTCAATGACAGATCTTTCTGACATTGTCAATGGTAATCTCTCAAGTTTTTCAATGCTCAGTATCGTATAGTCTGCTCCTTTTTGTGCCAAACTGATTTGTGTATCAGTAAGGTTAAAGATAGAGAATAATGACGTTGTGTTGATTAAACGCCAGGGCACGTAGCCTGAACGCAGATTTTGCAACGCCCAGCCAAGCCGTACAATAGAACGTAATTGGGACTGACCGTGTTGCAAGATTAGTAAGTCCTGCTCTATAACATCAATAGCAGAGGATACAATACTGTCCAGTGAATATATTCTGGAGGACAGAGTCATTAACCCATTGTCCACAACAGAAAATGATTTTTCCAAATTAATACGATCAATTTCTCGTATTTTTTCTGCTGTTTTGATTTGCATAACTTTCCAAGCTTCGTTGTAAGTAGCGTATATACCGGCCGCTATGAAACGTTTTTGACGCTGTTTGCGTGGTCCCATTATGAAATCACGCAAGTCAGCACCGTCTTTATGTAAAGTCAAGTGTTGCTTAATTTCAGCCAGTGTGGATTTCTGTAGCCATTCGAGGCAGAGTTTCCCTACATTGTATGTTGTGACTATCCCTGGATGTTGTCTCTGGGAGTATCTTGGGTCTGGCCTGTTCAACTTGAACCCCTGTATTTTGTTCAGGAATCTATCTTGACAGTTATTTGTGTCTGTGGGCCAGATCAACCATTTTTTCCAATCAGGATGTGTTCTGTTTTGGTTAAAAATATGGGATACGTCTATCTCAACATCTGTAGTGCTATTACTGTCAGGTGTTGGCTTTGGAATAAACGGTTTGATTAAGTCTTTAATTTTGGCTAGGCCAAGACAGGTTGTCTGTTGAATGGTGTCATTCAAGAATATAATTTGTTCTGGGATCATGCAGGCTCTAAATAATGCTTCTAAACCTTGGACCTGCCATTCTTTTGTACCCCAGATGGTTTTTGTCTCAATGTTATATTTCCAAAAATCGAAACCAAATGTAGTCAATTTTTAAAAAAATGTTTTCGAATAGATCAATTTAGTGTTTGTCAGCATTGTTTTCATCCCTGTCTTATTTAACAGTTTGAAATAAAAAGTTTCTGCTTCACTTGTGTTGAACCCTGAGAAGTATGGGAATTTCTCGTAAAATGTCTTCGAACTACCCTTTGGTGGAGTTGCACAATGTTCCCATTGATTATAATTAAAAACATTTCTAGGTTGAGCAGATTTGTGCAAATAGTGATGTGCATAGTGGTTGTAGCAATACATTTCTTCATAATTAGATGAACCTTGTAAGAAATCATGTTCTGTAAATTTTGCTGACATAACTAAATCTGACATCATATCATTAATACTTTCAAAGTCCCAATCATCAGAGAATGTACTCGTTTTTACAAAGTCACTTAATGAAACCTTGAACTGGTGTGGATATTTCAAGAGCTCAACCGGGCCATAGATTTCGTAATCTGTTTTGTCCCATGCTACCCCACCGGGTATTGGATTGGCTGTGACATTCACTGATGATAGTTTTCTTTTCTCGATGTGAGATGACTTGTGTGGCTTTAGGACCAAGTTGATGTTCTGACTTGCTGTGTCCATTGTACTGTATTTTCCCTCAATAAATCTTCCTAAACAAAGAACCACGATGAGCCAAAGCAGGAGGAAAAGTACACCTAACACAATCCAAAATTCAATCAATGGAGAAATCAGATCGGTTTCTTTGAGTTCTGTTACTTTGTCTTTAAGACTTTTTGTTGTTGGCTGTTCTTCAGGCTCGCTTGGATCATCGGAAAAGTCATTGAAATTGATGAAGTAGCCTGAAGCAGTTCTGTCAATTGTTGGAATCGCTTCCGGATTTTCAGTTGCTTTTGCATTTTTCTTTGTTTCATTAGCATAGTCCGAGGCTACATCGTTGTAGACTGGTGTTTCTTGACGAACTGTTACAATTTGGGTTTCAAGAGGCACAAGTTCCATGGCATTGTTGCATAGTCCTTTTTTATTCACTGCAGGTTTTTCAAGTGTGATTAGTCTCTCAGTTTGAACCTCTTGTATTGTAGCAAGTTTTGGTGTTCTGCTACATCTTGGGAGTCCACTGGGCCTACTACTTATTATTGGCCACATGATTGTGGTTTTACCACGTCGATGGATACAACTCGGTTCTCCTTTTTACCAACAAGGGGCGGTAGTACAACTGATCTTGTTCCGTTGACAGCTAAGGCAGGTATTACTTTTCTGTAAGAAGGCCCAAATTCCTTCTTCACCGCGATTTTCTCTCTGACCAGATCCCTAATTTTTGGAATCCAGACAGGCCTTGCTGGGACAGGTGGTTTATCTTCAGTGGCTGTTGGCTGCTGTTTTAACTTTACGTTGCTCAGGTCTTTTCTTGTTTCATTTAAGTCCTGTAAAATAGCCAAGCGATCTTTGATATCAAAGCATTTTTCTTCTACCACTGAAGTCTGACTATCTAAGGCCTGAATATTCAATCTAGTCCCGAACAATAGTTCGTACGGACTGAAACCTTTTAGAGAAATTCTTGGCAGATTATTAAGACTATGTTGGACACTTGTTAAATGTTGGACCCCTCCATCACCCGAACCTAATACCCTCGCCGTTATAGATTGCTTTATGTCCCGGTTTTTTCTTTCCACAATCCCATTTCCCTCAGAATGGAAGGGACAAGAGTACCGCAATGCAATGCCCATGCTGGTCATGGCCTCCTTATAAGCTCGAGAGCTAAAACCAGGACCCTGGTCAGAATGTAGCATGCCAATTGCGTATGTGCCGATATGGACTCGCAAATCTTTTATAACAGTTCTGGCGTCAGCCGAGCGCTGGGGTCTTTATTTTAAGTGATTCTAGTATTAAACATAAATGGGACTCATTTCTCCTATCGGATTTTGCGTATAGATTGCCTTATCTTATCTATACGAAGAGCCATGGCAATACTCCGGCTGGTTCGCCACTGCGATCTCTGTTGCAGTTTGGACAGTTTATTGCAAATTTGTGTTGTTGCAGGCTCATTCCTGGCAACCAATATTCTGATTGTAATTCTTTCAGAGATTCATTAATCTTTTGGTGCCTTAGACCCAATCCCATATGTGCTTCTTGTATCAAGAAGATTCTCCTGTTCGTGTTTGGAATCACTCTATCCCCCACTCCAGGTATTCGAGCAAAAGGAACGGAGTTTGCATCTATTACGTATGTATAATTGAGTGAATAGTTCAGGGGTAGTGCTGCACAGTTGCCTTGTAAAGACGTTTTTACAGCCAGCATGGTTTCCCCGTCTATGTATTTTTCTGAACGCTTTTTTGTGGCTATGGAAGCCGGATTAGTTGCTTCCGCTGTGGCTTTGTCAGCCAATGAATTCCCTGCAACGTGAACGCCATCACGCTGATGACTCAGTTTATGGATCACGTGAGTCTTTTGTAGTTCCTTCTGCAAAGGAACTATCTGTTCCCAAAGCGTTTTATGCTTGATTGTGCCACCTTTTGCATCTTTGAAACCGTTTTGAACCCAGTTCTGCAAGTCATTATTGTAAGATTTGACGCAGTAATGCGAATCGCACACTATTAGTGCGGGGAATTCGCGATCCGCAATGTTGAGCGCCATCTTTAAAGCTAGTAGTTCAGTTCGTTGATCCGAACTATCTTTTACAGATTGAGTCATAGTTACCAATGGTCTCAATTTTCCTTTGTCCCACCGGCAATTAAAAACTGCGCACACAGCACTGTAATTGTGTTTACCCCCAACTGCGGGTTGTGCTGATCCGTCTGTATATATTACACAGGCGTACAGTTGTAGAGGTAGAATCTCGATTGGCAGAGGATATTCTAATTCATATTTTAGATTTTTTAATTTTTTCATTTCCGGGTCAAAGTAGTATTTTACGTCTTCTGCAGCAAGAGAATTTTCCCATTCGATCCATTTTGGATCTAATGCCACGTTAGTCAAATTGCGTGGGCTTGGTAATGCCTCAAAGGCTGATTCTGCTGTTAAAACAGTTATCCTTTTGCCTTGTGCTTGGGCTCTTTCTTTTGTTACAGCAGTTTGAACCGCATTTACAATGTTTTCTGTAATACTGAATGTTTTTTCAGCTTGTGTGTACAAGTGTGATTTGTAAGCTATTGGTACCTTTTCTCCCTCATTAGAGGTCAGGTACGTGAATCCGCATCTTCCTGGGATGACTCGGATTACAAGGTTGCGTGTGTTTTCGCGTGTTTGTAATTTTGTTTTAGCTAACATGTCTGCTTGCAATGATCTCAAAATTTCTGTATGTTTTTGAGTCCAATTGATTGGTTTAAAATCAGGTTTTATTAATTCGTAGAGAGGTTTAACCCTCTCTGCATAATTTAGAATGTAAGTTCTTCCGAAATTCAGGAAACCTAGTATTGATTGTAAGTTCTTCAGCGTTTTAGGTGCTTGGAGTACAGCGCATTTCTCTAAGAAATTGTCCGCTAGGATTTTGCCTTCACTTGATAATTCATATCCTAAAAACAGGACAGTTAGATGGGCAATTCGTGATTTTTTAAAGTTGAATTTGTAACCCTCTGCTGCGAACCCAAGTATTATGGTGTTCATTCTTTTCAAGTGAGTATCCAAGTCATCATCTGTGAGATTGATGTCATCGACATAAGATAATGCCTCATCATCATATATTTGTAGTAACTCTGTTACTCTTGCTGAGAATAATCCTGGGCTATTCTTGAATCCCTGTGGAAGTCGACAGAAAATTCTGCGACCCCATTATTGAGAAAGCGGTCAAATATCTGCTTTCAGGTGCAATGTTTTGACAAAAGAATCCATTAGAGATGTCTAATGTTGTTTTGTATTTTTTGCGCACGATGTTATTCATTAGTGCTGCACTATGTGAGTTTTGTACTGCAAAAGTTTTGCAACATTAATTAAGGTATCTGTAGTCCAAAACTAGACGATATGAATCGTCTGGCTTGGAGACAGGAAACAAAGGATTGTTCATTTGAGAGGTGCATGTTTTAATCACCCCCTGGTATTCAAGTTGATCTAAGATCTCCCTAACTTGCTTTTTAGCTTCTTGCTTAATTGGGTACTGCCTTTGTGCAGTTGGTTGACATTTTAACTGGATTTTGTGAGGAGGAGAGTCCTCATCCCATCCTACATGATTTTTTTATAATGCAGGAGCTTGGGCTAATGCCCATTTTCTTGCATATGTATATTTTTTATGAATTGGAATATGATTTGAGAAGGCAGGCATAATCATTTCTTCGCCATGAGGGCACTCCCTGACAAACTCTGGTGGCCAGTCTTTCTCAGCTAAAAGGATGTCATAGCCTTTGGAAAGGTTATCCCAAAATAGACCCCTTACTTTCCTAGTCTTATCTCCCTCTATACGTAAAGTTATCTCGTATATTTTATGAGGTTTGCTAACTCTGGTATCCGCAGTTTCCACCTGAATGTATTAATTCGTGTCCACTGTCTCCAGATGATTCATCAGGATCTTGCGAGCTATGGTCACTTCTGCTGCGCTGTCTAGCATTGTCTGGGCCCACTCTCCGTTTTTCAGTTGTGTCCTCAGTATCCTCGGCATGTTTAATTATTTTAATACTGGCTACCTTCTTTCTTGGAAATTTTAACTTTTTACTTTGTTGAGCAGGTTCCTTGTCTTTGGACTTGACGTGGAGATGTGTGGCTCACTAGTTAGAGCAGGCAGACCCTGAAGCAGAGGTCAGACCCGGGACCAGGGTTCAATTTCCGACGCGGCAGGGTCTTGAGCTCAAATGTCCACGGACTCGATAATTCTCACTTCGGTGCCTGACCTAATCATGAGTTCACACTCTGCAACTCTGGGCATTAAGCTTGCTTAATCTCCACAACGGCCCCCCGCGGCGGGATGCCTGGCTTTTACCTTGGGGATGCCCTGTAGGGGCTATCTCACAGGGAAAAGCCAGGACGGGTTCCCAAGGAAAAGCGCTTAGAGACCCCTGGGTTATAAGCGCTATATAAATCCAAAACATACAAACGTACATACATACGTGCTCTTCCCTGTGTTCTGAAAGTCCTCTTCTTTCCGATTTCTGCGAGGAAGTCTGAAAAGATCGAGAGGGACGTGTATCAATATCTTGATATCTATCAGGTTTTTTCCAATTATCCCTATTTCTAAAGTTGTATCTTTTCTCAGAGAGCTCCCTCTGGGGAGACTTGTGTCCTTGGTCCGGAGATCTTTCTCTCCGCCGAGGAGACCTTCCTCTGGACTGGAATCTTTTTTCTTTGGGAGTGGATTGTTTATTTCCATCACAGCTCTTTTTTAGAGTGTTTAGATTATTTTTAATAAATATTTTTTCAGGATTTTCAGTTAGTTGGGGTTTTACTGGTTTGCCACCCAAACTTTCTCTTCCTAGTTCTTCAGAGGATTTTTCTATGATTCTGGCAAGTTCAATTGGTTGGTCTGCTATATCTGTTTCTTTCAATTTCTGGAGGTAAGTTATATCCTCCGTTATCATTTGAACGAACTCTCTATATGCCTTTGTTAATTCTTTTATTTTAACTAAGAGTTCTTCGCTTGACATTTTATCAATGTCTGGATGTGGTGTGTAGCTGGTTAGAACCGGCCATGTTGCTCCTGGTCTACATAGTGGACCGAGCCTGGTGATGTGATTATTATGTTTTAGGGCGCCTTTAAACCAGAGCAGGTGCTCTTGGTATTTTAGTGGGATTTCCACCTCCTCGAAAGTGTGTATTCATCCGGAGGTTCCTTTATTTTGTAATAGTGGAAGTCGTGTGTGACAGCGTTTGCTGCTGGAAACTTTATCCATGAATAGAATACCTCTGTCTGCCGATATTCATGGGTCTCAATAACGAATACGACCATTCCACCTCTCGGTGTTAGTCCGTTTTCTATAAGTTTAAGAGTTATAGTTTTCCTTATGTTGACCAGAATGAGTATAACACTCTGGTCATTTTCTTGGAGACTTGTGTCATCTGCTAGGAGTCGAGCTGCTATTCTAGCTGCCTCCCTTTCTTCTTCACTTTCTGACATTTTTACTGACAGAAAGGTTTTTGTTGCAGATCAAGTTTCAAGGAAACAAAGATTAGGTGCACAATATTTTGGAACACTGTATCCTTCAACATTGACTATACTAAAAACTATACATAGGAATCTCTTCCTACTAAATTCCGGCGGATTTTAACCTTTTACCCACTCCAGACGTCTTTTGGAGTATTTACGGGAAAAGGGGTCTGTGTGAAAAAGCACGAATGAGTTACTCTAACGTCTTGCGTTAGTTTTATCGCCTTACCAAACGTTGGGCGCCATGTAGTGTAGTTCCTATATTCCCAATAGGCTCTGCGCATTGGAATAATATATTCAGCAGTGTAGACGTAGGACTGAGGTCAACTAGGTATCTACTGACTATATTAGACTTAAGTTTTTGCCAGCTAGCTCAGAGGCCACTAGAAACTTTCTCGAATAAACGAGGAGGAGTTTAACCTCCCTGGATAGACAAGAAGGGATTAGCTTCTGACAACCATATAACATGACAACTTTGCTCTCTCAGAATAAGAGTGTATCTCTAGAGTCGTGTGAAAACAATAGACAGCTATTTCACTCAGTCAAGTGTGCATACTTAGTTTCACCAGAGTGCAGAGAAAAGAAAGACGGTCATTTTCAATAAAAGGTTGTAATTTATTGAGCAGTCTTCTTTCTCATACAAGAGAAATGAATTGCCACGATTGCAATACTCATAGTAAAGTAAAGTGCATACAGTAAAAGGAGGATTAAGAAATAATACTGTAAAAGCATTGATATGGTTTCTTAGCCATAAGATGCTTTAAAATAGATAAAATATATACATACTTATATACATTGACTAACGTACTCAACTGGTGCTTCTAAATACGCCTACCCCGGTGTACCTGACCTAAGCCTAATACGTGGGAAGGAGTAAGTAAGTAGCAGTTTAAGTTAAGTTTGTTTTTGCCAAGAATCTGACTCAAGAATTCTCTCTAAGGTTTTAGTCAGCTCCGTACCTGGATATTAGAAAGCAGGAGGTCTGGTATCTCTCTCTCAGGACTCGATATCCCAGTAACCCGCGAAGGTATCTGGAAACACTGGAGCTGGATTTCACGGCAGGAGAAAAGACAGCGTCTCTCTCAGTGCGTCAAAACGGAGGGGCAGCGTCCGTGGGCTCTCGCATCAGCTGGGCTCTCGGGCAAGTAGATAGCTGCTCTGCTCCAAAACCACCACTGTGTGTTTGCTTAAGGCAACGTTGGTATATTTATACCTGAAAGGTGCCGGGTTTGACGTAAGGTTGGACATAAGAGGTCAATAAAGATGTCACTAAGAACTGACCGTTCTTACAGTGCTTTACAGGAGTTCTAGGACGAAATCAAAACAAAAGCAAGGGGGATTTCCCAGGTTGCTGGAGGTTTGGTTTGTTTAGAGAACTCATTGTGCTTTCTAGGAGTCTGGGGAAGTAGCCTTGCTTAATGTGACAGCATGTGCTACGACTGAATATGGATATGATTACTATGCCGTTATTGGGATATTATTGATTATAACCGAACAAGGGCATAAAATAGTAATATCGATTTAGGCTCCTGGATAAAAACACAATAGCGGCCCACATCTCCAGCAACACACTCATATTTTTTCACCACCGATTTGAAAAATGCACAGGTCTCTCTCATTGATAGCCAGCACCGACATACACTTTTAGACACACCTCCCGCCACAAGTTCTAAAATTGCGAACTTTAGAGCTGGGGAGCTACGTTCGAATCTTGGCATCAGCTTAACATCCTGTGATTCCAGGCAAATCGCTTTGTCTCCCCGTGCCTTCCACAAATGAATGTGTTCTCCGGGAATGTAAATTGTGCTCATGCCATGTTGTCGAGTTCGCGCTATATAATATTGCAAGGAAAAATAAAGTAGGGAAACTCGAGTTCACACACTACTGAACGCGCACTCTTAAGTGCATCAGCAGTGCACTGTGAATCGGAGCGTTTCACAGGCCTGTCACAGATAAGAAATGCTATCAAAACGAACTCCTACAAAACAATATACTACTGGCCGGAAGCAATTCATACCCGGACAACGTCGGAACGGGTTGCTAGTGAACAAATAAAGACATGACTGGATTTACGAACGCAAACATCTACATTTGGAATAGTACGATTATTCATATGATAATAACAGATCCAAATTTGGTTAATTGAGCAAGACTGGGCACCCAGCTCAATGTACCAGCTATGGGCCACGCAACACATCATATTCTCATGGGAGGTGCTTTCCGCCTTAGGAAAAATCTGGCCTTTATTTCTACAGTTGTTTTCAATGTTTTACTTCTTTAGCCCGAGTGAAAAAAAAAATTTGATATGGGCAAGGCAAATTGTCATCACATAATTACAGGACGTCAGGATCCCGAATACAATAGCTGCTGAAAAACACAGGACTCGTCATGCATCATATGTTGGCAAAATAAACTGAATCCAGCACCGTAACAATAACATCACAATTATACTGTCTGTCTCCCAAGGTGAAAGTTGAGTTTGTCTATGGCTTCTCCATCACTCCATTTTTAGTTAACTGCTTCAACAATGGACCTGCCCTAATCTAGCAGGCTTCTCAAGTCACAATAGATAATCCTTGAAGTCAAAGGCAGGCCTAGTGGGGTCATTGTAAGGGGCTTTGAGCTGTCATAAATAAGACATTAATTAGGCTAGCTGAAAGGTGTTAGCTTCAGTCTACTTAGCAACCCTCCCATGACTCTTCCTGGGATGTCCATAATTCAGACCCAGATTTAATAATATTTTGCTTCGGGGTTACGTCAGCTTTTTCACACAGCACCGATGCAAACAGTTTTTTTGCCATTCGCTTAGCTATGCAAAGCCTATTTGCATGGTTTAGTAAATGCATAGCACTGCCTTGTGTTACTTTGTGTCGGGTACGTGTCACAGAGTTGGAGCATGGGTGTCCCCATGCATCCAACCATGTATTTTGACACAAACTCAGATGTACACAAATGGTGCACCTACCTGACAGAGGTTTAATGAGGTGAAATATCTTTGTCACTGTTTCTTCCTCTTTCCATGTGTGCTACCTTCTGAAGCACACAGAGAACACGGAATATGCCTATAAGGATCGTTTTAGTGCAGGAAGGCACCACTTCCAGCACAAAAAACAATCCTGCCTGCACCCTTGCATATCTTATTAGATATGGCACATTTCTGTTTTCTGCCATTCATTCAGCACAGCTCAGCAAGTTGCCTTGCTGCCTTGCATTGTGTGAAAAAAAAATTAATTCAGGCCCTCAATGTGGGCATGTAAGATTTTAAAGTGATTAACCTCTTGGGTGCTCATGACGGCTCCACGCCGTCATGAGACACGGTAGGCGTGTGCTCATGATGGCGTGGAGTCGTCATGCCGCTGCCGCTCCGCCCACGTGGCCCTAATTCCCCGCCTGTGCGGCGAATAATGAGTGGGTGGGGTCATGAGGGCACCGCGCCGTCATGAGCACACGCCCCCCGTGACTCATGACGGCGTGGAGCCGTCATGAGCACCAAAGCACCGCGCCCACCCCCTAGCCCCCCCGCGCCGCAGCAGAATTCACGGCACAGGGAAGGGGTTAAAGAAAAACATATTTCCCATACATATTGGTTTTGGTAGTGCAGATGGGGTAGGAATTGTGATTTAGAGCCTACCCAGTGCTAACAGTTATCTCTTCTCTGATTACTAGTGGGCAAGATTGGCAAAGGTATTTATCTCATCAACAAACACCTTAACCCCTGGCGAGGTATTCTCTGGGTGCGCTAACCACCTGCTCCTATACAGTACAATCCCAATTTAAATGGGGAAATACTGGAGGGAATGGTGTGTTCCAAACCAATTTTCGAATGTACGCCAAAGTGTTTTTTTCCACCTCGAATTTACAGCAGGTGTGACCTGCTCAAATTAACCAGAGGAAAATTAGAGGTAATGCGGTGTTTGCGGCAGAACATATATTTGCGGTTCCTCGAAAGCAAGGGTTTGAACAGAGACTGAAATGTAGACCCCTACTGAGAACGGGGGCCTTAGTGAAATATTTCGTCTGCATCTACCTGACCTAAAGACACCCACCCACTGCAGAGTGTTTGTTTGAACTATTTCTCAGTTCACTCTATAGTAAAAGCGTTCCCTTAATTTAACAAAGGCGCTCCTCTGACTTATCTGGTTGGTAAATCTCCTCCCTGTGCAAAAAGGGAATCACATATAAGTGGCTCAATATTCGGAATTCATTCCGATTTGAAAGTGAGTCTCACTGGTGTAATTATTTTGTTTGGTTACTTGCCCTGTCAATTGGATGAGCTCCCAGAAATCTACAGAGATCCGAACAGCTTTCCCTATCTGAGAACAAAATCAGCACTCCTAATATATTCTCATACAGAGGTCTATCTTGTCAGGATTTCTCTGCCAGGCGTACACACAAAACATATGTCGCCTGAGAAGTAAAATTATAATATTACAAAATAACAGAAGTACAATTTATGTCGCGAGGGAAAGAGCTGCTCTAAACTGTTGTACTTTTTATCAGACTGCCAACCGAAAAACACTAATTCGGTTCATGTGTTGCTCAAAAAGAAAAAAAGTGGCTTGCAGGCTCGGCTTCAGTGTTACAATGCAGCTTTGCCATCTTATCTCACCTTCTCAGTCTTTTAGTTTAGGAGCAGAAAAACGTTGCTACGTAACCACGTGCACAAACACGCTTGATGGGGGTGGCAAAATCTGTTTGTCTTTGAAGTGTTTGGCAGTGTATTAATCGTTTTTAACACATGGTCAGTGACGGCTACCGCCCCCCCCCCCCCCTGAGCCCACATCAACCCAGAACACATTGACACGAAACATAATTGTCTTTGGAAGGCGGGGGATCACAAGACCCCCCGGCCGTATTTATTAAGATACAGAATAATAAAAATTATTAAACAAAAGATACAGTTTTATGCAAAACATTCAGGGACATTAGATCCAATCATATCAACCAGTATGATAGGCTAACCTTAACAAGATTCTAATACAGCTTGTTTCCTAACCGAATCTAACATCCTCCTCTGAAATTTTTGCATACTAACATTACTGGCCATATGGCGAGGTCGCTAACCGGTGTCAGGTCCTACTATGCGCCCTTACCGTAGGTGCGCATGCGCAGCCGAGCCCGTTAATTACTCGGTCCACTCCGTGAACTCCATTTACCCACTGAAGGAGGGCCCTTACTCGCGCCAGTCGCTGACGTCATGAGTACGCGCGGGGTGGCTACCAGCCTGAGGACAGCGTGACTCTCCTACCCGCGCCCCTTTGCAGCACCAGTTATACCTGCCCCTGAAGTTCTAGGAGGGGCCAGTGACCCCTCCCCCTGGGCGGACACCTCCAAAGGATGATGCCGCCCCCCTCAGATCTTAAAATAGCTGCTCACCGGTCATGACCTTACCGCCACAGGCCAGCATTGTTACCCGACGATCTGGCCTCCCCCCTTCCTACTCCTAAGAAAGGTCATACCCGCCTCGCCAATCCCTCGAGCCACGCCAATGTGTTATTAGACCACAGGACGTTCCCTGCCTCAGTCAAGTGTACCCCGTCCCGCAGGTCGAAATGTTCCCCCCAAATACACCCATGAGGGATCGTCTGCAACCGGGGCACTCGAAATAATTTGTCCAATTGCTTGTTGATCCTCTTTACCGAGTGATTCAACGCCTTGTCCGAGTCCCCCCCTCGCCACTGCCACCGAGGTATAAGTTGCGACAAAACTACTGTGCAACCCGGGCATGTCCTGGCCACCCACCCCGCAGCGGAGATGATTTCCTCAATAAGGATGTGCCTACTTAGTTTGGTAAAATCATTCTCCCCCGGGTGAAGTATCACCACGGGTTGCTGAGATAAGAGTTCCCGAAAATAGTTACTGAACTGGCTGAGGCATAAGCCCCCCCCTCCCAAGAAAAAAACAGAAAACCCCTTGTGCTTTGCCCTTTTCCTACTTTCACTTGAAAGCAAAAACATGTTTAGCGCGCCTCACATAAGAGTGGCCCACAAACCAAGTCACCGATGTCCGTTGCTCTTCTTGTCGCTTGTGTTGAGCGGCTGTAGTTCCTTAACGCCCCGTGGCGAATTCCTCCCCTGCGTGACAGGTTTGCGAAACCGCCGGCACAGCTTTAACCATTGAAATGGCCGCTCATCACACCTGATGCTTTTCTCTGACGCTCGCAATCCAGGTGTAACGATCCTCTTGGCTGTCCACCTCTTGTAGTCGTGGTGTGGAGCCCTTCCCAGTTAACAACCATCCGACCGGTCAGACATAAAAAGGAAAACAAACACAAACGATTAATGCTTCTGGCCTCCGGACCACAGATACAGTACACATGCCCGTATTATGTTGCTGTCATACTCTAAGCCTTAGCTAAGGTCTGCCCCCGGATGCTTTCTATCCAACCTGCAAGCGCCAATGTGTCGCATAGCCTCCGTCTTGTGCCACCTGCTGAACCTTTACATTTAATATTTAAAAATTTAATTTAATTGTGGGTTTATATAGCGCTAGGAATCGACTCCCGGAGGAGTATCTCCACACTTCGACCGCTGGGGAACCCGTCCTGGCTCACCCTGAGAGATGGTCCCTGATGGGTATCTCTAAGGTGCGACCAAGCATCCCCGGCGGTCTGGGGGGGCCGTTGTGAAGATGAGGCAAGCTGATGCCCAGAGTTGCCGAGTGTGGTTTCTGACTAGAGTAGGCACCGAGGCGAGAATTATCGAGTCCGCTGACCCTGGTCCACAACCCTGCCGCGTCGGGAATCGAACCCTGGTCCCGGGCCGTTCTCTGCTTACGGGTCTGCCACCTCTAACCAGTGAGCCACACTTCTCCACATTAGGGCTACCGTAAGGGTGCCTGGTAGTCTGACCTTCAGAAAGCTTAGACCTGTAGTCCACAGTGAATGTAATAGCCCATCCATGATTAATTCAGGACAATAGACAGTGTGAGATGCCGTGCGATAGTGCTGTATGGTTAGGTAAGGTATCTGGCTTCCTAACAAAAGCTGCCCCACACGTGTCTGCATTCATCGTCCTCAGATGCCAAGCCTTAGCTGAGATTAACCCCAGATGTATTTTCCTCATTATTGGCTGCTGAGAGTGGTCAGCATAGCATCAGTTTGTTACACCTGTAGCGCATTTAACTCTATGCTACCGTGGGGTGCCTATTAGTATAACCGTGCGCTATGAATAGGCCTGTAGGCTACAGTGAATGCCATAGCCCCTCCATGATTACTTACTGTCAATACAAAAAACCCCTACCAGGACATGGGGCCTAGGGCTTTAGACAGCGGCCCCTTACTGCCTAAGGGATGCCACTACTGTGCGCCGGGACACCTTTGAAGGTAGCACAACTTTGGCCAGGGTGTGTAGGAATATCAGGACCCCAAGAAAGAGGTCAGTAATTTTGAGAAGCTGCCACGCTTGTTGTAACTATCAGTTCGGTTGATGCCATCGATAGTAGTCCTAGAATGATGAACTTGTGAGATAAAAGCTTTTTCTACGCATGGGTCCCCACGCGTCACTACCTTGGGTGATTCCTGGTAGCCCCAGCAGATAATGCTGCTCTGTATGCCAATCGTGGTTCTTATACCCCTTTCTTGATATCTGGTTTGGTACGCCCCTAGGGCTCAACGTATAATGCGCTACTTTACCGTGTGTTAAATAAGTTTACTGACTGTCATCTTTTGCCTCTAGCCTCAAAAAGGGACTAGAGGGATGTCTTTAGAACAAACACATATATTTTATATATACCTGATGTGGTTCTCCTTTCATCTACTTACTCATGAAATTGTAGGCTGGTAACACAGGATGATTTACATCCCTCCAAGCCGTAGCCTGAAGGCTGCTCTAGACAGCTACCACTAGGATAGCTTTCCAATAAGGTAGTCTTTAACCTACCATCAATACGGGTCGTTTGGACTGGTGCAATGTGCCCTCTAGAATTGTGGACCGCATATGCCAGGCCACCTTCTCACACTATGCTCACATAATTTCCCCCAAGAACAAATGACGCCACTCCCACAAGCACCTCAATGGCTACCTGATCTGGCTAGATCAATGTTTAAGGCATTCTGCACCATCTACCGAGCCTCTCAAGGAAAAGGAGTTCCACTACAAAGAAAATGTAAGCCATGCAGACAAAACAGAGCTCTTCGTTCAGATTCGTTGCATTCCGTAATGCATAACTCGCTGCTGCTGCTGTTTCTAAAAGCCAATAAACTAAGATTTCACAGCAGAACGTTATTCCCATATTGATGAGAAGGGGGGGGCCTAAATGACAGTCCCCACCCATAGATCAGGATCATAGCCTGCAGTCTGGAGCACACAGTGTACAACTCGATGACTACTGCATCATTAGTTATGCGCCCGCACTTTGCTGATGGCAAAGTTGACTGGTAAACACATTACACATTGGGAACAAAACATTTTATGCCCGACTCTGATTTACCTTCCCAGACCAGTGAATGGCTTTGATATCCTTATAATCTGGGAACTCCGAGCCAGGCCTGTCTTTTTACCACGACAAATAGTCGCTTCAAAGGCATATCCTGAAGTGTCTTCACAGGACGGGGAAAATTTATCCATTAAGGGATCAATGCTCCGAAAGGCAGGTCATTACACTCATTTTTTAATTCTTTGCGCCAAGATACAAAAAAGAGAAGGGAAAACCATAGAAAAATTGACTCTCTTTACGGGATTTCCCTTCCCCTACAACGTTCACCTGGCATGACGTCATGCCATAACTTCTCCCCTAATGAGAAGTGAGCAGTGTGCGCACAGGCACCTCGAAGTGCCTGCTGTCCCTGCAGTCTGGAAAAAACAGCGCACCTATTCCAGGGCACAAAACAGAGCCCGATAGAGACCCGTCTCAACTGTCGGTGCTACGCCCCGGCCCACTTAAAGCCCTGGAGCTGGAGATCCTACTGCTGTTAAGATTGTTCAAGTATGTGGGGGTGCTCTCCTTACACTTGAGAGCATGTGGGAAGTGTGTATTAAGATGAGCCGAGCGTAGGGTGAGTCTCGGTCGCCTTGGCTCCCTGCTCTGGGGGTGTCCCCCAGCTGGTACCGGTGAGGGCAGCGGCGAGGGATAACGTAGCTGTTTGTCTGACCTAATGCAAAGGTGAGTTTATACTGAACATCATTACCCACTAATGTATGAACAGAAACTTCACTGAGGAGCAAATATGAAACCAGAAACCGGATAATCCTCTGCTGAGCAGAAAGTTTGTGTTTTGGTTCAAGCACTGACCGTGTTGTGGCTAGCCAAGTGTACCATTAGTGTTCATTAGAGAAATGAGACACTATTATGCAATATTGAATTTACCTTTGCCTAAACCGAACATCAGTACTGTGCACAAGTCATCTCTAAATGTTAGGAGTTCATATCCCAGACTCATGCCAGGGCCTAACATCACGCATTTGAAAGATGTGCTTTACAATGACTCTCTATTCTCGCTGTATTGTAAATACAATTTACTGTATCACGAACGAATCTCACCACCTGTTATGATTTCCTCCGTACATCTTCCTTAAATCCTGCCAGTCTGTGCAGTGTTTAAAAATTGCTACCTACGAAGCCCTCCACAAAATGAGCAATGGAAAGGGGAATCCTATCGACGTGGTAATACCCTCCATCTTAATTATCTGTTTTTCAGCCAGCTGTCTACCCTAATGCGATCCTAACCCGGGCCTCATTGCGCGTGGAATGGCAGTGTATTTATTTACTTATTTATGCCTTTACATATAACGCGGACTGCACCCGAAGGCTTCAGAGCGCTCCACGATAGGAACAAAAATGATACATGATGAGAACATTTACACGAGAACGGATTACAAAAGCAGACGTTAAGTTACGTGAGGTAAAAGCGACAAATGCGAGCAAACAAAATACATAGGTAGCCAAAAGTGCACAGGCGGAAAAGTGACCAGTGTGCAGACCACAAGAGAAAGACAACGTACAATCTGACGTATAATACTGCAAAATGTGCTATACACTCAAGCACAAGAACAAACGCCATGCAGGGCATGGTGGCTTAAATTCACTCCTCTGAAAAATTTTGCGCCCTATTATGGTCGGCCCTTTCAATGCAATACGAAACGTGAGAAAAAGAAGGAATTAAATTAAATAGGAGAAAAACAGGAGACAGTCATTCACAACTGATCAAATACTGAGCTCCTGTCCTGAAAAGTAGAAATGTGTTCAATGCCCACTAGATGAAAGGATAGCTCAGTGGTTTCATGCACATGTTGTAGAGACCTAAGCTTTGCAGGTTTGACGTCCTTTTTGAGTAATAGATGTTGTGCAGTGGTTACATTGTAGACCTCAATACCAGGAGACCTTCAATCTTGGCTGTTCCACGTGACTAAAATGTGTGATGCTTGGGCAATCACTTTATCTACCCATGTCTCCCCTATACAGTATCGAGTGCCTGGAAGAGTAGCTCCACAGTACGTGGCATGACAGGAATATGAATGCAGTCACTGCCTCTGGTGTAGTTTTTTGCAGCCATATATTAAAAGAAATAAAGCGCCACTGTTGTCTGTAAAAAGACAGTGGAAGTCACCTTCAGCGGTCGTAAAAGAGGCACTGGGCGTTACGGATCCTTCCACTCCGTGATTCTAAAACTCTTTAATAACCTGCAATATTCTCACAACGACCAGTACTTTGTTCAGTGTTTAGAATTAATATCTGTTTCCTGAGTTTTATATAGCGCGAACACGATCCAAAGCTATCTGGTATCAGAGGCTTTACTTGAGCACCAGTTGCTTACACAAGGAACACACACCCAAGCTCTTTAATTCGAGCCGCATCGCATCGGCACCAAGTAACTTGCACATAAGGGGGTCGTACTTAGACGGTGTTAAGCCCCGACTACCATTACAGTCACACCACTCCCAATTCTGGTGACTCGAGCGGTGCACCACCCGCCTACCTATGCGACTGCTGAGTGCTCCTGCGCACGTTCCTCAGCCCCGCTCCGCCGCTTCTCTATCCTCCTTGTCCTCCCGACAGCCGAGGACCCGCGCCGATGGCCTTCGTAGCCTCCGAGCACCACCGGGAATTGAAACCGTCTCTCCTGCCTCCGTACATCTCCGGGCGCCATCGCGATCTTCTTGACCCCATCTTGGCTCGATTTCTGCGCCACCTGTAGCAGGAAAATAAAGAGAGAAAATTAGGAAGCCCCGAGCGCGGGGCACGACCAGTGTGGGGGAGCGTCCAGGCGACAAGGGGCCACCTGAGCGCTCCCCCCCTCCTTTATTCCTGGGATCGCGGGGAGGGGGCGGCACGCCCCCTCACCCCGCCCCCCAGCAGCCCACCCCCCGGCCCGGAAGTCTGCACAACACCTTTCGGGTCAGGGGTCGGGCGCTAGCCAACCGGTGGTGCGGCGCGCACCCCCGCGTCATCACTGGACGCCGGGAGGTCACGCCCCCACCACCGGGAGGCAAGGGGGAGGGGGTCACCGCACTGCCATGCGGGCGGGGGGGCCGAGGGCCCCCCTTTTCATTACTTAGAAAGTTGGGGGCATATTTACAAGCCCTCACCGCCATTGCAGCAACACTTTTTTTGCCGCTCCAGTGGCACAACCCCATTTTCTCTATTTTCAAGGTGGTGCTGCTAAGCTACTTTGCGTGGCTTAACGCCCCCTTGTATATAGGCCCTTTCCGTTACAGTCCTATGCGGCAAAGGGACGTTCAATGGGTGTTGCTGTGAGTGTTCCACTGCAACACCCATTGCTTCTTGATCCTGCCCTAGATTTACAAGGCTGAGACAGTGCCACGAACTAATGCTATGGAGTACCAGGTGTTAGAATGGTGAGTTGGGATGAATTTCTCCTCGTTTTGTTCTCATTCTGTGTGTGTTTCAGAATTCTGCAGCAGACACAGAAGGTGCAAATTACCACTACTGATTGTTTATGTGCAGGAAGGTGTCCCTTCTTGCACATAAACAATCGCCCCTGCAGCAGATGCACACTCGCGACATGGCGGCAGGGTGCCTGCGCTGGTGCATTTTATTCTTGATAATACAGAGCTTCTCTGCATTTTGAAAATGTCGGACCATGGTGCTGCCAAATTTGGTGCAGCTCCGCGCTCCAACCTTTTATTGTAAATAAGCCCCTCTGACATGCTTGGAACTACCTTGTTTGCAAATAAGCTCAGGGATAACAAAAAAGCACCTGTAACTTTTCTTCAACTTTAATATACCAACTGACTTCTTCACAAACGTTAATTACTTTGGGCAAATCATCTCCATTTATATGATGATCACAATTCTCACTTTTTCATTTTACTCAAGGAATTTCTCATTTTGATCACCTAAGTGTGACTGGAGAATTGTTTTACTATGTGAACATCTGTATCATAAATATTTTATTCAACTTTCCTTGTGCAAGTTCTTCTTGTTTAATCCAAATTGTTTTACCTTGTATTGTGTTTTAAACCTTAGCCTTCTCTTCACAATGATGGCCATGAGGGAGAAATTGATAATAAAAAGTTGAACATCAAACATTTGGGTGTCAACTCATAAAGGCATTTTGGAGTTCATAAAGTAGTACTAAGGTAGTACTCTTTTACATAATCTTATATGCCTTAGTGAAATGTTCCCCAAACATCTACAATGGAATGCAATTGAAATATTCAGGGAATATTTATATACAATAAGTACAGAAGAAAGCAGTGTGAGCTCTTTGCTCTAGTACTTGTAGAGAGTTGGATGTCTCAGGGGTAATTCACAAAGGCATGAAAGAGTATGTGAAAGAGTACTCACGCAGCACTTCTGCTTCTATCCATACATGCTTTCGAGAGTTGGCTGTCGGATTAGCACACTGCATAACGCCACACACTTCAATAAGCTCATCTCATGTTAAACGTCCACCAGCAATGCCATTTAGAAGCCAATTCACAAAGGCATTCATGAGTCAGTGAAGGAGCACAACTGTAGTACTACTTCAAATGCAATTAAATGCTGTTGTTAACAAGCACCAAAACAAGTAAAAAGGTGATATACGGGGACTATTCATGGAATATGAATATAATACAAATAGAAAGGACTTTTACTTACGGAGAGGTGCACTTTTTGAGGCCAATCCACAGTGCCAGACTGGTTGTAGAGGCATTGGCCATTTTCCCGGGAGGCTGGAAGGGTGGGGGCCTTTTTTGCAGCAGTAGAGGCTGAATTTTTGGTACTGGGGGGCGGTTTTGCCACGTGGCTGCAATGCAAGCAACAGTGCTTCACACGTGTCCCTCCACCACCCCACTGCCAGGGGGATGGAAGGGCTGATCTTACAAAAATTGCCAAGTTTGCTTTGGGTTCCCAATTCGGCCCTGCCAATGCACAAAGGCATTTAGGAGTATGTGAAGCAGTTCCCTTTAGTATGACTTCATGAATTCATAAATGCCTTTATGAATTAATCCCTTAGTATTTACATATTTTTCATTGGGCACGTATCTTCCAGAGTCAATTCACTGCTCTTCACATTAAGCAGCTGATAACACAATTGGCTCTCTCGCAGTGAAACAGCGTAACGGAAAGGGTTAAAATAATGGGTATCGGCAAAGCCAATAGGGATGGCATTGTCAAACATGCAATGTTTTTAATTCATTTTTTGCTAGCATATGCAATATAATTTAAATGTAAAAAACAGCAAAGATTCTTCTGCCTAAAGGTGGAATGCATATAATTGAAAAGAAAAGAATGTAGAAGACGAGCCATCACCCTCAGTAGCTAGTTTTAAATGATAGCCTGCATACGGTATACAACCTTTACAACGCAACTTTTACAACGACCTACCATTACCACGCAATTTTTACAACGCAGGATCCATTACAACGAAGTACCATTACAACGCATGTATTTACAACGCAAGTACTTTTACAACGCATACCATTACAACGTAAGTATTGGTAAGTATATAATTTTATTAAAAATATTATAAGTTTGGGTTTTTGGGTAAAGGGGTATTTTTAGGGTTCAGGGTCAGTTTTGGGTTTTTGGGTAAAGGGGTATTTTTAGGGTTCAGGGTCAGTTTTGGGTTTTTGGGTAAAGGGGTATTTTTAGGGTTCAGGGTCAGTTTTGGATTTTTGGGTAAAGGGGTATTTTTAGGGTTCAGGGTCAGTTTTGAGTTTTTGGGTAAAGGGGTATTTTTAGGGTTCAGGGTCAGTTTTGGGTTTTTGGGTAAAGGGGTATTTTTAGGGTTATGGGTCAGTTTTGAGTTTTTGGGTAAAGGGGTATTTTTAGGGTTCAGGGTAAGTTTTGGGTTTTTGGGTAAAGGGGTATTTTTAGGGTTCAGGGTCAGTTTTGGGTTTTTGGGTAAAGGGGTATTTTTAGGGTTCAGGGTCAGTTTTGGGTTTTTGGGTAAAGGGGTATTTTTATGGTTCAGGGTCAGTTTTGGGTTTTTGGGTAAATGGGTATTTTTAGGGTTCAGGGTGAGTTTTGAGTTTTTGGGTAAAGGGGTATTTTTAGGGTTAAGGGTCAGTTTTGGGTTTTTGGGTAAAGGGGTATTTTTAGGGTTCAGGGTCAGTTTTGCTTTTTTGGGTAAAGGGGTATTTTTAGGGTTCAGGGTCAGTTTTGGGTTTTTGGGTAAAGGGGTATTTTTAGGGTTCAGGGTCAGTTTTGGGTTTTTGGGTAAAGGGGTATTTTTAGGGTTCAGGGTCAGTTTTGGGTTTTGGGGTAAAGGGGTATTTTTAGGGTTCAGGGTCAGTTTGGGATTTTTGGGTAAAGGGGTATTTTTAGGGTTCAGGGTCAGTTTTGAGTTTTTGGGTAAAGGGGTATTTTTAGGGTTCAGGGTCAGTTTTGAGTTTTTGGGTAAAGGGGTATTTTTAGGGTTATGGGTCAGTTTTGAGTTTTTGGGTAAAGGGGTATTTTTAGGGTTCAGGGTAAGTTTGGGGTTTTTGGGTAAAGGGGTATTTTTAGGGTTCAGGGTCAGTTTTGGGTTTTTGGGTAAAGGGGTATTTTTAGGGTTCAGGGTCAGTTTTGGGTTTTTGGGTAAAGGGGTATTTTTATGGTTCAGGGTCAGTTTTGGGTTTTTGGGTAAATGGGTATTTTTAGAGTTCAGGGTCAGTTTTGAGTTTTTGGGTAAAGGGGTATTTTTAGGGTTAAGGGTCAGTTTTGGGTTTTTGGGTAAAGGGGTATTTTTAGGGTTCAGGGTCAGTTTTGGGTTTTTGGGTAAAGGGGTATTTTTAGGGTTCAGGGTCAGTTTTGGGTTTTTGGGTAAAGGGGTATTTTTAGGGTTCAGGGTCAGTTTTGGGTTTTTGGGTAAAGGGGTATTTTTAGGGTTCAGGGTCAGTTTAGGGTTTTTGGGTAAAGGGGTATTTTTAGGGTTCAGGGTCAGTTTTGGGTTTTTGGGTAAAGGGGTATTTTTAGGGTTCAGGGTCAGTTTTTGGTTTTTGGGTAAAGGGGTATTTTTAGGGTTCAGGGTCAGTTTTGGATTTTTGGGTAAAGGGATAAAGGGTAAAAATTAAATATAATTAAATTTAAATTACATTAAATTAAATTAAATTAATTAAATTAAATTAAATTAAATTAAATTAAATTAAATTAAATTAAATTAAATTTAATTATTTTAATTAAATTAAATAAAATTAATTAAATTAAATTAAATTAAATAATATTAATTTTAATTAAATTTACATTAAAAAAAATATTATAAATTTAGCAATACTTACGTTGTAATGGTATGCGTTGTAAAGGTACCTGCGTTGTAAATACATGCGTTGTAATGGTACTTCGTTGTAATGGATCCTGCGTTGTAAAAATTGCGTGGTAATGGTAGGCGTTGTAAAAGTATGCGTTGTAACGTCATACATCCCCTGCATACATTCTCATTGTGCTTCTGCTTCTAGTAGCTGGCACATTTTGCGGGACTGTAACAGGAGACTTGGCAATTTAAAATAATCTAAACAAAATAACACAATATGCTCAACAACAGTTTAAGATGGCTACCCTATAGAAGTAGCAACTGGATGGGCATCTTGGAATGCCACTATGCAGAATGTATAATTGTTTTATGAAGAAAGTCAGTGTCTTGCTTCTAAATGTGATGGCCAACTTGCAATGGCAAAACAATCAAAGATATGTAGGATGCTATTCCCAGATGGCACCACATGTAAAGCAGTGGCTGTGAGCGACTCTGTGCACTGCGAGACGCAGTGCAGAAAACAGCAGTAAGCAAGCAGCCATTTAGCACTGTTTGGAGAGTTGCAGTGCAGTAAGTAAGAATTGGACCATGACCCCTGGTCTGCTACCCAAAGCACTTAAGTGTTCTCATTTGCAGGCAGCAATGCATATGTGATCAGGATAAGCGTAATCACTTTCAGTGCATGATATCCAATAGTTGAAATTGACTGACATTTTCCATCAGTTTATGATTAGATGGCTCTGTTGTAAAAACTCTCTCTATTTTGTTCAAAGATATGGACTTCTGGACCCACCATCTCTAAAGTTGTAGTAAACTGAGATGGAGGCTTGCATTTTGATCGGTTAACCTCCTCGGTTTCCGAAGGTGTGTCCTGGAAGAATTTCTTTAGTCTAACCTTTATAAAGAAAGAGAACAGATCCTCATGCAGCTTAAAAAAATTGGGGTGAGTACTAGGAACAAATGACAAACCTCGACTGAGTACCGAGCGTTCTTCCCGCTCTAAAGTGGATGATGACAGATTGAAAATGGTTAAAACATCTATTCTCCTCATTTCCTCTTCGAGTAACATCTAGCGCCAATATTGGTGGTTCCTGGTTTTCAGATACAGCTGCTGATGTTGAGGGGCCATCTGTTGTGGCTCTCCTCTGTCTGGTGCCCATCTCCTGTTCCTCCCTAGATCAAAAATGTGGTTGGCCCCTAACCAATTGTTGACCCATTTGTCTACCCCTATAGGTACGGGTTTCATTTTGGGGCTCATTCATCTCCTGAGCTGTGTCATTGTCAGAATCTGATGAAAAAGCGTCAGAGTAGGAATAGTAAATTTGTCCTCACCACCATCCAACACTTTCCCTGAGGCTAGCACAGGTCGTAATAGGAATAGTGCATTTGCCACCACCACCATCCAACACTTTCCCTGAGGCAAGCACAGGTGGAAATATGAATAGTAAATTTGCCCAGCGACCATCCAGAACTTTCCCTGAGGCAAGCACAGGTCACAGTATGAATAGTAAATTAGCCACAGCACCATTCAGCAATTTCCCTGAGGCAAGCACCTATCAGAGCATGAATAGTACATTTTCCCCCACCACAATCCAACACTTACCCTGAGGCAAGCACCTGTCGGAGAAGGAATAGTAAATTTGCCCTCACCATTATCCAATTATGTCCCTCAGCTTGCTTCCTGAGTTAAAAACATGAAGTGGTTATATTAGTAATATTTTAAAAAGAATTCCGATCTTTGTCTGCTAATGTTTTATTTCTGGGATCATTTAAGTTTTTCTTTTTTTACGTTCAGATTACTGTTAACATTTTACTTACATTTGTTTCCATAAAGGTTTGTTTCTTCCTGCTATGTATTTGGAGTTGTATTATGTCCAAAATCTGTTAATATCAGAAGTAAAATGTCATTTCATTTTTGTATCTACCTTTTGTTTTTTTTAAATGTACATACATGTTTTCATTTAATCACTTACTTTTTAATGTTAAGATATTCTGTCAAATATCTGCTTTACATTGCTGGCTGCTTTTCAAAATGTGTAAATCCTGTAAATTAATGTAAGATTATATTGTGAGTTTTTGTGATTTATGTGTCAATATTTTGATGCTGTTTTATTGTAAACGTACACTTACTTTGGTCTGTAGATGGCAGTGTTCAATTTGTCAAACAGCAATATTCTCCTGCTACTCCTGCTGTGTGTGGTCACCTCGGAAGACAGTTAATAACTAAGCACAAAATGGTGGTCAGCTATTATTATACTTTTTTTAGGTTAAACCATAATTTAAAAGAATTGGAAACAGTATTTTTGAGCGATTCACAACCTGACAAAATGTATATTTATTTTGTCATGTGTAAAAATGTTCATTCATACGTTCCTTCTTGGAATGTCAGCAATTTGTGTAGTTGCTGGCAGATGGAGTGTAATACAAATAGTTGAAGGACTTACGGTGTATGTTCTTCGAAGAAGATTGTATGTTTAATCTATTTTTGGATATGTGAGTAGAGTGTTTATTTTTTGTAAAATGTTTAAAAACGTATGCTTCTTTTGCCTGCCTTTTTGAAACTTTTTTTTTAGAAAGTGTTATTAATACTCAGGTATTTTATTAGTAAGGTACTTTAACTAGTACACGAGTATTAAAATGGATGGCTGGGTATTAATAATCTCCCCCATCTAAAAACTCTATCCCTTGCATCCCGTCCCAGGAGAAGGTTAGAAAATTTAAAAAAGTACTAATTTAGTTTTTAAATATAGTATGCGTTGTAATGGTATGCGTAGTAATAGTATGCAATCTAATGGAATGAGATGTAATGGTTGTTTTAATGGATATCACATCCTCGTCCGGGCAGAGGTTAATACCATTAGAGACACACCCACGGAAAAACTATCAAAATCCTCATTTTTTTACGGTCTTCTAGAAGCAACCTTGCTCATTTGAATACCAAACACTGATGGGCCCCCATTTTCTAACAGAATCTGCCTACATCAATTCCATCCTATCGGAGAAAGGCACTAAACTATCAGCACAAGACAAAATAGAAGAACACCTACTATCCACGTCCACGAAGGAGGTGACCTTATATAGAACCCTGCGAGGCAGCACCTTACTTACTTCATTTTCAGAATAACAACCGCCTCTAAATTTTGAAGAAGGCGCTGGTATAGCACCGAAACGCGCGTCGGAATTAATTTTAATCTCGCCACACCCTTGATAATATGAAATTATGCACTGTCTGAATAATTCACTTTTTAATGATAATTTTTTTATATTTATCTAATGTATGCTGTATATTATGATTGAACACTTTATGTACTGCATCTTGTGATACAAATATTTTTTATCTCGCCTTTTTAACAAAATTTTCTTTTTTAAAATACAATAAATCTAGAACTTTTCCATATAGCTTTGTTTGTTTGACATTGTACTTGCTAGGCCTTTGCTTGACATATCTACGAATTGTTTAGACCGTCTAGGGAGATACCCACACAATGTATCTCAATGTACATGCGTTGTAATGGTATGCATTGTAAAAACATGTGATGTAATGGTATTTGCAATGTAAAAACTGAGATGTAAAAGCATGCGTTGTAATGGCATGTGTTGTAACGTCATATATTCAGACACGATAATGGATAATAATTTTCAAATTGAAATTTACTACAGAATTTACAATGCTGTTCATGTGAAGAGTTCCCAGTTTTTACTCCACAGGTGCTATAGTTGCCTGAGATATTGTTAGCCTCATCAATTTTACTGAGAAGAGTGGTAGAGGTAAATGCATAAAATGTCTCCATGGGCAAAGGAAATACCAAGAAACAAACACAAAATGATGGTGTAAATATTAACTTAATAATTTGATAATTTCAAAATTCTTTGAACTAATATTTTCTGAGAATGTATACATTAGCTTAGATGATAATCCTTTGTTGAGATGCACAAAGGCAAACCACGCACACAGAATGTATTGTTTAAGACATACCTAGTTGATACACTTTCACTTGAACAATTATACTTTCCTTCTGTCTGTAGAGCACACATACACTACTTGCTCCCAATAAATAATATCCTCAACTGGAGTGCCAATAATATTAAGTAGAGAGACAAACCCATGTACATGCTTTGAAATCCCCTTATCAACAGGGAAAATAAATTAATTTCCTATTGCATCTGCTGGAGTAACTCTAAGAGAGAAGCAGGAAAAGTAGTGCTGGGGACTTGCACTTTATCCCCCTTGACAAGAATAAGATTGTGTGAGACCTTTAATAGATGTCTGATTTGAAAGATTCCCCAGTGGATGCAGGATAACTACATATGCATGCTTTCTTGAGCACTCAGTAGAAAGATTTTAGTCAAACTCAAGAACTGTTTTTAGCATCGATGTATTGGATTCTTGATGATCACCTACATCCTCCAAAGGAAGCTGGCGAGCTCTCCAGTCCTTCTTTAATTTTTTTAATACTGCCAATTTTTAAGAGGCTATGAATTCAAATTCTGGCATTTCTTCCTTAATCTAGCCAATTTTATGTGCAAAACGTTCAGACTTCTTTTTGAAGGAAATTCCCTTTTGGGTAATGCCTTCTACTGCAGCAGATTGAGAGATTTAATTTCCTCCACTTTCTGCAGATTTTCTAGCAAGGGAAATATTTAGGGAAACTGTCTACAATGATCTTCTAATTCCACACTTTGTCTTTCTACGACAACATCATAAGCCAAAGTACTTTTACCCAAACTATGGCAATCAGAGGCATATGGGTATGAAAATCCAGATGGTATTTTTTTCAGTGGACTGCTATGTACTGCCACATCAAATAACTTTTCCATTCCCCTTTTTTCTTGCCAAATAATGGATTCAGAAGGAGCACTAAAGTGTCTTCTCCAGGTGCTGCTTTGGTTTTGTTTACCTTTCTCATTGTCGCTTTGGAAACCTATCAGGTGATAACCTTTCTTTGTTATGCACCACAAAACTAGGACTTATGGGCTTCTTATATACTTATTTATTATCCAGTTAAACTGTTCTCTAGAGTCTATTATTACCTGATTATGCTTTATCCTAAATTATTTTCAGTCTCCCCCAGTGGTTATGGAGGGCGAGTAAATGCATGCTTTTTCTTCAGGACTTACTTGGCGAAGGATGCCCATCAGATAACAGATTTAAATGAAATGAGATACCAGTATTTTTAAAGCGCACAACTACCTCCAAAGTAGCGTTGTGGCGCTGGGGACCCTCAGGAAGATTAAGCGAGCTATTGCCTGGAGGAAGAGGGGCTGCACAACTTCTACATTGAGCCTTATACCTGGGCTTAACCTTTAACCAGATTTTGGCATGCGACTATCTAAAATTATACATTTTTGTCTCTTCATGAAGGTGCCGCAGAATATGGTTGGGTCCCACAGCTCATGTCTCTATGCATTCATGCACACAACATAAGGGAAAGGTGTGGGTTGGATAACAAAGGATGTATGATAGTACAACGCGATCATTTTGATCGCGGTACTTTACATCGTGGATTTTACAACGCAAGTCGTTACAACGACTTGCGTTGGAGGGCGCAGATTGAGGATTATTATAATTTTCTATTCCAGCACCAGCCCACGTGAAAGTAGGGAAGGTGTTGGAATATAAAATTACAATATTCCTCAACCAGCAGCGCCATCCAGCACGAGTCGTAGTAACGACTTGCGTTGTAATGGCAGCGTGGTAAAGGTCGTGCGGTGTAAACACCGCGTTGTAAACGGCGTTTAGCGATAACAAATACCTCTAATAAAGGGTGTTCTTCAAATGTGTTGGAGGCCTAGACATCATTAATGTACAAATAAAGGATTGACTGAATTTACGAACGCAAACATCTAAGGAAATAAGGGATTGTTGCATATACATTTGGAATAGTACCATTACTCATATGATAATAACAGATCCAAATTTGATTAATTGAGCAAGACTGGGCACACAGCTCAACATACCAGCTATGCGCCACACAACACATCATATTCTCATGGGGAGTGCTTCCTGCGTTAGGAAAATTATGGCATTTATTTCTACAGTTGTTTTCAATGCATTACTTCTTTAGCTCCGAATGGAAAAAAAAAACATTTGATATGGGGAAGGAAAATTATAGTCACACAATTACAGGACGTCAGAATCGCAAATACAATAGCTGCTGAAAAACACAGGACTCGTCATGCATCATATGTTGGCAAAATAAATTGAATCCAGCACCGTAACAATGACATCACAATTATACTGTCTGTCTCTGAAGGTTAAAGTCGAACTTGTCCATGGCTCCTCCATCACTCCATTTTTAGTTAACTGCTTCAACAATGGACCTGCCCTAATCTAGCAGGCTTCTCAAGTCACAATGGATAATCCTTGAAGGCAAAGGCAGGCCTAGAGGGGTCAATGTAAGGGGCTCTGAGCTGTCATAAATAAGAAATTAATCAGGCTAGCTGAAAGGTGTTAGCTTCAGTCTACTTAGCAACCCTCTCATGTCTCTTCCTGGGATGACCATAATTCAGACCCAGATTTAATAATAATTTGCCTCGTGGTTACGTCATCTTTTTCACACAGCACCGATGCAAACAGTTTTTTTGCCATTCGCTTAGCTATGCAAAGCCTATTTGCATGGTTTAATAAATGCATAGCACTGCCTTGTGTTACTTTGTGTCGGGTACGTGTTACAGAGTTGGAGCATGGGTGTCCCCATGCACCCAACCATGTATTTTGACACAAACCCAGATGTACAAAAATGGTGCACCTACATGACAGAGGTTTAATGAGGTGAAATATCTTTGTCACTGTTGATTTCTCTTTCCATGTGTGCTACGTTCTGAAGCACACAGAGAACAAGGAATATGCCTATAAGGATCGTTTTAGTGCAGGAAGGCAACACTTCCAGCACAAAAAACAATCTTGCCTGCACCCTTGCATATCTTATTAGATATGGCGCGTTTCTGTTCTCTGCCATTCATGCAGCACAGCTCAGCAAGTTGCCTTGCATTGTGTTAAAGAAAATTAATTCAGGCCTTCAAAGTGGGCATGGAAGATTTTAAAGTGATAATCCTATTGGGTGCTCATGACGGCTCCACGCCGTCATGAGTCACGGTAGGCGTGTGCTCATGATGGCGTGGAGTCGTCATGCCGCTGCCGCTCCGCCCACGCGGCCCTAATTCCCCGCCTGTTTGGGCGAATAATGAGTTGGCAGGGTCATAAGGGCACCACGCCGTCATGAGCACACGCCCCCCATGACTCATGATGGCGTGGAGCCGGCATGAGCATCGAAGTGCCGCGCCCACCACCTAGCCCCCCCCCCCCCGCGCCGCAGCAGAATTCGCGGCAGAGGGAAGGCGTTAAAGAAAAACATATTTCCCATACGTATTGGTTTTGGTACTGCAGATGGGCTAGTAATTTCTTCCAGCTCGAATTTACAGCAGGTGTGACCTGCTCAAATTAACCAGAGGAAAATGCGGTGTTTGACGCAGCACATATATTTGCGGTTCCTCGAAAGCAAGGGTTTGAACAGAGACTGAAATGTAGACCCCGACTGAGAACAGAGGCCTTAGTGAAATAATTAGTCTCCATCTACCTGACCTAGAGACACCCACCCACTGCAGAGTGTTTGTTTGAACTATTTCTTCGTTCACCCTACAGTAAAAGCATGCCCTTAATTTAACAAAGGCGCTCCTCTGGCATATGTAGTTGGTAAATCTCCTCCCTGTGCAAAAAGGGAATCACATATAAGTGGCTCAATATTCGGAATTCATTCCGATTTGAAAGTGAGTCTCACTGGTGTAATTATTTTGTTTGGTTACTTGCCTTGTCAATTGGATGAGTTCCCAGAAATCTACAGAGATCCGAACAGCTTTCCCTATCTGAGAACAAAATCAGCACTCCTAATATATTCTCATACAGAGGTCTATCTTGTCAGGATTTCTCTGCCAGGCGTACACATAAAACATATGTCGCCTGAGAAGTAAAATTAAAATATTAAAAATAACAGAAGTACAATTTATGTCGTGAGGGAAAGAGCTGCTCTAAACTGTTGTACTTTTTTATCAGACTGCCAACTGAAAAACACTAATTCGGTTCACGTGTTGCTCAAAAAGAAAAAGTGGCTTGCATGCTCGGCTTCAGTGTTACAATGCTGCTTTGCCATTTTATCTCACCTTCTCAGTCTTTTAGTTTAGGAGCAGAAAAACGTTGCTACGTAACCACGTGCAGAAACACGCTTGATGAGGGTGGAAACATCTGTTTGTTTTTGAAGTGTTTGGCAGTCTATTAATCGTTTTTATCATTACTTAGAAACTCTGGGGCATATTTACAAGCCCTCACCACCATTGCAGCAGCACTTTTTTTGCTGCTCCAGTGGTGCAGACCCATTTTCCCTACTACCAAGGTGGTGCTGCTAAGCTACTTTGCGTAGCTTAATGCCACCTTGTATATAGGCTCTTTCCCTCACAGTCCTATGCGGCAAAGGGACGTGCAATGGGTGTTGCTGTGAGTGTTCCACTGCGGCACCCATTGCTTTTTGATCCTGCCCTAGATTTACAAGGCTGTGACAGTGCCACGAACTAATGCTCTGGAGTACCAGGTGTCAGAATGGTGAGATGAGGAGAAATTATACATTTATCCTCGTTTTTTGCTCATTCTGTGTGTGTTTCAGAATTCTGCAGCAGACACAGAAGGTGCAAATTACCATTACTGATTACTTGTTTATGGGCAAGAAGTTGTTCTTCCTGCACATAAACAATCGTCCCTGCAGCACAGGCACCCTTGCAACATGGCGGCAGGGTGCCTGCGCTAGTGCATTTTATTCTTGTGAATACAGAACTTCTCTGCATTTTGAAAATGTCGGAGCATGGTGCTGCCAAATTTGGTGCAGTTTCGCGCTCGAACCTTTATTGTGAATAAGCCCCTCTGACATGTTTGGAACTACCTTGTTTGCAAATAAGCTCAGGGACAACAAAAATGCACCTGTAATTTTTCTTCCACTTTAATCTACCAACTGACTTCTTCACAAAAGTTAATTACTTTGTGCAAATCATCTCCATTTATATGATGATCACAATTCTCACTTTTTCATTTTACTCAAGGAATTTCTCATTTTGATCACCTAAGTGTGACTGGAGAATTGTTTTACTGTGTGAACATCTGTATCATAAATATTTTATTCAACTTTCCTTGTGCAAGTTCTTCTTGTTTAATCCAAATTGTTTTACCTTGTATTGTGCTTTAAACCTTAGCCTTCTCTTGGTAATTATGGCCATAAGGGAGAAATTAATAATGAAAAGTTGAACATGAAACATTTGGGTGTCAACTCATAAAGGCATTTTGGAGTGCATAAAGTAGTACTAAGGTAGTACTCTTTTACATAGTCTTATATGTCTTAGCGAAATGTTCCCCAAACATCTACAATGGAATACAATTGAAATATTCAGGGAATATTTATATATAATAAGTACAGAAGAAAGCAGTGTGAGCTCTTTGCTCTAGTACTTGTAGAGAGTTGGATGTCTCAGGGGTAATTCACAAAGGCATGAAAGAGTATGTGAAAGAGTACTCACGCAGCACTTCTGCCTCTGTTCATACATGCTTTCGAGAGTTGGCACCTGTGCTGTCGGATTAGCACACTGCATAACGCCACACACTTCAATAAGCTCATCTCATGTTAAACGTCCACCAGCAATGCCATTTAGAAGCCAATTCACAAAGGCATTCATGAGTCAGTGAAGGAGCACAACTGTAGTACTACTTCAAATGCAATTAAATGCTGTTGTTAACAAGCACCAAAACAAGTAAAAAGGTGATATACGGGGACTATTCATGGAATATGAATATAATACAAATATAAAGGACTTTTACTTATGGAGAGGTGCACTTTTTTAGGCCAATCCACAGTGCCGGACTGGTTGTAGAGGCACTGGCCATTTTCCGGGAGGCTGGAAGGGTGGAGACCTTTTTTGCAGCAGATGGGGCTTTTTTTTGTTACTGGGGGGCGGTTTTGCCACGTTGCTGCAATGTTAGCAACAGTACTTCACACGTGTCCCTCCCCCACCCCACCGCCAGGGAGTTGGAAGGGCTGATCCTACAAAAATTACCTAGTTTGCTTTGGGTTCCCAATCCAGCCCTGCCAATGCACAAAGACATTTGGGAGTATGTGAAGCAGTTCCCCTTTAGTATGACTTAATGAATTCATAAATGCCTTTATGAATTAACCCCTTAGTATTTACATATTTTTCATTGGGCACGTATCTTCCAGAGTCAATTCACTGTTTTTCACATTAAGCAGCTGATAACACAATTGACTCTCTCGCAGTGAAACAGCGTAACGAAAAGGGATAAAATAATGGGTATTGGCAAAGCCAATAGGGATGGCATTGTCAAACACACAATGTTTTTAATTCATTTTTTGCAAGCATATGCAATATAATTTAAATGTAAAAAACAGCAAAGATTCTGCTGCCTAAAGGTGGAATGCATATAATTGAAAAGAAAAGAAAGTAGATGACGAGCCATCACCCTCAGTCGCTAGTTTTAAATGATAGCCTGCATACATTCTCACTGTGCTTCTGCTTCTAGTAGCTGGCACATTTTGCAGCACTGTAGCAGGAGACTTGGCAATTTAAAATAATCTAAACAAAATAACATAGTATGCTGAACAACATTTTAAGATGGCTACCCTATAAAATTAGCAACTGGATGGGCATCTTGGAATGCCACTATGCAGAATGTATAATTATTTTATGAAGATAGTCAGTGTCTTGCTTCTAATTGTGATGGCCAACTTGCAATGGCAAAACAATCAAAGATATGTAGAATGCTATTCCTATATGGCACCACATGTAAAGCAGTGGCTGTGAGCGACTCTGTGCACTGCGAGACGCAGTGCAGAAAACATCAGTAAGCAAGCAGCCATTTAGCACTGTTTGGAGAGTTGCAGTGCAATAACTAAGAACTGGTCCATGAGCCCTGGTCAGCTACCCAAAGCACTTTAGTGTTCTCATTTTCAGGCAGCAATGCATATGTGATCAGGATAAGCGTAATCACTTTCAGTGCATGATATCCAATAGTTGAAATTGACTGACTTGTTTTTTCCATCAGTTTATGATTAGATGGCTCTGTTGTGAAATCTCCCTCTATATATATAATCAATTGCAGTGTACCATCGGGGAGACTGCGGTCACCCAAGGACGTTGAAATGAAGATAATTAAGCATAGCAAACCTGTAACCAGAGCTTGTCCTTTTCTCTGGAGGGAACTCTGACCTCCCTTTTGGCTTTAGGACTTTGTGCACTTTACCACTGCTAACAAGCGCTAAAGTGATTGTGCTTTCTACTTAAAACATGGTAATAATGTCTTATCGCTAATTGGCATCATTTATTTACTCATAAGTTCCTAGTAAAGTGCACACCAGGGGCCCAAAGACTGTAAATAAAATGCTACGAGTGGGTTTACAGCACTGAGTGTGCCACCCACTTCAGTAGCCCTTTAAATGTCTCAGGCCTGCCGTTGCCAAGCTTGTGTGTGGAGTTCTAAACTGTCATGTCGACCTGGCAAGTTAACCCTCTTGCCAGGCCCAAACCTTCGTTTTTAATACATATAAATTACCCCAAATGGAGGCCCTGGACAGCCTCAAGGGCAAGGTGCAGTGTATTACGTTAAGTTTAACATGTCTTGTAGTGAAAACCTCAAAATTATTTTTTCACTACTGAAAGGCCAATTTCTTCCCTAGGTTAAAATTGGGATTACCTTTTACACTTTATACGTGCAATTTACAATTGGGAAAATATAGATTTTTCATGTTTGGTGTCTTTGGACTCAGAGTTTAAAATCACAACTTATGGTAAATTTGGATTTTAAGTTGAAAGTTTGAAAATTAAACTTTTAGAAAGTTGGCATGTTCTTACTTTAACCATTCATTCTGTACCTTATGCATGTCTCTGAATAGCCATCTGTGGCGGGTGACAGCTGGGCTTTGTGCATTCCCTCCAGACAGCCACACACAAAGGGAGCTTAGGTGTGACTGATGGACCATCAACATCCTGATGGGTCATCCTGGCAGGGTGGGAGGGAGGAGCTGACACATTTTAATAGGCTGTTCCTCCTCCAACACGTAGGGCTGCATAACCCCCCTGTAGTGAGCCTGCAAGCTAGAAAAGTGGGCATTTTTACAGTTGAAAAAAAGGAACTTCATGATCTTCCTGGAATATGCATGACTGGTTGAGTAGGGGATGGCTTAAATTGACATTACAAGACAGGACACAGCTATTTAGTGGCTTTCAAGATGTGTGGGTTGGGCTGAAGCATCAGGGATAGATCCAAAAGATGCAACAAAAACAAAGTCTCAGTGCTGCAAAATATGAAAAGAAAAACCTAAGGTGGTGATGGACGGAGCGTTGACAATACAAACACTCACCCCCAGTCAACTGATCGGGGTTTAATCCATCACCGTTCTTTAGCTCACTCCGCCACCCCAGTTCAGACATGGCCATATGCAAATCAGTCTGACCCTGTGCCTCATGGGAACAGTCCAGCCCGAATTGCCAAGCCATGTCTTCCCTGGACCGGAATCAAGCTTCCCAGGACTGGTTTCTGGCATTACAGCTGTCTTCAGCCGGGCTTGCTTGACTCCAGTGGCAAAGTGAGCAAGGGACTCACGTCCGAGCATACCCTGCCAACTTAGGGCGAACAAAGAAAAACCAAAGGTGGTAATGGACGGAGCATTGACAATACAAACACTGACCCCCAGTCAACTGATCTGGGTTTAATCCATCACCGTTCTTTAGCTCACTCTGCCACCCCAGTTCAGACATGGCCATATGTCCCACATGTAGGGCTGCATAACCCCCCTGTAGTGAGCCTGCAAGCTAGAAAAGTGGGCCTTTTTACAGTTGAAAAAAAGGAACTTCATGATCTTGCCAGAATATACATGACTGGTTCAGTAGGGGATGGCTTAAATTGACTTTACAAGACAGGACACAGCTATTTAGTGGCTTTCAGGATGTGTGGATTGGGCTGAATCATCAGGGATAGATCCAAAAGATGCAACAAAAACAAAGTCTCAGTGCTGCAAAATATGAAAAAGCAGAGGCACAAGCTTTAGATCAATGAAAACAAGTCTAAAGACAAATCTGAGGAGCTCAGATGGTGACAGTTAAAGCTGTATGCATGGTACTAGACAGGAGACTACCTAATAATGAGCCTAGCATTGTAGATGGTTCAATGGATTCAGAATCTGATGTAGACTCTTCGATCAAATGTGTGGAACACTTGCCAACAGATACTCCCAGAACAGCGGAATATCGGATAGGACAAGACAATTCAAAGCTAAGTCATGAATGCTTCAATTGTATGTATCCGAAAAAATATGAAATCTCCACTAATGTGAGACTATGATTTGTGTTATCCTCCTAAACAAAGGGAGGCAACTATCGGGAATCAGACTTCCTGGATAGATACTCTCTCAAAGTTTTGATCCCACAAATTGCAAATAGGAGATGATTGTTTGTATTTTTTTGCTTAGTGAGCAAGTGTCCATTGTCTTCCCACCCTGGGGTAATGGGGGTGTTTGGAGTTTTAAGTAGTGGGGAACCAAATGAGAACATGAATGAAAACAAACCAACTATACGTTTTCTGATTTTGACCGACTTACAGTGTACAAGCAATAATGCTAATGTTAGAAATGGCGATTTCCGGTTGGCTAAGGCTTGCGCCAAAGCCAGGCAGAAACCACCATTCTACTTCAGGGCAAGGGAGTTACACGCCAAGGATAACCCCTGCTCACCATCTAGGTAACATGACACGAGCGGTAAGGCTGATCGCGGAGGCAATGTAGGTTAAGTATATGCGCACGCATCCAGCAACAACACCCAAGGCCCACCACAAAAGAAACTCCACACAAGGTTATATATAAAAATAGCCTTTGTATTATACCAAACACATTAGATAATAAACACACACTTTACAATGTGCCAACAGACACGGGCGGAATTTACAGGGGATTATGTACATGGGAAAGGGCCCCTTGGGCCACTGTCAGGAATAAGCACTTTTAGAAATAGCACTTGGTAGAATTAGCACTTTGTAGGAATAACGCTTAGCAAATAGAACATATAATAACTGTAGCACCAAATAGCAGATGTAGCACACAACCAGTAACCACTGGTAAAAGGTAAGTACCACCTACTCAATCCTAAACACCTTAGGCAAATATCACACAGGGAACCATGAACTCACTAGCATTACCTATACTAGGAAAAACAACCTCCTAAGCATAAACAGAAGAGAAGTGTGGCTCACTGGTTAGAGGAGGCAGACCTGGAAGCAGAGGTCAGCCCGGGACAAGGGTTCAATTCCCGGCTCGGCGGGGTCTTGAGTCCTAAAATGTCCATGGACTCGACAATTCTCGCTCCGGTGCCTACTCGATTCACGGGTTCAGACTCTGCGACTCTGGGCAATAGCTTGCTTAATCTCCACAACGGCCCCTCGCGGCGGGATGCCTGGATTGCGCAAAGCCTAAACGAAGCAGCTGCCCACTAAGTGCTGGGCAGTTGGAGATCTCCTCTAAGCTCTAAATAAACACTGTAGGGCCCAAAAACACCAAGGGAGCCTCGTGGGCTCGAAATAGTAATGCCCCCGTGGAGCTTCATGGGCTCTGCGAAAATGCTGCCCACTCGGGGAGCGGCCCGCTGCCAACCGGGGCCGCTCTACCCTCAGAAATGCCCCCAAACTGGTGGAGCCTCTCGTGGGCTCGAAGGAAATGCCCCCAAGATGCTGGAATCCCTCGCTGGGGACTCAAACTACAAAATGCCCCCGTCGTGGGAGTTCCGCCTCTGGGGACTCGTGAATGAAAGAAGACTCAGGGTGTTCCCGCTCTGGGGACTCGTGCAACTGCGGCACCCAAAAATGAAGATATCACTACTGGGGGGGGGGCAGGCACCGGCAATGTGCCCCGACGCCTCTCCCTCTTCACCAAGGAACCCGGGCCCCACTCACTGAGTCAGTCGTCAGGCGGCAAGGTTCTGTCTCTCTGGCTGCACTTATCAGCAGCCACGCAGTTGCGGTGGGCACCCGTCTGCCTCCCTTCTCCTCACCCGGGCTCTCCTCCGGCAACTGCGACGTGCGCAGGACTTCCTCCAGCAAACCGGAAGTCCCGCCCGCCGCCAGGCGAAAGGATGCCTGACTTCCGGTTTCTCGCGCTTCCCGGTACCCGTCTGCAGCGGGGAATTTCTTGAGGCAGACGAGGGGTAGGCTACCTCTTAAGTTAAAGTATAAGTGGGCAACAGCAACTGCAGCAGTGGGGTGGGCACCCGCAATAGGTGCTAAAAATCGGCAAAGATGCGGGGTAGACACCCGCGCCAAAATCGGCACTTCTGCGGCAGGCAGCGCGGGGTGGGCACCCGCAATAGGTAATAAAACTTTGGCCAATTTGCAGGGTGGGCACCAGTTCCCCTCCTAAACTAAAGTGGGCAAGTGGCCATTAAATCAGCGCTCCTGGCAAGTGGCAGACAACGCTTCCCTGGAGGAAAGCAAAGCATTCACCAGGAGCTTAAAGTAAAATGTCCAGGGGGAAAGTCCTTTTTAGAATGCAGTAGGATGGGGGGGCAAAGGCTGGGCCCAGGGGCCAGCTCACAGGCTCCTCCAGGCAGGGAGGCAGCTCCCAGTGGCGGTCTTCCTGGCGCCCAGCAGCAGCAGGCCCCCCTCAAACTTGGATCACAGCCGCTTTTTATACACACAAATGCTTTGTCTGTGTCTGCAGGGTGGGGGAAAACCAGTCGCAGCTGGTTTTGGAGCACTCTGTTATGCTCAGCCCAGTTGCACCACAGTTGGCGGAGCCAGCATTGTGTGGGGAAAGCCCAGCCCTATTTAGGTCCCAGGTGCATTCCTCCCACCCATCTGACTGTCAATCTCTCTATTCACCACCGGGGCAAACCCATCCTGACTCCTGGAGCCAGGCTCACCAGCCAGCTCCAGCCAATCACAAGCCAGACAGTCATTTCACCTAAATTACACAGACATGCCAACTTCTAGAAGTGGCACTTCCACACTAGACACAATAACGCCGCACACATCATCGCGCAGCATTTAATCACACGAGTCCGCACATACCAAACTCGACCCTGCACTCCCCACACATCAGTAACTAACATGGACACATACATTCCCCATGCATTCCTATAGGAGGGCAGGTCAATCTGCACGCACTTTAGCCTGGGATACAGTGGTAAAGTGTGCAGAAGCCAAAAATCACTAACACCAAGTCACAATTAAAAGCAAAAAGTTTAGGGGTGAACCTGCCAGAAGGGCCCAGTCCAACAGCTAATATTAGCCAATACAAACCCTTTAAAGTACAAATGGATGGTATTACTAAAGGCTACATTTGGGGGCCAATTCTGATGTTGGACGGACCTGAGTCCGTCCGACATCTGCCAGGAGCTGTAACCGACCGACCTGCTGTTGCCGGTTACAACCCTGCTTGTACGATGCGACCGAACAGGATTCTGTCGCATTCGTATACTTTACAATGCAAGCATGCATTCAGAGCGGAATGCATGCCTGCATTGTAGAAAGCAGGGGTGCAGTTCATCCCTGCATCCTGTGGCTGGCACCCATTGGTGCCTGCCAATGGGTGCAGGGATCAACGGAGGGGCACCATAGGTGCCCCCAGGCCGCCATCTGGTGGCATCACACCCATGGGGGCCCTGCTGGGGGCCCCCAGAGACAGCTTCCGACTGCCTTTTCGTGACCGGACAGACCAGAACGAAAAGGCAGTGAAATGCTGCCACCGTACACCCTCGGTCATAAAGAGGTGACCGAGGGAGTACTCTCCGAGCCTGTTGTCCGCAATCCGGAAATCCAAGTCGGATTCCTTTCCGACGGGCCCATCGGAATAGCTCGGTCAGAAAGAAATCCGGCCGGCAGTGACGGATTCGGTCGGAAGGGCTCTGAACATGGTTCGGAGCCCTTCCGTCCGAACTCAGAATCAGCCCCTAAATGTAATTAAATACCTATAAGTTCAAGACCTGCAAAATAAGTCATTTGAATAGTGCTTATAAGAGTTACACAATCCAAGCCTATTTGAAACATAGAGGGACCAGAAAAGCAATGAAACACACTTCATGCAAGAGGAGGGTCAGAAAATAAAACAGCACTATAGGGGTTAGCTGTAGTGCACTGGGTACTCACTGGATACTGGCCTTAGGTGTGAGGTACTCTAATCTGGGCAAAACAAGGGCTATCCTTTACTCCTTATAACTTACACATTGACCATAAGGGTAGATACTGGTTGATAGCAAGCTGGATGGGGTAGTTCTATTACTGCCAGTCTATATGCCCTTAATGTTAACTGTAGGATGATAATAAGTGTATATTTAATGTTGGTTTTCGTAGGTCACACCATCCTCTACCAATATCCCCGTTAATTCAGGTTAACAAAGCATTGCAAATCTGGGCGATTAATTGGGACTTGTTTTATTTCTGGAGATAACATAACCCAGCAAATGAGGAATATTCATACTATTTGCTGGTCCATAACTTACATGTTAGACTCAACATGATTCACAACTCCAAAAATGTGCATATTTATAAAGTGCAGAACTGTTTATGACCACAGACCTCTTCTACTGGAAATTCAATGGGAAATGGAGAAACCTGCAGACCCAACGTGGACACTCCAGGTCACCACTCTGGAGAATGTAGTGTTAGGCACAAGAAACAATACAGCATTGCAAACTGTTTTGTAAAGAGTTGGAGTACTGTATCTGGTGTGTTGGTGGAATGGGAGGCTTTAAGGTGGTTATTTGGAGACACTCCTTAAGAATATTACAGGGTGTTAACACAACTGGAAAGGAGATTGTGGGAGCTAGAATGGAAGTTATCCTCAAATGATAGGGACTGAAAAAAAGGAAGGGGTACTGCAATTGATTGAATGTCTAAAATTCCTAAAGTACAAAAGCTGTATGGTCAAGAGGCATTCTGAGGGAAGATTGCTGGTCTGACTATTTAGAACTGAAATGGGGGTCCCAACAGTAAGCCTGTAAAGTGTCCAGCGACCAATACTCTTCCTCGTATGCAGAAAACTATACAGACACTACTGACAATTTGGATGCCTACCCAGGCAGTCCAAGCTTGCCCCTTCTAAAGGCAGAGAAAATTTAAGTGTAGAGGTTCCACTAACAATTTCAGGAGGTTAGAAAAAAGATAACCAAGCTAGCTAAGGGAAAGACTCAGGGACCTGATGGGTTGCCTATTGCATTTCAATTGACATAAATAGTCCTAATGGCACTGAAATTGAAGGCTATATATGAGGTTGACATAGAAAAAGAAATGCTCATAGACTCTACAAAAAAGCGCTGATCGATTTCATATTCAAAGCAGGCAAGATGTACACAATAAGACCTTAGTATGACCAGTATCAATGCTTAACATCCATTACAAAATCCTCAATAGCACATTACCGTATCAAGTGGACAAGATTTCTTTTTTGTTTGTTTACCCTGATCAAAATGGATTTGTTTTGGACGCATTTTGTCAGCCAAAATAAGACAACTTTGCTTTGTCAGGAGAGAAATACCAGTCGTGTCCCCAATCAAGTAGTAATATCTACAGACTGAGAGAAGGCCTTTGACACTATTAGCAGGCGGTACATTTTTGCAGAATTTAGACAATTGGGATTTGGAAATGGTTGTCATTGCTGTATTCTAAGCCAATACGGGTGAATGCTATCCAAACCATACAAATTGGGAGAGACACAGTCAAGGATGCCCTCTCTTGTCACTTGATTTGCAAATTGTAATGTAGCTCTCCTATGAAAAATATTAAAAGAACCCGAAACAAGCATAAGGTACAGAAGATCAAATACACCACGTACTATATCATTCTTTGGGGATGATTTTGTATTTTATTCAAAAATTGATTATGCAGGGTGCAAGTCCACCATGCATGCCTTGGATCAGAAGGGGGAGATATCAGATTAAAAATAACTTGGCAGAAATCATGCATTTTCCCAATATTATCTGGACATTTTTAAATTATGAATCCATGCAGAAACTGATCCAGTGGGACAGACGGAAATGTAGTTATATATAGATATAGGTCCATCAGGAAGCTTTGAATGTGAATGAATGAAATGTCAACACAGCTCCTTCGGGCGCTGGAAGTAGATTTGCGAGCGGTGCTGCAGCACCCCCCCAATATATTTGCAAGGGGTTCAAAATGGAAACAAAGCTAAAGAGATCTTTCATTTTGTTTTCCATCTTGTAATATATGCTGTGCGTTCGAAGACAGAGGTCCAATGTCAAGGAATGTCTTTGAAAAACTGCTGTTTATTTGTGTTCTAGCTTGAAGAGTGGTATTTGCTTTTCTGTTTTCTTCCTGCCGAGTGAGTGAATTTTGCAACCAAGTGATAATCCTCTGGGTACAGCGTGTGCATGTCAAATGTTTTCTAACACAGAGCGAGACTGAAATACTTTACAAATGAACTTTACAGATAGTTCAAATTTATCAGCATCAAGTAAAGAGCAAACGACCACTGAAGACACATCAAATATTGGGAAAATATGCATTTGCCAATGAGGCTGATTCGTTTTTCTAATTCATAAGTGTGATGGATATAAAGATTTTAATAGGATGAAATCAAACTAAGATACCTTACTTGTGTGATAAATGTGCTTAGAGTCTAAATTGTGCATGTGATTTGTGCACCCTGCAGGATTAGCAGTAAAGCTACATGCTTGATGCTAATTTACTGGCATTTTCAAGAGGACAATTACATGGAAAATGTGTTCTCTATTAATGGGCGTATCCTACCACTCCATGCTTTACTCATATATTTGGGACAGTGTGCTTCATAAAACACTAGCTGATGCATACTGTGACCCTAGCATTCTGCTAAATGGATGTGGCATATTTGCTAGGCCTCTCCTTCCTGTATGCTTTCTTTTTTCATAAACGCTGTGACTTCAGTGATGTTAGATTGACTGTTGCACCCCCACTCCACCACCACTGCAGAGCTTTGTGCGCTATTTGGTGAACATTATATTTTCCAGCTTGCCTCCTCTGTCGGTAATGGGGAAATAGTGCTGGCTAAGATGGTGGTGGTAATCAGACTACTCTACCATTCTATTAACTTGTCAGTGAAGATACATGTGAAACTATTTAAGAAATTAGATTCCATCTCCTGATATTGATTTGGAGCGCAAACAGCCACAGAGTAAACAAACGTTAATGACTGACCTGGAAAGGAGTGAGTTTCCCTAGTCATGAGCTTTACTGCTTGACTGATCATCTTCAATGTGCGAACAACTGGCTATCAGCAACCACCATAGTTGAAACAAATGTTATGGTCACAGACTTATCAAAAAGTGAAATATCTCATTTTTTGGACCTGGAGATTTTATGGTAGGGAAAAAAAACACCAAGCTAGTGCAGATAGCGAAATATTGTTGTGTGATTGGAGTTAAAAGAACCTGAAGTATGCTTATGTTTCAGCTGATGAAATACAGTCCTTATCAGGTATAAACAAACACAATTTAGAAATGTGGGCCTCTGCTAGCAGAGAGAAGATGGAACCAACCATGGACATTTGTGGAACTGAAACAGAATTCCAGAATTCCCAAAGTATCATTCTTAACATAAGGCAACATGGTGGGTACCATACAAACAATTTGGGAATCAACAGCATGACAGAAATGCCTACGTGCCAGGGAGTGGCAAGAAGACAGTAACCCTGCATCATGAAATCCTCATTTGGGCTACTAAAATAGACCTGAAAGAATGAAAGGTTGTCATTTCATGTAGGAAGAGAGGTAGTCACAGAGGTCTGAGGCAGGACATTAAGGGGCCTATTATGATTGCGGAATTTCCGCATCCTCCGGGCTGGCGGAAGCCACCGCCGGCCCGGAGGATGCGGAAAAACCGCAGCGGACCCACCAAAGACCCACCGCCACATTAGGATGGCTGGTGGCTCCTGGGTTCCGTCCGCCGCTTTTCCGCCGCAGATGGCTTACAACCGCGGCGGAAAAGCTCTAATATGGTGGCAGTGTCTCTCAGACACCGTCCGCCATATTAGGATTGCTGTCAAGATATGCTTTTCCGCGGCGGGTTTACCGCCGTTGAAAAGCATACAGATCTTCACTGCAGGGGGCCCGTTGCGGGCCCCCTAGGTGAAGGGGGGGTGGGGGGTGCACATGGGGGGTACCTATGGTACCCCCTGTATTTGTATGCCCGTCCTGACTCGTCAGAAGCGGTCGCTCCACTTCAAGCTGCCTCCCCGACCTAAGTGCGGTATTGTAACCTGCCTTGAGCTACTCTGAGCTGTACCCGATTGTTATTATTAACTCCCACAGCGCCCGATATTAAATATTGATTTACATAGCGCCCGATCTTAACTTTTATTCCCTGCCTTGAACTGTTCTGAGCTGCACCGGATCTCTATCACCTACTCCCATAGCGCCCGATTTTAATTAATCATTCCCATAGCGCTCCACCACCTCAGTAGTTGCGCAGTTTGTTTTGCAGCGTAGCGCTAGTCCCAATTGCACCAATTAGCATAACAACACAGCGCTAGCCTCCACAGCGTGCTGTAACGCTGAGCTCTGTCTGCATTGCCTTGCTTTTCAATTATTTGATTGTTTGTGCCCATTCACAGTATCTTAGCGTGTCATTAATACTTTGTGCCCCTATCTCTGCATAGGATTTGGCCGACTGCCATCTTGTTTAGTCTCTTGTTGTTGTTTAGCCTTCCCTCCCCGGATATCCACCCCGCCTCCCGCCTCCCAGCTGCTCCGCCCTTGCCCATCCCCCTCCACTATCCATATATGACCGATGTCTCCACGCGCAGCGTTCCCGCGCAGCGGTCGGGCCCCATGCGCGCCGAAGGTGCGCCAAAGGTAAGCCCGTCTACGCCCGTCCGCGCCCGGACCGCGCCCAGCGCCAGACCCCCTGGTCCTCGCCGATCCCAACCCACTAGAGTCACATATGACGCCGCATCTCTCCTCGCCCTCAACCCCGGACGAGCACCACAATGCTGCTTTTGCCTGCCTCTCCTGCAAATTCAACTGCTCCAGGACCCTCACCAAACCCGACCCTCCACACACAGCTCCGCATCTAACCACCTGAAGTGCATCCTGCTCAACACCCGCTCAGTCCACAGACACGCAACGGAACTCTGGGACCTACTCGATACTGCGTCACCGGATATCACCTTCCTTACAGAAACATGGATGAACACAACATCTGCACCCGACATCGCCATAGCCATACTGGACGCCTACAAGATCACCCGTAAAGACCGCACCAATCAAACAGGAGGAGGCATCGCCATCATCCACAAGAACACCATCAAAATCACGACCAGCTCCGAGGATAATCTTGCAACTGCCGAATACCTCCACTTCCAGATCCACACCGACCCTAGGACCACTCTTAGAGGCACCCTCATCTATAGGCCTCCAGGTACCCGCAGTCAATTCAGCGATGACATCACCGACTTCGTCTGCCCACATGCACTCACCTCCGAGAACTACATTCTTTTAGGAGATTTCAACTATCACCTTGAAAACAAACACGACAGCAACACCACCACCCTCTTGGATAACCTGGTCAATCTCGGACTCAAACAACTTGTTGACACCCCCACCCATGTTGCAGGACACACGCTCGACCCTATCTTCACCTCCAGCAAGCATATCTCCTTCGATCGCACCACAGCTCTCCATTGGACGGACCACAGCTGTGTTCACTTCAGCTACAAAACCACCCCGACCCACAACCGCCCACAACCTATTCCTCGGAGAAACTGGAACAAAATCACCTCCGACCAACTCCTCACATCACTCAACCAAAACCCTCCCACCCTCTCACTGGACCAAACCAAGCGGCCACCAATCTCAAGCACTGGATCACCCACAGTGCGGACGAATTAGCACCCCTGAAAAAACACCAGTTCAAATCAGACTGCAAAAAGGCTCCCTGGTTCAATGATGACCGTAAAAAATCCAAGAAGCTATGCCGCACCCTGGAGAAAACATGGAGAAAAAACCCAACCACCGACAACATGTCCATCCTCAAGGCTGCCACCCGCAAACACCACCAACTGATTCGATCTGCTAAGAAATCAGCATTCAAGGATCGTCTTGACAACAACAATCACAACAGCAAGGAACTTTTCAACATTGTCAAAGAATTCACCAACCCCACCGCAGCATCTAACGACATCACTCCCTCCCAAGACCTCTGAAATGCGCTATCCTCCTTCTTCTACAACAAAATCGCCGACATCCACAACAGCTTCAAGAATACTCCCAGCTCCCAACCCCCCCACCCCCTTCAGATCCTACTCCGCCAACTAACAACCTCACCGCATGGAACCCAATCACCACTGAAGATACCATCCGCCTAATGAACTCCATCCACTCTGGCTCGCCAACCGACCCCTGCCCCCACCACATCTTCAACAGAGCGAATCCATCATCGCACCCCATCTCCGTGATGTCATCAACTGCTCGTTCAACTCTGCCACCTTCCCAGAAAGCTGGAAACATGCCGAATTCAGCGCCCTTCTGAAGAAACCCACAGCAGACCCCTCCGAACTTAAAAACTACCGACCCATATCCCTCCTCCCATTCCCAGCCAAAGTCATCGAGAAAGCCGTCAACAACCAACTCGCCGCCTTCCTTGAATCCAACAACTCCCTCGACCCATCTCAATCCGGATTCCGAGCCAAACACAGCACCGAAACCGCCCTCATTGCAGCAACAGACGACATCCGAACACTACTGGACAACGGTGAAACTGTGGCCCTCTTTCTACTGGACCTCTCCGCCGCGTTCGACACAGTCTGCCACAGCACCCTTATACAACGCCTCAGCAGCATCGGCATAAAAGGAAAAGCCTTGGACGGGATCACCTCATTCCTCGCTGGGAGAACTCAGAGAGTCCGACTTCCCCCATTCACCACAGAGGCCACCGAAGTCATCTGCGGAGTACCACAAGGATCTTCACTCAGTCCCACCCTCTTCAACGTCTACATGAGCCCACTCGCATCTATCGCGTGTCAGCACAACCTCAACATCATCTCCTACGCTGACGACACCCAGCTGATTCTCTCCCTAACCAAAGACCCTAACACCGCCAAAACCAATCTCCATGAAGGCATGAGAGAAGTAGCCGAATGGATGAAACACAGCCGCCTAAAACTCAACTCAGACAAAACGAAGGTGCTCATCCTAGGATCTTCCTCCTCTGCCTGGGACAACTCTTGGTGGCCCTCCGCTCTGGGCACAGCACCCACACCCACAGACCATGCACGTAACCTTGGCTTGATCCTAGACTCCTCTCTCTCGATGTCCAGACAAGTCAACGCAGTCTCATCATCCTGCTTCAACGTACTTCGCATTCTCAAAAAGATCTTCCGTTGGATCCCCCTCGAGACAAGAAAGACTGTCACCCACGCACTGGTCACGAGTCGACTGGACTATGGCAACACACTATACGCCGGAATCACAGCAAAATTACAGAAAAAACTCCAATGAATCCAAAACGCTTCAGCGAGACTCATATTAGACATCCCTCGCCAAGATCACCGGACACCTAAAAGACCTCCACTGGCTTCCCGTCAGCAAAATAATCACATTCCGCCTTCTCACCCACGCACACAAAGCCCTCTACAATCTAGGACCCGAATGCCTCAACACTCGACTGTCCTTCTACAAACCCACCCGCCAACTACGATCGTCCAATCAAGCCCTCGCCGCAGTCCCACGCATCCGAAGATCCACCTTGGGTGGCAGATCCTTCTCCTTCCTTGCTGCCAAGACCTGGAACTCACTCCCCACCCGCCTCCGCCTTACTCAAGACCACATCTCCTTCAGAAAATAACTTAAAACCTGGCTATTCGACAAATAATGAACCCCCTACCCAAGCGCCTTGAGACCCTCTGGGTGAGCAGTGCGCTATACAAATACCTGAACTTGAACTATGCAGAAAGCGGCAGGCACCGCGCGGTGCCTGCCACTTTCTACATACAAATGCAATGCGTGCATTTTTAACATTGCTGCTGGTTCAGCTTGAAGCTGCACCCGCCGCAATGTTAAAAATAGAGGATGTGACCGCCAGGGTGGCGGTCACATCCTAATAGCACAGGAGGGAATGCCGCAGCCCATGCGGACGTTCCCTCATCCTCGCATAATCGGCCCCTAAGTGTACACTAAGGATTTCCTGAAACTAAAACTGGTGTGAATTATTTTTGCACTTGACCCATCTGATGCATAGGAGGCCCAATAAAATAAACCCAACAGTGTCAACACAGCTCTGAAAATTGACATTGGAATAATATCTCACTGGAGAAGGAATAGGCAGATCAACTGAGATGAAACCAAAAGAGCTCTTATTGTCGTTGGTATCAAATGAATAACATACTGCAATAGATTTACTAATCTAGCATTGAATCTAGCTAGGAGGCATTTAGCAATGGCTTGGGGATATCCCAGAGGTCTGGAAATCAAACTTTAGTGAGAGGTGAGACCAGCTAGGCATAGACAGAAAGTAAGGTATTGCATTTTGAAAGCAATGAGGCAGAAAGGGAACAGGCGAGCCACTAACACAATACTTCTAAGAGGAGACAGAGGATGTTTTGAGGTACTTGCATAATTATGCAGCAAAATGCAGTTACCGGGACTTAGCACACTATTGTACTATGTAATAGAGACAACAAAACGGGTTCTCATGCCACTAAACAGACTGCACAGAATATCAACAAGAAAATGGCAATAATGTGCAAATCTGTGTACCCATAATGCTAAATTGTTTTACGTTTAAAGGTACATGTTAAATTACATATTATAAATCTATGCCTGTTATGTACCGACATGTATAACTACATCTACAGCTTAAATATGTTGTGACTGTATATTGATACATAACACTGAAAACAATAAAAAAGGGTTTAAAAATGAGGTGACTAGAAATAATGACAAAAACCTTGAAGAAACCAATATGGGGTAGCAGCATAATAGAGCTCAAATGGAGGCATATCAACATTTGATGGCCACTTTGTTAGCTGAACTTGGAGATTAAACCGTGAGTTGGATCCTATCAAAACTGCTAAAATACTGAGATGCACAGACTTCAATGCCAGCCGCGGCCCGTGGAGGGAGTTACGGTGGGGCAGGGAGGCGGGGAGGGGGAGGGGCAGGGTGGAGGGTGCTAAAAACCAGCATATGGATAATTGCAGGTAAGTAACCCATTTAATTAATAAAACGAATTTCATAGCGCGCACTGCATTGCATTTTGCGATGAAGGGCATGGAACGAAATTCGTTTTATTAATTAAATTGGTTACTTACCTGCAATTATCCATATGCCGGTTTTTAGCACCTTCCACCCTGCCCCTCCCACTCCCCCCTCCCCCTCCCCGCCTCCCTGCCCCACTGTAACTCCCTCCACGGGCCGCGGCTGTTCAATGCTCTCTGAAAGTCTTAACTGTAACCTGTACCATTAGGGTGGAGAGTGCAGGGCTGAACGGGAATTTCTCTCAGGGAGGCTAGTACATTATGTGGTCACAAGTAAGCAGAGAAAGGAAATGATTGCTACACTAGGATATCAAGGTAGATTTTCCGGAACCAGCAATCTTTGTGAAAAGGCTAAAAAGTTATGATTCGCAATGATATGATGATTGAATGCTTTTGACTGAGTCTGTCATTAGATGAAAAGATGCTGAAACGTGGATGCAATATGTCAGTTCCGAGGGGGAGTAGATTAGTGTCCAAATTTTTGGAAGAGGTGAGACATTTGACATGTTGAACATTTAGCGATGAGGACCCGATCTTGCTAGGGTACCCGGGTGCATTTCCAGTGGTAACCAATCCATCCATAATTAACACATCTGCATACACCCCTTGTGTCCTTACTTTAAGGATGGAAATGAGAGATGTCTTAGCAGTGCTGAAGATGGATGTAAATGTGTGTAAATGTAAATGTAAAAAGCTCTTGTATAGCGCGGCCTTCACTCCAGGGAGCATCTTGGTGCTTTAGAAAGGGAAGACAGAAAATGACGAGCCTTGCTGATGGTAGAAGAATAGTCTGCGTATTCAAATTAGGTGTTTGCATAGGGTATCGGATAGATTGTATATCCATGTTTTGAGGGTCTTTCTGAAGATTGTTTCTAATGCAATTTGACATAGGGACGGTGGGAGTATGTTCCACGCTTTGGAACCCAAAACTGCCAGGGCATTTCCTCCTCTCGTTTTCAGTCTGAAATTAGGGATTGTGAGGAGGTTAGCCTTTTGGGATCTCAAACTGCGCGTGGGAGCGTAGTGCCTGAACATGCTCTGAATGTAGTTAGGTCCTTTTCCATAGAAGGCCCTGAAGGTAATTAGGACGATTTTGAAAAGAACCCGTTTATGAATCGGCAACCAATGTAAAATGTCCATTGCTGCTGTGGCTGACGTCCTCCTATTCCATCCCAGCACCAGTCTTGCCGCTGCAAGTTGCACCATTTGCAGCTTATGGCAGACCATCCTATTTTTCCCTGCATATAGACGGTCCACCAAGATGGTATGTGAGACCGAATCGAATGCCGCGGACAGGTCCAAAAGTACCAGAACCGCCTTCCTTCCCTGTTCCATTGCGGCCCTTAGAGTTTCAGAGCTGAAAATCAGGGCTGACTCGTCGAGTGTTGGGCCCTAAAACCCGCTTGGTTGGGGTGCCAGATATTATTGGTCTCCAAGAAGGCAGTGAGCTGCTTATTTACAGATTTTTCTGTTAGTTTGCAGAAAGCTGGAAGCAGGGAAATGGGTCGCATGTTGGTCAGTGTTGTTGGGTCTGGTACTTGTTTTTTCTGCAGGGGCTTTACTGCCGCAAGTTTCCATTCTTCAGGAACTGAGCCAAGATTGAGGGAGGAATTTATAATGCTATTTATGATGGGGTTGACAATCTCCACCATTGCGTGAAGAACAAAAGGAGGGCAGGGGTCAAAATGGGAGCCTGATTTGATCTTAAAAATTTCTGCCCGGGATTCCTCTAGGCTAACTGGATGGAAAGTGGAAATGGGGGAAATGGTTATGACATCTCTGTTGTTTCCTGGCTTCTCTTGAGTCAACGGATAAGGGAAATCCTTTGTGAGCGTTTGAATTTTTTTCTAAAAATCCGCTATTGTATCACATAGACTCTGGGAGGGGGAATCTCTTTCTGCATAGTTTTGGGGTTAGTGAAGGTGCTGACTATTTTGAAAAAAAAATTCTGCTTGTTGTTGCTTTTGGTTATAGCCTCTGTGTAATATTCCTTTTTTCCGTTTTTTATCATCCCGTGATACCAACGGCGAGCAGCCCTATAGTTACTTTGATCGGTTTCTCCATAATTAAGACGCCATATCCGCTCTAAAGTCCTTACCTTCCTTTGTTCTTCTTTCAGAGCCGGTGAGAACCAAGGGGAAGAGGGCCTCTGCTTCTTTCTGGCGCCTCGCCTGGGAGCAGCGTAGATGTTTTCTGAGCTAAATATATTTATCCACTCCCTGAAGATTTGACTATCCGTAGTTGGATCTCCTGTGGGGGTGGGTCTATTTCCTGCTGCTATAGTTAAAAACTCCGTCTATCCTATCATATTTTTCCAACAGGGTTCCCCCTGGGAGAGCCCTGACGTCATACCTAGGTGATCTACAGTCTTGTCAGCCAGCACTGGGATATCAAAAGGAATAAAGCTGTGGTCTGTCCACGTTAATACTTGGGGTATTTTTACACTGAGTGTCCCTAGATTTGAGCAGATGCAATTGAGGATATGCCCCGCCTTGTGTGTGGTGTTTGTTGTGAGCTGAGTTAAACCTAGAACATTCATCGTGTCCCTGAAGCATATTGCCGCCGGGTCCGTGGGGGAGTCTAAATCTACCTTGGCGTCTCCTAGGAGTGTGAAATTGGCAGATTTAAGAACTAGGCCCAGATGTAGGTAAAATAGATTTACCGATTTTTAATTACCGAATTTTACCGATTCGGTAATTAAAAATCGGTAAATCTAAGGGGTGGATATGTAGGTATTCCAGATGTGCTGGAATACCGATTCTGAAGAATTCGGTATTTACAGATTCGGTAGATACCGAATCGGTAATGCCCATTCATTCCTATGGGCTTTGAAGCCCATAGGAATGAATGTGCATTACCGATTCGGTATTTACCGAATCGGTAAATACCGATTTGCACAAGGGTGCAGGGGGTGTCACTTTGACACCCTCTGGCACCCCCAAAACAGGCTCGGGTGCCATGTGGCAGGCATACATGCCCTAAGGGCAGGTCTGCCTGTCACATGGCATAGGTGTGCATGCACACATGTGCATGCACACCGGAATCGGTATTTTGCCATCAAATTGGATTTGATGGTAAAATACTGATTCTGTAAGGCCTCTGGGACTCTGAAGAGTCCCACCTACATCTCGGTGCCTCAGAATCGGTAAATTTACCGATTTTTTTTTTACCGATTTGTTAAAATAATGCCCCCTACATACCTGTCACCCATATACCGGTCGGTAACGGCCGAAAATACCGATTTTCGGCCGTTACCGACCGACCTACATCTGGCCCTTGGTCACTAACAGCTTCCCCGATGCTCTCCATAAAGTCTGTATGTTTCCCTGGCGGACGATATACTAGTGATCGCGTGAGAGTAAATGAATCATGCACCTTTATTGCGTAGCCCATATTTGCTGATGGGCTGGATAAAGGATCGGACACCTCAAACACCATAATAGCAATACCTGGTATGGTCTACTCATGTAGAGAGGTCTTTTGTTGATCTTTTTTAAATCAATAATCGCTTCATGTTCTCAAGCCCAGATGAAAGATAAAGAAAATGCCCACCCCAAATCCATCTGGCAGGACTGAGATTATGATAACTTTTTTCAGGAGCTTTTGATTGCCATTCTTGAGACCATTCTATCAGAATCAGAATTTTCTTTATTCGGTTAAAAAGTTTGAAACCATCAAAGCACAGTACAGCATTTCATTTAACAATTTTCACATTTTAAATGACTAAATACAAACTACAGGTAGCACTGAGTACATTACAAAATTACAGATTTGGTTGAAATAAATACAATTAAAAACACTTTGTCACCCACAGAAACTTGCTCAGAAAACACCCAGACGCAGGGGGCACATAGCAAAATTAAGGTAACGATGTTTTATTTCGGCTCCTAATCGCCCCAATAATGTAACTTGCCACCCCAAAACAGACCATTGGAGACCCAAGCATTTGTAAAAAAGCCAAAGCCAGTCTGACTTGGTCAAAATTTTGGCCCCGAAGCAGTGGGACAATAAATTTTCTACGATGGGGAACATAAAACTTGCAAAAAAAGATCATGGGAAGGGTATTCAGATCAGAACAGTTGTCACATGGACAATGCCCCAATGTCCCAACTTTTACAAAACCTTTTGGGTAGGATAGCAACCATGGGAGCATATTGTACTTAAATCTTATCAGCACATAGCGATGGAACGGCTTGTTTATATAAGTTAAGTACGGCTGGATGTCTTTGCATATACTCAACATTACAAAACTCCTCACCGATGGTTTCACCAGTTCCTCTTCTTCTCTCTGTGACTGTATCCTGTTCAAAAACAGGGCCTTTACAGCTTTAATAGCAGTTTTGCTCAAAGCCACAGGATTCGTAAACAGTTCAGGACAACCCATTAACTCAGTTTGAGTTTTAATATAGCTGATCCAAGGGATGTCCAGGGCCCTGTCTAGAGACAGACAGTCTTGAATAATTAACTGGTTTAAATTTGGCGCTTGCTGCGCCCATACTCTAAGCCACCCCAACACCAGGCTAAAGCAATCTGATCTGATATATAACCCACCCCTAGATCTTCATGAACATTAAAAGCAGCTACAGTTTGGGGGAGCGACAACAATTTTCTTAAAAAGACATTTTCTGTGGTTTGGATCTCGGACATGTTCAAATAACCCCAAAATTCACTCCCGTAAAGGACCATGGGTACACACTTGGCATCATAAATTTTTACAAGAGCCGGTAAGGGCTTACAACCCAATCGTTTTGCAAACCCCAACAAAGCACCTGTTGCTCTCGCTAATATATTCTTTTTCAATGCGTGTTGCGCGACCCACGACCTTCTATCATCAAAGACAACACCTAAATACGGGAATGTAGGTACTTTAATGAGAACCTGACCTTTACAGAAAAAGGATGTTTTCTTTGCCCGCCCTCCACCAATTGTCATAGCATGTGATTTTTAAAAATGTGTTGTTAAGTCTAGAGAGTCCATAAAATTGATAAAACAATCTAAAAGAGATTTCAACCCTCTTGCAGTTCTTGCTAGCAAAACAGCGCCATCCGCATAAAGTAAAGCTGGAATTTTTTTTTAGCCAACTCTCGGAATATCTTTATTTACTAGGGTTAAAGCATCACCCAAATTGTTTATATAAAGCGTGAACAACAGGGGCGCCAGAATGCAGCCCTGCCGTACCCACCGCTTTACAGGCCATGCATCGGTAAGACTTCCATTCTCGTTGTAGCGGACTACTGCACTGGTATTCACGTGGATTTCTGCTAGGAAGGATAATAATACAGGGTCCAGCCCCATGTCACATAAGGAAGACCATAATTTTTGTCGATTTACAAGGTCGAAAGCAGTCGACAAATCCATAAAAGCTAGGTGTATGTCCCCCTGCTTTGCGACTGTATATTTCCCTATGAGAAGATGTAAATTTAGACATTGGCTAGCAGTACCTCTTCCTTTTCTAAACCCATACTGCAGGTCCGAGACAACATTATTCTCTTCCAACCAGTCTGTCAATCGAATTAAAACAGCTTTTCCCATAATTTTCGCAGCCGAGTCTAAGAGTGAGATCAGCCGATAACATGCCGGATCTTCCCTCGCGCCCTTTTTGAAAATTGGGACAATAACTGCTTTACCCCAGGACTCTGGTAGGCCAACATTAACAGCTGCATTAAAAACGGAGGTTAAAATCTTTGCCCAATAATTTGGGTCCGCCTTATACAGGTTCACAGGGACCCCATCTGGGCCTGGGGCTTTCCCATTTGCAGTGGACTCAATTGCCTCTAATATTTCCTCCTCAGAAAAAATGATTTTCCCAGTCTGTATATTCACCCCACTAGTTATAGCTGGAGATATGCTTATCTCAGCATAAAGACCACTGAAATGCTACACCCATTTTTCTGGGGCAATAAGGCAGTCCTTGTTTATATTATCTGTCTCATTAAACAATGGACTGTTTATCACTTTCCAAAATTGAGTGCTATTTTTCAGAACACTCGATTCGGTTAGTTCTTCCCATGCCATGTTTTTTAGCTCATTTTTCCTCTGTTTTATGGCATTTTTATAGGCCCTTCTCGCTATAGCAATCCTACGTGGGTCCCTCTCACACTCTTTCAGAGCCTCTAACAGGGCTACATGCGTGCTGCTGCAAGCCTGATCAAACCAGCTCTCCAATTTTTGCTTTCTGGGTCTGCTTTTCCTACTTAGCTTATCTGCTACATGAGTTGTTATACAATTAAAAGCACCCAGAATTTCAGATGGGTCTGAATTAACTCCTGTACATATATTCAGTTCCTCCGCATTACACCTGTACAGATCCTCTAAGAAGTCCATAGGGGTAACCGCTTCCCACCTTATTCTCCTCCCCTGACATATAGTAGCTATATTTGAGTTTTTAATAGGAGCCAGCGCATTTTCCCCTTTAAGAGCCCTGATATTAATATCCAGACTAAGGGGATTGTGATCACTAAATCCATTTTGTGTTACACTGAACGAACCTATACTATCCATCAGAGGGGATGAGACAAAAATATAGTCCACAATGGACTGATGACCTTGACCCACAAAGGTCGGGACGGGACACAAGACGTCCCCTTGTGATAGGGCAACCAAATAAAACTCAGATAAAAGACTCTCAAGATACATCCCGCTTCTGGTGTGCTCAAAATGAGTACCACCCCACGGGTCAACTTCATAATCAACATTCTGTAAACACTTAAGGGGACAAATGTGAATATTAAAATCGCCAAGAATTATAAGATTATATTGTACCTCGTTACCCATATTATAATCCTCCAGAAATACTGACAGTGCTCTCAAATGTTCCATTTCATCAATCCTGGTGAAGGAATTATAAAAATTTACCAGCAGAATTTTGGGCAAGTTTTCACCTTCCAGTCTAACCGCCAAGATATTTGGGGAGCTTGACGCCACTAACTCCGCTCTATACAGTAATTTAAGGCTGAGTAGTAGCAACAGCCCCCCCTGGATCTCCCCATTGGTGACGGTATTGCAAATTTATTAAATGATTAATAGCCATCCAGATGATAACCTTCCTCAGAGTCCCAGGTTTCCTGCAGTGCAATTATGTGAAAAGGAGATAGCGTAGCCCCCCAGTTTCGGTCCCCCCTTTTTGAGCGCAACCCAGCAGCGTTCCAAGATAGAAACGCAATCTTATTCATAGTCAAGTTGGCTCTGTAGTTCTTAGAGTCCACCCACTTCAACAACCGCTCCATTTAATGTCACTGAGCTAGTAACTTCATAAACCTCTGTGGGCCTTGAGTTCTGAACAGCCATTTCATCAAAAGACCCATCTCCTACAAATTGCACCTCATGGACGACTCTTTCAGAAACCACCTCATTTGGTTGAAAGACTTGAAATCGGTCAGAAGAGAGACTTGTCATACCTTATATTTTGGTGCAAAATCGATCCTGAGAATCCAGTTCTGTGGTTGGAGCACTTTACGATCCACAACCGAACTGGTTAATCTTAGGCCTAGGGTCTCCGCACCACAGAGTCAGTCATTCGTGTTTAAGTCACTTAGTGCCTTATACCTATTGGTCAACTCAATAGGCCCAGCGAAGGGAGCTGACTGTGTAATTTCCCTGCTTCCCCCATACCCTCCGAAGGTCTTTGGGGGATAGAAAAAGCCCAAAGGAAGAACATTCACATAATCGGAATGTATCCTATATGAACCTGCCTGCTTCAGAATATGATCAACCAATATTGGGCAGCCAAAACTTACAATTACACAGTCACCACTGAGAGTTTTCTTTGTTTTCCCCACCCAGGGTACCCTTCTCACCATTTTAAAATTGTTAAACAAATGTTCGCCCAAAACGGTTTTGACACTCAAATATTGCAGGGCCTTATTTCTAAGGGTAGTCCAGTGTTCCTCTTTCCCATCCTTTGTTTTCGGGACATTTGCCAAAATTATTGAGTAAGGACTGGCTTCTGGGGGGAGGTGCAGCGCTGCTTCACAAGAAAGGGCCCGAACAGAGGGTCTTATTCTCCCTGGCTGGCCTAATGGCCCTTGTTTTGATCCTTGACTTTCCCCCCCAGCCACAGCCAACGCTGGAATAGTTGGCACTACAACTTGGGGCACAGTGACCATCATGGAGTCTACAAGGACATTTACCCTCGTTGTTATTACGCTTAAAGAAAGTGTATCAGGTTGACTTCCCCCTTGCATTGGCACTTTCTGTTTAGTGAGATGTTTTTCAATAGTATCTAGTCTTCCACCTATTTTCACCAATTCTTCCATGACTGGGTTAAGAAAAGCTTTCAACCGTTCTTCCAATGTTGCAATAAAGTGGGCCATATTGTCCCCCGTCTTATCATTTACATAATTACCTGACTCTAGCCCTCCCTTCCTTCTATCTTCCATAGTTTGTTTGGTAATTTCCCTCCTGTCTACCCCTCCCAGACGGGATGCCTTTGTTTTTACTATTCCCTGGCTGTTTAGCTATTCGCCAAGTACTTTTAAGGGAGTCACTTGCCTTTCTTTTCCCTGGCGCATAATTTTTGTTGGTCACTGAAGTAGACCGTAGCTGCCTAGTACATGTGACTATGGGAGAAACTAATAAGCAAGACACATGAGAAGAATCAGAGTCAATAGACAGACTAACATCAACAACAGCCCCGTTTGTAATATGGCGGATAGGGGGAGCACTAGTGTCCGGGGGTGGCTCAGTGGTTTCTACAGCCAAAGGAATTTGGCGTAGTTGTTCTGACGATAGACTTCTCTCAAAGAGTTCAATTTCTTTGGCCACAGCAGTTTCTGCACGTTTCAGGAAAACATCCAAGGTCCCAACACCCCCACCCCCAGAGTTTCCTTTAGATAAAGATTTAGTCATATCAGGGGGTATGTTAATCCTAGTTTGCAACCAACAAAACTTATCAGCCAAATATGTCAATCCATAAGCAGAGTTGAGAAAATGTTGTTGGCTCAGCCCTGGTAGTGGCGATGCCAGAGGGGGGGCCCAGCCCGGCCTCCTCTGGCCTGTGAGGGCCTAAGAGGGCCCGCCCTTTGCCCGGGCTTAGCCCGGCGCAGTCCCGCGCACGTGCCGTGACGCGAGAAAGAGTCTTCCTTTTCTAGCGCCTCCAGGCGCGGATGTCCGGTGGAGCGGCTGCCTGCCTGCCGCTATGCCCCCTGGGGATTGTAGTCTCCCCTGCACTGCAGCCATGTGAAGATGGAAGGTTGTGGCGGCGAGGGGAGACCTGTGGCGACAACAGGAGCAGAGGGAGCAAAAGGACGCAGCCCAGGTAGGGCAATGGAGAGCCTTATGGGGTTAGCGTAGGTTACGGGGCTAAAGCAGTTCACCCGCTCTGCCGCAAAGAGTCTTCCTTTTCTAGCGCCTCCAGGCGCGGATGTCCGGTGGAGCGGCTGCCTGCCTGCCGCTAGGCCCCCTGCGGATTGTAGTCTCTCCTGCACTGCGGCCACGCGAAGATGGAAGGCTGTGGCGGCGAGGGGAGACCTGTGGCGACAACAGGAGCAGAGGGAGCAAAAGGACGCAGCCCAGGTAGGGCAATGGAGAGCCTTATGGGGTTAGCGTAGGTTACGGGGCTAAAGCAGTTCACCCGCTCTGCCGCAAAGAGTCTTCCTTTTCTAGCGCCTCCAGGCGCGGATGTCCGGTGGAGCGGCTGCCTGCCTGCCGCTATGCCCCCTGGGGATTGTAGTCTCCCCTGCACTGCGGCCACGTGAAGATGGAAGGCTGTGGCGGCGAGGGGAGACCTGTGGCGACAACAGGAGCAGAGGGAGCAAAAGGACGCAGCCCAGGTAGGGCAATGGAGAGCCTTATGGGGTTAGCGTAGGTTACGGGGCTAAAGCAGTTCACCCGCTCTGCCGCAAAGAGTCTTCCTTCTCTAGCGCCTCCAGGCGCGGATGTCCGGTGGAGCGGCTGCCTGCCTGCCGCTAGGCCCCCTGGGGATTGTAGTCTCTCCTGCACTGCGGCCACGCGAAGATGGAAGGCTGTGGCGGCGAGGGGAGACCTGTGGCGACAACAGGAGCAGAGGGAGCAAAAGGACGCAGCCCAGGTAGGGCAATGGAGAGCCTTATGGGGTTAGCGTAGGTTACGGGGCTAAAGCAGTTCACCCGCTCTGCCGCAAAGAGTCTTCCTTTTCTAGCGCCTCCAGGCGGCGCGGATGTCTGGTGGAGCGGCTGCCTGCCTGCCGCTATGCCCCCTGGGGATTGTAGTCTCCCCTTCACTGCGGCCACGCGAAGATGGAAGGCTGTGGCGGCGGGGGGAAACCTGTGGCGACAACAGGAGCAGAGGGAGCAAAAGTACGCAGCCCAGGTAGGGCAATGGAAAGCCTTATGGGGTTAGCCTAGGTCACGGGGCTAAAGAGGCCATTCTAATTCTTGGGCCCTGGTGTATAGTTAAGTCCTTTGTCTGGGTGAAGCTGGTCAGCCTGGTGTATTATCCATATTAAAAAACATCCAGGACCCACTTGTCCTTCCCACTTGATATCCAGGGATTGAGGAAGAATGGGATATATTCCTCAAATTGCTGGAAACCATGCAAGGGGTACCTAGGCCGGAGTATTGAAGCATTCTGCTAAATGTCAGATGATAGGAAGTGACGTATATTCAAGAAACCACAAGCTTGTAATCTCAATTTGGAGGATTAAAAAGGGTCACATAGGGTGCTCACAAACTACTGGTTGTTGCTAGAAGTGGGCAAAGTGATTTTAATCAGTAGTGCAGATGGTTTTTGCTCTTAATCTGTTTGCTTCTCCAACTCATCAAAGTAAAGCCAAATCAGATTCTGTCTTAAGATAGGCAGTCTCACTAGCACTGAGATGGATAAGACTATCATGTGTATATTCAGAAAACTCATTGTGTTGCAACAGTGGACACAATGCCCAGTGATGTCTTTGCAAGGCTGTTGAAAGACAAATATAAGACAAACGGGTGGCCATATTTATTAAAGGGTTGCATTGCATTTCCATCACTCAATGGGATGCATGAAGGACTCAACCCTTAAGTGTGATTTATGAAACAAAGCAAGGTCACCTTCCATGACCCTGAGAGGCTTGATAAATCTGGCATAATGCAATGTAGTACACATTTCTGCGTACTCTACCTCATGAAGGCACTCCCTGGGTGGTGCGTGGGTGTTCTGCATTCTGCAGCACACATAGAAAAAGCAAAATGCTTTTTTTTGTGCAGGATTATGTCCCTTCCAGCACAAAACAATCCTGCTTGCAAATCAAGCATCCTCGCACTCTAGTGCAAGAGTGCCTGCATCGGCAGTAGAGAGCACATTCTGCGCCAGCGCTGGAAAAAGGAAGAAATGTCCTGTATTTTGTTAAATGCACCACATTTCTGCCCTTTTCCCGTCACCCAGCGCAGCAAGGGGGCTTGATGCATGACACATTTATAAATATGCCCCTGAATATCTAGGTCTGAGCCAATGTGTAAGGTTGCCGAGAGGGACTTGAAATCTCACCTCAGATACTGCATTGTGGTAGTCAAAAAAGGCTGAGCCAAAAGAGCAACGTCTAAAGCAATGGGGACCGGTGCCGGGGGTGACTGGCCTTTCATATTGGTGTAGACCATAGAAAACAGTACCCTCAGTCGATGCCATAATCTCAATAGAAAATACAGGGAGAAGATACTAGGGCATTTTTAATAAAGAAGTGGCAGAGCATGGTGTTAGCCTCCTTGGCTTAACGCCGTGCTCTGCCACTTCTGAAACACAGGGCTGCACCATATTTACAACAAAATGCTGCAGCCCTGCATCTCCCCCTGCACTGGCGCTAAATTTAGCAACTTAGCGCCAATGCAGGCACCCTTGCACCATAGTGCAAGGGTGTCTACGTTGTGGGGAAGATTGTTTATGTACAGGAAGGTGTCCCTTCCTGGCAATCAATCAATCAATCAATGACATTTATAGAGCGCACTACATACCCGTAGGGTCTCAAGGCGCTGGGGGAGGGGGGGTGCCGCTACTGCTCGAACAGCCAGGTATTCAGCTTCTTCCTGAAGGAGAGATGGTCTTGGGTCAGGCGCAGGTCGGTCGGGAGGGAGTTCCAGGTCTTGGCGGCCAGGTAGGAGAAGGACCTTCCTCCTGTAGTCGCTCTTCGGATGCGGGGGGCGGCGGCGAGGGCGTGGTTGGCTGATCGGAGGTGGCGTTTGGGAGCGTAGAAGTTGATTCGGCTGTTGAGGTAGCTTGGGCCTTGGTCGTGTAGGGCTTTGTGTGCGTGGGTGAGGAGGCGGAAGGTGATTCTTTTGTTGACGGGGAGCCAGTGAAGGTCTCTCAGATGTCCGGAGATGTGGCTGGTTCGTGGGATGTCGAGGATGAGTCTGGCTGGGGCGTTCTGGATCCGCTGGAGTCTCTTCTGGAGCTTGGCGGTGGTACCGGCGTAGAGGGCGTTGCCGTAGTCCAGTCGGCTAGTGACGAGGGCCTGGGTGACGGTCTTCCTGGTCTCGGTGGGGATCCACCAGAAGATCTTCCGTAGCATGCGTAGGATGTTGAAGCACGCCGAGGAGACGTTGTTGACTTGCCTGGTCATGGAGAGGGAGGAGTCCAGGATGAAGCCCAGGTTGCGTGCATGGTCTGTCGGTTTGGGTGCGGTGCCCAGGGCGGGGGGCCACCAGGAGTCGTCCCAGGCGGAGGGTGAAGAGCCCAGGATGAGGACCTCCGTCTTGTCCGAGTTCAGTTTCAGGCGGCTGGTCGTCATCCACTCGGCTACCTCTTTCATCCCTTCGTGCAGGTTGGCTCTGGCGGCGGCGGGGTCGTTGGTCAGGGAGAGGATCAGCTGGGTGTCATCGGCGTAGGAGATTATGCTGAGGTTGTGTTGGCGTGCGATGGCCGCGAGGGGGCTCATGTAGACGTTGAAGAGGGTGGGGCTCAGTGAGGATCCTTGGGGGACGCCGCAGATGACTTCGGTGGCCTCTGACTTGTACGGTGGTAGGCGGACTCTCTGTGTTCTTCCGTCGAGGAAGGAGATGATCCATTCCAGCGCCTTGTCCTGGATTCCGACGTTGCTGAGGCGCTGTACTAGGGTGCGGTGGCAGACAGTGTCGAATGCCGCGGAGAGGTCTAGGAGGATGAGGGCCACTGTTTCTCCGTTGTCCATCAGGGCTCGGATGTCATCGGTGGCGGCTATGAGGGCGGTCTCGGTGCTGTGATTGGCTCGGAAGCCGGACTGTGAGGGGTCGAGGGATCCATTCGTCTCGAGGAAGGCGGCCATCTGCTTGTTGACGGTCTTCTCGATGACTTTGGCTGGAAACGGTAGGAGCGAGATGGGGCGGTAATTCTTGAGTTCGGTGGGGTCCGCTGAGGGTTTCTTGAGTAGAGCGCTGAGTTCGGCGTGCTTCCAGCTCTCAGGGAAGGTGGCGGTGTCGAAGGATGTGCTGATGATGTCTCGCAGGTGGGGTGCGATGACAGCGTCGGCCTTGTTGAAGACGTGGTGAGGGCAGGGGTCGGTCGGTGATCCGGAGTGGATGGAGTTCATCGTGCGGATGGTGTCTTCGGTGCTGATCGGGGTCCAGGCGTGGAGGGTGGTGGTGGGGGGTGGTTGTTCGGTCTTGGTGTGCGTTGGTTGGTTGTTGAAGCTGTTGTGTATGTCCGCGATCTTGTTGTGGAAGTATGAGGCGAGGGAGTTGCAGAGGTCTTGCGATGGGGTGATGTCGTTGTTTCCTGCGCTGGGGTTGGAAAGCTCTTTCACGATGTTGAAGAGTTCTTTGCAGTTGTGTGCGTTGTTGTCCAGCCGGTCCTTGAATGCAGTTTTCTTGGCGGCGCGGATCAGCTGGTGGTGCTTCCGGGTGGCCAGCTTGAAGGTGGTCCTGTTGTCCGGTGTGGGTTCCCTTCTCCAGACTTTCTCGAGGGCTCGGCAGTTCTTCTTGGAGCTCTTGAGTTCGTCGGTGAACCACGGGGCTTTCTTGCTGCCGGGTCTGTTGGGCGGGGTCCTCAGCGGGGCGAGCTCGTCTGCGCAGATGCTGATCCACTTCGTGAGGTTGTCGGCGGCCTGGCTGGGGTTCGCTGAGCTGGCAGGAGGGTGCTGGCTCAGGGAGGTGGCGAGCTGGTCTGCTGTGATCTTGTTCCAGCTTCTGCGGGCGGCCTGTTGCTGGTGGTGGTGGGTCTTCGTTCTCTTGAAGGTGAAGTGGACGCAGCTGTGGTCCGTCCATTGAAGCTCTGTGGCGTGGCTGAAGTCGATGTCTGTGCTGGAAGAGAAGACTGCGTCGAGTGTGTGTCCGGCGAGGTGGGTGGGGGTGGACACCAGCTGCTTGAGTCCAAGATTGGCGAGGTTGTCGAGCAGGGTGCTGGTGTTGCGGTCGTTGTTGTTCTCCAGGTGGAAGTTGAGGTCCCCCAGGAGGATGTAGTCAGCGGAGGGTAGGGCATGCGGGCTGACGAAGTCGGCGATGTCCTCGCTGAATTGTGTGCGTGGTCCCGGGGGTCGGTAGATCAGGGTGCCTCTGAGGGTGGTGTTTGGGTCGGTGTGGATCTGGAAATGCAGGTGTTCCGCAGTGGTCAGGGAGTTGTCGGTGCTGGTCGTGAGACGGATGGTGTTCTTGTGGATGATGGCGATGCCTCCTCCCATCTGGTTGGCGTTGCGGTCCCTCCGGACGATCTTGTAGCCCTCTGGGATAGCGATGGCGATGTCGGGAGCTGAAGAGGCGTTCATCCAGGTCTCAGTGAGGAAGGCAACGTCTGGGGCTGTGGTGTCTAGGAGGTTTCAGAGTTCGATGGCGTGCCTGTGGACGGAGCGGGTGTTGAGCAGGATGCACTTGAGGTGGGTGCTGCTGGAGGTCGACTTGGCGGGTGCTGGTGCGAGGCAGGTCCGGATGCAGGTGAATTTGCAGGCGTGGCAGCTGAAGGGTCCGTGGGTGCATCGTGGTGTGGCTTGGTGGCAATCTGGGAGTCGGCCGGTGTTGAGTGCGGTGAGGGTGGCGGCGGAGTACGTCAGGCGGATCGGTCGGGGTCCTCGGGGGCCAGGGGTCCTGGCACTGGGCGCGGTCCAGGCGCGGACGGGCGCAGACGGGCTTACCTTTGGCGCGCCTTCGGCGCACAATCGGCGCACCCGCTGCGCGTGGCCGCTGCGCGTTCGCACGGTCGCCATATAAGGCGAAGTGCGCGGGTGGGCGGAGCAGCTGGGAGGCGGGGGCGGGGAGGGTACAGAAGAGAAAAGGGGCGGGGCAAATGGCGGTGGCGGGAAGCGGGGAGGGAGAGCGGAGGGCGGCGAGGTAGGCGGGCAAACAGGAAGGAAACCGTAAGCACGGCACAGAGATTACAATAATTTACAATGAAACAAGCACAAATGGAGGGCAAAACAAATGGGGAAAACAGGAAGAGAAACGTTACCACGGCACAGAAATACAAGCACAAATGGAGGGCAAAACAAATGGAGAAAACAACTGGGGAGAGACCAGGGCGGCAGCGAGGCCGGCGGCGAGGCAGTTAGGCAAGGCAATGGGACGCACGCAGCAGCTGGTGGCCGTGCGGCGCGGGGGTGTCCCACAAGTGGGTCACACTCACCTGCGCGCACGGTCGCCATATAAGGCCAAGTGCGCGGGTGGGCGGAGCAGCTGGGAGGGTACAGAAGAGAAAAGGGGCGGAGCAAATGGCAGTGGCGGGAAGCGGGGAGGGAGAGCGGAGGGCGGCGAGGTAGGCGGGCAAACAGGAAGGAAACCGTAAGCACGGCACAGAGATTACAATAATTTACAATGAAACAAGCACAAATGGAGGGCAAAACAAATGGGGAAAACAGGAAGAGAAACGTTACCACGGCACAGAAATACAAGCACAAATGGAGGGCAAAACAAATGGAGAAAACAACTGGGGAGAGACCAGGGCGGCAGCGAGGCCGGCGGCGAGGCAGTTAGGCAAGGCAATGGGACGCACGCAGCAGCTGGTGGCCGTGCGGCGCGGGGGTGGCACATAATCAATCTTTAAATGTGCCTAATGCAGCACACATAGAAGTTGCAAAACTTCATTTTTTATTGATTGCTTATGCACAGCACTGGCTGCACCAACAAGGGTGAAAAACTAAAGCCTGACACCGAAGAAAGTGTTATCATGCACTGCATTTATGATGATGCATCGGGGCAAACTGAGAGCTGGAGTGTGAGGCAGTGTGCACCCACCCCCATCCTGTTTGAAAAGGCTCCCTTGAGCTAACGAGATGACGAGCTCTTGTTGATGCACCTGCACCCAGCGAGTGGTACTGAGACCTGCGAAGGCTTTGGACAGCATCTCTAGCACCCCCAAAAAAAGTGTGGCCCTGTACTAAAGAATGACAATTATTCTGAAACACGTGTCTGGAGATACACAGCACTGGCTGCACCAACAAGGGTGAAAAACTAAAGCTTGACACCAAAGAAATTGTTATCATGCACTGCATTGATTATGGTGCATCGGGGCAAACTGAATGCTGGAGTGTGAGGCAGTGTGCGCCTACCCCCCTCCTATATGATCATCTATTAACAGTTTCTAGTTGGGGAGCATATAAGCAGAAGGTGCCAGCATGATCAGATTCCAGTAGAAGCCTAAAAGAAAAGGAAATATGTGTTTAGCATTCAGCCTTAAACTCATAAGAATAGGGGAAGGAAAGAGGTCTGTACCTATCCAAGCCTGAAGGAATCTCTCCTAATGCCTAACTCCAACAGACTTCTAACTCAAAGGCGTGAGAACATCAATATAAAAGAAACATGAAATTGAAAAGCTTGTTATCGCGGTTCACACCACCAGCATCCCATCAGAATGCTTTTCTTGTGCTTCTGTAGCCTTGCTCTAAGTTCCCAAGGCGTCAGACTAAGGCAGGCTGCCATTCTCAACCCTGAACATCTTGCCATCCTGGTAGACAGTAAACAAAAAGCTTTTTTGTCCATTATTTCTCCATGTTCAATGTCAAGTCTCTCTCAGGCGTCTCCATCAGTCTTCTAATATAAACAGTGATACTTTCATTCAGTAGTGAAATAATAAACCTTCAAAAGATTGAAAAAGCATGCTAGCAAGGACAATACATTTCAACTTAGGCCTGTATTCAGGATAACATAATTGAGCATTTAATGTGCACTGTAATTACATGGTTATACTTACAGATGCATACGTTTTAATAAAGTTGAAAAACTTGAGCAAAAGGATGCATATTTACACATGAAATGTATATCTTGAAGAGTAAGTGTAAAACGTGAATAAAGAATACATGATTCATGTTGAACTAAACATTAGTGCACACACTTATCAATCTTTAGTGCTCCAGTCGTGAGAAACCAATGCCTTTTTTGTTTTTTTCCTTCCCAGCAGGATCGCCTTCATGATCCCCTCATGCAAGGGGAACCTGCACCTCCATTAATCCTAACAAGTTAACAAAAAAAATTCTCAGGAATACAAAAACATATTTACTTTCAGATTCTGCCTCTAGTTCTCTACACGTTTCTCAAGGATCTCCGTAAGGATGATCCCATTGGTCAAAACATCAGTGATGCCCTGCAGGTCATATTCCTGTTTGTCCAGGGCCTGTGGGTTCCAGGCACTGCATTGTCTTTGAAACCTCTGATTGGGAGTTGTCCAATCACCACTGCAGCAAATGTGTCCTCTACCAGTTGTTCCTGATGCATGAAAATGTTAAGATGTTTTCTGAGTTCTGTCTCCCAGCCTCTCCGGTATTATATTCTCAGATGCCCAAAGCGTTTCCCACACCTAAATGGAACAGTTTTTAAGGCCAGTAGGACCAATATGGGGCAATGTCCATCACCACCCCTTGTTGTAAATAATGGGGACAGGATGGCACGGGGGAGGCGAGGTTAGGGTTGTGAGAGTGTTGGGCGGCATGGAAGGTTGGAAGTAGTTGGAACAAATTAGTTAGCTGTTCAGGCATGACAGGTAACTAATACCTCCTCCACTATGTTTAAGTGACTTACAGAGTCCATAGGGGGACTTACCAAGCCGTGAGGTGAACGGCCAGCGCGTCCAGTGTGTCCAGGCCTCAGCGCTCCAGCACCGCCGTGAGGGGAATGGCCAGCGCTACCGGGGGAACACCAGACTACATTACCCAGGTGCCCCGGCGGCGGGGGTGACGCTGCACGAGCGCCCGAAGGCGCCTTAAAGAACGGAGCGGCCAGAGCTCCCTGGGGGGACTTACCAAGCCGTTAGGTGAACGGCCAGCGCGTCCAGTGTGTCCAGGCCTCAGCGCTCCAGCACCGCCGTGAGGGGAACGGCCAGCGCTACCGGGGGGACACCAGACTACATTACCCAGGTGCCCCGGCGGCGGGAGTGACGCAGCACGAGCGCCCGAAGGCACCTTAAAGAACGGAACTCCCCTCGCACCCGCGAGTCGCGCGCGGGAGCTGCCCGGGAGAAGCCCGGGACAAGGGCGGGACCGTCTGTGGCCGTCCGGGGTCGACCAGGGACGGGACGGGCCACTCCCCTTGGTTTCAATTGTGAGTACGAGTTTAATTCTGTCGGGATAGTGCTATTTTGTTGTCCATAAATCATTGACTGTGACCCCACTGCCTGCGAAATACCCCCAACATGTCTATCCAATCTACCTTACCAGATAATTACCTATTGAAAGTAGTCACTAGAATAAACAGTGACAGAAGGAAATGGTTTGGCAAAGGTAACTTACCTGACCCTCCTTTGGTTTCATCTCTGGACCCTACTAATACGGATATCAATAACACCAATAATACCATCATAGCAGCTGAGATTGATAATTTCTGTATTGATGTTGAATCCACTGATGCTGAGGCCCCTGATGACCTTACTGTGATGGAAGATATACCTAATCCATCTGAGCCTCTTGAAGGCACCCCCCAATAGTCTACCAGGGCCACAAAATTTATGAGAGCCTGTAGGAAACCGGCTTCTAAACGGGGGAACCATTTGGCAAGAAAAAAAAAGGACACCATAAATAAGGAGAATACTGGTGAAATAGGGGCAACATCTAAAGTCAATTGTGTTTCCATCAACACTGACCAAATCGAACTGTTAGTGAGTACTATTGATGATAAACTGAAGTTGGTTGTGGAGCCTTTATTAGCTAAAATCGATGAATTGGGGGCTGAAGTATTAAGACTGAGGGCTGTGGTGGATCAGCATGTTACTAATTTGGATACATTTATACCAATTATAAAGGATACTACATGCATTCAATCTGCACCCAAACAAGATAATGGAAGGCCTCGCCATGTTAACAGCACCCCTCTTGCTACTACTGGAGCAAAACAAGCACCAAAGGTGACACCTGTACTGGCTCGCCCACTAGACCTTGACGCGGGTCGACCTCAGCACATACCGGCGGTTGCGTCAGCAGCCGTAGTGCCTGTAGGTTTAAACCCTGATGCAAGAATACTACCAGCAGCAAATAGAGACAGGATCATGCCGATGCCAGTCGTGTCAGCCACACCAACCGCTTTAGGGGGCACTGATGGGGTATCTGTAAGGATATGTAGACGACCAGTAGATCTTCCCCCTGAATGTGTACCCTATGTTGTGGTCTTAACTAACGTCCCGGCTTTAACCCAGGCCCCAGATACCCAGGAGTCCGGGGATTCTTTAAAAAACAAAACGATTTCATGGTTGAATCGTCACTGTGGTTATCCAGTTGGCTACTCTGATCAAATTATATCTATCAGAAGGGTTAACTGGATTGGTAATACCCGGAAGAATGGTGGGGGTGATTGTGTGATTATTAATTTTAAATACCCGCAACATGTTGCGACGGTCTTGCTCAGAGCAGCTGCAATAATGCAGTCTGAGACAGATGTCGTTGCAAGACCATTGGGCTATTTTTATAACCATCTTAACAGGTTGCCTTCTGCTAACCGTAGGGAGGGGGCTACTAACTCTAATGTCAATTTTTCATCTATTGGAAATAGACCTGTGTTGCCCACCTTTAGCCCTGGTCTTCTTGATGGAAGACCTGTTTCGCCTATGTATATGTGGAATTCTGTCCCCGGAGGGAACAGATATGTAACACACACCCCCAACTTTGTACCTACTTGTGATAGCATCTTTTCATCTGCTAATGGGATGGTTTACCAAGTCCCAATCCAGAATAGGTACCAGTCCCTGAGTTTCCTGGATCAAAATGATTGACATCAGAAGGGACCTGGAATTAGGAGGGATGTTAACAAAAATTGTAATGGAGAGTCAGTTACATTTGAAAATGAATTGGTTAGTAATGTACTTATAAATTGTATGTCTACTGAAGGAAATGATGAGAATTTTAGATATAACATTGAGCTTTCTAATTTAGATGAGAACCTGTCCATATTAGCCATTGTAGGAATAGTGAAATTTGCTATATCGCCAGTTGGAATATTGCAGGCCTGACGGCCAAGGAAGATATATTAGGATGGAAACAATTTATTGGTTTATTTGATATTATTTGCTTGCAGGAAACATGGTGCAAAAATTTCAAGGGTATTGATGGCTTTGTATCGTATGAACTTCCTGCCTTGGCATCACCCTCTGGTAGAGCAAAAGGGGGGTTGTTGGTTTTGATTTCAGTAAAGTTACCAATTCTGGTGAAAAAGCATGTATTAGTGGGGGCTCATTCCCAAATTCTATGGCTAGCACAAGAAGCGGGCAGAAATATCCTTTTGATACATTTTTATAATAATATATTTGATGGGGCTAAGCACACAGCAATTACTGACTTAGAAAATGCGCTAAGTAGAATTATGAATAATTTTAATGGTGTTTATGAATTTATTTTTGTGGGGGATTTTAATATTTCAGTTTGCCCCTTATCATCTCAGAAGTTATGTGGTGTCTACGATCGTTTGGGGGATGTCGATGTCCATTTTCCCCATAATCTGTATGGAGAAACTCTGAACAGTTTTCTGATAGATTATGATATGGAAATTTTGGAAAACGGAAAGAACGACTTAGGAGAAAGTCTACCGACTTTCACAGGGAGCGGGGCCAACACTGTCATTGATTTTATGTGCATGTCCTATACCCTAACCCCCTTGTGCTCAGAACTAAAGGTGGTGGATGTTATGCTAAGTGACCATAACTGCTTAACTATTGAAGCCATGATCTGGAAACCTGCCCCCGTTTCCGATTCGGGTACTGTTGTTAATATTGAACCCCATAGACCCAATGGTTTTAGGTTGAGGTGGATAGGGGATAAAGCCGAAATAACATCTGACTCTATCATTAACAGCTGTATGATAGAAATCACGGCGATCCTCGAACAGGAAGAAAACATGGCTGACAGTATTGATCACTTTGGCAGGATTAATGCAATTATCAATAAGAAGTTCACTAGAGTAGCTGGGCACAATTGTAGACAAAAAAGGGGGTGGTTCGACCATGCCTGTTCTACCGCCCGGAAAGACCTCAAAGAGGCCTTAGCAGTCAAACCGAGAGACAAGAGTCTGGTGACCCAACTTAGGATGGATTACAACATGACACTTAAGCGCAGAAAGGCTGAACTCCAGCAGGAAGCGTGGGATAATCTCAGCCAAGCAGCAGAACTGAAGAATTGTACACTGTTTTGGGCCACTGTGAATTGTCCATTTCTTAAGGACAAGAAGGTTCCGGAGCTAACGTTTAACGTGAGCAAGGAATCATGGATTCAACATGTTTCCATTATTTTTGTCTCTGGTAACGGACCGATCTCCTCTGGAGATAGTTGGCCTATTGTTGCCTTAAATATCACGATATCTGAGGTTATGGATAGTATTAGAGCCAGCAAGGGAGGGAAGGTCCAGGGACCAGACGGGGTGCCTATAGATGTGTACAAGACCGCCCCGGAGATATGGGGCCCATTGTTGGTAAAACATTTTAATACAGCAGTTAGTTGTGAGATACCGTCAACATGGGCTGAATCAATCATTGTTCCCATTTTTAAAAAAGGTGAGCGGGGTGACGCAAAAAATTATCGGCCGATATCCTTATTGGATTCATCAGTAAAAGTCATGAGCCGGGTCCTTTTAATCAGATTAGAGGAATGGGCAGAGACCAACGGGATCTTAACCGACAGTCAGTTTGGGTTCAGGAAGGGTCGTGGCACCATTGAGCAATGCTTGAATTTAGAACTTTTGGTAGGGAAATACAGCCAGGCCAAAAAAGGGTCTATTTATTTATGTTTCGCTGACCTTAGCAGTGCTTTTGATATGGTAGATCACGCTATACTTTGGGCCAAAGTGATTGAAATGGCAGCCCCTGAAGGCATAGTTTACTTCTTGGCCCGCCTGTACGAAAAATTATGTACCAGTTTTCGGTATGGAATTAATGGGGAGTGTACGAGCAAGTTCAGGATCGGAAGGGGAATAAGGCAGGGGTGTGTGTTAGCACCCCTGCTCTTCACACTCTTTATTAATGAGGTGGATTCTGTTCTACAAACAGTTGCGGCGGACGTCCCAAGAGTTAACAATCTTAACATCCCGTTGTTACTCTATGCGGATGACGCTGTGCTGCTGTCCAGGACCCCGTTAGGTCTTCAACGTTTGATGGACAGGTTCGTACTGTTCATCAAGAGTAGGAAGCTGGTGATTAATAGGACAAAAACCTATGTTATGGAGTGTAGGTCAGGACGATCTAAAACGAAATTTAATTCCTATTATTCCATAGAAGGTGAACCGGTCCAAAAAGTCGATAACCTTTGCTACTTGGGGATTACATTCACCAAAAACGGTAATTGGGATATCGAACATAAAGCTGTTAAAACAAAGATGACGAGGAGTGCCAATGGGGTATTTGTATTTGCCAAACAATTGGGGAATAGGCGTATTAAAGACATGTTAAATATTTTTCAATCCAGATGTCGTTCCGCGGCCCTTTATGGGGCCGGAATATGGGGTGTGTCACCAGCCGGGAGTCTGCAGGTAGAGGAGAATAATTTTCTGAAAAGGCTCCTGTGCTTACCTAAATCTACCTCCAATAACTTGGTACATAAGGAAATGGGGATCCAATTTTTGAACGACATGATCATGTTAAGACCCTTATTATTGTGGCGCACGGTATGGCTGAATGATGGTACCTCTCTGAATAGAGCCATCATCAATGATTGCCTTACTTTGGATCAGCATCTAAAGATCCCCTGGATCAAATATATACGATTGATAGCTTCCAGAAGGTTTTTGGGTTTAATATGTCCAATGATCGATATTGTGCCTCTGAAATTTCTAAGTCCAATTTGAAAATCACCTTCTTGAATTATTGTGCAGAGAGACGTGCTTTGGAGGAATCGAATCTCTCTACCTGTATGTTGTATAACAGTCTGAATGACTTTATTGGACTCCAACCGCACCTGACACAGGTGACAAGAGTTTCGCACCAGTTTGTGCTGACCAGGATGAGGATGGGAACAGTACATTATCTAGTAGCGTGTCCCAATGTAAAAATGCGCCCATCCGGACCTTGTGCTTGTGATAATATTGCTGAGCAAAGAACTATGCACTTTCTCTTATTGTGTAAACTGTATGGTGAACTGCGGAAAATTTTCTTAAAGCCCATGTTGAAAAGATTTGGAGTAAGAACAATCAACGACTCTATGAAACTGCTTTTTAATTTGCACCACCCGGACATTTGCTTTTTTACGGCTACTTTTCTGCTTAAAGCAATTGGTGCTAGGAAAAGCATGTGTTTTTAATTATTTTAATTATTTATTCCATCCCCTTCTGGATAATCATGTATTATGTGTTTTTGTTTTTATTACTGATCAAATGTTCTGTATTATTACTGTGTGTGCTTTTATGGACATGTTTTCTATGCTCCGAATAAAGCTTTATGAACTGAACTACAGAGTCCATAGCTGTCCAAGGGCTTCCCAGCGCTGCAGAGAGGAGGAAGGGGTGTTCTGGAGGAGCAATCATGGTTTTGTTTTTACCAAGGTTGTCACTTTGAAGCACAATCCGACACCTTTTTAGGTAGCCCTTAATGAAAATAGGCATCTTCAACCTTAATTTTAGCAGAGAAGTCCACACCCATGATCGTCTCTAAATCCTAGGTGGTTTCTCCCGGAGGCAGCATCTTCTCATGTTACTATTTTAATGTAGACTGAAAACATATAGGGCCTCATTTATGAAAAATGACGCATCGCTGAGTGAAAGCAGCGATGCGTCACTTCTCACTGCACACTCCTTGCGACATAGCTGATGCATCATATTTAATGTATGACGCATCATGTCACAAGGAGTTACAGATATGTCAGTATTTCTGACATATCTGTAAGCGCAAAAGTGACGCATTGCTGGAGTGTGTCACAAAAATGACGCAACTCCAGCAATGCGTCCTTTCACATGGGGCAAGCCCCATATGAAAGGGCCCTCATCAGTCTTATGCCTGCTGTGAGGCAGGCGCAAGAATTTGACGCAACGGCATCCTAGAAGTGTCGCAGTGAAATCTTGTAGATTTCACTGCTTAACTTCTACATGGCTTTTTGCAGGCGGAACGCCCCCCCCTGCATACATTATACCTGACGCAGGTATAATGTAGCACAGGGGTTTACAAAGTGACGGATCTGCTTAGATGCGTTACTTTGTAAATGGTGCGCAACAGGAGGCATGTTTTTTGCCGCACAAAAAGTGACGCATCGGAAGCGCAAAACTGGGGTAACGGAGACCCAGAGAGTTCCTTGCCAAAGGTAAGGAGAAAATAAACTCAGGTGCCTGATTTAAATAAATAGTCACCTTCCTGACCCGAGGACTGGGATGAAAATGGAGTAATTGCACCAACTTGAATATTTTATGTTTAGCGGTTTTATACAGCACGAACCAGGGACAAGGGCATTAGATCGCTTTACATAAGGACCAGAATATGTCAATTTTTTTTCGATAAATTGATTTACCCAGAATCGTAGGAAGTTGATTCGAAGCCAGGGTTTTGAACCGGGTTCACCCCTTCCAAAGTAGGCAGCTCTGGCAGCGAGGACACACCTTCTTCCGTTTTGCTGTAATTGAGTGTTTTTTTATCATAGTCCCTTCACTGTTCATTTGCCACTTTTAATGTGTGGAGTTGTGCAGGTAGTTTTTGGCCATCTATAATTGCCAATGTGCATCGCGAGCTAGGCATTTCTTCAGCTTGTCTACTACAGTGTTCAACATGATGGTAATTCCCAAAAGGTAGTTGGTTTGCTTTTTAAAAATGCTCTGACATTTTTTTCTGTTAGATATTAAGCAAATGTAGGTATTTCTAACACATAAGGCCGCTATTGTTTTTTCCTACCTTAAAGTTAGATCTGTTTTGCTTCCTAATGGCCCACTTATCAGTTTTTGCTTTGAAATAATGTATTCAGAATAATACTTTCCCTCCCGGAATTCTCCTTAACCCTCCATGTTCATCTTTTGTTTTTTTCTGTATATGAAAGAAAATGTGACAGCACCAGTCTCCCAATCTACATGCAAAGTGAATATTTGAAGGGAGCAATACCATTTCCTCAAAATATCCTCTGCAATAACTGTGCTGATTTTGGCAATCCTAAAAAGCTTACAAGCTTTCTTTGAAATTGTAAGCATATTCAAAAATATTGTTGACTATTTTTTCTAATCATAATTTAATGGTAACCAGATGCAACACTGGCTACCCAGGTCATCCTCTTTCTGCTCTCTGTCCTCAGTTTCAGGGCCTGGCGGACAGCCTCAGAGACAAAACCTTACAAAGCAGAACATACTTTTCCACTTAAATCCCATCAGACCTTCCACTGTCATGTATCATTATCACCCGATGTCAGGGACTGAAAGAGAAAATCAACTATGGGAAATATATTGAATTTAGTCCCACAGTCCAGGAGGCCAAGATTAGATTGGGGTTATTGGGGACTTTGGTGGGGGAGTCATGACAGCCCACTCAGCTCTGAAACCCAACTGGAAAATGTCAGAGGAGCGGAATGGCCAGTCCTTTTCACTGTGGTTCTGAAACGTCAGCAACAGGCATAAACTAATAAAACAGGAGGCGATGGTGTGATGTGGGACCCTAACAGAGCCAGGGCGCATTGGCTGAGCGATGTCACGCTCCAGGCCTAGCCTGCCGCCTTCCTCTGTTCTCAACGTATTGACACAGTCACCGTGACAAGGCGCCAGCCATAGCTTGGCCCTCTGGCGAGAATTGTCTCTCAAGACACAGAAGTATGGGGAGGGCATGGGAAGCAAGAATAGATTTTAGATAAGCAGAAAATCAAGACTCAGTTTGTAAGTGCAAAACACAACCTTTAAGCCATTTACATGTCCCCTTGAAAAAGATAAGGAACAGAAGGAAACCGTCAGCTCCTGGTTTAGTGAGGAGCTGAAATTATTACGTAATCAGTGTAGACAGGCAGAAAGGAAGTGGCGAAAACTCTATTGAGAGTCTGATAAGAGACTGCTAAAGATAGTGCAGACTAAATATAAAGGGGCCATTGTCAAATCAAAGGCTCTTTTTTATGCCACCTCTATACTTCAATCACCGAACAGCTCAAAAACTCTCTTTAATATTATAAGGGACCTTTCCAACCCGGACTGCACGAGCAACAGGGTGGTTGCAACACAAAAGCTATGTGATGAAATCGCTATCTTCTTTGAAGAAAAGATTGCCAAAATTGTGGGGGGGGGCTTGCTCAGGGTAAGGCCAGCAGTCAGGACGCACTCCTTCAGACTGCCGAGGAGGAACCACAGGCAGCATCATCCATTGAGAGTTTTCAACCTTTCACAGAAGAGCTTTTTAACAGCCTTGCTCTCAGTGTATCTTCTGGTTCCCCCTTACACCCCCTTCCTCATAAGATCTGGAAGGGGATTGGACCAGAGCTATTTCCCTGGATGCGACTGATTTGCTGCCAGTCCCTGGAGGAAGGAGTAGTGTCGGAGGTATGGAAGCAGGCAATGGTAACTCGCCTACTCAAGAAACCCTCGCTGGACCCAACTATCCCAGCTCATTTTAGGCCTTTATCTCTCCTGCCCTACCCTATAAAAATCCTGGAAAAGGCTTTTAGTAGATCTTTGTTGAGCTATCTTGAAGACAACTGCTTACTGGATAGGGATCAGTTTGGGTTCCGTCCAGGCCATGGGACAGAAACTGCGCTGGCTACCATGCTGGACACACTGCGAATGCGAGCCGACAATGGTAATTCATCAGTACTAGTGCTGTTGGATATGTCAGCCGCATTCGACACGGTAAGCCACGCAGTCCTGTTAGGCAGACTGGAGAAACTGGGGGTGAAAGGCAAAGCTCTGAAATGGCTACAATCGTACCTGTCAGGTAGACAACAGGTAGTGACCATGACTCCGTATGTTTCTTCCAAGTCCCTGGTTCACCACGGAGTGCCACAGGGCTCGTCGATCAGCCCTATCCTTTTTAATATATATCTGCGGTCTCTGATCCTTATTATAAAATCTTAAGTGATCGTCCTGATCAATTAAGCTGACGACACCCAACTGGTGTTTTCCCTTGAAGGGAAACATGCAGTGTTAATGGACACATTCCAGGAATGCATGTGTCGGGTCTCTGGTTGGCTTAATGCTAACTCCCTACAATTTAACGAGGGGAAAACGGAGGTAGTCTATTGCCTGACTGCAAAATTGACTCAGCAGCCACAGTGTGAGCTTAGGTTCTCCCCGGGGGCCGATCTCTGTGTCCCAGTTAAGACAGTGCGTAACCTGGGAGTACTGTTTGATGAAAATCTTCAAATGGTATCGCAAACTAACAAAACCATCAGCGTCTGCTTTGGTTTGCTAAAAGCACTCGGACAGATTCTCCCTGTTCTACCCGATGAGGCCAGGCCCCTGGTGGTAAGGAGTATAATCTTGTGCAGACTGGATTACTGTAATTCCCTATATTTAGGTGCCCCTTCATATATCTTGCAGGGCCTGCAGAGAGTCCAGTCTCTGGCAGCCAAGCTGGCACTTAACAGACAATGCAGTTCCTCGACCACAATGGCTTTGAAAGATCTCCACTGGTTGCCCGTAAGGGACAGAGTCACATTTAAATCACTGTGCATCGTCTATAGAGCATTGCACAGTATGGGCCCCCTACCAATGCAGGAAAGATTTACATGGTACAAGCCCACTAGGTTTCTTCGCTCTTCCAGTCTGAGTCTAGCAACAACCACCAGATTCAAGGGAGCCAGGATGGGAGGCAGGGCTTTCTGCACAGCAGCGTCCCGGCTGTGGAATGAGCTGAGAACATCAGGCAAGCCGACTTCCTGATAGGGAGGGCTTAATATGGATGAAGAACTGGCAATACATTTAAAAGAATGATCGTAGTTACAATATGTTTTGCCTGTTGCTGCTGTTTTTCTTGGAAGGTTTTCTCGCATGTACTAGCTGAAGTGATATGAAGTGAGATGTCATTTGAGATGTCATCAGTGATGTCATCAGTGATGTCATTTGAGATGTCATCAGTGATGTCATCAGTGATGTCACTGACCATGTCATGAATGATGTAATATGTGACATGATCAGCATTGGATTGCGGGTGCGCGATATATAGTTAGTACAACTAACTATATATGGAATTTCAATGGTTTTGTGTGAGTAAAATAAGGTTTTTTAAATGCTAATTCCTAACTATATATGGTGTATAACCTATGGTTATTTCAGTGAATTTTCAAGGTTTTGTAAATGCTAATTCCTAACTATATATGGTCTATAACCTATGGTTTTTTCAGTGAATTTCATTGGTTTTTTAAAAGCTAATATCTATAGCTGTAAAATGTATTCTTCTTTAAATCCAAAAATATATTTTATATGTTTATTAATAATTTTTTTTAAATATTTTTTTTGTTTCGCTCCCGGTCCGCGAACCGGGAAGCTTCCCGTTAGCTCAATTTAAAGCCGCGACCCGGTCCGCGAACCGGTAAGAAATCAACATAGTGACGGTATCGCGTTGCCGCGTAATGCGTCTTATGACGTACTGCGTTAGCGCACCCGGAAGTGCCCCGGGGCGCGGACCGAGGCGCGAAACGCAGCTCCCCGGAAGCGATCCGCGGCGCGTCGCGAAAACGCGACGTATCGCGTTGCCGCGTAATGCGTCTTGTGACGTACCGCGTTAGCGCACCCGGAAGTGCACCGGGGCGCGGACCGAGGCGCGAAGCGCAGCGACCCGGAAGCTATCCGGGGCGCGGACCGGAGCGCGTAACGTAAGCATAACAGGTCATGTGACTTGTTAATAACACTTTTCATTGGTTCATTTCACTTTTGGTTTCATAATGATGTAAGGCTAGGTCAGGTGACCTAAAAATAACACTTTTCATTGGTTGAGAAGTATTGTTTTTCCCAAATGATGAAAACCCCTCCTTCTTTCCTCACTCTGACTTTCATCATTGTGAGAGGAAGACCTTTACTACTATATGAGAAATGGCTTCATTGGTAGCTTCAGCTGGTGGACCCCCACCACCACCTCCACCTCCTCATGGGAAGAGAGGACCACCTCCCCAGGTCATTACCAACACTGAGGAGGAAGATGAAGAAATGGATGAGGAGGGAGAAGAACCACAGTTCTTAGAAGAGGTGCCCCGGGTTTCCAGAAAGAGAGCCAGTTTCATCTGGCAGTTTTATTCGATCCCTCGTGGCCAAAAAAAAGTCAATGCGAGGTATGTCACCTGCCGCATATGCAAAGAACAATTATCAAGAGGGACGGACAAGAAATATAGCTACGGAAATCACACAATGCACAGGCACATGACAAGGAAGCATCCACTAAATTACAGCCGGGCGGAAATAAGGGATATGCAGGACAATCCAAGACCAACTCCTGTGGCCAGACCAAGATTACCAATTGCATTAACAACAGAAGAGGCACGGGAAACTGTGCCAAATATACAAGAAAATTTTAGCCACATGATACACTCTTGTATGCACTGTTGTGCGTTGTTAGCGTGTGGCAACATGAGCATCAATGCTATAAACCTGGCGTATGAACACCATGATTGCCCTAACCGCCCCCAGTAATTTTTTTTTTGCTCCTGTTGAGCCCTTTTCAACGCCTGTTTTTTGTTGTTTACCCCCCCCAAAAAAAACCAAAAAAAATATAAAATCGTTCAAAAAATACAAAAAAAACAAAAAATGTTCAAAAAATTAAAAAAAAATATAAAACAACAAAAATATAAAAAAAAAAGTTCTTTTCAGAACTACCTTCCCTTTCAAAAAAAATTGCTAGAATGTTTAGCACTCTGGCAAGCTCTATTTCTTTTGGTTCGCTCCCGGGTTAGCTTCCCGGTACGCGGACCGGGAGCTAACCCAAAAAAATAAAAAAAAATAAAAAGAGTAAGTATAAGGAAAGTAAACAGAGAGTGATGTTAAAAGAAAGACAGCTATAGGGAGTAAAGAAGAGATACTGTTTAATAGATCTATTTACCGAAGAAAAGACGGAAGAGGGTATAATTGTGAAAAACAAAATAGATAACGAAGTGAAAGAAAAAAAAAGAGAGTATAACATTAACAAAGAAGAGTTTCTTGGAGAATGTGAGTGAATGTTCAAAATAAGATTAAAACATGAGGAATAACAGAGAGAAAAAATAGAAAACAGAAAACAAAAAATAACAGAAAAAGATTAATTGAAACAGCAAAGAAATGTAAGTAACATAGAGCCATATCATCAACATAGGCAATAAAAGTTTTGCAGCTTTTATTGGCAGAAATGTGTCGCTAAAGCTGCTTTTAGCGGCAGAAAACTGCCGCTAAAACCACTTTTGCACCAGTTTTCTGCCAATAAAAAGAGCAATAATTTTATTGGCTGTATTCATAATATGCCCCTTAGTGTGCTTCAACTACACAGAGAAAGCATTATGAACAAGTAGTGATAGAGTGATCAGTCAAAGACACTAAGAGTAATAGAGACGGAGTGAGTGAACAAGAGTGAGGAACTATGAGAAGAGAGGGACTGAGAAAAAGAGTGGAAGGAGTTGAGTAAGTAGGTAATAGAGAAAGGAATGAGGGAAGTAGCAAAGGCAGGAAACTGAGGGTTAAAGAAATGAAGCAGTGGAACTAATAGTAGGTGAATGTGATAGAAATGTAACTAAAAGAGTACAAAGCATTTACCTTATAATTGTCGTTAAATTACTCACTTTTTGTTTTTATACTTTCAATCTGTGAAAGAGAGAACAAACATTTCAAAAATATTAAAACATGTATTTAAAAATTACAAAAGACAAGGGAAAAGATTGAAGGACAAACAGTTTTTCAACAACTTTGACACTTACAGAAGCTTCTGCTTCTCCAGGCCCCCTACACAGTCCTAAAGATATACATTTTAAACTAACAGTATCTTGATGCAGATGAAGTGAGGCCTATCTTGAAACATGGTGCATCTTTTGCATTGCTGTTGTCTCAGAAAAGACACTAAAATTTTAAATAATTGCTTCAGGATGCCAATAAGATGTGTCCTATCCAGAGGTTTGTTTGAGGTGATGCCTACTCAGGGTTGCAGATGAAATTTCGAGTTGTTGAAGAGAATAGAGGACATAATACATGTAAAGGTCTACCAATGAAGTGAGTCATGTCCACTGCACTCTTGAACAAAGTCCAAACCTCCTATGTTTCCCTGGACAGACCTAAACTTGATCTGCACAATGTGATTCGTAATGATAGGAAACACAGGTGATGTAATTGAAATACGTGCAATTTATTTTGCTCATTTCACAATCACATCACTTGTGTTTCCTTTGCTTAGGTATCTCATTGTGCAGATGTAGTCTAGCATATGAAAGAATACGCAGAAGTGCAGCACTGCATGCAACAACTTTGACACTTACAGAAGCCTCACCTTCTCCATGCCTCCTACACAGTTCTACATATACATCATAAATGCAAACAGTACAGAATTAATTATACATGTTAAATGGTTTATTTTTGCTGTTCTCAGAATGTATCAAAATTCACTAAAAACAGTGACTTGAAGGTATTCATCATATAACAGCGGGGAAAAAAAACACAATCAAAATGATTGTGTTTAAAAAACCCATACAACATAAGAAATCAGAATTCAGAACTCCTTAAAGTTAACTTACTTTCCATGACGTCAAAGGATGTCCTATGAACAGCTTACACTATTTTGTGCTGTTATTACTTTCAGCCCGCCACTTTCTGAAAGAAAATCTCCATCGTTTTTAAAAACATGTTACATGCAATAAATGACTTCTTGCTCTCTACCACAAGTTTCCACAAGGCCAAATCTTGTCAGACCCATTTATAACTCTTGGATTTCTTGTAAGCCAATCCCGTCATTTGGCATTTCCGCAACTTTCAGAATTAAAATGTTGAAGATCATTTTCACAATCCTGGAATAGTAATATCTTCCCCTTCTTGCTCAGTCATGTTCTACATTTCCTATGACACTGATACTGCTTACTATGAAGCAGACTTACACTAACTCTATGACTACTACAATTATTTAATTCTCTACATCACTTTCAATCACAAAGCAATGTAAAACAGTAGACAGCGTTGCAGACTTACATTCCCTCTACTCTATGTTTTGATTGGCTGCTTCAATTAGCTTATAAAAAAAAATAGTTTTTCTGAACTCATTCAAAGTGCATTTATTTCTCCATGACGTCCAGTCTTATGGTTAGAACTTATGTCTCTGAACTACACTTATCCTCAAGGCCAAACTGTGTAGGAGACATTAGAACTTCTTGAAATTCCACAGAGCACATCCCAAGATTATTTCCCTAAAATTTTGGTTTTAAAAACACCAGGTAAGAGTTTTTAAGGTCATATGGCAATTTTTTTTTGAAAATTAAAACAGAATCGTTGCAGAATGACCAGCCATTTCTACACTTTAAATAAGCTGTGTAATGTCCTGATGTTATTGAAGGGCCGTCATGATATATAATTGCTGCAGTTACAAAAGTCCTTCCTGATATTGACAACTGCGAAGCTACAAAATTTTTAATTAAAGTTGTCAATTTTGTTCCATCAGGCCTACATCGTTGGAACATTAAAATGACATACTGGCCATATGTTCGTATAAATAATGTGGACATCATTTCAGATTTACATTGGCTACACTCCATGTTGTGATCAGCTGCTTTTACTAGCTTATTAAAGGAGACTGATTTACTGTCTGGCAAAGTTAAATATATAAATCTTTCTGAGTCTACACTAGTAGTACTTGATACCATACAGTTCTCGCAGTCATGCTGCCATTGATAAGAAAGCCCAAACAGCTGATCTACATCTACACCTTCAGCATGCAATACATCAAGCATATACATTAAAAACTCCTGACAATCTTGCTGAATATTTTGAGAGAATTGTGTTTGGCCTGAACATCTGTCTAACAGATTTCGAATTTCAGACACACTTTCTATGTTTCTTCTATCAGTGCTACATTTCTCTAACACAGAATTTAACAAACTGCAAAATCTTTGATCAGAATTGACCACAATCTCTTCTTTTACATTTTCTAGAGAAAACAAAACATTAACCACTACATTAGCATAGCAGTTGACACCAGAACTGTTTTCAAATTGAAAACCAACAACATCTTCAACAGAATCCTTTTTGTTTCTGCTTGTAATTTTAGGTTCATCGACTTTTCGTCTTTTTGCTACAACCTCCCCAGTATTGGTCACATTTCTTCGTTTCCGGCCTACCACACGTTTCTCAAACAAAGGATACTGAGGCAAATGTGACGCATACTCTCTTCTTAACCTATTGTATTCCTTAACACAATCTAGATCCGCACAAATGTTTGTGACATCACACTCAATCAAGTACAATCCCGATAAAGTTCTAACTCGTGACAATGCCACGTATGCCATACCCTCCTTGAACACAGAACTGCCAATATTCACCAATGCACAGTCTACACTTAAACCTTGCGATTTATGGATTGTCACCGCATATGCCAAGCAAACAGGAAACTGCTTACGGCGAACATATAAGTCTTTTACAAGCAAAAATCTAGCAGAGCAACGACCAATTAGCTGTACTTCCTCAATGCCATCAAATTTAATTTTTAAAAATTCAATTCCATCTCTATTTCTGTATTTTACAAAATCAACAACATTACCCATTGATCCATTTACCAGACCTCTTTCAACATGTAAATTCCTTCTTAAAATTATACGGCAGTTCAAGCACACATTCAGAGTCTTTTCAAAACCTGCAGTTTTAGATATACTCTTCTCTAATGAATCCAATTTTGTTTTCAGATTCTCAGACAAAATAATTGTTGATCCCATATGCTCTACTCTGTCAATAGCTTCCAGTTTCACAATCTCTTGCTTTTCTAAATGCAACATTTTGTTGTTGAATTTGGCACATTCTGCAAGAGTTGGCATCAAACATATTCCAGATTTCTTATCAGTAATTTTCTGAAAAATATTCTCAGGCACAACATCTTGTTCTGGATATAAATTTGACAGTAATCGTGCATGTAAAGCTTCTTTCCCATGCTCGGTCACTTTTCCAATTCTAACATCTTGTAGAATAGTCTTGTAAACTTCATCCTTCGCCTGACGCATATTTTCATGCAGTTCAGCATAATTGAAGTTTAACCATATATTGACGTTGCCAATGCTGCCTAGGCACTTCCTGGTATCTTCATGCGTGAGCATTTTGAACACAGGTTGCCCTTTCACTGGTGTCAGCTGCAGAAGATCTCCGAAAACAATGATGTGTTTGCCACCAAATAACACATCATACTCTGTTTTGAGAACTTCTTGCATTCTCAAATGCACAAAGGCAAGCATGACATTGGAAACCATGCTTACTTCGTCAATGATAAGAAGTTTCATTTTCCTCAAGATTCTTGAAACTTCAAAACAAGCATCTCCAGATAGCTTGTGATATTGTAATTTGTTGTCATGCTCCACTGGCAGCATCAGTAAATGATGTAAAGTAATCCCTTTAATGTTATGTGCTGCCAGTCCAGTTGGAGCGGTGACAACACAAGACAGCGATGACTCTGTCCTTTCCTGCAAATAGCATGAAATTGCTTTAATGAGGAAACTTTTTCCAGTTCCCGCTTCTCCACTCACGTACAGTCGGACAGGCTTCAACGACGTACATGAGCACTCTTTCTTGTCATGACTTAATCCATGATCAATTTGCATGGTAACTTCGTCATATATTTTCCTCTGCTCAACGTTGAGTTGTCTTTCCAACTCTTCTAAGTTAACCGCATCCTCCTGAGCATGTGCCATGGCTCTTTCCACTTCATTCATGGCAGTGGCAGCTTCATTTTCGATAACAGGTCCTCCTAGTGGATCCTGACTCAATGAAGCAGAACTCTGACTGTCCTGAGAACTGTCTCTGGCAATCTCGGCTGCAATCGTTGCTTCCTGCTCAATTTCCGCATTCAACATTTCTACATATTTGGGAAAAGCAGGACATTCTATGGTCTCCTTGGCGGCATTGAAAGAGTCTTCGTAACAGAGGAAATCTCCAAGCAGTTCCTCTTCTGCACGCCAAGGCTTGAAAAGTTGCAAAAGTGCTAAATAGAAAAACTCCTTTTTTTCAGGAGATTCGCCACTCAATTTTCGATGGTTTACCAAGTGGCATTTTCTTTGCTTGACCAGACATCCCTCACTTCCTATTACAGCATACACTCCTTTCTCAGTATCTTCTTTGATGTTCCTCTTGAATATGTAATTTTGAAGAACCTCATACAGACAAACATTGTCGAGGTGACTGCTTCTATTTGGATAATATGTATCCAACATGTTGGTCTTCAAAATGTCGGTACTGTTTGGCTCCTTTTCCGCCAAATACTCAATTTCCCGCACAGGTTTCAGAACTCGATTACGCGTTGCAGCAAGACCAAGACTCGCCCAAATGATACTCCTGGACTTGGCATAGAGACTTGCTGAAGACAACCGGTCATAGCATTCGTACGCTCCGATTTCTCGATGCGACAACATCTTCAGACTGAAACTGTACAACTTCTTGCTGAGGCTCTTTTCATGGGAAATGTCCTCCCACATATCCTTCAATTCTGTCTTCTCTTTTTTGGTGATGTAAGACGTCACATACCGAGCCACAGCCATACAGTTATCAGCCACAAACTGTATATCCATGTTAGCATTCCACATGGACAAAATCACCGGGTTGTAGTTGTTGATGTACTTGGACTCTTCGTTCCTCTTCAAATTGTATGTGTTTTTAGGTGATTTCTTCATGACATTATGTCGCAGCGAAGACACCAAACTGTTTACTCTTCCTTTAGAAATCACCGGTCGTGGAAAGCCGAAACGACATTTGGTGTAGAACTTGTCCTTGTTTCGGAATTTACGACGGCAGTACTTTCCACATCGATGGCTTTGGAAACGCAGAACTTTTTCTCTTAGGCTTTTCTTCTCCTTTGCGTTTGGAACAGCACACGTAGAATACTGTTGGATGAAACTCATCACTGAGTCTTCTGGATCCGTTCCAAATTTAGGTGCATCCTTGATCCACAGCAACATATGTATATGAGGAGCACCTCTTGCTTGGTACTCCTTTCTCCAGAAGAAATCCAACACCTCTCCAAGAGGTGGATTCTTCTTATTCATGATGAAAGACATCATAGCTTCAAATCTATGATTGAAGTACCTACATACATTGACTGGATCCAAAGAGCACAGTTCTCCGGGTGTCTTGAATTCGATGTTATCTACGTTAGCATTTGCCTCTCGTAGAAATTCAAGTAAGTCTTCCCAGCCATACTCGGCACAGCTCAGAGTGAGGAACCATGTGGGAGTACCTAAGTTCCTCAGCATACATTTTAAATCAACATGACGACGGTACCAGTACTCATTAGTACCACGCTGACACGCCATGAGATTAATCAGGTGAGAATCCCAAATACTGTCTTGGACATTGACTTTATCCATAAAGTCACTTGCCGAGATGTTTTGCATGTGTATACCACTTTTCAAGATGTGGTTCACTGCATATGACAGTCCAGACAGATCGCTTTCAAACAGGAGATGAAACAAATAGGGAATGCATTGTCGAAACCTAGCATCTCCTGCATACAATCGCAAAGTCCGGTATTCAGAAGCAGGAATTTGATGAGGTCGCTCATCATATCTTCCTCCCTGACCTGTTGGAAAAAGCTGTGGGAAACACCGAGCTTCCAAACTTTCCTCCCAAACACTAATGGGACTCCCTTTGGCTTGTTTCATTTGAAACAACTCAATAGCATTCCCCATGACTTCCTTGGAATGCAAAGGATGAACATTATAATGTTCATATATTTCTTCACTAGTAGAGGGTTCTACTTTCTCAATTTGACCAGCACACAAATCGCTATCCTCTTCCTCACTTACTTCCTCTTCTGCAACATATACATTCTTATAGTATTTATTATTTTTTTTCAAATACAATGTTGCCTTTTTAACTTTCCTAACATCTACTAAATCTTGCCATATTTTCTTATTCTTTGTCGGAACCCCATTAACTAAGATAACCAGAGGTTCCTCTTCCACTTTTTCTACTCCAATTGTGTTAATGTTTTTCTTCAAATCTAGAGGCAAATAAACAACTCTTCCCTTTAATCCTCTCTGTAAATCTGATGGAGGCAATTTCCCTGTCTTTGGCTCCATTCTTACAATAGCCTGAAAGGGATGGATACTTTGAATCAAAATAGATTCATAAGTATTTAAATCCTTCAATTCAGAAGGAATCTCAACCAATTCCAGATTATTATGAACTGCTCTAGCAGGCATCTGGTTTTGATTTAATTTGCAACAACAATAAGTACACACACGTTGATCAAATCCCAAATCAAAACAATTTTCTACCATCAAGTATGTTGCAAAATCCTTCCATTCACTATTATTTTCCCTTTCACTTTTTGCATATAAATCCACTAACTTAGTCTGATTCTTATAATAAGTGCGTTGACAACACACACAAGTGAAATTAGGCCTCTCACTTGATTTCACCTGAAACGTCGCAATTTCCCTCTGGAAATTATCTGTACTGGAAACCTGTACACTATCTTCCACATTACCCTCTTCTTCTGGGTCAATTTCACCATTCTCCTCTTTACTTCCAAAGTAACAAAACTCAATTTCTTCACATATGTTCTTCACATCTATTTCAGAACCATGCAAAAGAGCAGCGCATAATTGTTTAAGCATAATTGCTGGACTCTTAGCATAATACAACATTCTAACTAATTTCCTCACTTTATTATGATGCACTGCTAGCATCCTGAAATGATGAAAAACACTCTGGCATACTCTCCTGGAAAGACAAGCCAGTGAATGACCATGCAAACCTGTCACTTCTCTCACTCTGCAAGGATCTAATTCTTGCAACAACCTTATTTTCTGCTTCAAACTTTTCTTATTAAATGACCGTACAAAATCACAAAGCAAATTGATGGAATCCTGTCGCACACTGCAAATACTACTACACTTCCAGGTGTACACAGGACCCTTAGCACGTCTTCCTAAAACCTCATTACCTAACACCTCTTCTGTCTCTGTTGTCACAAGTTTTTCTTTTTCAACTGGACAACCATCTTTCACTTCATAAGCACGACCACTGGTGTCAACTGCATGCACCAAATCATTATCCTGGAAATAACTCTCCTCATTAAAAAATGCCTCACAGCTTGAACTATGCATCCATTCTCCAGAAAAAACTTCACAAAAATTACTACGATTAACTATTCTCTTCCATCTACTATTTCTTTTGAAATCATAAATTGCCTTGTTTAGCTTCCTAATTCTATTGATTATCAAAATAAATAACTTACGTTTAATTTCAAATGCCTGATCAATAACTTTCTCAACTTTTTTTTTCTTATAAAAAACCAGTTTCTGTTGACCTTTCTTAATATTTTTTAACAAATTGCCAATTATCCTGTTGCGGAACATTCGTTTACGAATGTCCCTAAACTGTTGTTTCCTTCTACTATCATGCACAGAGTTATCTCTTGCTCTAGCAGTAACATTTTTGATTGGCCTTTCCTTTCCATTTGATTTGCTTATCTTTTTATGGACTGAAACATTTTCTGTAGTAATATTTTTTTTACTACACATATTTCTTATGAAATATTTTGTGCTCTTACCCGGTGCTTTCTTCGTGACTTGACAAATCTTTTTGTTAGAGGACTGCTGCTTATTTTGTTTCACCTGCTGTCTTTGACGTTTTGCAGCCTTTCTCTGTCTTTCTATTGTTGGCATGGTGAAATCTTGAAATGATCTGCAGTTGAATCTGTGGTAAAATATAATTAAAAAATGTTATTAACCATTATTACCAAACAGTAAATCAATAACAATGATCAAAAACTTAACACACTACTTGACATTTTAAATAGAAGATTTTTTAGTCCTTGGCAAATTTACAATACAGAAATAGCAGAAAAGAAATGACATTTATATTTATGTTACCTGTGCTATTTTATATGTGAATCTGATCTAATTTTATGAGCATATTTTAATATTTTATTGAAGACACTACACATAACCTGTTTTTGAAGGTGTCTTTATTTTTAAATTAAACGGTTTACATTTTTACTTTTCATTAATTATACATTTTAAAAATAAATGTTTATATTTCCATAGGCTCAAGCAGGTCAGCTTCCCACCCTATGTCATATAATTCGGACAAATCTGCATCCTCATCACGCTCTTCTTCATCCTCAGGATTTAAATCATCCAATGGATCAACATCCACTGATGTTTCAATTACAAGTTCAATGATGAGGTCAAAATCAACTGATTGCAGATTGTCACTCATGTTGATGTTGTCTTTATCTTTAAAGAAAGATAACAACAATGAGATGTTGCAGAGTAAGAGACAAATCTCAGAGATTATAATAGTAAAATTGTTTAACAAGAGTAATATTTTGCAGCTATTATTTAGCCATGTCCAGCAATGCTGATCAGGTGAAGACTATGTCTAATTTTTCAGTGAACAGGACTCATCTCTTCTTAACCTTGGATAAGCCTCACCGACTCTGTGTGTCCTGCACATACTTAAATGTAAAGGGGCAGATTTATGTTAAATGGCACATCCCCAGGCATGCACCAGTTAACGTGCACCGCTGCTCTGCCACCCATGGTGTGCCGTATTTACAATCAGATAGGAGAAAGCTGCGTCAAAACCCTGCGCCTGCTTTAAGCAGGCATAGGTCTTGACGCAACATTGTGGAGATGGGGCACCCCTGAGCCTTGCTTGAGCTGCATCGCACTTGCGATACAACTCCAGCAATCACTACCTTTACAGCACAGATACATCACGCATCTGTGCCATTTTTGCCCCATGATGCCCCGCATTGTAAATGCAGCACACCATGGGTGGCGGAACAGCGGCGCAGGATGACTGACACATCCCTGGTGATGCACCAGTCATCATAAATCTATCCCTAATCTTCTTATCTTGTTACAGATGAACCGCCATATGTACCATCAAACTATTTTGCATTTCCTAAATAGCGAATTTTAAGGAATAAATAGCAATTCTTTACCATTCCTAATTTGCAATGAGCAAATTGCTAATTGCAAGTTACCCATTCATTTCCATGGGCTAGGAGCCTCATAGGAATGAAGGTTTAATTTGCGATTAGCAATTTGCTCATCACAAATTAGGAATTTTTCCAAGGGTGCAGGGGTGTCTCAAGAACACCCTGCTGCACCCCTGAAAAAGAAATTTGGGGGCATATGGCACACATACATGCCCTAAGGGCATGTGTTGGCGTCATATGGGCCTTTTGTTTTTTTGAAAAAAAGCTTTTTGAAAAGAATTCACAAATTACCACCAATTTACCACAATAGTTTCCAAATCCTTAATGTCATTTTTTACATATTTTTTGTTTGATACATTGCATTTAAGTAATCGCAAAATTTGCAAATGCTTCAGTGCAATCACAAAATAAGGAATAGCAAATTTTGCTACTCCTTATTTTGCATCAAACTTGTTTGATACATACCATTTGTCTAATTAACATTCGCAAAGGCCGAAATTCGCAGAATTTTGATCTTTGCGAATGCTAATTAGCTTGATACATATGGCCCCAAGTGAGGCCTGTCTTGCAACATGGTGCATGTTTTGCATCACTGCTACATCGGTTTCATGTGGTACGTTTTTTTTACACCATGACATATCTGCCTAAATGCATCAATTTGTAATTTTGTCGCCTCATAGCAAATCTTTTGCACCGCCGCTGCATCATAAAAGTGACGCACAGTGGCGCAAAAGAGGCATACACCTATCATAAATCTGTCCCTAGCATTTTAAATGATTAATTCAGGATGACGATAAGGTGTGGCCTATCCAGAGGTTTGTTTAAGGTGAGGCCTACACAGGATTGCAGATTAAAGTTACGCTTGATGAAGAATACAGAGGAGATAATACATGTAAAGGCCTACCAATGAAGTAAGTAATGTCCACTTCATTGCGCCAGTCATCATAAATGTATCCCTAAGCTTCTTATCTTGTTACAGATGAACCGCCATATGTATCATCAAACTATTTTGCATTTCCTAAATAGCGAATTTTAAGGAATAAATAGCAATTCTTTACCATTCCTAATTTGCAATGAGCAAATTGCTAATTGCAAATTACCCATTCATTTCCATGGGCTAGGAGGCTCATAGGAATGAAGGTTGCAATTTGCGATTAGCAATTACCTCATCACAAAATAGGAATTTTTTCAAGGGTGCAGGGGTATCTCAAGAACACCCTGCTGCACCCCTGAAAAAGAAATTTGGGGGCATATGGCGCACATACATGCCCTAAGGGCATGTATGGGCGTCATATGTCACCTTTTGTTTTTTGGAAAAAAAGCTTTTTGAAAAGAATTCACAAATTACCACCAATTTACCACAATAGTTTCCAAATCCTTAATGTCATTTTTTACATATTTTTTGTTTGATACATTGCATTTAAGTAATCGCAAAATTTGCAAATGCTTCAGTGCAATCGCAAAATAAGGAATAGCAAATTTTGCTACTCCTTATTTTGCATCAAACTTGTTTGATACATACCATTTGTCTAATTAACATTCGCAAAGGCCGAAATTCGCAGAATTTTGATCTTTGCGAATGCTAATTAGCTTGATACATATGGCCCCAAGTGAGGCCTGTCTTGCAACATGGTGCATGTTTTGCATCACTGCTGCATCGGTTTCATGTGGTACGTTTTTTTTACACCATGACATATGTGCCTAAATGCATCAATTTGTAATTTTGTCGCCTCATAGCAAATCTTTTGCACCGCCGCTGCATCATAAAAGTGACGCACAGTGGCGCAAAAGAGGCATACACCTATCATAAATCTGTCCCTAGCATTTTAAATGATTAATCCAGGATGACGATAAGGTGTGGCCTATCCAGAGGTTTGTTTAAGGTGAGGCCTACTCAGGATTGCAGATTAAAGTTACGCTTGATGAAGAATACAGAAGAGATAATACATGTAAAGGCCTACCAATGAAGTAAGTGATTTGCACTTTATTTTGCCAGTCATCATAAATGTATCCCTAAGCTTCTTATCTTGTTACAGATGAACCACCATATGTACCATCAAAATATTTTGCATTTCCTAAATAGCGAATTTTAAGGAATAAATAGCGATTCTTTACCATTCCTAATTTGCAATGAGCAAATTGCTAATTGCAAATTACCCATTCATTTCCATGGGCTAGGAGGCTCATAGGAATGAAGGTGCAATTTGCGATTAGCAATTAGCTCATCACAAAATAGGAATTTTTCCAAGGGTGCAGGGGTGTCTCAAGAACACCCTGCTGCACCCCCTGAAAAAGAAATTTGGGGGCATATGGCGCACATACATGCCCTAAGGGCATGTATGGGCGTCATATGGCACCTTTTGTTTTTTGGAAAAAAAGCTTTTTGAAAAGAATTCACAAATTACCACCAACTAGAAGTTGGTGGTAGTTTCCAAATCCTTAATGTCATTTTTTTACATATTTTTTGTTTGATACATTGCATTTAAGTAATCGCAAAATTTCCAAATCCTTCAGTGCAATCGCAAAATAAGGAATAGCAAATTTTGCTATTCCTTATTTTGCATCAAACTTGTTTGATACATACCATTTGTCTAATTAGCATTCGCAAAGGCCGAAATTCGCAGAATTTTGATCTTTGCGAATGCCAAATAGCTTGATACATATGGCCCCAAGTGAGGCCTGTCTTGCAACATGGTGCATCTTTTGCATCACTGCTGCATCGGTTTCATGTGGTACGTTTTTTTTACACCATGACATATCTGCCTAAAAGCATCAATTTGTAATTTTGTCGCCTCATAGCAAATCTTTTGCACCGCCGCTGCATCATAAAAGTGACGCACAGTGGCGCAAAAGAGGCATACACCTATCATAAATCTGTCCCTAGCATTTTAAATGATTAATCCAGGATGACGATAAGGTGTGGCCTATCCAGAGGTTTGTTTAAGGTGAGGCCTACTCAGGATTGCAGATTAAAGTTACGCTTCATGAAGAATACAGATGAGATGATACATGTAAAGGCCTACCAATAAAGTAAGTGATTTGCACTTTATTTTGCCAGTCATCATAAATGTATCCCTAAGCTTCTTATCTTGTTACAGATGAACCACCATATGTACCATCAAACTATTTTGCATTTCCTAAATAGCGAATTTTAAAGAATAAATAGCAATTCTTTACCATTCCTAATTTGCAATGAGCAAATTGCTAATTGCAAATTACCCATTCATTTCCATGGGCTAGGAGGCTCATAGGAATGAAGGTTGCAATTTGCGATTAGCAATTACCTCATCACAAAATAGGAATTTTTTCAAGGGTGCAGGGGTATCTCAAGAACACCCTGCTGCACCCCTAAAAAAGAAATTTGGGGGCATATGGCGCACATACATGCCCTAAGGGCATGTATGGGCGTCATATGGCACCTTTTGTTTTTTGGAAAAAAATGCTTTTTGAAAAGAATTCGCAAATTACCACAAACTAGAAGTTGGTGGTAGTTTCCAAATCCTTAATGTCATTTTTTACATATTTTTTGTTTGATACATTGCATTTAAGGAATCGCAAAATTTGCAAATCCTTCAGTGCAATCGCAAAATAAGGAATAGCAAATTTTGAACTAAGGACATTTTAAGTCATTTCCACATGTGCAGTGTTTTCAAATTATGATTTGAAAATCGTTTTTGGGGAAAAGTAATGGTTTGCAAATTTATGACAAGGACATAATGGTGTAGGCTTCTCTATAAGGCATTTCAGTGTCTCTGATGTCATTTTTCCCATATTACATTATAAGACCTTTCCCCATGGAGCACATTCCTTGTAAATATGCTCCCACCTGTGCATGGTGAATTTAGATTTTGACTGTTTGAGTCACATAGCCATGTTAAAAGTGACCCAAATAAATTGCAAACGCTTTAAAAAAACACATTCATGCGTCTTAAGGACATTTTAAGTCATTTCCCCATGGACAGTGTTTTGTAAGTGGCGCAAAAGAGGCATACACCTATCATAAATCTGTCCCTAGCATTTTAAATGATTAATTCAGGATGACGATAAGATGTGGCCTATCCAGAGGTTTGTTTAAGGTGAGGCCTACTCAGGATTGCAGATTAAAGTTACGCTTGATGAAGAATACAGAGGACATAATACATGTAAAGCTCTACCAATGAAGTAAGTGATGTCCACTTCATTGCGCCAGTCATCATAAATGTATCCCTAAGCTTCTTATCTTGTTAGACATCAACCGCCATATGTATCATATAACTATTTTGCATTTCCAAAATAGCGAATTTTAAGGAATAAATAGCGATTCTTTACCATTCCAAATTTGCGATGAGCAAATTGCTAATTGCAAATTACCCATTCATTTCCATGCGCCAGGATGCCCATATGAAAGAAGGTGCAATTTGCAATTAGCAATTAGCTCATAGCAAATTAGGAATTTTTCCAAAGGTGTAGGGGTGTCTCAATAACACCCTGCTGCACCCCTGAAAAAGAAATTTGGGGGCATATGGCGCACATAAATTTTAACAACATTCCTTTACCTCAAAAACGATTTTCAATTCATAATTTGAAAACACTGCCCACAGGGAAATTACTTAAAATGTCCTTAGCAATTTGCGCCACAGAGAAAGGTCTTACATTAAAATGGGAAAAATAACATCAGGGACAGTCAATTGCCTTATAAAGAAGCATACACCATTATGTCCTTGTCATAAATTTAAAAACAATTCCTTTTCCCCAAAAACGATTTTCAAATCATAATTTCAAAACACTGCACATGGGAAAATTACTTAAAATGTCCTTAAGACACATAAAAGCGTTTTTTAATTGCCTTTGCAGCATGTTTGTATCACTTTTAACATGGCTATGTAACACAAACATTAAAAATCTAAATTTTCCTTGCACAGGTGGGAGCATATTTACAAGCAATTTGCGCCACATAATTCATAATTTTCTCCTTAAAGCACACTATTCTCTATCTAAATTAAAGAAATATTTTCTCACCTTAGCAAATACTTTGAGTTTGAAAACAGTCTCAGAAACACACCAATTTGTCTTCAGCAGAGCAAAAGGTATGCACTCCAGAGTCTGCAGCTATCAAAAGCACAGAAATGCTGTAATTCTTCACACATATCTCTCATGTCACCCAATCAAAACTCTTCCCTCACTTTTTTTCAAATGAAAACCCTTCCCCCCTCTGCCCTTTCTGCCTTTTCTGCATGGCAACCACCTCTTGGAAGATTTCTGGTGTTTGCAAGTTCACACAACAATGTTGCAATTGAACTCTGAACTCTCAGTGCACCTGCATATCCAGTGCATTCTTTCATTTAATGATTTTTTATTGACCATTCAAAATACATCTTTCAAATAACTCATCCGTGCACCCTAACTTTCTGTTTTCAGCAATCAAAATCCACCAATCACTGTTACTGCTTCATGAACACAGAAACTCCACAGTTTTTTTCATTTTAAACTCTCATTTTTTCAACTGCCATTTCATTGCCACACTTGATCTGACTGCAGGAGAACCTTCTCTCACCATGTTTTCTGTCTGGATTGTTGGACATAGTTATATTCACTGGGCTCAAAGGTACACTGAAAACAGGAATTTACCTAACCTCAATTTACAAGATGTGGAAATTAAGTGGTTTGGCCACAGAGCATTAAAATGTCACCAATTGATACCATTGGTGAAAACCTTTATGCATTTGCCCAAACCTGACCTGTTAATTGTGCACTGTGGAGGTAATGACTTGGGCACTTTGACTGGTGTAGGTCTGGAAATGCTTTTAAAGGACACCTTTGAGCAATTAATGGCACTTTTTCCGCAGACTGCCTTGGTATATTCAAATATATGCCAAAGACAGAAATGGAGGTGGTCAAACCAATTTTGTCCACAAATTGAGAAGTCGAGGAAGCATGTAAACAAATCTGTTTCAGCTTACATGAGAGACCATGGAATGGGCTCCCTGTACAACAATAACTTGCGTTACTACATGCAAGATATCTACAGAGGAGATGGAGTTCACTTCTCAGATGAGGGCAACAGAATTTTCACTCTGAATTTAAGAATGTGCATTGGTACCTACTTATAAGTACCTAAATGTACCATAAACCCAAAAGCTCTTCTCAGAGCTACCCTACATCTGATCACTCACAATTATTATTTTACTCTAACATTTTTCACTAATTTTCAACAAAGTACGCTCCCTGGGGCGCTACCCGGTACGCGAACCGGGAGCTAACCTCGCGAAATTTTTTAAAAAAAATGTTTTTTTTTCGCACATATGGGCCTCCTCAGCCACCCTCACAAAACCTAGGGGGTCAAGATAAGTCTACCGTGCCCCCTTCTACCCATTCTGAACATTATTTGCCCTCCATCTTGTATCTTAATTCGACCGAAACACAAAATGGTGGACTCCCGTTACGCTTAAGGTTCGCGAACCGGGGCGCTCAACGGTTCGCGTACCGGGTCGCTCCCTGGGAAGCGCACCATCAAAAAAGGTGGGAAAGTAGTTCACAGAAAAGCCACTGGAGACAATTTCACCAAATATAGACTAGCTCATACTGATAGAGCGCGCGAGGCCACCCGACCAATAATTTTCGCCGTTTCCGGCTTCAGGGCCCATATACTTTCAAATCACCATATACATCGACCAGGTGACTTCACGAGCTCTACCAATTTGTGTGTGTGTTCCCTACTATTATTTTTCAGTGCACCCGACTTACCATCCACCGATGCGGGTACCTAATGACCACAATGAATCAGGGAGCTAGCTGTAAAAGGAAAGGCAGCAAAATACAAACCCAACCAATAACATTCAAAATACTGTTTGAAATGACCACGGACAACGGGAAGTTTTAAAATGTTTATCTAAAGTTCATTTGCTTCATGTATAAGGTACATCAATATAAGGCAATCAATAACCAAGATAACGTAAATGATATAACTGTAAAGAAATAATGACAGAGTAATCATTGAAATACTGATATAAAATGTAACGAGAAGATACTTATGCTATTCAATAATATTTAAGCATGGGCGGACTATGTAGGTATAACTACAGGAGGGCCTATAAAGAGTAACACGCTTCACTTAAGGTGAAGGGGCCTTTAAACAATCTAGGCAATGAAGTTCTAGACCATATCAGAAAATGACAAACTGCAATGCAAAATATAATTTCTAACAAGTGAGAAGACATAGGAACAAACTTATGGAAAATGCAAATGACTTTCAATAGTTGCTGAAAGACATGGAAAATAACATATGCAATGGTAAACTTTATTGAAGCAAAAGTTAGAAATTCAGAAGGTGCAAGATTTAAGAGGTTCAGAGCAATATTTACCTAGAAAGGTGTGGAAACCAAACCCTGGCCACGGGTCAGTTAAGGACAGGAAACCCTCAAGAAGGATACCCCTCAAAGGACAGCAGGTGCAGAATGGACACCCCGGATAGGACAGGATACCCTTGGATTAGGAATCAGGACAGGACCTCAGGACAGGACAGCAAACCCTCAGGACAGGACCGCTCAGGACAGGACCGGAACCCACAGTTCGGAAGCAACGCCTGCGCTCCACCCGCTCTGCAGCTATCGATCAAGACCCCGATTGGGTCAGCGAACTCCCAGCCAAGTGCTTCGCCAGCACTTTAAGGTTCAGTAAAACCTTAGTCTATGGTCAATTCGGACAGAGTGCTCCGCAGCGCTCTGTATCTTCAGTCCCCTATTGAGTACGATGGGTCAGTGACAGGTCAGCTAAGCCAGACAAGTCGGACGGTTCCCTAGGTGAACCCAGGGTAGATATACAGTTTGGGGACAGTGTACCACCCCCCAATGTTGCAAAGTGTCAGAATCCCTCAATTTCGATTGGTCCTAAGGTAGGATTTGGGTAACACACCAATCAGAACACGCTAATTTGAGCCTATATTAGCATACTTGGGTACCGCCTAGAGAGATTGGGGTTCTCATGAGAACTGTGCAGAAACACAATGACAATTTAACAATGTAGCATAGCAGGGTCATGTGACTCCGTTCAGCCGAGCTTGCAGGTCAGTTCTCAGGAGCATCTTGCCCACTACTGCCAGCTGGCTAAGTTCCATCAGCCAAGGTTGTCAGGTCCCCGGAAAAGTCGCATCTGCGCAGAAGGGACCTCCAAGATGGCTCTCAGTACAGACAGACCCCCATTCCCCGCGGTACATGAAAAGTAAGCGAAAACAAATTAATACATAATAATGTCATTATGAAAACACATCACAAGGTTTGTACTTTTAACTCATCATCAAGAAATATACTTATGCATTCTAAATGTTAGCTACATAAAACGAGGACAAGAGCAAACTGCACGAGCAGTATAAGCTATGTTTTACGCATGCGCAGGAATTTCCCTCCAATTCTGCAGACGCGTCAGGACACGCGAGTATGGCTGACGCATGCGCAGTAACTAAAATACAAGCGGCAGCCATTTTAAGTGACTCGAGTAAATTATTTTAGTAAAACATATAGTCAAGCGTCTTAATCTTTATTTAAACTAAATATAAACGTTAGTAAGACTTACACTTATTACTTTGTTACACATAAACGAGGTTCTTGACTTCGGCAAGCCGCAAAATATGCGAAGCTTTGCTTCATCAATCCCCTCTTTGATGATATTTACTATCATCACAAAAATGGAACCAGATGCCAACTTTCTTTCACACTTTATATAGCTCTATCTCTTCCAGCAATCGTTCTAACTTTTCTCTCTCAGTTCTAGTAGGGTGAGAAGTCTTCACCTTTTTGTATATCTGATCATTCACTTCCTCCAATTCAATCTCATCCATACTCCGTTTCAACCCTTTTGCATTTACCTCGTGCTTCTTGGTGCTCTTACGGCATTTACAACAGATAAAAATGAGAAATATAATAAGACCTATAATACCAATTGGCATCAGTATCTTGAACAATAAGCTTTTACCTACGCTAGCAAGCCAATGACCTACATTTGAGAGACCATCTACCAGTCTCTTCCAGGCACTATCAACCTCGAGTGGTTTGAGTTCCTTTGTCAAATTAGTAATGTTTTTCACATATCTTTTGATCTGTACACTTTTATCCGGAATATAAGTGCAACAATGTTGCGCCTTCAACATCCGGCAGACTCCGCCCTCTTTCGCTAATAAGGTGTCAAGAGCAAGTCGATTCTGCAAAACCATTGATCTGATCGCAACCATTTCGGTATTGACCAGCAGAAATCCATGAGCTGTTTCAGTAGACAGCACATCCACTATAGTAGACAATTTGCAAATTCTGTGAGTGTTCAGAACCACTCCCACTCCAGGTATCAGTGCACTGAAAATACTACCCATAATTTCACCTATACTTTCTCTTTTACTACGCACTAAGCCATTAGTATCTTCATTGCTTCCAGCTTTTCCATTCACATGATATATTTTCGGGAAGACAATGCCAAAATAGCAGCTTCCATACCAGTGATCCGGCAATTTGAAATAAGCCTTGTCCCCACAAATATAATAAATTCCAGGAAACACAGGCTCTGACCCATTTTTGAAACCCCAACCTCCAATTACCTTGTAATTATGTTCGCATTCACTGGAACCAATGAAAACATTATTATAATAGCTAGTCTTCTCGCGGTGAAGACATAGCTTGCCTTTCTTTTCAAAATCCAGCAACAGAGCAGGTCCCGCCCCACCATTTGAGGTGCCTTCCATGTTCTCAGCCCACTTTGGCTTTTTCTGACTTTCGTCATTAGCCTTCTTTTGTATTTTAATTCTTCTTTTCTCTGCCATGTTCAGGAACATCTTTTCCTGTTCACGCAAAGAACAAGTCAAGTTATCTCTGTGTGCATCAGCTATGTCAATGTTACCTATAGTCAAGAAGTAGTCTCCCATATATCTTATGGTGTCGCTTTTGGTATGTACAGGATTCAAGTTCCCACGTATAGGAAGTTCAGAAAAGATTACGTCATTATTAGAGTAATAGTACTGTAACGGTCCTCTTTTGTAAAATAAACTAGCTAAAATGCTACAGGAGATTCCATATGTCAATGGCAAGTGATGGTATGTCACGCCTTCAGCCACAGAAGTAGGTAGCTTCATGCAGACATAGCAATCTTCAATTTCCATAGTCTCTACATAGTGTATTAATAAGTTTGCAAAAACATTTAAGTGTGTCCTGTTCTTAATTCCATGATAATGTAGTCCTCCCTCATCTGATGCTTCTAAGTCTCGTTTTGTTTGTCTCAGTGCTCTCTCATGTCTTGCTACACTCTGTGTTGTCAACTCCTCACTGTCTGTATTTACAATTTCAGTAGGGACAATGTTAGTATCTTTACTTACAGTGAAGGGTATAAAGATTGTTAGTCCTATCCAAATTACTATCAATACTACTATACTACATATACACACCTTGCAGCACGTCTTGAAACGACTGCAACTAGGTCTACCATTCACAGTTGAATCAGACATTTCGGCTCAGAAGAAGTTTCTCGACCCCTCTTTGTGTCTTTACACAGCTAGCTTACTTTGTGCAAATTCACGGTGGTTCGTCTTCTTCTTCAGCAGAGTACTCAGGGACGGGCTCTCCGTCGCTTACGTCAGTTATATCAAGATCTTCAAGTTCTTCCAAAACGAGTGTCCATTCAGGAGACTTGTACTTCTTGTTTTGTCTTTTTATTCGTTCACTCCTTCTTTTGGAAGAGTTTTCTTCTTGCTCTGCTATCCGCTCACTTCTCCTTGCTTCTGCACGTTTTTCTTCCACCGTCTTTATCCTTAGCCTTAGTCTCTTTATGAACCTAGGCTCAAGGTTGTTTCTTTTCTTTAGTCTCTTAGTGGGTACTTGGACTTCACCTTCTTCTCTTATCCTCTTGTTCTCTTTCGCTTGTGGCAATTCTGCTTCACTTTCTTCTTCTTCTTCCCCTATCTGGCTAGTTCCAGGGCTAGCATCAAATTCTTCTGCCTGGTTACTAATCTGGCCTTGTTCAGGAATATTTTGTTTTTGGCTTTCGATTGTCTTTGTTTCTGTTTCTGTTTCCTGAACCCGTTCTTCTAACCCTATCTGATCCTGTTCAAGCACTTCGATCTCTTGATTTTCTTCTGCTCGAACTATCACTTTATGTCTAGGCTGTCCCTTGTCCACATCAGGAGTTAGCGGTGGTGTATCGAACGCCTGTTCTGTCCCTGTCTGACCTTCTCCTTCCTCAGTTTTGATGTGAATCTCAAGCGGCTGAGGTTCTTCGCCTGTGCCTTGCTTTTCCTCACTAGTCCACTCCCTATCTTCACAAAGTCGCTCTCTTGTTCTGATGGGATCTTCGGTCAGATCAATCATCGGTATCCATTCTTCTGGCCATATGCTTGGCAGCTCGTCATCAGCTACTCCTGGCTCAGCTTCCTGGACCTCTTCAGCAGGCTGGATTCTTGGCAGTTCGTAGTCAACTACTCCTGGGCCAACGTCTGCTGTTCCTGCAGCCTGACTGGTGCTGGGCTGTTCGTTGTCAGCTGCTTCTGGTCTGGCTCCTGCAGAGTCCTCTGCTGGATGCCCTTCTTCTTCAAGTTCTTTGTCTGGTAATACCTTCTGGGTGTGGCCAGCGTGGATCCACTGGGGAATACCTGCGACCTTCAATGCAGTGGTTGTTACCAGGATTACTTGGCGTTTCTTTCCCCACCTTGGTGCCAGACAGCTTGATCGAGTGTGTTTCTTTATTTTGACCCAGTCTCCTGGAACCAAGCTGTGGAGAGGAGTCGTTGGATTGAGGATGCCGTCGTCTCCAATCTGGCGAGAGATAGAACGCACTTGGTCACCCAATCTTCTGCAGTATTCAAGCACCAAATCATCAGTAATACTCAACAGTTTGCTTCCTGGCACCCATGCTTGTCTCATCACTCTTCCCATAATGATTTCATGGGGACTTAGGCCTGTCTTGCGGTCCGGAACACTTCTCAGTCCCATCAGGACCAGGGGCAGGGCCTTCACCCAGGTCATGCCAGTTGCATCAGTCAGCTTTGCTAGTCTGTTTTTGATAGTTCCATTTACTTGTTCCACTATTCCAGAAGCCTCTGGGTGGTATGCACAATGAAGTTTCTGCCTTATTCCAAAGGCCTTACAGAGTTCAGCCAGTATTTCATTCTGAAAATTTCCACCCTTATCTGATTCAATAATGAATGGCACCCCGAATCTAGGTATCAGTTCTTTTAGTAAACACTTCGCTACTGTCAGTGCGTCCCTTTGGGGAGTAGGGTAAGCTTCTACCCATTTTGAAAATACGCAAACAATGACAAGGACATATCGCTTCCCTTCACAACGGGGCATGGTGATGAAATCAATCTGTATCCTTACAAAGGGACCCCCTGATCTCCCAATTTTGCTCAGTTCAACCATTGTCCTCTTGCCTGGGTTCATCTGTTGACATGACAGGCACCTCTGGCAGAGGGACTCTGCTACTTTCCTGAACTTCTTACTGTACCAAGTCTGTTGAAATACCAGAATCATGGCATCCCTACCAATGTGTGATCCTTCGTGTATTAATCTTGCCATTGTGCCAAGCAAGTGTCGGGGTAACACAGGCATACCAGTTGGGCCCAAAATTACACCATCCACACGTCTCGGTCTACACCCATCCTCCTTCCATTTCTCTCTTTCTTGCCAAGGAGCCGACTCCTGCCACTCTCTCACTTCATCCCAAGTAGGCACTTCCTCAAACACTTGAAGTTGGCAGCTGGCTCCGATCCCCCCTCGTTTAGGATTTACGATATACCGATCTCTGGCGCACCATTGGGCCACTCGATCAGCATAATCGTTTCCCAGTGATACTTTGTCCATGTTCTTCTTATGAGCACCGCATTTTACCACTGCCAGTTCCTTGGGTAACTGGATGGCTTCTAAAAGGTCATGAACAACTTTTGCATTCCGAATGGGAGTACCTGAGGAAGTCAGGAATTCCCTCTGTAGCCACAATTGGCCAAAGTCATGCACAACTCCATAACAGTACTGCCTGTCAGTATACACTGTTATGCGTATGTTCTTCCCAATTTTGCAAGCTTTTATCATAGCAATCAATTCGGCTACTTGTGCAGACTTGATGTTATATAGGTAACCTGCTTCTTCAATTTTTGTTAAAGAGACTACTGCATAAGCAGCACTCAGGCCTCCTAGTTCATGTCTTAGACAGGAACCATCTACAAACAGCTCTTTATCATGCTCAGGCAATGGCGTTTCTTTTATGTCTGGGCGTGGTTTGGTGCTGAACTCTGTCAGATCAATGCAATCATGTTCATCATCATCCCCACCTTCCATTTCCAGGGAGTCGGGGAGTAAAGTGGCAGGGTTCAGAATACCGCACCTAACAATGCTTACATTTGCTGCACCTACAAGAATCCTCTCGTATTTAGTCAGCCGACTAGGGGTGAGATACTGCATTTTAGTTCTGGTCAATAGAATTACCACTCCATGTGAAACATACACAGTCACAGGATGTCCCATGACTATGGACTCACTCTGTTCCAAACTTGCACAGGTAGCAGCTACTGCTTTCAGACAGCCTGGTAACCCAGCAGCTACTGGGTCCAGGGTGGCAGAGAAATAGGCCACAGGCCTTCTGGTCGTGCCATGTTCTTGAGTCAGGACTGACAATGCGCAATTATCGCGAGTGTCACAGAATAGGGCAAACTCTTTGGAATAATCTGGCATTCCCAGCGCAGGGGCTGTACACAGACAGTTTTTCAGTCTTGTGAAAGCCATTAGGCTTTCATCGTCCCATTCTACAATGTCTGGCATTCCTCTCGTGGTCATTTTTATCAAAGGCCTGGCTAATACTGCAAATCCCAGAATCCACTGCCTGCAGTATCCTAGTACACCCAGGAACATTCTGACGTCTTTTTGAGTACGGGGCAACTGCATCTTTTGAATTATTCTCACTCTTTCTGATGTGACTTTTCTGACACCCTTTTCTATCTGGTGTCCTAGATATTTCACTGATTTTGCACAGAACTGTAGTTTGTCAGGGGCCACTTTATGCCCTTTCTCACACAGATGATTCAGGAGGGCAATGGTGTCAACTACACAGTCCCTATGACTTTTAGACGCCAGTAGAAGGTCGTCTATGTACTGCACTAAGACAGAGTTCCCAGGTAAGATCAAAGTCTCTAGACATTTTTTCAAGATCTGATTAAAGATAGAAGGGCTCTCTGTATACCCCTGAGGGACCCGATCCCAGCAATACACGTGACCTTCGAAGGCAAACGAGAAAAGAAATTTGCTGTCGGGGTGCAGGGGTATCGAAAAGAATGCATGACACAAATCAATCACAGTGAACCACTCAGCATCCCAAGGAATCTGGTACAATATCACTGCAGGGTTCGGGACAATAGGGCAACAAGGAACTACAATTTTGTTTACCTTTCTCAGGTCTTGCACTACCCTATACTTGCCACTAGGCTTCTTGATGCCCATAATCGGTGAGTTGCATGGGCTGCTCATCACTTCCTGTATGATGTTTCCTTCTAATAATTTTTGAATTTCCAGAGTGACACCTGCTTTCAATTCAGCATTCATTCGGTAGGGCTTAGTGTTAGGATATACTGCATTGTCCTTGATGGCTATCTGTATGGGGTCCACATCTTTCATTAATCCCACATCTTTTCCAGTGAAATCCCACACCTCTGGCTTTACCGCTTCCTGGAGTTCTTGGGGCAAATCCTGCAGGGTCAATCTTTTAATTTCTGAGTCAGGTCTAAGTAACAATAGTTTATAAATGCCATCTTCATCCGGGGTCTGTATTTCAACACCTTTTGGTGTGCAAAAGATGGTACAGTTCATTTTGCACAGCAAATCACGACCCAGTAGATTCACTGGACTGGTGTCACAGACGACAAACCTATGCATTTGTTTAAAATTTCCAATTGAAATCTCCATTCGTTCGGTAACAGGAGTACTAATCAATTGATTAGATACACCCACTACTTGGATATTTTCTCCCGAGAGGGGAAGGTTTGGAACGTCCACTGTTCTTACAGTAGAACGGGTAGCGCCAGTGTCCAATAGAAAGGTGACATCATTTCCGTCAACCTTTCCTTCAATGTATGGTCCAGACTGGTCTACCGGCAAGGAAGCGCCAAGTACGCACTCCTCGTCCTCCCCTCTCAGGCCCCGTCAGTACTGATCATTACAAAGGAAGGTATCATTTAGCAGATACTGCGAAGTTGCTGTATTTCTGTTCTCACCGCTTTCCCAAACTTCTATCTCCTCACCCTCTCCCTGTTTTCCCCTGTATACCTGCTTGGGTGCTCGAGGCACCTCAACTGTTTTTACCTGGGGTTGAGTCTTTCTTGGTCTTTCTTTCTGCGTCTGTGGAGTTAAATCAGGTGTTTTTGCATTATCTTCTGTTAATTGGGGACACTCGTTTCGCCAGTGTCCAATTTCGCCGCACTGATGGCAGGGAAATTTCTTCATAACCTCTTCCCTGCTAAATTTGGGCCGGGGCTTTCCTCCACCCCCTCCCCCAGGACTTTTGTTCTCAGCATTTTTAACCATGTTACTCAATTGTTTTTCCTGCTGTTCTGCGAGCTTTACTTGAGCCCACATCACTTTTTCCTTAAGGGCCTTTTTCTTTTCTGCCATCTCGTCCTCGCAGTACTTAGCGTACCGCAGGACCTCATCCATTTTCTTTGTATGCCAACAGATTTTATTATCTTTTATCCACTGACAAATTTCAGGTCTTAAACCATTTACAAACCTGTAAATAAAGTGCGTCATATCCTTCAAATCGATGTTATCAATACCACTGTATGTTTTAAATACCTGCAATAACCTCTCATAGAAGGAGTGCACTGTCTCGTCCCTTTCCTGTGTTGTTCTATCTATTTTTGTCCAATCAGTTTCTTTTGCGGGCACCTTTTCTTTCAAATGCTGAATTACCTGCTCATATTTTCGCATGACATCCTTTGATGGCTCCCCTGTTTCCTTATTTCTTGGATACTCTTCAGTAGGCCAGTCTATGGCTATTTTACACTGGGTCCATAAATCTACCGGAACCACAATGTCGAAAAACCCATCCAGGTCTTTCCACAGACACTTCTGTACCTTCACGAACCTTTCCACCTGCCTGTACCAGTCTACTGGTTTCTCTCGTAATTTTGGAAAATCGTTCGTAAAGGACACAATATCCTGTCTAGACCAGGGGACATGCACATATTTCCCTCCAGGTACTTCGCGCATGGGGCATAACTGCTCAGGTTTTTCTACCTCCCTTAAAGCAAATTCAGGAGTCACTTGTCGGGAGCGAGCCTCTTCCCTCTTTTTCGCCCACCTGCTTCTCCATCTTTCCACATCTCCCCATTTCTGCAGTACCCCCAATAATTCTTTAATCTGCAACTTTTTTCCCGCCACATTCAGGTGCTCTATATCTTTGTCTGAGAAGTCTGCTCTGTACGGTTTCTGTAAGGGCTTGGATTTCGAGATATCTACCCCCATACTAGCTGCGGTTTCGGTCAGTTTTTCGTGGAGCACTCTGGTGTTCCTTGTAAAGCTTTTACATATAAATGACAATTCTTCTTCAGAGTAGGTATTCAATCGATCCAACCCCACATTTCCTGCCATTAATTCTTCTATTTCTACCCTCAGCTTGTAGAGGTCTAAAGGTTTCGTTTGCGGAGTCTGTTTCTCTAATTCACGACTCCAACTTTCAATTTCATCCGGAGTTACCAGAGAGACATTCCTAGTGCCTGTTGCTGACTCTAATTTAATTTCTTTCGCATTAAAAGGGTTATGCCTCTGCTGCATTCCCTTTCCGGTCGGTTTGTTTGGCAAGTCCAAGAACGCAACTTCAGACTCGCACTCACTGGACTGATCATCTATGATTATCGGTTCCTGTCTCGGGGGTGCCATGACTGGGGTCATAACTGGAGTAATCGGATTTCCCTGACCATTTCCGTATAACGGGACCACTGGTCCAATAGTTACTGGAATAGTCAATGCCTCAGGACTGGTATTTAACTGGGAGATTTTCTGAATTATTTCTGTCCTTTGTCTAGCTAGGGCCTCTTGCTCCTTTTCCACTAGTATCCTTCTTAAAGTCGTGTCATGTAATATCTGTGGGGTCAATGGAGGAGTAAAACTCGGGGCAGTAGGATGCGTTTCACTTGGTCCCCCACCATAATTTGGTTTTGGGAACAATGTTCCGGTGTTAAAGGGCCTGCGTTCTTCCTCATATGGAGGTTGAACAAAAGGCAGTCCTGAATTCGGTGGTTTCTCTTCTTTTTCATACAAGGGTCTGGGAAAGAAAACTTTCGTACGTGAATATTTTTCTTCCTGGCTTGCGGGCACTTTGGGATATATATCCCTTGTTTCCGCCGGTTCGAGTTTCTCAGAATAGGGCAATACTTGACCACCCCCTCCCAGTCCTAGGGATCTGTCTTCTTCTTTTAGAAAGTGGCGACGGGGAGCATCCCCTACACTGAAAGGACGGACCCCCTCATTATAAGGTGGCGGACTTCTGGTACAGATGTCATCTATCAATTCATCATCTGACTCCCCAAGGGCCCCCCAATGTTTACACTTTTCTGTACTTTTCTCACCCGCTGCAGGATTATGACATGCCGGCATCATGGGAAACAGACCCTCAACAATCATGCTCTGCCTCCACTGTTTCATCCTTTTATCCCTGGACTCCTGTTTCAGCCTGGGGTACCACTTGGTCAAACCCTTGTCCATTCGGGGTCTTTCTCTTTCAAAAGCCTCAATCTCCCATTCCTCTAATGCCTCATACTGCGTTAGTCTCGGTCTGGGATGCAGTTCATTCATCCGAGTTCTTAAATTAAATAAGATCCTACCATTGAAAGTACCATCTAACGGAAAAGCCAATACTCCGTCATCTTTTGTGTACTTCACCCAATTCTCCAACCACACACAGGTATTGTACCCTCGGTCAAACATCATGAATGAGGCAGGAGTATTGGGTGGTGGGACAAGAACACCTTCTCTAGATTTAATCGGTTTGTCCGTTTTAAAATAATTTTTCACCTTACTTACAAGGGACAATTTTCTCTTGGTTCCGAATCCGTACATAATATCGTATCTATTAGTCTTCCACTGATCCCTTTCAAACCCTAGGTGCCTTGGATCAGGTCGAGTTCCTGTAGTCTGCGAGTGCCACATACGACTTCTACGCTAAACTTTGTTTACAAACTACCTCCAATCAGAACGCGCTTCAGAAATCCGTGCGACCAATGGGTGTGCGACTCTGAATAATCTCCGCCAATGGGTGCGCGGCCCCTTCGTGAGACAGTTCCCACGCTCTGGCGCTCACCCCTCCTTTACAATCTCAGCTCCGCTACCCGCCCGCTGCTTCTACCAATCCCAGCGCGGCACAGAGTGACGTCAGAGGCGCTTCGCGACTGACTCCCTCCCTTCACAAGGTAACGGAAACTTTCTTTCTTTTAAAGTGCTCAGTGCTTGGTTATTTTACTACAAATACACATTCGCCACAGTGCTCAAGTGTCTAGACAGAGAAAGAATTATTTTACTGCAAGTAAACTACTTCCATTTACTTTTCACTCGCTGCGGGTAGATCTCTTCCGCCTACCCTTCACTCTAGCATCGGTGAACCTGTTATTCCCCTAAACTCATCCACTTCTTTCCGGGATATATTCCGAGTTTAAGGTTTCCCAGCGGACCCCTCTGCTTTCACGCTAGCTCCGAGGAACCTGCTACTCTTCCGATGTGACCCTTATTAGGTTACGCCACTATGGGAATTTTGCCAATGAACCCCGTTACTGACATTTATTCACACATGTATTCAGAAAAACCCTAGTTAGTGCTTCCCGGTTATCTTAACCTGCACCTAACTTTCCTTGAGCCTGTGACCTCAGGACAATGGATTCTATTCACCACTTGCCCTTTCAATTCCCCGGGGAGTTCGGACAACAAGAAACAATACGGTTTACTAACGCATGGATTAGTACATATAACAATATAAGAACAAGAATAATAACAATACAGCAATTCATGAATTCCAAAACAGCGTATTCACAAGAGAATGATCAGGTCTCTTAGAACAGCCGCTCTTCTAGCAGCATGAATATACTAGCAGCTTCCGACTCAACTAGTCCAACTAATCCCTGCCTTACTCTCAACTAGTCCCTAACCATCCTCTGCTACCAGTAAAACTGATAGAGCGCGCGAGGCCACCCGACCAATAATTTTCGCCGTTTCCGGCTTCAGGGCCCATATACTTTCAAATGACCATATACATCGACCAGGTGACTTCACGAGCTCTACCAATTTGTGTGTGTGTTCCCTACTATTATTTTTCAGTGCACCCGACTTACCATCCACCGATGCGGGTACCTAATGACCACAATGAATCAGGGAGCTAGCTGTAAAAGGAAAGGCAGCAAAATACAAACCCAACCAATAACATTCAAAATACTGTTTGAAATGACCACGGACAACGGGAAGTTTTAAAATGTTTATCTAAAGTTCATTTGCTTCATGTATAAGGTACATCAATATAAGGCAATCAATAACCAAGATAACGTAAATGATATAACTGTAAAGAAATAATGACAGAGTAATCATTGAAATACTGATATAAAATGTAACGAGAAGATACTTATGCTATTCAATAATATTTAAGCATGGGCGGACTATGTAGGTATAACTACAGGAGGGCCTATAAAGAGTAACACGCTTCACTTAAGGTGATGGGGCCTTTAAACAATCTAGGCAATGAAGTTCTAGACCATATCAGAAAATGACAAACTGCAATGCAAAATATAATTTCTAACAAGTGAGAAGACATAGGAACAAACTTATGGAAAATGCAAATGACTTTCAATAGTTGCGGAAAGACATGGAAAATAACATATGCAATGGTAAACTTTATTGAAGCAAAAGTTAGAAATTCAGAAGGTGCAAGATTTAAGAGGTTCAGAGCAATATTTACCTAGAAAGGTGTGGAAACCAAACCCTGGCCACGGGTCAGTTAAGGACAGGAAACCCTCAAGAAGGATACCCCTCAAAGGACAGCAGGTGCAGAATGGACACCCCGGATAGGACAGGATACCCTTGGATTAGGAATCAGGACAGGACCTCAGGACAGGACAGCAAACCCTCAGGACAGGACCGCTCAGGACAGGACCGGAACCCACAGTTCGGAAGCAACGCCTGCGCTCCACCCGCTCTGCAGCTATCGATCAAGACCCCGATTGGGTCAGCGAACTCCCAGCCAAGTGCTTCGCCAGCACTTTAAGGTTCAGTAAAACCTTAGTCTATGGTCAATTCGGACAGAGTGCTCCGCAGCGCTCTGTATCTTCAGTCACCTATTGAGTACGATGGGTCAGTGACAGGTCAGCTAAACCAGACAAGTCGGACGGTTCCCTAGGTGAACCCAGGGTAGATATACAGTTTGGGGACAGTGTACCACCCCCCAATGTTGCAAAGTGTCAGAATCCCTCAATTTCGATTGGTCCTAAGGTAGGATTTGGGTAACACACCAATCAGAACACGCTAATTTGAGCCTATATTAGCATACTTGGGTACCGCCTAGAGAGATTGGGGTTCTCATGAGAACTGTGCAGAAACACAATGACAATTTAACAATGTAGCATAGCAGGGTCATGTGACTCCGTTCAGCCGAGCTTGCAGGTCAGTTCTCAGGAGCATCTTGCCCACTACTGCCAGCTGGCTAAGTTCCATCAGCCAAGGTTGTCAGGTCCCCGGAAAAGTCGCATCTGCGCAGAAGGGACCTCCAAGATGGCTCTCAGTACAGACAGACCCCCATTCCCCGCGGTACATGAAAAGTAAGCGAAAACAAATGAATACATAATAATGTCATTATGAAAACACATCACAAGGTTTGTACTTTTAACTCATCATCAAGAAATATACTTATGCATTCTAAATGTTAGCTACATAAAACGAGGACAAGAGCAAACTGCACGAGCAGTATAAGCTATGTTTTACGCATGCGCAGGAATTTCCCTCCAATTCTGCAGACGCGTCAGGACACGTGAGTATGGCTGACGCATGCGCAGTAACTAAAATACAAGCGGCAGCCATTTTAAGTGACTCGAGTAAATTATTTTAGTAAAACATATACGCAAGCGTCTTAATCTTTATTTAAACTAAATATAAACGTTAGTAAGACTTACACTTATTACTTTGTTACACATAAACGAGGTTCTTGACTTCGGCAAGCCGCAAAATATGCGAAGCTTTGCTTCATCAATACTACATACCAATCCCTACCATTTTCACAAATTTGATTGGAATTCCATTTAGCCATTTAGCCTGTAGACCTCTCTAAATACCGTGAGGTAAATTACTTCACAAAACACATCTGAAGTGTTGGAATTGACAACCAATTAAAATGTTACTTTCATTTTCTACTTTTTTTACCTGACATTTGATTGGTTATATACCTGAATATATATAAAGGAAGAGAAGAAAACACAGCCATTTTGACTACTACTTCTTGGTGTACATTTCAATAGGATTTTCACTAATTCCTTCAACTTCTTTCTAAAGGTAAGTTTTTATTTTTAAAACTGAAGTATATTGTGCACTATAAGTTAATATGGTAAACTTTTTCTGGAGTTAGGCTTCTCTTGTATAATTATGAATTTACTTACGTTAAATCACATACACTTTTTTATATTCCTACTTCCACTCTGATACTATACACTGCCCAAAATTAATCCCAACAGTGCCCTATCTCTACTAATATATATTTTTTTAATCTAAATTTCAGGCAAAATGGAAGGCGAACAGAAAGTTGAATTTCAAATTGTCCTGCAAGAGAGCAGCCAAGAAATCAATGATGAAAATGATATTGAATTTTTCGATGAAACTTTAGACAAAGAACTACTGCAATGTGTACAAGCAGTAGATAACCTCCTTGAAAATGAGGACATTTTACACCCTCAGAGACTACAATGTATATTCAATGATAATTATGAAATTTCTGACAATGAAATGTTAGAAAGTTTAATAAATTATGAAACACAATCACAATAAAAAAAAATGCTTAAAAAATAAAGAAAATAAAAAATAATCAACAAAACCAACAATCAATTAACATACAGCATTTGAAAAGTCTATCATTCATTTTTCATTGCAGTACGCTGCCCAGAACGCTTCCCGGTTCGCGGACCGGGCGCTCCCCACGCAAAAAAAACAAAAACATTTTTTTGTTTTTTTTGCCCCGCGGGGCCCTTTTAAAACCTCCACATTAAACCTAGGGGGTCAGGGAGGATCTAGTATGCCCCCTTATGGTTATTTCCCCCTTTGTTTTGGCCTCCTCTTGTCTCTCAATCCTACCGAGAGACAAGATGGCGGCCGCTCCGGACTGTTTAGAATGTTGACAGACACCGGAGAGCCAATCAGCTTAGCTACGCGAAGTTCCGGTACGCTTAAGGTCCGCGGACCGGAGCGCTGCCCGGAGCGCGCTTACAGATATATATCTTTTTTTAAACTTTAATTTCTCAAAATCCACTGGAGCACATATATTGAGACCTAGAAAAGGCACATCGGGCTACCAGTCCCTACAATTTTGCCAAGTTTCGTGCAAATCCATTCAGCCGTTCGGGCTAAAAGTGAGGCCAACCGCCCTATGGAAAACTCAATGTTAAAAACACGTTTTGGGACCCCCCTTTTTTCTCGGCCCCCCCTTGACGAACCCCCCCCAAATTTCCAAGGGCTGCTCAGAAACAAAATGTTCCATTTTCCAGAAAATTTCAGCCAATTCCGTCCACAAACGCCAAAGTTATTAGACATAGAATTTTCAAAAATCCCATAGGGAAGAAATCCTAACTATATATACCTACTGGCGACCGCCAGTAGGTAATATATATATATATCTATATATATATATAGATATATATATATATATATATATATATATATATATATATATATATATATATATATATATCTATATATATATATATTTATATATTACCTACTGGCGGTCGCCAGTAGGTAGTTATAGTTAGGATTGTTTTCCATAGGAAATCCGCAACATTCTATTGAGAATAACTTTGGTGCCGGTGGACGAATCTTCGTGAATTTCTCAAAGAAAATGGCCCGCTCCACTCTGCTCCTTCCCTGAAAGTTTAAGGGGGATTCATCAAGCGGGGGCCGAGATATTTGGGGGGTCCCAAAATGTGTTTTCCACATGTTAATTTCCATAGGGCGGTTGGACTCACTTTTAGCCCGAACGGCTGAATGGATTTCCACCAAACTTGGCAAAATTGTAGGGACTGGTAGCCCGATGTGTCTTTGCTATGTCTCAAGATATGTGCTCCTGTGGATTTTGAGTAATTTAGGTTTAAAAAAAATATATATCTATAAGCGCGCCCCGGTACGCGCACCGGGGCGCGTATCAGCGCGTAACGCGAGTTCGCGAGCGGAAAGCTGATTGGCTCTCGGGTGTCTGTCAACATTCTAAACAGTCCGGAGCGGCCGCCATCTTGTGTCTTGGTAGGATCGAGACACAAGAGGTGGCAAAAACAAAGGGGGAAATGACTAAAAGGGGATAGGGTAGACCCCCCTGACCCCCTAGGTTTGATGTCGGGGCCATAAAAAAGCCCTGCGGGGGGAGCGCCCGGTACGCGCACCGGGGAGCCTACCGGGGAGCGTACCATGGGGAAAACCCAGTGAAACAGTAAAATAATAATTTAAAGTGATTAGAGGTAGGGTAGCTCTGAATAGAGTTGTTGTGTTGTGTGGGTGATTTCAGTACCAACATGTAGGTACCAATGCAGAGTCTTAAATTCAATATACACCTTCTTTTCTGTAGATATCTTGCAAGTTGTTACAGAAGTTACTGTGGTATATGGAATCCATACCATAGTCTGTCAGGAAAGCAGAAACACATCCTTTAAGCATTCCCTGAGAAGGCCTATGGGATCATGGGTAGTCTACCCTGCTCCCTTATGATGTTTTAAAATTGCACAGTATACTGTAAGTCTCACTTTATATTATAATCATTTTGGCACTACTTCATGAATTACATATAAAAATGAATAATGTCTCAAACAATTTTTAATTATTTAATAAAAATTTATCGTTTAGAATTTTCATAGTTTAGTAAAACTTCCAGCATTAGATGATCTGGAATCTCCTCAAAATTGCATGATTCAATATTTTGTAAACAGTCAATAAATTGTTGGTCTAGAGACTCATCCATAAAATCTTCGTCAACAAAATCTTGTTGAAGAATCTCCTCATCGGTAATTTCGAAAGAAATATTGATGTTTTCATTTTCTCCTTCCATTTTCTTGCTGTAAATTGCATAAAAAATAACTATATCAGTAGAGTTAGGGCACTGTTGGGTTTAAGTTCAGACAGGTACTTCTGAGTTTTTAACAGTGAAGTTATCTTTGGGCAGTGTATGGTATCAGGCAGGAAGTAGAAATATAAAAAAGTGTATGTGAAGAAGTCTAAGTAAATTCATAATTATACCAGAGAAGCCTAACTCAATCTATAAGTATAACAGAGAAGTCTATCTTAATCTATGACTATCAGAAAACGTTTTTACAAATTAACTTAAAGTGCCCCTTACAAATTAACAACTTACCTTATAGAAAGGTGATGAAGATAAATGAGAAAATCCTTTAAAGATGTACCTCAGGTAGTTGTAGTCAAAATGGCCGTGTTTCCCCCTCATTTTTCATTTATATTCATGTATCATCATCATCATCATGATTTTATTGTATGATTAATTAAAATCTTTTACAATGTTTACAAACGATAAAAACAATGCGTATCAAGTTTAAAAAAACAAGTTGACATAGAGTCTAATTGTTGTGTGTCAAAAGTCATTACGATTGTCATGTTCCTAGGACAAATCTTTCTTGATCTTTTAGTTTCAGTTTAGTCGTTGTGTAATCATTGAGTCTGATCCTTTTCTAGTAACTGCTTTGTTGCCATGGACATGAATTTAATTCCCCGACATGAGAGGATAGGAGAGACGCCACTTAGCCACCGTATGACCGCCTGCCTGCAGGTGCGGATTTTTAGTGCGTTGAAGATTGCCCGAAGATATCTTCTTCTTAAGGCTTGCAGCTCAGGGCATATGCATAATATGTGTGACACTGTTTCGTTCTTGTATCCGCATAGTCTACAGTTAGCGCTTTCTGATTTTTGTTTCCATGAAGGCATGAGGTCTTTTGTAAAGTGCATGCCCAGACGGTACGCTATTAGCGTTTTTTTTAGATGTTGACAGTAGTGTTGGGCTAGAAAGACTTGCGGTTTTAGGGTGGGGTAAGAGTTGACTACTGTCCAGGCGTGTCTCTGTTTACTTAGGATTTTTTTGTCTTTGAGCAAGGAGATCTTTTTTGCCGAACTGTTTGCTATTTTGCAAAACTGCTTATGGTCAATGTTTTTTGTCCACACTTCGTGGAGTCCAAGGGTTGTCAAACTCTGGCTAAGAAATTCTCCCCAAAGGGTGGTGTTCGGCCTGTTTACTAAAAAGTTTATTTCCTCCCAGCACATATTGTCCAAAGAGTCACTAGGTGCAATTCTGATCTTATGGCAACATTTTACAAATGTGGAATTAGACCTAATGTCTTGATTTTGTAAACCGAATTCTAATCGAACTTGGGCTGGCGATGCTGCTTTTGGCAACCCAAACACCACTTTATATATTTTGTTTTGTAGGTTGGTTAGGATTGCTGATTCGCTCCCGAGCCATCTGATTAGTCCATAAGACAAGGTAGGAATAATTTGGGCGACCATGACTTTAAGTAAGTGGGTGTAGTTTGGACCACCCACTGTCTTTTGCAGTTGCCTATATCCGTATATTCATGTACTTAACCAATCAAATGTCAGGAAATAAAAGTAGAAACTGAAAGTAACGTTTTAATTGGTTGTAAATTTTAACACTTCATATGTGTATTTGTCAAGTAATTTACCTCAGGATATTTAGACAGGGCTACAGCCCAAATGGCTCAATAGTATTCCACCAAATTTGGGAAAATGATAGGGACTGGTATGTAGTAGGGCCTATTCTATATTTGGTGAAAGTGTCTCCAGTGTTTTTTATGTAAATTAACTTTTAACATTTTTTGGGAGCGCTCATCGGTGCGCGCCCGGGTACGCGTACCGGCAGCGCTACGAAAGTCCTCCATCTTGTGTTTTGGTAGATTTGAGACACAAGATGGAGGACAAACAACATTGGGAATGGGTAAAAGGGGGCACGGTAGACACCCCTTGACCCCCTAGGTTTTCTGAGGGGGGCTTAGGAGGCCCATATAGGCCAAAAAATAAAAAAAATATATTAATTTTTCGCGGGGGGGGGGAGCGCCCAGTACGCCTACCGGGGAGCGTACCGGGGAGCGTACTTTGGTGAAAAAAGTTAGAGTAAAGTAATCATTTTGAGTGATGAGAGGTAGGGTAGCCCTGAAAAGAGCTTTTGGGTTCTGTGGCTGATTTAGGTACCTACAAGTAGGTTCCAATGCACAGTCTTAAATTCAGGAGGAATATTCTATTCCCCTCATCTGAGAAGTGCACACCATGTCCTCTGTAGATATCTTGCATGTTATAACGCAAGTTATTGTTGTATATTGAACCCATTGCATAGTCTCTCATGTAAGCAGAAACAGATGTATTCACATGTTTCCGTGCTTTCTCAAATTGTGGACAAAATTGGTTGGACCACTTCCATTTCTGTCTTTGGCATATATTAGAATATACCAAGGCAGTTTGTGGAAAAAGTGTCATCAATTGCTCAAAGGTGTCCTTTAAAACCATTTCCAGACCTACCCCAGTCAAAGTGCCTAGGTCATTTCCACCACAGTGCAAAATTATGAGGTCAGGGTGTGGCAGATGGTAAAAGGTTTTCACGAATGGTATCAATTGATGACATCTCAATCCTCTTTGGCCAATCCACTTGATGTCTACATTTGGTAAATCAAGGTTGTGAAAATTTCTGATAGCGGCATACCTTTGAGCCCAGTGGATGTAGCTATGTCCAATAATCCAGACAGAATACATGGTGAGAGGAGGTTCTGGTGCAGTCAGATGAAGTGTGGGAATGAAATGGCAGTTGGAACAGTAGGAGTTTGCAAAAAAAACTGTGGAGTTTCAGTGCTCTTGAATCACAAGCAATGATTTGTGGATTCAGATAGTTGAAAACTGAAAGTTAGGGTGCACGGTTCAGTTCTGTGAAAGAAGTAATTTGAATGGTTAAGAAAAAGTCATTTAAAGAAACATTGCACCGGATAAGGTGGTGTATTGAGAGGTCAAACATCCTTGCTGAGTTCATTTGTAATATTGTAGAATAAACTTTTAAACCTGAGAGGTCAGTGAGGAGGGAGTTGCTATGGTAACAGGTAGAAAGGGCTGAGGGGGGGAAGGGTGCTGGTTTGAAAATAGAGAGGGAAGAGATTTAATTGGTTAACATGAGGGATATGTGTGTAGAATAGGAGGTTTTCTGTGCCATTCATGGTTGCAGTACCTGGAGTACATACCTTTTGCTCTGCTAAAGAAATATTGGTGTGTGTGTCTGACACTGTTCTCAATCTCCCAAAGCATTTGTAAAGGTGAGTAATGATTCATTTGATATAGATAGAGACTTGTATACTCTATGGAGAAGATTTGGAAGCAAATTGTGGTTTTTAAATGTTGCTTTGTGTCATGTTTTTTGATAATGCTTGGTAAAAAGTTTTTGCTGCATAGAGGAAATGTATTTTGTAAAATTGTGAAGTTTCAGTAGTGACATGGAATGCTTGTACATAGGACCTGTGCTGTGTTTCTTAAATGTGATGTGAAAAAAGATTTTGGGGAAAATGAATGGCGTTTACATTTTTGAGATGGAATAAATAGTGTCTGCATGATTAAAGAAATATATTTGAATCTTTCACAATGATGTCAGCTGTGTTACCTCCTATTAGGAAGCAGATTGAGCTTCTTTCTTGTTGGTTTGTGTCATGTTTTTTGATAATGCTTGGTACGAACATTTGCAAGATAGAGGATTTGTATTTTGTGAAATAGTGAGGTTTCAGTAGTGAAATTGAATGCTTGTACATAGGACCTGTGCTCTGTTTCTAAAATGTTATTTAAAAAATGATTTTGGGGCAACTGAATGGCTTTTATATTTTTGAGAAGGAATAAATAGTGTCTGCATGATTAAATACATATTTTTGAACCTTTCATAATGATGTCACCTGTGTTACCTCAGATTAAGAAGCAGATTGAGCTTCTTTCTTGTAGGTTTCTGTCATGTTTTTTGATAATGCTTGGTATCAACATTTGCAAGATAGAGGAATTGTATTTTGTGAAATAGTGAGGTTTCAGTAGTGAAATTGAATGCTTGTACATAGGACCTGCGCTCAGTTTCTAAAATGTTATTTAAAAAACGATTTTGGTGTGAATGAATGGCTTTTACATTTTTGAGAAGGAATAAATAGTGTCTGCATGATTAAATAAATATATTTGAGCCTTTCACAATCATGTCACCTGTGTTACCTCAGATTAGGAAGCAGATTGAGCTTCTTTCTTGTTGGTTTGTGTCATGTTTTTTGATAAGATAAAAAGATAGAGGATTTGTATTTTGTGAAATAGTGAGGTTTCAGTAGTGAAATTGAACGCTTGTACATAGAACCTGCGCTCTGTTTCTAAAATGTTATTTAAAAAACGATTTTGGGGCAAATGAATGGCTTTACATTTTTGAGAAGGATTAAATAGTGTCTGCATGATTAAATAAATATATTTGAACCTTTCACAATCATGTCACCTGTGTTACCTCAGATTAGGAAGCAGATTGAGCTTCTTTCTTGTTGGTTTGTGTCATGTTTTTTGATAAGATAAAAAGATAGAGGATTTGTATTTTGTGAAATAGTGAGGTTTCAGTAGTGAAATTGAACGCTTGTACATAAGACCTGCGCTCTGTTTCTAAAATGTTATTTAAAAAACGATGTTTGGGCAAATGAATCTCTTTTACATTTTTGAGTAGGAATAAATAGTGTGTGCATGATTAAATAAATATATTTGCAGTTTTCACAATCATGTCACTTGTGTTGCTCTAGATTAGGGAGCAGATTGACCTTTTTTCTTCTTGCTTTTTGTTAAGTTTAATGATAATGTTTGGTATCAACATTTCCTAGATAGAAGAATTGTATTTTTAAAAATAGTGAGGTTTCAGTAGTGAAATGGAATGCTTGTACATATGACCTGCGCTCTGTTTCGTAAATGTTATTGGAAACAGGATTTTGGAGCAAATGAATGGCTTTTACATTTTTGAGAAGGAATAAATAGTGTCTGCATGATTAAATAAATATATTTGAACCTTTCACAATCATGTCACCTGTGTTTCCTCAGATTAGGAAGTAATTGTGCAGATGAGGTGAGGCATGTCCAGGGGTACAAAGGAGGTGAGGCCTGTGTCCATGAGTGCAGTGGAGAGGACTCACCTCCTCTGACCCTTGGAGAAGACTCACCTCCTCTGTGCCCCCTGGAGAGGCCTCAATGTATTGGGTATAATTGATGGTAACAGGGTGCAGATGAGGTGAGGCGTGTCCAGGGGTGTAGATGAGCTGAGGCCTGTCTAGGGGTGCAAATGAGGTGAGGTCTGTTCAGGGTTGCAGATGAGGTGAGGATTGTCCAGGCGTGCAGAGGAGGTAAGGCCTGTGTTCAAGAGTGTAGTGGGAGAGAGGCCTGTCCAGGGGTGCAAAGGAGGTGAGGCCTGAGTCTAAGAGTGCAGTGGGGGAGAGGCTTCATGAAGTCCAGCCCACTGCACTCTTAGACACAAGATTCACCACCTCTGCTCCCCAGGACATGCATCTCTTCCAGTACACTCTTGAACAAAGGCCTCACCTCCTCTGTACCGCTGGACAATCCTTACCTCATCTGCAACCCTAAATCGTTTTTTAAACAGGCCTAAATGTATTGGGTATAATTGATGGTAACAGGGTGCAGATGAGGTGAAGCCTGTCCAGGGGTGTACATGAGGTGAGGTCTGTCCAGGGGTCCAATTCATGTGCCCTAAATTGATTTTTAATTAATATTTAAAAAACAGAGCACAGGTCATATATAGAAGCATTTCATTGCACTACTGAAACCTCATTTTTTTTTACAAAATACAATTCCTCTATGTAGTAGCATTTCTTTACCAAGTATTATCAAGAAATATGACACAAAGAAAGAATAAAAAAGTTTAATCTGTTTCTTAATCTTAGAAAACACAGCTGACATGTTTGTGGAAAGTGCAGATATATTTATTTAATCATGCAGACACTGTCTAATCCTTCTGAAAAATGCTAAAGCCATTCATTTGCCCTTTAATCGTTTTTATATTAACATTAAAAAAACTGAGCACATGTCATATCTACAAGCATTCCATTTCACTACTGAAACCTCATTTTTTTACAAAATACAATTCCTCTATGCAGCAGAACATTTTTACCAAGCATTAACAAAAAAATAACAGAAAGCAACAATAAAAAAACACAATCTGATTCATAATATGAGGAAACACACCTGACATGATTGTGAAAGGTGCAGAGGAGAAGAGGAAAGTCGAAATGGCTTTTATGATTGTGAAAGTTGCTGAGGAGGTGAGGCCTGTGTCTAAGAGTGCAGTGGGGGAGAGGCTTTATAAAGTCCAGTCCACTGCCCTCTTGGACACAGGCCTCAACACCTCTGCTCCCCAGGACAGGCCTCACCTTATCTGCATCCTGTTACCATCAATTATACCCAATACATTGAGGCCTGTCCAGGGTGCACGGAGGAGGTGAGGCTTGTTCAAGGGTCAGAGGAGGTGAGTCCTGTCCAATGCACTCTTCGACACAGGCCTTACCTCCTCTGCACCCCTGGACAGGCCTCTCCTCATGTGCACAATGTACTTACTAATCAGAGAAAACACAGGTGACATGATTGTGAAATATGCTAATATATTTTTTAAATCATGTAGATACTATCTAATCCTTGTCAATAATGTAAAACTATTTCATGTGCCCGAAATCTTTTTTTAGAATAACATTTAAAAAACAGAGAAAAGGTCATATGTATAAGCATTTCATTACACTACTGAAACGTCGCTCATTTATAAAATACAATTCTTTTATGCACCAAGGTTTCTTTACCAAGTATTGTCAAGAATGTATAAGTCTCTCTTATATTCTCTTTCTGACTTACTCTATTTTACCATCAGTCCCCTTCTAACACCCTCTCTCTGACTCATTCCTTTTTACATCCTGACTCTGTGTTACACTCTCTTACACTTTCTCTTTGACTTACTTTCCCTTACACAATGTCTCTGATTTATTCCCTCTCTCTCATTACTCCTTGTTACATCCTCTCTCTGATTTACTTCCTCTTACACCCTCTCTCAAACTTACTCTCTCTCTCTACCTTTTACAGCCTCTCTCTGTTTTAGTGTCTTTTACATTCTCTCATCTTCTAACACCCTCTCTCTGTCTTACATCGTTTTACACCCTCTCTCTGTCTTACACCCTGTTATATCCTTTTTCTGACTTACTCCCTTTGTCCCTTTCTTTGACTGACTCCCTCTCCCTATTACATCCTTTTTCTGTCTTACAACATAATATACACTCTTTCTGTCTCACTCCTTCTCTATGTTTTACTCACACTACCTGTTTCTTTGTCTGACTCTCTCTGTCTTTTTGTGTTAGTTCCACTAGCTCTTTTTCTCTGTCTTACTCCTAGTTACATAGTTGCTGTGATATAAACTTAGATATGTTGTAAACTAGTGTTTATATCGTTTGCTTATTGTCATTGCTTTGTTGTTTGGTAATAGTGGTCTAAAATGTGTTATTTTTTTCCTTAACACAGATTGAAATCAAGATTTCAATAGTAAGGAAATATGCCCTCAAGGCAGAGGAGAAGAAAAGATGCCAAGCATAAAAAATCAAAAACAGCAACGGAATTAAAGCACTCGTCTACAACAAATACTTCAAAAAACAGGAAAAAAGCTCCTGGTAAGACAACTAAGTCTTTCTTTCGGAACATATGTAGATCAAAAAAAAATGTTGATGAGAATGTGAATGTACAGAAGGAGAGAGCAAATTTGAAAAGGAAGGAGAGGCCCCCCAAAAATGTTACTACTGGAGCAGGAGAGAATAATATGTATAGGAATAGAAGGGAAAACTAATTTATGGACATTCGTAAACAAATGTTTCGCAATAGGGTGGTTTTAAATTTGTTAAAAAATATTAAAAAAGGTAAACAGAGAGCTGATTTTTATAAGAAAAAGAAAACTGTAGAGAAGATTGTTGATCAGGCTTTTGAACTTAAGAAACAATTATTTATTTTAGTAATCAATAGAATTAGGACACTTAACAAGACAATTGATGTTTTCAAATCAAAGAGTAGATGCAAAAGAGTAATTAATCGGACTAATTTTTGTAAAGTTTTTTCTGGAGAATGGATGCATAGTTCAAGTTGTGAGCCATTTTTTAATGAGGAGAGTTACTTCCAGGAGAATCATTTGGTGCATGCTGTTGACACCAGTGGTCGAGCATATGAGGTGAAAGACGGTTGTCCGATTGAAAAAGAGAAACTTGTGTCTAGAGATGCAGAAGAGGTGTTAACTGATGAAGTTTTAGGGAGACGTACTAAGGGTCCAGTTTACACTTGGAAGTGTAGTAGTATTTGTAGTGTGCGACAGGATTCAATCGATTTGCTTCGTAATTTCTTACGTACATATAGTAAGAAAAGTCTAAAACAGAAAATGAAGATGTTGCAAGACTTAGATCCTTGCAGAGTGAGAGAAAACACAGGTTTGCAAGGGCATTCACTGGCTTGTCTTTCTAGAAAAGTATGTCAGAGTCTTTTTCATCATTTTAGGATGTTAGCAGTGCATCATAACAAAATGAGGAAATTAGTGAGAAGGTTGTATTATGCAAAAAGTCCAGCACTTAAGCTTAAACAATTAAACAGTGCTCTTTTGCATGGAACTGAATTAGATGTGAAGAAGATTTGTGAAGAAATTGAGATTTGTTATGTTGGTGAAAAAGAGGACAGTGTAGAAATTGACACAGTAATAGAAGGTAATGTGGAAGACAATGTACAGATTTCAAGTACAGAAAAGTTTGACCAGGAAATTACCAAGTTTAAGGTGAAATCAAGTGAAAGGCCTAATTTTACTTGTGTGTGTTGTCGGCGGACTCATTATAAGATTCAGACTAGGTTAGTTGATTTATATGCAGAAAGTGAAATGGAAAATAATATTGAATGGAAGAATTTTGCAACTTTTTTGTTGGTGGAGAATTCTTTTGATTTGAGTTCTGATCAGCGTATTTGTAAATATTGTTATAATAAATTAAATGAAAACAGAATGCCTGCTAGAGCTGTTCATAATAATCTTGAGTTGGTAGACATTCCTCCTGAATTGATGGATTTAAATACATATGAATCTATTTTGATTCAATGTGTCCATCCTTTTCAGGCTATTGTTCGCATGGAGCCTAAGATAGGGAAATTGCCTCCTTCAGATTTACAGAGAGGATTAAAGGGAAGAGTTGTTTATTTGCCTCTAGATTTCAAGAAAAATATTGATACAATTGGTGTAGAGAAAGTGGAAGAGGAACCTCTGGGTATTCTAGTTAATGGGGTTCCGACAAAGAGTAAGAAAATCTGGCAAGATTTAGTGGATGTTAGGAAAGTCAAAAAGGCAACGTTGTATTTGGTCAAAAACAATGAGTAGTACAAAGATGTATGTGTTGGAGCAGAGGAAACAGCTGCAGAAGAAGACAGTGATTGTTCAGCCAGCCAAATTGAAAAAGTTGATGTGTCTAGAAGTGAAGAAATATATGAACATTATACTGTTCATCCTTTGCATTCCAAAGAAGTAATGGGGAATGCAATTGACTTGTTTCAAATGAAACCAGCAAAAGGAAGTCCCATTAGTGTATGGGAAGAAAGTTTGGAAGCTCATTGTTTTCCACAGCTATTTCCAACAGGTCGAGATGGACGATATGACGATCAACCACTTCAAATTCCTGCATCTGAATACCGGACTTTAAAATTATATGCTGAAGATCCAAGGTTTTGTCAATGCATCCCATATTTGTTTCATCTACTGTATGAAAGTGACTTGTCTGGGCTTTCTTATGCAGTAAACCATATACTGAAAAGTGGAGCACATCTGCAAAAATTTTCGGCGAGGGACTTTATGGAGAAAGTCAATCTGCAAGACAATATTTTGGAATCTCATCTAATCAATCTCATGGCATGTCAGCGTGGTACAAACGAGTATTGGTACCGTCGTCATGGGGAATTGAAATGTATGCTAAGAAACTTAGGAACTCCTACATGGTTCCTCACTCTTAGCTGTGCTGAGTATGCATGGGACGACTTACTTCAATTTATACAAGAGGCAAATGCAAACATACAAAATATAGAATTCAAAACACCTGGAGAACTGTGTTCTTTGGATCCAGTGAATGTATGCAGATATTTCAATCATAGATTTGAAGCTATGATGTCTTTCATTACCAACAAAAAAAATCCTCCCCTTGGAGAGGTTTTGGATTTCTTTTGGAGAAAGTAGTATCAAGCGAGAGGTGCTCCTCACATACATATGTTGTTATGGATTAAAGATGCACCCACATTTGGAACAGATTCGGATGACACAGTGATGAGTTTCATTGAAGAGTATTCAACATGTGCTGTTCCGAAAACTACCGAAGAAAACAGTTTAAGGCAACAAGTTTTACGCTTTCAATCCCATCGTTGTGGAAAGTACTGTCGTCGAAAATTCAGAAACAAGGACAAGTTCTACACAAAATGTCGTTTCGGGTTTCCACGACCAGTGATTTCTAAAGGAAGAGTAAATAATTTGATGTCTTCTCTGCGACATACTGTGACGAGGAAATCACCAAAAAATACATACAATTTAAAAAGAAACGAAGAGTCCAAGTACATCAACGACTACAACCCAGTGATTTTGTCCATGTGGAGTGCTAACATGGATATTCAGTTCATTGCTGACAACTCTATTGCTGTGGCTCGATATGTGACGTCTTACATCACAAAAAAAGAAAAGACAGAACTGAAGGAAATGTGGGAGAACATTTCACATGAAAAGAGTATCAGTAAAAAATTATACAGTTTCAGTTTGAAGATGTTGTCGCATCGAGAAATTGGAGCATATGAATGTTCTGATCGGTTATCATCAGCAAGTCTCTACGCCAAGTCTAGAACAATTATTTGGGTGAGTCTAGGTCTTGCTGCAACACGAAACCGAGTTTTGAAATCTTTACAAGAAATTGAGTATTTGGCGGAGAAAGAACCAAACAGTACAGATATTTTGAAGACAAACATGTTGGATACATACTATCCAAATAGAAGTAGTCATCTTGAGAACAGTTGTTTGTATGAAGTACTGTAAAACTATATTTATAAGAGGACCATCAGAGAGGATATAAATAATGGAATATATGCTATCATTGGGTGTGAAGGATGTCTAGTGAAGCAGAGAAAAGGCCATTTGATTAATCATCGAAAGTTGAGTTGCGAAAATCCAGAGAAAAGGGAATTTTACTATTTAGCTCTTTTGCAACTCTTTAAGCCATGGCGTACAGAAGAGGAACTACTTGGAGATTTTCTCTGTTACAAAGATTCTTTCAATGCAACCAAGGATACCATAGAATGCCCTGATTTTCCAAATTATCTGCAAATGTTGAACGAAGAAATAGAGCAAGAAGCCACAATTGCTGTAGAGATTGCTAGAGACAGTTCTCAAGACAGTCAGAGTTCTGCTTCATTGAGTCTGGATCCACTAGGAGGACCAATTATCCAAAATGAAGCTGCCACTGCAATGGATGAGGTGGAAAGAGCTATGGAACAAGCTCAAGATGATGTAGTTAGCTTAGAAGATTTGGTGAAACAACTAAACCTTGTGCAGAAACAGATATATGACGAAGTCACAGAACAGGTTGAACATGGATTCAGTCATGAGAAAAAAGAGTGCTCATGTACATCCTTTACGCCTGTCCGACTGTACGTGAGTGGAGAAGCGGGAACTGGAAAAAGTTTTCTGATTAAAGCAATTGCAACTTATCTGAAGAAAAGGACTGAATCACCGCTGTCTTGTGTTGTTACCGCTCCAACTGGGCTTGCAGCACATAACATTAAAGGGATTACTTTACATCGTTTACTGATGCTACCAGTTGAGCATGATAACAAATTACAATACCATAAGCTATCAGGAGATGCTTGTTCTGAAGTTTCCAGAGTCCTGAAGAAAATTAAACTTCTTATCATTGATGAAGTAAGCATGGTCTCAAATCTAATGCTTGCTTTTGTGCATTTGAGAATGCAAGAAATTCTTAGAACAGACTCTGATGTCTTTTTCGGAGGAAAACACATTATTGTTTTTGGAGATCTACTGCAGTTGACTCCAGTGAATGGACAACCAGTGTTTAAAATGCTCACGCATGAAGATACCAGGAAGTGCCTAGGAAGCATTGGAAACGTTAATATATGGTTAAATTTCAAATATGCAGAACTGCTTCAAAATATGCGACAGGCAAAGGATGAAGATTATAAAAATATTCTACAAGATGTAAGAATCGGAAAAGTAAGTGAGCATGGGAAAGAAGCATTACATGCACGATTCATTTCAAATTTGTATCCAAATAAAAAAATTCTTCCACAGAATATTTTTAAGAAAATTACTGAGAACAAATCTGGGATATGTTTGATGCCAACTCTGCAAGAATGTTCTATCTTCAACAACAAAATGTTAAAGTTAGAAAATGAAGAGATTGTGAAACTGGAAGCTATAGATAAAATAGAGCATATGGGAGCAACAATTATTTTGTCAGAAAATTTGAAATCAAAATTGGATTCATTAGAGAAGAGTATATCTAAAACTGCTGGTTTTGAAAATACTCTGAATGTGTGTTTAAATTGTCGTATCATTTTGAGAAGGAATTTAAATGTTGAACGAGGTCTGGTAAATCGAGCAATGGGTCATGTTGTTGATTTTGTGAATTACAATAATAGAGATGGAATTGAAATTTTAAAAATTACATTTGATGGAATTGACGAAATACAACAAATTTGTCGTTGTTCAGTTAGATTTTTGCTTGTGAAAAACGTATATGTTCGCCGAAAACAGTTTCCTGTTTGTTTGGCATATGCGGTGACAATTTATAAATCTCAAGGTTTAAGTGTAGATAGTGCTTTGGTGAACATTGGAAGTTCTGTGTTTAAAGAGGGTATGGCATATGTGGCATTATCACGAGTCAGAACTTTATCAGGATTGTACTTGATTGAGTGTGATGAAACAAAGATTTGTGCAGATCTAGATTGTGTTAAAGAATACAATAGGTTAAGAAGAGAGTATACTCCACATTTGCCTCAATATCCTCTGTTTGAAAGACGTGTTGTAGGCCGAAAAAGAAGAAATGAGAATAATTGCAGTGAGGTAGTAGCAAAAAGACAAAAAGTAGATGAAACTGCAATTGTAAGCAGAAAGAAAAAGGATTCTGTTGAAGATGTTGTTGGATTTCAGTTTGAAAACAGTTCTGGTGTCAACTGCTATGCTAATGTAGTGCTTAATGTTGTTTTTTTTCTTCAAAATTTACAAGAACAGATTCTTGAAAATCGGGATCAAACATTCTGCTGTTTATTGAATTCTGTGTTTGAGAAATGTAGCAGTGATAGAGCAAAAATAGAAAGTGTTTTAGAAATTCGAAATCTTCTAGACATATGTTCTGGTCAAAATCAATTTTCGCAGAATATTCAGCAGGATTGTCAGGAATTTTTAATGTATATGTTTGATGTATTGGAAGATGAAGGTGTAGATATAAAAAATCTTTTTAGCCTTTCTTATCAATGGCAGCATGACTGCGACAACTGTAGTTTATCAAGTAGTACTACAATAGACACCGACAGATTTATATATTTGACTTTACCAGACTGTAAATCAGTACCTTTTAATAATCTAGTTAAAGCAGCTGATCACAATATGGTGTGTACCCAATGTAAGTCTGCAATGCTGTCCACATTATTTATACAACATTATGGTCAGTATGTCATTTTAATGTTTCAATGATGTAGACCTGATGGAACTAAATTGACAACTTCTATTAACAATTTTGTGGCTTCTCAGTTATCAATTTCAGGAAGAACTTTTGCTACTGTAGCTATTATTTATCATGACGGTCCTTCAACAACATCAGGGCATTACACATGCTATTTAAAATGTCGAAAAGGTTGGACTAACTGTAATGATACTCATTTGACTTTAAAACAACGTTTGCCTTTTGACTTAAAAAATTCATACCTAGTGTTTTTACAACCAAAATTTAAGTAAAGGTAATTGGCCTATGAAGACAGGAGCAGTTAATAAAAGTTAGTCTGCTGTTTAAAATTATATTGTGAGTAAAAGTGATGAAGATAATATAAAAATTGTAGTTCTCATAAAGGTACGGTAAGTGGATCGCATAGTAAGTGATATCAGTATTATAGGAAATGTTCAACATGAGAGAGCCAGAGATGGAATTATGAATATTTAAATATTGTGAAAATGTTGTTTCAGCCTTTCTTTCAGAACGTCGGGAAAACGGTAATTTTAGAGTTTGTTTTAAGTAATTTGAAAATATACTGATACATCTGACACTATTTGGCCTTAAGGAAAGGTGAAGGAATGAGCAAAGAGTCATGACTGAACACAAGGAGTATATGAAAACATTGAAACATATTTCAGATGTTCTTGGAGCTTTTCTTCTAGAGAGTCGATGAAATGGAATTTTTAGAGAACAGCAGAGTACCTTCCAACGAAAAGGACCTTCATGATGTACTATTTGGCCTAAAGGAAAAGTAAGTGAATCAAAGATTAGTGTACATATGTGATTTGTAAGTTTATATGTTTTTTTTTAAACACAATCTTTTTGATTGTGTTTTTTTTTCCGCTGTCATATGATGAATAGTTTGAACTCACTGTTTTTAGTGAAATTCAATATATTCTGAGAACAGCAAAAATAAACTATCTAACATGTTGTACAAATTATTCTATAGTTTGTATTGTGTAATTTATATTGTATTCCCATTGTCTCACACTCACTTTCCTTTTTCCTCTCTCTTTCAGCTCTTTCTACTCACTCACACTGCCTTTCTCTCACTCTGTTTCACTCCCATTCGTTTACTCCACTTCTTTCACAACCCCTCATTTCCATTTCAACTGTCTGCATCCCCTCTCTCTCTCCCTGGCACCACTTTTCAGCTTTCAGTCTCTCTGTTTTACTTCCCTTTTCCGTCTTTTCCTCCTTTGCTCTTTTAGTAATTCCTCTTTACTCACTCACCAGTATTGTCGCACTCTGTCACTATAACTCACCCACTCTCCCTCGCTTATCTTTGTTTGCACCTTTCTTTTGACCTCTTCTCTCTATTTTCCGTTCACTACCTCTATGTCCTCAGTCCCTCACTCTCCTTGTGTTGTGTTCACTTGTGTTTATCTACCTTCTATCATTTCTCTTACAACAACTTCACTGCTCCTCTCTCATCGTTCTTCACCCCATTTCTTTTAGTCCGGTTCCATTACTACCCCTCATTTACTATCTTTCAATGTCCTTCTCTTTACTTTCATCACCGAATCACTTTCTCTCAGTACCACTGCTTTAGTCCTCTTCTCCTCTCTTTCTTCTTTTGCTCCCTTACTCATTTTCCTTTCCTCACTCATTGTACTCCACTTCACTCAGTCCTTCCCTCAGTCTCTCTGTCTACTAACTTCCTCACTCCTTTTCCTTCAATCCTTCTATATTATCCTCTCTCCCTTCATCCCTTCACTCTATGACTCTCCTTCACTTACACTCAGTTATCTTCCATTCCTCATTCTTCTAAATGCATCCTCAATCAGACTCCTTTCCCTCTCAGTCATTCTCTTTTTACTTACTCCTGTTTCCTGATTTAGTTTTGCTAACTCACATTCTTTTAGTATCTTTCTTACCTTCAGTTCATTTCTCTCTTCTTCTCTTCCTCTCTGTCAGTGAATCTATATGCCTTACTCCTAGTAATTTGCTCTCCTTCTATTTCTTTTACCCTCTTTTTGTCCTTCTACATTACTTTATTTCCCTTTCTGTGTCTTTCACTCGTACTTTATTTCTTAATACACTGTTATGATTTTTAACCTCATCATTTGTATCATTTATTTTAAAATATATATTTTACTAATTATAACTTATTTTTTCTTCTCTCTTTCACAGATACAAAGTGTAGTAAAAAAACATGTAATTAAAGTTACATTAATTATATGGTAAGTGTGACTAAAACAATGTAGTTTGTCATCACCCTTTGCTTTAACCTCACTACTATTTTCTCACCCTACCTCACTCCTGTTTCCTTACTCTGCTTCCCTCACTTATTCATATCCTCCATGTTTACTCCCCTTTCGCTAACACCCCTCCCACATTCAACTTCTTTCAGTCCCCCTGCTTTACTTCCCTTACCCTCTGTTCCCTTCCTTTGCTCCCTCACTCATTCCCTTTCCCGTAATCATTTACTTCACTCCTCTCACTCCTTCTCTTAGTCCGTCTGTCCACACAGTTCCTTACTTTTGTTCTCTCACTCTGTCTCTCTTACCGTCGCTGTCTCGTCCCCTCACTCTGTCAATACTCTTTCGTCATGCTCACTCCCTACATCTCACCCACACTCCCTCACTTACCTTTCCTTGCTGCTTCACTCACTCCCTTTCAGTCACTCCTTCCTTTACTCTCTCACTCCTTTCTCTCTGTCACTCCCCATGTCTTACCCTTATTCACTTTTATCCACCCTCTTTCACCCCTCTTTACTTACACTCACTGCTCTTTTCTCACCCTCCCTCGCCGTTGTTTCTTTACTCCGGTTCCGTCACTACCCCTCATTCCCCATCCTTTACTGTCCTTCCTTTTACTTTCAACACCCACTCACATTCTCCCAGTACCTCTGCTTTAGTCTTCTTCCTCTCTCTTCCCTTCTTTTGCTCCCCTATTCATTTTCCTTTTCTCACTTACACCCTATTATACCTTCTCTCTGTCTTACTATCTAATACACAGTCCCTCTGTGTTGCTCCCTCTAGCTCTCTTTCTCTTAACATCACTCTCTCTGTGTCCTTCCCTCATGCTCACTCCTTTATTTATTTATTTTTTTTGTTTGGTGCGCGCCCCGGTACGCGCACCGGGGAGCGTACCGGTACGCGTACCCTGGAGAAAAAAGAATGACAGAGTTTTCAAAAAATTTAGCATTTTTTTTTAATTAGAGGTAGTTCTAAAAAGAACAGTTTTTTTATTCTTTTTGTTGTTTTATATTTTTTATAGTTTTTTTGAATTTTTTTTACTTTTTTTGGCTTTTATGAAGAATTTTATATTTTTTTATATTTTTTATGGGGACAAACAAAAAGCAGGGAATTGTAAACGGCTCAACTGGAGCAAAAAAAAACAGGAAAAAATTAAGGTTTCTCGGGGCACTTGTGATTGTCACCTGCAAGGTTGATGAGATTAATACTTTGCTCACCATAGGTTATAGTTTTTCCACAAAATACACAAACGATTTTGTATCTACCAAACTTGGGTTGTATGTTTGGGATAATCTCCCTTGCCTCTGGACCCGATGGAGTGGGTTCTTGGCTTGTTGAGGGTCTGGCAGACGATTGTGGAAGGTTTCTGCACAGTTCTCTCACCTCTGCTGCAGAATAGTTATTGGGATGCAATCGTTGCATTTGGCGAATCATTGTGTGATTGCCAAATGAGTATTTTTTGGCAGGGTTCCCCCTGGATAGTACAGCGCCACAGATGAGACAGGTCACCTTTGCAGCGTTTACTTTTTTGGAACCCCTTGGGATTTTATAATACTCCCATATAAAGTGCTCCCTAGGTTTGTATGGGGGATTGTCTTCTGGCAGGAACTGCCTTCTCTCTTCCTCCTCTTCCTCCTCCTCCTCCTCTTCTTCTTGACCACCAATGTGATGTTCTGTTGGTCCTTGTGGTGGTGGTGGTGGTGGTGGTGGTGGGGCAGATGCTCCAGCTGCTGATAGTACTGTAGCCATATCTCTAAGAAAAAATCAGGTCTTCCTCACTCAAAGAACAAAGTGAGAATGAGGAAAAAAGGTGGGGGCTTTCATCATTTGGAAAACAAAACTGTTCTGAACCAATGAAAAGTGTTATTTTCAAGTCACATGATCCGGGCTTTCATCATTTGGAAACCAAAACTGTCTGAACCAATGAAAAGTGTTATTTTCAGGTCACATAACCCGACGCGCTTACGCTACGCGCCCGCTCACTTATATACATTAATATTCACATATACTACATTAAAACATATGTAGTTACTGATAAAGACAGAAGTGAGACAGTCATTCACTCACTAACACACATATATACACACTCATCCACCCATACAGTCCTGCACATATGCTGTCTTCAAAACACATACAAACAGAGAGTCAGTCATTCATGAATCTATGTGCTAAGTAATACCCCCACTAAACCATACAAACACTCATACTGATACTAAGAAAAACATCTAATAACCCATATACATACACATGTAGCTACTCACCAACCCATGCAGCCATTTACACACAAAGTGAAACACTAATACATATATTTAAATATTTAAACATTACTCTCTAATATATGTATTCACTAAGATACACTTAATAAACCAGTTAACCAATTAATTTTTTTTAAAAATCTATGTAAACACTTATTTAAACATTTATTCTTCCATCAACTTTTACATATACTTATATAACACATATTTATTTTTCAGAAAGACACACATTCACTGGATGGTGTCATCAGTGATGTCATGAGTGATGTCACTGACCATGTCATGAGTGATGTAATATGTGACGTCATCAGCAGTGCATTGCACGTGCAAGTTATAGTGAGTCCAACTAACTATAACGTGGGAATTTCAATGGTTTTATGCGAGTAAAATTTCCAGCTAACTATAACTGGTGTAAAACCGCTGTTTTTTTCAGTGAATTTAATAGGTTTTTTAAATGCTAATTCCTAACTGTAACTGGTGTGAAACCTATGTTTTTTTCAGTGGCTATATATATATATATTCACTGAAATAACCATAGGTTTCATTTGAGATGTCATGAGTGATGTCATGAGTGATGTCACTGAGCATGTCATGAGTGATGTAATATGTGACATCATCAGCAGTGCATTGCGGGCGCGCGAGTTATAGTTAGCTGACCTAACTATAACGGGGGAATTTCAATTGTTTTGTACGAGTGAAATGTCCAGCTAACTATAACACCCTTTGAAACCTAAGGTTTTTCAGTGAATTTCTAAGGTTTTTTAAATGCTAATTCCTAACTATAACTTGCCTGAAACCTATGATTTTTTCAGTGAATTTCAAAGGTTTTTTAAATGCTAATTCCTAACTATAACGTGCCTGAAACCTATAATTTTTTTTGTAAATTTCAAAGGTTTTTTAAATGCTAATTTCTAACTAAGCCTACAGAGATAGAACATGTGAAGAAAGATGAAAAAAGGCACAGAAAGAAAAAAAGAAATGCAGAAAGAAGTAACAGAAGTCAACAAAGAGGAAGAACAGTGCAGGAAGAATGAAAACGTGCAGAAAGAACTAACAGTAGAGCAGAAAGAAGCCTTGTTGCAAAATCATCCTGCACCCTCAACTTCTTCAGATGGGTACTGGTGGTAACTGATTCAGACTAACCAGTCCTAGAGCCAGTGCCATAGTAAAATACACTTAAAATACAGTGAAAACACCTACAAACACTAGGGAACACTATGTGTTGGGGTCTCCCTGTGATTAGCATGACCTCCTCTGTAAGCCTCTAGTATATAATAGGGCAGGGGGATTAATACTACCTATTAAAACGCACCACAGGCGCATTTGCACACTAGTGAAGGGAGGGGGACCTGAGGTGACATGTGTGCAAACACGCCCTGTGGCATGTTTTATGTTGGGGGATTAAGTCCACTTGAATCCTGAGGGTTCCTGGAGTCGAACTACATCACTAGGTACCTCCAGTAAGAGCCACAGAGCTGCGTTGCACATAGGTGTAAAAACGGGCATGGCCTGGACCACCTCTCTGCAGCGCAGCGCAGTGGCAGTTAGTGGAAGCACCTGGTGGGCTAGTTGGCCCCCAGGGGCCCTCAAAATTGAAGGGGAAATATTTCCCCAACTTAAAATGCGCCACAGGGCATGTTTGCACACATCACCTCAGGCCTGTCCCTTCCCTTCCCCACTGTCTAAACACACCCTGTGGCCATTTTAAGTTGGGAGATTAAGTCACCTTGAATCCTGAGGGTCCCTAGGGTCAAATTGGCCCACTAGGTACCTCCAATAAGCGCCATTGCAGAGAGGTGCAAGGAGGGGCAGAGCTAGCACCACCTCACAGCAACGCAGCACAGTGGCGCTTACTGGAAGCACCTGGTAGGCTAGTTGACTCTGGATTGAAGGGGAATTATTTCCCCAACTTAAAACATGCCACAGGCATGTCACCTCGGGCCCCGCCCCCTCCCTTCCCCACTGTGCAAACACAACCTGTGGCGAGTTTTAAGTTGGGGGATTAAGTCCTCTTGAATCCTGAGGGTCCCCAAGGTGCAACTAGCCCACCAGCTGCCTCCATTAAGTGCCACAGAGCTGGATTGCAGAGAGGTGTAAAAAGAGACGTGGCCTCAGAACACTTCTCTGCAACACAGCCCCCAGGCGCATAGTGGAGGTCCCTGGTGGGCTAGTTGGCCCCCAGGGACCCCAGTATTGAAGGGGAATTTATTCCCCATCTTCAAACACGCCAGGGGGCGCGTTTGCAGAGTGCAATTTACACCATTTAACTAAAAGGCATGACTCTGAACCAAGGGCTACCTTTTTGCCAAATTTGGTGGAATTTCGTTCAGCAGTTCGGGCTGTAGCTGCGACTAAAGGTTTCTATCGAAAATTGCATGGGAAAAAAACACGTTTTGGGACCCCCTGTTTTCTCGGCCCCCCTTGAAGAATCACCCTGAGAAAGGAGCGGACCGGAGCGCTCGACGAGTTTAGAAATTTTCGTTAAGATTCGTCAACTGGCGCCAAAGTTATTGGAAATTGAATGTTGCAGATTTACTATGGAAAATAGGTCCTAACTATGACTACCTATTGGTTCACAGGCAGCCTCATGGCTTTTCACCAAACAGCTGCACCCACATTTTTCCCATGCTTATAAAACATTATTGTCCTCCAGTGTACCTTTCAGGTAGGTTTGTTTTTTTAATTGCATGCTTGGAAGCGTAATGCTGCAATGTTCATTGTTACCCTCCAGTGGGTGTGTGTATGCATAAATTGAAGTTATAAAGTTTATAGCCCTCCAGTGGGCCTCTCATTCCAAGAGCCAGCTGTACTTGCATTTTCTTTGTCAGTCTACTGTTGCTCTGCTTGGCTCAAAACCTTGAACCATCCCAGACCCACATTTCTCCCTATGAGGTGGTGCAGTGTTCCAGGCAGTGCCGCCGTATAATCTCCCACCAAATTTGCCCTTAGACATGAAGACGCACTCCCATGTAGACAAAAAGATTTATTTTCAGGCAGGAGGTCTGGCGCTTACACAGAGAATTTTTTCAAGCCTTACGCATTTCGGAACCTCCGGTTCAATGTTCACAGGCAGCTTCATGACTTTACACTTACACAGCTGCGCCCACATTTTTCCCATGCTTATAAAACTATATTGTCCTCCAATGGACCCATCAGGCATTTTTTTTTTTTTTTTAACATCTGTTTATTAAGAACAAGCAGATATAAGGTACATGTCACAGCACGAGGCAACAGTCGCGAGATTATGTCATATACTAGGTTACACAGTATGAGATCAGCTCAAGATCGACCCATCAAAGCCACCCTTCCCTCCACACGCCCTGGCACCCAGATGTAGCTGAAGGTATGGGGCCCTCCCAGATCCTGGACGGTGACACCAGAGAACCTAGGTCATGGGGGGACCAAAGGAGAGGCAAGGGTTACATCAGCCAACCCATGATTCGTTGTAGAGTAGAGAGATGGCATAGCGTGTCAGATGAATATCCAAAAGGGTCTAAACAAACATGGGCCCAGCAAAGAAGTACCCACCTCATGAGAGCGAGAAGGCCCTGCAATGTGACAATATTAGGCATTTTTGCCATCTAATCTATAGGAACAAACATAAAATTGAAGATAGAGAGAAAGACTAAAGCAGGGAAAGAGATAGGCACAGCAAAAAAGGAGATAGATCAGTTAGGTATGCGCCACGAGGGGTTGAGGAGGAAGGGCAGGGGTCCAAGGAGGGTGTGCCACGGGCGGGGGGGGCAGAGGAGGGGGCCAGGTCCAATGCGGTGGTCAATGACCTCAAGGGCAGGAGGAAGCACGCAACAGTTCTGGTGGGGTCCTCTGGGGGTTCCGACCTCTGACCCCAGGCGAAGGGCTCCAAGGAATCCTCAAACAACTGCAGGGAACTCACCCTAGGGGGCATCAGGCAGGAGTGTTCAGATAGTGTATAAAAGGTTGCCAGAGGCGGTCGAATCATGTGCCAGTGTGATTGAGGCGTGCCGTGAGTAATCCTAAAGACAAGACATCCCACAGCTGGAGGAACCAAGCGGAAATAGGAGGTGGTTGAGGCCGCTTCCAATAGGAGGCAATGGACTGTCTTACCGCTCGCAATAAGTGAAGAATTAAATGCCAGTCTGTGGAGGTCATGGCCTTTAGCATGACGGGTTGAATGCCCAAGATCGCTATGGACGGGGTAGAAGGAATTGAAAAACCCACCACCTCTTTAATATGACTGAGGACCTCCTTCCAAAACAGCGTCAAACCCGGACAGGATCACCAGATGTGTAGGAAGTCCCCTCTATTTCTCTGGCATCTCCAGCAGAACAGAGGGGAGTTTGGGAACATCCAATGAAGATGGGTGGGGGTATAATACCAACGTGTCATCAGTTTAGATGCTGATTCACACTGAGGCGTGCTACGGTACACCTTTGGGATGTCCCTCCACAGGCGAGCTCACTCCTCTGGGCAGACCTCAGTGGCCAGGTCAAAGGCCCAGCTCGTCTGGTAGCCATGTGGTGCTAGTTGCTGCGAGTGATGAAGGACAGAGTAGGTTATGGATATCAAAACCCATGACCCACCAAACCTATGAACCAAAGATTCAAAGGGGGTGAGCCGGCGAGTCACTTCCCAGGTATATGTCGGGGAGATAAGCCAATATCGCACCTGGCAGTACTGCAAACGCGAGCGTTCCGAGAGATGGAAAATGTATTTGCACTGATCGAAGGTACGGAGAGTGGTGCCCTGGAAAAAAATCCTGATTGACTCGTCACCCCTCTACAGTCCATGTGCAAAGCCCTATGTTGAAGCACGAGAGGGAACTCAGGGTTAGGCGTTAGGGGGGTATTAGGGGAAGGGAATGTTGTGAGGCCCCGGGGCACTGCTAGTTTGTCCCAAATCTCCAGGACTGTTCTCGTTGGAGTAGCTATGTAGGCACTGTGAGGCCGAGCCCCTCGTGGGAGCCAAGCTAGGTCCCACAAGGGCCTACAGGACACTGCTCAGTACATGTGGAACCAATGCTTCTAGCTTTCCGGGACGATCCATTCATATATAAAGCAGAGATGGCATGCCCAATAATATTCAAACAGATTGGGGCAGGTAAGGCCACCTGAGATCTGGAAAGCATGAGAATTTTGTGACAGAAGCCAGGACAAGATTTCCCCCATATAAATTTGGTAAAGTTGCGCTGCAGGGCCCGAATATCCGCGTGTGGTATGGAAGTAGGAAGAGATTGAAACAGATAAAGAATTTTCAGAAGAAGGGACATCTTGATGGCATTGAGTCGCCCTAACCATGCCAGGGGGACCTTCCCATCTACGCATTTCTACTGGAATGGACTTTTGATATCAGGGCCTATTGGGCGATGTGAGTGTGGGAGTCAGGTCCAGTCCCAGGTAGCAGATGGACTTGTCAGTCCATTGTACCAGAAGCAAGTCCCGTATCCCCTGGACCTCCCGGGCCGAGAGAGTAAGATTAAGATCCTGGGATTTTTCAAGATTGATCTGATGGCCAGAAGGGGCTTCAAAGGCACCTAAAAGCGTAGCCACCGCAGGGAGGGAGGTCGAGGGGGAAAACAGGGTTAAGAGAAGGTTCTCGGCGAATAGCAAGGACTTGTACTTGGTGCCCACCATGGGAATACCCAGTATGTCTTGGTTGCGGCGTATGGCGATAGCCAGGGGTTCAAACTAGAACAGCGAACAATAAGGGGGAGAGCGGGCACCCCCGACAAGTGACGCAGTGCATAAAAATAGCGGCCGTGGTTGAACCATTAAAACGGATGCAAGTAGTGGGTTTTGCACAGGGGCCATTATTTTAGAAATAAAGCCAGGCCCCAGACCAACCTTCTGGAGGACCGCCCTAAGAAAGCCACAAACCACGCGATCAAATGCTTTCTCAGCATACAGGGAGACCAGGCAGTTAGGAATTGCTCTGATACACGATTTCTCCACTAGGTGGGCTATCCGTTGAAGATTGTCCGCACCCTGGCGGTGACAGATGAACCCCACTTGATCGGGGTCAACAAGGCCTGGGAGGTTGGTTCCCCAAGCGATTCACCAGGATTTTCGTGTATATTTTAGCATTGGTTTTTAACAGGACAATAGTGCAGAAAGAGGACGGCACAGTCGTATCCATGCCAGCTTGGGGATAAGAACTATTTCCGCCTCATTCATTGAAGGAGAAAGGCCTGAGTGCTCAGTAAAGCTATTAAAAAGATGGAGCAGGGGGTCTGCCGTTGTGTATAAAAAGCCCGGTAAAAAACGACTGGCAGGTCATCAGGGCCCAGAGTTTTGCCAATCGAGAGCTGTTTTAATGCTTTAGCGATTTCCTCAGGGAAGATAGGTTCATCCAGTAGTTTCATGAAATAGGGATCAATGGGGACCCTGGGGCAAGAATCAAGAAAGGTTTGGACCGAGTCTGGGGGACAGGGAGCCTGCGCCTAGAGATCCTTATAAAAGGCCTCCAGCGTGAGGCCCTAGTCGGCTTCCGAGATGCCCAAGAGCCATCCGGCCGCCTGAGTTTTGCAATGTGGGATCGGCCAGTCTGGGCCTGAAGGCGACGTGCAAGGCACGCCCCAACCTTGTCTCCATCCATGTAGAATGTTTGTTTAGGATTAAGTAGAAGCTGTTTCGCCTAATTCATATGCTGTAGGTGCAATTGACCACGGAGGGTGGCGAGATGTGGTTTGTTTCAGAGGGATGGCCGCGCATGATCGTCACGCTCCAAATATTTAATGTCTTTAGAAAGGGTGAATTCAACAAGACCTGCCTCCCTGGTCTGAGTGATGAATATTGAGGTGATCACCCCTGAATGGTAATTTTGAAGGCATCCCAGTGGACATCCTCTGGGGTATCAGACAGAGAGTTGGATGCAAAGAAGGCTTCGATCTCCTTGCAAATGTCCACCATATCCACCGGGTCTCTCGGAGGGCCTGAGGGGGCAGTCTCCATAGAGGGAGGGGCTCTCGACAGGCATCAGGGGATTGAAGCATGAGCAAGACATGTACGTGATCAGAAATAGATATATCGGAGATTTCCGTGCTGCACAATTTATGGGCAAAGGGAAAGGAGAGGAAGAAATAGTCGATACACAAATAGGGGCAATGCACGTGAAAAATGAAAGAGTAGTGTTGCTAAGCGTCGACCAGGTCAAAATCCCTAATGGCATCCCGGAGTTTCGCTGACATCGCCCTGGCCGCATGATGTGCCTGCAAAGTACGGTCCCACTCGGGGTCCCACACTAGGGTAAAGTCGCCACCAAGGATAACAGGGGTAGAAAGGGAGCGAAGGAGGGCCCCAAGATGTAAGCGTAAAAATGCTTCTTGATGTTGGTTAGTGCGTATATATTGACAAAGGTACAAGAGCATCACCCTCACCCCATATGGACTCTAAGAAATGTCCCCCTCATCAACCGTACAGCGCCAAGATGCTCCCTCCGGAGCGAACGCCGCGCTCTAGAAATACCCCACAAATATCACAAATAAAAAATATCATGTCTGGGGGATGTCTAGCGCCAGCCTGATTTAAAAATGATGGCTACCCCGCTAGTTTTGGAAGGAGAACAAGCCCAATATTGGGTAGGATACCTACGGTGCGACATGAGGGGAGTGTCTGTGGAGAATAAATGGGTCTCCTGCAGGAAAAACACATCTGGGTCATGCTGGAGCAAGTAGCGCCATACCTGATGCCGCTTATTAGGGGAGTTCAGCACTTTCACATTGATGGAGAGGAGTGCAATAGTGTTCGTCATAGTGTCGTTAGGTGGAGATATTGCACACCATCCACCCCACAGGGCCCGGGTCTCCCCAAGTCTCATTGCCAGTCAGATGCACCCTGAAGGAGCTCAAATAGGTATCCTCCAGGAGCTGGGAGGGGGTGGCCCTTCAAGTGTACATAGCAGGAGGGGGGATATAGGCAATCAAGGGTATTAGCGAAGATGGAAAGAGATCAGGAGCAGAGGACCATCGGAACCCACACGGCCACAAGAAACCCCACAACACCCCCCAGAGATTGCGACCACACAGCACCCATCCAAGGCCCACCCAAAGGAGAGTCATACAGAGGGGAGAGAGAAAGGGAAAAAAGAAAGAATAGAGTGAAAAAATATATAATCGGCCAACTGGGCCACATCGAGTCAGAGTCTATCTGGGATGGCCTGGTTTCCCGAAGGTGGGCCATTCCGGAGAAGTCACTCTCCTGTGGGACTCAGAGGATGGGGGCAGCAGGCACCCAGGAGTTCAAGCGCCTCCGCCATCCATGTCTTGTGAAGTGGTAGATAGAGTAGGAGTCAATCTGGCCACCAGGCATGGGCAAGGGGCATTGTCAGGCATAAGCCCGAAATAAGCCATGATATAGAGCGTCATGTAGCCGGGGGCAACTAGTTTGTGAGCACTGGGGAGCCACTCAAGGAGGGTATGTGTCTGATGATTTCCTGCTTGACTTGTATGGGTTCAAGTCTCTGGGAACAGCGTTTGGATCAAGGAGGAGGGACCGTGGACCAGCCCGGTCAAAGTGCGCCCACTGGGCGTGCACGGGAGGATGAGGTATCTTTATTGTCATATTCACAGGAAGTGGAAGGCGCCACTGAGCCTCTTGCAGGGACCAAAGGACTGGTCGCCTACCCTCCCAAGTGAACATCAGGGCAAAAGGATGGCCCCACTGATATTTGACTCCAAGGTTCCTCAGCTTGTCAGTTACGGGCTTGAATTCCTTCCTCTGATGAAGTGTGGAGGGTGCAAGGTCTTGATAGATTTGTATAGAAAGTCCATTGTAGGAGACCGATTTAACCCCTTGTACACTCCAAAGAATGGCCTCTTTATCCGCAAAAAAGTGGACCCACATGATAATGTCCGGTATTAAATCAAGGCGATTGCAAGGGCCAGAGAGGTGATGCGCTCTGTCCAGCATGAGTGGGGAGGCGCCCTCACCCTCCCGAATGCAGGAGGTCCGCTGAGTAAGTCAAGATATGTTTCCCTTCGGTTCCCAATGGGACCCTCCTAATGTGCAGATTATTCCTCCGACTGTGGTTTTCCAAGTCCACCTGCTTCAATTGTAGGGTGATATTTTGGCAGCATGCGCCTTCAGTCGGGATGCGTCCCCGGCTTCGCTCCCCAGATGCAGGCAAGATCGCTGGAGTGTGGATTGGGAGGCCCCATGCCACAGTCATGGCCACAGCAGCTAGGCCCGATGCTGAACTGTCAGATCCAACGGGACCCACCCAGCCGCCGGCAAGCGAGCATAGTGCTCTCCCATTACCTGGGCTCCAGGGGTCTTAATCCGCCAGGCGGGCGTGTGTATGTGTGTGTATCAAAGGTTATATTACAGTGAGAGGAGGTCTGCCACTCTTTCCCAAGGATGATGTCATCAGTGATGTCATCAGTGATGTCATTTGAGATGTCATCAGTGATGTCATGAGTGATGTCACTGACCATGTCATGAGTGATGTAATATGTGACGTCATCAACAGTGCATTGCGGGCGCACGAGTTATAGTTATCTGAACTAACTATAATGGGGGAATTTCAATGGTTTTGTATGAGTGAACTGTCCAGCTAACTATAACATGTGTGAAACCTATGTTTTTTTCACTGAATATATATCTATATATATATATTCACTGAAAAAACATAGGTTTCAGGCCTTATATAGTTAGGAATTAGCTTTTAAAAAACCTTTGAAATTCACTCAAAAAACTATAAGTTTTAGGGGTGTTATAGTTAGCTGGACATTTCACTCATACAAAACCATTGAAATTGCTCCTATATAGTTAGTTGTACTAACTATATTTCGCGCACCCGCAATCCACTGCTGATGATGTCACAAATTAGATCATCCATGACATGGTCAGTGACATCACTGATGACATCTCAAACGACATCACTGATGACATCACTGATGACATCATCCAGTGAATGTGGTTTGCTTCGTTATTTAAATATGCATTATATATTTAGCAATTTGCATTGAAGAATGAGTGGATATATTTAAATAAATATTTGGAAGGAGGATTAAGTAGCAGTGTAATTGACTGTTTACTTGACCAATTTATAGTGTCTCACTAAATATAGTGGATAGTGACTAAACTGTGTGAATATCTGTATCACTTTGTCAGTTGTTGTGTAAACTGATTCTAGAGTTGGTTACTAGCTATCTGAAAGTCTATATTAGTTATTGATGAGTTAACTGAGTATTTGTATGGGAGTGTGAAAGTGTGTGTGGTTTGGTGGGGGGTGTGTGACTGTCCAAAGATGTGTGAATAGTTGATTCAGTAGATATATGAAGTTAAAACTACATGTTCTAACAGTTTGGGTGAGTGAATCTCTTTATGGGTGTGTTGATGAGCAAATATATTTCTCAATGGTACATGTCCAACAAACTAGAAAAATAAAAGGCAGTGTATGTGTCAGTTGTTGTATATAAATAAGTATACATAAGACTCAATGATTGTGTGAGTGACTGTATGGATAACTGTATACTTGTAATAATGATTTTATAATTCACTAAGTATGACTTACTATCTAAATGAATAGATGAAGTGGTGTTTGTATAAGTGTTTTGCTAAGTAAATATGTAAGTATGATCCATTGTTTGCATAAGTGAGTAGGATGACTTCATATGTGAATAGGATGTGTGCTGTTGTTTAATGTCGATATAGGTGTATAAGTATTTTTGATAGTGTTCTATTGTTCATTGTCAGCATGTATGAGTGATTCTACAGGTAAGTGATTAGATGTGTGTATACATCTATGAATCACTGAGTGGATTTTTAGATACTTGTATTGCTGTGACAATGGATTCAAATATGATACTCTGTATTTTACAAAGAGTGATGAAAGATTTTAATAGTGTATGAAAAGGTGTATGTGATTGTCACGTGGATGATGTCATCAGTGATGTCATCAGTGATGTCATTTGAGATATCATCAGTGATGTCACTGACCATGTCATGAATGATCTAATATGTGACATCATCAGCAGTGGATTGCGGGTGCGCGAAATATAGTTAGTACAACTAACTATATAGGAGCAATTTCAATGGTTTTGTATGAGTGAAATGTCCAGCTAACTATAACACCCCTAAAACTTATCATTTTTTGAGTGAATTTCAAAGGTTTTTTAAAAGCTAATTCCTAACTATATAAGGCCTGAAACCTATGGTTTTTTCAGTGAATTTCAAAGGTTTTTTAAATGCTAATTCCTAACTATATAAGGCCTGAAACCTATGGTTTTTTCAGTGAATTTGCAAGGTTTTTTAAATGCTAATTCCTAACTATATAAGGCCTGAAACCTATGGTTTTTTCAGTGAATTTGCAAGGTTTTTTAAATGCTAATTCCTAACTATATAAGACCTGAAAGCCCACCAGGAATCTCCAGTATGCGCCAGGGGACTGCATTGCAGAGAGGTGTAATGAAGCCACGCCCCTTTTTACACCTCTCTGCAACGCAGCCCCCGTGCATGTTTGAAGAGGGGGAACTAATTCCCCTTGCATACTGGGGGCCCCTGGGGGCCAACTAGCCCACCTGGAACCTCCAGTATGCGCCAGGGGGCTGCATTGCAGAGAGGTGTAATGAGGCCACACCCTTTTTTACACCTCTCTGCAATGCAGCCCCCGTGCATGTTTGAAGAGGGGGAACTAATTCCCCTTGCATACTGGGGGTCCCTGGGGGCCAACTAGCCCACCTGGAACCTCCAATATGCGCCAGGGGGCTGCATTGCACAGAGGTGTAATGAGGCTATGCCCCTTTTTACATCTCTCTGCAACGCAGCCCACTTGCACGTTTGCAGAGGGGGGACTAATTCCCCTTGCATACTGGGGGTCCCTGGGTCATATCTGCCCAAACGCCGATATTCCGAACGATTGAAAATGACTTTTCTTGAGAAACATTTGGATTTGGATTATCATGTCCTATACTTTGGAATTTTTGAAAGACTGACTTTGAGGATGCTATAAATTACTCAAGTCTTCCCAAATTGTGTGGGTAAAATTGATACCTAGTCACTTTGAATAAGAATGTACTTACGTCTTGTCTAACATTTGGAAGAAATATCTAGTTATATGACAACAGGATACCGACATAACTTGAAGGAAATAAGAACGCCCTGAAGAAGTTCAGTTGTACAGAACGAAACGCGTCGGCTGGCTGTGGTACATAAACTTAAGGAAAATAAAAGCATTTGAATATATACCAAGATTCAGTGCTTCAATAAGGACTCTAAGTGATATGATTTGATTTGACTTATTGTGCAAGTGGTGCTGTGCCAAACTTTGGAATATTCTCCACTACTCTCTACAACTTACTCTCTACTACTCCACTACTCTCTAATACTCACTCTCTACTACTCATTCTCTACTACTCTACTACTCTCTACTACTCTCTCTCTACTACTCACTCCCTACCACTCACTATCTACTACTCTCTACTACTCACTCTCTCCTACTCTCTACTCTCTACTGCTTACTCTCTACTACTCTCTCTCTACTACTCACTCTCTACTTCTCACTCTCTACTACTCTCTACTACTCACTCTCTACTACTCTCTCTCTACTACTGTCTACTACTAACTCTCTACTACTCACTCTCTACTACTCTCTCTCTACTACTCTCTACTACTCACTCTACTACTCACTCTAATACTCACTCTCTACTACTCTCTACTATTCTCTCTCTCTGCTACTCACTCTCTACCACTCACTCTCTACTACTCACTCTCTACTGCTCACTCTCTACTACTCTCTACTACTCACTCTTTACTACGCTCTACTACTCACTCTCAACTGCTCTCTACTACTCACTCTACTACTTACTCTCTAATACTCTCTACTACTCACTCTCTACTACTCACTCTCTACTACTCTCTACTACTCACTCTACTATGCACTCTACTACTCTCTACTACTCACTCTCTGCTACACTCTCTACTGCTCTCTACTACTCTCTACTACTCACTCTCTATTCTCTATTACTCACGCTCTACTCTCCACCTCTCTACCTCTCTCTACTTCTCTCTCTACTAGTCTCTACCTCTCTACCTCTACCTCTACCTCTCTACCTCTACCTCTCTACCTCTACATCTCTACCTCTATATACACGCACACATATATATATATGCATATATATGCATATGCATTTATATATATATGTATGTGTATATATATTACCTACTGGCGGTCGCCAGTAGGTATATATAGTTAGGATTTTTTCTCTATGGGTTTTTTGAAAATTCTATGTCTAATAACTTTGGCGTTTGTGGACGGAATTGGCTGAAATTTTCAGGAAAATGGCACATTTTGTTTCTGAGCAGCCCCTGAAAATTTTGGGGGGGTTCGTCAAGGGGGGGCCGAGAAAAAAGGGGGGTCCCAAAACGCGTTTTTCCCATGTTAATTTCCATAGGGCGGTTGGCCTCACTTTTAGCCCGAACGGCTGAATGGATTTGCACGAAACTTGGCAAAATTGTAGGGACTGGTAGCCCGATGTGCCTTTTGTAGGTCTCAATATATGTGCTGCAGTGGATTTTGAGAAATTAACGTTTAAAAAAAGATATATATCTGTAACAGCGGACTGGGCAGCGGCCCAGGACGAGGACTTTTCGCGCAACGGAGCTTTGTGAAGCGAAGCTGATTGGTTCTCCGGCGTCTGTCAACATTCCAAATAGTCCGTAGCGGCCGCCATCTTGTCTCTCGGTAGGATCGAGAGACAAGAGGAGGCGAAAGCGAAGGGGCAAATGACCATAAGGGGGAATAGTAGATCCTCGCTGACCCCCTAGGTTTGATGTGGAGGTTTTAAAAGGGCCCCGCGGGGCAAAAAAAAATAATAATAATAATAATCGAACGGCTGAATGGATTTGCACGAAACTTGGTAAAATATTAGGGACTGGTAGCCCGATGTGCCTTTGCTAGGTCTCAATATATGTGCTCCAGTGGATTTTGAGAAATTAACGTTCAAAAAAAGATATATATCTGTAACAGCGCTCCGCTTCGCGTACTTTTCGCGTTACGGAGCTTTGCGAAGCTGATTGGTTCTCCGGCGTCTGTCAACATTCCAAACAGTCCGTAGCGGCCGCCATCTTGTCTCTCGGTAGGATTGAGAGACAAGAGGAGGCCAAAGCGAAGGGGGAAATGACCATAAGGGGGCATAGTAGATCCTTCCTGACCTCTTAGGTTTGATGTACCATTTTGCCAAGTTTGGTGTAATTCCGTTCAGCCATTCAGGCTGTAGACGTATGTAAATGTCCTATGGAAAATTGCATGGGGAAAACACATTTGAAAGTGTTGAAATTTAGAACCAATTAAAATGTTACTTTGGTTTTGTATTTGTGTGTGATGAAAGTTAATTGGTTATGTATATATGTCAAATGAGAGGAAACCACAGCCATTTTGTGATACTACTGTCTGAGGTACATTTGTGAGGAATTTTTGGTGGTGAATTTCTGGTGTTTGATTTACACAGTACTAACACTTTTCCTACTTTTGAAAAGGTGAGTTGTTAATTTGTAAGGGGAACTATGTTGTACACTTGAAGATAATTTGAAAAATGTTTTCTGTTATTTATTTGCAGTCCTTCTGTTATACTAAATACTTGATAAAGTTAGTTTTATATTATGTATTACTAAAAACGATAAATGAAAGTGATTATTTTTTTCTGCAATTTACAGCAAGCAATTTCAAAATAAAATGGCTCACAATGAAGAGACCGTGGCAATTTCTTTTGAATTGTCCACTACATTGATTGAAATTGAGAGCACCAATAATGAAACATTGTCACAAGGAGGACATGACTTGTATGATTCCATTAGATTGATTGAAATGGACAGCACCAAGAATGAAATATTGTCACAAGGAGATGACTTGAATGATTCCACTACGTTGATTGAAATTGAGAGCAGCAATAATGAAATATTGTCACAAGGAGGAGATGACTTGTATGATTCCATTAGATTGATTTAAATGGACAGCACCAATAATGAAATATTGTCACAAGGAGGAGATGACTTGAATGATTCCACTACATTGATTGAAATTGAGAGCACCAATAATGAAATATTGTCACGAGGAGATGACTTGAATGATTCCACTACATTGATTGAAATTGACAGCACCAATAATGAAATATTGTCAGAAGGAGGAGATGACTTGAATGATTTTTTTGATCAATCTCTTGATGGCGAATTTATCGAGTGTTTGGAGACGATAGAGTTACAAGAATCATTATTGCAGACTTTTCATGAGGACATTGCTGATGAGGACATGTTACTAGTTCTTTCAAATTTAGAAAATTCTGAAGAATAAATTTATATTTAGAAATCAAAAATTGTTTGAGACATTATTCATTTTTATTTTTAATTTATGAGGTTGTAGCGAAGTGATTGTAGTATAAAATGAGACTTATAGTATAGAGTGCAACATTTTTATGTTACATGGTAAGTTTACTCATATTTACTTCCCTTCTGCCACTATATTATCTCCAATGTGTATTTGACATCTCTTCTTCATCTCCGGCCTCCTTTCTCTCACTGTGTGTCTCCGATGCATCTTATCGGTGCTATTTTGTGTAATTACAGAAGAGAGTAAAATAAAATAGTTCGGAACGTGAAAAGGGGGCAAAGTAGAGTACTCCTCACCCCCTAGGCCTTTTTAGGCGGTCCCAAAAGGATCAGTTTCTGCTTTCCTGAGAGATTATGGTATGAGTTCCATATACCACAATAACTTGCATTACAACATGCAAGATATCTATCTCCTATTACCAACTTTTGGAGATATTCGCGCTAAGCGCGAATATCTCCAAAAAGTAACACCTGCCCTGAGCAGTTCTTAGCCATGTTATCCAATGGGAGGTGGATAACATGGCTAAGAGCATTAGCTCGGTAATGTATGAATATCGCTGAGTTTTTAGCGATATTCATGCATTGCGGCCGTTTATCATCGCATTTGTGATAAACCTTGATAATAGCAAGGTTTATCTTTGATAATTTCTGACGATGCTTAGCGGTAAAAAATTCGTTGGTAAGCATCGTTAGCGATAAATATCGCTTAACTTTGGTAATATGCCCCAACGTCTGTTAACATTCGATTCGAAGGAAATGAGGAAGTGTTGAAAAACATTGTCTGCGCCATCTTGCCTTTTTTGAAATGCCACACTTTTGTCGTGCACGGCAGCCATTTTAGATGTTTTGACCAGACCCACTCTCTGCACGCTGTTGATTCGTAGCATGGCTCCTCACCCTCGCAAGCATCTTCCCCAGGCACTGGTCACCCCCGCTCTCTGTCTTATGCATGGGCAATAAACCTCCCCCCATCTGCGCTGCTCTTCCCTGAGAATCACACTCTGTGCCCGCCCGACACCTCCCTTTCGCCCTATTCACTACCGCACCCTCTGACACTCCTCTTCCTCTGTGTCCGATTGTCCAGGCTATCAGCTAGCCCTGCAGATGTAGTTTATGGCCTCAGCTGTAAAGAATCACCCCTCTTCAAAGGAGTTATAGTAGATCAAGGCCCACACCCGATGAGATCCGTCACACCACACGTGTTCCTACTATCTGAAAACTATCCTGTATTGTGATTGGGGAGGGGATCGAGCCTGAAGCGGAAGATTCCAGGAATGACTCTTTGTACATCAAAGTTTTTACAATTATGTCTCACATTAAAAATATATAGCACTCCAACAAAGTAGTAGGAATATAAAACTTTAATAACATATAAATATATACAACAAAACAAAAACAGTAAAAACATTTAAACAACGAAGAGACCGTGGCAATTTCTTTTGAATTATCCAATAGATTTATTGAAATTGACAGCACCAATAATGAAATATTCTTGTCAGTAGCGGTCTGTTGTGCGAATAGTTCCAAGGCAGCAGAACGCGCTGAAATCTAGATGGCACTAAAGTGATGTCTAGCAAGTTGCCGCCCAGCACATAACGGCGTGGGGCGCCGCGGGGGTGAGTGAGTCCAGTAGGCACCACAGCTATTCTTACCGGCATTGCAGAATTACTGCTGGGGACAATGCCTGTGCTGTAGCAGGGTCACAGCAGAAACAAAAAGGATTCTGTTGAAGATGTTGTTGGTTTTCAATTTGAAAACAGTTCTGGTGTCAACTGCTATGCTAATGTAGTGGTTAATGTTTTGATTTCTCTAGAAAATGTAAAAGAGGGGGAGGCAGTCCAAAGTTCAGTTAAAAGGGCAAAGGAAAGGATCGGTGGTTTGAACTATCAGTCAAAAAGGGGAGGGGGTGCAACAATTTTTCCTACCGGGTCACACTGTGCTTTTACCGGAAGTGAGGTCTGCAGGATTCTAGTAATTCAAAGTGAGGCTGGCGCCGACGTCCCGCGAATACAGTTTCGTCACTCCACGGGTGATCATGGCAGTCATTCCCCATCGGGGGTCGGAGACTCCCGCGGCTCCTCTAGAATCTTCAAGGTCGTGGAGGACTACGGTGGTGGAGTCAACCAGTGACCGGGCCATTTCTTTATGCTGGGCCCGCTCTTGCCAGGTCGACCGCCATTTTGAGAGTTCGGTAGCTACTGGCGATCGCGGGGTCAAATGAGCGGACGGGCTCCACCCTGCCGGGCGAGACGTTGCAGCATGGCCACAGTGGAAGAACTCTTTTCCGGGCGCCTGGAGCGCTGAGGGTGCAGCTGGGAAGCCTCCACTGGGGAGGCGGGAGAGGCCTGTTCGCACCGTCTCTCCCTCCCAGTGCACCCCACGGCGTCTCGCTTGATATTTGTTATGGCCGGACCAGGCGATGAGGACGAGGGGGGGGGGTCGGAGGCATGTGCAAGACATCCCCCCCCAGGGTTGTTGCAGCAATTATACAAGAAAGAAGAAGTGTCCCATCCGTCTTCGGGCCGGGCTTCCGGTAGATGTCGGCCGGACGCCCCTGGCTCTGGCCCCATGAACGGGTTTCTTGGTTTATCGGCTGCAGCCGGATCCCGTCGGCCTCGGCCCCCCGACCGTTGGTGGCCGGACCGGAAGAGCATGTGGCGGGACTACCTGCAACTCTCAAGGGCCACCGCGGCCGGACTGGGAGAGAGAGGGGAGGGTCGAGGAGACATTCCCCCCCCCCTGCAACTGTTCAGCGTTGTAAAGGCAATCCCCTGGCCGGGTCCCGCTGGTCTCGGCCTCTCCTCCGGCTACACCCTACGTTAGGATCTCCTGGCCGAGGCGTGGCAGCAGGACCTGCCTTATATGGGCTGCTCCCGGCTGGGCGTAGCCGGAACCCTGCTCCACCTTGGAAGTTTCCAGAGTGGGGGCGGATGTTCTACTGACTTGCATTTTCCCTAGTCTATCGATTTTTTTGGCGTGGCAGGCGGTGGGACAGCGAGGGGTGATTTGGTTTCTCTTACTGTTTTTCTGGTCTCTCACCAATGGCATATTTTAACGTTTTCTTGTTTCTAGGACATTAACAGGTTTTATCATTACGTTATGTTATCGTTTCTTTGTTCGTTGTTTAATAAAAGTTCATGTTCATCAGTGGCCTACTGATTTTCGTTTTCCTATTCTTTTCTTTCCAGGTTGTTTCATGCTAAAGTTTCTGTTAACAGGATACAGTGATCACTTCGTTATTATTGCATATGTCCTTTTCACTAGGGGTGCTCTCTGGTCGGGCCAGATGACGTATGTCTAGTAAATGGTCCGGGTGAAACAGGTGTATCAATCAGTGGGGAGTAGATAGGCATGACAGATTACAACGGGGGAGAAAGGTCCGCATTACGTACCCTTTCACTACTTGCAAAGATTTTCCTACGTTTATTTGCAAACAGGGAATACCTCCAAAAAGGACTAATTCCCAAACAGTCAATGTTCGGACAATCAATCAATCAATGAGGAATGAAATAGGTACGACGTGTTAAAGGCTTGCGTTACCTACCCTTCACTATCTGCAAAGGGAGAGAGAATATTCCTATTCTTCCTCGTTTGCAGGCACAGAAGATCCTTAAGAGAACCAACTTCGAACAATTCAATGCTCGATTCAAATAATCAACAAGGGGTACTGTGAACACAAATGAACGCCGCTTATGTACATACGCATTGCTATTTTCAACAGGTTGTTCCTAATGTTTCTATTTTAGCGAGGTCAAAAAGAGATCCCATTAGTGGCCTACTGATTTTGCTCGATTCCTTTTGTTTTTTTACACGGTTTTTCGCTATCTGCAAAGACTAAACAGAGTATTGCGACTCTGTGCTTGTTTGTAAATAGAGAATGAACCAAAGAGAACAATCAATCAAATGGAGAGAGAAGCAGGCACGACGGATTACAAAGGGGGCAAAGGGCTGCGTTAACTACCCTTCACTATCTGCAAAGAGAGAGTACTCCTAATAGAAATGAGGGGTGGGGGGCAGCATTCAAAGCAGATCAGTGTGCATAAACACGAAAATGTTTTTACTTACCACGTACTTGACATTCGACAGCTTATGATATTTGCTATTAAAAACCATTGAAATTCACTGAAAAGACCATAGGTTATAGACCATATATAGTTAGGAATTAGCATTTACAAAACCTTGAAAATTCACTGAAAAAACCATAGGTTATAGACCATATATAGTTAGGAATTAGCATTTACAAAACCTTGAAAATTCACTGAAAAAACCATAGGTTAGAGACCATATATAGTTAGCTGGACATTTTATTGACATAAAACCAATGAAATTCCATATATAGTTAGTTGCACTAACTATATATCGCGCACCCGCAATCCACTGCTGATGATGTCACATATTACATCATTCATGACATGGTCAGTGACATCACTGATGACATCACTGATGACATCTCAAATGACATCACTGATGACATCACTGATGACATCTCATTTGACATCAATGACCACATCACTGATGATATCATTCATGTGACAATACAATGCATCTCCTCACATTTTAATATAACCTCTGTTTCACCCAGTGTTAAAAAGAGTATAATTTTTGAAACCATTGACACAAGAATACTAGTTACTACATACGCACTCACTGATTGCTACGTCTACACACACCTTCACTCATTCACCCATACAATCATTCATACATACAATCACTCATCTTTACAACACTATCATATGCACTCATACACCTATACAGACACTCAGAGTCTGCCACTCATCCATGGAGTTACTTACACACCTAGTCAGTCCTGTAAAGAATCAATGAGACTTCCATTTTCTTGTCTATACAGTTAAACATAGAGCACCTTACATTTTCAAACATGTACTGACACATACTTAGTTTCTTATACAATCATTGATACAAGTACAGATTGATCTGCACAGAGTCACACACCTCCCAGCTAGCCACACACACACTCAGTCTCCCATACAAATACTTGGGCAATCAATCAATAACCCATATAGTTACTCATATAGCTACTGATCAACACATGCAGCAGTTTACAGAACAACAGACATAATGATGCACAAATTAAGACAGTTTAGTCACTAACCCATGCACTCAGTGAGACACATTTAATCACTCACTCATACATTCAGTCATGCACCTACTAAATCCTTCGTCCAGACACTTATACATCCACTAATTCTTCAATATGTAAGACATATTTTAACTTTACAGACTTATACAGTCACTGGATGTAGTCATCAGTGATGTCATTTGAGATGTCATCAGTGATGTCATCAGTGATGTCATTTGAGATGTCATCAGTGATGTCATCAGTGATGTCACTGACCATGTCATGAATGATGTAATATGTGACATCATCAGCAGTGGATTGCGGGTGCGCGATATATAGTTAGTGCAACTAACTATATATGGAATTTCATTGGTTTTATGTCAATAAAATGTCCAGCTAACTATATATGGTCTCTAACCTATGGTTTTTTCAGTGAATTTTCAAGGTTTTGTAAATGCTAATTCCTAACTATATATGGTCTATAACCTATGGTTTTTTCAGTGAATATATTACCTACTGGCGGTCGCCAGTAGGTATATATAGTTAGGATTTTTCTCTATGGGTTTTTTGAAAATTCTATGTCTAATAACTTTGGCGTTTGTGGACGGAATTGGCTGAAATTTTCAGGAAAATGGCACATTTTGTTTCTGAGCAGCCCCTAAAAATTTTGGGGGGGTTCGTCAAGGGGGGGCCGAGAAAAAAGGGGGGTCCCAAAACGCGTTTTTCCCATGTTAATTTCCATAGGGCGGTTGGCCTCACTTTTAGCCCGAACGGCTGAATGGATTTGCACGAAACTTGGCAAAATTGTAGGGACTGGTAGCCCGATGTGCCTTTTGTAGGTCTCAATATATGTGCTCCAGTGGATTTTGAGAAATTAACGTTTAAAAAAAGATATATATCTGTAACAGCGGACCGGGCAGCGCTCTGGTTCGCGGACTTTTCGCGCAACGGAGCTTTGTGAAGCGAAGCTGATTGGTTCTCCGGCGTCTGTCAACATTCCAAACAGTCCGTAGCGGCCGCCATCTTGTCTCTCGGTAGGATCGAGAGACAAGAGGAGGTCAAAACAAAGGGGGAAATAACTATAAGGGGGCATAGTAGATCCTCGCTGACCCCCTAGGTTTGATGTGGAGGTTTTAAAAGGGCCCCGCGGGGCAAAAAAAAATAATAATAATAATAATCGAACGGCTGAATGGATTTGCACGAAACTTGGCAAAATATTAGGGACTGGTAGCCCGATGTGCCTTTGCTAGGTCTCAATATATGTGCTCCAGTGGATTTTGAGAAATTAACGTTCAAAAAAAGATATATATCTGTAACAGCGCTCCGCTTCGCGTAACGGAGGTTTGCGAAGCTGATTGGTCATTCTGTCACTGGGCTATAGTTGGGCTACATCTGGCTGATATTTGGGCTACATTTGTTTTTTTGTGTGTCTGGCGGCCATCTTTGGGCTACATTGGGCTACATTGGGCTTCATTGGGCTACATTCGGCTAATTAGCAAATAGCTCATCGCAAACTAGGAATGGTAAAGAATCGCTATTTATTCCTTAAAGTTCGCTATTTAGGAAATGCAAAAAACTTTGATGATACATATGGCGGTTCATCTCTAACAAGATAAGAAGCATAGGGATACATTTATGATGACTGGCGCATCACCAGGGATGTGTTAGTCATTCTGTGCCGCTGTTCCGTCACCTATGGTGTGCTGCATTTACAATGCGGCGCATCATGGGGCAAAAACAGCACAGATGCGTGATGTATCTGTGCCGTAAAGGTGGCGCATTGCTGGAGTTGTATCGCAAGTGTGATGAAGCTCCAGCAAGGGTCGGGGGTGCCCCTGTCGCAGGGTTTCTGTTCTCACACAGAACTGTGGACAGAGGATTGGAACCTCGGCGAATGCATTGCTGGAGTTGTATCGCAAGTGTGATGAAGCTCCAGCAAGGGTCGGGGGTGCCCCTGTCGCAGGGTTTCTGTTCTCACACAGAACTGTGGACAGAGGATTGGAACCTCGGCGAATTAGGGTGTCCCAAAACTCACGTTAGTAATCAAAAACTCCTTAGCAAGCTAGGTACAGTGTCACATTGGATATAACAAACTCTCAATGTTTAGACAATCCAGAATATGAACTTATAGTACCTCAGGATACGTGGAACTCATGAACAGTCGGTCGTTATAGATTTCTTAGAAACCAGAACATGGAGTTAAGAAGAACAGATGTGTATTTGAAATGTTTATTTACTAATGCCGTCTTCTCAGGCGTAGTACCTTAGATAATAAAAGTACACATATTATCAGTAGCAAAATTACCAGCATAGTTACTAGTACATAAAAAGTGAATGGTGATAGTATGTTAACATGCTGTAAATGAATAAGAGTTAGCAACACTTATAAGCAGCCGCGGGCCGTGGAGGGAGTTACGGTGAGGCAGGGAGGCGGGGAGGGGGAGAAGCAGGGTGGAGAATACAAGTACACATATTATCAGTAGCAAAATTACCAGCATAGTTACTAGTACATAAAAAGCGAATGGTGACAGTATGTTAACATGCTGTAAATGAATAAGAGTTAGCAACACTTATAAGCAGCCGCGGGCCGTGGAGGGAGTTACGGTGGGGCAGGGAGGCGGGGAGGGGGAGGGGCAAGGTAGAGAGGGCTCCACCCTGCTTCTCCCCCTCCCCGCCTCCCTGCCCCATCGTAACTCCCTCCACGGCCCGCGGCTGCTTATATCTCACCCTCCCTAATACACATATTATATTATTTGCTAAGAAGGTCTCTTTGTGTTGGTTTAGGGCGTGCCCATACTTTAGTGTCTTAGATTTGAAGGAATCACATCAGCATACACCAGCTCTCTCTTCATGTGAACCGCATCAACTGTTGTGTATGTGTGTTCGGCAAAGCAATATAAAACCCGCCTCATGCCCAGAATTGGCAGAAGTTGCACTTATGTTATGAGTATGAAGTCGTGGAGATCAGACCTCATAACAATTCTGTATCGTGTTGTTCTTGAAACTTTAGCACTCGCTGTACAGATATAGTTTAACAAGTAAAGCAGATAGTAGACCAATAACATATTATTCTCATGTAAACCACGATGAACTACTAGGTGGAAAGCTAAAGCAACAACTAAGTGTCGTGTGCAGAAGTTGCAAAAAAGGAAAAATGGCGTTTAAACCGGTAATGAGCCCATGCTAACTTAACACGGTGTAAAGATATCCAGGACCTAGATGACACCTCCTCATGATCCGGAAACGAACTGAATAAGATAATAGAAGTGCCATCTCATGAGAGCAGATTGCAAGTTTATATGTGGACGGTCCGCAAGGTAAAGCATTAAAAACTAGGAAAATTTAATGCTAAAGAAAAATAAAACAGCCAAGTACTTTATCGAGTCTTAAGCCAATAGGCAAGGTAAATAATAAAAACTTGACAAATAAGTCAATGAATTGTCAATGAAATGCTAGTACTCAGCATATCAAACATGAAAAAGGTCTATGACATAACTGTGTATGCAAAATAAGCTGCAACAGCCTCCAATAGGAAGTCACCGTCTTCATCCGAAAACAGTTCAGCCATCCAATTTAAAAGCGGAAAAGAACATACGTGCTCTCCCAGCACCGGATCCTCTATCACCATCAGAGGACAGCTCGGTGGGTTTTCAAGAAAGCTCTGTTCCAAGAAAGACTGTGCTGCCGCCAGTAAATTCCAGGGACCAAGTAGTCCATGCATCAATGCCACAGCCATAATCCTTTCGCCAGGACAAACCAACTCGTGAGTAATGATAGGAGTCATCAGCTGATTAAAGTCGACGTCAGGAGAAACCGGTCCGCAGAGACACAAATCAATGGCCCAATCGAAATCACAGGTCAGGCAGTGAAATACAGGCTGGACACAGGTGAAGTAGGAGAATCGAAAAGATAATCCATATGCCGTGCTTAATATCGCCAACGGCATTGTGCCATAATATTCTAGCATGCGATTGCGGAACAGTGTCAGCAGCTGCAGGGTGGGAGGTTGCATAGGAGGGACATCCATATTTAAAAATGTAAAAAAGCACAAGAGCGTCCGCTGGTAATGCAAGTAAAAATGCCAATCCACGAACCAGAGTGCAGAAAATAGAATGAAAGGAAGCAGGGATGACTCCAAAGATTTTCTCAAATGAAGTCACGAGACCACTGGTAACAACTTTAAAAAAGTGCGCCAGGGACTTTGTGGAGGATGCGTTAAAGATAGTCGGAAACATGTTGCTGAAATTGAAAGGCAAATCTTAATTGAAAAGGGTGTGCACCTCTGTACGGGTGTTCGCTATGTGAAGTACGAAAGTTTCACGGGCCGAACTCAAGGCCACCTCCCTCTGAGACAAAAGAGCTCTTATTCTTGCCATGCCGTTGAAACGTGTCCCAAGGTTGGTATTTGTGGCCAGATTGAAAACTCCCTATGTTCATGTGTGGGAGGAAATAGAACATTTCTGCAGCAAATAACCTGTTCACTTACTGTTACGATAAAAGGAATACTTTTAATTAACTCAGAACAATCTTCATTATTGAGCATCAAATAACTACCATTTTCCAACAACTTGAACGTGGGGATGATAGCAGGAACTGGCGTGCCTTGCAACACGCAAGCCATATTTGGTCGGTGTTTGTTGCATGAACCGTGTAACTGTATGTGCCTACACATTAGTGAATGATCTGGCGTCTCAGTGCATTCCTCTCCATTCAGATAAACTTCTTGATCATCTTTGAAACATCTGTATGTGTATGGAAGCGACCAGACCTCATGAAGAAAAGCACTACCTAAAGGTTCATAACGACCTATTGGTATATATTTCATACAATTTGAAAACTTATATAAAGCAAAAGGCAGCGTTATTAAACCGTGGATAAGGCATGTTGCCAAAAAACCCGCAATCCTCTGCTGATGATGTCACTGAGCATGTCATGAATGATGTAATATGTGACATCATCAGCAGTGGATTACGGGTAATAGTATCTCTAGTTTACTCCCCTATAGCTGTCTTTCTTTTAACATAAGTGTCTGTTTCCTTCCCTTATACTTACTGTTTTTGGTTCGCTTCCGGTTCGCGTACCGGGGAGCGAACTGGGAAGCGAACTAAGAGAAATAGAGGTTGGCACAGTTCCAAATATTGTACCAATTTTTTAATAACGGGGAGGTAGTTCTGAAAAGAACTTTTTTTTTTTTTTTCTGAACATTTTTTTACTGTTTTTGAATTTTTCGGAACAGTTTTATATTTTTTTGGGTTTTTCTTGGAGGGGCAATGAAAACGATTCATTGTAAAGGGCTCAATAGGAGCAACAAAACAAAAAAAAGAAGTATTTATTATTTTGGGCGTTTCGGACAAACTTGCATATGATAGTCAATAGCTCTGTTGATCAGAGTGATGCTTTTTTCTCCGTAGGAAATGAATCCATCGCAAAATGCGCAGATGTGTTTTACATCACCAAATCTCATTTGTATATTTGGCACCATCTCCCTGCCCTCTGGTCCCGTTACTTCCGGTACAACAGATCTTCTGGCCATAATAGGGAGATTATCTAGGTCGTTCCGAAACTGTGCAGCACTGTAGTTGTTAGGATGCCACCTAGTCATATGGCGATGCATTGTGTAGTTTCCGAAACTGTATTTTTTGTCGGTCCCTCTGGACAGTCTATCTTGACATATAAGGCAAGTTACGTATCTTGCATTTACTTTTTTCTGACCTTTGGGAATTTAAAAAAATTGCCAAATGAAGTTTTCTTTCCGGTGAGACGTCCTGTACTGCTCAGGCAAAAACTGCCTCTCTTCGTGCTCGTCCTCCTGTTCCTCTTCTTCTTCTTCTTGTTGAATTATAACTTGAGCAGGTGGTCCACTCTTCCTTGGATGTGGTGGAGGTGGTGGGGAAGCACCAGCTGAAGCTACTAAAGAAGCCATTGCTCAGTGATCACAAAGGGTCTTTCTCTCACAATGATGAACGTCAGAGTGAGGAAAGAAGGAGGGATTTTCATCATTTGGGAAAAACAAGAGTTCTCAACCAATCAAAAGTGTTCATTTTAGATTATATGACCTAGTCTTACATCATTAGGAAACCAAAAGTGAAATGAACCAATGAAAAGTGTTATTACCAAGTCACATGACTTGCTGTGTTTACGTTAAGCGCTTTGCAGGGCCTCCCGGTTTGCTTCCAGAAACCTGCGCTTTGCGACTCGCTTCGCGTACCAGTTCGCTAACGTAGTACGTCATATGACGTATCACGCGACAACGTGAAACGTCATGCGGACGGGAGGCGTCACGATGTTGTTTTGTAACGCGGCACTTGCGGTAAAGAAACGTTTACCGGCTCGCGGTCTATTTCGCGGCATCAAGGTCAGCTAACGGGAAGCTTCCCGATTTGCGAAGCGGGAACGAAGAAAAAAAAATATTTAAAAAAAAATTTATTCATAAACATATAAAATATATTTTTGGATTTAAAGAAGAATACATTTTACAGCTACAGATATTAGCTGTTAAAAAACCAATGAAATTCACAGAAAAAACCATAGGTTATGGACCATATATAGTTAGGAATTAGCATTTACAAAACCTTGAAAATTCACTGAAAAAACCATAGGTTATAGACCATATATAGTTAGGAATTAGCATTTACAAAACCTTGAAAATTCACTGAAAAAACCATAGGTTATAGACCATATATAGTTAGGAATTAGCATTTAAAAAACCTTATTTTACTCACACAAAACCATTGAAATTCCATATATAGTTAGTTGCACTAACTATATATCGCGCACCCGCAATCCACTGCTGATCATGTCACATATTACATCATTCATGACATGGTCAGTGACATCACTGATGACATCACTGATGACATCTCAAATGACATCACTGATGACATCACTGATGACATCTCATTTGACATCATTCTTGTGCTAATACGATAAACCTCTTCAGACTCTAATATAACCTTAGATACACTCAGTGTATACAGACACTCACACACTGCCACTCATCCATGGAGTTACTCACACACCCAGTCAGTCATGCAAAGAAACAATCTCACCTCCATTTCTTCAACTATACAGTTAAACACACCTTACTTATTGAAACATATATTAACACATATTTACTCTCTTATACAATCCCTGATACAAGTTCACAATGATCGATACAACCACTCACTCATTCAGTGGCTCTCATGCACAGTTATTTATATATGCCAACTCTCACATGTACTGTGTTTTACATATGTACTTACTATGACATGTAGCATTGAGATATCCATTCACTCATCAATACACTCATGCACACAGTCAACTGCCCATGTAGCTGTTTCCACATGCACTCTTGAACTCATACACCTAGTGAATAAACTGCTCACACATCTATGCATAGAGTCACACACCTTCCAGCCACCCCCACACAAACTCAATCTCCCATAGAAATACTTGGGCAACCAATTAATAACACATATAGCCTCTCGTATAGCTAATGATCAACACATGCAGCAGTTTACAGAACAACAGACATAATGATGCACAAATTAAGACAGTTTAGTCACTAACCCATGCATTCAGTGAGACACATTTAATCACTCACTCATACAGTCAGTCATGCACCTACTAAATCCTTCATCCAGACACTTATACATCCACTCAAGACATATTTTAACTTTACAGAAAAATACAGTCACTGGATGTTGTCATCAGTGATGTCATCAGTGATGTCATTTGAGATGTCATCAGTGATGTCATCAGTGATGTCACTGACCATGTCATGAATGATGTAATATGTGACATGATCAGCAGTGGATTGCGGGTGCGCGATATATAGTTAGTGCAACTAACTATATATGGAATTTCAATGGTTTTGTGTGAGTAAAATAAGGTTTTTTAAATGCTAATTCCTAACTATATATGGTCTATAACCTATGGTTTTTTCAGTGAATTTTCAAGGTTTTGTAAATGCTAATTCCTAACTATATATGGTCTATAACCTATGGTTTTTTTCAGTGAATATATATATATATATATATATACATACATATATAAACATATATAATCTGCATATCTATATAAATACAAATATAAATGCATGCATACATATACATATATGCATACATATGCATGTTATTTACATGAAAGTTTTAAAAACACTAATAAAAGCAATGCTAAAAAGCCACCTTATTACAAACAGAATGGCTTTAACTTAAACGAGGGCGAGATCTATTGCATTTTCAATGCTTGTTTACTTTGGTTCCATCAAGAAGGCATTCAGATGTGTCACACATTTGCCATAAATTCAGAATGTTAGCACTCTAGTTGCTCATTAGATCACGGTAATAAAGCTACTGCTCACCAACGGAAGTCTGCTGCTGGTATTCAAAGTGCATGTTTCAGTCTGCATGTCAGAATTTTTTAATAAAATAGAAGAGGATTTGAGAAGTCACTCAAAATGTGCCCTAATTTTTCTTTCTGCAGCACTAATCATACTTTCTATGGCAAAATATACCCCCTCATTCTGTTCCTTTTAAAATTAAATGTTTTAAGAGTTACCACTTTATTCCAATCAAGATGGCTTCAGGTGTGCCATACCTTTGTAATAAGTAGGACTGTTAGCGCTCTAGTGTGATGTATTCCTATAGGTTCTGTATCGATCCCCCTATTCCTGACCCTATTCTGGTTAACAAACTAACAAGTTAACTAGCAGCCATCCCATGAGGCAGAAAACCCCCATGATGCAGGAACCGTTATCTGATAAAGCCACACTATGGCACAGGAACGTGTTATCTGATTAGGTCATAACGCTTGCCATCTAATTAGACAAGCGATATTCCTCCAGCCCCTGATAAGGCATACGGAGTTCTCAAAACAAATCAAACCTATGACAACCTGGGAAAAACCCTGCGGCCATTGTTTTGATTTCACCGAGAACTTCAGCAAAAGAATGTGCTAACGACCTGGTCGTATGACATCCTTATTGACGTATCTATGTCCATCCTTACGTCAATCTCGGCACCTTAAAGGTATAAATATTACCGATATTGCCCTATGCAAACACACGCGGTGGTGACGAGATCGGAGCAGCCAGACTTGCCGAAGCCCAGAGCAGAGCAGACCCCGCTGGCGCAGCCCCGCCTTCCTGACGCGCTGAGAACGAGAAGCTGTCTATTCTCCTGCCGAGAAATCCAGCTCCGGCGCTTCCGGGTAGCCCTCGCAGGCAGCCTGGAATATCGAGGCCAGAGACGAGAGATACCATCCCTCATCCATCCTAGATTCCAGGTACAGAACTGAATAACCCCTCACAGAGAATTCTTTAGTCAGTCACTTGGCAAAACAAACTTAACTTAAACTGTAACTTTCTATTCCCGCCCACGCATTAGACTTAGGTCAGGTACACGGGGTAGGCGTAGTTAGAAACACCAGTTGAGTACGATTAGTCAAATGTATATGTGTATGTAATATATCTTATTCATTTTAAACCTTCATATGGCTTAGAAACCATATCAATGTTTTTACAGTATTATTTTATACTTCTGCTTTTAATGTATGCACTTTACTTAACCATAAGTATTGCAATAATATCGATCCATTTCTCTTGTATGAGAAAAGAGACTGATCAATAAATAACATCTTTTATTGAACACGCCCGTCTCTTCCTTTTCTCTACAATCTGATGAGACTAAGAATGCACGTACTGACTGAGTAAAATAAATTGCCTTTTGTTCACACGACTCTCGAGATACACTCTTGATTAGGGGAGAGCAAAGTTGTCATGTTCTATGGTTGTCAGAAACTAAATCCCTTCTTGTCTATCCAGGGAGGTTCAACTCCTCCTTGCCTATTCGAGAAAGTTTCTAGTGAACTCTGAGCTAGCTGGCAAACCCAAAACTTTAAGTCTAATATCGACAATAGTAGACCTAGTTAACGTCTGGTCTAGGCCTATACTATTGAAGGTATTATTCCAATGCGCAGAGCCTATTGGGATAATAGGAACTACACTACATGGCGCCCAACGTGTTTGGAAGGGCGATAAAACTAACGTAAGACATTTAGAGTAACTCAGTCGTGCTTTCTCACTCAGACCCCTTTTCCCATAATACTCCAAAGACGTCTGGAGTGGGTGAAAGGTAATATCCGCCAAACCTCGCAGGAGGAAACTCCTATGTGTGGTACTTGGTTTAGTCAACGTTGAAGGATAAACCGTTCCAAAATATTGTGCATCTAATCTTTGTTTCCATAAGAAACCTGATCTGCAAATAACCATCCTGTCGGTAAAATGGTAGACAGTGATGATGAAAGAGAGGCAGTTAGATTAGCAACTGAACTCGCAGCAGATGATACTGCACTGCAAGAAGCAGACCAGGATATAATACTCATCCCGGTCATCAAAAGGAAATCTATAACCTTAAAACTTATAGAAAATGGACTGACACCTAGAGGTGGTACAGTCATATTCGTAATTGAGGCACACGAATATCGGCAGACAGAGGTATACTATTCATGGATACATATTCCAGCGGCAAATGCTGTAACAAAGTACTTCCACTATTACAAAACAGAGGAACCTCCTGAAGAGTATACTCCTTTCGAGGAGGTGGAGGTACCACTTAAATTTCAAGAGCACCTGCTCTTATTTAATGGCGCCCTAAAACACAATAATCACATCACCAGGCTCGGTCCTTTAGGTAGACCAGGAGCAACGTGGCCGGTCCTAGCCGGATACACACCACATCCAGAGTTCGAAAGAATGCCTGCAGCAGATCTTTTAGTACAACTAAAACAATTAATAAAGATACATAGACAATTAGTCCAATATGTGATGCGGACTTCAACAATTCAGCCAGCAATTAAAATTCCACAGCTGACCCCTCACCAGGGGAACACAAATAAAATTACACCACAGAACATACAATCCTGCCTAGGTAAAGTACCAGCTAAACAGGAACAAATACCATTCTGGTTAGCACAAAAAATCACCCAAATAGAGGCTGTGTTTCCAGACACCACCCCGTTAGAAAAACACAGGATTCTGACTATCTGTCTTCCAATGGGAATCGCACCACACATTGAGGACTGTGACACTTGGGGTACAGTCTTTGCTTCCATCTACACAAAAACGCACGGTGTTCCATCCATTTCGGTAATACCAGATGTGCTAAAACAAATTCAAGACGAATATGGTCCAGAACCCGCTTTAACTCTTGGTATGAAATTACTAAAAGACTTCAAGCAGGTCTTGGCTATATTATTAGCCAACATAAAGAGAGAAGCAGCAAACGTGGCGATCCGCCAGAGGCTAAAAGAGACAGATATAGCAGACCAACCAGCTGAAATTGCCAGAATCATAGAAAAATCCTATGAGGAACTAGGTAGAGATAGTTTAGGTGGAATACCAGTAAAACCACAACTGATTGAAAGTCCTGAAAAAATATTTTTTAATAATAACTCAACATCAAAAAAAAAGAGCTGGGATGGAAACAAACAATCCAATCCTAAAGAAAAGAAATTCCAGTCCAGAGGAAGGTCTCCTAGGCGAAGAGAAAAATCTCCGAACCAAAGACACAGGTCACCCCAGAGTGACCCCTCTGGGAAAAGATATAACCTTAGAAATAGGGATAATATAAAGAAGCCTGATAGATATCAAGACATTGATACACGTCCCTCTCAATCTTTTCAGACTTCCTCGCAGAAATCGGAAAGAAGAGGACGATCAGAACAAAGAGAAGAGCACGCCAAGTCCAAAGACAAGGAACCTGCTCAGCTAAAAAAGAAATTACAATTTCCAAAAAAGAAGGTAGCCAGTATCAAGGTAGTTAACAATGCCGAGAATACTGAGGACACAACTGAAAAACGGAGAATGGGCTCAGACAATGCTAGACAGCGCAGCAGAAGTGAGCATAGCTCGCAAAGTCCTTATGAATCATCTGGAGACAGTGGACACGAATGAATATCTTCAAGTGGAAACTGCAGACACCAGAGTTAGCAAACCTCACAAAATATATGAAATAACTTTACGTATAGAGGGGGATAAGACTAGAAAAATAAGGGGACTATTTTGGGATAATCTCTCCAAGGGCTATGACATCCTTCTAGCTGAAAAAGACTGGCCACCAGAGTTTGTCAGGGATTGCCCTCATGGCGAAGAAATAATTATGCCTGCCTTCTCAAATCACATCCCAATTCATAAAAAATACACACTTGCTAGAAAGTGGGCAGTAGCCCTAGCTCCTGCTTTATATAAAAATCACGTAGGATGGGATGAGGACTCTCCTCCTCACAAAATCCAGTTAAAATCACAACCTACTGCACAGAGGCAGTACCCAATTAAGCAAGAAGCTAAAAAACAGGTAAAAGAAATCCTAGATCAGCTAGAATACCAGGGGGTGATTGAAACTTGCACCTCACAAATGAACAACCCTTTGTTTCCGGTCTCCAAACCAGACAATTCATATCGTCTAGTTTTGGATTACCGACACCTTAACTCATGTTGCAAAACTTTTGCTGTACAAAACTCGCATAGTGCTGCACTAATGAATAACATAGTGCGCAAAAAATACAAAACAACATTAGACATCTGTAATGGATTCTTTTGTCAAAACATAGCACCAGAGAGCAGATATTTGTCTGCATTCTCAATAAATGGCACTCAAAAACAATTCTGTCGGTTAGCCCAGGGGTACAAGAACAGCCCGGGAGTATTCTCAGCGAGAGTAACAGAATTACTACAAACATATGACGACGAAGCATTATCGTATGTCGACGACATATACTTAACAGATGATGACTTGGAGACTCACTTGAAGAGAGTGAACACCATAATACTTGGGTTCGCAGCAGAGGGTTACAAATTCAACTTTAAAAAATCCAGAATTGCCCATCTGACAGTCCTGTTCTTAGGATATGAATTATCAAGTGAAGGCAAAAGCCTGGCTGACAATTTTCTAGAGAAATGTGCCGTACTCCAATCACCTAGAACACTAAAAAACCTACAGTCAATTCTAGGCTTCCTAAATTTCGGAAGAACATACATTGCAAATTACGCAGAAAGGGTCAAACCCCTTAATGATCTAATAAAACCAGATTTTAAAAGAACCAATTGGACTCAAATACACACAGAAATTTTGAGATCCTTACAAACAGACATGCTAATTAAAACAAGATTAGAAACACGTGATAACACACGCAATCTTGTGATTCGAGTCATCCCAGGAAGATGCGGATTCACATACCTGACCTCTAATGAGGGAGAAAAGGTACCAATTGCATTCAAATCACACTTGTACACAGAAGCTGAACAGAAATTCAGCATTAAAGAAAAAATTGTTCATGCAGTTCAAACCGCAATAGCTAGAGAAAAAGATCAAGCTGACGGTAGACGTATCACAGTCAGAACAGCAGAATCAGCCTTTGAGGCATTAACAACACCGTGTAATTTACCAACAACAACATTGAATCCGGAATGGATACAATGGGTGAATTCCATTACAACGGACAAAGTATACTACTACTTTGATCCAGAACTAGAGGAACTAAAAAATCTGGAATATGAAAGAACATTCCCTCTGCCAATCGACATTCTGCCCTTACGACAATACGCTTGTGTAATCTATACAGACGGACATGCTCAACCCTCCGTTTGGGGAGAACAAGCATACAACCCAACATGTGAGATTACAAAAGAAGTGTGGCGCGGAGGTAAACTAAGACCTCTATTAACAAAAACACACTCAGTAGAAACTAATTCAGAACAACAGACTGAAATAATAGCATTGAAAATGGCGCTAGATAATGCGGATCGCGAATTCCCGACACTTATAGTGTCCGATTCATATTACTGCGTCAAATCATATAACAACGATTTGCAGACATGGATTCAAAACGGTTACAAAGATGACACAGGTGCAACAATAAAGCAAAAACTGCTTTGGGAACAAATAGCTCTTTTACAAAAAGAACTACCAAAGACTCACGTGACACACTCACTGAGTCATCAGCGTGATGGCGTTCACGTTGCAGGGAATTCATTGGCTGCGACAGCCACAGCGGTAGCAACTAAATCGGCTTCCGTAGTTCGAAAAAAGCATACAGTGAAGTATATTGACGGTGAAACAGTGATGGCAGTGAAAACGTCATCAAAAGGTGACTGCTCAGCGCTACCGATCAACTATCCACTCAATTATACATACATAATCGATGCAAACTCCGTCCCTTTTGCTCGAATCCCTGGAGTGGGGGATAGAGTAATTCCAAACATGGACAGGAGAAACTTGTTAATCGCAGACGCACATATGGGCGAGGGTCTCAGACACCTCAAACTAAAAGATTCTCTGGAAGAATTACAATCAAGGTACTGGTGGCCAGGCATGAGCCTGCATCACACCATGTTTGTAAAAAAGTGCCCCAACTGCAACAGGAATCGCAGTGGTGAGAGAAACGGTGTAATACCGTGTCGTTTCACTCCAGAAAAAATCAACAGTAAAAAGCAAGGCTTGCGATTAACATATACAGGCTAGTTTCCACTTATAATGTAGATCACCAGCACTCGGCTGACGTCTGGACTGTTATACAAAGATTTGCGAGTCTAAATGGCATATATGCTAAGAGCATGCTACGTTTGACCATTGTTTTCACTCTAGCCCTCCAGCCTGAGAGGAAACATGGCCAAATGAGCATAGCACAGCGGGAATCTTCTCACTTCCTTCCTGAGGGATATGGGATGGTGTAAAGAAAAAACCAAGGCATAAAGCAATCTATAACGGAAAGGATATTAGGTTCGGGAGCTGGGTGGGTCAAACATCTAATAAGTGTCCAACGTAGTCTAAATAACTTGCCAAGAAATTCTCTGAAGGGATTCAGTCCGTACGAATTATTATTTGGAACTAGGATGTTAATCTCTGACCTTGACAGTCAGACTTCAGTGGTAAAGGAAAAAAGCTTTGATATCAAAGATCGTTTGGCTATTTTACAGGACTTAAACGAAACAAGAAAAGACCTGAGCAACATAAAGTTGAAACAGCAGCCAACAACCACTGAAGAACCACCACCTGTCCCAGCAAGACCTGTCTGGATTCCAAAAGTCGGGGATCTTGTCAGAGAAAAGATCGCGGTAAAGAAGGAATTTGGGCCTTCTTAAAGAAAAGCAGTTCCTGTCTTGTCTGTCAACGGGACAAGATCAGTAGTACTACCGCCGCTTGCTGGTAAAAAGGAGAACCGAGTTGTATCCATCGACCTGGTAAAACCACAATCATGTGGCCGATAACAAATAGTAGGCCAAGTGGACTCCCCATAAGTAGCAGAACACCAAGGTTCGCTACCAGTACAGAGGTCCTAACAAAGAGGCTAATCACATTCGAAACGCCTACAGAAGAACGACAAGGACTATGCAACAATGCAATGGAACTTAGACCTCTGAACACCCAAATAAAAACATTTAGCAGAGACACACCAACCTATAATGAAGTAACAAACGACTATGCAAGAAACAGTAATCCTGAAGCAATTGGAATAATTGACAGAACTGCATCCGGCTACTTCATAAACTTCGATGATTCCTCCGAAGGCTTCGCTGAATCAAAAACACAGCCATCATCAAAAACCTTTAAAGATAAAGCTAAAGAACTTTTGAAACAACTGAAAGAAACATATCTGATTTCTCCATGGATTGAATTTTGGGTGGGTTTTGGTGCATTTATCCTCATACTTTGGCTCATCATGATACTAACTTTGGGACGCTTCATTGAGGGAAAATATGCTAAAATGGACACAGCAAGTCAGAAAATCAACTTGATCCTCAAACCACACACATCTTCACACGTCGAGAAAAGAGAACTTTCTTCAGTCAACTTCACAGCCAATCCTATACCGGGTGGGGTAGCATGGGACAACACTGACTACGAAATCTATGGTCCGGTTGAAATCCTGAAATATCCAAACCAAATTAAAATCTCATTGAGTGACTTCGTAAAACCAAGCACATTTGCTGATGATTGGGACTTTGAAAGTATAAACAATATGATGTCTGACTTAGTGATGTCTGCTAAATTTACCAAACATGATTATTTGCAGGGTTCTACAAATTATGATAGTATGTATTGCTACAACCACTATGGTAACCATTTTTTACATAGATCTGCACAACCTAGAAATGTTTTAAATTATAATCAATGGGAACATTGTGCAACCCCTCCAAAAGGAAGCTCAAGAACCGTTTATGACAAATATTCATACTTTTCAGGTTTTAACACAAGTAATGGTGAAACATTTTATTTCAAATTGTCAAATAAGACAGGGACAAAGACCATGATAACAAACACGAAATTGATATATTCAGACTCATTCTTTGAACAAATGAATACTTTTGGTTTTGATTATTGGGACAAAAATGTTGAAGTAAAAAGTGATTGGGGTACAAAAGAATGGCAAGTACAGGGTATAGAAGCTTTGTTTAGAGCCTGCATGATCCCAGAACAAATTATATTTTTAAATGACACTGTTCAACAAACTACCTGTCTTGGCTTAGCCAAAATCAAAGACTTAAATAAACCGTCTATTCCAAAACCAACAATGAACAGCAATAGCTCTACAGATGAGGAGATAGACATAAACTATGTATTAAACCAAAACAGAACACATCCAGATTGGAAACAGTGGTTGATCTGGCCCACAGATACTAATAACTGTCAAGACAGATTCCTGAACAAAACACAGGGGTTCAAAATGACCAGGCCAGACCCTAGATATTCCCAAAGACAACACCCAGGGATAATAACCACCTACAGTGTGGGCAAATTATGCCTTCAGTGGCTACAAACTTCCACACTGGCAGAAATTAAGCAACACCTAACTTTACTTACTGATGGTGCTGACTTGCGTGATTTCATTATGGGACCGCGCAAACAGCGTCAGAAACGTTTCATAGCAGCCTCTGTATATGCAGCATACAATGAGGCCTGGAAGGTTACTCAAATTGAGACAGCAGAGAGGATACGGGAAATTGACCGTATTAATTTGGAAAAATCACTTTCTGTAGTGGACAATGGGTTAATGACTCTGTCCTCCAGAATTTTTTCTCTGGACAGCATTGTGTCTTCAGCAATCGACATAATATCGCAAGACTTACTGTTGTTACAACACGGTCAGTCTCAATTGCGTTCTATTGTACAGCTTGGCTGGACGTTACAAAATCTGCGTTCAGGCTATGTGCCTTGGCGTTTAATCAACACAACGTCACTTTTCAATATCTTTAACCTTACTGATAAACAAATCAGTATGGCCCAGAAGGGTGCTGATTATACAATCCTGAAAAGAACAAAGGAACCCACACTCATAATGTTTCACACCATTTTGATTCGGGATGAAGAAGATAAACAAAACTTAATATGTTTATCTTGGCAATTAGTTATGCCTTTTTATTCAACAATTCTATCAACAATAGGTATCAATTTAAGTCAAGAGAAGTATCAATGTCTTGAACTTACTGACCATAAACGTGCAACTGAACATTCAAATCAAAAATTGCGTGATTGCACAAACATGTGATGAAACAAACATATAAATTGTCAATTCAAATTTGCGTGATTGCACAAAAATTTGACGAAACATACATATAAATTGTGAAAAACATGTGACTAATATGCAATATACAAAAACAAGTGAAAAGGGAATTTGTCAATGTATCATTTCATGACATTATCATACGATTTTGAAAAATATTTTACCAAAATGAAGCCTTTTAATGAGCTTCCATATAACAAAACGACCTCTCGGTAGAGATGTTAACAGGCGTAGTGTTCCTAACAGTTTTAACTATTTCTCAACAAGCTAGGATTTAATCCTGTCCGCCTACGCGTTTCGAGTTTGGGAGGTTTCTTCTCAAACTCTCTTCAGGGCCAAATGTATTCCATTCCCCATTTGTTGACCTATTAATAAAAACACAAAAATTGTGGATACTTGTTACAGAATGCTCCCCTCGACCTACTCAACCTTTCTCATATGTACAACGTTAAAAAGACACGTACCTCTGGGGATTTGAGGTAAATCGATTCGTCCAAAAAACTCTTGTAAATCAGTGGGGTCTGTGCGTTAATCTAAAAAAATCATGGATTTTTATGAAGCACTGTGTATACACATTCGTTTTGAATTAACTGAAAACCAGGCATTCCATTCATACCTGAATATCAGGTACAAGAGGGACCAAATCTTGCTGTAATTCACATTAATGAAGATGTCCGTGTTTCACCCGGTACACTGTAAGCGAAATAAGCGCATTACTTGCATTTTCAATGAAGTTGACTAATGAACTCCCAAGTAAAGTTGTGCGCACACGGGTCATGACTTACTGAATTTGTACCAGACTGGCAAGATTCAAGGATGCCTTGGTTCACAGCAGTGTCGGTAGTATGCCTGGGTCCCTTCTGGGTTGTTTTCAAATGCCGCGGTTCTGTTTAAGAAAACGCGGGTGTTTGTTAGAAAACACTCTTCGAGTTACAGGGAAATGTGCGCGCGCTGACTGTTTCTTGAAACGCAGCGGCGGCGCGGCTTAAGTTAAATTTAATAGACTAACATTTAGACACTGTGGTTTTGTCGAGCCTAATTTTATGTTAACAAAATGCAAACGCTGTGTGATACAGTGTGACCGCTGGCCCGCTGGTAGCAGTTTGTTCGTCATACCTGTCAATTCAGCAGCCTACTCCACTTCCTCATTCCATCACACAAAGTGGATACGAGTCGGTTCCCTCAGAATCTCAAAGAGGCCAACTCCTTCTGGCTTAGCCAATCAGGGAGGAGATGTTTTTGAGGTGCCTTAGTGGTGCATTATGGGGCCTGTAGTCCACTAGGCTGGGTGACAGGTTTTTACCACTTCAGCCCATCATAACATTACCGGGCCTGAATTCCAATCCGCTGTGGTGCAGTATTTACAGCCTCGATAGCTCACTCATTGAGTTGAGGCCGGTATTTATAGTGTCAAACCGCAGTATTAAATATGCCTCTTTGCGCGACAAAGCCTTCTCTACGTTAGGCGATTTGTGCTGTGGATTTATTCCAGCCAGAACGGTCCATCTGAAATCAGTTTCTTTGTGGTTTGCAGTAGCAAAATGTTCCACCATTGGTGCATTTTGTACCTTTTTCTTAAGTCGCGAGCGATGTTGGGTTATCCGGACATTTACCTGTTGGCATGTTTTACCTATATACAGTTTATTGCAGGTGCACAAGATCCCGTAGATTAAATTTTTACTTTTACAGTTTGTGTGTAAACTGTGTCTCCATTTTATGCCATTGTGGCAAAATTCATCTCCTTCTACAACACTATTGCAGGCCACACAAGTACCACATTTGTGGTGGCCTGTGATGCGTTTGAGGTTCCATTTGGAAATTAAATCACTTTTGGGTTTCTGTATGAAACTATCGGCTCTGATGATTTGTTGGCCGACGCTCAAGTTTTTCTTCATAGCAAAAATAGGCTTTTGTAGAGGGAAATCTAATCCCTCCAACAAATGCCAATTACGCAGGATGATCTGTCGAAATTTGTTCGTGTGTGTTCCATATGTGGTGACACATACGAGTTTGTCCAATTCTTTCTTGGTTTTTATTTTGAGAAGTTCTTCTCGGGGGGTGAAGCGTGCTCGTTTCTTAGAGTGTTTCAAAAGTTTTTTGGGGTAACCTCTTTTGCTTAGTTCATCACAAAAGGTGTCTGCATGTGTATTGAACCCATCAAGGTCAGAGCAATTACGCCTGATCCTTAGTAGCTGGCCATATGGAAGGTTATCTTTCAAACATTGTGGATGGGCACTCTTGTAATGTAGAATAGTGTTTTTATCTGTGGCCTTCTTAAACAAAGTAGTGGTGAACTTACCCCCTTCGGTGCCGACAGCAACATCGAGGAATGTCATTCTTTGATTGCTACAGTCAATGGAAAATTTGATGTCAGGGTGTCTCAAGTTTAGCCATTCATAAAAGGCCATGAGCTCGGTCTGGCTCCCCTGCCACAGGAGCCAGACGTCATCAATGTACCGTAACCATTGTTTGATGTTTGCACCATAGGGGTTATCCTTATGAATGAATTTTTCCTCGTACTGTGACATGTACAGCACCGCCATCTCTGGAGCATAGGGACAACCCATGGCTGTACCCTTGATTTGAACAAAATACTCGTTTTCAAATTTAAAGTAATTGCTTTTAAGTGTGATTTGAGCCAAGGCCAGAATAAAAGCAGTTGGAACTCTGTGTGGCCTTTCGCGTTGTTCTAGATAGATTTCCATTACCTCAAGAGCCTCATCTTGGGGAATTTGAGTGTACAGTGAGGTGACGTCTAACGTAACCATCAGCTGCGTTTCAGAGTCAAACGTCATTTCTTGGAGTTTGTTGATGAAGTCAATAGTGTCCCTTAGGTACGATTTGACCCCCTCCAAGAATGGTTTCAAGAAAAAGTCTATGTATTTTGAAGCCGGCTCTAAGGCTGAATCACAGCCGGAAACGATCGGCCTCCCAGGGGGTGTTGTGCTATTTTTGTGTATCTTCGGTAGGAAGTAGAGAACAGGTGTTCTCGGCGAATTTTTATTTAGGAATTCGTATTCTTTTGGACCCAAAAAGCCATTCTCCAATGCCTCTTTGGTGATGCAGGAAATTTTATTTTGGATTTCTACCACCGGGTCATCTTTGACCGCTCGGTACCATTCCAAATTGTCCACGTGTGTCCTTCCTTCCGATAGATACATGGTGCGTGGCCATACCACCACTGCACCACCCTTGTCGGCCTGTTTGATAATGATGGACGGGTCTGATTTCAGATCTTTTATAGCTTTAAGCTGACCCTTACTGATATTGTGATTGATAAATGATTTTTTCTTTTCTAATTTTGTGAGCGCTGACAAGACTGCTTGCTCGAACGCATACACCTGTTTGGGAATATTAGTTGTAGGCAAAAATTTGGATTTTACTCTAAGGCCAGTAGTTTCACTACTTGTTGCAGCATCTACCCCGGCAAAGTACGTTTTTAATCTGATTTTCCTACAAAAGTCAAATGCCTCAAGCTTGAGTTTAGTAAAATCAGTACGTCGTTTAGGGACGAATTTGAGACCCAAATTGAGGATCATATTCTCGTCCTCAGTGAGGATTTTATTGGAGAGGTTCACTATTGTAGATACATCTAGTTGTTGTAGTACCTGTTCCTTGTCCGCATTTCCCATGGTGGTTGTTTGAAGCGGACGTTTTGTTGGCCGCCCTTTCCTAAAAAAGGTTGGTTAGGGCCCTTCTTGTTTTGCTGACCCTGGTTGGAGTCAGGAGACGATCCAGATGATGAAGTGGATGAGAAGGTGGTAAATCTCGTTCTTGATCTGCCCTGGTACGAGTTTAGAGCTCTTTTTGAGTCAATAGTAGTATAATAGTCTTCCTTCAAAAAGGGATATACTTGCTCTATTTTGAATGACTTAGTGTCTTTCTCGAACTGGGCAGTTTTGGTGTTAATAGTTATATCTTTAAAAGTCTGGATTTCTTTTTCGATTTTATCTAGTACATTTTTTGCCTCTACTTCAGTTTTGTTGTCAGCAATTGCTTTTAGTAATTCAGCAATTTCCTTTTCTTCCTCACTGCATAGACGTTGAGCGGTCTCAATTGTGTGGACCATGAGGTCTCGACTGCATTTAGTATTAATGTAACTGAAGCCTTTCTTGTATTCCGGATCTTCCACAAAGATCACTGGTATATTTTTCACTTGCAGACCCCAAGGTATTGTGCCAGCCCGCAGGTGTTGTAGAAGGAAATGTCCATGCAATTCTGTCCTTATATGCTTTTTTTGGAGACGAGTTAACCTGTCTGCCTCATTTTGATGTTTTGCAGTGGTACTTAGAGAAATACCTGAGAAGGGATTAGAAGCAATCAAGTTTTGTATGTGGTTTTCCGTAAAAGACAATGTTTCCTTCTCTGACATGCTTTAACAAGGAAGGTTGTTCCTTGTGATGGATTTACTCAATTTCGTGATGCCCAAGAGACAGTAATTGTCTCAGTCCTGACTCACTTGGGTAACAACCCGCTCTAAACTTTTACAAAAAAAGGGGAGTATGGCCCATTCGGACATGAGTGGGGTACGGGCCCAAATACTTTATGAAAAGAACAAAGGAACCCACACTCATAATGTTTCACACCATTTTGATTCGGGATGAAGAAGATAAACAAAACTTAATATGTTTATCTTGGCAATTAGTTATGCCTTTTTATTCAACAATTCTATCAACAATAGGTATCAATTTAAGTCAAGAGAAGTATCAATGTCTTGAACTTACTGACCATAAACGTGCAACTGAACATTCAAATCAAAAATTGCGTGATTGCACAAACATGTGATGAAACAAACATATAAATTGTCAATTCAAATTTGCGTGATTGCACAAAAATTTGACGAAACATACATATAAATTGTGAAAAACATGTGACTAATATGCAATATACAAAAACAAGTGAAAAGGGAATTTGTCAATGTATCATTTCATGACATTATCATACGATTTTGAAAAATATTTGACCAAAATGAAGCCTTTTAATGAGCTTCCATATAACAAAACGACCTCTCGGTAGAGATGTTAACAGGCGTAGTGTTCCTAACAGTTTTAACTATTTCTCAACAAGCTAGGATTTAATCCTGTCCGCCTACGCGTTTCGAGTTTGGGAGGTTTCTTCTCAAACTCTCTTCAGGGCCAAATGTATTCCATTCCCCATTTGTTGACCTATTAATAAAAACACAAAAATTGTGGATACTTGTTACAGAATGCTCCCCTCGACCTACTCAACCTTTCTCATATGTACAACGTTAAAAAGACACGTACCTCTGGGGATTTGAGGTAAATCGATTTGTCCAAAAAACTCTTGTAAATCAGTGGGGTCTGTGCGTTAATCTAAAAAAATCATGGATTTTTATGAAGCACTGTGTATACACATTCGTTTTGAATTAACTGAAAACCAGGCATTCCATTCATACCTGAATATCAGGTACAAGAGGGACCACATCTTGCTGTAATTCACATTAACTCAAATCACATCAAATCCCCAGAGGTACGTGTCTTTTTAACGTTGTACATATGAGAAAGGTTGAGTAGGTCGAGGGGAGCATTCTGTAACAAGTATCCACAATTTTTGTGTTTTTATTAATAGGTCAACAAATGGGGAATGGAATACATTTGGCCCTGAAGAGAGTTTGAGAAGAAACCTCCCAAACTCGAAACGCGTAGGCGGACAGGATTAAATCCTAGCTTGTTGAGAAATAGTTAAAACTGTTAGGAACACTACGCCTGTTAACATCTCTACCGAGAGGTCGTTTTGTTATATGGAAGCTCATTAAAAGGCTTCATTTTGGTCAAATATTTTTCAAAATCGTATGATAATGTCATGAAATGATACATTGACAAATTCCCTTTTCACTTGTTTTTGTATATTGCATATTAGTCACATGTTTTTCACAATTTATATGTATGTTTCGTCAAATTTTTGTGCAATCACGCAAATTTGAATTGACAATTTATATGTTTGTTTCATCACATGTTTGTGCAATCACGCAATTTTTGATTTGAATGTTCAGTTGCACGTTTATGGTCAGTAAGTTCAAGACATTGATACTTCTCTTGACTTAAATTGATACCTATTGTTGATAGAATTGTTGAATAAAAAGGCATAACTAATTGCCAAGATAAACATATTAAGTTTTGTTTATCTTCTTCATCCCGAATCAAAATGGTGTGAAACATTATGAGTGTGGGTTCCTTTGTTCTTTTCATAAAGTATTTGGGCCCGTACCCCACTCATGTCCGAATGGGCCATACTCCCCTTTTTTTGTAAAAGTTTAGAGCGGGTTGTTACCCGAGTGAGTCAGGACTGAGACAATTACTGTCTCTTGGGCATCACGAAATTGAGTAAATCCATCACAAGGAACAACCTTCCTTGTTAAAGCATGTCAGAGAAGGAAACATTGTCTTTTACGGAAAACCACATACAAAACTTTATTGCTTCTAATCCCTTCTCAGGTATTTCTCTAAGTACCACTGCAAAACATCAAAATGAGGCAGACAGGTTAACTCGTCTCCAAAAAAAGCATATAAGGACAGAATTGCATGGACATTTCCTTCTACAACACCTGCGGGCTGGCACAATACCTTGGGGTCTGCAAGTGAAAAATATACCAGTGATCTTTGTGGAAGATCCGGAATACAAGAAAGGCTTCAGTTACATTAATACTAAATGCAGTCGAGACCTCATGGTCCACACAATTGAGACCGCTCAACGTCTATGCAGTGAGGAAGAAAAGGAAATTGCTGAATTACTAAAAGCAATTGCTGACAACAAAACTGAAGTAGAGGCAAAAAATTTACTAGATAAAATCGAAAAAGAAATCCAGACTTTTAAAGATATAACTATTAACACCAAAACTGCCCAGTTCGAGAAAGACACTAAGTCATTCAAAATAGAGCAAGTATATCCCTTTTTGAAGGAAGACTATTATACTACTATTGACTCAAAAAGAGCTCTAAACTCGTACCAGGGCAGATCAAGAACGAGATTTACCACCTTCTCATCCACTTCATCATCTGGATCGTCTCCTGACTCCAACCAGGGTCAGCAAAACAAGAAGGGCCCTAACCAACCTTTTTTAGGAAAGGGCGGCCAACAAAACGTCCGCTTCAAACAACCACCATGGGAAATGCGGACAAGGAACAGGTACTACAACAACTAGATGTATCTACAATAGTGAACCTCTCCAATAAAATCCTCACTGAGGACGAGAATATGATCCTCAAATTCGTCCCTAAACGACGTACTGATTTTACTAAACTCAAGCTTGAGGCATTGGACTTTTGTAGGAAAATCAGATTAAAAACGTACTTTGCCGGGGTAGATGCTGCAACAAGTAGTGAAACTACTGGCCTTAGAGTAAAATCCAAATTTTTGCCTACAACTAATATTCCCAAACAGGTGTATGCGTTCGAGCAAGCAGTCTTGTCAGCGCTCACAAAATTAGAAAAGAAAAAATCATTTATCAATCACAATATCAGTAAGGGTCAGCTTAAAGCTATAAAAGATCTGAAATCAGACCCGTCCATCATTATCAAACAGGCCGACAAGGGTGGTGCAGTGGTGGTATGGCCACGCACCATGTATCTATCGGAAGGAAGGACACACGTGGACAATTTGGAATGGTACCGAGCGGTCAAAGATGACCCGGTGGTAGAAATCCAAAATAAAATTTCCTGCATCACCAAAGAGGCATTGGAGAATGGCTTTTTGGGTCCAAAAGAATACGAATTCCTAAATAAAAAGTCGCCGAGAACACCTGTTCTCTACTTCCTACCGAAGATACACAAAAATAGCACAACACCCCCTGGGAGGCCGATCGTTTCCGGCTGTGATTCAGCCTTAGAGCCGGCTTCAAAATACATAGACTTTTTCTTCAAACCATTCTTGGAGGGGGTCAAATCGTACCTAAGGGACACTATTGACTTCATCAACAAACTCCAAGAAATGACGTTTGACTCTGAAACGCAGCTGATGGTTACGTTAGACGTCACCTCACTGTACACTCAAATTCCCCAAGATGAGGCTCTTGAGGTAATGGAAATCTATCTAGAACAACGCGAAAGGCCACACAGAGTTCCAACTGCTTTTATTCTGGCCTTGGCTCAAATCACACTTAAAAGCAATTACTTTAAATTTGAAAACGAGTATTTTGTTCAAATCAAGGGTACAGCCATGGGTTGTCCCTATGCTCCAGAGATGGCGGTGCTTTACATGTCACAGTATGAGGAAAAATTCATTCATAAGGATAACCCCTATGGTGCAAACATCAAACAATGGTTACGGTACATTGATGACGTCTGGCTCCTGTGGCAGGGGAGCCAGACCGAGCTCATGGCCTTTTGTGAATGGCTAAACTTGAGACACCCTGACATCAAATTTTCCATTGACTGTAGCAATCAAAGAATGACATTCCTCGATGTTGCTGTCGGCACCGAAGGGGGTAAGTTCACCACTACTTTGTTTAAGAAGGCCACAGATAAAAACACTATTCTACATTACAAGAGTGCCCATCCACAATGTTTGAAAGATAACCTCCCATATGGCCAGCTACTAAGGATCAGGCGTAATTGCTCTGACCTTGATGGGTTCAATACACATGCAGACACCTTTTGTGATGAACTAAGCAAAAGAGGTTACCCCAAAAAACTTTTGAAACACTCTAAGAAACGAGCACGCTTCACCCCCCGAGAAGAACTTCTCAAAATAAAAACCAGGAAAGAATTGGACAAACTCGTATGTGTCACCACATATGGAACACACACGAACAAATTTCGACAGATCATCCTGCGTAATTGGCATTTGTTGGAGGGATTAGATTTCCCTCTACAAAAGCCTATTTTTGCTATGAAGAAAAACTTGAGCGTCGGCCAACAAATCATCAGAGCCGATAGTTTCATACAGAAACCCAAAAGTGATTTAATTTCCAAATGGAACCTCAAACCCATCACAGGCCACCACAAATGTGGTACTTGTGTGGCCTGCAATAGTGTTGTAGAAGGAGATGAATTTTGCCACAATGGCATAAAATGGAGACACAGTTTACACACAAACTGTAAAAGTAAAAATGTAATCTACGGGATCTTGTGCACCTGCAATAAACTGTATATAGGTAAAACATGCCAACAGGTAAATGTCCGGATAACCCAACATCGCTCGCGACTTAAGAAAAAGGTACAAAATGCACCAATGGTGGAACATTTTGCTACTGCAAACCACAAAGAAACTGATTTCAGATGGACCGTTCTGGCTGGAATAAATCCACAGCACAAATCGCCTAACGTAGAGAAGGCTTTGTCGCGCAAAGAGGCATATTTAATACTGCGGTTTGACACTATAAATACCGGCCTCAACTCAATGAGTGAGCTATCGAGGCTGTAAATACTGCACCACAGCGGATTGGAATTCAGGCCCGGTAATGTTATGATGGGCTGAAGTGGTAAAAACCTGTCACCCAGCCTAGTGGACTACAGGCCCCATAATGCACCACTAAGGCACCTCAAAAACAACTCCTCCCTGATTGGCTAAGCCAGAAGGAGTTGGCCTCTTTGAGATTCTGAGGGAACCGACTCGTATCCACTTTGTGTGATGGAATGAGGAAGTGGAGTAGGCTGCTGAATGGACAGGTATGACGAACAAACTGCTACCAGCGGGCCAGCGGTCACGCTGTATCACACAGCGTTTGCATTTTGTTAACATAAAATTAGGCTCGACAAAACCACAGTGTCTAAATGTTAGTCTATTAAATTTAACTTAAGCCGCGCCGCCGCTGCGTTTCAAGAAACAGTCAGCGCGCGCACATTTCCCTGTAACTCGAAGAGTGTTTTCTAACAAACACCCGCGTTTTCTTAAACAGAACCGCGGCATTTGAAAACAACCCAGAAGGGACCCAGGCATTCTACCGACACTGCTGTGAACCAAGGCATCCTTGAATCTTGCCAGTCTGGTACAAATTCAGTAAGTCATGACCCGTGTGCGCACAACTTCACTTGGGAGTTCATTAGTCAACTTCATTGAAAATGCAAGTAATGCGCTTATTTCGCTTACAGTGTACCGGGTGAAACACGGACATCTTCATTAATGTGAATTACAGCAAGATTTGGTCCCTCTTGTACCTGATTTTCAGGTATGAATGGAATGCCTGGTTTTCAGTTAATTCAAAACGAATGTGTATACACAGTGCTTCATAAAAATCCATGATTTTTTTAGATTAACGCACAGACCCCACTGATTTACAAGAGTTTTTTTGACAAATCGATTTACCTCAAATCCCCAGAGGTACGTGTCTTTTTAACGTTGTACATATGAGAAAGGTTGAGTAGGTCGAGGGGAGCATTCTGTAACAAGTATCCACAATTTTTGTGTTTTTATTAATAGGTCAACAAATGGGGAATGGAATACATTTGGCCCTGAAGAGAGTTTGAGAAGAAACCTCCCAAACTCGAAACGCGTAGGCGGACAGGATTAAATCCTAGCTTGTTGAGAAATAGTTAAAACTGTTAGGAACACTACGCCTGTTAACATCTCTACCGAGAGGTCGTTTTGTTATATGGAAGCTCATTAAAAGGCTTCATTTTGGTCAAATATTTTTCAAAATCGTATGATAATGTCATGAAATGATACATTGACAAATTCCCTTTTCACTTGTTTTTGTATATTGCATATTAGTCACATGTTTTTCACAATTTATATGTATGTTTCGTCAAATTTTTGTGCAATCACGCAAATTTGAATTGACAATTTAGTTGTTTGTTTCATCACATGTTTGTGCAATCACACAATTTTTGATTTGAATGTTCAGTTGCACGTTTATGGTCAGTAAGTTCAAGACATTGATACTTCTCTTGACTTAAATTGATACCTATTGTTAATAGAATTGTTGAATAAAAAGGCATAACTAATTGCCAAGATAAACATATTAAGTTTTGTTTATCTTCTTCATCCCGAATCAAAATGGTGTGAAACATTATGAGTGTGGGTTCCGTTGTTCTTTTCATAAAGTATTTGGGCCCGTACCCCACTCATGTCCGAATGGGCCATACTCCCCTTTTTTTGTAAAAGATTATACAATCCTGAGCATTGAGAAACTCGAAAGATTACCAGTGACAATGTCAGAACGACCTGTCAGTGAATGGATAATACATGGGATAATTAATATTCCAATATCAACCTTCAGGTTTCAATACTGCCAAAAATATATACAGGCTGGCATGTACGAAAAATTGGGAAAAGGGTACATTAAAACAACATGGAACCTGCCCTATTCACATGCATGTGTCAGTAATAAAGGACAGAAAGTGTTTCTTAGTGGCAATAATTGTGCGATGTCACTAAGCGGTACACTTCTGTGTAACGGAATTAGTTTGCATGGAGCCTGTGAAGGGAACTCAAATAACCTTTCATGTCACCAGCTAGGCACACCTGCTACAGAGATAGAACCATTCTTTCAAAGACTCTATAATGGGAGTTACATTCTAATTGTGGACCGCAGATGCTGTAGTCTTATACCCGGGACTCCTTATCTCGTAACTACGACTGCGAAGGTCAAGTGCTGTGGACGCTTATTGTTCCCCAGCTCCTTTCCAGACAGGGAGGCAAGGGCATGGCCCAACTTGAAAATTACTTCTATTCGAATAGATACTTTAAGCAGAATGAAAACAGTGCTTCTTCAGACGCCGACAAGGCTCACGTCATCAAAAGAAACGTATGATCTCCTAGTCGCAAGGACGACTGCAGAGATACATTCATTGTTATCGACTAATTCCCCCATACATTTCGCAGAAATCCTGAATGAAATCTTAAATATTTCTGATACCAGTGGAGTCTCAAAAGTATTTAAGACAGTATTTTCGATGGCATTAACACCATTCAAAGCCATACTGGGTATTTTTCCAGATTTCGTCCATTCGATTTTTGGCGGACTTCCCCTCATTTTAGGACTAATTGCAGGAATCCTATTCTTAGTCCTTATATTTCGTTATGGCAAACCATGTCACAGACAAAACACCTGCGACAAGGGAAGAAACAATCCTAGCCATTGGATACCGGGACCGGATATCAAAAATCCTGGGACTATCCCGGCTTAGAGACCTGAACATGACTTGGTTTCTTTCATTTCGACCAATGTGGCATCGATGTGTTTTACCGGTATTAAGGTGCCTGCTGTGCGGAGAAGAATGCGTGTTAGACACCTGTCTGACGCTACAATCGGATGCGCTAATGGATGCAGAAACATTGTTGAGTCCAACAAAGGCTCATGCTTTGTGCTGCCCTCAACGGCTACCAATCCTGATGACGGCATTCGTGGAAGCTTCACCACTACGATTAAGGGGTAGTGAAGTTCAAGATGAAAGCAGCATCGATCAGGTACGACCTTCTGTGAGCAATCCAAATCAGAATGTCAATGGAGACAATCATGCGCACGAATGCATGGTTACACCTATTTCCGAGTTAGTGGAACTCTCCCAGGAAGCTGTTGACAACTTTTTCGAGAGTCTAAATGATATGATGTTCTCACCAGAGCAGAAATAGAGACTTTTGAGCAAGCTCGTACACGGCGTTCCCTGAATTTGGCCTTCAACTAGAAAAGCAAAATACCATGAAAATTTTTTCCCTCCAGTTCACGGACAGCAATTTTTTCAGCAGCCCCAAAATATTTTTGCATATTTTTCGGGACACTATCTTCTGCTTAAAGTAAGAACTATTCTTAGAGAACTAAGATTTCTACTTTTAGATAGCTTATAGACATTAGCTGCCCGCTGGTATGTTCATAATTATTTTATTCTGTGATGGAATGGTCTCGAACTTTTTTCTGTATTAAGAGCCATTTCATGTGTAAATTCTCATATACCATTTAGCAATAATGTATACAAATGCGTGATTACTTTAGCATTATTTCACAGCTTGAGTGCATACAATACATGTAAATGCTTTTTTCCGTATATTTGATAATTTCAAAATGCATTTATGTATTTTGGGGTGGTAAGGTATACACGATACTCTACAGTATGTTTTACTATGCATAGATTAGTAAATATGTCCATAGTTAGCGTGGAGTGGGTGTGATGTATTCCTATAGGTTCTGTATCGATCCCCCTATTCCTGACCCTATTCTGGTTAACAAACTAACAAGTTAACTAGCAGCCATCCCATGAGGCAGAAAACCCCCATGATGCAGGAACCGTTATCTGATAAAGCCACACTTCGGCACAGGAACGTGTTATCTGATTAGGTCATAACGCTTGCCATCTAATTAGACAAGCGATATTCCTCCAGCCCCTGATAAGGCACACGGAGTTCTCAAAACAAATCAAACCTATGACAACCTGGGAAAAACCCTGCGGCCATTGTTTTGATTTCACCGAGAACTTCAGCAAAAGAATGTGCTAACGACCTGGTCGTATGACATCCTTATTGACGTATCTATGTCCATCCTTACGTCAATCTCGGCACCTTAAAGGTATAAATATTACCGATATTGCCCTATGCAAACACACGCGGTGGTGACGAGATCGGAGCAGCCAGACATATACATATATGCATACATATGCATGTTATTTACATGAAAGTTTTAAAAACACTAATAAAAGCAATGCTAAAAAGCCACCTTATTACAAACAGAATGGCTTTAACTTAAACGAGGGCGAGATCTATTGCATTTTCAATGCTTGTTTACTTTGGTTCCATCAAGAAGGCATTCAGATGTGTCACACATTTGCCATAAATTCAGAATGTTAGCACTCTAGTTGCTCATTAGATCACGGTAATAAAGCTACTGCTCACCAACGGAAGTCTGCTGCTGGTATTCAAAGTGCATGTTTCAGTCTGCATGTCAGAATTTTTTAATGAAATAGAAGAGGATTTGAGAAGTCACTCAAAATGTGCCCTAATTTTTCTTTCTGCAGCACTAATCATACTTTCTATGGCAAAATATACCCCCTCATTCTGTTCCTTTTAAAATTAAATGTTTTAAGAGTTACCATTTTATTCCAATCAAGATGGCTTCAGGTGTGCCATACCTTTGTAATAAGTAGGACTGTTAGCGCTCTAGTTGTTCTTTAGAACACTCTGGACATTCTGTCATTACACCTCTACCTCTACCTCTCTACCTCTACCTCTCTACCTCTACATCTCTACCTCTATATACACGCACACATATATATATATATGCATATATATGCATATGCATTTATATATATGTATGTGTATATATATTACCTACTGGCGGTCGCCAGTAGGTATATATAGTTAGGATTTTTTCTCTATGGGATTTTTGAAAATTCTATGTCTAATAACTTTGGCGTTTGTGGACGGAATTGGCAGAAATTTTCAGAAAAATGGAAGATTTTGTTTCTGAGCAGCCCTTGAAAATTTGGGGGGGGTTCGTCAAGGGGGGGGCCGAGAAAAAAGGGGGTTCCCAAAACGTGTTTTTAACATTGAGTTTTCCATAGGGCGGTTGGCCTCACTTTTAGCCCGAACGGCTGAATGGATTTGCACGAAACTTGGCAAAATTGTAGGGACTGGTAGCCCGATGTGCCTTTGCTAGGTCTCAATATATGTGCTCCAGTGGATTTTGAGAAATTAACGTTCAAAAAAAGATATATATCTGTAACAGCGGACCAGGCAGCGCTCCGGTTCGCGGACTTTACGCGTTACGGAGCTTTGTGAAGCGAAGCTGATTGGTTCTCCGGCGTCTGTAAACATTCCAAACAGTCCGTAGCGGCCGCCATCTTGTCTCTCGGTAGGATCGAGAGACAAGAGGAGGCCAAAGCGAAGGGGCAAATGACCATAAGGGGGCATAGTAGATCCTCCCTGACCCTCTAGGTTTGATGTGGAGGTTTTAAAAGGGCCCCACGGGGCAAAAAAATAAAATAAATAATAATCGAACGGCTGAATGGATTTGCACGAAACTTGGCAAAATTGTAGGGACTGGTAGCCCGATGTGCCTTTGCTAGGTCTCAATATATGTGCTCCAGTGGATTTTGAGAAATTAACGTTCAAAAAAAGATATATATCTGTAACAGCGCTCCGCTTCGCGTACTTTTCGCGTAACGGAGCTTTGCGAAGCTGATTGGTTCTCCGGCGTCTGTAAACATTGCAAACAGTCCGTAGCGGCCGCCATCTTGTCTCTCGGTAGGATCGAGAGACAAGAGGAGGCCAAAGCGAAGGGGCAAATGACCATAAGGGGGCATAGTAGATCCTCCCTGACCTCTTAGGTTTGATGTACCATTTTGCCAAGTTTGGTGTAATTCCGTTCAGCCATTCAGGCTGTAGACGTATCTAAATGTCCTATGGAAAATTGCATGGGGAAAACACATTTGAAAGTGTTGAAATTTAGAACCAATTAAAATGTTACTTTGGTTTTGTATTTGTGTGTGATGAAAGTTAATTGGTTATGTATATATCTAACATTAGAGGAAACCACAGCCATTTTGTGATACTACTGTCTGAGGTACATTTGTGAGGAATTTTTGGTGCTCAATTTCTGGTGTTTGGTTTACACAGTACTAACACTTCTCCTACTTTTAAAAAGGTGAGTTGTTAATTTGTAAGGGGAACTATGTTGTACACTTTAAGATAATTTGAAAAATGTTTTCTGTTATTTATTTACAGTCCTTCTGTTATACTAAATACTTGATAAAGTTAGTTTTATATTATGTATTACTAAAACGATAAATGAAAGTGATTATTTTTTTCTGCAATTTACAGCAAGCAATTTCAAAATAAAATGGCTCACAATGAAGAGACCGTGGCAATTTCTTTTGAATTATCCACTGCATTTATTGAAATTGACAGCACCAATAATGAAGTATTCTCACAAGGAGGAGATGACTTGAATGATTTTTTGGATCAATCTCTTGATGGCGAATTTATCGAATGTTTGGAGACCATAGAGTTACAAGAATCATCATTGCAGACTTTTCATGAGGAGATTCCAGATGAGATGATTGAAGAGGAAATTCCTGATGAGGACATGTTACTAGTTCTTTCAAATTTTGAAAATTCAGAAGAATAAATTTATATTTAGAAATACAAAAATTGTTTGAGACATTATTCATTTTTATTTTTAATTTATGAGGTTGTAGCGAAGTGATTGTAGTATAAAATGAGACTTATAGTATAGAGTGGAACATTTTTATGTTACATGGTAAGTTTACTCATATTTACTTTCCTTCTTCCACTATATTATCTCCAATGTGTATTTGACATCTCTTCTTCATCTCCGGCCTCCTTTCTCTCACTGTCTGTCTCTGATGCATCTTATCGCTGCCATTTTGTGTAATTACAGAAGAGAGTAAAATAAAATAGTTCGGAACTTGAAAAGGGGGCAAAGTAGAGTACCCCTCACCCCCTAGGCCTTCTCAGGCGGTCCCAAAAGGATCAGTTTCTGCTTTCCTGAGAGATTATGGTATGAGTTCCATATACCACAATAACTTGCATTACAACATGCAAGATATCTATCTCCTATTACCAACTTTTGGAGATATTCGCGCTAAGCGCGAATATCTCCAAAAACTAACACCTGCCCTGAGCAGTTCTTAGCCATGTTATCCAATGGGAGGTGGATAACATGGCTAAGAGCATTAGCTCGGTAATGCATGAATATCGCGGACTTTTTAGCGATATTCATGCATTGCGGCCGTTTTTTATCGCATTTGCGATAAACCTTGATAATAGCAAGGTTTATCTTCGATAATTTCTGACGATGCTTAGCGGTAAAAAAATTCGTTGCTAAGCATCGTTAGCGATAAATATCGCTTAAATTTGGCAATATGCACCAACGTCTGTTAAGGTTCGATTCGAAGGAAATGAGGAAGTGTTGAAAAACATTGTCTGCGCCATCTTGCCTTTTTTGAAATGCCACACTTTTGTTGTGCACGGCAGCCATTTTAGATGCCTTGACCAGACCCACTCTCTGCACGCTGTCGATTCGTAGCATGGCTCCCCACCCTCGCAAGCATCTTCCCCAGGCACTGCTCACCCCCGCTCTCTGTCTTATGCATGGGCAATAAACCTTCCCCCATCTGCGCTGCTCTTCCCTGAGAATCACACTCTGTGCCCGCCCGACACCTCCCTTTCGCCCTATTCACTACCGCACCCTCTGACACTCCTCTTCTTCTGTGTCCGATTGTCCAGGCCGGTCCTAGGCTATCAGCTAGCCCTGCAGATGTAGTTTATGGCCCCAGCTGTAAAGAATCACCCCTCTTCAAAGGAGTTATAGTAGATCAAGGCCCACACCCGATGAGATCCGTCACACCACACGTGTTCATACTATCTGAAAACCATCCTGTATTGTGATTGGGGAGGGGACCGAGCCTGAAGCGGAAGATTCCAGGGATGACTCTTTGTACATCAAAGTTTTTACAATTATGTGTCACATTAAAAATATATAGCACTCCAACAAAGTAGTAGGAATATAAAACTTTAATAACTTGTATATATTTATAACAAAACAAAAACAGTAAAAACATTTAAACAATGAAGAGACCGTGGCAATTTCTTTTGAATTATCCACTACATTTAATGAAATTGACAGCACCAATAATGAAATATTCTCACAAGGAGGAGATGACTTGAATGATTTTTTTGATCAATCTCTTGATGGCGAATTTATCGAATGTTTGGAGACCATAGAGTTACAAGAATCATCATTGCAGACTTTTCATGAGGAGATTCCTGATAAGATGATTGAAGAGGAAATTCCTGATGAGGACATGTTACTAGTTCTTTCAAATTATGAAAATTCCGAAGATGTTGCCTGGGGGTGGGTCGTCAGTAGCAGTCTGTTGTGCGAATAGTTCCAAGGCAGCAGAACGCGCTGAAATCTAGATGGCACGAAGGTGATGTCTAGTAAGTTGCCGCCCAGCAAATAACGGCGTGGGGCGCCGCGGGGGGGGGGGGAGGCAGTCCAAAGTTCCGTTAAAAGGGCAAAGGAAAGGATCGGTGGTTTGAACCATCAGTCAAAAAGGGGAGGGGGTGCAACAATTTTTCCTACCGGGTCACACTGTGCTTTCACCGGAACTGAGGTCTGCAGGATTCTAGTCATTCAAACTGAGGCTGGCGCCAGCATGGGAGCGCCGACGTCCCGCGGCCACAGTTTCGTCACTCCACGGGCGATCATGGCAGTCATTCCCCATCGGGGGTGTCTGCGGGGGTCGGGGACTCCCGCGGCTCCTCTAGAATCTTCAAGGTCGTGGAGGACTACGGTGGTGGAGTCAACCAGTGACCGGGCCATTTCTTTATGCTGGGCCCGCTCTTGCCAGGTCGACCGCCATTTTGAGAGTTCGGTAGCTACTGGCGATCGCGGGGTCAAATGAGCGGACGGGCTCCACCCTGCCGGGCGAGACGTTGCAGCATCGCCACAGTGGAAGAACCCTTTTCCGGGCGCCTGGAGCGCTGAGGGTGCAGGTGGGAAGCCTCCACCTGGGGAGGCGGGAGAGGCCTGTTCGCACCGTCTCTCCCTCCCAGTGCACCCCACGGCGTCTCGCTTGAGATTTGTTATGGCCGGACCAGGCGATGAGGACGAGAGGGGGGGGGGTCGGAGGCATGTGCAAGACATCCCCCCCCCAGGGTTGTTGCAGCAATTATTCAAGAAAGAAGAAATGTCCCGTCCGTCTTTGGGCCGGACCTCCGGTGGATGGCGGCCGGACGCCCTTTGCTCTGGCCCCATGAACGGGTTCCTTGGCTCATCGGCTGCAGCCGGATCCCGTCGGCCCCAGCCCCCGGCCATTGGTGGCCGGACCGGGAGAGAGTGTGGAGGGACAACCTGCAACTCTCAAGGGCCACCGCGGCCGGACTGGGAGAGAGAGGGGAGGGTCGAGGACACGGACATTCCCCCCCCCTAAAACTCTCCAGTGTTGTCAATCCCCCTGGCCGGGTCCCGCTGGCCTCGGCCTCTCCTCCGGCTACACCCTACGTGATGATCTCCTGGCCGAGGCGTGGCAGCAGGACCCGCCTTATATGTGTTGCTTCCGGCTGGGCGTAGCCGAAAACCTGTTGCCCTTTGGAAGTTTCTAGAATGAGGCGGATGTCTGCTGACTTCTATCTTTCCCAGTTTGCCGTTATTTGGCCGTGGCAGGCGGTGGGACAGACACGTTTTGGGGCAGTGAGGGGCGATGTTTTCAGGTTTCTTATTACGGGCTTACTTCTAACGTTTCTTGTTTCTAGGACAATAATAGGTTTTATCATTACGTATTGTTATCGTTTCTTTGTTTGTTATTTAATAAAAAGTTCATCAGTGGCCTACTGATTTTCGTTTTCCTATTCTTTTCTTTCCAGGTTGTTTCATGCTAAAGTTTCTGTTAACAGGATACAGTGATCACTTCGTTATTATTGCATATGTCCTTTTCACTAGGGGTGCTCTCTTGTCGGGCCAGATGACCTATCTCTAGTAAATGGTCCGGGTGAAACAGGTGCATCAATCAGTGGGGAGTAGATAGGCATGACAGATGACAACGGGGGAGAAAGGTCCGCATTACGTACCCTTTCACTACTTGCAAAGATTTTCCTACGTTTATTTGCAAACAGGGAATACCTCCAAAAAGAACTAATTCCCAAACAGTCAATGTTCGGACAATCAATCAATCAATGAGGAATGAAATAGGTACGACGTGTTAAAGGCTTGCGTTACCTACCCTTCACTATCTGCAAAGGGAGAGAGAATATTCCTATTCTTCCTCGTTTGCAGGCAGAGAAGATCCTTAAGAGAACCAACTTCGAACAATTCAATGCTCGATTCAAACAATAAACAAGGGGTACTGTGAACACAAATGAACGCCGCTTATGTACATACACATTGCTATTTTCAACAGGTTGTTCCTAATGTTTCTATTTTAGCGAGGTCAAAAAGAGATCCCATTAGTGGCCTACTGATTTTGCTCGATTTCTTTTGTTTTTTTACACGATTTTTCGCTATCTGCAAAGACTAAACAGAGTATTGCGACTCTGTGCTTGTTTGTAAATAGAGAATGAACCAAAGAGAACAATCAATCAAATGGAGAGAGAAGCAGGCACGACGGATTACAACGGGGGCAAAGGCCTGCGTTAACTACCCTTCACTATCTGCAAAGAGAGAGTACTCCTAATAGAAATGAGGGGTGGGGGGCAGCATTCAAAGCAGATCAGTGTGCATAAACACGAAAATGTTTTTACTTACCACGTACTTGACATTCGACAGCTTATGATATTTGCTATTAAAAAACCATTGAAATTCACTGAAAAAACCATAGGTTATAGACCAGATATAGTTAGGAATTAGCATTTACAAAACCTTGAAAATTCACTGAAAAAACCATAGGTTATAGACCATATATAGTTAGGAATTAGCATTTACAAAACCTTGAAAATTCACTGAAAAAACCATAGGTTATAGACCATATATCGTTAGGAATTAGCATTTAAAAAACCTTATTTTACTCACACAAAACCATTGAAATTCCATATATAGTTAGTTGCACTAACTATATATCGCGCACCCGCAATCCACTGCTGATGATGTCACATATTACATCATTCATGACATGGTCAGTGACATCACTGATGACATCACTGATGACATCTCAAATGACATCACTGATGACATCACTGATGACATCTCATTTGACATCAATGACCACATCACTGATGATATCATTCATGTGACAATACAATGCATCTCCTCACATTTTAATATAACCTTTGTTACACCCAGTGTTAAATACAGAGTATAATTTTTGAAACCATTCACACACCAATACTAGTTACTACATACGCACTCACTGATTCCTACGTCTACACACACATTCACTTATTCACCCATACAATCATTCATACATACAATCACTCATCTTTACAACACTATCATATGCACTCATACACCTATACAGATACTCACACTCTGCCACTCATCCATGGAGTTACTCACACACCTAGTCAGTCCTGTAAAGAATCAATCACACTTCCATTTTCTTGTCTATACAGTTAAACATAGAGCACCTTACATTTTCAAACATATACTAACACATACTTACTCTCTTATACAATCATTGATACAAGTACACATTGATCTGCACAGAGTCACACACCTCCCAGCCAGCCACACACACACTCAGTCTCCCATACAAATACTTGGACAATCAATCAATAACCCATATAGTTAATCATATAGCTACTGATCAACACATGCAGCAGTTTACAGAACAACAGACATAATGATGCACAAATTAAGACAGTTTAGTCACTAACCCATGCACTCAGTGAGACACATTTAATCACTCACTCATACATTCAGTCATGCACCTACTAAATCCTTCATCCAGACACTTATACTTCCACTCATTCTTCAATATGTAAGACATATTTTAACTTTACAGAAACATACAGTCACTGGATGTTGTCATCAGTGATGTCATCAGTGATGTCATTTGAGATGTCATCAGTGATGTCATCAGTGATGTCACTGACCATGTCATGAATGATGTAATATGTGACATCATCAGCAGTGGATTGCGGGTGCGCGATATATAGTTAGTGCAACTAACTATATATGGAATTTCAATGGTTTTGTGTGAGTAAAATAAGGTTTTTTAAATGCTAATTCCTAACGATATATGGTCTATAACCTATGGTTTTTTCAGTGAATTTTCAAGGTTTTGTAAATGCTAATTCCTAACTATATATGGTCTATAACCTATGGTTTTTTAAGTGAATTTTCAAGGTTTTGTAAATGCTAATTCCTAACTATATATGGTCTATAACCTATGGTTTTTTCAGTGAATATATATATATATATATATATATATATATATATATATATATATATATATATATATATATATATATTCACTGAAAAAACCATAGGTTATAGACCATATATAGTTAGGAATTAGCATTTACAAAACCTTGAAAATTCACTGAAAAAACCATAGGTTATAGACCATATATAGTTAGGAATTAGCATTTAAAAAACCTTATTTTACTCACACAAAACCATTGAAATTCCATATATAGTTAGTTGCACTAACTATATATCGCGCACCCGCAATCCACTGCTGATGATGTCACATATTACATCATTCATGACATGGTCAGTGACATCACTGATGACATCACTGATGACATCTCAAATGACATCACTGATGACATCACTGATGACAACATCCAGTGACTGTATGTTTCTGTAAAGTTAAAATGTGTCTTACATATTGAAGAATGAGTGGAAGTATAAGTGTCTGGACAAAGGATTTAGTAGGTGCATGACTGAATGTATGAGTGAGTGATTAAATGTGTCTCACTGAGTGCATGGGTTAGTGACTAAAGTGTCTTAATTTGTGCATCATTATGTCTGTTGTTCTGTAAACTGCTGCATGTGTTGATCAGTAGCTATATGATTAACTATATGGGTTACTGATTGATTGTCCAAGTATTTGTATGGGAGACTGAGTGTGTGTGTGGCTGGCTGGGAGGTGTGTGACTCTGTGCAGATCAATGTGTACTTATATCAATGATTGTATAACAAGGTAAGTATGTGTTAGTATATGTTTGAAAATGTAAGGTGCTCTATGTTTAACTGTATAGACAAGAAAATGGAAGTGTGATTGATTCTTTACAGGACTGACTAGGTGTGTGAGTAACTCCATGGATGAGTGGCAGAGTGTGAGTGTCTGTATAGGTGTATGAGTGCATATGATAGTGTTGTAAAGATGAGTGATTGTATGTATGAATGATTGTATGGGTGAATGAGTGAATGTGTGTGTAGACGTAGGAATCAGTGAGTACATATGTAGTAACTAGTATTGGTGTGTCAATGGTTTCAAAAATTATACTCAGTATTTAACACTGGGTGAAACAGAGGTTATATTAAAATGTGAGGAGATGCATTGTATTGTCACATGAATGATATCATCAGTGATGTGGTCATTGATGTCAAATGAGATGTCATCAGTGATGTCATCAGTGATGTCATTTGAGATGTCATCAGTGATGTCATCAGTGATGTCACTGACCATGTCATGAATGATGTAATATGTGACATCATCAGCAGTGGATTGCGGGTGCGCGATATATAGTTAGTGCAACTAAATGTATATGGAATTTCAATGGTTTTGTGTGAGTAAAATAAGGTTTTTTAAATGCTAATTCCTAACGATATATGGTCTATAACCTATGGTTTTTTCAGTGAATTTTCAAGGTTTTGTAAATGCTAATTCCTAACTATATATGGTCTATAACCTATGGTTTTTTCAGTGAATTTCAATGGTTTTTTAATAGCAAATATCATAAGCTGTCGAATGTCAAGTACGTGGTAAGTGAAAACATTTTCGTGTTTATGCACACTGATCTGCTTTGAATGGTGCCCCCCCCCCTCATTTCTATTAGGAGTACTCTCTCTTTGCACATAGTGAAGGGTAGTTAACGCAGGCCTTTGCCCCCGTTGTAATACGTCGTGCCTGCTTCTCTCTCCATTTGATTGATTGTTATCCAAGTATTTACTGTTTTAGAATTGGTTCTCTTTGGTTCATTCTCTATTTACAAACAAACACAGAGTCGCAATACTCTGTTTAGTCTTTGCAGATAACGAAAAATCGTGTAAAAAAAAAAGAAAAGGAATCGAGCAAAATCAGTAGGCCACTAATGGGATCTCTTTTTGACCTCGCTAAAATAGAAACATTAGGAACAACCCCTCATGACAAATACAAAACTAGTGAAATGAACTGAACTCCACACAATGATGGCTGCAAAACAGCTCGGCTCCGCCACCCACCCCGCCCAAAATAACGATAAAGAGCGGCTGCCATGATTGGTTGCGGAATGGCCACGACGGAGCTACGAAATGGTGCTGCTCTCATGCTAACCCCAGCTTCAGTCTGAAACATCCAGAAACACTGTAGACTACCAATTCGATCAGTTCCGGTAGCGCCCCAATGTAACCCGGTAGAGAAGAACTAGCCCTCCCCTCTTTGACTAATGGTTCTTGTTGCCTGTCCCTTCTGTTGTCATTCAACAGAACTATTTAGCCTGCTGAAAGGGGTTGTGTTCCGACCGCTGGTTGGTGGAGACATTTTGACTATATTCTGGACCTGCGTTGTCGCGTAATGCGTCATATGACGCGCCGCGTTAGCGCATCCGGAAGTCATCCGGGGCGCGCAGCGCGTAACGTAAGCATAACAAGTCATGTGACTTGTTAATAAAACTTTTCATTGGTTCATTTTACTTTTCTTATTCTAATGATGAAAGGCTTGGTCATATGACCTAAAAATTACGCTTTTTATTACTTCCGAACATTATTTTTTCTTAAATATATGTTATAATGTTCCAGGCTAATGTACTTTCCCGGAAAATTTACAACTGTCCTGCAAGTAAAATATATTCTTTTTTCGAGAAAAAGAGCGTTTCTTCGTCCCATGACGGAGCCGTTGAGCAAAAGAGGGTCGACCTGCTGTCTTAGTCGCCGATACGCCTGAATATGAGATTCTTATCGATCACTTTATGTTGCAGGAATAGAAAACACAACAGCCCTTGACCATTTATCTTTACTGAGTTCCTTCGTATTATACCTTTTACCCTTCATGTAATTGGTCTGCTTTATTTCACTTGCCTTTTAATGATTCTAAAACAGTGACTATTATTAAAAACTTTACCAATGTATATACTACTACCATGTTTTCTTTTAAAAACCTTTATTGTGAAAATTTCATTATACAAATACGAGCCTATAACCACGTGGGCCGGCCACGGAGCAAACTGTAATCGTATATGATGAGTAGACATTTACACTGTAGAGGAACGTAACGGGCGGGCCATTAGGTTGCAAGAACTAAGGTGTCTAACAGTTACGGAATCGGTGGACGTACATTTTATAATTAAAATACGACAGGGCCAGTTACAATAAATTATCTAGATATACATTTGCGGGCAAGTACCATGGGTGACGTTAATTCGAACTTTCAATAGTACAGTAATCAATAACACATCAGAACTTAATATCAATAGGGATGTTGAAATATTCAATCAATTCTCGTCCCCGCCCGCCATATGCTTCAAAACTGCATACGTATCTCGTGATTTCAAGGTTCTGCAACCAGTACACAACAAGGAGTTACGAGTCCCATTTATTCCGGCGCCATTTTGGGCGAGGACGGGCAGGTCCAGGATATAGTCAAAATGTCTCTACCAACCATCGACTATGATGATGTTCATATGCTGTATTTATTAGAGTAACACTCATCTGTCCACATGAAATTAATTTGCCACAATCTAAACATGTCATTTTAATCTTTCCAAAGTTCTTCTAAATATTTGGGACCGTTTCCCTTGCCTCTGATGCTGTCAGTGCCACTTCTTTGATGAATGTACTAGCAGGTCAGGGGTTCTCCTCCAAATCTCTCTTTTATGCAGCACTATAATTAATTGGTGCCACCTCTCCATATGACGATGCATGGTATAGTTACCATAACTATATTTTTTTTCGGTTCCTCTGGAGAGTTCATCGTGGCAGATGAAGCGTGTAACGTACCGGGCATTTACCTTTTTTTGCATGTACAGGAAAGGGAAAAAAAATCGAGCGTCCGAGTTCTAAGGTGTCCCAGGGCCATTTTAGTGGACCAGGCCCAAATCCAAAGAACAGGCCGCCATTTTGAGAGTCCTGTTGCAGCCGCCTGTCGCTGTAGCATCAAGAGCAGCCGAAACTCAGCTGAATGGCAACTGAAACGGTAAAGGGGCGCCCCACTACAGCAGACGAGCCTCCACCTAGGAAGGCCCGTTCACGCCGCCCCCCCCCTTCGGGCACCCCACGCCGTTATTCGGAGCAGTATTGTAGGATGGCCACACCAGTGCGGCAACTTGCTACACATCACCTCGGTGGTAACCGAATCTCAGCGCCTTGTGGTGTCTTCTATTCAGAAAACATTGTTGCGCTGCCTTTGGCCCCATTCGCACATCGGTCCGCTACTGACGCCATCTCACAGGCTAATGGGGTGCCCCACGCCGAGTTTCAGCATTGTAGGATGACCACACCAGTACAGCAACTTGCTAGACATCACCTCGGTGCCATCCGGATCTCGGCGCCCCACTGCAGATGAAGTGCCTCTCAACTATGAAACCACCACGGTGACATCCGGATCTTGGCGCGTTGTGCTGCCTTCGGCCTATTCGCACATCGGTCCGCTACTGACGCCATCTCACAGGCTAATGGGGCGCCCCACGCCGAGTTTCAGCATTGTAGGATGACCACACCAGTACAGCAACTTGCTAGACATCACCTCGGTGCCATCCGGATCTCGGCGACCCACTGCAGATGAAGTGCCTCTCAACTATGAAACCACCACGGTGACATCCGGATCTTGGCGCGTTGTGCTGCCTTCGGCCTATTCGCACATCGGTCCGCTACTGACGCCATCTCACAGACTAATGGGGCGCCCCACGCCGAGTTTCAGCATTGTAGGATGACCACACCAGTACAGCAACTTGCTAGACATCACCTCGGTGCCATCCGGATCTCGGCGCCCCACTGCAGATGAAGTGCCTCTCAACTATGAAACCACCACGGTGACATCCGGATCTTGGCGCCTTGTGCTGGTTCCGGCCTATTCACACATCGGTCCGCTACTGACGCCATCTCACAGGCTAATGGGGCGCCCCACGCCGAGTTTCAGCATTGTAGGATGACCACACCAGTACAGCAACTTGCTAGACATCACCTCGGTGCCATCCGGATCTTGGCATCTCAACGCCTAGTGGTATCTTCCATACAGAAAATATTGTTGCGCTGCCTTTGGCCCCATTCGCACATCGGTCCGCAACTGACACCATCTCACAGGCCAACAGGGCGCCCCACGCCGACTTTTACCATTGTAGGATGGCCACACCAGTACAGCAACTTCTTAGACATCACCTCGGTGCCATCCGGATCTTGGCATCTCAGCGCCTTGTGGTGTCAGTCAGAAAATATTGTTGCGCTGCCTTTGGCCCCATTCGCACATCAGTCCGCTACTGACACCATCTCACAGGCCAACAGGGCGCCCCACGCCGACTTTTACCATTGTAGGATGGCCACACCAGTGCCACAACTTGCTAGACACCACCTCGGTGCCATCCGGATCTTGGCATCTCAGCGCCTTGCGGTGTCTTCTATTCCGAAAATATTGTTGCGCTGCCTTTGGCCCCATTCGCACATCGGTCCGCTACTGACGCCATCTCACAGGCCAACGGGGCGCCCCACGCCGACTTTCAACATTGTAGGATGGCCACACCAGTGCGGCAACTTACTAGACACCACCTCGGTGCCATCCGGATCTTGGCGCGTTGTGCTGCCTTCGGCTTATTCGCACATCGGTCCGCTACTGACGCAAACGAACAGGCCAACGGGGCGCCCCACGCCGACTTTCAGCATTGTAGGATGGCCACACCAGTGTTGCAACTTGCTGGACACCACCTCGGTGCCATCCGGATCTTGGCGCGTTGTGTTGCCTTCGGCCTATTCGCACATCGGTCCGCTACTGACGCCGCCTCACGTGCCAACGTATTTTCTCCGCATTTTATACCCTATGCCGCATAACAGGTCATGTGACTTGTTTATAAAACTTTTCATTGGTTCATTTTACTTTTGGTTTCCTAATGATGGAAGGCTTGATCATATGACCTAAAAACAACACTTTTCATTGGATGAAAACTTTTTTTTTTCCCAAACGATGAAAGCCCCACCTTGTTTCTGGATGTTTCAGACTGAAGCTGGCGTCAGCATGAGAGCACCACCATCTCGTAGCTCCGTCGTGGTCATTCCGCGAGCAATCATGGCAGCCGCTCCCCACCAGAAGCCTACAGGAGTCGGGGGCCCCCAAAACTTTTGATGAATCCTCAAGGCGGAGGGGACGCTTTCGAGAATGGGGTCCAAGACCTAGCAGACAAGCGTCCGATTTCCAAGGTGTCCCAGGGCCATTTCAGTGGACCAGGCCCAAAAAGGAAACAGCCTGCCGCCATTTTGAGAGTCCTGTGACAGCCGCCTATCGCTGCACCGCAAGAGTGGGCGCAACTCAGCTGAATTGCGGCTTTTGACACAGTGGACCAAAAACGGACGGAATGGCAACTGAAACGGTAAAGGGGCGCCCCACTACAACAGATGAGACTCCACCTGGAGAGGCCCGTTCACGCCGCCTCCCCCGGGGCGCCCCACGCCGTTATTCGGAGCAGCATTGTAGGATACCAAAACCAGTGCGGCAACTTACTGGACATCACCTTGGTGCCATCGTTCTGCTGCCTTGGAACTATTCGCACAACAGTTTGCTACTGATGACCCACCCCCCGCGACGCCCCACGCCAGAAATCTGGACGTTGTGCTGCGTTGGGACTATTCGCACAGCCGACCGCTACTTCGTTGTTTTTCCCTAAAAATGTTTATATGTTATTACTGTTTTTGTTTTCTTGTATATATTTATAAGTTATTAAAGTTTTATAATCTTACTACTTTGTCGGAGTGCTATATATTTTTAATGTGACACATAATTGTAAAAACTTTGATGTACAAAGAGTCATCCCTGGAATCTTCCGCTTCAGGCTCGGTCCCCTCCCCAATCACAATACAGGATGGTTTTCAGATAATAGGAACGCGTCTGCTGTGACGGATCTCATCGAGTGTGGGCCTTGATCTACTATAACTCCTTTGAAGAGGGGTGATTCTTTACAGCTGGGGCCATAAACTACATCTGCAGGGCTAGCTGATACCCTAGGACCGGCCTGGACAATCGGACACAGAGGAAAAGGAGTGTCAGAGGGTGCGGTAGTGAATAGGGCGAAAGGGAGGTGTCGGGCGGGCACAGGGTGTGATTCTCAGGGAAGAGCAGCGCAGATGGGGGGAGGTTTATTACCCATGCATAAGACAGAGAGCGGGGGTGACCACTGCCTGGGGGAGATGCTTGCGAGGGTGGGGAGCCATGCTAAGGATCGACAGCGTGCACAGAGTGGGTCTGGTCAAGGCATCTAAAATGACTGCCGTGCACGACATAAGTGTGGCATTTGAAAAAAGACAAGATGGCGCAGACAATGTTTTTCAACACTTCCTGATTTCCTTCGAATCGAACGTTAACAGACGTTGGGGCATATTACCAAAGTTAAGCGATATTTATCCCTAACGATGCTTAGCAACGATTTTTTTACCGCTAAGCATCGTCAGAAATTATCGCAGATAAACCTTGCTATTATCAAGGTTTATCGCAAATACGATAAAAAACGACCGCAATGCATTAATATCGCTGAAAACTCAGCGATATTCATGCATTACCGAGCTAATGCTCTTAGCCATGTTATCCACCTCCCATTGGATAACATGGCTAAGAACTGCTCAGGGCAGGTGCTAGCTTTTGGAGATATTCGCGCTTATCGCGAATATTTCCAAAAGTTGATAATAGGAGATAGCGATGTTAGCGACTGTTTCCAGTCGCTAACATCTTGGCATGCCCACTTTGCATGTCATTAGTGATAAATATCACTCACATGCAAAGTGGGGCCCAAGATGGTCGCTATCTCCTACTAGCCGTCGCTAACTGGTGTTAGCAACAGCTAGGTAATACAGATATAATTTTATCTCCGCGAAGCGGAGCGCTGTTACAGATATATATCTTGTTTTTGAACGTTAATTTCTCAAAATCCACTGAAGCACATATATTGAGACCTAGCAAAGGCACATCGAGCTACCAGTCCCTACAATGTTGCCAAGTTTCGTGCAAATCCATTCAGCCGTTTGATTATTATTATTATTTTTTTTTTGCCCCGCGGGGCCCTTTTAAAACCTCCACATCAAACCTAAGAGGTAAAGGAGGATGTACTATGCCCCCTTATGGTCATTTGCCCCTTCGCTTTGGCCTCCTCTTGTCTCTCGATCCTACCGAGAGACAAGATGGCGGCCGCTACGGACTGTTTGCAATGTTTACAGACGCCGGAGAACCAATCAGCTTCGCAAACCTCCGTTACGCGAAGCGGAGCGCTGTTACAGATATATATCTTTTTTTGAACGTTAATTTCTCAAAATCCACTGGAGCACATATATTGAGACCTAGCAAAGGCACATCGGGCTACCAGTCCCTAATATTTTACCAAGTTTCGTGCAAATCCATTCAGCCGTTCAAATATTATTATTATATTTTTTTTTTGCCCCGCGGGACCCTTTTAAAACCTCCACATCAAACCTAGGGGGTCAGCGAGGATCTACTATGCACCCTTATGGTCATTTGCCCCTTCGCTTTGGCCTCCTCTTGTCTCTCGATCCTACCGAGAGACAAGATGGCGGCCGCTACGGACTGTTTGGAATGTTCACAGACGCCGGAGAACCAATCAGCTTCGCTTCACAAAGCTCCGTACCGCGAAAAGTCCGCGAACCGGAGCGCTGCCCGGTCCGCTGTTACAGATATATATCTTTTTTTGAACGTTAATTTCTCAAAATCCACTGGAGCACATATATTGAGACCTAGCAAAGGCACATCGGGCTACCAGTCCCTACAATTTTGCCAAGTTTCGTGCAAATCCATTCAGCCGTTCGGGCTAAAAGTGAGGCCAACCGCCCTATGGAAAACTCAATGTTAAAAACACGTTTTGGGACCCCCCTTTTTTCTCGGCCCCCCCTTGACGAACCCCCCCCAAATTTTCAAGGGCTGCTCAGAAACAAAATGTGCCATTTTCCTGAAAATTTCTGCCAATTCCGTCCACAAACGCCAAAGTTATTAGACATAGAATTTTCAAAAATCCCATAGAGAAAAAATCCTAACTATATATACCTACTGGCGACCGCCAGTAGGTAATATATATATACATACATATATAAACATATATAATCTGCATATCTATATAAATACAAATATAAATGCATGCATACATATACATATATGCATACATATGCATGTTATTTACATGAAAGTTTTAAAAACACTAATAAAAGCAATGCTAAAAAGACACCTTATTACAAACAGAATGGCTTTAACTTAAACGAGGGCGAGATCTATTGCATTTTCAATGCTTGTTTACTTTGGTTCCATCAAGAAGGCATTCAGATGTGTCACACATTTGCCATAAATTCAGAATGTTAGCACTCTAGTTGCTCATTAGATCACGGTAATAAAGCTACTGCTCACCAACGGAAGTCTGCTGCTGGTATTCAAAGTGCATGTTTCAGTCTGCATGTCAGAATTTTTTAATGAAATAGAAGAGGATTTGAGAAGTCACTCAAAATGTGCCCTAATTTTTCTTTCTGCAGCACTAATCATACTTTCTATGGCAAAATATACCCCCTCATTCTGTTCCTTTTTAAATTAAATGTTTTAAGAGTTACCACTTTGTTCCAATCAAGATGGCTTCAGGTGTGCCATACCTTTGTAATAAGTAGGACTGTTAGCGCTCTAGTTGTTCTTTAGAACACTCTAGGAGGCTGCAGTACAACACAAAGGAATCAACTGACAGTCTCTGTCCTTGTTGGATGTACATGTTTTACTGAGAATGTCAGACCTCATTCTCACATGACTGAGAAAGATAATGTGAATTTACAGAAAACATGCTTTCAGTTTAGCTTATAGATCCCCTTCCAAACCACTTTGGGAAAAGCATGATATAATAGTTTTCTTTCAAACATGATTCATGATATCCCAGCAGAAGGCTTTTTCACATGGTAAAATCACCTTAGAACACACCACAATTCCTAAAATGAGTATGGTACCATCAACAAATGATTTATAATGTAACTAAAGTCCTAAAACCTTCTATTAACTACAATGCTTTTTAATGAGGTCCTATCATGTATATTGGTCCCAAGATGGCTGCCAACGCTTCTTGGATGAAGTGCTGACAGCCAATCAGATCTCACGCGTACCCCGCGATTTAAAAAAAAAAAAAAACATTTGTGAGGGGCCTGGGGGGTCCTTGTGGGACCCCCTGAGCAGGCCTAGGGGGTCAGGGTGCTTCTACCCTGCCCCCTTTTTGAGTTTCACACGTTTGTTTTTCTGCTTTCCTGTGCCTCAGTCTACCGAGGTACAAGATGGCTGCCAACAATTTCTGTTTTGGAGTGTTGACAGACATTGGCAGCCAATCAGAATGCAACTCGTACTCGGGAAGGTACAGAGTACAGTAAGCTTACAGTAAGCTTATATAGATATATAAATTTTTTCAAATTCTCAACAACTACTGGAGGGATTTACACCATTTAAACAAAAGGCCGTACTGTGTACCAGTCCCTACCATTTTGCCAAGTTTGGTGTAATTCCGTTCAGCGGTTCTGGCTATATATCCGTGTCTAATCGTCCTATGGAAAATAACCTGGGGAAAACACGTTTTGGGACCCCCCTTTTTTCTCAGCCCCCACTTGACGAATCCCCCCAAAACTTTCAGGCAAGGAGCGGAGCGGGCCATCTTCTTTGAGAAATTTGAGGAGATTCATCAACCGGCGCCAAAGTTATTGCCAATAGAATGTTGCGGATTTCCTATGGAAACTAGGTCCTAACTATATATACCTACTGGCGACCGCCAGTAGGTAATATATATACACACGCACACGCACACACACACATATATTAATCTGCAACACTTGAAATGTATAAAATATGGTATACTAGAAAAGTTGGGACACAAGTGGAAAATACATGCTTGTTAGCATTTTAGCGATAACGTTTTAGTACGTCTTCATTTTTCTAATTTGCAAAGTGTACCCTAATGTTACATCAATTATAAACAACAGATATGGTATTTGAAATTGTTATAAATATGTATTTATACAGATATTATTAACTATTGCATTTTTCTGGACAATGTCACATTGTGTTTTAATTTCTCTACAATAAGTACCATTGCTTTTGCTGTTTGGTGAGAAAATTTTAGACAGCACAATAGTCTGTCTTCATGGTCATTTATTGCACTAGCACTTTAAATGGGAGAGTAACTAGGAGTCATGTCATGTGATCAAGGGCTGCATAGCCCAAAACGCGCCATGGCGACATTTGCACTAAAATAAATCTGCATGTGCACTAAGAAACTGGAGTCCGTTTCCTTCTTGCGAGTTCCGGATCGAGGATCTTTCACAGATGGGAAAACTGCCCATATATACATATATATTCACTTATTCGCTGAAAAAAAACAAAGGTTACAGGAATGTTATAGTTAGGCTCTGATTTCACTCATACAAAACTGTTTTACATTTTGTAGTTATAGTTACTTGAGCTAACTATAACTTACGCCCCCACTATGCACTGTTTATGACCTCACATAATACATCACTCATGACATGGTGAGAGACATCACACATTAAATCACTGATGACATTACTCATGACATCATCAAGTGAGTGTAAGTGTTTAAGAGTTTATGGGTATACATAATAACCTACTACAAATGTTAGATTAGTACACTAGTTACACTACTAATGAGTGATATATTCTCAAACATGTGTAATCTGTGTGGGTGGGTGACCGTCTGTAACTGTGTGTGACTGGGTGTGTGAGTGGCTATATGGGTGTGTGAGTGCATGTATGGGTGAGTGTGTGGAATTCTGACTAGGTCTGTAGGTGTGTGAGTGATTGTGTCAGTGGTTTTATGGGTGTGAGAGTGAGTGTCAGTGGTTTAGTTGGTGTGTGAGTGGCTGTATGGGTGTATAAGTAGGTATCTGAGTAGCTGTGTGAGTGAGTGACAGGGAAAGTTAGTAACTATGAGGCTATAACTATGGCTTGATCACGTGATCAAGCCATTTCTATGGCGAAACACGTTGTGAATTAAACAACACAACTAATATTGAGATGCTGTGTCCTTTGTTTGTCCTGAGAGCGTGCTGAACTAAGGTATTATTGAATATATATATATATATATATATATATATTCACTGAAAAAACCATAGGTTATAGACCATATATAGTTAGGAATTAGCATTTAAAAAACCTTATTTTACTCACACAAAACCATTGAAATTCCATATATAGTTAGTTGCACTAACTATATATCGCGCACCTGCAATCCACTGCTGATGATGTCACATATTACATCATTCATGACATGGTCAGTGACATCACTGATGACATCACTGATGACATCTCAAATGACATCACTGATGACATCACTGATGACATCTCATTTGACATCAATGACCACATCACTGATGATATCATTCATGTGACAATACAATGCATCTCCTCACATTTTAATATAACCTCTGTTTCACCCAGTGTTAAATACAGAATATAATTTTTGAAACCATTGACACACCAATACTAGTTACTACATACGCACTCACTGATTCCTACGTCTACACACACCTTCACTCATTCACCCATACTATCATTCATACATACAATCACTCATCTTTACAACACTATCATATGCACTCATACACCTATACAGACACTCACAGTCTGCCACTCATCCATGGAGTTACTCACACACCTAGTCAGTCCTGTAAAGAATCAATGACACTTCCATTTTCTTGTCTATACAGTTAAACATAGAGCACCTTACATTTTCAAACATATACTAACACATACTTACCTTGTTATACAATCATTGATACAAGTACACATTGATCTGCACAGAGTCACACACCTCCCAGCCAGCCACACACACACTCAGTCTCCCATACAAATACTTGGACAATCAATCAGTAACCCATATAGTTAATCATATAGCTACTGATCAAAACATGCAGCAGTTTACAGAACAACAGACATAATGATGCACAAATTAAGACACTTTAGTCACTAACCCATGCACTCAGTGAGACACATTTAATCACTCACTCATGCATTCAGTCATGCACCTACTAAATCCTTTGTCCAGACACTTATACTTCCACTCATTCTTCAATATGTAAGACACATTTTAACTTTACAGAAACATACAGTCACTGGATGTTGTCATCAGTGATGTCATCAGTGATGTCATTTGAGATGTCATCAGTGATGTCATCAGTGATGTCACTGACCATGTCATGAATGATGTAATATGTGACATCATCAGCAGTGGATTGCAGGTGCGCGATATATAGTTAGTGCAACTAACTATATATGGAATTTCAATGGTTTTGTGTGAGTAAAATAAGGTTTTTTAAATGCTAATTCCTAACTATATATGGTCTATAACCTATGGTTTTTTCAGTGAATTTTCAAGGTTTTGTAAATGCTAATTCCTAACTATATATGGTCTATAACCTATGGTTTTTTCAGTGAATTTCAATGGTTTTTTAATAGCAAATATCATAAGCTGTCGAATGTCAAGTACGTGGTAAGTGAAAACATTTTCGTGTTTATGCACACTGATCTGCTTTGAATGGTGCCCCCCCCCCCTCATTTCTATTAGGAGTACTCTCTCTTTGCAGATAGTGAAAGGTAGTTAACGCAGGTCTTTGCCCCCATTGTAATCCGTCGTGCCTGCTTCTCTCTCCATTTGATTCATTGTTATCCAAGTATTTACTGTTTTAGAATTAGTTCTCTTTGGTTCATTCTCTATTTACAAACAAACACAGAGTCGCAATACTCTGTTTAGTCTTTGCAGATAACGAAAAATCGTGTAAAAAAAAAGAAAAGGAATCGAGCAAAATCAGTAGGCCACTAATGGGATCTCTTTTTGACCTCGCTAAAATAGAAACATTAGGAACAACCCCTCATGACAAATACAAAACTAGTGAGATGAACTGAACTCCACACAATGATGGCTGCAAAACAGCTCGGCTCCGCCACCCACCCCGCCCAAAATAACGATAAAGAACGGCTGCCATGATTGGTTGCGGAATGACCACGACGGAGCTACGAAATGGTGCTGCTCTCATGCTAACCCCAGCTTCAGTCTGAAACATCCAGAAACACTGTAGACTACCAATTCGATCAGTTCCGGTAGCGCCCCAATGTAACCCGGTAGAGAAGAACTAGCCCTCCCCTCTTTGACTGATGGTTCTTGTTGCCTGTCCCTTCTGTTGTCATTTAACAGAACTATTTAGCCTGCTGAAAGGGGTTGTGTTCCGACCGCTGGTTGGTGGAGACATTTTGACTATATTCTGTACCTGCGTTGTCGCGTAATGCGTCATATGACGCGCCGCGTTAGCGCATCCGGAAGTCATCCGGGGCGCGCAGCGCGTAACGTAAGCATAACAAGTCATGTGACTTGTTAATAAAACTTTTCATTGGTTCATTTTACTTTTCTTATTGTAATGATGAAAGGCTTGGTCATATGACCTAAAAATTACGCTTTTCATTACTTCCGAACATTATTTTTTCTTAAATATATGTTATAATGTTCCAGGCTAATGTACTTTCCCGGAAATTTTACAACTGTCCTGCAAGTAAAATATATTCTTTTTTCGAGAAAAAGAGCGTTTCTTCGTCCCATGACGGAGCCGTTGAGCAAAAGAGGGTCGACCTGCTGTCTTAGTCGCCGATACGCCTGAATATGAGATTCTTATCGATCACTTTATGTTGCAGGAATAGAAAACACAACAGCCCTTGACCATTTATCTTTACTGCGTTCCTTCGTATTATACCTTTTACCCTTCATGTAATTGGTCTGCTTTATTTCACTTGCCTTTTAATGATTCTAAAACAGTGACTATTATTAAAAACTTTACCAATGTATATACTACTACCATGTTTTCTTTTAAAAACCTTTATTGTGAAAATTTCATTATACAAATACGAGCCTATAACCACGTGGGCCGGCCACGGAGCAAACTGTAATCGTATATGATGAATAGACATTTACACTGTAGAGGAACGTAACGGGCGGGCCATTACGTTGCAAGAACTAAGGTGTCTAACAGTTACGGAATCGGTGGACGTACATTTTATAATTAAAATACGACAGTGCCAGTTACAATAAAATTATCTAGATATACATTTGCGGGCAAGTACCATGGGTGACGTTAATTCGAACTTTCAACAGTACAGTAATCAATAACACATCAGAACTTAATATCAATAGGGATGTCGAAATATTCAATCAATTCTCGTCCCCGCCCGCCATTTGCTTCAAAACTGCATACGTATCTCGTGATTTCAAGGTTCTGCAACCAGTACACAACAAGGAGTTACGAGTCCCATTTATTCTGGCGCCATTTTGGGCGAGGACGGGCAGGTCCAGGATATAGTCAAAATGTCTCTACCAACCATCGACTATGATGATGTTCATATGCTGTATTTATTAGAGTAACACTCATCTGTCCACATGAAATTAATTTGCCACAATCTAAACATGTCATTTTAATCTTTCCAAAGTTCTTCTAAATATTTGGGACCGTTTCCCTTGCCTCTGAAGCTCTCAGTGCCACTTCTTTGATGAATGTACTAGCAGGTCAGGGGTTCTCCTCCAAATCTCTCTTTTATGCAGCACTATAATTAATTGGTGCCACCTCTCCATATGACGATGCATGGTATAGTTACCACAACTATATTTTTTTTCGGTTCCTCTGGAGAGTTCATCGTGGCAGATGAAGCGTGTAACGTACCGGGCATTTACCTTTTTTTGCATGTACAGGAAAGGAAAAAAAAATCGAGCGTCCGAGTTCTAAGGTGTCCCAGGGCCATTTTAGTGGACCAGGCCCAAATCCAAAGAGCAGGCCGCCATTTTGAGAGTCCTGTTGCAGCCGCCTGTCGCTGTAGCATCAAGAGCAGCCGAAACTCAGCTGAATGGCAACTGAAACGGTAAAGGGGCGCCCCACTACAGCAGACGAGCCAGGCCCAAATCCAAAGAACAGCTATCTCACAGGCTAATGGGGCGACCCACGCCGAGTTTCAGCATTGTAGGATGACCACACAAGTACAGCAACTTGCTAGACATCACCTCGGTGCCATCCGGATCTCGGCGCCCCACTGCAGATGAAGTGCCTCTCAACTATGAAACCACCACGGTGACATCCGGATCTTGGCGCGTTGTGCTGCCTTCGGCCTATTCGCACATCGGTCCGCTACTGACGCCATCTCACAGGCTAATGGGGCGACCCACGCCGAGTTTCAGCATTGTAGGATGACCACACCAGTACAGCAACTTGCTAGACATCACCTCGGTGCCATCCGGATCTCGGCGCCCCACTGCAGATGAAGTGCCTCTCAACTATGAAACCACCACGGTGACATCCGGATCTTGGCGCGTTGTGCTGCCTTCGGCCTATTCGCACATCGGTCCGCTACTGACGCCATCTCACAGGCTAATGGGGCGACCCACGCCGAGTTTCAGCATTGTAGGATGACCACACCAGTACAGCAACTTGCTAGACATCACCTCGGTGCCATCCGGATCTCGGCGCCCCACTGCAGATGAAGTGCCTCTCAACTATGAAACCACCACGGTGACATCCGGATCTTGGCGCGTTGTGCTGCCTTCGGCCTATTCGCACATCGGTCCGCTACTGACGCCATCTCACAGGCTAATGGGGTGACCCACGCCGAGTTTCAGCATTGTAGGATGACCACACCAACTTGCTAGACATCACCTCAGTGCCATCCGAATCTTGGCATCTCAACGCCTAGTGGTATCTTCCATACAAAAAATATTGTTACGCTGCCTTTGGCCCCATTCGCACATCAGTCCGCAACTTAGACATCACCTCGGTGCCATCCGGATCTTGGCATCTCAGCGCCTTGTGGTGTCAGTCAGAAAATATTGTTGTGCTGCCTTCGGCCTATTCGCACATCGGTCCGCTACTGACGCCATCTCACAGGCCAACGGGGCGCCCCACGCCGACTTTCAGCATTGTAGGATGGCCACACCAGTGCGGCAACTTGCTACACACCACCTCGGTGCCATCCGGATCTTGGCATCTCAGCGCCTTGTGGTCTCTTCTACACCGGAAATATAGTAGAAAATATTGTTGCGCTGCCTTTGGCCCCATTCACACATCAGTCCGCTACTGACACCATCTCACAGGCCAACGGGGCGCCCCACGCCGACTTTCAACATTGTAGGATGGCCACAGAAGTGCGACAACTTACTAGACACCACCTCGGTGCCATCCGGATCTTGGCGCGTTGTGCTGCCTTCGGCCTATTCGCACATCGGTCCGCTACTGACGCAAACTCACAGGCCAACGGGGCGCCCCACGCCGACTTTCAGCATTGTAGGATGGCCACACCAGTGCGGCAACTTCCTACACACCACCTCGGTGCCATCCGGATCTTGGCGCGTAGTGAAGCTGCAGCAGCTGCAAATAAGCTTCAGACAGTGTTACAACCGCTGCTCAGAACTCTCAACTATGACACCACCTCGATGCCATCCGGATCTTGGCGCGTTGTGTTGCCTTCGGCCTATTCGCACATCGGTCCGCTACTGACGCCGCCTCACGTGCCAACGTATTTTCTCCGCATTTTATACCCTATGCCGCATAACAGGTCATGTGACTTGTTTATAAAACTTTTCATTGGTTCATTTTACTTTTGGTTTCCTAATGATGGAAGGCTTGATCATATGACCTAAAAACAACACTTTTCATTGGATGAAAACTTTTTTTTTCCCCCAAACGATGAAAGCCCCACCTTGTTTCTGGATGTTTCAGACTGAAGCTGGCGTCACCATGAGAGCACCACCATCTCGTAGCTCCGTCGTGGTCATTCCGCGAGCAATCATGGCAGCCGCTCCCCACCAGAAGCCTGCAGGAGTCGGGGCCCCCAAAACTTTTGATGAATTCTCAAGGCGGAGGGGACGCTTTCGAGAATGGGGTCCAAGACCTAGCAGACAAGCGTCCGATTTCCAAGGTGTCCCAGGGCCATTTCAGTGGACCAGGCCCAAAAAGGAAACAGCCTGCCGCCATTTTGAGAGTCCTGTGACAGCCGCCTATCGCTGCACCGCAAGAGTGGGCGCAACTCAGCTGAATGGCGGATTTTGACACAGTGGACCAAAAGCGGACGGAATGGCAACTGAAACGGTAAAGGGGCGCCCCACTACAACAGACGAGACTCCACCTGGAGAGGCCCGTTCACGCCGCCTCCCCCGGGGCGCTCCACGCCGTTATTCGGAGCAGCATTGTAGGATACCAAAACCAGTGCGGCAACTTACTGGACATCACCTTGGTGCCATCGTTCTGCTGCCTTGGAACTATTCGCACAACAGTTTGCTACTGATGACCCACCCCCCGCGACGCCCCACGCCGTTATTTGCTGGGTGGCAACTTACTAGACATCACTTTTGTGTCATCTAGATTTCGGCGCGTTCTGCTGCCTTGGAACTATTCGCACAACAGTTTGCTACTGATCACCCACCCCCCGCGACGCCCCACGCCGGAAATCTGGACGTTGTGCTGCGTTGGGACTATTCGCACAGCCGACCGCTACTTCGTTGTTTTTCTCTAAAAATGTTTATATGTTATTACTATTTTTGTTTTCTTGTATATATTTATAAATTATTAAAGTTTTATAATCTTACTACTTTGTCGGAGTGCTATATATTTTTAATGTGACACATAATTGTAAAAACTTTGATGTACAAAGAGTCATCCCTGGAATCTTCCGCTTCACGCTCGGTCCCCTCCCCAATCACAATACAGGATGGTTTTCAGATAATAGCAACGCTTCTGCTGTGACGGATCTCATCGAGTGTGGGCCTTGATCTACTATAACTCCTTTGAAGACGGGTGATTCTTTACAGCTGTGGCTATAAACTACATCTGCAGGGCTAGCTGATAGCCTAGGACCGGCCTGGACAATCGGACACAGAGGAAAAGGAGTGTCAGAGGGTGCGGTAGTGAATAGGGCGAAAGGGAGGTGTCGGGCGGGCACAGGGTGTGATTCTCAGGGAAGAACAGCGCAGATGGGGGGAGGTTTATTACCCATGCATAAAACAGAGAGCGGGGGTGACCACTGCCTGGGGGAGATGCTTGCGAGGGTGGGGAGCCATGCTAAGGATCGACAGCGTGCACAGAGTGGATCTGGTCAAGGCATCTAAAATGGCTGCCGTGCACGACAAAAGTGTGGCATTTGAAAAAAGACAAGATGGCGCACACAATGTTTTTCAACAATTCCTGATTTCCTTCGAATCGAACGTTAACAGACGTTGGGGCATATTACCAAAGTTAAGCGATATTTATCCCTAACGATGCATTGCAAAGATTTTTTTACCGTCAGAAATTATCGCAGATAAACCTTGCTATTATCAAGATTTATCGCAAATACGATAAAAAACGAGCGCAATGCATTAATATCGCTGAAAACTCCGCGATATTCATGCATTACCGAGCTAATGCTCTTAGCCATGTTATCCACCTCCCATTGGATAACATGGCTAAGAACTGCTCAGGGCAGCTGTTACTTTTTGGAGATATTCGCGCTTATCTCGAATATTTCCAAAAGTTGATAATAGGAGATAGCGATGTTAGCGACTGTTTCCAGTCGCTAACATCTTGGCATGCCCACTTTGCATGTCATTAGTGATAAATATCACTCACATGCAAAGTGGGGCCCAAGATGGTCGCTATCTCCTACTAGCCGTCGCTAACTGGTGTTAGCAACAGCTACGTAATACAGATATAATTTTATCTCCGCGAAGCGGAGCGCTGTTACAGATATATATCTTGTTTTTGAACGTTAATTTCTCAAAATGCACTGAAGCACATATATTGAGACCTAGCAAAGGCACATCGGGCTACCAGTCCCTAATATTTTACCAAGTTTCGTGCAAATCCATTCAGCCGTTCGATTATTATTATTATTTATTTTTTTTGCCCCGCGGGGCCCTTTTAAAACCTCCACATCAAACCTAGGGGGTCAGCGAGGATCTACTATGCCCCCTTATGGTCATTTGCCCCTTCGCTTTGGCCTCCTCTTGTCTCTCGATCCTACCGAGAGACAAGATGGCGGCCGCTACGGACTGTTTGGAATGTTTACAGACACCGGAGAGCCAATCAGCTTCGCTTCGCAAAGCTCCGTAACGCGAAAAGTACGCGAAGCGGTCCGCTGTTACAGATATATATCTTTTTTTGAACGTTAATTTCTCAAAATCCACTGAAGCACATATATTGAGACCTAGCAAAGGCACATCGGGCTACCAGTCCCTACAATTTTGCCAAGTTTCGTGCAAATCCATTCAGCCGTAAGATTATTATTATAATTTTTTTTTTTTGCCCCGCGGGGCCCTTTTAAAACCTCCACATCAAACCTAGGGGGTCAGCGAGGATCTACTATTCCCCCTTATGGTCATTTGCCCCTTCGCTTTGGCCTCCTCTTGTCTCTCGATCCTACCGAGAGACAAGATGGCGGCCGCTACGGACTTTTTGGAATGTTGACAGACGCCAGAGAACCAATCAGCTTCGCTTCACAAAGCTCCGTTGCGCGAAAAGTCCGCGAACCAGTGCGCTAACTGGTCCGCTGTTACAGATATATATCTTTTTTTAAACGTTAATTTCTCAAAATCCACTGGAGCACATATATTGAGACCTACAAAAGGCACATCGGGCTACCAGTCCCTACAATTTTGCCAAGTTTCGTGCAAATCCATTCAGCCGTTCGGGCTAAAAGTGAGGCCAACCGCCCTATGGAAAACTCAATGTTAAAAACACGTTTTGGGACCCCCCTTTTTTCTCGGCCCCCACTGGACGAACCCCCCCCAAATTTTCAAGGGCTGCTCAGAAACAAAATGTGCCATTTTCCTGAAAATTTCAGCCAATTCCGTCCACAAACGCCAAAGTTATTAGACATAGAATTTTCAAAAAACCCATAGAGAAAAAATCCTAACTATATATACCTACTGGCGACCGCCAGTAGGTAATATATATATATATAAGCAAACAACCATTCCCGGCTGTTCCTCGTCTCTTTCCACGGCGAGCCTGTGTGGGTGCCGGACACCCTTAATGTACACAAACAAAAGTTTCTCCTGATATGAAGAAATGCACAGGCTCCTTTTGATGTTTAAAGTGAATTTATTTGAGGCACGAAATCAGCAGCTCCCTACCGACGCGTTTCGCCACTAAGGCTTGGTCACGGTAAATGTGATCAATGCAAAGTGCTATTTACATATCTAAGCAATATACATGGAAAGAGGACTTTCATTAATCAATCCCGACCTGTTTATGGCCGCCGTCTTGGAGTGGTGTAAAATAAACACTTGAAATGCCACCTTATACTTGTTCAATTTTAACAAATTAAATCTAGCTCTCAGTAGGCTAATACTATAAATGTCCATGAATGAGAATTAATTAAATCTCGCCCAAGTGGGCCGCCATTTTCGAGTGGTGCATAATAGTAAATAATACCACAATATACATGTTTTCAACATAAATCTTGCCCCTGTGGGCTAATAATATGCACAAGTTCATAAATTAAACTCATTCATGTAATATGCTGGTCTCGCCTAAGTGGGCTTAAGATTAGTGGCAGTTCATGATCAGAAAGATTTTTAAATTATTGGAGTCCTCCGGATGTATGGAGTCCAGTATTCCTATGTAAAAAGAAAATGTGTATTTTAAAACCATATATGACAAAATTATTTACATGTTAAAAATGAAACGAGATATCAGACCAATTACATTTACATTTATCATAGATGGACTGCCAGTTCTTCACTACAATTCATCCCAATGGGATGTAATGTCTCGAAGTCAATAATGAATTTGGATGCGTGAGGAGCGCCCGGTACGCGCACCGGGAAGCGGTCCGGGGAGCGTACTATGAGGAAAAAAGAATTATAGACTTTTGAAATATTGTATGTTTATTGATTGTTCTTTTTGTTGGTTTTTTTTTGTTTTTTTTTATTTAAGTAGCAATATTTATGATTATTAAATATAAATTTATTTTTGTGATTGTTTTTCAAAATTTAATAGAACGTCTAACATTTGACTGTCCGAAATGTCGTCATTTTCAGTGTCCGAAATGTCATTATTTTGAATGAACATAACTTGCAACATTTGAGTGTCCTCATTTTGAAGGAGGAAATCTACAGATTGTACACATTGTAGTAGTTCATGGTCCCGTGATTCATCCATGAATTCAATGTCATTTGGTTCAATGTTTTCTTGATTGGTCTCAGCAAGGACAATTTCAAATAACACTTTTTGTTCTCCTTCCATTTTGCCTGAAATTTGCATTAAAAAATATATATATCAGTAGAGATAGGGCACTGTTGGGATTAATTTTAGATAGGTAGTTTTTAACAGTGAATGTATCTTTGGGCAGTGTATGGTATCAGACTGGAAGTAGAAATTTAAAAAAGTGTATGTGATGAAACCTAAGTAAATTCAAAATTATACAAGACAAGCCTAAATCCATCCATAACTATAACAGAGAAGTCTATCTAAATCTATAACTATTACAGAGGGATAGTATATAACTATCAGAATAAGTTTTTCATATTAACTTAAAGTGCACAATATACTTCAGTTTTCAAAATAACATCTTACCTTTTAAAAACAAGTTTAAGTTGTCAGTGAAAATGCTCTTGCAATGTACTTCAGGAAGTAGTAGTCAAAATGGCTGCGTTTCTCTCTCTTTCTTTATATATATTCAGGTACATAACCAATGAAATGTCAGGTAAAAAAAGTAGAAAATGAAAGTAACATTTTCATTGGTTGTCAATTCTAACACTTCAGATGTGTTTTGTGAAGTAATTTACCTCAGGGTATTTAGAGAGGTCTACAGGCTAAATGGCTAAATGGAATTCCAACCAAATTTGTGAAAATGGTAGGCATTGGTATGTAGTATGAGCTAATCTATATTTGGTGAAATTGTCTCCAGTGGTTTTTCTGTAAATTACTTTCCCACCTTTTTTAATTGAGCGCTTCCCGGTGAGCGCCCCGGTACGCGAACCGGCAGCGTTACGGGAGTCCTCCATTTTGTGTTTCGGTAGAATTGAGATACAAGATGGAGGGCAAATAATGTTCAGAATGGGTAGAAGGGAGCACGGTAGACGTATCCTGACCCCCTAGGTTTTCTGAGGGTGGCTGAGGAGGCCCATATGTGCGAGAAAAAAAAATCACATTTTCGCGCGTTTAGCGTCCGGTGCGCGTACCGGGTAGCGCTCCGGAAAGCGTAAATTGTGAAAATTTGTAAAAAAAAAGTTACATTTAAAATTTGTTTATAGTGATCATAGTTAGGGTAGCTCTGAGAAGAGCTTTTGGGTCTGTGGTAGATTTAGGTACTTATAAGTAGGTACCAATACATAGTTTTAAATTCAGGATGAAAACTCTGTTCCCCTCATCTGAGAAGTGAACTCCATCTCCTCTGTAGATATCTTGCATATAGTAACGCAAGTTATTGTTGTACATGGAGCCCATTCCATGGTCTCTCATGTAAGCTGAAACAGACTTATTTACATGCTTCCTCGATTTCTCAATTTGTGGACAAAATTGGTTCGACCACCTCCATTTCTGTCTTTGGCATATATTTGAATATACCAAGGCAGTTTGAGGAAAAAGTGCCATCAATTGGTCAAAGGTGTCCTTTAAAAGCATTTCCAGACCTACCCCAGTCAAAGTGCCCAAGTCATTTCCTCCACAGTGCACAATTAACAGGTCAGGTTTTGGCAAATGCAAAAAGGTTTTCACCAATGGTATGAATTGGTGACATCCTAATCCTCTGTGGCCAATCCACTTGATTTCCACATTTTGTAAATTGAGGTTGTGTACATTTCTGTTATCAGCATACCTTTGAGCCCAGTGGATGTAACTATGTCCAACAATCCAGACAGAAAACATGGTGAGAGGAGGTTCTGCTGCAGTCAGATGAAGTGTGGGTATGAAATGGCAGTTGAAAAAATAAGAGTTTATAATGAAAAAAACTGTGGAGTTTCTGTGCTAATGATTCAGTAGCAGTGATTGGTGGATTTTGAATGCTGAAAACAGAAAGTTAGGGTGCATGGATGAGTTCTTTGAAAGATGTAATTTGAATGGTCAAGAAAAAATCATTTTATGAAAGATTGCACTGGATACGCAGGTGTACTGAGAGTTCAGAGTTCAATTGAAACATTGTTGTGTGAACTTGTAAACATGACAGGTCTTTCAGGAGGTGGTTGCTATGGAAAAAAGGCAGAAATGGCAGAGGGGGGAAGGGTGTTGATTTGAAAAAAGTGAAGGAAGAGTTTTGATTGGGTGACATGAGAGATATGTGTGATGAATTACAGCATTTCTGTGCCTGTGTTGGTTGCAGCCTCTGGAGTGCATACCCTTTGCTCTGCTAAAGAAAAATTGGTGTGTGTCTGAGACTGTTTTGAAACTCAAAAAGTATTTGCTACGGTGAGAAAAGATTCATTTAATTTAGATAGAGAATAGCATGCTTTAGGGAGAAAATTATGAAGAAAGTTGTGTATTTAAAATGTTGCTTTGTGTCAAGTGTTTTACAAATAGATTTTGTTTCTTTGAGTTACATAGCCATGTTAAAAGTGACGCAAAAATGGTGAAAGGGCCTTAAAAATACGCTTTCATGTGTGTTAGGGCATTTTAAGTAACTTCCCCATGAATGTGGGTAATTAATTGTTTTATTTGATGTGTTTAAAAACGTTTTTTGAAATCAAGTAGGTTTCTTGATATGTACTGCTAGAGTTTCATAGGTTGCTTGGGGCATATTTACAAGGCCTTTGAGTCCCTTTGATGTTATTTTCCCCATTTTAATTTAAAACATTTACCCGTGGTGCAAGGTCCTTGTAAATACGCCCCCATGTGTGCTTGACAAATTTAGATTTTGTTTCTTTGAGTTACATAGCCATGTTAAAAGTGATGCAAAAATGGTGCTAGGGCCTTAAAAATACGCTTTAATGTGTGTTAGGGCATTTTAAGTCACTTCCCCATGAATGTGGTTGAATAATTAATTTACTTGATGTGTTTAAGAACGTTTCTTGAAGTCATTTAGGTTTTCTTGATATGTACTGCTAGAGTTTCATAGATTGCTTGGGGCATATTTACAAGGCCTTTGAGTCCCTTTGATGTTATTTTCCCCATTTTAATTTAAGTCATTTCCCCGTGGTGCAAGGTCCTTGTAAATACGCCCCCATGTGTGCTTGGCAAATTTAGATTTTGTTTCTTTGAGTTACATGGCCATGTTAAAAGTGATGCAAAAATGGTGCAAGGGCCTTAAAAATACGCTTTCATGTGTGTTAGGGCATTTTAAGTCACTTCCCCATGAATGTGGTTGAATAATTAATTTATTTGATGTGTTTAAAAACGTTTCTTGAAATCATTTAGGTTTCTTGATATGTTCTGCTAGAGTTTCATAGGCTGCTTGGGGCATATTTACAAGGCCTTTGAGTCCCTTTGATGTTATTTTCCCCATTTTAATTTAAGTCATTTCCCCGTGGTGCAAGGTCCTTGTAAATACGCCCCCATGTGTGCTTGGCTAATTTAAGTACTGACAGGGTGTGCTTCTACATAGGACCTGTGTTGTGTTTTCAAATTATGACCAGAAAATCGTTTTTTTTTTAAAAAAAACGCTTTTCACATTTATGGGAAGGTCATATTGGTGTCTATTTCATTAAATAAATATTTCACCTCAAACAAACCTCTGGATAGGCCACACCTATCGTCATCCTGAATCAATCATTTAAAATGTTAGGGGCAGATTTATGATGGCCGTGCGCCTCTTTTGTGCCGCTCTTGCGTCAGTTTTGTGACGCAGCAGTGATGCAAAAGATGCACCATGTTGCAAGATAGGCCTCACTTCATCTGCAACAAGATACTGTCAGTTTAAACTGTAAACATTTAGGACTCTGTAGGGGGCATGGAGAAGCTGAATCTTCTGTTAGTGTCAAAATTGATGCATACCGTGCTCACCTTCTGCGTAATCTTTGATATGCTAGACTACATCTGCACAATGAGATACCTAAGCAAAGGAAACACAAGTGATGTGATTGTGAAATGAGCAAAAGAAATTGCATATTTTTCAATTACATCACCTGTGTTTCCTAACATTACAAATCACATTGTGCAGATGAGGTTTAGGCCTGGTCAGGGACACAGAGGAGGTCTGGCCTTTGTTCAAGAGTGTAGTGGACATGACTCACTTCATTGGTAGGCCTGCACATGTACTATCTCCTCTGTACTGTTTAACAAGCCTAAATTTCATCTGTAAACCTGAGTAGGCCTCACCTCAAACAAACCTCTGGATAGGCCACACCTTATCGGCATCCTGAATCAATCATTTAAAATGTTAGGGGCAGATTTATGATGACCGTGCGCCTCTTTTGCGCCGCTGTTGCGTCATTTTTGTAACGCAGCAGCATTGCAAAAGATGTACCATGTTGCAAGATAGGCCTCACTTCATCTGCAAGAAGATACCGTCAGTTTAAACTGTAAACATTTAGGACTGTGTAGGGGGCATGGAGAAGCTGAATCTTCTGTAAGTGTCAAAATTGTTGCATACAGTGCTCACCTTCTGCGTACTCTTTGATATGCTAGACTACATCTGCACTATGAGATACCTAAGCAAAGGAAACACAGGTGATGTGATTGTGGAATGAGCAAAAAAAATTACACGTTTTTCAATTACATTACCTGTGTTTCCTAACATTACGAATCACATTGTGTAGATGAGGTTTAGGCCTGTCCAGGGAGACAGAGGAGGTCTGACGTTTGTTCAAGAGTGCAGTGGACATGACTCACTTCGTTGGTAGGCCTGCACATGTATTATCTTCTCTGTACTCTTCAACAACTTAAATTTCATCTGTAACCCTGAGTAGGTGACGCATCTGTGCTGTTTTTGCCCCATGGTGCTCCGCATTGTAAATGCGGCACACCATGGGTGGCAGAGCAGCAGTGCACGTTAACTGGTGCATTCCTGGGGATGCGCCAGTTAACATAAATCTGCCCCTTTACATTTAAGTATGAGCAGGGGATACAGGGTCGGTGAGGCTTATCCAAGGTTAAGAAGAGATGAGTCCTGTTCACTGAAAACTTGGACATAGGCCTCACCTCCTCAGCATCGCTGGACATGGCTAAATAATATCTGCAAAATGTTACTCTTGTTAAACAATTTTACTATTATAGTCTCTGAGATTTGTCTCTTACTCTGCAACATCTCATTGTTGTTCTCTTTCTTTAAAGATAACAACATCAACCATGAGTGATAATGAGCAATCTGTTGATCTCGATCTTATCATTGAACTTGTCATTGAAACGTCAGTGGAAGTAGATCCCTTGGATGATTTAAATCCTGTGGATGATGAAGAATATGATGAGGATGACGATTTGTCATAATTGTATGACATAGGGTGGGCAGCTGACTCTGCTTGAGTCTATTAACCTATAAAGACTTTTAGAAATAAATTTAAGATACTCGAAATGAAAAGTAACCATGTAAACCGTTTCATATAAAATTAAAAACAACCTCAAAAACAGCTTGTGTGAAGTGTCTTTAATAAAATAGTGAAATATGCTAATAAAATTAGTTCAGATTCACATATAAAAGAGCACAGGTCAAATGTAGAAGTATTCTATTTCTTTGCTACTATTTGTGAGTTCTAAATTTGCCAATGCACTAAAAATTATAGTGTGTAGAATTGACAAGTAGTGTGTTCATTTTTTGACGACTGTTATTGATTTACTGTTTGGTAATAGTGGTTAATAACATTTTTTATTATATTTTACCACAGATTCAACTGCAGATCATTTCAAAACTACAATATGCCATCTAAAGAAAGAAGCCGAAAGGCTACAAAACGTCAAAGACAGCAGCTTACTACATGCTTGCAGCAGTCCTCTACAATAAAAACTCGTCAAGTCACCAAGAAACCTCCGGGTAAGACAACAAAATCATTCCTAAGAAATATTTTCAGAAAAACAAATATTACTACAGAACATGTTTTAGTCCAGAAAAAGAGAGCCAATTTAAACGGAAAAGAAAGGCCAATCAAACATGTTACTGCTAGACCAGGAGATAACTCTGTGCATGGTAGTAGAAGGAAAAATCAGTTTAGGGACATTCGTAGACGAATGTTCCGCAACAGGATAATTGGCAATTTGTTAAAAAATATTAAGAAAGGTCAACAGAAAGTGGCTTTTTATAAAAGAAAGAAAAATATTGAGAAAATTATTGATCAGGCATTCGAAATTAAGCGAAAGTTATTTATTTTGATAATCAATAGAATTAGGAAACTAAACAAGGCAATTTATGATTTCAAATCAAATTGTAGATGGAAGAGAACAGTTAATCGTAGTAATTTTTGTGAAGTATTTTCAGGAGAATGGATGCATAGTTCAAGTTGTGAGGCATTTTTTAATGAGGAGAGTTATTTCCAGGATAATGATTTGGTGCATGCAGTTGACACCAGTGGTCGAGCTTATGAGGTGAAAGATGGTTGTCCGGTTGAAAAAGAAAAACTTATTACAACAGAGGTAGAAGAGATGTTAGGTAATGAGGTTTTAGGAAAACGTCCTAAGGGACCAGTGTATACCTGGAAGTGTAGTAGTATTTGCAGTGTGCGACAGGATTCCATCAATTTGCTTTGTGATTTTGTACGGACATTTAATAGGAAAAGTTTGAAACAGAAAATGAAGTTGTTGCAAGAATTAGATCCTTGCAGAGTGAGAGAAGTGACAGGTTTGCATGGTCATTCATTGGCTTGTCTTTCCAGGAGAGTATGCCAGAGTGTTTTCCATCATTCAAGGATGCTAGCAGTGCATCATAATAAAGTGAGGAAATTAGTTAGATTGTTGTATTATGCTAAGAGTCCAGCGATTATGCTTAAACAATTATGCACTGCTCTTTTGCATGGTTCAGAAGTAGATGTGAAGAATATTTGTGCAGAAATTGGGTTTTGTTACTTTACAAGTAAAGAGGAGAATGTTGAAATTAACCCAGAAGAAGAAGGTAATGTGGAAGAGAGTGTACAGGTTTCCAGTACAGATAATTTTCAGAAGGAAATTGCCACGTTTGAGGTGAAATCAAGTGAGAGGCCTAATTTCACTTGTGTGTGTTGTCGACGCACTTATTATAAGAATCAGACTAAGTTAGTGGATTTATATGCAGAAAGTGAAAGGGAAAATAATAGTGAATGGAAGGATTTCGCAACATACTTGATGGTAGAAAATTGTTTTGATTTGGGATCAGATCAACGTGTGTGTACTTATTTTTGTAACAAATTAAATCAAAACCAGATGCCTGCTAGAGCGGTTCATAATAATCTGGAATTGGTTGACATTCCTTCTGAATTGAAGGATTTAAATACTTATGAATCTATTTTGATTCAAAGTGTCCATCCCTTTCAGGCTATTGTACGAATGGAGCCAAAGACTGGGAAATTGCCTCCATCAGCTTTACAGAGAGGATTAAAGGGAAGAGTTGTTTATTTGCCTCTAGATTTGAAGAAAAACATTAATACAATTGGAGTAGAGAAAGTGGAAGAGGAACCTCTGGTTATCTTAGTTAATGGGGTTCCGACAAAGAGTAAGAAAATCTGGCAAGATTTAGTGGATGTTAGGAAAGTCAAAAAGGCAACATTGTATTTGAAGAAAAACAATAAGTACTACTACAAGAATGTATATGTTGCAGAAGAGGAAGTAAGTGAAGAAGAGGATAGCGATTTGTGTGCTGGTCAAATTGAGAAAGTAGAAGCCTCTAAAAATGAAGAAATATATGAACATTATAGTGTTCATCCTTTGCATTCCAAGGAAGTCATGGGGAATGCTATTGAGTTGTTTCAAATGAAACAAGCCAAAGGGAGTCCCATTAGTGTTTGGGAGGAAAGTTTGGAAGCTCGGTGTTTCCCACAACTATTTCCAACAGGTCAAGGAGGAAGATATGATGAGCGACCTGATCAAATTCCTGCTTCTGAATACCGGACTTTACGATTGTATGCAGAAGATCCTAGGTTTCGTCAATGCATTCCCTATTTGTTTCATCTACTGTTTGAAAGCGATCTGTCTGGACTGTCATATGCAGTGAACCACATATTGAAAAGTGGTGTACAGATGCAAAATATCTCGGCAAGGGACTTTGTGGATTAAGTCAATGTGCAAGACAGTAGGATTCTCACCTGATTAATCTCATGGCCTGTCAGCGTGGTACTAATGAGTACTGGTACCGTCGTCATGGTGATTTAAAATGTATGCTGTGGAACTTAGGAACTCCCACATGGTTCCTCACTCTCAGCTGTGCCGAGTATGGCTGGGAAGACTTACTTGAATTTCTACGAGAGGCAAATGGAAACATTGAAAATATTGAATTCAAGCCACCCGGAGAACTGTGCTCTTTGGATCCAGTGAATGTATGCAGGTACTTCAATCATAGATTTGAAGCTATGATGTCTTTCATCATGAACAAGAAAAATCCACCTCTTGGAGAGGTGTTGGATTTCTTCTGGAGAAAGGAGTACCAAGCAAGAGGTGCTCCTCATATACATATGCTGCTATGGATCAAAGATGCACCCAAATTTGGAACACATCCGGATGACTTAGTGATGAGTTTCATAGAACAGTATTCTACATGTGCTGTTCCAAACACAAAGGAAGACAAAAGCCTAAGAGAACAAGTTTTACGCTTCCAAAGCCATCGTTGTGGAAAGTACTGTCGTCGTAAATTCAGAAACAAGGACAAGTTCTACACAAAATGTCGTTTCGCCTTTCCACGACCGGTGATTTCCAAAGGAAGAGTGAACAGTTTGATGTCTTCGCTGCGACATAATGTGATGAGGAAATCACCCAAAAATACATACAATTTGAAAAGGAACGAAGAGTCCAAGTACATCAACGACTACAACCCAGTGATTTTGTCCATGTGGAATGCTAACATGGATATACAGTTTGTGGCTGATAACTGTATGGCTGTGGCTCGGTATGTGACATCTTACATCACCAAAAAAGAAAAGACAGAATTGAAGGATATGTGGGAGGACATTTTCCATGAAAAGAGCCTCAGTAAGAAGTTGTACAGTTTCAGTCTGAAGATGTTGTCGCATCGAGAAATCGGAGCTTACGAATGTTCTGACCGGTTGTCTTCAGCAAGTCTCTATGCCAAATCTAGGAGTATCATTTGGGCGAGTCTTGGTCTTGCTGCAACGCGTAATCGAGTTCTGAAACCTGTGCGGGAAATTGAGTATTTGGCGGAAAAGGAGCCAAACAGTACCGATATTTTGAAGACCAACATGTTGGATACATATTATCCAAATAGAAGCAGTCACCTCGAGAATGTTTGTCTGTATGAGGTTCTACAAAATTACATATTCAAGAGGAACATCAAAGAAGATATTGATAAAGGAGTGTATGCTGTAATTGGAAGTGAGGGATGTCTGGTCAAGCAAAGAAAATGCCACTTGGTAAACCATCGAAAATTGAGTGGCGAATCTCCTGAAAGAAAAGAGTTTTTCTATTTAGCACTTTTGCAACTTTTCAAGCCTTGGCGTGCAGAAGAGGAACTGCTTGGAGATTTTGTCTGTTACGAAGATTCTTTCAATGCCGCCAAGGAGACCATAGAATGTCCTGTTTTTCCCAAATATCTAGAAATGTTGAATGCGGAAATCGAGCAGGAAGCAACGATTGCAGCCGAGATTGCTAGAGACAGTTCTCAGGACAGTCAGAGTTCTGTTTCATTGAGTCAGGATCCACTAGGAGGACCAGTTATCGAAAATGAAGCTGCCACTGCCATGATTGAAGTGGAAAGAGCCATGGCACACACTCAGGAGGATGCGGTTAACTTAGAAGACTTGGAAAGACAACTCAACGTTGAGCAGAGGAAAATATATGACGAAGTTACCAACCAAATTGATCATGGATTAAGTCATGAGAAGAAAGAGTGCTCATTAAGCATGGGCGGATTTTGCGAATTGGCAATCCGCGAAATTGCGTATTTACGGATTCGCAATCCGCAAAATCCGCGAACTCTCGCGAATTTGCGGATTTTTAAATTTTTTTTGTGTTCGCAAGGATTTCTGCCAGTTCGCGAGGATTTTGTACCAGTTTGCAAACGCGAACTTACTTTTCGGGTAGCAACGGTCGCGAACATGTTGTTTCTACATCTGGTTCATCACAGCACCCTCTGTTTCACCACTGCCACCCTCTGTTTCACCACTGCCACCCTCTGGCTCACCCATGCCACCCTCTGGCTCACCCATGCCACCCTCTAGTTCATCACTGTAGATTATGGGTGGAAAAGCACACCTGCCCTGCCTCAACTGACATAAATGAATTAGGGGCTGATTAATGTGTTACTGAATTTGAACTTCCTGGCTGGAACCTGCTTCCTTATCTGTAATTGCTTTCTCTGAGCCTGCTGTGAGGGTCAGAGCAGGGTCATAGAATAGTTGCAAGTAGGCAACTGAACTCTGAAGGGGCCCCTCAGGAACCACTACAGGGAATGGTTACTAATGATAAGATTGAACTTTTGCACCTGCTGAGTGCTTCCAGGTCAAGATCCAAATCAAAGTGACCAGCACATGAAGAAAGCACTGAGAGGAGCCTGCTGGACAGGAACAGGAAGTTGGAGACTGTGGGGCACTTCCTTCCTCCCACCCCCCCCCCAAATGGACTCCTTGCAAAAAAAAAGTGCAGGCAAATGTCAACCTGAGGAGTTATTCTGATAAAAATCATAATTTTCAAGGTTAATGCTGCCTGCTGGTGGATTTCTTGTGCGAAATTGCAAATTTTGCAATCTCGCAATTGCGAGATTGTCGCTGCCCGCCGCATCAATGTTTTTGCAAGTGTTTACTCCCGCGAAATTGCATAGTATTCTAGTTGGCAAGTGCGACCAAGCAAAAAAATCCGCTTCGCACGGATTTACGAATTTTCGGTAAGTTCGCGAGAGTTCGCGGATTGCGAATTTACCGAAAATCCGCAAAATCCGCGAGCGGAACGGATTTTACGCCCATGCTTAGTGCTCATGTACGTCGTTGAAGCCTGTCCGACTGTACGTGAGTGAAGAAGCGGGAACTGGAAAAAGTTTCCTCATTAAAGCAATTTCACGTTATTTGCAGAAAAGGACTGAGTCATCGCTGTCTTGTGTTGTCACCGCACCAACTGGACTGGCAGCACATAACATTAAAGGTATTACTTTGCATCGTCTACTGAGGCTGCCAGTGGAGCATGATAACAAATTACAATACCACAAGTTATCTGGAGATGCTTGTTGTGAAGTTTCCAGAGTGCTGAAGAAGATGAAACTTCTTATCATTGATGAAGTAAGCATGGTTTCCAATGTCATGCTTGCCTTTGTGCATTTGAGAATGCAAGAAGTTCTCAAAACAGAGTATGATGTGTTATTTGGTGGCAAACACATCATTGTTTTCGGTGATCTTCTGCAGCTGACACCAGTGAAAGGACAACCTGTGTTCAAAATGCTCACGCATGAAGATACCAGGAAGTGCCTAGGGAGCATTGGCAACGTTAATATATGGTTAAACTTCAATTATGCTGAACTGCGTGAAAATATGCGTCAAGCGAAGGATGAAGATTATAAGAATATTCTACAAGATGTTAGAATCGGAAAAGTGACCGAGCATGGGAAAGAAGCTTTACATGCACGATTACTATCAAATTTGTATCCAGAAGAAGACGTTCTGCCAGAGAATATTTTTCGGAAAATTACTGAGAAGAAATCTGGAATATGTTTGATGCCAACTCTTGCAGAATGTGCCATCTTCAACAACAAAATGTTGAATTTAGAAAACCAAGAGATTGTGAAACTGGAAGCTATTGACAGAATAGAGCATATGGGAGCAACAATTATTTTGTCTGAGAATTTGAAATCAAAATTGGATTCATTAGAGAAGACTATATCTAAAACTGCTGGTTTTGAAAAGACTCTGAATGTGTGCTTAAATTGCCGTATAATTTTAAGAAGGAATTTACATGTTGAAAGAGGTCTGGTAAATGGATCAATGGGTAATGTTGTTGATTTTGAGAAATACAGAAATAGAGATGGAATTGAATTTTTAAAAATAAAATTTGATGGTATTGAGGAAGTACAGCTAATTGGTTGTTGCTCTGCTAGGTTTTTGCTTGTAAAAGACTTATATGTTCGCCGTAAACAGTTCCCTGTTTGCTTGGCATATGCGGTGACAATCCATAAATCGCAAGGTTTAAGTGTAGACAGTGCATTGGTGAATATTGGCAGTTCTGTGTTCAAGGAGGGTATGGCATATGTGGCATTGTCACGAGTCAGAACTTTATCGGGATTGTACTTGATTGAGTGTGATGTCACAAACATTTGTGCGGATCTAGATTGTGTTAAGGAATACAATAGGTTAAGAAGAGAGTATGCGCCACATTTGCCTCAATATCCTTTGTTTGAGAAACGTGTGGTAGGCCGGAAACGAAGAAATGTGACCAATAGTACGGAGGTTGTAGCAAAAAGACGAATAGTTGATGAACCCAAAATTATAAGCAGAAAAAAATGGATTCTGTTGAAGATGTTGTTGGTTTTCAATTTGAAAATAGTTCTGGTGTCAACTGCTATGCTAATGAAGTGGTTAATGTTGTCTTTTCTCTAGAAACTTTAAAAGAAGAGATTGTGGTCAATTCGGATCAAAGATTTTGCAGTTTGTTGAATTCTGTGTTAGAGAAATGTAGCACTGATAGAACAAAAATAGAAAGTGTATCTGAAGTTCGAAATCTGTTAGACAAATGTTCAGGTCAAATGCAATTCTCTCAAAATATTCAGCAAGATTGTCAGGAGTTTTTAATGTATATGCTTGATGTATTGCAAGATGAAAGTGTAGATGTAGATCATCTGTTTGGCCTTTCTTATCAATGGCAGCATGACTGCGAGAACTGTAGGGTATCAAGTACTACTTGTGTAGACTCAGAAAGATTTATATATTTAACTTTGCCAGACAGTAAATCAGTGTCCTTTAATAAGCTAGTAAAAGCAGCCGATCACAACATGGAGTGTAGCCAATGTAAGTCTGCAATGCTGTCCACCTTATTTATACGAACATATGGCCAGTATGTCATTGTGCGGTTCCAACGATGTAGGCCTGATGGAACAAAATTGACAGCTTTAATTAAAAATGTTGTGGCTTCACAGTTGTCAATATCAGGAAGGACTTTTGTAACTGCAGCAATTATATATCATGACGGTCCTTCAACAACATCAGGACATTACACAGCTTATTTGAAGTCTAGAAACGGCTGGTCATTCTGCAATGATTCTGTTTTAACTTTCAAAAAAAAATTGCCTTTTGACCTTAAAAATTCTTACCTGGTGTTTTTACAACCAAAATTTTAGGGAAAGAATCTCGGGATTTGCTCTGAGGAATTTCAAGAGGTTCTAATGGCTCCTACACTATTTGGCCTTCAGGATAAGTGTAGTACAGAGTGAAAAGTTATTTTTGAGTTTTAAGTAGTTCCTGAAAAAAAAGAAGGTTTTCTTACAGAAAGTGGTGGGCACGGATTAGTTAAAGGACAACAGAGTATTTCCCAAAGCAAACGGTGTTCTTACCATAACACTTGACGTCATGGAAAAATAACTGCACTTTGAATGAGTTCAGAAAAACTGTTTTAATAAGCTAATTCAAGCAACCAATCAAAACATGGAGTAGAGGTAATGTAAGTCTGCAATGCTGTCGACATATTTTGAACAAACTTTTGGTTATAATGTCATTTAAAAATTCCAACTATATAAACCTAATGAAAATAAGTTTTCAACTTTAATTACAAATGTTGTGGCTACACAGTCGTTGATTTTAGGAAGAACATTTCTAACTGCAGCTATTATATGACATGATGGTCCTTTGACAACATCCACGTATTACACAGCTTATTGAAAATGTAAAAAAAGCTGATTTTCCGGAAATGATTCACATTTCACTATGAAACAATGTTGCCTTTTTATTTAAAAATATTCTTACTTTCTGTTTTCAGAAGAAAGAATTTAGGGTAGGTAACTGGCATAAAATGATTCTAGGAGTTGATATAATTTTATGTACTGTTTTAAATTGCTTTGTGATTAAAAGTGATGTAGAGAATTAAATAATTGTAGTAGTCATAGAGGTAGTGTAAGTCTGCTTCATAGTAAGCAGTATCAGTGTCATAGGAAATGTGGAACATGAGTGAGCAAGAAGGGTGAGATATTACTAGTACAGGATTGTGAAAGTGATCTTGAACGTTTTCTTTCTGAAAGTTGCGGGAAAAGAAAATGACGGGATTTGCTTAGAAGAATTCCAAGAGTTATAAATGGCTCTTACACGATTTGGCCTTGAGGAGAAGTGCGGTAGAGAGCGAGAAGTCATTTATTGTATGTAACATATTTGTCAAAACGATTGAGCTTTTCTTTCAGAAAGTGGTGGGCTGAAAATAATAACAGCACAACAGAGTATAAGCTGTTCATAGGACATCCTTCGACGTCATGGAAAGTAAGTTACTTTTGAGGAGTTCTGATTTCTGATTGGTTATGTTATATGGGTTTTTTAAACACAATCATTTTGATTGTGTTTTTTTTCCCCGCTGTTATATGATGAATACCTTCAAGTCACAGCTTTTAGTGAAATTTGATATATTCTGAGAACAGCAAAAATAAACCATTTAACATGTATAATTAATTCTGTACTTTTTGTATTTATGATATACATTTAGAACTGTGAAGGAGGCATGGAGAAACTGAGGCTTCTGTAAGTGTCAAGGGAGGTGAGTAATGTACATTGCTCTGTTGCATACAGTCCTCACCTTCTGCGTACTCTTGGATATGCTAGACTACATCTGTACAATGAGATACCTAAGCTGAGGAAATACAGGTGATGTGATTGTTAAATGAGCAAAAATATTTGCATGTTTTTCAATTATATCACCTGTGTTTCCTAACATTACGAATCACATTGTGCAGATGAGGTTTAGGCCTGTCCAGGGAGACAGAGGAGGTCTGGCCTTTGTTCAAGAGTGCAGTGGACATGACTCACTTCGTTGGTAGGCTTGCACATGTATTATCTCCTCTGTACTCTTCAACAAGCCTAAATTTAATCTGTAACTCTGAGTAGACCTCACCTCAAACAAATCTCTGGATAGGCCACACCTTATCGGCATCCTGAAACAATCATTTAAAATGTTAGGGGCAGTTTTATGATGGCCGTGCACCTCTTTTGCGCTGCCGTTGCGTCACTTTTGTGACACAGCAGCAGTGCAAAAGATGCACCATGTTGCAAGATAGGCCTCACTTCATCTGCAACAAGATACTGTTAGTTTAAAATGTATATATTTAGGACTGTGTAGGGGGCATGAAGAAGCAGAGGCTTCTGTAAGTGTCAAAGTTGTTGCATACAGTGGTCACCTTCTGCGTAGTCTTTCATATGCTAGACTACATCTGCACAATGAGATACGTAAGCAAAGGAAACACAAGTGATGTGATTGTGGAATGAGCAAAAAAAATTGAACATTTTTCAATTACATTACCTGTGTTTCCTAACATTATGAATCACATTGTGTAGATGCCTCATTCAGTCTGTATCTGACACTCTTTCCTTCACTTCCTCTGTGTCCTCTCTCCCTCACTCTCTTTTCCTTATTCACCCTTTCCTTATATAGTTTACCTTACTCACTTTCTTTTAGTAACTTTCACAACTTCAATTTAGTTTTCTCTTCTATCCTTCTTTTCTGTCACTGAAAGTATCTTCTTTTTTTTCTCTTAGTAATTTACTCTATTTCAATTTCTTTTTGTCTCTGACTGTCTATCACCGTTTCTTTCTCTTTTTTTCTGCATGTTTATCTCTAACTTTATTTCTTTGTAAAATTGGATGATTGTCAATCTTTTCCCTTGTCTTTTCTAATTTTTAAATACATGTTTTAATATTTTTCAAATTTTTGTTCTTTCTTTCACGGATTGAAAGTATAAAAATAACAAGTGACTAAGTTAACGACAATTATAAGGTAAATGTTTTGTACTCTTTTCGTTACATTTCTATCACATTTAACTTCTATTAGTTCCACTGCTTCATTTCTTTAACCCTCAGTTTCCTGCCTTTGCTACTTCCCTCATTCCTTTCTCTATTACTTACTTACTCTACTCCTTCCACTCCTTTTCTCAGTCCCTCTGTTCTCATAGTTCCTCACTCCTGTTCACTCACTCCGTCTCTATTACTCTCACTGTCTCTGACTGATCACTCTTTCACTACTTGTTCATTATGCTTTCTCCCTGTAGTTCAAGCACACTAAGGGGCATATTATCAACACAGGCGATAAAATTATCGCTGCTTTTATCGGCAGAAAACTGCAGCAAAAGCGGCTTTAGCGGTAGATTTCTGCCGATAAATGCAGCGATAATTTTATCGCCTGTGTTGATAATATGCCCCTATGTTATTTATATTTCTTTGCTGTTGCAATCATTCCTTTTCTGTCACTTCTTCTTTTCTGCTTTCTGTTTTTTCTCTCTGTTATTCCACATGTTTTAACCTTAGTCACTATCATACATCTTGTTTTAGTCCTATTTTCTTTTGCTCACTGTTTTCTTAACACTTTCCCTCAGGATTGTTCTTTTAGTCCGGTTCTATCCCTACCTCTCATTCCACATCCTTTACTATTTTTCTTCTTATTTTGAACATTCACTCACATTCTCTAAGAAACTCTTGTTTATTATTCTTCTACTCTCCTTTTTTCTTTCACTTCCTTATCTATTTTGTTTTTCACAATTATACCCTCTTTCATCTTTTCTTCGGTAAATAGATCTATTAAACAGTATCTCTGTGTTACTCCCTCTAGCTGTCTTTCTTTTAACATTACTCTCTGTTTCCTTCCCTTATACTTACTCTTCTTTTTAAAAAAAAAAAAAATAATAATTTCGCTTCCGGTTCGCGTACCGGGTAGCGAACCGGGAAGCGAATCAAAAGAAATAGAGGTTGCCAGAGTGCTAAACATTCTAGCCATTTTTTATAAAGGGGAGGTAGTTCTGAAAAGAACTTTTTTTTAATTATTTTTGTTGTTATATATTTTTTTCTGAATTTTTTTTTACTTTTTTTGTATTTTTTGGACGATTTTATATTTTTTTTGTTTTTTTTTTGGGGGGGGAGAAACGAAAATGATTCATTATAAAGGGCTCAACAGGAGCAACAAAAAAAAAAGATAATTTATTTTCTGGGGCGTTTTGGACAATTATGATTGTCGATAGCTCTGTTGATTAGAGTGATGCTACTTTCCCTGTAGCAAATCAATTGGCCGCAATAAACGCAGACTTGTTTGACTCTCCCAAACTTCATCTGTATATTTGGGACCGTCTCCCTCACCTCTGGTCCCGTCACTGCCTCTACATTTGATGTTCTGGCCACAGGAGGGGGGTTATCCTGCAGGTCACGTACTTGTGCAGCACTATAATTATTAGGGTGCCACCTCTGCATATGGCGATGCATGGTGTAATTGCCATAGCTATATTTTTTATCTGTCCCTCTGGACAGATCTTTCTTGCAAATAAGGCAAGTTACATAGCGGGCATTCACTTTCTTTTGGCCCTGGGGAAATGAATAAAATTGCCATATGAAATCTTCCTTTATATGGGAAATTCTTGGCTCCTCAGGCAAAAACTGCCTCTCCCCTTGCGTCTCTTCCTCTTCTTCCTCTTCTTCCTCCTCTTGCTGAATGATAATCTGAGGAGGTGGTCCTCTCTTCTTAGGAGGTGGTGGTGGTGGTGGGGGTGCACCAGCTGCAGCTACAAGACTTGCCATTTCTAAGTAATCAAAAAAGGTCTTCCTCTCACAAAGTTGAAAGTCAGAGTGAGGAAACAAGGAGGGGTTTTCATCATTTGGGAAAAAAAATAGTTCTAAACCAATGAAAAGTGTTATTTTTAGGTCACATGACCTAGCCTTACATCATTAGGAAACCAAAAGTGAAATGAACCAATGAAAAGTTTTGATAACAAGTTACATGACCTGTTACGCTTACGTTACGCGCTGCGCGCCGCGCCCCGGATCGCTTCCGGGGCGCTGCGCTTCGCGCCTCGGTTCGCGCTCCGGAGCACTTCCGGGTGCGCTAACGTGGCGCGTCATAAGACGCATTACGCGAGAACGCCATACGTCGCGATTACGCGACGCGTCACGATGTTGTTTTCTAACGCGGCAGTTGCGCAAACGGAACGTTTACCGGTTCGCGGACCGGGTCGCGGCACCAAATTGAGCTAACGGGAAGCTACCCGGTTCGCGGACCGGGAGCGAAACAAAAAAAAATAAAAAAATACAAATACATAAAAAAATTGTATTAAAAACATATAAAATATATTTTTCGAATTAAAGAAGAATACATTTTAAAGCTTTTGATATTTGCTATTAAAAAACCATTGAAATTCACTGAAAAAACCATAGGTTATAGACCATATATAGTTAGGAATTAGCATTTACAAAACCTTGAAAATTCACTGAAAAAACCATAGGTTATAGACCATATATAGTTAGGAATTAGCATTTACAAAACCTTATTTTACTCACACAAAACCATTGAAATTCGCATATATAGTTAGTTGTACTAACTATATATCGCGCACCCGCAATCCACTGCTGATCATGTCACATATTACATCATTCATGACATGGTCAGTGACATCACTAATGACATCACTGATGACATCTCAAATGACATCACTGATGACATCACTGATGACATCTAAAATGACATCACTGATGACATCACTGATGACATTACTGAACACATCACTGATGACATCATTCATGTGATAATACGATGAACCTCTTCAGACTCTAATATAACCTTAGATACACTCAGTGTAAACAGACACTCACAGACTGTCACTCATCCATGGATTTACTCACACACCTAGTCAGTCATGCAAAGAATCAATCACACCTCCATTTCCTCAACTATACAGTTATACACACCTTACTTATTCAAACATATACTAACACATATTTACTCTCTTATACAATCCCTGATACAAGTTCACAATGATCCATACAGCCACTCACACATTCACTTAGTCTTATGCACAGTTATTTATATATGTCAACTCTCACATGTACTGTGTTTTACATATGTACTTACTTTGACATGTAGCACTAAGATATCCATTCACTCACCAATACACTCATGCACACAGTCAACCGCCCATACAGCTGTTTCCACATGCACTTTTGAACCCATACATCTAGTGAATCAACTGCTCACACATCTATGCACAGAGTCATACACCTCCCAGCCACCCACACACACACTCAGTCTCCCATACAAATACTTGGGCAACCAATTAATAACCCATATAGGCACTCATATAGCAAATGATCAACACATGCAGCAGATTACAGAACAACAGACACAATGATGCACAAATTAAGACAGTTTAGTCACTAACCCATGCACTCAGTGAGACACATTTAATCACTCACTCATACAGTCAGTCATGCACCTACTAAATCCTTCATCCAGACACTTATAAATCCACTCATTCTTTAATTTGTAAAACATATTTTAACTTTACAGAATTATACAGTCACTGGATGTAGTCATCAGTGATGTCATCAGTGATGTCATTTGAGATGTCATCAGTGATGTCATCAGTGATGTCACTGACCATGTCATGAATGATGTAATATGTGACATGATCAGCAGTGGATTACGGGTGCGCGATATATAGTTAGTACAACTAACTATATATGCGAATTTCAATGGTTTTGTGTGAGTAAAATAAGGTTTTGTAAATGCTAATTCCTAACTATATATGGTCTATAACCTATGGTTTTTTCAGTGAATATATATATATATATATATCAAACAGAAGAAAGTTCCAACCATGAGCTCTCAGCAGAAATAAGATCGCCTGCTCAAATCTATTTCAAGGGTGTTTATTCAGCATCAACATGTTTCGGCTTGCGAGAAGCCTTGTTCACGTTACTGAGATGAAATGCACACAGCCTAATAAAGTTACTGAGTGACAGGATTAAGCATGAAAAGAGGACTCCTCCTCGACACCAACATCATCCGTTTCGGCCGCCATTATTAAATGTGCAAAATACGTAATCATACTACAGTTTGCAATCATGAAAAGAAAATTCATTAAGTATCCCCAGACGTATCTGTTATTATAATAACATAGCACAAGTCATCTAAATCGCACATGTAAATTACATAAGAACGGCCGTATGTCCGACAATTATCTGCATCTCGTGTTGACAAGTATAACATCGGTGCTGATACTATGGATTAGAGGGCAATGCCACCACAACTTCTGTGCACTGCCCATAGGTGTCAAAAGATACAATAGACACAGTGAGTGTTATCTCTTCGGGCCACCAGTTACCACGTAAAATACAAAATGGCAGGCCCCACTGTCTCACTATTGCCCCTAATATCCAATTGGAATGGTTAGAGGATATGTGGCATACTTATTATAGCTTTGGTTTGGGTCTACAATTACCATGTGAAATACGCGAAGGCATTTCCAACATATTAGTGATGGTGCACAATTGTAATAAAACATTCACATGTGTGGAATACATCGTGAAATTTGTGAGCCCATGCAATATAATTGCACTTCAGAAACATTTTTAGCTGTCATTCTGGCAGAACCAAACATCCAACTGTGACATCCATACCATCTGCATAGAGGTGCAACACAAAGCAGCGTACTGTTATTGCAGATTTATAACTGTGGACTATGGTGAAAATGATGTTGGAGCGTTGTCTTCCTATTCACTCATGTTAGACCCGTGCTTGACAGTGCAGACGTGCTCATTGGTGACATGATAGTAAGAGGTGGGTAACCCGTGAAAAGTGAGTGAAGTGAATGGGCACCTTTCTCCTCTCCTGAAACAAAATAAAATTACATATTAATCTACAATTACAATCATTACCACACATTAACAACTGTTAATGCACATCTTAATATGTGAGGAAATTTTTTCGATCTTATAGAACGTAGGCTCATGCCTAACCACTGATCTACAGCTAAACACAGTAAAATAAACCAAATTAACCAAATTACAGCTATAAATGCACATATCGAATATTAATTCTCTCTGAGGTGTATTGACAGCTCCTCATCTTGGTTGAGGCCACCCGGGTGTTTAGATTGAAAGTCCACAATCAGTTTAGATTCCCTCTGTCTCAATTTCAATGTCCTATTGCCCCCTCTGGGGCTTCTGACTGTTTGTTCAAGAATCACATTTTTTAACAATGTCGCATTAGAACAGTGGACATCTCTAAAGTGGCGTGCTACTGGGTATTTATCATCACAATGGTTAATCGCCCTATAGTGCTCTAGTACACGTTTTTTAGCTGGTAAAGTGGTACTTCCGATATACCACATTTCACATGGGCATATAAGCGCATAGATGACATATGTGGTACTACATGTTAAAAACTGTTTTATGTCCTTGGTGACCTTAATGTAAGTGACCTGATTGATGAACGCGCTGTTCTTGCATGCTTTACAATGGCCACATGGGAAAAAACTAAAAGGGAGTTTCCCAGGACAAATGTCCCAGTGAATAACACGGAGGAGCAGAAGAATTTTTTTAAAGAAAACTTTTCTTTTTTTGGAAACCCCTCACTCACCACACTGGGTGGTGACATGCTTCATCATCGGGGTCCACCCAAGCGGCCGAGTGCCACTCGGGTGTGCTTCGACGCCTGCAACTGCAGCGGAGCTGTTTTTTTTCGTGACAGTGTGTTCAGTGAGTGATTTTAAAATTATCTTTGTGATGAACCCTAACTTTATTCTGGAATCACAAGAGAGATTTAAAAACAGGTGTGATACTAATTGTATGGTTATATTGGCCAACAAGTATCAATAAATTCAAGTGACGTTTTTGGTCAACATGTTTCTACCTCAAAACTGCTATTCGCAAGGTATTCGTCAGGACCAAGTGCAAAACGGTAGGTCTACGCACGCTAAGGCGTACCCTTTCCTGATTCCCTGTGAAACCCGATCGTATACTCACGATTGGGCCCTCTTAACAGCACTCTGTGTGCATTATAGAAGCTTCTGTGGAAGGTTCTAAGGACATGCTCCTCCCACCAGCCCATGTGTAAAATCGGGTAGTTTGGGGAGAAGCATGCCCCCATCGCCACACCCCGCAGTTGCTGAAAAACTTCCTTGTTACACATGAAATAGTTGTGGGTCAAACAGATTTCAATCATTTTTAAAATCATTTTGTTGTGTTCATGCATATGAATACTTCTTTTTTCCAAAAAATAGAGAACTGCATTAATACCATCAGCATGGTGAATACTGGTACACCGTGAACAAATATCCATAACTATTAAATAACAGTCATCCTCCCATTTTACTTTTTTAAGTTTACTTAAAAAGTGTCCAGTGTCTCTAATAAATGAAGGTAGAGTCTCTATAAACTCCTGTAGGAAATGATCAGCATATTTGGACATAGCTTCCAATAAACTTTTTTGGGCCAAAATAATTGGTCTGCCTGGAACTGGTACAACATTTTTATGCACTTTTGGGATGAAGTATAATATTGGAATTATAGGATATTCATTTTTTTAAAAACAGTATTCATTTTTTGTCAATAAACCCACTCTTTTCCATTGGACTAATTCTGTCAAAAGAATATCTTTGATTTGTCTTAATTCTTGAAAGCTGGCTTTTCTGTAACAATCAGTATCACTGAGATGACGGAGTGCTTCCTCCATATAGAACGACCTTGGCCACAACACAATGTTGCCCCCCTTGTCAGCCTTGTTGATAATAACTTTGTAATTTGTGAATGAGTTTGGAGTATTGGATTTCAGAATATTTCCGTTGCCTGTTTTATTGTATAACAGTACGATTGAGCTCTTTCAAATCCTCGACCACACATTCACTAAAAACATCAATAGCGTCCCTCGGCATCATTGGGATGAAAGTGGAGGGAGGTCTAAAAGGGCTGTCTACAGGAGTAATGCAGATTATGACTGCTTCACGTACATTGTCCTGCGTAGAGTTAGATGGTGTTTCACTAACTCCAGCCAATGATCGCGCTGCTAATAAAATGCAAATGTCTGATGCTTGTAAATTAGAGCATAAACCCTGAGGTGGCCTGACATTAGATGCGATTTTCACTGCATTCTTTAATTGAAAATGTTTTTCTAAGTTTGAGCTTATGAATACATTTGAAAATATCTACCCTCGTCTGGGTATATTTGAAACAATTGGTGGGACAATAAGACAAGCCAAGAGCTAGCAACTGTTTTTCCGCAATGTATAGGGTTATTTCAGATAGATTGATCACCATGTTATCTGTCACCTCCGATCCTGCACTTACTTCTTGTTGTTGTAGCTTTTCTTGCCTCTGCCTTTGTAGCCTGAGTTTCGCCTCTGTTTCCTACTTTCCTACTTTAGTTCCTTCTGCACCTTGTTTCTGCACAAGGTTGTGTGGTCTCAATGTTTGCCGGCAGTCTTCCACTAAAAAAGTAAGCTCTTCTCCTGGGGCAAAAATAGTGGGTAATTGTACTGGTTTGTGTCCAAGACTATCATCAGAATCAACGCTGCTTTCTGCACTACTGATTTCGTCAGAAGAGGATTGTGCATCCACTTGAGCTGTTGATGTGGATGTGCTGCTTTTGCTACCTTCATTGGCAAGCGCCCACCGTTTTATGTTATTGAATTTTTTCGAAAAATTAAAAAAGGGTCCTGTTTCATAATCGCGCTTATCTATGGCAAATTTGAAAATCTTTCTTTCTTTTATAGTTTCCTCATGTTTTTTTAATCGTATTTCAATCTACTCTCGCCTTTTCTTTACTTGATCTTAATGCCTATTAGCTTCCAGCATGGCGTTGATTTCTTCTATCTCCTTGAGTATTTTAACTCTATCAATCTCGGCGTACTTTATTAAGATGGATACCATATTCATTGAAGCATCCAAGTTGTTGGTCGCCCACTCTCTAAACATCAAAGGATCTGGATTTTCGAATAAAGGGGCAATCATAACCCGCAAACCTTGCGGAACTCTTCCAGCCTCCTTATACTTTTCTAGCAACTTCTTTTCCCACCATTGAGTCATCTCAGTAAGGAGCAATTTTTCTAACTTCTTTAGCAAAGTTGTAATGTCATTATTAGTGTTCGGGTTACTGGTTTGATTTTTTTGTACTGTTTCTACTTCTGGTATGTAGAGAAAAAGGGCGTCTGCTGCCCCTTCTCGGTCCCTCAGCGCATCTGCTGTGGATATCATATTTATTCAAGCAATCTGCAATCGGTCACTGGTATACCAAACACTCCTTGAAGTCTGGCCTATAGTCTTGCTCCAATATCCCTACCACCCGCAATGTTCATATAACAATCTGTCAAGCTGCTTACCCTTTGGAACACCGTTTCCGGTACCTTTAGTGTCCTCTGACTCCTCTGGTCCTTTACGATATATCCTTTGGGCAAAGTCCAGCTCCGACCTTCAGTATGGAACTGCGGTGGGCTGGCTCGGGGAAAACACCCCTTCCGGGTTTTGCAAGCAATCACTTCCGCGATGTCAGCTGTCTGCCAGCCAGCCTCAGTACTTAGGGAGAGTCCGTAGCAATGAAGACAGCCGTACTTCGTCAAAATTACACGGTCACCACAATTCTGTAGCCGATTCTCCTTGGCAACCACACAGGTGCGGACCATGATATGGAGATAAAAAATCATTTTTTTATTGCAGATTACAAGTGCATGTGCATAAATTCTTCCAAGTAAGTGCCTAGCCTGACGCGTTTCCACCGACAGCGGTCTTGATCACAACCTAATGTGAGCACGTGATACAAAAATGCAAATTAGTTCAGAATGAACAATGGAGATCGAAACTATCCTGTTTCCTATATTCAGCCTAATAGAATAAATATACACTATATATATGTATATATTCCCAAAAATTGCCAAAGAAACTACCAAACTCCTTTTGTGAGTGGTGCCTCCTATGTGCGTGTGGCCTGCACAAATTAATTATTCACCAAAGCCCTTCCACCAGGAACACAACCAGAGCACTCACAGGTTTTGGAATCCATTTATTACACCCAGCAAGACACGTTTCGGCTGCCATGGCCTTCTCAAAGGCTGTTTGGTGAAACAGATCTATAGCACAGAGGTGTTCTAATGCCTCCTTTAGCTCCCCCTGCACAGTGGCTAGCAAGAGAGTACTGCACTTTTGACAATTGTCAAAATATTCCATAAATGCATACTATTACACTACTTTCAGATACAATGACAGTACAAATGAATTGGGCTCAGCGAGTCCGTCCTTCTGATTATGATGAATCCGGCTGCTTCCGGATTCGAATCGGTCCGACTTGCATTGACTTCAATGGGAGCCTGTGTTCCGAACAAGAACACAGGCTACCATTGAAAAAAGGAGTGGTTGGGGAAAATCTTGCACCCTGTGGCAGGCATTCCATGGTCTAGATAAAAGAATTATGCTGTTCTTCTGAAATGGGAGTCAGATAGAGGGAATATAGACTAACCTGACCAGAGTGGTTCAAAGTTGGGAATTCATTTCATTGGATTATAATGCCCTCACAGACCCTGTAGGGTGTCATGCTTCATCATCGGGCTGCTCCTTGTCTGGTCAGTGGTGCAATACCCGATGGTCTCCCGATTGTAGGGGCACTTAAGTGGAGATCTTTTTCCAACTGCCATTTGGTGGAGACGTGGGGGTTAGGGGCCTAGTGTGTGTAGATGAATGTGTGTTTCAAGTGAATCTAAAATAGGGTTGGGAGTACCAGCGACAACAACTTTAATCAAAGGGTCTCCTTCCCTAAGTAAAACCAAAGATATAAGGCGCTAGGCTGAGGTTATGTCTCACATTATTGCGCTCTTATAGATGATAGGTGAACATGTTTCTCGCCAAATAAATAGTCTGCGGGTGATTCGTCAGGACCAAACAAGTGGGTATATTATCTACAACTTAAAACTTAAATGATGTTGTGGCTGCACACTCACAATATCCGATTCGGAGCCCTTCCGAACGGCATCATAATCGACCCCTAAATATGTTATTTAAAATAAAATGTAACAATCAGCAACAACATTTTTTATAACAAATTCAATCCATCGCATACAATAATTAAAACACATAAATCAAACAATGCCATATAACAATCACATATTATTAATACAAACAGCTAAAAAGGACAGTTCCCACCCAAAAGGAAATAAAAGAAATGATATTTACTGTTCTGTAGCTCCAGATCTTTTTGTGCATATTAAAACTTGTTAATAAATTATGAGAAAGTGTTCAAGAAGCGTTGAAAATATACAATACTATGTATGTATAATTTACATATAATTTTCTTAATAAGAAATAAAAAGAAATATTGTATTTACTTAACTATAGAAATGTTTCTTTTGAATATGCAATAAATACCATTGTCAAGAAATACAATTAGTAAAGTTTCAAAAAATAAATAAAAGCTAAAAATGTGTGTCATCTATAATACGTAAAACAATGTAATTCATAATAGTATTGTATACAAGCATACACCCAATATTTTTTTATGATATTTCTAGTGACTAACAATTGTAATTAAATAGCGCAAACTGTGTCTGCAATGTACTAATGAAATCTAAAATTGGACCGATACTAAAGGGGTGACATTTACTATTCTCACTCCAATCTAACCATACTGGGAAAGGCGTCGGGCCCGAAAGGGGTTACCTTTACTATTCCCACTCCAATTTAATCCAATTTGGGGTAGGTGTTGGACACTAACGGGGTTATATTCACTATTCCTACTCCAATCGTATGGGATAAATGTAGGACACTGAAGGGGCTAAATGTAATATTCCCATTCCAATCAAAAACAATTTGGGGAAGGTGTTGGACACTACAGGGGTTATATTTCCTATTCTCATTCCAATCTAAACCAACTTGAGGAAGGTGTTGAATGCTAAAGGGGCGACATTTACTGTTCCAACTCCAATCTACATTGATTTGGGTAAAGTTTAGGAGACTGAAGGGGTCAAAGTAACTATTCCCACTCCAATCCTAATCAATTTGGGGAAGGTGTTGGACACTAAAGAGGTTACATTTACTATTCTCCCAACAATCTAAACCAGGTGTTGGACACTAAGGGGCTGATTCCGAGTTTGGCGGGCAGACAGCCCGACCACCTCGGCCTCCAGGACACCGCAGCACCGCCGGGATTCCGCGCTCCGTATTACGAGTTGTACAGCCTGAAATGCTGGTGGTTGTCTGCAATATTGGCAATGCAAACTACGATGCTGTCATGGCTGTGGCGTACCCGCTGAGCCTATTACGACTACACAGTCATACTGGCGGTCTCCCAGAAGCGGTTACCCAACGTCAGTAGACTACCACAGTACACTCACAACAAATCACCAACAGTGACCATTGGATGGATTCAAAAACTACACAGCTGATCTGCTTTTGGGAAGTGGACACACCTGCAAATCACACTATGAAAACCACCAATTCCTAACCGGGATCCTTTGCTTCTCACCTACAGCACAGAAGATATGAGACATGTTTGTGACCCGAGGCAGTCCCCTTTTTTGTTTCATCTCAATATTTAGCACTCTACACCACCTTTATTTTTGTTTTTGCACTTTTTCACATATATCGCTTGTTGGTTTTTCCTTTCAAATACTCGCTCAGATTATTATTCTTTATCATGCCTGGCCTCAAAAACCCATGGTTCACTGAAGCTGAGTTGACAGTCATGACGAAATGATTAGAGAAGAGCCCCAAATATTTGGTTCCTAAGTGCAGCATACTCTTCGCAGTAGGAAAATAGAAATGTGTGCACACAGCTGGAAATTAGGAGGAGGTGGAACGACCTCAGGTTGAAGGTGCGTACCCGGTTCAACACCCATCACCTGGATGACCAGAGGACTGTGCGTGGCCATCTAAGTGCCCCATTATAACTCTTTCCCAGGGAGCATAAGGTCTTGGTGATCCTGCATTCTAAGGACTTGGCAGGAATAGCTGGGGGAGCGGACTCTGGTAAGTTGCACTTCACTAACCGTCTCAATACTACAATTTCCTGTTTTCTCTCAACTTGCTATTGTGTTGTCTATCTGTTGTATTGCATTGTATTGTAAGCACATGTATAAAGTGCGCTGTAACCCTACGGGCATCCTGGCACTAGTTTTCGAACATGCAATACTCAAAGTATCAGAGATGTTGGTTTGTCTGTGTTAATGTGTATTGTTGCATATAAGAGCACATGTATCAATATCCATAACACGCCACATGTTGGAGTGGTGTCTGTACGTGGATTACCATGAATAAATATTTTCAGGACCCATAATATGAATTAATATGTAAATGTATGGTCAATCTCAAATGCATGTTGGCAATAGGTATGTCACACTAAGGATTTGTCAAGTGTTGGTAAGATGAGATAGATTGCGTTACAACTATCATGAGGCCCTCTGACTGAAACTCTAACCAGAATGCTAAACTCCTTTTGCCCCTTCTCACTTATCTGCCCTGTTACAACTGATGTTCACTCATCATGCAGGTCATCATTTGTCAAGTGCTGGTAAATAGAGATAGATTGCACTACAACTACAATGAGGCCCTGTGACTGGTACTCTAACAAAGATGCTATACTCCTTTTGCCCTTTCTCAGTTGCCTGCCATAATATAGCAAATGTTCACTCATCATGCTGGTCACATTTTGATCAAGGGTTGGTAAGTGGAGAGAGAAAAGCTACCACTATTACCTTGAGGCCCTGTGCCTGGAACTCTAACCCAGACACTATGCTCCTTTTGCCCCTTTTCACTTGTCTACCATTTTCCAACTGATGTTCACTCATCATGGACTATGCAATATACATACAATGCTTTACTCAGATACATGCCTGAATGCTTTGCTTGATGGTGTCCTCGTCTCAAACTAATGATAGCATGAATGACACCAAACAAACTAAGTAACTCTAATATATGTCAGCCAAAAAGAAAATTCATCTTATAACCAGTTTTATCAATCTGTTTTGTCTTGCGCACACTACTGTTTTTTGCTTTGTTTCAAACAAAATGTATTTGGTTCTGTGTGCTCCTGGGGCAGCGTCTTCACTCCAGACGTCTGAAAAATATGCTAGATTGCACCCCCTTAGTTGGGATGTGTCCCACTAGGGCACTACTTCGGTCCTGCTAATTTAGGCTCTTCAATTTGTAGTCAAAACTCTGTTTGAAGCTTCTGGAACATGGATTTTTATTCTTCATACATTTATATATCTTAGTTCCATTATTTGTATCATTTTAATTGTGCGGACTTTCATTTCCAATGCATTTCGGGTTGTCAATAACTCTTCATCAGGGATTAGTCCTAGGATCAACGTAAATTACATGAGTGACAGCTTTTATAACTTTCTGTTTTCTTATACATGCTAATTACACAGAATTTTTATACCGTACTTGTTTTGATTTTGCCACTTAAATTATCATGCAATAGTGTTGTGTGTAATGTGATATACTAATATACTATACCTTTGTGCTTGTCTGTTTTCAAACAATGAGTTATTTCAAAAAATACGTTTACATTTGGAGAACGTGGTTCTTATTTTTCATGTGTTCATGCTTGCAAGTTTCAAGAAATGAATTTGGGGTTTCAATGCGATAACCGGACTATTTTAAATGAAACATTTGGTGAACATGGTGCGTGTTTTCAATGTGCTCATGCTCATGGGTTTAGGAAATGCGCCTTTAGTGATCGAATTTCAGTGTGGTAACCGGATTATTTCTAATGGGAAAATAGTGATCAGAAGTGATATGTTCAAGATAAAAAGTTTACTTGCGGTCTCAAAAAGTAGCATTTGTACAGCTTTCTCGTTACTTAATCTGTGTCAGCGTTAGGCGCTTCACACCGTGTTATAATTGTTTTATCCGATTATTCCGCGCTCAACAGTAGCTCTACGGCGGTTATTGTGCATATTAATATAATTGCACGTACCTCACGTTTCTCCGGGTTACATTCCTCTTCATTGCCGCGTGTGCTCTTCATTACCGCGTGTGCTTTGAATGTGTTATGTTCTGTTTTTTTAACCCCTCCCATGCTGGTGACGAACCCCAGCCGTCACGCCCCGCGGTGGGCATGTGCGGATGACGGCTGGGGTTCGTCATGGCCCGCCCTATTCTTTTGTTTACCGCACAGCGGAAAAATCGCGGCTGCAGCGAAGGGGTTAAAGTGTGTGAGCAACAAAAACAAAAAACTCACTTAGTGTTGGTTAGTAGTGGGGAAACGAAAAGGGGACTGCTTAGCATCCGGTTTTGGCTGCCATCTTAACAGAGTTTTAAAAGGTATTTGTTCAAATGCGAACCAATATTTAAATGACATATAAAAACATATGAAAAACATATGAAGCACTGAACTTCAGAAAAAATGAATTACAATAACAGTGGTTTTACAAGTAACATCAATATTCTATGCGTTCATTCATCCTGAACGGGTGCACACTGTCCATTTTTTTTATCCAATAATTTTCACATAGGAGGAGGTATTTTCTATTGTCTTGTCCTTCTTGTTTGGGTACCGCCTCTAGGATCAAGAATTTGAGTTGACATACATTATGTCTGTTTTGAGTGAAGTGATTTGCCACAACTGATTTGAGATTTTTTGTTCTTATGTGGATTTGTGTTCATTAAACCTTGTTTTTAGTTTTTTCTCAGTTTTTCCGACGTACACTATGCCACACGGGCAATTGAGTAAGTAAACTGCGTTCATTGTATCGGACGACGCTGTTACTCTAAGTTTGATGTTATATATTAGCCGTGGCAGGTGAGCCGTTGACTCTGCACTCCTTATATGATAAATGATGCTAAATGTATACAAAACTATGCCTTGGAATGATCAAATATACATGTTACGCTGCCACTATGTTGTTTGCAATGTTTTGGAGATGTCATGTTGATCCCTAAGGCCGAAATGCCGCATATCAGCACATCTAATGAGCTGATCAATTCTGCTACATGTATTGAATGTCTTCAAATATCTAGTAACCAGCTTCAACTCCATCTAAATCAACGACAATACTAATCTCCACCTACCTTGTTTCATCCTAGGTCTATATTTACTTTGACACAAACGACGTGGCTGTAGATACCACACTTCCACCAATAGCAATGTTCTCAACAGGTCAATCAGCTAGAGCACCTTGCCAGAGCTTGGACATCGAAAAAATCTGCTCCACCCCAGAATGGCTCTCAGTGATGACAACATTCTTAGAGATGAGAACGTGGATGTCAGTCTGGGCCCATCCAATGTACCTCACCAGAATTCAAGAGTGGGGCTCACTGTGCCCACAGCACCTCCCACCCGAATTTTAACTCTATCAATCTCGGCGTACTTTATTAAGATGGATACTGTGACGGGGCGGCGGGTCTCCCCTGTGAGGTTAAGGATGAGGAGCCCGTTTACCGTGACTGGTGGTCAGCTGTTCCTCTTTCGCCCTTTTCTCTCCCCCTCCAGCAGCCGTCGTGCACTCCTGCGGAGGAGTGGTCAAACGCTGACTCTGTGTACCCTTGGGGATGCGAGGTTGAAACTGGACAGTGCGCCTTTAAGCCTCAATACCTCGATGACGAGACTCCGCCCATCTTGAACGTCGTCACGTCAAAAGAAGGAAGATCCCGGAAGACGCCGGAAGACCTTTCCCCGGAGGACGAGAGTGGTGTGGAGTGGAGAACGAGTACGGAGCAGATCGTGACCAGCCCAGCTGAAGCCAGCAAGCCAGGAGGCCAACGTTTCCGTGAAGCGCCCCACCACGCTCCCGCGGGAGGAGTGTGTCTTACAAAGGTACGGGGCAAAGTTGCGGGGTGGGCGGGTTGGAGTGGCTAGACCACTGTGTAAATACCGCCTAGTCGACCCCCTGTACCCCTACCTCACGAGCACTACTATCACTGCCGATCTTTAGATATTCACTGGGCACCTGGTTTCCCTCACTCCCGGTCCCTAAGCTGAGTGTGCTGGACGCTCCCCTGATCCTGCTGTTTTTGTTCCTTTCCTTTTGGGTGGCGCTATCCCAGACTTCGCCTGGAGGTCGTTTGTGATGTCATCACTCTGGCTGCAACACCCCCTGGTCAACGCCGCAACACCCTGGAACTACCGAGTTTCCCTAGAGGCGTCAGAACGGAGCCTGACGATATCGCACGCATAAGACTGTCCAATCGCAGAAAAAAAGCTTACTTGAAAATAAAGCCCTCTCTAAAAGCTCTATTCCAGCCTACTGACTCCGTTCCTTCTCCTGTGGTCCCTAACCCGGTACAGATACCATATTCATTGAAGCATCCAAGTTGTTGGTCGCCCACTCTTTAAACATCAAAGGATCCGGATTTCCGAATAAAGGGGCAATCATAACCCGCAAACCTTGCGGAACTCTTCCAGCCTCCTTATACTTTTCTAGCAACTTCTTTTCCCACCATTGAGTCATCTCAGTAAGGAGCAATTTTTCTAACTTCTTTAGCAAAGTTGTAATGTCATTATTAGTGTTCGGGTTACTGGTTTGATTTTGTTGTACTGTTTCTACTTCTGGTATGTAGTGAAAAAGGACATCTGCTGCCCCTTCTCGGTCCCTCAGCGCATCTGCTGTGGATATCATATTTATTCAAGCAATCTGCAATCAGTCACTGGTATACCGAACACTCCTTCAAGTCTGGTCTATAGTCTTGCTCCAATATCCCTACCACCCGCAATGTTCATATAACAATCTGTCAAGCTGCTTACCCTTTGGAACACCGTTTCCTGTACATTTAGTGTCCTCTGACTCCTCGTGTCCTTTACGATATATCCTTTGGGCAAAGTCCAGCTCCAACCTTCAGTATGGAACTGTGGGGGGCTGGCTCGGGAAATACCCCTTCCGGGTTTTGCAAGCAATCACTTCCGCGATGTCAGCTGTCTGCCAGCCAGCCTCAGTACGGAGGCAGAGTCCGTAGCAACGAAGACAGCCGTACTTTGTCAAAATTACACGGTAACCACAATTCTGTAGCCGATTCTCCTTGGCAACCACACAGGTGCGGACCATGATATGGGGATAAAAAATCCTTTTTTTATTGCAGATTACAAGTGCATGTGAATAAATTCATCCAAGTAAGTACCCAGCCTGACGCGTTTCGACCGACGGCGGTCTTGATCACATGACACGCTGGATCAATCACATCTTATATATAGTGACCTAATGTGAGCACGTGATACAAAAATGCAAATTAGTTCAGAATGAACAATGGAGATCGAAACTATCCTGTTTCCTATACTCAGCCTAATAGAATGAATATACACTATATATATGTATATATTCCCAAAAATTGCCACAGAAACTGCCAAACTCCTTTTGTGAGTGGTGCCTCCTATGTGCGTGTGGCCTGCACAAATTAATTATTCACCAAAGCCCTTCCACCAGGAACACAACCAGAGCACTCACAGGTTTTGGAATCCATTTATTACACCCAGCAAGACACGTTTCGGCTGCCAAGCCCTTCTCAAATGCTGTTTGGTGAAACAGATCTATGGCACAGAGGTGTTCTAATGCCTCCTTTAGCTCCCCCTGCACAGTGGCTAGCAAGAGAGTACTGCACTTTTGACAATTGTCAAAATATTCCATAAATGCATACTATTACACTACTTTCAGATACAATGACAGTACAAACGAATTGGGCTCAGTGAGTCCGTCCTTCTGATTATGATGAATCCGGCTGCTTCCGGATACGAATCGGTCCGACTTGCATTGACTTCAATGGGAGCCTGTGTTCCGAACAAGAACACAGGCTACAATTGAAAAAAGGAGTGGTTGGGGAAAATCTTGCACCCTGTGGCAGGCATTCCATGGTCTAGATAAAAGAATTATGCTGTTCTTCTGAAATGGGAGTCAGATAGAGGGAATATAGACTAACCTGACCAGAGTGGTTCAATGTTGGGAATTCATTTCATTGGATTATAATGCCCTCACACACCCTGTAGGGTGTCATGCTTCATCAACGGGTTGCTCCTTGTCTGGTCAGTGGTGCAATACCCGATGGTCTCCCGATAGTAGGGGCACTTAAGTGGAGATCTTTTTCCAACTACCATTTGGTGGAGACGTGGGGGTTAGGGGCCTAGTGTGTGTAGATGAATGTGTGTTTCAAGTGAATCTAAAATAGGGTTGGGAGTACCAGCGACAATAACTTTAATCAAAGGGTCTCCTACCCTAAGTAAAATCAAAAGATATAAGGCGCTAGGCTGAGGTTATGTCTCAGATTATTGCGCTCTTGTAGGTGATAGGTAAACATGTTTCTCGCCAAATAAATAGTCTGCGGGTGATTCGTCAGGACCAAACAAGTGGGTATATTATCAACAACTTAAAACTCAAATGGTATTGTGGCTGCACACTCACAATATCCGATTCGGAGCCGTTCCGAACGGCATCATAATCGACCCCTAAATATGTTATTTAAAATAAAATGTAACAATCAGCAACAACATTTTTTATAACAAATTCAATCCATCGCATACAATAATTAAAACACATAAATCAAACAATGCCATATAACAATCACATATTATTAATACAAACAGCTAAAAAGGACAGTTCCCACCCAAAAGGAAATAAAAGAAATGATAGTTACTGTTCTGTAGCTCCAGATCTTTTAGTGTATATTAAAACATGTTAATAATTTGTGAGAAAGTGTTCAAGAAGCGTTGAAAATATACAATACTATGTATGTATAATTTACATATAATTTTCTTAATAAGAAATAAAAAGAAATACTGTATTTACTTAACTATAGAAATGTTTCTTTTAAATATGCAATAAATACCATTGTCAAGAAATACAGTTAGTAAAGTTTCAAAAAATAAATAAAAGCAAAAAATGTGTGTCATCTATAATACGTAAAACAATGTAATTCATAATAGTATTGTATACAAGCATGCACCCAATATTTTTTTATGATATTTCTAGTGACTAACAATTGTAATTAAATAGCGCAAACTGTGTCAGCAATGTACAAATGAAATCTAAAAATGGACCGATACTAAAGGGGTGACATTTACTATTCTCACTCCAATCTAACCATACTGGGAAAGGCGTCGGGCCCGAAAGGGGTTACCTTTACTGTTCCCACTCCAATTTAATCCAATTTGGGGTAGGTGTTGGACACTAACAGGGTTATATTAACTATTCCTACTCCAATCCTATGGGATAAATGTAGGACACTGAAGGGGCTAAATGTAATATTCCCATTACAATCAAAAACAATTTGGGGAAGGTGTTGGACACTACAGGGGTTATATTTCCTATTCTCATTCCAATCTAAACCAACTTGAGGAAGGTGTTGAATGCTAAAGGGGCGACATTTACTGTTCCAACTCCAATCTACATTGATTTGGGTAAAGTTTAGGAGACTGAAGGGGTCAAAGTAACTATTCCCACTCTAATCTTAATCAATTTGAGGAAGGTGTTGGACACTAAAGGGGTTACATTCACTATTCTCCCTACAATCTAATCCAGGTGTTGGACACTAAGGGGCTGATTACGAGTTTGGCGGGCAGACAGCCCGACCACCTCGGCCTCCAGGACACCGCAGCACCACCGGGATTCCACGCTCCGTATTACGAGCTGTACAGCCTGAAATGCTGGTGGCCTTGGTGGTCTGCAATATTGGCAATGCATACTACGATGCTGTCATGGCTGTGGTGTACCCGCTGAGCCTATTACGACTACACAGTCATACTGGCGGTCTCCCAGAAGCGGTTACCCAACGGCAGTAGACTACCACAGTACACTCACAACAAATCACCAACAGTGACCATTGGATGGATTCAAACACTACACAGCCGATCTGCTTTTGGGAAGTGGACACACCTGCAAATCACACTATGAAAACCACCAATTCCTGACCGGGATCCTTTGCTTCTCACCTACAGCACAGAAGATATGAGACATGTTTGTGACCCAAGGCAGTCCCCTTTTTTGTTTCATCTCAATATTTAGCACTCTACACCACCTTTATTTTTGATTTTGCACTTTTCACATATATCGCTTGTTGGTTTTTCCTTTCAAATACTCGCTCAGATTATTATTCTTTATCATGCCTGGCCTCAAAAACCCATGGTTCACTGAAGCTGAGTTGACAGTCATGACGAAATGATTAGAGAAGAGCCCCAAATATTTGGTTCCTAAGTGCAGCATACTCTTCTCAGTAGGAAAATAGAAATGTGTGCACACAGCTGGAAACTAGGAGGAGGTGGAACGACCTCAGGTTGAAGGTGCGTACCCGGTTCAACACCCATCACCTGGATGACCAGAGGACTGTGCGTGGCCATCTAAGTGCCCCATTATAACTCTTTCCCAGGGAGGATAAGGTCTTGGTGATCCTGCATTCTAAGGACTTGACAGGAATAGCTGGGGGAGCGAACTCTGGTAAGTTGCACTTCACTAACCGTCTCAATACTACAATTTCCTGTTTTCTCTCAACTTGCTATTGTGTTGTCTATCTGTTGTATTGCATTGTATTGTAAGCACATGTATAAAGTGCGCTGTAACCCTACGGGCATCCTGGCACTAGTTTTCGAACATGCAATACTCAAAGTATCAGAGATGTTGGTTTGTCTGTGTTAATGTGTATTGTTGCATATAAGAGCACATGTATCAATATCCATAACACGCCACATGTTGGAGTGGTGTCTGTACGTGGATTACCATAAATAAATCTTCTCAGGACCCATAATATGAATTAATATGTAAATGTGCCTGGAACTCTAACCCAGACACTATGCTCCTTTTGCCCCTTTTCACTTGTCTACCATTTTCCAACTGATGTTTACTCATCATGGACTATGCAATATACATACAATGCTTTACTCAGATACATGCCTGAATGCTTTGCTTGGTGGTGTCCTGGTCTCAAACTAATGATGGCATGAATGACACCAAACAAACTAAGTAACTCTAATATATGTCAGCCAAAAAGAAAATTCATCTTTTAACCAGTTTTATCAATCTGTTTTGTCTTGCGCACACTACTGTTTTTTGCTTTGTTTAAAACAAAATGTATTTGGTTCTGTGTGCTCCTGGGGCAGCGTCTTCACTCCAGACGTCTGAAAAATATGCTAGATTGCACCTCCCACCCGAGCTGCGAAAACACAGGCAACCCCCAACCTGTGTATCTAGCACAGTCAGTACCATCCTGTGTCCCCTAGTCCTGGATTCTGAGGTGGCTGTCACCACCACAGTCACTGAGGAAACTGACCTAGTGGCAGCCTGTAAGACGTAGGGGCTGTGGGAGGGTAACTGCGGGCTCATAGACTGAGCCCTTTGGGGCCACGGATACCCAGGCCACCATCACCCACATCCTGGAAATCTACCAAGACTCCCAAGATGTGATGGGCCAGGTACTTTCCGAAATCCAGGAGATTAAGCAGCTGCAGAGGTACATATACCGGCAGGACATCAACATCACCCTCTGCAGGTCATTTCCACCTGCATCTACCCCTTCCTGTGGTCATAGTCCATCCAGGCCATCAACATGTGCTGCAATCACAGTAAGTGAGGCCCAGTCAGAGGAGGACATGCCTGAACTCACCCCTTTCTCAGCAGCTGTGTATACTCCGTCCAGCAAAAATATGGGATATCCACGCAAAAATTCTGAAGTTGGAGATGGCAAGACACCCACCACTGCTAGTAAGAAACCTCATCCCTAAATTCCTCCTGTGTGTGTAACACATTCACTTTTTGGACTATTCCTGCACACTTTTCCATATCTGATGAAAGTAATATGTAGGACTTTGGACTCACATTAATTTTTATTACACTTTTTGATCTTATCCTTGTTCACTTAATTAAATTCACAAGTCGCCAAATCATTGTCTCCTGTTGTAGTCTCACATACACCAATGTATATGTACTACCTTGCAAACTTAGCAATACCGAAACTAGATACTTCTGGAAGCATAGGAATGTTGTATGTTAACAGTGTGCAACTCTGCATCACTACCATGTCACAACATAGCAAATGAGACATGACTCAATTTGTCTGTATCACTGATGACATAATCAGTTGCAGACCTTCACACCATGGAAGGAGGGGATACATCTGACAATATCCCAATAAAAGCAACATGAAATTAGGTCGAAATTATCAGCTGAAGCCATTTTACCTACCTCACAAAAGGATTTCCACATCAAACAAACACACAGACACATGTCAGTAAAACAGTTTCTGACCACAGGTTCATTCCAATCCAGTGTTGCTTACATTTGGTGGAAAGTCACAAACAAATCACTACCATGTCACAACATAGCAAATGAGACATGACTCAATTTGTCTGTATCACTGATGACATAATCAGTTGCAGACCTTCACACCATGGAAGGAGGGGATACATCTGACAATATCCCAATAAAAGCAACATGAAATTAGGTCGAAATTATCAGCTGAAGCCATTTTACCTACCTCACAAAAGGATTTCCACATCAAACAAACACACAGACACATGTCAGTAAAACAGTTTCTGACCACAGGTTCATTCCAATCCAGTGTTGCTTACATTTGGTGGAAAGTCACAAACAAATGTCAGTGATATGCCACAAGCACTTTGGCCTACAATGAGGAGACAGATCAACTGCTACATAAGATTCATGAACAATGAGGATTTAGCCAATGTAGTGACAGATTAGCATGATGTGGGCCCAATACAACATTGTGTTGGTTCACATGATGACACACATATGGAATTAGCACCAACATACCACAAGGAACAAGTCGAATGGAAGCCACATAACGTCCATCCTATCGCTGTGCAATTTGTCTGGGTACTGGGTTTGTGCACCCAAATTCTGTGACAGACATTCCTAGGACCAATCCATGTGCACTTCGTAAATCTGAACAGCAACATACACCCTTCGTAAATCTGAACAGCAACATACACCTGCTACTGTCACAACTCTGAATTATCCAAATGATGATGACATGGTGAAGGAATTTACAACAGACCAACTCAGAGAGGTATTAGCTAGGAAACTGTACATATGGTACAAATCACACATAGTCAACTCCTCGAGAACACAGCCCAAGACAAAATGTACAGCTAAACAAATCTACACTCACAAAACAAACAACTTTCTCCAGATATTGTCGGAGCCATGTGTTCCTAGCATGTAGCATTACCATCCTCCACATAACATCACAAAAAGAGTTGCAATAATAGTCAAAGTCATCACATCTCACACCATACTTACACTCAAGATAGAAGGTTTCGGATGACTTCTTGACTCAAGTCCTTCCTCTTCACCACTATCATCGTCATCATTTCATTTAGCATTTCAGGTTCCTCACCTGGTGGCTCTTCATGGCCTACATTCTCTGCATTGTAAGGGATGTTCTGTCGCAGGGCAATGTTGTGGAACATACAGCAGGCCACGGTGATCCTGCACACCTTCCTGTGTGAGTAGAGGAGGGCTCACCCAGTTTTGTCGAGACATCTGACTCTGGATTTCAGTAGCCCAAAAGCCTGCTTCATTGGCCGCTGTGTTCTTCCTTGAGCCTCTTTGAAGCTGACATTCCTTGGTGTTGTAGGATTCCTCAGCAATGCCAACACCATTGCCAGTCTCCTAGATGGAAGACAGACAGAAGTGCAACAAGGAGTTACACTGAGTTAGGACAGATCACACTTACCTATAAGCCTGCATCACTCTACGGGGGCACACAGACGCTGCATCAGCGTGGACATTGCCTCATCTTACCGGCTGCACTATCCCTGGGCTCCACATGCTGTTGGTCTCCCCTGCCACCGTTTCCACCATCGTTGCACGGACGCAGCAGGGGGAGACTACAGCTCCTAGGATTCCTCGCTGTACCGCCCGCTTCCGCCCTGTAGCGCGCCCGGAGGCGTTTAAAGATCGGACGCTCCCTCGGTGGAGCGGGGGCCTGCATCACTCTACGGGGGCACACAGACGCTGCATCAGCGCGGACATTGCCTCATCTTACCGGCTGCACTATCTCTGGGCTCCACGCGCTGTTGGTCTCCCCTGCCACCGTTTCCACCATTGTTGCACGGCCGCAGCAGGGGGAGACTACAGCTCCCAGGATTCCTCGCTACACTACCCACTTCCGCCCTGTAGCGCGCCCGGAGGTGTTTAAAGATCAGACGCTCCCTCGGTGGAGCGGGGCCTGCATCACTCTACGGGGGCACACAGACGCTGCATCAGCGCGGACATAGCCTCATCTTACCGGCTGCACTATCCCTGGGCTCCACACGCTGTTGGTCTCCCCTGCCGCCGTTTCCACCATCGTTGCACGGCCACAGCAGGGGGAGACTACAGCTCCCAGGATTCCTCGCTGCACCGCCCACTTCCGCCCTGTAGCACGCCCGGAGGTGTTTAAAGATCGGACGCTCCCTCGGTGGAGCGGGGGCCTGCATCACTCTACGGGGGCACACAGACGCTGCATCAGCGCAGACATTGCCTCATCTTACCGGCTGCACTATCCCTGGGCTCCACACTCGGTTGGTCTCCCCTGCCGCCGTTTTCACCATCGTTGCACGGCCGCAGCAGGGGGAGACTACAGCTCCCATGATTCCTCGCTGCACCGCCCACTTCCGCCCTGTAGCGCGCCCGGAGGCGTTTAAAGATCGGACGCTTCCTCCACGTCGCGGACGCGCGAGGGCGGCGCCGGGCGAAGCCCGGGCAAAGGGCGGGCCGTCTGAGGCCGTCGGAGGCTGGATGAGGCCGGGCCGGCCAACCCCTCTTACATCCGCGGTGGATGCCGACAAAGTCTAGACCATTAACCAAAGGTACTGTTAATTAAGACCTAAAGTCTCTGGCCCCATACTCTTGTAACATCGGTCCAGACCCCAGTAAGAAGGAGCAAATTCTGACCGGGTGGGGGGCTCTTGCTATACCCCCCACCGATCCAGTAATCACCAGTAAAGAATGAGTAATGCGGGCAAAAAGTCAAAAACTATCACAACGCGCCCAAACACCAGGTTGCAAGCGGCCATGCCACAGCCCTTACCTAGCCTAACAGCAATAGATAGGATGCTACAAAAAACCATAGGAGTTGTTGCAACGGCAATCGAAAACACTGAGAGAAGGTTTTCACTTACACCTACCGTGTGCACTCAAGACCTGGGAGTGGATGCAACAGATGTCCCTGATTTAAGTTCCTATTTAACATCATCTTATGTTGAGCTACCCTGTGCACAGGCACCCACAGAAACCCTGATAGTGGTTGAGGATACCCCAACAGATGCGGTTTCTCCCCCTGGGTTGGAAATCCCCACAACAAGTAAACCATGCCCCAGAAGGAGAAAAGACTGTCTACCAAAAAAGAAAATGGGGAAAAAAAACATAACTAATCACAATCTGGTGACGCCAACAACTAACACGTCGCAAATGACACCAGGTATACCTTGCTGGGTCACCAATATGGTGCTGATCTACAGGCATGCCTGGAACAGACCATCATCACCCACATCAAACCACTGGTGTCCAAGATTGACAGACTAGTCTCAATTGTAAATAGTAGGGGGGTAGGGACTGCAAAGCCCGTGAATCCCTCAGGTAATCCAGCTCCATCCGAGCAGGGCGACATACCAAGAAATACACATAGGGATAAGGTAACACCATCAGCAAACCCCCCTATATTGAACAAAAATGCAGGAACACCTTTACCTACCACTAGGTCCACCAGAGCTCCACCTCCCCCCGTCCTTTAACCACCACTCATGGCCAGACCCAGCAGGGAGTAGGAAACCCCAACCGCAATAATGACAAAACCGGTCCCAACAATAAAGAGGGCAAAAATGAGAAAAAAAGCAGCTTGCCTAAAACAAGAAATGTACCAGCCAATGCTGGTCCAGCCCGATTGCTGACTATTAATCTTCCACCGGAAGCTCTGCCCTTCATTGTAGCACTCACAGGAGTCCCGCCCCTAGATGAAGGGAGAAGAGAAAACCACTTTGATTTAAAATATAAGTGCACGCAATGGCTAAATGCAAATAGACCACTACCCCCAAACATCTCAGGGGAAATACTCGCTGTCAGAAGAGTGGAATGGATTGGGGAGGGACCAAAAACTGTGGCAGGAGACATCATAGTAATACATTTTAGGGACACCTCTACTGTGGATTACATCTGCAATGCCCCCTTGGGTGTTTCAAACACCCAAATATATCCACTATGTCTGTCATACTTTTACTCTATCCCACCCTGGAGATTAGTTTACCCTAATAGGGCTCCTCGCAGGAGGGGCCTTTATGGCCCACCAAACAGAATGCAACAGTGGCGAGCACCGGGGGAGGGCACTTTTCCACACGATCTTATAAACCCACTACAAGCCCATTGGAATAGGTTCAGTGTTTTGGAGGAGGTGAATTGACTCTCACCTTTGGAGAAGGAGGGGACCAGAGAAAAGGGGAACCTGGATACCCCCCCTCTAAACGGAGGGAGGGAAGCGCAAGGCTCAGATAAACCAGTGGAAGGTTGTTTAAAGATAATCTCCTGGAATATAGCCGGGCTAAAAAATAAATTGATCACACCAGATTGGCATTCCTTTATGGCTGCTCACGATATCTGCCTTATGCAGGAGACCTGGGCAATGGAAGAGAGCAAAAGCCCGGCCTTTGCAACCTATGACATCTTAGCAGTGTCGACAGGTAGAGGCCACCCTTCTGGCGGACTATCGATATGGATAGGTACCCACTTGGGCATCCAGGCAGAACAAATGCAAACTAATTCCCTGGATGTCCAGTGTGTCCTATTAACACCCCAAAGTAACCCACAAGTAGCCATAATAAACATCTACTCAAGGCCAGTTAAAAAGGGGCAGGAATCAAATAGAATTAAAGCCCTTGATCAATGTATCCATGGTTTAGACCCCTCTATTGCGATAATTTTGGGTGGTGATCTTAACTGCCAATTCGAGCCTCTGGGTAGCATGGAGGTTAGTGAACAAAATGAGGTAGACTTATTTTGGCATATCCCAGACCCGAAGCTCACCCCAGTGAGAGCATGGACACCGTTGGTGCTCCAGATAAAATCCTTTACCCTTGCAATGTCTATGCAGTCGTGCAATGGTAGGTTGGATCCCGACTGTCCAGGAGTAGTCACATACAACAGGGCAAATCATACCTCCATCATAGATTATATCATGATGGAGGCAAAACATTGGGATAGGCTGAAAGAATTTAGGGTTGTACCAAGGCATGATAGTGATCATAATGCCCTGGTTCTAACCCTTAAGCCCGGGTCTTTCGGCCTTACAAACCCTGCCCCAGACCCAGCTATGGTGAGAACACCCCTCATGGTAACTAACAACAGGAAAAGGGTAAAATGGCCGCATTTTGCGAACTCTCCCACTAACCTCGCCAAAATATACCAGATTGCAATTCCCTGCATAAGCAAGATGGGGAGCCAGCTTCTTGCCGGCAACCCGTACAAATACATACGCAACTAGCTATGACATTAGGGGAGGTACTCTATTCAGTCTGTGGAAACAAACGAAGCATTCCTAGGTCGCACCCTTGGTTTGATTGTACCTGCAAGAAAGTAAAGAGGGACCTCCTTGCAGCAATAAAATCCAAAGATATGCCATTAATTAGGGCAATGAGACAGCGGTACAAAAAGGAGATCACCAGGGGCAAGAGAGAGTGGGAGGAAGCCAGGTGGGAAGAATTGAGACAAGCGCTCCTTTCAAAGGATGCTAAATTATTTTGGGCTCTAATTAATGCTGGTACAAAAGGGGGGGGGGAGGTTAATTTCCCAAACATAGCCCCCTCAGTATGGGAGTCGCACTTCACAGCTCTTTACACAAGACCGGAGACTGGTGTTGACATGCATTACAGACAGGCCCAGTTGACAGGGGCAGATAGGACCCTTCGGACCTCCCCGGCCCCAGACCCCTCGCACGAGTATCGACTGTCGGGGGCCTCGGGCCTGGGTCGGCGGAGGGGCCCGGTGGGCGATCGGGAGATGACTTCCTTTCAAAACCTAGAGAGCATTTCTCTCAAGGAAGTGGAGTCCGCTATAGAAAGATTGCTCCGAAACAAAGCCCCAGGCCATGACAAATTACCTGGTGACCTCTTTCGCTCCCAGCCCAAAATCTGGACTCTGTATCTTGTAGTCCTGTGTAATGCCATACTTTGGGATTCCAAGCTACCGGAAACTTGGTTGAGAGCTGAGATCATCCCCATTTATAAGAAGGGCTGCCCGTTATCCCCGTCCAACTACAGGCCCATTAGTCTTCTAGACACTACCCAAAAACTAATGGGCCGGATTCTATTGGATAGGATACTGGGCTGGATAGAGGAACACAGAATACTGACCACCCTCCAAGCCGGATTTAGATCAGGCATCTCGACCCTGGACCAGATCTTTAGGCTGCAGGTCCTTTTCTGGAAAACTGCAAGAGTAGAGGGTGGCAGCCTCTACCTTGTTTTTGTGGACCTGCGGGCCGCCTTTGATCTTGTGCCCAAAGAGAAGTTATGGAGAGTATTGGAAGAACTAGGCCTCCTGCTCTATTTACTAGATGTCTTGATCTGACTCCATGTGGGGAACTTTGCCCTGGTCAGGTGTGGAAGGAACGGCGAACTCTCAGCTCCCTTCACAGTAACCAGGGGTGTACGCCAGGGTTGTGCCCTTGCCCCTACTCTCTTCAGCCTTTATGTTAATGGCTTGATAGATGAATTGGATGGAGTTAGGGATAACGATGCCCCGAGATTGGCAACTGGAAGGGTGACTGCTCTGATGTTCGCGGGTGACACTTTGCTGTTATCCCGAACATCAACAGGCATCCAGCGGGTTCTGGATGGGTTTTCAACTTTCTGTGCCTCAAGGGGATTGGAGGTTAACCTGGATAAAACCAAGTTTATGGTTTTCAATCCCCCGAGGCACACCCGCCGAGCACTATCTTGAACGGCACCCCACTTGAGCGGGTGAAAACCTTTGTTTACCTGGGTGTCACGCTAACTGAAGACTTTGACTGGGGCCAACAGGTGTCTAGATCTGCCCTGAGACTTTCACAGATTATAGGGGGGATTGGGAAATTTCATAAAACTTCACAATTTAAACCAGTCGCCCCCGTTCTTGAAACTTACAGAACCCAGACCAGGTCAGCAGCTACGTATGGGGCAGAACTATGGGGGTACAAGAACGTACTGAGTCTACTAAAGGTGGAACAAGCTTTCATGAGAAATTTGGGAGGCTTACCCCAAAGCACCCCTCTCATACCATTGCGGTTAGATATGGGCCTTGAGTCCATAAAAGATCTGATAGCCGCACAACCCATGCTCTACTGGAGAAGGCTCTGGCCTGTACTGGAACTTGTTGATTACAGAGCGGAATTTTCAGCTGTCTGGGGGCAGCTCAAGAACAAAAACATACCCTGGCTATCCCACATCAAGGTCCTGCTTCACCAAATTGGCTTGCCTCAATTGTGGGAGTCCCCGGAGGAGAGCTGTCCTAGGCTCCAGAGGTCAGAACTGTTGGCTATCCTGAGAAACAACAGCCTCAACACGCTACACAGCTTGCCATCTCTGGGCAGGCTAACAACTGAATTCCTACAGGTGAAAACTGCGCCCAAGAAGGAGGATTTCTTAGATCTAGTGCAGCCTCCTCTTGCGAGAAAACTATATATCCAACTAAGGCATGGCTACTTGCCCAATAGGGGGCAGACCTCTAAATGGTCTATCTCAAATGAGGGAAATTGTCCAGCATGTAATAACAGCACAGAAGATATCGTCCATGTCCTGTTCTTTTGTCCGGCGTATAGCAAGATACAGAAATGCTGGTTGGCAATTCTGTGCAGAAACTTGGGACTTAGACAATGTGATCAGGCTTGCAGAATTTTAACATATGATACCTCCCCTCCCATTGTGTTTGCTGTTTCCCGCTTCTTACACGGTGTGTGGCGCAGAAGGACCACCTTTTTGATAAGGACCTAATTGGAGCACCCCCCCTCCATTATTCCTATTTCCTTTTACTCCCCCTTTGATAACTTTTGGTAAACTTGTTGTTTAATAATGTTTTAACTGCTTCTATTTATGGATTTTATCACCGTTCTTGTATGTATTTTATCTGCACTTTTATGGTCGATGACCGAAATAAAGTTATCAAAAGTAAAGTATACGCCAGTAGTAGTTGTAGCAGTAGTTGTGACATCAGCTGGGGCTGTTCTGCAGGATGAGAGTCCCTTGCTCATTGCACCATCAGGATTCAAGCAAGCCGGGCCGACGACGGCTGAAATGCCAGAAACCGGTCCCCGGAAGCTTGTTTCCTTCCCAGTATAAGATTTGGCTTGGTAGTTTGGTTTGCCCTGTTCCCATCATGCACTGGGACAGGAACAGACTAATTTGCATGTAGCCAGGTTCTGAGCTGGGATGGTGCAGTGAGCTAAAAAATGGTGATGGATCAAGCCCTGATCTTTGGACTGGGTAAGAGTGGTCTGCTTAATTCAGACACTCTGTTCATCACCACCCCCTTTTCTGGATCATTTTGTCCACCATAAGCATGGAAGGGTATACTCAGATGTGAGTCCCTTGCTCATTGCACCATCAGGATTCAAGCAAGCCGGGCCGACAACGGCTGAAATGCCAGAAACCGGTCCCCGGAAGCTTGTTTCCTTCCCAGTATAAGAATTGGCTTGGTAGTTTGGTTTGCCCTTTTCCCATCATGCACTGGGACAGGAACAGACTAATTTGCATGTAGCCAGGTTCTGAGCTGGGATAGTGCAGTGAGCTAAAAAACGGTGATGGATCAAGCCCTGATCTTTGGACTGGGTAAGAGTGGTCTGCTTAATTCAGACAATCTGTTCATCACCACCCCCTTTTCTGAATCATTTTGTCCACCATAAGCGTGGAAGGGTATACTCAGATGTGAGTCCCTTGCTCATTGCACCATCAGGATTCAAGCAAGCCGGGCCGACGACGGCTGAAATGCCAGAAACCGGTCCCCGGAAGCTTGTTTCCTTCCCAGTATAAGAATTGGCTTGGTAGATTGATTTGCCCTGTTCCCATCATGCACTGGGACAGGAACAGACTAATTTGCATGTAGCCAGGTTCTGAGCTGGGATGGTGCAGTGAGCTAAAAAACGGTGATGGATCAAGCCCTGATCTTTGGACTGGGTAAGAGTGGTCTGCTTAATTCAGACACTCTGTTCATCACCACCCCCTTTTCTGAATCATTTTGTCCACCATAAGCGTGGAAGGGTATACTCAGATGTGAGTCCCTTGCTCATTGCACCATCAGGATTCAAGCAAGCCGGGCCGACGACGGCTGAAATGCCAGAAACCGGTCCCCGGAAGCATGTTTCCTTCCCAGTATAAGAATTGGCTTGGTAGTTTGGTTTGCCCTGTTACCATCATGCACTGGGACAGGAACAGACTAATTTGCATGTAGCCAGGTTCTGAGCTGGGATGGTGCAGTGAGCTAAAAAACGGTGATGGATCAAGCCCTGATCTTTGGACTGGGTAAGAGTGGTCTGCTTAATTCAGACACTCTGTTCATCACCACCCCCTTTTCTGAATCATTTTGTCCACCATAAGCGTGGAAGGGTATACTCAGATGTGAGTCCCTTGCTCATTGCACCATCAGGATTCAAGCAAGCCGGGCCGACGACGGCTGAAATGCCAGAAACCGGTCCCCGGAAGCTTGTTTCCTTCCCAGTATAAGAATTGGCTTGGTAGTTTGGTTTGCCCTGTTCCCATCATGCACTGGGACAGGAACAGACTAATTTGCATGTAGCTAGGTTCTGAGCTGGGATGGTGCAGTGAGCTAAAAAACGGTGATGGATCAAGCCCTGATCTTTGGACTGGGTAAGAGTGGTCTGCTTAATTCAGACACTCTGTTCATCACCACCCCCTTTTCTGAATCATTTTGTTCACCATAAGCGTGGAAGGGTATACTCAGATGTGAGTCCCTTGCTCATTGCACCATCAGGATTCAAGCAAACCGGGCCGACGATGGCTGAAATGCCAGAAACCGGTCCCCGGAAGCTTGTTTCCTTCCCAGTATAAGAATTGGCTTGGTAGTTTGGTTTGCCCTGTTCCCATCATGCACTGGGACAGGAACAGACTAATTTGCATGTAGCCAGGTTCTGAGCTGGGATGGTGCAGTGAGCTAAAAAACGGTGATGGACCAAGCCCTGATCTTTGGACTGGGTAAGAGTGGTCTGCTTAATTCAGACACTCTGTTCATCACCACCCCCTTTTCTGAATCATTTTGTCCACCATAAGCGTGGAAGGGTATACTCAGATGTGAGTCCCTTGCTCATTGTACCATCAGGATTCAAGCAAGCCGGGCCGACGACGGCTGAAATGCCAGAAACCGGTCCCCGGAAGCTTGTTTCCTTCCCAGTATAAGAATTGGCTTGGTAGTTTGGTTTGCCCTGTTCCCATCATGCCCTGGGACAGGAACAGACTAATTTGCATGTAGCCAGGTTCTGAGCTGGGATGGTGCAGTGAGCTAAAAAATGGTGATGGATCAAGCCCTGATCTTTGGGCTGGGTAAGAGTGGTCTGCTTAATTCAGACACTCTGTTCATCACCACCCCCTTTTCTGAATCATTTTGTCCACCATAAGCGTGGAAGGGTATACTCAGATGTGAGTCCCTTGCTCATTGCACCAACAGGATTCAAGCAAGCCGGGCCGACAACGGCTGAAATGCCAGAAACCGGTCCTCGGAAGCTTGTTTCCTTCCCAGTATAAGAATTGGCTTGGTAGTTTGGTTTGCCCTGTTCCCATCATGCACTGGGACAGGAACAGACTAATTTGCATGTAGCCAGGTTCTGAGCTGGGATGGTGCAGTGAGCTAAAAAACGGTGATGGATCAAGCCCTGATCTTTGCACTGGGTAAGAGTGGTCTGCTTAATTCAGACACTCTGTTCATCACCACCCCCTTTTCTGAATCATTTTGTCCACCATAAGCGTGGAAGGGTATACTCAGATGTGAGTCCCTTGCTCATTGCACCATCAGGATTCAAGCAAGCCGGGCCGACGACGGCTGAAATGCCAGAAACCGGTCCCCGGAAGCTTGTTTCCTTCCCAGTATAAGAATTGGCTTAGTAGTTTGGTTTGCCCTGTTCCCATCATGCACTGGGACAGGAACAGACTAATTTGCATGTAGCCAGGTTCTGAGCTGGGATGGTGCAGTGAGCTAAAAAACGGTGATGGATCAAGCCCTGATATTTGGACTGGGTAAGAGTGGTCTGCTTAATTCAGACACTCTGTTCATCACCACCCCCTTTTCTGAATCATTTTGTCCACCATAAGCGTGGAAGGGTATACTCAGATGTGAGTCCCTTGCTCATTGCACCATCAGGATTCAAGCAAGCCGGGCCGACAACGGCTGAAATGCCAGAAACCGGTCCCCGGAAGCTTGTTTCCTTCCCAGTATAAGAATTGGCTTGGTAGTTTGGTTTGCCCTTTTCCCATCATGCACTGGGACAGGAACAGACTAATTTGCATGTAGCCAGGTTCTGAGCTGGGATAGTGCAGTGAGCTAAAAAACGGTGATGGATCAAGCCCTGATCTTTGGACTGGGTAAGAGTGGTCTGCTTAATTCAGACAATCTGTTCATCACCACCCCCTTTTCTGAATCATTTTGTCCACCATAAGCGTGGAAGGGTATACTCAGATGTGAGTCCCTTGCTCATTGCACCATCAGGATTCAAGCAAGCCGGGCCGACGACGGCTGAAATGCCAGAAACCGGTCCCCGGAAGCTTGTTTCCTTCCCAGTATAAGAATTGGCTTGGTAGATTGATTTGCCCTGTTCCCATCATGCACTGGGACAGGAACAGACTAATTTGCATGTAGCCAGGTTCTGAGCTGGGATGGTGCAGTGAGCTAAAAAACGGTGATGGATCAAGCCCTGATCTTTGGACTGGGTAAGAGTGGTCTGCTTAATTCAGACACTCTGTTCATCACCACCCCCTTTTCTGAATCATTTTGTCCACCATAAGCGTGGAAGGGTATACTCAGATGTGAGTCCCTTGCTCATTGCACCATCAGGATTCAAGCAAGCCGGGCCGACGACGGCTGAAATGCCAGAAACCGGTCCCCGGAAGCATGTTTCCTTCCCAGTATAAGAATTGGCTTGGTAGTTTGGTTTGCCCTGTTACCATCATGCACTGGGACAGGAACAGACTAATTTGCATGTAGCCAGGTTCTGAGCTGGGATGGTGCAGTGAGCTAAAAAACGGTGATGGATCAAGCCCTGATCTTTGGACTGGGTAAGAGTGGTCTGCTTAATTCAGACACTCTGTTCATCACCACCCCCTTTTCTGAATCATTTTGTCCACCATAAGCGTGGAAGGGTATACTCAGATGTGAGTCCCTTGCTCATTGCACCATCAGGATTCAAGCAAGCCGGGCCGACGACGGCTGAAATGCCAGAAACCGGTCCCCGGAAGCTTGTTTCCTTCCCAGTATAAGAATTGGCTTGGTAGTTTGGTTTGCCCTGTTCCCATCATGCACTGGGACAGGAACAGACTAATTTGCATGTAGCTAGGTTCTGAGCTGGGATGGTGCAGTGAGCTAAAAAACGGTGATGGATCAAGCCCTGATCTTTGGACTGGGTAAGAGTGGTCTGCTTAATTCAGACACTCTGTTCATCACCACCCCCTTTTCTGAATCATTTTGTTCACCATAAGCGTGGAAGGGTATACTCAGATGTGAGTCCCTTGCTCATTGCACCATCAGGATTCAAGCAAACCGGGCCGACGATGGCTGAAATGCCAGAAACCGGTCCCCGGAAGCTTGTTTCCTTCCCAGTATAAGAATTGGCTTGGTAGTTTGGTTTGCCCTGTTCCCATCATGCACTGGGACAGGAACAGACTAATTTGCATGTAGCCAGGTTCTGAGCTGGGATGGTGCAGTGAGCTAAAAAACGGTGATGGATCAAGCCCTGATCTTTGGACTGGGTAAGAGTGGTCTGCTTAATTCAGACACTCTGTTCATCACCACCACCTTTTCTGAATCATTTTGTCCACCATAAGCGTGGAAGGGTATACTCAGATGTGAGTCCCTTGCTCATTGTACCATCAGGATTCAAGCAAGCCGGGCCGACGACGGCTGAAATGCCAGAAACCGGTCCCCGGAAGCTTGTTTCCTTCCCAGTATAAGAATTGGCTTGGTAGTTTGGTTTGCCCTGTTCCCATCATGCCCTGGGACAGGAACAGACTAATTTGCATGTAGCCAGGTTCTGAGCTGGGATGGTGCAGTGAGCTAAAAAATGGTGATGGATCAAGCCCTGATCTTTGGGCTGGGTAAGAGTGGTCTGCTTAATTCAGACACTCTGTTCATCACCACCCCCTTTTCTGAATCATTTTGTCCACCATAAGCGTGGAAGGGTATACTCAGATGTGAGTCCCTTGCTCATTGCACCAACAGGATTCAAGCAAGCCGGGCCGACAACGGCTGAAATGCCAGAAACCGGTCCTCGGAAGCTTGTTTCCTTCCCAGTATAAGAATTGGCTTGGTAGTTTGGTTTGCCCTGTTCCCATCATGCACTGGGACAGGAACAGACTAATTTGCATGTAGCCAGGTTCTGAGCTGGGATGGTGCAGTGAGCTAAAAAACGGTGATGGATCAAGCCCTGATCTTTGCACTGGGTAAGAGTGGTCTGCTTAATTCAGACACTCTGTTCATCACCACCCCCTTTTCTGAATCATTTTGTCCACCATAAGCGTGGAAGGGTATACTCAGATGTGAGTCCCTTGCTCATTGCACCATCAGGATTCAAGCAAGCCGGGCCGACGACGGCTGAAATGCCAGAAACCGGTCCCCGGAAGCTTGTTTCCTTCCCAGTATAAGAATTGGCTTAGTAGTTTGGTTTGCCCTGTTCCCATCATGCACTGGGACAGGAACAGACTAATTTGCATGTAGCCAGGTTCTGAGCTGGGATGGTGCAGTGAGCTAAAAAACGGTGATGGATCAAGCCCTGATATTTGGACTGGGTAAGAGTGGTCTGCTTAATTCAGACACTCTGTTCATCACCACCCCCTTTTCTGAATCATTTTGTCCACCATAAGCGTGGAAGGGTATACTCAGATGTGAGTCCCTTGCTCATTGCACCATCAGGATTCAAGCAAGCCAGGCCGACGACGGCCGAAATGCCAGAAACCGGTCCCCGGAAGCTTGTTTCCTTCCCAGTATAAGAATTGGCTTGGTAGTTTGGTTTGCCCTGTTCCCATCATGCACTGGGACAGGAACAGACTAATTTGCATGTAGCCAGGTTCTGAGCTGGGATGGTGCAGTGAGCTAAAAAACGGTGATGGATCAAGCCCTGATCTTTGGACTGGGTAAGAGTGGTCTGCTTAATTCAGACACTCTGTTCATCACCACCCCCTTTTCTGAATCATTTTGTCCACCATAAGCGTGGAAGGGTATACTCAGATGTGAGTCCCTTGCTCATTGCACCATCAGGATTCAAGCAAGCCGGGCCGACGACGGCTGAAATGCCAGAAACCGGTCCCCGGAAGCTTGTTTCCTTCCCAGTATAAGAATTGGCTTGGTAGTTTGGTTTGCCCTGTTCCCATCATGCACTGGGACAGGAACAGACTAATTTGCATGCAGCCAGGTTCTGAGCTGGGATGGTGCAGTGAGCTAAAAAACGGTGATGGATCAAGCCCTGATCTTTGGACTGGGTAAGAGTGGTCTGCTTAATTCAGACACTCTGTTCATCACCACCCCCTTTTCTGAATCATTTTGTCCACCATAAGCGTGGAAGGGTATACTCAGATGTGAGTCCCTTGTTCATTGCACCATCAGGATTCAAGCAAGCCGGGCCGACGACGGCTGAAATGCCAGAAACCGGTCCCCGGAAGCTTGTTTCCTTCCCAGTCTAAGAATTGGCTTGGTAGTTTGGTTTGCCCTGTTCCCATCATGCACTGGGACAGGAACAGACTAATTTGCATGTAGCCAGGTTCTGAGCTGGGATGGTGCAGTGAGCTAAAAAACGGTGATGGATCAAGCCCTGATCTTTGGACTGGGTAAGAGTGGTCTGCTTAATTCAGACACTCTGTTCATCACCACCCCCTTTTCTGAATCGTTCTGCAGGATGAGGGCATCATGTGCCGATCCTGGGAACCAGGCACAGATATTTGATATATACAAATCCGGTAACTTGCACGTTGATAGAATGGTAGTCCTTCCTGTTGGGGTACACTTGCTCCCTGGTATGCGGTGGTACTAAGGCAATATGTGTGCCATCAATGGATCAATCACACATGGATGGTACCTAAACTATAGAAATCAGCCTTAGCAATGGCAAAATACTCACCTTTGGCAAACTGTATGTACCTATCCACGTGTTTCAACATTGCTAAGTACCTCTTTGAGTACACAACTGAACATTGATTGTGACATAACACCAGAAATAGCGACAGTGAATTGAAAGGAACCTGTGGCCAGAAAATGCAATACTGACATGAGTTTCACAAGTGGTATGATACATAAAGGATACGCGATGTGAGGTGGGAGGTCAGCCTCCAACTGATGACATAAATCCAGGATTGTTTGAAGATTCAAATGAAATATCTGGATCATATGTCTCTCTGCCATGGTCTGAAGTTCTGGTGACACTGGGCAATAGCTCCCTTAATAACCCCAATTGCCCCCTTTGCCTTGAACTGTAGCGGTCAGTGGTGGGAGTAGCTGCCGGGTGGTAAAGCGGGGAGGAGGAGGGGCAGGGTGGGGGGTAGTAATCTATGGATAATGGAGGAGTACAGGTAAGTAAACATATAAATAAATAAAATGAATTTCGCAAAAAAAATGTTTTATTTGTTTATATGTTTACATACCTGTACTCCTCCGTAATCTGTAATGACATGTGAAGGGAGTCTATCAAATGTAAACCTGTCAGACCTCATTTGTAGTGGTGATGACGCACTTAACTGTCACAATTACTGTCTTTACTACTTCTATAACGGAGGATGCCTGACCTCGCATATAGGGCAAATTGGATGACCGCCGCCAGTGGAAGTTGCACGTGCAGTGGGTAGCTGCCACCATGGCGGACACAGACATAGGCTAACATTGGTGACAGTCATGGTCCAATCGCTCTGTGCATCTATGTTGGTGACTGTGTACGTGGTACACTTGTACAACACGGTTTGAAAAATAACTCACTTGCCTCCTGACACTGCTGCTATTAACACCTCCTCCCCTTTAGCTGCTGTTTGCCGCCTCTTAGAGCAATCTTGCCAAGCCAAGCAGATGAGAGAGCCCCTGCCTTCTCTCCAGAGGAGCTGGAAAAACTCATAGAAGAGGTCCTTCCCCTTTATTACCAGTTCTATGGCTCACCAGAGGATCAGGTAACTAGCTCAAATACAGTTTTCCAGAATGCTCAACTTCTTGTTTTTAATTCCCATTGGCTACAAAGTGCCTCTAAGTACCAGAGTGTAACCATATTGTGGTGAAATGGAGTAGTCCCTGCATAGGATAATTATGCAATTGATTATGATGCACTGTATTTTGTGGAATTAACATCAGCATAGTAATGTGTGATAATCCTTATATTGTACTTTTGTTACATGCATAGACATATGCAAGTATACATTTCATGGCACCCCTCATGGTTTCCAACATCATCTCATGGTAAATGTGAAAAGACACATATAGGCTTTATACAATGAGCTCCAGAAAGCGGTGGTTCCCTGGTGGTGCAGCAGGCCAATGGCAGTCTGACCGCTCTAATTGTGATAGGGCGGTCAAAAGACCTCCACTGCCGCGCCCCGCGAGTCTGATGGTCTCGTGACCACCAGACTCGTAATCAAACCCTTACTGTCTAGAACAGCTGAAATTGGAACCACATGACACCAAACTCAAGTTTGAAATGTGACCTCCGTGCCTGGCTCATCACTATATAATTCTAGGGAAATCATTTAATCTGCCTGTGCCCAAAAAATGTAATATGTGTAATGTATTTTAATAATTCCCCACTTGATGTTCACGATTTTATAGCATCCTCCACCCCCCCCCCCCCCCCCCGTAATGTACAGTTCTCGTTTTCTTCCTAGCTAGGTTCACGCTACCTAAATACCAACATACGTTCTCCAAGACAGAACCCTTATACGTAGCAGACGCTATAGTAACGTTTTTATATTGATCTACAGGCTGGTTTACTATCTTACACATGGAGGTTCAAGATGCATTTTGAAGCCTGAGAATTAGCTCCAAATAATTTTTAAAAAGTAACATAATTAAAAAAATCTTTGTTTTCTATCTATAAAAGCCACCTTTCAAGCTTTTGCGAGAACTACCTGCTTTTCTGAGGTCCTGCGTTTTTATCCCGCTGGTTCAGTGCAACAGCTTCCGGCAGTGCACACTGACAGATGTGCACACTGGGCGATGGTCGTCCTCCGGAAACAAAGTTGCTTTCATCTTTGACTCTCCGTAGGAAACAAGTAAGCACAGATGGTAACTGACATGTGTTAGGTTCGCTTCTGTACTCTAGTTTTTCTGTAAAGTGAATTGCCTTGAGTAATGCGACGTGAAACCCTGTAGGACAAGTGCTGCCCCAGCATCTATAAATAGTGACTTATAAATCATTTATCAATCAGCAGGTATATTTCATCATGCATATACAAATTATGTGAAATCATTATGAAATGAAGAATTCGTATACTTTTTAATATGTATTTTATGCAGCATTAGGTTTCTCGGGGCACATTGGTCCCTGGAAAAAGCAAGCCTGTTTTTTTTTAAGTGCACCTGTGCGGAAAAGTTTATTTTGGTAAATATATGCATCCCGGAGGGATACTGCTTCATATCAGTTAAAACCTGGCCTTTTTCATGACCTACGTCACCTTGTTCCTGTCAGGCTTTCTTGATTTATTGCTTAGCAAACTAGGATTCTGAAAATATATTACGTTATATAATGCTCACAATTTACGTAGTTGCAATGCAGATATTTTGCTCTACTTCGGAGAAAAGATGTGTTTTTTTAAAGAGTGTTCTGTAAATTCATTTGCATTGTCCACTTTTGTGAACCGGTGAAGTTGACAGTGGTTGGAACAGGGACATCTTAAAGATTTTTGGGGCCCTGGGCCAAACGTATTTTAACTCAACACCCTTGAATTTATTATGATCCAGTTGCAGGGCTTTCGTGCCATCGTAGGCCATGTCACCGACCGAGCACTGGCGCACTGGTCCAAATTCTAAATGTGTTCACGCCTTAATTTTAGGTATAGTGCTGTGTGCTTTCAATATTGTAACATAGCAGCAGCTCAATAATATTACTGCAAATAATCTCGGTGACATATGAATATGTGAGGTCCTCTTTTGATCTAAAACAAACGTATTTATGCATAGGTTTGGGCAGCCTATTTCGATTAAAAACTTAAAATTGAGCCGATATTTCAGCAGGTATTTTCACCATGCTCAAATCCGATCTATAGTAATATTAGCACCTTCATGTACTATACGACACTTTAGATTTTATTGCAACGTATTTGAATTGGTTGATATAGGATGACATATTATTCTGGGCATACTTGTCGATTTCTCTACATACTTTTAAGGTACCTAAGGTTCAATCAATTGTATAGTTTGTGTTAATATTGGCAGTTGATGCTGTTCTAAAATATTATGTGCTGCTTTTTTTTAAAGTCACATTCATTAGATGTATTAGTTTCATCTTCTTGCACTTTTTATGCAGTATTTGAATGTGGCTTAAATGCATACATTTTCTCTTACTGATTTTAGGATTTACTATTTTCAGGTCAATTGGTGTTATTTAACGATTTTATATTACTCAGCATGTTAATGTATTTTATGGATGTATGTATTGACAAAATGTTTCCTTTTATATGGATTTCAAGAAAATATAAAATATAAATGTATGCATGAAACATAAACACATTTTTATGCAAAATGTTTGTAATAGGCTCTAACACATCAACCACATTAAAAATAAATTAAGGGTAAAGGTATTTGAAAAAATATTTGTAAGAAGTATTCAAGGCCATTAGGGTCTGACACTCTGCAGAACAGAGCTGGCATTATAAGGCCCGCCCCTGAAAGTCTGAGGCCCTGGGCCAGAGCCTATTTTGCCCAACCCTTAAAACGTCTCCAGGTTGGAAGTGCTTTAAACCTATTATATGGGTGCGCCCAGTGATGTTGGCACTTGATCAAATGAGCACTGCTTTAGACACTCTCAGCTGAGTTCCAACCTTTTGCTATGAAGCTTCCAGCCCAGTACCCCCTCATATGTCCTCCTCATCCCAGTCATTACAATATGAGGTGGTCCTGCCTCCCAACAGGCACTCTAACATGTTAGTATTTTTTTTATTTCCATAGAATACAGGTCCCCCCACCGCCTCATGCCTGCTTTTACATGTTTTTTACATGTGTTTTTACATTGCTTTTGTCCTTTCTTTGCCGAATTGCACTTACAGAGGTGGGTGTTTTGAGTGCTCTCTGCACCACCTATGGCCATGCTCCCCATGTATTTGTTAGGCTGGGGTGGGGAGCATTTCCGGTGGTTCGCGGGGATGTCAGTCAAGTGCTGAGTAGTTCCAGCAGCACCTGGCCCCCGGGGGCTGTTTCTTTTGTGTACGCAGCTGCAGGGAAGGCGGCAGCCTGTTTTTGATGGCTTTCAGTGTCCCGTTTCATGAGACTTGGTTCTATTGTAGTTGTGCTTTTAGCATGGCTCCCTTTTGGATTGGCAGACCGATGGCCTGGGTTGTTCCTCAGCGGCATTGCTGGTGGTTCTGCTCTTGCGCCAGGTTGGGCTGCAGCTCCTTGACAGTGTTGCAGGTGTTGAAGGACTGTACAGCAAGGAGCTGTCGCTCAAAGGCAGGTTTGTGTGCCATTGGTGTTGCAGGTCCTTCCATTGCAAGGGTTTGAGTCCCACCACCAGTGGCAGAGTGCCAGATGGTCATCTTTTTGATCCACTTTTTGGATTGTATTTTTTTAATGTTCCAATTGCTTCACTGTCCCTCATGCCACCAGGGGATTGGGAATGTGGATGGGTTGGCATCTTCTCCCCTGTAGACCCATTAATGGTGTAGGTTCTGGTGGTCCTGCACATAAATTCCACCATGTCTGTATCTTTTTTTCCTTTGCATCGCTTCTCAAAGTCATTATGGCTGAACGTTGGAAGGGTTTTCTCCTTTTGTCATCTGATGCTTTTTTCTCCTGTTCTTTTGGGCGAGACATTCCATATTTGATCCTGTTGTACCACAGGTTGGAGCTGATTTTTAGTGGGTTTCGAATGTCTCTACTTTTGCACTGAGCCAGTCTGTAATCGTCCTCTGCCTCACAGGACATCCTTTTAGACTTTGGACTGCTGTTGCCTGTTTTTACGACCAGGGAGCCGTTCTGCCTGAGTCTGACTCATTTGTTAGTGTTGGCTCGGGTCCTGTATGGTGTTTTGGTGCCTGGTGGGTTTTCTCCTTGGCTGGGCCTATTGTTGCAAGTTTCAGGGCTCTGTGGGCTTTCCTCATGACATCTGGAAGTGGCGCTGTTTTCATTTGCCATTAGGTTGTCTTTAAGCTTCCTTCGTTCTTTGGATTTTTTGTGCTTTGGGCAGTGGATGTGAAGCTCTTAGTCCTTTCCTGTCTTTTCATATTCTGAATTTCAAAACATGTTGTCCTGGTCTCTTCCCTTTTGTGGCTTGACTACTGGTTGGTATTCTGTGTCTGCTGTTATCTTCTGGCTCCTGCTTCTGCAGTTCTTGGGGACCTACTGATTGTGACTGTCCCGGTGTTAGCCAGACTACCCGTTTCCAGGGTCAGTGGTCCAGTTGATTCCATTCTGTGGTTTTGTTCCTCAGACAGGGTTGCTGTGTTGGATCCCAAGGCCCAATTCACAGAAATAACTTAAGACAAAATCCTAAACTTACTACCATTTTGGTATTCACAGAAGTCACTTACTTATTTCGGTATTCACAGAAGTTAGGAGTCCTAACTTTAGGACTCCTAAATGCCGTCTGTGAATACCAAAAGTCTTAATGTTAGGATTTTTCTCAGTTTAGGAGTAGTAAAGTTAGGACTCCTAACTTTAGGACTCCTAAATGCCTTCTGTGAATACCAAAAGTCTTAAAGTCAGGATTTTTCTCAGTTTAGGAGTAGTAAAGTTAGGACTCCTAACGTTAGGACTCCTAAATGCCTTCTGTGAATACCGAAAGTCTTAAAGTTAGGATTTTTCTCAGTTTAGGAGTAGTAAAGTTAGGGGGCATTTCTACCCTCACTGCAGGTTCTTCAAGGGGTTCTCTTGTCCCTGCCATTGGCTCCTCCTCTTGGTTGGGTGGTGGACCAGGGATTAATGGTGTCCTTTTCTGCTGTGGTGCCTTGGGCTTGTATCCATCTGCCCTCTTTTTTCCTTTTTGTGTTGTCTCATCCTTGGGGTTTTGTCTCCCCAGTGACCTTCTCCTGCTCTGACTCTGGATTTGGGTTGGTGGCTGTTCAATCCCACCTTGGTGTTGAAGGGTCAGTTCCTCCTTTCTTCTCCATTGTTGGCTTCCATTGTTGCTGGTCTGTTGGGTTGGGGAGCCCCTTAGGGTTTTTTTGTGGCAGTGGGCCTCAGGTCCCTGTAGTCAGGCTGTTCCTCTCTTTGGTGACAGATGCCTGGTCTTATGGTGCCAGTCTTGGTGTTTCAGGCTCTGGTGCACGGGGCGATTCTGCTGTTCTGTCCTTGCCTTCAGGTGAAGCTTGTTGCTCTTTGGTTGTACAGGGGTATGCAATGCGCCCCTCATCCTCCATTGAGGTCCTGTTGTGTTCCTTGGGGTAGCTGCCTCTTCTGGCATGGAACTGTTTCCATTCGGGTGTGCCTGTGTTCTTTATGCCTCCTGGATGAGAGGCAACATATAAATGAAAAATCATATCTACATATTCAATCAGACGATATAAGTCTTTTGTTGTTGTTGGTCTTTTATTTCCAGATTTTTTTTCAGTATGCAAAGGAATGAGATCATCCAACGCATTTCGCCCAGAACAAGGGCTTCTTCAGGGCAAATAATGTTGGTAAGATACATAACATGTCCGCACCAGAAACGCTGGCGAAAGGACGCACACCAGACACGACTCCTACTTGACGCTTACCCAGCGACTCTTCAAGACACAATCTCCAACATGGGAGTGTCTCATACTCGGATCAGATACTGTTGTTTATGCATTCTTGGATACCTTTGACACGTTATCTATCTGAAGGAGCAGAGTTTATCATCCAGACCCACTTATAAAAGATCCTTTTATCAGTGGCACCTGGTTTAACGATTGTGATTGAGCACGCATTTTCCATGATAAATTAACTGCAATTCCCTAACAAGAGTAAAACTACAAGGAATGATCTTCAAGCAAACTTATTCAGGTGCTTTAGGGGGGATCTGGCAGGACAGAAATTGGAAAATATCAAACAGACGTTATGCAGTAAGAGAATTTTTTTGAAATCGATAAGCAAATTTCAAAACATTATTATAGGTTCAATGTACAAATAATGTGCTCCTTTGCAAAAAGAGTACTTGGATACAGCCATGTTTGTTCATCGACAGTCCAAGAGGGCAGAATATGTGCCGGATTATGAACATAAATACTACATTTTTGAAGGACTTAGATGTAGAGTCAATGTATTCAAATTAATCCTATATGGCTATCCTGAAGATCTGACATGGATCCGGTCCCCTAGACTCTTTTGGACTTATCACTTGATTTAGAGTTTGGTGGATGAGTTACTCTGCCACAAATACGATAAACATACCCGCGGCCTTATTACAAGTTCATTGCATCCAATGGAACTTGTAATAAGGCTGAAGGATATCCATCACGTTTGTGATGGAGTAACCTGTTTGCAGAAACTCTAAATACAACCCCTGCCCATTATAGTATACTTCACGATGTATCTTTGTTCCTATTGAATGGAAAAAGATTAAGACATAAATGGATTTGAAAACACTTTGCTAGCACTAAGAATTTTTTTAATACATACGACAATCCGAGCAAAGATCAAAAACAAAATTCCTTGCTGTGTGATTCGTTATTTTCTCTTCAAGCTACTGTTCGTTTGGATGTAGTATGGCAAGAACAATTTCACAATTTTACTTTTAGTAAAAAGGTTTATGCATCTTTGTAATGTGATGGAGTACACAAAACTTATGACAAGCTGGACATGAAAATTAACTATTCAAAGTCCTTTGTTTTGGTGTCAGGTGCAAAGCAGCAGAAACAGCCACAAATTCATATTGAAGGGGGCAAGCTGGGAGTTTTGGATTCTTTTAATTACTTAAGGATTATGTTTGATCAACAGAACAATTGGCAAAATATGGTCTTAAATAGGGGGTTGCAGATGGAAAATAATATTGGGTCTCTTTTTAAATTTATTTAAAAAAGTTGGTTCCAAACCTGTTGAAGCGATAAAGAAAGTTTATGAAGCTAAAACGGTATCTGCTGCCACTTATGGAGCAGCTGTCTGTGGCATCTCAGATTTCTCTAAACTGCAAGATATAGAAGACACTTTATTGAAAATTCTAGTTTCTTTGCTAAAGTCATGCTCTAACTTTAATTGTCATCTGGAGCGGAGAGTTCCTTATATTAGTGACAAAATTTGCATTGCGCCCATTTTAATGTGGCATTCGGTTTGGCGGAAGGAGACTCTCTCATTAACTAGGGATATTATAAATGACGTTCTGAAGTTAGATGGTGTGAGTGATATCAGCTGGTTACATTATGTTGAATCCACCCTCAAAGCAACTGGGTTACATCATCTTTTTTAGATCCAACAACTTGTTGGATTATTTCTAAGAAAAATTTGAAAAATCATTTATTTTCGAGATTACAGGCAAAGAGGCAGGATTCTAACCTCAGGTTGTTGACAGTTAGAGCTTTCCTTGTGGTCCCGAGCATAACGCCAATGGATGTGAACTCAAATTATTTATCGTTTGTCACTAACTTACAAAATAGATATATTTTAGTGAGATTCTAACTAAACTATAGCCCTTTGATGTTGGGTCTCCCTCCTAATATCTATGCAATTGCTGAACTGCCATTTTGCACATTTGATGATCGATCTACTCAGAAAGACTTACATATCTTGTTTTTTTGTAAATCTACTGTGAAGAAAGGAAAAGGTTTATTGTCCCCCACATTCGCAAATTGAATTTTAGACAGTGTTGTGTGGCTCTTTATTACCTGCAGCTATTACATGACCCTTTTACATGTTCTTCATTGGCGTCGTTTTTGTTATCTGCCCTAAAAAAGAGAAAATTGCCTTGCCAATCGGATATTTAATCGGGGAACTAAGTCACTGAATTATGTAAATAACTGTGTGCATATCTGAACTATTTTTCTACCTTTATACTAGTAATAATGTCTTTAAAATGCTCTCATTCTTTTGGTAACTTCATTGTAACCTTTGTAATTTTAGCCTATTGCAATAATGAAAATTGTTTTATTTGTAGAATACTTTTTATGCCATCATTGTGTTGGCGAAATTAAGTAATTTCTGACTGACTGGCATCTTTGTAACAGTGAGTGAATTCAGAATTCCAGTATAGGCACTAATGTAAAGAATGTATCTCAATGCACTATTAAAGACCAGGTCAAAGAAAAAATCCAAATCTGCACAACCAGGTTAATATCTTCACATAACATAAGTGCAATTGCAGCTTTAAAACTGTCATTTTCCAAAATGGAATATACGTTTCTACCAGGTAAAAATTCATTGACCTACATTGTTCCCACCATGTAAAGGGATTTACTTATGTCTTGGATGGGAGTACATCTCCAGTCGTTTCCAGGGTTGGGTTGGTAACATGTATGAGAAAACACACATACATGTGCCTGTGGGTGTTCCTACCGTTCCATGCCATCCTCTCCAGCAAAGGACACTCCCCACCACAGTACTAAGATTTACAAATGCAAAATTATACATCCTCATACTGTAAAAAGAGCTTGTATAACATACCTTTAGGAGTCCAAATTCATGTTTTGTGAATGTAAAACCTAGATTTGTAGTGGTAAATCAAGCAATTTGAGTAAGTAAAATTGACTTGTGAAATAGCTTCCAAAAAATGGGGTTTTAGAATTTAGACTGCCTCAAAATTAAGAAAGCTTCAACATGACAGTTAGACATACTTATCACAGGGCAGATACTGTACAGTGACCAAGGCAAATTTACTATTTTAACTCAACTGAGGACTTACCTCAGGGCAGGTGCTGGTGAGTGACTGAGGGGCAAAATTGCTATTCTAACTCCACTAGGTATTTAGATCAGGGCAGGCAATGAACAATGACTGGGTGGCAAAATAACTATTTTAACTCTGCCAGGGCTTTCTTCAGCAAAAACAACAATTGATGGACAGAATGCAAAACAATCTCATACATTCACCCCAGTACAGAGATCTGGGACTAAATCCATCGTTTTTTTGCACTCCAAACCACCCCAGGTTAGACATGGCTATATGCAAATCAGTCTCGACCCTGTGCCTCATGGGAACAGTCCAGCCCGAACTGCCAAGCCATGTCTTTCCTGGACCGGAATCAAGCATCCAAGGACCGGTTTCTGGCTATCAGCCTTCATCAGCCTGGATAGCTTGACTCCAGTGGTGTGGAGAGCATGGGACTCACGTCTGAGCATACCCATCCCACTCAGGGTGACAAATGCAAAAACAACAATTGATGGACAGAATGCAGAACAATGTCATACATTCACCCCAGTACAGAGATCTGGGCCTAAATCCATCGTTTTTTTGCACTCCACACCACCCCAGGTTAGACATGGCTATATGCAAATCAGCCTCAACCCTGTGCCTCATGGGAACAGTCCAGCCCGAACTGCCAAGCCATGTCCTTCCTGGACCGGAATCAAGCATCCAAGGACCGGTTTCTGGCTATCAGCCTTCATCAGCCTGGATAGCTTGACTCCAGTGGTGTGGAGAGCATGGGACTCACGTCTGAGCATACCCATCCCACTCGGGGTGACAAATGCAAAAACAACAATTGATGGACAGAATGCAGAATAATGTCAAACATTCACCCCTGTACAGAGATCTGGGCCTAAATCCATTGTTTTTTTGCACTCCACACCACCCCAGGTTAGACGTGGCTATATGCAAATCAGCCTCGACCCTGTGCCTCATGGGAACAGTCCAGCCCGAACTGCCAAGCCATGTCTTTCCTGGACCGGAATCAAGCATCCAAGGACCGGTTTCTGGCTATCAGCCTTCATCAGCCTGGATAGCTTGACTCCAGTGGTGTGGAGAGCATGGGACTCACGTCTGAGCATACCCATCCCACTCGGGGTGACAAATGCAAAAACAACAATTGATGGACAGAATGCAGAACATTGTCATACATTCATCCCAGTAGAGAGATCTGGGCCTAAATCCATCGTTTTTTTGCACTCCACACCACCCCAGGTTAGACATGGCTATATGCAAATCAGCCTCGACCCTGTGCCTCATGGGAACAGTCCAGCCCGAACTGCCAAGCCATGTCTTTCCTGGACCGGAATCAAGCATCCAAGGACCGGTTTCTGGCTATCAGCCTTCATCAGCCTGGATAGCTTGACTCCAGTGGTGTGGAGAGCATGGGACTCACGTCTGAGCATACCCATCCCACTCGGGGTGACAAATGCAAAAACAACAATTGATGGACAGAATGCAGAACATTGTCATACATTCACCCCAGTAGAGAGATCTGGGCTTAAATCCATCGTTTTTTTGCACTCCACACCACTCCAGGTTAGACATGGCTATATGCAAATCAGCCTCGACCCTGTGCCTCATGGGAACAGTCCAGCCCGAACTGCCAAGCCATGTCTTTCCTGGACCGGAATCAAGCATCCAAGGACCGGTTTCTGGCTATCAGCCTTCATCAGCCTGGATAGCTTGACTCGAGTGGTGTGGAGAGCATGGGACTCACGTCTGAGCATACCCATCCCACTCGGGGTGACAAATGCAAAAACAACAATTGATGGACAGAATGCAGAACAATGTCATACATTCACCCCAATACAGAGATCTGGGCCTAAATCCATCGTTTTTTTGCACTCCACACCACCCCAGGTTAGACATGGCTATATGCAAATCAGCCTCGACCCTGTGCCTCATGGGAACAGTCCAGCCCGAACTGCCAAGCCATGTCTTTCCTGGACCGGTATCAAGCATCCAAAGACCGGTTTCTGGCTATCAGCCTTCATCAGCCTGGATAGCTTGACTCCAGTGGTGTGGAGAGCATGGGTCTCACGTCTCAGCATACCCATCCCACTCGGGGTGACGAATGCAAAAACAACAATTGATGGACAGAATGCAGAACAATGTCATACATTCACCCCAGCACAGAGATCTGGGCCTAAATCCATCGTTTTTTTGCACTCCACACAACCCCAGGTTAGACATGGCTATATGCAAATCAGCCTCGACCCTGTACCTCATGGGAACAGTCCAGCCCGAACTGCCAAGCCATGTCTTTCCTGGACCGGAATCAAGCATCCAAGGACCGGTTTCTGGCTATCAGCCTTCATCAGCCTGGATAGCTTGACTCCAGTGGTGTGGAGAGCATGGGACTCACGTCTGAGCATACCCATCCCACTCGGGGTGACAAATGCAAAAACAACAATTGATGGACAGAGTGCAGAACATTGTCATACATTCACCCCAGTAGAGAGATCTGGGCCTAAATCCATCGTTTTTTTGCACTCCAAACCACCCCAGGTTAGACATGGCTATATGCAAATCAGTCTCGACCCTGTGCCTCATGGGAACAGTCCAGCCCGAACTGCCAAGCCATGTCTTTCCTGGACCGGAATCAAGCATCCAAGGACCGGTTTCTGGCTATCAGCCTTCATCAGCCTGGATAGCTTGACTCCAGTGGTGTGGAGAGCATGGGACTCACGTCTGAGCATACCCATCCCACTCGGGGTGACAAATGCAAAAACAACAATTGATGGACAGAATGCAGAACAATGTCATACATTCACCCCAGTACAGAGATCTGGGCCTAAATCCATCGTTTTTTTGCACTCCACACCACCCCAGGTTAGACATGGCTATATGCAAATCAGCCTCAACCCTGTGCCTCATGGGAACAGTCCAGCCCGAACTGCCAAGCCATGTCATTCCTGGACCGGAATCAAGCATCCAAGGACCGGTTTCTGGCTATCAGCCTTCATCAGCCTGGATAGCTTGACTCCAGTGGTGTGAAGAGCATGGGACTCACGTCTGAGCATACCCATCCCACTCGGGGTGACAAATGCAAAAACAACAATTGATGGACAGAATGCAGAACAATGTCAAACATTCACCCCTGTACAGAGATCTGGGCCTAAATCCATCGTTTTTTTGCACTCCACACCACCCCAGGTTAGACGTGGCTATATGCAAATCAGCCTCGACCCTGTGCCTCATGGGAACAGTCCAGCCCGAACTGCCAAGCCATGTCTTTCCTGGACCGGAATCAAGCATCCAAGGACCGGTTTCTGGCTATCAGCCTTCATCAGCCTGGATAGCTTGACTCGTGGTGTGGAGAGCATGGGACTCACGTCTGAGCATACCCATCCCACTCGGGGTGACAAATGCAAAAACAACAATTGATGGACAGAATGCAGAACAATGTCATACATTCACCCCAGTACAGAGATCTGGCCCTAAATCCATCGTTTTTTTGCACTCCACACCACCCCAGGTTAGACATCGCTATTGCAAATCAGCCTCGACCCTGTGCCTCATGGGAACAGTCCAGCCCGAACTGCCAAGCCATGTCTTTCCTGGACCGGAATCAAGCATCCAAGGACCGGTTTCTGGCTATCAGCCTTCATCAGCCTGGATAGCTTTACTCCAGTGGTGTGGAGAGCATGGGACTCACGTCTGAGCATACCCATCCCACTCGGGGTGACAAATGCAAAAACAACAATTGATGGACAGAATGCAGAACAATGTCATACATTCACCCCAGTATAGAGATCTGGGCCTAAATCCATCGTTTTTTTTGCACTCCACACCACCCCAGGTTAGACATGGCTATATGCAAATCAGCCTCGACCCTGTGCCTCAGGGGAACAGTCCAGCCCGAACTGCCAAGCCATGTCTTTCCTGGACCGGAATCAAGCATCCAAGGACTGGTTTCTGGCTATCAGCCTTCATCAGCCTGGATAGCTTGACTCCAGTGGTGTGGAGAGAATGGGACTCACGTCTGAGCATACCCATCCCACTCGGGGTGACAAATGCAAAAACAACAATTGATGGACAGAATGCAGAACAATGTCATACATTCACCCCAGTACAGAGATCTGGGCCTAAATCCATCAGTTTTTTGCACTCCACACCACCCCAGGTTAGACATGGCTATATGCAAATCAGCCTCGACCCTGTGCCTCATGGGAACAGTCCAGCCCGAACTGCCAAGCCATGTCTTTCCTGGACCGGAATCAAGCATCCAAGGACCGGTTTCTGGCTATCAGCCTTCATCAGCCTGGATAGCTTGACTCCAGTGGTGTGGAGAGCATGGGACTCACGTCTGAGCATACCCATCCCACTCGGGGTGACAAATGCAAAAACAACAATTGATGGACAGAATGCAGAACAATGTCATACATTCACCCCAGTACAGAGATTTGGGCCTAAATCCATCGTTTTTCTGCACTCCACACCACCCCAGGTTAGACATGGCTATCTGCAAATCAGCCTCGACCATGTGCCTCATGGGAACAGTCCAGCCCGAACTGCCAAGCCATGTCTTTCCTGGACCGGAATCAAGCATCCAAGCACCGGTTTCTGGCTATCAGCCTTCATCAGCCTGGATAGCTTGACTCCAGTGGTGTGGAGAGCATGGGACTAACGTCTGAGCATACCCATCCCACTCGGGGGTGACAAATGCAAAAACAACAATTGATGGACAGAATGCAGAACAATGTCATACATTCACCCCAGTACAGAGATCTGGGCCTAAATCCATCGTTTTTTTGCACTCCACACCACCCTAGGTTAAACATGGCTATATGCAAATCAGCCTCGACCCTGTGCCTCATGGGAACAGTCCAGCCCGAACTGCCAAGCCATGTCTTTCGTGGACCGGAATCAAGCATCCAAGGACCGGTTTCTGGCTATCAGCCTTCATCAGCCTGGATATCTTGACTCCAATGGTGTGGAGAGCATGGGACTCACGTCTGAGCATACCCATCCCACTCGGGGTGACAAATGCAAAAACAACAATTGATGGACAGAATGCAGAACAATGTCATACATTCACCCCAGTAGAGAGATCTGGGCCTAAATCCATCGTTTTTTTGCACTCCACACCACCCCAGGTTAGACATGGCTATATGCAAATCAGCCTCGACCCTGTGCCTCATGGGAACAGTCCAGCCCGAACTGCCAAGCCATGTCTTTCCTGGACCGGAATCAAGCATCCAAGGACCGGTTTCTGGCTATCAGCCTTCATCAGCCTGGATAGCTTGACTCCAGTGGTGTGGAGAGCATGGGACTCACGTCTGAGCATACCCATCCCACTCGGGGTGACAAATGCAAAAACAACAATTGATGGACAGAATGCAGAACAATGTCATACATTTACCCCAGTACAGAGATCTGGGCCTAAATCCATCGTTTGTTTGCACTCCACACCACCCCAGGTTAGACATGGCCATATGCAAATCAGCCTCGACCCTGTGCCTCATGGGAACAGTCCAGCCTGAACTGCCAAGCCATGTCTTTCCTGGACCGGAAACAAGCATCCAAGGACCGGTTTCTGGCTATCAGCCTTCGTCAGCCTGGATAGCTTGACTCCAGTGGTGTGGAGAGCATGGGACTCACGTCTGAGCATACCCATCCCACTCGGGGTGACAAATGCAAAAACAACAATTGATGGACAGAATGCAGAACATTGTCATACATTCACCCCAGTAGAGAGATCTGGGCCTAAATCCATCGTTTTTTTGCACTCCACACCACCCCAGGTTAGACATGGCTATATGCAAATCAGCCTCGACCCTGTGCCTCATGGGAACAGTCCAGCCCGAACTGCCAAGCCATGTCTTTCCTGGACCGGAATCAAGCATCCAAGGACCGGTTTCTGGCTATCAGCCTTCATCAGCCTGGATAGCTTGACTCCAGTGGTGTGGAGAGCATGGGACTCACGTCTGAGCATACCCATCCCACTCGGGGTGACAAATGCAAAAACAACAATTGATGGACAGAATGCAGAACAATGTCATACATTCATCCCAGTACAGAGATCTGGGCCTAAATCCATCGTTTTTTTGCACTCCACACCACCCCAGGTTAGACATGGCTATATGCAAATCAGCCTCGACCCTGTGCCTCATGGGAACAGTCCAGTCCGAACTGCCAAGCCATGTCTTTCCTGGACCGGAATGAAGCATCCAAGGACCGGTTTCTGGCTATCAGCCTTCATCAGCCTGGATAGCTTGACTCCAGTGGTGTGGAGAGCATGGGACTCACGTCTGAGCATACCCATTCCACTCGGGGTGACAAATGCAAAAACAATTGATGGACAGAATGCAGAACAATGTCATACATTCACCCCAGTACAGAGATCTGGGCCTAAATCCATCGTTTTTTTTGCACTCCACACCACCCCAGGTTAGACATGGCTATATGCAAATCAGCCTCGACCCTGTGCCTCATGGGAACAGTCCAGCCCGAACTGCCAAGCCATGTCTTTCCTGGACCGGAATCAAGCATCCAAGGACCGGTTTCTGGCTATCAGCCTTCATCAGCCTGGATAGATTAACTCCAGTGGTGTGGAGAGCATGGGACTCACGTCTGAGCATACCCATCCCACTCGGGGTGACAAATGCAAAAACAACAATTGATGGACAGAATGCAGAACAATGTCATACATTCACCCCAGTACAGAGATCTGGCCCTGAATCCATCGTTTTTTTGCACTCCACACCACCCCAGGTTAGACATCGCTATTGCAAATCAGCCTCGACCCTGTGCCTCATGGGAACAGTCCAGCCGGAACTGCCAAGCAATGTCTTTCCTGGACCGGAATCAAGCATCCAAGGACCGGTTTCTGGCTATCAGCCTTCATCAGCCTGGATAGCTTGACTCCAGTGGTGTGGAGAGCATGAGACTCATGTCTGAGCATACCCATCCCACTCGGGGTGACAAATGCAAAAACAACTATTGATGGACAGAATGCAGAACAATGTCATACATTCACCCCAGTACAGAGATCTGGGCCTAAATCCAGCGTTTTTTTGCACTCCACACCACCCCAGGTTAGACATGGCTATATGCAAATCAGCCTCGACCCTGTGCCTCATGGGAACAGTCCAGCCCAAACTGCCAAGCCATGTCTTTCTTGGACCGGAATCAAGCATCCAAGGACCGGTTTCTGGCTATCAGCCTTCATCAGCCTGGATAGCTTGACTCCAGTGGTGTGGAGAGCATGGTACTCACGTCTGAGCATACCCATCCCACTCGGGGTGACAAATGCAAAAACAACAATTGATGGACAGAAGTGTGGCAGGGTATGCTCAGGCATGAGTCCCTTGCTCACTTGGCCACTGGATTCAAGATAGCCTGGCTAATGAGTATTATGAATCCGAAACCGGTCCCAGGATGCTTGTTTCCGGTCCGTGGAAGACATGGCTTGGCCGTGCGGGCTGGACTGTTCCCATGAGGCACAGTGTCAGACTGATTTGCATATGGTCATGTCTGAAATGGGGTGGCTGAGTGGGCTAAAGAATGGTGATGGATTAAACCCAGATAAGTTGACTGGGGGTGAGTGTTTGATTTGCTCAAACGCTCCATCCATCATCCCCTTTTGTATTGCTTTGTTCGCCCTAAGTGTGGCAGGGTATGCTCAGACGTGAGTCCCTTGCTCACTTGGCCACTGGATTCAAGATAGCCTGGCTGATGAGTATTATGAATCCGAAACCGGTCCCAGGATGCTTGTTTCCGGTCCATGGAAGACATGGCTTGGCAGTTCGGGCTGGATTGTTCCCATGAGGCACAGGGTCAGACTGATTTGCATATGGCCATGTCTGAAATGGGGTGGCTGAGTGGGCTAAAGAATGGTGATGGATTAAACCCAGATCAGTTGACTGGGGGTGAGTGTTTGATTTACTCAAACGCTCCGTCCATCATCCCCTTTTGTATCGCTTTGTTCGCCCTAAGTGTGGCAGGGTATGCTCAGACGTGATTCCCTTGCTCATTTGGCCACTGGATTCAAGATAGCCTGGCTGATGAGGATTATGAATCCGAAACCGGTCCCAGGATGCTTGTTTCCGGTCCATGGAAGACATGGCTTGGCAGTTCGGGCTGGACTGTTCCCATGAGGCACAGGGTCAGACTGATTTGCATATGGCCATGTCTGAAATGGGGTGGCTGAGTGGGCAAAGAATGGTGATGGATTAAACCCAGATCAGTTGACTGGGGGTGAGTGTTTGATTTGCTAAAGCGCTCCGTTCATCATCCCCTTTTGTATCGCTTTGTTCGCCCTAAGTGTGGCAGGGTATGCTCAGACGTGAGTCCCTTGCTCACTTGGCCACTGGATTCAAGATAGCCTGGCTGATGAGGATTATGAATCCGAAACCGGTCCCAGGATGCTTGTTTCCGGTCCATGGAAGACATGGCTTGGCAGTTCGGGCTGGACTGTTCCTATGAGGCACAGGGTCAAACTGATTTGCATATGGCCATGTCTGAAATGGGGTGGCTGAGTGGGCTAAAGAATGGTGATGGATTAAACCCAGATCAGTTGACTGGGGGTGAGTGTTTGATTTGCTCAAACGCTCCGTCCATCATCCCCTTTTGTATCGCTTTGTTCGCCCTAAGTGTGGCAGGGTATGCTCAGACGTGAGTCCCTTGCTCACTTGGCCACTGGATTCAAGATAGTCTGGCTGATGAGGATTATGAATCCGAAACCGGTCCCAGGATGCTTGTTTCCGGTCCATGGAAGACATGGCTTGGCAGTTCGGGCTGGACTGTTCCTATGAGGCACAGGGTCAAACTGATTTGCATATGGCCATGTCTGAAATGGGGTGGCTGAGTGGGCTAAAGAATGGTGATGGATTAAACCCAGATCAGTTGACTGGGGGTGAGTGTTTGATTTGCTCAAACGCTCCGTCCATCATCCCCTTTTGTATCGCTTTGTTCGCCCTAAGTGTGGCAGGGTATGCTCAGACGTGAGTCCCTTGCTCACTTGGCCACTGGATTCAAGATAGCCTGGCTGATGAGGATTATGAATCCGAAACCGGTCCCAGGATGCTTGTTTCCGGTCCATGGAAGACATGTCTTGGCAGTTCGGGCTGGACTGTTCCCATGAGGCACAGGGTCAGACTAATTTGCATATGGCCATGTCTGAAATGGGGTGGCTGAGTGGGCTAAAGAATGGTGATGGATTAAACCCAGATCAGTTGACTGGGGGTGAGTGTTTGATTTGCTCAAACGCTCCGTCCATCATCCCATTTTGTATCGCTTTGTTCGCCCTAAGTGTGGCAGGGTATGCTCAGACGTGAGTCCCTTGCTCACTTGGCCACTGGATTCAAGATAGCCTGGCTGATGAGGATTATGAATCCGAAACCGGTCCCAGGATGCTTGTTTCCGGTCCATGGAAGACATGTCTTGGCAGTTCGGGCTGGACTGTTCCCATGAGGCACAGGGTCAGACTGATTTGCATATGGCCATTTCTGAAATGGGGTGGCTGAGTGGGCTAAAGAATGGTGATGGATTAAACCCAGATCAGTTGACTGGGGGTGAGTGTTTGATTTGCTCAAACGCTCCGTCCATCATCCCCTTTTGTATCGCTTTGTTCGCCCTAAGTGTGGCAGGGTATGCTCAGACGTGAGTCCCTTGCTCACTTGGCCACTGGATTCAAGATAGCCTGGCTGATGAGGATTATGAATCCGAAACCGGTCCCAGGATGCTTGTTTCCGGTCCATGGAAGACATGGCTTGGCAGTTCGGGCTGGACTGTTCCCATGAGGCACAGGGTCAGACTGATTTGCATATGGCCATGTCTGAAATGGGGTGGCTGAGTGGGCTAAAGAATGGTGATGGATGAAACCCAGATCAGTTGACTGGGGGTGAGTGTTTGATTTTCTCAAACGCTCCAGTCATCATCCCCTTTTGTATCGCTTTGTTCGCCCTAAGTGTGGCAGGGTATGCTCAGACGTGAGTCCCTTGCTCACTTGGCCACTGGATTCAAGATAGCCTGGCTGATGAGGATTATGAATCCGAAACCGGTCCCAGGATGCTTGTTTCCGGTCCATGGAAGACATGTCTTGGCAGTTCGGGCTGGACTGTTCCCATGAGGCACAGGGTCAGACTAATTTGCAAATGGCCATGTCTGAAATGGGGTGGCTGAGTGGGCTAAAGAATGGTGATGGATTAAACCCAGACCAGTTGACTGGGGGTGAGTGTTTGATTTGCTCAAACGCTCCGTCCATCATCCCCTTTTGTATCGCTTTGTTCGCCCTAAGTGTGGCAGGGTATGCTCAGACGTGAGTCCCTTGCTCACTTGGCCACTGGATTCAAGATAGCCTGTCTGATGAGGATTATGAATCCGAAACCGGTCCCAGGATGCTTGTTTCCGGTCCATGGAAGACATGTCTTGGCAGTTCGGGCTGGACTGTTCCCATGAGGCACAGGGTCAGACTGATTTGCATATGGCCATTTCTGAAATGGGGTGGCTGAGTGGGCTAAAGAATGGTGATGGATTAAACCCAGATCAATTGACTGGGGGTGAGTGTTTGATTTGCTCAAACGCTCCGTCCATCATCCCCTTTTGTATCGCTTTGTTCGCCCTAAGTGTGGCAGGGTATGCTCAGACGTGAGTCCCTTGCTCACTTGGCCACTGGATTCAAGATAGCCTGGCTGATGAGGATTATGAATCCGAAACCGGTCCCAGGATGCTTGTTTCCGGTCCATGGAAGACATGGCTTGGCAGTTCGGGCTGGACTGTTCCCATGAGGCACAGGGTCAGACTGATTTGCATATGGCCATGTCTGAAATGGGGTGGCTGAGTGGGCTAAACAATGGTGATGGATTAAACCCAGATCAGTTGACTGGGGGTGAGTGTTTGATTTGCTCAAACGCTCCGTCCATCATCCCCTTTTGTATCGCTTTGTTCGCCCTAAGTGTGGCAGGGTATGCTCAGACGTGAGTCCCTTGCTCACTTGGCCACTGGATTCAAGATAGCCTGGCTGATGAGGATTATGAATCCGAAACCGGTCCCAGGATGCTTGTTTCCGGTCCATGGAAGACATGTCTTGGCAGTTCGGGCTGGACTGTTCCCATGAGGCACAGGGTCAGACTAATTTGCATATGGCCATGTCTGAAATGGGGTGGCTGAGTGGGCTAAAGAATGGTGATGGATTAAACCCAGATCAGTTGACTGGGGGTGAGTGTTTGATTTGCTCAAACGCTCCGTCCATCATCCCCTTTTGTATCGCTTTGTTCGCCCTAAGTGTGGCAGGGTATGCTCAGACGTGAGTCCCTTGCTCACTTGGCCACTGGATTCAAGATAGCCTGGCTGATGAGGATTATGAATCCGAAACCGGTCCCAGGATGCTTGTTTCCGGTCCATGGAAGACATGTCTTGGCAGTTCGGGCTGGACTGTTCCCATGAGGCACAGGGTCAGACTGATTTGCATATGGCCATTTCTGAAATGGGGTGGCTGAGTGGGCTAAAGAATGGTGATGGATTAAACCCAGATCAGTTGACTGGGGTTGAGTGTTTGATTTGCTCAAACGCTCCGTCCATCATCCCCTTTTGTATCGCTTTGTTCGCCCTAAGTGTGGCAGGGTATGCTCAGACGTGAGTCCCTTGCTCACTTGGCCACTGGATTCAAGATAGCCTGGCTGATGAGGTTTATGAATCCGAAACCGGTCCCAGGATGCTTGTTTCCGGTCCATGGAAGACATGGCTTGGCAGTTCGGGCTGGACTGTTCCCATGAGGCACAGGGTCAGACTGATTTGCATATGGCCATGTCTGAAATGGGGTGGCTGAGTGGGCGAAAGAATGGTGATGGATTAAACCCAGATCAGTTGACTGGGGGTGAGTGTTTGATTTGCTCAAACGCTCCGTCCATCATCCCCTTTTGTATCGCTTTGTTCGCCCTAAGTGTGGCAGGGTATGCTCAGACGTGAGTCCCTTGCTCACTTGGCCACTGGATTCAAGATAGCCTGGCTGATGAGGATTATGAATCCGAAACCGGTCCCAGGATGCTTGTTTCCGGTCCATGGAATACATGGCTTGGCAGTTCGGGCTGGACTGTTCCCATGAGGCACAGGGTCAGACTGATTTGCATATGGCCATGTCTGAAATGGGGTGGCTGAGAGGGCTAAAGAATGATGATGGATTAAACCCAGATCAGTTGACTGGGGGTGAGTGTTTGATTTGCTCAAACGCTCCGTCCGTCATCCCCTTTTGTATCGCAGGGCTTACTTCAGGGCATTTGCTGGACAGTGGCTGGAGAGCAAAATTACTATTCTAATTCCAGTGAGTACATACCTCAGTGCAGGGGCTAGACAGTGGCTGGGGGGTCAAAATTACTATTCCTACTCCGCTGGGTACCTACCTCAGGGCAGGTGCTGGACAGTGGCTGGGGGAAGAAATCAGTATATTTACAGTGATTTTTTTTCTATTACACAGACCTTATTTACTCTTCAACAGTTCTGAAAATCTGCAAAGAAAGCAGGAGATAATCTCCAAAACATCCCACATGAATAAAGCTAAAATAACACTTACACGTAAATAATGTTTTAAAAAACCAAGTACCCCACATCAACAATTTTCCTTCTGCAGAATAATACAAAAATATCTCTTGTTTTTACAGTGATAATAACAATTATTTTCCCAAAATTGACAATTTTAAATAACAACGCAAAACAACTTCTATCTAAAACGTTTTTTGCTCCACAAAAAAACTCTACTGATTCAAACATTACAACTTTCAAAAAATCTATTTTTGTTTTTAAATATTGTACAGACATCTCTACAAAACAAGTAGACCATCAAGCCATATGCTGGATAACCCAATCAGTAGAACATCACATTCCCAGAAACCAGAGTTCGAAAATTAAAGCCATCTCATGTAAAAAAACCATTTTCAAACAAAGCATTTCTTTTAATTCTAAAGGTTTTTTTCAAAATAATTGAGACTTAATTTTTACACAAACTCAAGTAGAATTATAATAAAGTATTTTTTCAAAAAACAAGAGTGTTTTATCCAAACATGTAACATTTTCTCCTTGACTGGTGCATTTAAAAAAAAAAAAGAAGTCAAACACATTATTTCAGCATAAAATGTTAATAAACATTATGTTCCTCTTGTTTTTCAACAGATAACCCAAAAATGGCTTCGAAAAGACAAGCAACATCTGTTCAATCCTGAAGAGGCAATAGGTTACTCAAATATGGTGGCTACCGATAATGTAAGGAGAGGCTAACTGAGTCCAGAAGTCATTGGAGGAGTGGGGAGTATTTTCCATCCTATTGCAAAAGCAGAGTAGTTTCTCCGGTTGACACTTTGGAAATGACTACAGAGCATAACCACTCTGCCTCTGCAATACAGATTGAAGTCTGGAAAAGGTACATCAAATCAAAATGCCTGTATGCACATCCAATGAACCCTGTGGGTTAGTTTTGAGGGAGGTATCGCAAAACATTCTCATACATGTGGCTAGTAGGTTGCCCACCATTGTCAATATCAGGAGCATGGCACAGAGAAAAAAACAGGCAAGTAATCCCCAACGTGTAACCCCCTCAAACCTATTCTGACATTAACATTCCCCCTGAGCTAACAGTTATTTTCACTAATGAACCATTCCTTTTACATGACAACAAAAACTCTCACAATAAAATACAAATATTTAGCACAGCCCATAACCTGGTAACCCTTCAGAATAGTGAAACTTAGGTGATGCATGGGAGATTTAAGTCCACACCCCATTTATTCTTCCAAATGTAAACAATTCATGCTCACATAAATTACACAACTGTCCCTTTAGTTTACAGCTTACTACCTGACAAGCAATCCTCAACCTATACTGCATTTATATCAGTGATAAAAACTAAAACAATGAATAAATGCCCTAGGAAAGTAATAATTGATTTAGAGCTAACAATTATTAATACTATTACCTAATTTACCCTGACACCCAAATTGAAAGATTTCTTTTCACTTTTCTCTGCCATATTGGCATTTTTATTTTAAAACATCCTTAGTTGAAGATTACATGTCAAACAGTAAACTGTAGCATGAAAACAAATAACAGCACTGTGCTTTGTACCTCCTGAGTGTGTGAATGAATTATACACATCAATTACTAAATCTTACTTTTTTACACAAAATGAGGATAAATTGGTCCCACTGCTAAATTATTTGGGGACACATAGATTGGGCATCTAAGCAGGTCAGGACACAAGATGAAACCAAGGTTTCCAATTGACTAGTGGAACTGTTACTTGACCTGCTTAGAGGGAGGTGCACTGAAACAACAATGCCTTAGAGGGATGGCACAATTCCTTCAACAAATCAATTTGCAGGCCTCACTCAAACTATTACAATTTTTGTGATATTCTGAATAAGGAACAAAGTGCCTGATTATGATGGTGCTGGGACCGCCACCGTCAGGCAGTGGCTCCCACCGCCATCCAACCCATTGGTCTGACTGCTGCATTAGGATGCAGGAGGTCGGAGCTTGGCTGTCGAGGGAACATTCAATGCATCCGACAGGATGAAGGATGTGAGAGTCCTATTGTCACCCCTGGTGCCAGCTTAGAAATGAAAAAAATGTCTGGTGTTTTCCATGCTCAGATGGTTCTGAAATTTCCTTTTTCCTTGCCCCGGCTCTAAGTGGTCTGTGGTGATGAAAGGCTAGTGTGAAGTCCCTTGTGAGTGTTCTGGGGTAGCTCCTTTGAAATGTAAGTGGGGTAGTGAACAGCTTTGACCCAGACATCCTGACAAGATGGCCCCTCCTGCTAACACCTAGTCCCCCTCTGTCTCACTGTCCGTGAGGAAAACACAAAGGCCAGCTGTCATGCTAATCATAGTCATGTGACTCAGGACACAAGATGCAGACACTAAGGGGCCAATTCCGATGTTGGACGGACCTGAGTCAGTCCGACATCGGTCAGGAGCTGTAACCGACCGACCTGCTGTCGTCGCTTTCAGCCCTGCTAGTATGATGGGACCGAACAGGGTTCGGTCGCATTCGTATACTTAACAATACAGGCATGCATTCCAAGCAGAATTCATGTCTGCATTGTTGATAGTAGGGGTGCAGTTCATCACTGAACCCTTTGTCCGGAACCCCAAGGTGCATGCCACCGGGTGCAGGGATCAACGGGGGGCACCATAGGCACCCCCAGGCCGCAATCCGGCAGCCTCACACCCATGGGGGCCCTGGTGGGGGCCCCCAGAGACAGCTTCCGACTGCCTTTTCGTGCCAGACACACCAGCACGAAAAGGCAATGAAAAGCTGCCATCGTACTCCCTCGGTTGTAAAGAGGTGACGGGGGAGTACTGAGGGATTTCCGGACTGCGGACAGGCTCTCCGAGCCTGTTGTCCGCAATCCGGAAATCCGAGTCGGATTCCTTTTCGACCGAGCCCATCAGAATGGCTCGGTTGGAAAGGAATCCGGCCCACACATTCCGGATCGGTCGGAAGGGCTCCGACCATCGTTCGGAGCCCTTTTGACTGAAATTGGAATCGGCCCCTCAATGGTAACGAAAGAAAAATAGCAATTTTCTAAAAGTGGCATTTTCAGAATTGTGACTGTGCCATTAAAGAGGCTTTTAAATTACAGGTTTTAGAGACCAAACATGACATTTGTGCCCACTCCTTAGCATATGTTATTTCCCAAGAAATGTACTAAGGTAGCCCAAAGTCATCCTATGGTAGAGGTAACTCTCACAATGGTGAAAAACAAACGTAGAACCTTTTTACTTCCAGGGCATGTCGAACTTAAAAAAGTACACACACAGCTTTTTAAATGAAATGCACCCTGCCCCATAGTCTGTTTGGGCCTACCTTAGGGGTGACACATGAATTAAAATGGGAGTTTTAGACCCTGTAAGAGTTTCATTTTGCCACATCAAATTGGCAGTTCAAAACTGCACACAGTCTGCAATGGCAGGCCTGGAACATGCTTTAGAAGCCTACTTAAGCGGTTGGCACAATAAGGGCGCCAGGCTCACTATTATCATTTCATTTACAGGCCCTGGCTACATGTTGTACCACTTTACTATGGGCTTATACGTAAATTAAATGTGCCACTCATGTGTGAGCCAATATTACTATGCTTTAAGGAATGAACACAAGCACTTAAGTACTGGTTAGCCGTGGTAAAGTACACACACTTTGAAAGCCCCCAAAAATTAATTTCAGCAAACAGGAGGAGCGTAGGCAAAAAGTTTGGGGGAAGTCTGACAGGTCTAACGTGAGGCTTACAGTGACTTTGGCCGGTATCTTTGCTGATGAAAGGTGCCACCTGCTCTGGCATTGGACTATGCTGCTTGTTGACTCTGCTCCTAATGAATATATGATGTTACAGCCAAACCATTACAACGCATACCTTTACATTGCAGTTTTTACAAAACAAATTCCATTAAAACACATGTTTTTACTAAACAAGCCATTACAACGCATGTTCATTGAGATATATTAAAACTACCATTACAACACATTCCATTGCAATACATACTAATACAACGCATACCATTACAACGCACAATATATTTTTATTGTTTATCACTAAAATGTCAGAAAGTATACATTTTTGCATCTATCCCCTGGGACTATATACAAGGGATATAGAGGTTTTGGGTGGGGGAGAGTAATAATAACCAGGAATTAATGTTAATACTCTGATATTTTTATACTACCTAACCATCAAAATACCTGGGTACTAATAATAAATTCTAAAAATATGTTTGAAAAAACAGCAAAATTAGCATATATTTACAGCATTTTTTTTATAAAATACACACTGCTGTCAGATGCAAAAAGAGATTATACATACAATCAACTTGAAGCAAATAAACCGGCAGTCCTTCAACAATTTTTGTTACAGCCCCTGACCCACCATCTACTCAAAATGGCTGACATTCCGAGGAGGAACAAATAAACAAACATTTTTAAGGAAGAAAAAATAAATATACATTCTGTCAGGTTCTGAATCACACGTAAAAACTGTTTCCAAACCAAATGTTTTATTTATATTCTTATTTACTCCCAAAAAATGTATAAAAGAAGCCATCCACCGGTTGTGCTCAATGCTACACTGACTTCCATGAAGACCACATGCAGCAGGAGCAGCAGGATAATTGTTCCGACTTTCCAGTTGAACACTGCCGTCAACAGACAGAAGTAAGTGTATGTTTATAAGAAAACACAGCTTCCAAATGATTACACCTAATTCTCGGGTACTTACAATATATTTTTTACTTATTTACAGCATTTACTTCAGCCCCTGGTCTACTGCAGACAGTGAATAACTGTACAAAATGTATTTAAAAGTAAAAAGCCCAAAAGCAAAACATCAATTATTAACATTTTCCTTTAGATATCAACAGAGATTGGACATACAGCAACACCAATTACCAACCTTGAACAAACCAACCTTTACAGAAACAACTGTAAGTAAAATGTAAACAATGACCGGAACCATATTAATTTCACAAATAATATATTAGCAGGCACTACTCCATGATATGTTATAAAATTACAATGTTATCACCTCCGTGTGTTTGCATCAGCGAAGATGCTCAGGGAACATGGTGGATGTTGGTGGGGCAAATTAACTATTCCTACTCTGACAGGTGCTAGCCTCAGGGAAAGTGTTGGATGGTGGTGGGGCAAAATTACTATTACTACTCCGACCGGTGCTGGCCTCAGGGAAAGTGCTGGATGGTGGTGAGGGCAAATTTACAAATCCTACTCCCACAGGTGCGAGACTCAGGGAAAGTGCTGGATGACGTTCGGGGTAAATTAACTATACATACTCCAACCAGTGTTTGCCGCAGGGACAGTGTTAGATGGTGGTTGGAGCAAATTTACTATTCCTACTTCGATAGGTGCTTGCTGCAGGGAAAGTGCTGGATGGTGGTGAGGACAAATTTAATATTCCTGCTCCGACCGGTGCTTGCCTCAGGGAAAGTGTTGGATGGAGGTGGGGGCAGATTGAATGTACTTTTCACATTTTCATTTTTGTTCTTTGTCAAGCATCCAATAAAACAGTGATTTTTTTACAATTCTCTAAAGATAAAATCCTATTATTCCCCCACAGTGTGGAGGAACAAATCCTCAACCACAAAAAAACAAATCAAACCCATCAACTTAGAAGAAGCCAAACTATACAAGGTAAAAATTATGAAAAACCACAATAAATAACTTTTTTGCGTTGGTTTCAAGTAAAAAACATTTGTTTTGAAAAAGTAACATTGTAATAAAAATGAGAGCCACACAAACAAAAAGAAAATGATTTTTTTTTGTTAGTAAATAAGGGCTAAACTTTTCTTTGCAGGCTATTTGCAAAACTAAAATTTTCAAAGCAAAAAACTAAGAACATTTCTTCACTTTTTTCAGAACCACGGAAGCTAAAGCACAAAACACCACAGAAGGACAATTTAAAGAACAATTCAAAGAAACCCAGCATCTACTCCAGGACTTTCCAGCCACAGACCAGAACAGTAAAACAACAGAAAAACCTACTAAAGGTTACCTGTTTCATTCTGTCAAGTCTCTCCAAAAATAACCTTTTTCCATCAATTCCAAACCAACATTGCCAAGTCAATGCAATTAAATCCTGGTGCAATTTTGTAAGCAAAAGCTGTAAAATCTGTAAAATAACTAATGTTCACTAATTTTACCATTGCAGGCAAAATATTGTTAAAACCATGCCAAGTTTTTGAAATCCAATAGGGGAACTAAACTGTCAATTTACAGTGGCTACCTTTATTGTAAGGAAAGATTAACTGAGCCCAGGTGCCATTGGAGGTGTGTGCATTATTACTCATCCCATTGCACAGGCAGAGTGGTTACTCTTGGTGACACTGTTGAAAGGACCACTGAGCATAACCACTCTGCCTCTGCAATAGAGATAGAGGTAAGGGAAAATATAAATTAAATAGAAGACCTGGAATCCACCTCCAATGTACCCTTTGGTTCAGTTTTGAGGGAGGTATTACAAAACATTCCTATTCATGTAACAAGTTGTATGCCCCCAGCCTCCACAGAATTATACAGAATATAAAACAGGCAAGTAACCCACTACGTGTAACACCCCAAGCCTTCTCTGACATTAACATTGCTCCTGAACTTACAGTAACTGTTACTAATGAAACCTTTCTTTTGCATTGCAACAAAAAACCTCTTAAAAGAATTCTAATATTTATCACACCCCAACCCCTTAATCTTGTTAAGTTAGAGATTAGTGATATTTGGATGATTAATGTGATGTTTAAATCCACACCCATTCATCCCAATATACACTATTCATGCCTACATTAATCATACAGTAGTGCCCTTAGTGTACAGTTTACTCGCTGATAAACAAATCTTAATATACACTAAAATGTTGTCATTGATAAAAGCTAAAACCATGAACAATATGATTAACACAAATACCAAAATGTACATGGATACCCATATTTAAGGATGTTTTTCACTTTTCACAGGCTTATTGGAGAAAAATAAAAAAACATCATTAGTTGAGGATTACAGTAAACTGCAATTTGAATTGAAGAAACTAACAGCACTTTGCTTTGTTTCTGCTGACAGAGTAGCTGAATACTACACATCTATTACTGAATATGACTATTTTACTGCAAACGAGGACAAATTGGCACCCCTTCTAAATTACTTTGAAGACTCATGGATTGGCCATCTAAACAGGTCAAGTCGCAGGAGGGCGCCACGTTTCCATGTGAAGTGGTGAAACTGCTAGTGCACCTGCTTAGAGAGAGTAGCAAAAACAAATAATGCCATACTGGGAGGGCACAACTACGTCAACAAGTCAATAGGTACACCACATCCATCCTAACTTCCATATTTTTAATGACATTTTGGAAAAGGAGCACAGTTTCCAAGAAATGAGACTTGTGCAATCATTGACTGGTAGTCCGAACCCACAAATTTAAAAAAGAAATGTCTGAGAAACAATTGGGTGCAATTCAATAATTTTCATTGATGGTGGCTTCAGACTTCCTAGACACTATTGCACACATCCTACATTTCTGATCTACACTAACCCCTAAACCACCTTACTTACCTCTTTTGGAAATTATTTCCCTAATTCGTTTGGCAGTGAAAATTGTACTGAAAACTGTACTGTGCTCACCTACAAAAAATGCGTACCAAAAAGAAAATCCCGAAAAAGAAAACTTGTTTGGCAAAAATTTGCTACAAAATAATTTATCGTTGCAATTCTCTCTCGACCAAAATCCAGCATAAGTTCACAAACCATATATACAAATTAAAAAATTGTCCCAAAAAGAATTTCTGTGAGCCATGAAAACTGTGTTCATGTTCCTTCGATCTATCTGAAAAACTGCGACGATGCAATACCTTAATTTTATAACCCATTGCATCAAAAATATTCAAAAAATATTATATTCATAACACTATGGTTTAATAGAAAAGGTCATCATTCTTTTAAAATAATTCTATTAAACCAAAAGTGTTACAGACGCAATCAACCCAATGTGGGCCTATATTGCTACCTGCATAGGATTTTTTTTTGGGGGGGGTTAAAACATACAAAGCAATCAAAATACAACTACCCTATTTCCTACTATCTCCCAAACAATAAACTATGACACCCTAATCTATCTGTAATCATTTAAATTTGCCCGTACATAGCTCTTCCTTGCTTCTGAATCTGACCACAACGTTCCTCGCACTGATGAAACTTAATTTTTTTTGTGTAAAGGAAACAAGGACAATTTCTCTCATTCATTGCAATGGGAAACCGCAGGAAAACCTACAAAAAAGAGAAAAAGTATGTTACAATACAGTTTAAAATCCATGTTTATTTAAAGAAAATAATAATAATAATTAAGTGTTTTTAAAATATTTCTAGGTAATTTTTTAAAACTGTATTTTAATTTTTCAAAATGTAATAAAGTTTCCTACAATACTATTAATGTGTACATTTTTTGATTTCTTAAATATAACATTAGTTAAGTTTACGTTTTTAAACATTCTCTATGTCTATTCATGCAAACTTATGTAGCACATATATCCTTTTTTATTTTTTAAACTATATTATTATACTTTTTAAAGGTTTATTAATTTTATTAAATTCAATTTAAAATTAATATACATTTTTAAAAAAAAAAATGCTTATAATTACACTTGGATATCGAATCACTCCAGCACCAAAAAACCCAGTATACAACCGCCTATCCCATTTTATTAATTTTAATAATGTATATTAATTGAACAATTTTACAATATAATACAGTTTATTGTAAGTAATAATTAATACTCAGTTATTAAAATACATACCTGAGTATTAGAACACTCCCCCACCCAAAACCCCTATTTCCCATGCATCCCATCCCAGCAGATAGGTGTCAAGCCCTTTCAATACATTTTTTGTAACTTTTAATTTTTTTAATTTTCTAACAGTAAATCTAAGTATTAATTAATACTCGAGTATACAAATTATTACCTGAGTATTAAAACACCCTCACCCACAACCCGTTTCTCAAGCATCCCATCCCAAGGGATGGGAGCCAAGCCCTTTTAGTTAATTTTTTATATATACATATTTTTTTAATGCAAATAATTAAACTAAATAAAAATTAATACTCGGAAATTAAAATTAAAACCTGAGTTTTATTACACTCCCCCACCCAAAACCCCAGTTTTCCAAGCATCCCGTCCCAGGGGATGTGTGCCAAGCCCTTTTAATTATTTTTTTAATGCAAACATATTAGGTATTATTTGTAAATAATATAATTTTAAAACTTGAATATACCCAAATATAAAAAATACAGTCAAAAATAAAAACTTACCTCAAATACTCACCATAAAAAATAACACTTACCTACATTACTAACCTTACAATGTTTTGTAATTAAATGTTTTGTAATGGCATACGATGTAATGGCACATGCAGAGTAATGGCATGCGTTGTAATGCCACCTGCATTGTAAAGGATGCACTGTAAAGGCATTACAGTGTAATGCCTCAGTTGTAGTGGACATTTCCCACTTGAGATCCCAACAGATCCTGAGATACAGCTACCCTCATAGAGGCACATTTTCCTTCTGACTACTCACTCCTGCTCCGGCTGCCATAGGGCCCATTCCAATCACCGAACTGCATTCGCTCCCTGCCGCCACTATTACATTGACAGGCAAGTAAGAATTCCCCGCGCAACGATGTACTGCCTCATCTCCTGTCTGCGAGTTCTGGTAACAAAGTAGCCACCCAGTAGGACTCTTAAAATCATCGCTGGCATACTACCCATGGTTCCTTCAGTACTGCTTTTAGCCTGGTGACTGATCAGAGAGCTGCATTACTGCAAGCTCAATCGGCCACCACCTTGCTCTTCCTCCTACCTACCATTCAGGTCCTTTTCTCAACTCAAGTCCCAGCTCCCTGCCCAAGCCCAAACACACTTACCTCTTTGCAGGCAACAAACACACAGAAACACAACCACACAAAGAAACACCCTAACAAAATACACACACTATTGACATTAGACCCTTAGGCACCACAACCACCACAACACCCACAAATACCACAGCCACCACCACACCCTCAACCACACAACCACCACCACACTCACAACCCCCACCACAACCACTAGCACACTCACAGTACACACCCACACCCAGAAGCACTAGCACAACTACAACCATCACAAGCACCACCACCAGCACACCCACAAGCACCACATCCACACTATCCACCTCAACAGCACACTCATCCAAACCAACACATTCACGCACAAACACATCTACACACAAAACAACGCTCACCAAACCCAAACGCGCACACTAACGAGAATACCAGACAATAGGCACATCACACGCATCCAAACATGCACAACATACACCAGACAAACATGTAACTGCAAAACATACAAACACACACACACATCACCTACTCCAGCTACCTCTACCTCCCAAACTCAATCCTCTCCCACCCTCCTACCTGTAATCTTCCTTCCGAGTTCTCCTCTTACCTGTTCCTAACCCCTGTCAAACCTAGACCCACCCTTCCGAAGAAAGATCCTTGAGGTGCCTTTTCATGCCCAATAGATGCTCCTTCCGGAGGAGGTTACCCTTTGGCAGAATGTGTAGGAGGCAGGTTTTGGGCAACCATAAGACAGCCTGTTGTGCAGGGAAAGGCTTTTGTAACCCTTTTATGCTTAAAAAAATAAATAAAAATATATGAGAGAAGAATCTTATTTGTTAATAAAAAAAGAAAAATTACAATGTTTGTCCTAACATTATTTCTCATTTACAATGTATTGACTCCTAGAAATGTTAATGGAGAAAATGTAAATTAGATATTTTTACTTATATTTATGACAGGAAATGCAAAATGTTTTCAAATGTCTCATTTGTTAATTCAACACTCTAGTAAAAAAAGAATGTGATGGACATTTAAATTTCGGTGCAAGCATTCATTATGATAATGAACACTTACCAAAAAAAAATTAATTTATATACATTTTTTAAGTGATAATACAGTTGTGTTTATTTGAACATGATAAGTGATATGAATCAAAAACTCATTGCATTACACCTTAAAAAATGAAGAGACCATTCAAATTTGATAAAATACAGAAAATGCACTAGACAAGCGTAATTGTTACGCTAATTTATATTTAAGATGATTTGAGTTTAGAAAAGAATATTAATGTTACACTTATTTTAAAAAAAAAATCATTTCACCTTGTCTAGTGCAATTTCTACATTATATTAAATTGAAATATTCCCAAAATGTGTAAAGCACATGTTTAGAATTTGGTAGTATACGAACAATAAGTAAACACACCTGTATGGATGCTTTTTGATTTTTCGATTTATGTCAATATTTGTGTAAGTGTCCATTATCATAAGGGCAACTTGCACCAAATTTAAAAAGAAAATCGAATTATCCAGGTGTGTTTCCTTAAATGTCTGGAAATTACCAGATTACAGAATTATGCACTACCCATTAGTAAAATATTGCTTGTAAGAGTGACTTAAAAATGTACGACTCCAGGGCAAATCTACGAAGACAATTCAAAAAGTAACAATTATAAAATAAGCCTACCTTCGATTCTGTTGATCACAGGGTTGATTTGCTTCATGATCAAGTAGCAGCAGCAAAGGCAGAACTTGGACGGTCGAATCCATGACTGAAAAGGTAGTGGAAAAAAGAAAAAAAATGTTAATTTTTGCCTCATATCCCTTCGAAACCGCCAGCTCAGGTGTGAAGATTTCCTACCACAGTTACGTCGGCAGGCAGACACATCGTGATTGGCCCAGTGGAAATACTTGCTGTACTCCCTCCGCCAGGCGCTTTTGCCTATGGTGCAATCTACATGGGTGGAAATATCTGGCGGAGATGGTGTCACTCAGGCAGATTCTCGTCCATCAACTTGTCAGCATCTAAATAGATAGAGCAGACGGACCTCTTAGTAGGCAGGTGGCGAATCCTATGGAAAAGCGATGGCAGGACCAGATCCACCATGATCTAAATCAGGACATTAGGTATTATAACCTCTGAATAGAAATGTAATATGTCCCTATTCCTTGGGCAGCCAATAACGCTTCATGGTCCGCCACCACAAGCCTAAACCTACAAGTTACACTTTAATATACTCAGTGGTTATCCTGGGATCTTAGACTATGAGCAGTATGATAACAAAACTTCAACTTTGCAACAAATGCGTTTTCCTTCACAAGCACAGACAATATACGCAAAGCAGCATCTGAAATCTTACTTCATCATGGAGCACTTCCGGACTTAAATGGACACGTCACCATGAACCACCTTAAATCATCAAACTTGCAAACCATAACCCTCAACAACACACAATCAAAGGCACATAACCTTACTATAATCACACTCCTAGGACACTACAACTACTTCCGGAACTTCGCTGATTCTCCAAACCAGACCATGGGACCTTGGGGACACAGACTGGGCAGGGGCAGATTCTAATGGTGTCTGGGGCAAAACCTAGCTCTCTAAGCAGAGAAACAGCCATTACAAAGCGGTTGTTATAATGCATAGCCTTTACCACACAGTTATTACAATGCGTGCACCGTTAACAACCATAGCCTTTACCAGGTGTGATTTTACAATGCAAATGCCTTTATCAGGCATACCTTTACTACAAATTACATTGAAAGGTATGAATGGTAGGGGCATATGCGTTGTAATGGTGGTAAAGGCAGGTGCATGTCAATCAGCATCGTTAGAGGAGCAAAGAAATCCTTCCACTCTCTCTTTAGTGAAAGCAACCTGTGCCGTGCATCAGCTTTGAAGATTGAGCTGCCTCGCTGTGAGGTAAGGGCAATTGCACTGGACTGCGTGGGGAGGGGAGTTTCAAGGCGGGATCCAGCTTTGGAACTTTGGGCTGGGGGTGCGCCAGGTACCTGTTTTAAGGCTTTGGGCTAGGACTGGTAATTTTGGGGGTAAAGGACATGGAGCCAAGGGGCTGCACATGGGGTCCAGTTTTTAGGCTCAGGGTTGGGCACTGTTATTTTTTTTTAAAGAGTTGGGGGAATTGGGGTTGTCCCAGGAGTTCGGGTTTAGGGCTCAGGACTGCAGCTGGGTACATTTGGCTGATGGACACGGGTGTTTTGCCAGGGTCAGGTTTTTAAAAAAGAGCAAGGGGCTAGTAGGGGATTGTGAAGGAGCTGGTTTTAGGGCTCTGGACTGGGATTAGGGAAAATCTTTTTCACACATATATATGCCTTTAACATTCATACTTTCACAACAAAATGTTTTGTAAAGGCATGCGTCGTGAACTCATGATTGGGACAATAAGATTTATCCTCTGCTACCATCTGATGGTGCTTTGCACCTTGCAAAGTCCTGGTGCAAACTTTGAGTCCCAGCTGTACTCTGGTAAATGTATATTTGTCTCTCAAACATGAGAAGTCACATTTGCTGATTTGTAAATGTTACTCATAAGTACTTTTGCACTATTTAGTTTTTTTGTTTTCCTTGAGGAAATATTGTTTTCCTTGAGGAAATATTGTTTTCCTTCAACTACACCAAAACTGCTCCAATCATTTTTCATGTTCTTTCAACCTAGTTCTCCTCCTGAAAAAGAATTTACTTCAATTCTCTACAGGAATAATGCATGTGCAGTGCCTTGGGACACCCTACCTCGCTATATAGATTCACTTATATATCAAAGGTCCACAACAGTACGATAAACTCAAACATGTATACATCCATTAACATGGGGGAAAACAACTATTCCTAATTCTCTGAATCAAAAATGAAAACTTACTCTCATGTCATGTTATGTTCAATGATTTGTAGAGTACAACACATTCCCCAAAGGTTGTCCTGCTGCATAAATGTTTCTGCTGTACTTCTGGGCACAGATTTGTGAAAGAGAGCCAAGGATATAAAGCAGGATCACGAGCAACCCCCTCTCAGCTATTGAATAGTTAAGAAAGGGGTGCACCACCTGAACTTGGCATCTAATTAATCATGCAACCAAAAACATTTTGGTGATGAAATGTTACCTCCCATCCTTCTCACATATGCTTCTTTGGAACATCTGACCAACTCAGTTTAGAGGTCTTAACAGAGAGAGTGGCATGGGAATGTGTTGATTACCTTAGAAAAGTAAGGTTTTATTAATGCAATTTATATGGTACAGGAGGTATACACTAAACACCCAAACTTATGGGGCCTCAGCCCTCAACTTGAGGTTCCTCTTTTGTCTATATTAACATCTGATACTGATGAGCTCTTGCAACTCTTCTAAAATGCCCTAATGTCCCTTATTTCACATAGGCAAACAATTTGATTCTAGTGGTAATACTCATGGAAAATATTCTGTGACTGGCATAACACAGACTGAGACATTTACAGTAACTTTCCTTTCAGTCTTATTTTATTAATTGTGAATAGACTACATTTATTACTTTAATTCATTTCTCTACTGCCTGCCATTTTATTGTGCATTACAATGGGTGGATATATTTTGGGTGGGGCACTGTATAACTTTCTTGGCGTTTGACTCTTCTCCACGATCCGTGCTTTGTGTGTGGATAGGTTATTTTAGAGTCGGTCATTTTGGCTGTGCCATTTAGGTGTGTCAAAATCACAGTGAGCCGTCTAGTAGTCCAGTGATTGCCACTCTTTCAATGCCCACTCACTATAAAACCATGGCTCACCTGCGGACATGTGCATCTGGTACATCAAAGGGCTGCCAAAGGCAAGCCAGTCTCTGCTAGTCCATGTTTGGATGGTGCCAGGGGGTAGGTGTCCTGGACAAAATTGCTGTGAAAGCCTCAAGTACCTCTCAAATCTTCTATGACCTCACAACCCAAGCTTGTACCTGCCTACACTCACAGTATTAAATTGCTGAATGCCTCTTCAACATATAAGTATTATCATTTTACTTTAATGCCTTGCCACACATGGTGGCCGTGCAGCTGTCAGTAAAGATTTTTCACACCTCACTAGTCATAAATGCCACTTCCTAGTATAGTATAAATTAGACATTTAAAAATGTATTTTGCATCACAGCTCTGATGCCTTGTTTCTGACTGTAATGTGGCTCCATGATAGTTCCATCCATAAAAAAGTGCATTTCATTCAGGATTGATGTTGCATGGTTAGACATGACCACTTGGACAGAAGGCTTGGTGATTTTACGATAGTTTTTAAATTATCGTAAAATAAGATTTTACATGCGCAATAGAACATCTGTTGTGTCCCAATTGCAAAGGTTTCATTTTATCCTCTAAACTTTCAAACAACTTTTTCTTCTCAGGCTTTCTTACTTATCGTCCACCTGGTCCTGGGATTAGAGGACAGGTGCACTAAGGGCTTGCATTGCCCTTGTATGATGCACGTCATTGCAAAGCAACACAAGTCTTTAAAAGATAATTATTAAGCCATGCAAAACCATCTTGAGTAGCGCTGCATACTTTAGTAAATTCAAACTAATCCAGGCGGCACATATCACTGCTTTGCATCACCTTGTGGCAGGGAGGCGTTCCATGGGTTGAATATGGGCATTCACACTCATCCACCTATGGTTTTTGGCACAATTCCAGAGTTACTAAAGTCAGTAAAGCTGAGATCGCACCAAAATGCTGCACCTTCCTGACTGAGGAGTAATGAGGAGAAATATATATTTTTTTTTGCGTGATGCATTAAGCAGGACACCTACAGAAAGAGGAAAACTGCTCAAAGTATTTCTGTGGCATCCTAGTTCCTTCTGATGTCGTGGTGTTTTGCTCCTAGGGTTTCCATGACAAGTCATGGTCTCCCAGGTGATAGAATTGTATTGGTTCAAAGGACTGGTGGTTGTTACCTGTACTGGCTGGGATCTGGATGGGTTTCTTCTTACTAAGAATAAAACCTGAATTTCTACACTTTGACAAGCCTCCTGTGTGATCCTTTCAGCTGTTACAGGATCTTACAACTTCTTTTCTTTTTGGGCAGAAAGGCAGAAGAAATGCACCACATTTTAGTAGATACGGCACATGTCTGCAGTCTCACTTTCATGCAACGCAGCACAGCGCAGAAAGTTGCCTTGTTGCATTGCATAAAATATTGGCACATATACCCCAGGATTTGTACAAGCACAATTAGAAGTCATTGCATCCTTTGCTTTAAAATTCTCAAATTTCAATATACTGAGAAACCTCAACCTTCAATTGAGGAAGCAAATTGCACGTCTTCCTGCAATTTAATCAATGACTTCAAGCCTTGCAGCTCAAGCATCCACACACCTCACAGAACATATGCAGGAGCCTGTCTTTTCCTACCTATCCTCACTAGCTGTGGACTGGTCACTCTCCCTAGTAGTGATAAATCACTTTGCAAACCACATGTCCATACAAACTGACTACTCACATCTGCCTTAAAATGATCCAGGCATGCACCACTAGAAGTTGATCTAAACCAGGCTCAGCTGCCTTTGTTATTCTTTTAAGCACCTCAATACCCACTTGTTTTACCTGTCAGGCTTAGGGTGGTCTTCCCTCGAAACCTTTTGCCTGCTTACCTCCTTTGTTTGCTGATTCTTTTTTTTTTTTTTTGAAAAACTTTATTGAGCCACAAAAATATATGTACAAACACGGGCCCACAACCACATGGGCCGGCCGCTAACAGCAAGGCATGGTGCAATACAAGAAAATCAGTGGTCGAAACCCCAGCGGTCAAGCGAGAACAGGATACAAAGTGCCGCACAGAGTGTAGAGCAGGATAAAAGACTTTTCTTATTTTAAATAAAAACTTAAAGAAAACAAACACAAAAACAAAGGCGAATAGCGTAATGAACAGAGTCAGCCCTAAAGGGGGGGGAAGCTCACGAACAGGAGATACAAATTGCAAGCAATAGAATGAGTCAGGGTGGGGGGACAGAGGGGAGGTCAAGCAAACCATATGATTAATGAACGAACTGACGGGAATGCCAAGTCAGGGGGACAAGGGGACATCAGGGGTCTCTACCAGGGGAGGAGTACAGATGTTCCCACGATAGGCATTCCACTGACTCCAGATCTTCGTCCAGGCCCCTGGTCTGCCCCTAGCCGTGTACACCGTCTTTTCCCGGAACATAGACCAGTCCATATTTTCTACCCACACAGACACTTTAGGGGGCCTTTGCGAGCCCCGAAAGCTGCGCTATATCTCGCTTTGCAACCATGTACCCCAGGGTCGCCCATCTCGTCTGGGCCACAGTGTAATCATTGGGTTCCCACACGTTCAGCAAACACCTCCGGGCCTCAGGCAACAGGGCAATCCCAGTAACATCAGCCATCACCGCAAGCACCTTAGTCCAATAATCAGCCACCTCCGAACACTCCCAAAGGATATGGAGAAACGTAGCACTCATCCCGCACCCACGTTTGCACAAACCATCCGGGGAGAAACCCATTGCAACCAAACGAGGACCTGTAACGTACACACGGTGTAATATCTTAAGCTGGACAAGACGGAGCCGGGCGGGAATGGCGACCTCTTTCGGGGAAGACAGAGCCGATTGCCAGTCTTCGACGTCCAAGTCCAGCCCGTCTCCAGTCCATACTTCTCGAAGCCGGCCGAGTAAATCCGCTCGATTGTTGATCAACTTCTTATAGATCAAAGAGATAGTGCTATCAGGGAGATGACCGTCAAGTATACGATCTTCAAGGGGGGAGGATTCAGGGATGGCGGCACCGGAGACCAGAACCGAAGTCAGAGCATGACGGACCTGCAAATATCTAAAAAACTCTCTGTCACTCAGTTCATATTCATTCCGAAGGGCTTCGAAAGACTTCACTGCTCCGTTCACCCGAAGGTCACCCACTCTACAGATACCAATCATGTCCCAGCGGTCAAACCCCTTCGTAGTCCAGAGACTACCCAAACGTTCAGACGCATAAAGTGGAGTCGCCAGCGTGACTCGATCAACCCAGCCCATGCTCACATTCGCAGCCCGCCACACACCGACAGCAATCCTGGTCGGACCCGTAAGGCAGAGCCCAGCCGCCCTGGAATAAAGCACTCTATTGAAGTCTCCACCCGGCAATTGGAATTTGTCCATTTCAAAAGCCGGATTCGGGCCGGGGGAGTACATCGAATGGTTGATGGCGGACAACTGGGAGGCCCAGTAATATCTTCTGATATCAGGAAACGCCACACCCCCGTCATACCAAGGGATGGTGAGCTTCGCAAGGGCAATGCGCGGACGCCCGTCCCAAATCAACTATCTCTGTAAACCCTCTACCTCCCGAAAATAACTAGGAGAGATAACATCAAAAGAATTCTGGAGTGCATAAAGAAAGCGCGGTAGGAACATCATCTTGAAGAGGGCGGCCCTGCCCAGCGGCGACAAAGGTAACTTACGCCACCGGGCCACGTCCAGCCTCAATCTACGAAGTGGGGGAAGGAGATTGCGTTCGAAGCGGAGCGACGAGTCCAGTGTAATAAATATACCCAAATATGTAAAGCCCGTTTGAGCAACCTGAATGGGAAATCTACGTGGTAGCGGAGGCAAACCGCCAGAAATAACATACACACAGGATTTAGCCCAGTTTATAATCAAGCCAGAGTTCTTGCCGAACGAAGTAAGGACGTCAAAAAGGACATTCAGAGATTTACGTGGGGAGGTAAGATAAAGAAGAATGTCATCGGCGTAAAGCGAAACACAATCCTCAAAGTCGGGGGACCACCGTATACCTTTAATAGACGGCTCCCATCGGAGCCACGCAGCGAGCGGCTCCAATGCGAGAGCAAAAAGCAGCAGAGACAAGGGACATCCCTGCCTGGTCCCCCTACCAAGGGAAAAGGGTACCGACACTCGACCGTTAACAACGACCTGCGCCAAGGGGTTGGTATACAACAGTTTCACCCATCCGATAAACTCCGGGCCGAAACCAAACTTCACGAGGGCAGCCCAAAGGTAGGGCCACTCTATCGTGTCGAAGGCCATCGAGGCGTCCAATGAAGCCAAAATGGCCGGTTCCGTCAGAGACCCCGCCCTCGCAAGGACACCATGAAGGCGTCGCAGGTTAAGGGCCGTGTTCCGGTGCGGGATGAACCCGGATTGGTCCGGATGAATCAAGTCACCGATGACCACCAGCAGACGAGTGGCAAGCACCTTGGCTAGAACCTTAGGCTCAGCGTTTAACAGGGAGATAGGCCTATATGACGCACAAAGGTCTCGGGTTTTACCTTCTTTAGGAATAACCACTATCGTGGCCAGACGCTGGTCATAGGGGAGTGTGCCTAGATCACGGGATTCCCGAAACATCGCTCGAAGATAGGGCGCAATCTTATCAGGCCGCAGCTTGTATAGCTCAATCGGCAGGCCGTTCGGGCCCATGGCCTTGCCCGAACGGAGAGATCGAATTGCCGCCGCTATTTTGTCCGTGGAGAACGGGGCCTCCATAGATACCCGCTCCACTTCCGAAAGGCAGGGCAGATCTATATCACGCAACAAGAAGTGGGAGTCATCTTCGTCCCTAGCCGACACCGGGGAGTAAACCGTACGGAAATAATCCGCAAAACATTCCACTATCTCACCCGGGTCAGTCACTCTCACACCATCCAAAGTCTGAATCACAGGCACAACACGATTCGCTCTTTCCTTCTTGTCCAACCAGGCAAGCAATTTACCCGCCTTATCCCCAACATCGTAAAGTCGGCCCCGTTGTTCCCTATACATCGTCTTGGCGGCATCCGTGACCAGGGACTTGTATTCAAATTGCTTCAGACTAAGGGCATGGAGTTTGTCACATGTAACACCCGACTCCAGGTCAGCCTCCAACCCAAGTATTTCCGTTTCCAGAACCACCACCTCCCGATTCCTGGCCTTCTTAGTTTCAGCGATAAGAGATAGGGCCTACCCACGAATCACCGTCTTAAAGGCCTCCCATAGGGACACCGCAGAGGAGACGGACCCTTCGTTGTCCAGAAAGTAGTGGTCTAAGGACTCGAGCAGTTGATCACGTGTCCCAGGAGAGCTCAAGTACCAAGGATTGATAGGTGCCACCCGCCCCACTGCTTCAATACCCATTCCAAAACAGAGCCAGAGCGGGGAGTGGTCAGAGATGCCCCGGGCCAGGTGTCTAATCTCCCGGATCGAGGAAGCCTGTGCCGCTGGCATGAGGAAATAATCAAGGCGGGACAAACTCCCATGAGCCCCGGAGTGGAAAGTATATTGGACCTGGGTGGGATGTAGAAGTCTCCAGCAGTCCACCAAACCAAAGGTATCCAGGAAACCACCCAGCCAAGCTTGGGCCGAAGGGGTATCCCTGGGGGGGTGATGATCAACCAAACCCGAGAGAACAGAATTTAAATCACCAGCCAGGAAAAGAGCACCATCAGGAAGTCCCAACAGCACTCGGCCAACATCAGAAAAGGTGGAGGTCTGCAGGCCAGGGGGTACATAAACGGTAAATAGGGAAAGGGTCTTGCCCTCATATCGTCCCACGAGGGCGGCATAGCGCCCTCTATCATCCAGGAGTAACTCGTCTATCTCAAGGGGAAGGGAAGACCGGACAAGGATGCCTACCCCTCTGGAGCCCGTAGTAAACCCCGAGTGTGCAACAAGACGATAGCCCCACCTATTCATCGCATGACAAGTATTACCCACTAGGTGTGTCTCCTGCAAAAACACAATATCAGGAGACAGTCGTCGCAAATATCGCAACACCACCCCCCGTTTTATACGATCCCCCAAACCATTGACATTCCACGAAACAAACCTCAACCCATCAACCCCCATCCCAACATGTGACGCAGGAGCCACCCCACAAAGAGCAAGACACTGAAAATAAAGTTGCAAACATTACATCGCCTTGAAAAAAACAAAACACAACCACAAACACCCCACCAACCCACCCCCAACACCCAATGCAACACCCCCCACCCTGCACCCCTGCAATAGACTGAAAAGCCACCCCAACATGCAGTGTGCCTGTCGCCCAAACAACCCCATTCTACAGAAAGACCCCGGAGGAGGAAAGGGCCCATGTCCCACCCGCCACCCCGAGAGAGGAAAAAGATGGGGAGACACAGAAAACAAAAACCACACAACTACGGAACCCCAGCTGAAATTGCCTTGTTACGGGGGCAGAGATATTGCTGTCAGCTCTCCACGCCACCCTCGGCCCCATCCGGGAGCTCGGCGGGATCAGTCAGGTTAGTTCGATCCGGCAAGGAATCCATCCAATCACTGACGGTCTCAGGTCGATCAAAGAAAAATGTCCGCTCATTGTACTCAACTCGCAGCCTGGTGGGAAAAAGCATGGCATATTTCAGTCCCAAGTCTCGAAGACGCTTCTTGACTCCACGGAAGCCCATTCGCTGTCTCTGGACCAGTTGAGAAAAGTCCGGATAGAAATTCACAGTAGCATTCTCAAAAGCCACCGGGCCCTTCACTCTCGAGGCCTGCAGGATAGCGTCTCGGTCCCTGTAGTGAAAAAGCTTGGCAACGATGGGCCTCGGCGGCGCGCCTGGCTTGCCCTTTCCACCCAGAACACGATGGGCACGTTCCACCGCAAAGAATTTGCTTAACCCAGACGGAGCAAGGTAGTTCTGAACCAGGTCCTCAACAAGGAGATCAACGGAGTGAGCCTCAGGATTTTCCGGAACGCCAATTACACGCACGTTACAGCGTCGTGCCCTGTTCTCAAAATCCTCCAGTCGATGGGACATGAAATCGTTCGCCGTTCTAAGATTGCCAATCTCCGTCTGAAGCTCCGAGACGTCGGTCGTGAGACTTGTCGTCTTGAGGTCCAATGACGTCACCTTCTCATTGGTCTTGGACAGATCAGCCTGAATCAAGTTCACATCAATGGCCACAGTGTCGATTTTGTGAGCCAAGGCTTCGTACTGTTGGCCGATAGTCTCCTTCATGTTAGAGATGGCACCCATGACGTCCTGTAGGGATAGCTCTGCCATCGGGTCCCCCATTGCACTCGGGGTAGATATGACGGCACCCGGGGACACTTTAGACTGGGTATACCGGTCCATGATGTTAGACTGGACCGGGCCCCCACGAAGGGGAGTCTTGGTCTTCCGTCTCTCTTGGTCCCCTCTGCCAGACATGGTGGAGAATGAGCCCCCGAGGGACCCTCGCGACCTGGTGAAAATGGCCGCCGAAAAACAGGGCGCCACCGTCCAGAAATCACCAACGGGGGCAAGTCAAGGTGTGAGACGGCCCGGACAGATCCAAATTGAGCGAAAGGCTCCCTTACACTGCGTCGTTGTTGGGTCAGCCACCGGCCAGACACATCAGTAGAGAGACGTAGTCACAGTGGGAATCGAAACCGAAAGTTAAGAGGGGGACTCATGAGTCGAATCCCACTGCCGCTGTTGTTCAACTTAGACACGGCATCAGAGCCTCGCCAAGTCCCGGGAGTGCCCCGAGGCGAGCCTCGGAAAGTTCGATTCGACGTATCTTCGGTGCCCCCGGTCCAATTCAAAATCCGAAACCAGTGTTGAGATCAGCCCAGGTTCCTCTTCAATAATCCATTTAAGAATCCAGGATATTTTCAGGATATTATGCCGGGAGTGGCGGGGGTCCGGAGAGCTCCGAGCTCACGCGGCCATCACGGATGCCCGCTAAGCTCCTCCGCTGATTCTTTTTATTGGCCTTAGGACTCTAAGCACTTTACCACACCTGACCAGTACTAAAATGCATGTGCTTCTGCCCTAAACATATTAACATTGGTGTATACACAATTGCATATTTAATTTACTGGTACATCTCTTGTAAAGTAGTATACCATATACCCAGGGACTGTAAATTAAAAGCTACTAGTGCCCCTGCAGCACTGATTGTGCCACCCACACAAGTAGTATTTTGAACATGTCTCAGAGCATAGGTGTGCAGTTTTAATGCCACTTCGATTTGCCATTTATAACCCATTGCTAAGCCTTAAACTCTACTTTTATTTGACATAAGTCATGCCCTAAGGTAGTGCCTAGGTAGCCAATAGGGAAGGGTTCGGGGTAAGTAAAAGTTAGGACATGTAACTTTAGCTTTTGCATGTCCTGGTAGGGTAAACACCTACATTCATTGTTCACTACTGTGAGGCCTACTCATCTCATAGGTTAGCATTGGGAATTCCTAAACACAATTTTAAGATGTAATTCCTAATTAGAAAGGAGTAGTAGTCTCATGTTTCATACCTTTGGAATAGTAATGATAAGTCCTCTTTACTGGTAAAGTTGTATTTAACATTAATATTTTAGAAATGCCACTTTTAGAAGGTGGACATTTTTCCTTGCTCTTATAGCTCTCTCTGTCTGCAGCCTGTCTCCAGTAACGTCTGGGGTGGGAGGCAGCTACACTTTGTACCTGCGCTCAAGTAAGCCACAAATACAGGAAGCTTAGGTATGTCTGAGTACTAATCTGTATTCTGATGGCTCCTCCTGGGTAGGAAGAGAGGGAGGCTGACATGCCTGAATAGGCAGTATCCTATACCCACACACAGGGCTGATTATCCCCTATTGATAGTCTGAAGCTAGGGCTGGGAAGAAAGGACCTATGTCAACTTCAAAGACCCTTCTTTAAAGTCACCCTCCCTTCAAAAGCACATCTGGGTATAACTACTGATTCTCTGATCCCCACCAAATCAGACACTTCTGGACCTGTAACTGAACCCTGTCAGAAGGACTGCTGTGCTGCAGCACAGACTGACACTCTGCTGGGCTACTTATCTAGAAGATCTGATTTTCTGCTGTGCTTCCATCTGCCTGCTGCTCTCTGGCCCTGCTTTTCGAGAGCTGGACTCTGTCTTAAACCCAGAGTGATCTCCAAGTGCTTGTTGGCTATCTTCCTGTTGCTTGAGACTCAGGGCTATCAAAGTCTCTACCCATGCTCCTCTGCCTGGTTCACTGGAAAGAGACCCCAATACTTGTACCAGAGAAATGGACACATCTCCAGTCTGCATATAGGAAGGACCGGTGTATCAACCCTGTTACAGGAGTAGAATCATTGCATCACACTGGCAACTGATGCATCCTATCCGGAAACACCTTGAAACTAACAGATCACTGTTTAGAGAAGATTGATGCATCGCCCCTCCAGCATGGATTAACCCAGTACATCATCTTCCGAGCCACTGCACTCTGAACCGGTGCTTCACTCAAGTGATCCAGAGCATCAAAGCCACTGCATGAAGAAAATCAGTCCATCACCTTGACTGTGCGCTCAACATTGACGCTCATCTTCACCCCACATCTCTTGGTTGTGACCCAGGATTAAGGTACTCTGTTACCTGGGTCTGTGTAGCTCCTGTCCTCGGCCAGGGCTCCATCACAGTCAGATTGAACTGTTGACTTTGTCCCGGTGCAGCATGACCAGATAGCCCCTATAGGCACTTATTGCTTCTAAGTGCTCAAACTGTTTTTATTCTTTAAAAAAATTAATAACTCTACTTCTACATATTGGGTTTTTGTTGTTTTGGTCTGGTTTTTAAAATAAAATTATTGTCTGTGTTTCTCAACCTTTGTGGAGTCATTTTGAGGTGTTTTTGTTGTGTTACTGTGTGAGTGTGTGTGTGGCTATGTTTCTGTGTGTGTGTTGCACAAATACTTTTACACATTGTCTCTTTAGATAAGTCTCACTGCACTGTGCCAAACTACCAGAAGGTGAGCATATGTTATCTTTTATTGTGTATCTCACATACCATAACTAGGACTGTGGTTCCTGCTTGGACACGGTGCATATCTCTGCCAACCAAAAACCCAGTTTTAAGATCACTTTATGTTCTCATTTTGAGGAGGTTACACTTATGGATCTCTGCAACCTTAGAAAAATCGATCCTGGTGTCTGTTTCTTCTAAGCACAAGGCCTAAACACCTGCACCCTGGTTTGATAATCATCTTGTTGCCCAAAAAATCTTAAAAAAGTGCGTGATGTAAGAATTATGACCCTTCCACCAGAGTAAACTGTATGGATACTCTCAAAAGCTACCAAAAAGCAACAACCAATATTGATTTTTCTGCCAAGAAAATTGATGAAGCTCATAACTCGGCCAAGGACCTGACAGAATGCACACTCAGGGCACCTTTTTCACCTGCATGCCTGGAGGATGCTACGAACTGCCGGATTTATTTTCACATAAAATTGTAGATAACTATACTGTATTCCCTGCTGAGGTGCAGTTTGCTAAGCTTCCTCCTACTACAATGCACGTTAACATCAGTGGGCATGTTTGCCCTCCATTAATCTGATCCACTTGAAAGATTTGGCTGAACTTTTAAATACCACCAAATCAGCCCCCCGATCAGCACCACCTGACTCCCTTAAGAAAGGAGGCCTAATCAGCTCCCTGACTTTGGTGGATCTTCTAAATGTCTCCATTTCCTCTGCAAAGGTTCCTCAGGCCCACAAACACGGGTGGTGACTCCTCAGTTAGAAAAGCAATCCTTAGATCTCCATCTGCTAGGAAAAACTTTGAAAAAATACATTAACCGCCAAATGTTTGTCCCCGGTATTGGGTTTTACAGAAGAACTCTGATGGACTCTCGACAAAGGTGAGTAAGCAGTGCGCATCATGTTGAATTTGAGAACCACATTTGACATGGTATTACATATTTGGCTATTGGGGAGACTCAGGGAGTGTGGGATTTGCAACAAGGTGTGGTTGCAAATATAGAGTGGTTCAGATATTTTTTGTAGCTACTTTCAGGTTGCCTTAAACCCTTTTTTTCATCTATGCCACGTCCTACAGACTTTGAGTTCCCTTAGGGGTGGTCAGAGAGTCCTACACTATTTAATGTGCATGCCTTCCTCTTGGCAGTCATTGTGGAATTGTTTGGCCTTACATTAGTTTCATATGCGTACAATACTCAGTTGCCTATCTTCTCTTATTTCAAACCCAGACAGTAATAGTTTGCTTGGAGTCTGTGGCAAAGTGAATGGGTCTGAATGGGCCTGAGACCTAATACCAGTAAAACTTAAAACTAATACCAGAAGAACTGAAATTCTGGGGGTTGGGAATCCAACCAGTCTATGGGACCCACAATTATGGCCTGCTATCTTAAATCCCTTTCCAACCCTCAAGCCTGCAGCTTAAAATCAGGGTGTTTGGCTGGATAGTAAACTGTCATATGACCACCAGATAAGACCTATATTTATCTGCTACTTCTGTCTCCTAAGATGCCCAAGGAAAATACTGTGGGCCCTCTTGACATCTACCCAAAAAAACATGGCCCAGGCCACAAGCACATCACGTCTAGTCTACAGCAACCATTTGTATTTGAGCATCACACACCATCATTAAAGAGACTCCAAATAGTTCAGAACATGACAGCATGACCTATCTGCTACATTCCTGGACACCAATCTGTGTCAACCCAGGCATAGGCTTTGCACTTGCTGCTAATGGAGAAATGCATACAATTCGAAACTCTCTCCTTTGCCTACTAAGGCTTCGCAAATCCCGGACCTCTATATCTCAGATATCTCATTCAACCATACTGGTCATCAAGGACCTTACGATCTTTCAACTTGAGGCTGCCATTGGTTCCTTGGATTAATAGAACAGGAGCGAGGGTCATTCTTTCAGGTTTTACACCACTAAAATACACCACTTAAATATAGAACACTCTACCTTTACACCTGCGCAAAGACCTATTGAAGACATTTTCCAAAGACTCCTGAAGACCTGGCTTTCCTAACCCCGCAGATTTACACTTGTTGTCCTGTAGTATCCAGTTTCCCAGTGCTGGGAAGCCCTGAAGCAGGCAGGCAGAAGCAATATAAATATAAATAACATATACATGTAACATAGAATTTATTTCCTGTGTGTTCCATGCTTTCCATGAAAAACAAAACCGCAGAGTGCTAATTGAATCCCGCCAGCGTGTTGGATTAACAGAACAGTACTGCATCTGTCGCGTATCTATTACCAGGTGTTTGAAGATGGGTATGTGCCAGTGCCTCCAGGGAAGATACAAGACACCACTTACTTAGCTCCAAAGCCTCATTCTATCTACAGACCAGTGTACCAAGACTGTCAAAATCCATTCAGGATTTGGCAAAACCTCGCTTCAGGAACGCAACAATGGTGTCCATAACCATGGCCTTGCTGATTTTTTGTATTAAGATTAAGTTGGCAGTGGCAGTTCCTCTTCAGAGGTTTTTAAGCAGAGGAAGTGCCATAGCTTGAGATGTTGCTGCCTGGGGCTGGCCCTGAGTTTGCCTTTGAGTGATGGCCGGTGCAGGTAAAAGCGGAGGGAGGAAGTTGGCAGACAACAACGAGGGAAAATAAAAAGAGAATAACACCTACCTTGCACTCAGTTAAATTGCTCATCTCACCTGCTGCCCCCCAAAAAGGGCTGCCTGGAGCAGACTGCCCCCCTCTGCCTCCCACCAAGCTACCCCACTGAGTAGAGGCCCACCACCTGGGACCAGCAACATACACTATAAGATATCTGCATTAGTTGCCCAATATTTACTTTAAGCCGAGTCGGTGCTGCTGCTTTGCAGTCCTCGCACTGCTCAGATGAGTGACAGGAGTTGCTGTATAACAAAGTGCAAGTTAGGCTGGGTAAGTATTTGTGCACTGCCAAATACACCTGCACACTTTTAGCCCAGCCTATCCCAAGGCCTGTCTAAAAAATACTGTTGAAATAAACCCTTGCTCTTTATTTTAAAGTGCAGCATGGAACTTTTTGAACAGGTGGAAAGGAAAAGCTGTGGGTCAGCACTCAAAAGGAATGAAGATCAGCTCAGGTTTGTTCTGCTCATAAACTTTCAGAGGAGATGACCAACATAAAAATGGAGTTTGGAAAAACAGCTGCAGGATCACCACAGCAAACATATTTTCTTCTAAAAGTCTGGGGAGACAAGAGTCTTTAGGATGATCATGTGGCGCTAAGGCCAGAGTTGCCGACGGGGGAACCACGGCTGAGTCTGGCATCGACTTAGCATTATGTCATATTGGGATAATCACTTAACCTCCATATGCCTAACAAGAATGCATCCGACCATGTGTAATTTAACTGGTGCTCCAATGGCCTTAGGCCAGGTTTTCGGTATGTAGATTATCCTTGAAATATGGTTCGGGCTGTCATGCTTCACCATTTTTAATTTTCACCAGCCACCCCTAAATATTGGAATTGTGAGCCATGGATCACATAGATTTCTGTGCAGCAGATGCCTTCTGACAGAAAAGATTCTGAAGAGGCTTTGGAATGATATATTGTTTAAACTGCGATTGTCTCACTAATGTCCCATATGATATGGTGGAGCAACAGTTAGATATAGAAAGGTCATTTCACCAGAACAACATAGAACACCTTGGGGTGATTTACTAAGATTTGATGCCATTTTTGTGTCACACAAGTGACGCAAATCAGGGCAAAATCTTTTTTCTCTGATTTGCTTTCCAGTACTAAACTTGTCTTGCACTGAAAATAACGGGAAAGTAATGCCGACTTTGCATGTGTGCGGCACAGTACAGAACACAACAAGTGGGAAAAGGGACAAATTAGTCTAAACATTGTATTTTGTACTGGAAGTAGTCCCTTCCAGGATAAAACATATGCTAGACTCACAGATACACCCTTTCACCCTGGCACAAAGTGTCTCTATGAATCAGTTGTGTTAAACTTAACAATTGAGACTCTGTCCTTCCACATGTATTTTTCCCTTGATTTTCCCCAGTGTAAGTAGGGGAAACCTTGGTGATAAATCTGCATGTGACACACTCAATGTTGGTAGTCTATGCTGGTGGAGGTCATGTGCGAATTTAACTTAGACATTGTTTTACTTAAGTCCAAATCGAAATATATAGACAAAGTAATTAATATATTGGCTCACACTAATTAAATTGACCGATGTATACTTTTTAGGTACTCCTTGTGTGGATATCCTTGTCTGGTTGTCAGCTTATTTAGCATGATCCTGAGGAAGGTGGTCCTTCGTTTGTTTCCAACCCACCGAAACGTACGTCGACCTTCTGATAAACCCTTTTGTATTCAGATCATCAATAGTTCTAGGTCTCCCCATGATCCAGATATGAAGAATGGTTGATATTGGATGATGTGAGAATGTGTTTTGGTTGTGATTGAGTAAGTCTGAGAATTGATGAGAGTTGAGCATATATATTTGTGTAGGGGTCTGGAACCATACATTATATTTGTTCCTCACATGTTTAGAAATGCATAATCATGTACACAAAATGTTGCACATAAATGTAAATATATATTTTTATGGTTTTTGCAGTTATAAAAAAAGGAAAATGGAAAAAAATACATGTATTTTTGAATAATAAAAAAATGATGATAAATTAAATCATATGGTTAAAATGTCAAATAGCACAAATCATATGTGTAGCCCTTATTTGATGTTGTACACAAAATAAAACAAAAGAAATATAGGTCTTCAGGGAGCTTGTTACATATCCTCCAGTTTTTATAGCAACATCAATACTCACCACAGGGGTGGTTAAACAGTTGCCATTAGTATGTAGGAAACTCCTATTGATTAAAGGGAAAATAGTACTTGCATTATAGTGTAGGATATTGAAATAATATGGGAGCAAGGTGGCCGCTTGTCTGCCTCTAATCTTGTGTAGAAAAACACTTTCAACTTGCTGCATCTTTGGGTCAGACTCAGGAGTGTAACCCTGGCATTCAATTGCACTTCAAATAGACTAGGATTTATGCAAATGTAGCTAAAGCATATTTTGCATCATAACTGGTGGACATTAAGTAATTAGGGAGGTCAGTTTGTTGGCTGCAGTGAGTTGTTGATGTATCCCTATGAATGGAGCCTTTTGTTATTTTCCTTGTTCTGCACACTGTTTGGATGGCCTTCTCTGGTCATCCTCATGACTGATGTTATGAAACAATGAAGGGGCATATGATGCCAGTGAAGAATAAATATCTTTACGGAATGTAGTACCTGTTTCTAACTGAAGAATTAGCATGTATGATTATCTTGAAAGATGCATAAATGAGTATTTCATTAACATGCAGAAGCATTTCACCTTAGTACATCCGATTATAGCAGTGCAATGAAAAGTACTTTTTAAATGTGATAGTTTTCAGACATGAACTTAGACAAAGTCATGCCTCCATCCCACCCTAACAACAATGCCAATGGTGAATCAAGAGGCAAATCAGTAGTTATTTATGTGCAAATATTATAGCTTCTTAAATCGAGCACCAGAGAAGATTTGTACCTCGCACATCCTGAACTCATGTATTTCATGGTGCTTTCAAATGTTAGAATGAGGAAAAAGGAAGCAAATTGAAATAAAAACAAAGTCCCAGGATCTCACAGTTCGGTCAAGTGGGGAAGCAGGGATTGATTCCAGGTTTAACTGTTCCACTCTGCAAATCAGCCATTAGATGGGTAAGTCGTCCCCTTTTCATAACTCATGATAAGTTAATGCTTTTTAACACTATCAATGCTACAGCAATTCCCGCTTGGTGCTCATCTCCCTTAAATCCCATTGTTCATGACGAGCAGTGTACTGCATGACGAGCTGAGCTCGTCATGAGCATGGAAGGGGTTACAATTTTATAGTAGGATCATGAGGTTAGAGCATGGGTGGCAGATGGATGCTGCATGAAGGCTCAGCTTGGTTTTGGCTGGAGGGTCCTAGAGAAGCTCGAGCTGAGCCACAGCCAGGCACTTGGCACGATCCCGAGTTGGGTCCCCCACCTCTAGCGCATAACGCGTATTAAGTGGAAAAAGGCATAGAAAGGATATGATTTGACTATCATCAAACAATTTCATGAAGTAGAAGCAACAAAACCACTGGGAAGCACTCCTTGTTTTAAGAATAATAACTTCCTCAATACACCATATTTTAGTGAGTGGACAATGAGAGTGGGCATTCTCTTCCACTTGAATAAAATTAAATAATTGTTGGGTTACAAATCTGTTTTCCTATCACAAGCTTATCACCAATGTTTTGTTCAATTTAGGTTTTTCCTATCTCTGTTTAAAAAAAGGAGCAGCGAAATAGGTTGAGAAAGTGATTATCCAAGAGTGCGCAATTTGTCATGTCAGAAATTAATCAATTTAAAAAAACAGGCATTCAGGTTCCATGTTTTCTATCCAGCTCATTACACAACAAATGCATTGTTGGTGCCTGTGATGGTAATACTTAGGGCCAAATTTATGCAAAGATGGTGGAGTGCAGTGAAGCAAGTCACCTTGCTGAGCTGCATCACTGGGAAAGGGCAGGAAAGCACTGTATTTAAGGCAATGTGGTGCATTTGTGTCCTTTCCCATGCGCTGGCGCACAATGGGCTGCCTGGAGCCAACACAGGCACCCTGGCACCATTGTGCAAGGGTGCCTGCGTTGCATGCAGGATTTTCTTTGAGCAGGAAAGGGCACCTTGCTTCACAAAAACAATCCTGAGGCATTTTCCTCTTTCTATGTGTGCTGTAGATCGCTGCACACACAGAAAGAGGAAAAACAAGGAGAAATAAAAATATTTCTTCTTGTTACGCCTCTCCTGGGGAAGTGTATCGTTTTGGCACATTCCAAGGCTTTCAAGTTCTTGTAAATCTGGTAATGTGTCAAAATCCATGGATGTTGTGTGGCAACACCCACACAACACCCATGGAAAGTGGAAACGCCTCTCTGGTGGAGAATAATGCAACACCGCGATTTGTGCTGCGTTGTATTACTCTAGATTTATAAAGCCATGAAGGGCCAAACAAGTTGGCCTTGCGTGGCTTCATAAATCCCACTTTTCATTTATGTCACTCTTGCACCACATTGTGTGGTACAAAAGCGACGCAGAGGGGCAATTAATATGCCCCTTAGGACTATTCTCAGCAAAGAAAGGCCAGTGTGCTGGGGATCCTGCCCAGACTTTAAATCGAGTTCACAACCAGCATATTATGGCAAAGTGCTGAACCCAGGATTAAATGTCGAGCAGTGGAGGCTGGTGGCCAGATCTATCAATAATTCACCCAATGAAGCAAGACAACTTGCTGTGTTGTGCTGCGTGAAAGGGAGAGTGCAGGAATGCAGCAAGATTGCCGCTCAGGTACGGCATAACACAGTATTGTCAAATCTATAATTCTTCTAGAGACTTGAGTTTTAATTTAGATGGCAGTATCAAATGAAACCCTTAAAATAATTCCACAACTCCCTGACTACACCACGCACAGTCTTTTTTTCCTTCTACACCCACCTTACTGCTCCTTCCTCCACCCTGCTGGCATCAATGCAGCCCTCGGTCCTACAACCGACCATGTTTTTTGGCCTATAGGGAAATGTTTTCTAGTACCCATTGCTTAGACAAGGTGGACAATGGCTTTGAATCCTCCCTTCTCCCGCCCTGTCTCCTCTGATCTTTGAAAGTAGCTACGAGGGAAAAACCCCAAGTACTGCACACCCATCTCATATGTCTATAGTTCCCCTGATTTGAGTCTTTCGGTAAGCTTCTCAAAACATGATTATCGCCAGTCAGGGTTTATGCACCATTGCTGTTATCAGTTTATGAATTCATTCTGGGACGAGTGTACAGAAGGAGAAGAGCGATGTGTACTGATTTAATGACAACTCCAGGGATTTCTTCTAAGTTTCTTGAAAGTTGAAATTGTAGTTATTGGTAAAACGAACTATAATGCATAGATTTCCTAGTTTCACAAAGTTTCTTTGCGATTGAAGCCCCAGAGTAACTTTGGAAAGGCATTCCTTTTGTTTTCAGGTCACGTGTTTTGTAACTTGATATGTCTTCGCTGTTGTACAAAATGGAAATGTACGTTAAGTATTTTTTTTTTACAATTTTGTTTTACAATGAATTCTGACTCCTATTAATGAAGGTGGTTTTATTTATTCAAGTTCAAAGATTTGTATAGCGCACTACTCACCCAGAGGGTCTCAAGGCGCTTGAGGGAGGGTGGGTGATTTACTTATCGAATAGCCAGGTTTTTAGTTGCTTTCTGAAGAAGAGGGGGTTCTGTGTGAGGCGGAGGTGGGTGGGGGTAGAATTCCAGGTTTTGGCCGCTAAGTAGGAGAATAGGAGAAAGATCTTCCCCCCATGGTGGATCTATGGATGCGCGGAATTGCGGCGAGGGCTTGATTGGACGACCGTAGTTGGCGGGTGGGTGTGTAGAAGGACAGTCGTGTGTTCAGGCATTCCGGTCCTAGGTCGTAGAGGGCCTCATGTGCGTGGGTGAGGAGACGGAACGTTAATTCTCTTGTTGACGGGGAGCCAGTGGAGGTCTTTCAGGTGACCGGAAATGTGAGCTTGACGGGGGATGTCCAGTATGAGTCTGGCTGAGGCGTTTTGGATGCGTAGGAGTTTTTTCTGTAGTTTGGCTGTGGTTCCGGCATAAAGGGTATTTCCGTAATCCAGTCGGCTTCTGACCAGTGCGTGGGTGACTGTCTTTCTTGTTTCGGTGGGGATCCAACGAAAGATTTTTTTGAGCATGCGTAAGATGTTGACGCATGATGATGAGACGGCGTTGACTTGTCTGGTCATCGAGAGGGAGGAGTCTAGGATGAAGCCCAGGTTACGTGCGTGATCTGTAGGTATGGGTGCTGTACCCAGGGCCGGTGGCCACCAAGAGTCGTCCCAGGCAGAGGGGAATGATCCTAAGGTGAGGACTTCCGTTTTGTCCGTGTTTAGTTTTAAACGGCTGTTCTTCATCCATTCGGCTACTTCTTTCATTCCTTCGTGTAGATTGGTTTTGGCGGTGTTTGGGTCTTTGGTGAGGGAGAGGATCAGCTGGGTGTCATCTGCGTAGGAGATGATGTTGAGGTTGTGTTGTCGCGCGATGGATGCGAGGGGACTCATGTAAACGTTGAAGAGGGTGAGACTCAGTGATGATCCTTGTGGTACGCCGCAGATGACTTCGGTGGCCTCTGATTTGAATGGGGGGAGGCGGACTCTCTGGGTTCTTCCGGCGAGGAACGAGATGATCCAGTCCAGAGCTTTTCCTTGTATTCCGACGTTGCTGAGGCATTGTATGAGGGTGCTATGACAGACTGTGTCGAAGGCGGCGGAGAGGTCAAGTAGGATGAGGGCAGCTGTTTCACCGTTGTCCAGTAGCGTTCGGATGTCGTCTGTAGCTGCAATGAAGGCGGTTTCGGTGCTGTGTTGGCTCGGAAGCCGGACTGTGAGGGGTCGAGGGATTTGTTGGATTCAAGGAAGGCGGCGAGCTGATTGTTGACGGCTTTCTCAATGACTTTGGCAGGGAATGGGAGGAGCGAGATGGGGCGGTAGTTCTTAAGTTCAGTGGGGTCTGCTGTGGGTTTCTTCAGAAGGGCGCTGAGTTCGGCATGTTTCCAGATTTCCGGGATGGTAGCGGAGTTGAAGGAACAGTTGATGACATCGCAAAGATGGGGTGCGATGATGGAGTCTGCTTTGTTAAAAATGTGGTGGGGGCATGGGTCGGTTGGCGATCCTGAGTGGATGGAGCTCATCAGGCGGATGGTATCTTCCGTAGTGATTGGGTTCCAGGCGCAAAGGTTGTTAGAGTGCTGTTTTTGTTCGGAGGTGGGTGGAGTGGACTGGTCTTCGAACTGGTTTTCAAAGCTGTTATGTATGTCGGCGATTTTGTTGTGGAAGAATGAGGCTAGGGAGTCGCAGAGGTCTTGGGAGGGAGTGATGTCGTTGGTGCCTGTGGTGGGGTTGGTAAATTCTTTTACGATGTTGAATAGTTCCTTGCTGTTTTGGGCGTTGTTGTCTAGTCGATCTTTGAATGCTGATTTCTTGGTGGATCGGATCAGTTGGTGGTGTTTGCGGGTGGCGTTCTTGAAGGTGGCCAGGTTGTCAGTGGTTGGGTTTTTTCTCCAGGCTTTCTCGAGGGTGCGGCAGAACTTCTTGGATTTCTTAAGGTCGTCGTTGAACCAGGGGGCTTTTTTGGTACCTTGCTTGATTTGATGGTTTTTCAAGGGTGCTAGTTCGTTGGCGCTGAGGGTGATCCATCGTGTGAGGTTGGTGGCTGCTTGGTTTGGGTCCGATGATTTGGCAGGAGGGTTTAGGTGAAGCGAAGAGGAGAGCTGGGCGGTGGTGATTTTGTTCCAATTTCTTCGGAGAATAGGTTGTGGGGGGTTGTGGGTCGTGGTCTTTTTGTAGTTGAAGTGAACGCATCTGTGGTCCGTCCAATGGAGAGCTGTGGTGTGATCAAAGGAGATGTGTTTGCTGGAGGTGAAAATTGGGTCGAGCGTGTGCCCTGCAAGGTGGGTGGGGGTGTCAACAAGTTGTTTGAGTCCGAGATTGGCCAGGTTGTCCAGAAGGGTGGAGGTGTTGTTGTCGTTATTCTTTTCCAGGTGGAAGTTGAGGTCTCCCAGTAGGATGTAGTTCTCGGAGGGGAGGGCATGTGGGCTGATGAAGTCAGTGATGTCTTCGCTGAATTGTGTGCGGGGTCCTGGAGGTCTATAGATGAGGGTGCCTCTGAGTGTGGTCTTGGGGTCGGTGTGGATCTGGAAGTGAAGGTGTTCGGCGGTAGCGAGGTTATCGTCGGAGCTGGTCGTGATGCGGATGGTGTTCTTATGGACAATGGCTATGCCTCCTCCAGTTTGGTTGATGCGGTCCTTTCGAATGATCTTTTAGCCGTCCAGGATAGCTATGGCGATGTCGGGTGCTGATGAGGCGTTCATCCAAGTTTCAGTAAGGAAGGCGATGTCCGGCGATGTGGTGTCGAGTAGGTTCCACAGTTCGATGGAGTGTCTGTGGACCGAGCGGGTGTTGAGCAGGATGCACTTTAGGTGGTTGTTGTCGGAGCTCTGTTTGGAGTTAGTGGGTTTGGTGTGGGTCCTGATGCAGTCGAACTTGCAGGAGTGGCAGGTGAAGGGTCCATGAGTGTGTCCTGGGGCGGCTTGGTAGCAGTTTGGGAGTCGGCCGGGGTTAAGTGCTGAAAGGGATGTGGCGTCGTACGTTATGCGGGTGGTGTGGATTTTCTGGGGGTCAGGGGGACTGGCGCTGGGTGCGGTCCAGGCGCGGACGGGCGTAGACGGGCTTACCTTTGGCGCACCTTCGGCGCGCATGGGGCGTGACCGCTGCGCGCAGAGGCATCTGTCATATGTGGATAGTGGGGGGCGGGGGCGAGGGAGGAGCACCTGGGAGGCGGGAGCGGGGTGGAGAGCCGGGCTGGGAGTCACAACAACAAACACCAAAATGGCTGCAAGCCAAAAACGAAACAGGCACGACCTTACTGAAGCGCTATGAAACTGGGCAGCACAGTCAGGCAACAAATATTAAAGCAGGCAAAGCGAGTGATACAGTCAATAATAATGGCAAAGCACGGTCAGATAGTACAGCGCTACAATAACTTAGAATTCAGCAGTGCGAGCAAGTCTGGCAATGAGCGCTACGATGATTAATAGATTTTAGCAGTGCGAGCAATGCGTGGAGCTCTGAGCGCTACGATACCAGCTTAATGATCAGGGAGCAGCGAGGGGAGCGACCGCTTCAGAGAGGCTCCGGACGGTCACAGCGCTGTTGTTGGATGAGTAGGGCTAACACTCTCTGTGGGAGGGAGGAGCAGCTGGGAGGCGGGAGCGGGGTGGAGAGCCGGGCTGGGAGTCACAACAACAAACACCAAAATGGCTGCAAGCCAAAAACGAAACAGGCACGACCATACTGAAGCGCTATGAAACTGGGCAGCACAGTCAGGCAACAAATATTAAAGCAGGCAAAGCGAGTGATACAGTCAATAATAATGGCAAAGCACGGTCAGATAGTACAGCGCTACAATGACTTAGAATTCAGCAGTGCGAGCAAGTCTGGCAATGAGCGCTACGATGATTAATAGATTTTAGCAGTGCGAGCAATGCGTGGAGCTCTGAGCGCTACGATACCAGCTTAATGATCAGGGAGCAGCGAGGGGAGCGACCGCTTCAGAGAGGCTCCGGACGGTCACAGCGCTGTTGTTGGATGAGTAGGGCTAACACTCTCTGTGGGAGGGAGGAGCAGCTGGGAGGCGGGAGCGGGGTGGAGAGCCGGGCTGGGAGTCACAACAACAAACACCAAAATGGCTGCAAGCCAAAAACGAAACAGGCACGACCATACTGAAGCGCTATGAAACTGGGCAGCACAGTCAGGCAACAAATATTAAAGCAGGCAAAGCGAGTGATACAGTCAATAATAATGGCAAAGCACGGTCAGATAGTACAGCGCTACAATGACTTAGAATTCAGCAGTGCGAGCAAGTCTGGCAATGAGCGCTACGATGATTAATAGATTTTAGCAGTGCGAGCAATGCTTGGAGCTCTGAGCGCGACGATACCAGCTTAATGATCAGGGAGCAGCGAGGGGAGCGACCGCTTCAGAGAGGCTCCGGACGGTCACAGCGCTGTTGTTGGATGAGTAGGGCTAACACTCTCTGTGGGAGGGAGGGGCAGCTGGGAGGCGGGAGCGGGGTGGAGAGCCGGGCTGGGAGTCACAACAACAAACACCAAAATGGCTGCAAGCCAAAAACGAAACAGGCACGACCTTACTGAAGTGCTATGAAACTGGGCAGCACAGTCAGGCAACAAATATTAAAGCAGGCAAAACGAGTGATACAGTCAATAATAATGGCAAAGCACGGTCAGATAGTGCAGCGCTACAATGACTTAGAATTCAGCAGTGCGAGCAAGTCTGGCAATGAGCGCTACGATGATTAATAGATTTTAGCAGTGCGAGCAATGCGTGGAGCTCTGAGCGCTACGATACCAGCTTAATGATCAGGGAGCAGCGAGGGGAGCGACCGCTTCAGAGAGGCTCCGGACGGTCACAGCGCTGTTGTTGGATGAGTAAGGCTAACACTCTCTGTGGGAGGGAGGAGCAGCTGGGAGGCGGGAGCGGGTGGAGAGCCGGGCTGGGAGTCACAACAACAAACACCAAAATGCCTGCAAGCCAAAAACGAAACAGGCACAACCTTACTGAAGCGCTATGAAACTGGGCAGCACAGTCAGGCAACAAATATTATAGTAGGCAAAGCGAGTGATACAGTCAATATTAATGGCAAAGCACGGTCAGATAGTACAGCGCTACAATGACTTAGAATTCAGCAGTGCGAGCAAGTCTGGCAATGAGCGCTACGATGATTAATAGATTTTAGCAGTGCGAGCAATGCGTGGAGCTCTGAGCGCTACGACACCAGCTTAATGATCAGGGAGCAGCGAGGGGAGCGACCGCTTCAGAGAGGCTCCGGACGGTCACAGCGCTGTTGTTGGATGAGTAGGGCTAACACTCTCTGTGGGAGGGAGGAGCAGCTGGGAGGTGGGAGCGGGGCGAAGAGCCGGGCTGGGAGTCACAACAACAAACACCAAAATGGCTGCAAGCCAAAACCGAAACAGGCACGACCTTACTGAAGCGCTATGAAACTGGGCAGCACAGTCAGGCAACAAATATTAAAGCAGGCAAAGCGAGTGATACAGTCAATAATATTGGCAAAGCACGGTCAGATAGTACATCGCTACAATGACTTAGAATTCAGCAGTGCGAGCAAGTCTGGCAATGAGCGCTACGATGATTAATAGATTTTAGCAGTGCGAGCAATGCGTGGAGCTCTGAGCGCTACGATACCAGCTTAATGATCAGGGAGCAGCGAGGGGAGCGACCGCTTCAGAGAGGCTCCGGACGGTCACAGCGCTGTTGTTGGATGAGTAGGGCTAACACTCTCTGTGGGAGGGAGGAGCAGCTGGGAGGCGGGAGCGGGGTGGAAAGCCGGGCTTGGAGTCACAACAACAAACACCAAAATGGCTGCAAGCCAAAAACAAAACAGGCACGACCTTACTGAAGCGCTATGAAACTGGGCAGCACAGTCAGGCAACAAATATTAAAGCAGGTAAAGCGAGTGATACAGTCAATAATAATGGCAAAGCACGTTCAGATAGTACAGCGCTACAATGACTTAGAATTCAGCAGTGCGAGCAAGTCTGGCAATGAGCGCTACGTTGATTAATAGATTTTAGCAGTGCGAGCAATGCGTGGAGCCCTGAGCGCGACGATACCAGCTTAATGATCAGGGAGCAGCGAGGGGAGCGACCGCTTCAGAGAGGCTCCGGACGGTCACAGCGCTGTTGTTGGATGAGTAGGGCTAACACTCTCTGTGGGAGGGAGGAGCAACTGGGAGGTGGGAGCGGGGTGGAGAGCCGGGCTGGGAGTCACAACAACAAACACCAAAATGGCTGCAAGCCAAAAACCAAACAGGCACGACCTTACTGAAGCGCTATGAAACTGGGCAGCACAGTCAGGTAACAAATATTAAAGCAGGCAAAGCGAGTGATACATTCAATAATAATGGCAAAGCATGGTCAGATAATACAGCGCTACAATGACTTAGAATTCAGCAGTGCGAGCAAGTCTGGCAATGAGCGCTACGATGATTAATAGATTTTAGCAGTGCGAGCAATGCGTGGAGCTCTGAGCGCTACGATACCAGCTTAATGATCAGGGAGCAGGGAGGGGGGCGACCGCTTCAGAGAGGCTCCGGACGGTCACAGCGCTGTTGTTGGATGAGTAGGGCTAACACTCTCTGTGGGAGGGAGGAGCAGCTGGGAGGCGGGAGCGGGGTGGAGAGCCGGGCTGGGGGTGACAACAACAAACACCAAAATGGCTGCAAGCCAAAAACGAAACAGGCATGACCTTACTGAAGCGCTATGAAACTGGGCAGCACAGTCAGGCAACAAATATTAAAGCAGGCAAAGCGAGTGATACAGTCAATAATAATGGCAAAGCACGGTCAGATAGTACATCGCTACAATGACTTAGAATTCAGCAGTGCGAGCCGAGCAAGTCTGGCAATGAGCGCTACGATGATTAATAGATTTTAGCAGTGCGAGCAATGCGTGGAGCTCTGAGCGCTACGATACCAGCTTAATGATCAGGGAGCAGCGAGGGGAGCGTCCGCTTCAGAGAGGCTCCGGACGGTCATTAGAATCATTTCTAATCTTCACCATGAAATAAATCACATATATTTCTCAGCACTCGTTTTAATATAAACTTCAAAGAAACTTCAAAGAAAACGCTGTACGTTAGTTCACAAAGTATTTGATGAGTATCTCTTCTGAAGTGGCACACATTATTACATAAAAAGGATTTAGCTCTTAAAAATGCATTTAACTGCTTTGCTGCTAAAATCTGAAATACTCCTAAATCAAGTACCAAGGGCCAGATGTAGGAAGGCTATTACCGGTCGGTAATGGCCGAAATCGGCCGTTACCGACACGTATAGCCTTTTCAGATGTAGGTGGTATATTTACCGATTCGGTAAATAACGAATCGGTATTTACCGATTCGGTATTTACCGAATCATCATTTACTGATTCAGTATTTACCGAATCGGTAAATGAGATGTAGGAAGCACTTTAAGGAGTGCTTTTGTGCTTTAAGGATTCGTCATTTACCACCAACTATTAGTTGGTGGTAAATAAGGAATTCCTCCGTAAATGCAAATATGTGCATTTACACCTGTGCCATGTTACAGACATACATGCGTATGTATGCCACATGTGCACACAAGCACTATTCAGGGGTGCAACAGGGTGCCAAAGTGACTCTTTGCCTATTTTACCGAATCGGTATTTACCGATTCGGTAATTGATATTCATTCCTATGGGCCTCCGATTCAGGATTTTTTACCGCCTTTTTATCTACATTGCATTTACCGATTCGAAAATTCCTGAATCGGTAAAATTCTGTATTTTCGAATTGGTAACTTACAATTACCTACATCTAGCCCTCAGTACCCACACCTTACTTAATCAGTAATTACATTTTGCATATTTAATTTGTAATAGGTGATTCATGGGGTAGCTATAAACTCATGTCCCAGAAAAACGCGGGTCACACACTCTGTCAACATGACAATCTAATTAACACTTTAGATTATTGGCATTTCAAAGATTACAACAATACAGCACAATCTTAACACTGAATCAGTATTCCGGGTTTACTTTTATTAGCCCACGCTGTGCAGACAGGAGCAAGCAAACATTCTAAAGGAATGGGGTGTGGTCGCACTTTCAGGAGGACTACATGACATAAGATAATAATAATAATAATAATACACATATAAAATACAAAGTACAACAGTGGCCATGTGTGCCGAAGACTTGTCACAGAATGTGTGAACAACATCAATTGTAGAGAAGTGAGAGGGGGTGAAGGGGACCTAGGAAGGGCAATACATTCTGCTTATGGCCGATCAGATTTAGGCTTAGCCAGGACATGGCCCCACCGTCTGCCCCGCCTCAGTGTCAACTGCAGCCCCATGGGATTCCCATTCGTCAATCACTTCCCTCCAGAGCATTCCAATAGGTCTGTGGTGGATACCCCTTGATTCACTCTCTCTGTAGCACCCTTTCTTCTGCCCATTCCTAGCGCATGACATCAGTCATCTATGTTTCCACATTAGGTCTCCTGGGCGATTTCCAGTCCATGGCCACCCGTCGCTTCGCCAGAGCCACGGCCAAGTCCACAAATCTGTTCCCCACCTTCTTGGGGCCAAGCCTCAAGAAGAGGGCAAGTAAATATACTGCAGACATATTAGATAGTGACTAGATAGGGTCTTAATAAGACGTACAATTACCTCCCCCCAGGCAACCCCAAGTCATGTGGCCAATGTCAGCATCCAGTGTCATGCAGTAAGGGCAATCTCCGATCTCCATCATAAATTGTCTGAATTCTAGGAGGAATAAGGTACGTCATGGGAGTGTAATTGAATTGTATGTATTTAAGACACATGTTGCAAGAGACTTTCAGTGGATATGCAAGCACCTCCCCCATTCAGTGTCAGATGAGTACCAGCCCAAGACATCAGTCTAGCAAGCCCAAAGGGTCGCCAAAGGTTTCTTAACTAGCCCAATTAGATCTTTATAGAACCACAAGACTAGGCGAGATATGAAACGCTACCCGTAAACTTTACAGTCTTTATAATGTGCAGAAATAGAGTAAAGAAATTGTCTGTATTCATTTTCATACTATTTTGCACAGGAAAGAAAATAGGCAGAGGGCACCAAAATAAAAGTGGCCCCTATTAGAGAATCAGAGAACTAAAAAAATGGATCAGGATCTAGCAATGTGGTTAGTTTTTAACTTGTAAAGACATGCTGTATAGGTGTTATGAAAGATATGGGAAACAGTATGGATTTATACTTGTGGCAGACAATGTTTGTGGTAAAATGAGGGACATCAACAGTAAAAAGCGGCCCATCAGATCATAAAGCAGGCCCACAACCAGATAGAAAGAGGCCCACACAATGACCTGCCACACCAGCCCTTCTGGAAGTGCCAGAATGCCCTATAGGTCAGTCTGACCCTGATTTTCGCATTATTTGTGGGTTTACTGTTTTCCTGCTGTTGACTAGAAGCAGCTCACAAGCTCTCTTGCCATGTCATCATGTGCTATTGCGATGTTGGTTTGCTTCCATTGTGTCTCAGAGAAGAGACGGGCCCTTTAGACATCAAAGAGGTGAGGCACCAATAAGACCAAGGTCAAATAAAGAAATCCTCTTTGGCACAATACATCACTCAGTATACTCACAACTCATATCACCAAAACATAAATGATAATAAAGTGAACAGTAAACAAAGATTACAAATGTCTTTATTCTCAAAGAGAGCCATATTTATTAAGCCAGTATGCTTTTTTTTAGACATATACAATTGCAAAAAAAAAACATCACATTAAGTTATATCATACAAAACAAACATATGATGACGCAAATAATACAATACATATGAAATATAACTTTTTTTTTAAACACAACAGCACAGTGGGAGAACTTAATTAGACAGAATATCATGTCATTAGGTCAATACTAGTCTGTGTCCAATCATTTGTTTCATGTCGAATCTTTAGTGTCTTTTGACTCACAAATGTCCTAAAGATCTAGCGTTCTGAAAAAAACATTGACGCGATTCAGTGGGTATTTATGGTGTCACAGCCACCTTCTCCAGGAAAAAGTTGTCTCCCAGCCACAGTCTGTTTACTATACAATATATTAACGGAGAATACAAATTATACATAGCCACTGGCTCGAAGTTTAAACAAAATTTAGACAAAATATTTATATCCTAGTGATACACTCAACAATCATACCTTCATTAAAACCACTCTTTCATATATATATATATATATATATATATATATATATATATATATTACCTACTGGCGGTCGCCAGTAGGTATATATAGTTAGGATTTTTTCTCTATGGGATTTTTGAAAATTCTATGTCTAATAACTTTGGCGTTTGTGGACGGAATTGGCTGAAATTTTCAGGAATATGGCACATTTTGTTTCTGAGCAGCCCCTGAAAATTGGGGGGGGTTCGTCCAGGGGGGGTCGAGAAAAAAGGGGGGTCCTAAAACGTGTTTTTAACATTGAGTTTTCCATAGGGCGGTTGGCCTCACTTTTAGCCCGAACGGCTGAATGGATTTGCACGAAACTTGGCAAAATTGTAGGGACTGGTAGCCCGATGTGCCTTTTGTAGGTCTCAATATATGTGCTACAGTGGATTTTGAGAAATTAACGTTTAAAAAAAGATATATATCTGTAACAGCGGACCGGGCAGCGCTCCAGTACGCGTACTTTTCGCGCAACGGAGCTTTGTGAAGCGAAGCTGATTGGTTCTCCGGCGTCTGTAAACATTCCAAACAGTCCGTAGCGGCCGCCATCTTGTCTCTCTGTAGGATCGAGAGACAAGAGGAGGCCAAAGCGAAGGGGCAAATGACCATAAGGGGGCATAGTAGATCCTCGCTGACCCCCTAGGTTTGATGTGGAGGTTTTAAAAGGGCCCCGCGGGGCAAAAAAAATAAATAATAATAATAATCGAACGGCTGAATGGATTTGCACGAAACTTGGTAAAATATTAGGGACTGGTAGCCCGATGTGCCTTTGCTAGGTCTCAATATATGTGCTCCAGTGGATTTTGAGAAATTAACGTTCAAAAAAAGATATATATCTGTAACAGCGCTCCGCTTCGCGTAACGGAGGTTTGCGAAGCTGATTGGTTCTCCGGCGTCTGTAAACATTGCAAACAGTCCGTAGCGGCCGCCATCTTGTCTCTCGGTAGGATCGAGAGACAAGAGGAGGCCAAAGCGAAGGGGCAAATGACCATAAGGGGGCATAGTAGATCCTCCTTGACCTCTTAGGTTTTATGTGGAGGTTTTAAAAGGGCCCCGCGAGGCAAAAAAAAAAAAAATAATAATAATCGAACGGCTGAATGGATTTGCACGAAACTTGGCAAAATTGTAGGGACTGGTAGTCCGATGTGCCTTTGCTAGGTCTCAATATATGTGCTCCAGTGGATTTTGAGAAATTAACGTTCAAAAAAAGATATATATCTGTAACAGCGCTCCGCTTCGCGGAGATAAAATTATATCTGTATTACCTAGCTGTTGCTAACACCAGTTAGCGACGGCTAGTAGGAGATAGCGACCATCTTGGGCCCCACTTTTCATGTGAGTGATATTTATCACTAATGACATGCAAAGTGGGCATGCCAAGATGTTAGCGACTGGAAACAGTTGGTAACATCGCTATCTCCTATTATCAACTTTTGGAAATATTCGCGATAAGCGCGAATATCTCCAAAAGCTAGCACCTGCCCTGAGCAGTTCTAAGGCATGTTATCCAATGGGAGGTGGATAACATGGCTAAGAGCATTAGCTCGGTAATGCATGAATATCGCTGAGTTTTCAGCGATATTAATGCATTGCGGTCGTTTTTTATCGTATTTGCGATAAACCTTGATAATAGCAAGGTTTATCTGTGATAATTTCTGACGATGCTTAGCGGTAAAAAAAACGTTGCTAAGCATCGTTAGGGATAAATATCGCTTAACTTTGGTAATATGCCCCAACGTCTGTTAACGTTCGATTCGAAGGAAATCAGGAAGTGTTGAAAAACATTGTCTGCGCCATCTTGCCTTTTTTCAAATGCCACACTTTTGTCGTGCACGGCAGTCATTTTAGATGCCTTGACCAGACCCACTCTGTGCACGCTGTCGATCCTTAGCATGACTCCCCACCCTCGCAAGCATCTCCCCCAGGCAGTGGTCACCCCCGCTCTCTGTCTTATGCATGGGTAATAAACCACCCCCCATCTGCGCTGCTCTTCCCTGAGAATCACACCCTGTGCCCGCCCGACACCTCCCTTTCGCCCTATTCACTACCGCACCCTCTGACACTCCTTTTCCTCTGTGTCCGATTGTCCAGGCCGGTCCTAGGGTATCAGCTAGCCCTGCAGATGTAGTTTATGGCCCCAGCTGTAAAGAATCACCCCTCTTCAAAGGAGTTATAGTAGATCAAGGCCCACACTCGATGAGATCCGTCACAGCAGACGCGTTCCTATTATCTGAAAACCATCCTGTATTGTGATTGGGGAGGGGACCGAGCCTGAAGCGGAAGATTCCAGGGATGACTCTTTGTACATCAAAGTTTTTACAATTATGTGTCACATTAAAAATATATAGCACTCCAACAAAGTAGTAAGATTATAAAACTTTAATAACTTATAAATATATACAAGAAAACAAAAACAGTAATAACATATAAACATTTTTAGGGAAAAACAACGAAGTAGCGGTCGGCTGTGCGAATAGTCCCAACGCAGCACAACGTCCAGATTTCTGGCGTGGGGCGTCGCGGGGGGTGGGTCATCAGTAGCAAACTGTTGTGCGAATAGTTACAAGGCAGCAGAACGATGGCACCAAGGTGATGTCCAGTAAGTTGCCGCACTGGTTTTGGTATCCTACAATGCTGCTCCGAATAACGGCGTGGGGCGCCCCGGGGGAGCCGGCGTGAACGGGCCTCTCCAGGTGGAGTGTCATCTGTTGTACTGGGGCGCCCCTTTACCGTTTCAGTTGCCATTCAGTCCGTTTTTGGTCCACTGTGTCAAAAGCCGCAATTCAGCTGAGTTGCGCCCACTCTTGCGGTGCAGCGATAGGCGGCTGTCACAGGACTCTCAAAATGGCGGCAGGCTCTTTCCTTTTTGGGCCTGGTCCACTGAAATGGCCCTGGGACACCTTGGAAATCGGACGCTTGTCTGCTAGGTCTTGGACCCCATTCTCGAAAGCGTCCCCTCCGCCTTGAGGATTTATCAAAAGTTTTGGGGGCCCCCGACTCCTGTAGGCTTCTGGTGGGGAGCGGTTGCCATGATTGCTCGCGGAATGACCACGACGGAGCTACGAGATGGTGGTGCTCTCATGCTGAAGCCAGCTTCAGTCTGAAACATCCAGAAACAAGGTAGGGCTTTCATCGTTTGGGGAAAAAAAAAAGTTTTCATCCAATGAAAAGTGTTGTTTTTAGGTCATATGATCAAGCCTTCCATCATTAGGAAACCAAAAGTAAAATGAACCAATGAAAAGTTTTATAAACAAGTCACATGACCTGTTATGCGGCATAGGGTATAAAATGCGGAGAAAATACGTTGGCACGTGAGGCGGCGTCAGTAGCGGACCGATGTGCGAATAGGCCGAAGGCAATACAACGCGCCAAGATCCGGATGGCACCGAGGTGGTGTCCAGCAAGTTGCAGCACTGGTGTGGCCATCCTACAATGCTGAAAGTCGGCGTGGGGCGCCCCGTTGGCCTGTGAGTTTGCGTCAGTAGCGGACCGATGTGCGAATAGGCCGAAGGCAGCACAACGCGCCAAGATCCGGATGGCACCGAGGTGGTGTCTAGTAAGTTGCCGCACTGGTGTGGCCATCCTACAATGTTGAAAGTCGGCGTGGGGCGACCCGTTGGCCTGTGAGATGGCGGCAGTAGCGGACCGATGTGCGAATGGGGCCAAAGGCAGCGCAACAATATTTTCGGAATAGAAGACACCACAAGGCGCTGAGATGCCAAGATCCGGATGGCACCGAGGTGGTGTCTAGCAAGTTGTGGCACTGGTGTGGCCATCCTACAATGGTAAAAGTCGGCGTGGGGCGCCCTGTTGGCCTGTGAGATGGTGTCAGTAGCGGACTGATGTGCGAATGGGGCCAAAGGCAGCGCAACAATATTTTCTGACTGACACCACAAGGCGCTGAGATGCCAAGATCCGGATGGCACCGAGGTGATGTCTAAGTTGCGGACCGATGTGCGAATGGGGTCAAAGGCAGCGCAACAATATTTTCTGTATGGAAGATACCACTAGGCGTTGAGATGCCAAGATCCGGATGGCACCGAGGTGATGTCTAGCAAGTTTCTGTACTGGTGTGGTCATCCTACAATGCTGAAACTCGGCGTGGGGCGCCCTATTAGCCTGTGAGATGGTGTCAGTAGCGGACCGATGTGTGAATGGGGCAAAGGTAGCGCAAGAATATTTTCTGAATAGAAGACACCACAAGGCGCTGAGATGCCAAGATCCGGATGGCACCGAGGTGGTGTCTAGTAAGGTGCACTGGTGTGGTCATCCTACAATGCTGAAACTCGGCGTGGGGCGCCCCATTAGTCTGTGAGATGGCGTCAGTAGCGGACCGATGTGTGAATGGGGCAAAGGTAGCGCAAGAATATTTTCTGAATAGAAGACACCACAAGGCGCTGAGATGCCAAGATCCGGATGGCACCGAGGTGGTGTCTAGTAAGGTGCACTGGTGTGGTCATCCTACAATGCTGAAACTCGGCGTGGGGTGCCCCATTAGTCTGTGAGATGGCGTCAGTAGCGGACCGATGTGCGAATAGGCCGAAGGCAGCACAACGCGCCAAGATCCAGATGTCACCGTGGTGGTTTCATAGTTGAGAGGCACTTCATCTGCAGTGGGGCGCCGAGATCCGGATGGCACCGAGGTGATGTCTAGCAAGTTGCTGTACTGGTGTGGTCATCCTACAATGCTGAAACTCGGCGTGGGGCGCCCCATTAGCCTGTGAGATGGCGTCAGTAGCGGACCGATGTGCGAATAGGTCGAAGGCAGCACAACGCGCCAAGATCCGGATGTCACCGTGGTGGTTTCATAGTTGCGAGGCACTTCATCTGCAGTGGGGCGCCGAGATCCGGATGGCACCGAGGTGATGTCTAGCAAGTTGCTGTACTGGTGTGGTCATCCTACAATGCTGAAACTCGGCGTGGGGCGCCCCATTAGCCTGTGAGATGGCGTCAGTAGCGGACCGATGTGCGAATAGGCCGAAGGCAGCACAACGCGCCAAGATCCGGATGTCACCGTGGTGGTTTCATAGTTGAGAGGCACTTCATCTGCAGTGGGGCGCCGAGATCCGGATGGCACCGAGGTGATGTCTAGCAAGTTGCTGTACTGGTGTGGTCATTCTACAATGCTGAAACTCGGCGTGGGGCGCCCCATTAGCCTGTGAGATGGCGTCAGTAGCGGACCGATGTGCGAATGGGGCCAAAGGCAGCGCAACAATATTTTCTGAAGAGAAGACACCAAAAGGCGCTAAGATTCCAAGATCCGGATGGCACCGAGGTGGTGTCTAGCAAGCTATGCAGTTGAGTTGTGTGCACACTTGCGGCGAATAGGTAGAAGGCAGCATAACAATGTTTTCTGAATAGAAGACACCACAAGGCGTTGAGATTCGGTTACCACCGAGGTGATGTCTAGCAAGTTGCCGCACTGGTGTGGCCATCCTACAATACTGCTCCGAATAACGGCGTGGGGTGCCCGAAGGGGGGGGGGAGGCGGCGTGAACGGGCCTTCCTAGGTGGAGGCTCGTCTGCTGTAGTGGGGCGCCCCTTTACCGTTTCAGTTGCCATTCAGCTGAGTTTCGGCTGCTCTTGATGCTACAGCGACAGGCGGCTGCAACAGGACTCTCAAAATGGCGGCCTGTTCTTTGGATTTGGGCCTGGTCCACTAAAATGGCCCTGGGACACCTTAGAACTCGGACGCTCGATTTTTTTTTCCTTTCCTGTACATGCAAAAAAAGGTAAATGCCCGGTACGTTACACGTTTCATCTGCCACGATGAACTCTCCAGAGGAACCGAAAAAAAATATAGTTATGGTAACTATACCATGCATCGTCATATGGAGAGGTGGCACCAATTAATTATAGTGCTGCATAAAAGAGAGATTTGGAGGAGAACCCCTGACCTGCTAGTACATTCATCAAAGAAGTGGCACTGACAGCATCAGAGGCAAGGGAAACGGTCCCAAATATTTAGAAGAACTTTGGAAAGATTAAAATGACATGTTTAGATTGTGGCAAATTAATTTCATGTGGACAGATGAGTGTTACTCTAATAAATACAGCATATGAACATCATCATAGTCGATGGTTGGTAGAGACATTTTGACTATATCCTGGACCTGCCCGTCCTCACCCAAAATGGCGCCGGAATAAATGGGACTCGTAACTCCTTGTTGTGTACTGGTTGCAGAACCTTGAAATCACGAGATACGTATGCAGTTTTGAAGCACATGGCGGGCGGGGACGAGAATAGATTGAATATTTCGATATCTCTATTGATATTAAGTTGTGATGTGTTATTGATTACTGTACTATTGAAAGTTCGAATTAACGTCACCCATGGTACTTGCCCGCAAATGTATATCTAGATAATTTTATTGTAACTGGCCCTGTCGTATTTTAATTATAAAATGTACGTCCACCGATTCCGTAACTGTTAGACACCTTAGTTCTTGCAACCTAATGGCCCGCCCGTTACGTTCCTCTACAGTGTAAATGTCTACTCATCATATACGATTACAGTTTGCTCCGTGGCCGGCCCACGTGGTTATAGGCTCGTATTTGTATAATGAAATTTTCACAATAAAGGTTTTTAAAAGAAAACATGGTAGTAGTATATACATTGGTAAAGTTTTTAATAATAGTCACTGTTTTAGAATCATTAAAAGGCAAGTGAAATAAAGCAGACCAATTACATGAAGGGTAAAAGGTATAATACGAAGGAACGCAGTAAAGATAAATGGTCAAGGGCTGTTGTGTTTTCTATTCCTGCAACATAAAGTGATCGATAAGAATCTCATATTCAGGCGTATCGGCGACTAAGACAGCAGGTCGACCCTCTTTTGCTCAACGGCTCCGTCATGGGACGAAGAAACGCTCTTTTTCTCTAAAAAAGAATATATTTTATTTGCAGGACAGTTGTAAATTTTCCGGGAAAGTACATTAGCCTGGAACATTATAACATATATTTAAGAAAAAATAATGTTCGGAAGTAATAAAAAGCGTAATTTTTAGGTCATATGACCAAGCCTTTCATCATTAGAATAAGAAAAGTAAAATGAACCAATGAAAAGTTTTATTAACAAGTCACATGACTTGTTATGCTTACGTTACGCGCTGCGCGCCCCGGATGACTTCCGGATGCGCTAACGCGGCGCGTCATATGACGCATTACGCGACAACGCAGGTCCAGAATATAGTCAAAA